>NC_138548.1:166633619-169133974 GCF_964273705.1 Natrix helvetica | reverse complement strand
TCTGCAAAGTCAAACCAATAAATAACATTTCTCAGTTTTAATTTCTAATGCCAAAAATATTGATAGGTATAGAACCCACATAAACCAAAGCTGTTTGGGATCTTCACTCATTTATAAGAAGGTAAAGGGGTTCTAAGACCAAAATGCTTGAGAATCACTGATTTAGGTTATGGTCATTGAGTAGGTAACCCCCAGATTTAGAGAGATACAAACAAGCAAATTAGGTAGAGAACCCCACAAGTGCAAGTATTTCTTTTTCTTTTTTTAAAGAATCGGGTTTCTTAAATCCAGATTGACAAACTGTCTTTAATCAAAAGAGTCCATCTAATATTAACTACAGGAAGATCTCGACTTACAACCGCAACTGAGACTGGAACTTCCACAGGGGTGGGATTCAAAATTTTTAGCAACCGTGGGCATGGGCATGGTGGGTCAGGCGTACTCAGCCTCCTGCACCATGGCGGCAGGTGTGTGTGTTTTTGCCCTCTCCAGGCAGGGCCCGCACGGAGGCTTTGGGAGGGCGAAAATGACCTTCCCCGGGCTCCAGAGGCCCTCTGGAGGCCAGAAACATCCCCGTTTCCAGACTTCCAGAACTTCTGGGAGGCCTGTTTTTTGCCCTCCCAGACCCTCCGTGGGGGCCCTGCACTTACCTGGCATCCAAAACAGGCCACGTGGGAAGAGAGGGGTGGGGTGGGCAGGGCCAGACAGTCCTTGCAACTACTGGTTCGGCGAACCAGATGAGAAATTAGCATCCGGTTCACCTGAACCAGTCCGAACTGGCTGAATCCCACCCCTGAATTTCCATCACTAAGCAATTAAATCATTAAGTGAGCAGTGCCTGAGGTTTTTTTTTTCTCCCCACGATAATTAAGTGAATTTGGCTATCCCCCCCCCTTGATTTTACTTGTCAGAAATCCCATGGGAAAGCTGCAAATGGTGATCTTGTGACCCTACAAGGCTGCAACTGTCACAAATACCTAGTGGTTGTCAAGGGCCTGAATTCTGATCATGGGACTGCAAGGGACACTGCAATTATTGTAGGTGGTCATGCCTGAATTCTCCTCACATTATAAAGGGGATTTTTTTAAAAAATGATTTTTAAAAAAATAACTGTGCTAGTAACTCAGGATGCTAATAGGCTACTTAGAAAAGGCATCAAAAATCTACTTCGCCCAAATGTATTTGTTTTTCCCCAATAGCCTCACAATTAACAGGGAACAAATGTCTCTGCATTGAGTGGACTGGAAATTAAAAGGCTTCTGTGCATCTGTTATTTCAAGCGCAATGGACATAATATTGAAAGACTGAGAAGGAAACAGCTGACACTTGGGGGAAGGGAGCTAGAGTGCAGTGACTGGAGAGACAGATTAATAGCGGAGAAGAAGTTCAAAACAATAATCTAACTATCTAAATCTTTGCCATGAGCTCCTAGGATAATGAATGAATTTGTGCGCTCCAATCTATGAATAAAATTAATGTTTTTATTGGGGTAAGGTCTGGGAAAGAAATATATGATTATTTGTAATAATTAAAATGTAATCTCTACATCAAATAAAAGTGACATAATCATGCATTTTTACAAAGTACAAAGCTGTTCACTTGGAAAAAAAACACATAACAATCCATTTTAAAATGATATTTGTAATAGAAAGAAAAAACCTACTTAGAATAGTTAATGAAATCTGAATTTTATTTCCGAGGCAGACATTCTTATTTCTTGTTTCATTTTTATTTTGGATTTGTATTTGCTTTTTTAGCACTTGGTAATTAAAATCCTGATTTTGGCTTTTCCTGGGATAGCAGGAATGAATTCTGGCAGCAAATCAGGTTATCTATACAGTATATGTCTTTATGTTTGTCTATATCTGTCTGTCAGGCTGTCCATCCACCTACCCATCCATCCACCTATCCATCATCTATTTATCATCTATCCATCTGTCTATCCATCCATCCATCCATCCGTCTGTCTATCCATCCATCCATCCATCCATCTGTCTATCCATCCATCCATCTGTCTATCCATCCATCCATCTGTCTATCCATCCATCTGTCTATCCATCCATCCATTCATCTGTCTATCCATCCATCCATCCATCTGTCTATCCATCCATCCATCCATCTGTCTATCCATCCATCTGTCTATCCATCCATCCATCCATCTGTCTATCCATCCATCCATCCATCCATCCATCTGTCTATCCATCCATCCATCCATCTGTCTATCCATCCATCCATCTGTCTATCCATCCATCCATCTGTCTATCCATCCATCTGTCTATCCATCCATCCATCCATCCATCCATCTGTCTATCCATCCATCCATCCATCTGTCTATCCATCCATCCATCCATCTGTCTATCCATCCATCCATCCATCTGTCCATCCATCCATCCATCCATCCATCCATCCATCTGTCTATCCATCCATCCATCCATCCATCTGTCTATCCATCCATCCATCCATCCATCTGTCTATCCATCCATCCATCCATCCATCCATCTGTCTATCCATCCATCCATCCATCTGTCTATCCATCCATCCATCCATCTGTCTATCCATCCATCCATCCATCTGTCTATCCATCCATCCATCCATCTATCCATCCATCCATCCATCCACCCAGTAGTGGAATTGTGCCCTGGGTTGCAGAACCGGCAGCAACTCAGGCTCTCCATGCCCCCAAACCGGTTCCTCAATCTCTTACGCCATTGCCGGCACATTTCTGTCCATGCGCAGGACAATATTTAGTCAACTGTGCATACATGGTGCACGCGCACAGCAAACTGGTACCGACTGGTATAGAAACCCACCCCTGGTCACAACCCACACTTTGAGAACTTCTCATCTAGATTAAAACTGTCTGGGTTCATGCCTAGAAGCTACTAGTAGCCCTCAACAAGGACCATTATGGTCATGCTTAATGACCATTCAAAGTTACAGTGGACCTTCCCCAAGGCTACTTATGACCCAGATTTGAGGTTCCAATGCCCCTCCTCACAATCACGTGATTGCATTTTGAGCACTTGGCAACCAGCCTTCATTTATGGCTGTTTGCAGCATTCAACAATCATGCCAGAAACCAGCTTTTACTTCCAATTTCTGGCAAAAGAAGTGCAGACAATGGATTTGTACCATTCTCCATAGCATTTGCTTTACGACTGCTGCGAAAAAGGTCATAAAATCGGGCACAGTAATGGGGTAAACCACTTAACTGACGAAATTTAACAATCATAATTCCAGGTTCCATCGCAACCATAAAGTGAGAATTACCTGTATTTTAAAACACCAAAGGATCATTAAAGAAAAAATCCCATTAAAAAAAAATCTATAGCACAAGTTATTTTATCTGGGCATAGTATCCATACTTTTCTTCTGAAAGGAAAAAAAAATCACACCCTTAAAGAGTTACTGAAATGTCTCTTAAATAGCATAAACTATTAGAAAAACTCTGTTAATCCCATTTTTAAAACAGTTTTTTTTAATCTATTGAATAATAAAGAAACGTATAGCGTTGCCTAATGGTATTTCACCCAGTCTAGTAATTTTTTTCTACCCTAATAGCTTTAAGTGTCCTCAGACTAACACTCATGTAGCAGAGTTAACCAGGAGGAAAGCATTCCTTCTCAACTAAGGAAGTGCATATCAGTGAAAACCCATAAATACATTTTATTATTGATAAATCCTATGCTCTTCAATACACATACAGGCCTGTTTAGTAGTACTGCTCTGATGTGCATTAGCTATTAATAAGAGGGAATCATTTGTTTGAACTGGAAATTTTCTTCTATGTAGTGACTGAGAAACGAAGGTCACTAACACTCTGACTAAATTCCCACAAGGAATTATTTCAGTGAGACTCTGTGCCCATACAAGTAATCCCTCCTCCCCACCTCCATCTCTTCGCACACAGACACACACACAAACACACCCAAATAAATATATATATGGCATGTAAAAGACTATTATAATCCAGCAGCATAGGGACCAGAGGGCATGAAGGCTTTTGGCTATTCAAGGGGTGAAAGTACCTTATTACACCTGAAGATCATACAGCTTTTACTCCTACAACCCAGCGTTCCTCACAGTGGTGCAATTCAAATTTATTTGCTATCGGTTCTGTGGACGTGGTATGGCTTGGTAGGCGTGTCTTGGTGGGCATGGCATGGGAAGGATACTGCAAAATCTCCATTCCCACCCCATTCTGAGGCCAACCAGAGGTGGCATTTGCCGGTTCTCCGAACTACTCAAAATTTCCACTACCGGTTCTCCAGAACCTGTCAGAACCTGCTAGATTTCACCCCTGTTTCCTTAGTTTTAGCTGCTTTAAGAGGGGTGGATTTCAACTTCCAGAATTTCCTCAGCCAGCAAAAAGGAGAAGGAAAGGATCAAATGAAAGAAGTGCCAAAGATCTTAAGATAGTAATATCTTCCAAACTTAAAACAGATTGTACTTGAAAGGACTCCCCCACCCACCATTTCAAGCAGCCCATCTCAAAGGTTTTTCAGAGCAGTCTGCATGCCAAGGAACAAAGTCTCATTCAATGGTGCAGCTGAATGCCTCCAGAATCTGATGAGAACCTTTGGCTCAATAATAAAATGTTTTTAAATGGGATGTCAGTAACTCTGAAATTTGTGGGGTCCCAATGTTTTCCCAACTCTGCCAGATGTGGATGGCAAAGCCTGTCTGAGAAACAGATGTGGGGTTGAAAGCAGGACATGTAATGGAGAAAACTATTAGATGCATAAAAAGAGTTCTAAGCATAAATGACATCAAGGGAAATGAAACATCAGCCTTACTCTGACTTTCATTATTTTCTGGTATAGATCTGTTATTACACCACTTGCTTCCGATCCAATGACTATTTTTTCCTATTTCTTTTCGAGTAATAAGAAATCCATTCAAACACAGACTTGTAAAATCTCTTTGGGAATTATGCTAGTTCTTAAAAAGCACGTTGGAATTTGATTCTCTTTGGAGGAGGAAAATAGTTGAAGCAAAACAATTGCCAGAAATATGTAATAATTCCTAATAACAGTCAACTGGAGGTCGGGGTAATGTTTTTTATTCCCAGCCCATTTTGTTTAAGTTGGTTTTTACAGAAAATAAAGGCAGCTTCTACTGAAACTTATGAATTTGAATAACTGCACAAATTCAGAGAATAAACAGTACACAGTTATCCACATTGTCTTATATCTTAAGCTTTATCAATACAAATGGCCCTCATTATCTGAGTTTATGTTATCTGTGGTTTTGCATATCCATGATTGGAGAACATAGACAAGACCTTTGCAACAGTGGCGAATATCTGTAGCTCAGGTGTAGGGTGAGGGTGGAAGTTGGTTCTGAACCTCACCATCACAAGACCTGCTGACCACACTAAGCCCTTATAAGCAGAAGAACATGGATCCTAACATCCCCTAAATTTCACTGAAGATGTTACCTAGCTCGGTAACAAAACGTTCGGAAGCCAACCCACAAGCTCAGAGAACGAACCTCCACCCTCAGATAAGACCTCGTTAATTGCAGAAACAGATTTCATGTGTCTAGCTTTGAAGGGTTTTTTTTTGTGTGTGTGTAGTGCAAAATATGCACCCTGGTATGTGCAAAATGGTGCAAATTATTATATATGCAAATATTGTGTATTTGTCATCCATAGGTTTATTATCAGTGCTTGTTTGGATGACAACTGGAGCAGAATCTCCCCAAATAGCAAACAGTTTGCATGCAACAAACACAGTAATATGTATGAAAGCACCTAAGATTTGATATTCTGCACTCTACTTTTCCAGGTCGGACAGGAGATAGGACCAAGACAAACGAGAAGATATAGTTGTGACAGAAACCAAATGTTCTTCCAGTTATTCCTTAAGCCAGAGTGTATCAATCTTTGGAACTTTAAACTCTAGGGCAGCGGTGTCAAACTTGAGGTCCGTGGGCCAGATGTATCACACACTGGTCACGCCCACCCCTGTCTTAGCAAAGGGAGATGATGCAAGTTTGACCCCCTTGCGCTATGGATTTCAACTCCCAGGATTCCCCACCCAGCATGAGGGCTGAGGTATTCTGGAAGTTGAAGTCCATACTGTTTAAACTGTTTACATTGCTAAGGCTGAAGAACATTGCCTTAAGCCAACTTCAGAAATTCTAATGCTGGTTGCATCTGACTGCACTGGTGCTTGGTCCAACTACAGCAGGGGTGTCCAAACTTGGTAACTTTAAGACTTGTGGACTTCAACTCCCAGAATTCTGGGAGTTGAAGTCCACAAGTCTTAAAGTTGCCAAGTTTGGACACCCCTGAACTACAGGAACCACAGGACTTGATTAGTTGTTCCCCTTCTTTTCCTTCCCACCATGTGGGGAAATACAGACCTTGCTGGCTGATTCCTGTGTGGATAAGTTCACCAGGGCCTGCCTTTTCCTTTTAGGGAGTGTTTCTCCTCACTAACCTCCATGCCTTTCCTTTGCTTCCCCAGAGGTTTGCACCAACAAATGCTTCCACTCATGATCCAAACATTATTTTTCTTGTTACTAACACTACCCCTTTTTTTCCTTCTGTAGGAAGAAATTCTTCTATAGGTCCATGGAATGCTTCTTTTTTTAAAAAAATTATTTATTTACAAACATGCAAAACACACACACACACACACACACACACACACACACACAAAACTTAGACATACACCACATTTACACAATACAATACGAACAGGAACTTCCTGTTCTTTCTAATAGCAATTACCAAATCGATACCATTCTCCTTATATTATTTCCCCTTCTAGTACATTTCATTTGCATTTCACTATTCTTAACCCACTTATTTTACTCATCTGTCTGCTATTATGGCTGATTACCTCTAGTAAATGTAAACCTCTTGGATGCATATATACTGTATGTGTTAATTCTCCTTAACTACTATTTTGGGCTTTATTGGCTTCCTTCATTGATCCTTGTTTCTTTCCTCCATCCACCTATACCATTTATCCCATATCCATGGAAAACTTCTATAGGTCCATGAAAAAGAATTGTTAGGTCAACTTCACAGAAATAAATTTTCAATGCTCATTCATTCATTCATTCATTCATTCATTCATTCATTCATTCATTCATTTATTTTCCCCTACAAGCTGACTCTAGGTGACTATATTAGGACCAATAGCTTGGGGGGGGGGGGATAAAGAGGGAATCAGAGGGGAAGGTGAATGGAGAGCAAGGGGAAAATGCTTTACCCTATCTGGGCAGATACAGATGCTCAAAGATTCCCTTTGGGAGAAGTAAGGGTTGACTGAACGTGAACTTCTGGCTTGAGCATAGTTCATGGATTTCACAGGGCAACTTGGATCAACTGCGAGGTTATTTAAAAAGCGGCAGCTGCTGATCTGCAGAGAACAGAGCAGAATGAAAGAGCTTCACAAGCCAGTGACCAGCTGCTGGAGGGGCCGTGGCGTGCCAGGCAGGGCAGCCAATTGGAGCTGGACCTGTCATTAGATCAGAAGGGAGTCCTGGAGACCATCTGCTCCGAAGGACTTAAAGCAGCTCTGGGCTTAAAACAGCTGCTTTGAATTGAAGCTGGAGAACACAGGCATAGGGTGCATTTGCGATGGGTTGGAAGGGGGAGAAGGATGTGGTTATCCGTACCTGCACTCAGATGTGTTGGATGCAGAAAATGGGGGTCTTTTCAGAGACTCTGTGGTGGGTAGCTGAAGGTGGAACCTGGTTTCTATTTATTTTGTTGCCTTGCCCCACCCTACATAGGCCTTGTTTCTTTGTTGAATGCTTGAGGAGGAGGATTGTAATTAGGTATTGTAGGTCCTAAATAGTGTGCAAGTACATATGTTTACTCAGCATGCCTGAAAATTAGCTTTGCTGCATTATCCCCTTCAGACAGTTCCTTCTGCCCTAGTGACCTCAGGATTTGACTACTACATGGGACGGCCTCTGAAGACCACTCAGAAGCTGCAGCTCCAGAGGAGCAAGGTGTGATGGAGAATCAATTTTCTCAAGGAGCCACATGAGTAATTGATACTGCTGTGAAGGACCCCTGCTGCCACTGCTGTCACCCCCCCCCAGTGCCCACTGCCCCCACATTCTTAATACCCCCCCGGCTGCTGTAGCTGTGGGTCAGACAGAGATAGCCATAAAATGCCCAGGTCTACACTGCAACATCTCCCCAGTATTCCCCCCCCCCGAAATAAGGGTGTCACCTCTTCTCTTGGGGTTCTAGAAAGCTGTGGAAAAAAACAGATGTGGTCGCAGGCCTGAGGTTGATGTTTGTTTAAAGGCTTTCATGGGTTTTGTTTGAAAAGTATTTTAGCCTGGACTGCCAGATGTTTTAATGTTTAATTCTCACTGGCTCTGGGTCTCCCTTTAGAATCACAAGAAATGATCATAATAAAATAATGCACAGTTCATTACTCTAGAGCAGGAGTGTGAAACTCAAGGCCTGGGGGTGCTTAGATATGGTCTGTGGGACCACCCTGGAAACAATAAAGGATTATCTCATGGGGCTTCTGCCAACAAAAAACAGAGCTCCTGAGGGCCATGGGCAGCCCTCCCTGTCACGATGTTAAAAAGTTTGCTAGGCCTGAACTGCCTAAACTGACATTCAAGAGTTAAACTAAGAAAGCTTTATTGCGCAGGTCATAAAACAAAATGTTATCTGAAAGTGATTTATTGCGCACGCGTTACACATTCCAAAATTCCTCTCTTCTTTGTTCGGCAGCCAACTTTGGCAGACGTAGCTTTCATTATCAAAATGTAACCAATTAGTTATTTCTGTTTCATTTACTTTTATTATTTTCGTATTAAAGTTTGTTTATTAATTAGAATACTTAAAGACTTTTATTTTTCTCAATATCTCAAAAGATATGCGGAAGGGAATCAGCCACGGTCCATTGATCTCAGATTTCCCAGGGCATTTTTTTTTTTCCCTGACACTCCCGAGCTCTGTTTTCACTGGCAGAGAGTTATAGGAAACCGTCACAGTTGAAAACAGAGCCCGGGAACCCGTTTTCGCTGGTAGAGCACTTGGGCCACCACAGGCGCCCCGACACAAGTGACATTGTTTGGCCACACCCACCCTGCCCCCCCAAGGTCAAATACAACCCCAACGCAGCCCTCAATGAAATCAAGTTTGACACCCCTGCTCTAGAGTGGTGGTTCTCAACATGTGGAAGCTCTGGAAGTTCATGAGGATCCCCAAGACCCTTCTTAGGAGGTCTGAAAAGTCAAATAAACTAATATTTAAAAAATTCTTAGTTTTAATTTCTTATAAAAATGTCCATAGATATAACCCATGTAAACCATAGTTCTGTGAATCTTCAACCACTGTTAAAAATGTAAAGGGGTCTTGAGACAAAAATGTTTTAGAACAATTGCTCTAGAAGACAGAAAGGAGTTGTGGCCTTAAACTTGAAGCACGTTAAAAGTCAAGGACTCCTGAAACTCTCTGTTGCTGTCTGGGAGGCATGAATTTTAAGTTGAAATTGGCCTTTGGGGAAAAAGAGTTTCCTTGTATGTTCCATGATGTGAAAAAAGTAGGTTGCTGGATATTATATATCAACATTAGACAGTGAAATTCAATCATCTTTAAGAAAAGAGATATCTCAAAAGGGAAAGGAACAGACTCTTCTTAGTTAGAAGTAGGCCTTCCCAGTTGTGGGATTCAAATAATTTAACAATTTAACGGTTCTTTGCCCTAATTATTTCTACCAACAACCAGTTTACCAAACTGCTCAGAAAGTTAACAATTGGTTCTCCTGAAGTGGTGCGAACTGGCTGAATCCCACCACTGGGCTTCCCTCAGAAAACCCCAAGACAAGAGATACTTAAAGATCTTTAATTCTGGTTGAGACATTTGTCCACATAGAAAAAGAAATTATAGTAAGCCTAATCTGATTTCGGAAGACAAGGATGCAAAACCTTGACTAAAGTAGAAGAACAGCCTACCACTGGATGTATCCCAGAAGTAGGTGCCAATCAACACTGCAACCTGGTAGAAATTTCTACTTGGCTTTACCACTAATGTTCCCTTTCAATTGAGTTGAGATTCTTATGCTTCAGGGGAAGTCCTAAGGAAGCTGTCAGCAGAAACACAATAGTTAGATCTTATTCTGCTCGTGTTCATGACCCAGGCAAAAATAATGTCCAGTGACTATAAGCACCATCTCCCAAGAGGAGAATTATTCCTGTTATATCATGGAATACAGTAATTTAAATTAATTGTATATTGTATGTTAAATATGGTGTTGATAATTAAATGTAAACACAATTACTCCCCATGCATTTAACTATTAACCTCTCCTGTGGCATTAAAAATTACAGCTTTGCACTAACTTTAAAAAGGGCCTGGAGGTTGTGCTAAAGGGTTCCACGCGATCCTGGCACTGTAAACTACATATTGTCTTTCCTCAAGACTCTACTTCAATCTTCTCTGTCTCCTGAGGAGGTTTTGGGGCTGAAAGGGGCAGCAGGTATGTGTGGGTTTGTCGGAAAAGTTCCCAGCATGTGAGGTGCCATCCCCTAAAGCAGGGGTGTCCAAACTTGGGAACTTTAAGACTTGTGGACTTCAACTCCCAGAATTCCCCAGCCAGCCATGCTGGCTGGGGAATTCTGGGAGTTGAAGTCCACAAGTCTTAAAGTTCCCAAGTTTGGACACCCCTGCCCTAAAGTCATGTGTTTCTCAACCTTAGCAACTTTAAGATGTGTGGCCTTCAACTCCCACAATTCCCACAGTTCAGTAAGCTGAACTGAAGGATAGAAACTGGCGCAGTTTTCAATTATTATCTTTAAAATCAAGACATTTTGCCATTTTAGTGTGATTTGTAGGCTGGGAGGCTTCAATTCATAAATTGCTCACCATGTATTATAGGGATGGAAGCCTGTTTATTAAGGTAGACCCATTCTACGAATCTGTATTGCTCAGTGGTGGGATTCAGACGGTTCGCATTGGTTCTGGCGAACCGGTTGTTAAATCCCCCCCCCCCCACTATCAAACTGGATCCTGGGCGCTGCGCTGGGCTGCAATGGAGAAATGGGCAATGGAGCGGTCGGCACGAGGGATGAAGAAGGGCGCTTTCCCTTTCTCTTCTCCCTGCTCCTCCTCCTTTCCTCATGTCAGCTGCTCCATTGCCCGTTTCTCCATTGCAGCACAGTGCCCAGGATCCAATTTGTTTGTTTGTTTGTTTGTTTGTTTGTTTGTTTGGATTTATATGCCACCCTTCTCCAAAAGGATTCAGGGCGGCATACAACATTAAAAAACACACATCCCAAAAGTTAAAAAAAAATTAAATCCATAAAATTTAAATTTGTTAGCCGGAGGTGCAATTTAACACCCGGTTTGCCCAGGGTCAGGTTGGCCATCGCGGGAGGCTCGTCCTGCATATGCGGCAGAGCTGGAGGACGGGGATGGGCCACGCTTCCCACGACGGCCAACCTGATACTAGGAGAACCAGTTGTTAAATTATTTGAATCCCATCACTGGTATTGCCCAACTTTTAAAATCAATGTTAAACTGTAAGTGCCATGGTGAGGTGAAATGGTGCTGGCTTTCGCTCGTTAGCAAAACAGCTTTCGCAAAAGGAATCAGGCCTGGATGAGAGATGCAAGCTCCCATAATCTATTTTGGAACAAAGGAGAATTTAATTGAGCCATTTTACGGTTGGCTTATGCTTGGAGTGGCTGAGAACATCAAGTTCACACTCACAAAACCTTTGCAAACATTAATAGCTGTATATCTTAATAACTTTTTTTTACGTTTTATTTTTAAGCATATGGGGGAGATTAAATCTTTTTGGACTGGCAAGGTTTTATATTATTGTTTATTGGATGCATTTTGTCTTCTTTAAAAGACAGTGGTGTAAATTTAATCTTTAAAGTTTTTAAAACGTACGGGTTTTTTGGACTATGCAGCAAAAGTGTTGATTTTGTTGGATTTTGTAAAATTAATAACAGATTTAGGGGCTAGAGTCCTGATAGTGAACCTATGGCACGCGGAGCCCTCTCTGCAGGCACGTGAGTCATTGCCCCAGCTCAGCTCCACCGCGCATGCATGCATGCCTCCCGCCAGCCAGCTGGTTTTCGGGTCTCTGCCATGCAGGCATAGGAGCGAGGCGCGTGTGGGAGACATATGCGCATGTGCAGGGGCATGGAGGAGAACGGGGGATCACATGCATGTGGGAACACAGGGGGTCATGGTGCACACATGCATGGGGCGGGGTGCCTGGGGAGTCACACATGCATTGCATTATGGATGTGCGTGTGTGTACACTTTCAGCACTCAGCACCGAAAAGGTTAGCCATCACTGGGCTAGAGGAATTATAGTTATGAATTATCTAGAAGCTATTTTCTTATGGGAAAAAATGGAGATTACTTGTGTTTTTATTATAAGATTCCCTTGAAGGTAGATACTAGAGCCAGAGACTAAACAAAATGTCGCAAAAATCCTTAGTGCAAACCTTTCAGCTATGTTTTTGGACAGAATGGATCAAGTGCTTGATAAAATTCACAGAGCATGTTCTAATGAAGTTGTAAAACAAGAACAAACAGCAGTAGATGCCTATGAAATTAATTTGAAGGCGGATTTAAATGTAATACAAATGGATCTGATGACTGACTCATTTCCTAAAGAAGATGAACAGTTATTAAGCCAGGAAAACAGTCTGGATAATTTTTTCTTCTGGATTTAAAAAAGATTGGGAAAAACTTTTTTAAAAGTGACAAACAAAAGATACATTTTACTTATTCATACCAAGGAAATATGTTAAAGTTATGAATGATTCTTCTCACAGACGAGCAGCAAATTACCCCTGGGGCATTTTTTAAAAAGGGTTAAAGAATAATTTTTTAAAAGGGAAGATTTATAAGATCGGCTTGTTCAACCAGGATTAAAAGAAGAATATAACTATATCTAGTTGCTCTTACTGGACATTTTCTGACAAAGATTGATTGACATAGCATTTCATCTCTGTTTTTCTTATCTAGAACATGAGCTATGGGAACAGGAGATTATGTTTTATTTTCAGACAATAATAAGCTATTAAAATTGTTTTTCCCTGCTGGAATAAAGGGGGAAGTTACTTTTTTTTCCCATTCTCCTTTCCTTTCCTTTTTCTGTTTCACATCTCCTTCCTCCTTCCCTCCCTCCCTCCCTTCCTTCCATCCTTTCTTTCTTTTATATTATTCTATTTTTTTTGCAGTTTTATCAACTTATATTCTCTTCATTTATCATAGAGTTATTTTTTAAAAATTATCAAACCACCATAGTGATTTTCAATTTTAAAAAATGTAAAGCTGGAGATTTCTAGAGGAATTAAATCAATCAATAAGAATAACCCAGCATTTAACATTTGTGTAAATAGGTCTGTTTAAAGACTTTTCAAGAAACCAGGAAGACAATTGCATCAGATCAGGTGGGAGTGGATTCAGGGGTGGGCTTCAAAAATTGCAGCAATGGGTTCGCTGCCCCGTTGCTGGGTGGGCATGGCCATAGTGGGCATGGCCTAGTCGGCCTCCTCTATCATGGCAGGAGGGAGCATTTTTGCCTTCTCCAGGTGCCAGAGGCTTTCCTCAAGTCTCCGGGAGGGCAAAAACTGCTTCCCCCGGGCTGAGGAGGTCCTCTGGAGGCCTGTTTCCAGACTCCGGAACCTCCGGTAGGCCCATTTCCTCCCCTCCCCGAACCTCCGTGCAGGCCCTGCACTTACCTGGCAGGGGTGGGTGCCACGTGGAGACTCCTGGGAGGGGCGGGGTGGGGTGGGCGTGGCCAGCCATTGGTGGCATTTGGGAGTTTGCCAAACTGGGCAGAATCCTAGCTAGAGGATTGCCCAAAGTCATGCGAACCCCCAGCGCCCCACCCCTGAGTGGATTCCAGAGATCCAGGACAGCCAAATAATTGCTGATGACTTTTTATCATCTTTATTAAAATATTTATCTTATCCGCTACTTGATTAAATTTCTATTTTATATAATACAGGGGGAAAAAATCAATTTAGCCAACTGAACTTAGTAGACTTTGAATACAATAGACAACATTTCCACCTGGCCATCACGCTGGAATAAATTATAACTCTCTTGCCTCCAGAGCAGTTTGGAATCCTATAGTCAATATTATGACATTTGCAGCAATATACAATATTTGTTGTCAGGTTTGCATCATTATACAAATCGCATCATTTATGCCAGTTGCCTAACGATGTCATTATAGATATCATGTAAATTGATGCCAATAATATAGTTCCAGGAGCAACAAGCATTTCAGAATAACAGATATCCCTTTCCCCCAATTAATCTATTAATTATTTTACAATTATTTTACCATTACATTTTATTGTAATTGTAAAATTTTAGAGGAAAAAGAAATGCTGAAAAACTTAAGCAGAGTCTCAACCATCTCATCTGCATTATCTCTGGGTTTTTAAAATAAGAATTTAATATTCTTTGGGGTAAAATATAACACTGTGATATAGCTTATATTACATTCAGAGAATTCCCTTGCATGCCTCTGTTTTGGTTAAGCCATTAGTTAACAGTTTGCAAATATTAGTAAGAGAGTTTTTTTTTAAGTATATGATCAAACTTCCTCTGAGATTAATCTGCTGGGATCTAAAAGACATTACATTTATATTTAAATACATGGGAGTGTCTGACTTGACAACTGTGCTTGTCTTTTTAAACTTCTCTCAAATCAAGATAAGGTGAAGGATGGCAATATACAGGGAATATGTATTAGGGTAGAAATGGTTCCAGAAAGAAGGAATGTGTAGCGTGGTCAGTAGAATGGGAGAACTAAATCTAACCAGCTCGTGTCCAACTGGTTTCTTTTTCAAGGAAGGGAAAAAGATACTGAAATGAATAAATTTAGGGAAACTGATTAATAAACAGCAACTGTAGAGTTCATCTTTCCTCCTTCTTCTAGGCCAGGGGTGTCCAAACTTGGGAACTTTAAGACTTGTGGACTTCAACTCCCAGAATTCCCCAAGTTCCCAAGTTTGGACACCCCTGTTCTAGGCTCTATCTTGGGGAAAAGTGGGACTGCTTTATCTTAAGGTTAGATTGCATTTCATACTACTATAAAAGTGGAATAAAGAGTAGTGGTACGGTGGCCTAGAGATGGAGCTCTTGCCTCACAATCAGGAGGCTGTGAGTTCGGTCCTAGGTAGAGGCAGATATTTCTCTCTGTCTGGGCACAATGGGAATATATCTGCTGAACAAAACTCTGCATTGGCAACAGGAAAGTCATCCGGCCAGTAAACATTCTGCTAGCTCCATTCGGTTGCCCAGACTCCAACCTGCAAGGGATTATGGGGTTGTTTAAAGAAGATGATGATGAAGATAAGAGCAGAATAAAGTAAATACATCACACTCATCAAAGATGGTGGAGGAATGCCACAAACCTGTGCAAAGCTGTAGGGTCAAACACCCAAGGAACGTGAAGGATCCAACTGATTTTCAGAGAGCAGTCAAGGACTTTGCCAACTGTGCGGAACAGGGGTGAAATCCTCCCAGTTCGGCCTGATCCGGCTGAAGTGACGAATTGCTGTTGGTTCTGTGAACCGGTAGTTAAAAAAAAAAACTTCTGAGGATTGTGTGGCTCATCTGTGAGCCGTGCGATTGTCGGAAGCTTTTTTTCTGCTTTTTAAATCATTTTTTTCCTGCCAGTTCAGGCAAATAGGCAGGAAAAAATGCTTTAAAGGGGGGGGGGGTTGGCCACGCCCACCCAGTCACATGACCTCCCCCCTCCAAGCCACACCCACAAAATCAGTGGTAAAAAAATAGATTTCACCACTGGTGTGGAGGGTGGATCTATGAAAAACTTAGCCGGTCTTTGCAATATGGCAGCATCAAAGTCTTTTGATAGGATTGTTCCCAAGTGACCTTTCCTGTTATACCAATCCTTGGGCGTTCACTGATTCTGTGGACTTCAGGGGTATCAGTGGAGGGTTGTGGACAGAAGAGGATAAACAAATCCCACTGGACATACTGTATCTTTAGGGCCAAATTTAGGCCATTCATCATTGGGGAGAGGGTAGGGGGAAATTACTTTTTTGTTATTACTTTGCCAGAGTTCCAGTTGACGACTCTTTTTAAAATGATCTTTAAATCCAGTCTTGTACCGAAGGGTTGGCTGGAAGGGCCACAAACTGCTATGAGTTATTAGCAAAGGGATCCGTTTGTAATTAGAAGTCAGCTGGATGGAAGTGATGTCTAGGGATGACATCTGGAAACAGTTTGAACCTGTCAATCCTGAGACAGTGGATAGAGTCTCTGGTGAGATTATACCAAGTAACCTAAAGAGAATAATAAACAGTGACGTTCTTTAAAACACATATAAAATGGGAAAACTAAATCAGTCAGGAAATAACACTTTTTCCAAGTGGTATCATCAATAAATGGTTGTCAAATTGTACTGAACCAACAAAGTATTTACTGTATATTACAACTATGCGGTTATTTTAAACATATTTTAAACTTAAACTCCATCGTTTCAGCTGTCAGTTTTTTGGGAAAGGTACAGTTGGAAGTTTCTCCCTGTTTCATTTTTACTGCCGAAAGCAGATATGTTAGTTCAGTACATTTTACTAGTATATAAGGTTTTTATGATGTTTAGCAGAAAAATAATGGATAGTAATGAAAATGCAAGACAAAAAATTATCTTTAGAAAGCATTTTTGCTTTCCAAATTTGCTAAGTGTTTTTACTTTATCAAAAGAAACCATAAAAACATCCTACTTTTTATTACATTTCCAATACATTTTTGAATATTTAAGATCCATTTTGGCAATCATAGCTAATAAATGTTGCATTACAAAATTTTAGAATGCTATTAAGGCTGTTAAACCTCCACATTTCTACATTTCATTGTGTACTATAGTACTAACAGAAACCAGTTAGGTGGTTTGCTATATTTTTGAATGATCTTTTCCTAAGATTTTGTGCTGATTTTATTTACCACCAGATCTTGTAATTGCTAAGAATTATGATGTTTCCACTGACCTGATCTTATTCCACAGCCTTCTTAAAAATTGATGTTATTGTTAACAATGTGTGACAATTCTGAGCTGAGACTCTTATTCTGCTTACTCCATATCTTGTTAAAGCATTTATATTAAGTTCTTTTATTATCCCATCTGTTTCAATCAATAAGAAATTATGCAATACAACTGCTCAATCATCTCCCCCCATAGAGGCAAATTCTCTCCGGAGAACATAACAAGATATTTTGCTGGATCATTTGGCAGACTTTAATTTTATTGACCATTGTATCTTCCTGAATTGCCAGTGAGTGTTGGGAGTTGGATATACCATTAATTGATGTTTTATTCCTTCCTGATTAGACTATTCTAATTAAGTTGTTTGGAGGAGGAGAAGTCAAATCCTTAGACTGTCTAGCATGGAGTATCTCAGGACCCAACTCTGTCCCTCATCTTTGTTGATAACTATATGAAGTTGTTGAAGGGGTTATCTCGTACTTGGAGGTCCACTATTATTAATATGCTAATACAAGAAAGACTTAGTGGCACAGTGGTTAAAATGCAATATTGCAAACTAATCCTACTGACTGCCAGCAATTTGATTCTCACCAACTCAAGCTTGACTCAGCCTTTCATCCTTCTGAGGTCAGTAAAATGAGGAGCCAGATTGCTGGGGGCAAAATGCTGACTCTCTAAACTGCTGAGAGAGGGCTGTAAAACTCTGTAAAGCAGTATATAAGTCTAACTCTAAGTGCTATTGCTATAATGCCCAGTTGTACATTTCCACCCAGATATCAGGAGATGCAGTGGAAGCCCTCTCCTGTGTGTAGAGGCTGTGAGTTGCAGATTGAGACCCAACAGTTACAAAACAGAATAGCTGTGGGTTCAAAACTGACTGACTCTGAAACAATACTAACTTTGATTCTGGAGAAACATGTCCTCCCTTCAAACAACCCAATGTGCACTCTATGCTTCTCCTGGACTCTTAGACCCTACTAGAACAGCAGGTGGAAACTATGACCTGAAAGGTCTTTGCTCAGCTTTGGCTGGTGCACTTTCTGGAGAAGAGGAACTTGCTGTAATCATTCATCATCTTGTGGCTGGACAAATGTAATGTGTTATACAGTAGGTAGGATTGTCCTTGAAGACTAACTTCAAGATTAAAGTACAACTGGGCCCCAAAGGGCAGATTACATGCAAACTGTAGCAATCCAATATTACAGTAGCTATGTTGGTTGTCAGTTTTGCTTCCAGGTGCAGTTGAAGGTGCTGTGATCATGATTTGGGCAATCTCTCTGAGACTGCTTACTCCAAGGAGGAACTCTCCCTCTAAGTGCCTATACAGAGTGCTTGCAAAGAGAGAGAGGGAGGGAGGGAGGATTCAGCCAAGCCTTTTCCCTTCCTACCTAATGCCCTCCCATTAGATCAGAGGTGGTATTCAGCCGGTTCTCTCCTGTTTGGGTGAACTGGTAGCAGCGGCTGCAGGAGGCTCCCCCCACCCCCGATGTAATGCATGACCACTGTGCATGCACAGGAGGCAGTGCACATGCACAGATGTGACATGGGCAAGTGAAGCGAATACGTGCGTGTGCATTCACATTTGCGAACCGGAAGGGAAAGTAAGTGAATCCCACCACTGCATTAGATACAAAATATATGGCTTCCCTTTTAACACTAATGAATCTTTTTAAAAACAGCCTTTTCCAACATGCATTTGGGAACATGCATTTCAACTGGAACAATCAGAGATAATGTGAGACTGGGATGAGGGTCTTTTTTCCCCTATTGCTTTTTCTATCTTTATCATACATTCCTGATTATGTATGTTTCTGTTGTTTTATAATTACAATTATGGGTTGCATATTTGTTTTATAGATTTGAAACTTTGCCCAATTATTCTTTTATAATTTTGCTGCTTTGGAGCTGCTTAGAGTCAAAAGAATTGGTATGGCATAAAAGCATTGATATAGTCCAGTGTATCTGTCCCATTGGGTGTAGCTGTTCTTGTAGAATAGAATTGCATCCAAGTACTCTGTTTCCCTAAAAATAAGACCTCCCCAGATCATAAGCCCCATCAGGTTTTTGAGCACATGTGCTAAAATAAGCCCTCCCTGAAAATATTGCAACACAGCAGCAGTTATAAGGTGACCACGGTCGCCGCCTCCTACACCTCAAAAATAATAGGACCTCCATGAAAATAAGGCTAAGCACTTATTTTGGGGGGGGGATAAGACCCTGTCTTATTTTCGGGGAAACACGGTAAGTAGTGTGGAGTTTCCACCATCTAGACACCCCTTTAGGATCTGGATAGGGAAAGGAGAAACAGGAGATGCCTCTCTCCCAAGGCTCATTTAAACAAATTTCTCTACTTTCCTTTTACGGTTAGGGTGATCAGGCCAAGTAGATTTGGTCTACAGACAAATCCTACACTGCATTAACAATGAATAAAAGATGTGGGTTTGAATAAATATAACAAAACAAATCTGTGAGGAATAAGATATAATGCCCAAGAACTACAACCTAGCAATCCTTAATCAACTAACAGGGGAAAAGAAATCAAAACAGGATGGAGAGAAAACATGAGCAAATATAAAACAGTGCAACTATGCAAAGCAGCACTGAAAAGAATAGAACACCCTGGGTCTTTCCACCTACACTTTTTTAAATTGAGTTTTTCCTATTCCCCGGGATTTCGAACAGAAATCTTTGAGGCTAATCTGAAAAAAAAAAACCACCCTCCTCCTATAGTCTTCTGAACTCACAGCCAGCAACAGACTTTGAAAACGGAAAGCTCCAGCTTCCTCTCCATGCTTCCCTTGCCTTTCACTGGAATAGCATTGGTGGCGTTGGTCGATGATCTCTGGCGGGCCCGGGACAGGGGCTGTTCCTCTGTCCTGGTCCGATTAGACCTCTCGGCAGCTTTCGATACCATCGCCCATGGTATCCTACTGCGACGACTCGGGGGGTTGAGAGTGGGGGTCACCGTTTTACGGTGGTTCTCCTCCTACCTGTCGGATCAATCGCAGTTTGTGTTGACTGGAGGGCAGAGATCGACCCCCAGGCGCGTCACTTGTGGGGTGCCCCAGGGGTCGGCTCTCTCACCCCTCCTGTTCAACATATACATGAAGCCACTGGGCAAGATCATCCGTGGTTTTGGGGTATGGTATCATCAATATGCTGATGATACCCAACTTTTCATCTCTACCCCAAACCACCCAAACGATGCCCTCGACATGATGTCCCGATGCCTGGAGGCTGTGCGGATCTGGATGGGGAGGAACAGACTCAAGCTCAATCCCTCCAAGACTGAGTGGCTGTGGTTGCCGTCATCCCGATTTGTACATCTTGTTCCATCTTTGACGATAGGGGGAGAAATTTTAGCCCCCTCAGAGAAGGCTCGCAATCTGGGAGTCCTCCTGGATACGCGGCTTAGTTTAGAAGAACACCTGATGGCCGTGACCAGGGGGGCCTTTTACCAGGTTCGCCTGGTACGCCAGTTGCGCCCCTTCCTGGATCGGGATGCTCTGTGCACAGTCACTCATGCCCTCGTCCTTTCTTGCCTGGACTACTGCAATGCTCTCTACATGGGGCTGCCCTTGAAGAGCACCCAGAGGCTTCAACTGGTCCAGAATGCGGCCGCGCGGGTTGTCATGGGGGTACCTAGGTGCTCCCATGTCACACCCCTTTTAGATGGCCTGCACTGGTTGCCGGTTGTTTTCCGGGTGCGATTCAAGGTATTAATGATGACCTTTAAAGCACTCCATGGCTTAGGTACCTGCGAGACCACCTACTGCCACCAGTAGCCTCCCACCGTCCAGTACTATCCCACAGATTTGGCCTCCTCAGGGTGCTGTCGGCCAAGCAGTGTCGGCTGGTGACCCCCAGGGGGAGAGCCTTCTCTGTGGGAGCACCTTCCCTCTGGAATGAGCTGCCCCCGGAGCTCCGCATAATCCCTGACCTCCGGTCCTTCCGACGCGCCCTAAAAAGTTGGCTTTTCCAGCAAGCCGGCCTGGCCTGTTAATTTTAATTTATTTTAAATGTATTGTTTCTTTTTAAAAAAATCGGTTTGGTCTTTTTGGAAATGGGTTTAATCTTTTTTTTAACTTTTGTGATGTGTGTTTTTAATGTTGTACGCCGCCCTGAGTCCTTTTGGAGAAGGGCGGCATATAAATCCAAATAAACCTAAACCTAAACAGCCAAATTGCTGGAACACATTGTATAGTAATTCCCTGACATCTTTATATTGTGGGGGTTTTCAATTTTGTGGGCATACGGTACAATGACTTTTAATTCAGTTTGAACGTGTATATATAGATTGAGCTTCATCATTTGAAATTTGAATTCAAATGATTGAAACTGAATTTTGATGTTGTCCTCTTTCTTCTAATCCCTGCTCTTCTCTGAAGGGTGCCATGCAGTACACCACTCAAATCTCCACAACTAAAAATCTGGGATCATCTTTCCTGGGCCCGACTGGGCCTTGCTCCTTCACTCAGTGGGGTGAACTATAATGAGTAAAGGCTCTCTACATTCATTGAAATAACTGTTTGTAGTAAAATCTTCAATGACTGGCATCCTTCTAACAGAGTTGCTTCTCACCCTCCCCCCACCTCCGAAGACATATATAGGGACAATATCTGGATAGATGTCACCAAAATATTTCTCCCAGTATAATCCGTCGTGGCTAAAGCTCAAGGTCTAGATCATAACGTGCACAGTAGAACTTGAAGTGCTAGTCTCATCTCATCTTATCTCATCTCATCAGCAATTTAACAACCCATTTGCAAAGCTCTTGTAACATCATAATGGCTCCCAATAGTTTTTCTAACCAGTTTATCTTCTTATGAAATTAACAGAAATGTGCTCACTGACAAGCTATTATAAGTGAAAATAAAACATGTAGACATTTCCATTAATCGGCTTACTGGAAAACATCAGTCTACAACTATTATGAGCAGGGGAGTTTACCTATTTTACATGACTATGAGATCTATCGAGTACAAACTGAAAGTAAATATACTTGAGTTTTGGGATCAGTTCAGGAAACGGTTCCTGTTTGCATCATTGCTAAATGGCAGGCCTATTTTTCAGAGACAAGATAATAGATAGCAAGTATTATTATTGTTTTATTTGCAGGATACCATGATCTATTAATTTCCTTTTTTTAAAAAGACTGTATTAGGACAGAAAGGAATAATGAATTCCAGTGTTCTATTCTTTCACATCAATGGCAGGTTGCTCTGTTAATAAGGAAATGAGGTTCTTGCGATCTTAAAATGAAATTGATGTAAAGAAACTTTTCTATTGTATGTTGGATATAACAGAGAATAAGTTTAATAAGTTTTTTGGTGATGGATTCCTATTTTTGAAAGTATGATTTATTGACATACCTTCTTTATCGATCTTGGACTTTTTTTTTTATTGTTCCATTTGGCCTGAACTTTGTTAATATTATTTTACAATCATCCTTGCTCATTAATTTGTATTCATGTATGCTTGAAAGAAAAAGAAAACAATTACAGTGAAGAAGAGGAGAATACAACAATGCCAATGTGGTGATGGAGAAAAGATTAGCCTTTCCTATCTCATGCACAGCATAAAAAATATTTATCGCAAAAAAATATGTTGACTTTTTTATATCATTGACTTTTTGAATCTACCGCATCAAAAAACTAAGCACATTTTGAGTGTGGGATGCTTCGTTTTTGTCATGGAAAGATAAGACCATCCCTGATTTGCTATGCAGTGCAGTGACGTGCAGTCAGGGGAGGCAGGGGAGGCAGAGCCTCACCGCTCTCATCATGAAAATAAAAAAAAATATTACTCCGGGAAGCCGTGAAAGTGGCTGGGAGAGGCGCGCAGCTTGGTTTAGCCTCCCAGCAGCAGCCCCAAGTGTGCCGATCTCGCCATTTTTTGCATCGGGTGAGCCCGGGATCCTTGCAAGAGGAATGGAACCACGTGTGCAGGCAGCTCCTCAATGCCAGCCTCAGATCAGCGCAGCCGCGGTCCCCTTCATGTTGGCTTAGGAAGGAGGGGAATGGGACCACGTGTGCAGGGGAAGGGGATCACGGCTGTGCTAATCTGAGGCTGTGCGCTGCTGAGGAGCCGCCTACACACGTGGTCCCATTCCCCTTGCAAGGATCCCGGGCTCACCCGATGCAAAAAATGCCTAGGTAACATCATCAGTGCTAGAAGGGGGGGGGAGGAGGAGAAAGGAGAAGTTTCTCTTCTCAGAAATGTCTTCTTGGTGGAGCTGCGGCAGCCTGTCTGTCCCTTTCTGACATTTCTGAGAAGAGAAACTTCTCCGTTTGGGCTGCGCCCGTGCGATCGGAGCAACCACGCGGTTTGATGACATCATCAGCCTCACCAGTCATAAACCTCACCGCACGTCACTGATGCAGTGATATATGGTGGGTTCCATGGCTGCAAAACTAGGATCAGAAAGCAGGGTACTAACCGCAGCCATCTAAATTTCATTTAAATATAAGAACAAACATTCTGACAGCAAATTCCGTTCCAAGTAGAACAGCATGCCTAGGGTGCTTGTGGGTTCTCCATCTTTGGAGACTTTCAAGCAGGGGTGTCAAACTCGATTTTACTGAGGGCCGCATCAGAATTGTGTTTGATCTCGGGGAGCTGGATGCCCGTGGTCAGGGTGGGTATGGCCAGCTCGACTTCACTTGTGTCGGGGGTGCCCGTGGTGGCCCAAGCGCTCTGCCAGAGAAAACAGGCTCCCGAGCTCTATTTACAGCTGTGATGGTTTCCTGCAACCCTCTGCCAGTGAAAATGGAGCCCACAAGGGTCACTCGTGGCACTTCTGAGCTGTGTTTTTTGCTGGCAGAGGCACAGTGGGATGGTCCTTCACTGTTTCCAGGATGGCCCCGTGGGCCAGATCTAAGCACCTCGTGGGCCGGATTTGGTCCCCAGGCCTTGAGTTTAACACCCCTGCTTTAAAGAATAGACTTCAAGGTCAATCTTCATGTATGGTTTAAGTCATTTCTCTACATATTGCAGAATTTTATTAGATGATCTTTATGGTCCCTTCCAACTCTATACTTTTATGATAATCCTCATATTATATAATCTATAACTTTACATTTCCACAAATAACAAGAAAAAGGCTTTCAACAGATGACAAGAAAAAGACTTTCAGTTATTAGATTAGATTTCATATGAGTTGAAAAGTATTAAATAATTATATAAAAATATACTTGCACTAAAGTTCTTTTTTTTCTTTTAAAAAAATGCTTATTTCTCAAATTTAATAAAGGGAGACAATACAATGCTCGTATATTGTTCCAAAGTCTTATTCGGGTTGGGCAATATATGAAATCAGTCAGTCAGTGAATAAATCCTTATTTTGATATATAACTGATGTACATTTGTACAGTATCTGGTGTGATGTTATCAGTTCATGAGCCCTGGGTTATAATAACAGAGAGAGGTTTTATGGCTTCCCCATCAAAATGAGTCCTATATTAAGTTCCAGTAGTTGTGCATCTCCTCAGTCATCCATTTCTGGCTATCACCATGCCTGAGCCCAGACTGTAAGGGAGAAGGGAAGATCCCCTTGTATTGACCTACTGGATGAGCTGCACAAGGACCGAGGCATTTCAAGGCCATTTAATCCTAGTGATTTAAAGCTTATTGAAAACATCATTCAGACATTGCTGGAGGTAATAAGGTTTACCCTTATTATCATTATTTTGGAACGACAATGTTTTGATGACTCCAGAAGATGCTGTAAGTACAGTGGTGGGAAATGATCAAAGAGACTATTTCTTTTGATTCCAATTTTAAATGGGGGCTCTGTCCTATAAAAAGTTGGACTCTACAAAGAAGGGAAAATAAAACTCTTAGATGACTTTGGAGAAATTATGCAACAATGGTTACAAAAACAAAAGCATGCTTTAAGCCTGGGAAAGAGGAAAATATAAACCAGAAACTCAACTGGCTCAATCCAACTCCCTCTTCGTATAAGATAGAAAGAAGAGAAAACACAGTCAGGGTTTCAAGATTTTGTTACTACAACCTATCTCCATACAACAGAGTTCTAGTTTTAGTTAAACTTGTGCAGTCCGTTTCCTGATCTTCCTTACATTGAAGGGCTAACACATTAGCTACTCAGTTATCCTCAAAAAAAAAAAAAAACCCCAACAACCAAGGAGTAGTTTGGGCAATTGTTTCCTCCGTCTCAGTAACTGTTGTTTTCTTACTAACAATTGTCCACTGAGTGGTCCAAGAAGATGATAGACCAAGCAAGATGTCGATATCATTTTAGGATCAACGAACAGAGAGTTTTGATTTCATTCAGCTAATTCAGAGTCAATGGCGGCAATTGCAAATTTTAAATCATGTGTGTCCCAGCTAACCAAAAGCCATAGTTATTACTATTCCCACTCTCCCACCCAAACTGCAGAACTGGAGAAAAAAAGTACAGGTAAAAAATCCAAGGAAACTGGAGAAACCTCAAGGATTTTGGTCTTTGGGCATGACAGACATGAGATGATATAATTGATGCATGATGTGAAATAAGAGAAGTGGCATAATAATAATAGAAGCCACTTCAATGAAGCTGAATCAGGAGACATGCAAAATAGATAAAAGAATATGTTTCTTCATCAGTATTTACATAATTCAGGTATGGAATTCACTATGAGAAGATGTTGTGAAGCCCCCCCACCCCACCCCTTTGGATGCCATCTAAAGATAATTAAACAATACATGAAATATAAGTCTAACCGTGATACTTGTATGCATAATCTAGAAGTATAGTTGCTAGGGTCCATGGCCAGGAGGACTATTACACTCATCATATCTGGCTTGGGGGATTCTCAGAGGCATCTGGCAAACTTCCATGAAAAACAGGATGGTAGATTAAATAAACCTGAAATTTGTTTTAGAGGTTTTTTAAAATTTATTTTTTTATTTTGAAATAAAATTTTGAAATGTCCAATAAACTATTCTATTCTATTCTTCTACTCTACTGTGCATGCTCACGTTTGCGAACTAGTAGGAAAGGTAAGTGAATCCCACCACTGGTGCAACTGGCATACAACATGAAATTGTTCAAAGGCTCTCCTTAGCCATGACGAGTCCCTTTCGGGAGAGGGGGCGGTCTATAAATACGAATAATAAAAAATAAAATAAAGACTGCCACCTGCTCTTTGAGCAGGATTTGCAATTTGAAGAGAAGCCACAAGTTATGTACAGGATAAGTCTGGGTCGGCGCAACCTTATCCGGAACTAAAGATGTTGAATTCCCAGATTTCAAAGTTCCATACATCTTAAGCCGCACAATCTTCAGGATTCAGCTGAAGCCTGTTGTCCTCCATCCAGGCCCCCACAGCCTCCAGGCACTGTGAGAGGACAAGCAAGAGTGTCCCTTGGGTCACCAGGGATGGAGATGTAAAGTTGAGTATCACCAGCATACGCATGGGACCTCATCCCATGGTGGTGGATGATTTCACTCAGCAGCTTCATGTAGATATAAAAAATGGAGTGGAGAGAGTAGAGAGTCTCGTGGCATACCACAAAGGAGCAACCATGGACTGGATCTCTCACTCTCTGCCAGCATTGATTGCGGCTGGCCCAGAGGTGGGTTCCTACCGGTTTGGATCAGTTCAGCCAAACCTGTAGTGGTTTGGTGGCCTGGGTCGCTGGAACTGGCAGTGACCCAGGCCTTCCCTGCCCCTGAACTATTCTATTCTGTTCTGTTCTGTTCTGTTCTGTTCTATTCTATTCTATTCTATTGCATGATCCTGACACACTGCAACCATCATAAATGTGAGCCAGCCGTCAATCATCTGAACGTAAATCACATAACCATGGGGATGTTGCAATGGTCATAAGTGTGGAAAATGGTCATAAGTCACTTTTTTCTGCAGTGTTGTAACTTTGAACGGTCACTAAGCAAACTGTTGTAAGTTGGGGACTACCTGTACTGTTCCATACCTCCCCAGAGGCACTTACCGGGCTCTGGGGAGGGGAGGATGATGAAACATATGTGATGCCTTTCATTCAGGAGCCGAATGCATGGCAGCATTTGCATGATGACATCAACAGATGAATGTTGTCATTTTGATATCCTAGTTTGCTGCAGTTGCTGCTGAACTCTGCTGTAACTAATTGATTTGGGGACAATACAATAGCAGAGTTGGAAGGGACCTTGGAGGCCTTCTAGTCCAACCCCCTGCCTAGGCAGGAAACCCTATACCGTTTCAGACAAATGGCTATACAACATCTTCTTAAAGACTTCCAGTGTTGAGTCTTTAACATATGCTAGGTAAAAGATAAAGGTTCCCCAGCACATATTTGCTAGTTGTTCCCAACTCTAGGGAGTGGTGTTCATCTCCGTTTCAAAGCCGAAGAGCCAGTGCTGTCCGAAGACATTTCTGTGGTCATGTGGCCGGCATGACTAAACGCTGAAGGTGCATGGAACACTGTTACCTTCCCACCAAAGGTGGTTCCTATTTTTCTACTTGCATTTTTACGTGCTTTTGAACTGCTAGGTTGCCAGAATCTGGGACAAGTAACAGGAGCTCACTCTGTTACACGGCACTAGGGATTCAAACTGCTGAAGTGCTGACCTTTCTGATCGACAAGCTTGGGGTCTTAGCCCCTGAGCCACTGCGTCCCTATTAACATATGCTACAAGTATGAAAATTGGTCCTTTTGACGACTTGAACAAGCAGTCTTTATGCAAGGAAATAATTCTTGCAGATTGTACAAAATGGAAGTCTTTTACAACCTTAAGATTTTTAAAGCGTGTGTGCTTGCTTCATTTGTTGAAGACAGTTAAATTTTAAAGAGCCACTTTGAATTTAGAGGGCGGAGTGATGGTAAGTATAACAAGATGATGAAGTGCAAGGTTGAGTCAACCCTGTTCCATTCTTCATCTGTGAATTCAACCTCTAATATTTTCTTAACACAGCTTGTCATCCAAGCAAGGGGGAAAAAATCCAAACAATACATTTTACTTGAGACTTTCAAGTGGCCTTAGAGAAATATTTCATCTGCTCTGTAATAAGAACTATCGGGAATATATTGTTAAGGAAAAAGCATTCAGTCCAGACTGGATAGCTATTCATCTGAAAAAAACAGTATCTTTCGCTTTCAATCACTTGTTCTTACAGGAAGGAAAGTCTTTGATGAATAGTTTTGCTCTGCTTAAACCTTTATTTGTTTGATGTGTCAGATGTCAGAATGAATATGTTCTTCAAAAATGGACATCAACCCAACAGAATAGATGCTCCCAGACTATAAAAACAGCCAGAGATCACACTCCTATGTAATCGCCTTCCAAGAAAATCATATTCTCGCTGAATAAAATGTAAACACGTGGGGGGAAAGACTTTCTTTTGATTACTCACATAATAATCAAAGCAAGTTCAAAGTATGAATGATAAACTGCGTTTCAACCCCAAAAGAGTCCATACAACTGAGGATAGTGTTTAGCTCATTCAGGACAGAAGGAATGCTTACAATCTGGCCAGCCCTGCATTTATAACTCCGATGATTACAAGATACTTGGACAATTGGTGCTTGCTGTGGTTAAAGTATTGATAATTTTTATTTTAATTTATGTTTCGTGGTTCTAGTCTGCCCATCCTCTTCAGGAAGGGACTCTGGGACCTTTATAGTACATGTAGTCCACAACTTGCAATCTTTCCTTTAGTGACTGTTCAAAGTTACAACAGCCCTGAAAAAAAATGACTTATGACCATTTTTCATAGTTACAACCTTTCTAGCATCCCCATGATCACATGATCAAGATTTAGAGGCTTGGCAACTGGTTCATATTTATGACCTTTGCTCTGTCGCAGGGTCATGGGATCCCCTTTTGCGACCTTCTGACAAGCAAAGTCAATGGGGAAGCCAAATTCACTTAACAACTAGGCTACAAACTTGTCGACGGCAGGGATTCTCTGAACAACTGAAGTAAGAAAGGTCACAAAATGGGGCAACATTCATTTAACAAATGTCTCACTTAAGAGCAGGAATGTTGGGCTCAAAATTGTGATTGTAAGATGAGGACTCCCTGTATAATATAATATCCACATATAAAACAGCATAAAAATTAGAATTAAATTATTGAAGTTAATTTAGGGTTAACAAATTTAAAACTACAGGATTGTAAAATTAAACAATTCCAACAGACAAAAAATTCCAAGGATCCCTGTTAGAATTGGTTAATCAGGGCAATGAGCCAGAGGTGGGTTGCTGCCGGTTCGGCCCGGATAGTAGTTGTAGTGGGAGTAGTTGTAGTGGGAGGCTCCGCCCACCCACCCGGACGCTTCTGCGCATGTGCAGAAGCTTCATATGTGCAAGCACGCATGCATCCACGAGCAAACCAGTAGTAAAAATAATAGAAACCCACCACTGCGATGAGCGTCTTGACAAGTGGGGAAGAGAGAGGGAATATGAGATGGAAGGATTGACAGGATTGACCACCAGTCAGAATAACCCAACTACCCTTCGTTATTCCCGTGTCTTGGGAATGATGGAAGAACCTTGAAGAAAATCCTCAGCTTCCTCATTCACAGTTTCCCATTTCCTGTGCTTAAAAGTAAAACATATTTTATGGAGCTCTTTTCAACAACATAATTTTAAGAAAAAAAGCAAGTAAATTAATCCTTTATCCCTGCCTTCAATCTCTGACATTCAGCTAAGTAGCATTTTCGCTCTGCTTCAATCCATTCTCCTTGCACAAAATCCCATCAATCTACTTTTCCGCAGCTTGTAGAGCATATTCCTCACTATTGGATTTCATTACATTATTTCCGTAATGAAAAATACATGGGTGGAATTTTTATTATTATTGTTATTATAAAATCAGAATGTAACAGATTGCAATTTAAAGGGAAACAAGTAGAACAATTTCTCTGATTATTTTTTTTTCATTTCTCAGGTGCGAGATAATTTTTCTGATGGTGGTCCTTGTGGTTATTGGCAAATAGGGTGCCACACCAAAAAAATCTCAGATGAGACTTCAAAAGCGGGACAGTGACAAAATTTCCATCTGTGAATTACAAAAAAAAACCACATTGTTGGATCTGCCACATATACTACATTGACACATTAAGATATGCTAGAGTTTTTGCCAAGAACTTGATGCATAAGAAGGCCAACCCACACCAGCTAAAAAAGTGGCAATTATGATTTCACATTTTGGTAATAATAGATAATAATTTTAATATCATTAAACTATTCAGATCCTTGGGAAGTCGATAGAGGGATAAAAGTGCCAAATACAGTCTAAATATCTGACTGATTGTGCAACTGATTATAGTAATTTATTAAATGCACCTTGTTTGCCCAAAAATAAGACCCTGTTTTATATATATATATATAGTTTTGCCACCAAAAAATGCACCAGGTCTTATTTTCAGGGGTGTTATCCACTGGCTAACTTCACTTGCACGCATCACTCCCAGCATCCTTCTCACTGTCAGAGGTCTTTAGGAACTTCTTCTGCAGCTGGCAAGGCTTTCTTGAAGGCCTCTGCAGCCGATAACAGAGCTCAATCCGGAGCCTTGTTATCAGCTACAAAGCCAGTTTGCCAGTTGCAGAAGAAATGGGCTGGTGAGGCAGGTATTGGGGTATGTGAGGCCTGGCTACAACTGTCCAAAGGTAAGTAGTAGGGCAGCTTCACCACCCCATCCCCACCCTGGCTTAATTTTTACCCATGAACTCTGGAGTGAGCGGGATCTTAATTAGGGCTTATTTTGGGGGGTAGGGCTTATATTGGGCACATGTGTAAAAATCAAGCTAGGACTTACTTTCAGGGTAGGTTGTATTTTCAGGAAAACAGGGTATATGCCACCCAAATTCCCAACGAATCGGGTAACATTACCAACATTTACAAAAGTAATTGATGCTTCTGAAAATTCTGCTTATAGGTTTTTGGCAAGGAACATGGTAGAAATCCAATGGAATACAATCCACCCCCACAATAGGATTTCTTTTCTTCCTTTCCCATGCATCTCATTCCTCACCTCCAACCTCCAACCAATCAGCTCATTCCCTCCCATCTACTCCCAAAAGTCCTTCAACTCACTTTGGCTGAGTTTGACAACATGGAGGGAGAGGGCTCTAAGACAGTGGAGAATACAGGAAATATTTGACTTACAACAGTTGCCTTAATGACCATTCAACATTACAATAGCACTGAAAAATGTGACTTATGACCATTTTTCACAGTTACGACCTTTGATCATGTGATCATAATCAGGTGCTAGGCAATTGACTCATACGTATGACCGTGGCTGTGTCCCAATGTCACGTGATCACCTTTTGCAACCTTCTGACCAGCAAAGTCAATGAGAAATCCAGATTCGCTTAACAACCAAGTTACTAACTTATCAACTGTAGTGCTTCACTTAACAACTGTGGCAAAAACAGGGCAAAATTCACTTAACAAATGTCTCACTTGACAACAGTAATTTTGGGCTCCATTGTGATCATAAGTTGAAGACTACTTGCATTTTTCATCTTTATTACCCCGAGCAGTTACCGAAATTGATTTGAAACAACATCAACATTTGATAACTTACATATTAAATCAATGTATAGTAAACTAATAAATACTGAATTAATTGACAAGTACCTGTTCATATCTGACAAGGCTTCATCTAAAGAAAAAAGAGATGCCAATGCCTTTACTGTGTTGCTTTACAAATCTGTTTGGTAAAGACCCACAACAGACACAAGGATCCTCTGTTGTACTGTAGTTCGTCATCTTCAGTGATGCCTCCATCTTGCTGCTCTTTGGGGGGAAACAGAGAGACTGAATGATCTGATCCAGCAAGATTTTTTTAATGCTCTATTATTAACTCAAATCCGCAGGCAATAGTCATTTTGATATCTTAATTGCATCAAACTGGGAAATAATAAAAAAACCGCTTAGCGATTGACTATGGCAACTTTTAAACACATTATGCAAAGGGTTGACTTTGAAGGTCTCACTGTAATTCACCTAAATAGTTTAAAAATCAGATTCCGTGGCAATTGATTTCAAGACACAGGCAATATGGACATCTCAGCAAACAGTCTTAACCTGTAGCTATCCTCTTGCTTCACCCTTTTGGCACAATTACGGTAATATTTAGAAATGCTTTGAAAGAGATTGATACTACATAAATGAGAACTAATGTTACTCATTAAATCTGATTTGTTTCACCTGAGGGGCACGCTGTAGCTCACATTTGCACCAACCTGACATACTGGTAATTTAAGGCGTGGGAATAAAATATTCTTCTTGATCTGTTCTTATTCATCCAGAGGCTTTCTGCCTGCTGCTCTTTTCTATTACACACACACGAACAGGCACACAAAGAGAGAGAGAGAGAGAGAGAGAGAGAGAGAGAGAGAGAGAGAGAGAGAGAGAGAGAGAGAGAGAGAGAGAGAGAAGGAGAGATAGAGAGACACAGAGACACAGAGACACAGAGACACAGAGACACAGAGAGAGCTCTTGATTTTCTTTTAATTTAGTGAAGATCTTAGAGATTTTCAAGCCTTCTCCAGGTCTGAAATTTACACTGAAAACGCTTCCTTGTGTAATGAATAAGGGCTTATCTCCCTGACCTTGTGATTCTTTCCAACCAGGCTTTTGCTCCTTTGTCCTTTCTGATTGTATCTCATCAAGAAAGCTTCTATTCCCTTAAACCTGCTATCACTCGAAGTCTTTTGGATTAATCCCATTTCCCAGACGATATAGGGAGGTTTTTTTCTCTCTCTCTCTACTTCTTTCAAGATTATGGGGAAGGGAATCCTTAATTTAGAAATAATTTGGCACTAAAGCCTCACTTGAAATAGTCTGTTATTTTTTCTTCTTTAACCATCAAGGGATTAAGCAGGTCTTGCAGCAAAAGAAACTGAGCAAGCAGGTAATGAAGGCCTGGTGTTTTAAAATGAAGTGTAAAATAGTCTCATCAAAATGGTGAGAATCATGGAATAACATCCCAGTGTTCCTAATCAATGGTATCAGATGTGCAGAAATGGGCAGGGGTTAGGGCAGGGGTGTCAAACTCAAGGATCCGGCCCGCTGGGTGCTGGGTGTTTAGATCTGACCCACAGGCCACCCTGGAAAGGACCAGCCCTCAGTGCCTCTACCAGCAAAAACGGAGCTCGGGAGGGCCACACGCAACCCTCCCAAGCTCTGTTTTCACCAGAGGCTGTCACAGATGAAAACCCAGGCCACCACAGGTGCCTCTGACACAGTGGTGGGTTTCAAAAATTTTTGGAACCTCTTCTGTAGGTGTGGCCTGCTTTGTGGGAGTGGCTTGCTGCCCATGTGACTGGGTGGGAGTGGCTTGTCGGCCATGTGACCAGGTGGGAGTGTCCTGAAGCCCTTTCCTCGCGAAAGCTGCGAGCTGGCATAAGCTAGGCCGCCATCCTCCCCTTTGGGCCACGTAGCATACGCCACCTCACAGCTTTCGCAAGGCAAGGCCTGAAGGCCTTTTAAATGGGTGTTAGAGGCAGGCGGGTCGACTCCAGCCTGCTCACTGATTGGCTGGAGTCCAGCTAATCAGTGAGTGGCGGGCTGGGCTAGTTTAGTGTGGATGGGCGGGGGAGCGAGCAAGCTGCGATGGAATGGGCAGGTGAGCGAGCAACAGCCCGGGGCAGGCATTCTGGAACTTACTTCTGGATCCATCGGTGGAACCCCTTCTAACTGGTTCGGTAGATTTGACGAACCGGTTCTACCGAACCAGTGCGAACCGGTAGGAACCCATCTCTGCTCTGACACAAGTGATGTCGAGCTGGCCATGCCCACCCCAGCCACCACCACTTTCCCCCCACAAGGTCAAACACATCCCTGATGCAGCCTTCAATGAAATGAGTTTGACACCCCTGGATTAGGAGTAAGTAAATTAAAAATAGTTGTTCATACCAGTGGTGGGATTCATTTTTTTTTTACTACTGGTTTTGTGGGCAGGGCTTGGTGGGTGTAGCAGGGGAAGGATACTGTAAAATCTCCATTCCTTCCCCACTCCAGGGGAAGGTCACTGCAAAATCCCCATTTCCTCCCCATCAGCTGGGACTTGGGACGCAGAGAATAGATGGGGCGGGGCCAATCAGAGATGGTTTTTACCAGTTCTCTGAATTACTCACAATTTCCGCTATCGGTTCTCCAGAACTGGTCAGAACCTGCTGAATACCACCTCTGGATCGTACCAACAAATGTTCCCAAAGCAAAAGAGGTTAATTATGAGAAGAGAACATCTCCCATTTGTCATTTTCCCCAGACCTTATAAATATATAATTCTTGATTCAGCTACAGAGATCCTCTTGCAAAAATCAATTATTTGAACAAACGGCTTTGCTGCCTTCTTTTTCAAATTCTGAGCCTGTGGTTTCTGTTATTACTGTTCCTCACATAGGACAACCTTGCATAAGTTTTGCATAATTCAAACTAATATCGGTAAGCAACATAATAAAATTAAAAGGATGGAAACATTACCCTATGGCAAGGTTTTAATGAAATTAGTATTTAAAACTGATTTTTTAAAACCAGGGGTGGGGAAATCTCCAAAATTTGTTAGTCTCTCTTCCCAAAGGTAGTTTTTCAAGAGGCAACTGGACTTGTTAGTCTCTCAGAGCTGTGGTGGCACAGTGGTCAGGGTGCAGTACTTCAGGCTACTTCTACTAACTGCCGGCTGCCTGCAATTTGGCAGATCGAATCTCACTAGGCTCAAGGTTGATTCATCCTTGAGTCCTTCCGAAGTGTGTAAAATGTGGACCTGGATTGTTGGGGGCAATATGCTGACTCTGTAAACTGCTTAGAGAGGGCTGTAAAGCACTGTGAAGTGGTATATACAGGGGTGAAATCCAGCAGGTTCTGACAGGTTCTGAAGAACCGGTAGCAGAAATTTTCAGTAGTTTGGAGAACTGGTAGCGGAAATTTTAAGTAGTTTGGACAATTAGCAAATGCCATCTCTGGCTGGCCCCAGAGTAGGGTGGGAATGGAGATTTTGCAGGATCCTTCCCCTGCCATGCCCACCAAACCATGCCCACCAAGCCACAACACGCCCACCAAGCCACGCCCACAGAACCGGTAGTAAAATATTTTGAATTTCACCACTGGGTATATGTCTAAGTGCTATTGTTATTTGAATCAGGGTAGTAGGCCACAAGACCAATTCTTAGACATCATCGGGATCTGAACATACCCAACCCAGTCAGGGCCTGGAAGGGAAGCTCTGTTAATAATGATCCCTCCTCTGAAGAATTTCCATCTGTAAAGGCCGCTTTTCAATGGGGTACCTCTCGTGTAGAGCCATCTCCTTCTTACTAAATCCCTACCAAGGAAGTTTTTATTCTGGAAAAGAGTGTTTGAGTGATAAAGGTAGCCCTTGACTTACCATAGTGAATTTAGTAACCATTCAAAGTTACAACAGAACTGAAAAAAGTGACTTAGGACTGTTTTTTACCCTTATGATCCCTGCAGCATCCCCGCAGTCACATAATCAAAATTCAAACATTTGACAACTGACTCATATTTATGACGGTTGCAATGTCTCTGGGGTCATGTAATCACTTTTTGTAATCTTCTAACAAGCAAAGTCAAGGAGGAGGCCAGATTTACTTAAAAATCATGTTACTAACTTAACAATTGCAATGATTCATATAACAACTATGGCAAGAAAGGTCATAAAATGGGGGAATGACTCCCTTAACAACTGTCTCACTTAGCAACATAAATCTGGGGCTCAATTGTGGTCATAGGTCCTAGGACTAGCTATCCTACATTTCCTTTTATGATCTACCTCTGCTGATTCATGCTAAAGGTCAAGGTTCCCCTCGCACATATGTGCTAGTCGTTCCTGACTCTAGGGGGTAGTGCTCATCTCCGTTTCGAAGCTGAAAAGCCAGTGCTGTCCGAAGATGTCTCCACGGTCATGTGGCCGGCATGACTAAACACCCAAGGTGCACAGAACACTGTTACCTTCCCACCAAAAGTGGTCCCTACTTTTCTACTTGCATTTTTTACATGCTTTCGAACTGCTAGGTTGGCAGAAGCTGGGACAAGTAACCAGAGCTCACACCATTACATGGCACCAGTGATTCGAACCGCCGAACTGCTGACCTTCTGATCAACAAGCTCAGCATCTTAACGACTGAGCCCTTTGATTCATGCTACTGTGATACATTTTAATTGTCGTTTCTTGTCTATTTCTGTAATATGACAATCAGAGAGATTCTGGAGTAGAGTGACCAAAAAACCCACCACCATTAAATTAATCAATACCTCCTTTAAATGGAAGGCTCCCTTCGGAACATTACTGGGTCCTGTTTTATTTTGGTTTATTATGTTTATCCTTTGGCCTTGCCAAAGTCTCTCTGTGCCTTTGAAATTCACATCAAATACTCTTTCAGAAGAATTGTGCCTTACGTCATCACATCAGGCAAGCTAAATCTATATCTAAAATGTTGCCCAGGGCAGCATCTAAAGAAACCTCTTCTAAAATTACCCATTGTTTACAATTCAGGCAAATGACTTCTCTTAAGCAAAATATTTGCTTACTGATATCTATTGCAGGGCAGAGGAACAAAAAGAGCAACTGGGAATCATTGAAGGAAGCTGGGTGCAAATACATCAAATTGAACATTTTTGTACAAATGCATCCTGAACAACTGGGCCTACCACCTACGTGCGAAAAAATGCATACATCAGAATCAAACACAGGTGGGCTGGTCTGAAATCAACAAAGTACTAGTTACCAGAGAGGGAAAATACCAATGGACATAGAACATGAGATAGTGGGTGCAAAATACCTCAGGATAAGTCATTCATTCATATGAATGGTAAATCATAGAGTTCTTGTAAAAAGCCAAGAAACTGGCTTTAATCTGCTCAATTCTGCCTGTGCATCCTGGTTGTTCACCATAACAGCAGCATCTCCTCTATCAAGGTGTGCGGAAAGGGCAGGTAGGACAGTTGTTGACTCACTATGAGCAATTTTCTATTCTTTGCAGATGAAATCGATCAGGTTTTACAGTGGTGGCCCAGGTCATATGGAGGTAACCTTGACAACTGCTTATCAGGTCCATGTAAGTTATTTTCAGCTTGTAGATCTCCAGAACATGGAGAGAGAGGAGGTCCACCCATTGCTTTCCTAACCATCCAGTTAGCCAAGTTGAGATCGGCCCCATTACGAGAGTAGAATATTCCTGAATGTGGGATATTCTCTTTCATGTTTAAAAGAGGCATTTATAAGACTTTTCTTTTAAGTATTTCAGTAAAATAGCACTCCCTTGACATGGAATAACTTTTTAATGATTGATTGTTTCAAACATTTCATTCTTTGTAAGGTGATTAAGGAAGCAGTGGTTTGGCAGCTCCAAATGCATCTGAATGAAACTGATATTTTTAATCCCATTTCAATCTTGGGTTTATCTTGGATACAGTAGTGAGATTGCTTTAGTCACTTGTTGAGTGATGTGAGAAACTAGTTGGGGAAATGCAGTTCTACAAGTTGTCATGGCCCTTCAGTGCCTTTTAATAACATCAACCATGATATTCTTCTAAATCACCAGATGAGATTGAACTTTGGGCACTGCTTTGGAGTCCAATTGAGCTCAGAAGGTGGTGCCTTGTAGCTACTGGTGAGCACCTAGGTCAGTGATGGCAAACCTTTTTGTAAAGGTGTGTCAAAATTGTGCATGCACCCACACCCACAATGGAATGGGCCCTGCCCACCTGCGCATGCGGGCACAACACCCACCTCCCCAGGCTATCTCCCTCTCCAGTTTTCACCCTCCCCATGCTCCGGAGGCTTTCCTGAAGCCTGGGGAGGGCAAAAACAGCCTCCCCCGGCCCTCCGGAAGGCTGAAAATCAGCTGGCCAGTGTGCACATGCACTGCGGACCTGATGGCTCGTGTGCTGTCAAATGTGGCTCTGCATGCCACAGGTTCACCATCACAGACCTAGGTCATTGTACTGTGGTCTTCCACAGGGTTCTTTCTTGGCTCCTAGGCCAGGGGTCCCCAACCCCCAGTCCAGCAATCAGTCCATGCAAACAAATAAAGCTCCATCCACAGTATGCAGGAAGCATGCAAAACAATGTCCCCTCCTGTCCACGGGAAAACCTTTCTCCATGGACCCGGTCCCTGTAGCCCAAAAGGTTGGGGGCCGCTGCCTTGGCTGTTTAAAATCTACATGAAACATGGGGTATAATTTGATGCTTTGGGGTTAGCTACTGTCTGATGACTCTTCGGTTTTCCTAGTCCCTTCCTTCTAATTCAAGGAAACAATCAGTATTCTTGGCTGTTGCCTGATCTTGCTAAAAGGCTGAATGAGGGACAACAAGATGCAATTAAATCCACACAACACAAAGGTGCTATTAGTAAGAATAAAACTGAACTTTGAGACTGAATTGAAATTCGTTCCGGATGGGACTTCACTCTATAAGAAACTGTAGGTTCACAGTTTAGAAATGTACCTTGGCCACTTGGGTATCATTGGATTTGCAGGTGCCATCTTTCGCAAGAAGAAAGTTTGTACTGTAAGATGTCCCAAAGATCTGTGCTGATTATCATTTGCTTACTTGCTACAATTAAGTAGGTATTGACTTTTAAAATCCTAAAAAGCTTAAGGGCTGATTATCTACAGGACCACTTTGGTCTTAGCCAATGGCCCAGTTACTTACATCAACTGGAACTATCCTTCTGAAAATGACCTCACTGCCAAATGCTCAACTATGGAGTGCCTGGGAAAGGGATATTTTTTTCTGGGTGGATCCCAGGCTGCAAAATGCACTGCCTAAGGTTATGCTTTGCACTCTCAAGTTCCCACTACTTAGCCTTTTTGTTGTTGTTGTTTATTTATTTATTTAATTCAACCTGGGTGCCACCTGCCCCTAAATCAACTTTGGGCAGTTCAGAGCATAGAAACAAATTTGTAAACATACATTCAATATAGAAAACATTAAACAAGGCAATAAATATGGTCGGCCCTAAGTATCATACCTCCCCCACCCCCCACCCCCACACACACACTCCAATGACCTTAACCCAGAGCCTGGGAGTAGTACTGGCCCTTTAAGGCTTTTGGAATGCCATCAGGCTGGGAGACACCTGGATATCCGGAGTGGGGATGTCGCCTCATTCCAGAGGGCAGGCGCTGCATAAAGATGATTCAAAACATTTCATTTTTGGCAAACGTTTAACTCTTAATTATTTTAACGATGAGTATTAATGTTGTTTTTCATTTGTTGTTACATTCCATATTCTGGGTTCTTCATTGTTGTTGTTGTTGTTGTAAGCAGCCTTGAGGGTTAGAATAAACAAAAAGGCCAGATAGAAAGTCAACAACAAGCGCAACAACAATTTCCAACCCATGAAAGCTGGATAATGATCAAATGCAATGGTGGGATTCAATTTTTTTTACTACCGGTTCTGTGGGCGTGGCATGGCTTGGTGGGCGTGGCTTGATGGGCATGGCAGAGGAAGGATACTACAAAATCTCCATTTCCACCCCGTTCCAGGGCAAGGATACTGTAAAATCCCCATTCTTCCCCATCCCACTAACCTGCTTTCCAGCTCTGTTCTCCTGTGCAAAGCAACAGAAGAAGACCCAGCCAATCAGCTGGGACTCCAGAGGCAGCAAATAGATGGGGAGGAGCCAGCCAGGGGTGGTATTTGCTGGTTCTCTGAACTACTCAACATTTCTGCTAGCAGTTCGCCAGAACCAGTCAGAACTGGCTGAATGCCACCTCTGATCAAATGTCTTTGAGCATTGCTACATCTGATTTTTCCATAGTCTCAAAAATCCTTCTAATGGAAAAAGAAACAGAAGTGGAATACAGTCCCTTCCTGCAGACTCATCATGTGTTATATTGTAAGATCCAAGGACCATTTCTTAAATAGTATTTCCTGTTGTGGGCTGGAAGGAATATTCTCTTGGCAGACAGGAGCCAAAGGGCCATTTGTTGCAGCCATTCCAATCGAGTGAGCCTCAATGGTGTGTCTTTCGGATAGGACAAGATGGAGTGGCTTCCTATGTGAAATTCATAAGTGGCATCTTTCTAGCAATCCCATTTCTGCAGCGGGCACAATCTCTTTAAATCATCCTTGGGGGTGGGAGGGTTGTTTATATATTTATTTATCAGCACTTGGCGTTACATTCATGGCATAAGCCATCTTGAAGAAAAACGAACGTTGAGCTCTGACATCAATTGCATCTGTGAAATGTTGGTGGGCTGCTCCAGCACCTGCGGTGTCATGCCATCTGTCTTGGCAATGGCAGTCAGAAGTGCCCATGATTCAGGCTTTCCTGACAGGAACGCTCAAGCAGGCACCATAAAGCAAAGCTGTGCGTGCCCAATCAATCCGGGCGACACAACTTTATATCCCGTCACGTGTGAAGAGATCTGCATTCTTCAGAGGGAGAGGGGTGGATGTCATTCCTGTAGAAGGACGATGATCTGAATAAAGGTCCGAAGGAGCATTTAATTTGAACTTTGGGTACTAGAACAAATCAATACCGCCTCTCTCTTAATAGGCCTCCTCCAGAATCATATTTATTCCAGGAAATGGCTCTCTGCAAACAACTACTGAAGTGGAAGGCACTGTTTTTTTCCTGCCCTTACAAGGCTGAGTGACTTTATGGGTATTGTCCTTCAACAGATAAAGCTGATTTCATGGGCATCAGCTGCATGTACAGACAAAATAAAGGGTGGGGGGAAACTAGGCCATGAAGGCAGCCCAGTCGATGAATGAGAAGCACTGACAATTTAAAGGGATGAATCATTTTCCTTAGTGGTGGGGGAAAATGATTGTTCCCTCTCGCATCTCAATATTTCGGAAGATTGTCACAATCAGCAAGGTAGCATTAAAATAGATTGGCAATAAATAATGATGGTTTTTTTTTACTTGACAGCACTATGGAAAACTATTTTCTGTTTCATCATTCTGTTGGAAACTGGGAGAAAATATTTTTATCCAATTCAAATTGTCTGGTGTCCTCTTTTCCTACTCCTGTGACAACGTCGCTATTAACCACATCATTCTGAAAAAACCATAGGTGTTATGACCTAGGCTTCCTGAGACAGTAAAAAGCACACACTTAGTCTCAAAAACCCTCTTTTTATTTCAACGGCTGTGAATTATGTTCATTCACAGCCCGTAATGAGTCACAAATAGTTTGTAAAGCGTCTAAGTCTGCCACAGGGATAAGGCACCCACCTTTATCTCCCTTGAAATGCTGCCAAAGACCTAATTGCCAATTAGCTTTGCAAGACCACATGGAGCACAGAGTCAAAACGGAACTTCAGAATTTAAACCGATCAGAACGAACAAAATTGCTTCCTACAAAGGCTCACGTGCCTTTGCTCCTCCTTTATGTCCTATGGGAGGGGTCAATCATTTCCAAGTCTTACTCCCAAGTTGCCCCTTTTGTCTTAACTGTTCTTGCCAGCGCATGCATGCATTGGGAACAGGCTCCCCCTGTCCCTCTGCCTCACTGACGTCCGACTCTGGAGGCTCCGGAGGCAGCACATAACTCCCAGATAGCCCTGGCCCCCTCTCTGCCTCCGATGCAGAGCCCTCGTTCGAGCCTTCCCCAGACTCCAGGACTGGCGCATGTTCCCCCCCAACCTCCTCACTGTCCAACTCTACTGCCGGCTCTGCAGGCCACTGGTGGACCACAAGAACAGGATTAATGTGACTATCCTTGTTTTCCCAATGCAGATATGCATACGGAGGAAGAAAGATGTATATTCTCTGTTAGCAATGGCTGAGGAAGCATGAACAAAGTCACTCTAAAAAAGCTTTGATCTAGTTTTATGCAATCTTCCACAAATACAACCCATGTTGGGCTGCCGACATATTCTTCTAACTGTCAGTGTCCCTGCTTTCTTAGTCTTACACTTCCACTCTTAATTCCAACAAATTTCAAGGAATGACACATCACAAAATGTGAATTAGTACGATTCACCAATCAGCTGGGAGCTGATACCACATTGGTAGAAGGCAAGCAGACTGAGAAGCTCCCAACTATGAAAGAACCTTAAATCTTCCATTTCATTAGTTTCCATCAGCATTTAGGAAGGTCAGATCACGTGCTTTGTCTGAGAAGATCCAATTTAAACCTTCTCTGTTCCAGTAGGATTGGAAAGGCTTTGGGGGCCTAGAGACTTGTTTGTAGTCACTAGAGACCAATTCATCTGTTTATTCCACTTCCTACAATGTTCATATAAAAATGCATTTCAATCGGTTTTCAGCAAGGAAATGCCATATTAATTTTCCATGCAATTCTACTTTAACATGTATTTTACAAATCCTATCTGTAGCAATATAAGTATGCTATTTTTCCCTAGCGTTGCTTTTCATATGTTTTCTCCAGATAGGTGTCCTTGTGCATATTTTTAAATTGTGGAACCACACCACAAATTCTAAGAAAGTGTGGAAACTGAAGCAAATCGATAGTTTCTTCTTAGCTTTAAGATTTGCATGGTTTCTAAGATTATGGTTAGAATATTATTTTTACAAGTAAAAAAACTAATACCACAGATATAGAAAGGTCCCTGTGTACAATCCATGCATTTTATCCCACCGTTATTGTTAAATAGGTTGAAATACCTTGTTAGAAGCACTACACAAATATGTTGACAGTGACATTGAGTCTTTATTGATTAGTCCTTGGGCCATTTCAAAGTACAAAGTTCCAGAAACAAATTATTACTAAAATTTGATAGAAGCAGCATACAATGAAATTAGATAAAATGCAATTTAAAATGGAATAAAATACAGTTCAAAATGAAATTGGACTAGAATACAATAATTTAAGATATAGATAGATAAAATTATATTTCAGTATTACTCCTGCAATCTACCCCAATCCACATATGCAGATCTCAACCGAACCATTTTGTTTAAGTACTATGCTGTGTTAAATTTTATTTTCCGGTTCTGGCCGCACATAAGGTAAGTTGTTTTGATATGAGGATCCCGATGGGTCCTTCATTTGGTATATAAACCAATGTACCTGTCTCTCACCCCCTTATACAAGCAGCAATCAAATAGGATGTGAGCCAGATCTTCTACTTCTGCCACTCCGCAAATGCAGAGACCCTCACTGTAGGGTATAGACTGGAATCTCCCATATCTGACCATTGCACTACACAGATATGTACAAATCATGTAAAGAGACCTGTGAGATGCTTGAGCATACCTGCCAATCATCCTTCCAGATGCCACTGAACTACACTTCCTGGGACCGTGGCCAATGATGAAGAATATAGAAATATATAGACAATGTCATCTGTAGGTCTTCATTCCTACTTCAAAACCCTTTTAATTTCTCTGTAGCATTTTTTTTTCCTTTTTTATGTTTGGTTGAACTATAATAATCTCCTCAGATGACTCAGCCTAACCTAAAAGTACACTGGGAAGATTCCTCAAGTAGAATGCAAAAGGATACCTTGACAGTAGGGTTAAAGGATCTTGAACTAATCTGATTAAATGATTTAGCTAGATTTCTTTAACTGTTTCAGATATTGAGAACATCTGTTTTTCTTCATAGATGATGGAGTTGCACCTATGGAAAAGGAATATTAAAACACCCACCCAGTTTTTTCCTCTGGGATTCAGTTTTGGACACTAGAGACAAACATGTTTAGCTAATAGTGAATTGCCCTCCCAACTCCCTCCTTGCTAGTACATTCGATCTGAAAATAAAATGTAAATACAATGTGAACAATGCAGCTTAAAAATAATTAAAAATCTGTAGGCTAACATCTAGCTCAAGATAAGATTTTCTTCTCTCTTTCTCTCTCTCTCTTTCTCAACTGACTATGAGATACTCAGTTCTACTAAAGTTGGTCTGATCGACCTCCAAATAGCTGGAAATGCAACCATCAAAAAAGGGGCCTTCTATCACATGTGGTGGACTTGTCCCAAAGCTAAGGAATTCTGGACAAAAATTCAAAACTGGTTGGAGGAAGTAATGGAACAAAAATTAACATGAAGCCTGAGCTGTTTCTTTTGGGAATAATAAAAGGAAAAATAAGCAAAGTTGGTCTGATCATAGACAAGTCGCTACTCTCAATTTGGACAAGGAGATCAAGCAATCTAGCTAAATCAGCTAAAACTAGATTACATCTCTGTATCAGGGGTGAAATTCATCTGAACCAGTAGTAAAAATGCTACTGGTTCACCCAAACCGGGAGTAAAAAAAATGAAATGAGTTCGGGTGAACCCTTTTTTCCGACAATCAGCTGTGATGCGCGATTTATATTAGCTAGAAAGCAGGATTTCCTGCTTTCCAGCTAATCCAAGTTGTGTGGCACAGCGGATTCACCCCCTCGCTGTTTGCTTACCTTTGCAGGCACTCAGTAGCAGGCTCTGCCCACCCACCCACCCAGATGTCATCTTATCCATTTTTGACGCTCTGCGCCTGCAGAGGTACTGCGTATGCACAGAGGTGGGCATGTGAGCGCGTGCTCACATTGCTACCGAACTGGTAGCAAAGGTAAGTGGATTTCACCCCTGCTCTGTACATCTGTTAAGTTTAATCTTAGCTTGCCTGCAAGACACATTACACTTCAGTATACTATGATTTAATATTTAGTGTGAACGCACTCGCCCTAGTTTTCTGCAGAGTCCTCAAAACCAAAAATAAAGTACCCGTACTCCTCTAGCATTTTTTTTAAAATCACCATGGCTTCACCATGTTAAAAGCTATTCGGGGGCGGGGGGGACTTTAACAAATGAATACGCCAAAGGCAAAAATCTCAGTTGGAAACATCTTTAGTTGCATGATAAATAAATCGTTCACATTTCTTAAATGAAAGTTGAATTTAAAATCTACTTCTAATATTGTGGGTAGAACAATAAGGCCAATTCAGTGCCCTCAAAGGGCTACATTAATTCCTGAACAGGTCTGGAAGTTCCCTGCTGCTTGCTGTAGAGTTCTCAGTTTCTCCAAAACAGGAACATGAGTTTGCAAGTGGGAAAAGGATCCCGAATATTAATGTTCTGTTTTGTAATTGGCTTTAGATATTTCTTGGTGCACTGTATGTGCTTTCTATCAATATACCATAACATTTCATTCACATTAAATCTTATATGCAGTGTTGCAGGCCAGAAAATATTTATAGTTCCCTTGTAGTCTCACAAATATAACACAATAATCATGTGCTTGGTTATTTTCCTGTAGTGTAGGTGAGATTTCTGCAAGTTTGGTATATCTAGAAAACTATTTATTGAAAACGTAAGAGCTAAATGATGTGTTAGAGACATTATTTTTTAAACTGATCACGTTTTTAAGCTCCTAAAGCACATTCAAAGTTATTTTTGAAATGGAAAGGGAAAGACAGATGTATCACACAAATTAATTAATGTTTTTTTGTAACTTTAGAGTCTTCGTGTTTTTACAAGGCATCTGTCTCAGATTTAAAAATAACTTGAAAATAGGGTAAGAGAGAATCCTACTGCTTTTCCCCTTCCTATTTTAATAGGGGACCCCAGATATACAAAAAAAAACCCCAAAGAGTCAATCTGGTGTCGTAGTTAGAGTGAACTGGAAGCAGAGAGGAAAAGGTTGAGGCTCCACCAGTGGTGGGATTTACTTTCCTTTGCTACCGGTTCGCAAATGTGAGTGTGCTCATGTGAGTGTGCATGCGGAAAAGGTCGCACATTATGCCAAGGTGGGTGGGAGGAGCCTCCAACAGCCGCCACTACCGGTTCGCCCAAACCAGTAAGAACCCGCAGAATAACACTATTGGGCTCTACTCAAGTATAAAAGTAGCCGTCGCTGACAGTTAGTAGCTAGTCAGTTTCTCCAAGTTCAACCTATCTCACAGAATTCCATTTTGAGGCTAAAATGAGGGAATTGTCTCTATTTGTTTACATAGTTACTTAATTTTCCCACCTCTGCCATCATGAAACTCTAGGCAGCATGCAAAACCTTCTTGAGCTCATTAGGAGAGAACCAAGATATGAACATAGAATAATAAAGTTGGAAATGATTTTGGAGGTCTTCTAGTCCAATTCCCTGCCCGAGTAGGAGACCATACTCCATTTCAGACAAATGGCTGTCCAAACTCCTTTCAAAATCCTCCAGTGATACCCACATCTTCTGAAGGCAAGCTATTCCATTGATTGATTGGTCTTGCTGTTAGGAACCTTCTCCATTATTCTAGGTCTGCTTCTGTCCTTGTATATACTGTATCTCTCTCCTGTATATGAATATATACAGATATATGGAAATACATCCAAGGATGGTATTCACTTACTTTCCCTACTGGTTCACAACACTTGCATGCGCCCCATCCATGCATGCGCTTGGCCTCCCACGCATGCGCAGCTTGCATGCATGTGCGCGCCTTGAAAACATGTCTAAATAGGACAGTATAGAGCTGGGGCAGGTGGGCAGGTTCCCACAATTTCCACTACTGGTTCGGGCGAACTGGTCCGAATGAATACCACCTCTGAATACATCCATTCACACATAATGCATTTCTAACATATAGAAAGTTTCCTGTAAATTAATTTATTAATGTCAGGCCTGTAGCCATCTTTTCTTTTGGGTTGCTGAACTGCCATACTTCCTATCATTCTGCTATGCATTTTCTATTGTGGGAAAATGGGAGGAGGGATTGTAAGGAGTCATATACTATGTAGTCACAACAAAATACTTTCTAGAAAGCCAAGGTCATCCTTTGTATCTGCACCTCTGCACCTGACTGGAATTGGATGGGTGGAACTGCCAGCATGGCAGGGGGAGATTGGACCATGTGATGGACTTGTGGGTATGGGGGCAGGATCTTAACTTTCAACTGGATGGGGAAAACTAGGAAGCTTTCAGATTCGGATTTTCCCAGATGTGCCAACATGGCTTTCTTATTAAATTGGAACTTTGAGCAATACTTTGCCTTGGACTCTGATTTACTTTTGGATGCTATTTGGAATCCTGACATTTAACAAATCTGATACTTTGGATCAGAGACATCAGAGACTCAGATGTGATCTACCTGCCATGGATTCATGCCCAATAATAATTATTTTACAGCAATTAATTGCCTTGGGAGTGGACCCCATAGAAATGCAGGATAATTGGGAATGGGCTGCACTGCTGTTTAGCCTGCTTTCATTTGTGCTGTGTACATAATAGAGTTACATACTGTTTTCTGTCTTCTATTTGGCCTCTGCCCCATGAGAACTCATGGCACACAATAGAAGTGCTACATGTTCATAAAGATAAGCACAGTTCCTCAAATACAAGAGTCCAGCATTGCTATCCTTCTGGAATAGATATCACAATATTCCTTCTATCTCTGCACAAAAGAGTGCCACAATCTTTTATAAATACTCTTGTAGTTCGTACACTAAGGTTGATGATATACTGAGGACAACTCCATAGCCTCCACCTGAAGGCTAATGAAACTTTTATCATGGGACAGAAATTCATTAGTCCTTCTAATCAATGAGCTCCTTCTTCTGTTTAGCCACCTGCTTAGCTCTGAATAGTTTACATTAACTAGAAATAGTTTTCATATAGTGTTAAATATACTTTTCCACATAAAAGGACAATAAATGACAAGTCTATATGACCTGTTTCCCTGGGTAAGAACAACTGTAAGAATGAATGTCACCTTTATACACCTTATAACTTGCATTATAAAAGACATTTGAGCTTCTCTGATTTATACAGATATGCAAAGCAAGCAAGCAACTAAGGCACATCTGGGTTGAAAGAATTAGCTGGTGACATCACAATTCCCCAGGGGACCACCAGTTGGGGGCTCCTTTCTTGCCTCTGTTAAATTATTGAAAAAGCAAAATAATTTGATGGCTGAATGAAAATGATGCTGCCAATGTTAACAGTCACCAACAGATGGCAGGATTGACACACTTGAAGCTCTGATGTGTTCCTTAGCATCTGTTCTTTCACTTCACTTGACAGGAAGTTGCTGTGAGAAAAAGCTGTAGTGCTGCTGTTCATGTAATGGGAACCCACAGTGAGTACTTGTTGGTGAACTTTAAAAGCAATATACTGTGATTGAATTGTGATCCGGAGATGAGGTGTTGGTCCATAGAATAGCACCACAAAGTTTCACCTGCCTAATAATAAATTCAAAACTCAAACTTTGGAAGGAAAACGCTTATACATGTCTTTCAAAATTCCTCATCGAAGACTGCCTTCTTCCAGTGGTAACACTGTAGTCCTAAAACCTAACTTTGGTACTGTTTAAAACAAATTTAGATGTGGGCTTTTTAAGTTGATAGCAATCCCAGCAGGTTGCAAGACTTGGCTGAGTTTGTCTAGACTCAGCGACTAAATTGACTTATTCCCAATTGGTATTTGAATGGGAACGTACCAAGAAATCCTAGAGATGCAAAAATATCCTGGCAGATGTGGCGACGTGCTTCATATTGCTGGCAAGAAAATGACACAGACGGGTCTTCAGGAACACCAAGAAACTGGTTTGCTTTTATCTGGGAAGGAAAAAAATACAAAGAGAATTAGAACCAAGCTAAAGGCCTTTCTACAGGACTGGATCCTTCCTATAGAGCTGTGGTGGCACAGTGGCTAGAGTACAGTATTGCAGGTTCATTTTGCCGACCAGTAGTTCAATTCTCAGTAGCCTCAAGGTTGACTCAGCCTTCCATCCTTCTGAGGTTGGTAAAATGAGGACCCAGATTATTGGGGACAATAGGCTGGCTCTGTAAATCACTTAGAGAGGGCTGTAAAAAGCACTGTGAAGTGATATATTGCTATTCATGGTACAAAGCCTCAAATATCTCTAACATCAAAAGGATCAAAGATCCTGATTCCTTACTGTATCTTTTATCCAACCTAAAGGTAAAGATAAAGGTTCCCCTCGCACATATGTGCTAGTTGTTCCTGACTCTAGGGGGCGGTGCTCACCTCCATTTCAAAGCCAACGAGCCAGTGCTGTCCGAAGACGTCTCCGTGGTCATGTGACTGGCATAACTAAATGTCGAAGGCACGTGGAACACTGTTACCTTCCCACCAAATGTGGTTCCTATTTTTCTACTTGCATTTTTACATGCTTTCGAACTGCTAGCTGGTAGAAGCTGGGGCAAGTAACGGGAGTTCACTCCGTTACACGGCGCTAGGGATTCGAACTGCTGAACTGCCAACCTTTCTGATTGACAAGCTCAGCCTCTTAGCCACTGAGCTACTGTGTCCCCTTTGATCCAACCTCCAATCTACAAAGCATGCCTACTTGCTACTTCTATTCGCTTGCCTTTTTCTTCTCTTCAAAAGCTGCCTGAGTCTGAAGAAAGGGTTGCCATGGCAGGATTCATCATGCTTGCTTTATCAGGGGGCACTCCATCTCATTGCAATTTGGGTGAGCAATCTCAAGGCCTGGTTGACTTTGGGCCAAGGCAATTGAATCCAGTACACAGGAGAGGAAAGCCAGTATATATGTGCTCCAGTCTCCCATCCCCGAAGCCACTGTAAAGACAGAGTTAGTGCCTGCCATCCTACTGGCTGTTGCAGCGATTTCTCAGCAGGCCTTCTAATTATGATGGTTAGCAGCTGTGCATTATTTATGGCTTCCGTGGTGTTGCGCTCCATTAAAGAGAGATGCTAGCAAATCTCAGTGTGCCCTGCACAAGGAATACATCGCAGCCATTTTGGGATGGAGATATCTTTATCGTCTTCTGTTTGTTTTATTTAATGCTTTGTGAGAATCACAATTCCCATTACTCTTAGGCTTACATTTTTCCAAAGTGTTTTCTGGAATCTAACAAGGTCAAAACAATTTCAGCTCACACTTGAATCCGTGAGATAATGATCAGGGGAAAGGAGCGGCATCCAGAAAAAGAAACATCTATAAATGTGTGGGTTATTCTTTTAATTGTTTAAGAGACTGACTGGCTGATTTTGAGGAAAAGTTATGAAGAAGTGAAAAAATAGAAAAATCAATACTGAATCAATACATTCAGGAATGTCCCATCAAGTTAAAATAGTAATAAAGAAATAACATTTTCTCATAGTGAGTTGGGTCAAGCTCCAAATACCAAGCTTCTCCCAGCTTCAGCTTAAATTGACAAAATAAATAACTAGATCTTTAAAACCTATTTAAACAACCTAAGCAGATAACGGGAGACAGCCAGTTCCTCAGTCCTTGCCAGCTTGCTGTCTCACACTGATCTTGACCTATAAATGGGATATTAGGGAGAGAGCTGAGGCAGGAGCAATATTTGAGGTAGAGGAGGTCCTTCACCTGCATCTGCAGTAGGAAAGGTTGATATGTGCAAGATGGCAGGTGCACCAGTTAGCACCTCCTGGAGTAGGATGATTCCTGCAGCTTCGTCTTGCAGGTCCAGCTGCAGGCTCTGCTCAGGCATCGGTTCTTTGAGCTGGGCACCCAGCTGGTGTTCAATTTCTGCTACTTCTTCAGCTTCCACCATGGCTTGGGAGGGAGAGTAGATGGTCTCGACATAAATTGCTGAACCATCTCCAGTGGTTTCCTCCATGGTTTTCTTCTCTTCCTCCATCTTCCCTGAGTCTTCACACTGCCCGATTTTGGGTCGACACTTGGGGCTCAGGACCTTGGACAGCACCCTGGAGTTTGTGGGAGCTGGTTAAGTTCTTAAAGGAGATTTGGGTTAATGTCAGGGTTTCAAGTAACACCCCTAACAAAAGAAGACTCCGAGGCATGAGTTTCCTCAAAGTTCCATTTTATTAGAGATGTCATATTGGCACATCTGGGAAAACCTGAATCTGAAAGTTTCCAGGTTTTCCCCACCCAAGTGAAAGTTCACGTCCCTGCCCAGCACCCACATATCCATCACTTGGCCCAATCAGGCACCGTCCAAACCTGGAGATTCCTCCCAGTCACACCACTCCAGGTGCAGGGCAAAATGTCCTTGACTCTCTGAGAAAAGAATGTTGTTTTGATTATATATCACCCACATTCTGTATAACCTCCCCTCCCATTTTCCCACAGTAGAATATTTGGCAGGCCTGAAGGTCATATGCAAAAGGATGGCTTCCAGGTCTGACAGCATCATCATGATCCAAGCCCTGTTCTTGGGCACATGCATTACGGATGCATAAAAAGAGGACAGTACTTAGATTACGTTGCTAACCCCACCACCACCCTGGAACACCAACCTGGTTCTTCAAAGAGCCACATTTCAAATGAAGTTTACCTGTTAAGCAAAACCCAGCGTTTTGTTTTCTGTTTAGAAATATGCAAGCAACCACTGATACTGTATTTTCCTTTCCTTGCAAAAAATCAAGGATCTCCATCCAATATTTGCTGCTGTTGCTGAACCAATTTCAAGGACATGCCCAGATAGGGCACCTTACCGAATTCAAAATATCATCCACAACTTTTGCAAGTGGGAAAGTAGTGCCACGCTATATTATCAATTTGTGTTGCAGTTGTCCTCTATTTTATCACTGTTTATTTTTTGTTGTTGTTTAACATCTTTTAATATCTGCTGCTTTGAAACGTTTCTTTCAAAGGTGGGTTTAATTCAATATTTTAATGAATAAGTAAACCAAGCCCTTGACTTTAGGCTGGGCTGCCTCTTATTTACAGACATTACAGCTCTATTTTTTAACGGGAAAGTAAAATAGTGATGGCACATCCATGCATATGTAGGGTGTAAGAACCTATGGTCCATTTTAGTTATTAAAAGGAGTGCTTTGTATGCCCTCATGCACATAGCCAACCATCTCTGTATCAGAGTTCCAAGTTATACCCCCAACTAAAGACAACTTCGAGGCTAGCAATTCCTCAAAGTTCCATTTTATTAGAGATGTCATATTGGCACATCTGGGAAAACCCGAATCTGGGAGTTCTGGGTTTTCCCCACACAAAAGAAAGTTGAAGATCCATCCCCTGCACCCACAAGTCTATGACATGGGCCAATCATTTCAACATCCCAACTGGAGACAACCCACAGTCACTCCCATCCATGTGCAGGCTGAGTGTCCTTGACTCCCATAGAAAAGAATGCTGTTAGGGCTAATCCTCCACCGGCTCCTTGCAATCCCCCCTCCTGTTTTCCCAGGCACTAAATGTGGCAGCCCTGAAGCGCCAGCGAAAAAGAGGACCGACACTGTGTGTGAAGTGACTCTTCACACAGGTCAAGAGTGTGTGGCGTTACTCCTACTTGCAAATGTTGAATGCATTTCATTTGTGAAAGCGTTCACAAACATCCACAAATAATGCTCATTATTTCCACAATTGCCTTGCTGGCTCTCAAGTAAGGTTTTACTCCCAAGTAAAGTTTTCTGGCAGAAAAACATTTTTTTGCACTGCAAAGCCTTTCAATCCCCCATTTGGCACTGCCTTTCTTTTCCCTTAACCAACTCAAAGGTCAATTGCAAACTTCTTGGTCTGAATTTGAGCTGCGTCTCTTCTGAAGGCTCTCACTCAGCGTTGGGGTTTGGCCAACTTTTCAAAACATCATTGGCTTTCTGAAGCTTCCTCAGGCTTTTCAGCTAAATGGGTCCCTTGAGCTGGCCATGACAAGGAGCCATCACACTTGTTCCTCTACCACGGTGCTGCTCTTTTTACTATGAGTCAGCTCAGCGGCTTTCCCTAGCCGGCACATCATTAATTTTCATATCCTAAGGTGTCTTTTGCTTCAGCTTTTTTTTTCTTTTTTTCTAACATTGTGATGATGACCCACTAAGATGATAAAGGAATCCAGGCGAGACTTCCCATGAATAAATAACTACCTAATGGCTTGTGCAGGCGAAACAAGAATACGGCCAAATTTCACTGGGTTCTTTTTACCTGCACAAACTTTTAGTCTGAGTCTCCTCTTTTTCACCTGGATAAGCCCTCAGCAGTGCAGGCCAAGCAGAAACTAATTTTAACACTGCTTCTGGTTTCCAGGAGCATAAGAAAGTTGGGGTGCTGTCCACCTCACTCTGATCTTTGAATTTTGTGCCCCCCTAAGCCCCTCATAAAGGGATGCAGTGGCTCAGTGGCTAAGATGCTGAGCTTGCCGATCAGAAAGGTCGGGGTTCAGTGGTTCAAATATGTAGCGGGAATCCCTAATGGGATTCCAATCCCATAATGGAGTGAGCTCCCATTACTGGTCCCAGCTTCTGCCAACCTAGCAGTTCGAAAGAATGTAAAAATGCAAGTAGAAAAATAGGAACCACCTTTGGTGGGAAGGTAACAGCATTCCCTGCACCTTTGGCATTTAGTCATGCCAGCCACATGACCACAGAGACGTCTTCAGACAGCTCTGGCTCTTAGGCTTTAAAACGGAGGTGAACACTGCCCCCTAGAGTTGGGACTAGCACATATGTGCAAAGGGAACCTTTACCTTTAAGTTCCTCATATCCCCCCTAGGGAAGCCCTGTCTTATGCCCTAAAGATCCATCCTATTTGTGAGTACAACGTGTCCTTCAGATGTTCCCGGCACACAAATTTTGCCGATCCAGGACATACCATGCAAGCTCTCCCTTGTGATAATGAAGTCTCATTATCAGAGTTTTCCACCCAATTACACGGATTCCTACACTCGGGGAAAAGAAACAGCATTGAGTTTGTGTTCCTAAATGCAGCTGTATTAAAGGGCAGCAGCCAGGAGATAGGGTGGAAACCTGGGGGGGGAGGGGGGGAACGCCAAACAAACGATGCTACATAATGAATGCCGACGGCTTTGAAATGCCTGTATTAGAATGGCTGCGGCTAAAGAAATTCTATAATCCTGTCTCGCCCTGCACTTTCATTTCAAGGGCCTCCGTAAATAGTACCATAAATAAATAAATAAATAAATGATGTTTCAACAAAAAAAAAAGGTGCTTTTCCCAAGAGAAAGGAATTGCTTCCCTTCTGCTTGAAATGCCTGCAGTGACAATTGTCCCTTGACGGTGGCAGGGAGAAACAGTTTTATCCGATTGTGTGCGACCTCCTGTCACTTTCTTTTGACATTTGATAATCTTATTCTTTTATGTAAGTCAACCTAAAGGGAACGGGAACGCCGAGCAAGGGGAGAATCATCATACAGCTGCTATTTCAGTGCCAGTGCCAACATTGCTGCTTCGATGGAGAGATATGAGAGGTTGGGGGGGTGGGGGAGATATGAGAGGGGGGGGGAGGGAGAAGAACACAAAACAAGGACGCCACTTTGCCAGCTTGCCTTGGCAATAATGTAAGCTTAACACTCCCCTAGATCATCCTAAAGCAAGCAGAAACATTCACTAAATATAAGCATCTTTCTTAGAAGACCTTGGGGGAAATTGGAAGACCGATTTCAGCATGGCATTGAAAGAGACCAGTGGGTAGTTTTAAACTGTTGGATAACCCTAACCTAACATTACATCACTTGGTTTAATCTGTGCTCTGTGCTGGGTTGAATAAATCTAAGTCTCCCTGGAGTCAGGCTTGACTCTGGGTGATGTCATGGGTGCATGCCAGGGGTGGGCTGCTGGGGGTTCTCAGGGTTTCAGGAGAACCTCTAGCTAAGATTCTGTAGAGTTTGGAGAACCCCCAAATCCCACTCCTGGCTGGCTCTGTCCACCCTGCCCCTCCCCTCCCAGGAGTCCCCACGCGGCCCGTTTTGGATACAGGTAAGTGATGGACGCGCACGGAGGCTTGGCAAGGGTGAAACATGCCCCCCCCACAGAGGTTCAGGCCCATTTCCAGCCTCCAGAGGTCCTCCAGATCCTGGGGATGCCATTTTCGTCCTCCCAGAGGCCCGAGGAAAGCCTTCAGAGCCCTGGGAGGGCAAAAATACCCCCTCTGCCATGGTGCAGGAGGCTGGCTAGGCTAGGCCATGCCCGCCATGGCGATGCCCATCTAGCAACCAGGCAGAGAACCGCTTGCTAAAAATTTTGAAGCCCACCCCTGATGCAGTTTTCTTGGCAAGTCTGTGGAGGTGCTTTACCATTGCTATCCTCCCAATCTGGTGGCGTTTCTTCCAAGCCCTTGGCAACTTGAAGATGTGTGGACTTCAACTCCCAGAAGTGAAGAAACATTGATCTAAGAAGTAACTAGGGTTTTTATTTTTGTTGATGACGTTATATGAACCTGGGTCAACTTGATGCTGCCATTTAGCTATAGTGAAAGTGTAATTTGGGAGTGGAACATGAGAAATTGGCAGAAAATGATCCTACGTTAGGGTTCCTAGGCATCAGGCTCACTGTTGATTGTATATACATTTTCACTTTTTAAAAAGGTTTTAATCCTATTTACTGTATGGCAGGTTGTTATCTTCTTGGAGTCTCTGCTGAAGCAGCATATACGCTAATTTGATTGATTGACTGACACACATATGCACTTCCAGCTATAATCATAACATTGGCACATGAGCAGGAAAAGCTGCATATGCATAAAATGGAGAGTAACATCTTTCGATCCTAAGTGACCTGTCAACCTGTTTTATTTTCAAAAAATTCGTGATAATTCAAAATGGTATGTGATCGACTTCAGAATAAACTTCAACGGCAACTTGGCATGTGGATTTTCCAATATCGGAGAACGGATAAATAAAGCAAGCACCGAAATAATTTCAAATCTCTGCCTGCACACTATTAATAATTTAGTTCTGATATCTTTGCTTTCAAAGTTTCCTCTTAGGTTTCATTTTAGTTATTAGCTGGAATCAGAAATCGGGATGTAAAGGAAGTCCTGTAATGAGTATCAAGACATACTGGCTGGCAACCGGATGGCCGTATACAAAAAAAATGAATAAAGCCATTCATAAATACTTCGCCTGACATGATCTGTTCCATTGTATTTAGTAAATGTGAATCTCTATCAAAAAGGGCACAAGGATCATAAAGGTAAGCTTAAACTTGTGGGGGGGATCATTATTGTGTTTATTAGAGGGAGTCCATGAATTCTACATGAATGCAAGTCCGGGGAGAAGCATATTTTGCAGGTTCATCTCCATGCCAAAGAAGTTAAGTGGTGAAGCCTTATTGGCTGACTTATTATGTAAGGCAGCAACCTTCCAGATCACAATCAATAAACTACAGGAAAGATGAATTTTCAAGATGTTGAAAAAAAGAAAATAAACAACATTCTCGTTTCTATTTATTTTTTTAAAAGGCTAATCTGGTTTTTCCCCCTAGTTCCAAAACCAAAATACACATGCATTAAATAAAAAGAATGTGTCTAACTGTAGCTAGCCTCTAGGTCAGGGCTGTCAAACTAGCAGCCCGTGCACCTCATGGGTCATGCACCAGCCATGCCAACGCCCATTTTAGTGAAGGGGGAGGAAGTTGTGATATGTCCCGTGGTGACTCTGTGATGACATGAGTTTGACCTCCCCTGCTCTAGGTGGAAGGGTAAATGTAGTGGGTCATATTAGTAACATTGTGGATGGAAGAAGCATGCGGGAATTTTGTGGGATGGGGGTTTGCATAACCAAGATGGGGATCAATGAAAAGAAAATAAGAGTAGCAGTGGAGAGGAGAAGGCTGGTGAGAGATGGGACCAGGTATTTCCAAGAGAAGGAGAAACCTATTTCTGTTCCCTACCTCATGTCTCCCAATTTCACTGTTCTGACCTAGGCTTCCCAAAAGCATGAAGCCAACTCCTCCTCATGATAAAACCCCTTTTATTTAGTTTAAAGTGAATTCCTCTCCAGCAATGACTCGGCCAACAGTCTTTCGACAGATTCCACAACTACAGACATTTACCAGGCTTGGAGAGCTGCCAGGCTGATATCTTCCAAACACCACTCTGTAGCAGACAATACTTGGCAAGAAGTCAGGAACAGATCTTCACTCTAACGAATTGAACTAATTGTCTCCTGCAAACTCCACTCCCCTTTCGCTCCTCTTTATTCCCTATGGGAGGGGCCATTCACCATTCACCTGTGGCTTTACTCTTGTTCCTTAGCTGTTCCCTTCTCCTGGAACAATGCTCAACTCAAGAGCCAGGCATCCAGACTGTCAGAAGCCTCAGGACCAGACTAGTGTCTTTAAAGACCATCTGCAAATAATATGATATATTTGAATGTAACATGGCAGGACCAGGTGGGCATGATCTGGTGGGACCAAGAGAGGAGAGTTCCCTTCAGTGAAATCTGGCCAGCTGTTCTGGAGGATATTACAGCAATCTCAACCCTGGAGCAGAGGAAGGAGAGGGGCACCTATGGAACAGGAAAATGTGGCAAACAGTTAGACAGGCGTTTGGAATGCTCAATCACAGGGATAAATTGGGAATACTGAGGGGGAAAATGGAGAGCAGATCTACAATCAGCATAACAGATTAGTCAGTTGGTAGTTGATCTTATAAATGGCAGCCCAGCCCAAGTGGTAATAAATGTGGGGAACAGCATTTCAGATCAAAGATTAACTATTAACTATAACTATATAATTATAATAGTTAATCAAAGATTAACTATTAACTATAATTAATTAACTCACTATAAATGAGGTGGGAAATTCCCCTTGAAGTTTCCAATACTCTATACATTACTCCAGCCTAACTACCTTGTTGAAGTCTGTATAGCTTTTGCTTCCTTGATCTTACTTAGCTCATGGGCCTTGACACTCCTAGCTACACGCCTACCGTAGCAGTCTTCCCTCCTGAGCACCTGGATCTCATTGTGCGTTCACCCAAGGCATTTTAACCTCCCCCTCTCTGTGGCATCAGTAGGTCATGAATTCATGACCACAACAATATCATCATTTGCTCAGCCCACTTTGCTTGTCACGCACTGGGTCTGGCCTTTAGCTTCAAGCTGATGAAGTATAATCTGGTTTAGATGGACATATTCAGGAGTCTCTCATCAAGAACAGATGGTTTCCAAGTGAACATGAGGCTAATCAAAGCCGTAACCTCCCCACAAGGTTGAGCTAATTAAGGAAACCCTTCAGATTAAGGATCCAAAAAGTATCCACTTAGTGCTTAAGGAATTTCTCAGAGAAATTAGGCTACTGTCATCCTTCTCAGGTAAACCAGACAGGAAACACAATCAGATGAGCTAATTCTATTTATTGTCAGACTACATTAAAATAATCTTGCAAGTCTGAAAATAAAAAACTCCCACTGTCACTTTTAATAATTGATATGTTGGAGTGGACCCTTCTTATGTTTCTTTATTTGCCCGTTAAGCATTTCTGGGCTCCTCCTTCTTTTATCCAATCATTGCCTAGGCAGCATCTTTTCCCTTTGTCCTTCAAGGTCATTCCCACACACCATTACAGCAGGGCCACCAGCGGCTTGAAGCATTCCTCCTGGATGATCTTTGCTTGATTTCCAAGTTGTTCCAGGAAATGGAAGCACTGCTGGTGGAAAATGAGAAGCAAATATAGCTGGGTGTGGTTCAGATTTCAGCCTATTATTATTATTGTTGTTGTTGTTGTTGTTGTTGTCATCGATGTTGTTGTTGTTGTTGTTGTTATTATTATTATTTGCAATGAGAGTTTCAAAGTCAAACTACTTATCCACCAGTGGTGGGATTCAACATTTTTTACTACTGGTTCTGTGGGCATGTCTTGGTGGGTGTGGCATGTCTTGATGGCATTGCATACCTTGGTGGGTGTGGCTTGGTGGGCATGGCAGGGGAATGATACTGTAAAATTCCCTCCTGATCATCTGGGACTCGGGAGGCAGAGAATAGATGGGGGTGGGGCCAGTCAGAGGTGGTATTTACTAGTTCTCCGAACTACTCAAAATTTTCACTACAGTTCTCCAGAACTGGTCAGAACCTGCTGAATACCAACTCTGTTTTCCACCCTTAATGTATCACATAATGCCAGATAGTTGTACTGTTTAATGTTTGGAAACCCCCTATTTTGGATAGCCAACACAGGTAAACAGATATCATCTCCTAAATGTCCCTTCTTAATTGATATAAGAAGTGGGATCACAAAAGGAAGCATTCTCGGTAACATCTCCCTCCCTCTGGAAAGACCCTCACTCTAACATCCTTCCAGGGAATAGCTAAAACTCAATTATTCTTGCAGACTTTTGGAGATCAACAGCTAAAGTAAGATCTGTACCTTGGTGATATCATTGCTGTTATTTTTTGTTGTTGTTTATTTTGTTTTTTAGTGTACAAGGTAAAGATAAAGGTTCCCCTCGCACATATGTGCTAGTTGTTCCCGACTCTAGGGGGCGGTGCTCATCTCCATTTCAAAGCCAAAGAGCCAGTACTGTCCAAAGACGTCTCTGTGGTCATGTGGCCGGCATGACTAAATGCCAAAGGAGCATGGAATATTGTTACTTTCCCACCAAAGTTGGTTCCTATTTTTCTACTTGCATTTTTACATGCTTTCGAACTGCTAGGTTAGCAGAAGATGGGACAAGTAATGGGAGCTCACTCCATTACGCAACACTTGGGATTCAAACCGCCAAACTGCCGACCTTTCTGATCGACAAGCTCAGCATTTTAGCCACTGAGCCACCGCGTCCCCCCCCCTTTTTAGTGTATACTTGTGTGTATTGTATTCTGATCTGATTTGTACACTGCCTAGAGCCTCTGGAGTAAAGCGAGTTGTAAATCTTAGAAGTCTACTATGCAGACTAGAAATAATAGAATTTTATGTGATTCTTTTGTTCTAATTGCATTATATAACCCTACATTGAGCTTCTTTTAATGATTAAAAGTGAGAAACCTTGCGTTACAATTCTATTGATTTTTTTTTAAAGCAAGCCTTTGATTATTATTTCATCCAAAATTTCCACTGGTAGCTACCTTCACATTGCCTAAAGGAAAATAATTTAACTAACAACAACAGAAGCCTTTTTTAATGCATTAGATGGGATTGAACAAACATCTTGAATTTGTCCATCTCCTTCAATATACATAGGAAATTAAGCTATATTGATTGAACAAGTCGACAGCAACTAAATGCTACACATTTAGGATAACACTACATATCTCTGGAGAGACTGCCATGGCCTATTGTAATAAAGATCAAAGATTATCATGCCACCTAAGGCCAATGTAACATAAATTTCCATAACTACAGTCCACTTCATTAAATAAATGCCAGGCTAAAGGTTTGGATCCCAGCAGATTTATTTACAGAGCCTCCTGTTCATGTTTAAAAAATGCAAAGTACTAAAGTCATTGCTTAATCCAATCATGAGTAACTATGTACCAAATTTGGATAGCTCAAAGCAGATTTTTTTTCCTGATCTAATAGGATCAACAATTTTTGGAATATGGCATAAAAGGGTTTCTCAGCAAAAGCAACTAGGACTTTTGTGATAATAGTTTAGGTGAATGGGCAGATGTTGAAACAGATGTCTATGGAAACTCTCAATCATCCAGGTCACGGTTGTCCCAAAGGTGCTATTTTCAAAAGATAACTGGACTTTCTTGATATTTTTTCCTCCTCGAAAACATTTGGCTTCTCATCCAAGGAGCTTCTTCCGTTCTAAGTGAATGGTGGAGAACGGAAGAATGTATATTCTTCTCATATTCTATAGGCCAGATGACTGCAAAGAATATAAATCCTTCCATTTCCCACCATTCAGTTAGAAACCGAAGAAGCTTCTTGGATGAGAAGCCAAATGTTTTCAAGGAAAAACAAAAGCAAAAGCCCAGTTGCCTTTTGGGAAATCTTGAAGCACATCTAAAAGGCAGATAGCAACCACTTCTGACCCGTTTGCTTGGCTTCAACAGGGCACAGAAAGCCATGTAGATGTGTTGATCTGCCAATCTGTTCCACCTCAATACTTTCCCGACCTGGAGTGGTCCATTTCTATGGAGAGCCACAAGACAGGGCTCATAAAGGTAAAATGCCAAATCAGGACAGATAACCCACAGTTAGCGCGCGCGCACACACACACACCTGTTTCTTAACCTATAAATGATCTCCTTCTAAATAACAAAGGTGTTGGCAATGGTAAAGAACAACAGGACAGTGAAGAATTAGACCAATGTTCCAGAAATACCACTGCACTCTGAAAATCAAAGGGTGACTATTTCATGATCACAAGCAATCTACAGTAGGCTTCCTTAAGGCACATATGGAGAAAGTTCACCCTAGGTTTTCTGTTCTGACCCCCCCTTCTTCCCTCGCCAACACAGAACACACTCCGGACCAAAACTATGTCAACAGGATTTATTGCACAGACAGACAGACAGAACCTTGGCAGCAATCTACCACAACAAGGCTCTCAGAACTCTCCGACACAGAGATAAGATAGCAGCTGTCCAGCATGCTAAGCTTCCAAGACAGAACTTTCCAAATAATTCCTTTGTTGACTTCTGCAAAGGGCGTATGCTCAATCAATCCTTTTATAAACTGAAGGGGAGTCTACTTATCAGCAGCTGAGAGCAATTACCACCGGTAACTGCGCCCTTGCTCCTTGCGCCTGTGGGCGTGGCGATAACCGGCATCTAGGAATTCCTGCCTATTTCTGAGTCACTGTCCCGTGACTCCTCCATACTGCTCCAAGGCATGGCATCCGGAGCCCCCCTCCTTTGGCTCTCACCACTGCTCCATGCCTCATGCGCCTTCTGGTGGCCGACCAGTCTCTCTGATCCCTGCTCAGAGTCAGAACCCTGCCCAGGGTCCTCCAGAGCCAACTCATAGGGACCCTCGCTCTCGGAGTCTGGTGGCAGCTCCAACGGCTCCTGCTGGGCCACAACAGTTCCCCCCCCCCCAATACCTTCTAAAATGTTCAAAATGATTAACAGGGGCTTTTAAATATATGTATGTATGTATGTATGTATGTATGTATGTATGTATGTATGTATGTATGTATAGCACTGCCTAGGTATTTATTTATAGGGGGGAAATGTCCAGACCAAATGTAATTTCTAATGTTGGATTTTCCCCCCTTACCACAGGGAGCCCCCTTGTGGAATGCTGTGTAGCCGTTACCATGGCAAATCCACTGTGCTGTACAGCAGTATGGCACAACAGACTTATCTTAACAGAACACGCACCCTGAGGGGTGTTAGGGGTGTCTTACCCTCCACAATGTTTTTCTCCAGAGGGTAAGTCATCTGTGTACCAAGTTTGGTTGAAATTGATCGAGGCGTTGCAGAGTTACGCTATTATTAGCTCTATTATTCACACAAACACACAAACACACACACACACTGTATAAGTGGCTAGTCACAAAAGAGAAAGGAAAGATCCATCTTCCCTTACATTAGTATTCCCCTTTGTAAAACTGCTCTCAATATCACAACCATAGTTTTTAAAAGCCTCTGGAATATTTTGGGGGGGCAACTATGTGTGGGTGTGTGAATAATAGGGCTACCACATCTGGGCTGCAAAAATCTGGAGTGCCACTGGATGCCAGCAGAAGCCAGTTTTCTCTATGACATTGCTGACACCTAGTGGACATGCAGATTATTCCAGCCGTGACCATTCCATGGTGGGTTACCATCATGTTCATCAGAATCCATGAATCTGCAGTGAGGTAGTTCTGAATTATCTATGGTCCGGGCCAATGATGACTTGTAGCCTCAAGGCAAATCTAATCTTACACCTCAAGCTAACATGTGCCTCCCTGGAAGCTTAGATGCAAGCTATAAAAATTGTAGCCAAATTCTATTGTTTGAATAAAAGCGATTGTTAAAGCAGGATTAGAAAGTAAACATGCTCAATGTGTAATTAAGCTCAAATGCAATGAAGTCAAATTCAAATTTAAATGTGGTACCCCTCCCCACTGCAGTTCAAAGCGCAGTCCTTACGTTTCACCCTTTGACTTAAATAACAGGTTCCTTGAAGAGTTAAATACCTAATGTAGACCTCAACTCTTATGGCACCTTCAAGACATTTTGATCTTTTTGATTCAAGAACTAACATTGTGTTAGATATTAACACTAGCTACCGTGGTTCCCACTCTAGTCCTCTGTTCCGGTGGGAACAGAGGTTAAATCTGATTGGCTAAGAGGTCTGACAGCTCCCTATAAAAGGAGAGCTGTCAGACCGAACAGTTGCTGGATTGTACATACTTGTTCCTCTATAATAAAGAGCTGTTGTTGCGTTAAGCCTGCATCTGCCTTCTCATTGCCTTATCTAACACTGGCGACGAGGATGGGATCGAGAGGCAGATAGGCGAAGAACTAACAACGAGACATCCAGCAAGTAAATCCAGCCCGGAGCATCGGCGCGGCATCGAGTGGCCATTTTGAGCGGCAAATTCGAATCGCCTCAGACAAGAATGGTCATGCATGCCCCGACAACTCCGTATTACCCAGTGGCCAAACACTGGGAATCATATTTACTGAGGTTCGAATGCTCCCTCAAGGCAAACGACCTCATGGGGGTTCCTGACTCCCACAAGAAAAACCTCTTCCTGGGCTACTGCGGCCGAGAGGTCTTCGAAACAGCGAAGGATTTATCGGAGCCAACTCCGATCCTCCGGTCCCTTGGGTGGCATTACAGTAGACTCTAAAAACGCACTACGCGCCCAAACCTTCGAGGCACATTCGCCGCCACGAATTCAACGTGCGGACCCAGAAAGAAGGGGAGTCCATAAACCAATATGTTGCAGCCCTGCGAAAGGCAGCAACATATTGCAACTTCCATGACCTGGACGACCAAATTTTAGACCGTTGGAGTGCGAGACATTAACCTGCAGAGACGTCTGCTAGCCAGATCAAACATGTCTCTGCAGATCGCACTCGATGAGGCCAGGGTGTCCGAATCGGCCGACAAGTCCCCGGAAGCCTTGCAGCGCCAGCACAATGCGCCACAAGCCACGCAATAGCAAACGCGCGTACATCACGAGGACACTGATCAAAAACTTTCTGACAGCGAAGACGATGACAGCTACCGCATGCGCAGTAGCCGCACGAAACCAGCGCAAAGATTCAACTCGCACCTGCCGCCCTGCACAAGCTGTGGAGGGGACCATGCCCGGTCTACCTGTCGGTTCCGGGATGCAACCTGCCAGTGTTGTGACAAAAAGGGGCACATTGCCAAAGTGTGCCGGAGCGAATTCCCTGCCACTGCCTGGCAGCCAAAACCAAATCCAAACCGCCAACAGAGGCCCAACCCAGGGGCCTGGTGGAAAACTCAAGGGCACCCAGAGAGAGAACCCAAAGTAACCTATCAAACCACAATAGGGCAAGTCCGCACCAGGCGGCCAAAAAAGCTGAAAGTCACAGTCCTCATTGAGGACGCTCCCTGCGAGCTTGAAGTCGACACTGGATCATCCCTCATGATCATCTCCTGGTCGACCCTGAGGCAAGCCACTCCGAGCCTGAAAAAACGGCACCTTTGCATGCCAGACATCATGCTGTGCGACTACCAGGGGAACCGAGTCCCCATCGTTGGCCAAGGCACCTTCAGGGTGCAATTTAAGGCATCTGCACCAAGCTTCCCGTAACCGTGGCCAGCGCACCGCTACAGAGCCTCCTGGGGCTAGACTGGTTCGAAGCCCTGGGGTTGGAAGTCACCGGGATCAACGCCATAAGATATGGCAGAGCCGAGGCAATTTTTAAGGAGTTCAAGGACGTCTTCAGCTCCGGTCTCGGTAAGTATGAGGGGATGCCAATTTCTTTTAATTTGGACCCCAACGTTGCGCCTATCAGGCTTAAACCCAGGAGAGTGCCTTTCGCTCTCCACTCTAAAATCGATAGGGAAATTGACAAACTGGTGAGCCAGGGGATCCTAGAACCAGTTGACCATGCACACTGGGAGACCCCCATAGTGACACCGGTCAAGCCGGAGGGGTCAGTCCGCATCTGCGCAGACTATAAATGCACAATTAACAACGCGCTGCAACAAAGCGCCTACCCTGTGCCCATTGTACAGCACCTACTATATTCGCTAGGGCCAGGAAATTTTTTAGCTAAATTAGATATGGTGCAGGCATACCAGCAGTTGCCTGTAGATGATACCACAGCGGAGGCTCAAACCATCCTGACGCACAGGGGTACATTCAAATGCCACCGCCTGCAATTCAGAGTTAGTATCGCCCCTGGACTGTTCCAAAGCGTCATGGAACGGCTTTTGCAGGGGATACCAAGAGTCGTTCCCTATTTTGATGACATTTTGGTATCGGCTGCAAACACGGCGCAACTTTTAAAAAGAGTCAGGGCTGTTTTGACCAGAATTCGCGAAAAAGGCCTCCGGCTCAAAAAAGAAAAATGCAAAATTAATGTGCCCAGGGTAGAATTTCTGGGGTACATGATTGATGGTTCTGGGATCCACCCAACATCCCAAAAAGTAAAAGCTATCCAGGAAGCCCCCACACCTCGCAATCAGGCCGAGCTGCAGGCATTCCTCGGGCTCCTTAACTTCTACAGCATCTTTCTCAAACAGAAAGCAACAGTCGCTGAGCCCTTACATCGCCTCCTGTCCAAGAACACCAAATGGTCCTGGGGCCGAGCCAAGGCCACCTCATTTGCCGCGTAAAACGCCTGCTGACTGTTGACTCCCTGCTGGTCCAGTACAGCCAAACCCTGCCACTGGTGTTAACATGCGATGCATCCCCTTTTGGCCTCGGCGCCATCCTCAGCCACCACATGCCAAATGGTTTGGAAGCCCCCATCACGTTCTACTCGCGAACCTTGTCTCCCGCTGAGAGGAACTATAGCCAAATAGACAGAGAGGCTTTGGCTGCTGTAGCGGGAGTCAAGCGGTTCCACAAGTATCTTTACGGCCGAGACTTCGAACTTGTGTTGGACCACAAACCGCTGCTGGGGCTACTGGATGGGGACCGACCTACCCCGGTTTCCTTATATCCACGCATGACCAGGTGGACTGTTTTCCTGGCTGCTTACTCCTACAAACTGATTCACCGCCCTGGTTTCATTTTGGGACATGCCGATGTTTTGAGCTGCTATCCCCTACCCAAACTGCTGGCTGACCCCACTCCAGAGACACCGGTCCTTCTTATTGACTGCCTGGACTCTGAACCTGTCTCTTCCAACGACGTTGCCCGTTGGTCTACTAAAGACTCTGTTATTAAGCAGGTTCTGAACTGGGTATGGAGGGGGTGGCCCAAAGGGCCTGTTGGGGCCGAATTTAAAATGTTTTTTTACTAAACGTGATGAGTTGTCGGTAATCAAGGGCTGTTTACTGTGGGGGGACCGGGTGGTGGTTCCAAGCAAACTACGAAAGGCAGTATTGGAGTCACTACATGTGGGGCATCCTGACATCGTCAGGATGAAATCCTTGGCTAGGAGCTATGTCTGGTGGCCTAACATGGACAGGGAGATAGAAGAGTGGGTGGCTACCTGCGCTCCGGGTCAGGAATCCAGACCAGCTCCTCCAGAGGCGCCCGCTAAGGAGTGGGAGCACCCTTAGGACCCTGGTCTAGGGTGCACATTGACTTTGCAGGCCCTGTTCATGGCCAAACATTCCTCATAGTTGTGGACTCATATTCGAAATGGCTAGAGGTAGCCCTGATGACCTCTACCATGGCAGAGGCGGTCATCAAGGTGCTATGGAGACACACACGGCCTGCCTGACATCTTGGTCTCAGACAATGGGCCCCAATTCGCGGCCATGCAATTCGAGACCTACTTAGCTAGTCAGGGAATTTGGCATGCCCTGGTCGCGCCATTCCATCCAGCCTCCAATGGTCAGGCAGAGAGAATGGTGTGATCCACTAAAGAGGCCCTTGCCAGAATGGGCCCGGGTGATTGGCAAACACGGGTTGATCACTATTTACTAATCCAACATATTACGCCAAGCACCACCACTGGGAGAAGCCCCTCTGAGCTTCTCATGTGTCACCGTCTAAGGTCCCACTTAGACCGGCTACACCCAAACTACTCTGCCACATCGCCCCCAGACTCCACAAGCAAGATTCTAACTTTAGCATAGGGGACTCAGTATACGCCCACAACTATGCCGGGGGAACTCTGTGGATTCCTGCCATGGTGATAAGCATCACCAAGCCTCGCTCTTATCTATTAGGGCTAGAGGATGGTAGAAATTGGAGGAGGCATATTGACCAACTCCGTGGTCGCCTCTCCCACTCCAAACTTAGGGCACCAGACAAAAATCCGAAACAAGGCAACCGAGGCTCTACCCAAAAGGAGCAATCATTCACTCCTTCCACAGCCAACTCAAACCCGCAAGGTCCGGAAAACTTATCTGAGTTTGTTGCAGGCCCACAGCGAGCTCCAAGCGAGCAAAGCCAGGGAACTCCAGCCGCAGCCTGAGGTAAGTTTCAGCAGGTTCCACAGAGCGGAGCTGAAGAGCAGACAGGTCCGTCCGACCTGCCTGAAGAGCCGGTTCCAAATGAACTGCGCAGGTCTGGTAGAGCAAAACAAAGACCCACCTACCTCAAAGACTATGTGACCAATAGAAACATCCCAACCAAGAGTGGAGGGGTATTAGATATTAACAGTAGCTACTTTGGTTTCCACTCTAGTCCTCTGTTCCAGCGGGAACAGAGGTTCAATCTGATTGGCTAAGAGGTCTGACAGCTCCCTATAAAAGGAGAGCTGTCAGACCAAACAGTTGCTGGATTGTACATACTTGTTCCTCTATAATAAAGAGCTGTTGTGTTAAGCCTGTGTCTGCCTTCTCATTGCCCTATCTAACACATGGTTTTCCACGTGGCAACTTTTTCAAATTTTAATATTCTGAGTGTACTATTTTCAAATGAAGGGTTATGTTACTTGTGTAACAAGCAATTTCTGAAGCCCAATTAATATACTGACATGCCAATTGGGGGGGGGTGTATTTTTACAGTAGTTTTATCTCTATCTAGATGTATATCATCTATTTGATGGATTCAGCTTCAAATATATATGTATACACACACACACACACACAACATGCATGGGAATTATAGTCTGCATATCAAATATTGATATCACTAATTGTTGCTTAAGGGATTTTGTAGGGCATGCTAGAGTTGAAAGTTAATGCAGTTTAAGAGCCGACAAATTTGTCTTGCACAGAAATCTCAAGGGTTTTAATACCTTATTAAATAGGAAAGTACAAGACACATTTCAGACATCAAATTAACACAGACAGACAGACAGACAGACAGATGCAGACACAGTAATAGAGACACAGACACACAGAGACACACATACACACACACAGGCAAGTTCTAAAGCAGTCGTGTTAGTGTGTAACAACAGACAGACAAATGTTCAGCTTTTCTTTCCAGTGCTTATGGACTATGTTAAGTGGGTCAAGCAAATCCAATAATTCAGCAATTGTGAGAGGGAATTGTTCAAGAAGAGGGAGTGTTAAATGTGGAAGTAACCTTTGGATTTGGGCGTGATCCACCATTATGAACATTTGCAGATATATTGTAAGTCCGTTCATTTGGAAATATGACCCCATGGGGGTCAATGGGGGCTCCCTTCCCATCAAGTGTGGTTAGGATTTAATGTGAATCCTTTGCTCTAATTCTGCCATTTTTGTGCACCTTAGCTAAAAGTAAAACGTGTTGACATAAGGTATCGGGTGAGGTGATAAACAGCGTGGGCTACATCACACTTTCTTGGTGTTGTGAAGCAGCCCTCAAAGACATAGGATCTCTCCCTCTGGGGGAGATCCAAACTGCTCTCACGGCTTAGGATGGCGATGGTTCCTTCTCAGTGTTTTGGTTCACTCTCCCCATCAACTGTGTTCTTTTCTTTGATATATGTTGTTTTTCTTTTCAAGGTTTTACTTGTGAACCATCAAAAATCGCAGCCTCAAAACTAAAATAATAAATAAATAACATAAAATGTCTACTGACCAATATGCGATTTCATCTTCCTTTGTGCTGTACTGTAGTCCAGTCATTCCAGGATGTATGTGTGGAAATCTAAGAATCAGGTGAAGCGTGGAGAAAACTCAAAAAGTCTTGACCTTGATGACAGCGAGAGAGATGCAGTCTTGTTTATACAGAACTCTGAGTGTGTATTACAAACTTGTGGACTTAAAAAAACCCAAAGAGATGGAAGCTTGGGGATGCTTGCCATTCTCAGATCAACCTTCGGTCAAAACTCCTTGCTTACCTATGCAAGCACAGTAATCTATTGCATCAGTTCTTCTTTTCCCTCCCCTTAATAATTTTGGAAGTCTCACAAGGTTGTGGAGAATAAGATCCTATGGGGTTTCCAGATCCAGACAGGCAGGTGCTAGTCAATCAGCCAGACATTGTGATAGTAGACAAGAACCAAAAGACAGCGGCGGTTACAGAAGTAGTGGTGCCAAAGCAATGACAGGAAGAAGGAATATGAGAAGGTGGCAAAGAGGGGATAGTAATATAGTATAGTAGTAATGTAGTCTTTATTGTCATGAAGGAGGAACTGAAGATGATGTGGAAAGTCAAGGCCAGAATGGTAGCAATAGTGGTAGAAGCACTTGAGGCTGTGACAACTAAACCGGGAGAGTAGCTCCAACAGATCCCAGAAATAACATTGAAGCTCTCTGCCCAAAAGACTGTAATGCTAGGAACAGCTGAGATCCTATGAAGAAGCCTCAACCTCTCAGGTCTCTTGTAGAGGACCCAAGATTAAGGAAGACACCTGTAAGGATGAGAAGGGAATGTTTTTATACATACATAAAAACAAAGAAGTGCATGCATATGTGTATGTATATGTGTATATATGTATGTATACACACACCACACACACTAACACACACATACACACACACATACACACACAGATATATACACATAAATACACGCACATATACATACACATATATACACATACACACTCATATTCATTCAGATGTATATACATAAATAATACCTACATAATTTTGGAGATACATACACATAAACATACACACACATATACAGCATATAAATACATATATAGCAGTGACGTGCGGTGAGGGTAATGGCTGGGGAGGCTGGGGACGTCATCAGGAAGGCGGGGAATGGGACCACGTGTGCAGGAGGCTGAGGCAGCCTCAGCCTCCAGCACACGTGGTCCCATTCTCCGCCTTCCTGAGTAAACATTAAGGGGACCGCGGAGTGCACTGATCCGCGTAGCATTGCTTCCTCCACCGGCGCCAGTCCCTCCCCCCACACTCCTTCAAGGTCTCCCACCAACCCAAAGCCCGATCCCCAGCTCCCTCGGGCAAGGCTTGAGCGGGGTGAAAGCACAGCCCCTTTCGTTGCTTTCCCGCCTGCCTCGCTCTCTCTTTCGTCCGGCCGGCCGGATGTAGCCACAGCGACGCCGACCTAAACGCCAGACGTGCAGAAAAGGATTGCGGAGCGCTTCGCCGGCGGAGCGCACTCAGAAAGGCGGCGAATGGGATCGTGATCCCATTCCCCGCCTTCCTGAAACGCCAGACGCGCAGAAAAGGATTGCGGAGCGTTCGCCGGCGGAGCGCGCTCAGGAAGGCGGCGAATGGGATCGTGATCCCATTCCCCGCCTTCCTGAAACGCCAGACGCGCAGAAAAGGATTGCGGAGCGTTCGCCGGCGGAGCGCGCTCAGAAAGGCGGCGAATGGGATCGTGATCCCATTCCCCGCCTTCCTGAAACGCCAGACGCGCAGAAAAGGATTGCGGAGCGCTTCGCCGGCGGAGCGCGCTCAGAAAGGCGGCGAATGGGATCGTGATCCCATTCCCCGCCTTTCTGAGCACTCTTCACCAGCTCGCGTTCCGCGATCCCCAACAGCAGCTGCTTTTCTGTGCGTCTGGAGTTTAGAACATCCGGCTATCTACCTAAATGCCAGACGCACAGAAAAGCACTGAAAAGCACTTTGCCTCCAAGCCACTTCGTCTTGATGACGTCGCTGACGTCGCTGCTGGGCGCTGCCGGACGGAGGTAACCAGAGTGGCGCCGAGGTGTCCATGCGGAAGAGAGTGAGCGAGCGAGCAATGGAGGATCGGCGCCACTCGCTACCTCCGTCTGTCCGCGCATGGCAGCTGCGGCGACGTCATCAAGCCCCTGCCACTTCTGGACGTCTATTGCAGTCACGAGGAGCGCACAAAGTACAGCGGAGGCAGGAAGGTTATTGGCGCTTCCGAGAACCCTCCTGCCCCCGCCGGTTGCCCAGCTGGCACCGCCCCGTGCGCGCTCCTCCTCCTCCCTCCTCTTCCCCTTATATATATATGAAACTCCCTTGTGGATATTATTATTATTATATTATTATTTCATGATGAGAGGTGAGGCTCTGCCTCCCCTGCCTCCAATGACCGCACGTCACTGATATATAGATACATTAATACATACCGGAAGTCGGTTCCTCTCAGTTCAGACCAGTTCAGCCGAATAGGTAGTAACTCAGCCGGACACATGACCGTTCCATTTCTATCCTCAGCAGCTCCATCTTGATTTTCTGTTCTGCACATGCGCAGAACAATCTTCGTTGATAAAATGTTATTTTTTTCCTTTTTTAATGTTGTGCGCATGCGCAAAGCTTTTTAAGTGCAGATGCGCATGAAGCGAGCAAGCACAAAAATTTTCCAGCACTGAACCAGTAGTAATGCTGGCAGGAACCCACCCCTGATACATACGTACATACATTTGGAGATTAGATGATAGATGATAGATAGATGATAGATAGATAGATAGATAGATAGATAGATAGATAGATAGATAGATAGATAGATAGATAGATAGATAGATAGATAGATGATGGATAGATAGATAGATAGATAGATAGAAAGATAGATAGATAGATAGATAGATAGATAGATAGATAGATAGATAGATGATAGATAGATGATGGATAGATAGATAGATAGATGATAGATAGATAGATGATAGATAGATGATAGATAGATAGATAGATAGATAGATGATAGATAGATAGATAGATAGATAGATAGATAGATAGATAGATAGATAGATAGATGATGGATAGATAGATAGATAGATAGATAGATAGATAGATAGATAGAAAGATAGATAGATAGATAGATAGATAGATAGATAGATAGATAGATAGATAGATAGATGATAGATAGATGATGGATAGATAGATAGATAGATAGATAGATAGATAGATAGATGATAGATAGATGATAGATAGATAGATAGATAGATAGATAGATAGATAGATAGATAGATAGATAGATAGATAGATAGATAGATTAAGAGGTAGAGGTAGATATCAGTTGTAATGGTGATATTAATTGAATCTGTTGTTTTATCATCTGGCATTAATCTGAGAGGTATATTTATTGTTTTATTTTATACATGTAATTTTTATTTTAAAAGGAGTGGAAAAGCACACATTTTACTTTGTAGAGAGCCCAATCATCCAGACAGGTAAAGAAAATTCCTATTGAAACTTTGGAGAGCCCCTATTTCAGTGTTAATGGGACCAGACAAGACTGCACAACTGCCAGTGCACAGCTGCCCATATCCTAGGTGAAAAAAACAACAAAGTACGGATAGAAATATTGTCATTTTCCTAAGCATTTATTATAAGCAAGGAAGCACCATCAATCACCAATGCATCTTAACCCACTCTTGAGTTGTCCCATAAACGAGCCCTGCTGCATCCTGTTACCTAAAGTTATATAATTGGACTTTCTCACACTTGCTATTCATGACCTTGGGAGGGTGAATGCTGATAGATACGCAGCCAAGACAGAGTCCTTGAGAAGCAAGGAAGAAGGGGGGAAAAAAGGCTGTTCAAGAGGAAAATGAGTCATGCAGAAATACAAATACAATTAAACTCCCCAAGCCATCAAAACCAAACAAAGAAAATAAACATTATACCTAGCTGGCTGCAAAAAAAAAAAAAAAAAAGTCCCAAGCCATGCATTTATTTAAGTTCCACACTGATAAGCGGTGAAGCATTTCTATTTTAATTTTACAAAGGGCGGAAAACCTGGCTTGTCTTTTCGCTATTTTGGGAGGCCACCTCAAACAGTGGGGAGTGCAGGTTGCGATGTTCTCCAGGAAATAAGCAAATAAAAACAGTTGGAGAGAGAAGTGCCAAATGCATTTGTTAGCACAAGCGAACCACCGTTCCCACATAATATTGCTATTTACAGAATCGGTATTAAGCTAAATAATGGGCTGCCCCCCACCCCCCACCTCCGCATTTGTAACCAATGAAATAAGTGTGATTGTCATGCTTGAGTATCCTCGCATTGTGGCAATCTTAATACTGGAATTCATCCCACAGGGATTATTACAGGCTGGCTGCAGTGGGTATGTCATTTACTCATTTGATAGCACATGGCTACTCATACCAGTGGTAACTGGAGAAGAACTGCATTCATTTATATGCTGATTATTCTTGTTTCCTGGGCTGAAATCACAAAGCATTGCTGTTTCCTTTATCTTTGCTTTCCTTTCAAAGGCAGCAAAATTAGGGAGAATAGCAAGACCAATTACAGAGCGCCCACCAGCAACCAAAGGCACATTAACAACCACAGTAAATACCAAATAGGAAGATGCCAATCCCTGGCTGATGATTGACAGCCTAAAATCCTTGACTTGAAATTATGTTGTTGCTGTTGCTGTTGATCTGTTTAAAAACGTAGCGCAGAATAGAAATCAAAGAGATATCGATGGAATCTGAATGTGCAAACATACAACGTAGACACATTGAAATTGATGTACCCTGAAAATAAGACCTCCACGGATAATAAGCCCAATCAGGATTTGGAGTGCATGTGCTAAAATAAGCCCTCCCCAAAAAAATAAGCCCTCCCCGAAAGCATGTCAACGCAGTAGCAGCCATGAGGTGACCACGGTTGCCGCCTCTTGCACCTCAAAAATAATAAGACCCCCCCTGAAAATAAGACCAAGCGCTTATTTCAAGGGTCAAAAGAAGATAAGACCCTGTCTTATTTTCGGGGAAACATGGTAATTCTAACTGTAAAAAAAAATACTGGACTATAAACAGGCAAACACTTTACAAGAAAAACAAGAGATAAACAAAGCCTTGGTAGGTTTTATATGTTCTATACAACTAATTGAAGTTCACACATCTTAGAATTACCGTATTTTTCAGAGTATAAGACGCACCCTTTTCCCTCAAAAAAGAGGCTGAAAATCTGGGTGCGTCTTATACACTGAATACAGCATTTTTTGCCTCCTGAAACCCTTTCACCAAAATGGCCATGCATAGCTTGTAGGAGACTTTCAGAAAGCTCCTGGGGACTGGGGAGGGCAGAATTGAGGAAATAACGGGCCGTTTTTGCTCAATTTTGCCCCCCCCCAGCCCCCAAGAGCACTCTATAAGCTTCCTAATGCCCTCCTTTTTTTTTACAAAAAAACGGGCCTGTTTTCACAAAAAATGGGCTGTTTTTTGCTCATTTGGGGGGGCACCACCACCCCCCAGAAACACTCTACAGGCCTGCTAAGGGCTATTCATGCCCTTTTTTCGCAAAAAAAAACCAGACCGTTTTTGGGAGGTTTGCAGAGTGCAAAAACTTTTTTTTAATTTGCCTCTTCAAAACCTTGGTGCGTCTTATACTCCGGTGCATCTTACACTCTGAAAAATACAGTACTAAAGTTGAAAAACTGTGGTGTACGATGCCAGACTAAGTAAGGCACTATTTTTCCCCTACAGTGAGAAAGTCTAAGGCCCTGCCTCTGTGCCATGTTCTTTCTTCACTGTACATGTGTCCCTTAGCCAGCCTAGCTGTTCTGACCCGGCCTTCACAGAAGCACGAAACAGATTCTCCGCAAAGAAAACCCCCTCTTTATTTACACATTGGGAATTAACTGCATTCACCAAGAGAAAGTCCAGTCAAGAGTCTTGCAAGAAGTTAACTTGAAACAATAGCACATATAAGCTCATTATGATAAATGCAAGGTTGTGAGCTCCCAGCTGCAAATTAAGTCAGTTCAAACTGAGAAATAGACAAACCTCAGTTCTGGCAAGGCAGTCTTTGTCGCACGAAACACACAAGGAGCAAACTTTCCAGAAATACAAACGGTTGTCTGTGACAACCAAACCACTCCCCTTTCCTCCTATTTGTTCCCCATCCAGGAAGGGGCCAGTCAGCATCCATGTTTGTTTTGCTCCCCAAGACAACTCCTTGTCCTCCGTTGTTCACCTCTCCTATCTGTTCTGTTCATCTGCGCATCTGGAACACGGCCCAGCTGTTCCTCCTCCTCACTCATCTCTGACTCCAAAGGCAGCTGCCTCTCTGGCTGGGAAATGCCAGACTGCCCTGGCTCTATCTCTGTGTCTGTCACTGAGCATCCATCAGAGCCTTCCCCAGGCTCCAGAACTGGTCCAGGTTCTTCCCCAACCTCCTCATTGTCTGAGTCTGCCGCCAGATCTGCTGGCAGCTGGAGGGCCACAACACTAGCTGACATTCAAGGGGAACTCATCGTTAATGGAATTCTTCCTATTGAGGACTTTCAGTGACCATAAAGGAGTGACCATAAAGGAGACTGTGACCATAAAGGAGACTCCTTGGCAAATTCTTGAAAAATATCTGGCATCAACTTCACCAAACAGACTATTGGTAGTTCTCCACATATGAGCACAAATAAGCACAAATTTTCTATTGTTAAGTGAGACATTGGTTAAAAGTGAATTTTGCTCCATTTTACCACTTTTGTTGTTCAGTGGATTTGGCTTCTGCATTGACTTTGCTTGTCAGAGAGTTCACAAAAGGTGATTGCATGACCTGGGACACAGCAACAATCATAAGTATGAACCAGTGGCCAAGCACCTGAATTTTAATCAGATGATCATGGGTTGTAACTATAAAAAATGATCATGTCACATTTTTCATTGCGGTTGTAACTTTGAATGGTCACTAAGCAAACTGTTGTAAACCAACTGTAACTGTCTCCCTCGGGGATGGGACCCACAACATTTCTTACCTTCCCATCCTGGTGGGGCGGGTAGATGTGATCGGCAAGAGACATTCCCAGTTCCGAACCAGTAGCAAAGATAGGAGGGTTTCATGCCTGCTACAGTCAACTACCCAGTCTTACTTAGAGTATCCTTAAACATCACAATTCATTGCCACTCACCCATCCCCCATACACACACCTTTTCCACAGAACCACAGTTTATTCATGAATTTAGAGGCCTTTAAGAGGTCCTGCTGCTTTTCATTAGGAGCCAGGCTGTTCTAGGCAAAATAAAATTCAGCTTAACACAATATTACAACAATCTTAGATGCTTTCTTACAGGGGAAGATGGAGTCATTGGCAGGGATGGGTAACCCAGATCCATATGCAGTCACAGTAAATCTGGTAATCCTGGCAAATTACCAAATCCATGGAATTTCCTAATTCCCAAATATCCACAACTGTTGATCAACATGTTTATTGTTGCCCTTAGAAGTCTTTAAAAGAACATGAAATAAATATATAGCTGTTCCATCCTTAACGTGATATTCCCTCAGCCCTGCATCTTTTACAGGCCATTTGTAGCTGCTGGTTCTTCTTCCTGGAATTCCAGCAGTTGGGATAAGAGAGTTGCTTCAACTTAAACTCAGTGAGCCTGACAAGTGAAGCTGATATATGTTGACTTGGAATTACATCTCAATGAGTTGATTTGGCAGGTGAGGGAACACAAAAACACTCATTTCCTCTAGCAAGCGTCTGCAAATTTACTTCAGAATGAAGCAACTACTAATAAGTTAATTTATTCTGGTAGGTGAATACCCCAAGGAACAAAGAACAGATCGTACTATTTGAAAATGGAAGGCCCAGTAACACCGTTTGCTCTCAAATGAAATGTATTTAATACTAGCAAAGTGAGCTTATTTCTTGAAGCAATGCATAGATCCGTGATGGCGAACCTATGGCACGCGTGCCACAAGTGGCATGCGGAGCCATTTGTCAGGGCACGCAAGGCGCTGCCGTGTCAGCTGGCCAGCGCGCATGCGTGCGCTGGCCAGCTGAGTTCACCTTTTTAAAAGCTATTTTTCGCCTTCCCCAGGCTCCAAAGGCTTTATAGGAGCCTGGCGAGGGCGAAAAGAGGCTCCCCCGCCCCCCCGGAGGCTTCAGGGACCGTCCCTGAAGCCTTCGGAACGCTTAAAACCACCCTCCGAGCAAACCGGAAGTGACTTCCGGTTTGCTCGGAGGCTGGTTTTAAGCACTCCGAAGGCTTCAGGGACCGTCCGAGGCTTCCCTGATGCCTTCGGAGTGCTTAAAATGACCCTCCGAGCAAACCGGAAGTCACTTCCGGTTTGCTCGGAGGCTGGTTTTAAGTGCTCCGAAGGCTTCAGGGACCGTCCGAGGCTTCCCTGAAGCATTTGGAGCGCTTAAAACACTTATGGTTTGCTCGGAGGGCGGTTTTAAGCGCTCCGAAGGCTTCAGGGAAGCCTCCGGACAGTCCCTGAAGCCTCCGGAGGGCCTCCGGGGGGTCGGGGGAGACTCTTTTCACCCTCCCCAGGCTCCTATAAAGCCCCTGGAGCCTGGGGAGGGCAAAAAAATGTTTTAAGCGCTCCGAAGGCTTCAGGGACCGTCCGAGGCTTCCCTGATGGCTTCGGAGCGCTTAAAACGACCCTCTGAGCAACCCGGAAGTCACTTCTGGTTTGCTCAGAGGGTGGTTTTAAGCGCTCCGAAGGCTTCAGGGACCATCCGAGGCTTCCCTGATGCCTTCGGAGCGCTTAAAATGACCCTCCGAGCAACCCGGAAGTCACTTCCAGTTTGCTCGGAGGCTGGTTTTAAGCGCTCCGAAGGCTTCAGGGACCGTCCGAGGCTTCCCTGATGGCTTCGGAGCGCTTAAAACGACCCTCCGAGCAACCCGGAAGTCACTTCCGGTTTGCTCGGAGGGTGGTTTTAAGCACTCCGAAGGCTTCAGGGACTGTCCGAGGCTTCCATAATGCCTTCGGAGCGTTTAAAACGACCCTCCGAGCAACCAGGAAGTTTGCTCGGAGGGTGGTTTTAAACGCTCCAAAGGCTTCAGGGAAGCCTCCGGACAGTCCCTGAAGCCTCTGGAGGGCCTCCGGGAGGTCGGGGGAGGCTCTTTTCGCCCTCCCCAGGCTCCTATAAAGCCCCTGGAGCCTGGGGAGGGCAAAAAAATGTAAAAATGGGGGGGTCGCGTGTTGTGCACCCATGCGCACTGCGGGGTCGCGCGTTGCATTATGGGTGCGGCACGCCCGCACTCGACCCCCCTGCTCTCCCCCCACTTGTGGCACGCGAGCCAAAAAAGGTTCGCCATCACTGGCATAGATGCTTGAAAAATACATTTTACCAGAATAATTTATGAGCATAGACCTAAATATGGCACAAACATACACTGGGATTTTTTTTTTACAAATCCATATGACATTGCCTTCATCTTACCAATAGTTTGTAAGTGAGACATCTATTCTAGAGTTAACATTGGGTTCGCATCCTTTTTTCAACACTAGCCAAGGGCATTATTATGATATACAGGTGAAACTCAAAAAATTAGAATATCGTGCAAAAGTTCATTTATTTAAGTAATACAACTTAAAAGGTGAAACTAATATATGAGATATTACATGCAAAGCAAGATAGTTCAAGCTGTGATTTGTCATAATTGTGATGATTATGGCTTACAATTTATGAAAACCCCAAATCCACAATCTCAGAAAATTAGAATATTGTGAAAAGGTGCAATATTCTAGGCTCAAAGTGTCCCACTCTAATCAGCTAATTAAGCCACAATACCTGCAAAGGGTTCCTGAGCCTTTAAATGGTCTTTCAGTCTGGTTCAGTAGGAATTACAATCATGAGAAAGACTGCTGACCTGACATTTGTGCAGAAAACCATCATTGACACCCTCCATAAGGAGGGAAAGCCTCAAAAGATAATTGCAAAAGAAGTTGGATGTTCCCAAAGTGCTGTATCAAAGCACATTAACAGAAAGTTATGGGGAAGGGAAAAGTGTGGAAGAAAAAGGTGCACAAGCAGCAGGGATGACCTCAGCCTGGAGAGGATTGTCAGGAAAAGGCCATTCAAAAGTGTTGGGGTATCCTGCCCCACACATCCCTTCAGCCGATTCGCTCTCACAGGGAGGGACTCCTCCGGGTGCCGTCCACTAGGCAATGCCAGCGGGCGACGCCCAGGAGTAGGGCCTTCTCTGTGATGGGCCCGACCCTCTGGAATGACCTCCCCCCGGATATCAGAACTACCACCGACCTCCGCTCCTTCCGTAAGAAGCTTAAAACCCACCTGTTCAATTTAGCTGGCCTGGCCTAATACCAATTTCAGTCCCTCAAGTCTGTATTTTTAAATTTTTAGGGGTATGTGTTTTAGTTGATTTTAACTTTTATTATTCTGTACAGTTAAATTTAGGTTTAATTCGCTTTTAAGGGAATATATTTAAGGGTATTTATCTTTTGTACCTGTTTTTTATGAGATGCCTGTACACCGCCCCGAGTCCCTTCGGGGAGAGGGGGCGGTCTATAAATTTTGAAAAATAAATAAAAAATAAAATTTCACAAGGAGTGGACTGAGGCTGGAGTCAGTGCATCAAGAGCCACCACACACAGACGACCGGGGGATTACTGTGCTTGATTGGCCAGCAAACTCGCCTGACCTGAACCCCGTAGAGAATCTATGGAAAACTGCCAAGAGAAAATGAAAGACATGAAACCGAACAATGCAGAAGAGCTGAAGGCCGCTATTGAAGCATCCTGGTCTTCCATAACACCTCAGCAGTGCCACAGGCTGATAACTTCCATGCCACGCCTCATTGCTGCAAAAGGGGCCCAAACCAAGTACTGAGTACATATGCATGCTTATACTTTTCAGAGGTCCAATATTGTTCTATGTACAATCCTTGTTTTATTGATTGCATGTAATATTCTAATTTTCTGAGATTGTGAATTTGAGGTTTTCATGAGCTGTAAGCCATAATCACCACAATTATGACAAATCATGGCTTGAACAATCTTGCTTTGCATGTAATGAGTCTGTGTCATATATTAGTTTCACCTTTTAAGTTGCATTACTGAAATAAAAGAACTTTTGCACAATGTTCTAATTTTTCGAGTTTCACCTGTATACTATCTCCTGGACTTTGTTATCCACTAACCTGGATGGAAACCAGCTGACTTCAATTAAAAAAGGTAACAAAATCAGGACAGAGATCAGCAATGAGGACAGCTAATTTCATGCAGGTATAAGTTTCTGCCAACTCAAAGCTTGTTGAAGACCGGTTCAGTAAGACGCAGGTGGGGGGGGGAGAGACCTTAAATGTTCCCTATCTCTATTTCTTATCACAGTACCAAATCATTCTATAACCAGGAGGGTTGACAGCTTGTTGACTGACTGTTCTTGAACACCTTGATACAGTCAGTAGTAATCTGAGATACTATGCCTCGGCATAAACAGTATTTTAAACAGGTTTTCCTCGCAGTATTGATAGCTTAGCAGGAGGGCCCTGTGTTAAGTACCATTGCAAAACCAGTGTTCGGAGAATAAATTTATATAGAAATGTGAAAAACAGATCTGACATGTATGGAATGAGTGAGTCAGTAGATTTTATTAAGAGCTGTTTAGGGAATGAATTTGAGAATTACAATACATTTCTTCACAAATAAAAGTTCTGCCTGTTGAGAATTGTCTTTGTCCTCAGCAGCAAGCTGTTACATGTGACTACAAAATGGTTTTCTTCATTCCAATATTTTAAAAATCTCTTTTCACTTGTCTGCGCAGGGGAACTGAGAGTAGAGCAGTGCCGCAGACAACCTGAAGACAACAGGCAACACTATTTTACAGCCTGCGAGATCCCAAGGCAGTTGTAACAATCACTACGCGACCCATTTCATTACTGAAAAGAGGAGCTTTGATGAATCAAGCTGAAGTTTAGGAAGGAAAGGCTCTGTAGACTCCCAGAAACAAGACACAACACCTTTGTGTCAGAGGTGGGTTCCGGCAGGCACTACTGCTCGTTTGCTCGTGGGTGTGCGCACGCTTGATGTGCGCTGCGTGTGTATGTGCAGTGCAATTAAAATTGTTCTGAGCATGCGCAGAACCAAAAAACAAGATGGCGGCACCTACGGCACCCCAGAAAAACCAGTTCGGGGGCATGGCAGGCCTGGGTCACTGCCGGTTCCAGCGGCCCAGGCCGCCAAACCACTACCGGTTCAGCCAAACCGATCCAAACTGGTAGGAACCCACCACTGCTTTGGGTTCAACTATCTAGGAGCAAGAATGACAGAACAGGGGATGTTGGGTACTCTAAAGCTACTTCCTCAACCTCAATGGACTTCAATGCCATTGCTGGTATTTAACACTGGATAAGTTATCTAGAATGTATAAAGGTAGTTCAAACGAATGTTGGAAGTGTAAAAGTAAGGAAGGAACGTTTTACCATTTATGGTGGACATGTGATAAAGCATTTTGGAGTAAGATTCATATTTTAATAGAGAACATTCTTAAAACAAAGATAAAGACGAAACCAGGGTTGAAGACTTATATTAACGTAAATCAGTTTGGGATCATATATTTAATTTATATATATATATATATGAAAGAAAATGCTGGTTTCATCTTTTCAATTGCAAGTATAATTCAGGTTGGAGCTGGTTTTTAAAAGGAGCTTGTTTGTATCCCAATTTCATCATCATCATCATCATCATCATCATCATCATCATCATCATCATCATTTTAGCCATTGTCTATTCACTGCAGGATGAAGGCCTCTTCCTCATGTTTCCAATCAATATGGTCCTGAGCTTTTTTTTTGCCAATTGGGCCAGCAATATTTGCTGATGTCATTGATCCATCATATTTTTGGTCACTGTCGTAGATGCATTTTATCAAATGGGATCCATTCTATGACTGCCTTGGTCCACCTGCCATCAGCTCTTCTTGCTATGTCACCAGCCCATTTCTATTACATTGTGTCCCAATTTAACAGCTGTCAAATAACCTGTAGTTGATGCCTCATCTATTTTGAATAATTCAAAGAAAAGTTCTGTTCTTGATCTGTTAGCTTCTCTTTGTATTAATTGCGTGTGTGTATACTTCAACAGTGATGTTTAGTTTGCACCAGAGCACTGTACAAAACACCTGTCTGAATATCTTGTTCAATCCAAACTTTTATATTAATTTCTGAATAAAGTTGAATTGAATTTTGTTAAAAGACATGCAACAAAATAGTTCCATCTAATCTTCCTGTCCAGCTTTTCACCCACTCCTACCATATACTCAAATGCGCCCTTCACTATGGTTCTCCCTCCCTCTCTCTCTCCCTCCCTCTCTCTCTCTCTCCCTCTCCCCCCTGTTGCTATACTTTTCAAGCTTTTATTATTGTTTTATTGAAACACCTTATTTGGACTTCTGCAAATCTCTTTTCTTTCTGGGTTTTCTGGTGCTGTCTAGTGGCTGTAATGCTTTTGGCACTGACACCTGAGTTTGTGATTAGGAGAGATGCCATGTCTAGCAGCCTATTCTGAGTGTTGTCTCACATTAAATCTTTACCCACCAGTCAAAAGCAGGTGATAATGTTGCCAGTTTTTTTTTTAAATCCTTCCTACCTCTCATCACAAGAGATTGACTGTGGGTTTAGGTTTTTTGCAAGCCATCAGCTGCCAATTTCTATCTCCTCTAGTTTAGTGTGATGGCATCTAAGTAAATAAATGAGAGCAGGGATGAACAAAGGCTAATATTGTTTGAGTTTTGGGATGCCCAAGAGAAATGGGGGATGATTGATCACATGGGGATAGCTTTCGGCCAACATTACAATTTTAAGATTAATTTGTTCTCTGTTGCACCCTCGGACAGTATGAAGTTTTAAAAAGGATTCATTTTTATTTCAATACTGTATTCTTTGTCACACTCTTCTTTGGTGATAATTGTAGCTTAGAACAATCAAAGCTAAGGGTGGAGAGATGAGAAGCTGAAAATAACAGGTTGTTATATCCTTAGCCTAGTGAGCATTAAGCAGTGGACAGAATATTGAAATGGAATTGTTACCCCCTCATTCATGTGCTGTTTAGACAGAAATTCAGGCTGTTTATTGTGATCTCTTGGTCCATTTTGGGGCATCTTCTTCACCTACTCCCATATTCTTCAGACCATTTGTTTCATATATTTCTCTTCTTCCTCTCCTCCTCCTTTTCCTAGCTTACTGAATTTCATGGCTCTTTCTTACTTGTCTCAACCACTTCTGTGACCCAGCATAAGAGATCTGCTGAATTCACACAAGGTGCAACATCAGTCCTTCCCTCATCCTTGGGCCACACTCTGTGGCTGAGTTAAAGAATTGGCAGAAAAATCACACCATCATCACAACTACCAACAAACTACACAGCAAACTGCCAATTCCTACCCCACCTCTATCAACTCTATTGCAAGTCACTGTCAGGTGGTGCTGCCCTGCTTATAGATATGCAGAGAAAAAATAATCTTGCAAGTTTACAAGACAGATGGCATAGAGAACAAAGCTGTTACAGAATCTAGAAGTCCTGCTAGAAATACTTTGAAACCTCCTCCCAGGCAGGAGCAACAGAAACAGACCATGGTGCGTGGGGTCTCTAACAATGCTTTGAGCTCTAAGCACATAGCACTTACCCTGTTTCCCCAAAAATAAGACCTAGCTGGAAAATAAGTACTAGCATGATTTTTCAGGATGCTCGTAATATAAGCCCTACTCCTCCCCCAAATAAGCCCCCGTTAAGATTGTCAGCCAGATGGTTGCATTTAGTTCCCCGAACATAAGCCCTAGCCAGAAAATAAGCCCTAATGCATCTTTTGGAGCAAAAATTAATATAAGATCAGGTCTTATTTTTGGGGAAACATGGTATAAGCAGTATCCTCAATGACAGGAATCTAGGTTCCTATAAACTTCTTGGTTGTCTTTACCACTCTCTGAATGGACTTTCTATCTGAGGCACTGTTGCCACCAAACCAAATAGGGATGCAGTTTGTTAAAAGCTCTCAATCGTGCCTCTGTAAAAAGTGGCCAGGACAGAAGGAGAAAGATGTCTTCTCCTCATCTGAGGCAGATGCTGGTTTGCATGCTTCACTAAGGATGCCGTGCGGAGAGACCAGTTCAGATTGTTGGTTATCTGCACCTCCAGATACTTAACAATGTTGACCACCTCTACAGGAAAAGGGGAGGGGGAGGGGAGGAGGAAAATTGGAGTGAACACACAAGTGGAATTATGTGTTCAGTAACACAGAAAGAAATATAGCAGCTACAATCTGAAATAGCTGGTAAATCTGAAAAACCAGTAACTTTCACAGCAGTGTGTATCTGGCACTCTCAGAAACCCCAAGTTATAGCTGTAGCAATATGAGAATTCCTGTTTTATGCCCACTTAAAACCAATTAGGATAGTGGGTGGCTTGTAAGAGGATTCCCAAAGAATTAGACTTTACTGATTTGTTATGAGAATTATACCCAGATGGTACATGCAAAGTGATTTGAATACCAAAAGGAAGGAGGAGGAGGAGGAGGAGTTGTTGCCAAATGTGACTCTACTCACATGGACGCTGAAGAACTCCGAAGAAGGATCTGCTTAAGAAGGTTAACTCTGTACAAGATACACACAGGGCTTGGACTACAAAGCAGCTCCCAGTAATGACACCCATGCTCTAAAATGTATTTTCCCCTCTTTGCTCCCTGCAATGTTCTGAAGAACATCTAATTCAAGCTTGGCTTTGATTTAGGAAGATTGGGGATGTGCATTATCTTGAATGTCCTACAGCAGTAGTAATAGCCAATAGACTTATATACTGTTCCAGGGTGCTTTACAACACTCTCTGAGTATTTTACAATATCTGTATCCTGACCCAAAGAAGCTTGGGGTCCTCATTTGATAGACCTTGGAAGGGTGGAACACTGAGTCAATGCTGACCCAGTGAGGATCGAACTCCTGACTGTGGGCAGAGTTAGCCTGTAGTACTGCATTCTAACCACGGTGCCACCATGGCTCCTATATGATTTCAGACAAATGGTTGTCCAATCTTGTATTTAAAACCTCTGGTTTTGGAGCACCCATAAATTCTGGAGGAAAATAGTTCCACTGATTAATTGTTCTAACTGTCAGGAAAGTTCTCTTTAGATCTAGGTTAATTCTCTCCTTGATTAGTTTCCACCCACTGCTTAATATTGTTGTTGATACACTGTCCAGAGTCTGACCATTGGGGCATGTTGCAAAAACTATGAATAAATGTATATTATTATTTGATGGTGATTCTACAAATAATGACCATTTATCATTGCCACTATCTTTGTATTAGAAGACAGGATCTTACTGTGATCTGGGTTTGGTTTGGTTTGGTTTTATTGAACTTATATGCCGCCCTTCTCCCAAAGGACTCAGGGTGGCGTACAACATAAAAACACATATGACAAAAGTTAAAAAAGATTAAATAGGAAATCCAATAGCCTTCAATTGACAATTTAAATCAAAATTAGGATTAAATTAAAATTAACAATTTAAATTAATAATTTAATTTATTCTATTCAGGCCAGGCCGGCTTGCTGAAAAAGCCAACTTTTTAGGGCATGCCGGAAGGACTGGAAGTCAGGGATTATGAAAAGCTCTGGGGGCAGCTCATTCCAAAGGGAAGGTGTTCCCACAGAGAAGGCTCTCCCCCTGGGGGTCGCCAGCTGACACTGCCTGGCCGACGGCACCCTGAGGAGGCCAACTCTGTGGGATCGTACTGGACGGTGGGAGGCTACCAGTGGCAGTAGGCGGTCTCACAAGTACCCTGGGCCTAGGCCATGGAGCGCTTTAAAGATCATAATTAACACCTTGAATCGCACCCAGAAAACACCCGGCAACCAGTGCAGGCCGCCTAAAAGGGGTGTAACATGGGAGCACCTAGGTACCCCCATGACAACGTGCGTGGCCACATTCTGGACCATCTGGAACCTCCAGGTGCTCTTCAAGGGCAGCCCCATGTAGAGAGCATTGCAGTAGTCCAGGCGAGAAAGGACTAGGGCGTTAGTAACTGTGCACAGGGCATCCCGATCCATGAAGGACCTGGTAGAAGGCCCCCCCGGTCACGGCCATAAAATGTTCTTCTAAACTAAGCCATGTATCCAGGAGGACTCCCAGATTGTGGGCCCTCTCTGAGGGGGCTAAAATTTCTCCCTCTATCATCAAAGATGGTACGTGATGCACAAATCAGGCTGACGGGAACCACAGCCACTCAGTCTTGGAGGGATTAAGCTTGAGCCTATTCGTCCCCACCCAGATCCGCACAGCCTCCAGGCACCGGAACATCATGTCGAGGGCATCATTGGGGTGGTTTGGGGTAGAGATTAAAAGTTGGGTATCATCAGCGTATTGATGATACCGTACCCCCAAACCACAGATTATCGCACCCAGCGGTTTCATATATATGAAGTGAGGCACCTCGGGGTCGATCTCTGCCCTCCAGTCAACACGAACTGCGATCGATCCGAGAGGTAGGAGGAGAACCATCACAAAATGGTGCCCCCCACTCCCAACCCCCTGAGTCATCGCAATAGGATACCATGGTCGATGGTATCGAAAGCCACCAAGAGGTCTAATAGGACAGGACAGAGGAGCAACCCCACCAGAGATCATCAACCAACGCGACCAATGCCGTCTCCATGCTGTACCCGGGCCTGAAACCTGACTGAAACGGATCCAGGTAGGCAACTTCATCCAGGTACTAGGGAAGTTGATGTACTAGCACACTCTCAACAACATTCACTACAAAGCGGAGGCTGGAGACCAGACAATAGTTGGCTAAAGAAGTGGGTCCAGGGAAGGTTTCTTAAGGAGGGTCCTCACCACTGCCTCCTTCAAGGTGGTGGGAAAGACCGCATCTCTCAATGAAGCGTTGGTAATCGCCTGGAGCCAGCCTCGTGTCACCTCCCAGGAAGCTGAAACTAACCAGGAGGGACACGGGTCCAGCACACAAGTGGCAGAACTAAGTCTCCCCATAATCTTGTCCATGCCCTCAGGAGTCACAGGATCAAACTCATCCCAGATAGTCTCCACAAGTTTAAACCTTGTCGACTTGCTCGCATCTATCCAGTCAGAGTCCAAACCTGTCTGAATCTGAATGATTTTGTCCTGCAGATACTGGACTAATTCCTCAGCCCTGCCCTGCAAGGGGTCTTCCCCAGTTCCTTGATTAAGTAAGGAATGGGTCACCCTAAACAGGACAGTGGGGCAGTTATCTGTGGATGTGATAAGAGTAGAAAAATGTTTTGCCGCTTTTATCGCCACTAAGTAGGACTTAATATGAGTTCTTACTAGTGTTGGGTCAGATTCGGACCGGCTGGCCCTCCAACCACTCTCTAGGCATCTTCTCCGGCACTTCATCTCCCGGAGCTCCTTGGTAAACCAAGGAGCTACCCGGGATCGGCACCAAGACAGACGCCCCAGTGGCCACCCTATCTCAGGCTTCCACTAGGGCCTCAGTTGAGCTGTGAGCAAGGGATTCAGGAAAAGTCCCAAGTTCCATCAGGAACCTTTCAGGGTCCATCAGGCGCCTGGGGCGGAACCATCTAATCGGTTCTGCCTCCCTGCGGCGGGGGATAGCAGTATGGAAGTCAAGCCTGAGGAGGAAATGATCAGACCATGACAAGGGTTGAATAACAATATCCCCTAAAACTAGATCATTCATCCACTGTCCAGAGACAAAAATCAGGTCGAGCGTGTGTCCCTTGTTATGAGTGGGGTCTCGAATTAACTGAGTTAGGTCCATAGCCATCATGGAAGCCATGAACTCCCGAGCTGAATCGGATGTCTCACCAATGGAAGGCAGATTGAAATCCCCCAGGACCATAAGCCTGAGGAAATCAATCGCCAGCCCGGCTAACACATCCAGCAGCTCAGGCAGGGCCGATGAAATGCAGCAGTGAGACAGGTACATGACAAAAAGGCTCACCTGAGCTCCAAGGCCCCACTTCGCAAAAAGGGACTCACACCCACCTATCTGAGGCACAGTGTCCTCCCGAGGCCCAAGACTTTCCCTAATAACCACCGCCGCCACCACCCACCCCTGCCCTGGGCTCTCAGCTGGTGGAATGCCCGGAACCCTGGTGGGCATAATTCCACGAGGGGAACACCCCCCTCATGGCCCAACCAGGTCTCCGTAATACACACCAGGTCCACTCTCCCCTCTTGTATGAGATCGTAAATGAGGGGAGCCTTATGTACCATGGACCTGGCATTAATCGACACCAGCCGGAGACCTAACCCTAACCTAACCCTAACCCTAACCCTAACCCTAACCCTATCCCTAACCCTAACCCTAACCCTAACCCTAACCCTAACCCTAACCCTGACCTAACCCTGACCTAACCCTAACCTAACCCTAACCCTAACCCTCACCCTCACCCTCACCCTCACCCTCACCCTCACCCTGACCCAAACCCTAACCCTAACCCTAACCCTAACCCTAACCTAACCCTGACCCTGACCCTGACCCTAACCCTAACCCTAACCCTAACCCTAACCCTAACCCTAACCCTAACCCTAACCCTAACCCTAACCTAACCCTAACCCTAACCCTGACCTAACCCTAACCCTAACCCTAACCCTAACCCTAACCCTAACCCTGACCTAACCCTGACCTAACCCTAACCCTAACCCTAACCCTAACCCTAACCCTAACCCTAACCTAACCCTAACCCTAACCCTGACCTAACCCTAACCCTAACCCTAACCCTAACCCTAACCCTGACCTAACCCTGACCTAACCCTAACCTAACCCTAACCCTAACCCTGACCCTAACCCTAACCCTCACCCTCACCCTCACCCTGACCCAAACCCTAACCCTAACCCTAACCCTAACCCTAACCCTAACCTAACCCTGACCCTGACCCTGACCCTGACCCTGACCCTAACCCTAACCCTAACCCTAACCCTAACCCTAACCTAACCCTAACCCTAACCCTAACCCTGACCCTGACCCTGACCCTGACCCTGACCCTGACCCAAACCCTAACCCTAACCCTAACCCTAACCCTAACCCTAACCCTAACCTGACCCTAACCTAACCCTAACCCTAACCCTAACCCTAACCTAACCCTAACCCTAACCCTGACCCTGACCCTGACCCTGACCCTGACCCTGACCCTGACCCTGACCCTAACCCTAACCCTAACCCTAACCTAACCCTAACCCTAACCCTAACCCTAACCCTAACCCTAACCCTAACCCAACCCTAACCCTAACCCTAACCCTAACCCTAACCCTAACCCTAACCCTTGGCCCCACTGTATCTGCCCCTCCCACCTATAGTAGAGATGGTAAACCGCCCAATGGAATGTCTTAATGTCCCGTCCCCCCCGGAATCTCAACCTTTCCCAGCAATCCCGACCCGCATCCATTTATTAGCCCTGGCCTGTGCCCTGGCAGACTCCCCCCCCAAGCCTGTCTGAGCCATCCGAATTGACCCCCCCTGCCCACCCCTTAAGATTTGATTTTTAAAACCCTGTAAAAAAAAACCTAAGAAGCCTCTTCTTTGCATGCCATCTCTCGGGATCCCAAGATCCGTCATTAAGGAAGCGTCTTGACAGGCAAGAGGGCCATCCCCAGGAAAGGAGTTCCCAAAGGGAATAAAGTTCTGTCTCAGTATAGCATAGCGGAGAGTGTGGCATCAGCCAAACAGATGGCTGATGTACTTTTCATGTATTCTATTGTTCAGTTCTGCATACTCTACTTTTTCCATTTGAAATCTCTTCTGGATTTTCTCCCCTTTGTCTCCCACCAGCTGGGGAAAGAAAAGAATTGTGTGCTTTCCTGAAGGCTCAATTTGCTTTTATTTTCAAAGTTGCTGGTTATTCTCAGTTGTCCAGAGTGCTCTTATTGGTATCCTCTTCATCTACTTGGGAAGCAGAAGAACTGTGTGGTTTCTGTAGGAAATGGAAAATATTTTGATTTCTGGCTTGATTTGTTTTCCTTTTCAAAGTTGCTTGTTATTCTCAGTTTTCCAGACTGCTCTTATTGGCATCCTCTTTGCCTTCCAGCTGCTGCTTCGATCCTGGGAAGAGCCCAGGTACCATGCAGGTTACATATATACATGGTGGATCAGTATGCAGACGCCCACTTCCTTAACATATGGATGGATGCAACTTTCACAGCATCATAAGCAGAACTTCCCTTCAACATCTGCACTCCACTTACAAATAATTTCCTTTTATAACTGCTAGGGATGCCATCTGATCTTCCATGTGTGGTGCTTTCAGCTTTCAGAACTGTGCTGTGTTTATTTTAACAATGTGGTAAGAACAAGTAATTTGCTGTCAGTGTAATAACAGGTTCCAATGGTAAGGTCGGAGTAGCATAACAAGCAGCACTGTGCAATATATCTAGGACCAGGGGTACCTGAGCACCCAAATTTGGAAAGTAAATTGAAGCCATGGGTTTACTTCCATGATGAACTTGATCCCTCTAGCTTCTTGGGGTGGGGGTGGGGGGGTAGAAAAAGGGCAAGTATAGGAAAGACACAGGCTTTTAAAAATATATGTCTGTAGTAGCTGTCATAGTTGGGAGCCACTTCTATTTAAAATTGCTGGTTTTCAGAGACAAGCCTCAGCCTAATTATTGTTATTCTATAAAACAGAAATCTGAGAGAGTATTTTAAGCTGACAAAAGGCAGCTCACTCTTTGTTTCTTCATTGTACCCTGTCAAAGTGTCCACCACACTTGAGAATTAAAACTCGCGTAAACTCACTTGCAGGAGGAAACCAAAGTCAGACTTCAGGAGGCAGTACAGTGGTGGGTTTCAAAATTTTTTAGAACCTCTTCTGTAGATGTGGCCTGCTTTATGGGAGTGGCTTGCCAGCCATGTGACTGGGTGGGAGTGGCTTGCTGGCTATGTGACCGGGTGGGAGTGGCTTGCCAGCCATGTGACTGGGTGGGCGTGGCCAACTTGTAAAATGTGGTGAAACTCACTTAACAATGCTCTTGCTTAGCAACCAAAATGTTGGCTCAGAAACTCTGGCATTTGAAGCACGCAAGTCTTAAAGGTGTCAAGTTCCAAGACCCTTGTACCCCTAACCCTTTAGAAAAAACCCCCAGGGGTGTTCAAACTAGACAGCTTTAAGACTTGTGGACTTCAACTCCCAGAATTCCTCCTTTCACTCTTCATCTTGATGATGTGCGGACAGGCGGGCGGAGCGAGCTGGAACCGGTTCTAAACAGCACTGTAGATTTGTGGAACCTCTTCTATAGAAGAAGTTAGAACTGGCAGGAACCCACCCCTGAGGCAGCAGGAAAGGTTTTTGCTGCTGTCTCCAACCTGGTGCCCTCCAGATGAATCGAGATTTCAGTTCCCAGCCAGCAAGGCCAACTTGGAGAAGGAACCATAGATAAATATAAATTATTGCATCCTATTGTATGTAGACGGGACGCGATGGCTCAGTAGCTAAGAGGCTGAGCTTGTTGATCAGAAAGGTCGGCAGTTCGGTGGTTCGAATTCCTAGCGCAGCATAATGGAGTGAGCTTCTGCCAACCTAGCAGTTCGAAACCATGTAAAAATGCAAGTAGAAAAATAGAGACCACCTTGGTGGGAAGATAACAGTGTTCCATGCATCTTTGGCATTTAGTCATACTTGCCACATGACCACGGAGATGTCTTCGAACAGTGCTGGCTCTTTGACTTTGAAACAGTCAAAAGTCTGTTTCAAAGCTCTAGGGAGCACTGCCCCCTAGAGTCGGGAACAACTAGTACGTGTATGTGCGAGTGGTACCTTTACCTTCACGTATTGTATGTAGCAAGTACAAGTCTAATGGAGTGGAAAAATCCAAATGGCAATAGAAAGATAGAAGATGTTAACTTTTTGTTCCCATCTCATACAGCTTTGTGCTGCCCGTATATCTCATACGTATAAGAATCATTTACAGATGTCTAAAACTAAAACAGTTGCTTGTTGAATGGAAGCTATTTGAAGGCCTTTTCTAACTAGACTCTTAATAATTGTCTTGCTGGATAAGAAAAACTGTTTGACTTCCAAAATAATATTCTATTTCCATAATCATATTGCCCTATCCTTTCCCCCAAGAATTGGATCGTTAAAGATAAAGAGTTTCTAGACATGGAAATTAAATGCCATGGATAATAGACATGTAAAATAAACTAAACCTATATTGTATTTTTTTTTTCCTTTTTAAATGGCTTCTAAGTCGATGACTAGCACAGTAGTTGATGAATTGGATCAAAACAATGGAGAAAAAACCCACAATGGTAAATAAAAAACAAATGGCAACAGAAGAAATACTAAAATTCTCTACAATACTAGTACCTATTCTCAGAGGATATCTTCTCATAATGAACTTAGAGGCTAAGCACCAGATTTTTACAGAAATTAAGAACAATATTTATCTGAAATTTAGAAGTTATGGTTTTAAAAAATGCAGGAATCTATGTACATACAGTATATAGTGGATTGGATTCGGTAAGTTTTTCTGTTTAAAATAAATATGAAACAAAATATTTTTGATCCCCACCTCTACCCTTACCAGAGCTATATTTAGATAGTAATTGGTACCCTTTTTGTCATACAATTTTCTAAATTTCTAGTATTGCTCTGACTCACCTGCTATCTTTCTTGCCATTTGAATGAAAATCTGCGTCTACTTTCAGCAGTGATCTAATGGAATTAATTAATTGCTACATGGATTTTTAAAAAGACCTATAATTAGACACCTTATAGGTCCTGGAGGCTCAATTACACTTTTTTAAGAAACCAGTTTCTTCACGACATACTGGAATTCCTGGAAGCTACACTAACTAAACAGCTGTATCCATCTGCACCCAACCCTTATGAAGATATCCACAGTTTTTCCCATGAAAATATTCCATCGATCATCAATGACAGGATTTGAACTTTGGACGTGGCACATGAATGTTCTTTAAAATATCTACAGTGTGAACTGTGCTGCTGAGATGATCTAGTACGATGTTTCTCAAACTTGGCAACTTTAAGATGTGTGGACTTTAATTCCTGAAATTCTTCAGCCAGCATGATTTAGTGGCTGCACCAGAGACAAATTCCTTGTGCGTCTAATCACACTTGACCAATAAAGCTGTTCTGTTCTGTTCCCCATGCCTTCTTATTGTTTGAATGAACTAAGCAATTTGCATTCAAAAAGTATTTGCACATTATTCAGTAAAAGACCTAGACTCCCCATCTCCATACACACATCCAGGGATCATCCTCACTCCAGAATTTATGAATAGTTAATTGGCATCAAATTCACACTTTGCATATTTAAGCATACATTTTCCACCACTTCATAAGATGTGTTAATAATGTAGGCCAGCCTTCTCTGACCTGGTGCCCTCCAGATGCATTGGACACTATTTCCCATAATTCCCAGCTCAACATAACCAGGGGTGAAATCCAGCAGGTTCTGACAGGTTCTGGAGAACCAGTAGTGGAAATTTTAAGTAGTTTGGAGAACTGGCAAATGGCCCCAGAGTGAGGTGGAGATAGAGATTTTGCAGTATCCTTCTCCTGCCACGCCCACCAAGCCACACCCCACCCACCAAGCCACGCCCACAGAACCAGTAGTAAAAAAAATTGAATTTCACCACTGAATGTAACAGTAGAACTCTAGCGCATCCAGAGGCCACTAGAATGCGCAAGAATGGAAGAAGCCAAGTATAGCCATTTGCAGAGTCCATGTTCATGTGACTGTGATTTAAGCCCTTTTTTTGGGGTAGAAACCAGTTTTCAAGTTTCTGGCAAAAACCGTCCACTTAGGACAACAGGTTTGCTTAACTGCCATGAAAATGGTCATAAAATTGATCATGGTTATATGATGACATACATGGTGATTAACAAATGGCACAACTTAACTACTATAATTCCGGGCTCAACTAGAGTTGTAAGTCAAGGACTACCCATATCACATTTTCATGGTGCTTCTGCCAAAGAAAACGGAGCTCCGTTTTTGCTGGCAGATGGTTGCAGCAGACCATGGCAGCCGAAAATGGAGCTCAGGAGCCCGTTTTCGCTGGCAGAGTGCTTGGGTCACTGTTGTGGCCCAGCCGGTGCCGCTGTCACCAGACTCCGAGAGTGATACTCCATACGAGTCAGCTCCAGAGGAGATGGGCGATCCTGGACAGGATTTGGAGGCTGAGCAGGAATCCGAGAGTCTGGTCGGCCACCAGGTGGCGCCAGAGGCATGGAGCAGCGGTGAGAGCCCGAGGAGGAGGGCTCCCGATGCCCTGCCTTGGAGCAGCGGAGAGGACAGTGACTCAGGACTTAGCAGGGCGTTTCTAGATGCCCGTTTCCGGCGCGCCCACAAACGCAAGGAGCGTGGGCGTAATTATAGGCAGTAAAGAGCTCTCAGGTGCTGTTTGGGAGACGCCCTTTTTAGGTTATAAAAGGGTTGACTCTGGAGAGGCTCTGCGTAGCAATCAACAAAGGACTTAAGCCAGCAACTCTAGTCTGGGATCCTGGCCAGCTGGATAGCGGCTTTTGTGTGTTCTATCTCTGTGAGTTCTGTCTTGGTGGCTTGCTGCCACAAAACCTCTTGTCTGTTGGTGTAATAAACCTTGTTCCCTTGTACTGTTCTGGAGTGTGTGTGCTGTGTGGGCAACGGAGGAAGGGGGGTCAGAACAGATTGATTGCTACCCCAAACGTATGTCCATTCAGCTATGATGGAGCAACTTCAGGCGGAGAATGCTCTCTTCGCACAGCAACTTGCCTTGCTAACAGCGCAAGTTGCACAGCTGTCTGCTCCTGCCAACCCCCCCCCCCCCAGCAGCAACGAAGGAAATGCCCAGTGGCCATGCCGGATAAGTTTCATGGCAGTCCGAAACTTTTCTCGGCGTTCCTGGGCCAATGCCGGTTGTTCATTGCCTTGAGAGCGGAGGACTTTCCCACCGACCAGACGAAGGTGGGCTTTGTGATAAGCTTGCTCTCAGGCACAGCAGCATGGTGGGCTACGCCTTTGCTGTCTCAGCCGAGCCCTCTGCTGGATGACTTCCAGGGTTTTTGCACTCATCTTCGGCTGAAGTTCGAGGACCCCATCAAAGGAGAAACAGCCACCAGACTCCTGAAAGAGTTGCACCAAGGGCGTGGTTCTTTACTGGACTACGTTACCGAGTTCCGGCTGCTCAGTCAGGACTCTGAGTGGAATGAGCCAGCCCTTATGGATGCTTTTCAGGATGGCCTGTCAGAGGACCTGCAGGATGAGCTGGTGAGAGTGGACAGGCCTCCAACGTTTGATGCGTTGGTTCATCTATGCCTCCGGATTGACGGCCGGCTGCAGAGGCGGAGGCCTCGCCGAGCGTCCCGGGAGGTTCTGAGAGTGCCAGTTCCACGAGAGACTCCTGTCCCACGGGAGGAGCCCATGGAGTTGGGTGCAGCCAGACCCCGCTTGTCACGCACGGAGATGGAGAGACGGCGTGCAGGGGGGTTGTGTTTTTACTGTGGGGATCCGGGACATCTGGCTATGGGTTGCCCCAAGAAGGGAGGTAGAGGGGCTGCACGGTCTACGGCCTCCCCTCAACGACGGACCTCCGTCTCGGGAAACGGGGAAAGCCCGATCTGAGGGAGACTTCGGGTCGGGCACAGGCCGGAACAGAGGCGGAGGGGCCTCCACGACATCTGATTCTTGCAGCGCACATTCTCTTGTCGGGTAGTCCGCAGGGAATTCCAGCCCATGCCTTGGTCGATTCCGGGGCTACCACGAATTTTATGGATGCAGCGTTTGTCACGAAATATCACGTCCCTCTGTGCCCGGTAGACCCTCCGATGCGAGTGGAGACCATTGACGGCCGGGTGCTTCTGTCTGGGCCCATCAAGAATGCCACGCAGCCTTTGTGCCTGATCCTCGGGGAGCATGAGGAGGCCATTCAATTTTACGTGGCTTCGGGTCTGCATTTCCCCGTGGTGTTGGGCTTGGCTTGACTGCGGGCGCACGATCCCCAGATCCACTGGTCGCAGAACCGCATCTCATTCCCGTCCTTGCAATGCGTGGACCATAACCGTCATGTTTGCGCGGCTCAGGTGCCCAGTTCGGCCGAGGTGACAGTGCCACCGGATTTAGCGGAGTTCGCGGACGTGTTTAGCGAGCAGGAGGCGGATCAACTGCCACCGCACCGGCCTTACGACTGTCCCATTGACCTGGTACCTGATGCGAAACTCCCGACGGGCCGCCTATACTCCATGTCTGAACCGGAGTTGGCCGCATTGCGGGACTTCCTTGACAAGAACCTGGCCCGGGGTTTTATCCGGCCTTCGTCTTCACCCTTGTCTGCCCCGGTTTTGTTCGTCAAAAAGAAGACCGGGGATCTAAGACTTTGTTGTGATTACCGGCGCTTGAACGCCTTCACGATCCATAATCACTACCCGTTGCCTCTGATTCCCGAGTTGTTGGAGCGGCTCCGGGAGGCCGTGGTGTTTACAAAACTGGACTTACGTGGAGCTTACAATCTGGTTCGAGTCAGGGCGGGGGACGAATGGAAGACAGCCTTTGGCACCCGATACGGACATTTTGAGTATACGGTCATGCCGTTCGGGTTGACCAATGCCCCAGCTGTCTTCCAACATTTTATGAACGATATCTTTCGGGACCTTTTGGATCAGTTTCTCGTCATCTACCTGGACAACATCTTGATCTACTCTACGTCTCGGAAGGATCATCAACAGCACTTGCATCAGGTCTTGCAGCGCCTTCGAAAGCATCGCTTGTTTGCCAAGCTGGAGAAGTGTCAGTTCTGGCAGACCACCATCGAGTTCCTGGGGCACCGTATATCCCCTGAAGGAATTGCGATGGAGCCAGGCAAGGTGGAGGCATTACGAAGTTGGCAATCTCCTCGAGGGATGAAAGACGTTCAGAGACTCCTCGGGTTTGCCAACTACTACCGGTCCTTCATCCCCGGCTTTGCTTTCTTGACCGCGCCCCTCACTCGGCTCCTGCAAAAGAAAGTGCCGTTTCACTGGGGGTCCACGGAACAACAAGCGTTCGTGGCCTTGAAGCGCGCTTTTACAAAGGAGCCGATCTTGAAACACCCTGATCCCCATCGCCCCTTTGTAGTCGAGGCGGATGCGTCCGACATCGCGGTGGGGGCGGTGTTATTGCAGGCTCACGCCCCTGATGGCACCCTTTTCCCTTGCGCCTATTACTCTCGGAAACTCAATCCTTCCGAGCGCAATTATACCATCTGGGAGAAGGAGTTGCTGGCTATCAAGGCGGCGTTCGATGCCTGGCGACATCACCTGGAGGGGGCCAGGCATCAGGTCGAAGTCCGGACAGACGATCGGAATCTGGAGTTTTTGACAACAGCGCGGAAGCTCAATCAGCGCCAGATCCGGTGGTCTCTGTTTTTTGCCCGGTTCCACTTCAAGGTCACGTATATCCCCAGTGCCTTGAACCAGAGGGCGGATGCCCTATCTAGAAAGCCGGAGTACTCAGACCCTGCTGACTCACTGCCCCCCCGGACGGTCCTACCCGTCGAGTCCTTCGCTGCAATCCAGGAACCCGTGGATTTACGGTCGTTGATACGGAATGCGCAGCGAAACGACGAGTGGGTGGAACAACGGCGGGCAGAGGTAGGGCCGACATCCCCGTGGACCTTTGACGAGGACCTTTTGAGGTATCGGGTTCGGCTCTACATGCCTGCAGGACCGCTCCGTGGATTGGTTCTCTCCCAATGTCATGACACTCCGGCAGCTGGACACTTTGGCCTGTTCAAAACTTTGCACCTGGTTTCCCGTACGTTTTGGTGGCCTCGCCTGCGACACGACGTGCAGACGTCCGTCACGTCATGTGTGCAGTGTCAACAGGCCAAATCAGTGACGGGAGCTCCTCCAGGCTTGCTACAGCCATTGCCGACCCCGGACAGACCCTGGGGAGCCGTGTCCATGGACTTCTTGACGGAACTGCCTCCGTCGTCCAGTTTCACTACGGTCCTAGTGGTGGTGGACATGCTCACCAAGATGGCGCATTTCATCCCCTGCCGGAGATTGCCAACAGCCCGCGCCACCGCCCGCATGTTCATCCAGCACGTGTTCCGGCTGCATGGCCTACCTGACCGGGTCGTCTCCGATCGTGGTACACAATTCACGGCCCAGTTCTGGAAAGGGCTGATGGCCGCTCTTGACGTTCAAGTTTGTCTGTCCTCGGCGCACCATCCCGAAACCGATGGAGGGACGGAGAAGGTGATTGGGATTCTGGAACAATATCTGCGCTGCTTCGTGAACCAGAACAATTGGGCGGAGTACCTCGCCGTGGCGGAGTTTGCGTTCAACAACTCGCAGCACTCCTCCACACGGACGACGCCTTTCATGGCAAACGTCGGGTACTACCCTCGTTTTTTCCCTCCCACCCCCGTGGACTCTCTGGTCCCCGCAGCGCAGGATTTCCTCTCTGAGCTTCAGGGGGTTCACCAGATGGTGCGCCACTACTTGAATCAGGCGAAGGAGGATTACAAGCGGGTGGCGGACAGGTCTCGTCGTGCGGTGCCGGAATTGGCCGTGGGTGATCGCGTGTGGTTGTCCACGCGGCATCTTCCGTCCCACCGGCCTACGAGGAAGTTGGACCACCGGTATCTGGGGCCGTTCCCTGTGGAGGCCGTTATCAATCCGGTGGCCTATCGCCTGACCCTCCCGCGCTCGATGCGAGTACACCCGGTGTTCCATCGCTCGCTCCTGATCCCTGAGCGGTCGGATTGTCCACTCCGACGTCCCTCTTCGCCCCTGCCGTCGTCGCCTGAGGTGCACGCACGGTCATCGCACAGAGTGACCCGGATCCGTGACTCGAGATGGCTCAAGGGTCGGTTCCAGTATTTGGTCGACTGGGCGGACAAGGACTCGGACGGGGGGACCTGGACCGATGCGACGGCTGTGCATGCTCCAGCTTTGGTGCGGGCCTGTCATGGACGATTTCCCTCCCGACCGCATCCCGAGCGTCAGGCCCAGGGGAAGGGCCCTGCGGTGAGGGATAGTGTTGTGGCCCAGCCAGTGCCGCTGTCACCAGACTCCGAGAGTGATACTCCATACGAGTCAGCTCCAGAGGAGATGGGCGATCCTGGACAGGATTCGGAGGCTGAGCAGGAATCCGAGAGTCTGGTCAGCCACCAGGTGGCGCCAGAGGCATGGAGCAGCGGTGAGAGCCCGAGGAGGAGGGCTCCCGATGCCCTGCCTTGGAGCAGCGGAGAGGACAGTGACTCAGGACTTAGCAGGGCGTTTCTAGATGCCCGTTTCCGGCGCGCCCACAAACGCAAGGAGCGTGGGCGTAATTATAGGCAGTAAAGAGCTCTCAGGTGCTGTTTGGGAGACGCCCTTTTTAGGTTATAAAAGGGTTGACTCTGGAGAGGCTCTGCGTAGCAATCAACAAAGGACTTAAGCCAGCAACTCTAGTCTGGGATCCTGGCCAGCTGGATAGCAGCTTTTGTGTGTTTTATCTCTGTGAGTTCTGTCTTGGTGGCTTGCTGCCACAAAACCTCTTGTCTGTTGGTGTAATAAACCTTGTTCCCTTGTACTGTTCTGGAGTGTGTATGCTGTGTGGGCAACGGAGGAAGGGGGGGTCAGAACAGGTCACCATAGGCGCCTCCAACACGAGTCATGTCGAGCTGGCCACGCCCAACCCAGCCTCCTGAGGTCAAACACAACCCTGATGCAGCCCTCAATGAAATTGTGTTTGATACTCCTGGTCTAGAGAAAGATATTTTTGTGACCAGTGTTGAATTCAGATTGAACTGCCATCTTCATTTCTTCTTCCAGCAGCATAATTTAAAGGGTTTCAGAGTCTCTGCTCTGGGTACCTGCCAGGCAAAGGTGATAACAAGCAGCTATTTGGCAACAGGCCTTATCAATGGTAGCCCCATTTCTACTTTCTAAATGCCTCCCCAGTCAACCTTCCTTTTGTTATTTGCCCCAAGCAAAGATGCTCCTATTGCCTCAAGCATTTCATCAATGCATGCACTTATTTTAATAAAGATGCTGCTCAGAAACCGTTTAATTACTCTGGCTGCTCTTTTTAGCGCTTTCCCCTTTTGTTGTTTATATCAGCATGTATTTAAATTATTCTGCTTAATTGTGCATTTTAATTATGACCCTGAATTTTATTTTGAGAGTTTAGTAGGACATAAAATGCCTGGGAAAATTTGGATGTCAAACAATGACTTGAAGGAATTTTTTTTAAAAAAATGTTTCAGGTCTGTTATGTTGGAATAGCAGGGGTAAGGGGTCAGTCCAGCTTGCAAGGAAAGGGTTAAATTGCTGTTAAGTCATTTTATAATTATTCTGTCAGCTTCTCATGGTTTGTTGCCTGGCACAGAAAGGACTAAATTTGCAAAGGGACTCTCCAGAAGAGTCATGAATATGTCACTATAATACATACACCTGGTTTTCTTAGCCCTTAAAATCACCAGTTCTCTTACTCCACCCTATTCCTTACCTAGTTGAGCATCAAATGCTTAATCTTGTTTTCTGTTGCATTTTCGATTTCATTGAAGTTTGTTCAATCTGGTGACCTTGGACCGTGGTTCATTTCTCCTCTCACCCATTAGCAATAGCAATAGCACTTAGACTTATATACCACTTTACAGTGCTTTACAGCCCTCTCTAAGCGGTTTACAGAGTCAGCCTATTGTCCCCAACAATCTGGGTCCTCATTTTACCAATCTCTGAAGGATGGAAGACTGAGTCAACCTTGAGCCTGGTGAGATTCCTACTAATAGACTGGGGTGGTGAGTATTTGATTGCACCTGCTATAAATTTAATCCTTTAATCAAAGGATCGCAAGGGTGAATGGGATTGGTGCTGCTGCTGCAATTTTCTAAGAAATTGAAAAAAACAAAACACTGCAATGAAAGTGAAGAAGTTAGCACCCACCCCTCTACTAGAAAAATGAAATATCCTAGGAAATATTAAAAAGGCAGACTATTATATTTCCCTGGATGAGAAGTGGAGAAACATGCTTTAAAGACAAAGCAGCTTCCTGCAACTCCCTGCCCCCCACTTCAGCTCCAGGGTGATGGGATTAAGACATGGCCCTCAGGACATGATAGGATTAGCCCTCTATCCATCTAGTAACAGAACCCACCACATGGCACCTGGAGAGATTACATCAAGATTCAACCAGGCATGGGACAAAGGTAGCCTACATAGTTATCCAAGACCCAAACCCCCTGGGAGTCTGACAGCCGGTGGGATACATTTCTTATACAGGAAAAGGAAGCTCCAAGGCAGGGCCCAAGTGAGGGCATAAAACTCAGGGACTCTCAGCATCTCTGCCCTTTTTTTCTTCACCCAACATCTTCAAGGCATGTGATCCCCCTTTTTGTCCAGGATCTCAAACCATGTGGTCCTATTCACCATTAAAACCTTCTTTCCAAGCAGCTTCCATGAATCCAGTGTCTTTTTTCCCCGCTTAGAACTGAACCCAGAAGGACATTTCTTCCAACAACTTTGCAAAGCAGTTAGATTTGGGTTGGCTCAGCAGGAAGATGCAATCACTTGTTCCCTTGCAACCCGGGTGTTAGATCCCAGTTTGAAAGAGCAGGAGAAAGTATGGTTTAAAGGAGCCAGTTGGTTTAGAAAGGGAGACCTGATATGGTATGAGGACATAGAAATATAGAAAAGTACTCTTTGGATGCCTCTGTTGTCCCCAATTCGGGTCTGAGCCTGGTGCCAAAGCCAATGATGGACGCCAGACACGAGATGCAGGTTTTCTGATTGCTTTTTATTGGAGTACTCCAAGAAAAAGGATTCCTGGTCAAAAGGCCAAGAACCAAGAACAAAGGATTAAGAAAGCTTTATTCATTTTCACTAAAGGAGAAGGCTGGACAAGGTGAGATAACAAGAAATATCATCTAAGAAACATTTTAGTGATAATTCCACAATTTTGTTCTATTGGTCTCTAGCTGTCCCTATTCCTAAACCTTGGCTAATGAATGCCCCAGGAGTTATTTAATACACATTTCATTTGCTGCAGGCCATCCCTAACTTTTAGCTGAGGTCTGCAAGTTGTCTAACTACCCATAATTGCTACAAACTTTACACATGCATATTTCCTGTTGATAAGCATTCTTTGTTCTTGCCAGACAGACCCCCAGAATTACAGTCTTCCTGATTTACTTTCAAGTGTGTGCCATGACCTTCCTTTAGCAGATGGCCCATCACCTCAGTAAAGGAGACACACCATCCGAATGGCCATTACTGCATATTCAAAACCCCACCTCTGTTTTAGGTGCATTGCATACCTGAGATGCCTAAAAAGGGGCAGAGCTTCAATCGCAGGGTTGCAAAGTCATCTTGATTTTTGTATTGGCCCATCTCACCTTCCATGCCCCCCCCCCAATTATTAGTTAATATCAGAACAACTCCCATGAGCTACTTGGTTTGGCTCTGTCACAGCACAGTTATTGAAGAGAAACTCAGGGGATTGGCATGCTTCTGTTGTGATTACTTTACCTGAGGGGCTGTCTTTTTCCAAGAGTCTCTACCAGTTGTGGGATTCAGCCAGTTCGCACCTATTTGAGAGAACCGGTCGTTAACTTTCTAAGCAGTTTGGAGAACCAGTTGTTGGAAGAAATCTCATTTTGTCTTTTTTCACTTTACAGGGCTAATCCAGTAAGGAAGGAAACATTCTGGTGTTGTTTCTAGCCTAATCTTTATTGCCCTGGCTACAGAAAATGCCTCTCTGGTTAACCCTTATTGCATTTTAACAGCTAAGGCGAAGCGCCCATCAACATGAGTGACGTTGAGTTGGCCATGCCCACCCAGTCATATGACCACTGAGCCATGCCTACCCAGCTGGCCATTAGGGCAAAGAACCGGTTGTTAAATTATTTGAATCCCACCACTGGTCTCTACCCGTCTGTTCATTTCGATCCAGCAGATTGGGCATGCTGTAGATTCCATCAGTCAAAGATTCCATCAGGCATACTATGCAAGCACAAAACAAAACTTAGTCAAGTTTGCAGAAATGAAATCATACTGAACAGAAAATTAAAAAAATCCCTTTCACGACCTTGCAGTCCTTATTGGGGCAGAGTCTGGATGGAGTTGAGCATTTACTGACCGTATGCCCTTCCTGATGCCTGTGCAGAGTTCGTAGCAGATATTCTTTCTTTGTGTTAAGGAGAGAACCATCTGCCGCTACCTAGGATTGAATTCTCAATCTTCCAAGTAGGAGATGAGTGTCTTCACCACCAGGTCATCATGCTGTCTTGAACAGACAATCAAAACTGTAAATACAATGGATCCAATGGTCTGTTAACCAACGGGGAGTTTTTAGCTCAGCATTTTTATCATTAGAAGAAGACCGCAAAATGCGGGTTAAAGTTTCAAGGATTCCTTCACCACTGGAACAATGCCTTTGTTCAAATCAGAGGCCCTATAATTTCCCCTTTAAAACATCTGGTATAGTTACATTCCCACAGGAATAAAAGTAGGCAGAGGTTTCCCATATATTCTCTTATCTCTTTGCCATTGCAGCCTTGTATTTTACCTAGTAAATATATTTCTCTTTTATGCTTTACTGAAGAGAAATGTGTGAGTAACTTGATTTAAACCCACTTCTTCACTTCTAGCACAAAGAAGCGAAAGGGAACCGTTATGCAATTTCTCCTGGAAAAACCAGAACCTAAATAAAGTGATCTTTAAAGCTGGCAGCTAATTAGAAAGGTATATTATAAAGAAATGTGTCCCCATTCCTAGCTCGAATCCCACAAAACATAATAAACTACACCAGATCCCAAACCAGCAGATTGGGCATGCTGTAGATTCCATCAGTCAAAGAGTGTCGACTGGCAGGAATCAGAAGACTTGTAGCCCCAGGGCTGTGGAACATCATCCCTTCCTCCAAGATTAGAATGGCCCCAGTCCTCTTGGCTTTTCATAAAAGGCTTTAATAAGTTGGACCTGGGATTCAGAATGTGTTTAAGGGCTCCTTCTCTTGGTTTTAGTTTAGTTCTTACTATTTCAGCTACTTTATGCATTTATTTTTGGACATTTTTATTACCGTTTTTAATTGTTTATAGTTTTGGAATTATAACCCCCTCCACAATCACTTGGCTGAGATGAACAGCTATGAAAATTGCATGAATGAATGAATGAAGTCAATTTTGGTCACTTTGCATAAAGTACAGTAAATTGAATTAATATGCCAGGATGAGGACTTGGTTTCTGTATTCCTCCTAATGATTGGCCATTTAAATTATTATTTGCTTTGTTACTGCAGGCCTCTGCTATCAGGCTCCAAATCCCAATTTACCAGTTGTTATTATCCTCTTTACTGCAACTGAATTAATTGTTTTCTGAGAAGCCAAAGAGGCATTTGAATAAAATAGAGGGCAACATCTTTTGACGAAGGGGGCTGTTGAGTTCAAGTTGTTTGAATTTAGGATCATGAATGTGCAATTGCATGTATATGTAACCTGTCAAATAGCAAACAAATTAATATGGAAATACAAATGCAACCAACAGCATGAAAATTGTTTAAGTTTCAACACTTCCCTCCCCATGCCACTCTTGAGACCCGTCTGAGCAAATTTGAAGTGCCCGTGCCTTCATATTCACTATGATGCCAAATTTGGAGGCCTATACACATCTTTATCCAAGATTGCATGCAAAGCACATTCCAGATGCTATAATTTGGGTGCATTCAAGGCTGTTAACAACATCGAGATGGTGGTTCTAACAATGCAACCCAAACTCCAGCCTGTTAGTGTGTGCATTATTCTTACATGCACACACAAAGGTGGCAGGACTTCAATGGCCCACTCATAAACACCATCGTGATTATTTTGACCAGACTCCATATTCCTCTATGCATTTCAATAAGAATGTGACCTACAGAACCAGGCTGATCTTTCTAGCTGTGTCACTCCTATTCCTAGGCAATAGGTGCGACTGCTAAACCTTACTGTTTTAAAGTACTGAACATCAATGAAATTACAGATAACAAACCCCCCCCCCCACAAAAAAAGTGCCTTGGTTTGAAAATCACACACTTTTTTTCCCTCCCACAGTCATTTTTTCAATTTCCCACCAACTTTCCCTCCAATAATTGTGCAGCGTGTGATATATTTTCAACCCCCACTATTAGATGGGTGTTCTTGTTGAGGATTACCTGCAGTAAACATTTTTGTAATCACTGACCGATTCAAAAAAAGAAAGAAAACAAATTCTAATAAAGCAACTAAAAACCATAAGAATTATAAAAATGGATGTTGTCAAAGTGTGGCATACTATGCAAGCACAAAACAAAACTTAGTCAAGTTTGTAGAAATGAAATCATACTGAACAGAAAATTTAAAAAAAATCCCTTTTACAACCTTGCAGTCCTTATTGGGGCAGAGTCTGGATGGAGTTGAGTATTTACTGACCGTATGCCCTTCCTGATGCCTGTGCAGAGTTCGTAGCAGATATTCTTTCTTTGTGTTAAGGAGAGAACCATCTGCCGCTACCTAGGATTGAATTCTCAATCTTCCAAGTAGGAGATGAATGTCTTCACCACCAGGCCATCGTGCTGTCTTGAACAGACAATCAGAACTGTAAATACAATGGATCCAATGGTCTGTTAACCAACGGGGAGTTTTTAGCTCAGCATTTTTATCATTAGAAGAAGACCGCAAAATGTGGGTTAAAGTTTCAAGGATTCCTTCACCACTGGAACAATGCCTTTGTTCAAATCAGAGGCCCTATAATTTCCCCTTTAAAACATCTGGTATAGTTACATTCCCACAGGAATAAAAGTAGGCAGAGGTTTCCCATATATTCTCTTATCTCTTTGCCATTGCAGCCTTGTATTTTACCTAGTAAATACATTTCTCTTTTATGCTTTACTGAAGAGAAATGTGTGAGTAACTTGATTTAAACCCACTTCTTCACTTCTAGCACAAAGAAGCGAAAGGGAACAGTTATGCAATTTCTCCTGGAAAAACCAGAACCTAAATAAAGTGATCTTTAAAGCTGGCAGCTAATTAGAAAGGTATATTATAAAGAAATGTGTCCCCATTCCTAGCTTGAATCCCACAAAACATAATAAACTACACCAGATCTCAAACCAAGGTGGATTTGGCTGAATTACAAGGAATTTAAACTTTAAAGATGTGCCACTTCATATCGTTTTATAAAAGCAATATAGCTGCTTTCAGGTGGCAGAAATAGCTCCAGTGATTAGCGAATGTTGGCTGGAATGGAATCCCTTCCATCTGGATCTTGAGGTATAAATGGAAAACATTAATGGAGTCACCCAAAGTATTTCTTTTGTGCAGCAGAGTAGGATAATATAATAGGTCATTTGTTAAGGATTCAGGCACTTTATGGCTTCCCTTCCATTGTGATGCAACAGCCTCAACTTGATTACTGTTTGAAATTATAGTTGTACTTCACCACCAGAACTGAATCAATTGGGGATGCTCATGTGCTCCAGGTTACCTCCAGTTATTATTTAAACACAGGTTTATTCAGACTTTTTGAGTGCCAGTCTAGATATTGATATGCTCTGAATTCCAAGTAATCACTTTTAAAAGCAACTGGGTATTTAGCTGTCTCTCTGCTGACTCTCTTCAGTCAAATGCCTTTTGATCTAATATACCCAGTCATTCCAAGCATCAATCTTTTAAGGACTGGTAACCCCTTGTAAGTATTGTAAAGATTTGATTAATCAAGCCTTTGATAAACAGAACAAGACAAGTATGGCCATATTGTGCCATTAATTCAATAGCCCATGAGGTCTCCTAGAAGAATCAATATCTCAATTTTGCTATGAATAGATGAAGGAGGAACACATGTCACTGGATTCTCCTGTACAATCTAAGTAATAAGAATCTAGCAATAAAGACTTTAAAAAATATGTTCAAAAGCACACCCACTGGGAACTGCAGATGCTTATGTTTACCCTGCAGGTGTACAGAAAAAGCAAGATTGTCCCATAAATAAAATTGTCAAAAGGTAGGTCTGGCACAATGATATATCTCCTGATTAAGTGACTATAACCTGCTCTACATGGAGCTGCTCTTAAAAATTGCCATTTAAAAAGAGTGGCGGCCAGATATTTTTTCATATACTTTTTATTTCAATCTTATGTCACCTGCACATCATTTTTTTGCCTGAATAGCAGCTATTGGCCAGAATATTTGAAAGGGATCGATTCCTATAGGAATCATTCAAATTTACCTTTGGAGTTTCTATTAACATAGGGCAAAGGTGAGAAACTGTGGCCATTTTATGACTTGTGGACTTCAATTCCCAGAATGCTGAGCATGCTGGCTCAGGGATTCTGGGAGTTGAAGTCCATAAGTTATAAAAGGGCCATAGTCCCCACCCATCATAGGGCCTACTAGTTCTGGCAACTCTGGACCCTCTCTAGCACTCATCCTAATTATATTTTCATACACATATACCCAAAACTTTGCTTGCTGAGAACATAAGACAGCAGGGCAGGAGAATGCTGTCATGATGCAAGCTCTGCCCCTTTCATAAATGGAATGGAATAGAATAGAATAGAATAGAATAGAATAGAATAGAATAGAATAGAATAGAATAGAATAGAATTCTTTATTGGCCAAGTGTGATTGGACACACAAGGAATTTGTCTTTGGTGCATATGTTCTCAGTGTACTTAAGGAAAATAAAATACATTAATCAAGAACAAAAGCTACAACAGTTAGTGATAGTCAAGGTCAAGGTAAATTTGAATAATAAGCTATCAAATCTTATTAGGAAACAAATAAAAACAATATAAATTGAAGATATAAGCAACATGGTTATAGTCATAAGTGGGAAGAGATAGATACTAGGAAGGAAGAGAAGAATAATAGTAATGCAGTCTTAGTAAATTATTTGACGGTGTTGTGGGAATTAGTTGTTTAGCAGAGTGATGGCATTCGGGGGAAAATTGTCCTTGTGTCTAGTTGTTCTGGCGTGCAGTGCCCTATAGCGTCGTTTTGAGGGTAGAAGTTGAAACAATTGATGTCCAAGATGCGAGGGGTCTGTAGATATTTTCTCAGCCCTCTTTTTGACTTGTGCAGTATACAGGTCCTCAATGGAAGGCAGGATGGTAGCAATTGTTTTTTCTGTAATTCCAATTATCCGTTGAAGTCTGTGTCTGTCTTGTTTGGTTGCAAAGCCAAACCAGACAGTTATAGAGGTATTGACAGACTCAATAATTCCTCTGTAGAACTGAATCAGCAGCTCTTTGGGCAGTTTGAGCTTTCTAAATTGGGGCAGAAAGAATATTCTTTGTTGTGCTTTTTGATGACTTTTTTATGTTAAGTGTCCATCTTGAGATATGATAGAACCTAGAAACTTGAAGGTCTCTATTGTTAATACTGTGTTGTCTAGTATTGTAAGAGGTCATAGTATAGGAGATCCACCACTATTTCCATGGTTTTGAGAGTATTTAGTTCAAGATTGTTCTGGTTGTACCACAAGGCTATTTGTTCAATTTCCCATCTGTGTGCAGATTCATTGTTATCTTGAATGAGACCAATCACTGTTGTATCATCTGCAGTATTTTAACAGAGGGACCTTTTGAGATGCAGTCATTGGTGCGAGAAGAGAAGTGGAGAGAGCACACAGCCCTGGGGGGGCTCTTGTGCGAATTGTACAGGTATCTGATATGATTTTGCCTAGCTTCATCTTCTGCTTCCTGTCTGTTGGGAAGCTTATGATCCATTTTCAAGTGTGGTCAGCTACAGCTGGTTGATTTAGTTTAGTTAGAAGAATGTCTGGAACGATGATATTGAATGCTGAGTATTGAACAAGGATGCTATTGAATGCTGAATGGTATAGTTGTATAGAATGTCATGACACACATTCAAAATGGGCAGAGTTTACATCCCAGAGCTGATTTTCTTATTTGACCCTTGCTATGAAAACCTCTGAAAGACTGATCAGGGATTTCATACCTTCCTTATGAGAGTTGCCCTTATACCAATTCTTAATAGGACTTAGATAAACAGGGAAAACAGTTTTGTTTGTATAGGTTTTTTATGAGTGAAGGTTTTTAATAGCTCCTTTTGATGTGAGTAAAACACACTGTTTTACATCTGTTGCTATTTGATCTTGTGTTTTTAAGCAGTAGAATATGGGAAAGCAATTATGTCTATCTGCCTGTTGGCCAGCATGAATTGCAAGGATAACCTAAGTGTGTTGATTCAAAGCTACACTCCACTGATTCAAACAGACTTAAATACAGGTAAGGCAATGGAAGAGTATACCATTACGGTATTCTTGATCTTGTTTAAATCTTTTAGTTTGGTATTTTGCTGTGCTACATTATGTATAGCAACATTGCCATTTTTTGCCCCACTAGGATGAACTGATTTTATTCTTGTCAATGCAACAAGATTTTAGAAGGAAATTATGCGACTCCAGCAGCACAGAAGTCTGAAAAGAGAGCAGAAGAAGACTAAATCTGGTGGAGGGAGTTGGAGGAGGAGGTGGCAGAGGCTGAAGGAAGAAAAATCACGTTCTAAATGGGCCAATTCAGACTAGGGATTGCAATGAAAATATGGTTCCTGTTCACCAATGCCAGGTTAAGGCCAACCAATGTTCAAAGTCCCTTCGTGGAGAGGGAGCGGCTAACAAGTCCAATAAATAAAGCACAGCCCAACAATGGTGCCCATCAATGGAAGCAAAACTCTAAAATAAGTCATCTGACAATATTTTCACAAATTTTTAAACTTTATTCACTCACCATGCCAATGAGTTTTTTTAACCATGTGGATTTATAGCAGCATAGCAAATACAATCCCCCACCCCAAATGACTAGGGACAAATGTGGCAGTGAAAGTGTTAAGAGTGTAATAGTTAGAGGGGAAAAAACTTTGTAGTGCCCAAACATATACTTATTTTTCTTAATGGTTATTCCAGGACTGTTACGCCTACAAATATGGTCAAAGGATTGATCTGGTGGCTAAAAAGACCTCTAGGAGGCTTGCTCTGGAATGCTTTCCTTTTTTTTTTATTCTAGACTTTATTTTGTTTTCTTAAATTATGTAAACTGCTTCAGGAGCCTTTGTTAGGTCAAAGTGTGATACAAAAATGATTTACATTAATCATAATTGCATGTTATTATTTTCCAGATTAATTCTTGTGTGGCATCGGTGAATACTCCTTTTAAACAGCATCAGAATTCAAATAATCCAAGATTGCACATCATCTATGTGGAAAACTGAGAGGCAGGCCAGATTTTTTTTTATATGTAGAAAAATTCAAACTGAGCTGCTCCTCATTTCAATTCCCTGTGTGGACCTTCAAATGTGGCTGAAGGGGGAAAAAGCATTTAAATGTTCAGCAATTAAGAGGCATGCTAGAATTAAAACATAGGAGCATCTGAAGAGTCCATGGATCATCACCCCCAGTGTAAAATATTTTTTAAAACAGCCCTAAAAACTGGTTGTTGCTGAGAGTGAAAACAGATATGAATCCATGACCAAATCTCAAGGTTGTCACATAGGTAGAAGCCTTATATGTCATTTAACATGGACACTGCAAAACCTGCAGGAGCTATTTCCTTTCTTAATCAATCTCTTTTCCAAGCTCATGGAGATTTTATAAAGTGGTATTCCATCAATTTTCACAGATGTTTTGAGTTCTCAATTGGTTAGTTCTCTGAAGCCATACTGCCATACATGGATGAAATTGGGAAGCGTCAGGTCCAAAATCAAGATGACATATGGAGATTCTTCCCAGCTGAATCCTTCATTGTTTCCACACCTATAGACAGAATCTTGCCAAGCTGAAGCATCCTACTGTCCGCATCTACTATATACTCTGAGAAATATTAGGGAGAGTCTGTCCTCCCCCTCTTTCTCTCACACAAAATAGCTGGGCTGAACTGTCTCTTATTCCTCTGGAATGCACCCCTTCCCTTCTGGGAATCTGGCCTAGTACATTCCATCATAGGAAGTCACTACGGATCCCGCCTTCTCCCCCCCCCCCCCCCCCCACTCTCCCTTCCAGAAAATGCTTCTAGTTAGAAGGGAGAGAGAGATCTTTGGCAAGCAATTCTTCTGCCCTCTTGTGGCATTTAGCAGCTGCATCATGAATTTGTCCATTTAAATCTTTTAATGAAATTAATGCTTTTGTTATTATACAGGCATGTTTGAACTGTAGGGGGATTCACCAGATGCTTTGAGTTATTTTATTATTTTTCAGTGGCTCACAAAGAAAAGGGTTTGAGGCTGTTGTGACAGGAAAGTAACGTCTCCAGTGACTGACGCCGAGTATTTATTTCTAGGTTTTTTGTTTTTGTTTTTACTCTTTTCCATGGAGGTGCTAAGGTTACAGTCCTAATACAGGTAGTCTTCGATTTACGACCACAATTGAGCCCAAAATTTATGTTGCTAAGTGAGGCATTTGCTAAGCAAATTTTGCCCCATTTTACAACCTTTCTTGCCACAACTGAATCACTGCAGTTGTTAAGTGAGTAACACAATTGTGTTACTGGCTTCCCTATTGCCTTTACTTGTCAAAAGGTTGCAAAAGTGATTGCATGTTCTTGGGACACAGCAACGGTCATAAGTATGAACCAGTTGCCAAGCATCTGAATTTTGATCACATGATCACTTAACAACCAAGTTACTAACTTATCAACTGCAGTGATTCACTTAACAACTGTGGCACGAAAATGGGGCAAAATTCACTTAACAGATGTCTCACTTAGCAACTGAAAATTGGGGCTCAACTGTGGTCATAAGTTGAGGACTACCTGTACTTGAAACCAAAATGGTGTATATAAAATATGGTTAATGAAACAATTCATATATTAAATTGAGATGACATGTCCTGTTTCAGAAAAACATAAACAAAAATGAGAGTTTGTCTAAGATAGATAGAAGGCTAAACTACAGGGAATTGAAAACAGAAGCAAAAGCTTTCAATTCATTCCTAGAAAGTGTCCCGATAGAAAGAATAGAGGCCAAAGCTTGTTAATGTAACGATAATTCATATTTTCTTGCAATGCAGTCAAGAAGTTTTAGTCTCTGGAGATTTCATCTATGCTTCTATAGAGTTCTGTTGGGTAAGACAGTAGATACAATCTTTGGCAGATGAGTTGCCTTCTAGCTCTGGGCATTGGCATGTCTAAATAATTAATTCTATTTATACAGAGGTTTCTAAAACATTTGTGGATTTTCTGAATCTATCTTGTTTTCGAGTTCAAATGTTAATCGTATTGCAAACAGGGAGTCAATGAAGCAAGGGGAAAAAGAAGAGTGACCATTTGTACTGCCACGATTCCCCTGCTTATCACCATAATATGATGTTGTCATTATTCCCTCAGTCGCTTTAATGCAAATGTCAAAACTGTGTGGCTGAATGAATGGTTAAATGTCTCCCTCTGCATTGCTCCCCATGATGCGGTGATATCCGATTAGAGTTCATACGGAAAGGTTGACATGAGTTTTATAGTGTATTCATTAGTTCCCCCAAGAGAATTATGTCATATTGTGGGCTGCTGGAATCAAATGTAACAACAACAACAACAAATAGAATTTATCTGTTTAGACTGTAATTTAGAGTTCCATGGCTATCACTGAAAGATGACAGCATATCCACGAAGGTGTGTTTTAAACAGAAGCAATAATATATTCATTTTACTTCACTTTCTTGAACTGTATAGTCCTCACCTTCTCTTGGTCCTTGGTTTTCTTAGTCTTTCCCTTAGGCACTTAACTAACCTCTCGTATATGAAGAAAACACTCCTGAATGTACATTAATTGGTGAATATTAATATTCACATATGAATGTTAAAATCAAAGTTCATCTTATTTCATGAATTATAAACATGTACACCGACACACACATTTAGGAAATTTAAAAATAAATGCAAGGGTCTATTCTTGTGGTGACTGTCAATGTTTACCAGTTAATTTCAGATGCTGGACCTTACATACTGTCATAGTAAATACTCAGTGTAACATCTGGGTACACTGAGACAGTCCTTTAGTACCTATGTTCCTTCCATCCAGACTAGTTTTGTGGTAAATTATTCCTTAACTCTTGGAATGTTCTACTTTTTGGAAGAACATTCCAGATGCCTCCAAAGGGAGTTCTCACACCCTGAGGTAGCTTCTTCTGAACCATCTTTTGGAGCAATAAAAAGGATTTTAATCATAATTCATGTGGATGAAATTAGTATTTGTTCATAAAAACTGCAGCAAAAGTGCCATTTCAGAGTGCAATTTAATAAAGCCTCTTGGAAAACTATAGGAATGCTGCCCAAAGCAACCAAACTCATCTATTGCAAAGCATAAAGAAGCAGGCTTCACTCTATGTACCAAAATTAACCTAGCTACCTTTTTTTGTATGCTTTCCTCAATTTGAGCATTGTTAAAAATTAACACTATATTGTCACTATAGTTAGACAATTAACACTAATTGTCACTATATCTCCACTAAAAATAAGATCTTGGCAAAGCCAAATGAGTGCCTGACTTTTTCAAACGGGAGAACAGAAATTGTAGCCTATATGTTTGAAAATTAAAATTATGCTTGTTTTCTTTTTGGAAAAAAACCAGCACAAAATCTTGTGTGTACGTTCCTCGTGGCAAATTGGATGATTCTTCTTTTTCTGAGCCCCAACGTCAGTTTAGCCTTTGTTTGATGAAACCCAACTGCTAGCCAGGCGCATTTTCCTGGGACAAATGACTGCACTGGCTGCGCCAGCTGGACTAGTTAGAGCACAATGTACAGCTGGAAGTGCTAAGCAGGATCAGCTGGAGGAGAAGAAATACCAGTGGCCAAGCCTTCTGAAAATTTTGTCAGATGTGGGGTGGGGAGGGAGAATAGATTCATTTAATTGTTACCAAATATTTATGGTCACAGACACACGATGGGATGGATGGCACACCCAATGGCTGGATTCAAGGAAGGAGAGAGGAAGAATTTGTATGTTTTGGAGTAATTCAATTGATTTTACTTTTCCAAGCCCGATTTTTGTCATTTTGATCTGCTTTATGATCTCTTCATACCTGTGGATTCAACACAGAATCAACCAAATGTCTTGTAACTGAGAACATTTCTCTATTTGGGATGCAGAAATTGCACACAGCTGATTAAGATGCAAGCCAGAGGTCAAGAAATCTCTAGTACTGACTTTATTTATTTTCCTAACCATCATCGGAAATTCCAATGCCAAGATACTATTTCCTATTTGATTTTTGTTGGAAATGGCTTAACCCATTGAAAAAAGCCAAGTAGATACAGACAAATTCCCTCGAAATCCAAGTAATGCCCACTGTACAGAGTTCTGTAATGCTTTCCAAATTAAAAAAAAGACTTCTAGTCATGAAAAACTGGCCTGCCTGGTATAAATCAATAATCTAGCCCATATGCCATTATATGTCAAGAAAGGAGATGATCCCTTCTCGAAAACTTAATAAGGACACGGGTGCTGAGATGGAATGCACTTTTGTTTCACTGTGGTTGCAGATAGTCATTTTCAGTTATGATTTACAGCACCATTTTGAAACCAAGAGAAGAGCCCAAGGAATCAGAAGGACTAGTAACATAATTCCAGAATTTCTGGTGTCCCCAAATTAAGCCTGGTCCAAGTCTGTGACCTTTCATTAAAGACACGCAATCAAGGTGCAGAGTGCTGAACAGATCATAGGTTGGTCTGGTCAATCCTCAATCTGAACATAGCCCCTTTACATTGTAAGTAAGTTAACTAAGAGCTGTCAGAGTTATTCAATATCAGCAGACTAGATGATAAGACCAACATTTCCCAGATATACTTAAATGTAAATTCCCCAGCAATTTACCCCTTGTAAGAATCTGTTCTGAAATGTGGATGCAGTTTAAAGATGCCATCACAGATAGCAACAACTATACTTGAACTAAAAACCTACGCCCATCGAAACTGGTTTGAGGAAAACCAAAAGACCACTTCAGCAGACAAACAACAAGGCCTATTGTGGCTGTCAGAATATTCCATTATCTGTCTCAAACAAAAACAAGTACAGAAAGTAAAGAGGCAATTGTGAGAAATGCAGGATGAGTGGTGACAGAGGAAGGTTGAGCAGGTGGAATGCTATGCAACCAGAGAGTTCTTCGGTGCAACAAAGCCTGTTTATGATCCTTCTAATCAGGATGCTCCCCCTTACTGTCATTTGATGGATGGAGCTTGACCAAAAACCAGAAAGGACTGAAAAAGCACTGGGTTGAACACTTTTTAAACTTACTCAATAGGCTATCCGCAGTTGATCATGATTTCTTACAGCAGATTCCTCAGCTGCCATCTTAAATGCCTAAGTCCTGTCTCCTTCTACTGATGAGACCGACAAAGTGGTCTTGCAGATAAATTCAAATGAAGCAACAGGGCAGGATAGCATTCTTCCTGAGATCTACAAAGCACTAGACCCAAATGCCTTGCAGCTATTTCAAGACATCTTAGAAGATATTTGGTCCACAGGGGAGATGCTTGATGACTTTGGTAATGCTCTCATTATGGCTCTCTATAAAAACAAGGGATGCAAATCAGACTGAAGAAACTACAGAGGTATCTTACTGTTGTCCGCCATAGGCAAGATGTTTGATTGCATTCTCCTGAACAGACTTGTCACTGTCTCAGAAAGAAACCTGGCAGAGGTGCTGTGTGGCTGTCATCCAGGGTGGAATTCTGCAGATATGACATCTGCCATGAGGCAGTTCCAGGAGAAGCACACTGAGCAGAACAAGCCTCTTTACTTTGTCTTCATTGACCTGACAAAGGCATTTGACACTGTAATCCACAACTCTCTGGGTCATCCTGAGATGTTATGGTTGCCCAAAGAAATTTGTGAAGTTCATTCAGCTACTCCATGACTTAATGAGAGGACAAGTTGTTTATAATGGTGATACATCAGTTGCATTTGCCATTCCAAATGTGGTGAAACATGGTTGTGTGCTAGCCCCACTCCTATTCTATCTGTTCTTGCCTTGCATGTGGTCGCGTGCTTTTCAGAGCCAGGAAAAAAATGAGTGTACATTAGAAACTGACTGGATGGTTCTCTTTGATCTTCACTTCTTAAATGCATGGATGAAGTGCCCCCATACTACCCTACAGTTGCTCTATAGTATACTAGAATCTGGAAAAAGACCTTGAAGTCAATCACACAAGTTATTCACTACAGTTATTCAAGAAATCCTCTTTGCTGGTGACTGCACAAGGACAGCTGAACAAATCAATGCTGAACAAATTCTCATATGTCACTAAACTATTTGGCCTGATTATCAGCTTGAACAAGACTGAAGTACTTTACCAGCATGTGCCAAATAGCAAGTCCGTAGAACCAAAAATCATTGATGATGACACCTGGTATCAAAGGTAAATAGCTTCAAATATCATCTCCAGCAATTTCAAGGTCTTTAGATGAAGAAATTGACTCCAGAATCAGCATGGCCAGCTAGGCACAAGGGCAGCTGCTTACTAGACTGCTCAATCAACACAACATCCATATTTACACAAAGCTGAAAGTCTACAGACCTTTTATCCCTTCCCTCCTATGAAAATTCTGGACTCCATTCCAAAGGCAAATCAAATAACTGGAGACATTTCACATGCACGATTTCTGCTCCAACCTTGGCATTTATTCGCAAAACCATGTCTCTCACCTGGAGGTCTTGGATTGCATGGAGTCCAGCATCACTGAGTTCCTGATTACCAGAGATGAGATGGGTGGGACATGTCATCAGAATGGATGAGTAGCATATGCCTCACCAGTTGATCTATAATGTACTGGAGTCTGGAAAAAGACCTTGAAGTCAATCATACAAGCACTACTCTGTGAAAGAAACTCTACACTCCTGTGACATCCAGCCAAGGGAATTGGAAGCTGCAGCTGCTGACCTCTGGTATGAGTCCTCCCCCCCCCCCCCGACTTTGAAGACAGGTGCTGCCAAAAAACTGACAGAAAATCATGAACCCACAGTCTATAACAATGGACTTTTGGTGCTTCCATTGTGCTAGACTCTACACTTCAGTACTGGAATTGCAGAGCCACCTCTATGTCTACAGATGAACTGCTCAACAGCATGTCTTCTTCATACCTGAAGGACTACCATATATAAGATCTTCTCTGACATTGGTATTCCCCCACATCTTTGATATCTTCTCCTTAACCATTGTTTATTTAAATTCTTAGATTTCAATTAAAAATCTCCTTCTAAAATTGAATTACATTTAACTCTTAAAACTTATCCTACCAGTAAATTATTCCAGACTTGTTTAGGAGAATTGCCTTATTTAAGTAAAAGCATTTATTTAATTGCTTGCTTAAACCCTCTTAGGTCCAAAAAGCTAATGTTTCTAATATTACATATCAAACTATATCAGTATTCTAATTGTTCAACCATGTATAAAATTATTGTAAAGTTTCATAATAGTTTTTTGCCGGAGCAAAACCACCACTGATATATCTCTACCACCGTCCACAATATATTTGGTAGGAACAGTGTTGGAAGATACATGTTCTTTTCTTTTATTTAAAAAAAATCCCTTAAATAAATTGGCTGGGTCAGGATCCATGGTAACACTTTTGATTTGCCAATGCTTATTTTCAAAGCAAAGATAATTTTTGTACACCACTGTGTTTGCTAATGCTGACAAAAATGAGTTGCAGGTTATTTAAAACCCTCATTTCCAAAAATTTACTTGGGGTATCCTGGTATACAAAGGATGTATGTCAAAAACTGCTGAGGTATCTATATTCGTAATGAGGAGAAATTGAGCTTTATGGATGAAATCAATAATATCTCCTATAGACAAAGAAGTGAAAGAGAAAAGATTTTAGAAAATAAACCAACTCATTGAAACACTATAGAAGCTCTCTGAGATGAGTCCTATTGAACTTGCAATTTGCTCTCAGCAGCACACACACGACTGGATTCTGTAACTCCTATACTGCTGACTTTTCTTAAAATCTGGGGGGGGGGTGAGAAAGCCCATCTTTGATCTATTCGTAAAGAAGAGGCAAAATGAACCTGATCTCTTCCAGAGCAAAGGCAAGTAGTTGCTCTCACAATTGCAAAGTAAGGGTTAATTCGATGGTCAATTGTAAATTCAAAAAGTCATAACATGTAAATTCCTTCCTCCCAGGGGAAAACCCTACCCATTGCTGGCTTCCACTACAGCTCTTTCCCTACTACCCATCTTTCCCTTGAGTTTCCCAATATTTGTTTCCTCAAAGGAGCAAGGAATGTGTCAGAATAAAGGTTAGCATGTTAGACTGGTTGGGAAACTCAACTTTAAATCCTCACCCATGAGTTTTACTGGGTGACTAAAAGCCACTCACTATCTTTCAGCTAAACTACTTCATAGAATTCTTGTAAAGGTAACATCAAGATATATAAATCTGCATTGGCTTGAGGCCCTGAAGAAAAGGTATGATACAAATGCAGCAGGTACACAAAAATAATCTTCAGGAAAAACAGTTGGGTTGACAGAAACCAATTTGTGATGATGAAGGGAAGGAAATATAGTTTGGATTGAGAAAAGGGGACTAAAAATTGTTTTTTCTTCTTCTACTGTTCTGTCAAACAGATTTCTGTTTACTTCATGGCTGGGTTGAAAATAAATTAAGAGGGCAGCTGATTTGATTTTTTTTAAATCTCTAGCAAGTCTCATGTTTGGTCTGTGAGAAAATGAGACTTGAAATTCAAGCTCTTTGTTTGGGAATAAGTCCCATGGACTTCAGTGAGTCTTAGTCTCAAATAAATGTGGCACTATATTTTCCTTTAAATCTATTAACAAACAAGCAAACAAGATATTGTGGGCATGTAAGATCCAAGAAAAATCCTGGAAATTATCAAATAACATTTGCCTGCTTTTTTTGTTAGACTTTTTATATTATTTACTATCAAGATGACTTGGCAGTTTAAGAAATGTATTTGCACTACAAACCTAAATATGTTCTGACGCTAATTCAATTGATTTTGATCAGCTAAGTAACTAAACTGTATATCTAGCATGTATGAAAATCTATGATTTCCCACACACGCACGCAAGCGCGCACGCACACCATGGCCTGTAGCTCATTTCATCCCCCATTAATGGCTGGTAGTAATTAAGCAATAGCTGGAGACTATAGGTCCCTTAACATCTGGTGTTAAGGGTGGGTAGCTTTAATGTTAAGCATGGTGACACTTTATCTCATCTGAACATGGTTGCATTGTCTGGAATTGATCCATTTCCAAGCTATTGATTTGCATCATACAGATACAGAGAGGGCGACACCAAAAGAATAATTCTAGTTCTTTTAGTTATCTTGCTTTAGGGTTATTCATACATTCTTGGCCATAATGATTATAGTGGGACTTACTTCAGAGGAGATATGCATGAGATTGCACTGCTGCTGTCTTCTGAAATGAAACAAATTGCCTTATACATTTCCTTGATAAACAAGATCAACATTTTTTGAGCATATAACCAATTCATGTCGGGCAAAAGAGGTGCTCTTTGGGCAGGCTATGTCTATGTCAGTGCTTTGCTTTCCTCTGGGGAAAGAAAAGGAAGATAAGATAATTTTATGTGTGATCTCAATTTTCCTTTGAGTAAAACAAAAGGATTCAGCTTCCTTCATTGATGGTTGATTAAAAGTCAACCATTTATGCAGCCTGGCTTAGAACGTAACTTACCCAAACTTAAGTAGAAAGAACAGTTCGTGTTAGCACATAGATTGGAAGATATCCCAAACAAGTTGGCTAGTTAACTAAGATTTATTCAGAAAGTCTAGTCCAATTACTAATAGAAATGAGATAGTGGGAGCTAGAACAAGTGAGGTTTTCAATCGTGGTGGTCTATTTTTTTAAAGATAATATTGCTGATCCTTCTAAATTTGTTAATAACTTCCAGTATTTTTTTTAAAAAAAAATGTTTCTTGTGCTGAAGCATCTTGCAGCAATTCACAGTAAAATAGCAATAAAATGCATTACACAACAAAACACAAAACAATGCAAAACAAAATGCAGTAAAACAAATCCTGGAAAGGACATTTTTCCAACATTCTAATCAGAAAGACCAGGAAGTGAGTTTTCAACTGGTATCCGAAAGTGATTATAACAGGAGCTTCCTGAATTTCTTGGGCGAGGGGAGTATGGACACCATCACAAAAAAGACCTACTGCCAGACAGCTGCCAATGATTCTCCATACATATAGCAAGATTTCTGCAGTAAACCAGAGCTCCTGCTAAAAATAAGATGATAATAAGCTCTTCACCACCCTAAAGGCCTCCTGTAGGAAAACAAATGGCAGAACTCAGGTCTTAGATCAGGTGAACGGATGAGACAGGACTCAGGCTTCAGTGACAACAAACAGCTTTTTATTTGATAACTACGTACAAATCCAGCGCTGGCCTGCCTGACAGCTAGCCCGTTTATAGGGAGCTGTCAGACGGCTCAGCCAATCGGCTTTGAGTATTTTCCCGCCAGAATGGAGGACCTTGGTGGAGCCTATTGCTCCAGTCTCAATATGTAACACTAGGGTTGGAATCAAAAGAGGAATCAGCCTAGAGTCTTTATGTAGCCGTAAGCAAACTCTTGAATTCCAACCCCTCTTGAATTCTGTTGGCCCTTATCTAGTGCCAAGAAAGTGCTAACCATTAGTTGATTGGTCTCCTATGCATAGGCATGATTAGTAATAAATCAGTTTAATTGGAACCTCACATGTTATCCTGATCTTTTGTGCCTGCTATGCCATTGGATAACTATCAGAGGCTGCAACAGAGGCTGAAAAGTAAGCATTCTTTGCAGCCTTCATTGTCCTACAAGAGGCATGATTCTATGCCCTAAGGCAGGGGCCTCCAACCCTCAGGATGTGGCCTAATATTGGGCTGTGGCCTATTCGGAATTGGGCTGTGCGAGGGACTGGCTGGAGCACGCACGCAACTCAACTCACGCAAGTGGCAGGTTGGTAGACACTCATTATATAAGTTGAGCTAAGTGTGTGCGCACCAGCCCACTCCTCAGGCGGGCCAGTCCCCCCCCCAAAAAAAAGGCTGGGGACAGCTGCCCTAAGGCATGCCTGATCAGGCTCTTTATGAATCTTATGCCATTTGTTCTAGCATGTCCTACCTCCACAATGCTAGACAGGTCACTTATGACAACTGCACCAATGATCCACTTTGTTTCCTCTTTCCATAGATCACTAGCAGATTCACAGCCCTGGGCTCTGGAAAATTCCACCGCCAACATTCAGAAATTCATCAGGCTGCATTAGTTTTAAAAAGCAGGCAATTTTAATGAGTCCCTCTTCTTCATAATGCTAAAAGATCAAAATTTGAAAAAAGTCTAGGACAGAGAGATAACTTTAACTCTCCTGCAATGTTCAGACCTTCTACCTCCTGAACTGGAGCAAATTAATCAATCATACATACTACCTTACATTTTGCTCCAGTAACAGAGCCATGGCTATCGTAGAGGCCATGAAATCCTGAGCAGACTTTCAGCTTCAGCCTAAAGGTGGAAATCCCCTAATCAATGTCTGTTATTGAACTGTGGTGTGCAATGGTTAGAATGGAGTACTGCATTCTACTTCTGTTGACTGCCGGCTACCTACAGTTTGGCAGTTCAAGTCTCATTGGCTCAAGGTTGACTCAGCTTTCCATCCTTCCGAGGTGGGTAAATTGAGGACCCAGATTGTTGGGAGCAATAGGCTGACTCTGTAAACTGCTTAGAGAGGGCTGTAAAACACTGTGAAGTGATATATAAGTCTAAGTGCTATTGCTATTATCCAATAATTCCCAGGGCTATATGAGGTCCTGCAGGAGAGGCATGTGATGGGTCTGTCTGCTAAAGAGTTTCATCTGACAAGACACAAAATGTGGGCTTTTTCTGCTATGACATCCCTCCTCTGGAACATCATTCTTCCCAAAACAAGAATAGCTCCAACCCTACTGGAATTTAGGAAATTCCTCAAAAATTGATTCTACCAACAGGCTTGGGAATGCTATAGAAATAGGGAGGTGGCTAATCTGTGTGTAGTATATTGGTCCATTTTCCTGCTGTCCTATTTATACCTGGGTTTGGATTGTTTCAAATTGTTCAAATTGATGTATACTGTATTGTTTTATATTCATTTTACCTGATTGTTTTATTATACACCACCCACAATCACATCTGTGAGATGGACCATTATATAAATCAAATCAAATCAAAAGGTTTCAGCAAATATGGGGTGCTAAATCATGCGGGGAAGTATCAGATGGTTGAATTGAGTCTAAAAACAATCAGGGAGTCCTTAGAGCTTTTTCAGAATAGATAGAATATCATCACCCCTTCTCTCTTTACTAGAATTTGGCAGCTGCATTTGGAACAAATAAGGCCTGTTTCCAATAGAAGGTCCTCATTACAATAGAAACCTGGAAGTTAGTTTTTTTTAAAGTGAATAAATAAAAGACCAGATGGTATCATCCGCATTTTTAGCAGAAACACACAATACTTGTTGGGATGTTTGAGGATAACTGTGATTAGTGCTAATCTTTTAGTTAGTTAATTAGTTAGTTAGTTAGTTAGTTAGTTAGTTAATTAGTTATCAAATTTATATAATCATCCATCTCCCCAAGGGGGACTTTGAAAGGAGCACAACAATAAATAAGGCAGCCAAAATAAAATAGAACTAATAGTTAGTTATAAAAGAAAAAATAAAATAATAGTTAGTTGTCAAATTTATATAATCATCCATCTCCCCAAAGGGCAGAGGTGGTATTCAGCCAGTTCTGACAGGTTCCAGAAAACTGATAGAAGAAATTTTGAGTTCAGAGAACCAGCAAATAGGCTGGCCCCGTCCCCGCTGCCTCCCAGTCTCCCAACTGATCTTCTTTTGTTGCCCTGAACAGGAGAACAGAGCTGGAAAGCAGGTTAGTGGAGTGGGGAGGGAATGGAGATTTTGCAGTATTCTTCCCCTGCCACGCCCACAAAGCCACACCACACACCCACAAAGGACACCCACAGAAGCGGTAGTAAAAAAAATTGAATCCCACCACTGCCAAAGAAGACTCTGAAACAATAAATTTGTTTATTAACAGTAAATTTGTTTATAAGACTCTGAACAATAAATAAGGCAGCCAAAATAAAATAGATAAAAATCTAAAAGCAACAGTAATGTGCATATATCATAAAAACAAAAATACTAACCCAGGGTGATGGGAGGATAAACATGGACCTTCAGCAATGGAGCCATAAGGGCAAATCTCCAGTTTCCTGGGAGCCTCATGCCTGGCAGCCTAATGTAATGTCTTGAGGGCCTTATGAAAAAAGGGATGAATCCAACCTAATTTCAGGATGAAAGAAATTCCATAAGGCAGGTGCCACAGCAGAGAAGGAACATGTCCTGGAACCCAACAGATGTATGTCCCTAGTCAATGGTGCCTACAACATTCCTTCTCTGCAAAATTTAATGCAGTGGGATGATATGCCTGGGGGGAAATGGCCTTTTGTAATGTAGATTCTGGAGAAGAATCTGGTGCTGATGCTGGAGAAAATTCTTACGAGTCCCTTGGACTGCAAGGCGATCAAACCGGTCAGTCCTAGAGGAGATCAACCCTGACTGCTCTTTAGACGGCCAGATCCTGAAGATGAAACTCAAATACTTTGGCCACCTAATGAGAAGGAAGAACTCACTGGAGAAGAGCCTAATGCTGGGAAAGATTGAGGGTAAAAGAAGATGGGGACTGCAGAGAATGAGGTGGTTGGATGGAGTCACCGGAGCAGTAGGCGTGAGCTTAAATGGACTCCAGAGGATGGTAGAGGATAGGAAGGCCTGGAGGAATGTTGTCCATAGGGTCGCAATGGGTCAGACACGACTTCGCAACTAACAACAATGCAGATTCTCCCTTTTTCAAGTAAAGTACACCAGCCTGGAATTTAAGTTCTGACGTACTTAGGGTATCCTTGGAGATTCTACTGGTTCTTCTTAAAATCATACTTTTCCTCTTGCAAACAAGGGTTTTTTCTCCCCTCTTTTCTTTTCTTTCTTTTTCAGAGTTAACAGCTGATGGTTTTGACAAGTTGAGAAGTCAGCAGAGGTGGTGAAAATTCCCTAGCTGAGAAAGATTAAACTCTAGAAGCAGCTGGTCTACAAAGAAGGAGTAAATTATGGGGCATGGACATCTGTACTCCGGTTAAACTATGAAACCAAATGCAAACATAATATTGTCTAAAAAGTGAGAAGGGAAAAAAATATATATGAACAGCAGAGAAGAAAGTCAAATATGTATTTGCTGAACACACAACAAATGCTTCTTTTCTGTGGATTCCTCTAGGAATACAATAAAACAAATAAAATGCCTTTACTGTACTAGGAAGTTCTTCTGAACCTTAACAGGAGCACATTCTCCCAAGCTGCTGGGGGGGGAAAGAAAGAAAAACCTGTTCAACACATTTCTGAAGCTTCTGAGTTACTTTTCCTTAAACACTTGTTACCCTCTGGAAGGTAACTAAATTTAGTACTTTACTTCAATAGGACATTTTTTTTGAAATAAATATTAAAAAACACAAATAGTGAAAAAGAAGGGTACACATAAAAATACAACATGACCGGAACAAAGTGATCTGACCATTTAAGGCTGGTACTCCAAAATGGCCAGAACTTGAATTTGAACTCACACTCACAATTTATTCAATAGATGCTGGCAAAATGAGAGGTGGGGAGAAACAGCATTCTTTCCTTCTCTCAATGGGAAATGAGCTTTCTGGAATAATTTCTCATCTTTCTGGAGCTGGTTTGGGAACATAGGAGAGTTGCAGCCTATCTCAAGATGTCTATGGAAAACCAGGCCCATTTCCCACAATTGATAAAAGCTGCCTGGTGGTGCAGTGGTTAAAGGGCAATATTACAAGAAAACTCTGCCCACAGCCTGGAGTTCAATCCTGATGGGGCATGAGGTTGACCTGGCCTTCTATTCTTCTGAGCTTAGTAAAATGAGAGCCCAAATTGTTGGGGGAAATATTCTGACATTGTAAAGTGCCCAGAGTGTGTTGTAAAGGACTTGGGGGTAGTATATAAGCCTACATTCTATTTCTGTTGCTAAGGGTGGTAAAGTTTTCCACCTACCACTTGCTAAAGGGTGGTATTTAGACTATCTGAAGCCTGTGCTCACCCTCAGTTTCAAAAATCACACACCTTGCCATCAAAGGAGTAGATTCAAAACTGCTAATCACAGAGTGCCCCTTAGTCATTGCCTAAGGGAACAAATACAGACTTTACCATATCATGAGTGTCTTAGATAAGGATAAATTTTCTAATAGAAGGGGGGGGTGCGCATGAGTGTCTTAGATAAGGATAAATTTTCTAATAGAAGGGGGGGTGCGCGCGCACACACACACACACTGCCAAGGAGCAGATATAGAATGATAGTCAGATTTCCATCTGTAAATAAAAATCATTATGCCATAATATCTTTTTAAAAAAAACAGGAATCCTTGCTTATTAAATTTACAGACTAATTTCAGGCATGCTGATGGTGGTCCCCAAATGTTATCAATCCTGCTGTTTTGAAAGCTGTTTGGGAGATTTCCAGTGAGATGCAATGAACTAATTTACTGCTTAACAAGCTTTTTATCCTTTGTGCTCTTACTAAGATCAAAGAGTGTTGCCTTCTAACTCATTTATTACTATATAGGCTTTCATGGTTCATCACATAAACACTTACCATTACTTACAGTGATGTGAGAACGATACACATGTTGTGGCCTAATAAATAAACACATAAATTTGGTCACCAAAGTACAAAAATGATGTTGAGACTTTGGAAAAAGTTCAGAGAACTTTGATCAACTAAGATGATCAAAGGCCCTGGAGACTAAAACATATGAAGAACGGCTGCAGGATTTGGGTTTAGCTAGTCTAAAGAAAAGAAGAATTAAGGGTGACATAATAGCAGTATTCCAGTATTTGAGGGGCTGCCACAAAGCACAGGGGGGGTCAAATTATTCTACAAAGCACCAGAGGACAGGACAAGAAACAAGGATTGGAAACTAATCAAAGAGAGAAGTAACCTGGAATTAAGGAGAAACTTTCTAACAGTGAGGACAATTAGTCAATGGAACAGCTTGCCTTCAAATATCATGGGTGTTTCATCACTGGAGGTTTTCAAGAGTCTGGACAGTCACTTGTCTGAAATGGTATAGGTTCTCCTGCTTGAACAGGGGCCTGGACTGGAAGATCTCCAAGGTCCTACTCTACTCTACTCTACTCTACTCTACTCTACTCTACTCTACTCTACTCAAATAAACAATGGCTTAGTCACTGACTGGACCTTCAGGATGAAAGGTGGAAGGTCTTAGCCTCCTCTCCCAGAAGTTGCTTGGCACTGCCGGCTCATTGGCTCCACCCACCTGCTATAGCACATTCGAATAGTAGTTCTTATATCAAATATTGGGCAGCCAATCACACCCAACACCAAAATTTTATAGCCACATTATTTATTTATTTATTACATACCCACCCATCTCATCAGAGACACCTGACCCAATCGCAATCATGATCTAATCCCTTGATCTTCCTGACTGGTTATTTTAAATTGGGGTATTTTAATTTGGTTTTAATCATTAATTAATCTAGGCATTATTGTACAGACTTATGTTTAATTTGTTTTTATGGGGTTTGTAATTTGCTGTATATAATGTTTTTTATAATGTTTTTTTATTCTGTCTGTACACCGCCCCGAGTCCCCTAGGGGAGAGGGAGCGGTTAACAAATCCAATAAAAGTAAAGTAAGTAAAGTAACTACAGTATATCGTCAACAAGGAAAACTTGGCACAAGAGTACAATTAAATACATTCACTTTTAGGATCCCGTTTGTTCTAATATGCCATAAAATGTATACAAAATTCTGCTTCCTTGGAAAACTGACCCAGACAAACAAAAGAGGCCATGCTGAGATGGGAAAGTGTTAAATCAATGAAGAACCACCGAAACAAGACACACACATCAAGTTGTACTCCTCGCATGAAGGCTCTTTGATCTAGTGAAGGCTTCGATCCACAGAACAGAAACAGAACTGATTTCTACAATTCCATATTCCCTGCTTGGACAATCCAAAAGCTGCTCCAGAAGATGAGGGAATTCCAGGTGAAACAGGGTGATCACCAAAATGCACCATGGTAGACAGCATTGATAGGCATCGTTGTCCTATTTTAAATTTCCCTCAAACTTTTAAAACTTTTCGTATGGTTAAAGTTTGCCTTATAGCTGAAATAAATGTTACATTTCCAAATTATCTTTTTTAACCTCTCTTCTGCTCTTAATTTTGCCCGACATTATAACATTAATAATAATAAATAACCCTCCACTTTCTTTATTTATTCTGACATATTCCTGTCTTTCTGCTTATGTAAGTGCAGTTTGCCAACATTAAAACAAAATTCAAAACATAAAGCATGACACAAAACTCACAACAATTAAAATCAACATTAAAATATCAGGACAACTGAAATCTGTTAGCAAAGAAAAGCTCGGTACCTTCTCTAGTGGGTATAATTTTTCACATCGTCGCTATCCATCCATGGCGCTAAATTTACTTTAAAAATCTCCTATTACCATGCTCAAATCACTTCTTCACACTCTTTTTCCTAATGTTTGCCATCTGTTAATTTCACCTGGGCTAAGGCAAAATAATCTTGTAATTCATGCCTAATACAATCATCACCTTTGGGTCATATATTCAAAAGGTATCTTTCAGTATTGCTTAATTCAGTATGGAATTTTTCCTTCATCTTCCAAGAAGGAGCATTTCATTTTCTAAGAAAGACATTCCACGGTTTGTCATGAAGCTAATTTCAAGGTGCTATACCACCCTGCAGGGCTTCAAGGAAGAATAGCAGCATTTAGTTAGCACGGCTGAAGAGTGGGAATTTAGAAGAATTCCCAGACTGTAAGAAAAAAAAAATAGACTCGTTTGGTTTGTGTAATTTGTTGCTGTGTTTCTCCAAGCAGCAATGTACTCCCCCACCCCCTACTTCCTCTCCCTGGGCTCTTCTGGTTTCCCATTCATCTCATTTCTTTTAGGTAAAGTTCAGGTTTGATTTATTTCCTCGTATTTTCTCCTTCTAGACTTCTTACAAAATACAGCATATTGAATAAACTGGGGGAAATATATGTATGTATGTATGTATGTACGTACGTATTTGTGTTACAACCCCATTTGGTATGCCCAAATATGGGAGGGAACTCACTACTCCCCCTTTCTGTTTATCGGCTCAATGCAGGAGACCATCCAGGCAGAAAACCGTATTTTTAATGTTGCCTTTTTATATTTGTGTTTGGGCATACCAGGGGTTGTAACACAAATACATACCTATTTCCATGGCCTAGCTGATAAGGAAGAGAGCCTGTGGCTTAGTGGCAATTACATCAGCCTAATATGCAATACAGCCCTGGTTCGATTCCCAGTAAGGGTATGGCTAGCTGATGAGACCTAAATAGGTTGAAATAGATCTATACTAGTCTCCCTTTATTTATTTATCAGCACAAATACAACACACACACACACACACACACACACACACATATATATATATATATATATATTTGTGTTTTATTTGTACTGATAAATATATAAAGGGAGACTAGTATAGATCTATTTCGAGCTAATTAGCTCTCATCAGCTAGCCATACCCTTACTGGGATTCGAACCTGGGCTGTATTATATCTTAGGCAGGAGTTTTAGCCACTAAGCCACAGGCTGTCCTCCTTATCAGTTGAGCCAGGGAAATAGGTATTGAAGATGGCAACGTTTCGGCAGGATCTCACCTGCCATCTTCAAGCTGTGGGCTTAAAATGTGATCGGAGCTGCCGTCTTTCTGTAAGTCTTGGTGGGAGGGGATGGGGTGCTGGCTTTGTTTCAGTAAGTGGAATGATTGGTTGTGTGGTTGTATCATGATTGGTAGATTGGTGCTGATTGGTGCAGGCTGTGTGTGCATTGTTGTTTTGTATTTTAACGGCTTGGGTGGTGGGTGGTGTTCGTTTGTTGGCTAGAGCTGGTTTCCAGATGTTTGGTAGGCGGGAGGTATCATCACGTTTGTTCATGTTGTGGGGGTGTTTCTCTATTTCGATGGCTTCCATGATTATTCTCTTGTGGAGGTGTTCTGTTTTGGAGATTAACCTGGCTCCTTCAAAGTTGATTTCATGTCCTGTAGCTTTAAGGTGCTGGAAAAGGGAGGAAGTTTTTTCTTTTTTTCTTACATATATATATATGTATGTATGTATGTATGTATGTATGTGTGTGTGTGTGTGTGTATATATATATATATATATGCTGGTTTTGTTGTATTCGGGTCTTTTCCCGTGTAAGGTTGAGATTGTCTTTGCAACGTTTCGGCAGGATCACATCTGCCATCTTGAAGATGGCAGGTGTGATCCTGCCGAAACGTTGCAAAGACAATCTCAACCTTACACGGGAAAAGACCCGAATACAAAAAAACCAGCATACCTACACCCGTGAAAATCTACGAAAACATACATACATATATATATATGTTGTATTTGTACTGATAAATAAATAAATAATAAATCTGCCTGCATGGTTTTCTGTGATGAGCCATGTTTCCAGCAGCATTTAAGGCTGAAGAATAAATCATTGCACATTACCACACAGTTAATCATGGTCAAACCCTCTGAATGAGTAATTTGATGTTTGATTTATTTCTTTGAGGACTCTGCCATATATTCTAAAGCCACCTAATACAATGTGCCATAATCTGCCTGCATGAGTGTCATTTCCCAACCTTCTCTCCCTTTGTAGCTCTCCAGTCATCTGTACTCAGTGTAGATATACTGTAGATAGATAGATAGATAGATAGATAGATAGATAGATAGATAGATAGATAGATAGATAGATAGATAGATGATAGATAGATAGATAGATAGATAGATAGATAGATGATAGATAGATAGATAGATAGATAGATAGATAGATAGATAGATAGATGTAGATGTAGATGTAGATGTAGATGTAGATGTAGATGTAGATGTAGATATAGATATAGATATAGATCAAACAAAAATAGAACTGGTTGATTAACAGAATAACAGAATACAGAGTTGGAAGGGACCTTGAAGATCTTCTAGTCCATCTCCCTCTAGCAGGAAACCTTATAATGTTTCATATTAAATTTGGGGAAGCAAAATGAATGTGATTAAGGCAGGATTAAGGCAATATGATGCTGTCTTTGTAACTATAGTTATTTCAGTCCCTTGCCATGGATCTTCTTAATTGGGGTAGATGGCAGTTTTGGAGGAATGGGCACTGCAGGACACTGATCTGAAGAATAAAAATTATCTGTCTTTGGGTTAATGCATGGCTATCAGTTCAGGTTCAAGACTGGGCACGGGGAATATAGAATGCTTTAGAAGATCCAATCTGGATCGGAGGGGGCTGTGGTTTCACATGATACCTGCATCCCGCGGATGGAAGTTTGCTTGTTTGTGTGGTCCTGTTACTGGCATGCCACGGCGCCAATTCATAGACCACAGGTTGGAGACCCCTGCATTAGAGGGTGCCTCTGAGACAGGAAAGAAATGAGTCTTATATCAATCTCTGTCTGTGATTGGAAGTTTGACAGCTCTGTTTTAGTAAGTTTTGGGTGTGTCTGGACCATCTATACTAGGGCAGTCAAACTCCAGGCTGGGTGCCGGATCAAGCCCACGGGGATGCCCTGGATCTGGTTCAAGGGATGCCTGCCCTGGAAATAGTGAAGGACAGCCAGTGGGGGCCCATGCATGGCACTAAAATGGGTTGGATACATTCAAAAATCTTAGAAGAAAGTTGTGTGCAACTGTAAATTTAGATTTTCCAGGGGAAAAAAGAATTGTTGTAGTGTCCTAATGTCATATTTTTATCCTATTAAAAACTGCACCTAGTCAAATAAATTCCTTTTAATGGGAAGGACGACAGATATATCATTTTATTTTATTATGACACTCAACTAATTTGACATGTTTGACCAGATACAGAAACTCTCAAAAATGCTGTTCTGAGATCGCCTTCCATCATTTGATGTCCTCCTTTAGATTATAGATCTAAATTCCTACCCAATGTGATTCAGTTGGAAGGCACATGATTGAGAAAAATGTTCTGATATTTTGCTGTCCTCAAAGAAGAAGTTATTTTAATTGCAGATCAGATGTTTCATCTTCTATCAATCCAGCATGATTAAACCCTTGATTGCTGAAAGCCTGCCACTGGGTTAAGGTTAGGAGTCACATAATAACATGTGTATTAATACATGTAAAACAAATACTTGGTCTAATGGTTAAGACACTAAGCCAAAAACCAGGGGACTGTACATTCTAGTCTTGGCTCAGGCAAGGAAACCAGGTTGGGTAATTTGGGATCTCTCTCTCTCTCTCTCTCTCTCTCTCTCTCTCTCTCTCTCTCTCTCTCCCTCTCCCTCTCCCTCTCCCTCTCCCTCTCCCTCTCCCTCTCCCCCTCCCCCTCTCCCTCCCTCTCCCTCTCTCTCTCTCTCTCTCTCCCCCTCCCTCCCTGCCTCCCTGCCTCCCTGCTTCCCTGCCTCCCTGCCTTCCCTCCCCACACACATAAATTCACCTCAGAGTTTGGGTGAGGAAGATAGGGGGAGGAAGGAAAAGATTTAAAAAGTAGAAAAATAAAACAAACACCACAATATTTGTACTCTACAGTTTTAAGGGGCTTGTATAACTAAATATTTAGTATCATTTCAGCAACTGGAACAATCTTTATATTATTACACCTTTCTGTCTAATTTTTTTTTCCTGAGATGAAGCTTAGTCAAACACAGGAAGATTACAAGAAGGAAATGTCACTGGCTACATCTGCATAACATGGTAAGCTTATCAAATGGTTGGTTAGTTGGTTGGTTTGCTTGCTTTCTTGTTTTGGGCATAATGTGTTCCTAAGGGAGGTAAACCAGGTGTAGAAAGAACAGATACTTGGATTGCCTCCATAAAACAAGGCACTCTGGATGCCAAGGACTACAAGTTCCATCATTCCCATTCATCATGTGCTCATGGATTGATGGACCATAGTCCCACACATATGGAGGCTACCAGATGGGGATAATGTAAGCTCTGGGGCTGTGCTGGAAAGATAGCATAGCATTCCAATGCTATTCACATCAGTTCCCAGTAAATTGGCTCCACTTGCTTTGATAAATAATTGAATCTTATTAAATTATAGATTAAATCCATCTACAAACACTTCATTAATAAATAAAGTACCCTTGTATAAACTACTTTGAACTAATATGTTGTATGTTTTCCACTCTGCAGAAATACTAGAGGGCGGGAATACATCTCTATAAAGCTTGGCAATCTTGTATTATTGAAATATATTGCAAAACCAAAAAAAAAAATGAACTTCCTTGTTTATTTTCCATAATGCATCCTTTCTATGGAGCACAAAATGGGCAGGATCACATTCTTGCCTCATTCAGACACACCCTCTATGGCCAAGAGAGGGAGCAGCAAACCCAACACGAATTTCATCTAAAGAACGAGAGAGAATGTGCACAAAAATTATCAAAGAAGCCCAATAATGGGTCAGAGAAGCCCAAAGAAGGAATGGAGAAAGAATTTGCCTTTGACCCATTCCCACACCTTTCCTAGGCTACTAAAAAAAATTATCAACTGAACCTGGTATTAGTACAGGGAAAATCCTGATGTCAAAGAGATGGTCCATTTCAGGAATGAAATGCTACTGGTTTGGCCCAGTTTGCTCGAACCGGTAATAAAAATAAGTTTTAAAAAGTTCCGACAATCATGTAGCACATCTGATTGCCACACAGCTGATCATTGGAACTTTTTAAAAAAACTTTTAAAGCATTTTTTTTACTTTGGGCAAACCGGTAGCAGACTGGATGCAAACCGGTAGCAGACTTCAGAGCATTTCACCCCTCGTCCATTTGGCCAATTATTTACAGAAATAGATGATTAAACTCTCTGCAAATCAACAACCAATTTGCAGCCTAGTACGGAATAAGAGGAAAACCATCAAAAGTACAGGTATATTCAGGAAAGAAAACAAAAACGGATCCATAGCAAAGAGTTAGAAAACCAGGGTCTATTTCAGAAGACCAAACCCTAGTGTAGATCCTACCATTAGGCTGAGTGAAGCAGTGGCCACAGGCAATAGACCTAAATTAGGCTGTGTGTCTTATGCAGTTGATCCTCTCCTTTCCTAAACTGTACTCTGATTGATGGAGGAGGCTGGAATATAATTCGGAAATATAATCCCAGTTTTGTTCGCTTTGAAATATACTGTAGTTCAATCAATGTTTCTAATCAGGGATGGGTAGCCTGTTGGACTTCACATAAAGTGATGTGATGATTGGGTAATGTGTAGCTAAACATAACATGATTATTTCTTACGTGTCAGACTATAGTGGAACCCAGTGATAAACCTGACACAGTGCTAGCCCATCCTAAATATACTTATTCTGGACCAGAATTAGGCAATCTATTGCATTCCAGATGTTTGGGATTACCCAACCAGCAGTAGGGCTAACAATCAAGTTTTATGGCAGTTGAGATCCAAAATCTGATAAGGGTCAGATTGCTTCCCTCTGCCTCTAGCCTGGCATCAGTTCCACTTAGTTTTGTATACCTTGATTTGTTGTAGTGTCAATATCATGCTTTCTTGCAGATCTAGTTTATTGGGTTGGGGGGGGGGGGTTCAATATATTTTGGATATTGCTTATTTTTATTAGTGCCTATCCTTATGGTGGTTACGAGTGGAATGAATCTGGCAGGTCCAGTTCAGTCACTTTCTTAATTTTCCAACCTCGCGTTCATTCCAAAGCTTGTTCCGACTTTTCTGCGTTTTTAAAAAGTTTGCCTGAAAATTATATATTTTCACTATGTTTCATCTAATACTTTTGTTGCAGTACTTTTTCTAGCATCATGTTGTTGGGTGTATTAATTTCACCCAAAAATGCATCTTCTGCAGATTTTCCTTAATACTTTTGCACCTTTTTTTGGGGGGGTGGAGACTGTCAAAACTGATCTCGCACAAGATTTATAACATTCCAAGCGCTGCCTTTCAGCTTTGCATACAGGTTAAGAAGTGCATATTAGGGATCCCAACAAATTCCCGCCCCCATCCCGTCATTTCCAATTTTAAAATGCCAAGCACATAACTTTGCACGGCTTATGGAAACTCTACCTGAGGGAGATAATCACATTGATTTCGTCCAACCGTCTGAGCAGCATTACTGATTCTGATTGGAAGCAGAGAGGTGGCAAGCAGCACTAATGTTATTGCACTCACTAATATGTTTTTGACATGGCACACGTTTTTCAAACATGGAAATGTTGTTTACATGCTTCCCAATGACAGAAACAGAATTAGCTTCTCATGTATCATCATAATAAGAGGGAACCAGACAAAGCAAGCCATTCGTTTCCTATAACGTGTGTCAGTTTTTATAACATGATGACAAAAGACTCTGGCATTAAAAAACATTTTTTTAAAAAAATAATACTCTGGATCGCTTTTATATATTTCTATCCATTTTGCCTGAATACAAAGAATAACCTTTGCAATAATACAGAAGCTGCAAACACCAAACCATTAAATTGACAGTGTGATTTATCCCACTTCACGGTGCTTTAGAAGCAGTGGCCTATCGGCCTTGCAAGTCTCTCTTTTTATTCTTTTTTTTTTTACGGCTTAAAAGAATTGTAAGGAATGTACCTTTCGCTATTATTTATATTGATAAAAGCCACAGTATCATTTCTCATTCCTCACCTTAATTCACTTTTCACAGCATATGTGCAACTGGGATTCTGGTGTTTCAAGCAAAGGATGGCAGCATTTTCCATGCCTTGAAATATCAAATGCCTCTCTTGCGTGATTGGGAGGGAGGGGGGAAGCATTGAGGGCTTGATCTGATCTATGGTCAAAGCAGAAAGATGCCAAAGAGGAAGATGCTATAATGCTCAGCACTGTACCGGGAAGTGATGGCTAACCTTTTTGCCACCCAGAATGCAATGTGCATATGACACACACACCCTGTGTGCACTGCCTCCCCTGTGCATGCATGACCCGCCCCCTGCACTCCCTCCATCCCTGTGCATGCCCGCACAGCCCCGTGTCCCATTTTGTGCCTAGTAGACCTCCCTGCAGCCTCCTGGGACCAAAAATGGGCCACGGGGGGCACCGAACCCTCCTGCCCCCTGCCCCCATACATGCACGCACAAACCTCCTCAACCACCCCCTGCACACGTGCACATGTCTCCCATATGCACCCTGCCTGTGCACATGCGCAGCAGAGACCTGAAAATTAGCTGGCCGGCGGAAGGTGCACATACGGTGGAGCTGACCTGGGGCGACAGTTTGCGTGCCCGCAGAGAGGACTCTGTGTGCCATCTGTGGCATGCATGCCATAGGTTCGTCATAATGGGTATAGGGAGATGTATATACTGTGGTGCCTTTTAGGCATGATAACTAAATGGCTTGTCCCCAAATAGTGATACCCCTTAAGGACCTCTTAGGAATGAGGTGAGGTCAACAGTAGACAGTCTAAGGTTAAAGTTTTCGGGGTTTGGGGAAGAAACCACAGAGTCAGGTAGTGCATTCCAGGCATTGACAAATCAGTTACTAAAGTCATATTTTCTGCAATCAAGTTTGGAGCGGTTTACCTTAAGTTTGTACCTATTGTGTGCTTGTGTATTGTTGTGGTTGAAGCTGAAGTATTCATTGACAGGTAGGACATTGTAGCAGATAATTGTATGTACTACGCTTAGGTCTGACCAAAGACGGCGAAGTTCTAAATTGTCTAGGCCCAAAATTTCAAGGCTGGTGGCATAAGGTATTCTGTTGTGAGCAGTGGAGTGGAGGACTCTTCTGGTGAAATATCTCTGGATTCGTTCAATTGCATTTATGTCTGATATGCAATGTGGGTTCCAGACATATGAGCTGTATTCAAGAATTGGTCTAGCAAAAGTTTTGTATGCCCTAGTTTGCAGTACAATGTTACCGGAGAAGAAGCTAACATAATCAAATTTAAAGCAGTCTTTGTTATCAGCCAGAAAGAAAAAAAAACACAGGAACATTATGAGCTAAATTAAACAGTACACAGCACACAGAAGAAAAAAGGAAAGAAAAAAGGGAAACTCCCCCTTTAGATTTATAGCCACCAGCCGTAGCATAGATTGCATCATGCATGAGTCAGCATCTCTAGCTCAGGGGTGTCAAACTCACGTCGTCACATCATCATGCCGTGATGTATTATGACTTTTTTCCCCTTGCTAAACTGGGGTTGGACGTGGCCAGGGTGTGATGCATCCGGCCCACAGGCCACAAGTTTGACACCTCTGTTCTACCTAATCAACCAGACTTACAATAGTTCATTTACTGATCGTTCAGAGTTACAACACTGAAAAAATAGCATCCCCATGGTCATGTGATCAAGATTTATATGCTTGCCAACTGGTTCATACTTATGACCGTTGCAGCACGGTCACTTCAGGGTGACTTCGACACTTTTTGCAACCTTCTGACAAGCAAAGTCAATAGGGGAAGCCAGAGTCACTTAACCAGATTAATAACTTATCAACTGCAGCGATTCACTTAACAACTGTGGCAAGAAATGTCATAAAATGGGGCAAAACAAGTTATTAGTGAACGATATAAATTTTGGGCTCAATTGTGGTCGTATGTCGAGGATTTCCTGTACAAGAGTGTGTTGCGGCCTATTGTACACTTTCCTGATCTAGCTACTAAATTCAATAAACACGTCTCTATGGATCACCAATTTCTGAACCATTTTCCCCACAACTCTGGACTGGTGCCAGAAAAGGCCAAAGAGCCTGGCAAGACAATAAATGATTAACGGTGGAAGTTCTTTTGCATCTTTTAGTGTTACAGATGAATCTTCAACGTTCACTGTCTTTTCCTTTGGATCCTTTATCCATGGCTATGTGGGACAGTGGTTCTCACATTGGCTCTGGCCAATTAAAGCCACTGGGCAACAGTTTGGCGTACTTCACAGAGCTGTGGAAAGAAAATGAAATATTTGAGCTCCACATCCTCCAATTATGCGGTCACATAATTCCCACTCCTCTTTTAAGAGGCCATGATAATTTTTAACCAAAAGAGCTGAGTTGGCAAAGCTTGACCATCTGTCTTACAAAGCCATAAGATTTGGATTCCTTTCATGTTTTTCTTTAAGCTCCTTTCTGTTAAGTTTCTTTAATAGTTTTCAGTTTTATAATAATTATTTTCTATTTTATGAATGATTTCATGGTGATTTTTTTCCCAACATTGCCTATTGAGAAAAACAGTCTACCGTGTTTCCCCGAAAATAAGACTGGGTCTCATATTATTTTTGCTCCAAAAGATGCATTAGGGTTTATTTTCTGGTTAGGTCTTATTTTGGGGGAAATACAATACTAAATGCATCCATCTGGCTGACCATCTTAAATGGGGCTTATTTTGGGGGTAGGGCTTAAATTCCAAGCATCCTGAAAAATCATGCTAGGGCTTATATTCCAGTTGGGTCTTATTTTGGGGGGAACAGGGTATATAGGTGGTCCCCAACTACCAGGCCGTGGCCCTGTTATTAGTTTAACAACTGCAGTAACTGCACTTAATAACTGTGGCAAGAAAGATCATGAAATTGGGCAAAAGCCACTTAACAACTGTCTTGCTTACTAACTGAAATTTTGGGCTCAATTGTGGTCATAGGTCGAGGACTTCCTGTATTAGTACTCATGGTTTTGGTTTCTTCTTTGGGGTATCTTGAAGGGCTAATAGCAACAAAATGTATGATTTGCATACCCTCTTTTGTCAAGACACATTTGGTAGAGAGTATGAAAATTCTGGAGATCTGCTGAAATTCAAGTTCAAAATTTGGTTTGCTGTAAAACAGATTCCTATCTTTTTTGGACGCACCTCATCTTGGGCAATGGTTTATAGGGCAACATATCTTGGGTAGCTCTGAATCCTTTCAGAACCTCTATAGATTCGCTATCTGTCAGGGCTTGGACTTACTTATTTTTCTGATGTTCATTTAAAAAGAAAAAAAAACAAATGCATGAGGTGTATATATAGGTAATGCTCAAGTTACAAATGTAATTGAGCCTCCCAGTTATGGTCGTAGGTGGCTTACAATGTCAGCATATTGCTCCCAACAATCTGGATCCTCATTTTACTGACCCTTGGAAGGAAGAAAGGCTGAGTCAACCTTGAAGCCCCATCAGGATTAAACTCTAGGCTGTACGCAGAATCAACAATGCAGCAGGTGAGACTTGAACTGCTGAACTGCTGGCAGCCAGCCGGCAGTCAACAGAATTAGCCTGCAGTGCTGCATTCTAACCACTGCGCCACCACAGCTCATAAAGCGGGTCACCATGTGATCAGACCTAATTTTATGCCTTTATTGTGATGATTGTTTAGCAAAGACGGCAGCTGTCTTTTATTTGCTAAGGGGCTGTTCTTACTCAAAATTGAAAGTAAAATGTTATAAATAGCAGTTCCAGGACCGTGGGGAACTACATATAAATGCAGGCTGGCTGCCATCTGCCAAAATGTGGTCATGTGACCATGGGGAGAGGGAGAGACATCAGAACATCGAAACTGGGTCATAGTTATCTTTGGGGGGGTCTATTGTAAGCTGAAAATTACCTTTAGTTCATTTGATTGTGGCAATGATCCAATTTGTTCCTCTCATCATTTTATTGTCCTAATTGGGGGCGGGGGGGGGGGATCGAACAGTGATAATAGAGAGCCAAGTCTTTTTATGACTTCTCAGTTCTGCTAATGTTGAGCATCTTCTGTTATTTACTCTGTTTTTCCAATGGGAGAATGAAGAAACTTTTCAAATGGTTTCTCACTTCTAACATCAGAACATTAAGTGAACTTGCCGAGGGATGCTTCCGTGTAAAATTAAGAGCATGCAAGGCACACTGAAAAACCCAGATACTCAGATGTGCCTCTGCGTGTTTATATAAGGATAAACTTTTATTGGTCTTACCTATCTCTCAACCTGTTTATAAAAATGAGCTTGTTCAGGCTCATTGCATGGAACTGTAATGTCTTTGCCCTTTGGGTTGCCTTTGAGTAGTTCCTGCTACATAAGTAGAAAGCATCATTCTGGAAAGATAGGCTTTTTTTAATGTCAGCAGAAAGTGTACGGTAAACACAAAATGAAATTTTAAAAAAGCTTGGAGCAGGATATTTGGGACTTAGAACAAGACAGCATTTTAGTATGTGTTATTCATACTGAGGGTCTCCTCCTGATTTTTACTCCCCCAATGGGCCTCTTTCAGGCAAAACATATTCAAGGATTCACAGAATTAACAATATATCTGGGTCTGCATAACACATTTTAACCAGATTGGTTTAATCCCGGGGTGTCAAATTCAAGACCAGCGGGCCAGATCCAGCCCATGGGTGTTTAGATCTGGCCCATGGGGCTGCCCTGGAAACAGTGAAGGACTGGCCCGTAGTGTGTCTGCCAGTGAAAATGGAGCTCAGGAGGGTCTTGTGCGTGGCCTCCCCAAGATCTGTATTTTGCAGTTGGTCTACCAGTTACAAATCCATCTGGTGGTGATGCTGTCTAACCCACATTTTTCTACTTTATCTAGTAGTCGTTTGTGGTCTACTTTATCAAATGCCTTACTGAAGTCCAAGTAAATTATATCGACAGTATTCCTCTGGTGCACTAATTTTGTCACTTTGTCAAAGAATGAATAAGATTAGTCTGGCATGATCTGTTTTTGAGCTCTCTCCATTACACAGCGCTAGGGATTCGAACCACTGAACAGCCGACCTTCTGATCAACAAGCTCAGCGTCTTAGCCACTGAGCCACCATGCCCCTTTTTTGAGACTTGGTGGTTGCTTAATTTATGGTTCAGTTTCTTGTGTAAAACCATGAAAGTGGATGAATTTGGTAGTCAAGTAGAAACATAGCAAAGCAATAATTAGAAAACCTGCCAATTGAATATTTATAGTTGAATCTTTAAAAGTTTATTTGAAGTGATCAGTTATAATCAGTTTAGTACTAGAGTGAAGAGCCAAGTTGACCTCAGCTAATTCCGCAACAGAGTAAATTAAATAAAGAGGTTTAAATTTTTATCCCCTTGATCTTGAGGAGTTATTTTGGGAGCAATCCGAACTCAGTAATGTAAAGAGTTCCAGTTTACTTCTAAAGTGTTAAGGCCTGAAAATGCAGCATTATCAATGAGCATGGGAACCCAGGAGTTTAGTAGAGCCTATGCAGCAGCTGTATTGGTCATTGATGGACAGATGATTATTTTTGTTATGAGTTTTGTTGAATGGTTTATATCAAACCTGGGCATTTTATGGTCCACAGTATCCCTGTCCATCAAGGGGCAGCAGTGGCAGCAGTCCTCCATGTAGCAAGTAGTTCTTTCACGTAACCCTTTGGGAAAATTAATTGCCCACTCCTGGTTTATATTGTGTGTGTATTCTTATATGTTTGTATGGTTTTGATGTTTTCTATTGTTTTTTTTTATTGTTTGTGAACTGCCCGGAGTCATGTGCTTGAGATGGGCAACTACTATACATAAATTAGATAAATAAATAAGTAAGTAAATAAATAAATTAATGAATCTATTCAATCTGAATAGCAAAAATAATACAGGTTGGGATTTGCACTTTGATGGCCAAATTTGGCCCTAGATTCTGTCTTAGTTTACCTTTTCCAATAAGCAACTAAGTCAGATCATCATTTAAAACTAATTTATTAGAGTACTTTGATAAAGTGCAGTCTCCCTATGAAAAGGGAGAAATGGATTACATTTACTTTTTTATTTAGCACAACAAAGAAGTTCAAAGCAAAAGTTGATTAGTTTAGAAATAGTCATCGGTTCTCTTACATCACAAGAGTTCCAGCATCCAATGATATGTGAGCATAGCCACAGAAAAGAGCATGGTGTTCTGGGTAAAAGTAAAAAGTATAAATTTGCTAGATAGAAGATATGTATGTATGTATGTATGTATGTATGTATGTATGTATGTTGACCATGGATGTGATGACGTCCAGGCGGGTGGGCGGAATCTGCTACCGAGCATACCTGCCAAAGTAAGTAGAACAGCAAGTTGGGGGGAATCCTCTGTGCCATGTGATTTACATTAGCTAGAAAACAGGATTTCCTGCTAATATAAATCTCGGCTCAGAAATACCAGTTTGCCCGAACTGGTAGCATTTTTTTACTACCAGTTCTGGCGAACCAGTAGCTTTTTTTGCTACCAGTTCGGGCGAACCGGTCGGAATCAGTAGCATTTCACCCCTGGACTACAGGAACCAGGAGTACCACTCAGGTGACCCTGACAACACAGATAAACCTCCAAGTCCTTCAACAACCCTCTAAAAGGATGCAAATGACCAGCTGTTTGTAAGGAATATAAATCCTTCCATTCCCCATTACCCTGTCAGAGCTGCAGAAGCTTCTTGGATGAGGAGTGAAACGTCTACAAAAAAACCCCAAGAAAGTCCAGTTGCCTCCTGAAAAAGCACCTTTGGGACAACTATGACCTGGAAGACTGAGAATCTCTACAGACTTTTAGCTATACAATTTAGGATGAACACTCTTTGAATGGTGTGGGAGTAGGAATGGATTTCCAGAGAAAAATAATTGCAGACTATAGGAACCAGAAGCACTACTCAGGTGATCCTGAGGACACAGATAAATCTCCAAATACTTCAACCACCCTCTAAAAGGATGCAAATGACCAGCTGTCTGCAAGGAATATAAATCCTTCCATTCCCCATTATCTTGTCAGACCTGAAGAAGCTTCTTGGATGAGAAGCGAAATGTCTTCAAAAGAAAGAACAAGAAAGTCCAGTTGCCTCCTGAAAAGGCACCTTTGGGATAATTAGCCAGTGCAACCATATTCCCAAAACCCTGTATTACAAAGTCCATCCTCTGTGGCCCTCGACTTAAACCAAAATTGACATAGGGCTGTATAGAAGTATTTACATTCTGAGCCAAGCTGATCTGAACAGCTTCAGGCAGGGCCCACTTCATCTTAGGCCCGAAGTGGGACTTTGCTTTGGAAAACTGGAGGCATCGTCCATATCAAACTGCCTTACATAGAGAAATAAAAAATGTCGTTATGTTTTCACTTTTTGACAGGTTTGTGTAAAATGTTCAGGCAGAGCAGACTTTTCAGACTCAGTGAAATCTACTGAATGTCAGATAAATAAAAGAGAAGGAATAACATTTTTATTTCCTTGAGAGTAGGATGAAATTTGCAGGTGCCTTTTCTCCTGCAGGGATGAAGCCTGCCAAATTTCAAGTGAGAAGGGATGAGAGTTTTGTGCAAAGTAAGACTTTGATGCTTGGAACATTTATTTATTTAGCAAATGTATAGATGAGGGACATCGGAGCTTCCTTCTCTATATGTATAGTATGAAAATGACAGACTTCATTTCTAGTCTAACAGGAAGGAGGAGAAAAACATTCTTGTAAAGTGTTAGATACACCCATACATCGCGGATTCTTTCCTTGTCCTGCCGTTGGTGCTGACTTGTGATGCTTCACCATTCGGCATCAGTGCCATCCTCAGCCACTGTATGCCCAACAGAACCGAAGCCCCTGTTGCATTTTACTCCAGGACCTTATCCACCGCAGAGCGGAACTACAGCCAGATGGACCGTGAGGCTTTGGCTGCTGTGGCCGGAGCAAAAAGGTTCCACATGTACCTTTATGGATGGGACTTCAAACTGATTACAGACCACAAGCAGTTGTTGGGCTTACTGGCTGGGGACCGACCTACCCCAGTGTCTTTATCACCCCGCATGACTAGATGAACAATTTTCCTTACTGCCTACTCCTACCGCTTCATCCAACAACCGGGCTCCACTTTGGGGCATGCTGACACTCTCAGCCACTTCTTGCCACTGCCCTCTGCCTGAACTTCTTGCTGACCCTACCCCAAGACGCCAGTCCTCCTTATTGACTGCCTGGAGACTGGGCCTGTCTCATCCACTGACATTGCCTGTCACTCTACGAAGGACTCCACAATCAAGCAAATTTTGAACTGGGTGTGGAGGGGGTGGACCAAGGGGCCTGCTGGGGCTGATTTTAAAATGTATTTTGCTAAACCCGATGAGTTATCGGTGGTAAATGGCTGTCTACTGTGGGGCGACTGGGTTGTTGTTCCACCCAAACTGCGCATTGCAGTATTAGAGGCTTTACATGTAGGGCATCCTGGAATTGTCAGGATGAAGTCTTTGGCTAGGAGTTACATCTGGTGGCCTAACATTGACAGGGAGATTGAAGAATGGGTGGCTACCTGCACACCGTGCCAGTAGTCCAGACCAGCTCCCCCAGAGGTGCCCACTAAGGAGTGGGAGCGACCTCAAGCACCATGGTCTAGGGTGCACTTTGATTTTGCAGTTCATGCCCAGACATTCTTAGTAGTTGTGGACGCTTACTCAAAGTGGTTAGAGTTAGTCCTGATGACCTCCACAATGGCAGAAGTGGTCATCAAGGTGCTACAGAGACTTTTCTCCATGCATGGCCTGCCCGACATCTTGGTCTCTGACTACAGGCCCCAATTCATGGCCATGCAATTTGAGACCTTTCTAGCAGCTCAGGGAATCAGGCATGCCCTGGTAGCGCTATGGTCAGGCAGAGAGAATGGTGAGATCTGCAAAAGAGGCCCTCTCTAGGATGGGCCCGGGAATTTGGCAAACATGGGTTGACCGTTACCTACTAATTCAGCACATCACACCCAGTGCCACTACTGGAAGAAGCCCCTCCGAGCTTCTCATGGGTCACCGGCTAAGGTCCCACTTAGACCGGCTACACCACAATTATTCTGCCTCATCGCCCCCAGACTCCACAAGCAAGATTCGGACTTAAAGCGTAGGTGACTCGGTATATGCCCACAACTACGCCGGGGGAACTCTGTGGATTCCTGCCACAGTGATAGGCATACCGCCCCTCTCTCTCACCTCCTAGAGCTCGAGGACGGTAGGAATTGGAAAAGGCATATTGACCAACTCCGTGGCCGCCTCTCCAACTCTACTCTTAGACAACCAGAGGTAACTCCTGCACGAGTTAGCCAAAGACCTATCCAAACGGAGCAAACGCCTACTCCTTCCACAGCCAGCTCAAGCCCGAGGGTACTGGTGAACTTATCTGGTTTTGTTGCAGGCCCGCAGCGAGCTCTGAGCGAACCAGCTCCAGAAGCTCCAGCCGCAGCCTGTGAAAGGTTCCAGGAGTTTCCACCAAGGAGAGCTGTGGAGCAAACAGGTCCTTCCGACCTGTCCAAGGAAACCCCTCCTACTGAGCTACCCAAAAGCCCACCTACCTGCGTGACTACGTTACCAGTAGGATTGTTCCATCTAAAAGGGGAGGGGTGTTAGATATTTGTACTAACTGCAGTGGTTTCCACCAAGGTCCTCTGTTCCGGCAGGAACAGAGGTTTAATCCTATTGGTTGAAGGGTCTGACAGCTCCCTATAAAAAGGCTGCTGTCAGACTCAACCTTCACTGGATTGTTCTCACTTGTAGTTAATAAAGAGCTGTTGTTACCATTGAGCCTGTGTGTGCGTATCCATTACCCAATCTAACATAAAGTACTTAAATTCTTAGTGAGAAAAAAACCACATAAAGTATAATGTTCTATTTTACCAGTGATTATTATAAAATGATCCCTGTTGGCTGATTGTACCCAGAAGTTGGCTTAATTTTCTTTATAAGAGGGAAAAATTTGGAAGCTGTATACCTCAATAGGTTATATCAAATGTAAAATAACATCTGGTTCTTGGCTACAGTATTTATTGATATTTTTTTAAGCTATCTGCTTTTTCATTCTCTAGGCCAGGAACATGCTGTTGCATTCTGATAGCTGAAAACAAGTTGTATCTCATGTGATATAACATGTCTGAAAGAGTAAGGGAAAAATCAATTAAAGCAAATACCTACTGCTTTCACTCCCGATAGCAAAAATATCAAATGATCTCAGTTGTGAAAATAGAGAACTGAATTGCAACTGGTCATGTTATCTGCGTAATGCAGCTACTCCTTTATTTATTTTTTTACGGCACTGAAGGACTATAACATAAATGAATCATCTGCTGGAGGGAGGTTTTCCAATATCTGTTTCAATAAAAGCAATCCAACAACTCTCAGATAGCGATCTCTAAAATAATTAATTAAATGAATAAATAAAATGTACAGAATAACAGAGTTGCAAGGCACCTTAGAGGTCTTCTAGTGCAACCACTTCCTCAGGCAGGAAATCCTATAACATTTCAGACAAGTGGTTGTCCAATCTCTTCTTTAAAAACTCCACTGTTGAAGCAGCCATAACTTCTGGAGGCAAGTTGTTCCACTGATTAATTGTTCCAACTGTCCGGAAATTCCTCCTTCATTCTAGGACAGTTCTCTCCTTGATTAGTTTCCAAACATTGCTTCTTGTACGAGTAAGTCTGAAGCAAGTAAATGGAATAGGAATGGGACTGTTCAAACTGAATTGAGAAGTACAACTCAAACACAGCTCTTGGATGTCTTGATGATGCCTGAAGTCCAGATCAAGTTGGCCAAGCTGGATGAGCATTTCAGAGCTTCCAACCCAACATAGCCATTAATATAGAGAATGAAAAGGCTTGGTTCAGAGGTCTCCCTAAACATAGGTCTCTTAATTATATATCGTCTAAATTCACATAACCTACTAAGCTAACATAGGAGTTCATGCAAGCCATACTGAGTTTTGTTTGACTGGATTAGCAGTTTAGATGGATCTAGCCAGAATCATGACAAAGACCTTGCATTGCACTGACTTGAAAAGTAGCCGGTTGTCACAGATTGTGGATGTGGGTTCTCAGGATTGAATAGACAAAAACATAGTGCGCAAGAACTGGTGTGTCAACCAGTTCAACGTTTTTCTTGATTCATTAACTTTACACGATAGAAATGCTTTCGTTTCTCTAATAAAGTGACTTCTACAGCTAGAAACTAAGTAAGCAAAATATAATTAAAACATATAAGCAAATATATGGAATAAAAAGAATGTAGTAAAAATCAGAAATCAATTGTTGCCCTTCAACCATTTCCCTGCCTGCAAAAGCAACTCTTCTATTACCAATAGTTACCTACCCAACTATTTCTAAATGGGTATAGCAAAAACAGATTTTGCTATATCATCCATAATTTTTATTTCAATAATAATGATATCACTGATTATTTGTTGGATAAGAAGAAGGTTGCTCAATAAAAACATATTGTTGTATGAGACCTTGGAGTTAAAAGTTTATGAAAACATTACATATTCTTGGCATGACTGTTTCGGTTGATTAATTTTAAAAAGCAGAATAGAGGTATAATCCCTTAATCAGATCAGCCCTTTAAATACTGCAATGCTCACTAAAAAGCCTAGGAATAACAAGAAAAGTAAGAAAAATTGAAACAAGCAATAATAAATTTCAGCAATTTCTACAAATAGACCAACCTTATTAATACCGAATTATTAATCACCGAATATAAAGAGCAAGGATGTTGAAGTCTATTTCACACAACATAACATTTTTGGCATGGATACCAAAACTGTCTGAACTCTGCATGCATGTAAACACAAAAATATTTTGTTCATGACAGTGTAACAGAAAGATACAGTAACTGCAAATAATGCAGTTTGCCATGCATGTATTTATCCCTTGGACACCTTGCAACTTATGTGATTTTTGTCTACTTAAGTGATTTCAAACAGAGCGAAGATTTGTAAATATTTTGAGCCACGTTTAAAGTCCCCTGGCTAGAAAGCAGGAGTGGGTGTGTTCTAGACTCATCTAAGCCATGAAAGACAACTGGGTTACTTTGGGCTAGTCACTCTCTCTCAGTGCAGCCCACCTCATAGCAAGGTTGTTACTGTAGGAAAAATAAGAGGAGGAAGGTGTGGTGGATTTGTTTGCAACCTTGAATTATTTGTAAAAATAATAAAGGTGGGAATGATGGATGGATGGGTGGGTGGATAAATATACGAAAGATAAGAGAGAGAGACAGACAGACAGACAGACAGAGATGATAGATAGATAGATAGATAGATAGATAGATAGATAGATAGATGATAGATAGATAGATAGATAGATAGATAGATAGATAGATAGATAGATAGATGATAGATAGATGATAGATAGATAGATAGATAGATAGATAGATGATAGATAGATAGATAGATAGATAGATAGATAGATGATAGATAGATAGATGATAGATAGAATAGATAGATAGATAGATAGATAGATAGATAGATAGATAGATAGATAGATAGATAGATAGATAGATAGATAGATAATGCACAAACGGACAGAAGGACAGACAGATGTCATCCTCCAAAATCTAAGCATAGCTAGTAGAAAGAATGGATGGGCCCAGTTCAAAATTGAAAAATAGTTTAAGTACAATTAAAATAAATTAAGAGACCTGAAAGATGATGGTGATTCCCATATAATTGGCCATTTTCTCCTTTAGCACCTTGAAAAATTACAGTTCAGCAACAACTTTGGAAAGGGCTCTGTGGAGACGCTTAAGGCATTGGACTGGTTCAGGCAAGTAAGTAGTAACTTGGCCTCCCACGCCCCAAACTGGTTCTATCAGTGGTGCCATAGGTGGCTCCATAGGCAGCGCCATCTTGTTTTTTGCTACTGCACATGTGCAGAAGCAATTTTTTCACTACTGTGCGTGCATGCATTGTGTGCATCAAGTGCACATCCAAAGCGTGTCCCTGAGCAAATCGGCAGTAAAAGAAGCCAGAACCCACCCCTGCATTGTGGGACTAATTGTGATCCTGGCATCTCAGTCATGTGCTTCTGATGTGTTATTGAAGATCTCCCCTTGCCCTAGCAGTTAGACCCTCTTCATATGACTCCTGGGCAACAACTCAGGACTTCCTGAAAAGAAGAGAAATATGCCTCTCTTTCACCAAATATCCAAACCTTGGGCACCAACTACTAAATGGTTAAGAATCAATCAGTAAGAAGTGCCCAGGGCAGAAAGTAATCCAAGACTGACATTGCCAAATGCATATCCAAAACAAGATCTCAGTTAAAGAAGTAAGAGTTGGGGACTTCAAAGCCTTCAGTTTGGAAGCCAGACTGACTGCCACTGTCATTGGTCTATGCCAGGGGTGTCCAAACTTGGCAACTTTAAGACTGTGGACTTCAACTCCCAGAACTCTGCTGGCTGGGGAATTCTGGGAGTTGAAGTCCACAAGTCTTAAAGTTGCCAAGTTTGGACACCCCTGGTCTATGCTGAGTGCTAGTTCTTGACCAACAGGTCTTTTCATCAACAGTTGAATGTGAATGTATCGTGTAACCAATGCTTACATATTTCTTTTGGTTTTGCAGATTGCTGCAGATTGTTAGGACAATCCAGGGATCATTTTATAAGTCAGGGTGTGAATTGTACAAATACATAAAGATCTGCAAAAGGTCTAATGATATGTAGCACAAACAAGGTGATTTTTGAAAATCTAAGCAAGATTGGGTCAGCTTGATACTTGGGTGGGAGATTATCAAGGAATCCAAGAATCTTTGCTAGAATGAGAAGTGAAAAAACATCCTAGAAGAATGCAGCGGCAAATCGTGTACATACTGTTGACAAGAAAATAGGATGGTTCTGTCTGGGAAGTCCCCAGGAGAGCAGTGTTACTTATTTTATTTTATATAGCAGTAGCACTTAGACTTATATATCACTTCACAGCACTTTACAGCTTCTCTAAGAGATCATTGTGGCCACCCACAGCCAAGAGAGCTGGCAGCAGAGTCAGACAGTGAGGAGGTTGTGGAGGAAAATGACCAGTCCTGGGGGCTGAGGAAAGCTCAGATGAGGGCTCTGCATCAGAGGCAGAGAGGGAGCTACACAGCAGGGAGGCAGAGGAACAGCTGGAGCCTTTTCCCCAGTGTGCATATGCACAGAGCTGCCAAAAGACAAGAACAACTAATAAAGCAGAATCGACTTGGGAGTAAAGCCACACCATGAAGGTGATTGGCCCTTCCCGTAGGAAACAAAAGAGGAGCGAACAGGGAGTGGGCTTTTGCAGGAAACAATTTGTTCCTTCGGTCGTTTCAGGAGTGGAAAGTTCTGTTTGTGACTATAAGAGACTCTGTGCCAAGTGTTGCCTTGCCCTGCATTTGGAAACTAGTTATCTGGCAGCTCTCCAAGTGAGATAAGGTTTGTGTTGATAAATATTCCTCTGAAAGACTGTTTGCCAAACCTTGCTGACTGTGAATGAAAGGAGTTTTGCCAGGACCAAGACTCTGCTTCATGCTTTTTAAGGAAGCCTGGGTCAGAACAGAGGTTTACAGAGTCAGCATATTGCCCCTAACAATCTGGGCCCTCATTTTACGTCTTCAGAAGGATGGAAGGCTGAGTCAACCTTGAGCCAGTGAGAATCGAACTGCTGGCAGTCATCAGAATTAGCCTGCAATACTGCATTCTAACCACTGCGCCACCACGGCTCTGTATACATAAATACACACGCACTCACATACACATGCAGGAAAGCTGGGCAGCTATCATCCAGCATCATGACTAGCTAGCAAAAGTGATTTAATCCTTCCCTCCCTATTTTCTCTCTAAAAACAATTCGCCCTGAACAACAAGAACGGACAAGAGAGCAATAGAGAAAATTCCCATCTATGTCAACCAGAATTAGAGTCAGGCATCCTCCATTAGCAAAACATTTCTATTTTTCATTTACGATTTTCTAGCTACACTGTAGGAGTTTTGTATGTAAAACGTGTTGCTCGTACACATGTTAAGTTTCACCTCATAAAATAGAGTCTGTGAGGTAATCAGGGTTATAAATCAGCTCAGGTTCCTCTGGATAATTTCTTAGGGAAAGCAATAGTTGTTGGAGACCGCTACACAAGTTAAGATTCAGCTGCCAGGACTTTAAGTGCAAGCCATCCAAGCAGGCAAGAGTGTGATGAAATGTGAGAAGCGAGCCTTATCTTAGACAGACAATATCTCAGTGTCACAAAGGTTTCAGTGGGGATCTATTAAAATGAATGATTACATTTTTAATTTGTAAGATCTGATCTTTTCTTTCCCTCTCCTCCGATAGAGTCTTCCATCACTAATCTTATATAACTTTGATTAACTGATATGTACCACTCGGAAACACAAAGGGTCACATTTTTATTAGCGCAACTGACATGTAACAGCCAAGAGAGATCGGAGCATCCCCTCTTTTTGCTGTGTGAGAGGAATCATATTATTTGAATGATTATCTAAACCCGTTCGTCATTGTGTTACTAGGCTGTGTGTTCCTGCAATGCCCCACACAGGAGCATAGAATGAAATTTGTACCCTTGTTTTAAATGTATCAATATCTAATCATCCTACTAAGTGCCTGACTTTGGCTGCCTGGGTTATTAGTTTCAGTAGTATTATTCTCTTCTCCAAGGACAATTTCTCCAATTATATCGGAATGGCTGTTACAAGGTCAGGGGAAAATTGTAAAATTACTGTTTATCAATCTCTTCCTCTTTTCCTCCATCCTTTCAACAGCCAGAGTCATTCCAAAGCAACTCACAGGTCACAGACTTCAATTTGGATAGCCATTCTGTAGCACAGGTGTGTTACATTTGAACTGGATTACCAGCTTGCCTGTTTTGCTTTGCTGTCATTCAGCTTTCAGAAATAGATTTAACGTGGTGGCAAATGATGGGGCTATCCAGAGGTGGTATTCAGCAGGTTCTGACCAGAACCGCTTCTGGAGTTCTGGAGAACCGCTAGCGGAAATTTTGAGTAGTTTGGAAAACCAGTAAATACCACCTCTAACCAGGCCCTGCGCCCATCTATTCTCTGCTTCACGAGTCCCAGCTGATTGGGAGGAAATGGAGATTTTGTAGTATCCTTCCCCTGCCACGCCCACTAAGCCACGCCCACAGAACCGGTAGTAAAAAATTTGAATCCCACCACTGGGGCCAGGGCCAGATTTAGATGAAAAGAGGCCCTAGGCTCTTCCACTTATGGGGCCCTTTCACCTCCCATTTTTAAGTTTGTAAATTACATGAGAGATAATAAAATACATCATTACTGTGATATATATCAATCTATTAAATGAAACATGTTGTAATTGGTACTAACCTTTATAAAAAATGTGGCACAGATAAATAAAAGGCCCCTCTTGATCTTGAGGCCCTAGGCTGAAGCCTAGTTAGCCTATAGGAAAATCCGGCCCTGACTGGGGCTACCTGATCTCTCAGGGAGACAATCCTAATTTGAGAGCAGTGTCGACAGCATTCTGTTTTTACATCATGATTATAGATTCTGATTTGATAAGAAAGGCACCAACCCAGCTGCCAATCAGTTGGAACTGTGGAAAAATTAAAGAAAGCTGCCCAATGCCACACCCTCAGAAGATGCCTGCAGGAGAAAGAGGACTCTGGTGCACGTCACCCAATATGCTTACAGTCCAACATTATATGTAGAGATTATTCAGCCACATTAAGAGTAAAGCTCTCTACTTACGAGCTCGTTAAAACATTATCAAAAAATGATTACACCTGTGGGGAATATGGTGTAAGAGTTTTATGTTTTCAAGGAGAGTTGTTAGTCTGCAGAGGCCAGTTAGACAGCTGCCCCTAACATGTCTAATTTATTTTCTCTATATATGGATAACCTGCTTTTCTATGGGGGCTCATTGTGGTTGCTATATGTGCCTGGCTGTCTCTCTGGAAAGAGAAGGACTTGTTTTGCCATCTAAATTGACTCAGTTATGGACCTTGGACTAAAGATAGAGCCGTTTGTTTCAAATAAAGCTGGGTTTTGTTCGTTTTTAAATACTACTCAATATTCAAATTGGGATGGGCAATTTATGGTCCACTGCATAATTTGGGATTTATTGAGGCCTTTATTCTTTATCCTTTACCAGGGACACAGTGGCTCGGTGGCTAAGATGCTGAATTTGTCGATCAGAAAGGTCAGCAGTTCGGTGGTTTGAACCGCTAGCGCTGCGTAATGGAGTGAGCTCCCATTACTTGTCCCAGCTTCTGCCAACCTAGCAGTTCGAAAGCATGTAAAAATGCAAGTAGAAAAATAAGAGCCACCTTTGGTGGGAAGGTAATAGCGCTCCATGCGCCTTCGACATTTAGTCATGCCAGCCACATGACCACAGAGACATCTTCAGACAGCGCTGACTCTTCGGCTTAAAAATGGAGATGAGCACCGCCCCCTAGAGTCAGGAATGACTAGCACATACGTGCAAGGGGGGCCTTTACCTTAACCTTATCCTTTACCATCAAATGGTGGGGTGAATGGAAACAGCAGCCCAACAACATTTGGGCTCTTGATCCTAACTTAAATTTATTTATTTATTTATTTTATTTATTTCTTGGATTTCTAAACCGCCCCCTCTCCCAAAAAGGGACTCGGGGCGGTGTACAGTCAAATGCAGATAAAAATACAATAGTAATATAAAACAATTAAATACATTTAGATGGAGGAGATAAGGCTGTACAAGAAATAAATATACTATAAAAACCCTAAAAACACCCCAATTAAAACCCAAACCCAATTAAAATATATCCCCGGGAGGCAAAACTAAGAGAGTGCCAGGCCAGCTGATTGAAATAGGTGAGTCTTTAATTTTTGACGGAAGGAACGGAGGTTGGTGGTAGTTCGAATGTCGGGGGGGAGGTCATTCCAGAGGGTTGGGCCCATCACAGAGAAGGACCTACTCCTAGCGGACGGCACCAGGAGGAGTCCCTCCCTGTGTGAGCGGATAGGTCGCAAGGACGTGTGTGGAAGGATGCGATCCTGCAGATAACTAGGTCCTATGCCATGGAGCGCTTTAAAGATGGTGATCAGTACCTTGAAACGCACCCGAAAGGCCACAGGTAGCCAGTGCAGCTCGCGCAGGAGAGGTGTTACGTGGGAGTAACGTGTACTCCCCATGATAACCCGCGCGGCTGCGTTCTGAACTAGCTGCAGTCTCCGGATGCGTCCCAAGGGAAGCCCCATGTAGAGGGCATTGCAGTAGTCCAGGCGAGACGTCACCAGCGCATGAGTGACCGTGCGCAGGGCACTCCGGTCCAGTAGGGGGCGCAATTGGTGCACCAGGCGAACCTGGTGGAACGCCCCCCTTGCCATGGCTGCCACATGGTCCTCCATTGACAGCCGGGCATCAAGGAGGACGCCCAAATTGCGCGCCCGCTCCACAGGGGACAGTTGTTCGCCCCCTATGGCCAGCGATGGCGTCAGCTGGCTGAACCGAGGTGCCGGTACCCACAGCCACTCAGTCTTGGAGGGGTTGAGTTTGAGTCTGTTGTCCCCCATCCAGACCCCAACGGCTTCCAAACACCGGGACATCACTTCAACAGCCTCGTTGGGGTGGTTTGGGGTTGAAATGTACAGCTGAGTGTCATCAGCGTACAGGTGGTACTCAACCCCAAAACCACGGATGATCTCACCCAGCGGCTTCACATATGCGTTGAACAGGAGAGGCGAGAGGACCGACCCCTGTGGCACCCCACAAGTGAGTGGCCTCAGGGACGACCTCTGCCCCCCTGTCAACACACATTGCTTCCGGTCGGAGAGGTAGGAGCCGAACCACCGCAAAACGGTGCCTCCGACTCCCATCCCCTCCAACCGGCGCAATAGGATACCATGGTCGATGGTATCAAAAGCCGCCGAGAGGTCTAATAGGACCAGGATAGAGGAACAACCCCTATCTCTGGCCCTCCAGAGATCATCAACCAACGCGACCAAGGCTGTCTCTGTGCTGTGCCCGGGTCGGAAGCCGGACTGCCGTGGGTCTAGATAGTCGGATTCGTCCAGGTGTCATGGAAACTGCTGCGCCACCACATTCTCAACAACCTTCGCCAAAAAGGGGAGGTTGGAGACTGGACGGTAATTAGCTAGCTCCGTTGGGTCGAGCGAAGGTCTCTTGAGCAAGGGTCTCACCACCGCCTCTTTCAAGGCGGTTGGTAAGTATCCCTCTCCCAATGAGGCGTTCACCAGGCCCAGAAGCCAGCCTCGTGTCACCTCCCATGCTGCCAGTACCAGCCAGGAGGGGCACGGGTCCATTGAACATGTGGTGGGCCGCAGCCGTCCGCGTAACCTGTCCAAATCCTCGGGGGCAACAGAGTCAAACTCCTCCCAGAATGGTCTCTCAAGACTCGCTGTTGACGGCTCGTCTGGTCCACTGACGGGGGTCCATCCGCTCCGGATCTGATCAATTTTGTCCTGAAGATATTCCCCAAACTCCTCTGCTCTTCCCTGTAAGGGTGTCTCCCGCGTCCCCTGCGATAAAAGGGAGCGGGTCACCCGAAACAGGGCGGCAGGGCGCTTATCCGCGGATGCAATAAGGGCGGCACAATGTCTACGCTTGGCCGCTCTTATTGCCACAAGGTAAGTCCGCAAATAGGCTCTTACCTGTGTTCGGTCAGATTCGGAGCGTGAGGACCTCCATCTGCTCTCTAGACGTCTCCTGTGGCGCTTCATCACCCTTAGCTCCTCAGTGAACCAAGGAGCCCGGGGGGGTCGATGCCGCAGGAGAGGTCGCAAAGGCGCAACCCGGTCCAAGGCCCCAGTCGTCGCCCTATTCCAGGCAGTCACTAGGTCCTCGGAGCGGGAGCGGGACAGGGCTACAGGTATTGGCCCAAGCTCCGTCTGGAATCTGTCCGATTCCATCAGGTGCCTGGGGCGGTACCAGCTTGTAGAGTCTGGTTCCGCCTCCTCGCGGTGGGGGATAGCGCCAGGGAAGTCCAGCCGGAGGGATGAGTGATCTGACCATGACAGGGGCGTGATGACTAAGTCCCCTATTCCCAGATCACTCGTCCACTGTTCAGATACAAAAATGAGGTCCAGTGTGTGGCCCCCTTTGTGAGTGGGGCCCTGAACTAATTGGGTCAGGTCCATGGCCGTCATGGAAGCCATGAACTCCCGAGCCACCTCGGAAGCTGCTCCCATTGACGGCAAGTTGAAGTCCCCCATGACCAAAAGTCTGGGAGTCTCAACTGCCGTCGCTGAGATTAGCTCGAGAAGCTCGGGCAGGGCTGCTGATGCATAGCGAGGAGCCAAGTATACAATCAGCAAGCCCCACTGCCTCCCTGGGCCCCAGTTCACACCAAGGGACTCACACCCGGGTATCTGAGGGACAGTGAACTCCCTCGGCTCTAGACATTCCCGAATAACCACCACCACCCCACCACCCTTACCCAGGGCCCGGGGCTGATGGAATGCCCGGAAACCTGGTGGGCACAAATACTGTAATAATCAATAAATAGAATGCATTTCATTTCCGGATTCAGATTTTTTTTTATTTTTCTGTGATCTGTGGCTTCCCTGTGCACATATTCTGTGCTGCAAGCAGAAATTTCTATAACACACTTGGGAATTCATGTCACATACTGCCTGATCTTCATTCTGGGGCTCAAAACGTTTTTAATTAAAATGTGGTTCATTTGACAAATTGGAGCATGAAAAGAATAACTACATTACAATGAAGGACAGAGACAAGGCTGAGACCCTCCAGATGCCCCTGTACTACCAAATCAAAGCAACCCAATAAAGCAAAATGAACAATGAAGAATGTCAGATGTAATTCAGCACCTCTAGAAAATCTAAAGGTTTCCTGCTCGGGATTAAGAATAATCACAATGAAGGATAAACTGCTATGCAGTTGCCATTTACATAATCTCATCTTGTTCTAGGGAGGGGCATCATATCAAGTCTCATGCCATTGATCCATTTAGCTCAACACATTCCACAAGGATCTCAAAAAACTTATTCCTACCAACTCCAACCAGACCTAGGAAAATTAGAATCAAGTTTTTCTGTTGGTGGCTGGGAAAGAAATTGAGAAAAAAAACAACTTTGTCCAATCATATAATGAAGTATATCCACTTTGCACTATTGTCCCATCTGCTGTACACTCAGCACTATTAAAAAAATCTGCTAAATGGAGAACATATCATTCTACTCTTTGGAATGTTGCCTACCCCTTACTATACTCTTCAATAATGAATCTTCAGCATCTCAGATCTCAGTCTTCCACGTTTTACCTTGGGATGCCAGGAAAATGTTGTAAAGAAAGCATGCTTTTTCTTCCAAGCTATGGCCCTTGCCATACATACATACATACATGAGATGTAAAGTGAACCAAGATAGGCAAATGCAAGTTCATAACACCTAGCTGAAGTCCTATCATATTTGGTCTTTTTTCTCCCATTTTATTGTTTTGTTTATTTATTGTATACATACACAAGTCACAAAACCCTCCTTATCTTAAAAAAAATAGAAGAAAACAATTACAAACAAACTAAAAATAAAAACCAAAAGACAGAAGAAGAGGAAAGAGAAATAAATTATTCATGATATTTTATACTTATCAATAGTTGTTGGTTTACAGTTGATGGATTGATTATGTGCCATCAAGTGGCTTTCGACTTCCAGTGACCACATCAAAGATTTTCTCCCTAACAATTTATCTCTAATCTGGTCTTTCAAGTCTTCCAACAACACACTCATTGCCCTTGCAACCAAGGGTATCCACTCTGCTTCTGGCCACCATTTTCTTCTCTTCCTTCCACCTTTCCCAGCATTATAACTTTTTCCAGACAGCTAGGTCTTCACTCAATGTGTCCAAATATACTACCCTACCATGAACAGTTCAAAATATTATTGTAACATATCACAAATTCTCTGCCACATACTGTTGCATCCTTTGATTGTCTTTTCCACAATAGATAGATCACACATTTCTGATAACCATTTGTGGACACCTTAAATAGTATCACATTTCAAGTTCCTCAATATGACTGTTTTAGTCAAGTCCCATGTTTGATAAACCAAAATTCCTGGTGAAAATTCCAAAACTTTAGCATGTAGTTCAACATTATATTTACATTTGTAACTTTTAAATACTTTCACATTAATTTGCTTATGCTCACCCAGTGTAATGAAACTTGTCCTTTTGAAGGTTATACATACATACATACATACATACATACATACATACATACATACATACATACACACACACACACACACACACACACACACATTAACAAGCAGTTTCTAGAAATGATTAAGAAAGGAAGTATGCAGTCTAGGTAAAGATGGCAGTACCTTAGCTTCTAGATCTCTAGAACCACTGGAGACCACTGTCTTATGGTCTCCTCATGGGAGCTACTGTCTGTGGCATTTATGGGTGATTCTGAGTGCTGTCCTTATCTGGAGATGAATCCAGAGAAGCCAATCCATTTGTTGGCTCCTTGTTCCACTCCACTTTTTGGTTCTGCTGTCTTTGGTTCACCTCTATTTCCCTGGAAGTCCTAAAATAATCTAGTGATCTCTATCTTTTCAAATACAATGATACCTCAGTATTCATTGTGAACTGGTTCCGGGAAGCTTGATGACTACCAAAAATGATGAATAACCAAACAAAATTTTCCCATAAGGAATTATGTACTGAGTCACAAGGCAGCTGACACCAATACGTTCTAGCTTGTGCATTGAATACCAAATAAATGATGAGTATCGGAACAAAACGTTCATGTCAAAATGCATTGAATACCAAATTTGATGAGTTTCAAAGTAGTTGACTACGAAAGCACCACTGTACATTCTTGGGGAGCCCAGTACATCTTAAATCCATTCCCTCAGAAAAGCGAAGAGAAAAAGAGTCTGAATTTGTTTTCTTTTTTCATCTCCCTCCCTAGGAGTCATCGTGGTGGAGCAGCTTGAATTGAACTATTAGGCTGCAACATCATTTGCTTTGGAATTTTTTGTTGTGTGTGATGAATGTTTAATCAAACAAAACTTGAATTGACTTTACTGTTTGATTTGCTACCAAAATTGAAACTCAACCAAGCATATTTCCATAGCTTCAGTGATGAATCATTTGCTCAATGTTTGTATCCCTTTCCATCTCCAATAACACCATCTCATCATTTCTCCTAATTCAGATAATGAACATTTTGGTCCTGTGTCTTTCAATACAGCCTCAAGTAGGATCATTGAACAGGCAAGGGTTTCTACATACATGGGACATTTCAAAACAAAAATATGACACTATATTGCCAAAAGTATTCGCTCACCCATCCACATAATCAGACTCAGTGTGAGCGAATACTTTTGGCAATGTAGTGCATTTTGCTCCCCTGAAAAGGAGAAGCCTTAAATTGGGCTCCCCAAAAGAAACAAAAAGACAGGTTTACAGGATCTAACAAATTCCTTACCTATAAAAACTAGGGGAAATATAAAAATCAAGTTGTCAAGATGTCATAAAAACAGATGCCTAAAAAAGAAAGCCTAATGCTGAATAATATTGGTAATAGAAACTGGCCTCTACGTCTTATCTTTAATGTGATTGATGTACGTGAATTGGCAGTTCTACCCTCGTACAGTGAGAAGCTTCACTAGAGGGAAAAGGACTTTAATCTTTTTCCTGCATTCTTCAGCTCACTTTAGCTATAAACCACACTGGATTGAGTTTCAGCTACTGAACTGGAACCTTTAGCTAAAATGCACGCACACACCATACCCAAACAAACAAAGGAAGGGAGAGAAATAAAAAACCATTACTGCTGTTAGGAATGTACTGTATGAATTAGATCCAAAAAGGCAACCATCTCTATTAGGGACTTCTCCTGGTGCCGTCCACTAGGCAATGCCAACGGGCGACACCAAGGAGTAGGGCCTTCTCTGTGATGGGCCCAACCCTCTGGAATGACCTCCCCCCCGACATTAGAATCACTACTGACCTCCGCTCCTTCCGGCAAAAATTGAAGACTCACCTGTTCCGATTAGCAGGCCTGGCATAATTACAACTGTCCCTCCTGGCAAATGTATTATTATCTGGTTATTTTAGGGGTATTGTTTTTAACTTATTGTGTGTGTTTTAGGGGTTCAAAATCCTATATTTATATATATTGCTTTGTACAGTTCTTTTAATTCCATTTTTAACCTCCTCCATTCCAACTGTACATATTCAATTTTTATTGTATTTTGATATATTTTGCATGAACTGTACACCGCCCCGAGTCCCTTTTTGGGAGAGGGGGCGGTCTAGAAGCATGAATAATAAATAAATAAATATTAGATCTCAGGCCAGGTGAGAAACACACTAAGTCTTATCCATTATGTGTCAGGCTCCAACAACCAAAAAGGACACAATGAGTTTTTTTTCTAAGCAGTTTCCTTTATTGTTCTTCAACTATACACGGAAATCTTGCCAAACGACTTGCCTCCTTAAATATATGCTCTGAGAATTCTTAACGAGGAGCTGACTTGACCTTAATTCTTCCCAACCGAGCTGTCTGAACTGTGCTGTCTTGCTTCTCTGGAATGCAGCCATCCCTCTTCTGGGAATCTATGCATTTGCCAAAACAAAAAAGTGACTTGCTTGAATTTGGTACTGTGAGTTGTGTGAACTCTGCCATTTTTGTTTACCACTTTGCCTTTGCTCCTTGAATCGATGTGAACACAGCCAGTTGCGATTTGTTCATCCAAAGTGGGTACATCAAACAATGGCTAAACACCCTGGGCGACACCAGCCTGTCAGTAAGCACTTTGTGTAACGTAATTGCATTACCCACTTCTTACATTGTCACAACTTTGCATCTCCTGCATCTCTGCTAACAATATATAAATTCATTCCGTCATTACAGCAATCGATTTGCATAAGAAACATAGAACTCCAAATACCCTCTAGTCATGTAGTTCTTAGGTCCATCCATTGCTGGGCATGGCCAGACTGAAGTTCCATCCTGCTTGGTTAGTTAGTTATTCTCTTACAAAGACCTTATTGCATGGGCCAATTTTATTATCACCATCTAGTAGATAAAGGGCTGTGTCTGAGAAAGAGATACTTGCTTTAGTGCACTTAGAGCAGGGGTCTCAAACACAAGGCCTGAGGGACAGATCCAGCCTGCAATGTGGTTGGATCCAGCCCACAGGATCATCCTGGAAAATGTAAGGGGCCAGCTGGCATCACTTCGGCCCGGTCTATCCAGTGCAAAGAGGAGACATGACAGCAGTTTGAGGAGTGGTGTCAAGCTGGCCAGGCCCACCCAGTTGGCCATGCCCACTCAGACAGCCATGCCCCCCAGCTCCCTCTCTTGAGATCAACCACAGCCCTGATGCGGCCCTCAATAAAATTGAGTTTGACACCCCTGACTTAGAGAGTTTGTGAGACTTTGGTCTAAAGGCATTAGGCATTGGGCTAGAAGCCAGGAGACTATGAGTTCTAGTCATGGCTGGGCTTCAAAAATTTTAGCAAGGGGTTCTCTGCCCAGTTGCTGGGCAGACATGGCCATGGTGGGCGTGGCCTAATCAGCCTCCTGCACCACCTTCAGCCTCTGGGAGGGCAAAAATGGTCTCCCCAGGCTCTGGAGGCCCTCTGGAGGCCGGAAACCGGCCAATTTGTGGCCTTCCCAAACTTACAGTAGGCCCATTTTTGCCCTCTCGGAGACTTCATACATGCCCTGCACTTACCTGCATCCAAAACTGGTCACGTGGTGGCTCCTGAGAGGGGCAGGGCAGGGTATGGGCAGCGCCAGTCAGGAGTGGGATTTGGGGGTTCTCCGAACTGCACAGAATCTTAGCTAGAGGTTCTCCCGAACCCCTGCGAAACCCCAGCAGCCCAACCCTGGTTCTAGTTCTTCCTTAGCCATGAAAGATAGATGGATGACTTTGGGCCAGTCACTGACTCTCAAATCCACCCACTTCACAGGGGAAATAGGAGAAGGAAGGAGTAAGTAGGTCACTGTCTTGAGTTACAAATACTTATAAAAATAATAGAGGTGGGATCAACATAAATCTGGTAATCAGAAAGGTCCGAGTGACGCTTCCTGATGCTGCATTGCCCTTGGAATCAGCCATAAGAATCGGAGACAGGAGAGCTCTAAAGCAGCAGCTTCTCAAGTAACTTCTATTACTCAGCCATTCATTCCCTGGTGTCATTTTTCACCCCAATCTGCAAATTATTTCTGCTCGTGGTATTTAAAACCCCCGCTTCTCTGACTGAGATTCCCTCCAAGGTCCACTGCTCCTAAAATAATAGGCTATCCAGGGTTTGTTTGTCCTTTTTCTCATCCTTCAACATCTCTTTGGAAAGCTGCCATGGCTCTCAAGCCTTGAGCAGAACTCCTACCCAGCTGCGCCAGTTATTTCTTGCCTGCCTTCAGAACTAAATTTGCCACCCACTGCATTTCCAGTTTTTCAGGTTACATGTTTCAAGTGAAGCTTTCTCTAATCCACTTTCCCCAGTTCTGTGGGACTGAAGACTGTGGATCTTCAATATTTTAGTCGTCAATTTTAGGATATAATATCAATTATACTTTCTGAGATTTTTCAACATTTCTTGTCCACACTTTGGAACTGTCAACATGTAAGGTTTCCATCAGGGACGCACTGGCTCAGTGGCTAAGACGCTGAGCTTGTCGATCAGAAATGTCGGCAGTTCGGCGGTTCGAATCCCTAGTGCTGCATAACAGAGTGAGCTCCCGTTACTTGTTCCATATTCTGCCAACTTAGCAGTTCCAGATTCTGCCAACTTAGCAGTTCGAAAGCATGTAAAAATGCAAGTAGAAAAATAGGAACCACCTTTGGTGGGAAGGTAACAGCGTTCCATGCGCCTTAGGCATTTAGTCATGCAGGCCACATGACCACAGAGAAGTCTTCGTACAGCGCTGGCTCTTCAACTTTGAAATGGAGATGAGCACTGCCCCCCAGAGTCATGAACGAATAGCACATATGTGCAAGGGGAACCTTTACCTTTATCTTTAAGGTTTCCATCATCCTTTATTTCCAGCAGTGCCTGCCTCAAAAGAGCTCAGAGTTGTCCATTTGCTCTCTGAACTTTGACAATTACTAGCGATGATGGCCATAGATAATATAGAATTTCAAACATTTGTACTCTATTTCTTCTAGATAGAACAGTGGTCCCATCATATAGAAAGGTAAGAAATAGGTACTGCTATTTAGAGATAACATTTTCAATTTATAAAGCTCGATCCAGTGCATTCACTGGTTACCAGTGCATATTATGTGCTCTGCAAAAATATATCCTGTGCCAGGATAAAAGCTTAAATAAAATCAGGGCTCAGCTTTTGCATCTGTTTTGATTTTGAGTGCCAAGGCTCAGACCTTGATCATATTGAAATGATAAAAAAGGGAAGGGAGCAAGCTTTTGTAGATGGGCAGACTACATTCCATACATCACTTAGAAACAATTAGTATCCTGGAAATTAACTAAGACATTACCAAGAAATTATATGTGATGCAATATACAAAAAAATGAAAACTAAATTGATAATTTTATTAGATGAAATAAAATACAAGATCATTGAAAGTGTGACTGCATTCCCTGCAATTCAGTTGCTTCCTGCAATTTTTCCCTTATTGCTTTTAAGGTTAAATAGTATCCAAATACTGTCTAATTGTAGCCAATGTCCCTGATCATAACTATAATTGATATTTAATCCTGAGCCATTATTTTAGTATTTATTTATTTAGCAAATTTATGTGTCTGCCCATCTCATAAGAAGTGACCCTAGGTGATGTAGAGCAAAAGAAATGTCGGGGGGAAAAATAAACATGTCAAGTACTATCGGATTTTTAAAAAGAAGAAAAATAAACATACACACACACACACACACACACACACGAGATTCAATTAGAAACAGCCACCTCAAGTTTTTACCAGTCCCTTATGACCCTCAGAGCCAAGTCTTGAGGGATTTCCGAAAAATAAGGAGAGCTGACCTCACTTCAGAACATAAGACAATATTTGCTAAGGGATAAGTAATGGTGTGAAAAAATCAACAGTATCAGAAACACGAAGGGTGAAGTAGGGTTGGAAATTTACGAGATTGAATAGTTGATGCCTACCCAGATTAAAAGATGCCCCAAAAAAAGACTGAAGCATTTACAACACGAAAACAAATGTCATATTTACAATCTGAATAAATTTGGATGTTTAGCATTCTGTCCCTCCACATTACGGTTCAAAGTATTTTCCTCATCAGAATGTTGAACAGCACATCAAACCCAGTATTCACTTTCAATTATGTATTTTGTATTTCAGGACGCATCCAGAGTAGCAGTTTCATCAGACAATTCTTAATCTGATTATAGAGACCCACCCCTCCTCCTTCAGCAAACTTCATCTTCATCCTGCAGCTTTTTGCATTTGAAAGGATTAGAAGCACTTTTTGTGAGCTGTTTGGTTTTTTTTTAAAGCAAAGCTGTGGTGGAGGAGGGGGGGGAAGTTGTAACCAGGAAGAGAAGGTTATTTATTTTTAGAAATTGCTGCCATCTTGTGGAAAGCACACTTAATCACAAGGTGGCCCTTTTCTCCCTTGAGGGATGATGGCAGAATTCATTTAATTCCTCCCAAGTACAGAGTGATCGGCTTTAAGGGTGAGCTGTGCTGAGGTAATTGCTTAGCCTATCCATGATAAGGAACAATGTTCAAGAAATCCTCCCCACCAAGATGAAGGATGCACTGTATTCTGCTCCTTTCTGTTACCCCCCATTGGATCTGACAGTATTTTCACCCAAAACATATTAGAACACTCTTGCGTTTCCCTGATGGCATTTGTCTTTTATAAGATGGCTGCTCAATGGGGAAAGGATGGAGAAGATAATGCAATCACCCATCCTACTCAAAATTGGTTTTGCAGTTGCTTGACAGGAAGCAGACACACACACACACACGCACACACACAAACACACCAGATACATAGACACAGAGAAAAAGAGACAGAGAGACAGCTTTTGTTGCTTGGGTATAAATACCAGGAGGAAAGAGTGTGATTGAAGCAGCTCAGCCCCCCCTTCGGTTCATTGTGTAAACAATGTACCATAATGTCTTTCAAAAGCCATTATTATTATACAATGGCAGGAAATTATGGAATAAGGACAATTTTGTAGATTACTTTTATTATCAATTTTAAGATGTACATGGGAGCCTGGAGAAAGATCTTATTTTTCCAGAGAATTCAAGGATTTTTTTAAAATAAAACATATGCATCATTCAGTTCCTTGAAATATCAATAGATTGCTGTTCAAAGTTACAGTGGCATTGAATGAATGGTACTTGTGCTTGGTTCCTGAATTTATGGCCGTTGCAATGCCCCCAGTCATGTGATCAAACTTTTGGCACCTGGCAGTCTGCCCTCACTTATGACTCCAAGGGAGCCTCAACTTCCCCCACCAGCCTATCTCTGTCCATTACTGCCCTTTTGGTTCCCCTCCACAGTGGCATTCCTTGGTAGTTGTAGCAGTGCTACTACTTCAGTGTTGAGGTGAAGTAGAGGCCAAGAGTCTTCAGTGGTCTTAGCTAGCCACCTGCACACTCATGCCTCTACTTCAATATCAGTGCTACCCATCCCATCACCACTGCCAAGGAGTACCACCTCAAAACCCACACCATGGCCAATCACCCCAGCACAAAGTCCAGCTGCTCTCAGTTCCCTGGGCTCTGCTGGCCCTGCCAGACCCAGCTGATTTTGCCATCCTTTTTCCCCCAACTGCTGATGAGAAAATCCCAGTTTGGCCCACCTGTTGGCTGTACCAGGCCTTCTTCCTGAGGCCCTCCATGCATGCAGAGTCCTCTCTGCGGGCACGCAAGCAGTCGCTTCAGTTCAGTTCCACTGTGCATGCGCGCACGCCTCCCACCAGACAGCTGGTTTTTGGATCTTTGCTGCGCATGTGTGAGGGATGCATGCAGGGAGGATCACATGTGCATTCGTGTGGGGAAGGGGGAGCACATGTGCACAGGGGCAGGGCACATGTGGGGGTCATGCATGCATGTGTGGACGCAGGGTGTTTGTGTGTGTGGGTCACACGTGCATGAGTGGGGGGCAGGGGGTCTCACACACATGCACAGGGGCAGGATGCATGCATGGGGGTCACATGTGCAGGGTACATGGGAAGTCGCAAGTGCATTGCATTGTGGGTGCGTGCACGCATATGCTTTCAGCACGCAGCGAAGAAAAGGTTACCCATCACTGACCTAGGAGATGTCTGAGCTTATTTATTATAAGAAAAGGCAGCCTTTCTATAGTCAGCTGTAGAACTTGAAGGAGTGGTAGGTCCAGTCAGACACTCAGTTGCTCCAGTTGGAGTAATGTACCTTACTGTATCTGCAAGTTTGCTATCCATGGTCCTGAACCCTTACCCTTTTGTTTACCTAAAGAAGGAAAGACACTCGTGAAGAGTGAAATTGCAAATTATTTCTGTGAAGCTGCCAAAAGAACTGCATGATTGTGGAGACCACGAATTGAGCTTCACTCAAGAGCATCTTTAACTTTTCATACTAATTAAAACCCTGTAATGACCTCCATTGGAGATATTGATGAAACTGGATAATGTGTAATATACAATATTGTCTGCACATTTGCCTGAGGATAATGAGAAGATGGGGTATTGTCAACCCAGTTCAAAAGCTGGATTTACCACTGAAAAGCTCCTAAAAGCTTGGTACCAGTTACATCAGATGACTTTCTGATATATGTGTATACCAATACGAATGTGATACAAATCTTGCTGTGGTAAAGGAAGTTATTTGCTCTGTTTTTCCTAACAAATTCAATCAAATTAATATATTTATCAGGGGGAAAAAACTTGCTATTCAGAGGGTATTTCCTTGTGAGTTTTGACTGGATCTTTCAATGGGGTTGTTTATGTGTCAAGTGAAGAATTTTTAATATTATTTCGCTACATTGGTCTTTTAAATGTACTCTATTATTTATTTATTTAGATTAAATGAACACCAGACTGAAAATGTTTCTGGGAGCTTTATATTATTAAAAAATTCCATCAAACAATAAAATGAAAAAAACAGAGATATGCATTAAGAAGAAATAACATACAAAACCAAGTTTTACAGGGGCTCCACCAACACCCTACCCTGCAATGTGCTTTTGCTTTGAGTTATCTTTAAAAAAAATCATGATAGCAACATTTGAAGGCTGAACAATAAAGAAAACCAGAAGGAACTAAAAATTACAATTAAAGGTAAAGAACCTTTGACTTACTAATACAGAATGTAAAAAATATTTTTGAACAATGGACCCAGAAATTGATTTAAGAGTCTGTTTTAAAGATAGGTTGTTTTAAAGACTTGTGGAAGAGGAACAAGGTTGACCTGACAAAATTGCAAATTATCTGAAAATTGATTTTAAAATGACAGGCTATATAAATGATATGGAAAAAGATGCTACACTGGACATATAAATATCTTGATATATTAAGATATTGGTTGATACCTTAATAATTAAAAGCGGCAAACAAATGACAAACCAAGAGAATGATTCCTATATTAAATTTCCTATATTAAATTTACAAAAGAGGCTTGTTAAAGTTTTAAAGAATTTTATGAAAATGAACAAAACAAACATGAAAAGAAATATAGGTATTATTTAAGGGGCCTAAAGATCAAGATTGTTAAAAATAAAAGGAAGAAGAATAAAGTTGGTTTATTTGATCAAGGTTAAAATAGATATATTGTTATCTCTAGTCATTTGTAATGGATTTTTGCCAGCATGGATTGAAATGACATAATAGAATAGAATAGAATAAATTTAATTTGTTAGCCGCTCCCTCTCCAAAAGGACTCAGGGCGGCGTACAATAAAAACCCATACAAATATACATATACATACAATACATATACACATACATATAAACACATACACGTACATGTACATGGAGGAGGTAACAAGCGTTAAAAGCATACAATAATTAAAATTAACAATTAAAATACCCTCAGTTAAAATTACAAATTTAAAAAAGACTGTCAGGAGCAATGGGATAAAACTATGGTTGAGCTAGGCCAGCTAATTGGAAAAGGTGGGTCTTGAGCTTTACACGGAAGGAGCGGAGATCGGAGCTAATCCTGATGTCAAGGGGGAGGTCATTCCACAGGGCTGGGCCCATCACAGAGAAGGCTCTGCTCCTAGGCGTCGCCCCCCGACACTGTTTAGTGGACGGCACCTGGAGAAGTCCCTCTCTGTGCGAGCGGATTGGTCGCAGGGATGTATGGGGCAGGATGCGATCCCGCAGATAACTAGGTCCTGTGCCATGGAGCGCTTTAAAGATCGTAATCAGAACCTTGAAACGCACCCGATAGACCACAGGAAGCCAGTGCAGCTCGCGCAGGAGAGGTGTTACATGGGAGTATCTAGTACACCCCATAATCACCCGCGCGGCCGCATTCTGGACCAACTGCAGTCTCCGAGTGCATCTCAAGGGAAGCCCCATGTAGAGAGCATTGCAGTAGTCTAGGCGAGACGTCACCAGCTCATGAGTGACTGTGCGTAAGGCATCCCGGTCCAATAGGGGGCGCAATTGGCGCACCAGGCGGACCTGGTGGAATGCCCCCCTTGCCACGGCTGTCACATGGTCGTCCATGGACAGCCGGGCATCCAGGAGGACGCCCAAATTGCGTGCCTGCTCCATGGGGGCCAGTTGCACACCCCCGATGGCCAGAGATGGAAACAACTGGTTGAACCGGGGGGCCGGAAGCCACAGCCACTCCGTCTTGGAGGGGTTGAGTTTGAGTCGGTTGTCATCCATCCAGACCCGTACGGCTTCCAAGCACCGGGACATCATTTCGACTGCCTCGTTGGGGTGGTTCGGGGTGGAGATGTACAGCTGAGTATCATCAGCGTACAGATGATATCCCACCCCGAAACCACGAATGATCTCGCCCAGCGGCTTCATATATGTGTTGAACAGGAGTGGCGAGAGGACCGACCCCTGTGGCACCCCACAAGTGAGGGGGCTCAGGGCCGATCTCTGCTCCCCTGCCAACACACGTTGCGTCCGGCCGGAGAGGTAGGAGCCGAACCACCATAAAACGGTGCCCCGAACCCCCAACCCCTCCAGCCGGTGCAACAGGATACCATGGTCGATGGTATCAAAAGCCGCCGAGAGGTCTAATAGGACCAGGATAGAGGAACAACCCCTATCTCTGGCCCTCCAGAGATCATCAACCAACGCGACCAAGGCCGTCTCCGTGCTGTGCCCGGGTCGGAAGCCGGACTGGCGCGGGTCTAGATAATCATTTTCCTCCAGGTGTCGTGGAAACTGATAGGCCACCACACTCTCTACAACCTTCGCTAAAAAGGGAAGGTTGGAGACAGGACGATAATTGGCTAGCTCCGTTGGGTCCAGGGAAGGCTTCTTAAGTAAGGGCCTCACCACCGCCTCTTTCAAGGCGGCCAGCAGAGACCCCTCGCCCAACGAAGCATTCACTAGGCCCAGGAGCCAGTCGCGTGTAACCTCCCAGGATGCCAGTACAAGCCAGGAGGGGCACGGGTCCAATAAACATGTGGTAGGTCGCAGACGTCCATGTAACCTGTCCAAATCCTCGATGGCATCCAAGTCAAACTCCTCCCAGAGTGGTCTCTCAAGACTCGCCTCGGACGTCTCCACTAGACCACTGAAAGGGACCCATTCCCTCCGGATTTGAGCGATTTTATCCTGCAGATATTTCCCAAATTCCTCTGCCCTGCCCTGTAAAGGGGCTTCCCGCGGCCTCTGAAACAGAAGGGAGCGGGTCACCCGGAACAGGGCGGCAGGGCGGTTCTCTGCGGATGCAATGAGAGCGGCACAATGTTCACGTTTGGCCGCTCTCAATGCCACAAGGTACATCCTTAAGTGGGTTCGTACCTGTGCTCGGTCAAATTCGGAGCGGGAGGATCTCCAACAACTCTCTAGGCGTCTCTTGTGGCGTTTCATCACCCTTAGCTCCTCGGTAAACCAACATGGCTTGAAGGATTCAGAGATGGCATATGGGAAGAAAAAAATCATCTGTTATATATATTTTTTTAAAAAGTCAAGTTGCAGGTGGTCCTCAACTTGCAACATTAATTCAGCTATCATTCAAATGTATTGCAAATTATCTGATAATTGATTTTAAAATGGCAGGCTACATAAATGATATGGAAAAGATGCACTGAACAAAAGGACTTTCAGAGTCCTTACAAACTTACAGCCATGGCAATGCCCCTGTCAAGTGATCAAAATTCAGATACTTAGTAGCTAGAGAATCATTCCTATAAAGCTGGAACAGAGAAATTAAGTCTTGGGATTTCTGTCTGAGATATGCGCACTTTACCACTAAGCAGTGGTCATTCTTGTGAAGGCTACTAGGTTGTAAGCAGTTAAGCTATGATCTATATGGATATTTATTGGCAATTTGTTTGTCCAAGCTGGAGTAAGTAACAGGAACTTAACATGATAGCCCATTATTTGAAGCCAAAGCTGATTAGCCAAGCTTTCATGCATTTGAGCAAGAGGGAAAAAAACAGTACCCATAATAAACTGACATAGGAATGCAGGATGTTTGTTGCAATATGCAAGAAAACCAAACTGTAAATAAAATTTGCATACACGCAGATCCCAGGAGATCAGCAGTAAAAGTTCAAAGCAAATCAGTTCAGACTTAAACGTATAGCAAGCACAGATGCCTAATCATAGGGATGACAATACATTACAAAGACAAAATACAGCAATCCAAAGATCAGAAGATATAGTATAACATAGAATACAGAGTTGGAAGGGACCTTGGAGGTCTTCTAGTCTAACCCTCTGATTGAGCAGGAGACCCTATATCAGGGGTGAAATTCAGCAGGTTCTGACAGTTTCTGGAGCTAATTCTGGTGCTAATTCTAAAAGTTTGGGGAAATGGCTATTATTCTTTTCTAAGAAGTGCAGAGACATTTTTTGCTCTGCTGTTATATTGGAATCAAGATCAAAGCACTGGGAAAAAATGTTCTTTCCGGTAATAATGCCGGGCTGCAGAAGCTGAACAGTGAGAAAGGAAGACAGATGACTTCAGAATATGAGCTTGGAGACATTAAGAGTACAATAGACCACAAAAAAGGATCAATCAATTCTAGACCAAATAAAGACTGATTCCTCCCACGAGCAGTGATAAGCAAATAGAAACTCCTGGGTTTGGGATATGTGATGTCAGCAGATAAAAGCCTAGAAAAATACTTTGCCATACTCTTGGTGAAGTTGAGGGGACTAGAAGGAAAAAATAAATAAAAATTTAAATAAATAACCAGCATGCAGGAGACTACAACAGTGTCCTTGGAAGAGCTAACATATATCACTGAGGTCAAGTCAAGACAAAAAAGCTTTTATCCATGCTTACCTAACTAAAACTTGCTACAGGTAGTCCTCAGCTTACAGTTCATTTAATGACCGTTCAAAATTACGATGACACTGAAAAAAGTGACCTAGGACCGTTTTTCATAGATACAACCATGGCAACATCCCCATGATCATGTGATCAAAATTCAGATGCTTGGCAACTGGTTCATACTTATGACCATTGCTGGACATCACCTTTTCAAACCTTCTGACAAGCAAAGTCAATGGGGAAGCCGGGTTCATTTAACAACCGTATGACTGACTTATCAACTGCAGGGATTCACTTCACAAACATGGCAAAAAAGTTGTAAAACTGGGCAAAACTCACTTAACAAATTTCAACATACATTTTGGGCGTACGTTGTCGTACGTTGAGGACTATCTGCATTTGATTTTTAAACTCTGCATTTGACCAAGCTTTGCTAACTTATCATTATATCAGTACAGTATGATTAGATACTTATGTTATATTTTGCGCATTAGCAAAAGTCTCTGCCCCTGTTCGTTGGGAACCCCATGCTCATCTAGCCCAAATTGACAGTCCATGAGGTTCATATCTTTGCCTCCAACTTGGAGGAATCCCTGACTTGGCCCAAGATTCAATACCACTGATAGGAAGAGTTGGTTCCTATTAGGACAACCAGTCAGAGGACAGAATAAGAGAAATGCACGGAGCAATTGTCTAGTTCTATCTAGGGCAACACTCTCCATACAAAACCTGTTTCTAAGTAGGGTAATGTCTATACTGTTCCTAACGTGCTTATGAAGACAAGGATTAGCTGTGAGGCAAGAATTAGTCTATGTAATAGCAATGGCACTTAGACTTTTATACTGCTTTACAGTGCTTTACAGCCCTCTCTAAGCGGTTTACAGAGTCAGCCAATTGCTCCCAACAATCTGGGTCTTCATTTTACCCACCTTGGAAGGATGGAAGGCTGAGTCAATCTTGAGACGGTAAGAATCAAACTGCCAAACTGTCAGCAATCAGCAGAAGTAGGCTGCAGTACTGCATTCTAATTACTGCGCCACCACGGCTCATGGTTTTAAATATATTCAGTCTCTGGAAATACAATTCTTATACTGATTCTGTTACGCTTTATGCTTCCATAGATCAAATAGGAAGATCGCACGGTGATCTAGCTATCACTTTTTCTGGTAGACTCTATCTGAACTCCTGCCCCAGGGTTGGGTTGCTCCCGGTTCAGTCCGGATCGGGCGAACTGATAGCGGCGGTGGCGGGAGGCTCCGCCCACCCTCCCAGACACATCTGCGTATGTGCAGAAGTGTTGCAAGTGCTCATGAGCAAACCAGTAGTTTAAAAAAATTGAAACCCACCACTGTCCTGCACATCTCTAAATTGCAACTCTCTGAATCATGGATGAAATGCTTCAACAACGCACAATGTGCTCTGTGGTTCCTGTGCATGTATAAATGTTGCTGTTGCCAAATGAAGGGAGAGAATGCCACAGCTCTGCTGAATAAAGGTAGGATGAGCCCTTGCTTTGCAAAGTCTCTTTGCAACTTTGTTGACACACAAAGTGAAGAACCTATTCAAAATCTGCACAACTCTACTAAATTATAAAGCAGGATTCAGAGTAAGTTATATCCAAACTTCTGAATATTTCTAGGTCAACCTGACCTGGGGCAGGATATGGAATTTAGCTTACTTGGATGTACACACCTAGTTAAAACGATCACTTAGTCCCTGCCCAGTCTATTTAGTTTCAGTCCAATGAAAAAGTTTTTGATGTTTTAAAAACCTTCCTCTAAATGAATATTGAAAGTTAGATTTCAGTTCTACTAACTGCCCTCTCCTATATGTTGGAATGGTCAATAAATAATCATTATGAGCCTGAACTGTTAGGTCAGCAATGAAAATAGCATTTTCTGATGTTGTAGCACCATCTATTGGAAACTCTGACATCATAAGGACACCAGCAATGCCCAGTTTTCAAATCAATTCCAATTCTGTAAAATCTCAAATTAATCTCCCTTTTATATAATTAAAAAGTCCTAATGAGAACTTTTCTTCATACTATAAGATGACTGGAAGCATATGCTTGCAGAAATGTGAAAAACTAATAGTGGGTGGAATAAGGTAAAGAAAAAGTTTCCCCTCGCACATATGTACTAATCGTTCCCAACTCTAGGGGGCAGTGCTCATCTCTGTTTCAAAGCCGAAGAGCCAGCACTGTCCAAAGACGTCTCTGTGATCATGTGGCTGGCATGACTAAACAGTGAAGGGGCACAGAATGCTGTTACCTTCCCACCAAAGGTGGTTCCTATTTTTTCTACTTGCATTTTTTATGTGCTTACAAACTGCTAGGTTGGCAGAAGCTGGGACAAGTAAGGGGAGCTCAATCCATTAAGTGGCGCTAGGAATTCAAACAGTCGAACTGCCGACCTGTCTGATTAACAAGCTCGGCATCTTAGCCACCGCATCTCTCTAACAGAATATTAATGTGCAAATATATATATATTTTCCCAGGACCAAGGGTGGAAGGAAGTGTTGGTGCCTTTCCAGAATTTGCACTGAAGCAAATCAGGAGTGGTAGAGAAAAGTGAAATGAGGCATGTTGAAAAAGTCAGATTTGAATGGGTGGGGCTCTGATTCCCTTCTAAATATATAAATAGCAATTTCTGTTCTTGCCTCAGCCTTTAAGGCCGAGAGCTTGTAGTTTGGCTGCTAAACAAAACTGGCTTCTGTAGAAATGGGAGGGGAGCCATCAAGCAAAATTCAGGATGTGCTTCCCAGAAATAACTCCTTTTTTGCTTCTAACATGTAAAAAAAAAAAAAAAAAAAGCCCACCAAGAAAGACACGATGAGGGTGTGATTTTCTATAAATGAGTAAAATGATTCCTTTATGGAAACAACTGAAGTAGGACGTGTCTGCTAATTCCTTGCTGCCATCACGTTCCATATTTGATAGTGCTAGGTGTAAAATATCAGGGTATCTCAGTTTAAAAAGTAGATGCTGGCTTAGTAGTTGTACAGTTCTGTGAATGGAAAAATCTAACCCATAACCCTGTATTCTAAAATATAATGAATGCCTTTTTTTTTTCAAGGACCTTGATTACACCCAAGGAGCTTCCTCACTGATTTGTGGTTTATTTAGATGCAGCTCCTCCTGTATTTAATTGTCCCTTAGGAAGACACAGTGGCTGCATAGTGGGCTAGTGCAGCTCCCAACAGCGTTCTCTGTTACATGCTAATGACAACTGAGTCTACATCAGATCTGTATAATATGGATAATTCTACCCAGGCAAATATGTACGCCAGCCTTACTGAGTGTCAAAGTAGCCCCCTGTTTTTACACTGTGGTGCAGGCAGCAAAATTAGGAAGGTTATTAAGCTCCATATGGATGACATAAAGGGAACCAGTCATGATAGATGTAGTAGGTCACCTATTAGCTAGGACTGTTCTTTATGACTCAGGGCTGTTCAATGGTATGGCATGCAGGAAGTGTCAAGCATAAATGGACGTTGACTCTGGATGACAGTATGCTTTTTTGCTCAGACTGCTGTTTTTTCAGGAACCAATTCTAATCACCGATAGTTTCTCTGCCATAGTCAGAGAGACAAAATTAAACTACATTTTAAATATTTTTTAAAATGTAGTTTAATTTTACCACAACATTTTACCATAATATTTTAATATAATGACATATTTACAGTAATGTTACTTTCTCTATTTTGTACATTTGATGTACAAATCAAAACTCAAATCAGAACTCAAAAGCAATGCCAGATTAAATCTTGCTGCCTTGTGTTTACAAAATTCTTTACTCCCTGTGGAAGGAATATTTTTTCCTGCTCCTTTTGTCAGGAGTGAAGAACTAAAAAAAGCTGTTTCAGGGACAGGAAGGTTGCCTCCATGTTAATTTTTTTTCCAATTTAAAAGAGGCCTTGTACATGTTTATTTGCAGCATAGGATAACTATAACCTTTATTTTCCATTTTTTGCTTCTCGAAAATCATCTAAATACAGATAATTCCGGGAAATAGGACTGGCCTACAGCATTCTTGACGTGGTGGCTCAGTGGCTAAGATGATGAGCTTGTTGATCAGAAGGTTGGCAGTTCAGCGGTTCAAATCCCTAGCACTGCATAACAGAGTGAGCTCCCGTTACTTGTCCCAGCTTCTGCCAACCTAGCACTTCGAAAGCATGAAAAAATGCAAGTAGAAAAATAGGAACCACCTTTGGTGGGAAGGTAACAGCGTTCCATGCACCTTCGGCGTTTAGTACTGCCAGCCACATGATCACAGAGACGTTGTTGGACAGTGCTGGCTCTTTGGCTTTGAAAAGGAGATGAGTACCACTCCCTAAAGTCGGGAACAACTAGCATATATGTGCAAGGGGAACCTTTACCTTTTACAGTATTCTGGCATCTGAGATAGGGAGCTGAAACTATGCTCACGTGCCTCCTTATTTCAACAAAACCTTGACAGGTCTTAATTCTTCTTTCTTCCTACCCTAGTCCACTCCACTTATACTACCACCTGGCTACCTACCTTGATGTGCTATAGAAAACTAACAATTTAAAATGCCATGTTCAATAATGTTCAATGATTCAAATGCCTGAACAGAAAATGTAACTTTTCCTGCCTGCCTAGCCAACGCTACCTTTTTAAAAATCTGTTTAAATAATTAAAAGGATGCTTTCCATGTCTTCTTCTTTGCGAAAGATTTCCTGAAGCTCCTGCTCTCCTGAGAAGACTGCAAAACCGACTAGTCTCTCATGTGTTTTTGTTGAGTATGGATGCATTTTTAAAATCATTTCCGCTCGCAGGAGCTGTGTTCTCCACTGTTAAATCTTATGAAGGGTTAAAAGCATCAAAAAGAAAACAATTATGTACTTCAGGGTTGAACTGTTGGGTTCTTGGTCTTCTTTGAGAGTGGTTGTTTTCTTGCAGACATTTCAAATAACCAGACATCATCAGCATTATCAATAATAGAGCTTTCTTCTTCTTGGTAAAATATTTATTATTTATCTATTTATTATGTTGAACGGCTGGGAAAAACAGATTCAGTATTAAGTTCCTTAGCTAATCTTTATGCATTCTTTGGAACAATTTTTACTCTCTTGTCTAATGGGTAAGATTGTAAGATTAACTTTGATTTCTCTATTTATTCCATTGTTCCATATATATCCAATTCAATACTTTGGACCTCCTTGCTTTTTTCGTTTATTTCAAGCAGTGATATATACCACAACTCTAAGCCTCACAAAAAATTGAGGATAGCTATGTTTCCAGTTATTCCATTTTCTCCTGTCACTGTTCCCCTATAAATAGTTCCTGACAAGACATTATCCTGCCTAATAGTAATCATAGCGTGATCTATCTTCCCAAATTGATATTGGATAGGCTCTATTCAACTTTTTCATCAGGTAGCACAGACTACACTCAGTAGTTTCAGGGTCAAGAGTAGTTATTTCCTTGCTATCAGCGATGCTGAGAAAAATCCATATGTAATGCCACTGAAATACAAAGTTCAATGAATAGGGCAGCATTTTTCCAGTTTCTTCTCTTCGTGTCAATATTATCACCATAGCACCCATGAAAACTATTGCAATTCCCATTATCTTCCAGATTGTTAAGAAAGCTAAGCATAGTTGCCCAGCAGAAAGCTCCTACTAAAAGGTGGTATTCATCTCTCCACAGGGACAGGCACCAGAGACTCCCTTCCTCTCTCCCTGAAGTTCCTGCTGTCTTCTCTTCCTCTTCTCACCTCTTCTGCTTCCCTCCTTCATCCAGAACAGGGGTGTCAAACTTAAGGCCTGGGGACCGGATTCAGCCTGCGGGGTGCTTAGAGCTGACCTGTGGGGCTGCCAGAGGTGGGTTCCTATCGGTTCAGACCGGTTCAGCTGAGTAGGTAGTAACTCGGCTGGCCACGCCCCCGAACCGGTTCTATTAGTGGCGCTGTAGCCACCACCATCTTGGGGTTTTTTACTACTGTGCATGTGCGTGTAGCATGAAGCGTGTCCCTGAGCGAACCAGCAGTAACAGAAGCCGGAACCCACCCCTGGGGGACCGCCCTGGAAACAGCAAAGGACTGGTCTGTGGGGCCTCTGCCAGAAAAAAACGGAGCTTGTGAGGGCTACGTGCGGCTCTCCAAAGCTCCGTTTTCGCTGGCAGAACATTGCAGGAACCCGTCACAGCCAAAAATGGAACTTGGGAGCCCGTTTTCACTGGCAGAGTACCCGGGCCACCAACATGAGTGATGTTGAGCTGGCCATGCCCACCCTCGCCCCCGAGGTCAAACACAACCCTGCTGCAGCCCTCAATTGAGTTTGCCATCTCTGCTCCAGAACATCAGTCCACCGTCTCTGTACCCCTACAGCAGACTAATGTCAGCACAAAAGGCAACCTTCAATGTTCTGGATTTCCCATCCCACATACTGGCTTTGGCTGTGAGCAGATGCGAAGTGGCCTCTTCTTGCTGCTGCAATGAATTTCAAAATGCATTTGTACCTCCCCTTCCCATTCCTCCTTCCCAGCTTTGCAAAGAGAGTAAGATGAAAGGGAGCTGACAAGTTTGGCACAGATGAAGTTAGAATGCAATTTTAACAAAGAACCCAATTTGTACTGCAGCTAATTAAATTACAGCTTGATAGTCACAGTGTGGCAGAAAAGACAAAAGATCTATGGGAGTCAGTGAACTTCACTTATCTTCCATATCCTTCACGTTAGCTACAGCATTATGTTTTATGGCAATTTTTAAGAACTGTAATATATAGGCATAACATACAGATGGTGTTTTATAGCTTCTTAATGCTTGACATTATCACAACTCTTGCACCCCTCTACTGTCTACCAAGATAGAACAGAAGAGGAATGTCTATGGAGATTCTCAGTCATCCAGGCCATGGTTGTCCCAAAGGTTATCCGAACTGTACTTTCTTGGTTTCACTTCTCACCCAAGAAGCTTATTCAGTTCCTCAATCCTGAACTGAAGAAGTTTCTTAGATGAGAAGCAAAATGTCTTCATGGAAAAAAAAAGAAAATCCAGTTGCCTTTTGTGGGGGCGGGGGGAAGCATCTTTGGAACAACAGAAAAGGAAAATGAAAAACAGAAGGGATAAAGTTTGCAGCAAACAACTGTTCATCTTAAATGAATTATATTATATTATAATTATATTATAATTATAATAAACTAGTCAATAACCCGGTGTTGCCTGGCTATTTATTTATAGGGGGGAAATGTCCAGAACAAATGTAATTTCTAATGTTGGATTTCTCCCCTAACCAGAGGGAGACCCCTTGTGGAGTACCGTGAAGCTGTTACCATGGCAACTCCACTGTGCTGCACAGTAGAAGCCATTTTATGGCAGTACAGTAGAAGCCATTTTAAGGCACAACAGGCTGTATCTTAACAGAACACACACTCCAAAGAGTTTTAGGGATGTCATATCCCCATAGTATTTTTTTCCAGAGAGTAAGTCATCTGTGTACCAAGTTTGGTTGAAATTGTTCGAGGCATTCCAGAGTTATGCTGGAACACACACACAGACACACACACACACACAGAGAGAGAGCCATATAGATAGAAGATGATAGATAGATAGATAGATAGATAGATAGATAGATAGATAGATGATAGATAGATAGATAGATAGATAGATAGATAGATAGATGATAGATGATAGATAGATAGATAGATAGATAGATAGATAGATAGATAGATAGATAGATAAAATAAATTATTTAATAAACTTTAATAATGAACTTTATACAGGGGTGTCAAACTGGTCGCCCATGGGCCAGATGCATCACGTAGGGGCCATGCCCTGCCCTGCCCTGTGAAAGGGGAAAACGTGAAACTTCACTTGATGGCAATGTGATGCTGCGAGTTTGACAGTCGTGAACTATAATAAACCATACACAGATATTTTCTAGTAACTTCCCATACCACACAGACATTATTACATCAAGTAGTCAAAATCAACTCTCCCAAAAATCTAAATTTGATTGGGTGAGGGGAAGGATTGAAATAATCTTGGAGAGTTTCATTTACAGAGAGAAATGAAATGAAATCAAATATTCATTTGAGACCAGCATTTCGATACCACAGTGGTCAACCATATACCTCTGGGATGCACTTGAGGGCAGTATTTGTTCAAAAACATGAATTCCCCTCAGCTGTGTTTTATTTTACAGTATATAGAAAAAGGCTATGCGGTAGGGAGGCTGAGAGAGAAAGAGACAAGACCTGGATAAAGATTGAGTATTTTACCAAAATGCTTCTTGATTTAGCCATTTGTGAGAGGGTATCTAAAAGGACTCTGTTAATACTATATTTGATGTCTGAAAATTGTTCAGAAGGGTTTTATAATAGTGTATTGACCATCTTAAATTATTCAAATTGGGAGTAGAAGTGTGAGTTATAAATATTTTAATCAACAGAGGACCCAGAAAGGACGTATCAACACAGGAGGTGCAGATGGGTAACTTTCCACATTTTTCTGCCCCTTTCTTCCCCACTAACAGTTCAATTTTCTTTCCAGCAGGTTTTAAAAGAGGGAAATATTTCTGCATATTAACTGTAGGCCAATCCAGAGAAAGAAGTTCAGGACAACAATGCCCAAGGATGCTTTAGCAACCAGACAGACTACATTTCCCTGGAGCCCCCAACTTCTGTTCCCAAGACAATAGGATGTGGGAGAGAGACCTCTGGTAGGACTTGTTGCTATCATTGCTATGTTTAAATAATAGAAGAATACAGAATAATTGAGTAGGAAAGGACCTTTGAGGTCTACTAGTCCAACCCTCTGCTCAGGCAGGTGACTCTATACAATTTCAGAAAATTGGTTGTCCAGTCTCTTCTTAAAAGCCTCCAGTGATGGGGCACCCACAACTTCTGAAGACAACCAGTGTCCCACTGGTTAATTGTTCTCACTGTTAGGAAGTTTCTCCTTAGTTCTAGGTTGCTTCTCTCCTTGATTAGTTCCCATCCATTGTTTCTTGTCTTGCCTTCTGGTATTTTGGGAAATGGCTCCTTTGTGGCAGCCACTCAAGTATTGGAACACTGCTATCATGTCCTTCTTCCTCATGCTATACCTAGTCCTTCTTTTTCTAGAGTAGCCATTTTTCTCTAAGACTAGCCATACCCAATACCTCCAACTGTTCTACATATGTTTTCATCTCCAGGCCCTGATCATCTCAGTTGCTGTTCTCTGCACCCTTTCCAAAGTCTGAACATCTTTTTTAAAATGTAGTGACCAAAACTGGATGCAGTATTACAGATGTGGTCTTACTGAGGTTTTGTATAGCATTACTAATACTTCACATGATCTTGATTCTATCCTTCTGTTTATGCAACCAAGAGTTTTATTAGCTTTTTTGGCTGCTGTCACACACTGCTGGCTCATATTTAAGTGATTGTTTACTAAGACTCCAAGATCAACTTAAGACTTCTTTAGGACTTCAAGAGAACTTAAGGGATGCCATTCAACATTTCATTGTATTTCATAAAGAAACAAACTGGAAAAAAGTTGACAGGGCATATTGTGAGATAGTCTTCGGGGAATAAGTCCAGAGATAAGTCCAATATGATATATATCCAAATTCATGAAACAGATTAAAGACACAGCAAGAGTTGCTTAATGAAGATAGGAACTTATCATGGTTAATGTACCTGCAGATTACTGGAAGAATAAGAAGTGATTTTAACAAAAAAATGAGGCACTAATGATAGAATTTGAAATACTTACATGGAATCAAAATCATATATTGGGACCAGAGGTGGTATTCAGCCGGTTCGAACTGGTTCTGACGTCTAGTGGAAATTTTGAGTAGTTCAGAGAACCGGCAAACACCACCTCTGGTTGGCCCTACCCTCCCACCTCCATCGTTCCCTGTCCTATATTCCCTTGTTTTTTTAGCTCAGCTGATTTGTGCAGCAGAGCAGATTGCTGCCCCTCAGTTGAGCTAAAAAACAGCTCAGCTCACTAGCGCTGACACCGAGGGCGGTCTTTGAATGCTGTGTGAGCGTGCAAAGTGTGCTCTCATAGACCCGGTAGCAAAAGATTTGGAATTGCACCACTGATAGGGATGTTTCTATACATTGTTATTAACATATGATACAAAGGCAGAACAAATTAAAAACTGCATGACAATAGTGGATGCAAAACTTCAAAGAAGTAACTGCAGTGGAACAAGGGGGAGAGTTATGGAAACAAATCATCAAAGTTCACTCTAAACTGCAATTTGAGAAACATTTGTACAAAATATTTTCTAGATAGCGTCTACTCCTATCAACGCTTAACAAGATGAACAGCTCACACAATTACAAATGCTGCACATGTCAAAATAAAGAAGAAACATTTCACCACATATGGTGGTTATGTGAAAAGAAAACCCCAAAAGTACTGAAAAGAAATACACCAAAACGTTCAGAGAACTTAAAAAATCAAATTTGAATTGAAATAATTATTTTTATAAAGAGTAATTTCAGAGGATATAAACAAGAGTATCACAATCTGCTATGATTCATCCTGACAGCAGTAATAACTAATTTGGCATAATGTTGCAAACGTGGTACAATGCCAATCTTATGAAAATGGGAGACCAGAATCAGAAAACACACAATGAAGTGAAAATAATTCCTATATATTTACAACAGAAATGTAACCAAATTCAAGCAAGTACAGTTCCCTTACATGATACAATATATCACCGAGGAAGGCAGATTTAGACATTTGGAATGTAGCTTTTAAGAAAAAGAGTTAAGACATCAATTTAAAAATATTACATGAAAATGATTTAAATAAATATAAGCAGCAATCTCCAACGTTAAAGAAAATTTCAAATGCTTGAATAGTGACTATTGACTTGGAAAAATGGAAGGGAAAAATGTGCTATCAAAAATTCCTCCATATGATATTCTTGGCATTTTACTTTTTTAAAAAACTTTGTTTCAGCACTTTCTTTTTTGTAGCTATGTAGAGATTCTCAGTCATCCAGGTAATGGTTGCCCCAAAGGTGCTTTTTCAGTAGGCAACTGTACTTTCTTGTTTTTTCTTTTGAAGACGTTTCGCTTCTCCTTCCCCACTATCCTGTCAGAGCTGAAGAAGCTTCTTGGTTGAGAAGCGACACATCTTCAAAAAAAAAACCAAAAAATTCCAAGAAAGTCCAGTTGCCTCCTGAAAAAGCACCTATGGGACTTCCTTTCGTTATCTATACACTTTATCCTTTATTATCAAATTGGGGAATGCAAAGTGACTACATGTTTATAATCAAGTTTCATATTTAAAAAAAAAAACCACTCACCACCACCTCACCCCCCCCCCCAAAAAAAAACAATACCATGGATTTCCACTAATGGTTTTTCAAAGCCCCATAACACAAAATATGATTTGCAATGCAAACTAACTGTGTCTCTTTATACATGTATCACAACACGGCATGCGGATATATAAAAGACAAAGATTGTGTTATGATGTCATTTTGCATGTTTTACTATTCTAACGAAATTGTAGCCTGCTCCGGACAGGCTGTTACAGGCTGAGTGCTATCCTTTCCAATCTATGAAAAGACTACGTTCTCCAGCTTTGAGAATAAACGACATCATACAAACTTCACCTAAAACTGAGGGGGATGACTTAAAAAGAAAGAAAAGGAACAAGTGCAACCAATAACAGAGGCAGTGGTTGAATGTGGCTTCAGGATCAATTATTGGATATATCAAGCTAAAATTTTGAACATATCCTGTATAATTGTTTTACAGATTGAATTGCACAACCCTAAATTAATTACATTGACAATCTATATTCATTCGTTGTAAATTCACTTAATCATCAAACTGAGAAACAAGCTCCATTGACCTCATCAAATTACTCAGAAGTAGATCGCTTGTTTCCGTGGAGATTGCTCCCAAATAAATGTTTGCATAATTGACGCATGAGCGCATCAATCTATATAAACAAATAGTGACAGTTCAGTACGGTCATCGCCTGTAAAAGAGCCCATCAATTGTATACACTCTCTATCTTTGAACAAGCCAATTGAACTCCCGAGTCTTCTTTACTTTAAATAGACTCTGTTTAGGACAGGGATATCAAACTCGATTTCATTGAGGCCACATCAGGGTTGTTTTTGATCTTGGGGGGCCAGGTGGGCATGTCCAGAGTGGGCATAGCCAGCTCAACATTACCTGTGTCTGGGCACCTGTGGTGGCCTGAGTGCTCTGCCAAGGAAAACAGACTCCCAAGCTCCATTTTCTGCTGGGACAGCCTCCTGCAACCCTATGCCAGCAAAAACGGAACTCGGGAGGGCCATGCACAGCCCTCACAAGCTCCATTTTTGGCTGTGATGGCCTCTTGCAACCCTCTGCTGGTGAAAATGGAGCTCGGGAGGGCCACACGCAGCCCTCCCAAGCTCTGTTTTCATGGCAAAGACACTGCAGGCTGGTCCTTCTCTGTTTCAAGGGCAGCCCCACGGGCCAGATCTAAGCATCCTATGGGCTTTGAGTGTGACACCCCTAGTTTAGGAGTTTACTCTCCCATAAAGTTTTGAATGGTGTTTGCAGGGTATCTGAAGAAAGCTATGAAAGCTATTAGGCAATTTCTGCTGAAGGAACCTTTAGTCATGTACTTACCAAAGGATAGAAGTGGAGGTCTAAGTTGAGTAAAATTGCTTTTCTCAAAGGGCTGAGGCAAGATGAACACTTTCATATTAAAAATATTTCACACATAACAATATGTGCAAATGCAGATCTGATTTTGCCTCAAACACCTTCCAGCATTCATTAGCTAGTGAGAGCTCTTGACTTCAGACCAGAAATTTAACGATTGTTCAAAGTTATGACGGACCGCCTCAGAATTATTTACAATCCCTTTTCAAAGTTACAACACCTGCACTACCTGTCAGGCCTGCAGTTCTATTCCTTTTAGGATTTTTGGCCTGCTGCACTCTCTATTATTTTCTTATACTGTTTCATTAGTGTAGTAATTGGGAGGGGGAATAGAAAGGAGTAGAATTGTGGAATGTGTTGTTGTCATTCTTTTCTAGAAGCCCAAGGTCATCTTTTGCCTCCGCACCTCTGCATCTGACCGGAACCAGCTGGGTGGAGATGCCAGTGTGGCCGAAGAAGATTGGACCATGTGATGGATTTATGGGTGTGGGGAAAAGATCATGAACTTTCAACTGGGTGGAATCCCAGGAAGCTTTTAGATTTGGGATTCCACAGATGTGCCAACATGTCTGTCTTATTAAATTGGAACTTTAAGGATAGCTCTGCCTTGGACTCTGATTTAATTCTGCATGATGTTTGGAACGCTGACACTACCACCATTATGGCCATGTTATCACATTCTGGGCACTTGACCATATGCTCACTTTTGTGGCTATTTGCAGCATCCTAGGACTGCAATTTTTGACCTTTTTTTTGCCAGTTTCCAGCATTTACTTCTGGTTTCCTGTAAAATAAACACCTATTGGGGAAATACTGTTGCTTTACCACTACCATGTTCTCTTACTAACCACCACTCTTGCTTAACTATTGTAGTGTTTGTTTAACAACTGCTGCAAAACATGTTGAAAAATTGGGTCCGGTCACATGATGTCTTGACTTACATCTACAAAGACTTTGGCAATTGCAATTCTAGGCTCAATTACTGTCATAACTCGAAGGTTACCTGTGGTTCACAATGGAAAGACTAATAGATGCTGCACCATACCAGAGAGTGATATTATTTGGAGATATTTTTGACCTTAAAACCAAACAAAAGCTTTAGTGCCCCTTACCCTTATTATTCCCCCTAAAAGAAACCCTCAATGAAACAAGAGCTAAAAATAGTAGCCTTACCAATTTGGGTGATGTTGCCATGTCTCTTTCTAGCTCCCTGTGGATTTCTGAACATTTTTTAAAAATGTGATATGGGGGTAGGAGGGAAGCTGTTTGTTCCTTCCCAATATGTATGTCATGTCCCAGATTTGCTTTTGTTAAACACTTAGCCTTGCATTCAAGCCGGGAAAGGCTCCCTGATATTATTAAGCTGCTCTTTAAGCAGGATAAAATGCCAGAAAAGAAGACTGTCCTTGCCTTAATCTACTTTTGTCTGCTGAATCATCATCCCCAGCTTTGCCCTTAGAAATAAAAGGGAAACCCAAGACATAAAACTGATTTATTTCTCTTTCAATTTTGTTCAGAAATTTTGCCAAAGGCTGATTTGGAACATTCCTTCCTCATGCAAAAAGGTAAACAGTAATATATATTTTTACCTTTCATAGAAGTGATAAAAGCCTTGTGCAAGTTTTAAAAATATATTTGGAGAGCTGCACAAAGATTCCACTAGGAAAAAAATATTTGTTTTTAAAAGTGGTAATGGCTCATGAATGGAGCAATAAAGTAGAACGAGTTCTGGCAATATTTCCCAGGCTGTGTATCTTCTACACACTCACCTGGGAAGGACTCCAATTAATTGGTAGTACTTACTCGCAAGTAAACATACATATGCTTTGTTACAGGGGTGTCAAACTCAAGGCATGGGGCCTGAATCCAGCCCCTGGGGTGCTTAGATCTGGCCTACACGGCCACCCTGGAAACCGCAAAGAACTGGCCCACAGTGCCTCTGCCAGGGAAAACGGAGCTCAGGAGCCCGTTTTTGCTGACAGAGCGCTTGGGCCACCACAGGCGCCCCCAACACTAGTGACGTCGAGCTGGCCACACCCACCCTGGCCACGCCCACCTTGCGCCCCCAAAGGTCAAACACAACCCTGGTGTGGCCCTCAATGAAATCGAGTTTGATACCCCTCCTTTATTATTATATTTATTAGTTTTATTAGTATATTTAATTTAATTAATTTAATTTAATTTAATGCTTCTAGACCGCCCCCTCTCCCGAAAGGGACTCGGGGCGGTGTACAGTTCATACAAAATATATCAGATACAATAAAATTAAGTATGTACAATTGACAGTTGACATGGAGGAGGTAAGAATGACATTAAAAGAACTGTACAAAGCAGATTAAAATAAGTTCAAACCCCTAAAAACAAATACAGTGAATTAAAAAACCCCTAAAATAACCAGATATAGTGCGTTTGCCAGGAGGGACAGTTGAATTATGCCAGGCCTGCTAATCGGAACAGGTGGGTCTTCAGTTTTTGCCGGAAGGAGCGGAGGTCAGAAGTGGTTCTAATGTCGGGGGGGAGGTCATTCCAGAGGGTTGGGCCCATCACAGAGAAGGCCCTACTCCTCGGTGTCGCCCGCCGGCATTGTCCAGTGGATGGCACCAGGAGAAGTCCCTCCCTGTGTGAGCGTATTGGCCGCAGGGATGTATGTGGGAGGATGCGATCCCGCAAGTAACTAGGTCCCGTGCCATGGAGCGCTTTAAAGATGGTAATCAGCACCTTGAAACGCACCCGGAAAACCACAGGTAGCCAATGCAGCTCGCGCAGGAGAGGTGTTACGTGGGAGTACCTCGTACTCCCCATCACAGCCCGCGCGGCTGCATTCTGAACTAACTGCAGTCTCCGGGCGCGTCCCAAGGGCAGCCCCATGTAGAGAGCGTTGCAGTAATCCAGGCGGGACGTCACCAGCGCATGAGTGACCGTGCGTAGGGCATCCCGGTCCAGTAGGGGGCGCAATTGGCGCACCAGGCGAACCTGGTGGAACGCCCCCCTTGCCACGGCCGCCACATGGTCATCCATTGACAGCCGGGCATCAAGGAGGACGCCCAAATTGCGCGCCCGTTCCACAGGGGGCAACTGCTCGCCCCCTATGGCCAGCGATGGAATCAGCTGGCTGAATCGAGGTGCCGGTAGCCACAGCCACTCAGTCTTGGAGGGGTTGAGTTTAAGTCTGTTGTCCTCCATCCAGACCCCGACGGCCTCCAAACACCGGGACATTACTTCGACAGCCTCGTTGGGGTGGTTTGGAGTTGAAATATACAGCTGAGTATCATCAGCGTAGAGGTGATACTCAACCCCAAAACCACGGATGATCTCACCCAGCGGCTTTACATATGTGTTGAACAGGAGAGGCGAGAGGACCGACCCCTGTGGCACCCCACAAGTGAGTGGCCTCGGGGTCGACCTCTGTCCCCCTGTCAACACACATTGCCTCCGGTCGGAGAGGTAGGAGCCGAACCACCGCAAAACGGTACCTCCGACTCCCATCCCCTCCAATTCTTGACATTTTTAGCCAGTTATGTGATAAAGCATTTTAACAAGGTGAGAGTCATCATAGACTCTCTGAAAGAGTGATGGGTCATGAGAAACAATTATTTCATTTTAAGTGTTTGTACCTCAAGGTACGTATGTCAGCAAGCATTGGCACACAAAGTTGCAGAACTCATTCACAAATATTATTTCAGAAAGATACCATTTTCATTAAAACATTATAACATTAGTTCTAAACACAGTACAATATAGCAATAGCACAGCCCTGGAAATTTTTACATCATCAACCTGATTTTTTTATGCATCTCTTCTTAAAATGTTGAAAAGGCTTTTAAATATAAAAGAGCACCACAGAGTCCATAAGAGATTAGGACAGTGTATATCTGATTCTGTAAAAATGATCAAATTTAATTTGCATTCATTTAGTCTGATTAAGCAACATTTATGTGTGTGTGGGGGGGTGGTGGCAAATCAAAGTCAATACAATGATTGTACTTTTGCAATGCAAACCTCAGACCTTTTGAACACATACAAAAGGTCCAGAACTTCAGATAAAATAAATAATTGTTTGTAATGTCCAAATTCATACTAGCCTCCACATATTTATTCTTTTGACTGCTCTGCTTGTTAACATAAAATCACAAGTTTTGACCCGTAAAACGAAGCATTTTTAACATTACACAACTGTTCCCTTTTGTTCATTGTGGTTTGATTGGAATAGGCTTTCTTCAATAAAAGGCAGATCCACTCTGGAAGCTTGGGCTGAAAAATCCCCCGCAGGCAGAAAAAATAAAAGACAAGTTATAACAAAATAAATACGATCAGGAAGACTAATTACATCCATTAGCTTTGCAGACTGGGAATTCTAGGAGCTGCTGTCTAAAAACCTCTGGAGCATAACAAATCTGTATGGAAACTATATATATCCTTCAAATGCCTACTCCCTTCCCACCCTCTCTTATTATTGACTGCCAATATAAATTGGAAGTCATTTACTGGTCTTTGCACATATGCAGTTTATGCAACAGAACTGAACAGAAAATATACAAATTCCAAATAATAGCATTTAACCCTATACGCTGCCCCATTGTGCCTTGCAGCACTCTCTGGGAGGTGTATAATATCATATTGGCCCCAGCAATCTCAGTTCTCATTTAACGACCTCGGAAGAATAGAAGGCTAAGTCAACTTTGAGTCCCCTCAGGGTCGAACTCCAGATTGTGGGCAGGGTTGTCTATGACCATTCGCCATGGCCAACTTGCCGCAGCCAATTCACCGCGGGACATCTGGTCACAACCAACTTGCTGCAGGACAATTCGCTGTGGAACAAGAGTGCCACTAATATCAAAGAAATAGTGGAACAGAGTCATTAAAGAAAGGATGCAAAAGGAGGAGGAACAGAATGAAATGGGAATCGCAAAAATTAAAATATGTATTTATTTATTTTAAATAATGAAATAGAACCGTTAAGTTGTCCTAAGGCGAGTTGGCCGTGGCAAGATGTTCTGCGGTGAGTTGACTATGGTAAGTGGGCCACAGCAAGTTGGCTGAAGTGAGCTGGCCACAGCAAGTTGGCTGCAGCAAGTTGTCCCATTCCGGTGGGCAGAGTTTGCCTGCAAGAGCACTAGCGATAGCACTTAGACTTATATACCGCTTTACACCCCTCTCTGAGCAGTTAACAGAGTCAGCCTCTTGCCCCCAACAATTTTGGGTCCTCATTTACCCACCTCGGAAGGATGGAAGTGTTGTGGTCTTCTGGTGGCCTGCAGAGCTGGCAGCAGAGTCGGACAGTGAGGAGGTTGGGGAGGAACATGGGCCAGTCCCGGAGTCTGGGGAAGGCTCGGAAGAGGCCTCTGCATCAGAGGCAGAGAGGGAACCAAGGCCAGTTATGTGCTGCCTCCGGAGCCTCCGGAGTCTGACATCAGCGAGGCAGAAGAACAGTGGGAACCTGTTCCCAGTGCACGCATGCACAGAGCTGCCAGAAGGCAAGAACAATTAAGAAAACAGGGTCAACTCAGGAGTAAGGCTTGAAGATAACTAGCCCCTTCCTTAAGACATAAAAGAGGAGCAAATGGGAGGTGAGCCTTTGCAGGAAGCAATTAGTTCATCTGGTCGGTTCAAGCTTTGAGTTCTGTTTGACTCTGTTCTAAGTTTGGCCTTGCAAAACTAATTGGTAATTAGGTCTCTGGCAGCATTCCAAGGGAGATACAATACAACACAATACAATAGCAGAGTTACAATGCAATACAATACAATACAATACAATACAATACAATACAATACAATACAATACAATGCAATACAATGCAATACAATAGCAGAGTTGGAAGGGACCTTGGAGGTCTTCTAGTCCAACCCTCTGCCTAGGCAGGAAACCCTATACCTTTCAGACAAATGTCTATCCAGCATCTTCTTAAAGACTTCCAGTGTTGGAGCATTCACAACTTCTGGGGGCAAGCTATTCCACTGATTAATTGTTCTAACTCAGGAAATTTCTCCTCAGTTCTAAGTTGCTTCTCTCCTTGATTAGTTTCCACCCGTTGCTTCTTGTTCTACACTCAGGTGCCTTGGAGAATAGTTTGACTCCCTCTTCTTTGTGGCAACCCCTGAGATATTGGAACACTGCTATCATGTCTCCCCTAGTCCTTCTTTTCATTAAACTACCATACCCAGTTCCTGAAACCATTCTTCATATGTGTTAGTCTCCAGTCCCCTAATCATCTTTGTTGCTCTTGTCTGCACTTTTTTTAGAGTCTCTGCATCTTTTCCACATCGTGGCGACCAAAACTGAATGCAGTATTCCAAGTGTGGCCTTGCCAAGGCATTATAAAGTGGTATTAACACTTCACATGACCTTGATTCTATCCCTCTGTTTATGTAGCCTAGAACTGTGTTGGCTTTTTTGGCAGCTGCTGCACACTGCTGGCTCATATTTAAATGTTGTCCACTAGGACTCCAAGATCCCTCTCACAGTTACTACTATTGAGCAAGGTACCACCTATACCAGTGATGGCGAACCTTTTTTGGCTCGCATGCCACAAGTGGGGGGAGCGCAGGGGGATCGAGTGTGGGCGTGCCGCACCCATAATGCAATGCGCCCCCCCCAGTGCGCATGCGTGCACAATGCACGACCCCCCCCCCCCCATTTTTACATGTTTTTTGCCCTCCCCAGGCTCCAGGGGCTTTATAGGAGCCTGGGGAGGGCAAAAAGAGCCTCCCCGGACCCCCCGGAGGCCCTCCGGAGGCTCCAGGGACTGTCCGGAGGCTTCACTGAAGCATTCGGAGCGCTTAAAACCACCCTCCGAGCAAACCGGAAGTGACTTCCAGGTTGCTCGGAGGGTCATTTTAAGCGCACCGAAGGCATCAGGGAAGCCTCGGACGGTCCCTGAAGCCTTCGGAACGCTTAAAACCACCCTCCGAGCAACCCGGAAGTCACTTCCGGTTTGCTCGGGGGGGTGGTTTTAAGCGTTCTGAAGGCTTCAGGGACGGTCCCTGAAGCCTCCGGGGGGGGGGGGTTAGGCTCTTTTCGCCCTCCCCAGGCTCCTATAAAGCCTCTGGAGCCTGGGGAAGGCAAAAATAGCTTTTAAAAAGGTGAACTCAGCTGGCCAGCTTGTGCATGTGTGCTGGCCAGCTGACAGGGCAGCACCTCACGTGCCCTGACAAATGGCTCCGCGTGCCACTTGTGGCACGCGTGCCATAGGTTCGCCATCACGGACCTATACTGTACCTGTGCATTTCGTTTTTCTTGCCTAAATGTAGAACCTTACTCTTTTCACCATTGAATTTCATTTTATTAGATAAAATGAAATAGTGCCCAATGTTCAAGTTTGTCAAGATCCTTCTGTATCTTAAGCCCATCTTCTGGAGTGTTGGCTATTCCTGCCAGCTTGGTGTCATCTGCAAATTTGATGTGTTCCCCATGTATTCCCTCATCCAAATCATTGATGAAGATGTTGAAGAGTACTGGGCCTAAAACAGAGCCTTGAAGTACTCCACTGCATACGTCCCTCCATGTAGAAAAGGAAGCCTAGGTCAGAACAGGAAGGCTGAGTCAACCTTGAGCCTGGTGAGATTTGAACTGCCAAACTGCAGGCAGGCAGCAGAAGTAGCCTGGAATACTGCACTCTAACCACTGCGCACATGCTACATATGCTACAAGAAACTATACCTGAAATTGCCCCATCAAAAGACATTTTCACTTGCATTCCCTCCCTTCCTTACAGGACATTAGAAAATCATCAATATAACAGCGCCATCGCTTAAGATCCTTACTGTGAACTAATCTCATCTAACAAATAGGCTTAACTAAATTTGCACAGACCTGATGCAGAATTATTGATATCTTCTTATCCATTTACAGTCTTTACAACATTCTTTGCAATCACCCTAAGGCAAAACAGTTTCCCTTGCAAATTTGCAGAGCCGCATCTTCCCTGAATGTCAGCCAACCAAATGCAATGTTCAAATGGCAGAGACGTATACACCTTTTCTTTTTAAAAATGCACAAGTGGATTTTACCTTTAATTAAGGTTAGCATGGAGATACCCTTGAATGAAGATTAAATCCTGATGGCAAATTTTCTTTGTGGTGTTACCAAAGCACTTGGGCATGTCTTTTCTGGAATTTGGTTCCATGTAATTGGAGAGAAAGACCCTCTTTTGAAATGCGAGTAGAACAATCCTGGTATGAGCTTGGTAGCAAACAGAAATACTGGAATGAGATGACTCAACAAAATGAAGATAATAACATGATTTAATTCCTGATTCAAAATTATGGCATTAGCCAGCTCATTGCCATCCAATCCATAAGAGTGATCTAATAGCCCATCAAGGACAAGAAAGCCATTTTGTTTCATTTCCAATTTATTTTTTAAAAAACTGCTGAGATGCAATATAGCAGCAACACCATTTATTTTCTCTTAACAGAAAGCAACTGGGCTTTTAATCTGTTCCAAAAACACTGAGCTTTGCTGAAGAACTAAATGTCCTCTCATCTTTCCTAACTCAATAACCAGTAATAATGCCAAACATAAATTAATACAACATGCTTCAAATAGGTTATGTCAGCAAACTTGGCAAGTTTTATGTTGAGGCATTTCTAATACTCTCTTTCCACAAAGAACATGGTCATCTGAGATCAAAGCCATTCTGAAGTATCAAAAGTAAGCAGCATTGTCAGGTGGGGCGAAGTCGCGATGATACAGCATGCGATCTCAATGCTCTGAGATCGCAGTTGACACTTTTGCCACTAGGTGGTCCAAATGGACCCAAACCGTCCCGCAGAGACGGTGAACAGGAAGAATACGTCTTGCTGATCTCAGGGACATCGCAAAGTCCCTGATCGATCCAAGAGAAAGTCTTCAAGCCGGTGACAAAAAAATCCAGCCATTTGGCTGACGAAGTCAGGGCGGCTCCAAAATGGGAGGATATGGAAAAAGAAAGTGTTTCCAGCTGGTGAGGAAATTTTATTGTTTTAAGAGTGACTGCCTATAAAAAACTTAAAATAAATTTAAATTGGAGAACAGAATTAGCAGCGGAATTAAATTTGGAATGGTTTTTGATAGGGGGTTATCTTTTTTTTTCAATGCTATCTTCACAGACGGAATTTATGTAAAACCTTTAAAATGAATGGACTAAGTTTTCTTCTTCTATTTTCTTTCTTTTCTCATTACTCTCTTTACTTTCATTACTTTAGACCTATGGTCTAAAACTCTCATCTGTCATTACTGTGGATGTTTTTCTAACTCATTTAAGAATTGGACTTTCTCTTCAACTTGAAATATAAAAAAGACATTTTCTTTTTAAAAAGGAAAAAAAATTGTGGCATTGTGGCTAATACTGCAGAAGTTAGGCTTTGTGTATTGGAAACAAAACACCTTTACTTTTTTTCACAGATTATTTCGGCTGGTACCTCAAGGTCTTATTGCTTGTTTACAGAGAGAGAGGTAAGAAGAAACAGATGTTCCCTTGAGGTATTTCTAACCAGAGAGAGGTGATTAAAAGCTACTAAATTAGAATAACAGTGTTTACATAGTTGAAAACAATGGCGCTATCACAGCAGGAGAAAGAGGCTTTAAGTCTGCAAAAGATATTTTCAGAAATACAGAAACTATCAAATACATGCGAGAGGATTGAGAAGAAGTTGGATGATTTAGTCCATTTAACAGCAAAATATGACGGGGAAGTTGAAGATGTTCATCAAATGGAGAAAGTAGCAGTTAAAATTCAAAAAAATGAAGAGGAAAATGAATATAAAGAAACTAAAACTGCTGATTTTTATGGTGATGAGTTCGTGTCTGAAAATGGAAAGAGTGGAATATTGAAAGAGGAAATAAATGGAGGGGAAACTTACTCCAGATGGCAAGATACAGAAGAAGAAAAAAATAAAAGAATTTATGGACCTAAAGAGAGAAAAGTTTTCAGCAATAGTTTTGATAACAACACTGACAATTATAGATAAGCTGATTGAGGAAACAGAAGAAGGGCATCGAAATTACAAGAGAGACTGTATAAGCAAAGAGCTGCTAAGAGGAGTCCATACAAAGTTGATTAAAGAGAAGATAAGAGGATTGACACCACAAACAGCAGAAGATATGAGATTGCCTCGTTACTGGAAAGATACAGATTGATAGATGGAAGTATAACTTAAAACTAGCTAAACTTAGTGAAATTTAATGATAATAGATATAGTTAAACAAATAATTGATAACGATAATAATGTATATTATGTGTAGTGTCATGATAAAAAATAATGGGATATGAATATTGAATGGTACCCATGAAAGGAAGATTAGAAATCCTTTTGGATTATATATAAAGATAGATAGATAGATAGATAGATAGATAGATAGATAGATAGATAGATAGATAGATAGATAGATAGATAAATAAATAAATAAATAAATAAATAAATAAATAAACAAACAAACTAAGTCAGATATAGTTAAATTTTGAATATTAGGGGGAAAACGTAATGATATACGATATAGTTAAATAAAGGAGGGATAATGATAACAAGGTATATATAGGCATGGGTACAACATAAGGAAATTGAATGTAAATTGCAAATAGTGATTTGGAAAGAAGGATTAGAAAATTTTGTTATTGAATATTATGGATGTTTAGCTAGAATAAGATATAAAGATTCAGTGTTATTGGAGCATTTGAGAAATAGTAAATGAAATGCTAGTATGTGGTTATGTATTAAATCTTGGTATATTTTATGATGAAGGAAGTTTAAACAATTATAGTCAAATGAAATGGAGGTATGATGATGGTAACATGTATAAATATCTGAGTTAAAACACTTGAGTTAATATGAATTATGCTTGATGACTGTGGAAGAGATGCATGAAAGCCTTTTGTAACTAACTGATACACTTTCTACAGTATGCAAAAAAGGAAGATTTTATGTGTTGTGTTTGTTTTGAAAATAATAAATAAATAAATAAATAAATAAATAAATAAATAAATAAATAAATAAAGTAAGCAGCATTGGATCCGAGGATGCCAAACACATAAGGTTAGCCCGTGTGGAGCCTTCTATCACTTTTTTAATCAGGTCACACAGAAGCATTTTTTAAAATTTTCCTAGCTTCCAAGATGTTGGGAAATAGCCATCTGTCAGGCCTGCAGCCATTTTTTCTTTTGGACCTCAGGCCTGCCAAACTTTCTATTATTCTACTACCGGTATGCATTTTCTATTGTGGGAAAATGGGAGTTGGGTGATATGTAGCCATAATAAAATTCTTTCTAGAAAGCCAAGGTCATCCTTTGTCTCTGCAGTTTGTATTTTAAATTTTACAGTTTGGTTTTAAGGTTAGGTTTTTAATTTTTATAAACTTGTACAGGGGTCTGTTTAATCCAATTTTAATTATATTTATTATCGATTGTATGGTCTTAATTTTGTACCTGTACACCGCCCCGAGTCCCTTCAGGGAGAGGGGGCGGTCTAGAAGTCTAATAAAATAAATAAATAAATAAATAAATCTGGCCGGAACTGGATGGATGGAACTGCCAGCATGGCAGTGGAAGATTGGACCATATGATGGACTTGTGGGTGTAGGGGCAAGATCTTGAATGTTCAACTGGGTGGGAAAACTGGGAAGCTTTCAGATTCGGGTTTTCCCAGATGTGCCAACATGGCTCTCTTAATAAATTGGAACTTTTGCCTTGGACTCTGATTTACTTTTGGATGTTATTTGGAACCCTGACATCATCTTCATTTGCACTCACGGAAAGGGCTGAGGTGAAGTCCTCCCTTTCCCAGCAATCTTAATCAAGATATTCTTTTCAGGAACCAATCTGGGTTGGATCAGAGGCTTAGTCTTCCCAGCTTTTAGACTTGTGGGATCTCATCTGAGTCAGTCACCAGTACCAGAGTTTTTGACTTCTGGGCTTTCGGACTCATGCTGGAACCCATCTTCATGGAACTTCTCTGTAGCATTGGAGCCCATCCTCAAGGGAACTTCTCTCACACACATTCTGGTGTGAGATAAGTTTCCTGACGATGGATTCCAGCACAGATTCAAAAGTTGGAAAACTAAACTCTGCTCCCGGTGACCAACCCAGATCGGATCCTGCAACATTATCCTGTGACACTGATATTTGTCTTCATTAGTAAGAATTGCTTGCTGAGGAGGAATTAAGATGGGGTCCCAAAATTCTCACCAGGGGTGGGGGCAGTCTAAAGCCATCCCAATAAAGCTTCACCATCAGGATAAGTTTCAACCCTACTAGGTGAACCAGACCAGGAAATCAGCTACATAGCAATGTTCTACTTGTACAGAAAGTGGCTATAATAATAAAATTTTGCACATCTGATTGTGCTGTACCACCTCCTCCTCCTCCTCCTCCTCCTCCTCCTCCTCCTCCTCCTCCTCCTCCTCAGGATTAGGAGATGTTTACTTGATCACGTAGTCCTGGATTTAAAACCATCTTCAACTCTTTTTGTCTAGGCAAAGATTCCTGCGTATGTTTCCTTCTTTACACCCTAATTTAAATTTCAGTCAATCCTGAATTTAATTGCTTTGTGGGTATGTGTGTGTTGTTGTGTTTGTCTCTTTCTCGGTGTGATATTTCTCCTGCTTCAGCAATCACTATCAGGTAAAATACCTTTCTTCCCCACAGTGATCCCTGTGTGTAGGCGAGACAGCATATGTACATTGTGGTCCTGCTTACAATTCAGCTATTTATTTTATACTAAGAACAACGCTGCCATTATACCTGGCAAGATCAAGAGTGACTGATGGTTGGCACGAAAGAACAGTCTTTTCTTTTTTGCCCTCTTCCTCTGAGCAGCAGGTGGAGAGGAAAAGATGACGACAAATTTGGCTGGAAAGTACTTGGGGCCAAGAGTGACATCCGCAGGGCGAAAGAAGCATAAGCATGTATCAGCAATATAAGCTCTGTTATATAAAGAGCAACAGCCAATTAGCAGATATATTAGCAAGATGTAGTAAGAATAACAAGTCTGACTGACTAAAGGGAAATAGCATAGTGATGTGACTTGGCAAGTAATGGACTTGGGCAATACACATGTCACACAGATAAAGGACAGCTGCTCTACTATTGCAACTAAAAGTGGAACTCTGAAGGGAGGGGTAGGAGGAAATACATTTATATAAAAATGATATCGTTAACAGCTGAGAACGAGTATCTGATGGCCCTCAAGAGATCTCAGGATGATCAGTAGATGCAATAAATTTCTAGGTCAGCCTGAATATTGCAATCTAGTATATTGCAACCTTATATGAAACCGGAATGCTTGTGAAACTATACCAGCCTGGTCTGATTTTATAAGATGGAGATAAGTATTTGGAGATGGGTGGTCCTTCAAATATCCAGATCCTGTGCTGCGTTATCTTTAAAGATAGCCACATTTATACCATACCTTATTTGGCCACACATTTCTATAACAGCAACATGGCCATTTTCATGAAACAGCAAAAAACACTGGAAGATTTATTTGCAAAATGTTTCTGCAAATCATCCCACAGATGATATTTGGCAAAGAGAACTTTCTGCTTTCTCATTTGTTTCGATCTGTATTTTCTGTACTGCAGCATTTCTGATCTTGGCTTTCAAACATAAAATGCAAGGAACAGGCTTCTTCTAATAAAAGAGCCAACTGCTTCCTCATCAAAATTTATTAGAGATACAGCATCTAATGAAATGAGTGCTATATTGCCTGCTATGAGTTAGGTGTTATGACAATTAGGGCTTGCCTATGACTACTGAACTGTGACAATTTCATCAATATCTCACTGGGTTCCCATGAAAATGCTAATTAGCAACACAGGATATTCACTAAAGACAAAAGACGTCTGGAAAAAATGCTATTGTAATATAGACTTACATTACTTTCTTGTCATCCTCTTATATATCTGCTGCATTTATATGCATTTTAGAGAAGATTCATGATTTGTAAGCTGTTTTCTCTAGCATTTTGATTGCAAAAGACAAGCTTTTAGTTTTTGAAAAAAATATAAAGACAAAAAATAAGCCTGAAATCCTCAAATTTCCATAGTCTAGTAAGGAACTTCTAGTACACATATGTCAAACTCACTGTATTATGTTGCCATCACATGATGTATCGTGGTGTTTTTTCCCTTCGCGGAGCTGGGGTGGGTGTGGCCTGTGCATGATACATTGGCCCCGTGGGCCGCCAGTTTGACACCCCTGTTTTACTATTTACCAATTTCACACAAGGCAAATTATCTTCATTTCAATCATGGAAACTAAGAAACTACTGCACTAAAGTGGTAATCCTTTGTAATGTACATGAGAATTAGGCTCTGTTGAAGACAATGGGTTTTAATCTATAAACATTCACAGGAATTCAGCATTCTAGACTTGACCTCCCAGTTACTTAAAAATTAGTCCTCTTGGTATAACCAAGAGTTACCACCAAGGACCATGTTAATTGTATGTTTTTCTCAAACTTCTCAAACATCTCAAACATTTGACATCTCAACCATTTAACTATCAAATATTTACTGGATTTAAACTATTCATCCATGGGGGAAACCTCCAAAAGCCATAGCTTGAAATCCCTTTGTTAAGGGCTGACCAAAATGTTACAAAAGACTGTTCCAGGCTCAGAAATCTGTGAAATTCTCCATTAGGCAACATATAACAAACCAAATATTGTAACATCTTTCCTGATCTCAAATGCGAGTGCACACTTTCAGATTTTCTATGCATATTGATTGGATTAATGAAAACAGCTCAGTATTTTGACAGCCCTTAAACTTTGAGCCAACCATTTCTTTTCTGGTCAGAAATATATGAAAAATGGACTATTCTGTCCACTTACTCTAATATGTGTTAAATTCGGTATTTCATATTGGTTGTAATTTCTAGTTCGTGCAAAACATATACACAAAGCGACAAAAATTCAACTAGTGAAATATTGCTGCTCTCTCTTTGGTGGTAAAACTGTATCAGATTGTATTATACATTCATGAAGAAAACTTAGGTTTCTGCCAGGGAGGAAAAGAAAGTGGGAAGGGGTGGAAGGGGAAAAATAACTTATTCTGAATTTCTATAGGCTCCAGGTACTTCTATTTCAAGTCCATCACAAAAATTGTCCGAAAACTCTTTGCCAGTCTTTGACAGCCGTAAACACGCTTATCGAATACAAGGAACGCTGGGAAATGTAGTAAATCCGTACTTCATAGCCTTAGAACGCTGCTGTTAGGTAAGCGAGAAACCGCTCTTCGGGCGACATTTCTCTTAACCCTTTCCTTCCCAGGGTTGACTGCTTGGACTTAGCATAAGCAATAAATCGGGTGTGGGGGGACGGGGGCGGTGAAGGAAGTCCCGCCTTTTGTCTTGCCTCTAATTGGAGGACGAGTAAGCGGAAGTAACGTCATTCCCGTAAGCGGGCATATGCTATGGTGGGAAGTTGGTGGCTCGGGTAAGTTATAAGGCCAGCTGGCGCGGGAAGCGGGCTTTCCGACGTCGTTTCCTCGCAGCCGGAGCTCTGGCTTCTTCTCCGGGTTTGAGCCGTCCACGTCGATCGCCGGGGGCGGGGGGAGGAGAGGGGCAGGGGCGGGAGCGATGGGCCAACGAGCGTGGGGAGAAGCTTGGGCTTCTCGGTTGGCGGGATGATCCGAGGGAACTTTCCCAAACCACCCGCGGATCCCCAGAACCGGTGCTTGTAGGAAGCGACTCGTTACTTCATTGCAACACGTGTAGGCGTGTGCACGTCTGAACGTGGTTGTACGCGATCTCCCTTTTCCCCGCCTGAAATCAGGTTGGGCTGGGAAGTACCATGAGTTGCCTATTGCTGCCCTAGAATCTTTGCTTCCCTCGACAGGAGAAGGTGATCCCATAAAAACCTTGCTAATTCGAGTAGTAGTAGTAGTAGTAGTAGTAGTAGTAGTAGTAGTAGTAGTAGTAGTAAATCATTGGCGCCAGTCAGTGATATTTGTGATACATTTTTAAACGTTCAGTTGACTGAGTTTCATGTTTAATGAATAAAAAAGTTGTTCTTCTCCTCCTCCCCCTCCTCATTATTATTTCTTTTATTCATTAAACATGAAAGTCAACTGAACATTATTATTATTATTATTATTATTATTATTATTATTATCATCATCATCATCATCATCATCATCATCATCATCATCATTATTATTATTATTATTATTATTATTATTATTATATCTTTGCACAGTCAGCCAGACCTTCCGACTGGGTTTGGTATTTTTGTCTAACTATCCGGTTCTTACCAAGGACCTGGGATAAGCAGATCTAGATGATGATGGTGATGATTTGGCTGCTCTCCACAACTGTTTATCCTAGCAATGTTTGGTTTTTTTTGGTCTTGTCATGAGACTTAGGGATAACATGAAGCCAACTTCCAAAATTCTGTTAAAATGGAGAGATGCCTGGGTTTTCATAGTAAAGGCTGCTATGATTTGTCATTTTCAGTTGCTGAACGTTGAGGACACAGATTGCAAAGTGATTTTGTGACACGTGGGGAAGGGGTGTTTTTTAAAACAGGGAAGCAGATAGGTCTAAAATTACTAGTCATGTTTTTTCTTACATCCCCTTCATCTTTGTTTCACAAGTAGATACAGGTAGTCCTCAACTTACAACACTTCATTTAGTGACAGTTCAAAGTCACAACAGCACTGAAAAAAGGGAGTTACAGCCATTTCTCAAACTTTGCAGCATGCCCATGGTCACGTGATTTACATTCAGATGATTGACAAGTGACTCACATTTATGACAGTTGCAGTGTCTAACAAGCAAAGTCAATGGGGAAGCCAGCAACCCCCAACAGCAGTGTTACTAATTTAAGATGGGCAGTGATTTACTTATGAAAAGTCATAAAATGAGGCAAGAAAAGTCATAAAATGGAGCAAACTCACTTAACAAATTTCTCACCTAACAACGTAAATTTTGGGCTTAATTGTGGTGGTAAGTTGAGGACTTCCTGTACTGACCACCCTCATCAAATGCACTGGAACCACATTGTCAGTCCTCTCAGGTAACTAGACAGGAAATACAATCAGATACTGATGTTAGTTTATTGTAAGGCTACATTAGCAGAATCTTGCAAATCTGAAATTACTGATCTCTCACAGTGATTTTTAACTGCCTGGTTCATTAGGACAGGTCTCTCCTAAGTTTCTTTCTCTCACCTTTTAAGCAGCTGCAGGTTCCCCACCTCTTCTCCCTCCTTTTCTAGTTAGGATCTCTCCTTGTCCCTCAAGGTCACTCTCACATATGTTACACACATTATACCCGTTACAAATAAGTTCTTGGTTAATGACAGTAATTGGCACCAGGAATTCTTTTGCTAAGCTATGTAAAGCATAAAGCATAAAGCTATGTAAAGCATAAAGCACATCATCACATGCGGTTGCCAACTTATGATACTTGGCCTTATTTTCGGGGACGTCTTATTTTTGAGGTGCAGGAGGCGGTGAGCATGGTCACCTCATGCTGCTGCTGTGTTATAATATTTTCAGGGAGGGCTTATTTTGGGGGGAGGGCTTATTAGCACATACGCTCAAAAGCCCAATTGGGTTTATTATACAATACAATAGCAGAGTTGGAAGGGACCTTGGAGGTCTTCTTGTCCAACCCCCTGCCTAGGCAGGAAACCCTATACCGTTCCAGACAACATCTTCTTAAAAACTTCCAGTGTTGGGGCATTCACAACTTCTGAAGGGAAGCTGTTCCACTGATTAATTGTTCTGTCAGGAAATTTCTCCTCAGTTCTAGATTGCTTCTCTCCTTGATTAGTTCCCACCCATTGCTTCTTGTTCTACCCTCAAGTGCCTTGGAGAATAGTTTGACTCCCTCTTCTTTGTGGCAACCCCTGAGATATTGGAACACTGCTATCATTTCTCCCCTAGTCCTTCTTTCTATTAAACTAGACATATCCAGTTCCTGCAATCGTTCTTCATATGTTTTAGTCTCCAGTCCCCTAATCATCTTTGTTGCTCTTCTCTGCACTCTTTCTAGAGTCTCCACATCTTTTCTACATCATGGCGACCAAAACTGGATGCAGTATTCCAAGTGTGGCCTTACCAAGGCCTTATAAAGTGGTATTAACATTTCATGTGATCTTGATTATCCAGGAAGGTCTTATTTTTGGGGAAACAGTGTAGTTCCAATTGCAATGTTTAGACAAATCTCCCATGATCATTAGGTGCAACATTACATGATTGCCATTTGTGATCTTTTGGCTGGTTTCTCTATTGACTTTGCTTGTCAGAAGCCAGCACTTAATGTAACAAATGGCAGTCATGTGACCACAGGTTACTGTAGTCGTAATTTTGAGCTGGTTGCCAAGCATCTGAATTGTGATCACATGACCACAGGTCACTGCGGCTTTCCTAACTTTGTACAGTTGCTGATTGAATGGTCATTAACGGAGGATTCCCTGTACTAGTACTGGAATTCAATTTTATCTTACATTTTGAACATCCGCAGAAACCAAGGAGAAGATGTAGGGCTGCATAAGAAATCTTCATAGACTGTAGGTTTTATACCCGTGTTCAAAGTATATGCTCTCCTGTACCAACTTTTGGGATGGTCTATAAATGAATCAGATAAGTGTAAGTTTGGTTCCCATAAGGAAGTAGCATACAGAGAATGGCTTGAAATTTGTAATTTCATACCCACATTATCATGAAATGAAAGATAGAGGATTTTGTTACCCATCCTGCCAAGGTGCCAAAAGCAGAAGCTACAGGAATCCAGATGGACAATTTACAAATTGCATTTAGTCTTCAACCATTCTCTGTGTAACCCATGAGAGCTTCCTCTGTCATTATTAACAAAGGGGAAAGCAGTTTTTATTAATGAAAGGAGGGGAGTTAAAGTCTCACCTTTCCCCTCTGAGGATTCATATCTGTGGATATATGAGATGTAGCAAGAAAGAAAATGGATATGAGTAGTAGGTGTCCTGCATGTAGACCATTGCCCTTTGTAAAAGCCCACAGTACAGTATAGCCCCTCTAATATTTAAAAAAAATGTTCATCTCCATCATAAAGTCTGCTGACAAGCCTACTTGGGGAAAAATGCAGTCCAAAGTAACTGGAGATGATAGCTGTTCATATACATCAACTTGATGTATAAAGCAATAAATGATCCTAATAAAGTACTTACGCACTTGAAAAACATGTTAAATTCATAATTTAGTAATGCAGATTTAGTGTCTTATCTTGAAAAATAGTGATGACAGTTTGGAAGCATGAGGCATTGGGTGGGGGGAGAGTGAGGCTGCAGGGTAGCCGAGACAATGATGGAAAATGATGATGATTAGTAGGTGGAGGAGATGTGGATACAAGCTTTGTATGAAATGTGATCATACCAGAACTGCAGGGCCTTGGTATATATATCTTCTATCTTTTTCTTGTATCTTCACTTAACAATAAATGATGTCTGTTGTTTTGCCATCTTCTTTCTTTCAAAAAAAAAGTTTGTTTGTTTGTTTGACTATTTTATTTATATGCTGCCATCTCACTATCCAAAGTTGCCTACATATCTCCAAATAAAATTGAAATCCAGGTGACTACTATTTTGTTCCTTTCTGCATTATAATTGTTATCTTCCAGCCATTTCCATTTTTCTAAAGTTTTCTCAGAACTGACCATTTTGGAGGTTTTTTCTTTAAAGAATTGAAACAGCTAGTCCTCAATTTAGACCACAATTGAGCCCAAAATTTATGCTCCTAAATGAGAAATTTGATAAGTGAGTTTTGCCCCATTTTACGACTTTTCCTGCCACGTTTATTAAGTGAATCAATGCACTTGTTAAATTAATAACACAGTTGTTAGGGGTATATGGCTTCCCCATTGACTTTGCTTGTCAGAAGGTTGCAAAAGCGGATCATAGGATCCCGGGACACTGCAACCGTCATAAATGTGAGTCAGTTGCCAAGCATCCGGATTTTAATCATATGACCATGGGGATGCTGCAACTGTCATAAGCATGAAAAACTGTCATAAGTCACTTTTTTCAGTGCCGTTGTAACTTCAAACGGTCACTAAATGGACTGCTGCGAGTTGAGCTACCTGTACTGGCTTACTGGACTTTTCTTCTTCCCCTTTCACTTGGCTATCAGCAACAAGTGTTGCAGGTCTTTTATTGAAAGTTCTCTGCAGATGGGACTGAAACAACTCAGATCTAAGTAAGTCTTCTTCCTCTACTTTGTTGACCCCAACCTGCTTTGTGAGAGCAATGCAATTTGCCTTTATTTTGGCCAGTTCTTTTATAGCAGCAAAGCCTTTCAAATCACATATGAAATCGGGTAGAAGCCATCAAACACCATTGTTAGTGGCTTCTCATTTCTTATGAGAAAACTTGCCCCTGATATCTTCATTATCCAATCTTCAGTTGAAACATTTAATAGATGTCCTATGTCTTCAAATCCTTTGTCTTGTTCTAATAGACTTTCTACACTTGTTCTTCCTTTAAAAGGAAACCTGGCTTTTATATTATTAACATTTCCTCTGCTTCCCCATGATGCCTCTTCATTTAAGCAGAAACGCGCACAGTGTCTCCTGTTCTTTTGTTTCTTTTCAAAGCCCTGAGAATTTCAAAGTTTTCTTCAGTCAATAAAGCTTTTCTTTCTCCACTTGAGATGTTATTACCACTTTCACACATCCTTTTCAGTATACAGATTTATTAGGCAGGGGAAAGTGCACCTTAGCAGTAATAATTAACAAAATAAAATAAAAAATCAGAGAAAAAAATCTCAGGGGTTGCCACAAAGAAGAGGGAGTCAAACTATTCTCCAAGGCACCTGAGGGTAGAACAAGAAGCAATGGGTGGAAACTAATCAAGGAGAGAAGCAACTTAGAACTGAGGAGAAATTTTCTGACAGTTAGAACAATTAATCAGTGGAACAACTTGCCTCCAGAAATTGTGAATGCCCCAACACTGGAAGTCTTTAAGAAGATGTTGGATAGCCATTTGTCTCAGATGCAAAAGACACTAACCAAATAGTGCATCTACGGCACACGTACTGGCTCGAGTAGGCAGTAAAAACAAAGCTACAAGCCATTGCATTCAGCTCGATAGAGCTTGCTATGTTCACATATCATTTTTTTATTAGTGCAGAATTGAAACTCATTCAAAAAATGAAGGTTGTTTGTGTTTTACAGACATTCTCTTATTTTTCAATCAGGTGTGACAGTGCCCCCCAACCTTTTGGGCACCAGGGACCCCTTCTGTGGAGAGAGGTTTTTCTGTTGACTGGAGGGGGTGTGGTTTCACGTACTGCTTGCATCCTGCAGATGGGGCTTCGCTTGTATGCGCAGCCTGGTTTCTGGCAGGCTGTGGACTGATGCCCGTCCACAGACCGGGGGTTGGGACCCCCTGATGTATGAGCAAATTCTTGTGTATTAACGTGTTATATGAGAATTACGCTGTGAAAGCTCTGATAGGTATAGATTAAAGTAGTCAAATTAATTAACTGAAAAGCAGATAATTTTATTGTTGACAGCAGTATTAGTTTATGGCTGCTTTGATTTTGGTCTTAACAATACCAGAAACCTCATTTGTTTTCTCTCTAGATTATTTTTGCTGTAAGAATAACGGTAACATTCCACATTGATTTTTAGAACGCTTACATTGGAAATTCAGAGTTTTATAACTGGAAGAACAAGAGGGAATGAAGAGTAGCAGAAATGAGTGTAAGTATTTTTTTTTATTTAGTATTAAATTATAAATTTGATGAATTCAGCAAATCTACCTTATTGGTATTTTGGAGTTCTTGAAGGTACAGCATTTTGCCCAGGCTTTTGATGAAGAAGATTAACACCCCTTTTCGTCCTTTTTGTTGTTGTTGTTCCCATCTGCAACAATTATTTTCCCTGCCAGCTTTCTTTCTTTGCTTTGTGTTTTGCATATTCTTATTGTTTTAATATGCTTTTTACCATCTGTAAACTTGGAATCAGGTGGCATATACCTTTAATACATTATGGTTGGTCGCATAGTCAACCAGTTGTTTGGACTGGATTTGGCTTTTTTTATCCACCTATCAAGAACTGGGATAGGCAGACGTTGTTTGATGGTGTTAAAAGTATCAGGATGTAGAGCCATGGTGGCATAGTTGTTAGAATGCAGTATTGCAGGTTAACTCTGCTGACTGCCAGCAGTTTGATCCTAACCAAGGTTGACTCAGGCTTCCATTGTTCCAAGGTCGGTAAAATGAGGGCAATATGCTGACTCTGTAAACATCTTAGAGAGGTCTGTAAAGCACTATAAAGCAGTATATAAGTCTAAATGCTGTTGCTAAGTATGCTATTTCAAGTAAAGCTGCTTTTTGCAGTTGACCAGTGGTGATTTTGGCAATGCAACAGATATCCAGATGATGTTCCAGAGGTTTTGGAATTGCACCCAGGGCACTTATAACTATAGACACTATCTATGCTTCATTTTGTCGTAGTCATTCTACTTCTATTATTATTTTCATTATTATATCAAATTAAATTTAAAGAGAGGGCATGTGAGTAAATATTGCTGGTACTCTTTCATAAGCAATAATAACCTGTGACTAGGATATTGGAGGAGGACTATGCTAAGATCAAAACATTTCATTCAGCATTATCTATGATGACTGTCAAGGACTGTCAGAGGTTTCAACCAACATTTTTTCCATGGCATCTGACATCTATAGGAATTTAACATGGGACTTTTTGCATGAAAAGCATGCATTCTGCAACTGTATAGGTAGCAAATGGTTGATTTCATGCCTAAAGTCCCAGTTCCTAGTCTATCCCCTTAACTCTGACACCAATTCTCTCAGTGTTTATTCCAAAGTGCTTATGTGGGAGGCAATTTGAGTCCATGGAAGTATGATTGAAGGCCAAACACTAAATTTTATCTGAGAAGAAATGTTTACTTACTCATATAATGCATTATGATCATGTTATAGTATCTACTATGTAATCAATATTTTATTGAGAACAGTTATGTAGTTGTTACTACTTGGTAATTTGGCTAACTGCAGATTTTACTGATGTTTTATGTCAAATGCTATATTTTGTTTATTAAAATATTTGTAGCCTTGCTATTTATCTTAAGGAATCAGAGTTGGTTACAATCCATATATTTGATAAACTAGAATAATAAAATGAAGCAAAAACTAAAAGTGTAAAATTTAACATGGTAACATTTATTACATTATACTACTTCCCATTAAATAATCTCAAATCAATTCACAATAAAATGTATTACAATAAAGTATAATGTAATAATATAAAAATATAGATTTTTCCAAAAAGAGGGCAAGGCTGGTTTAAAATAGCTGGTTTCTCAGTGCAACTTTAGCACATTTTGTAAGGATCGCAGGTACAGTATGGGGTTGCACATACATGAAAAACAGTCATCTTATTTCTTGGTGAGTTTACATTTTTGCATTTCATTTCTCTTAAGTTAATATTCATTATGTAAAATTTGTTTTAAAGTCTGGATCCAGCTGTGAAAGGAAGGAAGCTTACCACACTCGTCAGAGAAGTGCCTCCCCAGAAGACAGGTAAAATGTCTTTTTATAAGGAATGCAGCGAAAACTGACTATAAAGAATAATAGATTGTAATGGGGAGATGGGAGGGGAGATGATTTCTTTAATATTTTAATACAGCAGCCCCCAATCTTTTGGGCACCAGGGGCGGGTTCCGTGGAGGGCGGTTTTTCCACAGATCAGAGGTGTGTATGGTATTGCATGCTGCCTGGGTCCTGCGTGTGCACGGATGGGGCTTCACTTGCTTGCGCAGCCCAGTTCCTGGCAGGTCACCTACCGGTACCAGTCATAGTCTAGGGGTTGGGGACTCCTATTTTAAAATTTAAAACAGATTTAAAGTATTTTAAGATATGAGAATTCCCCTACAAGTTAAAAAGCATTTCTATAGTGGTTTTTTTTTTTTTAGGCAGGTTGTAAATCTGAGAAACTGATTGTTAGCTGAAGTGACAAATACTCTATTTATCTGCGAGGATGAGTCATTTTAGATTAGCTGAGAATCTGGTAGTGGAAAGGCATCATCTTTTTATTCTAATTCTGTTTTGGGATAGGAATTGTTTTAAACCCAGATTTTCCTTCCTTTCAGACAGTTTTTTTTTTATAACAAAGTTTTATTGGTTTTTTAAATATTTTACAAAGGAAAAAGGTAGGGGATAAGTTACAAATTTTGGCAACTGCAGTGTGCGGTAGGTGCGCGCCCCCTCCATACTCATAGTATACATTTGCACATAGTTCATTATTAGGTAGTAACATAATAACATATAGTCAGCATGTAAGTTCAGTTAATAATTTCGATCAGTTTATGTCAGGTGTATTTTCTTACTCATTTTTGTGATCTGAGCTTTCTCGATGTTGCCCCATCTCCCCCCGCCGACAGAGCTCCGGCCCCTCCTGTGTCCTGTGTATCTGGTGGAGGATCATCAGGTTTTTCTAGGAGTAGTTTGTTTTTTTCCATAAAGGCCTGGGCCTCTATGGGTGTATTAATTCTAACTCTTGTCTCCTCCCAGAATATTAGCATACCTTCAGGCATCAACCATCTAAACCACACCTCCTTCTGGTATAATTTATTCGCTAATTGCGAATAGCTTTTTCTTTTTTCTCTTACTTTCTTGGGGATCTGTTTCAGAATGGTTATCTCCTTATCTTTATATGTCAAAGCTTGCCCCCTTTGTGTACTCAGAATCTCATCTCTTGTGCTTTTTCTAAGGAATTTAATGTGTACCTCCCTGGGAACATTGTGTGTCCTAGCACAAGCTGAATTCACTCTATAAACCAGGTCTATTTCCCACCCCATCTGTTGTTTCTCTTTCTGGATGTAGTCAGCCAAAATGTTTGTCATGATGTCCCTTATATTTTCATCATCTGTCTCCATCACATTTTAAAATCTAAGATAGAAGGACATTCTCTCAAACTCTATTTTCATCTGCTGGGAGTCAAGTTCTTTGTTTTCCTTCTGCATCCCTTCCATCCCTTCCCTCATCTCAGCCGCCCCACCCTCCAAAAGGTCCAATCTCTGTGAGTTCTTGTTAATTTTGGCCTGGTTCTGTTTAATTTCTTCTTTCATCTCCTGCAGTTGTTTCTTTATTTCCTCTTGTCCCTGTATAATTTGCTGAAACATTTGTTGAAACTCCATCTCCGGAGGTTTAGGTTGCATCAAGGCTGTTATCGTTGATTGTGTACTAGGACTGGAGGTTGCAGATGTCGGGGCAGAGGCAGCAAAGCCAGGCTTTCCAGGAGGTGGTTTTTTAGGTGGCATTCTTTATACCATAAAGAGTTCAGTCAGTATAGAGAATGGTCAGTCAGAAAGGCAAGGCAGCTAGGAGAGTCCAAGAGACAGAAGGTCCAGGCAGAAGAGAGTTTTTGTTTCCACTGGCCCTGGCAATAGAGCAAAATTTCCACTCCAGGGAGTTCAAAGAACAGCAATCCACAAGAGACTTGTCTGAGTAACACGGAGACAAAGACCGGAAGCCTGAAGTTTCAAAGGTGGAGTCAGATTTCACATTTCATAAAGACAGCGGAAGTGTGCCATCTTGCCCTGCCAGCTTTGGGTTTGGAGACAACAAATAAAGTTTTCAAAGTTTAATGTTCAAAGTTTCCAGATCATCATTGTTTTAAGGTTTAAGTCCGAAAATTCACTTAGTAGGGGCGTGACATCATTGGTTGGCTCTCCCCCTCCTCCTCCTTTCCCTGGGGCTAAGAGCTAAATCGTTTCCAGCCGCCTGTCCAAGGGAGGGGGGAAAATCCCCCTCCCTCCAGCCGCGCCTCTCCGATTCACGCCGAAAGTAGAGTTTAAACAGCTGACTTTTTTGTTAAAGTTGATAAAGTAGTTAAAAGGAATGGAGGAAGTTCACGCCTCAACGCACAGCATCCGCGTCCTTCTAGTCTCTGTTTCTCCGGACGGCATCGTAGCGAAGACGCCGGAGCGTCTCCCCATCGTGCTCCCCGGTGCCTGGAGCGAGGCGGGGGACCTCCCGCCAGCCGCCGCCGATCCAGGGATCCCCCGCGGTGCCGCCCCTTTGGCAGGACGCCTCTACGGGGCGTCCTGTGCCCCCCAAGGAGTGGGAAGCCCACTGGGGGAGCGAGGGGCGAGCAAAGCTTGCTTGTCGCCATCGGCCGCCGGAACTGGAAGTGCCCCTTTCAGACAGTTTTGACATTTGATGGAAAAGAAGTAAATCCGGGGGAAGGGGGGATATTTCTAAAGATCCAAAGAACCAAGACAACTTCATAAATGACAGGATTAGTTTTGGGTCTTCTGATCAAAGGAAGACGCAGACAACAATGCTATAACTGCCTGTAATTTGGGGGTGTTGATGGATATGTTTGTCTTTCTCTTATACACACATATGCACTATACACATATCACTTTGCCTGTCATGTACTTTATTAGATATTTGGTCGATAGGTGTTTTTGTAGGTGTTTCTGTCTCTAGCTTAGATTCTTATGTTGCTGTAAATAAGTTGACATCTTCAGTCCAAGATTTATACCTTTTAAAGGTGCGCTAACAGTTTTCTCAGTGTCCCCATAGACATTGGTTACTCTCTTGATCTTCTCCGCAGAAAATTCTGCTGTTCTAAGTATATTCCAGTTGTAGAGAAATGCTAAGTGAACATAGCTGAGTTCACGGGGAATCTCCTTCAGACGTACACAATTAGGAGCGTAGCCAATTGAAAAGATGGAAATGAATCCATCATGTGTAAGTGCATTTCCTTCTATGCCCATTCCGATCTGGTGCCTCATTAGGATTCTGCTCCCCTCAAATCCCATTTCCAAATATTTGTATAGAAACCATAGAAGTATGTTTCATACATGAACATCAGATATATTGAATATAAATATCCACTTATGAATGTTCATTATTCCTTTGTTCTTTCACTGTCATAATCAAGACGATACCTCTTTTAAAAGGATTGGGGTAGCAGTAGAAAGTATGAGAAGGGAGGGAGGGATTAGGCGCAAGATTTATGATGCAAAACTTGTAAAACTGATGAACCAAAGAGTAATTCAAAGACATACATAAACACCGAGACTTCATTGTTTAATTACTACAAATAATACCAATCTTTTTTCTATTATTTTTGCATATAAAGTAAAGTTCTAGGCAATACAAATTTCACAGCTGAGAAACATTTGACACGCGCTCTTTGCTTTCCAAAGTTACACAATCCATTATATATTTATTTATTTACTTATTTATGCCAACAAGCATTGACTCCTTGTAACTGCCTGCAGGTTTCTTGGCAGCACTTTTTGGGAAGTAGGCTTGCCAGTTCCTTCTTCCCAGGACTGAGAAAGGCAACTGGCCAGCTGGCTTTGTGCCTAAGGCAGAACCATACTAGTAGTCCTCAACTTATGACCACAATTGAGCCCAACATTTATGTTGTTAAGAAACAACATAAATTTGTTATGTGAGTTATATTTCATTTTACAACTTTTCTTGCCACATTTGTTAAGTGAATCACTGCAGTTGTTAAATTAGTAACCCGGTTGTTAATGAATCTGGCTTCCCCATTGACTTTGCTTGTCAAAAGGTAACAAAGGTACTCACTGTCAGCATTCCAAATATCATCCAGAATTAAATCAGAGTCCAAGACAGAGCTTTCCTCAAAGTTCCAATTTAATAAGAGAGACACGTTGGTACATCTGTGGGAAACCTGAAAGCTTCCTGGGTTTTCCACCCAGTTGAAAGTTCATGATCTTGCCCCCACACCCACAAGTTCATCACATGGTCCAATCTTCCACTGCCACCCTGGCATTTCCACCCGTCTAGTTCCGGTCAGGTGCAGAGGTACGGAGACAAAGAATGACCTTGGGCTTCTAGAAAGGAATGTTTTATTTTGACAACAACAGATTCTACAATTCTACTCCTTAGTATTCCCTCTCCCAATTACTCCACTAATGAAACAGCATATTAAAACGAGAGAGAGTGTGGCAGACCAAAGATCCTAAAAGGAATATGACTGGAGGCCTGACACTCACATGACCTCGGGACACTACAAACTGTCATAAAGATGAACCAGTTGTCAAGCATCCAAATGTAAATCACATGACTATGGGGATGCTGCAATGGTCATACGTGTGAAAAATGGTCCTAAGTCACTTTCTACGGTGTCATTGTAACTCTGAACCGTTCAGAGTTACAATGACACCGTAAAAAGTGACTAAATGAACTATTGTAAATTCAGGGACTACCTGTATTCACTGTTTCCTAGTTTGTAGTCTGGTGCCTTAACCACTATACTAAACTGGCTCTCCACAAATTCCGTGATGTGTTTAACAGTAATTGCTAATCAAGTTTTGCCCTTAATCCAGGAATAGGTACATGGAGCGTAAGAGGTCTCCATCACCCCAAAGCAAAGGCCATTTGGAACATAGAAGATCTGACAGAGAATATTCGGGAAGGGGGCATTATGACGACAGATATCCAGAACCAAGGTAAATGTCAAATGCTTCTAAAAATTCTGAATTTTGTGTTGTTTAACTGCTGCTGTCTTTGTAAGCTTTTGTAGGATGTGTTGATTTGGAGTTTGCTTAAAACAGGCCTGTCAAACTGGCGGCCCAGAGGCTGGAAGTGCTACGCGCAGACCACACCCACCCTGGCTCTGCAAAGGCAAAAAAAACTTCACGATACGTCACGTGACGCAATCGAATTTGACACCCGTGGCTTAAAATAAGCCTTAGAAGTGATGAACGGCACCATGTTTAAATTTTACTTTTTCTTTCTTTTGAATTTTGAACATGAAATATGTAGATTTTTTTCTAATTTCAGAAGGCGAGAAAGACAGGAGAGAGAGAGAGAATCCGATTGGAAGAAGCACAGGAAATCCCGGTCACCTGATAGAAAAAATGATACGGAGAAATCAGGAGTACAGGGCTCTCTTTTACGTGAGGAACCCCCTCAGAAGAAAAAGAAAGAGGAAGTGGATCCAATCCTTACCCGTACTGGAGGTGCATATATTCCTCCAGCAAAGCTCAGGATGATGCAGGCACAAATCACTGATAAAAGCAGGTAAACCGGAATTTTTAAAAAATTATATTTTGTATAAATTAAATTAAATTAAATTAAAATGTTATATTGAATTGAAATTTGATTTTTAGGGCTATGCTCAAATAATAAAGAAGGAATAGAAGCAGAAATAGAGAAAGGTGCAGGTTGACATGTCTGATGTTAGAAAAATCCTAATTATATGGAAGTGGAAAGAGCCCTTTTTAGTTTTTCTTATCAGAAAAAATAGAAGCAAGGCTGCTGAAGCTTTATTTAGAAAAAGCATCATAGACCGGGGTTTGGTCTCGATTTTTCTTGCTCAGATGGCTGCGTCATCATTATTGTGATAGTAGGAATAAATATAGTTTCTTAATGAGAAGGCCAAATTTTTCTGCTGGGTGAGATAAAATCTGAAGCTAGAAATGCCTTTCCTAATTTTGTCTGTTGATTATAGTTGATAATACCTTTTTTTGCAAAACATAAATCACTGTTTAGCATTCATAACAATGTTGCTTGAGTGGTTAGAGTGTAGTACTGCAGGCCACTTCTGCAGACTACCTGCTGCCTGCAATTTGGCAGTTCAAATCTCACCAGGCTCAAGGTTGACTCAGCCTTCCATCCTTCTGAGGTGTGTAAAATGAAGAGCCAGATTGTTGGGGCAATAGGCTGACTCTGTAAACCGCTTAGAGAGGGCTGTAAAGCACTGTGAAACAGTATATAAGTCTAAGTGCTATTGCTATTTCTTGCTGTAGTAACGCTTCTTAACGTATTTAGAATAGAATAGAGCTGGAAGGGACCTTGGAGGTCTTCTAGTCCAGCCCTCTACTCAAGCAGGAGAACCTATACCATTTCAGATAAGTGACTGTCCAGTCTCCTCTTAAAAACCTCCAGTGATGGAGCGCCCACAATTTCTGGAGGCAAAATATTCAACTGGTTAATTGTCCTCACTCTTAGGAAGTTGCTCCTTGATTCCAGGTTGCTTCTCTCTTTGATTAGTTTCCAATCCTTGTTTCTTGTACTTGTTTCTGGTGCTTTGTAGAATAATTTGACCCCCTCTTCTTTGTGGCAGGCCCCCAAATATTGGAATACTGCTATCATGTTGCCCCTAATTCTTCTTTTCTTTAGGCTAGTGTTTGTAGACTATTTTGCATTTGTAAGAGATGTGTCACTACGTTTAATGCTCCAGCTAATCATTCCTTTTGCTCTAGTTCTTTGCTTTTTGCCCATTAGTAAATTTGTATATTTTGAAAAAACAGCTTAGCCTATCAAAGAATGAGCTGGGAAGCCCTGAAGAAATCCATCAATGGTCTGATCAACAAGGTGAACGTTTCAAACATTGCCAACATTATCACTGAACTTCTTCAAGAAAACATTGTGAGAGGCAGGTAAGCATGAAATAATGTACAGTGCAATCCTTTCTGCTCAGTTGAAATATGTGTGAATATTGATGAAAGTATACGAAGCAATATTAGGGATAGAGAAAATGTGGGACATACCACATTGGGACCTGAGTAGTAGCTGTAGGTAGAGAGGAAAAGGACAATGCTAAGACAAGCACTGCCTCATTCACCCCCATAAAATCCCACTAAGACCCGTGCAGATTTAATTTAAATATATTCCAAGTCTTCACTGCAGAATTCCTGTTAACTTAATGGATTTGCTCTGCGTTTGAAGAAGTCACGTTTTATATTGCTTACACAACCCGTAGATCTGGGCTTCTTGTTAAAAAAATACTCTACAGTGTATTTATAGAGGCTCCTACTTGAGTCAAGCTGGCATGTTTGTTTTAAAATAAGAATGGCTTGATCAAAGTTCATGCAACTTTGCAGATCAATTGAAGATTTGTCCTTCGCCAATTCTCTCAAAGTCAAGATGTTTTACACATTTTGTGGGATTCTAATCCAGAGATCAAATTAGCCTTAAAGCTTTTAAAGCATGCAACATGACTTCTGTAATGTGTTTTTTTTTAAAAAAAGCTGGGTCTTTAAAAAAAAGAACCCAGATATTAACTGGAGTTCTGTTATATTACAACGGATATTTTCTGATCCATGACCACAAACTACCGTAGTTTGAATGGAGATGAGAAAATTGTGAATGCCTTCTAACTGTAGTGCTCAAAAATCAAACAGTTTCATATTTGCTTCTTTTTAATTCTTAAGTGTTCTTTTGTGCACTGGATTTCATTTTGCAATCTTATAATATTCAGATACTGTTAAAAAATGATGAAGTCTGTCTGATTAAGTTCTTGAGCTCTTCCGTTTATTGCATTAGTAGAGTGACTGAATAAAAATAAGGCTTGTGTTTCATGGCAGTTTGTTCATATTACGTAACAATCAATTTACCCTCTTGCTGGGTTTTTTTTTAGTCCTGATAAGCTGTTGGGGAAATGAGTTTTCTGTCAGTGTTCCTCTTTGATACAGGAGTAAGTAGAAGCCTCTGATGGATTCCTAATCCATAAATATCCTCCTCTGCCATGCTTCTTCTAAGTGCTTAATTAAAACACGGATTACCAGGAAATATCTTTATATCTGTATTAGGAGGCAAAATATACTTGTTGAACTTAATTTACTTTTCTATCTCAGTACATTGATGACCTTATACGTTAATGACTTTTGGCTTGCACCGATAAGCTTTCTCTACATGGGCTGTAGTTATGCTATTTTTTCCTAATGGATTTAGGTAGCAGAATTATCATTATTCTGAAAATTACAAGGGTAGTAATTTTTTACTTTAATTAGACAGGTGGTCCTCAAGTTACGACTATAAATGAGCCCCCAACATTTCTGTTTCCGAGTGGAAACATTTGTTAAGTGAATTTTGACCCATTTTATGATCTTTCTTGCTGCAGTTGTTAGGTGAAGCACTGCAGTTGTTAAGTTAATAACATGGTTGTAAAGTGAATCTGGCTTCCCCGTTGATTTTTGCTTATGAAAAGATCGCAAAAGGTGATGACATGATGCATGGACACTGCAATTGTCACAGTACAACTCAGTTGGATCTTGGGACATAGCAATGATCATAAGTATGGACCAGTTGCTTTTCCCCCCCAACGGTGTAATTCCATTTGGTCTTCACTAGAAACTGTAAGACTCAAAAATGCAATAGGTTTGATAGAAACCTGTGCTGTTAAATGGAAACATGAATAGCATATTGACATTCATGACGCATGTCAATGACATATTGACAACGCTGACATATGAGAGAACAGGATTTGGGAGTTATTTGTAATAAAGTTTCTTTATCATTTTGCCTAGTATTAAGTGTCAACTATTCCTTTCCGAAACACTCTTGGCAATGTATAATATCGCAATATAAGCTTACAGCATGCAGAATAGTATCACAGATGAAAAACCTAAAATTATCAGTGAATATCATATGTTAGGCAATATGATAGTTAAGTGATAATACTGTGTGCTGGAGAAAAGCCAATGATTGTCTTCAAGCTACCATGTCATATAGTTTAAAGGAGTCTAGTAAAGGATTAAGTCGAATTTAGATGCATTAAGTTGTGTTAGTAGAAATTGATTTCTCTACCTACTTCTTCCCAGTGCAGCCCTTTCAGATTCTCACCCCCATTCCCCACATAAGTATATTTCAGGTGGTCAGAGCTGCTGCTGATTGGGTAGACTGGTGGAATGGATAGAATACCCATACAGGGAGGTCTATCAATCAGGTGAGGCTTAATCTCGTTGAAAACCTTTTAAGGAGCTAGGAGCAGTAAGGAAGTTCATTTCCACGTGCCTTGTTGCCTGCATTTACACTTAGATTAAATTATGTTTTCTTTAAAGGGTCTTTATGTCTCTCTTCTCATTTGTAGGGGATTACTAGCAAGATCAATTTTGCAAGCCCAGAGTGCTTCCCCCATCTTCACTCATGTATATGCAGCAGTTGTAGCAATTATCAATTCCAAATTTCCAAATATTGGGGAACTGATTCTCAAGAGACTCATTTTAAATTTTCGCAAAGGATACAGAAGGAATGATAAGGTATGGAAAAAGCCATTGGAGAGGTTAATTGAATAAGGTTGAGTCTATTAAACTCTTTATATTTTGAGCTGCCTTGGGGAAATATGCTGAGACTTATTTCCTCATTAGCGCATTAAGGGTGCAAAGTATATAGTTATGAGGAGATCACAGAGAAGAAAGGGCCACATAATACTAATTTTTACAGAAGTAAATATCAATTGAAACTCTCAAGTATTTTAATATAATAAAAACAAAATGCTTTCTATACAACAAAATTGAAAAAAGGATTGATTTAGTACATTCTATTAATTTTTGAAATGGTTGCAAAGTATTCAGGACTGCACATGAAGAAACAAAGTATTGTTCTCTTGGTGTCCAAATATATTGTATTTTTTTTTTGCCATTGTAAAGACTAAGAACAAAAAAAATCAAATCATCCAGAGTATAAAAAACAAATCCATGTTAAACAGAAGCAAACGCTTGCAATTCTGTAGCATAACAGTGAAGCAACAGTTGCATAAGAGCAGGCTTATAAAAATGGTTTATTTTTTACATTGGTTTACACTATATTAGACAAACCATATTATCCTTATTGAAGTTTCTGAGCCAAGCCATAAATCTGTGTAGTTATTAAACCATAATTATGCTATGCAATTTCTAAACTGTTCATGTAGGCCCACTAACTTAATCCCACTTTTTCGTTTGACCTAAAGATGGTTACTGGTAAATATTTCTTTGTCTCTTTTCCAATAAAACTAGTAAGGGACACGCAATTTCTCTCTTTTTAAATTGTAAAATGTTAAGTACTTCTGTGAGCCACTCATGCTAGCATGAACAACCTGTAGCTCATAAACTCCCTGTTTGTGTCCTTTCCAGTCTCCTCTGTCTTGCTCAAGAATGACAGTGTAATTTCTCATAATTTTGAAATATTGAATACATGAAAATGGATATAAAACTTAATGTCAGGTCACAATTAAAAAAACTAAGGAAATCCCCCAAAATATGTCCCAAACAAACTACTCCTATATGTACATAATGTGACTTTATTCGCTTCATGACCTTGCAGTGTCCTGAAACATTATGCGTGGTGTAACGTTTCTCGTGCTTCAGTAGGTTATTCATCCTGGCATAATGATAGAAAAATAAAGCAATTTAGAATAATGTAGATCTCTGTGTTTTGTTTTGCAGCAACAGTGCCTGACAGCTTCCAAGTTTGTTGCACATCTTATGAATCAGAATGTGGTAAGCTATTTGTTGTAGGGACATCATCGTCTAGCTTTTGATACTTACAATATAATCTTCCCACAGTAAGCAAAAAAATGAGGAGTTGTGGTTATCTATTGATGTTTTATAGCTTCTTGTCTGTCTAGATTACTTTTTGTCACCATTTGTGATACGCTAAACTCAACCTGAATCATGTCAGAATCAGAACCACAGTTTAGAACCACAAAAGACAATTAGGAGGCGTGGTGGTGCAGAGGTTAGAATGCAGTAGTGCAAACTAATTCTGCTCGCTGCCAGGAGTTTGATCCTGACCAGCTCAAGGTTGATTCAGTCTTTCATCCTTCTGAGGTCAGTAGAATGAGGACCCAGATTGTTGAAGGCAATATGCTGACTCTGCAAACCGCTTAGAGAGGGATGTAAAACACCGTGAAGCGGTATATAAGTTAGGTGAATATATAAGTGCTGTTGCTACTAGTGAGTTACAGGCATTATGCTTTTTGCATTCAGTCATCATACATGTTTAGGTAACTTTTCTAATGAAGTGATTGAAGAAGCAGTCATACATTCTAACATTTATATTTGAGATGGCAATCTCATTTTTTAAGGTAGTAAAGTCAATTTCCTTTTACCTACTAATATCACCATCGCCATGGGTCACGATGGGTCGGACATGACTTTGCAACTAACAACAACTAATATCACAGAATTAGGACTTTCTCAGAAATAAGTAGTAGCCATTTATTATGTGTGGAAGTTTTCCCTAAGCAATGCAGTCGCTAAGTGAAACATCTTGTGATCTGGATAGGCTCCCAACCTCACTCCCTCCATGGTCATTAAGAGAGACCTCATGTGACCACAACTGGCGATTTTACTGCTGGCTTCTCCGTTAATTCTGTTTGTCAGAAGCTGATAGTAAAGCACGCAAATGGTGATGAAGCAACCATGGAAACCGACGTTCATAAACAGCTGCTGATTATGAAGCACCCAGATCTCACTCACTGAGGGGATGCTGCAAGTTATAAGTATGAGGACTGGTCATAAAGTTACAGGGCGTTCTCAACATCATTCAGTGAATGTTTGAAATTACAAAAGTGCTGAATGAATGGTGGTTATGACAGGTCTTCGGAGTTTGGGCTGTCCCATCAGCCTTGTGGTTAAGTGATTGCAATCTGGGCACTTGAAAACTGCTTCAAAGTTAAAACCAGTTGTTGTGTCATGTGATTGCCATTTGTAACCTTTCCTTCCAGCTTCCCCAGAAAGTCAATGGGGAAACTGGAAGGAAAAGTTCCAAGTCACTGGGTGAGCTTCCTTCACCTGCACACCCACTCCCAATCCCTCTGCACCTTTGCCATGCTGGACACACAGATACACATACCCCTCTTGTTGCAGTTCCCTCGCACCCTTCCCAGGTTTTCCCAGGCCTTCTCTGCACCTTCCCACATCTGATACCAGCCAGTTGCCTGCCTGCCAGCCTGGGACTTGCAAGCTGCCTGGGACTTGCAACAAGAAGTTTCCTCACCTAACAACAGTGAAATTCGATTAACAACAGCAAACAGGATTGCAGAAATTGCAGTCGCTAAAGCAATGTGTGCTTCACAATTATATCACTTACCGATGGAAATTTTGGTTCCAATTGCACCTGTGAGTCAAGGGCTGCTTGTATTTTTTCAGCACACTCACAACATTAAAACAGTTGCTAAAAGGGACAATTAAACCAGAATCCTTCTATACCAGCAAATAGACAATTTTCAGCAGCTTGGGCAGGGGGAGACAGGTTGCTTAAGCGCGTTTTGAGATTTCCTAATCAGCCATCCTTATGACCCTTTCAGTAAGAGGTTTACCCTTTCTGGGTAAGGCTTGAACCCCCTTATTTTAGAGTGAACCCCACTATGGAGATTCTCAGTCATCCAGGTCATAGTTGTTCCAAATATGCTTTTTCAGCAGGCAACAAGACTTCCTTTTTTTCCCCGCTTCTCATCCAAGATGCTGCTTCAGCTGTGACTGGATGGTGGGGAATGGAAGGAATTACATTGCTTTCATACAGTTGGGCATTTGCATTCTTTTAAGAGTGTCTTTGATGCCACTTGGAGGTTTATCTGTGTCCTCAGGGTCACCTGAGTAGTGTAAATGATTGTGGCGCCTTCTTGGCTGTCCTCTGTCCCTTCATTGTTGAAGAGAGGTGCAGGCTGTTGAGGAGGAGTCTGTGTTGTCTGCATCTCAAACTGAAATGCAACAACAGTTCCTGTAGTCTGCAATTTCTTTGGAAAATCCATTCATACTCCTGCACCATTCAAAGGGGGCATAGCTAAAAATCTAAGGCAGGGATGTCAAACACAATTTCATTGAAGGCCTCATCAGGGCTTTGGTTGACCTGGGGGGGAGGGGGTTGTGCGTGGCCAACTGGGTAGGTGTGGCCAACTGAGTGGGCGCGGCCAAATTGACGCCACTCCCCAAACTACTGGCATGTGTCCTTTTCTCATTAGGTAAATGGGGCCGAAGCCATGCTGGCCTGATCTTTCATCTTCACACTGGACAGACCGGGCCAAATCTATGCTGGCCTGATCTTTCCTCTTCGCATTGGCCCTGTGGGCTGGATCCAATCACATTGCGGGCCAAATCCGGCCTGCAGGCCTTCAGTTTGATACCCCTGGTCTATGGAGATTCTCCAGGTCTTGGTGTCCCAAAAATGCTTTTTTCAAGAGGCAACTGGACTTTCTTGTTTTTTTCTTTGAAGATGTTTCAAAGCTTCTTGGATGAGAAGTGAAATATCTTTTCTTTTCAAAGGAAAAGAAAAAAGAAAATCCAGTTGCCTCCTGAAAAAAAGCACCTTTGGGACCCCAGAAAGGTTCTGCCATCATTCTCCATTATATTTCCCATCTGTCTGCAAATAGTTGTGCAAAGACAAAATGCATAGTTAAAAGGCCGGTTGAATTGGAGTGAGTTTTTCTAGCTGACTATTGTCCATGTTTTGCTTCAAACAATACTCCTTGGTAATTGCCATTTCCTGATCTAGAGAATTGCTATAGACGTATCCAGTTGGACCTGACTTTGAATACTTCCAACTGCTTTGCTGTTCATAGGATGGGATGTCTTAAAGTCAGCATGTGTTGCCCTGAGCTCGTTGCAGTTCTTGTAGTAGTGTTATATTTTATCAGCCATTTTAAGTATCCAGGTTTTACTAATACTTGTGTTGTTTTCCTATCAGGCTCATGAGGTTTTGTGTTTGGAAATGCTCACGTTGCTCCTGGAAAGACCCACAGATGACAGTATTGAAGTCGCCATTGGGTTTCTGAAGGACTGCGGCCTGAAGTTAACAGAAGTGTCGCCTAGAGGTATTAACGGTAAGTAGGCAACCCTGGGGACGTTCCTCCTTGATTCCTGAATTAGCAGTCCCGATCTAACCGATTTTACCCCGCAGCCATCTTTGACCGCCTTCGCCACGTCCTTCATGAATCTGAGACTGACAAGCGTGTCCAATACATGATTGAAGTCATGTTTGCGGTGCGCAAAGATGGATTCAAAGATCACCCAGTAATTCTAGAAGGACTTGACCTTGTGGAGGAGGAGGATCAGTTTACCCACATGTTGCCTTTGGAAGACGAATACAATCCCGATGACATTCTCAGTAAGTATGATTTTGAAATCAGACGTGGGCTTGTTGTGATTTAGAAATGTGAAAGAGCACAATAATTTCAATGGTGTTTTTTTCTTTCTCCTTTTGGGAAGATGTCTTCAAAATGGACCCTGAATTTGTGGAAAATGAAGAGAAGTACAAAACTCTGAAAAAAGGTATGGGGGTTCAAGTTCTTGATTGGGCACGGCTGTTTATTTCTAAGGCACTTCTCTGGCCTAAATGCTGCTGACTCAATCCAATCTGTTAATTTGAATTTGGGGTGTTTTTTTTTTTTTTTTGTAATGTAGAAATCCTGGATGAAGGTGACAGTGACTCAGAAGCTGATGAGGATGCTGGTAGTAGTGAAGAAGAGGATGAGGAAGAAAGAGAGGAGGAAGAGGAGGATGAAGATGGTAAGAGTTCCATTTAAACTAAGCGGGGTAAACTACTCAGAGCTCTGGGTAATACACTATGGCCGGACAATAAATCTACATTTGGTTTATATTACATCTATTTAATTATCACATTTGGAAACCACCCATCTCCCTCACAGAGCAACTCTGGGTATTGCACAAAAAAGATTTAAAAACAGAAAAACAGTATAAATATTATAATATGAACCGGATTAAAACAAGAATAAAACATTTAAAATTCAGAATTACAAAGCAGGGGAGGGCCTTCGAGGCACTTACCAGCCCCATGGCCGTATGCACCTCCATCTCTCCCCAAGCAAGTTGTCAGAGCCACTGACAAAGGTCATTGGACATTTCCAAGAGGCCACGAGAGTGGGGCCCTGCTTTGCCTCGGGGGGAAGAATTTTCCCAGGGGCAGTGGCGGAGAATGCTTCGTTCCTGGACTCCTCCAGACACAATTCTTTAACTGATGGGTCCCCAGCATGCCCTCCCTACCTGACTGGGTGGGAACTGGTGTAATGGGGTAAAAAGAGCTTCACAGGTAACCAAAGCTTCACAGGTAATCATGCCATGTAGGGTTTTAAAGACCATAACCAACACCTTGAATTGAACATGGAAGCAGACCAGATGTTAGCACTGGGGAAAATTTATATGAACATCATAGGCGTTCTGTGTTGTGCTCAGGAAAGTGTACTGACTTAGCAAAGGTGAATCTTTGTAGATCAAGGGTGATTTAGCTATACTTGCTACCCTTAAATCAGAACATTTCTGTGCATAGTTAAAAGTATTCACTTGAGGTAAGTGAATAGGTAAAAAAAGTTTTTGAAAATTAGCCCCTGTGCCTAATTAATCTACTTTCGAAAATCTTGACTTCATGTTTCTACTGGAAAAGCAGTTTAAGAAACGGAAGCCCAGTGTTGTTTTGATTACAGTCAGAACTAGCATCCACACATTTTATTTCATTTTTGCATTCAACTTTTAATTTTCAACTGTAAGCATTAGCTTTTTTTCTTCTTACCTGCTTCTGTCATTGCCAAAGATACATATTTTATTCATTTAGAACATTTATATAGCTGCCTAATCTCACAGCAACAATAAGTGATTCACAAGCAATAAAAACACAGTATAGAAAAAAAAAAACGATCCCCCCCCCTCCACACACCCACCTGTCCAGCAACATCACACAGTCAAATGAGCCATTTGATGGGCTCCATCCCACTCTGGGTTCCCCAGGCCTACTAACAAAACCAAGCCTTTAGGTACTTATGAAAGAGGGACCAGTCTAATTTCTGAAGGCATGATATTCCAAATGGAGAGAACCACCAAAAGTGTTACTTTTGTTTTAAATGTCTTTTCTTGTTCTACATTAATTTTCATTACAATTCTAAATACAGTTTTATAGAGACGTATAGTATTTTTGTTGGGCTTTTAATGGAGTGCCTGGCCCAAATATTAAGTATAATAATACAATATGCATTCAGTCAGCCTTTAAAACCCACATAAAATCTACAAAGTTTACTACCGGGATTAAGGTTTGTTTAAAAGTATTTCCCTTGAAACCAAATGTTAAAACTTTTATCTTGACTGAATCTTGCCCACTGCTAACTATTACTGTTTACAAAAGTGGGAATGTGAATGTTGTTTTGCATGTATCACCCCTTATGGTTCTCAAATAAAGCAGCGTAGCATATTTTGACAGTCTGCAATTAATATCTGTAAAAATATTTACACAGTAGAAAATGGTGATATAGAAATATAAGAACACATTGAGATGGATGTTTAATCTGAAAAATATTGTTTTTTAAACAGTAGGAAAGCATTGTTTGTCAGGGCAAAAAATAAAAATAGAAGATTGTAATTATTGCAGACTGTCATCATGAACAGAGCTTATTTAAATACTCTGGGTATTTATTTACATTAAAACAGTTCATTTAGTTATGCATCATGATGAAATCTTACCTCATGTTCTATTGCAAGAGAATTCCCCCTCTATTCGCTTGATCATTTATATATCAAGCCAGGTTGAAAACTCATTGTTTCTCTATTAAATTCTCTATTAAATTGTCTATTAAACCCAAAAGCTGTACACCGAATTGGGATGACTGTGAAACATGCTATTTTTTCCTCACATACATTTTTAAGTCAAAGATAATTCCTTTTGTCTGAGGTTGCTTCCTTTCAGAATGTTTTTAAACTTCAGTGTCTAGCCTTTTTTGCTGGGCTTCCTGGAGAGTTTCCTATCAAATATTATCCAGGCCCATCCCTGCTTAGCTTCCAAGTTCAGGTATTTTTCATGACTAAGTCATTTATTTTGAACAATCATATCTGAAACAATGTGTTGGCAATGCTATGCAATTATTTTCCTGAATGGTTTATCCTAATCTTTTGTTTGTTTCCTTTTATTGATCAAGGACAAAAAGTTACCATCTACGACAAAACGGAAGTTAACTTGGTTTCCTTCCGGCGAACTATTTACCTTGCAATCCAGTCAAGGTAAAATGAAACGTAACTCTGAGTTGAAATTTAACACCCTTATAGCATAAATCGCAGGCCCTTTTCAACCTAGCATCCTAGATGACACCATGCAAAATGTTAGCTTCAATCTATAGCACTTGCACATTTTTCTTTATATGTAGAACTGCATTTCAAAATTATCACGCACCAAGCTGATTCCTTTCAAATTTGTTGGACTGCAACTCTTCAGATTCCTCTCATTGAAGATTTACAGTCATGTATACATGTATGGGACGCAGTGGCTCAGTGGCTAAGACGTTGAGCTTGTCGATCAGAAAGGTCAGCAGTTCGGCGGTTTTAATCTCTACTGCCACGTAACGGAGTAAGCTTCCGTTACTTATCCCAGCTTCTGCCAACCTAGCAGTTCAAAAGCATGTAAAAATGCAAGTAAAAAATTAGGAACCACCTTTGGTGGGAAGGTAACAGCGTTCCGTGTTCCTTTGTTGTTTAGTCATGCTGGCCACATGATCACGGAGACATCTTCGGACAGCGCTGGCTCTTCGGCTTTGAAACGGAGATGAGCACCGCCCCCTAGAGTTGCGAACGACTAGTTCATATGTGCAAGGGAACCTTTACCTTTACCTTATACCAGTAAAATTACAAATTGTGGAAGGATTCTCAATCTGAATCTATTGAAATTAGAAAAATCATACATTTAAAACGGACAAATCTGCACTTGTAGAATAAAAGAAAATGGCATAGAACTAAAAATATTTGCAAATGTTTGCAAATGTTTCTATTGCCTTCTTTACGTCAAAACCGTTATTCTATGAAATTACATTGTGGAAAAAGCCAGTATTTTAATTTGTTTACTAGAATTGGTACATTTCTGTTTAATATGATGTTACAGTAATAATGACTCACAAATGAGAATCATCTTGTTTTTAGTCCGTCTGAAAATCTATTGGCTTTGGCTGGAGCACATGGAAAAAAACCATTTAATTGCTAAAATAGAATTATTTTTCAACAGAAGTGTACATGACTATAAAATACATTGTGCTTTTTAATGAGGAGGAAAATGGAGTTTTCATGCATTGATATATATGCATTGTTTTCTTTCTTTAATGAACTTCTTGTAAGTGTACCTGTATGTGTGTATACCTTTGTGTGAATACCTTTGAGTCAGTGTTGACTCCTGGCAGCTGCCTGGACAAGTCTCAACAATATTTTGGTAAGATTTTTGAAAGTGGACTTTCTATGGTCTTCATACTAGGACTGAGAATGACGGACTCAAGTTCACTCAGCTGATTTAATGCTTAAGGCAAGAATAGAACTCACTGTCTCCTGGTTTTCTACTTTGGTACCTTACTGCTATAGCAAACTAGTTGTAAAGTTTCCAAGAGCTGACCTAATTAGAGACAAAGTTAAAAAAAAACACCATTCATTTATTAGGACTAACATCTTGGCACGGACTTCTGTGGAGCCGAAACTAACTTCCACTTAATGGCGTCTGAACTTTACCCTTGTATCCCCTCCCTTCTGGCTGAAGTCATCAATCACATTCTCCAACAGGACATTACGGCAGGGTTCTGGACATGCGCATTCACATCCCAGTTATAGAAATATGAAACTTTTACTCTGGCCAAAAGTATGCATGGCATTTTCTCCCCCTTCTCAAGTTGATAGTAGTCATGGAAACGCTTTATACTGTCACGTAAACCTATTTCAACAGATTTAAGGCTCAGAGACCAGTGATAAATCAAGTGACAAGGAGTGTCTGACTTCAGCAAGAGAGGTCCTGCATATAGGAAGTTCTGGAGGTTCTTGTACAGTTAAAATGAATTCTTACATTATAAACATTGGAGTGTAGATGTCTTAACCATGGTTAAGCATGTCTTAAGCATGGTTTTCATGTCGCACCAAAGTCACTTTGAGGTTTTGTGAGAAGCTTAGACCATGTTAGGGATGAAAGTCAGTTATGTACAGATAAATGCATATTTTCCCTTTCTCTGTCTTTAGTTTAGATTTTGAGGAATGTGCCCATAAACTATTGAAGATGGATTTTCCTGACAGTCAAACGGTAAGTCTTAAAAAGGGTTTCTTATGGTTTTTTGTTTTTTTTTTGCTTTTCCATTCCTAAAAGGGCATTAAAAATACACTTACTGAGACAATCATGTTTTGTATAGTATAGCAGCTGATGCCTAGTATGGAGGTTCTCCCACAGTTGGTTGTGACCCTGGGGTGTGTCATGAGCAAATCTGTGTGTGTGTGTGTGTGTGTGTGTGTCTAATTAGCCATTTTTGAGAAACTTACATAATTGTCAATCAGAAAATGTCACGCTATCTCTTCCTTTGGAAGAACTTGGATGGGCTTGGTGAAACAATTGAAAGCTTATTTTCCCCTTTTAAAAGTCCTCTCCCTCCCCCCAAGGGAGACGAATAGTTCAAAAATGTGAAAAATAAAATAAATAATGCATAAAATCAGGTGATTTGGAAATATAGTTGTAATTACAGATTTTTGGGTGTTTTGTTTTTATTTGTTGTGCTATGTTTTTTTTCCTTTTTAAAAAAAGTAGGTAGTAAATTGTTCCATTTTTATGTACACTTGTTTGATAAAAAGGATTAATTTTTTTTTAAAAAAAAGTTTGAAACCCATCCCTGTTAAAATTTCTTTGCGGTTCTCCATGGTGGGAGGTTAACAGTGCAGGGATATGCCCATTATCTTTCTCTGCTGTAGAGCTTATGCTGTGACGAGTCTTGTCTTTGGTGGCCAATTACCCACTTCCCTTACAGTCTTCCAGAATTCCATGGAAACAATTTTTCTGGAAGGCATTAGGGGAAAAGTGAGTGGGTGATCTCTGAGTAGTTGTTTGTTTTTGTTTTCTGTTCCTTCGTTGTTGAAAACCATGGGAGTCTCTGTAGATTACAGCAATGAATCAAAAGGTACTGTGATGCAGGATGAATTTACCTATGGAAGCTCTTGGAAGTAGGTTGAGAGAAGTCCCCACCCCCCCCAGAAGTAGGTTCTGACACAAATCCAGCTAGTTCCCTTAAAGTGAAGGTGACAGTTTTAATCATGGGATGCTGCGGATTATTAATTTACTAGCTATTATAAATTTTGAACACACCACCCACATTGGTTTTACAATTGATTGATTGGGATGAACATATCATCTTTTTCATTTTTATGATTGGTTGCACATCCACCCGCATGTTTAGGCTGGATTTGGATTTTCAACATCCTGTCAAGGACGTGAGATAGGCAGATGTTGTTACTTGATGGTGTTAAAGGTATCCTTGCAGAATATATAGTATGCTCTGAGCCTTCAGCAATTGACTGGTGATGATTTTGTCAATGCCAGTGGTGTTCAAGTGGGGCTCCCCTTGTTTTGGGATTGCACTTAAGGGATCTGTTACAGTTGGTACTGTTTCTGCTTTCTTTTGCCATAGTTGACCCAAAGGTGCTTTTTTTTTTTTTACAAGAGGCCACTGGATTTTCTTTGTTTTTCTTTAAAGGCGTTTCGCTTCTCATCCAAGAATGCAAATGTCCAGCTGTCTGCAAGGAGTATAAATCCTTCCATTCTCCACCATCCAGTCAGAGCTGAAGAAGCTTCTTAGATGAGAAGCAAAACATCTTCAAAGAAAAACAAAGGAAATCCAGTTGCCTCTTGGGAAAAGAAAAGAAAAAACACCTTTGGGACAACCACGGCCTGGATGACTGACAATCTCCATAGACATTTTGCCATAGTTATTCTTCTATTTGCAGGTCTTTGCATTTTGTGTTTTTCTCTATTTCTTTTCTGCTGTTCCTTGCTACTACAATTATTATTATTAGAACCAGTTTCATCTAGTGGTTAAGATGATGGCTTATAAACCAGGATGCTGTGCGTTTAGGTTTCCCTTAGGCATGAAAGCCAACTGGGCAACTGTGGGTTAGGCACTTGTTCCCAGCCCAACCACCTCACAGTGCTGTTGCTATGGGGAAATAGGCAGGAATATTAGCTATATATGCCATTTTGACTTAGGTATAAAAATGTAAGGTAAAATAACAACAAGTCAAGCACAGGTAGTCCTTGACTTACAAACATTCGTTTAGTGAATTCGTTTAGTTCATGTGAAATTGCAACAACACTAAAAAAAGGTGACTTATGACCGTTTTTGAACTTACGACTGTTGTAGCCATCCCCATGATCACATGATCTAAATTTGGATGCTTGACAACTGGCATGTATTTGCAGAGTCCCAAGGTCGTGTGAAGATTTTTTGTGACCTTCTGACAAGCAAAGTCAGTGGGGAAGACAGATTCACTTGACATTTAACAGTGTGACTTACTTAACAAGTGCAGTGATTCGCTTGTTAAATGGGACAAAATTCACTTAACCACTGTCTTGCATAGCAGTGAACTTTTGGGCTCAGTTTTCAATTTTGGTCGTAAGTCAAGGACTAGCTGTATTTACTGTTAAGAGAGCTTTGGTGTAGTGGTTAAAAACTGGGAGATGGGGGGCTTCTAGTCCCAACTTGGGCACAAAGCCAACTGGGTGACCTTGCACCTGTCTGCCTTTGTCTCTGGCCTAGGAAGCAGACAAGGCAAATCACTTCAAAAATCTTGCCAAGAAAATTGCAGGAACTAGTTCAGTCAGTTGCCAGGAGTCAACATTGATTTGAAGGCGTTTGTGTGTGTGTGTGTGTGTGTGTGTGTGTGTGTGTGTGTGTGTGTGTTTAAAACAGTAAAGTTATAATTTTCCAATTTTTTCAGGAAGTTGCTCTCCAGATAGAATGTATATAGATGATTGCTTTGCACAGATTTTTCTAACACGTGAAAATACACTGAACACCGAAGTTGAGCAATTTTACTTACAAGAATATATTTCTAGAAATTGTATATTATATATAAGTATAATCTTTATTGTCATTGTACTTAAATACAATGAAATTGGTTATGTATGTACAATGAAAGGTAAACTTATGCCTGTGCTCATATTTTGCTGACACTATTATTAAATGTTTCCACTGATCTCCTGGCAACCTAAAACAAATTTGTGTAACTTTCCCAAAAACAAAGGCTGGGGCTGAGGCAGTAAATACATTTTATTTAATTTCCTTTCATTACACTTAATCTTAACAGATCTGTATTTTTAATGATTCTCCACTCTTCTGTTTAATAGTTTTCCCCTTCTGTCAGTTAAAAAGATTGGCTTTAAGGAAATTCAGTGGAATGTATCCAAAAGAGTCATGAAGAAAGCTAGAAGTTTCAACCTTTTCTTGCCAGAAGGAAATGTGTAAGCCAAGGAACAGGAAGCTGATAATTTCAGCCTCACTGTTTTATTGGAGGAAGGAATTTATGATCTCATGCCTCTTTGTTCACATTGAAATCATAGTTTAGTATTATATCCAGAGGCAAGCCACATCATGTGATTATATGTGAAATACACTGTATATCATGGAACTTTTCTCTATTCCATTTCTGCCTAAATGTAAGGCCCTGCCTCAGCTAACTTCCCAAGAAAGTAAAACTCCTGAAACAATGTACATTTCAAAGGGAACTTTTACTGAGAGTGAGTGATTACAGAGAAGACAGGCAGAGTCTGAATTCAGGCACAAAGCATTAGGCTGAATTTTCCCCTCAACCCCTATCCCCAATATCCCTAGTGTCCATCTGTAGCCAATAAATTGCCATAAAAGTATTGTGAGAATCTCCGAGGCGGGATGGTGAGAAGAGGTCGTACTCGGGAGACTGTGACCTTGAATACCCGGGATGGCCACGTCTCCCCCCCTCAATTCCCAAGCAGTTTCAGTAAAGCAAAAGCATGCAAACCATTCCACCCATGGTGCCTCCCCCCGCCCTCCAGAACAGCAGCGTTCTCATTAGAACCCGACACTGAAGGACTCTACTCGCCACCCTTAATTCAATATAAACTTGTTCTTATCATCTACAAAGTAGTTACTGTCATATACGGTGTAATTAATATACACGTAGCAAAAGGGCTCCTTCTTTGCTGATAGAAAGGGGATGTATCCTCAAGAAGAACTTGCCTTGTGCCTAGCCATCAATGTTGTGTTTTCCTGACTAGATGTAGGCAGAAGAGACGTATTTATTTTTTCAACACCCCATCCTGGGTGGTCTCGAGTTTCCATCAATGACCCTGTTTTGCTCAGAATCCTGGGGCTTGAAATCCAAACATCTGGAAGGAGCCAGGTCAGGGAAAACAGCGCTTTATGCTTGTGCTAAAGCTTGTCAACCAAACCAGAAAAATAGTTCAATTTCTGCTTAAACCTGGGTATTCTTAACTGTAATCTAAATCCACGGTCTCTCCTATGGTTATTTATCTTAACACTGTCTCTGTTTACAGAAGAGTTCATTCTAGCTTCTGGATGTAAAACTGGCTGCTGAGACCAACCGAGTCTTTTCGGCAGCATTTATCGCTCTGCTGAGCTGAACATTTTCACCCCTACGTGCTTGCAGGGGTTTGGGATTAAAAAAAAAAAAGTTTGGGGAATATTGCTGCACATGGTAACTGCTGTCCCAAATAACTCATTAGACATCTGAATATATTTGTATGCGAGGGAAAAACAGGACAAATCAGATACCTATCACAAGGATTTAGAAAGAGGAAAATGTTGTGTGCTGCTGTGGTTTAATATTTGAGTATTTGAGTTTAAATCTTTTATCCATTATTAATAAGCCATACCTAGTGTGTTGCACCCACACACCCTCTATCTTGCAGTAAAATGAGCTAGAAAGCTGTGAAGAAGTCTGGATAGGGTAAGATTAATTTGTGAGGTACAGGCTTTACAGACCAGATTTTATCGCACAACATAGCTGTGCTAAGACAAAATGAAAAGGCGATCTATTGATTTACAGGTAGTCCTTGACTTACAAACCATTCATTTAACAACGGTTCAAACCCTTGCAATTATGTGATTGTAATTTGGGCACTTGGCAGCTGGCTCCTATTTATGACTGTAGCATCCTGCAATCGCGTCATTGCAATCGTTACCTTTTTGGCCCACTTCTGACAAAAGGACAGCCATTGGGGAAGCTGGGTTCACTTAACAACCATGGTGATTCGCTTAACAACCACTGCAAAAAATTGCCATAAAATTGAGTCCAACCTGACTCGTGACTGCAACAATTTACGATGTGAATTCTGGTCCCAATTGTCATAAGTTGAGGACTACCTGTAATTGATTGATTCATCCATTTGATTTATAGTCAGCCTTTCATTCAGGAGATCAAGGTGGATTACATAGCACAACCTCTTCCCACTGTCCCCGCACCAAATTGGGAAGGTAGCCTGAGATTTTATGACTGGTCCCAAAGGCACCTTGGGTACTTCCTAATAGATGAAGGAAGCTTCAGGATTATATCCTAAAAATTGGGTGGTGGTGGTGTTTGAATGCATATTTTGTATCAGATCTATACTGTATTTGCAAATAATGGAATTGCATCAGAATTCAGTTAGCTACCCTGTTTCCCTGAAAATAAGACCTCCCCGGATAATAAGCCCAATCAGGCTTTTGAGCGCATGTGCAAAATAAACCCTCCCCCAAAAATAAGCCTTCCCCAAAAATTTTGCAACACAGCAGCAGCCATGAAGTGACCACACTCACCGCCTCCTGCACCTCAAAAATAATAAGAACTCCTCGAAACTAAGGCACTTGGCTTATTTCAAGGGTCAAAAGAAAATAAGACCCTGTCTTATTTTCGGGAAAACAAGAGTATCTAAATGAATAGGAACCAAAAAATAAGTTTTATGAAAAAAGCACTTGAATACCTTTTGGGGGCCTGATAGATTGTACAAAAATTGGGCCTTTTGCTAATTCATCACTCACCCTGGGCCAACATTTTAAAAGCCTTATTGCATTATTCATGCTGGTACTAATGTCCACTTCAGTTTGTTCCTTTTTGAGGCTGCAAACTTACACATATTGTTTCATTGCAACTTGCAGTGTTTACTGAATAAAATGATACATTAAAATGTTTATAAAATTATGAAAAACGATACATTTGGTCATTTACTCCCATCCCAATACACCAAATTTGCCAAATTTTGAAACTAATACCGGTAGGTATAAAAACAATTGTATCCTGCTATTTAAATCCATGTGTGTCTGCATACAAAATATGGCCTGGTATACTACAATATGAGAATGTTTTATGACTCTAAAAATAAAGGTTGTCTTTAACTGGGGGAGGGGATGGACGGACGACACATACATTTTTGGCCAATGAACCTGCAGTCCTTTTCAGTGTTTTAAAAAAAAGTTGCCCAAAATATTTTGCTTTCGATTCTACTACATTTATTTACTAATAGTACTTGTTTATTGAATTAATGAAATTATAGGCCTATATTGCAGTTGTAGGGAAAAGGACAGTAGCTTGTTTCTTCACTAAATTAATTAATATAGAATAAGCATCAAACTAGGAAATGATGTATTGATTCAAAGTCAATAAATGTATTGCCTTCAAGTCAACTAGAATACCCGAAGAAAATGGTCAGCAAAAATAAACAGATGACAGTCCCAGAGGTAGCAGAATAGCCGTTCCATCAAAATGAAAGTAATCGAGTTTAACGCTTTCCCACTTTTAATCTGAGGCATATCCTTGATGTTTACAGAAAAAAAAAAGAGACGAAGGGGAATCTGATGATAAAACCCTTGGGATTAACTAGAAGAAAGTTATGGTTAAATCCTGAAGAAGGAACGTTTGAAATGGCAAAGAAGCGGCAATATAAAACTGATGCTTTTCTGTCTTTGCTCTTCCTATGAAATCTCATTAGCTGTTTCTTCGTCAACTGCTTTAAAAGTGATTTATACTAACAGTATATTACTGTTAGAATCTCACTGGAGAACCATCCTTTGCCCAAAAGATGTTAAGGTTGCTTTTTGGGAACTAATTGTGTGACACACAAATACACCCCTTGTCAGTTATGAATGAAGGGGAGTGGGGTGTCTTTTAAGGGAACTGCACGTGGCCCAGTATAGATGCATTGCTTTCTATATTTGATTCTGGACAAATATTTACCATCATTCGACAGGTTTGCGTGTTTGCCTGAGCAGAGTTAACTACAGGGAAAGATTATCAATTTGTTAATCAATCTCTCTTTTCTATATATAAATGGCTGTGTATGTGTGTATTTTCCAGCATAACTCTGGAACGCCTCGAGCAATTTCAACCAGAATTGGTACACAGATGACTTAATCTCTGGAAACAAATACTGTGGGAGTAAGACACTCCTCGGGAGGTGGGGGGGGGGGGTTCTGTTAAGATACAGCCTGTTGTGCCTTAAAATGGCTTCTACTATATAACAGTGGAGTTGCCATGGTAATGGCTTCACAGTACTCCACAAGGGGGCCCCCTCTGGTAAGGGGGAAAATCCAACTTTAGAAATTATGTTTGGTCTGGACATTCCCCCCCCCCCCCCTTTATAAATAAATACCCGGGCAACTCCGGGTTATCAACTAGTATTCAATTTAATTAAAAAAAATCAGCATTGCAGAATTTCCTTTAAAGGCTCAGAACGGAAGGATCTAGTTAACATTAACCACAGCAAAGCAGTGATTTCATATTGGTCTTGAAGTCTGTAGAGATTTTCAGTCATCCAAATCATAGTTGTCCCAAAGGTGCTATTTCAGGAGCTTTCTTGTTTCTACCGTGAAGACATTTCACTTCTCATCCAAGAAGCTCTTCAGCTCTGACTGGATGATGAGGAATGGAAGGATTTATATTCTTTGCAGACAGCTGGTCATTTGCATCCTTTCCAACTGCTTCAACGATCCTCTGAAAGAATGCAAATGACCAGCTGTCTACAAGGAATATAAATCCTTCCATCCCTCCAAACTCACTTAACAAATGTTTCATTTAGCAACATAAATTTTGGGCTTAATTGTTGGCCGTAACTCAAGAATCACTGCATATTCAGTTCTGTATCACCATATATGCTGGCTTTAACAATTGATATATAGATGTTCTGGTTTCTTGTATTTACTGTAAACTGCCAGCAAGTCCCAATAGCACATGTAGCATTCAATTGTAAGACTCGAACAAGTGGATCAGTGGCTGCAATTAATCTCTGAAACCACAGTGTGTTGCTAATGCAACTCAATGACTCCTATCACATCATGTGTACAAAATAATGGGGAGATCTAAGCTTGATTATTTTGAATAAGCCAGGAAGAGTGACTTTATAAGCAAATCTATTTTCCTAAACATGATTACTCAAGATATTCTGGTAGAAATCACGGGTAATATTTAAATATTTAGAATGTCGAAATATTTAATTACTTTAACCCCTGGGAGATATTACAGCGTGGTAACCGCTATTCAGGGAGCAAAAAGTAATTTGTTCTTCAAGATGCTCTGACTTCATTAGCAAAAAGCGTCAGCACTTTGCCCTGCTTTATTACATAAAATCTGATTGACTGCAATATGATTCCAGCGGAGCCATGTAAAAATAAACATATGTTTTAATATATTGAATTCATGTAAAATACAACAAGGGATTTTTAAGATTATGGCAGTTAGCTGTTTCTTATCATTAAGCAAACAGAAAACCTTGAATATTTATTGACGAGTATGTTCACTGATCACAATGCTGATCAATCACACATTGTGCTGGGTAGAAACTTTTCACAAATCGTTCATCTTATGGTTTCATCTTTCTGTCAGTAACTTTTCACACTGAAAATTAAGTGCATTCAGAGGGTTTCGTGGACTTACAAGTCAAATTTATTTATATTTTTAATGTAACACCCATTTTTTTAAAAAAAATCTGCATTATTACCATGATATTGCTGTAGTAATGTTTTACTGAAAGCATGTCATTTTCTTTTTTGTGACAGAAAGAACTGTGCAACATGATTCTTGATTGTTGTGCTCAGCAAAGAACATACGAAAAATTCTTTGGTTTACTAGCTGGGGTGAGTTGCTACTTGTCATCTCCATCTCCCTTGCCATTCCATACCCCTCGCCATGTCTTTCAGTCTCTCATAAAGAGGACTCATTTACAAAAGTGTTTTTTTCAATATCAGTTGGTAACCTTTCATTTATGGCCTAGCTGTTATATTTGGAAAGACGAAACGGATAGTGGCATCTTGAATTGCATGGTTTATTAACATTGCAAAATAGTACCACGTTGAGGAAAAACTGGCATCTTCCCAGGTGTGTGTTTTTTTTTTTAATGTAAGTATGGAACTATGAGGATGTAATTTCTGCATATTTCACTTCCAAGGGGGGTTCCTGTTTTTCAGTATGATTCCCACATTATAGGCCTAGTAGTAATAACCATCAGTAGTAATAACCATCAGAGCAAATGCTGTATTTATGGCAGGCTGATCTTTGGCAGTCAGTTCAAAAGGGAGAAGTAAAGCTAAAAGTAAGCCTGAAGAGGGTCTGTGCTGATGTAAGGAAAGCCAGCCAACCTAAAATAAGTGATTTTAGTGATGGTCTTTCCAGTGGTAATATATAGGTAGTCCTCGACTTACAACAGTTCATTTAGTGACCGTTCAAACTCTCCAATGGTACTGAAAATAGTGACTTATAACCATTTTTCACACTTACGACCATTGCAGCATCCCCATGGTCACATGATTTACATTGAGATGCTTGACAACTGACTCATATTTATGATGGTTGCAGTGTTCAGGACCTTCTGACCCAGATTCCCTTAATCACCATGTTGTTAAGTTAACAACTGCAATGTTTCATTTAACAAATGTGGCAAGAAAAGTAAAAAAAATGGGACAAATTTTTCACTTAACATACATTTTGTGCTCAATTGTGGTCATAAGCTGAGGACTACCCATATAACTGTGAAAGCAGAACGCTGAGGTAGAGTGAGGGAAAGAACATAGACATCATCTAATTGTCTATTTGAAGAGAGTGGGGAGAAACATCAGTCCAAAACCAAATACTGATTGTTTCCTTGGGGTAACAGTCAGCAAAACTGAGGTATGTGGGGATGTGCAGAGATGATGGCCTAGAAATGTTCCGTTGCCTGGCAATGTTGAAGGAAGTAGAAAGGGAAGGCAATGGAAAAAATGGGTGGATGGAACAAAGTAAGTGGAATGTCTACTCTGCTCTCCAAAATTCTCCAGCTATTACTTAAATTGTCTTCTTTTTATGTTTAGTTGTCTTTAGAAACAAACTAGTATTAGAAAAGAAACCAGTATGGTAGTCCTCCACTTATGACTGGTCCCTTAATGACTATTCAAAGTTACAAGGGACCTGCCCCCAAAATACTTAATGACTCTGTTCTAATGTTCTGATGGCAAGCCCGCCCATCCTCCACACGGTCATATGACCGCTTTTGGGGTGCCCACAACTGTTGGCATCGTCCCATGGTTACATTACAGCAGTTTACAACCTAGTCCTGGTGGCACAGTGGTTAGATTACAGTATTGCATGCACACTCTGCCCATAGCCAGAAGTTCGATCCTGATCAGCTAAAGGTTGACTTCCATCCTTTCAAGACTGGTAAAATGAGGTACCCAGATTGTTGGGGACCATATGCTGACTCTGCAAACCGCTCAAAGAGTGCTGTAAAGCAGTGTGGATCGGTATATAAGTCTAATTGCCATTGCTATTTTCCCCGAAAACCAGCGTTTTCTTTCAGTTTGGGGCAAAAAGACCCCTAGCAAACAATGAGTTTGCTTAACGATTGTGGTGTTTGTTAAGACCACAGACTCACCTAACTGCAGCTTAATGACTGCAGCAAATAATGTCATAAAATTGGGTCAATCCTGTGGGTGACCTGCTTTACGAATGTCATGACTTAGGATAACAATGGGCAGGCTCCATTATGCTCATAAGTCGAGGTCTATCTTTGGTTTTAATTTTTAATTTTCTTTGCCTGTTTAGTCCTAGCACCCTGCTGAAATCAGGGTTTATTTTCTCATTTGATTTTCTTCACTGTGTTTTTATTTTATACTTAGCGCTTCTGTATGTTGAAAAAAGAATACATGGAGTCATTTGAAGCAATTTTCAAAGAGCAGTATGATACCATACATCGGTTGGAAACAAACAAGTTGAGGAACGTTGCCAAGATGTTTGCTCATCTTTTATACACAGATTCACTTCCATGGAGTGTATGTAGCCAACATTTATAGCCTTGCACTATGCATTGGGTTTTTGATAATGGGTTTTTTTATTTATTTAAACTACAGATGTAAATGGAATTAGTTCAAACACATGTTGAGAGTGTAGAATCACATCGACTTTCAGTCTGGTAAGGGACGTGAGTGCTTTGAAAGAGAGGATTTCTTGAATTTAGGAAAAATTGAGATAGTTTGTTTGCTCGGAATCCAGACTTGGCTTAAGTGATAACGTGAATGTGTTTTTGTAAGATGGCCATTCCATTAGCAAATATTTATCGCAAGGAATATGCTACCATTCAAGGATATCAAAATGCCTTGGGGAATAAAGGAAAATTAGTTTATTTTAAAGAGGAAAATAATATTTGGCATTTAGTTATCCCTTCTATTTGTAGGTCCTGGAATGCATTTGTCTAAGTGAAGAAACGACAACATCATCCAGTAGGATTTTTGTTAAAATATTCTTCCAAGAGCTTAGTGAATATATGGGACTTCCTAATCTTAATGCGAGGTTGAAAGATGAGTAAGTAACAAATTATATTATACATTATTTTTCTAATATCTTGTTTATGACTGTTTATATTTTTGTCAGATTTGTAAACATTGAAGCTGATAAGTAACACATAGATCTCAGAGGGAGTTAATATATTTTAATAAAAGGTAAAATCTCTCTGTCCCAATAACTTACATGGGTATGTCCATGTTGTTTCTTTGATTACAAAATGGAAAGAGTTTGACATTGCCTTCTTGTGGGATTTTGTTTTCAACTCTCAGTTTGTGTATGACACCTTCTGAAATTTCTCATGTTCTCCCATCCAAGTATTAAACCTGCTTGTCTGTATTGAGACCAGCAAAGGCACTGCTTCCCAACTTTATCCGCTTTGAGATATATGGACTTCAATTCCCAAGAATTTTGGGGGAGTTGAAGTCCACACATCCTAACGTTTCTGAAGTTGAGAAACATCGAGCTACAATAAAAGTAAATGATGTCACCTGCTGTGATGTAATATTGTGGTAGTAAGTGTAACTCAACCTGTGTAATATAGATTCCAGTAAAAAAAAAAAGTGACTTTTGCTTCTCTCCCCCGACTCTTCCCCCATTCATATATTGAAGGGGGAAGGGTGGTCTCTACTTTTCCCCTCAACTCTCATATTCTGTTTCAGACCACATCTGCTATCTTCATTCATCATCATTAATCCTTTTGTTTCCTTATTGGATGGCAGTTGCAATTCTTGTGTGGCACCACATAGGGGCATGTGGCACCTCTGCTTCCTAGGGCCATTCTTTCTGTCACTAGTTGCCTTAGATCTCCACATAATGAATTTTTCAAAAAAAATGTATTCCTTCAGAATGTATAGCAATAGCAATAGCACTTAGACTTATATACTGCTTAACAGTGCTTTACAGTCCTCTGTAAGCGGTTTACAGAGTCAGCATATTGTCCCAAACAATCTTGGTCCTCATTTTATCCACCTCAGAAGGATGGAAGGCTGAGTCAACCTTGAGCCTGGTGAGATTTGAACTGCCAAACTATTGGCAGCCAGTGATGAGAAGTAGCACTCTAACCACTGTGCCACTGCAGCCCTGTATAAATAAATAAATAAATATTTATTTATTTATTTATTAGCCGCACCCTCTCCCGAAGGACTCGGGGCGGCGTACAATGAAACATATGAAATAAATATGTGGACAAAACAAACATATAACAGACACATATACCGAGACATACACAAGGAGGAGGTCGGCTGATGAATAAAAAACAATTTGAATACAGTGATTAAAAAACCCCTAAATAATTAAATATAATTAAAATACGCAATTAAAAACCCGTCAGGAGCGATATGGTTAGATCAAAGTTGAGTCAGGCCAGCTACTTGGAATAGGTGGGTCTTAAGCTTAATACGAAAGGAGCGGAGGTCAGAGGTATTCCTAATATCCGGAGGGAGGTCATTCCACAGGGCTGGGCCCGCCACAGAGAAGGCTCTACTCCTAGGCGCCGCCCCCCGACACTGTCTAGTGGACGGCACCTGGAGGAGGCCCTCTCTGTGCGAGCGGATTGGTCGCAGGGATGTATGGGGCAGAATACGATCCCGCAAGTAACTAGGTCCTGAGCCATGGAGCGCTTTAAAGATTGTTATCAAAACCTTGAAACGCACCCGATAGACCACAGGAAGCCAGTGCAGCTCGCGCAGGAACGGTGTCACATGGGAATACCTAGTACTCCCCATAATTACCCGCGCGGCTGCGTTCTGGACCAACTGTAGCCTCCGGGTGCATTTCAAGGGAAGCCCCATGTAGAGAGCGTTACAGTAGTCCAAGCGAGACGTCACCAGCGCATGAGTGACTGTGCGTAAGGCGTCCCGGTCCAGTAGGGAGCGCAGTTGGCGCACCAGGCGAACCTGGTGGAACGCCCCCCTTGCCACGGCTGTCACATGGTCATCCATGGACAGCCGGGCATCCAGGAGGACGCCCAAATTGCGCGCCCGCTCCACGGGGGCAAGTTGAATGCCCCCAATGGCCAATGATGGAGTTAATTGGCTGAACCGGGGAGCTGGTACCCACAGCCACTCCGTCTTGGAGGGGTTGAGCTTGAGTCGGTTGTCATCCATCCAGATCCGTACGGCTTCCACACACCGGGACATCACTTCGATGGCCTCGTTGGGGTGGTTCGGGGTGGAAAAGTACAGCTGAGTATCATCAGCGTACAGGTGGTATCCCACCCCGAAACCACGAATGATCTCACCCAGCGGCTTCATATATGTGTTGAACAGGAGTGGCGAGAGGACCGACCCCTGTGGCACCCCACAAGTAAGGGGGCGTAGGGTCGACCTCTCTTCTCCTGCCAACACACGCTGCGTCCGGCCAGAAAGGTAGGAGCCGAACCACCGCAAAACGGTGCCCCGGACCCCCAACCCCTCCAGCCGGCGCAGCAGGATACCATGGTCGATGGTATCAAAAGCCGCCGAGAGGTCTAATAGGACCAGGATAGAGGAACAACCTCTATCTCTGGCCCTCCAGAGATCATCCACCAACGCGACCAAGGCCGTCTCCGTGCTGTGACCGGGGCGGAAGCCGGACTGGCGCGGGTCTAGATAATCATTTTCCTCCAGATGACGTGGAAACTGGTAGGCCACCACACTCTCTATGCTCTCAGTAGACTGTATATTTATGGAAAAAGATGACTTTTTCAATATAGTTTTGAATTTAGTAAGATATAGATTTTTGTAGTTGCAAATCTGTGTAAATTAAGCTGATTGTTTTAAATAATTCTAAACTGGGATCAAAATACTTTGTGTGCAGCATTTGAAATTCTTGATCTTAGGAATGATTGCTATGTTTGGTTTTCAACAGAACCCTGCTACCATTCTTTGAAGGATTATTACCACGAGATAATCCAAGAAATACTAGATTTGCAATCAATTTTTTCACTTCAATTGGCCTTGGAGGACTGACGTAAGGAAAAAACAACATTTTAATTTATATATGTACATGCATATTTAAATAGCTCCTGTGAATCTGTCACATAATAGGATAAGATGATATATAGATAGATTTTGGATCTGATCATATGTACTGAATGTTAGGGAGTGAAAATATATTCAAACTTTGCCTCTGATGTCTCCAGGCTATCCATGGGAGACAAATGCACAAGCAAGACCTATAATTTGAAACTCATCTGTGCACAACTCTGTGAGATCAATACTGCGACAAATCTGACAATTCAACATTTTATGTTGGTCTTCATGTGTTGGTTCTGCTTAAACCCTCTTACTAATACAGGCAACTTTTTAATCATTGAAGGCTGCTTATGTTTATCTTGCGTTTTTTTCAGTGCTCAATATCATACTAGGAGCAGGGAGAAATTGCAATTTTCTGCAGGTTTTATTCTGAGCCGCTACTAATGTGGCTCTAAAATGTAAAGACAAAGTGTTGAAGTCCTCAAAAACTAAAATACCAAGAGGGGGGGGGGGGGAGAGAACCACACTGCTAATTCTGTGTTACCAGCATTACGTAGAGATGCATTCTCACCAGACATGAGCCTAAGGAGAAGATAGCATGTTGGCATTGACTCCACCATCTCAAAAAGAAATTTAATTCTGGATGGAATTCAGTTGACAGTGACAGTAAAGTAATTCCTTATCAATTCAGCGAGATTTTTTAAATAAGGCTACATTCAGAAATACAAGACAGAGTACAACTCAACAAACACTAAGTTATTTTTATATATCTCCTATTTTGTTAATTTTTTAAAAATAGCGATGAACTACGGGAACACCTGAAAAATGCACCCAAAATAATAATGACGCAGAAGCAAGATGTGGAGTCATCTGATTCATCTTCAGAATCGGGTACATCTGATTCGGAGGATGATTCCAGCAGCAGTGAGACCTCAGGATCCTCTAGTGGGAGTGAATCCACTTCTGACAGTTCGGACAGCAGTGACTCAGGTAAAGCTCTGTCTTCAATCCATCACTTTCTTTTAGCAATGGGCCATTTGTTCATGCAGACTGCCTTTTTTTTTGCTTGGAGGTAATTTTAGATGTCTAAAATCTGCAAACATTGCAGAGTAATAAATTGCCTGACTAAAAATGTAATGGATGGTGCATATAAATCTTTTAAGAAACATCAAGACGGGTTTAGGTAAAAATGTTATGCTATAAAATGGTTTAATATTCTGGAACTATGGAATGAGATTAGCCGGACTACCTCTTTGAAGCCTGTTCTATCACCCTCACATCGGTTAAAGGATTATGAGTTTTCACATGTCAGGTTTTTAATTTTAAAGTATGAAATGCATGTGGAAGCAAAATGTCTTGGAAAAACATTCTTTTTCTTAAAAAAAAAAAACCAGGGAGGGGAAAGTGAAGACTGATGTGACAGTGACAATATGAAGTAGCTAATTTGCCCATGTATTAGAATCTACACATATTTACAATAGGTCTTTTGAGTCAATTCAAGTTTATCCCCAACCCAAAATACAAGTGGTCCTTGAGTTAGAACCACTTTTTCAACGACAGTCGAAACTATGGTGTTAAACAAGTGGTACTTAGGACTAGTTCTCTGACTTCCAGCCATTTTAGTGTCTTCCAATGATCATGTTTTCCAATGTTCCTGTTGGCTTCCCACAAACAGAGTCAATGGGGAAGCCAGTTGGAGATTGCAGTCCATAAGATCCTTGCCTAACAACCTTTGAAGTCCCCTGTTAGTGACAGTAACTGGGACTGCCATCACTAAGCAATGAGGTCATGTGACATGACCACTTTGCTTAGTGAGGCAGTTCTGATCCCAATTCCCATTATAACCTGAGGGCTATCTGTAAGTATTTTTGGAATTACAACCTTACTATATTTTTTTAAAATAGTTAGCTGGAGGGAAAATTCTGATATGATCCATTCTCTTGATTTTGTTCCCACAATTGCAGATGTATTGCAGTCTGAAATTCACTTCTTTTTCATCATCTTTAAAAACACACTCTCTCATACACGAAAGTAATAACGTACTTGGGTATTATTCAAAACAAATACATTCAACATTTTAAGCTGTTTTGTGCTGAGATATGAATCTGCTAAAGTATGCACAATGAAAACACCATGGTGAAGCCCCTCAGGCATTGCTAAAATAGAAAAGCTTTATTTTATTTGCCTTTCTTATTAATTAAAGATACGATACGCAGTTGTTTTTGGCGTACATATGAGGCTGTGTAAAAAATATTAATAGTTATTCTTAGATTAATGTAATGAAGCCCAGTGCAATGCAGCCTATTTTACATTTTATTACATATTATCCTGCTTTGCTAAAATTTATTACCCGACAGCATGGTACTTGAACATTTTCATTTTATATTTATTATTTTTTTCAAGTTTGTGTGTATGTGTGTGTGTGTTTTCGTAGATTTTCACGGGTGTAGGTATGCTGGTCTTGTTGTATTTGGGTCTTTTCCCATGTAAGATTGACAGTATCTTGGCAACGTTTCGACGAGGTCACACTCGTCATCTTCACGCTGGTGCCTTTGGCTTTATGCATGTGTGAGCAAAGCATGATCGGAGCTGCCGTTTTTCTATAAATATAGGTAGGTGTGTGTGTGTGTGGAATGTTGGCTTTGTTGCTTTAAACGGATTGGTTGGCTGTGTTGTCACATCTTGATTGGTTGATGGAATTGTTGTTTGGTAAGAGTGATTGGTGATGGTTTCCTGTGTTGTTCTGGGTCCTGTGTTGGTTTTTGTGGCTGGGACTCGTTTATTGACTAGGGCTGGTTTCCAGATGTCTGGTAGGCGGGAGGTATCATCATGTTTATTCATGTTGTGGGGATGTTTCTCTATTTCGATAGCTTCCATAATTATTCTCTTGTTGAAGTGTTCAGTTTTGGAGAGTAATTTGGTTCCTTCAAAATCAAATTCATGTCCTGTTGCTTTAAGGTGCTGGAAAAGGGAGGAAGTTTTTTCTTCTTTTCTGACTGCGTTCTTGTGTTCTGCAATGCGTGCATTTATTCTCCTATTAGTTTGTCCAAAGTATGTTTCTGGGCAGATTTTGCATGGTATTTCATAGACTCCTTGGTTTTCTAGCTGGATCTTGTCTTTGGGGTTTCTTAAGATGTTGGCTATTTTTTGGTCAGTGCCAAAGGCTGTCTTGATATTCTGTTTGTGGAGAAATTTGCTGATTTTATCTGTGGTGCCTTTGATGTAAGGGAGGAGGGCGATGCCATTGTCCTGTTCTGTGTGTCTGTTCTTGGGGGGTGTCTCCCTTTGGATTAGATTAGTAATTGTGGTTTTTTGGAATCCGTTAGAAATTAATATGTTTGTGAGGGTGTGTAATTCAGTTTTCAGGTGGTTTTTGTCAGCTGGGCGTTTAGTTCTGGAGATGAGGGTCTTGGCTATGGAGTTGATCTGTGCAGGGTGGTGATAGGATTGTGCGTTTAAGTAGCGGTTGGTGTGTTGTTGTTTTTTCCTGGTAGAAGGTGTGTCCTAGGGAGCCATTGGGTTTCACCCTCACTAAACATCAATTCCAGTAACCAATCAGGATGTGACAACACAGCCAACCAATCCGTTTAAAGCAACAAAGCCAACATTCCACACACACACACCTATATTTATAGAAAAACGGCAGCTCCGATCACGCTTTGCTCACACAAGCACGAAGTCAAAGGCACCAGTCTAAAGATGACGAGTGTGACCTCGTCGAAACATCGCCAAAATACTGTCAATCTTACACAGGAAAAGACCCGAATACACCAAGACCTGCATACCTATACCCGTGAAAATCTACGAAAATGTGTGTGTGTGTGTATTTACAGGTTTTGGCGTATTCGGGTCTTTTCCCGTGTAAGATTGAGAGTATCTTGGCGACGTTTCAACGAGGTCCTACTCGTCATCTTCAGGCTGGTGCCTTCGGCCTTGTGCCTGTGCGAGGAAAGCGTGATCGGAGCTGCCGTCCCTCTATAAATATTGGTGGGGGTGTGTGGAGTGCTGGCCTTGTTGCTGTAAGCGGATTGGTTGGCTGTGTTGTAACATCTTGATTAGTTGATGGAGTTGATGTTTGCAGGTTAGTCGGCTGTTTCGTAACATCCTGTGTGGCTGAGGTACTGGCTGTGTGCCTATTGTTCTTTTGTGTTGTAATGACCTGGATAATGGGCTGTGTGATGACATCCTGAGCTCTACTGTAGTGATACCCTGAGTCCTGTGCTGCAACCTCCTGGGGTAGGTTGTAACATCCTGAGCCTTTGTGTTGTAACCTCCTGAGTTCTGTGATGTAATGTCCTGAGGCTGGGCTTTAGTTTGGCTCTGTGTAAGATTGAGAGTAGAGTAGGGAGAGTCGAGCTTGCCTGGTAAACCAGATAGAATCACAACTAGATGAACTAGTTTTATTTTATTGTAAAGCTACATTGATAGACTCTTCCAAGTTTGAAAATATTATCCCACCCCCCATCTTTATCACCCGAGAAACTAGGAAGGGTCTCTTCTGAGCCTGTTGTCTTGCCCACTATGCAACTGCAGGCTATGCTGTCTCTTATCTGATCATTCCCTAGGCAGCATTTCTTTGCTTCATCTCCCAAGATCTTTGTCACATTCGATTACATGGAGCATATCTGCAGTTAATTGTGGGAGCAGCTGATAGCCCAGCATGACTTTCTGCACTGAAAGAGCCTTTCAAGCAAATTAGCTATATGAATGAGGTTAAGGACAAAAATACAGATAGTCCTCAATTTATAATAGCAATCCCTGTTCCCGCTGTTACCCAAATACCTAGTTGTAAACTAGGTAACTTCCTGCTAGTTTCCCATGACCAAACTCTGTGGGGAGAGGCATGGCACTGGACATGGGAAGACATGGAAGATGCACAAGAGATGCAGTGCAGGTCAGGGAGGCTATGAGAGAGTATGCAAAAGGGCATGGGTTGTAAAGGGAGCAGGGGTGTGAAGAACTATGCAAGAGGCATGATATGGGTCAGGGACAGTGAAGATGTATGTGAGGGAATGGTGCAGGTCATGGAGAAAGTGCATGTGACATAGCATGGGTCAGGGACTGTACATGAGGATACGAGGGTTGCACAAGCAGCCCAGGTCAGGAAGAATGTATGTGGGTGTAAGGGAGGGCACAGTGCAGGTTGGAGAGGGTGTATGGGTGGTGGTGGTGAAAGAAGCATACGTCAGGGAGGATTGCATCAGCAGGTGCACAGGTCTGGAAGGGTGCATAAGGGAAAAGGTGCAAGGGAGTGCACTTGGGGGTTGTGGCAAGGGTTCAGAGAGGGTGCATGAGGGAGACTTAGCCCAGCAACTTGCAGCTTTCCCTGCCAAGTGAAGGTTGCCAAGTACCCAGATCACGATCACATGACTGAGGAAGTTCTGGGGTGTCTGAACCTCCAAGGATTGTTCATAACCGCCATTCATTGAGAGCTGCTTTAACTTTGAACAGTCACTGAATGAATAGTGGGTCAAGGACGACCGATCTTTTAATTCACCTGGCCTCCTTTGTTTGCCCAAGCTGCTCCCTACTTCCCCCAGGCTCTCTACACTCTGGCGGCACCATTGCCTGCTTCCCTCAACCTCCCATGCTTCCTCCGCCTGTCCTTTACTTGTGCGCCCATGCTTCTCTGGTCTCAGTTGCCTTCAGTTGCCCAGCACCCTCTTTCTCCCAGCCACCATTCTAACATGACCTGCACCAGGCCTCCCAGAATCTCTCCCAGCCCCCTCTTTCTCCTGTACCACCCTAGGGCACTCTGCCCTCCTTACCTGGGGCTCCTGCTGTTCCCAGTTAACAATTCCTGCATCTTGGGACTACAATGGCCAAAGGGACTGCTGGGATCGTTGGTGCTAAGTGATATGGTTACATGAAGTTGCACCCCTCACTTAGCAATGGCAGTCCTGATCCCAATTGCCATTGTGAACCAAGGACTTGTATATCTCATTTTTAAACTCAGTTTAGAACTTGTACATCTGTATTAATATTAGTACTGTGTGTGTGTGTGTGTGTGTGTGTGTGTGTGTGTTCCAGCATAACTGGAATGCCTCGAGCAATTTCAACCAAACTTGGTTCGCAGATGACTTACACTCTGGAAAAAATATTGTGGGGGTAAGACCTCTTATACCCCTGGCGGGGGGGGGGGTCTGTTAAGATACAGGTGTTGTGCCTTAAAATGGCTTCTATCGGACTGCCGTAAAATGGCTTCTACTGTGCAGCACAGTGGAATTGCCATGGTAATTGCTTCATAATACTCCACAAGGGAGCTTCCTCTGGTAAGGAGGTAAATCCAACATTAGAAATTATATTTGGTCTGGACATTCCCCCCCTCCCCCAATAAATAAATACCTGGGCAACATTGGGTTATCAGCTAGTTAGTATTTAAAAAGAGCTCCATGCATTCACTATTCTTTTAATATACAAGCATGCTTTTCTCACTGAATGGGAATGTCAAATTGCCTGGTAGGCTTTCTAGCTTTCATATAAAACATTGTTTATAGTGTAACAGTGTTCATCTTTTGCAGAAAAAAAATAGATTTACAGCACCCTGCAGCATATATATGTTTTATATGTAGATGTTCCTGGGTAAAAGGCCACTTGCATTAAATAGTTGTCTTAAGCTATGGATGTAAAGCCATGTAGTTGGGCCGGAGACTGGAAACAACAAAATTTGGAAGGTATGACAGGATTATTTGTTGTTCATGTTAAATAGGTTGTTGTTGTTGTTTCGCATATCTGCATTTTGGCAGAAAATCAAAACACGGAAGGTACTAAAATGGCAAAAATTTAATTGAATTGACTGGTGTTATAGATGTTGGGGTCCATTGGTCATATTTCCTAATCTGTGAATTTTACACACACAAATGTCAAATTTCAAAATCAATAATAACGAAATGAAAGTTGGCATTTCTGAGAGAAATGCAGATGGTGTGCATTTCCTGGGAAGTAAACAGAAAAGCTTCTGATAATAATTCATGCCATGAAATGGCTCATATGGCCTCCCAAGGTGAGCAGAAACATTTCAAGTTATGTCGGTGAGATATCACATCTCTCTCTCCAGTATTATTCTCCATTTCTTTAGCGTAATTAATCAGGCATGCCTTACATATCCCATCTTGGGAGTTTTGAATACTGTGGTTTGACAAATTAAAATTTTAATCTTAAGAGTAAAAGCCTTTGGGTTTTTTTTCTTTCAGATAAGAAAAAGTCTCAAAAGAAGAAAAATGCGGATAAAGGTACCCAAAGAAAACAAGGGAATAAGAAGAAGAAACTTGAAAAGGAAAAGGAATGGAGGTGGCCCGAGAGGGAAAATGGTGCTGCAAGAAACTCAGAGAGGAATGCTGACAAAAGCTCCAGTAGAAAAGACGAAGCATCTTATGAGAGAGATTATTCCAGTGATAGAAATAATTCCCGGAGTGGAAAGGAGAGGAACCGAGAAAAAAATGTACTTTCAGACAGTAAAACCAGCCATTCTAAAAAGAGAAAAGAAGGAAGACCTTCTTTTTCTGATGAAGAGAGGGATGAAGAGAGGGACAGGTACCATAAGAGGGACAGCAAGCTCCACAGAGAGAAGAAGGACAGATCTAAGTCCAGAGAGAGGCCTCACCATTATTCCAGTCCCAGAGAGTTTGAGGAAAACAGCCAATATTCAAACCAATTTAAAGAGATAAGGAAAGACGAAAGCAGGAGAAGGCACAGAAATGCTTCCCCATCCAGGCACAAATGAATCAAGAAGAGTTTTCAATACCGCCTTGCCATTTGAACTGTCTTTTTACAACTTGCTAAACATTTTTTAAAAGAGAAACCCTTTGTACAAAAATACTTCCAGACAGTAATGACTCTTCGAATCACTGTTAATTGTTGGAGCTTTCCGCTAAACTGCTGCTTAAAAGACTTGGAATCCAGGAGGAGTCAAAGCCCAGTAAAACAGTTAAACATTGCTTTCACTGGCATAATAGTATGCTGTAAATATTTATTCTTTAAATTTTATTTGTGTTTTCTGGAAATGCTAAACATTCCTTCCTTGTCATTTTTGAATTTTAGATTTCAGCATATATTAAAGTTTCATTTCAGAAATAACATTTGTGGGGTTTTTTTGTGTGTGAATTGCAGACTAAAAGGGCAGTCTTTTAAATTCGACAATTAAAAATAGATCAGTGTTTGGAAATGAAAGCTTTGCCAATATCTATCATGGTATATTGGTCACATTCAATGCCCTATATACTCTGAACAAGCATGATCCTTGACTTTTTGACCCAAATGACATAATAACATGCCATATGTTGATAAGGCTGATTAACCATATACTCTAGATTAGGGGTGTCAAACTCAAGGCCTACGGGCCAGATCCAGCCTGCAGGGTGCTTAGATCTGGCCCACAGAGCTGCCCTAGCCCTGAGCTCGGAAGGGGTGCATTCTGTTTTCACTGGCAGAGCACTTGGGCCACCACAGGCGCACTCGACATGAGTGAGCTGGCCAAGCCCACCCAAGCCCCTAAGATCAAACACAACCTGATGTGGCCCTCTGGCCAAGCCCAACACAATGCTGATGTGGCCCTCAATGAAATCGAGTTTGACACCCCTGCTCTAGATGGAAAGCAGTTGTGAATAAACAACAGCAATAAGTTGATCTTGTGGCTGTAAATTTAGTAAATACTAAATTTATAAAATTTTGTTGTAAATTCTAAACAGAAGTTATGCTTCTGTTTAGAATTTGAAAATCTAAAGCTAAAGAATCAATATGTTAAATTTCCCTCTTTGTTAACTGAAGTCATTATAAAAGCTGAAGTTGAATAAAAATTCATTCATCATTGCTGGATGTTGCTTTGATGATTTAATCATAAAAGATTATTTCTTTAAAAACCTAGTCAGGGGATGTGTATTTTTTCACTTCTGAAAAATATATAATTCTGGTAAGAACTATATTTGGTATTTTAAAATTATTGCTATTCAGAATCTGATGTGAGCAGTGCTGTCCTCAAATGTCTGTATCATAAATTGTTTTAAAATGCTTATGAGAGTTACCTGTTGAATCAATTTCAAAATATAAAAAAGCAATGCAAAACCTGCTTTCAATTAGGCATGTAAATAATGCTACTCTTTAATAATTTCCATGAATACCCCTTAGTAAAGGAACATGTGGTTGAACTATATACTTTAGGGCACTGTAGGAACAGAGCCTGGATAGTCTATAGGAATTTAGTAGCATCTCTTCCATTTTTTTATTACAAGACAGATGTTTTTGAGTTGCAGATCATTTTGTTAGATTCAGAATGCCGTCTATGCATCCGATGAGGTGAACTACAGCTCACAAAAACTTTTGCCTTTTAATACAACTTGGAAAAGGTACTGCTAGTCTCTTTCTGTGTAATTTAAATATCATTGAGGATAACACAACAAAAAGCTACATATGAAATAGATGACTATAAAACATATGTCAACAGTAAATACAAATTTGTGCTTGTCAAATTTTTGTTTCCTTTTCTTTCTAAGCTTTTGAGTTGTTTTCATTCTTTCAAAGCCACTGAATTGTGTTATGAACAAAGATCTGCATGAAAAAAGAGTTAGGAATTTTGCCCCTACCTCCTTTTCTCTATTCCCAAGTGGGATACTTGCAGATTCACTTTCCAGATGTGGAATCTCTCCCAAGACCAGGCCAACGTCATTTATTGAAAGCAAGCACGGAGCTGGAAAAAGCTGTGAAACGAACATGAAAGATGATTGAGAAAATGGGTAAACATGGTTTCTTCTGCCTACTCTTTCACAGTGGGAATTTCTCACATATCTCACTCTGTATGGAAGTCTATTTCATTTATTTATTTATCAAATTAGTTGTGCAAAGTTCAGATCATACATATTAATATTTTACTCTTGTCAGGTCAAAGCACAATTCCAACCCTTTTAAATTTGGCTCAAATTTTGAATAGGCTCAAATCAAAACACATTTTGTATTTCACACACAATCACAACAAGGAAACACATTTGGGTTCCAGCCATTTGTCTTCGCACTATTTCAGAGCGTCTTGATTTTGTTGCCACAAACTGACTCAGCTGTCTTTTTTGAAACTGGAACAAATGTCACACAAATCAATTCAAGATACAGACAAAGATCCAAGATTTGACAACTTTAGCAGTCTCTGTGCTGTTCAACCTGCTCAGGTTTTTGTCTTAAATTCACATACATATCTATTTTGGAAACTTGTTTTTTCAATATTTTGCAGGAGTCTCTTGAAGAAGCAATCCAAACGTAATGTATTTGTCACTGCATTAAAAATATTTCCTATTTTCTCTGCCCCTTATTTTATTTTATTTTTAAATTGGATTTCTCTCTAATATTGTTTAATTCAAAATGATTAGGCTTTTTACTATTCCTTTAATATTTATTAAAATTAAGAGTCAATTTTAAAAGATATGTTCTGTACTTTATAAATGACTAATGAGGGATTTTAATCCATGAGCTAATGGAGTTGCAACTCTGGAACACATTTTTTCCTGGTTTGCAACTTGCGCATCTCCCAACTTTTCTCTGAAACTCTAGCAATCCACATTAAGGAAAGTACGATTCTTCTGGAATTACTAACTTTCCATTTGAAATGCAGAACATTCTTGCCCCTGAAGACCTCCAAAGCAAAATATTTCCACAAACTTCAGACTAAAAATGCTTTAAACAACTGCTGATTTTTGCTTGAGAAATTCTAATATTTGGTCTCCATTATATTTAACTCATTTTGCAATGCCATATTTTAAATTGTTTTTAAAAAAAGTTTTCTCAGTACAGTTCTTTTCTAAATCTAATTATATTCATTTAATTAAAAGGATGGTAGGGATTTTACCTTAGATAAGCTTTGGTTAGTTAATGCAGTGATTTGTCACTACATTTCCTTTTTTACGTCTCCAGGTCTCTACATTTCAGATTTTTGTTCTGCTCCACTCCTATAGCAGTTGTCTTTAATCATGACAGATTAAAGTATTTCTTGTCTATTAGCAGACAAGAACCCATTCACAGCTTTGTTGCCAGAATAGATAAAGAGGCTACTACCTTCATATACTTGATTGAATTGATTTTTATGCTTGCCACAAATTGAGAAAACTCTCAGCAGGACCTGCATTCTACTAAGTATAGTTTGTTTAACAAACTACAATTGGCTGAGTTTTTCTAATACGTCGTATCAAAGATTTTGGGTTACAAACCTCTAGTCAAGCAGAATTCAAACCCAAACAGAGTATATAGCTCAGTGCTGAAGACGTTCCTTGGTTGAGAAGCGAAGTATCTTCAATGAAAAACAAAGTCCAGTTGCCTTTTGAAAAAGCACCTTTGGGATAACCATGACCTGGATGACTGAGAATCTCTTTATACATTTAGGAGAAACAAAATTGATCCATGAAAAGATGTTAGTACTGCATGATATTTTATAACCATTTGCAGTCCATTTATGGCGCAGTATATTTAATCTTTTAAAAATGAATATGGAAACCAACTTTCCAATACAAAATTAATAATTGGCCAGATTCTCATCTCATCAGACTAACTTCCATTTACCTTTTTCTTGCGTGCCAAAGGTTGAATTACCTTACCTCCCACCAACTATTTCAATATGAGTGACTATGCCCAAATGCCATGAATTATGTTCAACTGTATGTCAGCTGCGGTTAATATAAATACTCTAAATAGGATGCCTGGAAGTGGGTTTAGTCTGGCCAAGTGAATATAACCTTGCACCTGACTGTAAACCATCTGTTTACTGTAAACTATTATTTAGATTGATGTCCCTTTATTCTCTGTGGGGTTTTTTTTCCTCCAATGAAATATTCAAATGGAATTAAACATTTCTTCATATCCTCGTCTAAACATAGCTCTAAAAAGGCCCAACTATGGATTTTGATTATTTTGCCTTATGGATTAGTATGGTTATTTTTGTTTCTGAATGCCTTGATGTAAGCAAAAGAACAGAACACGAGGAATATTTTTTTTAGATTTTGTATTATGTGAATGGATAATTACTCTTATATTGTACAAATATATAGTGTATATAGGTAAAAACAAATAGTGGACATTTATGAGCTGTAGAGTTCCCCAACTTCATTTCTATCTCAAAAGAGTTGGAATATTATGTAGATACCCTTCATATTTAAGAGTGTAGGATATTGGTATTCTATTTTATATCAAGGAAATCTGATAAATACAGATTCCTATAATATGAGAGTTCAGGTTAACTAAATTAAGGAATTACCAGCAATAACATTTAGACTGGTATAACCCTCATAGTGCTTTACTGCACTCTCTGAGTTGTTTACAATGTCAGCATATTTTCCCGAACAACCTGGACCCTCATTTTACCAACCTCGGAAGTATGGAAGGCTGAGTCAACCTTGAGCCCTAACAGAATCGAACTCCTAGCTGTGGCAAGAGTTAGCCTGCAATACTGCATTCTAATCGCTGTGCCACCAGGTCTATTCTTACTGGTCAGAGAACCAAGAAGAATTGCGTAAAGGCAGCAATTTTGTACATCCTTAGCGTGCGTTAGGGTTAACTCCATGCATATGTAAAGTATATAGTTTTTTTTAATGCTTTATAGCACTGGCTTTTTGAACAATATATATATTAAATATATCTCTGAAAGTCATATATATATATATATATATGACTTTCAGAGACTTTCTCCTACATTACTCTATTTTTATATCTTGTCCAAGAATAATATTATAGTAAGATAATTCGAGGTGAATGCAAACTTCAAGAGGGGTCTTAGCCTTCAATACACCCATGGCAGTGTATGCCACATTCTCCAATCTCCCTTTCTTGATTATAAATGTGGCAGAGGGAAATTATTGGTTTGCATATAAAGGACAGAAAATTATAACTAGAGGTTACTTCATTCTGCTTGCCTGTATAATCTAAATAGTCTGGTTCTATACTATTTATAGCAAATCTTATTTCCATAAATGCAATGCTTAGATTATATATATATATACACAGACATACATAAATACACATGGAACAGGCACATAGGAAAAGAGAAGTCTTTGAAGTTATGGTATGTTCTGCCTTAGCTGAATTGACCGTTTCCAAGGACAGCTGCACAATCACTGTTAATTTATAAAATTGTTATGAAATTGCCTTTCTGGAGAACAAGATGAATGCCAATTTTAACTCCAGTTGGGACTTTCAAAATCAATTTCTCACTTCTTCAAGACCTAATTTTTAAAATGGGGACTGCTAAGCCTGCTGATGCTATGGAAATCTTTGTCCATGAATCCCGGATAAATTGAAAGTATGATTGCTACTTAGTGGTTGAAAGAACACATCTGGCTTATATGCTCACCTTTATTACTTCTCTGGCTTAAAGGCTCAATCAGTTAAATCTACAAGGTAAAATGGGAGAGGCTATTTATTCTTTCCCCCCAATATCATTTACCATTTGCTAATGTGAACATCACTAAAGGACTCAGGTATCCTATAAATTGAGTGTTCTGCCCAATCTTACATACTGTAGTGGAATTAAAAGTACAGCTAGAAATATTCACAATTCTTCCTATCTATCTAGCCACTAGATACATTTTGAAGACATGAAAATTCTCTAGAGTGGGTTTTGGGATGCATATGATAGATGAAGGATTTGTGGCATGGTGGCTTAGTGGTGAAGATTGCTCACCTGCCATTGGGAAGATTGAGAGTTCAATCCTAGCGGCAGATGTTTCTCTCTTGGCGCAAAGAAAAAAAATCTGCTGTGAACTCCATGTAGGAGTCAAGAAGGAGTAAACCCTCAGCTCCATCCAGTTGCCCCAACTCTACCCTGAATTAAGGGACTACAGGATCATGAAAAGAAAATACATATACAGTAGGTGAAGGATGTAAGAAGAATTCTGCTATTGTGTGAGCAGCAATCCACTTTTGTATTGGATGGACTGATGAGGCCTGCTTGCCTCAGTTCTGGATCTGAGTTTAAGAAAAGATTAAGAATCCTTCCCTCCAAAGCCAAAAGCTATTTTCAGAACAGAGGGGAAGCACTGCCCAGAATGGCCATTTGGAAAAAGAGATTACACATCAGATTTTTGTGGAGATGTTAGAATCTAGTGCTTGGCCAGAGTTTTCCAAAATGCTTATCAGATTTTACACCAGGTCATCCTAGAAAGAAGTTCAATACTCTTTGAAAAGAGTGCTATTCCTATTTTTCAAACATGGATCCAACACTTTTCTGGAAAAGTGCTAGATCCGTATTTTAAAAATAGGAATAGCGCTCTTTCGAGTGTGCTAATCCTCTTCTGCTCCAAAAGTCAATTTAAACCACAAAAGGCATTCAAGTTTTGCCAGCTGTGTGTGTTGCTTGTTCTGTCACCCTTGGAAGAATTAATTTTCCCCCTGTTGCTTCTGCAACTGTAAGGTCTTACGTAGCTTTCAAAAAATATAAAATGGATTATGTCACTTGTATAATTTTTGAGGATTATGCATGAACGCTACAACTGACAATACTCACAGGATCCATATTATACAGCTGCAGTCCTAGCAGCCATTTACAACTACCTACTTGTGTCACTCTTGGGGGTAATGAAGGCCCCATTTTGCCTATCCCCATTCTGGTTTTGGCAATGCTAGATGCTGTGCTAATGGCCGAGGGGCCAAAATTCAATTGTGCTGTTTTGCATCTCTGCTCTAGCAAGTAGATTCTACATGATCAATCAGTCCCACACCCCTCATCAGTGGTGGGATTCAACTGGGGTAACAATTGGTTCGCTGAGTGTGCACTCTGTGTGCTTTGCATGTGCGCAGTGCATTTGAAAACTTACCTTCTACTGCAGCCCCGGTGCTAAACAGCTGAGGCACGACAATCCGCTCTGCCGTGCCTATCAGCTGGGCGCCAGAAAAGGGGACATAAGTGAGTATAGTGCAGGGGCAGAGACAGGCAGGCAGGTCCAGCTGAAAGTCGGATCAAACCTATTCGCTCCAACTGATAGTGGGAGCTATTGGTTTGCCTGAACAGATCCGAACCAGTAGAATCTCACCCGTCCCTCGTTATTCTTAGAATGCTGCACTTATGGTCACTTGGACCACTGCATCCACCATGATGCTGTGTTATAGAGTTATGTTGTGTTCTGATGTGCCCAATCTTCTCTTCTTTCCTAAATAAAATTAGTAGAGCTGTGCTCTTTCCTGCTCTTTGTTGGAAATTTGAAGAAGAACCTAAATCAAAAATAGGAAGTGGGACGATGCCACTATAAAGGGGAATCAGAGATCAGGAGTAACTGAGAGAACAGATTTGGATGAGAAATAGTTGCAAATGGGGCTGGCCCATGAACAGATGGAAAGGATGTCCGAATTGCCCAACATACAGTATGTCTAAAATACACTTAACCTCTTCTCCATGGTAATGGGTGTCAACACATTCTAAATGTTACACACCTTAAAAGCCAGAGTCAGATTACTGTAACTGGGAAATTGGTCTTATTCCAATACTCAAAATGACAATGGAAGGCAACATAAATCATGGGCTGAGCCCAAAATGAGACCAACTTCATTGGTCAAGTTAATAAAATAATAGATTCAATTTCATTGTTCACGTGTTGTGCATTGACAATAAAGGTTTGATTTGATAAATTGTTAGTGGGTAAAAGGCCGAAAATGTTATGATTTGGGCAAGGCTGTCAGCATCCTTTATAACTAAGTGCTCCCACCCCTCTTTACTTCTGCATTCAGAATATTTAGGTATTGGGGAAACATGATTGTGATCACTGTGTCTCATTGGGAACAGATCAAAGATCAATCATTTTCACATGGACTATTAAACAAGAGGGACTTTCATGTCTTGTTATTAATGGAACTGTAACAGCATGTGAATTGATTGTTCATCCTATTAAGTAAAACTAGTTTTCCAAGAGCACAGATTGAAGTACAATGGAAGTGTTATCCAATCAGTGCTAAAGTGCCTTTCTTTTCTGTTTTAGAGTTATCAACAAAAAATAGCATAGTGTTTTTCTGCCACTTAGAAGCACATCTTCTAGACAGCTTAAATATTTATCTGGCTAGTTTAATTTCAATTCAACTTGATTGTGTTCCACTCCGTGTCTTATTTAACAGTCCCCTGACTTAACTTAAAAGGGTATTCGCAAAACTAATTACTATCCTCAAAGATCTTTGCTCTTTTGTATAAAAGAATAACTATAGTATTAGAAGTTGGAAAAAAATCTTCTTACTCTAGGCAGAAAGCAGATAAATGTTTAATTTCATGGACTTTGAAATATCTTGAACAATTCCTTGAAAGAAAAAAAAGTATAAATAGCCCTTATTTATTTAAAATATGTATATGCTTCTTTTCCAAAATAGTTCTAATATTCAAAACAGTCTATAACAACATTGATAACGACCGTTGACTTACCTGAACGGTCCTTCTATGTGCGCTGCGAGGGGAATCCAAGCATGGGTTAACTTTGTCCATTAGCCTAGAGAATGAGTTATGTAATTGATGACCACACCTCCTCTGACTGGATGGTTCAGTTTTGTACGAAGGCTCAGCCGGTCCAAGAGAAGTCATGAAGACACGTGAAAGGTAGGTAGGTATGTAGACGCCTTGCGTGCGTGTGGGCGCGATTATGGAGTCAGTGTCAACGCCCGGACTAGCCGAAGCCGAGGGTGGGTTTGGATTCCCCTTGCAGCACACATAGAAGGACTATTCAGGTAAGTCAACGGTCGTTCTCCTGTGCGCTGCTTGGGGAATCCAAGCATGGGACATGCCAAAGCAATAGGTCTTAAGGGCGGGGCGCCGGTTGGTCGAGGGTCGTGGATGCAATAACCCTCTCTAAGACGTGCTGTCCAAAGGATGCCTCTGCCAAAGCGTATTTGTCCACTTTGTAATGGCGAATGAAGGGCGACGGGGATGACCAGGTCGCCGCCCTGCAAATGTCTTCCACCGAGGCCTGAGTTGCCCATGCCGCCGTGGTGGCCGCACTCCTGGTAGAATGGGGAGTGATGCGCCTGGGCGGGGTCGAGATTGGGACTCACAAGCGAGGGCAATGCACGCTTTCAGCCAGCATCCAATGGTGTGTGAAGATACCTTCTGCCCCATAGATGACGGTTGAAAAGACACAAAGAGTGCCTCTGACCTCCTGAAGGTCGCCGTGCGCTTCACATAGTGGTGGAGGACTCTGCGGACATCCAGATGATGCCACTTCCGTTCTCGGGGATGCGACAGATTGGGACAGAAGTCTGGAAGGATAAGTTCTTGGGCCCTGTGGAACAGGGAGTTGACTTTCGGCAGGAAGGACGGATCCAATCGCAAGATGACCCTGTTGGGATGAAATATACAGAGGTCTTCGCGCACTGAAAGTGCGGCCAGTTCCGAGACCCTACGAGCAGATGTAATCGCCACCAAAAAGATGGTTTTGAGGGTCAACAATCTAAGTCCAATGGTACGAATGGGCTCGAAAGGTTCCGCCGTGAGAGCCGCGAGCATGAGGGGCAAATCCCAGGCAGGGTAGCGGTGGACTACCGGCGGTTTGAGGTTGGAAGCGCCCTTGAGAAAGGAATGGACCCTTGGATGGTGAGCGAGGGATTGTCCATGGGCGCCTCCTATCACCGTAGCAGGCGCCGCAATCTGCCTGCGTAGGGTGCTGGGCGTTAGTCCCTTGTCCAGGCCCGATTGTAGGAAATCTAAGACCTGCGGTGTGGAAGATTTGAATGGGTCCACGGATACCGTCCGGCACCATCGACAGAAGGCCTGCCAGGTGGCTTCATAAATACGGGTCGTGGATGGACGGCGGGCAGCTTGTAAAGTGGTGATGACTTTGTCCGAAAAATGTTGACGCTTCAGGATCGACCGCTCACGTGCCACACAGCTAATTGTAGTGGCTGAGGGTTCGGGTGGGTGAGAACCCCCTGCACGAGCGCTCTCCGGCCGTCTGGTATTCTCCATGGGCGGGATACTGAGAGATGGACCAGGTCGGCGTACCATGGATGTCTGGACCGCATCGGTGCTATCAGGAGACCTTCCGCCCTCTCTAACATAATCTTCTGTATGACGAGTGGTACAAGTGGAAGAGGCGGGAAGGCTGCGCAGAGCATCGGTGCCCTCCGCTCCCAGAACATAGTACCTGGTGAAGAATCTGTCCAGTTGTATATTGTGTGGCTGAGCAAAGAGATCCACCTGAGGTCCCCCGAACTGGTGTGTCAGTTCCTGGAACAGAGTCGGGTGGAGTTGCCACTCCGTCTGGTCTACCATGGTTCTGCTCAGCCTGTCCGCCTGCACATTGGCTGTGCCCGAAAGACGTTCTGCTTCCAGCATCAAGGGCCAGGATCTGGTGCCCCCCTGGCGGTTGACATGCACCTTGGAAGCCACATTGTCCATGAGCACCAACACGTGGCTGACCGTCACCAGGTCTCGAAAGTCCCGGAGGGCGAGGCGGATGGCCCGGAGCTCCAGCCAGGAGAATGGTGCTCAGCCACAAGCCTAGGAGGTGACCTAGGGGCAGACCCGATGGTAGAGGTTGAAGGCTTGACTGTCTCCTTGTGCTTTGAGGCCCTGTCTGGGAGTGCAGATGGTGCGCGCGCCCTGCTTCTAGGGGCCTTAGCGGTCGGTCTGGTGGTGGATCTACTGGCCCTAAGACTGGGCCCCGCGAGATCCGATTGCAGCGGGGGGGGGAATTGGGAGTACCTTCGCTGCCCCCGGAATTAGAAACATCGGCCATGGTAGCAATTGGTGATAAAATGCGCCTGGCGGAAATGAAAGGCTCAAGCTCACTCGGAATCCAAGGAATTACACCGAATTTGCAAACAGAAGCCTTCTGGTGCTAGCGATGGCGGCGAACCAACCTCAGTAGCACAACTCCGTTTGCAGATAATCGAGCACGCAATTGCAAGCTCCACCCCTTCTGCAGTTAAAGTGGCGCGAAGGCACCAACGGTAAAAAATCGCCGACACCAGTTGTCCCTTCGGCGCAAAATTCAAACGCAGACAAAATGGCCACCGTTCCCTGCCCGCCCGAGGGGAGGTTGTCGGCTGCCGAAAAAGCACGGTAGACTCACCCTCCTTAGAAGATACATTGGCTTTCGTGCTGGGCGCTGGCGGTAATGATGCGATGCCCTCCCCGCGGTAGCGTGATTAACAGCGGAAAGCGAGCTGGGGGGGCTAATGGCGGGCCATCCTGGCCCCTGCCGACACGAGAGCGGTGAACTGACTCTCCCTACGGCCACAATTCAGAAAAGAAGGCAGCGAACCGACCTTCTGCTGATTAAGCTCTTCCCAGCACCTCAGTCGGAGTTCGTCTTGTGCGCTCGTTCCAGCGGCTGCTAGAGCCGCGAGGAACAAACAATTTTCTTTACCCAAGGCAGAAAGACACATTCCTTAGTCCAATTGGAGATTCAAGCTAGATGAGTTAATTTTGTCTAGTAACCTAGAGGAGAAAAAAAAATGTGTCTCTTTAGGCTGGACTGAGTTAAAAAACTGGACCATCCAGTCAGAGGAGGGGTGGTCAACAATTACATAACTCAGTCTCTAGGCAAATGGACAAAGTTAAGCCATGCTTGGATTCCCCAAGCAGCGCACAGGAGAACAAAACAAGCAAACAAGTATTGACATGTGGCAATAATTATTTAATAATTATTGATGTGCAATAAGCCAAGCCAAGTTTATACCAAGTTATCCAAAATAACAAAAAGAGAACAAGAAAGGAATATTAAGCAACTGTTTATCATCCCGAAAAAAGTCCTTCCTGAGTATTTAGAGAAGATGTGTTCAAAATCTGAAGTGCTGTACAGTGTATTTCATTATTGCAGCTCTATATGAACTGAATACAGAATGTCCCAATAAAATGCCTATATTGAGTGGCAATTGCTCTTAGGCATTTTATTCAGTTTTTCCAAGCCATATGTAGTGGTAGTAGAAACAAAATATGTAAATCGTGAATGTTACTTCCAGGCCTTTCCAAAATCACACTGAATATACACAATTTTTCCTCAAGGCTGTTCAGCGTAGCTCGATTTAATAAAAGTAGATCACAGATATCAACATACATTTCTTTGCTGTTGCTTTAAATATAATAATCTGAATATAAATCTATTTACCTTTGACATATTAGTGGTGAGGATTCAAAAAGGGTTGCTAACTCTGCCTGGGTGTCATCTGAAAGACTGACCTTTGATTTTTCAATAGAAGTCTACTCTTAACTGTCTACTGTCAACCTCACCCCATTCCTAAGACGTCTTTAAGGGGCGTGCATAAGCACACCAGCTGGGCTACCTCCCTGTCCTAATATTCCCTTGTATTCATATTCATTTCATGTATTCATAATCATGTTTATATTTATATGTTATGCAATTCATGCTTGATGAAATAAAATAAATAAAAACATTTAAAAAGTGCCCAAATCTAAAGATAGTCTGCTTTGGATTTTCCAATGGGAAGAAAGGAGCTTCTTCCCAAAGTAGGCTTCTCTCTTTGTTGACTGAAGCAAATGCATCTATTCTGCTCACTTCAAGGCTTGCCGATTGATAGATTTGCAAGGCGGGGAAAATCATTTTTTTTCCAAGAGAGGAAACCCGCGCAGGTGAGCAGCTTTAAAGTCGGCATCGCTGAATCCTGACGCTAAAGTACGTCGGGGTAATAAGAGCGCGCTTCTTCAGCCGTTGCAACAACGGCTTAAGAAAAAGTTACGGGAATGAACTATCATCCAGTTGCAAAAGGGCCACTTAGGCCATCCCTGGGAATTAGAGGCCGAGAGCGGGCGTGGGGCGTTCCTCTCTCCTATCTAAGGAGACTCGTTTCGTGCAAAGTTTTAAAGCGCGCCAAAGAAACTGCAGGCGACCGCACTCTCTCCCTCGCGCGCTTCACCTGGCTGCCTTAAAGGGTCGTTTGGGGCCAAGCCGGGCGCATGCGCGCGGCGCTTTGTCTCCGGCCGCGGCGCTCTGGTCCAGGGTTGTCCCGCCGCTCTGCCGGCTGTTAGGAAGGGGCTTCCGCGCGCTCCGCCGCCACCTGACAGAAGGAGAAGAAGCTTGACGGAAAGGGCGGGTTGCGGGGAGAAAAGCGCGCGCTCAGCCGAACGCAAGGGCGCCCATGGAAGAAGGGGCTTCCCCCCGGTGCACTTCCTCCCAAAAGCCGCTCGCCTGCCGCGCCTCGGGCGAGGTAAGAAGCTTCGGGCGGGACGCGCTCGGGCTCGGGTGTCAAAGCGGAAACCCCTTTGGAGATAGATCCTCAGGCGTGGCGCGGGTGGTTAAAAAAAAAGTCTCTTGGTCTGGCGCGAAGTTTGAGCGGTCCTTGAGTCGCTCAAGGGGGCGGCGGGGGAGGGGGGGTCCTCGGCGTTCAGATGCGGAACCGAGGCAGCTCCCGAGGTGAGGCGGCTTTCTCCGAAAGAGCCGCGCGCGTCAATTCCAGGTGCTTATTCGTATGTACCGCCTGGCCTGTGGCACCAAAAAAAAAAAAGGGGGTGGGGGGTGGGGGCGGCGAGGCGGTTTAAGAAATAAAACATGTATTTATTTTATTGGCACTTCCGACAAAATTCTGTGTTGGCCTGGGGCCCCTATGCTCCTGGGTCAACGGGCAAGTGCCCATCATCAAGCCCATGCCATGCGTTAAGACAGCCCGCGGACGGAGCGAAGCGTTTGAGCCGCTTGAGGCAAGCCTTAGAAGAAGCCCGAGCAGCGGCGTCTCGGAAGCGGCAGCAACAGCAGCAGTAGCAGCAGGTTTGCTGTGAAGAGGCGAGCTTTTGCAACCCAGGCTGCCGACCGCGCGTTTGGGTGGCGTTGTTTTGGGGCATCTCAGAGGCGGCGGCGGCGGCAGCAGCAGGTTTGCTGAAGAGGGACATCTTTTGGAAACAAACTACTGCGTTGCTGTTAGTTTGTCTTTTGGATGTGAGTGTGTAAGCCGCTTCCCTTCGCTGCCCGTGTAGAGGGGGAGCCTCGCGTGTTTAGAGCCAAGGCTTGCCAGCTGGGTGAAATGGAGCGCGGGTTCTCTGCGTGCAGGCACAACAGTTTCCATCCTCTTCCCCTCGGGATCTCCTTCAGTTCAGTTTCGCCGTTGCAGACAGATGTGAGGTTGTGGAAGAGCCGTTTCTTCGGTTTCTCTAAGTAGGTCAAGGTTTTTAGGAGCGCGCACAAACTACCCGTGCCGTTGAAAAGTATGCGGACAACAAATGACTTTGTCTTCCTCGGTGAGTTAAACAGCGATCCATCCACCCGGGCTTGAGCTTGGAGAACTATACTAGCCTAGGTTGGCTACCCAAACTGATGATCCGCTTCTTGTCACAACAGCCACAATGCCAGTGAGTGGTGCTGCCCTTATTTGCAGAGCACAGGGCATGGGTTGCTGGCTTCCTTCCCTCCTCTTTTCCTGTTCCTTCCCTAATACCAATGGTCACCCATCAATGGGAAAGTACCACCAGTCACTTTCCTTAATTTGAGATAGAACTGGATTTTGACAGATGGCTAGACTGGTTTATTTCTTTATTTTTTATTTATCCAGTTTCTGTAGCATCTATCATACTTGCATTCCTCTGGGCGATTTGCAATTTAAAAAAAAAATATTCTGCTTGATTTAGACATCTATAAGAACTTTGCTCTGGTTTTAAGAGTTTTATATGGGTACCTTCTTCTGGAATAGGGCTATTCTAGAATAATAGTACTATTCTGGAATAGTGTTCTCTCCTGGAATACTGGTAAATGTTTCCGAAACGAGCCCTATTAATGATGAGTTTGTGTTAAATATGGGCATAGCACTATTCCAGAAGAGTACTAAACCCAGGTTCAGAAAGAATCCCAAATGACAGCTGACAGACACAGAGATGTCCTGTAAAGCAGCAGATGGAAGTTGCACTGACTCTCTTTTGTACTTCACAAAACAGCCAACCCTCCTCTGCCATCTCTGCTCAGTGCTGTGTTCAGATCTTTGAGCTGTGGATTAAGAGACCTGATAAGTATAAAAAACAGAGCCCAGTTTGAAAGGCCCAAATTCTACTACTGCCCAAAGAGGATAGGAGAGGAAGGGCACACCTGTCCCAGCTTAAAGTGGTTAGTAGGATGATTTCATCCTATGGGAAACACTTTATTTTCCACAACAATCACATAGTCTGAAAGGCTGATCAGGTTCACCCACGACAAAATGTTGTGGTTTTTTGCTTGCCTAGAAATGGAAAATTCTATATAGCTAAAGATGACTGTAGTTGTTGGTTTAGGATGAGTTGGAAATGCTGTAATAACTTGAGGATATGTCAGAAGAAAGAGGTTGCTGGGGCATTTTTATGCCATGATTAAATGCAGATGGACTCTTAGATTTAAAACTCCTTACTTGGAAAGTCCTATAGGCTTTTGGTCTTCATGTTGATAGAGATATGGCTTAACTTGTTCTCTTGGCCTTACATATCTCTGCTGCTGCCTTTTGAAAAGCTTTGGTACATCTTGAAAAGGGGAATTTCTTCAGCAACTAGGGATCAGCCTGCTTGAAGAAATCATCCTTGATGTGATTACACAACAGAGGAGTTCATATGTATATGTACTATAGTCCAAAGGTTTTACCTAGACCAGATCTTAAAGCCACAGCATGCAACCAAATTATGTAAAACATTTTGAATTGTTAAGGATTTGAGTTTAAACTTTTTTTAAAAGTTCAGTATTACCCCTAAGCTTGAGACATCCACATTCTGAGCTGAAAACGTCTGTTTCAAATTTAGATGAGAGCAGTATCAAGCTTGAACTAGTAGGAACAATATATTGCAAATGTGAGATATTTTCAATTTGCAAAAACATTTTGCACACTTTTAACACCCAGTCCTTGAGTAACATTCCTGAAAGTTAGTCCAGGTATTTTAATGTTCTAAGCCCGTGATGGCGAACCTATGGCACACATGCCAGAGGTGGCACGCGTACCAGAAGTGTTACGCAGATCTTACTACTTGTCGTGCTGCTGGTGTTGGGATGCCCTGCCTCCCGCTGGCCAGCTGGTCTTTGGGTCTCTGCTGCGCATGCACACATATCTGTACAGGCACACATGCATGTCTGTGTATGTGCATGCTTGCACATGTCTACATGTGCATGCTTGCACATGTCTGCATGCACATGCTTGTGCATATCCATACATGTGCATGTCCACGCATGTCATTGCACGCCCACACATCGTTTGGTTTGGGCATGCACATGTGCGCAGTTTGGGCACTCGGTGTCTAAAAGGTTCACCATCATTGTTCTAAGCTTTCAAATGTGTGAGGCACAATAGCAAATAATAATACGTTTCTTAGAACTGTATGCATTATTCAAAATGAGTAGGTTAAGGCTAACAGGAAACCTGGGAAATATGAATGTTTTGAAAATATGTCCCCCAAAGTTTTAAATAAGAAACATGAAAATGTGAGTGCTGTTGAGACTACTGTATCATCCAGATATGTCTGTGTGAACATCACTGTAAAACTTTTATAAAGAAATGAAGCAGCAACTAACTTTTGTAAGATTATTCTGTGATAATGCTTGTAAATGTTCTAAAATCCACTAAATGCATAAATAGCCCCGATGTAAAACTATTTTCCCACTTGGAACTGTGATGTGTAAGTAAAGCCTAAAGGTAATGGAGGATTTGTAACCTTATTATAAATTGAATAGAGTGAGTATGGTCAGGAACCCATTTGTTGACAAGAAGTTCAGAATAAATTTAGAAATGATTTCTACTGATGTAACTGAGATATATTTTATATTGAATTCACTTTGATCTATCTGATTTACGAATAGGAGAAGAAGCGGTGAAATAAACTATTTATCAAATTAATTTTATGCAGGTATTTTTAGATGAGTTTACTGGAATATCTATCTATCATCTATCTATCTATCTATCTATCTATCTATCTATCTATCTATCTATCTATCTATCTATCTATCTATCATCTATCATGGTGTGACTTAATAAATGTAGTATTAATTTATACATTTTGTATGAGTAAACTAAACATTAGCCATAGAATTGCAGAGTCAGTAATGCTAGAAACAGTATAGAATTCTCAGGTTGAATGCTGTGGGACTGAAAGGGAATGCTCTGGATGAGAAGCACAAATCGTAGGATAAAAGGTATTACAGCATGCTGTCCCTGGATCCCTGCCTAGAAAACATCTGGCTAGTAAGCAATTATAGCACATGGACTTCCGGACACCACTTTAGTTAATTGCTCAAACAAAAAATAACTATACATGCTCTTCTTTCTTTTAATTAATACAATTCTTTTAAAGTTACAAATATGTAAGAGATGTTCATTAGCATGTTGGGTATTTCCCATTCTTTAGGTAGTATATTTATTCAAATGCTGTATGAATGCTGAGTCCATTATTATGACTAATTTTATCTCTGCTTCAAAAATGCATAATTGATAATTAAAAATATGGGTTTGCAAGAAGACATTGAGAATTTAAATAGCAATGTGATGGAACTATATGTTTAAATGGGGTAAAAGGCTAAATGATCTGTGTAATGATGACATCATGTATTTCATATCAAGAAGGTCAGGCAAAAGTTAGTGAGATAGCTTACCAGAATAAAGACTTGAGTAAATTAAGTTGAAAAAGTTTATTGATTCTTCTTCTGCTACTTCATTTACAAAATAGAAGTGTCAAATTGACAGAATCTCTTATAATTCTTCAAATGGATTTGTAAATTAATTGTTACATTTTTAAGTGCTATTTCATTAAAATAGCCTGGAAAGAAAACTCACCAATTGTTTTAAATGCATTCTAAAAGTGTGAGAGAAATGAAAATAATGCTGGAACGGTGATACCTTTCTTTTCTTCTGAGTAAATAACATTGGGCTGACCTTAGCATCCTAATAGGAAATATGTTAGAAATCATTTTTTACTGATCCTTTGCAGAGCATTAGCTAATTTCTCCAACACACATTTTAAAACAGTGCTTATGAAACTGTATATTCTTAAAAACTATACATTGTTCAAAATGAATCTGTTTATTAAAGTAAGGATGATATCACTAGTAACAAATACAGTAATTCTAAATTATAAAAATATGATAGTATATTATTTTGTCTTCAAACTTTAATTTATATTATGTAAAACAACATATCTCTGGTTATTTTCCATCTTTGAGTTAGAAAAGAGAGGGATCTTATTGAGGCTGTGCATAAAAATATCTATTAGAGAAAAGGTTAAGAAATAAATGACAGTGTGACTGCAAACTCATGTTAATTATAGTCAACATACTTCATCTTTAGAGAGTAACAAACATAAGATGTAAAATGTAAAAATCAGTCATAGTTTATTCATCCATTTCTATTTCTGGATTCCAAACAACATTATCATTCAATCTCAAATCACAATGGCACTTCTTCCTATTATACCTTCTGCACCACACTTCCAAATTTGCTTTATAAGCTCATCCAAATCTTCTGTATACATTTTTGGCAGCCCTAGAAGGCTTCACAGGAAATTTGTTCTCTCAACAGTTGGCAGAAGGGCATCCTTGGATTCCAAACATTAAACAAGGCTTTGCCAGGAATATGAAGGTAATAAATTCAGTAAATTAATGACAAAAATTTATAAACTGATTTTTCATGTAATGTCACAGTAATTTCAGATGGCAAAATCAGTAGCATGAAATTAAGCTTAAATAGGGCAATATCCAAGAAATTCTGGAGACCATTTCACCATATTCAGATAATTCAATTTCAAAAAGCAAGTCAGTCTTTCTTCCAGTAACAAAGACTTGGAGAAGACTTGTAAACTATACATATGCTCAGGCAACTGAGGACTGATTTAGTTTAGTCTAGTGGTTAAGGCACCAGGCTAGAAACTAGGAGGACCATGAGTTCTAATCCTACCTTAACCATGGAGGCCAGTCACACACTCTGCCTACCTCACTTCACAGGCTGGTTGTTGTGAGGCAAATAGGAGGAAGGAATTAGATATGGTAGTCAACTTGAGTTGTTTATAAAAATAAATAAATGTGAAATATAAATTAATCAATAAAAACACACACACTTTCAATTTTTGCTGCTCTGAGAAGTGTATCTTTTTCTTCATATAATACCAGACATCAATTCTTCATTGGCATGACCACTCTTAGAGTACCAAAAACAAGAATATTACTGGGTGCTGGCAGTATATTGTCCCACTGCAGTTTTGGCATTGCATGGGCGTTCTATAGAATGTCTCCAATCTTCTAGGAATAACATTGTGAATGAGGTGAGATAAACTGCATAATGGAGGATTTACCAATGGCGTTACATTTGGACATGGGTTTGCCATTGCAGGGGATTGTATCAGTACTTATATTTGAATGGGCAGTTTGAGTGGTCAGAGTGAAAGAGATGCTTGGCTTGTTCTATTCTATCTCCTAATAAGAAGTTGCCTTAATAAGGAGTTCAAATGCAGAATGTGTGTCAGTGTTTGGAAGCTTGGAAAATAATAGTTTGCCATGGTTTGTCATCATCACAAACTCATAAATGGTAGATATTCATATAGTGGAGCAGTTATATAATTACCAAATATCTCCACCAATATCAGCAATGCCTTTTCAAGAGGAGAAATTACATGTCCAGTTTGATTTCACAACAACTTTTGTTTACTTGTTTTCATCCAGGTAGGCATAAAATAGATGTTTTACTTATGATATAGAAGGAGGTATTTCATTATAATATAGAATCATTCATTCTACTTTAGGGTGCTATATGTGGTCAATGGCCAGGTCAGTATCTAATGTTTTTAATTGGCAAAAGGCAAAAAGTAAATTTATTTGGAACCGTTTTGTCATTTTTTTCCTGACTTCGCTGTGTTTATGACTAATTTTTAAAATGTAACTATATATATTTTTCCTGAATTATTTTAAAGACAATTCATAGGGAATTATACCCATACTGAGCTTTCTCTCAGTGAATGTAGAAAGTGCTTTTGCTGCATCGTTCTCCTCCTATTTTCAGTTAAACCAAAATTGGAAGAAATTGCACTGATATATTTAATTTTGTTTGCCTGAGCATAATAAAATTACATTCAAACCTGATTCTCTAGATGCATCTCTTTGGTAATTGTGAAGAAAAGTTTTCTTTTTAAAAATGGAAAAATATATCACTTTTTTAAATAAAAAAATTATTTTTAATTTTCAAAACAAATGCAACACATAAAATCTTCCTTCTTTACATACTGTAGAAAGTGTATCACTTGGTTACAAAAGGCTTTTGTGCATCTCTTCCACAGTCATCAAGCATAATTCATATTAACTCAAGTATTTTAACTCAGATATTTATACATGTTACCATCATCGAACCTCCATTTTCATTTGACTATAATTATTTAAACGTCCTTCATCATAAAATATACCAAGATTTACTGGCATTTCATTTACTATTTCTAAAATCCTACAATAACACTGAATCCTTAAGTCCTATTCTAGCTAAACATCCATAACATTTAGTAACAAAATTTTCTGATCCTCCTCTCCAAATCACTGTTTACAATTTACATCCAGTTTCCTTATATTGTACCCTTACATATATATACGTTGTTATCATTATCCCTCCTTTATTTGACTATATCTTGTATCATAACATTCCCCCCGCCCCCAATAATCAAGACTTAACTGAATCTAACTTAGTTCTTTTTTATTAACCTTTATATATAATCCAAAAGGATTTCTAATCTTCCTTTCATGGGTACCATTCAATATTCATATCCAATTATTACTTATCATAACACTACACATTGTAAATATTATTATCATTATCAATTATTTATTTAACTATATCTATTGTCACTAAATTTCACTAAGTTTAACTAGTTTTAAATTATACTCTTCCATCTATCAACCTGTATCTTTCCAATAGCAAAACAGTCTCATGTCTTCTGCCATTTGTGGTGTCAGTCCTCTAATCATCTCCTTAATCAAATTTGTATGGATTCCTCTTAGCAACTCCTTGCTTATTTTCACTTTTCTCTGGTTGAAGATATACTTCAAAGAGACATCTGTATCACTCTCTATAAACAAGCAGTGAGACCTTGGAGTGCCAAGCCAGGATAATCAGTAAGAAAAGTAAAAGTGTTCGTTTCCAATACACAAACCTCCAGCCTCTGAGTAGCAGTGTTATTGTTGCAATTTTCTTTGTTTCTTTTTGTATCTTTTTTGTATTTCAAGTTAAAAAAAAAGTCTGATTCTTGAATGAGTTAAAAAAACACTCACAGTAATGAAAGAGGAGAATTTTAGTCCATAGGTTACAAAGAATAATAAAAGAAAAAAAATAGAAGAAGAAAACTTAATCCATTTGTTTTAAAAGGCTTGCATAAATTGCATCCATGAACATAGCATTTAAAAAGTAAGATAACACGCTGTCCAAAACCATTCCAAACTTAATTCCGGCGCTTATTTCTTCTGTTCTCCAATTTAAATTAATTTTAGGTTTTTTATAGGCAGTCTCTTTTAAAATGGTAAAAATTCCTCACCAGCTGGAAACACTTTCTCTTTCCGTATCCTTCTGTTTTGGAGCTGCCCTGACTTCATCAGCCTTGGCTGGATTTTTGTCGCCGGCTTGAAGAACTTCTCTTGCATCAATCAGGGACATCGCAAAGTCCCTGAGATCAGCAAGACATATTCTTCCTGTTCACCGTCTCTGTTGGACAGTTTAGGTCCGATTGGACCACCCAGCAGCAAAAGTATCGGCTGCGGTCTCGGAGCATCGAGACCACACGTGCGTATCGTCGCGATGTTGGCTCCTCCTCTCTCGGAAAAATATATATCACTTTTGATTATCCTGTACTTAAAAGTAAAAAGATAGAAATGAAGATATGAGGGCAAAATACCTTAACATTAGCTCATCAAAAGAAAAAAATGAATTTATTATAACACTTCAGCTTTTTCCAAATTGTTATATAATATAGGGAAATTTACTCATTTTTCAAAGAAGTCTCTCTACTTATGAATCTTAAAATCCTAAATGAATTGATTCAATCTACCAAACTTCACGTTTTTATTCTTTTCCTATAGGTTTTAATAAGAATTTTTGCCTTGTACTTGTGTCATCTCAAAAAGGATGCACTTGAAAGAATTTCTATAGCGCATACTTCTTAACATTAAATTTACTTGCTAAAAATGCATTAGAGAAACTGATCTGCTGACATTTGTAGATGCATCATCCTTGTAAATCAATCTGAGTATGGCAATTCTAGTTGTTCTTTTTATAATGGTATTGTTATACTGTCAGAAGGACTTCTCATAGTGTCAATAATTTTGTTAATGCTTCAGATACTTTAGATTACTGCTCATCAAAGGTGTTTAAGATGTTTTGTTGACACAGCCAAACTGTAGTAGTTTCTGGACAATAGCACAGCCAGCTGAGCATTCAGTTTGCTATTCCTAATCTCTGCTGCTGTATTACATTTCTATTGTTCAGTGTTTCAGAATATTTCAGAGCAGGATATTAGAGAGTCATATATATTTTCCCCTTCCCCCGGTGTAGAAATTAACAGTCAATTCTGTGGAGTGCATTTTGAGGGCATATAGAAGAAATAACTTTGACCCCATCACTCAGCTCATGGAAGCAGTTCCACCAGCTAAGATTTAATTGGATTCCACCTAACATTTGTTAAATATCCATACAGAGCAAGATGGGCAAGCTCCTTTTAATTGGAGTCCACACTATAATTTTTAGAATATGCAACTCTATTCCTGAGAAATGCTGGGATCTTAGAGTAATGCAGTGATGTCAGCAGAGTAAAGGGAATTAAAATTTTCAGGTCACTGTTAATTTCAAAAAGATATTTAGAATAAAGGACTAAATGCCTATCAGAGACTTACCTAATTTATTTTGAACCATCACCATTTTGTTGTTGAATTTTGGCACTTTGTTTTTTGGTGTGCTTGTTTCCTCCTATTCTTTTTTAAAGATGCCAAGTACAGGTAGTCCTTGTTTAATATCCACTTGTTCAGTAACAGTTCAAAGTTAGGGTTTGGTGCTGAATGAAGAATACTTAGAACTGATGATGAGGTTACAACAGAGGTGGTATTCAGCCAGTTCTGACAGGATCCGGAGAACCAGGATCCGGAGAACTGCAAATAGGCTGACCCCCCCCCCCTCCGCCTCCCAGCCTCCCAGCTGATCTTTTTTTTTTGCCCTGAACAGGAGCTGGAAAGCAGGTTAGTGGGGTGGGGAGGGAATGGGGATTTTGCAATATCCTTCCCCTGCCACAGCCACAAAGCCATGCTCACAGAACCGGTAGTAAAAATGTTTGAATCCCACCGCTGGGTTACAACCATTGCCATCTCCTTGTCATGCCTCAACCCAAAGATGACACAGTGAAATCTGATTAAGTCTAGTTCTTTATTTGCTTAGATCTAATAGACAGAATCTTGACAGACTAAAACTATAATATTTGAACCTAATAGATATATCCTGAGAGATTCTAGAGAATGGACCTTTTCCTTCCTCCTGCAGTGAGTTCAGGACTGTGTCGTTTCTTATTTTGCTCTGAAATGTTTTGCCTCCTCCCTGGAAAGCTGCGGTGTATTTACCAAGATTCCTTCCCTCCATTCCTTCTCCAGCTGCACCTTCCATCACACTCCCCATGGTCACTTGATTGTGATTCAGGTGCTTGGAACTGGCTAGGGATTACAACATTGCAGTGTGCCACAGTTACATGGTCAACATTTGTAACCTTCACTTCCAGATTCTGACAAGCAAAATCTTTTTTAAAATTATTTTTATTGCTGTTTAATTAATAACAAGAAAGTAAAAGAAATATGATGAAGAAAAAGACATAATATGGTAAATAATTTTAACAGTAAACAGTTACAATTTTATATATGCTTATCTAATGCAAATATTATTCAAGTACATATATATTTTAATACATTTATATAACTACCATATAATAATTATCATTTTTTAACCTACACGATGTATGGGTAACATATTTCATTATATTTATCCATTTAATTTGTAATTTGTATTTTTATTGCGCTTATATGTATCTGTACGGTTTGATTATTTCTTTTTTAATTTTTTAATTTATTTTTAATTTTCAAAATAAACACAACACATCCTTCTTTACATACTGTAGAAAGTGTATCAGTTGGTTACAAAAAGGCTTACGTGCATCTCTTCCACAGTCAACAAAGATAACTCATATTAAGTATTTTAACTCAGATATTTATACATGTTACCATCATCGAACCTCCATTTTCATTTGACTATAATTGTTTAAACGTCCATCATAAAATATACCAAGATTTAATACATAACCACATACTGGCATTTCATTTACTATTTCTAAAATCCTCCAATAACACTGAATCCTTATGTCCTATTCTAGCTAAACATCCATAATATTTAATAACAAAGTTTTCTAATCCTCCTTTCCAAATCACTATTTACAATTTACATCCAGTTTCCTTATGTTGTACCCATACCTGTATATATGTTGTTATCATTATCCTTCCTTTATTTAACTATATCCTACATCATAACATTTCCCCCCTAATAATCAAGACTTAACTGTATCTAACTTAGTTCTTTTTTATTAACCTTTATATATAATCCAAAAGGATTTCTAATCTTCCTTTCATGAGTACCATTCAATATTCATATTCCATTATTACTTATCATAACACTACACATTGTATACATTATTATCATTATCAATTATTTATTTAACTATATCTATTGTCACTAAATTTCACTACGTCCAACTAGTTTTAAATTATACTCTTCCATCTATCAACCTGTATCTTTCCAGTAGCAAAACAGTCTCATATCTTCTGCCATTTGTGGTGTCAGTCCTCTAATCATCTCCTTAATCAACTTTGTATGGACTCCTCTTAGCAACTCTTTGCTTATAAAATATCTCATATAATTTCGATGCCCTTCTTCTGTTTCCTTAATCAGCTTATCTTTGATTGTCGGTAGTTTTATCAATGATATTACTAAATCCATAAATTCTTGTGTTTTTTCTTCTTCTGTATCTTGCCATCTGGGGTAGATTTCCCCTCCATTTAATTCCTCTTTCAGTATTCCACTCTTTCCATTTTCAGAGACAAACCAATCACCATAAATATCAGCAATTTTAATTTCTTTATATTCATTTTCCTCTTCGATTTTTAGGATTTTAACCGCCACTTTTTCCATTTTATAAACATCGTCAACTTCTTCATCATATTTTCCTGTTAGATGCACTAAGTCTTCCAACTTCTTCTCTATCCTCTCACGTGAGTTTGATAATTTCTGTATTTCTGAGAATATCTTTTGCAGACTTAAACTTCTTTCTGCTGTTGAAATTGTGCCATTATCTCCAGCTAACAAACACTGCTGCTCTAGCTTGGAAGGTTTTAACAAGATTAAGCATAGATTCACAATAACATTTCATTTTCACCTTTCTCTGGTTAAAGGTATACTTCAAAGGGACATCTTTATGCTTTTCTTCTTATCACTCTCTATAAAATATTATTTCTAATATTGTAAGCTTCTTGGAGTTTCCTCGTGGCAAGGTGGGTGGCAAACAAATTTAATAAATAAATAAACAAATAAATAAATACAAGGTCTACATCTAGAGCATAGGCAATCTGCTCATAGATGGCAAGGACAATCAGTCCATTAAGTGAAAAGAGGCTTGAATTTATTTTTCCAATGCCACAATATCAGTCTTTTGGCCATAAGGTAAGGCAAATGTAAAGGTTCTGCTTGCACATATGTTCCCAACTCTAGAGGCCGGTGCTTATCCCCGTTTCAAAGCTGAAGAGCCAGCGCTGTCTTCGTGGTTATGTGACCAGCATGACTAAATGCCAAAGGCACACAGAACACTGTTACCTTCCCACCAAAGTGGTTCCTATTTTTCTACTTGCATTTTTTCATGCTTTTGAAGTGCTAGGTTGGCAGAAGCTGGAACAAGTAACAGGAACTCACTTCATTATGTGGTACTAGGAATTCGAACTGCCAACCTTTCTGATCAACAAGCTCAGTGTCTCAGCCACTGACCCACCACATCCATACCAATGGTCAAAGGGAGGATCCATTTACATTGTCCGGTTGTCAGATTCCAGATACCAAGTATGTAGTTCAAGAGAATATCAAATTTATATAATTGACTACTTTCCTCCAAAAGTAGTAAATATGAGATGTTGTAAAAATAGGTGTTTTAAAGAAGCAGTGAAGGTTATCCTTATTACATCTGCAACAAAATGCTGCTTTTATATACAAATGTAATGGAATTCAGTAGACTGTAAATATTATTTTTTGCTTTATAAGTTTCAATTTGAGGACCACTGACACTCTTGCTGTAGAAGTTGAAACACTCTCTCATTCTCCAGGCAATAAAGAAATATCTTAATTCTTTATTCCATTCATTTCATAACATCTGCATATCAAATTGATTTATTTATAACTATTTATTTATAATATCTAAGGTGTCTCAGAAGCTAAAAATGCTGCTGGTCCAAACAGTGTTAACAAATGTAACTATTGCATTCAGTTACATGAGACAGATGACATTTATCTCTTAGCACAGTGTATGTTAAAATTTTATTTTTACTGTCTATTAGTTGGTCCAAAATCAATACTCCTGCTTCCATCCAGTTTTTCCATATCATATTTTCCCCCAATTTTTTAAGTTGGGTTTCTCCATAAAGTCAAGGAGAAAAAAGTCAAATCTTAGAATTTTAGTATAGTTAGATCCTAATACTTTCCACCCAATCAAAGATGCTATATATGTAAGTTTATTCCAAAGTTGCCCAGATCAGAAAAAGAACACTAATTGTTACTTTGCAGTGTTTAATACTTGACAATAGTTAAGCATGATAATGTAACTCCAGATAAGGGAGACCAAATCCTGTCCTCTCTACTGATGATGTAAAACTATTTAACACCACTGACAATACTTCTGTACTACAAAGCGACCTTGACTATGTGTCAGAATGGGGGAACAATTGGCAACTCCAAATCTCAACCAACAAATGCTCTGTCTTATACATTGGCAACAAAAATCAGAATACCAAATACAAGCTGGGGGGATACGACCTCATACACGATCCTCACTCAGTCAAAGACCTAGGAGTACTCATCTCAAATGATCTAAGCCCCAGAGCTCCCTGTAACAGCATTACCAAAAAGACATTAAGAGTTGATAACCTAATTTTGTGAAGCAGCTTCTCCAGTAATATTGTACTGCAAACTAGGGCATACAAAACTTTTGCCAGATCAGTTCTCGAATATAGTTCGTCTGCCTGGAATCCACACTGTATATCGGACATTAATACACCGAGTGAGTCCAGAGGTATTTCATGAGAAGAGTACTCCACTCTTCTGCTCACAATACAATACCTTATGCCATCAGGCTTGAAATTTTGGGCTTGGACAACCTAAAACTATGCCGACTAAGGTCTGACCTAAGCGTAGTACACAAAATAGTCTGCTACAACATCCTATCTGTCAATGACTACTTAAGCTTCAACCGCAATAATATGCGGGCAAACAATAGATACAAACTCAAGGTGAACCGCTCCAAACTTGATTGCAGAAAATATGACTTCAGCAACAGAGTGGTCAGTGCCTGGAATGCACTATTCGACTCTGTTGTTACACCCTCAAACCCCCATAACTTTAACCTTAAACTGTCTAGCGTGGACCTCACCCCTTTCCTAAGAGGTCTGTAAGGGGGCATGCATAAGAGCACCAGCGTGCCTACCGCCCCTGTCCTATTGTCACCATTTATTCGTACCCATTTCCTGTGTTCATGTCCATATTTATACTTATACCTGTTAACTTGCACATGTTTGACTAAATAAATAAATAAATCAAAATGACTTTTTTCTGCAAAGATATTTGTGGAATTGAAGAACCCCAGTGAGAATTTCTTAACAAAGCATTTATTTTCTAAAAATATTTTCCAGACACTGTATATAATCTGCAATTTCTCTCAGAATATAAATTAATCTAGGAATAATATACATTTTGAGAGAATTCAGATTTCTGCAAAGGTTGATATCTGAGGAAACCTCTATATATTTTATTTATATTGCATGTTACTAACTGAACTACTTTGGTATAATCCATTTTATGAATTCCAGAGAAAATTCAAATCTATTTAGTAGAGCAAACACATATCGTTTATGTACTGTATTTATGTATTTTGTCAAAGGCTTTTGGCCTCTAATGGAAAGATTAGAATTTGATCTTTATTTTTGTGGAAATACATTACATTTAGAACTACCTTAATGTTATCTGCTTCTTGCCTAGCTTTTATAAACTCTGCTTGATCATTCTTAATAACAAGCCATATCACTTGCTGTTGTGTAGTGGGCTTCGGTAGGCAAGAACCAGACCAGCATGGCTGCAACAGCATTTATTGACTCAAAAATGGAACTGAGGAACTGCAGGCAATTGCCTATTATTTATACTGTAGGCCCACAGGGTCTTAACCAATCATAAATTAGAAAAAACCCACCCCCATATAATTGTTCTGAACTTCCTTCCAACAGTTACAGACATGTAAAGGTTAGTTTCTCTTTAGCACAATCTAACAGGGTCATCTAAAAGTTAATCCCCTTTAGCATAACTATATACATTTACTACACTTGCTTTTATCTACCGTATTTTTTGGAATATAAGAAGCACCTTTTTCCCTCAAAAAAGAGGCTTGAAATCTGGGTGCGTCTTATACACTGGATACAACATTTTTTTGTCTCCTGAAACTCCGCCCCTTCACCAAAATGGCTGTGCTGGGGAGGGCAGAAATGAGCAAAAAATGAGCCAGCTCCCAGGAGCACTCTATAAGCCTCCATAAGGCTATGCATGCAATTTCCTTGACAGAAAACGGGCCCGTTTTTGCGAAAAACTGGGTGTTTTTTTGCTCGTTCCCCCCCCCCCCCGAGCACTCTGCAAGCCCTCCAAGGCTATTCATGCCTTTTTTTAAAAAAAAAATGGCCGTTTTGGGGATGTTTGCAGAGTGCAAAAACTTTTTTTTTCCTTTCGGAAATCTCTTTAGTTAGAGTGATTGATGAGAATTAGATTAATCAAGTGCTGTGCCAGCAGAAACAAAGTCTTAGGTGCTGCAGATTGTCAGCGATTTCCTTCTCCAGCACATGGATAAATACACCTGGAAACATCTACCTACCTACCTACTCTCTCTCTCCCCCTCCCTCCCTCCCTATTGTATTTCTCTCTTTCTCTTTCTCTCTATCCCTCTATCTACCTACCTACTCTCTCTCCCCCTACCTATCTACTGCATTTCTCTCTCTCTATTTCTCTATCCCTCTACCTACCAACCTACCTATTCTCTCTCTCTCTTCCTACGTACTGTATTTCTCTCTCCCCCTCTCTCTCTCTCTCTCTTTCTCTCTCTCTCCCCCTACATACCTACTGTATTTCTCTCTCTATTTCCCCCCCTCTCCCTTTATCTATCTACCTACCTAACTACTCTCTCTCTCTCCCTACATACCTACTGTATTTGTCTCTCTCGCGCTCTCTCCCTCTATCCCTCTATCTGCCTACTTTTTTTAAAAAAATTGCCTCTTCAAAAGCTTGGTGCATCTTATATTCTCAAAAATACGGTGTTAAAATCTTTGTATCATCATAAATCAATGAGGTTGGATGATTAGCACACTGAATGCGATCTTTACCAGCTTTTGGTATAATTGTAATTTTTATTGTGTGCCCGATTGTTGGTGATAACATTCCATCATTAATTTCATATGTTTAACAAAGTTTTGCCACTAAAAGTTCTATAAATGTTTTATACCACTCAAGAGAAACCCATATAATCATGGTGTTTTACCATTTGCCATTTTTAAAATTATTTGCTTAATCTCTACCTCAGATAATCAAGTGAATAAAAGTTATTTTTGTATTTTATCTAAATGCGTAGATTAATCTTATTTTAAAAGGCCTTTATATCTTTATTCAATATTTTCTCTGTGTTATATAATCCGACTAAAATGTAAAGTATTAAATTATGTTGCTATGATATTATAGTAGTTAATTCACATTTCTTTTTCTGTATTTTTAATGTACAAGCTCTAGAAAGGCATCTAGTCATCTGTGCCCATACATGTTTCAATTTATCTTTCAAATTATTTTTCCCTTTTATTTTTAATCTTATTTTTGTATGACGCATAAATGATAATTCTACCTCAACTATGTACTTTATATGCTTCCCATTTGAAAATTCCTTACTGAAAGAAACAGTTAACATTTATATATAAGTACCAAACTTAATTGACCCCTGGTGTTTGATATATCTAACTAAAGAGAATGTAGATTTTATTCAGAACTGCACCACAATTATTTTAGGCCTGATTTTTTAAAATCTCATCAACCTTATATCACCAATTAAAAATATAGTATCAGTGTTTGTCATGTATCTGATCATAGTGCATTTTACTTTTAAATCTGTTTCAGAAACAAGCTAAGGTATTGAGAAATTGGTCTTTACTTTTTCCCTAGTGAATGATGAAGGGCACTTACAGCAAATGTGGGAAAAGATCATTCAGGATTTGTTTGACGATAGCATCTGGGATTGTGAGAACTGCTTTCATAATTCAGTAAAGCCACATGTCATCATACTTTATGATCATATTGCTTAGAGTTGGAGTTCCTGCAGTGGTGGGACTTGAATAACTTAACAACCAGTTCTCTGGGTAGGTGTGGCCGTTTGGTCATGTGACTGGGTGGGTGATGTCACTTATCACACCGAGCCGTGCCTTCCGGCCACTCACCTCAAAGGTAGAGGGCTAATTTCACCACTGGCTGGCCCTGCTCCTGTCTGTTTTTCAGCTTGGTTTTTGTCCCTTTTTAAGGCCATTTTAGGTGTTTTGGGGCTGTTTTCAGACCATTTTCAGGCCAAAATCAGCCTGAAATCAGCCCAAAACAGCCTGGAAATGGCCCGGAAAACAGGCCAAAAAACGAGCAGAGGAAGGGTCAGCCAAACTGGTGTGAACCGGCAGAAGCCCACCTCTGTTCCTGTCCCCAATTAACATCTGTGAGTGAGGGATATCTGAACAGACAGATATCTGAATCCTTTAAAAAACCTCCAAAGTGGCTATTCAACCAACCAACCAATCAATCAATCAAGTCTTTATTTAGTCATAGACCAGCATGATGGTAATTCAAGAAAAGTTGAAAGCCCATAGTGAGCATTGATAGACATGCTAAAGGTTTTTGGTTTTTTTGGTAAGCTTGACAAGGATGTTGCAGTGAAGAAAATTTGCTGTCAGCTTGTAAAGTAGTGCATTAAAAGTTTTTAAAAATCTTGAAGTGGCTTCCGGTCCCCGAAGGCGACGGACGTGCGCGTCCGCTACTCGTCTTTTCGGTGGGCTCCCTTTGGGAGCACAGGGAGCCTTGTAGGGGGTCCCTGCCGCAGGATGGCTTGTTGGGACCCCCTGGATTGGTGGCGGCCGCGGGGGTGCGTGTGACAGGGCGAATTGAAAAAACAACTAACAGAACTAAATGATCAGCTCAGAGAAACGCAACAACAAGCTACACAAAGTAAACAGAGAATAGGTGTACTGGAGGAGGGCGCGGCTGTGATGAGGGAGGAGGTTAAGACAATTCAGAAGGGGAATATAGAATTTGAAAACCATATGATAAAGATGGAATTTGAAAGGATGTCTTTTTTCCTTAGATTCCAAAACTTGCCAGAAACGGAGAATGAAGACCTTAAGGAGATTATGACTACACTCTTAGCAGAATACATTAAAAGAGATAAACAACAGCTATGGTGGGATATTTATCTGATTTATAGGATCAATTCAGCATACGCTAGAACGCACAATGTTCCAAGAGAAATACATGTTAAATTTCTTAGAAAGACCACAAGAGATGAGGTTCTAGGAGCTCAAAGGGGGGAACCACTAAAATATAAAGACAAAGAAATAACCATTCTTAAACAGATTCCAAAGAAAGTAAGAGATAAGAGGAAGAAATGTTCCTCTTTAGCAAAGAAATTATATAATAAAGGAGTCTGGTTTAGATGGTTATTGCCAGAAGGTATGCTGATTTTCTGGGAGGGCAGCAGAATTAGAATTAATACAGTTGTGGAGGCGGAGGCTTTCATTAAAAAACACAATGCCCTCCTAGACGAAACAGGGGACAGTACACAAGATATGAAGGAGGGAGGGGCCGAGGCTCTGCCAGCAGACAGTGGGGAGGATACAACACTGAGAAGACTCAGGTCACAAAAATGAGCTGAAACATTGTTGCAATTGTTGTTATAATGTAATTGTTGGAAGTGATATAAAAATGATTGAATATACTGATGATTTAATGTAAAATCAAAAGCTGCCAATGTTCATTCAAATGTTGATGTTTTCCTATATTTTCTTTGTAAAAGTTGCGAGATTTGGGGGGATTACCACCTTCTGCATGATGTAACTCTCAAAAAATTTTATACCTATTTACCCCTTTTCCTTAAAACATTTGTAAAAACCAATAAATTTTTTTCAAAAAAAAGTTTTTAAAAATCTTTAAAAGTCTTTAAAAACATTCTTTCAGATCTTTTTCACAAGCATGTGATCCAGGGCTGGTGGGTGAGTAGGGAAGAGGCTGCTTTTAAAGTAGCACTTTAAAAGTGGGTGGGTCAGGGACATGTCTCCACACCTCCTAGCTTTTTCAAAATCAGCTGAAGTTGGCTAACACTAATTCAAATGCAACCTTAGTATAATGCCTGAAGGAGAATTCACCCACTGCTTTGATTCTTCCCATATATAAAGTACATCCACCAAATTGGTTGCTGAACAATTTTGGTAGATATTCATGTGTGTATATACACATACACAAGTGTGGCAAAAAGCAAATCACTTTGTGAATCCTCCTCCAGGCTTAAAAGACCAAATAAGCAGGCCCACACTCCCCATTGAATTAGTAGTATATTTATGTTGGCTAAATTGTTCTTCATTTTAAATATTGTATGTCATATTTTTTTGCACTACAAATGAAGATATGTGCAGTGTTCATAGAAATTTGTTTAGGTTTGGCCCCCAACAGTCTGAGAGACCATTATGCCTCCTTAATTCACCATAGGAGGGTGTGGGGGGCAGAGGAGGGGGTTAGGTGCTGGCGCAGTTCTCAGTCTGGTTTATTGCGTGATCAACTGAAACATATCATCAGGAGTTATTTTGAAGGAAATCCTGTTTGTTTTATTCTTTTCAATGGCCTATTTTAAGGAGCCTGAAGCTGTTGTTGTAATGAAGTTAGGTAAGTGGCAATAAAGTTTGAGCTCTTTTTCCCTTTGGTGGGGGGGTCTTAAATAAATAGATTCCTTGGGTAGAGCAAGTACAGCAAGGAAAAAGGCAAAATGGACTGCTAAATTGGCCACACCCACCCAGTCACATGACCACCTAGACACATCCGCCCAGCCACATGACCACCTAGACACATCCGCCCAATGAGGGACTGTGAATCGTACCCCTGTTCAAAAAGTTTGAGGACCCCTGATCTATACCTTCCCTTTACCTTCCCTCAGTTCTAAATTAACACAGTGGCTACAAGTTGTATATCAAAGGTTGGAAATTTTAATTCTGCTAGCTTTTTTATTATTATTATTATTACTGTGTTTTCCTGAAAATAAGACAGAGTCTTATTTTCTTTTGACCCCCCCCCCCCCCATAAGCACTTGGCCTTATTTTCGGGGAGGTCTCATTATTTTTGAGGTGCAGGAGCCAGCAAGTGTACTGCTGCTCCTGTGTTGCAATATTTTCGGGGAGGACTTATTTTAGCACATGCACTCAAAAGCCCTATTGGGCTTATTATCCGGGAAGATCATATTTTCGGGGAAACAGGGTACTTATTCTTTCCTTAGCTAACTGCATAGTTTAAAGTGCACAACTACACTGTTTCATTGTTTTTGTTTTTTTTTAAAAAACAAAGTTTTATTGGTTTTTTAAGAAATAATATAGGAAAAGGGTAAAGGAAAGGTTACAAATTTTGGCAGTTGCAATGTGCGGCAGGAGTCCCCTCCCTCCATACTCATAGAATACAATTACAAAAAAATTCAATACTAAATAACAATATTTAGTCAGCATGTAAATTCAGTTAATAATTTCGATCAATTTATATCAAGTGGATTTTCTTACTCATTTTTGTGATCTGAGTTTTCTTGGTATTGCCCCTTCTCCCCCCGCCAGCAGAGCTCCGGCCCCTCCCGTGTCCTGCATGTCTGTTGTAGGATCATCTGATTTATCTAGGAGTACTTTATTTTTTTCCATAAAGGCCTGTGCCTCTATGGGTGTATTAATTCTAACACTTGTCTCCTCCCAGAATATTAGCATACCTTCAGGCATCAACCATCTGAAACACACCCCCTTCTGGTATAGTTTCTTCGCTAATTGTGAATAGCTTTTTCTTTTCTCCCTCACTTTCTTGGGAATCTGTTTCAGGATGGTTATTTCTTTGTCTTTATATTTTAGTGGTTCCCCCCTTTGAGCACTCAGAATTTCATCTCTTGTGATTTTTCTGAGAAATTTAATGTGTACCTCCCTGGGTACGTTGTGTGTTCTAGCATAGGCTGAGTTCACTCTATAAACCAAATCAAGTTCCCACCCCATCTGTTGTTTCTCTTTCTGAATGTATTCAGCCAAAATACTTGTCATAATGTCGCTTATATCTTCATCATCTGTCTCCACCACATTTTGAAATCTAAGGTAAAAGGACATTCTCTCAAATTCTATTTTCATCTGTTGGGTGTCAAGTTCTTTGTTCCCCTTCTGCACCCCTTCCATCCCCTCCTTCATCTCAGCCGTCCCACCCTCCAAAAGATCCAGTCTCTGTGAGTCTTTGTTGATCTGGTCCTGGTTCTCTTTAATTTCTTCTTTCATCTCTTTTAATTGTCTTTTAATCTCCTCTTGTCCCTGTAAAATTTGTTGAAACATTTGTTGGAATTCAGTCTCAGTGGTTTTAGGTTGCATCAGAGATGTTATCGTTGATTGTGTACTTGGACTGGATGTTGTAGATGTCGGGGCAGAGGCAGCAAAGCCAGGCTTCCCCGGAGGTGGTTTTTTACGTGACATTATAGAGTTCAGTCAGTACAGAGAATGATCAGTCAGAAAGGTAGAACTGCCAAGAGAGTTCAGGAGACAAAAGGTCCAGGCAGAAGAGGATTTTTCTAGTCACACTGGCAATAGAGTAAAGTTTTTCAGTCCAGGGAGTCCAACAAAGTCACAAACAACAAGAGATTTATCTGAGTAGCACGGAGACAAAGACCGGTTGCCTGAAGTTTTATAGGTGGAGTCAGTTTTCACTGTTTATGAAGACAACGGAAGTGTGCCATCTTGCCCTGCCAGCTTCGGGCTTAGGAGGCATAACAGAAGTTTCAAAGTTTCCAGATCATCATTCCATTATCAGTTTAAATCCGAAATTCACCTTTGCTAAGAGCGTGGCGTCATTAATTGGCTCTCTCCCTACCTCCTCCCCCAAGGGCCGAGAGCAACAATAGTTAACAGCCGCCTGTCCGAGGGGGGGGGAAATCCCCCTCCCTCCAGCCGCGCTTCTCAAAGCCAAGCCGAAAGGAGATTTTAAATAGCTGGCAATTTCTTCCGCATATACAAAGGGAATGGAGAGTGGATTCCGCCTCACCGCACCGCAGCTGCGTCCTTTGAGTGTTTATTCTTCCCGCTGCCTTGCAGCGAAGACGCCAGAGCGCCTCCCCATCATGCTCCCCAGTGCTTGGGGCGATGCGGGCCCCCCCGGCCGCCGCCGACTCGGATGATCCCCTGCGGTGCCGCCCCTCCGGCAGGAGCCTCTACAGGGCGTCCTGTGCCCCCCAAGGAGTGAGGGGCCCACCGGGAAAGCACGGGGTGAGCAGAGCCTGCCCATCGCCGTCAGCATCAGGAACCGGAAGTCCTACATTGTTTCATTGTTGTTCCACTCAGTGTGGTGCAAAGGTTTCACACAGGGAAACCATAAGAAAATAGAGAACCAGCAACCTTTTCCAAACTTAGCCACTGTGCTGTTTGAGGACTGAGAATGAAATGAAAAACTTAGAAGCTCTAAGAGAGAAGTGAAAGTAGTGCTTCAATTGGGGGATATTTTTTCTTCTATGAGCCAATGGAGTCAAGGACAATTTGCCACAGCGAACTTGCTGCGGCCAACTTGTCACGGCTAATTCGCCACAGCCAACTTGTTGCGGGACAAATGGTACATAATATCAATGAAATGGTGGAATAGAATTGTTGAATTGTCCCTCAACGAGTTAGTGGCGTGTTGTTTATGGCAAGTTGGCTGTGGAGAGCTGGCCACAGTGAGTTGACCATGGCAAGTTGGCAGCAGTGAGTTGGTCACAGCAAGTTGGTCATTGTAAGTTGTCTGATTCTAAATGACCTGCTGGTTGTAGCTTGTAAGGAAGTAAAGTGCTCCAACTGAAATATGTAAGATTGCAACATAAGACAAAACTTTTGCATTCAAACCATAGCATGAAAATGTACTTGGAAATTGAATTTACAATTTAATGGGAGGAAAGTAAATAAAGGCTGACATAGTCTATTTCTGCTCTCTGAAAATGGTTGCTATCCCATACTGGCAACATAGCAATATAGGTAGTCCTCAGCTTGTTTAGTCACCATTCAAAGTTACAATGGCATTTTAAAAAGTGACTTATGACCATTTTTCACAATTACCACTTTTGTAGCATCCCCATAATCATGATTAAAATTCAGATGCTTGACAATAGGTTCATACCAGTGTTTATGACCATTGCTGTGTCTCAAGGTCATGTGAGCACCTTTTATGATATTTTGACAAGCAAGATCAGTGGGGAAGTGAGAATCACTTAACAACTGTGGCAAGAAAAGTCAAAAAATGGGGCAAAACTCACTTAACAAATGTCTCACTTAACCACAGAAATGTTGGGCTCAATTGTGGTAGTAAGTCGAGGACTACCTGTAGACTTACCAATAAATCTTGACATTGAAATAGTTACTTTATTTATTTATTATGACTAACATGTTTTAGTAAAAAATATTTTATTATAAATTAAATTGGTATTGGAATATTTTTCTCTGTAATAAGCTGGTTCTAGTTTCTGATTTGTTTAGAAGGAAAATTGAAGTTTTTATCTGTGCCCTTTGTTTATTAAAGTACTTTGCACTAAAAATAGTGTTCTTGAACATTCTCCTTACAATATGGATTTTTTAAAAAAACACTGTATATTTTTGGTTATTGTTTTGAAGTAATGCAAAACAAAATTATATGCTTAGCTGCTCCTTTAATTAGTCCTCATTCTGTCTTCCATGATTTATAGCTTTACAGTTCCCAGAAAAATGATATATGACTTAATGAACGGTAAACCCAGAATGAATTTTCAATTCCAATTACCTGGAGATTCTGCAGGAGAACAAAGTAGAAAGAAGCATCTCTTGTAGAGAGGTTCAGCCTCTAGTGTTTTCTAGTTTGGGATTTTCTAAGCTCTAATATTCTGGTTGCTTTTCTATTTTCAGCTTATATAAATGAAAAAATCCACAACTTTTAAAAGGACAAAAATATCCCTAGGTTCTATAGAAACTTACCTGTTATCCAGAAGATTATAATGATCACACTGGAATCCAGAATTCAAGATTAGACTGAGGTGTAAGATGCCATAACAGAATACCAAATATTCAGTTAAGGAGAGTCACTGCCAATCAGTATGGAGAAAACTAAACTAGTCAAGCCAATTATACAGTTCAGTATTTTAGGAAGCTTCCTATGAACCCAAATTATCTGATAGCTGATGGAGATTTTAAAGAATTCCTCAGCTGTACAAATGCAGCTTCTATCAAAAAAACAAGTCTGGGATGATGTGATATTATGATACATTTTGGCATGAATTGCACTGATGCTTTTCAACCAACATTCGTTTGTTCTAACTTAAGTCTTATGTGCATAAATGATGGTTTAGAGAATTTGTTCCTATTATTCCACCGATTCTGTTGCAGCCCTGATTGACTTCTAGATTGAATAAAGGGTGTGGGCAGGTAATACAGTGGACCTTAAAAGTGTATGGACATTTTTGAATTTTCAATATTTCTGCATAAATGTGACCTAAAGTATTATCTACTCTCCACACAAGCTCTAAAATTAGATAAAGAGAATCCAATTAAACAAATGAGTCAAAAACATTATACTTGTTAATTTATTCATTGAGGAAAATGATTCAAAACTACATATTCAATTTGAACTGTGGCAAATAAATTTAATAATCATTTGATAATAATATTTATGTATGTGAACCTTTGCTTTCAATAACTAGGGTGCCCCTTTGAGGAGCAATAACTGCAATTAACCATTTTCAATAATGTTGGCCAACTCGCCACGGGACAATTTGCCACAGGCAACTTGTTGTGGGACAAAATATACTTAATATCAAAGAAATGGTGGAATATAATTGTTGAATTGTCCCTCAGTGAGTTTGTGGCTTGTTGTTTGTGGCAAGTTGCCTGTGGCAAATTGTGGCAGCAGTGAGTTGGCCGCAGCAAGTTGGTCGTTATATGTTGGTAATGATATAAAGAAATTACTCTTCTTTATGATTTTGTCTTTGTGCAATCGTCCATTTGAGGGTTTTTTCAAGTGGTCAGAGACAGTAATGCCATAAGAAAAGAAAATATAAGCCATCAGAATACATTGCAGTCAATTAGACTGCAATGTTAATGTTAACCTCTGGGCAGTTATAATTTTTGGTTAATAATGTGAATAGACTGATACAAAAGGCTATTTTTCCATGGCTTGGCATTGCTTAAACAATCCTCTAATCCTCAACTTGATCTGAAAACCCTAAGGCTCAATTTGAATTATGTGAAACAAGAACATGAACATTATTATAAAGAAACACTTGTATTCAAATGACACCCTGAGCAATGCACCGGCTTTAAGTTGGTCCTGTCCAGACGCTTATTAATGAAGTGAAGAACAATTCCCAACTGTTTTCCACTTTTCAGTCCTTACTTAAGGTCCTGCAGTAGGGGATGGTGGCTTGGTTTTCAGGATTTGTAGATAATACAGATTATATATGTTTATCTCAGACTTTAAACTAAACCTGCATGTGGGGCAGACACCGGATTGGATATTGGATGACCAATAGTGGCACTGTCTTTGTTAATTCTGCTGGATTTCCTGTAGTTTTTAGTACAATTACACATAGTGTTTTTTAAAATTATCCTAGAATGGTACCCGGTGTATTTTATAATGACTATTTCTTGGAAGGGCTGACTTCAGAATATGCTGCATGCCCTGTCTCTGATAGTATCTGCCCGGAACTGCTCTCTGGAATGAGATTTCCCCTCCCTCCCTCCCTCCCTCCCAGATTCAAATGCCACCCTCGTATTTCAAAGGACCTTAAAGATCTGGCTCTTTGCACAGGCCTTTGGAGACACCCTATAATATTCCTTTATTTCTTTCTGTTCCCCTCTGGGTTTATTTTTTTTTAAATTTTTTGCCATCATTGTTCTTTTGCCTTATGGGATTTTTTACTTGCTGTTTTTTGTTTTAAATGTTTTAACAATTATAAGCTACCCAAAGTTGCTGGGAGTCAGCTGGCATATACATTGAAAATGCTATTATGGGAGGGAAGCCGGAAGCGTTGTGGTGAGATGGCTGGGAAAATAGCCAGCTCTGTGACTACAAAGCATGGGGAGCAGAGAGCAGCCATCCCCACAGAAGCAGAGAGCAGCCTCCACCGCTGCTGCTACCCCGCTGTTGCTGCTGTTGATGATACTAATAGCAGACATGGACATATCTTCGCTGTATGTTCTGCCGCATCCAGTCTTATGGGAGGTGAAATGGGAGGCACCCAGCCGGCAGAGCCTCCAGGTGGAAGGCAAGTGAAGGGCGCAGTGGTGGGAGAGCTGGCTGTCTCCGAAGCCAGCTCTCGAGGAAGGAGGCAGAGATGAGGCCCGAGGCTCCTTCCTCTGAGAACTGCAGGCAGCAGGTTGCCGCCCGTTGCAGGTGCCCAGGGAAGCCTCGACCTCCCAGGCCCACGCAACCTCCCCGCCAGCCCACCAGCATGGGGAGTGTGGATGCTCCCAGTTCTGCTAGGTGGCTGCTCCTTCATGCCCTGTTGCCGGCTGCAGTTGGGCTTTTGGCAGCCCCGTTTTCTCCTGGTGCCCCTTCCCAGCTGAGAGATGCTCCGGGACAGCCCCGCTACACCACCCTGGCCAGGCACTGGGTTGGTCAGCAGTCTGCGCACCGCAGCCACGTGACCTTTATAAATGAAAATTAACCAATTTCTTTTAAACTTTCCATTTCAATGAGAATTTTTCTAATACTTCAAGAGAGTGAGAGAGTGGCAACCGGGTGGGCAGGGGGAGCGAGCGAGGGGGGCATGCCAGGGGAGGGACTGTTCTGGTACAGGGCCTTAGAAGGCTCCGGTACACAAACGCACACTGGATTTCTGGAATCAGTCCATCCGTACCTGCCTGAAACCCACCTTTGATCTGAAACCTTGGGAGACGTTCTCTGGAATTTTTGGTTGTTAGGAATTTTGGTGAAGTTATTGGGAATTTTTTACCTCTCTAGATCCTCCTAGTCAGTTGAAAGATGGAACAGAGAACAGTTATTGAACTTGTTTTGGAGTGTCATTCCCCTTTAAAACTCAGTCATGTATGAAGCTAGTATCCCAAATATGCCAATTCCTAAACATGTCAGTTTTAAATAATAATTTCTAGTTTCTCTGTCTGGACAACTATGGTATGGTTGGTAGTTTTTCTTAGAAGGATCAGTGAGTCTATACCAAGGGTGTCAAACTCAAGGGAGCTGGATGCAGCCCACAGGGCTTAGATCTGACCTGCGGGCCTGGCCTGGAAACAGCAAAGGTCCGGCCCGCAATGCCTCTGCCAGTGAAAATGAAGCTTGGGAGGGCTGTGTGCGGCCCTCCCAAGCTCCATTTTTTCTGGCAAAGGGTTGCAGGATGCTGTCACAGCCAAAAATGGAGCTTGGGAGAGCCACAGGTGGTACTCCCAACTCTGTTTACGCTGACAGCGGGTTTGCAGAAGGCCATTGCAGCCGAAACAGAGCTCGGGAGTCTGTTTTCGCTGATAGAGTAATCGGGCCACCACAGGCACCCCTGATACTAGTGACGTTGAGCTGGCCACACCCACCCTGGCCATGCCCACCCTCGCCCCCCAATGTCAAACACAACCCTGATGCGGCCTTCAATGAAATTGAGTTTGACCATCCTTGTCTATACTGTTAATTGGGGCCAATAAGAAAGTGTATGTTCCTCTATTGGAAAATTCACATTCTCTCATACGAGATTGTTCAAACCCTTTTCTTGGTTCTGGTTCATTGGGGAAATGTTCACTATGAGTTTGAGACATGCCTTTTTGGTGACTGTTCTCAGACTTTTTAGATCCTTGCTAAAGGAAATTAGACTCTTCTCTTAGTTGTCTTTTCATCAACAGATCAAACTCTAATTATTTAGGAGGCATTTGATCTTAAGCTGATTTGTCTCCTGAGCAGAATTTCAGCTATGTGTTTATTTCTTTTTATTTAGGTTTGTGTATCTGTATATCCATATATAAAAGCATTTTGAATTCATGCTCTCTTTTATCCTTATTTTTTACTATCTTTATTTACTTGTGAGTGTCATTTTTGGCAGAAAGTTAGGGTATATATATTCAATAAATAATTAAACAAGTTGTCTAATTTTCCAAGATGGATGTAGCACTCTGTATATATACAGAGCTAAACCATTAGTTTTATGTACCAAATGTAAAGCTGACATTAGAGAAGAGGAAAATAATAGTGCTTTTGTTCTTATATTGCTCCAGCAGTGCACAAATTCTCCTCAAAATTATAGGGCTTTCTTTTTCGATAAGTAAGCTAAATAAACTGCATGATCAAAGCATATATTTTGCTTACTGTAGGAGGATAAAAGATGCAGGCACCAATAAACTGAATTAAGCAGTCAAAGCTTTATTGAATGTTAGTTAAACAAGTTGCATGGTCAAAGCTACCATTTTGCTTTCTATTTCTAGACATCTCAGAAACATTGAATATGATACTGCTCTTTTGCATGAGAAATATTGTATATGAATTGGCATATTTAACTAGCATAATAATGTTGTAGGTTACCTTCACAATGTTTGTGAAGTTACCATAAGTTTTTAGTTGATAGCTTAAAACACAGAAATAGGAAGCATATATATTTACAGATAAATAAAAGATAACATATGAAACCTTATGATCTTTTATTTGCTTTTGTATCTGAAGCAATAGTTTCCTTATCTTTTTCACTAAATGATCAAACTCTGGACTTCCAGGGAAGCCACGGAGAACTGAAAATGGCTTCACAGTGAGGGTAGCCAATGATCGCAGTTGCATGACAAGTCAGTGAATCATCTTCATATTTATTGCATTCTTCCCTTTTTAGCCATTCAGAAACATATCATATGCCTATTTTCATTTCATTTCATTAATTAATCAATTGTTCTCAGACTTTACAGTATGAAAATGGTTGGCTATGACATAAATAAACCACCTCCCCTTTTATGTAATGTATGTTTGTATGAAAAAGTCAAATGATTTTATGCTTGTGATATCTGTCTATCTAATTTAATTGTATTAAGATTTCTAACAATATAAAAAGGGAAATATTTTTACATAAAAATAATTATAAAAGTATCAAAAATTTCTGACATTTTGCAAGATTCTTTCCACTATTAAAAAAAAATCTGTTTCTTTTGAAAAGGCTGGATGTCATCTGAGTATGTTGTAGTGACCTGTTGTTTCATTATGCCATATCTCTTCCTGTACTGTTTTGTGAATTCACCTATTAAGATTAAAGGATTCTGTAATCCCTTGAAGACTTTTTAAATGAAAATACTAGAGAAGGGTAGATTTTGTTATTGTTTATTTATGTCTTGTGAATTAGCAGACAGAAGAAAATTCACATTACTTACTCTATATGCTGGTGCTGTTCTATATATTACACCAAAACATATATACCATTATATTAATGAAGTATTAATAAATGAATGTAATCTTTTACTAGAGGTGAATGCTCCAGGGTATATGAATGCTCCAGAGCTGGCTATTGTATCTCTAGTCGAAGCCAATCAGTTTTTTTTCAAAGATGCCAAAAAAGGGAATAAGACTTAACAGACTTTTAATACTTTTTTGTCATTTCAGTATATCGAAAATAAAGATACCAGAAATGTTATATTTAAACTAAATCTTTAAACAGAATATATGCTGGTTAAGAAGTCACTTCCGACATATTTCAGAAATTTAACCTTATATAAAGTTAGTCCATTTAAGCAAGTCTTTTACTTATTGTCTGTCTGTCTGTCTGTCTGTCTGTTTGTCTGTCTGTCTATTTATCTGTCTGTCTGTCTGTCTAGCTAGCTAACCTGTTTCCCCAAAAATAAGACCTCCCTGGATAACAAGCGCAATCGGGCTTTTGAGCGCATGCGCTAAAATAAGCCCTCCCCCCAAAATAAGACCTCCCTGAAAATATTGCAACACAGCAGCAGCCATGAGGTGACCACACTCGCCACCTTCTGCACCTCAAAAATAATAAGACCTCCCCAAAAATAAGGTCAATCGCTTATTTCAGGGATCCAAAGAAAATAAGACCCTGTCTTATTTTGGGGGAAACACAGTATCTATATATCTATCTATATATATCTATCATCTGCTTCTATTTCCTAACCCTAGCAGAGATTTAAGATTGTTTCTCAATGGATCGGCTCTAAAACTTTATATCAAATGAAAGCAATACCAAATTTCAGTGGGGCTAGGTTGCCTCTTCATGTGTCAAGCAGAAGAGGAAAAGAAAGAAGAACATTAAAAATCTCAAAAAATAGTGAATCTCTTTCCTGAAAGTCCCAACACTCTTCTATCCAAGAGAACAGACCTTGTGATCTTATTCATTGAAATAATTAAGATAATTTCATTTGCAAAATGCTGTTTCAGTGTCCCTTCGTTTAAATTGCTTCCTTTTTAGCTATGCTGGACCAGTCTATTTTGTGATGGTATTAATTCAATTTCCCTATAAAATGGAATACAATACATGATCCTATTATTTATATTAGATCAGGGGTGGGTTTCAACTGGTACGGACCAGTATGGGCTGGTACGGCTGTACCGGATGGTGAAATTCAGCGTGCCTTCCTGTACGGTTGGTCATGAGGCCTCATACCGGAACGCTCCCTCCCCTTGTTCACTCTTTCACTCGCTCCGCCCATCCGCACCACGCTGCCGAAAAGTTTTCAGAAGAAGAACCAGAAGAAGAAAGAACTGTTGAGAGGCTGGGTGGGTGGGGGGAAGATGTTGGGGAAGAGGGAAGAGGCAGAGGGGCTGCTAGAAGAGTGTGTGCATGTGCACAGGCTGTGGGTTTTAAAAACATCTGAATGAATCCAGGAAGAGGGAAGAGGCAGAGGGGCTGGAAGAGTGTGTTCCTATAGTATCTTCCAGCTCCTCTGCCTCTTTCCTCTTCCTGGATTCACTCCAAAGTTTTTAAAACCCACAGCCTGTGCACACACAAGACATTTTTATAACTCACAGCCTGTGCACATGCACACACTCTTCCACTCTTCTAAAAACATCTGAGTGAATCCAGGAAGAGGGAAGAGGCAGAGGGGCTGGAAGAGTGTGTGCGTGTGCACAGGCTGTGGGTTTTTAAAACTTTGGAGGGAATCCAGGAAGAGGGAAGAGGCAGAGGGACTGAAAGAGTGTGTGTAAGGTGGTCAGTAATGTTGAAGAGCGGCAAGGACAGCCATATTTCCTCTATAAGTAGCTGTTTTATTGTTTTGTGTACTTATTTTATTCTTATTTAAGTAGTAAGTGCACAAAATAATAAATTTCCTTTTTTTAATATCTTCTTTTTGTAGGTCATTCTTTGGGGCAAAGAATTCAGTGACATCGACTTGGCCACTCCCACTCAGTCACATGACTGCCAAGCCACTTCCACCTGGTCACATGATCACCAAGCCACTCCCACCCGGTCACATGACCACCAATCCACTCCCACAAAACAGGCCACACCTACAGAATAGGTTCTAAAAAATTTTGAAACCTACCACTGTATTAGATATAGCCCCCTAAATGTATACCATTTGGCTATAAACATGCAACCATTCTAGTACTGCAATACCTTAATATTTTTTACTTCTCATCTTTGGTCTAGAATTGCTGAAAAATTATCTGTAGCAAAATAATTTGGCTACTAATAAGCATAAAGTTTGGGGATATTAATATGTTCTTTTATTCTCCAAATATGACTGAGGTAAAATATTTTCCTTTTAAATCTTCTTTTTGTGATAGAACATTGCACTTATTTTCCTAATATGAAATAAACATGATTACAGTCAATATAAAGCAAATGTATTTTTAAAGGAGTCTTGACTACTGTTCATTCTGTAGTGCTTGTAGCATTTATGAAAGTGCACACTCACAATGTGATTTTGTGAAGAAACATAAAGATAAGACATTAACTTTAGGATATCATTAGCATGATCATGATGAAAAATGCATTCCTGTATCTGTCAAAAGAACCACAAGATAGGAAACTCTGCTTTAGGACTTGTAGGGATTAGGTTCCTTTGCCCTCATAAAGACACAAATCATCTACATTAGAAGTAATCTGTATTGAGGTACAAATTATAGCACAAAATCTGATCAAGTGGGTTTAAATATCCAGGGTTGGTAAACACCATATGACCACTGATTGGTCTGTGAGGGAGTATTAACTGAAAAATAATGATGGACTTTAATCTAAATCCCCAAATCCTAGCAACTGTAGTACCCCCGTGGCTTCAGTCTGAAAGAAGACAGGAAACAGGAATTAAATACATCAGCGTTCTAAAAACTCAGTCTTAAGAGATTTTAGAATATGATGTATGTATTTTTATGTTCCCAGCCTCAAGTAATTTAAATAAGTTTATTGCTACTTTGGGGAGCAATGATTGGGCTTTTCTTTTGATTTCCACTGAGGCTATTCACTGAGTTGATAACATTTCAAAACATAGCTCTGAAAATAAAATTTTGTTCTGTTTCTCCTTTTCAATATATATTTAACACATTAATGTTTTGTATTAAATAATTCCAGAGGCATTGCACAAACAATACATTTGGACCAGTTCATTAAGTAAAATCACTTGCAGTATATAGGTATTTTTTTAAAAGTGATCTATTACAGACTGCAATCATTCTTTATTTTGAAATCATAGTTTATTTGTGTTTTTTTTAACGATTTAAAACTGGTTCTAGAAAAAGCCAACCTTTGTTTCTCTGAAGGTGGACTAGCTGGTGCTAATTATATCTTTCTTCATCTATCAAACAGTTTTGCCACTAATGCACTACTTCCCCCTCTCCATCAATGACATTTACCATCTTCTTCCTCCTTTGCTGATGGGGTGCATTGATTTACACAGACCTGGGGATAGAACTGCTGAAACAGCTAAAGGAAAAATCACTCTGAAAATGATTTTTAGGAATGTAAAACCCGTTGGAGTTCAAGCCACAAGTCTGTCTCCTTTTAAAAATTTGTAGGAACTGGGGTGGTCACTGATCACAAGCCAGATATCCTAGAGCAATGATGGTTAACCTTTTTCCCATCACGTGCCAAAAGTGGGGGGAACTCAGGGGGGTTGTGTGTGTCTGTGCCCACAATGCTATGCGCGCAACCCCCTGTGCGCATGCACATTCAACCCTCCCACGTGCGTGCATGTGTGACCCCCCTGCTCTCCCCCTTGCTTTTGGTGCACGATGGACACATTTTTTGCCCTCCCCAGGCTCCAGAGGCTTTCTAGGAGCCTGGGGAGGGCAAAAACAGCCCCCCTCCCCCTCCCGAGGCCCGGAAGCTTCAGAAGGCTTCCCTGAAGGCTCAGTAGGGTGAAAAACAGCCCTACGGGCAACCTGGAAGTTAGTTCCTGAACCTCTGGGTTGCCCGTAGGGTCATTTTTTGCTCTCTTGCTCTCTCTTCAGGAAGCCTCCTGAAGCCTCCGGAGGGTGGAAAATGGCCCAATGTGCAAACCGGAAGTCTGTTTCCGAACTTCCGGTTTGCTCGTTGGGTTGTTTTTCGCCCTCCGGAGCCTTCAGTGAAAAATGGCGGAAAAAGAAGGCCTAAGTCAGCACGCGCTGGAGCTGACAGGGCAATGCCTCATGTGCAAAAACTAATGGCTATCCATACCACCTGTGGCACACGTGCTATAGATTCGCCATCATGGTCGTAGAATGTGAAGTGAAATGGGCCTTAGGAAATCTGAGCAACAACAAAGCTAGTGGAGGTGACAGTATTCCAGCTGAGCTATTCAAAATCTTAAAAGACGATGCAGTAAAAGTACTACACTCAATTTGCCAGCAAATGTAGAAACCTCAACAGTGGCCACAGGATTGGAAAAGGTCAGTTTACATTCCAATTCCAAAGAAAGGCAATGCCAAAGAATGTTCAAACCATCACACCTTTGCACTCATTTCACATGCTAGTAAAATTATGTTCAAACTCCTACAAGCTAGCCTCCAGCAGTATGTGGATCAAGAACTACCAGAAGTTCAGGCTTTCGAAGAGGCAGAGGAATTAGAGATTAAATTGCCAACATACGCTGAATCATGGAGAAAGCTAGGAAATTCCAGAAAAACATCTAATTCTGTTTCATTGACTATGCTAAAGCCTTTGATTGTGCCACAAATTGTGGCAAGTTCTTAAAGAGATGGGAGCACCAGACCATCTTATTTGTCTCTTGAGAAACCTATATGCGGGTCAAGAAGCAACAGTGAGAAATGGACACAGAACCACTGATTGGTTCAAAATTGGGAAAGGAATCCGGCAAGGCTGTATACTGTCGCCCTGCCTATTTAACTTATATGCAGAGCACATCATGAGAAAGGCAGAGCTAGTTGAATCAAAAGTTGGAATTAAGATTGCCGGGAGAAATATCAACAACTTCAGATATGCAGATGATACCACTCTAACGGCAGAAAGTGAAGAGGAACTAAAGTGCCTCTTGATGCAGGTGAAGAAGAGTGCAAAAATTGGCTTGAAACTCAACATTAAGAAAACTAAGATCATGGCATCCGGCCCTCTTAATTCCTGGAAAATAGATGGGGAGGAAATGGAGGTAGTGACAGATTTTTTTTTTCTTGGGCTCCAAGATCACCGTAGATGGGTACTGCAGCCAAGAAATTAAAAGACGCTTGTTCCTGGGGAGGAAAGCTATGGCAAATCTAGACAGCATAATAAAAAGCAGAGACATCACCCTGCCAACAAAAGTGCGTATAGTCAACACTATGGTTTTCCCTGTTGCAATGTATGGCTGTGAAGGTTAGACCATAAGAAAGGTTGAGCATCAAAGAATTGAGGCCTTTGAACTGTGGTGCTGGAGAAGATTCCTGCGAGTCCCTTGGACTGCAAGGCGATCAAACCGGTCAGTCCTAGAAGAGATCAAATCTGACTGCTCTTTAGAAGGCCAGATCCTGAAGATGAAACTCAAATACTTTGGGCCACCTAACGAGAAGGAAGGGACTCACTGGAGAAGAGCTAATGCTGGGAAAGATTGAGGGCAAAAGAAGAAGGGGGGGCGACAGAGAATGAGGTGGCTGGATGGAGTCATTGAAGCAGTCAGAGTGAGCTTAAATGGACCCTGGGGGATGGTAGAGGACAGGAAGGCCTGGAGGAACGTTGTCCATGGGGTCGCGATGGGTTGGACATGACTTCACAACTAACAACAACAAGAAGAAGGAGTATGTGAAGAGTATGTCCTTTTGAATAACTAAAACAAATGTATCTTTTTCGAGCCTCATGTGGCTACTTCATAAACTGTCCAGTTGTCTCCAGGTGGCCATGTTAACTATGCTGACTAACAGCCCATAATACTGGCATAAAATTATGCTGGGAAAAAAAACTGCTTTGCCATGGTAATAAGGATGGAGACTGATGCTTTCCATACAGTACATTCAGTGTAGGAGAAGTTAAGAAATGTGATTGATTGATTTTCCTAGTTTCATTTGAATGGAGCTACTATTAAAGTATGGCTCTAGCACTGTTTCAAAAGCTCATTAAATCTGAGAGTATAAGGAATCCACATAAGACCTGGCTGGTTTTGGACATAGCTAGCCAGGCATTGCGTAGGCAGATGATTTTGCAGAAACCAGATCTTCAATCTTCTCTGCAGCCCAAGGCAAAACAGTTCCCAGCAACCCAAGGTGTGCCCTTGCAGTCTGAAGTGGTTGGCAGGGTTGACCATGACTGTTGCAATAACTACATTTTTGATGACGCATTCTAGATTATATCCGCAGCAAAAGTTAAGATGAGAAGCTGGAAAACACTGTTTTAACATTGGGACAGTTTAATTTGTCTTTAAACTGACTTCGCTTGGGTTTAGGATGACTTGAAGGCAATGTGAATGAGAATGGCCCATTAAAAATAGAGTTATTGGACAGACACAACTACTCTAAGCTACTTCTTATTTTTCCAGGATAAATTTATCTTTCACTAATGGTTGTTGCATATTGCATCTTCTCCCAGGTCTTCTCTATGCTCCTATATATTCTGCTTTGAAAACTGCAGATTGTACTTGTTATACCTGTATATCAGTGGGTTGCCAATATTTTTACTATTGGTTCGGGTGCATGCTTGCTCTCGCGCACAACACTTCTGCACATGCGCAGAAGCATTCGGGCGGGTGGACGGAGCCTCCCGCCACCGTTACTACCGGTTCGCCCGATCCAGGCGGAACCGGGAGCAACCCACCTCTGCTCTATATAATAATACTATAACAAGGGTTATAAACTTGTTCCTGTGGGAAAGGGGGAGACATGGCTGATTTTTGTTCAGATTTCGGCTTTTAGAAGACTCCCATCCCCAACCTCCCAGTTACATCTTATCAAGTGCCTTCAAGTATCATCCTACTGGGCTCATTTTACAATTATTTCTGAAAGGTTTTTCAACATTATTACTTATTAAATTTATATGCTCTCTCTCACAGTTAAGGCAACTCTGGCCATCTTCTAGAAAGTAAAAAGATAAAATGAAAAGAATAAAAAATTTAAAAGCTATATATAAACTAAAACCTTTCTGAAATTTTGAACAATATTTTGTGTAGTCATTCCCAACACATTTTGGTGGCTAAGTCTCACTATATTATATCTTTTGGATCTGACAGCCTTGTTTAATACATTTGACATCCTATAGCACTGGTTCATTTACGAACTCTGGGATATAATTTGATGCATTCAAATACTTTTTTGTTCTCTTGTTACATTGCAGTATTTCATGATGGATAAATTCCTGTGAATTTCCTCTTATTGCTTGCATCCTCACTTCAGAGTTATTTCAGATACAGTAATCCTAGTGGAGAAGCCAGAGGTATTTTATGAAGCAGCCACAAAATCCTGGAAAAAAACATGCAGTTGTTGTTACGACTGTAGAGACATGTTTTGTTATGTTTTTCTATGCCAATAAAGCTTTATTCCAGAAATTTGCAACTACGTCACTTACTTGTCCCCAGCAACTACCTTGAGAAGTCTTTCTAGATATGTTTTATTTAGCCTTAGGCTAATCACCATAAATAGACTGATCTATTTATTTACCATTGTAATTTGTAATTACAAAATATTAAATAGTGATATATTAAAATTACAATCTTTTATCTCATGAAAAAATAATTGTGGCATTGTTTAACAATTGCATGAAGAGTTTGTACTGCCCTTGACTTAAATATAAAAGGCTACTATTGCACTTTGCAAAAATGGAAATATGATGCTTGGAATCATAACCTTGGAAATATAACAAAGCAACAAGACAACTGCAGAAGGCTATCATTTGTTTTGCACCAAGACTCATGGAGGAATAACCACTTCTGTGCAGAACACACATTCCCCATAGATACCCTGACTTATGTCCAGGCAAATTACAGACTCTGCATTCTGTGACTTGCTTTCCCAATCTGGGAAATCAGTTTGCTTAAAAATGTTATTTTTAGTGCTTTCCAGATCAGTTGGGATTACAGTTCTCAGAAGTTCCAAGCAATCAAAAGCTATTACAGAAGATATAGTTAGAGAATGAAACTAAGGGAAAACTAAGATGCAGTATCACAGTTGTTTGGGGGAATCTGGTTCACCAGTGAATGGTTATTATATTATATAAAATCATATTTTAACAGGGGAGGCATGAGGTGTGGAAATGTTTAATTGTCCTCCATAATGCCTTTTTGAGTGGCAGCAATTGCACTAGGGCTGAAGTTGAGGCCTGGGGGCTTGAAGAAGTCAAGAACTGAAGTTGAGGCCTCTCCCATTTCAGGTCCAGCCTCAGTGCTGCCATTGAGTGCTACTGGTCAGGGCTGCCTAGATGCGGGAGAGATAGAGAATTGTTTCTCTTGTTTGGGTGTGTATCAGTGATGGGATTCAAAAAAAATTACTACTGGTTTTGTGGGTGTGGTGTGGCTTGGTGGGCGTGGCTTGATGGGCATGGCAGGGGAAGGATACTGCAAAATCTCCATTCCCACCCCACTCCAGGGAAAGGATACTGCAAAATCCCCATTCCCTTCTGATCAGCAGAAGGCAGAGAATAGATGGTGGCGGCGCCAGTCAGAGGTGGTATTTCCTGTTCTCCGAACTACTCAAAATCTCTGCTACCAGTTCTCCATAACTGATCAGAAACTGCTGAATACTACCTTTGGTGTGTATGTGTGATATGCCAGCAGAGTCAAGTAAGAAATTTTCTGAATTTTTTGAGATGCTGTGCCCAGAAAGTTGACCATCTCTGATCTAGTTTGGATGTAAAATTCAGGAGCCATCAAATGTAGTCATTTTATATTTTTAGTATTAACTGTTTTATTACTTGGTTACATTTTGTATTCTGGTGTAAGTCATTTTGTAGGGTAGTACAGGTAGTCCTTGATTTACAACAGTTCGAATGACCAACAACTGCAACAGCACTGAAAAAAGTGACTTTTGAATGTTGTTTACATTTACAATCATTGCAACATCCCTTCACAAAGGTGTTGGCAGTGGTGGCGGCTTACTTTCGGGCCGTTCCAGTGAGGATCCAGGGCTACCTGGCTGATATCCTGGTTCACGGGCATGGCAAGATCTGCAACTGATGGTCCAGACATTGCAAGATCTAGAGTTCTCGGTGAACTTTCAAAAGAGTCATCTGCAATCCATCATGCGACTGCAGCACCTGGGGGTAATCATCAACATCATGCAGGGGCAAGTCTTCCTGTCACCGGATCAGCAGGACAGCCTCGTCCAGCTGATACTTCAGGTCCATCGGGCTCGGTCGGTATCAGTCTTCCTGTTGTCCAGTCTCCTAGGGAAGATGATTTCCTGTATCGGCATGGTGCCTTGGGCTCGCCTGCGTGCCAGAAACATGCAGTGGGCGTTGATTCCGTACCAGCGTCAGGGCACCAACGTGTCCGCAGCACTGGTGTGGGTCTCACATCAGGTCCTTCTGTCCCTACGCTAGTGGCTGTCCCCGGCTCTGAACCAGGTTCAGATGTGAGCCTCTATGGCTGGGGAGCGGTGCTAGAGAGCTGGCTGGCACAGGGCCAATGGATGGAGGCCGACCTCCATCACAACATCAACTGGCTGGAACTCAAGGTGGCCCGACTGGTGCTCCAGCACTTCCGGGACCATCTTCTCAGTCAACACATATTCCTCCTGATGGACAACGTAGCAGCAAAGGCCTACATCAACTGTCGGGGGAACTCACTTGAAGGCCTTGTGGGCCGAGGCCCAAAAATTGGACACGTGGGCGGAGCGTCACCTGGCATCGATTGTGGAGCACATCTCGGGGGTGGTGAACCTTCAGGCCAATTGGCTCATCAGGATTACAGTAGATCATGGAGAGTAGCAGCTGCACCCCAAACTGTTCTGGAAGATATGTCGCTGGTTTGGAACCCCATTGGTGGACCTTCTTGCGACGCCAGAGAACGCCCAGCTCACACAGTTTGTTTCACAGTTCCCAACCAGAGGGGCAGAGGATACGCCTCCCCTCCCTCCCCCTCCTTCCTGGGGTCATCAGAAAGCTAGAAACAGAGAGGGCGGAGGTAGTATTGATAGCCCTGCACTGGGCCCAACGGGCCTGGTTTGTGGACCTCATCCATCTGTCAGTGTCACCCCCATGGATGATTCCCCGGGATCAGATGTCCTTGTGCCAGGGGGTCCTTGTCCATCCAGAACCTCAGTGGCTCCAGCTGACCGCCAGGCACTTGAGAGGAGGATCCTGAGGGCAGCCAACTTTTCCGATACGGTGATTTTGACCATCGAGGCCTCTAGGAGGCCCTCGACTATGTGCATCTACAACACAATTTGGTCAACCTTTGTTAGGTGGTGCAGGGAGACTGGTATCAATCCTTTAGTGGCATCCTGGAGTTCTTGCAGGATGGCATTGACAGGGGTCTGTCACACAGCACGCTACATAGACAGGTGGCTGCCCTGGCCACGATACTGGGAGACAGGCTTCAGCCCCCTTTAGTTCTCCAACCGATCACCAAGCACTTTTTGAAGGGGGCTTCAAAGCTTCGCCCTTAGGTGTTTTATAGATTCCCCACATGGGATCTACCTATGGTCCTACAGGCCCTAGTTAGTGAACCATTCAAACCACTCAGGACAGTCCCGCTCCAGCTCTTGATGCTCAAGGTAGTCTTTTTGGTGGCTGTCACCTCGGCCAGGCATATTTCGGAACTCGGGGCACTGTCCTCCCAGACCTCTGTACCTTCCACGATAATAGGGTGGTGCTTCGCGTGGACCCAACGTTCCTCCCAAAGGTCAACTCCCTTTTCCATAGATCTCAGGAGGTGGTTCTCCCGGACTTCTGTCCAGGACCTTCTCAGGACAGGATATCTGTAGGGCTCTACGAATTTACTTGAAACGTACTTTTCCTTTCCATAGGTTGGAGGTGCTCTTTGTATCATTCCAACCTTCCTCCTTAGGGGCTAGAGTTTCTTCTGCTACCATTGGGAGATGGCTGCATGGAGTGATTTTGCGTGCTTATGAGGCCCAGCATCTCCCAGTGCCAGAGGTGAACATGGCGCACTCCACCGGGAGTGCTGCCACCTCAGCAGCCTGGAACATTAGTGTGCCCACTGAGGATAACTGCAGGGCGTCCACTTGGGCATCGCTCTCTCCATTCATTAGGCATTACCGCTTGGACGCGTTCGGGTCAGCGGATGCGTCCTTTGGTAGAAGGGTACTTCAGCAGGTTGTGCATTCCTCGGGACAGGTGGACCACTGAGGTTTTTCCCTCCCTTAGGACGTTAGCTTGGGTACCTTCCATGCCTGAGCTGTCCTGCAGGAATCATGGAGAACATATGTTGGTCTTACCTGAAAGTTGTTTCTCATGGTACTGTAGGAGGGCTCAGGTTCCCCCCCCCCCCCCAAATTGTAGACAGCCTTAGATTTGTCGGCTGGGGGTTGGTCCTTTGTTTGCCTTCCCTTTTCTCTCTTTCAGAACCTTGAAGCTGAGACCTCATTAAACTGGCCAAGGAAGAGGAGAGTCAGAGGCGTAGCTTAAGAATTATTGACTCAGTCTCTGGACCAATCAGAACATGAGAATACCCACGCCTGAGCCCTCCTGCAGTACCATGAGAAACAACGTTCAGATAAGACCAACATATGTTTTGAATGGCCCAAATTCCTAAACAAAAGACTTCAGGAAAATACACCTTTGGCATATATCAATGTTTTCTAGATAATTCCCACCAATTCATCAAAGTAATGTAAACTTTATATAAACAAAACTTTACATAAACAAAGAGCACACCTGCTCTTTGTCTGATAATTTATAATCTTCCCAACCTGGTGTGGTAAACTCCAATATCACCTGTCCAGCACTGTTGTTTCTATATAAGTTATTTTTTAAAGAAAGTTATTCACAAGCCAATAAGAAATTTAAACTACAAAGTTTGGTGGCACCTATAAAGATCAACAAATGTATTATACTATAATTTTCATCTGCATCTGTGAATCGGAAGAATTTATGCTATAATAAATTCATTATTCCTGAAGACTAGTTTGTTTTTAGTCAAAAAAATAATTTCTGCTAATTATTTGGGAATTCTTAAGAAAATTAAAAAGAGTTCTTAATGCATGTGTCATCTGACACCCCCGCCCCCAAATGTTTTAGACTCCTCAGCTCAATTAGCATGGCCATTGGCAAAGTCTTGTGAGAATTGTAATCAAAATATTTTTAATAGTTTTTTTTATTTTCAAAACAAACATAACACATCCTTCTTTACATACTGTAGAAAGTGTATCAGTTAGTTACAAAAAGGCTTTCGTGCATCTCTTCCACAGTCAACAAACATAATTCACATTAAGTATTTTAACTCAGATATTTATACATGTTACCATCATCATACCTCCATTTTCATTTGACTATAATTGTTTAAACGTCCATCATAAAATATACCAAGATTTAATACATAACCACATACTGGCATTTCATTTACTATTTCTAAAATCCTCCAATAACACTGAATCCTTATGTCCTATTCTAGCTAAACATCCATAATATTTAATAACAAAGTTTTCTAATCCTCCTTTCCAAATCACTATTTACAATTTACATCCAGTTTCCTTATGTTGTACCCATACCTGTATATACGTTGTTATCATTATCCTTCCTTTATTTAACTATATCCTACATCATAACATTTCCCCCCTAATAATCAAGACTTAACTGTATCTAACTTAGTTCTTTTTTATTAACCTTTATATATAATCCAAAAGGATTTCTAATCTTCCTTTCATGGGTACCATTTAATATTCATATCCAAGTATTACTTATCATAACACTACACATTGTATACATTATTATCTTTATCAATTATTCATTTAACTATATCTATTGTCACTAAATTTCACTACGTCTAACTAGTTTTAAATTATACACTTCCATCTATCAACCTGTATCTTTCCAGTAGCAAAACAGTCTCATATCTTCTGCCATTTGTGGTGTCAGTCCTCTAATCATAATCAAAATATTTTAAGACAGATGAACAGGCAAGAAACTAGGAAAGATCAACAGAAGTTGGCATCAAAATGAGGGAGTGTGTGTAAATGTTCAGGACTAAAGCCTTGCAGTACATAGAGCAATGCCATCATACTGTATGTTTCCATACAGTATGGAAACTTTCCAACAGGCTGTATACAGTTAGTGAGGTTTAAAGAGTTGAACAGGAATAAAATATTCGATCCGGTGAGAATTATTCCCTAGGCACCTAAAACTATAATTTAATTCCAGTTAGAGCTGTCTGAATTGGAATAAAGCATCATAAGTACATGGTAAATATTTGCTTGCTTTAATGCATGAAGAGGCAGCCTGGCCTACTTCAAAGAATTTGCACTAAGTTGTCACAACTGTGTGGCATTGTTTGTATTGGCTGGGAGTAATAGCTATTGAAATTCAAATAATCTGTAGGACATTCTTAGCTTAGTTTATCAACCACCCTATTAAATTGACATGAATCAATGTCAACTTTGCTCATAAGTTCTTAACTTGATTGTATCTGTGACTTTCTGTTGTGAAAAAAATAACACACTATAATAGCAACCAAAGCAACGAAGCAGTTTTCTGCAGGAACAAATCATGATTTTCTTAATTTTACAGAAAACATTATCATTATAGACAGTTTTGTGTGCGTGCATGTGTGCTTTTGCTTTAAATTACCACGTTAAGACAGATGATTTATATAAGCTAACTGTGATTGCTGAAAATTTAACTTCAGATCTTTTTATGAGGGTAGATGAGCACATTTCTGGCACCATTATCCTTATGAATAAAAAGTTACTTGGTAACAGAGATGGGCAAGCACTTAATCTGATTATCTGAAATATTATATCATGCCTTTGAGGGACTTATAGCATTTAAATATTCTTAACAGATGGGCTGCTTTCTTGGCAGCACATAGCTTCCATTAAAAATGCATGATAAAGAAGTTGTTGAAATTAAGATTATGGTATGCTTGAACTTCCATCCTACATTTTGATATTCTTAGTATTTCTCGGTTTTATTAACTTCCTGATTTTGATGTTCTTGATAACTCACTATATGACACTGGACCACCCTTTTCAAAGGACTGCCTGTTCCAATTGCTTCTGTTTGCCTCACAAGGACTAACAGGGAGGACACACCCTGGATCCCTTCCATAAAGCAATGTCATCATGCTGGATTCAGAAATCATGCATGCTTTCTCTGTTGCACTGCCTGCCTTTTGGAACATTTGTCTCTGGAAATCCAAACCACCCAATCTGGCTAGTTTTTTCAAGGCTTTAAAACCTGACAGTTCCCTCAGATATTTGAGTTGGAAGAGTGAATGAGCTCTCTTCTTGTTGGTGTTTCTTGTTCTCTCAAGTAATTGAAATGATATCTGTGACTTTGGACATTTGTTAATTGGATTGTTGGTTTCTCTTGTTGGTTTTAATCCTTGGACATGGTAATCCTTATAACCAGAGTCATTGTCATATGAATAAATAATCATAAATAAATTTAAAAAATAAAAATATTTCCTCCTGTATGTAGCCATTTATATACCGATATATGTGAATAAACATATACCCAGAGAGAAATGTATATCTACATTAGAAATTGGAAATCCATTTCATTACCAGAACTAAAGAATAACGGAGCCTCAGTGAAACCAAGTAAGATATTTCCGGGCTCTACAATGAGGATTTTCCACTGCTAAATCATGTTTGCGCAATACTTTGGGGTACTTTCAAGAAGAGGAGAGAAAGACCTTCCAGCCAAGGGTTTGAAGGCAATCCACTGTGGTCTCTCTTTCTCTCTTTTTCAAACAACAACTGTAGATATTGATAACACTCTTAAACAGATCAAAAGAAAATCTCTAAACTAAGGGACCAAATACAAGTCCAAGACGCAACCGTTTGAATACTTGCATTAGATTCTTGGAATCTCAAGTACGAAAAACTCTTGTATAATTGGTACCAGGAATATTATTAATCAATCTCTCTTGGCAGCAGCCTTTTTTTTTAAAAAAAAGAACAACTTGTCTACCTGGTGACTTTTTAATTGAATGTGGAGAACAAAATCTCCATTACATAAAAGTTAGGGGTTGGGATTAGCACAAGATTGTGAACTTTCATTAGTATTAGCCTTGGAATATACTTATTTTCCAAGTATATTGGCAGCAATTTTTTAAAAGCTGCCAATTATTCTGTGATTTCTGATCTTAAATGCAATAATTTGGGCAATTTCTTACAACCCTTGTTTATTTGAATGTTCAAAGGCCTTTTTTGTTTTGCAAATTTTCTCTCCTTTAATAATACTTTCATTTTTAGTAAGTTTTATTGTTGCTTAGATTCTTGGCAACTCTTTCATCAGTTGTCTTAAAATCCCATTTATATTGGAAGCACCATTTAAGACACTTCTGAATTGAAAGGATTAGCTGGTGATATTGCTGTTACCCGGAGGACACCCATCTTTTAAAATTAATTTTATAGATTTGTTCTTATTTTAGCATCTAGTTGTACTTTCTATTTATTACTTCTCTGTTTGGTTTTGCCACTAGTTTAATAAAGAGACACTTCTTATATGCTTTACCTGTTTTATAAATGACTTCGATGAGTTTATTAGTTCTGCAGACAAATAAAAGTGGGGAGGATTGCTAACTCATCAAAATGGTTCTAGATTCCAAAGGATCCTAACACTCTTGAACATTGGCCTTATCTTGCAGTATGTAGTTCAGTAGTAGGAAGTGCATAGGTACAGGATAGGCAGTACCTGGCTCAACAGTAGTATTTACAAGAAGGCCATGAGCATGTGGCTAAACCACAAATTAAGTCTGATCTCAAGATACGTTTCCGCTGTGAAAAAAAACGATACAGTATTTGGTTCCATCAACAGATACATCAAAATCATAAATGTAAAGGTTCCCTTCGCGCATATGTGCTAGTCGTTCCCAATTCTAGGGGGCGATGCTCATCTCTGTTTCAAAGCCGAAGAGCCAGCACTATCTGAAGATGCCTCCGTGGTCATGTGGCTGGCATAACTAAATGCCGAAGGCACATGGAACATTGTTACCTTCCCACCAAAGGTGGTTCCTATTTTTCTACTTGCATTTTTACATGCTTTTGAACTGCTAGGTTGGCAGAAGCTGGGACAAGTCCCTCACTCCGTTACGCGGCACTAGGGATTTGAACCGCCAACCTTTCTGAGCGAGAAGCTCAGCGTCTTAGCCACTGAGCCACCGCATCCCTAACAATCAAAGATCATAGGCAGTGATTAATTCTGGTCTATGTGGTACTAGTGAGGCTTCATCTACAATACTGTATCTAGTTCTGGTTGTCACAATATAAGAATGATGCTAAGAACCTAGAAAGATTTCCAAGAACAAAGATGATGAGAAAGTTAGAGACTAAATCCTATGCACAACAACTAAAAAAGTTGGATGTGTTTATCCGAAAGAAGAGAAAGCTAAAGGGAGCCATCATAGTAGTCTCTAGAGGGGAGTGTAGATTTGTTGCCTGTAGCACTCAGGCACTGTAGCACTAAGGGTAGGAGAAGACCAGTGGGTGAAAGGTTTACAGAAATAGATACAAATTTGAAGTGAGGACTTTACTGAGTGGGAGAGCTATTAAACAATGGTAGGGTCTCTTCTGTCACGGGAAGTTTTCAAGTTTTAAAGCAAAGGTTAGACAGTCAATTGCCTGACAAAGTTTGTCATGGGTAAGGATTGAACTAGAGTATTTTCAAGATCCCTTCCAATCTCATAATTCTGGGATTCATTCGTAACCTTTCTTGACCCATTTCTTGTTTTACTGCAATTCTTACGTACCTTATAGTATTCCCACTACATTAAAATTGTTTTCCCCTGGCATATTAAGTTTCAATTTGATGTTACAAAGTAGGCAGTAGTGTGACCTTATTCACGGACATTTTCACATCTTTCAACAAATATTCATTTCTCAAAATAGACCTCATGTAACCCCACTACATGTCTAGCATTGTTATCATCATTACAAGGTCTCCTTATATGCTTAGCCATTGACTACCTTAAACCACTAAAGAAAAATCATAGTGTATGCTCTTGCAATGTATTCCCATTTAAAAGTAATTGACAGTTTCAAGAAAGAAATTTGCAAGAATTTCTGTTTAGCTAGGAAAAAGCAAATAAAATTTTGAACAATTGCATTAGGGGAAATTAACATTTTGAATGTTCAAAATGATCTATTGGATAGATTAAATCCAGTAGAATGTTTCCATCAGCCTAACTAGTAATTGGAAGAAGCAGTTTCCCTCCTTCAGTATCCCTCATACTGACAGAATCTGCATTAGAGGCTTCCTGCTTATGAGCTGATTTTGAAGTCAGTAAAAAATATTATTGTGGAAGCAGAAACCTGTTCTCATAATTTTGAGCTGGGTTTTTAAGCATACTTAATATTTTAAGGAAGTAGAAGCTGTTGGTGCTATTGATTGTTTTTCTTGCTATCTATCTCTTCCTTCAACCTACAGCCTCCCCAGCTGCCTTTACTTCCTTCATTTTATCTTGACAATTGAATGCAGTATGAGCAACCAGAAAAGCTGAGAAACCCTAGAAAATGTACAGGGAAATACAGGATTTCTCTATGCATACTCCAGTATGAGATAACTTACCGGTATGCATAGAGAAATCCTATATTTCCTTGTACATTTTCTGGTTTGGTGGCCTGGGTCACTGGAACCAGCAGCGACCCAAGCCTGCCATGCCCCCAAATCGGTTCTCCAGGTGGCGTTGTAGGCACCGCCATCTTGTCTTTTGCTTCTGCACATGCGCAGAGTATTTTTTATGTGCGCAGTGCGCACACAAGCAAACCGGCCAGTAGTGCCTGCCGGAACCCACCCCTGTTCCATGTGCTTTACACATGAGGATTTTATTTCTTCTTTTACTTCTGATAGATAGATGGATAGAAAGACAGATAAACAAATAAATGTAAACATATAAATCACTTCTCCTATGAGTGATGTGTATGCATGTGTCTATGGCTCTCTCTCTCATACATACACATACAAAAGTGTGTGTGTGTGTATTCGTGTCTATATTCTATATAAATTATATATGTATAAATACATTATGATTATATACATACAGTATATAAACACACACCATTTCTTGTTCCAACACATTAAATGAGAATGGAAAGAAAAAGTACAAAAAAGTTTTTCACCCCAGCATTATTTTGAAACAATTGTGTGATATTAAGAAAGATTTAGATTGGAAATATGTCTGCTTTACTTTTAAGGTGCTGCTCTTAATAAAATCCTATGTTGCATTGAAGTCATTAAAGGAAACATTTTTGATATTTGGTCATAGATATTCATATAATATATAGGGCTTGGTCCTGAAATTTAAATGATGCTTGCATAGTTTGCAACAGTTGGTAGTAATATTATATGTAATTTTATATGTGTTCATTTCTATAGAGGTATATTTATAAAATGACAATGAATTAGAAAAAGGGGGTGAATGTTTCTATCATTTTTCCATTATAGTCAACTAGCTGATAAACCAATGTTGTCCGGCTATTTATTTAAAGGGGGGGAAATGTCCGGACCAAACGTAATTTCTAATATTTTACTTTCCTCCTTACCAGAGTACTGTGAAGCCGTTACCAAGACAATTCCACTGTGCTGTACACTAAAAACCATTTTACGGCAGTACAGTTGAAGCCATTTGAAGGCACAACAAGCTGTATTGTAACAGAGCACACACACACCCCCGAGGAGTGTTAGGGGCTATCTTATCCCCATAATATTTGTTTCCAGAGAATAAGTCATCTGTGTACCAAGTTTGGTTGAAGGCTTGAGGCATTCCAGAGTTATGCTGGAACACACACACACACACACACACACACACACACACAGAGTGCCATCCGTATGTATGTATGTGTGTATGTGTGTATGTATGTATGTATGTATGTATGTATGTATGTATGTATGTATGTATGTATGTATATAGTTATGTACCTGTGTTTCCCTGAATACATAGGCCCCAAAATAAGCACTAGGGCTTGTTTTCGGGGATGTCTTAATTTTTTCCATGTACTTTAAAAGTACATGGAAGGCCCATTTCTTCTCAGATGCCACACAGTTTGATAGTGCCGCTCCCATGAAGTGGGGACATGGAGTTGCTCCATGCACCCCTCACCACTTACCCCAGGGTCCCCACAGCCAGGCCACCCACACTCCGATATCTGCCTCGCCTCACAAATGCGGCACCAGCGTGCTGCTCAGCCTCCTGCTCCATTGCAGCCAAGAGCAAGCAGAAAAAGTAGGCTGGTGGCCATGTGGGCTACTGCTAGATGGCCTGGCTGCAGGAGGGCCTGATGTAAGCTGGTGCGGGGCACGTGGGGCAGCTCCACCACCATTCTGTCCCACCTTGTGCTTGTGGCACAGCGAGCAACCAGACGGACTGGGCGGCTGCGCTGGCTCTTAAGTAGGACTTATTTTGATGATGGTGCTTATATTAGACATGTGTAAAACATGCTAGGGCTTATTTTCAGGGTAGGGCTCATTTTCGGGGAAACAGTATATCCATATTTAAAAGAAAAAGAGAGAATAAAAGAAATTGGACCATTCTATTATATTTTCATACTAATAAAGAAATTCCCATCTGAAAGATAATTGCGGAAAGAAGATAATGATGACTGTACTTTGCAAAAATGTGAATTAGTTTTTGTTTACTGGTGAACTATAGCTTGTGTCATAAGCCTTTATATTTCTGCATGAACAGCAGTCTCTGCAGAACTGTTAACAGTGAAGCTGTGCAATTTTTATTTTTATTATTAGCCAAATTGAATCCTTTAGTGTGCAGCATGTAATAAAGCAATGTCATCTGAAGATGCTGATTCAAACACTGACTAAAATGATATTACTTTATTTAGTTTTCAGCCTCAATATTTCCTCTTTTTCTCTCTCCCCCCACCACCTTCTTCATTTTTGTAGACATGAAGCATCCAATATGTCCTGACCACATGGCTGGAGATAAAAGTATGAATCCATCAGCAGTTCGAAGGGACTTAGAAGATAAAGGACAGAGATACGATAGGCCAGACTATCGATTAAGTAAAGAGAAAAAGAAGATGATATTTTCCTTTTGTGATGTGTGCAATATTCAGCTGAACTCAGCAGCACAAGCTCAGCTTCATTACCATGGAAAGTCTCATCTGAAAAGAGTAAAACAGCTGAATAATGGGAAGATACCTACAAATACAAGCAATTTATTTGCAAGTTCCAGCACAGGTGGTACTATTATTGTTCTTGTTTGATACTTACATAAACACCTACCATCCCTTTATGTTTCAAGGGTCAAAAATATTGAAAGTTGCAGTGTTCTGCCTGGTCCCAGTGCTGTTGTTGGAATGTGTTGTACTTCAATTCTGTAGTTTTCACTATTCCTCTCAGTCCCTGGGTAGTTGATGCACATCTGTTTTCCGTGCTAGCTGGTATAATGAAGTTAATACATTGTAGCAGAATAGACAATCTTTTCCAGCTTGGATTTGCACTTTGTCTCTCTCTAGGGAATCAGGCTGCTGATGCTGTGATGTCGTTGGAGAGGACAGGACTAACATTTTCAGATCTTTTATTACTTGTGGGAGTTAAATGGCAATAGGTTTAAGGCATCTTGTGTGCATACCACAGCTTCTTTCATGACCTCTGTAGTATCATTCCCTCAATGAAGTATTAACAGTCTCCTGGATCCAAGGAATTATTTCCCCGATTGCTGTCTGAAGGAACTGACAGGGGCAGGGATCCAGTCCATAAGTGACAGAAGACGTCTTACCACACTAGTCACTTAATGGAAGATTTCAGGTACAAGGAATCCAGGTAACTCAGTGGATACTTCGATAAATGGCCTAGATCCTGCTCACAAGGAGATGAGAAGTGAATAGAGGTGGCTTTGCTGTTAAAATGCTGCTTAATATCAAGCGTGAGAAATCAGGGAATCCAGAAATTTGAAATGATAAAGGAAATTGGCAGTAGATAAACGTCAGTGGAATTCAAGTAGGCTAGACTTGGCTCTCTTGTGGATATGAAGGGACTTGAGACTGATGACAGGTTTGACCCCTCCCTCAGGCTCAAACTGATCATCTCCTATATCACCCACCCATCCACCTTGCCCGCCCCCCCCTTCTTCCATGAGTTCTTCTATGCTGCTTTCCCCTTCCTGCTTTGTGTTCATTTGAATCAAGATCTGCTGCGAGGAGCTTGAAATTTTCAACATATGTTCTTAACAGAGTTATTGCCCAAGTATAGCTGACAGATGTGTTTCCATCTGGATAGGGTCTCCAACGTGTTCTCTAAATCTTGTTAGGAAGTTTGGCAAATTATCCAGAATGGGGGTCATTGCTTTTAACGAGTGGAAGTTCCCATTTGGCAGTGGAGTTGATTAAAAGAATGAGGATGAAGGCAACTCTTGATCTGCTGTTGGCTGCTGATAAAGATTTTGCACTGGACAGGAATATTCTCATCTTATCAGACTCTGGGAACGTGGTTACAGTTGTTGCAGAAACCCTTTTTGAGTCAGGATCTGTACTTGCTGAATCAGTTGGTGAACATTGGCCGCTAAATTCCTTACTTTGTCTTCTATTCCATCCTGAAGTTTGCTAAAAGAGTATGTGTCTGGCTTAGATCCCAGAGCTGTTGCTGCATCTGAAGCCATGGCTTGGGTGTTCCAGGGTCTGTGAAATTTTTAGTGTAGAAGGTACAGTTCAGATTAATGTCAAATGCAAGACATCAGGAAATCCAGGCATTTTAAATAAATATAAAGGCTTATTGCAAGCTTAAGCTCTCTACAAGAATCTGAACTACTGAGCCAATTGGTGGTAGATAAGTGTCAATAAAATTCAAGGTGGGCTGGAGCTTAGATCTTTTGTGGGCTTGAAGGGACTCGAGACTGATAACCCATTTGACTCCTCCCTCAAGCTCAGCTTGGTCTCTCCTACATTCTAATTGATAATGCCAACTGGGGGTGTGATAGGAGGGCTCTTGTTCATTGTTTCCTAATCTGAAACACAGTCTCAGAACAACAGCTCAGTGATTCAATAATAGCGAAGAAAAAATAGTGTTTCACGACTCACCAGTGGCGTAGCGTGGGGGGTGCAAGGGGGGCCGGCCGCACCGGGCGCAACATCTGGGGGGGCGCTCGCTCGCAGCTCTGACGATGCCATAGGTCCCTTCTCTGATCCGGTTCAGCTTCTCGAACTCCTTGACGCTCCGGCATCTTCCCAGCTGGAAGGAGAGCTGGTGAGAAGGCCGTTTCTGCGGCTTGGGGGCGCGGGGGGGGGGAAGCAGCCGGTGTGTGTGTGTCGGGGTGGGCTGGGGGAGCAGCTCCTGCCTGGATGCAGCACCAGCGCCCGGCAGGTGAGCGCGGACTACACACCCCAGCCCGGGCTCTTGCTCCGCCATGCTCTTCCCTCCGCCGCCTCCCGCTTCCGCACAGGCCAGCTGGAAGGGGCGGGCCAAGAAAGCCTGATGGGTCGCCCCTGCCCAGCCCCGCCTGCCAGCCAGGAGGGCTTGCTTCATTCCTGGCCACTGACACTCTTCTCCGAACAGGGGCGATGGGCACCTGGGCAGCCCTTGCCCGGTGCAATTGGAGGGAGGGGGCTCACCAGCCTCCCGGCCCCACAAGGCAGTCGGTCTATTCCTTCTTTCCTCAAAATCAGGGACCTCCCCCCTCGCCTGGATCCAACTCCATGCCAAGAAGCCTCTTACTCACTTTAGGAAGTGAAGAAATTCTAAAAGTAGGGCTGCTGCACCTGAAATTATAGCCCCAATATTAATTGATCTGTGCAGGTTCAGTTCTGTTCTTGACTTACTGCATTTAACAAACACAAATATTGGAAGAGAAGTTACAGTTCCCTCATTTACCTCTGGCTAAGCTTTGCCATTCCTCCTTCTCTTCCCCCACCTCCAAATGTGGCCATGAAGGTGGATTTCCATTTATGGGGGGTGGGGAGGAAATATAGCCCCCTAGGAAATATAAAAATGCTTCTTGCTCCTGACGGTCAAAAGAAGGCTGGGAGACCAAGAGGGAAGGCATGGGGGTGGGGGGTGATAAAAGCTGCATGGACCTCTCACATTCTGTTGGGAGAATTTCCTGGGTTCCAAGGAAAGAAAACACAAAAAAACAGTTGCTTGGAAAGAAGTTTCTCTATTTTATTTGGGTCTAAAATTGTTCAAAGCTTGTTTCTAGGTCAGCTGACAACAGACTGGCACATCAGCAAGGTTTATATACCTTTTTTAGCCTTTGGTGTGAGTGAAATACGTTTTTATGACCATGAGAAAGCAGGAAATATTTTTATAGTTAAAGGAAATATTCTGCTTGTTACCTTCTTTATCAGCAGAAACTTTAATAACTGCATAACATTCACCATTGGAGGGAAGCCTCTCATTTCAGCCAAATACAAAAGGCACCGGCAGTTTTAAAATTTCACACACCTCCGCTCCCTTTGCAGGTGCAAAGCAACCAAGGACGTCAGTGGCTGAAAGCTCATCACCTGCAGCCCTCTTGGAGTCCACTTAGCCGACCGTTATTGACCCTGCGCCCGCACGGCATTCAGATGAGACTCCAAGGGCATATCTGGGATGTATCTGCACACAACACTCCCCAGACACGCATCTGGGGTCTCTTCTGAATGCATGGCCGACCCGTATGGGCACAGGGTCAAGGCTACCGCCGCGAGCAGGGTCACATCGGGGGTGCGGAAAGAGGGTGCATGGCAGCTGGTCTGAGACCGGGTTGGAGTCTCCAGGGGACTTCCAAACCCGTCATCCCCAGCCAGCCAATAGCGCTGCCTGGCAGTGGCGTAGCGTGGGGGGTGCAGGGAGGGCCGGCCGCACTGGGCGCAACATCTTAGGGGGCGCAAATTACTTGCCTTGCCCCGGGTGCTGACAACCCACGCTACGCCACTGCGACTCACACTGTCATTGAATAATCCTAAATCAGGCATTTATTAATGCTCAGTCAGTTTGACTTCTTGATTTTCTCTATAAGCACTCTAGCATCAATATTGTAATTTAATTTCCCATAGGCTTTCAGTAAACCAAGGCGCCATTTGGGATTTGATGACAGGAAGACCACTCATGTGATTTCATCTAGAGTCCATCTAGGTCACATCGCAATGCAGATAGTGAACCAGTCTCTCAACCATTCCAACAGGTTCGGTCCCAGTGCAAGTACCAAGTATCAGTCAAACTTAGGTAGAAAAGGAAGTGATCTAAACATGGGGGTAATGCCCTCCCTATCCAGTTTATTGGCATGAAACAAAGCCAAAGTCCAAAGTGTGTCCACCTTCATGTGTTGCTTCTGAGTTCCACTGAGACAGGCCTGTAGTCTGCTATAGAAGCCATTGACTCCTGAGCTTAATTTGACCTGTGGCCCTCATAATGTGGACGTTGAAGTTCCCCAACATCAAAAGACAGAGAACTCTATCACCAGTTCATAAACCTGGTCTAGAAGCCCTGAAAGGACTGAACTATTTTGCCACCCTGCCAGCCATGGTCTTGAGACTGATGCAGGGTCTGAAATCCAGCCACACAGATTTCAGAATTAGCAATATATCCTTTTGCTCAGGTAGCTAATAGAGAGTAATACTTAGTAATACAAATATTAGTAATGTTAAGTACTTAATTACTAAATAGTACAATAATATTAATATAGTACTACTTAGCAATATTGATTAAAGGCCAACAGTTTTTAATAGCAATAGCAATAGGATTTAGACTCAGGGTGGATTTGATTTAAATCTCTGTCCTGCAGTGGCTCCTCCTCTAACCCACTGTTGACTCATCGACAGTCCCATTCACTTTAATGGCATGGCTGGTGATGTGGCAGTGACACAGCAAGGTGAGGGACATGGCAGGCAGCAGGTGAGTGGATACCCGCTAACAGGTGCTGCCATAATGAATCTGAAATGACAAGTATTCTTTAATATTATATTTATAAGCTGCTTAGAAGGTTTCACTTTTATTGTTCCTGCTTGCCCTTCCTCCTCACACTTACAGCCTGGTGCAAATGTACACATACATTTCTCTTCAAACAATCATACCGTTTGTACTGTACATAGATTTGCAGAACAATGAGATAAAGGAATATTCCTGAACTTTGTTTTATGAATTACTTCATGGTTACTGTGAATCATGTGTATCTCCTGGTTATTGTGTGGATCAATGGTAGTATTCAAAAATGTTTACTACTGGTTCTATGGGCGTGGCTTGGTGGGTGCGGCATGACTTGGTGGGTGTGGCTTTGGACCTGGCAGGGGAAGGATACTGATTAAGGATACTGTAAAACCTCCATTCCCTCCCGATCAGCTGGGACTCGGGAGGCAGAGGATAGATGGGAGTGGGGCAGTTAGAGGTGGTATTTACAGGGTCTTCAAACTACTCAAAATTTCCACAATCGGTTCTCCAGAACTGGTCAGAACCTGCTGAATACCACCTCTGGTGTGAATGCATCAATGCAGTGCATATTATCTCAGATTGAAGAGCTTGAATTTGACCAAAAATGTAAATATTGCAGAATATACAGCCTGATCAGTGGTGGGTTGCTAACCAGTTTACTACCGGTTTGCTCGTGCATGCGTTCGCGCGCGCAACACTTCTGTGCATGCGCAAAAGCGTCCAGGCAGGTGGGCAGAGCCTCCCTCCGCCACCACTACTGGTTTGGCTGAACCAGGCCGAACCGGCAGCAACCCACCTCTGAGCCTGATGCTACATAACTAAGCTCTATTTCATGCTGAATAAACTAAATTATTAATGTATCTTAAATGCAAAACCATCTTCAGATAGATTTTTTTTACTCCAAAGGTATTTTAACAAAATATATTTGATAAAAATTAAAAAAAAATCTGATTTAAATAAAAAATATTTTTTAAAAAAGCATCGATTTTTATCCACCCTGTGTCAGTCCTGCAGCCATCTTTTCTTTTGGATCTTTGGCCTGCCACACTTTTTGTTATTCTACTATGCATTTTCTGTTGTGGGAAAATGGGAGGGGAATTGTACGGAGTTAGTAACATAACAAAATTCTTTCTAGAAAGCCAAGGTCATCTTTTGTCTTTGCACCTCTGCACCTGACCGGAACTGGATGGGTGGAAGCTGCCAGCATGGCAGTGGAAGATTGGTCCATATAATGGACTTGTGGGTGTGAGGCAAGATCTTGGACTTTCAACTAGGTGGAAAAACCGGGAAGCCTTCAGATTCGGGTTTTCCGAAATGTGCCAACATGGCTCTCTTAATAAATTGGAACTTTGAGGAATCCTTTGCCTCAAACTCTGATTTATTTTCGGATGCTGTTTGGAACCCTGACACCCTGCTTAGACTTATATAGCACTTCAGAGTGTTTTACAGTCCTCTCTAAGCAGTTTACAAAGTCAGCATATTGCCCCCAACAATCTGAATCAATCTTGAGATGGTGAGAATCGAACTACCGAACTTTGGGCAGTTGGCAATCAGCAGAAGTAGCCTGCAATATTGTATTGTAATCACTGTGGCACCACAGCTCTTAATGAATAAGATACTCGCTTTAATTTTGCGTTTTAATAGTTGCAGTACTTTAAATGGTCCCAACTTAATCCAGTAAAAAAAAGGCTGATGTAGTTGCAGATACTGTATGGTATAGATGTTTTCTGATTCCTACCTTGGTTTGTTTTATGTAAGATGAAGTGAAGTAAGTGAAAGGATTCCTTGTAAGTGTTGGTGCCAATTATATATAAAAACATGGATGACTGTTTTATTTCAGTATTACTAATACATTGATGATTTAATTTAGGCAGTGAGTTAATATACATGTTTGTTTAAATTTTCAAGCCAGCAGGCAGAGCCTTATCCTATTTTGTTTGTTTTCTTCAGTAATGCCATGGCATTTCGGATTATAAGAAGAGATTTTCTACTTCATGGATTTATCCATATGGTTCTTTTAGCAAGATGAAAACCATTTGCTCTTGTTTTTCCCCCAGAATGTTTTTACTTCCTGAACTTTTTATAAAAGGTGACCTCCAAATGATTATATTTAAAAAGAAAATGGCATATCAGCATACTCCACATCTTTTTGAAAGGAGAAGAGGCATATCATTCTTTCTCTATTATACATTTTGGGGAAAAAAGGAGTATGGTTTAATGGTTTACTTAACCAAAGTATGGTTATCTGTTGTGACCCAGCAGGATCCTTTGCAGCTGCTGAACGACTCAGATAGCGACAAACCCTATGAGTCGGCTATGGAGGAGGTGGAGGACCCTGGGCAGGGTTCAGATGCAGAGCAGGGACCAGAGAGGCTGGTTGGCCACCAGGAGGCACCTGAGGCATGGAGCAGTGGGGAGGATCAGAGGGAGTTTCTCCCTGACGCAAGATTAAGAAGGGCGGAGAAACGAAGGCAACAGCTGCTCCGGAGACAAGCTCCTAAAAGATAATCAAGCCCAGGTAGTTGTGGTCTGGCCCCTCCCAAGAGCTTATATAAGGAGAGAGTTTGGGAGGAGGTTTTTGCAGGACACAACTGTTCAAAGTAATCGGTAGTACTTCTGGTCTGATCTGTTTTGTGTTTCCATTTGTAACAAGCTGGAGAAGCTGTTGTCTGTATCTGTCGGAGTCTGGGTTGCTGCCAAGGTTCTTATCTGTGAGTTGTGTTTGGGCTTTCAGCCAACAAGATTATAGTACTGTCAATAAAGTGTGGCATCCAGCTAAGCCTGTGTCGACATTCATTACCGGACAGAGGGGGGTCAGAACAGTTATCCATGGTCTAGCATTTTGAAATTAGTCAAGTCAATCAGTTCAGCAGTACTCTCTTCAGTAGAAGAGAGGGGACTTATTTATCTAATAAGTCAGCATGAATAAGATTTAAAATTCAGTCTTTCTGCAGCTATCCATGCAGCCTTATGAAGTCTACATTGGTTTATTAAAAGCTGAACTTTTAATTAGCTGAATTAAAATAAATCCGATAATATTCAGTATTATATAAGATGAAGGAAAGTAACAAACTAAACTTTTTCTTAATTTAGTTAGTAATTTATCAATGTTACAGCATTGTATGTCTTTCCTGCAAGGCCACAACTTGACCTATATAGGCTCTTGTCTCCAAATTTTCCCATAACAAAAACTCTCTGTGGTGGTTTGGGTTGAGAGATATGATTGGCCCAGAATCACTTAGTGAGCTTTCATGGCTGAGGGTGACTGGAATCTGAACCTGGTCCCAATAATTAAACCATTAAACCATAGTTCTTTTTTTTTTTAATGTGGCCATGTAATAGAGGAAGAAGAATGTGCCTCTTTTCCTTTCAAAAAGATGCAGAGTGCGCTGATATCCCATTTTCTTTTTAAATATAATCCTTTGGAGGTCACCTTTTATAAGAATAATATCCATCAACCTTTCTTATATTAAGATAGATGGAAAAATGTCTTTGTCCTTAAGAAATACTATCTAGAGGAGAGAGAGGTAGCTGCTTTTGAATGACTTGCTAGTATAGCAAAGTATTAATGAAGTGATAGATTTAAACTCATCTGGGGGGAACTTATTTGTTTTCATAGATTAAAAAAGATTTAACCGCTTATCCTTTGAAAGTTTCATTTTCTTTATAACTGTTTCTTATATATGTTTGGCACTTTCTAAAATATTCTCTACCTCCATCTATTTTTGTTTGGTGGCACTGATAAGACATATAAAGATCATAACCATAGTCAATCAAGCTGTCTAAAATAATAAAATTAAATAGAAATAGGGGGTCTTGCTTCAAGATTATATTTGATACAGGTAAAAAAAATGACATGTAATGCTGGCTCCCTGCTAATGAATTAAGAGCCTGACTGCACACTTCATTGCCTCTTCCTAGAGCAAATATTCTTCCCCCTTTTAGCCAAGGATATATAGCAGTGGCATTAAATTTTACATGGATTTGTATCTGACAAATATTTTTTTTATCTCATCTTCCTGTAAAAATGTTCAAGATGACTAACAACTTACAAAAGATAAAACCAAACCCAAAATTATTAAAATTTAAATTAACAACCAGCTCAGAAAAATCTTTATGGTGGTACATGACCAGGCAGTTCATAACTGCCCTAGAAAAGCGACACAAAGATGATGATTTTTGTCTTTAAAATACAAAGTGTTCTTTTAAAGGTATTATTGAACGTGAATGGGAGCCAAGCATATCTTAGTGCCAGTGACATTCTTTCTCAGCTCTGCAATTGAAAAAAAGTTATGTCTCATCAGATCCCATTGACAAACATCAAAACATCAGGAAGATATGCTAATAAACTACAGTATATACCAATAGATATTAAAGACCATAAGTTTAATAAAAACACCCCTGAGAACCCCTCATTGAGGGAGATGGGCAGTCTAAGTTTATTTGATTTATTTGATTTATTTGATTTAGAAACATGAAATATAAATAATGTTATGATAAACATATTTCATATGTTAAAATCTTCCAGGATCACTTATTGGCATCTCAAGATAAAACCAAAAAAGATTCTTATTTGAAACTGAGGTTTGCTGCCAGTTAATGGAAGCAACACTGCAATAAGTTGAATATTTGTATAACCACCCAGAATAAGCCACCCAAAGTTGCCTTATTGGTAAGATGGACAGCATAAATTTAATAAATGAATAAAAGTGAACAAATGCTCTAACAGTCTCATACAGTAACTCGGTATCCAGATAATCACATATAAGCTATGCTTCCTTGAATAAACCACACTTCACTGGGTGTACATAGCAAGCTAAGACATAAATAACAAATTTACTAAACACATTGGTTGGGTTTAGCCAGACACTATGCCAGAGGCAGTTAAACTATTTTGTGGTTTAGGACAATATATGATTTGTCAAGTTAGTATAAGGCAACTATTTACTAGGGCTTTGCAGCCTACATATTTAACTCTAAAACATGCCTTCAAATGTAGAGAAATACAACTATTGTAACTATGTGCAATTCTTGAAAGTGAATATGTTTTGCCAACATTCCTTGCAGCTTCAGAGGTGTCAGCCCTTAAGATAGACCAGGTCAGAAAACACTTCAGCAAATACTGTTGCTCTACTTTTTTTGATACGAGCTATAATAAAAGGCTCTGGGGAGCTCAACAGTTTTTTTTCCTTTCTTCCCTTCCTCTTACACTAAAGATTATTTTTTTTCTCACCCTTAATATGGTTGATGCGTATTTCCTTCAAGACCATCTCTTCAAGAAGGGAGCAGTGTGGTTTTGAGAAATGTCATGGCTGCTTTACAAAGTTGCTGGCAGGTGTTACATATGCACTCTTACTTACTTCCAAAGCAGCTTTCTGAAACCAAATGTAAAGCACTGAAGAAACCCGCTATCTCTATTTCAATTAATTTTTTTAATTTGGCGAGATCTCATTTGCGGAGAAGTTCTAGGGAATAGGCTAAATAGGGAGACAACACTACATGATCAGGAAACAGATTTATTTATTTATAGTTTTTTTTAATCTTGCCTTTATTACTTTATAAATAACTCAAGGCAGCAAACATACACAATACTCCTTTCTCCTCCTATTTCCCCCACAACGGCAACCCTGAGATATTGATGTATGAATGATATTACTTGTAATTAAACTAGTGCTGTTTTACAATGTATTCCCACCATCCCTTACCAAGTTCCCTTCAGGAGGTATGCTGGTTGGGGATTCCGGGAATTGCAATCCCAGCTGATCTGGAAAGCACCAGGTTAAGTAAAGATGGTACATAGTTCCATTAGAGCTATACATACCCACTGCTTTCTGAATCATGCACATTAATTTAATTAAAAATAGTTAATAATAGCATAAGCTCTAAGTTCCTGGCTCAGGTTTCAACCCAGCAGCAAACGCACTAAATAGCTTTACTCTGTATCCTAAAAAGGTCATTTGAAAATTGGAAAAATGACAAGAGACTTTGGCATTCCATCAACATAAGCACCCTTATCCTGCTTGTCTCAGAATTTGAGACTGACAGATGAGCAAATGAGTACATGTAATAAATCAAAACACTGGGCTACTACTACTTGTCACGTTTATTTTTAAGAGTATTTCTTGCAAATAAAGTTAATTCCTAAGAGAAATGTGTTAGTGTTTGGAAAGCTAGCTTCATATTGACTTTCGTTAATGAAAATAATTTTCCTCTCCACAAATACATCACAGGGAGGTGAAACGAGCTCTATCTTATACCCAAGAGGAACACTATCAGAACCCTAAAGATTGCTTACAACCAAGAAAGCTAGCATCTCATACAGTCTCATTAATTAGACTTGTTGATAAGAAAAGTTTAGGTTTCAAAAACGTGGAACCCAACTATGAGTACCTCAGTAGTGGGCTGCTGCCTGGTCGGAAAAACCGGTAGTTGTGATCACTGGCTGGGCTCACCCACCCACCCTGTGCTATCCTTTCCATATATAACTAACTTTCTGGCTCGTTCCCCCCATCCACACTGCAGTAACAGTAACAGAGTTGGAAGGGACCTTGGAGGTCATCTAGTCCAACCCCCTGCTCACGCAGGAGACCTATACTAGGAATTCGAATCGCCGATCCCTCTGATCGACGCAGTTGAGTTCCACGCTGCGTCTGCTGTACTCACCGGAGCTGCCTGAGTAGATTAGTTGCATGTTTGAAGCTGTGTTTCAACCCTGAAGCGGTGGGCTGAAACAAGTGGTGGGTGCGCGCACATAACCAGCGAACCTGTTGTTTATGTAAGTGCAGCCCACCTCTGGATACCTCATTTGTTAAGAGCAATGAAGCAGGGTCTCTGTGATGCCTCTTGTCTTCTTTCTAGTAGCCTCATGGCTTTGAGGAAATGGTGTGACCTGCTTCCATGAAAAGGAAGGGATGTACAGATATTCTGTCCCTATTTGTTCGTGCCTTCAAGTCATTGTTGACTGTTGGCAAATGCCTGGGCTGGCTCCTGCAATTTTCTTGGCGACATTTTGGAAGAGATTCGCCATTGCCTTCTTCCTAGTGCTGTGTGTATCTGGCCCAAGGTCTCCCATCTGGCTTTGTGCTTAAGGCACGTTTAGAACTTACAGTCTTCCAGCTTCTAACCTGTTGCCTTAATCATTGCATCAAATTGACTCTGCTGCTATATTTATCAAACTGCCACCTCCCTTCACAGACTCATTTTTTTAAAATCATAATTGCCCCCTTCCTCTCCTCTATTGAAGGTCCAATATTTAAGGGGGCATAATAGCCCTTCTGGATTCTTGCTTGTCTTCCCTTGTCTTTTTCAGAGGAAGGCATGAATATTGCAAGGAAGACAGCTTATGGACCTGTCTTACTCTCCCTCATGAATAGACATGAGATGATCAGGATAGGAGCAATAGTGATAGGGAGGGGATATGTCGAAGCAACGGTTCTAATCCTGATGATACTTAAGTTACTCTGCCGACATCAGTGATTGATGGTGGAAAGCAAGGATATGGTGCTTTTCTACAGGCAGCATTTAATTCATAGTGACTTAGGACACTGAACATTGTATACACCAGACCTTCTATGCTGAGAAAATACTGGAATATGGGTTTTGGTAGTTCCACAAGTATTATCAAAACAAGTAATGACTTATGCCAATGAAGTATATTGAAGTCTTGGATTTTTGTGGTAAAATTCAGTAACATCTGTGAGTTCATTGTTAGTTGGTGGTCTTTGAAGCATATTAAAATCCTAATTTTATAAAATCCTAATTCATTCCCGAACTGCCAGTATTCAAATTATAGTTTTGGTTAGTCTTTCAATAATAATACAGGGAAGTGTTAAATGGTGACAAATATAAAAAGAAGGATAGGAATGAGGAGAAATTTATTTAAAATGCAGTTTTGAAATTAACTAGCAGTCATGAAAATTAACAAGTGCATCATATAACATAGCTATATTTTTGTATTTATTATATTTTATCAATACGGGGAAAAATCATTCCAGTGAAGTATTTGGGTCTTTAAATAGTTTATGTTGTGTTTTAAAATATCCACAAGATGTCAGTGCAAGCATTCCTACAAAGATTGCTTTTAGCAGATTTAACCATTTATGACATTAGTTGGTATATTTCACCCTATGTCTTTTCTCTGAATGATTATTTGAAGAAAACAGGTATCATTCCAGCTGTGATCTATTTTACCTATTTAATTCTTGTTTATTTCTATCATTGACACTACTAAGACTTTTAACTTTAGATATGTGGAGCAGAGGGATTGACATTTTGGTTATATTTTATAAAACACAGATATATTGTTTACAAAGCTATTTATAATTCATTTTCACATGTGTCCAATCTCTTTCTTTTTTGTATAAAAATAAGAACGGCTAATCTACAAAGCTACTGCAAAAGGAAACTAAGGTGTTTGCTTAGCTAATCAACTATGACACATTTATGTAAATGAAATAATAAATAGGGCTGTGTATTACTGCACTTTAAAATCCCCTTTTGTGTTAATCTGTATTAATATCAACAGGGCAACTTCAGTTATGAAAAATAGAAAAGCTATTATCAAGTCCCCTTTGATTGGGACTTCTGATATAAATGGTTAGCTTAGGCAACAGCTATGCCATATAAACATAGCCAGCATTCTACAAAAATTCAGCTACAGAAAATGAGGAGATAGCCTAACTACAAAAATTGTCCGATGGTGTATTTGCAGTTAAATTGGAAGTATCCAAAGGATTTTCTGCTGGTTTTCTCCAACCCCCAAATTTATCTGTGTATTTATATAAATGGTCTATCATTGTTTTGCCCATCTTGCTGGGAGGGAGGGGGTAAACAGGGAGACCACCAAGCAAATATTTCTTTGAGTAATATAGTTGCTCATGACAGTTAGTCTCTTAACCTTGGGCTATTGTGGAGTAAAACAAAATTAACTCTTTTATTGGTTGGTTCTATATGTTTGTCCAATAGACTAGCCTCACCCAACATCCCATAATATGTTATGCAGATAAGGCCACTGAATTACATAGCCAACCATAGCCTACTATGTTATGAATACCCAGCCTTTAATTTATGGTTCATTGTACCATGTGAACCTTGAAAACTGGGTTGAATAAGTCACGATAACGTTATCCATGGTTAACAGTGCTATGTGATCACAGTGTCTACCGAAGCATCATCGCCTTAAATCTGTGGTCTTCTTTCCCATAATTTAAAAAAAAGAAAAGAAAATCATTTATCTCTTTCCATTTTCCTACATATTTGAATGACATCCTAGTGATTTTTTCCTTAAGAAATATGAAAATCATCCAGTTTGCCATTAACATTATCCACAATTTAGAAGCAAATATAATATATATATATATATATATATTCAGTTCATGTTGTATCAGAACAAAAAATGTGTGATTTGTACCTAAAATAATCCGCTTTTTATGATATTAAATCATTAAAAGGATCATTTATATAATTACCATTTGTAATAAGTTTTAAAACTATGAACTTAATATTTAAACCAGATGCACTGCAAATATTCAGTGTAAGTATATTCAGTTATTTGGTATTAGTTATTTTCTTTCTTTTTAAGAATCTCTGACCTGCAGTAACCTAAGCTTTTCTATAGAATTAGTTGTAATTGCCTTTAATTAAAAAATCAGTATCAAAATGTTACTAATGCAATAGCTCTTTTATTTGGTATTCTGAATAGTTTTTATATATAAGGATTTGAATAAGCAAATGGAATATGCTCTGTTGATCATATAAAAAGGGAAAATATAAAAAAATCTTTTGCAGGTTCCTTTTTTGGTAGAATTGAATGAAAACAGTAAGGATGAGAGATCCTTTAGACATATCCCAGGAAAGTTTTCGCAGGGTAGCATTAAAGGTTTCATTGGCATTATTAATATTCCCATACTTTTAAAATAGAAAAGAAAAAGCAACCCAGTTAACCTCCAAAATGTGCTTCAAATAATCTACAAAGATTGTGTGAAACCAATACAGAAAGTGTCATATTTAAAAGTTACAAAAAGTTTCTTAAAAATAAAGCTTACATTTAAGAACAGAGAATGTACTACTGTCTCTGATCATTTGCTTTTCTGGGTTGGAGGACATCATAGTTTATTGTCAAGATTACCATTTTCTAAAATTGTTGTATTTTGTAATATCAGGGCAACAATTTAAAAAGTTGTTTTTTAAATCAATATTGCATATGTAATATATAGTATAAAGAAATAGGCTGTATTGTATATAGTATTTATACACAGTATTTTAGGCTCATTCAGTTATTATTTAGCATATAGCATACAATGTCAGGGAAATCTACACATGTAGACAATCAAGGCAGTCCTGATAGCCTACAATTCTAGTTCATTCTGCACTCATGCAGTGAAGAAGATTCATTCAATGCTAGACTGGGCAAAGTCAACAAGAAAGTAAATGACTTTTTTTTGTTTTTATTAGGGAATAAAAAGTGGAGGGAGACTAAAACAATTGAACTGCAAACACTTTATAGATGTGACTGGCAGGCCAGATAAAAAGACAAAGTTTAGATTATATTTATAGATTTTGGGAAAGATAGAGTATCATATATAAAAAGAGCAAAAGTTCAAAAGGGAATAACAAAATAAGTCTGTCTCCTTCCAAGTCAAATTCCAAAACAAAACCAAGAGATTAAAAACAAGAAAGCAATATTATTATATATCAAGGACTTCACAGGCTAACTTTGAATAAATAAAAGTTCCTCATGTCATTAAAAAACAGTCTGTTGTTCACCACTCAACCCGCTTCAGTTTTGCATATGTGGAAGTAAAACTGCAACCAGGTTTGAGACTGCAAAGCTAGAAAGTCAATCTGGTATCTGAATTGCATTTAAATGTTTTCAAAGTGTTGGAATATGTGATTTGGTTTGACACCTGAAATTGATTTTACTGTGAACATTTAATTCAAATGGGCCTTCAATCAAATCTCTTTTCAAATGGAATCATTTTGACACTTCACATAGCCCAAGTGTGTTTGATTTATATTCTCCAATTTTGTCTTTGAAAAGTAGGTTACTGAGAGCTCGTCCTAAGATTACCAGTGAATGACATAGGAAAGTGAGTCTCCCTGTTCCTAATCTTTTGTTCTAATCAGTGCACTGGATGCCAATTGTCTCATTAATTATGCCTTCTAAGTATAAATGTTAAGGTTATACGGGGATAATGTTTGTATACAACACCAGAGAACTGCCATTTACCAAGAAGGGAAGTTTGTAGTATATGTGATGAGGGAACATGATGTATCCCACTACATATTATTGCTTTGAATTGAATAGGAGATGAACAGAGGAAAGAATGAGGACAGGATCCCACACAATGATACTGCAGAAGAGAACTATGCCCCACTGCATGTTATTATACATGAACCATACTACATATTGTTAAAAGGTTGGTATTGTTGCTCTGTTAGAAACATCTCTTAAGCAGAGTTCTCCAAGATGAAATTCTGAATCTCTAGTTTATTCAGCCGTTTACAACCTAATACACACATTTGGGAGTTGCATAGACCTGTCTAGTTTTATACTCTATATCAGTGATAGTGAACCTTTTCGGCACCAAGTGCCCAAGCCAGAATGCACATGTGCCAGAGCGCCGGAAACCCAAAGACCAGATGGCCAGCGCATTCACCCACAGAGAGGGCTCTGTGTGCCACCTCTGGCACGTGTGCCATAGGTTCGCCATCATGTCTCTATATTCTTTTTATAATCTAAAGTCACAATATCAAATTCAAATTGATATTCTAAGTGGAAATTGTATTTGAGAAGAAGTATGCATAAATCCCATTGACTTGATAAGCATTCAATATCATTTAGATCAGAGGTGGGAAATGATGGCCCTTTTATGACTTGTGGACTTCAATTCCCAGAATTCCCAAGCTGGTTCAGGAATTCTGGGAATTGAAGTCCACAATTCATAAAAGGGCCATCGTTCCCCACCTCTGATTTTAGAGAGTAGCACCCGGCACTTTAAGATTCTATTAGCAAAACTGGCCAAATCCCTTTCTCCTGCTATCTAAAATGCAAAGATGGGGAGGAGAACAAAGAGACAGGGAGAGATGAGAAGTTAAGTTGCTAAACGTGGAAAATATTTTTTTAAAAAAATATTAAGACTTGGGAATAGTGAGTAAAAGTTAAGCATGAGACAAACAATATTTTTGACTTTGGAGCTGCATTTTAGAAAGAAGACATTTTTGCCCCAGGTATCTGGCATTATTAGGTATAGAATCCCTGGCTCAACCCTGAGGTACATATTGTATATTCACTTCTATTGGATTAATGGATATGTGTGATTAAGCAATTGTTATCTTTTCAGGTATCTGTAGTTTTAAAATGCTAAATCGATATAATAAGCTGGATTTACTTATTGTGATGCTTATAATGGGGGTGGGGTATAGAAGAGATTAAAATTTGCAAGGTGCTTTATTCCAGAATAAATAAGATATTGGTATATTTGAATCATTGAACGCACTGGCCATACTCACGCCCAGTTTAGCAAAGGGGGGAAAGTCCAAATACATCACGTAGTGAGGCCGTGAGTTTGACACCCCTGCAGTAGAAGAAAGAGAGAGAGAAAAAAGGGCTATGATTTATTAAGAATAGATAATAGATAAATCGGATCTGTTAATTTAAGGTGGCAAGTTGAGTGATTTAATGGAGAAAATTTCACCAATAAATACTGAAAGAGATGAAGCCTGGAGAAAGTAGTAGGAGAGCAAGACAGCTAATTAGTTTTCCTATGGAAGCTAGGAATACCTGAAGTAAAGAAAGAGGACTAAGTACAGCATGAAATGCAGGGAAATAATTTCAGAATTTGGCCTGTATTGTAATACAAGTTAGGAAGATAAAGCACAAACTGTTTAAAGGACAGTTGAAATTTAAATGAATAAGAGCAGTTAGATAGTTTGGTTTTTCCTTAGCATAGGCTTAGCAACTTGGGGACGCATACCAAATGGAGTCATGAACATACACGTCAAGTTTGCTAGAACAGTGGAGGGGATAAGAGTGGCTGAGAGGGGATAAAAGTAAAGAAAAAGAAGTCTAGGAAGAGGTCGGAAGTTGGAGATAAATAATGGAAATAAACTTCAAGAAAGATTATTAGATTGTAGGTCACAGTACAAGCAAGATGTTGAGTGGTACAAACAGTGAGATGGGGAGGATGTATTAAAAGTGACAGTGTGATGTTCAAACAAGAAAAAAAAATCCATCATGGAAAGAGCTAAAAAGTATAGTTCTTAAAGATCAATGGAGTGACCATGGCAGCAAGTGGAAGAAATGAAAAGTGGGTGCCAGTGGTGGAAATGTAACTTGAAGACAAGAGGTAGCTAGATTTTTTTTCTTGAAGATTGAAGTCACAAGGGAACAATCTGGATGTGTTATGAAAGAAAGCAAAAGCTAACAACTCAGACAATATGGAAGAAAAAGCCCAGGAGAATGACATAGCAACAAAGCACTGCCAGAGAGAATACAAAGGCACAGAATGACTGCCAAAGATTTAAGAAGCAATCAAAAAACTGAAACATACAGGTGGCCTCCAATTTCCCTTCTGTTTGTTGGTTTCTTGAAAAAAAACCCCACAAAGAGCTCTGATAGGAGAGCAGCAGTGCGGGCAGTTTCCAAAGAGAGGGCATCTTTTGGTGTCGAAAGAAATTTGTTACAGAGTTAGCCTAACTGTTTTGTGCAAAGACATCATGAGCTGAAACAGCTGCAATGAAAGAAAGGTGGTGGATGAGTGACTGTAACAATGCTAGAGGCAACAGGGAACAGGCTGAGACAAGGGACTAAGGGGGCAAAATGATTAGAAATCTGAGAGAAAAAGAAGTTACCTACATCAAAAGAGAGAAAAGCAGTAGGGCAGAAAGTAAACACTTTAAAGGTGCGGGTCTAAAGCGTCAGATGCCTAAATTTATAGTCAATAATCCATAGTGGGACTAGAGTTTTCCATGTCCATTTATGTCTTTTGAGAGGGGTGTGGGGAGGCTTTCAGACTATTTTATGGCAGCAGGATATAAACCAGTGTTTCCTTTCTGAACATGTGCATTTTCATATAAACAAGGGGGGGGGGGGGAAACCCACAGTCAACATGTCATTTTTCATTTCTAAATCAAGCCCAATAATACATGTTAACATATTGACTATGAATGCTCCCTCTCCCTGTGGAGAATTTAGCTCTAATTTTAACACTCACACACTTTTAGGAAGATGATTCTTTATGGTTTGAAGCTATCTCCGTAGAGCCATTTCGTAATAATCTGCCTTGCTGGAGTCTGATCACTGCAGTTGATTCCATGCATTGATAATGAAGCCTGAAGATTGTTCGTTTCTCAGTATAAATCCACTCCAAAGACCTTCTACTTTAACTGTACTGTGTGTGTGTATTTCAGTACAAGTGAATGTTTGGAACTAAAATTGCTGCAATTTCTTTACAAATGACTCAGTATGCTTGTCCTTCCCTAAAATGCTGCCAGCGTGTAAAGGATTTTCAATGAGCAGTGCAAATAAGCCAGCAGTGGAGAAGGTTTGAAGCTGCACTGGTATAACAGTTTCCTGGCACACAGATGATCAGGGCTGGAGATCCAGGTCTCTATAGTATCCAACCCATCTTCTGTTGCTGGTCACAAATTGGAAGTTTTGAATTTCTAGCCTGGTTTATTTTACAAGCTGGATATTTAGCACGGCAGTACCATCATGTGGAGTGGACTTCCTAGCAGAGGTGAGCAATGCTTTTTAAAAAAATATAAACATTATTATACTCATGAATTGTACTCATTTCAAAATGAGATGCAGCCTTGTAATCCTCACGTGTTTGGAAGTGGAATTTTGTTTGTCATCTATAGCAAAAGAATACCAAGGCTAAACAAAATTATGGGAAAAACAGGTTATTATTTTTCTGATTATAACTAATCATGCATTGCAAATGCAATTCTATGTAATGGGTTGTCTCCTCTATATTGCTGGTGTAGTATTTATTACCAGAAGAGACTGTCCTGGCAGAACAGTCATTATGCATTTCAAATACATTAACAGACATCTATTGATACAATATGACAAGCTGATGATTAACTAATGAGGCTAATTAATCATCAGTGTGATTATATACTTGTGGTCAGGAAACAAACTCCAGAGCATAAAATCCTATTTATGAAAAGCTTGACTTGAACTATAAATTGCAAATGTGCCTTTCAGCTAATAAAGTTAAAAGCAAAAGCAATATACTGACATGATATGTATCTGATTTTGTCAGTATTAAAAAGATATGACCTGCCAGATATGGAACAACCTCTAGTAATTTGTTTGCAATGGTAACTTGTTTTATAAGAGGCATAAAATTCCTATAATTTCTGCCTAACAACACTTTAATTAAATATGACATTTAAACGTTGCAAATCTTTTTTAAAGACCTGAATACATTGCTGGTAATAATCTCTGGAATTCACATTATCAGTTCCTTAAGTTTAAAAACAACATGTCAGAGGATTAAGTTATGTTTACATGTCTAAAAAGTTCTGCCCAATCATTTCAGTTTGTAAATTATTCACCAAATCTTGTTATTTGCTTGCTTATAGTTGAAATGGCTATTCCTCTTTGGATGTTGGTTTTAGGGATGGGTGGTAATATCCAATAGGAAAGAAAAATTATTTCTTGTTACAGAATGAATAGTAACTCTGCAGTCCTTTCGTGAGAACCTAAGCCATCTCATGCCTTTTGCTGTGAATTTATTCACAAGGCAGTTGTTTTTATAGCTTTCAACCCCAGAGTTATGGAAAAGAATGTATATATGTTTGACAGAAGATTCGAGAATTTCTATTTACTAACAGTACATGTAAAGCATGGCTAACCAGCAGAAAACCTATTTCTATTTAGCCGATCTGTCTTTGCAAGTCCCAGGGCCACTATCTTGCTAGAAGCCACTGTGTGCTTTTGAAAGCATGAAATTAGTTTCATATACTGAGCACATGGTTTCTCATTTAGTAGTTCTTTTTATGGAAATGGCCAATTTATGGTTCACTGCCAGAACTTTTTGTCTTCTGTCAAAGCTGATAGCTTCTGCTAAGGTGTCCATGAGAGATACTAAAAAATGAAAAGAGTTAAATGGAAAAGGGAGAAAACCCTAATTAGAACTAAGAAAGGTATAATGGATTTGCAGATTTATTTCAGAATATTATTTGGATATGCCTTTTTTTCTCACCAGTGCCTGAATTTGACCTGCTTTTGTGAACATTAATAAAACTTGCAAGGAACTTTACTACATGTAAGGAGTGTTTAAAATGGACTTTTAAGCTAATGAAAAATTATTCTGTTATACTTTTTCTTATGTTCATTTTTCAAAGGAAAGATATAAAACTGTACTGTAATTCTTATTTATTTTGAGTTGGATCTAAAATGCAGTGGATCTAATGTGTTTATAATTAAGTGTGAATTCAGTGTTTCTTTTTATCAGGCAATCATTGATAATATTGATCTAATGCGGTAATTGTAGCATTCTTATTGTGGGTAAGTTGCATATATTAATTTGCATAAAAGTATGTATATGGTAGTGGTAATTCCTGAAGAAATTTAATGCGTGTACAGGTAGTTTTCAACTTACAACCACAATTGAGCCCCAAATCTCTATTGCTAAGTGAGACCATTGTTAAGTGAGTTTTGCCCCATTTTGCAACCTTTCTTGCCACAGTTAAGTGAATCACCATAGTTATTAAGTTAGCAACATGGTTGTTAAGTGAATCTGGCTTCTCCATTGGTTTTGCTTGTCAGAAGGTCATTAAAGGTGATCATGTAACCCCGGGACATTACAACTGCCATAAATTCAGTGTCTGAATTTTGATCATGTGATCATGGGGATCCCCAACCATCATATGCATGAAAAATGGTCATAAGTTACTTTTTTCAGTGCCTTATGGTCTAAAACAGTCACTAAATGAACTGTTGTGAGACTACCTGTACATATGTGTGTGTGTGTGCGCGCGCGTGTGTGTGTGTGTAGATATACATACATATAGCAAGAGATATCTAGTTGGATAAGAGAGCTGCAAACAGCCTTCCTTCTTTCCACCATTAAAGAAGTGTAAAATGGTCTTAGCATAATATTGAAAAGTTCACTTTACACTATATCCTTCTTTCTATGGGCAAATAATATATGTATGCATAAAGCTTATACAGGGCTGTGAGCCTTCAACTGAAACTCATAAGAGCAGTTACACCTTACACTGAATTCTAGCAGGCTGATTTAAAAAATTGGCCTAGTACAAATTTTGAATAAGCCTAAATATGGATTGTTTGATTTTGACTTAACATGTGAACCTGATAGTGGTGTTTTGTAAATTGTGATTAATGGCTTAGTGTGATGTTCAAATCCAGCTCATTCTGTTTAGTTTGGAAACCATGAGCATAGCTTAGCTCAGTCATTTTGTTATGTGTAAACAAAGATTGCTTTTCCTTTGAGTTGCCATATGTTAAGCAAATATTATTGCTCTTATGTTGAGTTTAAATCTATCTTTATGGCATTAGATTGGAGCAAGATCTAAACAATGGTTTTATTTACAGGTATGTTGAAATTAAACAGACAATGCAGTGAGATGAAGACAAAACTACTGTAGATAGTTCTACAGTACACTTCTACTTGTCACTTGTAATATTTCTTATATTTGGGGAATCTTATTTCCTGCAAATTATTTAGGAATAGATCAAGTAAAATTGTTATGTTATTATTCACTATAGAAACATTGAAATAAAAAAAACCTTAATAATGAATTAAATATATGTATGAGAATGTTTCCATTCCATCATTAATCAGTCTTCTACATTTGATCATAGTGTCTCTAGACCAAGGTTGTCAAACTTGCGGCGTCACATTGTTGTCACGTGACATATCGCGACTTTCCCCCCTTTGCTAAACTGGAGTGGGTGTGGCCAGTGCATGATGCATCTGGCCTGTGGGCCTTGAGTTTGACACCCCTGCTCTAGACTGCAAATGATGTTTAGTTTACCCTTCAATGGTTTTGTTTGAGGAATAACATTGTGCTTCAGAACAGGAATATATTATATAGTGCAAAGAAAAACAAAGATAGCTTTTTTTGTTTTACATATAAAAATTATCTAGAATATATAATATGAGAAAAAATCGCTTTTATCTAACATGTCTGTATTTTCCAAGTCATGGTCAATAATTTTTAATCCAACCAAATGAATTCTTATTTGGACATACATTTCACTGATCTGATAGACTTCATCTTCATCCCAAAACTCTGGATAAATTACAACTTCAGTCAACATTTAATTCATTGTTTCTCTTTGGTCTTTCCCAGTGTTTGCCAATATAGTTTTCGAAAAAAAGTATCGCTAGAATTTTGGATTGCTGGCAATTCAAATTTCAGAAAGGCATTTTATTATTTACTTTCACAAAGAAGATCACCAAGTGTTTTTAAACAGTGTTATTCTCTTCTGATAGAGCATGTTTTTTTCCAAATAATAATAATAATAATAATAAATTTGAATTTATTAGCCGCTCCCTCTCCAGACAGGACTCGGGGCGGCGTACAATAAAACATATAAAACATAAAACATATGTGCAAACACATAAACATCCAAATACACACATATACAAAGACATACATGCACGGAGGAGGTAACAAATTACATCACATTTAGACAGTTAAAAGTCACCATTAAAATACCCCATTAGTAATACCACAATTTAAAATTTAAAAGGACTGTCAGGAGGAATAAGAAAAAATTTACGGTTGAGCCAGGCCAGATAATTGAAAGAGGTGGGTCTTCAGCTGTACACGGAAGGAGCGGAGATCGGAAGTAATCCTGATGTCACGGGGGAGGTCATTCCACAGGGCTGGGCCCATCACAGAGAAGGCTCTGCTCCTGGGTGTCGCCCCCCGACACTTTAGCGGACGGCACCCGAAGAAGTCCCTCTCTGTGTGAGCGGATTGGTCGTAGGGATGTATGGGGCAGGATGCGATCCTGCATGTAACTAGGTCCTGTGCCATGAAGCGCTTTAAAGATCATAATCAAAACCTTGAAACGCACTCAGTAGACTACAGGAAGCCAGTGCAGCTCGCGCAGGAGAGGTGTTACAGGGGAGTATCTAGTCCTCCCCATAATCACCTGCGCGGCCGCGTTCTGGACCAACTGCAGTCTCCGAGTGCATCTCAGGGGAAGCCCCATGTAGAGAGCATTGCAGTAGTCCAGGCGAGACGTCACCAGCGCATGGGTGACTGTGCGTAGGGCATCCCGGTCCAATAAGGGGCGCAATTGGCGCATCAGGCGAACCTGATGGAACGCCCCCCTTGCCACGGCTGTTACATGGTCATCCATGGACAGCCGGGCATCCAGGAGGACGCCCAAATTGCGCACCCGTTCCATGGGGGCCAGTTGCTCGCCCCCAATGGCCAGAGATGGAAGCAACTGGTTGAACCGGGAGGCCGGAAGCCACAGCCACTCCGTCTTGGAAGGGTTGAGTTTTAGTCGGTTGCCATCCATCCAGACCCGTACGGCCTCCAAACACCGGGACATCATTTCAACGGCCTCGTTGGGGTGGTTCGGGGTGGAAATGTATAGCTGAGTATCATCAGCATACAGATGATATCCCACCCCAAAACCACGGATGATCTCGCCCAGCGGTTTCATGTATGTGTTGAACAGGAGAGGCGAGAACACCGACCCCTGTGGCACCCCACATGTGAGGGGGCTCCGGGTCGATCTCTGCTCCCCTGCCAACACACGTTGCGTCCGGCCAGAGAGGTAGGAGCCAAACCACCGTAAAACGGTGCCCCTGACTCCCAGCCCCTCTAGCCGGTGCAACAGGATACCATGGTCGATGGTATCGAACGCCGCCGAGAGATCTAATAGGACCAGGATAGAGGAACAACCCCTATCTCTGGCCCTCCAGAGATCATCAACCAACGCGACCAAGGCCGTCTCCGTGCTGTGCCCGGGTCGGAAGCCGGACTGGCGCGGGTCTAGATAATCATTCTCCTCCAGGTGACGTGGAAACTGTTGTGCCACCACACTCTCTACAACCTTCGCTAAAAAGGGAAGGTTGGAGACTGGACGATAATTGACTAGATCCGTTGTGTCCAGGGAAGGCTTCTTGAGCAGGGGCCTCACAACCGCCTCTTTCAAGGCGGCCAGAAGAAACCCCTCACCCAACGAAGCGTTCACTAGGCCCAGGAGCCAGTCGCGCGTAACCTCCCAGGATGCCAGTACAAGCCAGGAGGGACACGGGTCCAATAAACATGTGGTAGGACGCAGACGTCCACGCAACCTGTCCAAATCCTCGATGGCAACCGAGTCAAACTCCTCCCAGAACGGTCCCTCAAGACTCACCTCGGGCGTCTCCACTCGACCACTGAAAGGGGCCCATCCCATCCGGATTTGAGCGACTTTGTCCTGTAGATAATTCCCAAACTCCTCTGCTCTGCCCTGTAAAGGGGCTTCCCGCGGTCTCTCAAACAAGAGGGAGCGAGTCACCCGAAACAGGGCGGCAGGGCGGTTATCTGCGGACGCAATAAGAGCGGCACAATGTTGATGTTTGGCCGCTCTTAATGCCACAAGGTACGTCCTCAAATAGGCTCGTGCCTGTGCTCGGTCAAATTCGGAACGGGAGGATCTCCAACGACTCTCTAGGCGTCTCTTGTGGCGTTTCATCACCCTTAGCTCCTCGGCAAACCAAGGAGCCAGGGTGGTTCGTCGCCGCAGGAGAGGCCGCAAAGGCGCCACCCGGTCTAGGCCCCCGGTAGTCGCACTATTCCAGGCGTCTACCAGGTCCTCCACTCGGGGGCGGGTCAGGTCCACAGGAGGTGGCCCAAGCTCCGTCTGGAACCTATCTGGTTCCATCAGGCTCCTGGGGCGGAACCATCTAATACCTTCCGGTTCCGCCTCCCCGCAGCGGGGGGTAGCACCGGGGAAGTCAAGCCGGAGAAGTGAGTGATCTGACCATGACAGGGGAATAATAGTTGAATCCCCTATTCCCAGATCACTCGTCCACTGGCCAGAGACAAAGACAAGGTCCAGCGTGTGGCCTCCCTCGTGAGTAGGGCCCTGAATTAATTGGGTCAGGTCCATGGCTGTCATGGAAGCCATGAACTCCCGAACCCCCTCAGACGCTTCTCCCATCGACGGCAGGTTAAAATCCCCCATCACTAAAAGTTTGGGGGTCTCAACCGCCACCGATGAGATCAGCTCGAGGAGTTCAGGCAGGGCCGCTGATGTATAGCGAGGAGCCAGGTATACTATCAGCAGGCCCAACTGCCTCCCTGGGCCCCATCTCACGACAAGGGACTCACACCCGGATGTCTGCGGCACAGTGAACTCTCTCGGCTCCAAGGAGCCTGCAATTGAAATGAGACAGACATTTAAAAGAGAGCCAGCCAGAGGTTTTTGGAGGGGAAGAAGTCTAGACTGTAATGCATGTGAGAGGGGGAAATCAGAGCCATTGATGTGTGCTACCTAAATGTCCCCATCAATGTTTCATGAGTGGCAAGTGCATGAAAGAGGCAGGAGAGGAGAATCTATTGATAATAATTGTCATGATATACAAAGCTCTTCCTTCTTATGGCCTGCAGTGTGGAAGGATGTGTAGAGGATAACTCAGTGGACACAGTGCAAGAGAGTGAAGAATCTGGGGTCTCCTAGCCCTGGACTGACTGTTAAGCTGTGAGTCCAGAAGTATTTCCAAGTTGTTCACCAGTTCTAGAATGGAGAAGTGCTATACCAGTGATAGCGAACCTTTTCGGCACTGAGTGCCCAAACCGGGATGTGTGTGGCTGGCGCGTTCATGCCTATTTTTGGCTGTTTTCCAGGCCAAAAGCAGCCTGGAAAACTGCCTGGGTTTTGGCTGTTTTCCAGCGCTCCAGCACCCATGAAAACCAGCTGTCGCCGGAAATGAGAAGAGCAGCTGGCAATGGCGCATGTGCCCACCGAGCTGGCTCTGTGAGCATGCCATAGGTTCGCTATCATGGTGCTATACTATCTGTGACCAATAATGTAAATGCCCTTGACTCTAGAAGACCAAATAGCCACAGTCACCCAGGCTTGTCAAGATTGAGCTGAAGTCTGTTCCTCCCCATCCAGACCTGAAGAGCCTTGCTGGTTATTGTCATAGCTGTGATTCTTCCTTACATATGCAAAACATAAAATAATTGAAAGAAATGATGATAAATTATTAAAGTTTATTTCAATAAAGATAACTTAATATTTAATTTTGCTTTTTTGTTAATTTTTGTTAAAATAAACTTTAATATAATTTTAAATATCACTTTAAAATGGAGAGGCTGGGAAGGTATTCACAAATGCAACTAGAGTCATTACTTTATTTGCTAGTTTGGTATTTTAATGATTAATGCTAATATTTTAGTTTCTACAGAACTTTCAGAATGTATATTGAATGATTCCTGAACTTTGTTTCTATTATCAGCTTGCTTACTTGCTTATATGTCATCAGGCCAATGTCTACTCTTACAGACACATCGATAGATTTTTCTCTAGGACAATTTGTCCCCAACCTGATATTTCAGGTTATTTTCTTGGTAAAGTACAGAGATGATTTACCATTGTCATTTAGTTAACTTTAGCTGTATTAAAAAGGAGAGCCAGAGCTGTCCCATTAAAGGTTTTTGAAGTTTCTCTGATGTTTTCCCCATATGAATAAATTATTTGGTTGTCATAATTCACCATCATTTGGGTTTTTCACTGCTTTGCTCTCAAATATATATATTTTCGTAGATTTTCACGGGTGAAGGTATGCTGGTCTTGTTGTATTCGGGTCGTTTCCCGTGTAACAATCTTACACGGGAAAAGACCCGAATACAACAAGACCAGCATATATACACGAAAACATATATATATATATATATATATATATATATATATATATATATATATATATATATATATATATATATATATATATATATATATATATATATATATGCGCGCGCACACACACACACACACACACACACACACACATATATATATATATATATATATATATATATATATATATATATATACACATACATACACACACACACACACACACACACACACACACACACATACTTTATGTGAATTAATGAAAATATAATAGTCTAATGCGAGTTGGTGGATGTATCTAGGATTTTGAAAGTATTTTACAGTAATTCTCATAAAATAATTTCCATGCTTGGTATACCCAATCTCAAAACACTCAATTACTAGGACACAACTGGTGAAGTGATAGTTGTACATGTGTTATATGCATGCCAGAAGCAGGAGATAAGCAACAATGTTCTCTTGTTTTCCCTTATTTCTAGAAGTAACTTCTGATATGGTGTGGCAGTAATTATTTCTGTTACTCTGTTACTTGTCTTTCAGTAAATTTTTAATTTAATTATCTCATACGTCACCTGTGCTACCTAAATATATCAAGTAAACATGTAAAATTCATTGTAAAAAAACCACAGCTGCACTACACAGGTTGTTGCTTAACAAGCATTGTAGCTTTCCAAAGTGTTTCTGCCACTTCAATAGATGCCAAACCTAGTCCTGGAGTTTAGCCACTCACCATCTTATTTTCTAAAAATGCTTCCAGGAATTAAATCATATCCTATTTTTTATAGTAGTGCTTTTCTGTAAAGCATACTAACTTTTCATTTATTCCCATTTATTAAATTTTAAATAAAAACAGCTTTAAAGAAATCCTGAGGATTAGAAAGCCTGGTGCCAAGGCAGATGTCGCCTATCACATTGGTGCCCTTAGGCATTGTGTTGGACAGAACATGGGTTTACTGTAGATTTCCAATGTAGGTTATTATTTAGCTTTCACTGCCTTTAGTTAGAGAAATTATAATGTTATAATTTCAACTATCACAGTGGGAGTTGGCAGCCTAGTTTGGCTTGAAAGCTAAGTTGATTTCAGGCAAACGTATCAGAAGCTACAGCAACAATTGAGGAAGGGCAAAATATGGACATACACCCTGTCAGACCAGTTTCTTTAGAGTAGTCATGCAGTTTCTCATGCATGTATGCATGCATGCATTTCATTCTTACATACTTGTACAAAGATTTCCAGAAATACCTAACTGCAATTATTAGGCTTTAAAATACATTATCCTTGAACCAGTAGCTTCTATTTTGAATCCTTCCAGAAGTTGTAATGGATTTTATGGGAGAGAATTGCAGTATTTGGGAGAGATTAAACTTAAAGGAAAAACCAACAAAGTAGATGAGAAACTCACAGGATTTAACAGTGAATGTTATACGATTATATGTTCAGAAGTCTTCCTGCTCACAAGTCTGTGGTCTAAAATGTGAATGAGCTATTTTGTTTTGTTTTGTTTTAGGTCCACCTATTTGCCATGAGATTTTGGGGACTAACAACCAACTAAAAACATCAGCAATATTAACAAAACAGCAATTAATATCACATTAAAGGCAGCTTATATATCCACAAATCCATAAAAACTATGATATACCGGTAATAGCAATAGTACTTAGACTTATAGCCTGCTTCACAGTGCTTTACAGTCTTCTCTAAATAGTTTACAGAGTCAGCATATTGCCCACAACAATCAGGGTCCTCATTTTACCAACCTCAGAAGGATGGAATGCTGAGTCAACCTTGAGCCTGTGAGACTCGAACCGTCGGCAGTCAGCAGAAGTAGCCAATGCTTTTTAAAAAGGCTGGCCTAAATTCTTGGCCTTTTTGCAATTTAGAAGCCTAGGTCAGAAGTAATTTCTGATCTCGAAGATGGTCTCTGCATGTGGGCAGCCCTTATACCGATTGGCCTTTTTTATTATAATAATAGTGAACACATTTCAGTTACACCACAGTTATAGAATATTGACTCCAGAATTATAGAAGGTGCATACATGCCAATAAGATATTGGAGAAACTGTGTGAGTCCATCTCATGTATATAGCTTGTCACAAGCAAATGTTAAAATGCTACTGTTCATATTTCTAGTATAAATAACTCAAAATCAATGTTTTTATAGAGAAACAGTATATCCTATGCTGCTGATGTTTTTATGACAATCTGTGATCCATTGGATCATTGTTTAGAGATATTTCTTTACTACCACTCATGTAGTCCCTGACCCTTGTGCACCTCCTCACATCCCTCAGACTCTCCCCAACCTCTGTTGCACCCTCCCTGACCCTTGCCACACCTCTCAGGCACCCTCACTAACTCGCACTCTCATATCCTCTCCTTCACCTGCTCTGTGCCTCTTACATACCTCTGCACACCCTCCTCCACCCTTGCTTCATCTCTCTCATACACCCCTTGCTTCCTCCCTCACCTAGCAGCAGCCACATACCTTGGACTTACAACTTACTTCCAGCTTCCCAACTGACTTATGGGAAACTGGCAGGGAACATTGGAAATGATTATCATGGCACTGCAGCAGTACAGCAGCATTGATAGACTCATAATTTTCCAAAATTTCAATCCCATAGGAGTCATCGCTCCTAGATTTTGGATGCATTCACTGAGTTAGCCTATTGGGATACCTTGGTTCAAAAATGGTTGCCTACGATACACAGTTTTTCCCATTTGATTATAAACAGACAAGAGACTTTTAGTAGTATTCAGATTTATTGTATTTCACCTTTTAGATGCTCAGAATTTGTGAACAAATAGTCAGATTTCAATTTTTGATTGAGGCATCATCCTCAAACCTACAGTCCTATAAATATTTACTGCAAAATAAATCTCAGAATAGAGAACACTCCCAAATAAGTGTGCACAGGACTACAGCCTAAGTGAAAATATTGTAGTCACCTCTCATTAAAACAGGTTTTCATCATTCCCTCTGTGAGCATAATAAATTTCTTTGGCCAATGATATATATGTACAGGAAACAGTTCTAAGACACTATAAATTGATTGAAGGTCAGCACCCCTGTAAAAATCATTGACTTGCCTGAAGTTAACTTTATAGATTTCAACAGCAGTTAATCTAATAGCACAAGAATAGATCACGTTTTTCCCCCACACTTGTTCATTGGCTAATGATTCAGTCTGATGCACTTTATTTTTGTATATGTCTTCTCTAGCGGAGTAAGATCTTGCATACAGAAAAAAACACTAGTACAGGGGTGCAAAACTCACATCTCGGCAGCGTCATGTGACATATCAGGACTTTCCCCCCCTTCGTTAAACCGGGCGTGGCCAGTTTGACAGCCCTGCTCTAGTATCTTTAAACTCTGAAAAGGTGTAGGAATGATGTCACATCTATGATGCTCTACTGCAGTTCCATATTCAAAAGATGTTAATAGCAAAGGTGAATATTGTTTTATGAAACTTAGTAGTCCAGGTCATTGTAGTGAAAAGGAAGACATTCAGAATTTATTGGGGTTCTATATTGTATGACCTAGTATTAAACAGAATTATGTTGCACTGCCATGATTACTATCTCTGCTACAAGTGACGTTAGCCGCATTTCTGAAGCTGACTTAGATTCTACCTTTTTAGCTTTCTTTCCAAGGGCTCAGTTTTTCCCCTTATTCTTAAAGGTTTTTGCTTGGCTGATACACATTTACACAAGAACGCAGAGAGGCTTATGGGATGTGTATAAAGGTGACCTGTTGTTCCATCTCTCAAGATAGTGTCAATGATTTTTGAGTAACATATCTGTACAAAAGAAAGTCAAGGATAAGTAACTTAGTTATCTAGGCATATATGATTCTTCCTTTACTAACAGCACCTGTGACTTAGGTAAATGTATTATGTATTTTTTCCCCCAGCATTACCATTCTTTTTTTCTATTTCCATATTACTACCAGATGCAAATTATATATATAGCAAGGCCTGTTTTAGGAGAAGATGGAATACCTCTTTTAATATTGGACCAGATAAAGACAAAGGTACCCTGTTTCCCTGAAAATAAGACCTCCCCGGATAATAAGTCTAATCGGGCTTCTGAGCATATGCGCTAAAATAAGCCCTTCCCCAAAAATAAGCCCATCCTGAAAATATTGCAACACATTAGCAGCCATAAGGTGACCACGCTCGCCGCCTCTGACACCTAAAAAATAATAAGACCTCCCCGAAAATAAGGCCAAGTGCTTATTTCATGGGTCAAAGAAAATAAGACCCTTTCTTATTTTCGGGGAAATACGATATATGGTCTCAGGCAAAGGCTGGACTATGAGGACTTGTTAAATAATAGTAAGGCTTCTACAGTGTGCAATTAAGGGGTTTTGTGGATGAACCCTCAGAGGCTACAGCCAATATTAGCTGCACAGGTAGTTCTCAGTTAACGGCATGTTGCTGCAGTCACATACATGCCATTTCAGTGCTTTGCAACCAGCATGCATATTTGACCATTGCAGGATTCTCACAGAAATGTGATAATCCTTTGCAAGTTCACAGCTGGCTTTCATCAAGCAAAGTCAATGGAGAACTGGCAATAAAATTGCAAATCATGATCATATAAAATCTCACGTAATAACCATGGGTGATTTGCTTAATGACCATAGTAGAACTGATGTGCGTCGAGCACAGTCACATGATGTTTTGCTTAACAACCACATCACTTAACAAGAGTTGTCAGTCCCAGTTGTGATAGTTAGGCGAGGGCTATCCATAATGAGGAATAATGTGAGTTGTAATTTAAGAACAATTGAAAGTGTGCAGATTCTCTTCCTCTGATTTAAGCAATAGAAAGTTAAGTTAGAAACGTAAAATACTTTTTCTTTGGATTCACCTGTTCAAATCTCATTTGCAAATGGAACTATCCAATATATAGAACTATTTCCTATCATTTATTAAACTGCTTTAACTGATCTTTTGTTTAGCATTTGCTTTCATGGAATGTCTCTTTTTCTGTCTGTTTTGGATTCATCTAAATTAAAACAAATTTCTGGTTTATGAAAACTTGCCTTAAAATACACCACAGACTGAAAGACAATTATATTTATCACAGCTATTAGCAGTTTGAGGAGTGTGTCCTTAGGCTTCATACTGAAAGCAGTTCTGTAATTGGTGCTGCAGTGTTCCACCTGTACTAGGCAATCTTCCAAATCCAGAAATTGAAAGTGAGCACTTATTATAGATGAATGTTCTCTCCCTCTGTTAATTTAGAATTGCAATTTCATCTGGTCCCATACAAATCAAAAATTGGGTAGTAAAATCAATTATATTAGATCACAGACGGCATGTAGTTCATCCATTTTCTCATATAAAATATATCCATGATGTATGACTTGGATAGCTTCTCTTTTGTTCTCTTAAAAGTTTCACATGGATATTGAAATACTGCTCATCAGTATAATTATTAACCGTAAGTGTATTTATGTCCCCAGTATACCCAAAAGCATATACACTGAGTATATTTCCCCATGACAGCGAACAGTAAGAAAAGAATTGTGGCTTTCTATAATCTGTGGTAGGAGAAAAGCTAATGTTCCATCTCAAGGACATTGTTAGACCTTGAATAGCTGCAGTTTTTCACACACCCAGTTTTATAATGACATATATGGGAAATAGTCTGTATATTTTCTTCAATTTTCTATTCCAAATTGGTTAAGCGTTAGGTAGTTTAAAAAAAAAAGTTTTTTTTAAGTTCAATGTGTAGATTACTAGGTGTTAACAATCAGTTTTAAAAATCATTTTACTTAGAAACTGTCATTAAGATTAGAATTCTAGGAGTTACATGGCTCAGATGATGGGCTCTATCAGATATCGATCCTACTTGTCCCTTCAGCACATTCTTTTCAAATCCCTGTTATTCAAGTATTTTCCATATCTGCAAATTTAACAATGTTTTTCTCCTTGGCAACTGAAGTATGTGCTACTCCTCTCCTCAAAAAAAAAAAAAAAAAAAAAAAAAATCTCCCAGCTCATGTATGCAGTAAATTAACAACTCAGAAAGTTAAATTTTAACATAGTGTTGCTGGAGAATATGGGGAATTTCCTGTGCAATATTTAGAGGCAGTTTTTGTATAATAGAGGAACATTTTTAATTCCTTTTTGTTTCATAGAAGCTGATGTCATCCCTCTGAGGTAGTCCAGACAAGAAGCACACTCAGGAATCCTAGCTCTATCTTTGTTGTAAGGTTGCATTAACAGACTCTTGCAAGATTGAAAGCATTTCTTCCCTCTTTTCCTTTTATTCTCCAGAAAACTAGGGAGACTAAACTAGCCTTCTAAAATCCCATGGTAGGGGTTGATAATAGGGCTGTTTGCTCCTGTCATGTTTGGTCTGCCATTTAATCTTTGGTGTAGGACTCTGGCCTTCAACTGTGTAATATGTAAACAGATTTTCTGTGTAACTTGGTCTCTAGGTTGGTGTTTCTTTTGTCAGTGTTCTTTTTCCAGCCCTATGCAAAGTGTATTCTCTCTTTTTAAAAAACATTTCCTTATTCCATGTTTATTATTTTGATAAATAACTCAGGGTGGCAAACATATCTAATATTCCTTCTTCATTCCCCCCCCCCCAATAACAATCCTGTGAGGTGGGTTGGATTGCCAGAAAACGATTGACCCAGCCAGCTTTCGTGGGATTACAACTCATGGTCTCCTGTTTTTTGGCCTGGTGCCTTAATCTGTAGACCAAACTGGCTTTTTATATTCCCTTCTATTTTTATTTTATTCTCACTTTTACTAAATTATGATCTACCGTGTTTCCCAAAAAATAAGACAGGGTCTTATTTTCTTTTGACCCCCGAAATAAGCTCTTGCCCTTATTTTTGGGGAGGGCTTATTATTTTTGAGGTGCAGGAGGCGGTGAGCGTGGTCACCTCATGGCTGCTGCTCTGTTGCAATATTTTGGGGGGAGGGCTTATTTTCAGGGAAGTCTTATTATTTTTGAGGTGCAGGAGGCGGCGAGCGTAGTCACCTCATGGCTGCTGCTGTGTTGCGCGTCGCTGGGCCTGCTGCTCTTTTTTCAGTGGCCATTAGCAATGACAGAGGGGCGCGGTGGCTAGGGTTGTGGGAGCAGCCATTAGGTAAGGGCGTGTGGGGTGCATGGGACATGTTCCCCCTCCCTTTCCCCCCCTCTGGCCTCGCCTCCTCATCTCATGATGTTTGCGCAGCAAGCAACCAGAGGAAATGGCGGGGACTGGCTGCACATGCGTTTAAATATTTTTGGGGAAGTCTTATTTTTGGGTAAACAGGGTTTGGTCATCAGTACATAGATACTCTGTGTTTATGACAGACACATGGAGAGTGATTTATCATATGAAACTATACTAATTTGAAAATGCCACAATTTTGGTATGGATATTTTAAATGAAATATAAACTTTCTTCTTTCTATCAGGGCAACTACAGGAAGACCCCCTTGATAGGTGACAATGTGGTTAAATAGTTGGAGGTTCATGGGAGCTTACATATGTAATTAGTATCCTGCATCCTTTTGCATTTCTTTTCATGGTTCCCATACTCCTAACGCAGTGGTGGGCAACCTTTTTTTTCAACTGAGCCAAATCTCGCCAAAATCACGATTGAAATTTATTTTGAGAGCCACATTTTTAAAACCGAAAATACATAGGATGGTACACTGTTTTTAGTTTCAATAAACTCTGGCATTTGAAGCACGCAAGTCTTAAAGCTGTCAAGTTACAAGATCCTTGCATCCCTAACCCTTTAGGAAAAAAACCCCAAGGGGTCTTCAAACCTGACAGCTTTAAGACTTGTGGACTTCAACTCCCAGAATTCCTCCTCCAGTCATGTTGGCTCAGGAACTCTGGCATTGAAGCATGCAAGTCTTAAAGCTGTCAAGTTGCAAGACCCTTGCACCCCTAACCCTTTAGAAAAAAAACCCAGGGTCTTCAAACCTGACAGCTTTAAGACTTGTGGACTTCAACTCCCAGAATTCTGAGAATTGAAGTCCACCAAGGGCATCAATCATATTAGCCCAGGCAGGGATCTGCAAAATTGGCTCTTAAGACTGGTGGACTTCAACTCCCAGAATTCTGAGAGTTGAAGTCCACCAAGGGCATCAATCATATTAGCCCAGGCAGGGATCTGCAAAATTGGCTCTTAAGACTGGTGGACTTCAACTCCCAGAATTCTGAAAATTGAAGTCCACCAGTCTTAAAACAGCCAACTTTGCAGACCTCTGTGTTAGCCCAAAGCAGGGCGCTGGGCGGGCCTTGCTCCCCCATTGGTGGAGCCCCAGGAAGCGAGGAGGGAGAAAAAGAGATGGAGGCCAAGGAGCTTCTCCCCCCCCCCGCAAAAATCTTATCAGGGAGCCGGCGGGCAGTAGCAAATTAGCTGATCACGCGGCGTGATCGGCTAATTTGCTACTGCCCGCCCGGCTCCCCGGTTAGATTTTTGCTGGGAGGAGGCGGGGGGGAAGCTCCTTAGCCTCCGTTTCTTTTTCTGCCTCCTCGCTTCTCGTCCCCGCCCGACTTCAGGATCCTCCCTAATCATTGTGGGTCGAAAAGAAAAAACGGAAAGAGGCGCTTGTTTTGAAGTGCCCGAGAGGAGGGAGGGGAGCGGGCACCCGGCACACAGAAGAGCCACATTAAAGTGTGTAAAGAGCCGCATGTGGCTTGCGAGCTGCGGCTTGCCGACCACTGCTCCTAACGCTATTAATGAAAAAAGAATCCATATAAAAAGGAAAAGGAGTGACAGGTTGATTTTTACATAGGCAGCTGAAAAGTATACTGTGGGAAACAGCAGATATTTATTTCAGATCTTTCAGATTTGTTTATGTAATATTGTTAGTTGATATCATTAACCAAATGAACCATAGGAATATTTTAGATGGTTAAGAATGAGGTATTATTAATAGTAATATTGGAAACTTGAGCGATCCCATACTACCCATTTCATTGAAGGAGGTATCAGCAGATCCAAGGAAAAAGCAGTGTTAGCAAAACTATTTCTCCAGCAAAACCATTAGGAAAACTAACCAGGGAAGATCATAGTGCAGCTCAGTGGTGATTAAGCAGTGAGCATTAAACAGTTTCTAACTGTTCTGCAGTCAAGTGAAAAAAAAAATCAGAAGGTAATGAAAATATTATTTGACTAAAACACTGAATATGATAGTTGCACTGCTGATTTGTAGGTCCCAATTGGTTAAATTTATTCCCCCTCCCCAATCCGGCACTCCATTGTAGGATATTAGGTAGAAATGATTTGTTCGAAGATCATTCAGCTTTTCAGAGCAACAATGCTTTCATGTAGTCAGAGGTGTGAAAAATACTTCCAACTCAAAAGTTTTAAGCCTGAAACACTCAGTTCTAACCAGATCCTGACAGTTCATTCTTTCATCTGATGCTAACAGATGCCCACAAATAGTTTTTCAGCTTTGAGAAATGGCAGAAATCATCCAGCACCATGTATGGATTATAGAGTAGATAGGGTAAGACATTGCAATTCAACTTTGCAATTGATTCCTGGTTGCTCATGAGGATTAAGGCCCGATGTCATATTGCTTTAATCTTTTTTCATGTGCTTCTGAACTCTGCTTAATATTGTTTCAAAGTGTCACGACAAGGTGGTACTCTGAAGTGATACAGTAGTAGTACCAGATTCAAGGAAATTCATGTAAATAACATCCTATGCCTCTCAGAAAACTATCAATGAGCTTTCTTGCCGAAGCATGGATTTTGCATTCTTTTTTCTTAGGTGAAGCTTTGCCATGGTAGTCCATGGACCGATGCTTTGTTCTGCATCATAATGAGGAGCCCATGTTTTTTTAACTGTCATGAAATTCCTCATCTTCTTCTCATAGTATGACAACAACTGTTGGCAAGTTTCACCTCTTGAAGCTTTTATATCCGCCGTCAGCATGCAAGGAACCCATATTCTACAAACTTTCTGATAATGAAGAACAAAAGTAATATGGCATACTCCTGTGAAATACCAAGCTTGACAGCAGTTTTCTTTTGAATGATTCACCAATTGTTCTTAATCAGTTAATCAACAGTTTTCATGTGAAACTTGTCAGTTGCTATCACAGGTTATCCACTTGTTCTTAATCACACAAATCAGCTCTTCCCAGATTACCATATTTACATATATATTTTTTGCCCAGTGATGCACAGGATTCACATCAACACAGTCACTATAAACAACTCGCACAATGGTTGAATTGCAATTACAGGACTCATTTGAAAGTTAATCACAGGGTATTGCTTAAAGCATTCCAACAAGTATTTATTGCAAACTTTGGTTTCACAAATAATAGCAATACATATTTTCTCAGCAACATCCCAATGCTAAACAACACATCAGAGCTTTTAGTACATCGCTGCTGCTATCTGTTTATTTGCAACATTGAGCCATTACTTTTCATGTAATCCTCCTATATACAAAAAAATCTGAATATTATATTGATGATGATTAATGATTAGTTCCCTTCACTGTGATATTATCTTAATGATAAATATGCTTGTCTGAGCATTGATTCATATGTGTTATTACAGTTAAGAGAACTTTTTTTTTTTATCTTTGCAACTCTCATGAAATATAACTCATAAGATTATTAGGGTGATTTTGGTTAAGTGGACTTTTGAAAAGTAGTTTGTATTAGTCCATCTCAGTGATGGCTAACCTTTTTGTTGCTGGGTGCCAAAAATGCAAGGGCATGTGCACAAGTCTGGTAATGCAAAAATGGTATTTGAGTGTGGACTACTCATGTGAACAATATAAGATGGATAATTGTCACGTTTGTTTAGTAATGATGGAACCACAATTTTGCATGAGCTGCAGTGGCATTATTCTCCCTTTAGAGTGTGCTTAGATGGGTTATCAGCAGTGTAAGTGTGAATTTATAATATATATGCTAATCATTTACAAAACAATTTATTAAATTTGTATACCGCCTGACTCCCAGTGACTCTGGATAACTTAAACAATCAAAAAGAAAAGAAAAACCAACAGAAGATGGCAAGAATAACAGAATGGATTAAATGAAACAAGAGGTCTAGCTCTCCCTTGCCAAAAGCCTTTTAAACCAATATGTAATATTTCAAAGGTCAATGAATGAAGTGGGCTTTTAGCATTCGGATAATTTGCCTTGGTAGCAATTAAGTATCATCTTTATGCTTACTCCAGTTCTTACATTTTCTCCTTCTGAGAAAATTGCATTTGATGTGGAAAATTCTAATTTAATCCATTTTCATTTTTTTTAAAATGCAGGCTTTTTGCTGACTGCTAAGTCGTGCTGATTTTTAATTAGTTCATATATTTGTGGGATATTTTTCAACGTATCTTTTCCTTCTTTATTCTCCCTTGTAGGGGAAGAGAATTTAAATTGGTCTTGTTAATAGTGGAGATAATATTTTGAATGTATGTTGGTCAGTACATTTTTTATTTTCACACTGACCAGTATAAAGCTTAAAGTTAAACATAATGCGCATAAAGCAGTGTTGAAACACAAAAAGAGTTGCCCCTGACCATATTTTATTTATGTCATTTGATTTCTTGGGGGGAAAGGAATAGTATAACTCAGGGAACAGTTTATTTTAATATGTACACTATACAAATAATGGCTAGATCTCTATTTTCCTCCAGTGGGGACTCACTCCCTCTTTGTCAGCCTTTCAAGGTCAGCTAAGTCAGGAATTAGACACCACAAGCACTATTGGAATTCTATTGTTGTTGAGTATAAAAATAGAATTTCAAATGCCTGGCAGAGTTTCTTTCTATCCCCTCTTTTAGCACAGAGAATCAAGGTGGAGTTATTTTGAGTCTCTTCCATATACTTAATTCTTTTCCAGAGCTAAGATTTTCTTTACTCTCTTATCTGTTAACCGATTCTGCAGTCCTTTATTGCCTCCAACGCTTCCCATGTTTAAAAAATGTAAAACATTATTTCAGAATTCCCGAAAACCAAATAATACAAGGAGCAGATTTTTTTCTAAATGAGGTGGGATTAGCATGATGCACAGTGCTGTCAGTTTTTCTGCACAGAGTAGCCATGTATATTATTTTGTACTTCAGGGACTGTAAGAAAAGCTATATCCTAGAAAATAAGTGTATTTGGAGATGGGAAATGGTAAACAGACTGGCTTCGAAGAATAATTAAATCAGCTGTTGTTACCGTTAAGCTTGTGTGTCCCTATCCATTACCCAATCTAACACTGGCAACGAGGATGGGAATGGAAGGCAACTAGGCAAAACAAAAAGACCGTAGCAATCCAGCAAGTACATCCAGCCCGGAGCTCAGCGCGGTTTCTAGCAGCCATTTTTGAGTGGCAAACTCAAAGCGCTCTCAGAACACAAAATGGCCATGGACGCCCCATCAACTCCATATGACCTAGTCACCGAGCACTGGGACTTGTACATGCTACGATTTGACTGCTTCCTCGAGGCAAACGACCTCATGGACCTTTCTGAAGGCCGCAAAAAGAACATGTTCCTTGGATACTGTGGCCGGGAAGTGTTCGAGACGGTGAAAGACCTCTCTGAGTCGACACCGCTGCAATCAGTCGCCTAGTCCGTGCTCCAGCAGATGCTGAGGACCCACTATGCCTCCAAGCCATCCAAGCACATTCGCCGGCATGAGATTAACATCAGGAACCAGAAAGAGGTGAGGCGATTAATGAGTAGGTTGCGGCGCTTTGCAACGCCGCAGCGTACTGCGAATTCTGAGACCTGGATGAACTGATTCTGGACCGCATAATTTGCGGCATACAGGACATTAACCTACAGAGGAGGTTACTCGCTAAATCTAACCTAACTCTGCAGATCGCCTTGGACGAAGCCAGGGCGTCCGAATCAGCCGTCAAATCTACTGAGACTCTGCAGCACCAAAACGCTCCACAAGACACATGAAAGAGTACACACGTACATCGCGAGGCTGCAGAGCCCGAGAGCTCACAGGGCGAGGAAGATGACAGCTGCCGCATGCGCAGTAGCCGCACCCAGCCGGCATGCAAATTCAAACTGCGTCTCCCACCTTGTGCTAGCTGCGGAGGAGACCATGCCAGATCGGCTTACTGTTTCCGCGATGCAACCTGCCAGCGCTGCGAGCGAAATGGGCAAATTGCCAAAGTGTGCCAGAGCGAATTCCCTGCCATTACCTGGCAGCCTAGAAGCGCACCAAACCGCCAACAGAGGCCCAACCAAGGGGCCTAGAAGAAGCCACCACTGCGCTCAGAGGGCGACAATATAGTCACCTACTATACGTCAGTCGGCCAAGTTCGCAACAGGCGGCCAAAAAATCTGAAAGTCACAGTCCTCATCGAGGACTCTCCATGTGAGATGGAGATCGACACCGGGTCTTCACTGACCATCATGCCGTGGTCTACCCTAAAGCAGGCTATCCCTAGACTAAAGAAGCAGCATCTTCGCACCCATGATATCCGCCTACGAGATTACCAGGGAAACCGGGTCCCCATCAGGTGCCAAGGCACCTTCCAGGTGAAGTTCAAGCACTTCAGTGGGAAACTCCCAGTAACAGTGGTCAGCGGGAACCTGCAGAGCCTCCTAGAGCTAGATTGGTTCCAAGCCCTGGGCCTAGAAGTGACCGGTATCAACGCCTTGAAAGACGACGGTGCTGAAGCCATCTTTAAGGAATTCGAGGACGTTTTCAGCAACAATCTGGGTAAGTATGTGGGGACTCCAATTTCCTTTAGTTTGGACCCCAACATAGCCCCAATAAGGCTAAAACCCAGGAGAGTACCTTTTGCTCTACGCCCCAAAATTGACAGGGAAATTGACAAGCTCGTAGGCCAGGGAATCCTAGAGCCGGTTGATCACGCACACTGGGAGACCCCTATAGTGACACCTGTAAATCTGACGGATCTGTCCACATCTGCGCGGACTACAAGTGCACAATAAATAAAGCGCTACAACAAAGCGCCTACCCTGTACCCATTGTACAGCACCTCCTTCATTCATTAGGCCCCAGAAATTTTTTTGCAAAATTGGACATGGCGCAGGCATACCAACAATTGCCTGTAGATGGCGCTATGGCGGAGGCCCAACCATTGTGGCGCACAGGGGTTCATTAAAATGTCACCGCCTGTAATTCGGCATTAGTATCGCCCTGGACTGTTCCAAAGAGTCATGGAACGGCTTTTGCAGGGGATTCCAGGAGTCGTCCCCTATTTCGACGACATCTTGGTATCAGCTGCAAATGAGGCACAACTTTTCAAACGTGTACAAACAGTTTTGGCTCATATTAGAGACAAAGGCCTCCGTCTCAAAAAAGAGAAATGCCAAATTAACGTGCCAAGGGTTGAATTCTTAGGGTACCTAATCGATGGATCTGAGATTCACCCGACAACACAAAAAATTAAAGCAATTCAGGACGCCCCCACACCTCGCAAACAAACCAAGCTGCAGGCATTCCCTGGGCTCCTTAATTTCTACAGTGTCTTTCTTAAACAGAAAGCCACCGTTGCGGAGTCCTTACACTGTCTCCTGGCTAAGAACACGAAGTGGTCCTGGGGCAGAGCTGAGTCTGCCGCATTTGCTGCAGTAAAACGACTCCTGTCGGCGGACTCTTTTCTGGTACATACAGCCAGACCCTGCCGTTGGTGCTGACCTGCGACACTTCCCCATTCGGCGTCGGCGCCATCCTCAGCCACCGCATGCCCAATGGAACCAAAGCCCCTATTGCATTTTACTGCAGGATCTCGTGAGGCTTTGGCTGCAGTGGCCAGAGTAAAGAAGTTCCATGAGTATCTATATGGCCATGACTTCGAACTGGTTATGGACCACAAGCCGTTGTTGGGCTTACTGGCTGGGGACCGACCTACCCCAGTGTCATTATCATCTTGCATGACAGGATGGACCATCTTCCTAGCTGCCTACTCCTACCATCTCATCCACCAACCAGGCTCCACTTTGGGGCATGCTGACGCTTTAAGCCGCTGCCCACTGCCTGAACTTCAGGGTGACCCTACCCCCGAGACGCCAGTCCTCCTCATTGACTGCCTTGAGACTGGGCCTGTCTCGTCCAGTGATGTTGCCCGTCACTCTGCAAAGGACTCCACCATCAAACAAATTTTGAACTGGGTCTGGAGGGGTTGGCCCAAGGGGCCCGTTGGGGCTGATTTCAAAGTGTATTTTGCCAAATGCGATGAGTTATTGGTTGTAAATGGTTGTTTACTGTGGGGGGACCGGGTCATTGTTCCACCCAAACTGCGCATTGCAGCATTAGAGGCTTTACACGTAGGGCATCCAGGAATTGTCAGGATGAAGACTTTGGCTAGGAGTTATGTGTGGTGGCCATACATCCCTGCGACCAATTCGCTCTCACAGAGAGGGACTCCTCCGGGTGCGTCCACCAGGCAGTGTCAGAGGGCGGCGCCCAGGAGTAGGGCCTTCTCTGTGATGGGCCCAGCCCTCTGGAATGACCTCCCCCCAGATATCAGGACAACGACCGATCTCCGCTCCTTCCACCTGTTCCAACTAGCCGGCCTGGCTTAACTAGAACCTTCTAACCTCCCTGGCAATTTTAATATTTTAATATTTTAAACATAAATTTTGGGGGTTTTAAACTGTTTTAATTGTTTTAATTTATTGTTATTTATTTGAACCTAGTGGCTTTCACTTGTATTTGACTGTTAAATATTGATGTCACCTCCTCCATGCCACACTTGCATTTTGATTTAATTGTACGTCGCCCCGAGTCCCTTTGCGGAGAGGGGGCGACTGATAAATCGAAACAAATAAATAAATAAATAAACATGGACAGGGAGATCGAAGAATGGGTGGCTACCTACACACCATGCTAGGAGCCCAAACCAGCTCCCCCAGAGCCGCCCGCTAAGGCGTGGGAGCGACCTCAAGCCCCACATGCACATATACGCACAAACCCCCACATGCTCCCCCCCCCCACATGCACGCTGCACTGCCGGTGTGCTGTTCGCCACCATGCTGAGCTTGGTATTTCCTCCGGGGGCTGGGAGAGGCTGTTTTCGCCCTCTCCAGGCTTCCAGGAAAGCCTCCAGAAACTGGGGACAGTGAAAACAGCCTCCCCCAGCTCTCCAGAACGCCCAAAAATAAGCTGGCTGGCGTGCGCATGCACGCTGGAGATGACATAGGGCAATGGCTCGCGTGCCCATAGAGATGGCTCCATGTGCCACCTGTGGCCCACGTGCCATAGGTTCACCATCACGGGTCTAGGGTGCACATTGACTTTGCTGGCCCAGTTAATGGCCAGACATTACTCGTAGTTGTGGACGCCTACTTGAAATGGTTAGAGGTAGTCCTGAAGACCTCCACTATGGCAGAAGCGGTCATCAAGATGCAGCGGAGACTTTTCTCCACACACGGCCTGCCCGACGTCTTGGTCTCTGACAACAGACCCCAATTCATGGCCACACAATTTGAGAGTTTCCTAGCAGCTCAGAGAATCAGGCATGCTTTGGTTGCGCCATTCCATCCGGCTTCCAATGGTCAGGTGGAGAGAATGGTGAGATCTGCAAAAGAGGCCCTCACTGGGATGGGCCTGGGAGATTGGCAAACACGGGTTGACCACTATTTGCTAATTCAGCACATCACACCCAGTGCCACTACAGGGAGAAGCCCCTCCGAGCTTCTCATGGGTCGCCGGCTAAGGTCCCACTTAGACCGGCTCTACCCCAATTATTCTGCTTCATCGCCCCCAGACTCCACAAGCAAGATTTAGCGTAGGGGATTCGATATACGCCCACAACTAGGCTGGGGAACTCTGGATTCCTGCCACAGTGATAGGCATCACCGGCCCTCCCTCTTACCTCCTAGAGTTTGAGGATGGTAGGAATTGGAGAAGGCATATTGACCAACTCCGCGACCGCGTCTCCAACTCCACTCTTAGACAACCAGAGGTAATTCCTGCACGAGTTAGCCAAAGCCCTACCCAAATGGAGCAAACACTCACTCCTTCCACAGCCAGCTCAAGCCCGAGGGTACCGGGAAACTTATCTGGTTATGTTGCAGGCCCACAGCGAGCTCCGAGCGAAATGGATCTAGAAGCTCCAGCCGCGGCCTATGAAAGTTTCCAGGAGCTTCCACCAAGTGGAGCTGCGGAGCAAACAGGTCCGTCCAACCTGTCCAAGGAAACCCCTCTGAACTGCGCAGGTCAGGCAGAGCTACCCAAAAGCCCGCCTACCTGCGTGACTACATAACAAGTAGAATTGTTCCATCCAAGAGGGGAGGGGTGTTAGATACTTGTTCTAACTACAGTGGTTTCCACCAAGGTCCTCTGTTCCAGCGGGAACAGAGGTTTAATCCTATTGGTCGAAGGGTCTGACAGCTCCCTATAAAAGGGCTGCTGTCAGACTCAACCTTTGCTGGATTGTTCTCACTTGTTGTACTTAATAAAGAGCTGTTGTTACCGTTAAGCCTGTGTGTGCCTATCCATTACCCAATCTAACAAGTTTATTTGTTGATTTCTAGCAGCTGATTTTATATAAACCACCTTATTTTACTTGTTGGGAATATATTTGTTTATCACTGTTTAATCCCATCATCTGTCAGAAAAGATCTTATCTTTTAATTCCTTAGCAATGTTTTCCTTTAGCTAAAATTGAGTTTGCTAAGACTACCATCAAGAGTACTTTTGTGCTGTAAATATAAAACCTTGACTGTGGAAGAAAAAAATGGAGCTGCAGCTCACTAAAAGCTGATCTGAACACCTGTGCTTTAGACATTTGTCCATTGGAGTCATTTTGCTAAAAACAGACAACTTACTATTGGTGATTGTATAGTGGCAAAGGAGCTCATGAGTCAGGTAGCAGAATGTAGGAGTTCGCTAATGCTGCCTCACAGAGTATTGGGTGAAATCCTAATGCTGCAGATATATGGAAGATAGTAGCCTATCTTGTGTCCTTCAAATTATTTCTCAGCTAATTAAGGTTTGCAATAGTTTCCTCTTTTTTAAAAACCTGTTTCTTCGATTGTTCTTAGATTGCCAAAGCTCTGATGTGTAATGTTTTGTTCATTATATTTGCAATGTGAAACTTGTGCCATTTGCCTTTCTTCTTCCTTGACTGAGCAAATAGGATTTTGGTGAAAAAACAAATTGCAGGCAGATGGATTCTTACAGGTCAAAGACTGAAAACGACACTGGAGAACTTACCACATCTGTTATATCAATAGTTGGTGGCATTATTTGCATACAGTTGTTGGTTTACAAAACCTATGAGTCTAAAACCAACAGAAGAACAATAGAGCAGCTATTCCTTAGAATATGTCCTTCCTTTTCCTTCCTTCCTTCCTTTCTTCCTTCCTTCCTTCCTTCCTTCCTTCCTTCCTTCCTTCCTTCCTTCCTTCCCTCCCTCCCTCCCTCCCTCCCTCCCTCCCTCCCTCCCTCCTTCCTTCCTTCCTTCCTTCCTTCCTTCCTTCCTTCCTTCCTTCTTGTAGGATCCATACAAACCTTTATAACCTTTATTAAACTCCAGTAACAATCATTTGGAGTAAATATTTTACATATATGGAGAGGAGATGAGGGAGAATCCAATAACATATACAGGTACTCCTTGACTTATTATCATAATTAGGTTGAGAATTATAGTCATAGGTTTAAAGTTAAGACACCCATCTGACTAGTAGTAATATTCTGGTCTCTTTAAGATCACCATTAAGTAAATATGGTTGTTAAGTGAATGCTATGATTATTATCAAAATTAAATTGGGTGACTTTGGGCCAGTCACTCTCTTTCTCAGCCCAACTCACCTGACAGGATGGTTGTGGGGAAAACAGGAGGAGGAAGTACAGATACATTTACCACAATGAATTATTTATAAAAGTAACAAAAAACAGATAAACATGTAAAAATGGATTGATAAATACGAAGATTTAGCTTCTGAACCAGCTTCATCTTTTCACATATTTCACTGTTGGTCTGATTTGTACTTGTTAAACATAGACATAAAATTGACAAAACAAGCATTTGAGAAAAGTTCATGTCTGCTAAAATTACTTATTAGAAAAATGTTTCAGGAAATAGATAATATGGTAGTGGGGTTCTATTTATGTTTTTCAGGTAAAAACTTACATTTTTTTATAGATATCATAAATAAAAATACCTGTTACGATCCTGTGGCATAAGCATTAACCAATGTTAAACTGAATTTTTTAACGGATGATGAAATATTTTTTCTTGTACATGTTAAAACTTCATTTCAATTGTTTGGAGGTTGTTAGTCTTGTTCTTATTCAACAGTCTCAATAAACCTATGAAAAATAGTTATTAAAGGGTTTTTTCTCAAGATGTAGAAATATGTAGAAGTTTTAGAATAATAATATGTAAATGGTAAATATTTTATGCCATAATAGGATACTTTTCTAGGCACATTATAGATACCTTTAAACATGTTTAAGTGCACTGTTTGGATTCAAACATTTATTTTCTTTATTTTCAATGGAATTGTGAACCAATTAGTCATTTTAGATTGCATTTTTTAAAAATATTAGCCTGACACTAAATAAAGGACTGTACTGTTGCTTACACATTTATCTCTTAATAGTCAAGTAATTGTCCCAAATATGTTTTTCAAAAGTGCAGTGCTGTATATAATCAATGTAACTTTAATAGAGGGTAGAGGAGCTTGCAGTTGGATTCCCATAGTTGTATACATGTATACTCAAATATACATATTAATTACTTTAGCAATGAAGTAATATGTATTTACTTATTGATATTCTTAATTATCAGGTTCTCCTGGGTTCAGAAAATCAATATCTAAGTATTTAACACCTAACTACTAAGCACATGTAGCAAACCAAAAGTACTTTTCTTCCAAGAAATGTCAGTTTTCAGCTAAAATATTTATTCTACCAAAATCTCAATATGGATAGATTTTTCTAAAAAAACACTGAATAGGACATATAATTTAAGAAATAAAAATTGCCATATGTTAGGTGTAAAGGCTATTTTAGTATTATATTCATTATAAAAGAATATAATATAATATATATTCATTATAAGAGGAAAAAACCCTACCTTTCAGAACATACACACACATGCAGAGAAGCCTATTGCCTTAATTATTTTTTGTTTTGATTGACATTATTTTTGTTAATTCGTCCATGCTGGTTACTCAATTCATTATTTGAACTTTTATGTTCTATTTTCATGCATTTGAAACAGCATCCTTGGGGAAGATGGAGAGAACTGTACTTTCAGCCAAGGGTGTTCTTTTAAGAATCAATTACAAATGTTTAGGTGGCCCCACGTTTTTTCAATTCCAACCCAAATAATCCAGATTGAGAGAGAGATAAATTTCTGGTGCAAGTGAAGTTGCATTTATGAGTTGGGGGGAAAAATTAACCTTACTTAAAGCTGTAACAATCCTAACAAGAAGAAGCCAAATATACCAGAGCAATAAGTTAGGACAGTGATGGCGAACCTTTTTTGGCTCGCATGCCACAAGTGGGGGGAGCGCAGGGGGGGTCAAGTGCAGGCGTGCCACACCCATAATGCAACGTGCGACCCCCCCAGTGCGCATGCACGCACAATGCGCGACCCACCCTATTTTTACATTTTTTTTTGCCCTCCCCAGGCTCCACTTCCGGTTTGCTCGGAGGGTGGTTTTCAGCATTCCGAAGGCTTCAGGGACGGTCCCTGAAGCCTCGGGGGGGCGGGGGAGGCTCTTTTCGCCCTCCCCAGGCTCCTATAAAGCCTCTGGAGCCTGGGGAAGGCAAAAAATAGCTTTTAAAAAGGTGAGCTCAGCTGGCCAGCGCGCGCATGCGCGCTGGCCAGCTGACAGGGCAGCGCCTCGCGTGCCCTGACAAATGGCTTCGCATGCCACTTGTGGCACGCGTGCCATAGGTTCGCCATCACGGAGTTAGGATGTATTGTCACCATCAGGTCTCTAGGAAGGCCAGGACCTCTCCATGGGGCGTATTGCCAATCTTTGGAGTTTTCTACATTGACTGTTCCTTCTCCTTAATGCCACAGACTGTTTAGCTGACCTCTCTGATTGGTAAGCAGAATTCAATTGTCTTTCCTGCACATGTATTGCAGAGAAAAAGAGATAGGCTGCCTCAGGAAGTGAAGACATGTCACCCAATGACAACCAAGGACTCCTAAAAACTGGCACTGAGACTGTAGATAATTGTGTTATACTTAATTTGAAATAAATTATTATTGCAAAAGTTTTTGTGTGTCGTTAAGGATTCCATGGAATCTGTTAGTTGAAACAACAGATGCTATCCCAAATATCATTGAGTATTCCTAGACCTACCCTCATCCCAACACAGAGTTGCTTGTTATCTTTGAAAAACTGTACTTGGATCTTATTGTGATCTGAAACCCTGTACATTTTAGAAGCATGTATGCATGTTTTCCTTGCTCAGACATCTATGCCTATTACATGGACGTACCAGACAAAGGTTGACAGTATTGTGTCACTGTGCAGTTCAACAGATGGAATCTGTTATATAATGCTTCAGCGAGACTAATGAATCTCAGGAATTGAAAAGTAATGATCTCTTCTCACATATTTCTGTTCAGCTAAATAAGCCCTGAGCCAGGGAGGACATGGTGTAGGCAGGCCAAATAAACTTTCTAAAATTGCCATGACAATGGGAATGATTAGTTGAGAGTCATAGAACCACACCTATCATTAGATGATCATTGGAGGCAATAGTAACAACTAGGTCTCTTGCATTGGAGAGGCAGTGTTATATTTGCCCACAGACATCAAAATAAATGGTACTGGAATACATTATTCCATCCTCGCCACTGAATGAAGGTTCATGTACAAGAGGCAGTGGAATTATGACAATGCATCATCATTGCCAAAGGGAGCAAAATATTACGGTTCAGCCTGCAGTTTTATTTTGCCACTGTCAGTTCTTAGTTCTCAGATGACTTTTTTGTATATAGTGTGTATGAGAGGAGATATATGGAACACTGCATTCTCCTGTGATCGTGGAGACAACAGCCAGACTGGGTTTACTCCATCCAGTAACCAATTGGGCTGAGTCTACATTTGTGATGTCATCGGGCCATTGTGGATCCTCCCAGTTCAGACTCAGTCCAACCAGGACTAGCACTGAGAATTGATCTCTCCTCCAACTTTTAGCTTTATACATTAATTGATGATTTTTTCCCCTTTAAATTGGCTTTTTAAATCATTTTTAAAATGATTTAAATTGGAAGGAAATTCAAAACTGCTTCCAGGCTCTCTTCAGCCGTCTGACTGCCTGAGGCCATGAGTTCGCTCAGGAAGGCTGCCTTGCAGATGGATCAGCCAGCTCATGAGCTACGGCTCTGTAGCTGTTTCTCCAAGGCGCTCCTTGACTCTGGGCACTTGAAGAGACACGCAACCAGCCCTTTCGCGCTCAGCGGTTCCAGGCGATGTGGGTGGCCATTCTGTGGAGCACCCGGCCACTTTGAGTGTCGGTGGCCATTTTGGGAGTCAGAAAAGCCTGCGAAGATAGCGGTGGCCATTTTGAGGCTTGGAAAAGCCTCGGAAGAAAAAAAAAGTCAGCCATTTTGGACACTTTAAAAAAGGCGCGAACTCTGCAGCAGCCGTTAGAAGTGCCCAGCAACCCAGGATCATTCCAGGTGGACCGGATAAGGAGTGCCTGGCCATCCAACGGGTGAGATCGTTGCTTATCTTTATTGTGGCTTGCTTTATGTCAGGGGAGATGGCTGACCAAACTGTGACTGCAGATAAAGAATTAGAGGAGGCAGGGCCATCGAGGGCGAAGAGCAGTAGGAAGATGCAAGCCAAAGGGGCTCCTTCCTCAGAGGTAAGCCTCAAGGTCTCTAAAGCCACTACCAGGGCAGAAGAGCGAAGGCAGAAGGCTCTTGAGAAAGAATTTCAGAGGGCCCAAAAACAACAAGTTCTAACTGCCCAGCGCTCCCCCCTCCTCCCGAGGGTCTCCAGGTTGTCTTCCCAGATCCACCCGTCTTGCCTCCCATGGGCCCTTGCCCTTCACTGGCAGATTCAGATGGGGAATTGTCTTCTTCTGAGTCCTCCTCTTCTATAGAACCTGACAATGGAGGCAATTTCTTTAATGTCCCTCTCAACAGGGAACGCACCTTTGAACAGGCTTCCCTCCCTGTTGTGCATGGTTCTGGGATTCCCCAAGCCATGTACACCTCTCCTGCAGATATGGCAACCATCATTGCTGAAACCATCAAACAGGTCATGGCTGCTGGCCTACAACAGCGCCCCCAACCTGCTCCATCAAACAGGCCATTAAAGCTGCTAATTTACCATCTTCTGCTTCAGCTTCTACTTCACAGGAAAAACCAGCAGAACCGGCTACAACTGGTACCCTATTCAGTGAACCTACTATGGAAAAGGAGGTGATCCTTGTTCCCAAGATCTTCCTGAATGTGATCCAGAAGCAGTGGGAGTCCCCGGGCACGGTCCAAAGCCAACCAACCGAGCAAACCGAAGGTCGTTTTGAGCGCTCCGAAGGCTTCAGGGAGCGTCCGGAGGCTTCCCTGACGCCTCCGGAGGGCGTCCGGGGGGCGGGGGAGGCTGTTTTCACCCTCCCCAGGCTCCTATAAAGCCTCTGGAGCCTGGGGAGGGCGAAAAATGGCTTTAAAAAAGGGTGAATTCAGCTGGCCAGTGCGCGCATGCCGCTGGCCAGCTGACAGGGCAGCGCCTTGCGTGCCCTGACAAATGGCTCCGCGTACCACCTGTGGCATGCATGCCATAGGTTCGCCATCACTGCTATAGAGATATTAATCCTGAAGAAAATACCTTCAGTACTCGGAGACCAGTTTTCTTCACTAGCAAATTAAGGAAGAACAGTAATTTTTGCTGGGGGTTTTTTCCATTATTGCTAGATAGATGTTTCAGAAAGTAATTTTTAGTTACTAAATCTGCTCCAGTCTTATGAGGAAAATAGTTACTGGTTCAGTTTCTGATGAAAGAAACATTTGTCCATTCATCTCTCTTGTACCTTCATACTTGCCACAGGATACAGCCCTTTTTGGAACATTACATAAACCTCCTTGTTTTAATCTATGTTTTAGTTTGGCATATGCAAACAGCACTGAAACAGACCTTGTAGTCAGACCTGCATCAACAGGAAACCCAATATTTGCACAATAATCAATAGAGCAACAAGTAGGACAGCAGTGACTTCTACAAGGCTTAGCTTTAAACTGGTAGAAATTGGGATCTTCTCTTACATATTTGAAGATTACTAAAATCCAGGATAATTTTGGAGCAAGAGCTAAACTGATTTAAATTCTGTCACTTCTTTTCAGACCCACAACAGAATGCAAATTGCCTTTAGGATGAATCCGATGGGTGATCACTAAGTTTCATTTTATTATCAATCAAAAAGCAGGCATTTTTAATATTTGCATAAATGTTGGTGCTTAGCCTTTTCCAAACATTTCACAATAAGGGATAACTGCATGAGAAACTGAAGTAACAGTTGCAACTCAGATATGATCATATGTGATTTTTAAAGGACTCAGGAAATATATTGATTTGAATGGTGAATGTTTAAAAATTACTGCTTGCCCTTCTAAGAGTTTGTAATTGGGGTCTACGTTGGTTATGAGTCAAAGAGTAAGGCACGAAAACTGAGCTTTGGGCTCCTGAAGATATGTTGGCACTGGGGATGAGGTTGCTACTGGTGACTGATCCCACTGTGCTCAACCAGTATTACTTAAAGTGCTGTCCATTTAAAATATTTTGCACTAAAGAAAAAATGTATAAATAAAAAATTTAAAAAAATATTTCGCACTTGTGCTGAGTTAATAGTAAGAAAGAGAAGGCAATGTAGGAGGAGTATCTTGGTGAAAATCTGAGGGGCTTTATTATTTATATCTCATATTTCTTAACTGCCCATCTTCCTCAGAGTTGTAGTTGTAAATCTGTAGAACAGAATTCTCTCCTAACCTCTACTGTATATTGACCCTGTGCCTTACAGCCAAGCATACTTCAGAAAAGAAATGGTTAAATACTTCTAAATCAGCTCTGTAGTTTTAAAAACATTACAGGTAGTCCTCAATTTATGACTACAACTGAGCCCAACATTTCTGTTGCTGTTAAGTGAAACGTTTGCTAAATGAATTTTACCCCTTTTTATGACTTTTCATGCCAAAATCGTTAAATGAATCACTGCAGTTGTTAAGTTAGTATCAGGGTTATTAAGTGAATCTGGCTTCCCCATTGACTTTTCCGGTCAGAAAGTTATAAAAGCTGATCACACGACCCTGGGAAACTGCAGCTGTCATAAGTATGAGTAAGTTTCCAAGCACCTGAGTTTTAATCACATGACTCTGGGGATGCTGCAATGGTCATAAGTATGAAAAATGATCATAAGTCACTTTTTTCAATGCTGCTGTAACTTTGAACAGTCACTTAAAGAACTGTTGTTAAGCCGAGGACTACATGTAGATATCTGCTTCTTTCAAGAGAGATGTTATGTTGTGCCTAATGCAAAATCGTGAGTCCTGGTTGAGCTAAAACATCTGACAAATTTGGGGGGGGGGGGTGGAAAAATAATGGTAATAAAACACAACTACATTTTCAAAAAAATATAGCCCCAAAGCAGGATTTTCTTTATATCTATCCTATTGTAAAGAATATTGTAAAAAAACATGCAGGGTTTTTTGCAACCATGAGGTACAACCTTACAAATTTCCATTCTTCTGCATGCTCACTTAGAACAATTTCAGGTGCTGCATGCTAAAGCAGCCTTCTCAGTGCAAATTCAAGTAGAATATGAATATGAAAAAGTACTGCTGCCACTGGCCCTACTAGTGGAGGATTCCTTATCCAGATTCTCCTGGATTCTCTTCTGACTATCTCCCCTGATCCTTTTGTCTTCATTTTCTCCGTGGCTTGCCCAAGCAAGACACTGTCATCTTTTCTCTTGTCCTTCTTTGTGTTTTGTGAGGCACTAAGGAAAGAGTCTTTCTTCTCAGTTTTTTTCTGCAGTGGTTTTCTTTGTTTTCAGAACACCCACAAGTTAAGCAGGCAACTCCCAAGAGTAGGAAAGGAGAATTAGAATATAGGCATTGGGAACAAAATCCATGATGCTTCTACCACCAATGAAGAGGCAAGTTCAATTTTTGAAGACCAAAGAGTTTCTGAGAGATTTAAGTAGACGTCTACCTTTTAGACATCACCAATCTCACTGTAGTAGCGAAGAAGAAAAAGGTGACTGGAGGCCCAGGCAAGCAGGTTTCCTTTTCTAAACCATTCTTTTCTTTCTTCCTCCTTGTAATTGCTAACCCATTCTCCCCTCCCCTTCGTTCCTCTTTATTCTTTGATTCTCTGCTAAGAGGCTGCTAGAAGCTAGGAAAGCAGAAGGCAAAAAGCCCGCCTTGGTGAGTGTTGCAGCAGAAGCTTTCCTGATGCGGGCATACTCTTGTTGAGGTTGGTAGCCTTTATTGGGTTATCGTTCTTCATTTACTGAGTGTGGGGTGCAAGGCTTCTTGGCTTGGGAGGGGTATGGAATCCGTTTAATTGGAAAAGTAGGGGAAGGTATACAGTACATTTAAAAAATCATAATAGCAAAACGCATGCAGTCTTAGGAAAAGTTAACTTTTTATTTTTATCATAATGGCACTCAAGTTCATTGATAATGTGATTGGTAGGAATGTAAATTACGTGAAGTTATGATGCTCTATTTCATACTACTTTGAACCATTTCCAATTGACATTGGTCTCTGACTCCCATCAAATCCTATCAGCATGACGAAAGAGAGATTGTTCACGTTGGTATGAGTTGTGGGAGAAGCAAATAAGAGAAACAAACCAGTATAGTATAGAAACTGGGCTTTACCCAGACTGATCCATGTTCACATAGTGTAGATAGACCCTGTCCAGTCTCAAACTAGGAGATCATGATTCACATGCATTGGTTAGCTCATCTCCATCATATATATTGTTTCTACAGCTCAAGAAAATAATATTGAATCAGGGAAGAGAACTGCATGCAGTAGCCTAAGTAGAAATGAGTTATTCCTTCTCTTCCTCCTTTTTCTTCTTCTGGACTTTTAGGTTAAGGAAAAACCTTCCTAGAAAGCTTGACCACCACAAATTGCATCTTGAAAATAACAGTTGTTACAAACAGTTACAGTAATTGTAATAGGGTATGACTGTAGTTGTCAATGTGCATGAATAGATTTGTCACTACTAGCATTTTCTTGAATATAATGCATTCATAAGTGGGTTAGAAGTGCAATTTATGTTCATGTGTTATTCCCGATAGGCACTGATATTTCATCTTTATGGTTGCATTTATCAGAGCCTATTACCATATAAGAAATGTAAACATGCCTTAAGAAAAACAAAACCTATTTCTAAAACACAAGACTTAAGATCTTTTACCTATGCATAGCTGGTATGGCACAGAGGACAGCTACAATGCTAAAACTTGACTTTTGCCGGGCAAAAAAATTACATCTCTTGATTATCTCTTTTTAGACTTGAACGTTACCTCTCTTAAGCTTGTTCAACAGTCATAAAACATTTGCTCACAATTTTACTTACGTTTGATATCCCATTAACTACTGAATATAACTCATTGGGTATTTATATGAACTATGGTATATAAAATAAATATTCAAATATTTCATAGCTTTCTAGTTTGAGCAAGAAGCAAATTTTAAAGCACCAGTCATGGAGAGAGAATTTAAGATGCTGATTCCTTAGGAAGTAATTTTGAAAGTCTTTGTTTGGAGTCATGGTTCATTGCTAAACATAAAGGATAGATGTTTCAGGATAAAAAGCATAACCTACTATATAGTTATTACTGAGTTAACTGGTACTTTGAAAATGTAATTATTTTCTACTGGGCAAAGGAACAAAAAGAAATATTCTAGCTGTATGATTGATTTCTTGATTCTCCACTTCTGTTGCAAGTTTAGACATCCATTTGGGTGGCTGTAATAACTTTAGGCTATAAGGACTACTGAATTTCTTTGAGCAAAACTGATGAAGCCTAAAAATTATAGGCATCATTTTTTAAGAAACAAGAAAAACTGTGTAACAGGACAAAATCTAGGGAGGGAAAGAAACCCTGATTTTAAACTATATTTCTGGGGTATCTTTAATGGTCTTTGTAGCAATGCTCAATTTTAAAAATGATATTAGAAAAGACCTAAGCCAACCCTTCCAAATTACAATATAATAACAGAGACATCTCCCTGAACATTTGCATAACTTTTGTTCCGAATTGAGAGTATAATTTAGAAGGTGAGGTTACATAACAATTCCCCTCCAACCTACCAATAAGGAGCTTCGTTACTTCCTGGTTCACAACATTAAATCACAGAAAGTTATGCTTTATAGCAGGGGGGCCAAGCCCTGAACAGTGGACCAATACCAGTCCATGGTCTGTTAGGAGCTGGGCCATGTAAGCTGCAGACGAGCAAGCACTGCCTTATGGATTCATCAGTAAACAATGTCACATCTAAAATAACATTAAAATAATCAGAAGGACTGTAATAGTATATACAAGATTGAGTGAGAAAATACTGTTAGCACTGTTGCTCCCATCCAAATAAACACTCCTATCATGCAGCATGGTAGCTATTATTTGTTTATTCTTTAGGCTCTAAGGCAGCAGTTTTGTCTAAAATTCAGAGAGATCTGGCACAAAAATATGCTCTGTAACATGACTAAGAGTGGAGGCAATGAAGTCGTACAAATTGTCATCTATTTGTAAGAACAAGAGCTGATTGTTGAGGCATCAAACCACTGAATATGATAGCTCAGGACAAATTTTCCAATTTGTTAGTAGCAATTCCACCGCTGAAGCTTTGTGACAGGCGATACCTTATTCCCAGGAGCCCTAATTGTCCACAGCATATTTATTTTCAACTTTCTAACAGCTTCTTATTCTGGTTTTTTTTTTTTTTTAACATTCTTCTTATGTGTGATTACATTTTTCTTCCTATTCAATGGCATTTTTAACAGTTTTCCACTACCTCTCTGGTCCATAACACATGATTCATACAGTATATTCTTGAATCTCATATTTTACTTGCTGCAACTTGTGATTCACAGCCAGGACCAGGTCACTTAGAATATGGGACATGAGGTAATATCCAATGCCATTCCACTTTCTCATCGCCTACCTGCCATATCCATCCTGCTTTTCACGGTTGAAATTCCTCCAAAGCTTTATTTTCTTGTTTAGGAGTAACCTTATCCAGTTCTGGGCATGTGGGTTGAACTGTGGGTAATTGTATCCTGGTTTGTTGCTACCCCAGAATGCATTCTTTTCCCTAAATAAAAACATGCTGCAGCTCTTTGATTGCTGCTCACAGCGCCAGTAACAACAAGCAATGAAAAGAAAGCCATCACAAGCAGGAGTAAAAATTAATTGCATAGAATGTCCCCTAAATGCCTCTCTTGCTCTCTGTAGCATGCTTAACAAAGCGAATTCAGAAAGCATTGTGCTGCAAAAGAAGATTCCACAAATCACTATCCTTTTATATTTTGGTCCATTCACTTCATTTTTGCATATATTTTAGCACCAAGTCCCCATTAATAGATAGCATCTCTTCCTCTAGGCAACCGTGGGGTTTAAGACTGAGCTTTCCTGTCCCATTTTTTTAAAAATGCCCTTTTAACACACCAGAGTCCTCTTACTTTTTATTCATTTATCTATTTGCAGCCTGTTAGGGAATTCACTGCCATCCATCTCCCTTTCTTTTCATCAGAAGCAGAATGGGGGCAGCTTGACTATTGATGGAAGCCTTGGTCAACAGCAGAAAGTGAAGACAAGGAATGCACGCACACATTCAGTGGTTATACAAGAGAAGAATAAAAATTTTGCTCCCACCCCAGCCCAATATTCTGTAGTTCTTTCTTGGATAATTAGTGAAAGGTATTATGTATATTTCAGTATCAATGGTGATTCTTATACAGAGACATCTAATAAAGGAGACTATATGTAGCTTGAGGTTGAACTGTAAAGTCCTTTCTGCTTATACACGCCGCATGGACTATGTTTTCCATGGCATGGACCGACTCCAGAGCCCATCCGCGACACCCCCCCCCCATGGAAAACATAGGCGCGCGCTCACAGCTTGCACAATTACAGCCCCTGAGAGCGGAGAATCTCGGAGGGAAGCCAGAGGCAGCGGGGCAGCCAGGTCCCTCGCCCTCAGAGGGAGGATGGGCCAGTTGGGAGAGGGGCTTTGGTCTTGCTGCCTCTGGCGGACAGAGCTTTACTGTCCCGCGATGAAGTTTCCGTCCCTCATCCCGGAGCCTTCGTAACTTGTTCTTACTCGCCCAGGCTTATGCAGAAGCTTCACTCTCCGGGCCTGTAATTGTGCAGGGCGTCCGCGCACCTATCTTTTCCACGGCATGGGGCCACGGCCGGAAGACGAGGAACGCGAGGGGGCCAGCGGGGCCTCATCCTTCTAAAGAGGACCGGTCCCAAAAGAGGGCAGGTGTGGTGGCATTGGTCTTGGGATGTTGTGCGGAGCCCCCCAGGGAAAAACGTCGCTGCCTGGTACTTTTAACCATATATTTTGATCCTATGACTGCAGAATGCTGCAAAAAACCATAAATACAGGGCAGTTGTTGAGTGTTTCAAATGTGATTAGAACACTCAACAAGGTGACCACAGTATGTGTCTGTGTGTGTGAGTGAGTGAGTGAGAGAGACAGATAGACAGACAAAGAGATGCACACAGAGAGAGGGAGTGAGAGACAGACAGACAGACACACACACACACAGAGGGAGGGAGGAGAGAGATACAGAGAGACAGACACACAGAGAGAATGACAGAGAGTGGGAGGGAGAGAGAGAGAGAGACAAAGAGCCACAGAGAGAGAGGGGGGGGAGGCAGGAAGAGAAAGAGAGAAAGAAAGAAAGGAAGAGAGAAAGAAAAAAAGAAAAAGAAAGTGTACACACCATATGAAAGAATGACAGAGAGAGACAGAGAGGGAGGAAGGGAGGGACAGAGCCACAGAGAGAGAGAGGGGGGGGGCAGAGAGGGAGGAAGAGAAAGAGATAAAGAAAGAAAGAAAGAAAGAAAGAAAGAAAGAAAGAGGGAGAGAGAGAGAAAAGGAAGGAAGGAAAGAGAGAGAAAGAAAGAAAGAACTTATGACCACAATTGAGCCCAGAATTTTGGTTGCTAAGCAAGAACGTTAAGTGAGTTTCACCACATTTTCCAAATTGGCTACGCCCACCTGGTCACATGACCGCAGAGCCACTCCTACAAAACAGGCCACACCTACAGAATAGGTTCTAAAAAAAATTAAAATCCACCACTGGTTTGCTCCCTGTTTATATACAAAAGCCCTGCTAGTGCATGCTGGTCTATGACTAAATTTGATGATGGTGATGGCCCAGCCAGTGTTGGTGATAGTGTAGTTTTCTCCTTGGTAGTATGCATGCCTAAGAACTGTATGGATTCTACAGTGTAAGGACAACGTACAGGGTGAGGATGGAACAGCCATTACTACCAAGGAGAAAGCTACATCCCCATCAACACCAGCAGGGTAAGCTGCTTCATATACACAAGGAGCAAAGTTCCCACTCGCACACATTATTGATGTTACCTAGTTCAATAGCTAAATGCCTGTAAGCAAGCAAGTACCAAAGGCTCCACGGAGTCTTCCTGCACCAACCCTAACTCAAATGGCAGAGTCCCAAAATGTCACTCACCGTTGCACAGCTTGCTGAGTTTGTAACGCTTGCACATGAGGCTCCCAGATGGATAAACAACCTCTCCAGCTTCGAAAGTTGAGTAACCGAGTCCTGGGTCAAAACAGAACCATTCCTGGGGCCCTGTTCTTCCAGAGTGTAGGGAGTAAGGAGCTGACAGAAAAAAGGGACAGTTGGTGCCTACCCCAGAGCAACCTTCCATTATCAAATCTTCCTGTCCTACTAACAATGACATGAATTTGGAAAAAACTCGCTAAATAAACACCAACAGCTAGAGAGGACCCAAACAGTTGATTTATTGTCCAAAGGTAGCAGATTACAATGTGTCACTGATCTCATGCACCTAGATAAGCCATGAGCAAGAGCTCCAAAGCTTCATGTGTCTTCTATAGAATACTGATCAAAGACAATTTGAGTGTATAAGTAGGATACTTCAGTATATATAAAAAACCTGTTTTACAGCTGATAAAAATACAAGATAATTCTAAGGAAAACACAGGTATAATTCATGGTGCGAACACATGACAGATACATTCTTTGGAATATAGCATAGCAGGTTTTGATACATGAGAGATATCAAAGCTCTAATTATTCTAACAGGCTCACCCTGTACTTAACTGTGTAAGAAAGGAGAGAGATAAGAAAGCACATCAGTATGAATAAATGAATATGCTGCCTCTGCTCAAAGTATAAATTTTATAGACATTTAAATCATAAACAGGCAATAAATGGGCATCGTAATGAAAAATCCAGAAAGAGCTATCAGAGAAATACAATTTAAAATAGATTTGCAATACTGTATATGTATATATATATAAAGAAATTATTATAAAGTGTTATAATTAAGTCAAATTAAATTCATATTCCAATTCACCATACTTCCAGGTTTGATTCTAGATGAAGCTTTCACGTACGTATAAGTACCTTGCGTGAAATATAGAACTTTACAAGGAGAGATCAAGATGTCATCTTCTATTAACTCTCACAGGTTTTCCAACCACTTTCTCCCTCTTCTCTCTGAACATCTGCCCTTTTGTAGGGAAAAGTAGAATTGCTACTCAATATGGCATGATTTCAGAGCTCTCCAGATTTACAACATTCTTTATGTGGTGAACGTTGCATGAATACATAATCATTTTCCATCTATATCAGAAATATTTAAAGTAGTTTCAGTCAGGGCGCAGCATGGAAAGTCCATTGATTGCATTTGCAGATGACTTTTGGCGAGCTTGAAATCAGAGGAGTACAATCATTCTGATTTTCATTGAACTCTTGGTGTCTTTTGGTACCATTGGCCATGGTATCCTTCTGGACAATTGATTCCAGTTGGTGGTAATCAGAGAGGAGAGATCCCCCTGGAAACCTCTACTGATGGAGTGCCTCAGGGATCTCTCCTCTTTCCACACTGTTTAAAGATCCACAGTATGCAGACACTGGGAGGTGGTCGATTAGTATGGGGTTAGGACTGTGTGTGTATTTGTGTGTGTGTGTGTGTGTATTTAACAACCAGCAACTGAAGTCCAGCACTTCAAAGCAAACAATGTTCTTCTTGAAAATTGAAAAATATTATACAATATATGTTCAACTTCATATTATAGAAAGTGGTTGGCTTTATTCTGCTTTAGTTAACTTAGAACTTGCACATGAGTAGTTCATGATCTGTTCCACAATTAGCCTTCTTTATTAGTATACCTCTTCCACCATCTTTTACTAATAATATAGTTAACTTATGTCTGTGTATGTTGGGGTTATTTCTGATGTTTGAAGAGTAACTTGCCAATGAAGAAACAATTGGATTGGCAGATATTAATAAATGATTCTTTGGTTTCATTTCAGTTTCCTAGCCCATAAATCCATCTACATTTTTCTCCTTACTTTTTCTACCTTTGGCATAACAGTCTTCATCCACAAGCAGCACATCTTCCTTGCATGTTGATTTCAGACTGAACTTGATAATAAAACTCATTTAACTCATCTTTTCTGCATCGGTGATTGGAATAATAGTCATATTAAAGGATTATCTTCAAAGTCTCTTTGCTATTACAAATAATCCTCACTCAACAACCACAATTGACAACAACCAACTGTATTGCTAAATGATGCAATCATTGAGACATCACGTGACTGTGACGGACTTACAACCTCACTTTCACTGCTATTGTTAAAACAAATCACACACAGAGGTTTAAAAAGACATCACGTGACCCGCAACTTTCAATTTTAGTGCTGGTTTCTCCATTGTCTGCTTGTTAGAAGCTACTTTGTGAAGCATGCAAATGGCAATCCCACAATTGTGGAACACTGTGACAGTTGTAAATGCCTACTGTGTGAAATGCCCGAATGGTAATCATATAGCCTTAGAGATGCTGCAAAGGTTGTGTAAGAACTTACTGTTCTCCATGACAGGGAGTGGGAGGTGCTACGCCTGGGCTATCGTCAGTGCTAATTGGTCCATGGACTGAGAGGAATTGTTGCAGCCACGCCTCTCCTCCTCCTGCCCAGTTCTTCTCAGTCTAGGGTCCAATTAGGCTGATATTTCCTTCGCTAGTGTAGAGAGGAGAAAGATTTAACTAACAGATTAGATTTGATTCTTAATTCGTCTTCTAGATACCAAATTCCAAATTTAACACTGTTACTGCATGCGAGAGAGGCACCATTCATTGCATAAAAGCAATGCTCCTTATTTTTCATATCCTCAGTAGTAAACTGGGTTTTCCCGTCCAATGCCAGTCCATCTCAATTTGCTGATGCCTAAAATGTCAGTGTCTAGTCAGTTCAATTCATCTTTCATTAAGTTGAGTTTTCTCCTGTTCGTGCTTTTTAACTGTATTGCTGTCTTCCTATATTGCTGCTGCCAATACAGGTTCCTGCTTATTTTAGCTTGGAAGTTGGGACGACCTTCAGGCCTTGAGTGACCCTGCTGGGATTATACATTCTTTGTATTCTTTACTCATCCCTGCCAGGAACATCCTCTTCCCAATGAGGCAGCATAGCAAGATTTGCTGAGGAAATAAATAGCTATATCAATTTCAAAAATAATAGCAGCTCAATGGTATCTAGCATAAATCAGAACTTACTGGGGAGTGAAGTGTGTTATCTGGAAGCTACTAATGCACTAGTATCAAAATAGTGAAATATTTTATAACATTTGTCATAAAATGGTGTTTTGTTGCTTGCTGTTCCATACATAGTGTCTTATTTTGTTCTCATAGATCATTGTAAGTTGTGATATATACCATGAAATGTTTGAGTGACAAAGTTGTGTAGAGTTTATAAAGAGATGCTGTTTAGAAGTGTGCAAAAAATCTATATACTAAATGTACTGAAATACAAACACATCCAAAAATTTCATATATTTTCCACACTATAATAGAAACCTACAATATATATTGTCCTTATGTATTAATCTTTGGAATTCCAGGTTGCCTAACAGATTTGTACAGTGTCATGAAGACAGATTATTTCCATTTGTGGAAGGTTTATAAATATGAATCAATCCACTTAAAGAACTGGGTGAGCCCCTTGTTGGTTGTATTTTTGGTTATGTTTTGTATGTTTTCCGAATTTGTTTGGCCAGCTGCCCCATCTTATTCATCATTTATTGTCTGCTGTATTTTAAATGTTTGTTTTGTTATATTTTGAGCTCCCTAGAATCAGTCTAGAATTGGTCAGGATCTAAATAAAATAAAGAAACCATAGTTTTCATATAGATCGGGGGTGTCCAAACTTGGGAACTTTAAGACTTGTGGACTTCAACTCCCAGAATTCCCCAGCCAGAATTCCCCAGCATGGCTGCCTGGGGAATTCTGGGAGTTGAAGTCCACAAGTCTTAAAGTTCCCAAGTTTGGACACCCCTGATATAGATAAACTTGAAAGCAAGATCCCCGTTTTGAAACAAGCTTGAATAGATGTTTTCCACTTCAACTGAGATATTCTTTATTGTTAGCTAATTCAAATGGCATTTTCGTTTTAGAGAATGATGCTTTGCAATGCATTTTCAGAATCAAAGTGTTAATCTATTTTTGGAACTAGATGTGATTGATGATATATCCATCCTATCATATCTAATGCACCAGTCTTATTTTTAGCTTCTAAGAATGTTGTCAGTATATTCCTTGGCATGTTAATTCATAGCACTATATTTTCCTTCTGTCTCCTCTACCCTTCAAAAATTAAGACATAGTTGCACAGGAGTCAATATAGGATGACAAGGGAAATATTTTTCCCTTCTTCCCATCTTTGTTTCTGTTTCTGTTTTCTCATTTCTTTCTCTTATATGTATTTTTTTTTCATTCATAACATTTGAAGTTTTCATTGAAAAGGAAACAAAATTTATATTCTTAAAATTACTGAACACAAAGATCTACCCTGGGAGAACTAGTGGAAAATAGTGAAACAAAGTTTTTTTTTAAAAAAACAACAACCTAGGAAGACATGGGTATACATTACACAAAGTTACTTTGTAATTTCCAGTTGCATGGAAACAGGAGTGTGTTTTCTCTTTTTTTAGTTAGAGGAATATTTATAGGTTTGAATGAGCTTTTTTACCCGTGGAATGGCTACTGTAACAGGTTGTTTAGTAAATATAATATAACATTAGAATTGGTTAAGGTTTCTTTTTCTTAAAATAAAATTAAGCTGAATTGTTTTTTAAAGTTGTATTCCATGATGCTGCACTAAAGTTACTCAGTCTTCCTATTGGGGTCGTAGTTTCTAGGATGAAATTCACTGGCTGACACTAGTATAGGAAGAAGGTTTTTGTGTGGAGCAACTCGGTGAGAAAGTGCTTTTTTTCCAATTTGACCCCCTCTATTATCTTATTTAAAATGATAGTTTTATATTGCCTTAGTTTGTTGTCTTGAATAATTAATATGCTTAGTGCAAAAAAGGGATTTTTTTTTAAAAAAATGCAGTTGAGCTATAACTTTGGCCAGTTACCAATATAGCAATAGTGGACGTTTGTCTTTGTTTATTTATTCATGGGGGTTGTCTGATGTCACAGTCTAAGCGGACTTTGGGCTATTTCATGTAAATAATAAATATGTGAAGAGAAATATGAAAAATGTTGGAGGCCATAAAAATGTTGAAGGAGAGGTATGACTTCACACAAAGCAAGTCTTACCATCTTGACCTGGTTGTGTTTCTTTTGGGAGGAGAGAGGCTGTTTTGCTCTCACCGCTTCCCTGGAATTTGAGAAAAAAGAACTGATTTAGGATAGATTTTGGAGGGTGAAAATATTGTTATTAATTATTCTGCAGTAAGAATTTTAAATCTAATGAAAATTTAGTCCTGACTTGTGAGCTCTCTGAAATTCTGAATGTTAACTATTTGAGCTGTTGCTTATTTTAAAATTGTTATAGAAATTATGATTGAATCCCAGTTACAGTCCTCGTTCATTGACAGTTTGTTCACGATTATTTGAAGTTGTGTTGTTTTGTGACCGATTCTCGAAGTTGCAGCCAGCGCAGTGTCCCCGCTGCCAAGTGAATGCAATGTAGGCACTTGACAGCTGGTGTGTACATATGATGAGTGTAGTGTCCTGCAGTTATGTGATTCACCATTGGTGACCTTCATAACTGGTTTCTGACAAACTCAATAGGGAAGCTGGCAGGAAGTCACAGTTGCCATCACATGACGTTCTCCTTAATGATTGCAGTGACATCACAATCTCATCATTTAGCAACGTAATTTCCATTTCCAATTGCAGTCAGTAAGTAAGGACTACCTGCTAACTGTAACAGATAGTTCTTGACTCACAGCAGTTCATTTAATGATGGTTCAAAGTTATAACAGCCTCAGAAAAAGTGATTTACAACCCTCCTTATTATTACTATGGTTCATGGAAGAGTCAGCCTGGATTTGACAATTTTGTCTACCCATCAAGTCCTTTCCAAAAGCCTGGAATAGGCAGATATGGATGTTTGATGGTGACACAGATAGTGTTGCAGGGTGTAAGCTGCTCCAAGTAAAGCCACCTTTTGCAATAGACTCATAATGAATCTGTCAATGCCAATGACTGATAGTGAATTTGTCAATGCCAGTTTGTCAATGTCACTTGAAGTGTTCAATTGGTGCTCCAGATGTTTTGGGATTGCACCCAAAGATGACTTTTACTATTGGTACAATACAATACAATAGTAGAGTTGGAAGGGACCTTGGAGGTCTTCTAGTCCAACCCCTTGCCTAGGCAGGAAACCCTATACCGTTTCAGACAAATGGCTATCCAACATCTTCTTAAAGACTTCCATTGTTGGGGCATTCACAACTTCTGGAGGCAAGCTGTTCCTCCCTGTGGTACTCCCTATGCTTTCTTTTGTTGCTTTCAGTTGTTCTATTTCTATTCGCAGGTTTAATTTAATTGAAATAAATGTTATTATTATTAAATTTATTTGCTGCCTATCTGGTTACTCTAGGCAGCTCACAACCCCCCCAAAAAAACAAACCCTGAAGAAATAAAAAGGACATTTAAACAAAGCGAAAACAAAATAGTAGATCAATAAAATAAACAAGGAACAATAAAACAAAGAAAATACTTTGATATGATAAGTAAAACAGATGGACATGTGGGGAGTAAAGAGCAGGAGGGAGGTGGAATCAGCTATCAGTCTGGATTCCACCTTCGGAGTCAAACTCCTCCATTAGGTCCCCAGGCCAATTTGCAGATCCAGATTTTTAGACTCTTACAGAAAGATAGGAAGGTTGGGGCAGGTTTTATGCTGGAAGGCAGGATGTTCCAAAAGGCAGGTGCTGCAGCAGAGAAGGCTCTTCTACTGGATCCTGACAATCCAATTTCTTTGACTGACAGGATCTGAAGTAGACCCTCTCTGCCTGTCTGAGTAGGATGGGCTAGTCTTAGCAGGGCAATACGGTTCATCAGGGAGCCCTGGACCTATGCCATGAAGGGCTTTAAAGGTCATAACCAAAGCCTTGAATTGCACTTGGAAGCAGATTGCTAGCCAGTGTACTTCACGGAACAGTGATGTAATATGGGCCATTCTAGAGGCTCCAAAGACTGTTCTCGCTGCCGCACTTTGCACCAATTGAAGCTTCTGAATGAATTTCAAACCTTATGACTGTCACACCACTCCCATAGTCACGAGATCACAATTCGGGCACTTGACAACTGGCTTGCATTTATGACAGTTGCAGCATCTTGTGGTCACGTGATCTGTGACTTCCCAGCTGGCTTCCGACAAGTCACATGAATTGGGCAAGTCAGATTCACTTAATGACCACATGGTTCACTTAATGACCATGGTAAAAAAGTTTTTGTAAAATTGGGCCCGGTGATTTGATGACTCACTTAACAATTGCAATACTTAGCAACTGAAATTCTAGTCCCAATTGTGACTGTAAATTGAGAATTACCTGTACAGTATATGCAATCCCTTTAGTGTTGGAATAACTATTATAAAGTTATGTAACTGTAAATATATTGGGCTGTACAGTTCTTGGCAAAACAGACTACTATGGTGCTTTTCTGCCTATCAAGTATAACTATAAAAGCTGTAATTGCAAAAAAGTGATTCAAAATGATGTTAACCAGAGCTGGATCCATCCAATATCATAATAAAGTTTGCAGACGACACAACAGTGCTGGGTCTCATAACTGGAGGGGATGAATCAGCATACGGGAAAGAAGTGCAGAAGGTATCCTCATGGTGCTCAAGAAACAACTTACATCTAAATACTAGTAAGACAAAGGAGATGGTGCTAGATTTCCGGAAGCACAGAGATGAACCTGCCCTACTGTATATCGAGGGGGGCTGTGTGGAGAGGGCTTCCTCTTTTAAATTCTTGGGAGTGCTTGTTAGTCAAGATCTCACCTGGAAAAACAGCACTTCTCTGGTGATTGGAAAGCCCCAACAGAGACTTCATTTCCTTAGAGTCTTGTGAAAAAATCAGGTGGAACAACGGCTGATGACCTCTTTCTATTGGTCCACCATAGAAAGTGTCCTCACATATTGCGTTACAGTATGGTATGCTGGTTTAACAGCTGCGGACAGGAAGGCACTACAGAGAATGTTCAATTCGGCACAAGAAACCATTGGTTGCCCTCTGACACCACTGGATGACATTGCCAGATCTCGCTGCTTTAGCAGAGTAAGGAAGATACTCAGAGATGATTCACACCCTGGTCAGTGTCTCTTTGCACTTCTTCCATCAGGCAGAAGACATCAAAGTATAGCCAGCCGAACAAACAGGTTTAAAGATAGTTTCTATCCTTGGGCTGTCAGACTTTTAAATACAAGCACAATCACTCCATGCACACGCTAGTTTTATTTTCTTTTTCTTTCTTTTTTCGTTTCTGTTATAATTTTGCACCAGTGAGGTTAAAACCAATTTCGTTGTATTTAAGTACAATGACAATAAAGATTATACTTATATCTATGACCCCTTTATGACCTATGGATTTCAACTCCAGAATTCCTAGGTTTATAAATTCCTAAGATCATAAAGGTGCTATAGTTGCCCTTCCATGACATTTATAATACTTTTTCAAAATATTGCATTTACATAGAAATATTTCTCTCTTCAGAGAGAAATTTCCCCCCGCACACTGGACATGTACAGACATGTATATACAGACAGGCCACATTAGGTACTAAAGCTGGGAGTTCCCTTGTTGAATGTGGTTTTCACTTCACAATATAGTTTGTAGGTCTTGGGGTTTAGAAAGAACTAAAGGTAGATCCTAATAAATCCCCCAGCACAAATAATGAATAAAATGTATTATCTGTGTTGTATAGAGAAACAGAGAGAAGTGTTAGGTCCCCTGTTTTAGACTGGAAAGATTCACTTAATGTAGTTTTCATATAGTAGACAATTCGTTGCAAACAAAAAATCTATTCTTTTGTGTTTGACCGATGGTCTGCTAACTCACATAGCATAAATAATACTACCATTTCTTTTTTTTAAAAAGTCAAACTGAAGGGATTTTCTGTCAGAATTGTATTAAAAAATATTGGTTTTGTTGAACAAATGCATCACACATGCCATGTCTGAGAAACCTGAGGGAACAGATAAGAAGTAGTTTTAACAGCCTTTTGTTGCTGGCTAGAGACCATACCTGAACCATTCATTTTAGCAACAGGTTTTCTTTAGATAAGCAGGGTTCCTATTGAATAGAAACGCTCCCTCCTACACTTCACCTTGAGCTCTAGTTCCCTTTTATAAAACAGAACACTGTGTAAGAGTGGCTTACAATAGCCTGGACTCTTCTGTTGTGCATGGTGGTGCTATCCATTTCATAGTTTGTTTTCGTTGTGCTATGGTGGGTTGAGCGGTCAGACACTTTTTTATTAAATTGTCCGGCTATTTTTTTTTGTTGGAAGATGTTGTATAGGAGAGCTGTTTCTTTTTTTCTGGTGTTGCTTCAAACCCATAGAAAACTGTTCTCCAACAGTTTCCTCATGAGGAACAGCCATCCAGAGCCGGGGTCACCAACCTTTCGGACCTCAGGGACCACTAAATTCATAATTTTAAATCCTGCACACCACTAATATGATCTGCCTAATGACCAGCTGGGTGGGCGTGGCTAACTCAATGTCACTCAAGTCGAGGGGTGCCTCGCCAGCCTCTCCTCTCCCCACCATTCCTCGCCTCCCCGCCTGGGCTGTTAGGGCCCCAACAGGAAGCAGTTGTTGAAGCTAAGCAGCCACTATGAGAAACATTTCCTGCAAGGAAGATGAAAGGAGTCCCTAAATAGTCATTCCCAGGGCAACGGTGATGTCACCACCGGTTAATCCTTTCAACTCGGAAGTGCCTCTGTGCTTCTGACACGAGTGCAAAAAAACCCCCAGATTATAACGCAATGTAGTTGGAATTGGAATATTGCATTGTGTGAAACCTTCAGTTGTGGTTGGTAACCATATAGTTTAAAATGTTTTGCAAAGCCAAGCAATTATTAAGAATAAAGCATGATGTCAAATCTATGACTTAATAAATGGTGGCTTGTTATATGAGGCCAGTCATTCTAATCTACTTGATATGGTTATTGTGACAATAAAATGGTTGAAGGAAACACTGTGGAGAAAAGTAGAATAAAAGTAGTTAATTATGTCTGAATGACCCATGAATTCCTATGAGGTTAAGCAAGATATGTTTAACAAAACATTGGAAAATATCCATAATGAATGGCTTTTCAGTTAACCATCTGATTCATCAGCCAGTTTACGTGATAGCCTTTTCTATGTAATAGTAATCTGTGATGCAGAAAAATCACTCTTTGTCTGTTGTCTCCATAACAACAGAGAGCTTTTACAACAATAGAATAGCCTCTGAAGTTGTTACCCAAAAATCTCATGTTCAAGTTATTGTTGATAGCAACGCAACAAATGCCAGGACAAGGCTTACAAACAGACAATAATAGGCATTGCACAGGTGTGTGAGTTATTTCATGCAATGCTTTTATAGTAGAAAACATACCAGGGAATAAAGGCATATGACCCTGATATTAATGCAAATTATCTATGAAAATGACTTTAGGTACAATAAGAAATTGTTATAGAACTTCTATAATAGAATAAATTGAACAGTTGCTGCTATAAACAGTGCATTCCCCTTTAGAATAAGTTCTCAGACTATGTGGATAGATGCAGATATAGAAGTAAATAAAAACAATATAGAAATACAGATGTAATCTCCAAAAAGTGTGTCTGTATATTTTTTTAAAAGACCAAACCTCTCAAGATCTTCAGTTATCTGTGCATCTGCTTGCCATACAACCTCCAATTAACCCTGACGTAATATATAAAGCATGTTGCTTGTTCATGTGATGAAGGGAAGCTATTATTTGGCAAGTATCACCCTCAAAGGCTTATTTTCCAGTACAGCCTAGTTAGTACGTAATGCAGCCAAATGCAGGACACCTTCTTTTCATCTCCCTCCACGCGATGTTCATCGTGATTTTGTGGATGATTACAGCAATAGCATTTGCAAGGTATTTCTAAACAAAAGGTGGATCTAACAATTCATAAGTTTTAATTCTTATTGCTCAATTCCACTTTGTCTTACGTAAAGATGTAAAAAATGGAAAGTAATACTAGTCTGTTTGTTTAAGATTTATTTTAGCTACATGAGGTTTTTTTTTCTTAAAAACCGCAAACAGTTCACAGTTATATATTGTCTATAAATTGGGAAAATGTTTATACTCCACAAAGTTAATAGAATTGCAGGAGTTTTTGGTATGGCAAGATTGATTCATCAAATTGATGATGAAAATTTCTCCACAGAGAAAAAAATAAATAACTAGTACTAGATTAATTTTTAATAAACAGTGTTAATATGTATTGCTGGTCCAGTTTTGCTACAATTGAATATGCACATCATTCATTTTATGCGGATGGATATATATTAAAAAGACTGAATATCTTGCCATTACATATCTGACGTTTTATTTTATTTTTTTGTCATTTTGAAACATACGAAATAATCCTCTACTAAATCATCTCTGACAAAACTAGCTCTAGTCTTTATGAGGATTATTTTTTTAAGTAAAAAAAAATCCTCATCTAAATTATGGTACAGTTGCTCTTTAATCATAGTATTAATATTGTTGTTATTTTTTAAATTGTATGCCACCCAACTGCCAATTACTTTCATGTTCCGTATTAGTAGAAAATTACATTGTATCTACCTCAATAGTTTTTTTAAAAAAAAATTCCTTTATATCAATATCATTAGCATTGTTATGGCAGCAAAGAGAATTATTTCTTGATAGATAATGCTTCAAAGTAAAAGGAAACGCTTTAAAATATAATTTTATTAAGAAGTTCAACTAGAGTAATAAAAACTAGTACAAACTAACTTAGAGAAGGAGAAGACAATGGAAGGAAAGAATAAAGCATACAAGAGAAAAATAAAAAATGAAATAAAAAACGACTTCCATTTATCCCATTGCATAGATTTCAAGGCTTAAACAAGCTTCTTTTGTAGCTCCAACAAGAAATTATTTTTTCTTTTAATTTTTAAAACTTCAAACCATCATCACAAATGTAGAGAAATTCAATAACTCTTCATCCCCTATAAAGTTTAACAGATATCTCTTTATCCCATATCCCATCCCTTAGCTATAAGCAAATTTCTAAAGCATCAACTTTTCACTCTTGATATCAGCAAAAAGTCCATAAAAGGTGGTCAGAACATTGCCAAAAAGAGGACTTATTTTAAATTTGCTCAACTAAACCAACTTTATAGTTCTTCCTTTTACTTGTAACAGTTTTAATCTTTAAGTCAATCAAATATTGTATGATTTGCTTTCTCTTCAATACCTCTTTATCCCATTGCATAGATTTCAAGGCTTAAACAAGCCTCTTTTGTAGCTCCAACAAGAAATTATTTTTTCTTTTAATTTTTAAAACTTCAGCCAGTTTCTTTTGTATATATAGTAAATGCTCTTTTTCCAAATTATTCTCTTGGCCCCTTATTTGTAGTTCCACATTCTATACTTTATCTTATCAGTTAATAATTTATCATTGTGAATAAGATGGCTGATCCTGTTATCTTCCAGTGCTTAAGTCCACAGAAAACTGCTATCCTATGGTCTTCTTGCAAGGTGCAGCCATCTTTGCACATGTGGGTGATCTCCTGCCTTCTCCTGTTTCAGAGAAGTTTAAGAATTCAGTCTACTCACTGGTTTTGTGATCTATGCCATGGTTGTCTTTAGTTCACCAAACTGTCCCGGAAGTCAAAGTTAAAAGGAAAATTAAGAGTATTTTATCTTTGGAAATCACTCTATGAATCTTAACAATGGAAACAGAATTTAACTCATGTCCAGTTACTTAAGCACTAAACAAGTTTCACTAAACACAGAAGTGTTTTTTTAGACTTAGAATAACTTTATTGTCACTTTGAATATACACTAATCGGCATACATTAAAATGAAATTTAATTGCATACAGCTCTTGAAGGGTCACCACCTCCAATATACACTACTCAGAAAATACTTAGCAGACAAGTTGATTTCCAAAAAGATTAATCCAGATTGACCAACCAAGAATTAGGATGACCACATCAAGACCAGGTGATTTTTTTCAGGACCTAATTAACAGAAAGCTTAACCATAGAAATGGGAGTATTTATAGATTTAAATGTTGGTATATCTGGACATTTCCTATGTTGACCTTATTCATGATCCCCTGTCCTACTTACAAGTATTTTTTTTAATAAAATTTTTATTTTCAGACAAACACAAACACACAACACATATAACATAAAAGCCTCTTCAATTACACACAGTGTGTCGATTGGTTACAAAGTCTTTCTGTGTCCTTTCCGGGGTCCTCACTTGAATTTTATCAAAATTCACATATTGATAATCAAGATATCTTTGTATACATTGTTATTATGCTATTCTAAGTCATTCAATCATTTTAGCATTGATAACATTCTCTAATAGTTTCCAATTCAATGTTTTTTCCCATTATTAGTATCATCAATCTAATATACATGTATACAAATTGTTATACTTATTAAGCATCCATTAAGCCCAGCTATTATTACATGCTTTCAACATAAGGCATATTAGATTTGAAGTAAATTTATATTATAACATTTTATTACATTATCCTGAAATCATCCAATGATATTACATCTTTCTAATCTATTCTATATAGAATTGTTTATCTTTTATAAAAAAGCTCTTCAACATCATCTCCATAATCCTCACTTACAGTTTGTATAAGATTTCATATTATCAATCTAGTATATATAAATGCTTTGTTAACATTATTAATCATTTATTTGACTATAGCTGTTATTACGTTGTGCATTACACTCAAACTTTAACTATATTTAACTAAATTTATTGTGAATAAATTTATTATTTATTTATTATTTTAGCATTGATAACATTCTCTAATAATTTTCAATTCCATGTTTTTCCCATTATTAGTATCATCAATCTAATATACATGTATACAAATTGATATAATTATGAAACATCCATTAAGCCTAGCTATTATTACATCCTTTCAACATAAGGCATATTAAATTTAAAGTATATTTATATTATGACATTTTATTACATCATCCTGAAATCATCCAATGATATTACATCTTTATATTCTATTCTATATAAAATTGTTTATCTTTTATAAAAAGGCTTTTCAACATCATCTCCATAATCCTCGCTTATAGTATTGTATAAAATTTAATATTATCAATCTAGTATATATAAATGCTTTGTTATCATTATTAATCATTTATTTGACTATAGCTATTATTACGTTGTACATAGCACTCAAAATTTAACTACATTTAACTAAAATTTATTGTGACATTTCATTTCATCATCCTGTATCCTTCCAGAGATAGTGTAGTCCAATATCTCTTGCCATTTGTAAAGTCTGTATTCTAAGTGTTTTCTTGATAAGTCTTATGTGGACTTCTCTTAAGAACTTGTTATTCATTGCATGTCTTATAAGAATTCGAAACCTCTATCTGCTCTTTTTATCAGCTTAACTTTTGTTATCATTAGTGCTTCTGCCATGATTACTCTCATTATTTCTGCCAAATTTTCTCTCCTTTCTTCATCTATTTTCTGACATCTGAAATAAAGTTCCGGTTCATCGATTTCTCCTTTCCGCATTTCACACTTGTCATTTCCCTCCACTCTCAATTTGCTGTCAGTGTCAACAATTTTCTTATTACTTTCATATGTCTCTGTGATTTTTTGAGCTCTGTCCTCAAACTTCATCACTGTCCCCGTACTTCCTGTATTTTGATCTATAATTTCAAGTCTCTTTTCAATACTCTCTATGATTATTAAAACTTTTTGAATTTCTAAGAAAATTCTTTGCAAAGTTAGTGCCTTTTCTTCTTCACGTTGTGCCATTTTCCAGGTTGTAAACACTGCCAAAACATCCAAGACTTTTTAGGTTTCAAACAAATTCAGTGGAGTTTTTCAAATCAAAGCTTTCTCTTTCCTTCAAAGGAACACCTATATCAACAAAATATTTTCCTCTGTGCCTTTCAGTAAACAAAGTTTATAGCTTTATCAGATATTGCCAAGCCCTCTAGCCACTAGATGGCAGTGTTACCTCTTTTCCATCTATTTCTGCCTCTCTGTCCGAGAGAAAAAAAAAACCTGTAAAAATTATGCTGCGTCCCAGCCTTACGAGAGAAGAAGCTTTTAATCCACGAATACCAAAAATGGAGAAAGTATAGAGGAAGAAGGAAGAAAAAGAGACCAGTCCAGTTTAAAAGTAAGAGGCATTTGTAAAGAGACCATCCATAGAAAGTAAATAAAATTAAGGTAGAAAAGATAACACGATCGTCTTAGACCAGAGTTGTTTCGCCGCTTGTTTTTGTTCTGTCTTCAATTTTATTTTAAATTCCAATTCTATTGGGTTTTCCCTTCTCTAATAATTAATTTTTTTCTCACCAATTTGACACACTCCTGCACAGGTTCTGTTTCAGAACCTTGTCCAAACCTTTGGCAGCCATTTTGGTTGCTTCGCTTGTAGCTGGAAAAAAGAGTTTTCTCCTGGATCAATCAGGGGCTTTGCAATGCCTCTGAGATCAGCAGGACATGCTCTTCTCTATCACTGTTCCTTCAGAACAGTTTAGGTCCAAAAGGACCGTCCAGAAACAGAGATATCGACAGCAATCCTGAAGACCCAAGATTGCATGTCGTGTCGTTGCGATGTCAAGCCCCGCCCCCTCACCTACTTGCAAGTATTAACTACATAGAACAAGGCATGATAGGATAGTTGTGCTATGAAATCAGCAAGGATCACCTGCAGTTTAATTCCACTTCTTACCTCTTGGCAAATTGGATACCATTTTGAATTGCATTAATGTTCAGCTTCTTATCTGCAATTACCTAATATCAGATTTCTGTCCATGAAAAGTATATAGCTAAATTTAGTTTTAAAAACTATAGTTCATAAAGCACCCAAATATTAGGGACAGCATACCAATCCCCTATGGCATTACTTTCCATAACAAGAATTAAAGGGAGTTCAATGTTCATACTCTTTTTCATGTGGATCATATCCTCTAGGTCATGGCTGGGGAATTCTGGGAGTTGAAGTCCACAATTCTTAAAGTTCCCAAGTTTGGACACCCCTGCTCTAGGTGGTCTAGTTTGGTAACAATGAATACTTTCTGCAACCTTTCCAGGAGTTCAGAAAGGAGGGAAAGAATGTAGTAATCCCCACTAATAACAGTTTGGGAGCTAGAAATCACAGGCTGCAAGTAGGCAACTATCCTTCTTCTCAAGAAAAAAAAAGGTAGAAACACTAATGGTAGTTAAAGCTTTTCTGTAAATTGTTAAATTGTTAATTCCGTCCTTCAGGCAGATCAACACTATATTTGACATTGCACAGTGGCATTTTGCAAGAATCTGGGCTCCAAAGGATAAAATTTTGCTGCCACAGAATTGATGGGACTAGATCTATGCTTCCTCTTTTCCAAACATATCATCATTAGTCTGTCTTTTTAGCAGACAAGATAAAAGGGTCCACTTGCTAAAGGGGGCGAGGGGTAGATAATTCTTTGAAGTCTGGGGACTGTTCTTGTCCGGCAAACTTCATTATTAACCCAAGCAACAATTCTGTCTGAAAACTGGAGTTGCCAGAAGTTTTTGTCATATGCTGTGAGAGAAAAATGCTGGTCACAGTCGGCATAAGCGGTCATTTCTGGCATGAAGGATCCCCTCCTGTGATACACTGTGCGAGGTGTAAGTAGGAATAGGTGTTAATTTTTAAATATTGCAATTTGCTGTTTCATTATGCTATGATATATGTCATACGAAGGATCAGTTTTAAATAGTTGTTACTTGCCAGATAGGTCAAGTTGATACTGTTGTTACAGACCCATATCATGAATGTGTCATTAACTACTCCTTTATTCTATTGATCTTTCCATGATTCTTGCAGTTAAAAAAGTCATGTTTTCCTAATGCAACAACAGGTTGGGATAGCAGTGTTTTTTTTTAAAAAAAATTAAGATTTGCTGCTTAGATTAAATATTTTGAAGTGTTTATGAATATAAGAAATTATCATTTCATTTCATACCTACAACACATCAGTGTCAGAAACAAGAACTTAATTATTTTAATTTCCTGCTTGCTACAGCATGCAAAAGGATTTTGTGCCTTTCCCATTCTTCCCACTGCCATTCTGTCTGTCAAATCCTAGGGCGAACCTTTTTGGCACCGAGTGCTGGAAAGGGAGTGCGCATGTGCTCTTGGTGGGCTCACAACCCGGAAGAGGAGCTGCCCAGGGGGCATGCGTGCGCTGGAAAATGAATTCCGGTTTCCAGCACTTACATGTGTGGGACAATCAACTGGCTGGCACGAATACGCACGCCAGAAATCAGACGACCAGGTCTTCCTGTTTTCGGCACTGCCACACACACAAAGGCCAGCTGATCGTCATGCACACATGTGCACCAGAAACCCGGAATGGGCAACTCCGTGCGTGCCAGGCGACTTGGCTTCGCGTGCCACTTCTGGCACACATGATATGACACACGCCCCTAGGGCAATTTTTCCCAACCTCAGCAACTTTTAAGATATGTGGACTCGCATGCTATCTAGTAATAAGTGCACACACCTTAAAGTTGCTGAGATTAGGGAATACTGCCCCAGAGCCATGATGGCGAACCTATGGCCTCTGTGGGCACACGAGCCGTCATCCCAGTTCTGCTCTGCCATGCATGCGTGCGCGCCTCCCACCAACCAGCTGGTCTCTCGGGTTTCTGCCAAGCATGCACGGGGCACTCATGCGTGGGGGCCACACACGCATTGCATTTGGGCGGTTTGGGCGTGTGCTTCGGGTCCAGAAAAGGTTAGCCATCACTGCCCTAGAGGGACAGACCTGAAAACAGTCATTAATAAGGGAGGATGAAATTGTGTTTCATGCTATAAGGGTACAAGTGAGTGCTGTGCTTCTTAATTCCTCTGCTTTGACAGTGAACCTAAGTTAATATATATCTCTATATACTTATGCTGAATTGCATAATGCAAATTTTGTATATGTAAATTCATATCTCTTACACAATCTTTAATAAATAAATTGGGCTTCTTTGATTCAAAGTATTGTTTTGGTACACATAGGCCAGTTTAAAGATTGATTTATGAAAATGGAATTTCTGGCACCAAGGCATAAAGCTGAGCAATGCATAAAAGGAGGAAACTCAAGTAAGAGTTCTTCACTTCAGATGACAGCCATAATGAAAAATTAAAAACCACAACAAGTTTATGGGAGATAAAAGTTGACAATTATGGGAACAAAATAAATAAATAATCGCTTATTGCCCTTGATTGCTAGAGGAATATAAGATAAAAGAAAATGTTCCAAATAGGTTAAAGGAGATATATAACTCCTTTACTACTACTAAGATTGCTGGAGGAAATGGAAGAAAACTCACCATAGTTCCATTGCATTTTTATCACTGCCATCCTCCAGCCACATCTTCCTCCTAGAACTCAAAGCTGGCTAGAGTTGCTGCTTCTGCCTAAGAATTTCAGCTTTCCTTAGCTCCACTAATAGAGGAATAGCCAATTAACTAATGGTGACTTAAATGGTGGATCCCAGTTAAACGATTCCCCTTCACTTCCCATGAGAAGCTAGTTTTTGGTTTTCTTCTGAAGGAAAGGCATATTGATTTCCTTGGAATTTTGGATCCATAACCTTTGTGAAAGTGTATTATCAATATTCCTCCCTCCCTCCCTCCCTCCCTCCCTATCTATCTATCTATCTATCTATCATCATCTAACTATCTAATTTTGTGCCAATTCATTTTCTGAACGCTTAATTTTTCTGTTATTTCTTTAGATGACAATTTTATTAAAAGAAAAAAATAAAAAGAATAAAAATAGAAGGTGCAGAAAATAAAAAAGAAAATAGAAAAGAAGTAAAATAAAAATATAGTAAAAAGAAAGAAAAGAAATATACAAATAAACAACTTCCTACCTTCATAACTATTAATAATGTTAGTAATATATTACCTCCTCATACAACATGCAACCATACAACGTATGATCTTTTCTTCCCATCTCTATCTATAAACAAATCCATAAAGCAGAATCATTTCATCCCTAAAGTCAGTAAATTCCATTATTACTTGAAATTATATATCCTAATTTAATTTTGATCAAATAAGCCAACTTTATGTTTCTTCCTTTGAAATCTTAATCCTTAGTTCATTCAAATAATGTCTTAAAACTTGATTTCTTTTCATTTCTTTCTTGTCCATTTTTTAACAGTTTAACAAGTCTCTTTTGTAAATTCAGCATAGGAAAATTATCTAGATCACGTTCTTGGCTTATTGTTTGTATAGCCATGTTAATTATTACAACATCAGCCAGTTTCTTTTGTATGTCCAAAATAGCAATGCTTGTCCAGTGAAACTTGTTTCTATTTTATTATATCTTTTGGACATAGTCTCTCCAGAGACGTAAACTGTTGATGCTGTTAAAATTAATTTCTGAATCAATTTTCCAACAATATCCTTCAATATGCCTCTTAGAATATTTTGCTTCATTTTCTAATTGTAGGTTGAATTTATATGTCCTTCTCTTTTAATTATAATTTTTAGTTTCCTCCAGTGTCCAATTTTTACAATCTTAAGGTTTTTTAAAAATTCAGAACAAAAACATTTTCCCATGGAAATGATTCTTTATAATTAATTCCAAAATCTTATTTGCAATTTATCCATACTGGCAGTTTATTGGTAACTTTCTAAAATAAAAAGTCACCCTTTTGCTGTTTATTCCAAAGCAAAATATTTTTGTAAATTATTAAATGTGTAAGTTAAAATGTTCTTGTGCTAAGGATTGAAGGAAACTCACCTGATATTGTCAAACTAGTCAATCCAAAGATCACTAACAGCTGATTATAAAGGAAGTATGTAAACTTAGTGTCCTTTCAATGGTCCTGAAGGGGGTTTGAACAAAATGGTTACTTCATTGCCTCCCAGAGCGATAAACCTGCCAGAAAGTACTATCTTGAAGTCTTTTCACAAGAAGCAGCTGTCTGGAGCATTGTGGGTGATCTCAAATCCTCTCCCTGTCCAGAGAAGGCAGATCCACTTTTCCCAGGGCCATCTTCAGTCTGCCATTTCTTCCCTTTCAAGTTCAATCATTCTGTCATTTCTTGTTCTAATTTAGAATTTAAAAAGTAAGCTTGCAGTAGTTAGTACATTATGCATGTTTACTCTTTGTTTTTGTTTGATTAAAAATGAATTATGGATTTCGTGTTGCAGGAAATGACATCAATATTTCTCAACTGTAAATGGAGGGGTATTTTGACAATGTTACAGTATTATTGTGCCATTAAAACATCAACATTATTCACTGATTACTTCTTTATTTTCTAAGCCACTATGGTTTATGGTTTTGGACCTCCCCCAAATTTACAACTTTGAACAAGTACTCTGATTGTGTCAGGCAATGGTGAAGAATCAGAATATCAGCAAAATAAGTATCCAACATGTATTCAATAGTAATGTATTCTGTCAGAATATGATACAAATTGTAGCTGATGATAATTTAGTGTTAGATACATTTTCCTGTAGAGCAGGTTTTCATTTGTTCAGTCTCTCCTAGAATTGTTTTAGTGTCTCTTGGTGTTGGTTCAGAGCTAAATAATTCCCTGATAATTCTAGAGTTGTCCTTTGCTTACTACAGATAAATAAAGGAAATCTTATTGATTTCATAACCTCTGACAATTCTCTGTATCAGCTCATGCAACTAGGAAGATATGATTAAAGAATGGGCAGAATTCATGGGAAAATTACAACTTTGTGTTTTGTAAAATTTGGCTACATTGGGAATATGAACCAGATCCTCAAGCAATTTTTTCAGACTAGATCATGGCCAGGAAAAGGGGTGGGTAGGCTAAATACAATAAGCAGCCAATTATTTGGAAGACTTCTTAGAATACATCTCTCCTTATTTTACAGTATTTCTTCCAGAAATTGAGACTTGTGTATGCCGGATAACCCCTCCCTTTATTCTCCCAGCAGCAAACTTGGGAAACGGATTGAAGTGAGAGAGACTGGCCCAGTGTCATCTGCCCTAGCACTCTTGATAAGTGGGAACTAGGACCTGCTGCTTTCATTTATTCATAACCCAGAGAATAAGACTGCACCAAATGTTTTCTGAAATTAGCTTCAAAGTGAGATCATTGTGTTGCAAATAATATTTGCTTCAACAGACATTTACATTGTTTTGATGCTGTGAAACAGCCTCTTGTTTTTCTTCATTGCGTCTTCGCAGGTAATTTTTCACTTCTTTGTCCTGACTTCAAACTAATTTGTTCTCTCTGATAATGTAGCAATTGGATTGATGCTAATGAATTCTTTACAGCTCTAGTAATGTTTATATTCTCTCTCTCTCTTCTCTCTCTCTCTCTCTCTCTCTCTCTCTCTCTCTCTCTCTCTTAATTTAATATTAAGCACTCTTTAAAAATAGTGGAATGCAAGGAAGGTTTTCTTTATTCTACTGTGCATAAAAATCCAGACTGGATTAGGCTATTTTATTATACTTTCTGCACCATTATGAATCCTTCTAATTCAGCATTCCCATTCTTCTTCTTGCCTTTTGGTCATTCTCAGTCATGCACAGAATGAGCATCTAAATAAGGAAAAAGAACCGATGAGGCATTTAACTTACGCGGTTCCTCTCTTTCTCTGTTAACAGGAATTTTATCTTATTTGCAGCTGTTCATCGGTCTTGGTCAACTTGGCTGTCTCAAAATGTTAAGTAGGTTCAGACCGAGTTAATAATTGGAAGGGAGATCAGCAAGAAATGCTAAATTTGTAGCCTAGATCAGCCCCAACCTTTGTGGCTTGGTGGCATGTCTGGGTTAGGGGAACTAGGCCATGTGAATAGCTGTCCAGTGTTCCGAATAGGCCACAGCCTGGTAGTGGGCTGCAGCCCAGGAGTTGGGTACCCCTGGCCTAGATGGAGAAGTTGAAAAAGAAGGCAGTAGCAAATCTTTTCCATATAGTTCCCAGGAAAATTATATGGCGGCATCTACTAGATTTCTTTTAGGGAGACTTTAACCATGCCTTCATAATGTTTGTAATGACGATGATGCAGGATTGCATAAATAAATGGGCAGAATAGTATAGATTAGGGTAACCTAGATTTTATTAAATTGTCTTCAAATGTTGATCAGAATAAATCATTTGGAGACTGGGCCATAACCCAGTCTCTCTTCTTAACTTAAGAACCGCAGTGCTTCAAGTACAGGCAGTGTTTTCATACTCATTACATACACGCACACATCAAATATGCATGATCAAAACGGAATACTGGTAGCCCTCAACTTATGACCACAGCTGAGCCCAAATTTATGTTGCTAAGTGAGACATTTGTTAAGTGAGTTTTCACCCATTTTACGAACTTTTTTGCCACAGTTGTTAAGTGAATCACTGCACTTGCTAAGTTAGTAACACGGTTGTAAATTGAACCTGGCTTCACCATTGACTTTGCTTGCTTGCAAAAGGGGATCACACGACACCAGGACTTTGCAAACATCATAAATATGAACCAGTTGACAAGCAACCAAATTTTGATCACATGGCAATGGGGATGCCACAACAGTTATAAGTGTGGAAAACGGTCATAAGTCACTTTTTTCAGTGCTGTTGTAACTTTGAACGGTCACTAAGCAAATTGTTGTAAGTTGAGGACTACCTGTACAAAATCCTGAGAAGAAGCTATTCTCTGGCCTAGCCCCTGAGTTATGATTCAACCTTCATTCTAAATATTCAAGACTTGCTGTATTTCCATTGTCAGGAAATGTAGAATTGCCAGATGTCAATATAAACTGAGTGGGTTGGTGTTCCTATATGGAGATGTTCACTCAACCGTAAACTGTAATTTCAATGCTTGTTTGGAACCTTTAAAATAATTCCAAAAGCTAAAACCTGCAACTGCAACCTTCCAAAAGCATTGCCACCGCTTTTATCCAGAAGGTGCTTGCTTACTAGCAAAGCAAAAGGAAGGCGGAGGAAACGTTCTAGCTGCTTTGATTATTATTTTTTTAGCAACAATATTAAAATGTTCAACTGTGCAGCCTTTAGGTTATATTTGGTCTCGTGATGTCATCAGGGAGGCTGTTCTCTTTCTGGAATCAAATTGCAAACTGTCTCCTCAAACTGTAATTAAGAGCTAAGCAGTGGTGATAGGGAGTAGGATTTGTTCAGGCTTATCGCTTGCCTGACGCCTCTTAGCACCAAACCTCACAAAAGCACGGTAGTGAAATGAAGGCATTATTTATGTTAGATATGTAGTTCCACATCTAATGCCTAATTGCTTATCATGGTCTATAATCTTGTAACTAAGGTAAGCATTAAGGTCTCTCTTTAGAACACGGAGTTGGGCTTTCCTTCTTTTTGTTTTTTCGTTGTTTTGCGTTTTTTATAAAATTGCAAAAAACAAACAACCAACAACTTAATCTGCCACAGAAACTACTTGGCTAAAGGGAAATGAACAGGATTAGGGTAATTTTGTAGAACATGCTTTCTTTTTGAAAAGATTAATTTATGAAGCAATGCCATGAAAAGCAATCAACTTACAGAGAAGGCGATAGTTATCAAGATCAGCAATTGTGCCTTATTTTTTCATGATCATTTAAAATAAAATTATTAATTCTAATACTGTAATACAATGCAATACAATGCAGATCAGGTTGTTATCATCGTCGTTTCACAAGTCCTTGTCACTTACAAGTATTTAAATCCTTTGTTTAAACAGTGTATGAATCTGAGGAGAAAACTTGACAATTGGTGATTGATTCAGTTTCTAGGGATTTGAGGGACTGATAGGGATAATTCTGTGACTATTAAAATATGGTGACATTCCTTTATTGGGTTTAGCAGTGACAGGTTAGTCTATTGACTGTAATTTTATTTTTCACTTGCCAAATCAGTAGATTTCTTTCAGTAGATGTATTTTCAGACTGGTAAGTAAAGCCAGAAATAGCTCTTGTATGTTCTATCCTTGAGAAGAAATATGGTAAAACTGCTTTCTTGCATACAGATCTAATCCATTCTAAATGGATACACTTTACCATCATAAAGTATATTGTGATTCAAGCAGGGTTATGGGAATTAAGTTATAAATCAGCTAAATTTTGTACTGCCATTCTTAGGAGTTTAAAAATAGCAAGATATCTGGTGAGATGTATGCTGACAAAGTCCTTTGCATTTGTATGGGAATGAAAAAAAGGTTTCCCCCCTAAACGTCTATATATCATAGTTACGGTTAACAGGGCCAATAAAAGCAGTTAAAAAAGCTAAGCTTTGTAGAGGCAGAGAAAATTCCACTTAAAAGTAGACACTGTCTTCGTTTCAGCAACCCAGTGTGCAGTGGAACACCCTAGGGAGGGCATCAGATGTTTTTTAAATAAGCAAACAATCATATTACACTTTTAATTAGGAGGAAAAATTCCATCCCCACTGGCAGGTACTCTAATTTGAATTTGTTTTGTAGATCCCAAGACCCCCATTCAGCTAATCATAGAAGTTACAGTTCAGTTTGTATATTGTGCTTAGTCATGTGGTGATTTGCTTGTTTGTTGCGGTGTTCTATATAAGAAGTTTGCCAAGTGTGATTGATTCAGCAAACCATAATCGGATGTATGAGACCAGCCTGATGCTCTTCATCCTTACTCAGCATGTAATCTAGTACATTTTAAATTACCCAATGGGGGAAGTCTATTCTGCAGTGCCTTTTCTGCTTCTTGGACGTAAGACTTTTCCAGTTCTGCTGCTTAGTGGTTTTTTTAACGAGTGGCGCTAGAAATTAACCTTTGGTATTTATGTGCAAGTTTAGCAATGTTCGCAAAAGTACTAGTAATTGCAGATGTGTGTGTGTGCATTTTAAGGAATTGAAGTATCCAAGTTTGCTGCCTAGTTGAACAAATTGACTTGTCTGTTTAAAGTCTGAGAAATCAGATTTACAACTAAAGAAATGTGTTCGTGCGACTTCCTGATAGGATGAAATTGTACTTGTACAATATATCTTCTAAATATAATTAGGACTGTTTCTTAATTTATGAAATGGCTTATATTTTTTTTAAAAGTCAATTATACCTGAAGTGTTAATGTTTTGCAGTTACGAAATAAATATTAAAAAGAGAATGATTGCAAAACCCTTGGATGTCAAAATAACAGACGTCAAAACAGTACATTTAAAATGAAATATAAAGTGGAACTGTACAAAGCTTCAGATTTTATCTTTGAAAGATAATTTAGAGTTCACAGGAATACGAATGTATCACTTGCAATACTTTAAAACAACCACATCTTTTCCTGTAATTACCCTTTGTAGCTTCCATGTGATCAAGAGAAAAGGTGTGGTCATTTGAAGGTGTTGTAACTATATTTTGTTCTTGAACACCTTTTGAAGATTGAGTCTAACAGAGTCTGAATAATAGTATTAGAAATATTAAAATACTATAAGCATGATCTTATCCAAAAATCTCATTAAAAAACTGATAGTCAGTTTTATTAAACAAATTGTTTTGCTGTCACATGAAATGTATTTATTTGTTTATTCATACTGCATAATTTATGGGCCACCTACTTTACCAGGCTCTGCACAGCGTACAACAATAAGATTGATTTGCTATAAGCTAGTTGGCCAAAGCAATTCCTGACAGCTATATATCTTTAGATAACAACACGAAAATATAAATAGCTGCTTGCACTTAAACTTGTATGTGCTTCAGTAAGCATTGAAAAATTATTTATATTCCGTCTTTACACTCTGTTGTTTGCAATTCTTACGTTGGTTAACAACATACACTACGTTAAAATAATGAAATAAAAGTAGTGAATAAACTAAATGATGGTTAAAACCTGTGAAACAAATGCATGTTGCTTTCCTTTTTAAGGCAGAAAAAAATAGGAAGCAAATGCAATTCCCAAGGAAGTTGCATCTGATAAATCTAGCTGCAACTTGCAAATGGTGCGTCTTTTCATAAAATTTTGCTAATTGAAAAAGTTGCTTCCAGCCTAGAAACAATTGAGGAAATCTTTATCTCACATGCTGGAGAAAGGGGCTTCTGGAAGTAGGAGCAACTTCAGAAGAGTCTTTCAGTTGTCCATTTATATAGTTCTTCATAACTGAACACGTGGTCCCTCATATAGACCATTTATAGGGCTTTTAACATTTAACCTTAAATTGTGCTTGAAAGCAATTGGTGACTACTGAAAATCTTTCACTTTAGGTATTATAACATCCACATATATTGCACCAATTAGCTGCCTAATTGCAACTGTGACTTATACATCATCGCCTTTTGTTCTTAATTCTGGGTTCAGATAATGTATTCAGAGTGATCTCCAATATAGTTAAATGTGTGTGATGTTAAAATCAGAAATGGGTATCTCACTGGACAAGCAAAAACTGGCATTTGAACGTCTTAGGGTGTGGTCTCAAAGAGGTTGCTATCCTAATTTAGATCCCTAGTAAGGACACTGGCTTTCCTAGTGGCTTAACAAGTAAAATAATAGGTCTTGCATAGCGCAGCAAAAATTTAAAACTCTGCATGGAGATAATCCTCATGTGTGTTTTGTGATTCAAAGTTAATGAATTACGATTTGTAATAGAGGTGGGTTCTGGCTCCTGCTGCTGCCGCCGCTGGTTTGCTCAAGGACACGCATGTGTATGCTTGATGCGCGCATGCACAGTACTAAAAAAAAGCTTCTGCGCAGAAGCAAAAAACAAGATGGTGCCGCATATGGCACTGCCGAGAGAACCGGTTCAGGGGCGTGACAGGCCGAGTTACTACCTACTTGGCCAAACCAGTCCGAACCGGTAGGAACCCACCTCTGATTTGTAAGAAGGTTCAATCTTCAGCATCAGTTTTAGGGGCAGAATCTAACTAGCGTAGTTTCCCCTTAGGGGCAACATTATGTGGTCCAGATTCTATCTTCTGTGTATGGAAAAAATGTAAATGCCATGTTTAGTACTGTAACTAGACAACTAGACAGTCCTGTTGGAGAAGGAACCAAGGGAGCTGCAGACTGCAAGGAAAACCGCACCCCCTGCTCCCCATCCTAGCATGTCCCCAAAGCCCCCTCCCTCTACAGAGCAAGAGAGTTCGCCTATTGATTGCCAGTGTTCCCCAGCCAGGCCTATCTTGCTGACCGGCAGCTGAATTGCTCCCTCATACTTCCCTCACTGGCCCCTGCGCTTAAGAGATTTTAAATTTACACTCAGTTTCAAAGCAGCCAATGGTTTCTTGCGCATTGGACCTTGCCACCAGCCATTTGGGTGCAAGAGTTAGAGGGAAGTGGGAAGGAAGGCAGAAATAACCCTTTTCCATCTTTCAATGGGCCATGCAATTTACAGATTTCTGGGAAGTGTAGTCAGAAAGCCTGGCAGTTCTGAAGCGGCCACAGCTCTGCCAAATTTCAGTCCAATGGGAATTATGATCCCAGATTTTGGAGGCATTGTTTAAGTTATCCCTTTTGAGGTACGTTGATTCAAAAATTGTTGCTCTATAATGCACCATTTCATCCACTTGAAGCTCCAAAGTATCAAATAGACATATGAGAGTTTTAGTAGTACATAGATATCAAAAATGTAATTGATAAAATAATCATTTTTATTTTATTAAAATAGTGTACATTGAAACATAGGAGCACTTTTATTCTGTTGCTTTCAGCACCTGCCCTTATTTGATCAGCTTATAGAAGACAAAGCCCTTAGCCAAAGAAATGAGAAGCCCCAGGCGTTCTCTTCATTTCTAAGATGACACAAATTAAATTGTACTGAGATGGATGCATTCTCAGGACTGAGGATATGAAAGGTAAAATGGGACATAATAAATGCACGTGTGTCTGCATCCATGCTTTTGTTTTTCTTATTTTCTTCTGAAAGCTTTTTCTGGTTTATTCCTGAAAAACCGAAGAACCCAAATCTGTGAAATATTTCTTTTAATTTTCATTTTATATGCTATGATTGGAAATATTTGCCCCAATGCTTTGGAAATGCTAGATTATTTATTGAATTTTTTTTTTTTTTTGCAGTCTCATGGATTGTCATTCTGACAGGATTTCCTTAGTTTGACTACTTATATTTCTACTTAAACTGGCATCCTAGTTCACCTTGTTTATTTAAATAAGCTTCTTGAAAATGCCTACATTCCAATGGCATTGCTGTTTTCTTCCCTTTCAAGGAAGTCATGCCAGTTGATAAGATCAGGGTGCATATCTGCGAGGCTTTTTTTTTTTCTCTATATCTCCTGATTCTTATTAAATGGATGCCTCCACTCTCAGTGAATTAAAAAAAAACATTTGTAAAACCAAAGTTTAATTTCAGCTACTTTTAATTACTTTATTAAATATAAAATGTATAAGGTGCAAATTTTAATCTTTGTAGATTAAACACAGTCCCATGATAGTTATATTTTTGCCAAGAGCTATAAAATTGGGCTACCCATTTATTCTGGAAAAACACAAATTTATCTTAGTGCGAATTCAAGATGATGGTTGGTGGATTTTAAACCAAAGTTAAAGAATGCTGAATGAAAACAAGCTTTTATCCCTGTGAAGTATGAGTTTTATCATTTTGATATATTTTCTCTATTTATCATGGCATTTCATACATCTCTGCATTTTGTGCATTGAACTTTAGAAATCATCTTTTCCTTTGCATTTCAGAGTCTGAGAATTTAAAACCTGTTATCTGTATAACATACTATCTAGATGAGGTGCTCATCCATATACACATCATTTTGTGATTGGACTGTTTCATCCAGGCCTCACGGCTTCCTCTTCAGATCTAGGATTTGTTCTTGGAAGGAGAGATTTGTGACAGTTGTTCTTTGAAAGCGGATCTTGAAAAACTTTGTGAACTGAGATAACCTCGGTTTTTTCCTCCAAAATTCATCTTGATCTCATCAGTATCTCACCACAATTGTTTTGCAGCAATGGGGGCAAAAGCCACTCTGCCCTGGAGAAGCAAAGCAAAATAATTTATTAAACAAGATGAAGAACACACGACAAGGGACGGTAGTGTTTTCCTTTCCAGGAAAGGAATCAAGGGACACACTAAGCCATTCAGAGTTGCCTGAACTGTGAGATGAGTGGCAAATAAATTGGATAAATAAACAAATAAAAATAAGGCTAATATTTCCTGTAACTGAAGAAACTGCACCAATACTGTATTCTTTTTCGAATACAATTGATTGATTGATTGATTGATTGATTGATTATGTTGACGTCATCAAGTTGATGTCATCTCAATGACTATAGAGATAGATGTTCACCAGGATTGGAGTATTACTATTCCAAAGTTAATTGTGCAAAAGACCTTTTCGAGACTTAAAGGTCTTTAAGGAAAGCATGCTCATTTTAGACTGTGCCTAAATAGGCAAATAAATTAGGAAAACTTAGCACTTTACATTATTGGGAATATCCGGTCCAATAATACTGATTTTTAGGGAAGGCAGGATTCAAAACTTATTCATTTATATTTGTTCCTGAGATTCACTAATACTTAAATATTAAACACACTCTTTATTTTATACATTAAAATGCTTGGATCACTACAGGGCTAATTAAATTGTAAACGTCTGTTAAGTTCATAATTATAATGAATGTTGGCAGCTACATCCTTCTTATGTCAATGTTGTTCCTTGCTTAGATATGGTTTGCATACAAATTTGATTGGACATTGGTGTAAATGTCTCTGACCTTTAGAGGAAATGTTGGCATGGTTCTGTTTTTGATGTGATGATTCTTGACGGAAGTAGATTTAGTCAGCCCTTCTGGTCATATTTAATCCAGTAGAACTGTCAGGAATGTTTTGGGAGAAGAGGAAAAAGTATTTGATGATGACCTCAGATTATAAATGAATAAAAGAATGTTGTAGATGATTAATCTATTAAGATCTTAACATACATTTATTTGGAAGAAAACCTTATTGAGTACTGTGCAAGACTTTCAAATGAGAACGATCGTTGGTACTTACCTGAACGTAGATTCTAATGATAAGAGCGGGAGGTGCTACCATCGGGCTGTCGTCAATCCTGATTGGTCCATAGGCTGAAAGAAATTGTTGCAGCCACGCCTCTACTCCTTCTGTCCCAGTTCCTCAAGGTTGTAGGGAGTAAACCTGTCAAATAAACATCACAACAAGGGTACCTCCTCTCCCCCCGCTACACTAATTAGGGTGGGAGGTAGCACCTCCCGCTCTCATCATTAGAATCGACGTTCAGGTAACTACCAACGATCGTTCTCAATGATGGAGAGCAGGAGGTGCGACCATTGGTACATACCCAAGCTATCGTCCCTAGGGAGGGAATAAATTATGAATCCGTAGCGGCTGTGGGAGCCACCACCTGCTGCAACACTCTTATGTCCAAAAGATGCTTCAGCATCCAGTTTGTAGTGCCGAATAAATGAAGTAGGAGATGCCCAGGAGGCTGCCCTACAGATGTCTTGAAATTGCGCTCTAGTCGCCCATGCCGCCGTGGTGACTGCACTGCGAGTAGAATGCATGGTAATACCCTGAGGTGGAACCTTGCCTTTTGCTTTGTAAGCCAAGAAAATAGCCTTCCTCAACGATCTACCTATTGTTTTTGATGCCACCCTGGCTCCCTGCGTGGATGGCTGGAATGACACCAAAAGAGCCTCTGTTTTATGAAAAGGAAGCGTTCACTTGAGATAAATCCTCAGTGCCCTACGGACATCCAACCTATGCCAGAGACGTTTTCTTTCATGAGATGGAGCTGGGCAAAAATTGGGCAACACTACCTCCTGTGCCCTGTGGAAAGGAGTATTAACTTTGGGAAGAAAATTCGGGTCTAAACTTAAGGTCGATGGAGATAAGGCCACGACGGGGGTGTCAACAGTTGGTACTTGAAGAGCCTGGGAAAATGTTTGATCCAGGTTGTAAAACCATCTGTCATTTGCCCCAGGGTTAGGAAAAGTGCCTGGATTGGCCCACTGACTTTTAACTACCTCAAGAAAGAGAGGCGGAGCTGGAACCTTCTCTTTGTCTAAGGTAGTCTTAGCAAACATAGCTTATGTTAAATCCTTCTGGTTGCCCAAAGTGGAAGCTTCAGTGCTATCACCCACTTTAGTAGTAGATTTGGCCTTGCCTAAAAGTTGTTTAAAAAGGGAAGGCTGGAAAAGACCGGCAAATGCAGGGGTATCTGGTTTCCCAGAATCCTCGTCATCTGACATCACCAACCCCCGTACGGGTTCCTCCCCTGTTACCGATCCCTCACTGGCTAATGAGGGGGACCCGGGCCTATCACCCTCATCTACTGGAAGGGCCACAGCCACTGAAGGCTGAATCTGAGAAGTGGCGCGTGACTGAGCCTGAGACTGAATCTGAGGCCTGAGGGGAGCTTGAGCCTTTTTGGTTTGATGTTTCATGCCAAAAGCTATGCCATGTGATATTGCTGAGGCAATCAATTTTTGTATATTGGGAGGTAAACTCTGCAGCGCCTCATAATCCTCATCCAGATCCTTTCCCATTGGGAGATCAGATTGGGGTGCTAGGACCCGATGTGGAACCAGAAAATCTCAGGAAGAACCTTCCAGTGGATCTCCCATCACCCCCCTTATAGCAGTTGGTGAAACAGAGGGGGAAAGGGAAATATCCATTCTAAAATTTCTACCTCCCCCTAACAGGGAATGGATCCTGGAAAGAACCTGGGCTGGAGACCCTGGAGGGAGATCTGGAATCACACTGCTCCTGAAGTTGAAGCAGGCGTTCAGCTCTGGCCACACATTTCTCCAGGGCACGCTGTCTCCATTGCTCGTCCCGCATCGTGGCCCTGGAAGGTCATTCTTTTGCCTGAGACCTTCGTGGCCTTGGCCTTGGTGTTTGTTCTGGAAGCAGGTTGTTCTGCCTCCTGGGCTACAGCGAGGTCCTCAGCTCTGGCTTCCATTTTAGCTTCTGTTCTATGTATTGGGTTTAAGCACCCCCACGGATCTAGACCGCTTTATGGGGCTCTCCTTCCCCATTCAACAATGCCCAGTGTTCGGCACCGCGGGGGATCCCCGGGATCGGCGGTGGCCGGTGGGGGGGGCCTGCCTCGCTCCAGGCACTGGGGAGCATGATGGGGAGACGCTCCAGCGTCTTTGCTGCGAGGCTGTGCGGAGAATGAGCAAGCAGAAGGACGCGGATGCGGTGCGATGAGGCGTAGACTCCTTTCCATTCCCTTTACCAACTTGGAGGAGAAACTGCCAGCAGCTCAAAACTTTTCCTTTCGGCTGATTTGGAGAGGCGCGGCTGGAGGGAGGGTGATTTCCCCCACAGGCGGCTTGGAATAATTTTGCTCTCAGCCCCAGGGGAAGGAGGAGGGGAGAGAGCCAACCAATGATGTCACGCCCTTACTAAAAGTGATTTTCTTGGACTTAACCTATAATATAATATAATAATAATATATTTATTTCTTAGCCGCACCCTCTCCCGAAGGACTCGGGGCGGCGTACAACGAAACATTCGAAATAAATATGTAAACAAAACAAACATATAACAAAGGTACACTAAAACATACATACATACATAAGGAGGAGATCGATTGATAAAAACAATTAAAATACTGTATTTAAAACCCCTAGAAATTAAATGTAATTAAAATACCCAGTTAAAAACCCGTCAGGAGCGATATGGTTAAATCAAAGTTGAGCCAGGCCAGCTGCTTGGAATAGGTGGGTCTTAAGCTTAATACGGAAGGAGCAGAGGTCAGAGGTATTCCTAATATCCGGGGGGAGGTCATTCCACAGGGCTGGGCCCGCCACAGAGAAGGCTCTACTCCTAGGCGCCGCCCCTCAACACTGTCTGGTGGACGGCACCTGGAGGAGGCCCTCTCTGTGCGAGCGGATTGGTCGCAGGGATGTATGGAGCAGAATACGATCCCGCAAGTAACTAGGTCCTAAGCCATGGAGCGCTTTAAAGATAGTTATCAAAACCTTGAAACGCACCCGATAGACCACAGGAAGCCAGTGCAGCTCGCGCAGGAGCGGTGTCACGTGGGAGTACCTAGTACTCCCCATAATTACCCGCGCGGCTGCGTTCTGGACCAACTGCAGCCTCCGGGTGCATTTCAAGGGAAGCCCCATGTAGAGAGCGTTACAGTAGTCCAAGCGAGACGTCACCAGCGCATGAGTGACTGTGCGCAAGGCATCCCGGTCCAGTAGGGGGCGCAATTGGCGCACCAGGCGAACCTGGTGGAACGCCCCCCTTGCCACGGCTGTCACATGGTCATCCATGGACAGCCGGGCATCTAGGAGGACGCCCAAATTGCGCGCCCGCTCCACGGGGGCAAGATGGATGCCCCCAATGGCCAATGATGGAATTAATTGGCTGAACCGGGGGGCTGGTACCCACAGCCACTCCGTCTTGGAAGGGTTGAGCTTGAGTCGGTTGTCATCCATCCAGATCCGTACGGCTTCCACACACCGGGACATCACTTCGATGGCCTCGTTGGGGTGGTTCGGGGTGGAAAAGTACAGCTGAGTATCATCAGCGTACAGATGGTATCCCACCCCGAAACCACGGATGATCTCACCCAGCGGCTTCATATATGTGTTGAACAGGAGTGGCGAGAGGACCGACCCCTGTGGCACCCCACAAGTAAGGGGGCGTAGGGTCGACCTCTCTTCTCCTGTCAACACACGCTGCGTCCGGTCAGAAAGGTAGGAGCCGAACCACCGCAAAACGGTGCCCCGGACCCCCAACCCCTCCAGCCGGCGCAGCAGGATACCATGGTCGATGGTATCAAAAGCCGCCGAGAGGTCTAATAGGACCAGGATAGAGGAACAACCTCTATCTCTGGCCCTCCAGAGATCATCCACCAACGCGACCAAGGCCGTCTCCGTGCTGTGACCGGGGCGGAAGCCGGACTGGCGCGGGTCTAGATAATCATTTTCCTCCAGATGTCGTGGGAACTGGTAGGCCACCACACTCTCTACAACCTTCGCCAAGAAGGGAAGGTTGGAGACAGGACGATAATTGGCCAGCTCCAAAGGGTCCAGGGAAGGCTTCTTGAGCAAGGGTCTCACCACCGCCTCTTTCAAGGCGGCCGGGAGAGACCCCTCTCCCAACGAAGCATTCACTAGGCCCAGGAGCCAACCTCATAATATATTGATGATCTGAGAACTTTGGGAACTTTGAACTTTGAAAACTTTGTTATGCCTCTAAACCTGAAGCTGGCAGGGCAAGATGGCACACTTCCGTTGTCTTTATGAACTGTGAAACCTGACTCCACCTTTAAAACTTCAGGCTTCCGGTCTTTGTCTCTGTGCTACTCAGACAAATCTCTTGTGGATTGCTACCTTTTGAACTCCCTGGAGTGAAAAACTTTGCTCTATTGCCTGGGTGATTAGAGAAATTCTCTTCTGCCTGGACCCTCTGCCCCCTGGACTCTTCTGGCTGCTCTGCCGCTCTGACTGACCATTCTCTACACTGACTGAACTCTTTATTCTATAAACAATGTCTCCTAAAAGACCACCTCCTGGAAAGCCTGGCTTTGCTACCTCTGCCCCGACATCTGCAACCTCCAGTCCTAGTACACAATCAACAATAACAGCTTTGATGCAACCTAAAGGTACAGAGACGGAGTTTCAACAAATGTTTCAGCAACTCTTACAGGGACAAGAGGAAATAAAGAAACAACTAAAGGAGATGAAAGAAGAAATTAAAGAGAATCAGGCGCAAATCAATAAGAACTCACAGAGACTGGATCTTTTGGAGGGTGGGACGGCTGAGATGAGGGAGGGGGTGGAAGGGGTGCAGAAGGGAAACAAAGAACTTGATACCCAGCAGATGAAAATAGAATTTGAGAGAATGTCCTTTTACCTTAGATTCCAAAACGTGATGGAGGCAGATGATGAAAACATAAAGGACATCATGACAAGCATTTTGGCTGAATACATTCATAAAGAAAAACAACAGATGGGGTGGGAGATAGACCTGGTCTATACAGTGAATTCAGCCTATGCTAGAACACACAATGTACCCAGGGATGTACAAATTAAATTTCTCAGAAAAAGTACAAGAGGTGAAATTCTGAGTGCACAAAGGGGGCAAGCCTTGACATACCAAGATAGGGAAATAACCATTCTGAAGCAGATCCCCAAGAAAGTGAGGGAAAAAAGAAAAAGTTATTCGCAATTAGCGAATAAATTATACCAGAAGGGGGTGTGGTTCAGATGGTTGATGCCTGAAGGTATGTTAATATTCTGGGAGGAGACAAGAGTTAGAATTAATACACCCATAGAGGCACAGGCCTTTATGGAAAAAAACAAAGCACACCTAGAAAAATCAGATGATCCTACAACAGACATGCAGGACACGGGAGGGGCCGGAGCTCCGTCGGCAGGGGGAGATGGGGCAATACCAAGAAAGCTCAGATCACAAAAATGAACAAGAAAATCTTTTTGACATAAACTGATCGAAATTACCAATTGAATTAATATGCTGACTATTTACTACTATGTATTAATGATTTTTGTTTAGATGTATATTATGAGTATGGAGGGAGGGGGCACCTACCGCACTTCGCAACTGCCAAAATTTGTATACTTTTTCCACTACCTCTTTCCCTGTAAATTTTAAAAAAACCAATAAAACTGTTTAAAAAAAAAAACAATGCCCAGTGTTTAGCTCTGCTGGGTCTGTCACTAACTGTGCTTGTCAGATGTGAGGTAATAATGATCCAGACAGACAGGTGCCGAGCCTCGTGGCTTAAAAACAAAATGGCCACCGGACCTAAACTGAGTTCAAAATGGTCACCTGTTTCAAATAACGGCCATCTGCATCCATTAATCCAGGTGGGAAATCGTGCGGCAACTAAGGCGGTTAAAAGTGGCACCCAATTATAACTGGCCGGGTTCCTTGCCGAAGAGGCCAAAAACGACGCCCTAAACGACCCCCGACAAGCTGCGATGAGGTGGAGAGGTGGCTAGTCGCTCGCTGTAAGGGAAGGAGAGAGAAACGGCGGTCAGACAAAAGAATCTAAAAAGCAGCTTCCCCAATAGACGGGGCTACAGCTGTGTGAACCTCTCTAGTAATTAGGAAGCCAGCCGCCTTCTTAACTCTTTGTATGTGGAGAGTTAGGTTACCAGAACAGAGCCTAACGGCAATCTGGCACCTCCACGAAGGTGGCTGCGATGCTCGCCGCCCCCTTCACTCGCAGCAGCAAACCAAGGATAGCACAGGTGAAATTTGAGAGAGAATTTAGAAGTAGCCATTTTTTTCCAATTATTGAATCCAAATGACTTGCAATAGCAGTCTCACACTAGCCAAGAGAATGTCAGCCTAATCGGACCACAGACTGAGAGAAACTGGGGCAGAAGGAGTAGTGGCGTGGCTGCAACAATTTCTCTCAGTCTGTGGACCAATCAGGATTGACAATAGCCTGATGGTAGCATCTCCCGCTCTCCATCATTGAGAATGGCAAAGTCTATTAAGAATTAAGCGTAATAACATGCTGATATCATGTAAGATATGGCAAACGTGTGAGACTTCAACCATTTCATAACATCATTTTTAGTTTTGAACTATGGCATGCATGTGCGATGGCACCTTGCACCCTTAGTTTAACATAGCATATAATCATTGTGGTTTCTAAATGATCGAGGGTATAGTATCAACAACCAGTTGTTGATTATTCCATTCATAGCATAGCATAATATATGACTTTAGTCTGAGAAACACTGCTTTCAGATCAAATGCCCCTGACCCTATTAGCATCTCTCTTTCCTGCTTAACCCATTTTTTATGGAAGGAAAAAAAGATGGAAACAAGTGGTAGGCAAACATGTGGTGCAGTGGTTAGAATGCAGAATTGCAGGCTGACTCTGCCCACTGCCAGGAGTTCAATCCTGACTGACTCATGGTTGATTCAGTCTTCCATCCTTCCAAGGTCTGTAAAATGAGAACTACGATTGTTGAGGGCAATATGCTGACTCTGTAAATGTCTTAGAGAGGGCTGTAAAGCACTATGAAGTGGTATATAAGTTTCAATTCTATGCTATCGCATATGATAAATTCTTGCTTATTCTGAAGGGTAGCATGATGTAATGAAGACTGGAAAGTCTACCCTCATTCCCCAAAGGTGACTGTGGGCCAGTCCCTTTCTCTTAGCTCAAGCTACCACAGAGAGTAGGGTGGTAGCTTTGGAAAAGTCATAGTAAGGGAATTATATATGTTGCCTTGAGCTTCTGAACTAAACATCATATTGTGCACCAGTTGCTCCTGTTTCTAGATTATCCATGGTCACTCATGCCTTGGTCATTCCCCAGTTGGACTATTGCAGTGTACTCTACACGGGGCTGTCCTTGAAGAGTATCCAGTAATTTCATCATCTCATGCAAAATGCAGCAGCACAAGCATTTATGCAAACACACGTTACATCTTTGCTTTGCGATATGCGATGGATACCAGATTGTTTTTGGATCCAATTCAAGGTGTTGATGTTGACCTTTAAAACCCTACATGGTATGGGACCGTTATTTGAGGAATCACTTTTCCCAGATTTCATCTTCCCAACCCACCAGAAACAATAGAGAGGGCATGTTGCAGTTCCTGTCATCTAGGGGGCTACATTAATTGGACCCCAGGTAGCAAATGGGCCTTTTCTGCTCTGGGGATCATGTTGTAGAATCTGTGACCCTTAAGGTAAAGATGGGCTCATCACTCTTTAGTTTCTGAAGGTCCTCAAGACCCAGTTATGCCAGCCGGCTGGTGACCCTAGGGAATGGGTGAACTAATGACGTGGCATTATTATTAACACTCCCACTGTTAATACTATTTCTTTGTTTTATCTCTATTTTATGGTTTTAAAATGTTTTTAATAATTAATGACGATTATGTTTTTAAGTACTCTTGTTTTAGTTTAATTATACATGCACAAAGTCATTTGCTTTGTGAGATGGACTATTATATAAATTACAGAAATAAATAATTCACCATGGATATGTAAATATATTGAAGCTGTTAAGAGACAGCTCAGGAATTTTGAAATTCTTCTGAGACTTTTGAAGAGAGATGATAAAACATTATTAATCAGAGTTTCCCAACTTTATGGGGCAAATGGGCATACTTCCCCATGTTGACCATAATGTTGGTCTATGGGGGTGTAGGGCAGGAATATCCTATATACACATAATAATGATTCTTAAATAAGCTATTAAAAGTTTAGACATTTTCATTTTCTCTCTTATTTATGTGTACACTGGAATAGTTTGCTGACTTACAGATAATTAAGAAAAGCTGTCAATGTACATCAGAGCCTGAAGGCAAGCATTGATTTACTTAAAAGATTTTAAAGAAAGCTTATAATCAATGAACAATGGGGAGAGGAAAGGCAGTTGTATTTCAACAATTTACCTTCTATAGTGAAATTTCCACAAGAATCAGCCTGGTAGAGGTGCCAACGCAATTTGCAATTATTTATTTTGGTAGCCAACTTCCATGCTGTAGTTTCCATCATCATAATAAAAGTTGATACATAAAAACAAATAAATTATTGCTTTTTTTCTAAGATTTTCATTTAACGTTGTGAAAGTCTTTGATGTGAAGTGTATAAAAGCAATTGATGAGCTATCAGCAGATAATGTGTACAGGGAACTGGAAACAAAAAAAGGGTATCATTTTTATAATTTGCCGAGAGAAACAAAATATAATCAAATTTGTCAGTTCATAATCTCTGTGCTTTAAATGACATCTCACAGGGAAAAAGTAAGTTTGAGTAGGTCTTGATGAAAACAAAGCAGCTGACTGTTAAATCTGAGAAATTTTAGGTTAACGAGGAGAGACGTTATGCTTATCATTAAAAAAAAGTTAGAGAAAAATATTGTAAGAAAACTTTAGTAGAAGACTACTGGATTGGAATGATAAAAACTCAAGGCTCTATTGATGTGCTGATTAAGGAAGCTAATGAATGATGTAGTACGAACTGAAAAAAGCGTATGGATTATGAAGCTGCCTTTAGTGGTTGTTGAAATAATTTAATTGATTCATAGACATGAGTTTTAAAAGAGTAGGGTATGAATCTGGGTGAGGTAAGACAACTGGATAATTGATTGTAGAGCAATTGTGCTATTAATTTAATTTAGTTATGGCCACACTTGTAAACAGATTTGATAAATGTAATCAAATCTATATTTTCATATACCTGACTGATAATAATTAATGCAATCCTTGGTTAAATGTTTAATTAATTTACATTATCTAAAGAGACCATGTGAGACAAATGCATCACAGAATATTACTCAGGCGAAAGAATCATTTTCTGCATAGCTTTTCCAATCTTAGTTGTTTTCTAGAAGTTCTTTTTCAGAACATCAGCAGAAAGCCTCTGGGTGAGGTCATCTAATGGTCTGGGGTGAAGTCTCATCAGTTTGCTGACAGCTTTATTTAGCTTTATATCTTCGCCCCAGGCTTCCCAGGTGATGCAATGGACATTCTGTTCCAGAGAATGGAGGCTGGATGGCCATGCTGGATGAGGCGTTAGTAGACTTCGGCTCCTCCCAAGCAAAACTGAATGGCTTTGGATATTTAGCCCTCTTGTGCCAGGGATATTCCATGTTTGTCTCTGAATGAGATGGCACTACCTCAGGCAGACCTGGCATCCAATCTTGGGGGTAGGGGGTTGCCTTTGTCTGACAGGTTTTGCTGAAAGAGTAGGTGGCAGTCTTCGCTAGGAGGGCTTTGTGTCCTCAAAGAGAGAACATCTTGTGTGTCGGTTGTATCTGTTCCTGAACTGGGAGATTCTACTCACAGTCACGTGTGCAATATTCCAGGTTTAACAAGAAGGATGTGCTCCGGCTCTTGTCAGCTAAGGAATGGCAGCTGGTAGGACCCAGAAGATGAGCCTTGTTTTGCCGTAGTGCCTACCCTCTGAAACAATCTCTCTGAAGATTACCAACCATTAGTCAACAATGCTGGTGAACTGACAGCAGATTCGGACAGTGAGGAGGTTGGGGAGGAACATGGGTCAGTCCTGGAGTCTGGAGAAGGCTCTGACGAGTGCTCTGCATCAGTGGCAGGGATGGGGCCAGGGCTATCTGACAATTATCAGCTGCCTTCGGAGGCAGACATCAGTGAGGCAGACAAACAATTGGAGCCTGTTCCCAGTGTGTGCATGTGCAGAGTTGCCAGACGAAGGGAAGAACTAAGAAACAAGGGGCGACTTGGGAGTAAGGCCACAGGTAGACAGTGACTGGCCCCTCCCATAGTGAATAAAAGAGGAGCAAAAGGGGAGGCGTGTTTGCAGGAGACAATTAGTTCATTCCTGCATTCTTGCCAATTATTGCGGCGTCTGAAAGATATCGGCCTGGCCATTCTCCAAACCTGATAAAGGTTGGTAATTGTGAACTATCTTGAAAGACTGTGGGAGAGGAAAGACTTTGCTGGAGAGGAATTCACTGTAAATTGAATAAAAGGGGTTTATCGGGACAAGAACTTGGCTGCATGCTCCTGGGGAAGCCTAGGTCAGAACAGCTGGCTGTTCAGAAGATCTAGAAACATGGTCCTATGCTTTGCCCTGGACTTTGAGTGTGTGAGGGGACCTGTCTCTTGGCTTTGTTGGTGGTTGTTGTGGTTTTCTTAACTACTGTGTATTTTCATTTTTGAAATGCATCTTTTTTTTAACACTCTTCACTACCTAAAGTCATTTGTTGAGATGGGCAGCTAAATAAATTAAATCCTTAATAATTAAAATATTTAATGTTCTGTAGAAAAGTTATACAAATGGGAAGAAATATACAGTTTCTCCGTCCTATTACTCACTAAATGCTAAGGTAATATTTCTTTTGAAAGAGTGAGTTCCTCTCCCTTTCACTGGCCCTTCCTTTAATGTCAGGTCTGGTCCTTTTTAGGGTCCATGTAAATTAGCTACTGTTTATTCTTTTTTCTCTGCTGTAATGTTGGCAAATTATTAACAAACTGGACAAACTAATTTGGATAAAAAGTGTGATTTTCATTTTTGGGCAATGTAACACCCATCTGTACCTGTAGCATCTTTAACTATTATAATTTTTTTCCCCCGGGGCTTTGCAAAATCCATATTATTAGTAAAATTAATCTGGTCATTGTGCATTCATCCTAGCTATGCAGGCTTGCAAAGTAAGCTTCCTTTATCTTTTAGCAGGTAACTATTGCTGTGACTTTCTGATTACTAATAGAAGTCTGTTGACAATATGCTAGATAGTAACTCCAATATTAGGTATTGGGGGGGGGGGATTTAAAACTGTTAGCTTCCTTTAAAAATATTATACCAATAATGTATAGGGAATAATTTGTGAAATATGTAATAAATTAGGCACTCTACTGTATACACATCTAAGGGACTTGTCTGTCTCTGTAGGCATATTAAATTATATTACAGCACACACGCAAAAAATGAAATTAATACTGTGTTTCCCCAAAAATACGACAGGGGCTTATTTTCTTTTGCCCCATGAAATATGGCCTTGGGCATATTATCAGGGAGGGCTTATTGTTTTGGGGCTGCCGGGCGGCTGCTCCATTGTGAACTGGCTCCCGAAGAGCCGGGCACAGCCTCAGGGGCAAAGCAGCCATGCTCACAAGCAGCCGCCCGGCAAATCCCCTCTCCAGCCGGGCAGAGCGCCTTCCGGACAGAGAGTCTTCCAGTAGCCAGCCCACCATAGAGAGCTCTCCTAGAGCGGCCGATGCTGGAAGACTCGGCCCCGAGTTTTGGAGTTTGGAAGTTATGCTCGGAGCGGGGTGGTGGCGGGGGGCAGCGGCAGGCAGCCAGCGGCGGTGCCCTGGGAGAGCTGTGCAAGGTCTTGGTGAGGCTGTAGGCGGAAAAGGCGCTCGCGCAGCTCCCTCTCCAGCCGGGCAGATCTCCATGCAATGACCTAGGGGGTATCCCGAATGTGCCAAGCTACGGGAGCTGGGGGGAGGGCAGAGTGCCACATGGCTTGGCACCTTAGGGATACCCCCTAAGTCAGTGAATGGCGCTTTGCCCGGCTGGAGAGGGGATTTGCTGGGCGGCTACTCGTGAGCATGGTTACCTCATGGCTGCTTCGCCCCTGAGGCTGTGCCCTGCTCTTCGGGAGCCAGTTCACAAGGGAGCAGCCGCCCGGCAACTCTCTCCTCCGGCCAGGCAGAATGCCACTCCCCAACCTAGCGGTATCCCAAAGGCGGCAAGCAACGTGTGCGCTCCCCCCCACGCTCCTGTGACTTGGCGCTTTCGGGATAACACTAGGTCAGTGAGCGGTGCTCTGCCTGGCCAGAGGGGGGGTGTCCAGGGGGTTTATTTTTGGGGGTGGGCTTATATGTTTGCCCACGTGAAAAATGTGGCAAGGCTTTAGTTTTGGGACAGGTCGTATTTTCAGGGAAACCTGGTAATTAAACTGCAGAGAATAAAAAAGAAAGGCACAGCAACATCAAATAGAGTAACAGACTCATCAAGGATCAGTAAAACATTTGGTGCAGCATCTGAAATACCTACAATATCTGAATAATGATATTGTAGGAAACCGTGAGGCTTAAGAAGGAAGAGGAAAAGCCATCAGTTTCCTGTGATGGCTTAAGTACACAAACCATAACATTGAAAGATTAAAAAAAAGATGAGCAAACCAGACATGTTTGACAAACTGTCACTTTAAACATTGGTGCATAAGCACACCAACGTGCCTACCATCCTTGTCCTAATGTTCCCTTCTATTCATATCCATTTTATGTGTTCAAAATCATGTTTATACTTACATATGTTATCTAATACATGCTTGATGAAATAAATAAATCATTATTGAGCTCAGCATGATTGTCCACAATTAAGGATTATATATTTAACAGCCATTGACCAAAATATTTGTGCTTTTTTGTTTTCATCTGATAATATGATTTGGTTTTGTGAAATATATCCTTGTTAAAGTTCTCAATGTTCTCTGAGAAAATAATAATTTTAATCATATTCTTTAACATAGGTACTATATAATTTGATCAGCATGTATTACTGAAAGACATGGATATGTTCTGATGTTTAGTGAAGATTTTTTTAAAAAAATATAGGTAGTCCTCAACTTGCCACAGTTCATTGAGTGACCATTCAAAGTTACAACATCACTGAAAAAAAGTGATTTATAACTACTTTTCACGCTTATAACCGTTGCAATATCCCCACGGTCACATGATCAAAATTCAGTGCTTGGCAACTGACTCATATTTATGGGGGTTGCAGTGGCCTGGGGTCACACGCCCCCCTTTTATGACTTTCTTACAAGCAAAGTCAATGGGAAAGCCAGATTCTCTTAACAACCGTGTCACTAACTTAATATCTGCAGTGATTCACTTAACAATGGTGATTCCAAAGGTCGTAAAATGGGGTAAAATTCCCTTAACAATTTTGGGGGGGCTCAATTTTGGTCGTAAGTCAAGGTAGTAAAGTCACGATCCTTTTTAACCATCTTCCTCTCTGCAGGCAGCGCGTGCCATAGTACTTCACTCCCAGCGCTTGTCCGGACACCTACCCTTGTGATGCAGCCCTCTCTGGATGTCAAATCATTTGTGTCCTTCCCTGTGGAGAGCAGTTCTGCTGTTGGGCTCTTCCCAAATTTTAACACTGTAAGTAAACAGTTTATTTCTTTGGGTGTTGCTTTATTTGCTGTGAAATAAAATACATCCTTGTGCTATCGATTGCCAACCTGTCTCACCATACGTTTAGTGCTAATTGAGGATGGATTTAATCTTGGGCACTAAATCGAAATGGAATCCTTTAACCCATACATTGTTGGGCTTTCTTGACACTGAGAGTAATAAAATACTGACCTGAACCACAGCTTTTGCAAAGCTTCTAATACTTTGTGCGTGCATGTGTCCGTGTGCAAGTGAAGGTACGGCTCAAAACAAGCTATCTAGTTACACCGCACAGGTGGTTCTGGATTGTTTTGTGGCACTACCACAATGAAAGACATTTAGTCCTCACAATTAATTACCTTCTATTATCCTCAGAGCCAGTTTCTTTTGTATCCTTTGCTGAACCAAATTTTTGGCTTTTCCCTAGCGATCATCCATTCAGCATATGTGTCGGGGCTCCAAATAACATCCAAAAGTAAATCAGAGTCCAAGGCAAAGTATTCCTCAAAGTTCCAATTTATTAAGAGAGTCGTGTTGGCACATCCGGGAAAACCCGAATCGGAAAGCTTCCGGGTTTTCCCCACTCAGTTGAAAGTTCAAGATCCTGCCCCCACACCCACAAGTCCATCACATGGACCAATCTTCCACTGCCTTGCTGGCAGTTCCACCCATCCAGTTCCGGTCAGGTGCAGAGGTGTAGAGACAAAGGATGACCTTGGATTCAATTTTATTTTGACAACATCACATTCTACTCCTTACTAGTCCCCCTCCCAATTCCCCACTAATGAAACAGCATAGTAGAATTGTTGTGTACCAAGAGCGTCCACCAGCAGGTGGCGCTGGCCCGATTCCCCTTGATTGGTCCAGCTGAGCTAAATTCTTGGCGGGATAATCCTTGTCTTCCTATTGGTTACCGGTCTGACAGCTGTCAGTATAAATAGCTGTCAGCCGGTCTGTTGTTGTTCTGTTCTTGTCAGAGTTGAGTTAATAAACAGTTGATGGTTCAGCAGCCTCCTCGTCCTTATTACCTCAGAACATAAAAAGAATAGAATATTAGTGCGGCAGGCCAAAGATCCCAATAGGAACTGGCTGCAGGCCTGACAATATGTAGAACTCTGAGAAAACCAGCCGGAATTTTCTTTCCTTATAGCTAAAGAAATGTTTCTATTTCCTTTTATTTTGCTTTAAAATTATAAAACTTGATGAATTAAGTAGCAGTTTGTCTTGGCTTATTGTACAAGCAACACAATGAGGACATTTATTTTGCTGACCAGAAACCGCTGTTTGCTCTATGCACATCTGTGAGAGTATCTGTGTTTCGGAGTGATAAGAAATCTTGGTTCCCTGGTGCTGCATTATGGAGCAGTTATGCTATTATGCCATCTAATTCCATGATTTTTGCTCAGTTAATCAGATGCGTAAGATTTAATGTTGAATCTTGCAACGTAATTACATTTTAGAATCAGCAAGCATGTAAGAGAAACATTCCTGTCTAAACAAGAATGTACATTTGTTCCTGGCCTTGAATTAAAGAATAGCCCTTAAATCAAACTGATTAGAAATCCACAGTTTAAGGTGTTTCAAATAATTGTATTTTCTATTTTGTAAGTGCATATCAAGGAACATCACAACATTAGGGTGTCCTTGGTTATAAGCAGATTAATTACTCTTCATTTAATGACTTGGGTTCATTTAACATTTGTAAATCCTGATTCAATCTCCTACTTTTTTTTTAAAAAAAAAAATCCCATTTATCCTTACTTGATTTTTCTCCTTCTCCTTGCTCAGCTTCAGTTTCGTTCTAAGTGTAGAATTTATCTTTCTGTCTTCTGCTTGTCCACCATATTTGTCTTTTGGTTGGGTCTTAAATTCCATTCTGTAATAGTGCATCTTTCTTTTGACCATTGATGTGGTAATATAAATGATTATCTTTACTTTGGGCTTCTTCATATTATTTATTTTGTGTGTCTTTGCATTTTCTGTTTTTCTTCATAAATATTTTACTTTTCAATGTATGCTTGTGGATTTGGCACTGGGTGTTTTTTTTTTTCAATATTGGCGAAGTGTTTTTTCAATGTTTTTGGAGTCTGAAAAGAGAAAAGCTGTTCGCTTGTTTGTATCTGAAATGTACACACAATTTTGGTGTTGAATGACAGTGACACTTTCTTCCCAGTCACTATATTAATAAATAGAATTTCCTTACAAATAGAAAATATGGTTTGATTACTTTGTGGTATGTTGTTTTCATCGTTAAAAACATATTGTTCTCCTAGGCGCTGCTTGGAGTGTCCAAGCATGGGTTAACTTCAGTTTGCTGCCCAAGGACTGAGTTTAAATCTTTAGTGTAGCCACTCCTCCTGCTCCCTTTGGAGGTCAGTATGAAAAACTCAATCTCCCTAAAAGGATGTGTTTGAGATTTCCAGTCCTTGGATAGCAAGATGGATTTCTCCTAATTGGATTAGTGTAGCCTTTTTGCTGTTTTTTCCACTGTTGTAGTCTTAGATAGACCTAGGTTTTTTTGTTTTTACCATTGAACGAGTTTCCTTCGTCTAACTGCCTTCGTCACGCGCGGACCAGGCTGCTGGGAGCATTACAGCCTCCCTCGTTTCCACGAGGCTCTGGCAGCACCAGGAGGCTCGTTAGCGGCCACAGACGAGCCTTGGGGTCAGGTAGGGAAGTCAGGGGCCCCTGCAATCCGTAGGAAGACCCCTCTTAGCTCCGGAGGCTCTACTGAGCACTACAGATCACCGATGGCAGCCCGGTGTCACTACAAATGCGCAGTGGCCATTTTGGGAAAGGAAAAAAAGTATGCGCTTTAAATCCAAGCCGACTTGGGACCTGGCAGTTGTTCTGCAAACATTGACTTCTGCTCCATTCAAACCACTTCGTTCTGTCTCTTTACACCACTTATCATTTAAGACTGCCTTTCTCATTGCAATCACTTTGGCTCGCAGAATCTCTGAATTGGCGGCCCTGTCAATCAGGGAAGACCTCTGTGTTGTGCATCCGGACAGGGTCATTCTTCGGCTTGAACCCTCCTTCATTCCAAAAGTCAACACCTTGTTCCACCGGTCACAGGAGGTGATTCTCCCTGATTTCTGCCCACATCCCAGACATCCCAGAGAGCGGGTCTGGCACAAATTTGATGTACAACAGGCAATACGCATATACAAGAAGAGGACAGCCTCCTTTCACAAGTCCGAATCCTTCTTTATCTCCTTCCTTCCTTCGCCTCAATAGGCAGGAAGGTTTCATCTTCAACTATTGGGCATTGGCTGCGCGCCTGCATTAAGCTGACCTACGAACATCAAGCCCGGCCAGTTCCTCCTCCCATCACCACCCATTCCACAAGGAGTGCCGTGACCTCAGCCACATGGGCAATCTAGACGCCCATCGAAGAGATATGCAGGGCAGCGACTTGGACCTCACTATCCCCATTTGTTCATAACTATAAATTGGACTCGTTTGCAGCAGCGGAGGCCTCCTTTGGAAGGAGGGTCCTGCAGCGGGTCTTAGCGGCTCCGGAACAACAGAATATTTCTGTTTCCCACCCTGGGACTATATAGCTTGGTTATGTCCCATGCTTGGACATTCCAAGCAGCACCTAGGAGAATGACCATTGGCTTACCTGAATGGTCGTTCTCTGGGCGCTGCGGAAGTGTCCAACCCCCACCGTGGGGTAATCTGGCGGAGCCGAATCACCTCTCCTGAAGACATAGTTTACCTTCTTCGACATCCTTCTGGACTTCACCTCCTCATTTTTCAGTTGTTGCATTTGCAAACGTGTGTGTGTGTGTGTGTGTGTGTGTGAGAGAGAGAGAGAGAGAGAGAGAGAGAGAGAGAGAGAGAGAGAGAGAGAACATAAGAGATTCCTTATTACTTATAAATAAATTCTGCTGACAAACCTTGCTTTCCAGTACAAAGCATGGCAGAGAAATGATAAGATAGCATTCCAATTTTGAAAACAGGCATAAGTAATGTCTTTAAATATTCATGTATTCATTTTAGTGCAGCCAAAACTGAGAATCTGATAAGTATATGTCCCATATTTATTTAACTAGGGGTGACAGTTCATGGAGTGTTTTATAGCCTCTCTTACCTCAAAATTATTGTTGGATATTTGTGATGCACTATATTATGTCCCACGTTTATAGCCCCAAGCAAAGCAATATATAGCAGAAAGTAATGATACCATCAAATGTCATATTTTTCTTCTTTGTACTATGAATCTCAGTAGTTCATACCGCCTGCCTCTACCTTGAGATGAGCTTTGCAGTTCCCCAAAGTTCTTATCAGGTTTGAAGTTTAAATCCTCCTTTTCATTTACTTGCACAGTTACTTCCTTGTTTTTGTTGTTCTAGCAGTGCAATATGTTGGGTGCAATAAAGAAGGAAACTTTTTCTCATCATTCCACTATTATTATGGCTATGAGCCTGGTGGCAAAGAGCACCAAAAAACGTAGGGTAGATAGATCCCACCCCGCCTCCCCCCACTTCCAATCATAACTAAAACAGCATGGTGCATAAGTGTGTGATGAGTGAGAAGCAAGACTGTTTCAGGTACAATAGTTGGGCTAGAAAACGTAACATAGAAAGCATGTTGTGGATGTGAAAAAAATATACATTTTGATTTTGATGCTGTGATCAGTCTATGACAGATCGCAAATTAGCTTGAGATAATGAATTATTTTTCAAATTTGGTTGGAAATGATTAGGGGGAAAAAAACCTGATTCTCTAATTTTATTTCCAGGCTTGATCATCTCCACATTGTCTGACAGCAGTCTCCCCAATCAAACAATTTAGATATAATGTCACACAATACACATCCAGAATGCTATCTCGCTCTCGCTCTCTTTAGTAACTACTAAAGTAGCATATCTACTAACTGCCACAAATTTCTGCCACGTTTTCCAAAATGTGTTCATATGGCAAGATCTTGCCCTGGAAAAATTCTATGCTCCAAACAGCTAAACTGTGAATTGGTTTATGCTGGCTCCCTGAATACTTTTAGAATCCTCTCACAGTGGCCAACTTTACCTCCATTGCTCCATGATGCAGTTTTGCATTATCATTTGAGACCCCTCCTTAGAGCTTGAATAGAAAGCAAAAGGCTACCTAGGCAGCCGATCAGGAAATGGGGAAAATAAAACTCCTACTAGAGGTCTACATCCGTGTTTTCTTACTCCATTTCTCTCTAAAACACTCTAGTTTTCCAAGAGGAAGGAGGGAGAAGGAGGCAAGGTAATATGACAATTCTTGCTAATATGAAACCACTTACTCCTGCAATTTTAGAGGAAATACTTCTTATATTCATACATCAAGTCATGTTTCCTTCCATCAGAGTTTCCATTTCAATGCTCCCAACTTGATCTCAGTAAAGGCTTGCAATTGTCTGTCTCTCTGGTCTCCAATCAAGTGGTGTACTTCTAATTGCTTATGTTGTCTCTTGAGTTACTGATGTGGGTGCAAAGGCTATTTAGGGTCTTTCAGATGACTCATCCCAATTCTCTCCTCCAACAGCAAGGATCTGCTTTTTATTATTTATTTACAATCAAAGGTGCTGTATGTACTGCCCATCTCATTACCTCTGGGCGGTTTATAAAATTTTATTACCATAAAATCTATTAGAATCTTCTAAATAAAGTTAGCAAGAAAAGTTAAGTTTTCTTAACCCTTAAGCCACCAGCTATTCGTGGGGTTGCATGCTACTATTGGATGCCCACGGTAGTTGACAGAGCCAGGTTTTAACTCTATCATTAATGCCAGTGTTGTCATCTGCAAGATTTCTTGCCTGTATATTCATTGTCTTCTTTCTAGTAAAGGTTGATCTAGTGTTTATTTATCTGCCTATATATCTATTTATTAAACTAAAAAAAATTGAGCAGTCTTATCAAGACTGTGTAAAAGACCAGATCCACACACTCAATTAAACTGATTTATTGCTAAAGCCTATGCACAAAAATCTTCTCAACTAATGGTGTACAGCTGATTGGAGTTAGATAAGCACCAAAAGCATTCAAGGTGGGCTGGACTTAGTTCACTTGTGACTGTGTAACGATTCTAAGCTGATTCCCCTTTTCACTGTGCCTCCAGGTTCTGCCGTTCTGTTTTCTACAGCTTTGCGATAAAGCACACTAAAATATATATTGTATCCAAAGATACAATAAATAAAAATAGAAAGCATCATATCAGCTGAAAATCAGTCTTCAAAGCAATATAAATAAAGAGGCAGGTAATTAAAAAAAAACTAGTTTAAAAGCAATGGAAAATAGAAGATCATCACCTGGCACTGAAATGGTGGGTACCAATCAAGCCTCCCTAGGGAGGGAATTCCCTAAATGGGTGCTATCACGGAAGAAGCTCTTCCCTGATAAGGAGTCCTGGAGGAGGATCTCATTAGATTCAAAGGCACCACTTTGAATTGGTTCTGGAAAAGAACCAGCAGCAGCAGTGGGTTCCTACCAGTTCAGACTGGTTTGATCGAACTGGTAGTGGTATGGCAGCCTGGGTTGCTGGAACTGGCAGCGACCTAGGCCTGCCACGCCCCTGAACCGGTTCCCCAGTCTCTTCTGCCGTCACCAGCATGTTTCTGTGCATGCGCAGAACAGTTTTCAGACAACTGCACATGCATAGCAACACGCGGCATTGCACAAGCAAAGCAAGCAGCGCACGGGCAAAACGCCCTCTCAGAAAACCAGTAGTAAACCGGTTAGGAACCCACCACTGACCAGCAGCCTATGGAGATGACAAAGAACTGATATAATATGACCATATTGGTGAAAGGTCTAGTTGCTCTATTTTAAATTAATTTTAGTTTCCACAGTTTTCAAAGGCAGCCCAGCTGGCTTTCATGGCTAAAGTGGGACGAGCTCACAATCTCCTGCTTTCTAGATTCATACCTTAAATGCTAGACCAAACTATATTGAGTCTAGTTTATTGGTTGACATCCATTCCATTACTCTGTCTAAAAACAGATTCAAAATGCCAGCCACCTTACTTGTCTTAGAAGGAAAAAAAAAGGGTAGACATCATTATTATATTGATGGCACCTCAGGCTACATCTCTGGATGGTCACTTCCAGATTTAGAATATATGTTAATAGCCTAGAGTTATCCTCTAGGACCCTTGAGGACTCCATAACCTACTTGCCATGAAACCGAAGAGTAATCCCTTAGCACCATCTTCTGGGGAAAAAAAACACCCAGGTAGGGGTGAAACCAGGAGAGTACTGTTGGAAGTTATCACCTAGCCCTCTCCCAGAAAAATGAAATATCCTAGGAAATATTGATAAGGCAGAATATTATATTTTCCTGGATATGAAAAAGGGAGAAACACATTTTAAAAACTAAATTCCTGCAGCTTCCTGCCCATCCCCACTTTGTCAATGGGCCATTAAGAAGGCCAAGCTAGTCCACTTTACATAATAAAGAGTTCTCCTCTTCAGCTGTGATGGGATTAAGGCAGGATAATATTGCCTTTTACTCAACTGACCACATGGCATCTGAACTCAACCAAACCTGGATTCAAACTCATCTAGAGGGTTGCCCTTGCATGGGCCCATGTGAGTCTGACAGCCAATCAGAATACATTTCTTACACAGGAACAGGAAACAGATAGGTGGGGCCGAACAGATTATAAAACGCCCTGCAAGCCTCTTCTCTTCCCCTCTGCTCTGCTCTTCTCTTCTTCTCCACCAACATTGAAGCATGTGATCACCTTTTCTGTTCAGGGCTCAAGCCATGCGGTCCTGTCCACCATTAAAACCATCTTTCCAAGCAGCCTCCATGTCTCCAGTGTCTTTTTCCCCACTTGGAGCCGAACCTAGAAGGACATTTCTTCCAACAGTACAATGCCCACACATCCTATCTCTTGTCAGCCTATCCTGGAATGATTGATGGTGCCAAGTTGCTGAGAGATTGGAAGACCAATACAATTGTACTTCCCTATCTTTTTCTTGGTCCTCATCATCCCACAGGGCAACCAAGTTTCTATTCCATACCCAGACCTGTATCTACAACAAATATATTGTATTGGTTAACAAATATATGTAGGAAACATACCACAGTAGTAATGGGGGACTTTAACTACCCTGACATCAACTGGGAAACAAACTCTGCATCAGGTGGGACATCAGTCAGGTCCTGACCAACCTAGATAAGTGAGGGAACTAGAGGGACAACTATACCAGACTTAATTCTTACTAATAGAGAAGAAATGATAAAGGGGGTTGAAGTTGCAGGAAGCTTTGAGAGGAGAGTGATCATGTCATATTAGAATTCAATTTAATGTAGACACAAGCAATAGACAACAGAAAATCAGTTTTATCCAAGGGAACCTGATATGTTTTGCATTTTTGCCATAAGAAAGCTTTTATGGGGTCTCCTTGCTTCACCGGGAGATTATATAAGATATCTAGTATCAGCAGTTGTTTTCTCTGATTCTGATTGATTCTCTATCTGTCTGCAGGGGGAGGGGGGGACCAGTTAGAGACTGTACCAGTAATATTTTTGATGGGTTTCAAACAATCTGTGATAATTCAATTGTTGTTTAATAATGGCTCAGGATAAGAAAACCAAGGTTCCTTTGGGCAGAAGTAGAATTATTTGTTCCAAATTTATTTTTCAGATAGATAAATATCTCTTAAGATACTACACAAACATTTGCCAGTGTTTGCTCTTAAGCGGGAGTTGGGTTGAACACTAATGTGTTTAGCTCCCGAGGCTCCATACAGACTCCACAGTGCTAGGAGGAAAAAGGATAAGATTGGAGTCACAACTTCATATTTTCTTTTTTTCTTAGGAAGCGCCTTTAATACCCAATTTATCAGTATGAATTTATGCTATTGCCAGGAGCCAATTTCTCAGTTGCTTAGAAGATGCTATGATTATAGGCAAGAGCAAACAATAATGATAATTTAAGAATACCTTGCTATTTGTAGTTCATGGTTGCCAGTTCCCTTTTTATCCAGGACCTCGGGAGTTCATTTTTAATTGCAATGGTTTGTACTAAGAGGTGTGTGTGTGTGTGTTATATTTATTTGTCTGTTAGTTAGATTTAGAAGGTGATATACGTCATATTACTTCCTCCAATCTTTGCCCAAAGCAGCTGATCTTTTATTAAGTTCTGATGCATCTAGCATTAGACCCTAATTATATGCACACTTTTCCTAATGCTATTATAAGCCAGTGGTCAGAAGAGAGGGGAAGTGGAGTTTGAAGGAGTTTTTGTTTTTTCAGAAGATACTGTAAATTTGCAAATGAAGTCATAGATGCTTGATTCAGCTTCTGCTTTTTTAATTCTCTTTAACAAAACTGCAATCCTACTGTTCTCTTACTTGACAGTAAGTAAGCCTTATTGGATTTAAGTGGACTAACATACAAACAGCACCTAAGTAACTACACTTTGCAAATACCAGTTTATCCAAGAATTGTTCTTTTAAAAAAGCCTCTCAATGGAGTGGTTTATATTGGCCAAAAAATATATGATTTTAACAGATTGCTTCCTTATTCATGTGGAATCTTAGTTGTTTAATAAGGAGACTAAAATGTATTGGTAGTAAGCTTACCTGGAAGTAAGCTTCCAGCTTCTCTGGAATCAGCTGCCCCCGGAGCTTCGCATAATCCCTGACCTCCGGTCCTTCCAACGCGCCCTAAAAAGTTGGCTTTTCCAGCAAGCTGGCCTGGCCTGTTAATTTTAACTCATTTTTAAATGTATTGTCTTATAAATTCGTTTTTTTGGGGGGGGATATGTATTTAATTTCTTTTTAACTTTTGGGATGTGTGTTTTTTAATGTTGTACTTTGGGAGAAGGGCGGCATATAAATCCAATAAAAACAAAACAAACAAACAAAAACAAAATATATAGGCAAGGGCCTTACCAATCATTGTCTTGCTTTCTTTTGAATAGTTATCAAAGGGAAAGGTTTACCTAGTTAACATCCTTGCTTAAATTGGAATCTGTAAAAACATCCTTTTTAAAAATTTTATCTTGCCTTTTTTCATATATAGTTCAAAATGATTAACATACCAATATTCCTTCCTCTGCCAATAACGCCCCTTTGGGCCCCAAAAAAGTGATTGGCCCAAAGATGCCGAACCGGCTTTCATGCCTAAGAACTCAGTCTCTTAGTTTCTAAACAATAGCGTTATCATTACACCAAACTGGTTCTTTTAATCCTATCAAATTTTATTTATTTTTGTCTTATCAAAATTGGAATGCATCTCTTGAAACTTTTCCCAAGATTAGACTTGACTTTATATGAAAACTATCCCCTAGGGATTTTGTGACAAAATTCTGTACATGCGCAGAAAGGAAAGGGATGGAAGACCAATCAAATTTGGTATGTTTTATTATCCAAGACACATTAAAATCACGATGTCCCTTCTTTCCAATGTTGAAATATTCAGCTTGATCCTTCAGAACTTTGACCGTGTCAACTTATACAATGGACCTCCTTTTCCATCCCTAAGACATCTCTTGAAGTCCCTTGACTTTTCGAGCACAATTGAATGACCTTTAAGGGATAAACTGGGGGTGAGGGGTGGGAGGGGAGAATCTTTCCACCAAACAAATGCCTCTGCCAATAGACACGTTTGCTTACAACTCTAAAGCTTTTGGACCAATGCATTGTTGATATTGTCTCTCCTAAGAGAAACCTGTAACAGTTCCTGATTAGAACTTAATACCATAAAGTAATTCACATACAGAAATACAAAAGAGTTTTATTTTCTGAAAGGGGGGAAAATATTTTCTTGAAAATCTCAGAAATTATATTGGACTTACATTGATTTGGGGACCTGTTTATTTATTTAGCTTTTCTGTTAGATATTTCAGTGTAACATAATTTCATGGGCATAGATGATGCCCATGAAATTATGTTACACTGAAATATCTAACAGATGGTTTGTCAATACTGCAGTGCAGATGTTGTATTCCTTAGTAACAGTGTGAATTTGCAGAGGAAATTCAAAGGGAGGAACAATATTACTGAGGAGGAGCAATCATGTAGCTAGGATTTTTTTTAAGGTACAACAGTTTTAACAGTCTTTATCAATAACCACCACCAATTTAAATTATACATTAAGCAGCCATCTTCCCACTTCCTCTGAGTATTATGTACAGTTATATGCCAAAATATTTCTTCCTTTAATCTCCACTGTTTTTTGTTTAGATCACTGCTTCTCCTCCAAAACGATCTTTTGCCATAGGTTTTTTTTCAGGAATGTGTTGGTTAATTGATTTTGCTGATTAAACACTAGGAATTTGTTTTAAGAGCTAGATATGTTGTTTCAGGACACTATGCGTTATAGGCGGATATTTATACTTTAGAATCTTAGTGTATTTATATCTAGGTCTGTGGGTGTATGTGAGTGGAAATATTTAGCTCTTTTATTTTGGAAGCTTAAGAAAATTAACAATATAAAGAAATAGTCATGGAAAGGTTTCTTGACTCTTGGTCTGCAGTGCTTCCTTTTCACTTAGAAAAAAAAAAGTAAACTGAAGTTTAATAGCTGGGCAATTTAAATGTTCTAGTCTGAATAGCTTTTTAAGAGGAACTAAACTAGGAAATCAGAACCAATCTCTTCTAGGGAGCTTATGGAATATTTCGAGCATCATGCTAAGACAGAATGCGATTTTGTTTAGTTTTGCCTTTGTATGCTATAAAACACAAACTGCTGTGACTGTAAATAAATAATTTTAGATAATTTTGCTTTATTCATTAAACCAAAGTTAAACAAACTATGACTTAGTGTAATGTACATGTTCTAGGTATGAATTAAGGAATTTTAGAAATGTTCACAAGTGACTGCTATATAAATAACACAGACCCTCCCCTTATGTAATAAGATATATTATAATGATAAACAGACCTCAAGATCTGCTTTTTATCCAGGCTTATGGTGAGGATGAGTGAAGCCTCCTGCACACGTTTCTCTTTCGTTCCTGTCCAGTTCTTCTTATCCTCATCAACTTTTATTCTTTTATTTTTCTTTCTTATTGTATTTTTTCTTGTTTTAATATTTTTATTAGTCACTGGGATTGGGTGGCATACAGATACTACAGCTAGTCCTCATTTAATGACGATTCAGTGATCATTCAAAGGTACAACAACACTATATAAATGGTATTTACATTCTGTTATTGAAGTTATGGCGGTGGGAGCATCCCTGCAGTCATGTGATCAAAGTTTGTGCACTTAGCAGCTTGCCACATTTATGACCACAGGATGTGGTTCAAGAATCCCTACCCACCTCTGCACTTTGAGTTGCATGCACTCTACCATTCATCATCTTCCTCCTGATCTTCATCATCTTCCTCTTCCTGCAGTCATGAGACAGCTGCTGACCATGCGAGCCTTCTTCCCAAGATTGCAGCCTTCTTTTTTTTTCATTAAATTTTTAAAATAAATTTTACAATTATCACCCCCCTTACCCTTCCCTCTTCCCACCCTCCCTCCCCCTGACCTCCCAGAGCAAAATACAGGGTATAAACATTTAACAACCATACACTAACATAAGCTAACTAATTTTAATATGTTACTATTCTTGTGCTTTAACTCCCCCTTTATTAAGCTAACTTTGAATAAATTGTAACATTCCTTATGCCTTCATTCATAAGCTAACTGAAATTTTTTAGTCCGGTATTTGTTTTGAATATAGTCAATCCATCTTGCAGCCTTCTTAAGGCCTGGCCAGCTTTTCTTATGAGACCGCCGAAGGAAGGCTTTTTGTCGCCAGCAGCTATCTCACAGAGGGCCAAGCTGCACGTGTCTCAGCAGCAGCAAGAAGATAGCTAAGGTCATGGGGTGGTGGAATGGAGGGTGATAGGGACTGTGGAGCGCAGGGTAGCTAAAATAGCTAGGGCTTCATTCCACAGTGCTGGGCTTGGGCAGCTGGTCTTTGTGAAGGGCTGGGAAGCTGGAGGAAGAAGACGGCAAAGGTCAGTTGAGGATGGAAGAGCGTAGAGCGGCTTGCACACCTTCCCATCCCTGACAGCAGTCACCTTCAGCTCAACTGTACTCACACTGGGCCACAGCAGCCGTTTATTCACCTGTCACCCTGCTTGTGAGCTACTTGGAACTTCTGACTTCCTACCAGTTTCCCCAGTGACTTTACTTGTTGAAGAAAGTTCTGCTTAACAACTCACAATTCTTGCTTAACAATGGCAACAGAGACTGCTGTGATTGTTGTCACTAAGTGATGCACTCACTTGAGATCGCAATTTCTGACTTTATCACTTAGGAATGGAAAATCTGAAAACCCATTGTTAACCGAGGACTAACTAATAATAAAAAATTAAATAAAATTCATAAGAGTCTCTTTTCTATTTTAGATAACAAATTAACATGTAGGGAGAAAGAGCATAATTTTAGGCAGGGATTTGAGGTGAAGGAGGGGGGAGAGGAAGGGGAAGGGGCAAGGGGAGATAAGTAAGGTGTGAGGAACCAGGGGAGTAAAAGAACTAAACATGCTTCTTGGCAAAGCAGTTGCCTAAAGTCACATGGCAAATATTCAAAGCCATTTTTGGACAATAAGATTTTGTATAATCACAATAGTGCCCCAAAAAGTTAGGTGTACTTAACTTTTTAATCTCTGACCTTTTGATTATTTGCCAATAATCAAGCACTTTCATTCTCCTGAAATTGACAAACATTTTGCCTCTTTGAAATTATGCCTAGATTTGACTCTAAACAAGCAAGTAGCAAAGGAAAAGTATTAATGCTATATTAAAAATTCTTGTGCACTTACTAGTAGAAAATTACTTTGCTTGAGTTATAATAAAAGAAATATAGTAAACTGAAAAGATATGGGATAAAAATTCCTGCTTGCCATAAAAAGATACAATATAGAGAAAGATCTGTACAATGTTTTGCACAAAAGCTAGTACAAAATAGATATTTGGGTAATATTTCAAATAATGTCATTTATTTTTTTATTAAGCTGCATTTACTAGTCCGTAGGAGGGGGAATACTAGCAGCAACTGTAAGAAAATAGTTCACAACAGAAAGAAAAAGATATAAAAAATAAAAGCAAAAATAAGTTCAGATTCAAACAACATTAATAGTATAAAAATTGTGTAGTCTTATATGCCCTTATCCTTATTTAAACAAAGGATTAATTCAATTGCAATTCCAAATAAGAGTAACATTTCAAGTAACAATCTAATTATTTGTCATATAGTGATAGTAACATGAATTAATTTTGCTGCGGTTTCTATTAAGGGCATTCTACTCTCAGTTAGCAGTGACACAAATTCTACATCAAATAATATCTGGCTAGCATTTATATTTCCCAGTCGTAAATTCAGAATAATATAACCTGCTGAGATTTACATACAAACAGTGGCAGTCGCCTTTTTTTCATTTTTAACATATGGTTTACAAGAAAGCGTGTTGAAGAATGGATGCATGGTAATTAGCATTTATTCATAGAAGGCTATTGGATTGCTCTAAATTAAGAAAAAATATGTATAAAAGGTGTGTCTAAGAAGAGGTATAGTGAACAGAACAGTTACAAAAAGTTCTGTGTTAAAAAAACATGCTGGCCTTGAATGTTTTCCATTTTAATAGAACAACAAAGTGGATCTGTCTAGCACAAAGTGTATTCCAAGCTAGTAGGGATTCTCAAGGCTCTCAGACAAATATTTCATACATCTATTACTGGGTTTCTTCCTTAAAACTCTGATATTGATATTGAAATGAGGACACTGCATGCACTGCACGTATCATTTTCCACATATAACACATCACTGGATTCACGCCACTCTTTTAAAAAAACAAAATCAAAGCAGGGATTGATTTTTCTGAAGTGTGATTTCATGCTGTCCCACCAGTATCTACATGTGCTCATATACACATACGCACAGAAATACAGACTGTCTGTGGGTATGTGTATACAGACTGCGATATCTAGTACGAAGGGAAAGGCATTTTACACACTGTCATCCAACATTAGAAATTCAATATGCATTCTGCAACTTTGAGCATCAGGGGAAGTATCACAATACAGAGTCTATATATGCAGTATATATATGCAGTGTATATATATATATATATATATATATATATATATATATATATATATATATATATATATATATATATATATATATATATATATATATATATATATATATATATATATATATATATATATATATATATATATATATATATATATATATATATATATATATATATATATATATATATATATATATATATATATATATATATATATATATATATATATGCTGGTTTTGTTGTATTCTTTTCCCGTGTAAGGTTGAGATTGTCTTTGCAACGTTTCGGCAGGATCTCACCTGCCATCTTCAAGCAATGTGGGCTTAAAATGGGAACGGAGCTGCCGTCTTTCTGTAAGTCTTGGTGGGAGGGGATAGGGTGCTGGCTTTTTTTTCAGTAAGTGGAATGATTGGTTGTGTGGTTGTATCATGATTGGTAGATTGGTGCTGATTGGTGCAGGCTGTGTGTGCATTGTTGTTTTGTATTTTAACGGCTTGGGTGGTGGGTGGTGTTCGTTTTTTGGCTAGGGCTGGTTTCCAGATGTTTGGTTGGCGGGAGGTATCATCACGTTTGTTCATGCTGTGGAGGTGTTTCTCTATTTCGATGGCTTCCATGATTATTCTCTTGTGGAGGTGTTCTGTTTTGGAGATTAACCTGGCTCCTTCAAAGTTGATTTCATGTCCTGTAGCTTTAAGGTGCTGGAAAAGGGAGGAAGTTTTTTCTTTTTTCTTACTGCGTTCTTGTGTTCTGTGATGCGTGCATTTATCCTTCTGTTTGTTTGTCCTATGTATATTGCTGGGCAGATTTTGCATGGTATTTTGTAGACTCCTTGGTTTTCTAGTTGGATTTTGTCTTTGGGGTTTCTTAAGATGTTGGCTATTTTTTGGTCAGTGGTGAAGGCTGTCCTGATATTGTGCTTGTGGAGAATTTTGCTGATTTTATCTGTGGTGCCTTTGATATAAGGGAGGAGGGCGATGCCATTGTCCTGTTCTGTGTCTTGGTTTTTGGGGGGAGTCTCTTTTTGGATTAGGTTGGTGATTGTTTTTCTTTGGAATCCATTGGAGATTAATACATTTGTGAGTTTGTGTAATTCAGTTTTCAGGTGGTCTTTGTCGGCTAGGCATTTGGTTCTGGAGAGGAGGGTCTTGGCTACAGAGTTGATCTGTGCAGGGTGGTGATGGGATTGTGCATTTAAGTAGCGGTTGGTGTGTGTTTTTTTCTGGTAGATGGTGTGTCCTAGGGAGCCATTAGGTTTTTTGTAGATTAGGACATCCAGAAAGGGAAGTTGGTTGTTTGCTTCTATTTCCATGGTGAATTGTATTTTGGGGTGTAGGCTGTTGAGATGTGTGAGGAAGTTGTCCAGTTTTTCTTTTCCATGTGGCCAAATCACGAAGATAGCAGGTGAGATCCTGCCGAAACGTTGCAAAGACAATCTCAACCTTACACGGGAAAAGACCCGAATACAACAAAACCAGCATACCTACACCCGTGAAAATCTACGAAAACAAATATATATATATATATATATATATATATATATATGTATGTATGTATGTATGTATGTATGTATGTATGTATGTATGTATGTATTTGTGTTACAACCCCTGGTATGACTAATGACACAATGACACAATATACATACCTATTTCCCTGGCTCAACTGATAAGGAAGAGAACCCGTGGCTTAGTGGTTAAGACTTCTGCCTAAGATATATACACCCCGGGTTCTAATCCCAGTAAGGGTATGTCTAGCTGATGAGAGCTAATTAGCTCGAAATAGATCTATCCTAGTCTCCCTTTATTTATTTATCAGTACAATTACAACACACACACATATATATATATATATATATATATATATATATATATATATATATATATATATATATATATATATATATATATATATATATATATATATATATATATATATATATATATATATACATTTATATACATTTGCTTAACAGCATTACCATTTCGTTTCCTTTGTCACCAGCTGAAATGGCTTCTCTCACTTTCAGACAAGAATCTAAAAATTACACACAGCAGGACAAAAGACATTTTTGCCTTTCACTTAAATTTCTTCTCTGCAAAGCTGTAGTTAGAAAACATAATGGCTTGTTCATACGCCTTACACTAGAAGTATTTCTCTTCGTTAAACCACTTTTGATACTCCTTAATAGTTTTGGTTTTCTTCTGCGTGGTAATAAGCTTTATTTTTATCCAACTAAATGGGTTATATTTATTTGTTGGTTGGATGGCATTTTGGATTAAAGACATACAAAGGAGGGAAGAAATACATACTGTACATCTCTAACTTCTTAAGTTCATAGTAATGCGTAGTGCAACTGCACAAAGCATCTGCACAGGATGATGAAATGTGGTATTCACATAGTTAACTTTCACTACGTATTCACACATAAGAGGTTATTAATGGCATTAAAATTATAACATCACAACAAAGAGACACAGTGCTAGGTCATTAATGCCACATTTGAGTAATTGATGCTGTATGGATAGAACAAAACTGATACATGGGTTCTACATACACATGGGCAAATATTGTAAAGAATCCCTATGTCACCCAAATAGTAAATTTGGGCTGTGTATTTGGGATTTTGCCTGTCAATACCCAGGCACTTGTAATGATTATTGATATTTATACTAAAAGGGTCCTGAAAAAAGTATATCATGCTTACAAAAATAATCTATTTATACTTGCCATTATAAATCATAATTAAAATATTTTTCCCTTTTATGTGGCAATATTGAATTGATTCAGGGTGTAGGTAATATAAGCAGAAGAATGTTCTTAAATATAATGGAAGGACTGGACAACAGCAGAGCTGCCATGATTATTATATCCTTATCTGAATTAAGTGTCAGTATCCAGTGTGACTTACCAATAGAATCAGTTATTTTCATATTGTTACATAATCCTTGTAACAAATGGGCACCCCTGTGTTCATTAGATGTGTCTGGCAAGTCCTTCTTGCACAGGCAAACACCTCTAAGGCAGGAGCAGAAGCACAAATAGATTCTCTCCCCAAACGTATCTGATTAATGTGAAGAACAGGGGAAGAACCCAATGTTCCTCCCTTTGTCCTGAGGAAAGTAAATGTTAAAAGTCATCTTAGAATCCTAGCCTCAAGGAAGCTTCCATTTAAAAAGGTTCATCTTGAAATGTGAGAGAGCGAGCGAGGAACATGTGAGACATCGGAGTGAGGCAAAATGGTTCCCTGAGAGAGGATAGGATAGTTTCAGAATGAGGGACCAGAAGAACTCCAAGGACAATTGATCTCAGAGGAAGTACTAGAGCCTGGAGAAGCAAAGAACATTTCTCCAGACCTATAGAAAGGCAGACCACCAGGTTCCGTGATGAAGAGTTAAGCTGATTTTTCTCAAGAAATGAGGTGATGGAGGGAGCATCAAACTAGAATCCTTGAAGCCCCATTTAAGTCACAGCAAGTAAAATAAACTGCTCCTAGAATTCCAGTTGAAGTTTCCAATGTCTTGCAGTTAGGGATTACCCCAAAAAATGAACTGGTAAAGCAAACCAGGAAAATTTTATGTCTCTAAGATATAGTTAAACGTTTTTAGGCAAGGACCTGTGATCAGGTTGTGATTTTTTTTAAAAAAAATATTTATTAGGGTGAACTGCCATCTCTATTACATCTTAAAGCAGCAGATTATTTTAGAGGTAGTGAGGCAAATAAGCATTCTGTATTGCAACCAAAGAAAATAGTCTGGAGATTCAAGGAATGTACTGAATATATTTGCAAATGTCCACATTCTCTGAATACCCAAATCCTTTGAGCTATTGCCTTGGTCAAAAGACAGTACTGTTGCCCTGTTAACTCTCTGTTGTGGCCACTCATAGAAATCCTTCCTTTTACAGAGGTATCAACACGGATGTGTTGCACACAGGCCACGTCCATTTCCCCCAAGGGGAAATCCCACCAAGGGGAAAAACATGATGAAATGTCATGTGATGCAGAGGTGGTATTCAGCAGGTTCTGACCAGTTCTGGACAACAGGTAGCGGAAATTTTGAGTAGTTCGGCGAACCGGTAAATACCACCTCTGACTGGCCCTGCCTCCATCTATTCTCTACCTCCCGAGTCCCAGCTGATCAGGAGGGAATGGGGATTTTTTTAGTAACCTTCCCTGGAGTGGGATGGGAATGGGGGTTTTATAGTATCCTTCCCCTGCCATACCCACCAAGCCATGCCCATCAAGCCACACCCACAGAACCAGTAGTAAAAAGTTTTGAATCTGACCACTGATGTGATGGTAACATGACGCTGCGAGTTTGACACTCATGCTAGATAAACTAGGAATATCTGTGGTGTTATAATCTCAACATGGTTGAAGAAGGCTAAACTAATGTATTTAATAAGGTTGGGAGAGAGAATATAGAATTATTTAAAGACTCTTAACTAATTCGATAACAGCATGTCTCTAGGATTTGGCAATTTGTGATTCTAGAATTTGTGCTATGAAAACTTTCTGAGAATACTATATTTATGTAGTAGCTAGCAAAATCTCAGTTGATTTCAAAAAAATTAGACAAGGTTGGCCCTGGATAATATTTTCATGGGAAACTGCCAGGAAATACAAGGGCTATAGATTAGAAATTGCACAAGCATCTAATATAAAGCAATGACTAATCACTTCCATGTTGTTACCAAGAAAATTGAATCATCAGTTGAACTGAAAGTAGGATTTACATCCCCCCTCCCCTTTCTATATAATGTTGTAGGTTATTTGACCCAAATGGAAAGAAAACTTTTGTAGATAATTAAGGTACGTATGCCTAAACATTCATAGAAATTCAGATACCAGTAGTTAAAAATAAGGCTAAGGCTAAATAATGTAAGCAAATGTTGATACCTTTTTACTGGTAGCATGATGCAGAAAATAACGGAAATCTGCTGTTTGCCATGCTCTTATTTTCCAAGATGAAATAATTTATTATACATAGATTTTGACTGCATATTCAAATGAATGCCTGTCCTTGATAGAGAGAAACATCTCGTAGCATCACGTTTTTATCCAGCCTGGCAAGATCTGGGTTAGAGTTGAGGCATATAGTGGATTTATGTTGACATCTGCTGGCTGCTAAAGAGAATGTTTGAAAAATAACCAGTCAATTTCCCCCTTTCTGTTGTGCAATAGCTTGTTAATTGTTTTATTTATTTATTTATTAATCCTTGAGCAAGGGAAATGTCTGGATTAACTGCCATTTCAGTTAAACACTACAAAGTTTAGCAAATGTATTAAGGCACAAGTCTTTCCTTTGATGGGCTGTATTTAACAAAATAATTTCATGTAAATTAGAAAAATATGGTACTAGTGCCAATTTTGTTAGAAATTGAAAGAAAACACGGATGGAAAAATCTCTGAAAATAAAAATGGGCAATGATTTGGTCTGTTGGTCTTCTAATATATATGATGTAGCGGTCGATCAAATAGTTTACTTGGTGTTACTTTAAACCTAAAGCTATTGTTTAAAATAAAATATCTCATTGATAGACTTCGTAAACTTTTCTGAATGTATTTCAATGTAATATATTCTTTCTCAGCAAAAAAAATTAAACATAGTCCTTGATTTACGATCACAACTGAGTTCAAAGTTTCCTTGCTAAGCAGGATAGTTGTTAAGAGAGTTTGACCCATTTTGTGGCCTTTCTTTTCACAGTTGTTAAGTGAATCACACAGTAGTTAAGTTAGCAACAGGGTTGTTAAGTGAATCTGGCTTCCCCAATGGCTTTGCATGTCAGAGAGTCACAAAAGGTGACCTTGAGAGACTGCAATTGTCATAAATACATGCCAGTTGCCAAGCCTTTGAATTTTGATTACCTGGCCACGGCCATGCTGCAACGATCATAAGTGTGAAAAGAGGTCATAAGCCATTGTTTTCAGTGCCTTGGTAAGTTTGAACTGTCACTAAACGAATGGTTGTAACTTGAGGATTATCTATATTTTGAGGCAAGATAATTCAAATCTGAAGGGAAAATAATATAAAGTTTGATACGTTTTGCTTATTTCCTAATTATTTAAATAATTAAATAATGTAATAATCATCATTAGGAATCATACAAATGCATTTATTTGAAACTAATTTGGATGTTTAAAAATACAGGTAGTCCTCGACTTACAATAGTTCATTTAGTGACCGTTTGAAGTTACACCGGCACTGAAAAATGTGACTTACAACCATTTTTCACATAACCATTGCAGCATCCTCATGGTCACAGGATTTACATTTGGATGTAAATGTGATCACCTTTTGTGACTTTCTGACAAGCAAAATCAATGGGGAACCTGGATTCACTTAAGCATATTACAAACATAACAGCTGCAGTGATTCACTTAACAAAGGTGGCAAGAAAAGTCGTAAAATGGGGCAAAACTCAACACATTTAGCAACATAAATTTTGAGCTTAATTGTGGTCAAAGACTGCCTGTATAACGTTTGCTCACACTATGTACATTGACATATATGTTGTAATATTTTGTAAAATCAATAAACCAGCTGTGATTAACTTAAGCCTCAGTGACTTAAACTCAATTTATTTTACCTTGGGAAAAAGCTCTTCAAAGAAAGAGACTGATGATCAAAGATACTGAATAAGACCTTTTATTTAGAGATTATACTTAAAGTCTTCTGTAAGCACCTGGGAAGGCCAAGTACTGAATGGACAACTGGAATTTTCCATTAATTCCTGGGCTCATGCCCCTATTGTTTGGTGTATCAGCCTTAAATATTGTAATTTGAGGGATAATTATATTGCTCTGCTTACATAGTTCAAGCATAGAAATAAGAATATTATTATTTATTACCTCTAGATTGACTGGGAGCAGTGAATGCAATTATGATATTTCAAAAATAAAATAATATAAGCTTACCATTAAGCTTTAGCTTAACATTTTTGCTTAAATTAAATTTTGTTTAAATATTTTTTTAAAAGAAACGATAGATTATTTGAATTAAAATTAAAATCCTTTATATATGTTTTAAGTTTTTATTTTATTTATCAAATCTATTTGCTGCCCATTCAGACAACTCTGAAGTTATCTGTTCAGATATTCAGAAGAATATGTTCATATTTCCATTTCACTTATGAATGATCCATAGGCATTTTTTGCATATTATAAGATCCGAATGCCAAATTAGATAGGGTGTTTGGTACTAAGCAGACTCTATTTATTGCTAAACCTTTACATTGGCTATGAATTATAAGAAAAATAGAGTGAATAGCAGCTCTCATTAATATGGATTATTTATTTATATTCGTATGGGAGAGAAAATAACACATATATGGAGTAATATAGTTATTAACATTTGCCTACACTATATATTGGGCTAATTATATGCTTTAGCTCCTTTCTAAATGTATCCATAATAGAATGGATTAAACACTTGGTAGTTTATTTTTAACTAAACAGTCTGCAACTGTGACAAGCTCGGGAGCTTCTCTGATCAGCAAACAATTAACAGCAACACATTTCACCAATTATTCATCCTGGCATGTTTATTTTTACTTAACAGTACTCTCTAAGATCAGTTTTCAGGCACTGCTCTTCTGGCAGGGACGTACTGTTTTACTATTCAAAATGATGTAAACCAGCCTCCTCTCGGTGGTATTTAAAGTGTATTAATTGTTAATGTGCAATCTTTCTGAATTCCAGTCAAGAGGAAGACTGTATTCAGTTCTTCCGTTTGGGAAAGAACATCAGTTTTCTCCCCTCAGAGTGTACAGTACTAGCTCAGCCTCCGGAGACTCTGTCAGCCTTATTGTTTGTGTGACTTTTTCCTGAGGCTGCTTGCTCTTGGAGACAAGAGATTCTTATCACAGCCCAGACTTCACTACGGTCTCGCTTTTTAAATTTTAACCACCAACTGCTTGGTGTGCGGTGCTAGCATTGTGGAAATCACAGGAGCAGCATTTACTGGGTCTTCGAACAGCTCTCCCAACCGCACACTTTCTTCATGCTGATCCTTTTCGCTGGAGCCAGCCACTTCAGATGGTTCAGGTACTTGGCATTGCTGCAAATATTTTCTTCTTATCGGGTATTGCGATTGCAGTTTAACAACTGCAAGGGGGGGGGGAAGCATTTAAAAATCACAATGCAGTTTCTATTTATTTTTCTGAATAGAGACTTTGCCATGCAAATGCAGCAGGAAATATATTGCATGCTAACAAAGGCAGTAATAAATACTTGCCAATTCTATGGCATTTGAGCTGGAAATTAATACTGTTTTAAGAAGTATCCTGTATGTTGCCCCTGTATGGAGTTTATAATGTGACTTAGGTCATTCACTGTGTTTAGAATTTTATGTCTGGATGATTAGAAATATTATTCTAAGACAAACAGCTAATTTTTTGATTATGTATTGTCTTGTTTTGCTCTCTTAGATTAGGAATGGTCAGGTTTTGCAGTAAGTTGTTTATGGAATACTTGTTTTATTTTTCGTAATTAAAAACCTTGTCACTTAACCACATGCTGTTGCTACCTTTGGATACAGTTTTTTTCATTTAAGATTCACCAGCTTAAATGGTTATAGGATTCAACAGAAGTAGCACTATTCCTCCATGACTTTGTCAGCCTGACCAGTTTTGATTGATAGAGTTATTTTGCCAGTGAAGATAGCTCAGTGGAATGACTTAAACTAGGACCGACAAGTGCTTTTTCAAGAGGCAACTGGACTTTCTGGTTATTCTTTGAAGACGTCTCGCTCCTCATCCAAGAAGCTTCTTCAGCTATAGAGCTCTATAGCTGAAGAAGCTTCTTAGATGAGAAGCGAAATGTCTTCAAAGAAAAATCAAAAAGCCCAGTTGCCTCTTGAAAAAACATCTTTGGGACAACTGTGACCCGGATAACTGAGAATCTCCATAGAGACTTAAACTAGGCATCATCATAGGTATGGCATGGGCAGCACTGAGGAATAGCATAACTATTCTGTGTAATTTCAGCATATCCCATTGGTGGCTTGACCTTATATCAACTTAGACTGGCAGCCAGAATGGACTTAATGAAATGCAGGGAATCTTATAGTCAAATGGACTCTGTTGCCTTAGCTGATTGTAGATCTAGATACATGAGGCTGTAAATTGCTGTCTTATTTACTTAGAGTTAAACTCAAGGCAAATTTTAATAGGAATTTGCTATAGATTTCTAATTTCAGATATATATATATATATATATATATATATATATATATATATATATATATATATATATATATATATATATATATATATATATATATATATATATATATATATATATATAATTTATTTTTCAGTATTTATATACTGCACAACTTTAGGTAGTTTAGTGAACAACTGAATAAAAATATTTTTAAAAATCCCACAACTAACTATGATATAAACCCATATAAATCCAGAATAAGAAGACAATAGACAAAAATTTAAAGCTTGGCTGAAAAGCCAAGTTTTAACTGCTTTCCTGGAGATGTGAGAGGGCCATCTGAATCTTGGACTTTGCTTTTTCTGGCGGTTTAAAGCAGTAATGGAGTATTGTTTCCAAGCTGCCATCCCCTTCCCAGCTGAAGAAACCTACAGCATCTATAGGAAGAAACCTGCTGTGCAGAAAAACAGGTTGGTCAGAGCATTATGGAAAAGACACGCTAGCCCACGTTTGGAAATGCTTTAAGCACCACCATCTTGAATTGTACTCAGAAACCTACTGGAAGCCAATGCAATGCTTCCAGTGTAGGGGGTATACTACGGAACCAGCTCTCACCAGTCAGCATGCGGGTTACTATATTCTGCATCCGACACAGTTTCTGAGTAGTCTTCAAGGGCAGCTCAGAGAAGTAGTATAATATAGAAGGAAAGAGAGTAGGGTAATTATTGCCTGCGACTCAAGAAAGGGCACAATTGGTTGTTGATATAGAAATGGCTAGTTTATATTACTATGTAAAAGTAAAAACTTGAGGTTGGATGTTACTATTTTATTTCATTGCACCAAAGGGAGTCAGAAGTCAATGCATGTTCTTTCTGTTTTCCCTTTTCCGTACTCTTCCCTTCCCCTTTCCCTCCCCTATTTTTCCTACTATTTCTTTTCTTTTTTTGTATTTTATATTATAAACATTTTTTTTTTAAAAAAAAACCAACCTCAAAGAAAGGGCACAATTGGCATATTAGCTCTAACTAGGCAAATTCACTTCTATCCAGCGGTGGGATTCAGCCAGTTTGCGCCACTTCAAGAGAACCGGTTGTTAACTTTCTGAGCAGTTTGGTGAACTGGTTGTTGGAAGAAATCATTAGGGCAGAGAACCGGTCGTTAAATTACTTGAATCCCACCATTGCTTCTACCTATGTCCTCCTCTGGATGGATCATCCAAGTGGAACCATGAGTCCAATAACATTCTCCAGTTGCACATAAGCTCCTTTGGGGAGAGTCTAGTAGGATGTTAACTCACTGGATAATAGCATTCAACTCCAAGCTCACCCAAGTGACTTTATGAACAAAATGTCAAGCAAATCTCTTACAGCAACCCAAAGGAAAAGTTGCTGACCTGACCCTTGTCATCGGGGAACATGACATTTTAAAATGTACTGCTGGACAACATTCCAATGATAAAGCATGCTTAAGTCCAAAAATTTGCATAAGGAATAGATGTCCTTTCGATTATCCTGTTGAAAAACAGTTGGAGTTAAATTCTTAACTGTGTAGCTGCAGTCAAGTGACCCTAGTGACTAAATAAACTCAGCGCAACCCCTGGTCTGCTTATTGTTAATAGTACATTATTATTAATAATAATACTTTGGCACATTCTTTCATTGGTTTCTGATTCTGACAAGTTGGAGAGGAAGAAATTATATTTTCTGATAATGTATAATGTAAACGAGGAAAAGTCTATCTATTTTTTTTTTATTATACATATTGGCAGAGGAAACAAGTGGTGTAAGTTAGTTTGCTATTTTTTTCTTAGATAGTGTCTTAACATATCAGCTACAACACATATATGAAATAGTAAAAGTATGGATATAAATCCAGAGTAATTTGGAACCACTGAAGATGGGCAAGTGCTGATGATATCTGCTGATTGTCTTTCTTTGGTTGGTTATTACTTTTCCAGAACAGGAAGAGGTGGCTAATCAAGTTCTAATGATAGAGAATTTGTGGAATATCAGCATTGTAGGTAGCCTGTCTGTGTCAAAATCTTTTTGACAGTGTTAACCATTGGGGGGTAGTTGAGTGTAATGATATTGTTTAGCAAACGTGGAAAGGAATTTCTAAAGTATATCTTTAAGGAAAGTACAATTTTTCTTACCTCTCTTGCTTTTTTATTCATTGATAGTTTTAATTTTGCCTTGGGAAAGAGTTTCAAGAATTCTGATGAAGTTTTTGTTTTTCTTAGAGTGGGAGGAAATTAGGAAATTATTACAATGACTTTATGAGCAAAATGCCTAGCATTGGTATAATGTTTTTATGACCCTGGGAAAGAGAAGAAAGCTACTGAAAGTACTACAAGTTCAGAATATTTGGAGATTTCTTCATTTATTGTAAGCAGTTCATCGAAAGGCAGTTAGCAAACAAACAAACAAAAATGAAGTTTTCCACTCATGCAAATTCAGAGATAAATAGTCCTAAAAATTGTAGCATTCACAGTTGTAAAGATTTATGTAGCATTATAACATATTTTCCCTTTCAGTAAAGTGTTTAAAGAAACCTTTGTGAGAATCTTGCTAATGGGTTAAATATTTAACAATGGGTCTAAAAAGAACAGAAAAGAAAATTAAATTCTCACGACATTCATGTTTTCTGTGTGAAATAGTGTATCGTACCCCCGCTTTGCTGACCTTAGGAAAAGCACTATTGTACCTTTGTGCCTGAATGCTGAAAAACCAGATTGTCTGCCTTCTAACTGGAAAATATTCCTTTTAAGCATTGTAATCGTGCTTTTTAACTGACAAGAATCCTAGAACAATTTCTTCATTGTGGTCTCCGTTATTGATACACATGAGTTACTGCCAGAACCCTTTTGGGAAGTTGCTAGAATGTTCATAGATTTTTGGTGGAAACCTCGTTTTTTTCATATACTTTGCAATTAGATGCAGCTTTGCTTCAAGCCACTCCAGTTTGTTTTCTACCACCACAGTGTTAAACTGAGATGAACTTCATTTTGCTATATTGTTATTCTCTAGTTTTCTCTTAATTTTCTTTATTTAATATCTCTGATTCTTGGAAACCCTTTAGATTAGTTTGTTAGGATGCTTTGTCCTCCCGTTACAGAGATCTGACCTTTGGCAATATGGCTCCAAGGCCTCTGTTTCACAAGCACCAGCATTATTATTTTTTATTGGATTATGGTAGCAAATTTTTACATCTGTTGGAAAATGTATGTATGTAGTCTATTGTAGACATTTGTAAATACTGCCAGTCATTCTAAACAATAATCCCAATCATTCTTATTTGTGAGCTACATTCTGGGAGCAAACTTAGAGACACTAGGCTCATTTCTCCAACTCTCTTACCATGTCGCCAAAAAATGTCTGCTGGCTGCCTCGTGTCAGTCAAATTATCCATTGCTCATGGGATTTTTGTGCCATTATTAGCTTTAGCCATTGAGGGTGGTGAACGTTCTAAGAGAAATACTACAACCAATTCCAAGCAGAGAAACAAGAAAAAGAGGAATAAATGTTGCCTTTGAACACCATCTCCAAAGTCCTTAGTTCCACTCTACCATGGGCTTCTCAAACTCTGTTTTCTCTGATTATTGATGGACGGGTTATTGATGTACTTTGTGTTATCCACTCCTTCTTTGTTCAGACATAGGAATCTGCATCAAAAGGGGAAAATCAGGATATCAACTTCTGATTACCCCTCTATTTTTCAGAATTATCTAAGTCAATACCTTCATCTTTGGCCATCTCACGGCCACCACGATCTTAAGTGATCATTTCTCCCTGAAACATCCAAAGATTTACTGAATATAACGTATATTGGCCTTCTGTTTCCTCTTCTTCTTGAATTCTTAAAATGTATTTGCCCAATCATATAACAAATAGCAATTGCTCTCTCATCCCCCAGATTTTTCTCTCCTTCAAGATGTTCTTTTGAGACAGATCTCATATCCATGTTACAGCTCAGCATAGCCTTTTGACCAAAAATCGTTGTCTTCCTCTCAGTTAATAAGGTGAATCTGCTGAGAACATTTGGTCTCCCCTGTCAGAAGTCATGCTCATCTCTTAATTTGACAGTAATGATTTGGATGCCTTTTCAGTTTATTCAATATCAACCAATATCAACTTTATCACTCAATGGGTGACCCAGGATGGAGAGCAAGCATCCCACTCTACTTCTGAAACCTTTTATTTCTGGAGTGAATACTCACTTGACCTCATCAGCCTCAAACTCCAAATGTTAACTTTGAACTTGATCTTTCCCCAATCAACCATTCATCAAATATTTGGTTCATTTTCAAGGTTCATATGGTTCCATTAATTAACTTTGGGTTCTGTTTTTTGCAAGATAAGCTCAACACCAAACTTCCCTGTTGCTTTCAAGCCACCATTAGAGCTATTACAGATTATTTCTCTTTTCCTCCAAATTGAGATCTAAGTATTCCTAGAAAGAATGGCAAGCTCAGATCTATAGAATGTTAGACTTTCACCTTTTTAACTATTTTTAAGACATTCTTGTTTCAAAATAATTACTGATTGTTGTTCTTTGGGTAAATAGAATAGAATCTGATTTGCATATATAGATTGCAAGATACATACTTTCACATATCCATAGTCCTATTGCTGCATCTTTCATTTTATAGTAGCTTGTTCATTTACCAGTTTAATGTTTTGCTATAGTTTAAACAAAAAAAGTATTTGTTACTGGATTTTTCCAGTTCCAAGGTATCGGTTTTCTTCATATCCAGATAACTGGCTTCAAGCAGTGCATTCTGGTGCCATACTGTCTCGCAATATAGTTCTTCTACTCCTATACACGGTGGCTCAGTGGCTAAGACGCTGAGCTTGTCAATCAGAAAAGTTGGCAGTTTGGCGGTTCAAATCCCTGGCGCCGTGTAATAGACTGAACTCCTGTTACTTGTCCCAGCTTCTGCCAACCTAGCAGTTCGAAAGCACGTAAAATTGTAAGTAGAAAAATAGGAACCACCTTTGGTGGGAAGGTAACAGTGTTCTATGTGCCTTCGCCGTTTTGTCATGCCGGCCACATGACCACGGAGATGTCTTCTTCTTTTTTTAAACAAAATTTTATTGATTCTTTAAAAAAAATATACAAGGAAAGGGGTAGTGGATGAAGTACAAATTTTGACAGTTACATTATGCAGGAGATGGCCCTCCCCCACATTCTCATGACATTCATTTATTAATACATTAGATTGTTGTTACTTATTAGTTTTTTATTAGTAATTTTATTAATAATTTTGTCAGCATATAAACTTTTATCTTAAAATAATTTCAATCATTTTATATCAAACAGATTTCCAAGTTCATTTTTGTGATCTGAGTTTTCTCAATGTTGCCTCTTCTCCTCCCCCCGGCAGAGCTCCGGCACCTCCCGTGTCCTGTATGTCCGGTGTAGTGTCATAAGGTTTATCTAGGAGGACTTTATTTTTTTCCATGAAGGCCTCAGCCTCAGTAGTTGTATTAATTCTAACTCTCGTGTCCTCCCAGAATATTAACATACCTTCTGGAAAAAGCCATCTAAACCACACCCCTTTCTGGTATAATTTCTTCGCTAAATGCAAATAGTTTTTTCTTTTATCTCTAACTTTCTTTGGGATCTGTTTCAGAATGGCTATTTCTCTATCCTTGTATTTTAATGCTTGTCCCCTTTGTGCACTCAGAATCTAGTCTCTTGTGGTCTTTCTGAGAAATTTAATGTGTACCTCCCTTGGAACGTTGTGTGTTCTGGCATATGCTAAGTTTACTCTATAAACCAGGTCCATGTCCCACCCCATCTGTTGTCTGTCTTTTTTAGTATATTCAGCCAATAAATTAGTCATAATATCCCTCAAATCTTCATCATCAGCCTCAATTATATTTTGAAATCTAAGGAAAAAAGACATCCGTTCAAATTCCGTTTTTATCTGGTGGTTCTCAAGTTCTTGATTTCCTTTCTGGACCCCCTTCACCTCTCTCCTCATCTCAGCCGTCCCCTCCTCCAAAAGTTCCAATCTCTGTGAGTTTTGGATCGCATGATCTTTATTCTCTCTGAGCTGCTCGTTCATTTCTTTCAGTTGGTTTTTTAAGTCCTCCTGCCCCTTTAAGAGTTGTTCAAACATCTGTTGAAAGTCCACCTCAGAAGGCTTAGGCTGGAACAAAGAAGTTAATGTCTGTTGTCTGCTGGGGCTGGATGTTGAAGATGTTGGGGCGGAGCCCGCAAATCCCGGCTTCCCCGGTGGTGGTCTTTTAGGTGGCATTGTAGTAATCAAAGCTCAGAGATGAAGATGTCAATACAGAGAAGAAACAACTGGGAAGGTGGTTAGCCGAGAGAGATCGCGAGGCAGGGAGCCCAGGCAGATAGGGACCTAGGCAATAAAGCAATAAAATCCTTTGTTCCAAGTCCAGGGTAAAGTGTAACACGAGATTTCTCTGAGTGTCACGGAGACAAAGCCAAAATGCCTGCAATTTCTGTGGGTGGAGTCAAATTTCAAAGTACATGAAGACAACGGAAGTGTGCCATCTTGCCCTGGCAGCTCCGGGATCCGAAGGCAAAAATTTTCAGTTTTCAAAAAAACCAGATCATCACCCCATTTTCACAATTGCAGTAGAGGAGATCTGCTGTTTGCTATGAGGGTGATTCCATTCCAGGGCTCCCCCCCCCTCCTCCTCTTCTGGGGGCAGGGAGCAAAACAGTTTAAAGCCACTTTTCCAAGGGGGGGGAAATCCCCCTCCCTCCAATCACACTTCCCAGCCACAAGTTGAAAGTTTTTCTAAAAGGCTGACAGTTTTTTTTCCCTTCACTCATCAAAGGGAACGGGGGGGGGGGGAATCTCCATCACCACGGAGATGTCTTCTGACAGTGCTGGCTCTTCAGCTTTGAAATGGAGATAAGCACTGCTCCATAGAGTCGGGAACGACTAGCACATATGTGCGAAGGGAACCTTTATCTTACTCCTATAGGATCATGGCCTCTTACTGAATCATTAGCAGTATTCCTTTCTTCCTTTGCAGGTTATCTGATTCATAGGTGCAATGACAGTGCTGCTGCTGTAATTCCATACACTTCAGTCATTTGTACACAAAATATCCTTCCCAAAAGAATCAGAACCCAGTGGAACTAAGGTTCTTCAACTACTTCAGTTGTACACCTGGCCATCTTTGGATGCATCCTTTACAGGATTGGTTCATACCTCTATTACATTTCTCTCGGCACAGATATAGGGCAGTTCCCTTTTCTGCTTGGCTTTAATTTTGTCTTATTTGAGATTCAAAGTTTCACACGCCCTATCATTGAACACCAGTTCTAGTCTTGCATGTCAGCTGTTTGTTGATTCTAAAATTAAAGACATTGGAGAATATGTGTCCATTTTTCCCCCTCTTGCTAATAAAAAAAAGGTCTTTAGTGCATTTAAAAAAGAAACACCTCAGGAATGGGTTTCCCAATTTCTTTTACATTAGAAAATTACAAAGCTTATTTATTTCCTGTGGGATTAACAAAGGAAACCTTTCTCTCCAAGAAGATTAAAATATTTGAATATTTTTGTTAAGGAAAAATAGAATAAATTTTGGACATAGCATAGCATTTTGTGAATGAGGTTCTGGTCATGCCTAGTCAGGATCTAACCTGAAGACTGAAACATGATAGAACTTCTAATGTGTAGAAGAAAAATTGAGATACAAATACACACTTCGATATATAGGATTTTAAAGATCAATATTCAGTTGAAGCCAGAGGTTTTTTTCCTTTTAGGACTAGTGGATAAATAATTAGAAAAAAGCCATGGGAAAATATTTCAATATGGAGGTTGAAATATGTTTTTACTGGGAAGAAATAGAGAAATCACGTCTTTATTTATTTTTCTTTCTTTTCTGTTTTTCTTCAACTTTTGTCTTTTCTTGAACTTATTTTCTCTTTGTCTTCTTTGTTTTATATTAGTTTGTAATAGATTTTATCTTTCTTGTTGAAGCTTTAATTATATATGTGTGTGTGTGTGTATATATGCATACACACACACACACACACACACACACACACACACACAGAGACACACATACAAAGAATTGTATATCTTTAAATGGTGCAGAGCAAATGTATGATTTATTGGGGTTCTAGGGCAGGGTTTGGAGAGATGCGGAGAGTCCAGGGGAGATGTGAAGAACATTTACTTTTTTATGTCTTTATTTTAAAATTTTTCATTGTGCTTTTTATTCGTTTTTATTGTTCATGAGTTCATTGAGTTCATTGTTGTTTGAAATTTTAGAGAAGTGCGTACATTAAAAATACATTGAAGGGAGATATGATGGCCAAAGGTTTAGGAACTCCCATTGTAGGATAACATTAGGTCCTGAAACCCAATTGTGTATTAGATTTGTTAAGGTCCCCTAACCCCAAAAGAACTCTGAATAGCCTACAATATACTCTACACAGAGAACAAAACTGCCTGAGCCAAAACAGCAATCCTAACATTCAGAGAAAAGATTCAGTGGGGGCTCCACCCTAACCTAGACCAGAGAACAAAAAGTAGTCTTAAGCATTTCTGGAACCTTAGGAGAGTGGAAACCATGAGTATCTCCAAAGGGCCGAGGATGCAGCAAGGACTTGTTCCACTGAGATTTGGGTAGAGGTCAGATAGTTGCCTTGACTTGTCATGTTACATTAAATAGTCATTGTAATTAAGAATTTTCTTTTAATTGTGATATTTTTATGTTCTAATAATCTTAACAGTTGGGAGTCTAGCATGTGAATATGGTGGTATATAATTCACATAGAGAGAGAGTTGCTCTTACTTTTGCGCAGCTTATCCTATGTATATGAAACATCAAACAACCAAAATGCTGCTAATTCTCGTGCATCATTATAGACAATTTGAGAGGATTTTACTTATCCCCTCAAATTCTCTATAATGATATTCATTTGTTTTCATTTGTATTAAGTTTCTTTCTCTACTGCAGTTTTGTCCAGCTTCCAGGTAGCAGAATAGAATATCAATAGCATCTCCCTCTCAAACTTGGTAATAATGGATATCATTAACATACTAAAAATGTTCTCTCCCAGTGATTTGATATGAATGTTAAAAAATGGGGGGAGGACCACGTCCTCTGAAACCCCAGGCTCATCTCTCTTCCCCCACTACAATACGCTGAACCTGTCCAGAGAGAAATGAATAGAACCACTATAAAATTTCCCTCAATGCTCATTGCTGAATAGTATAAAAGGACAATGTAAAAAAGTGTAGTGATGACTTGAATAAAATATGTGGCAACCATTAGTAAAACATAAAATAGTCCAGAAATCAGGGAAGTAAAAAATAAATTCAAGATTGTCCCACATTGACTCTATATGGGTAGAAGAGGGGGTGGGAAAAGCTGTCAGGCTTTCAAGATTCTATCATTATAGCTTATAACATTTAATCAGAGTTCTAGTATTTATTCTAGTGTCTGTCATATCTTACCTCAGAGGACTGACAGACAAGGAGAAATGGATTACTTCATCCAGGTCTCAATAGAACTTATCCAAGAAAGTGATCAGTATCACCTCAGTCCCATTCCCAGGCCTGAACTCAGTCTCCAGAAAATCCACTTCCTCCAGGGTTATGTGTCACCACCATTTCAACAATCTTCCACCCAAAAGGCTGGAAACCAGCAAACATTTATTAAAGACCACAAGATTGAGCAGGGGTCCAACCTGCATGTGCTAGAGGATCGTCTAATTCAGCAGAACTTCACTCATTCTACTTTCTCAGAACTCACAGTGCAAAAAGAATTACAGACAGCAGGGTCAGTCACCAATACAGATTTGTCCATTAAGAGCCCAAATGACTTTGCTGGCAAAGTGCTATGCAAATAATTATAGTGGCCAGATGAGCAATCTGTCTAATGGCTCCTTCTTAAAGAGAATTAATAAAGTTAAACAGTGTCACCTGACAATAGTCTGCCACTTCAGTAAAGAAAGAAAAATAAGTATCTTTCATCTGCCTAATGTCACAGTGTAGGTCTCAACATAGTTACATACTTGAGATTGGTTGAATGTACGTTTTGTCTTTCTCCAGCATTTCAAGTACTTCTGATGTTACATTTTCCAGAGAGTCTCGGCAGCCAAGTTGCCAGCCAGGAAATTGCACTAGAAAGAGGCCTGCTTGTGGGCAATAGACTCCAGTATCCAATTCGGTTCCCAATGTCAGTGGTCTATGAGGCACTAAACTGAACTGTTTGCCAGTGAGCTGGGAAACTCTCCAACAGGATCCATTAAGCATTGGGAATGGGCCATCCAAATCAGGCCTGCTGCCCCATGATTATCATGTTTTACTCTTAATTGTAACTGGATCAAGGCACGATCCAATCATAGCAACAGAATAATGAAAAGCCTATGATCCAATCATAGCAACAGAATAATGAAAAGATGTAAGATCATGAAGGCCACGAGTTTTTCCAAAGCAAGGACCAGGGGTAAAGAGACTGATGTCACCCAACACCAAAAGGAGAAGATTTTCTGCCACCACCAGCTTTCAAGCACCATCAGTTCCAGCAGGTCAGGAAGGGATTATAGTAATGCCATGTGATAAATATTTCTTATGAGAACTAATTTTCTTCAGCACAAATGGTAAAGCAGCAGAAAAAATTAATAAGCTGCTTTGAACTTGCCACAGCAGAAAAGCCAAATAGAAAATCAAATGAATAAGTTCACTGCAGTCATTAGTTTTCCGATTTAGAGTTTTCTTTAAAAACATACATTTCTCAGAAACATTTTTTTTGTAATATCAATATGCTATTGTTCGTTTCCCAGATGGACCCAGTGCAAAAAGCTGTCATAAACCACACATTTGGCGTGTCACTCCCTCTAAAGAAGAAACAAGTCATTTCCTGCAGTGTGTGTCAACTTCGCTTTAATTCTGATGTGAGTATTTTTGATTATTGCTCAGTGTATACTTTGTGTGTGTGTGTGTGTGTGTATTTGTGTGTTGGCAGGCAGGAAGGAAGAAAGGAAGCCGAGTCAAGGTAGCCACGGCTAAAACATATAAAGAACGGTTGCTAGAACTGGGTATGTCTAGTTTAATGAAAAAAAAGACTAGAGGTGACATGATAGCAGTGTTCCAATATCTAAGGGGCTGCCATAGAGAAGAGAGGATCAACCTATTCTCCAAAGCATCTGAAGGCAGGACAAGAAGCAGTGGGTGGAAACTAATCAAGGAGAGAAACAACCTAGAATAACAGAGTTGGAGGAAGTGTCAGGAGAAATTTCCAGACAGCTAGAACAATTAATCGGTGAAACGACTTGCCTCCAGAAGTTGTGGATGCTTCAACACTGGACTTTTAAAAAAAGAGATTGAACAACCTGCAGTTTTTTTGGCAAAGTTTTCAGAGGTGTTGTGCTCCGAGGTCACCCAACTGGCTTTGTGCCTCAGGTTCCCACTATCCTGGTTTCTATCCTGGTATTTCAACCATTATACCAAACTGATTCATATACCAGTAGATAAAAAAAATATTTACATTTTTTTAAAAATTCAGTAGTCCTTCCAGTATGTGCCAGATGCTAGGTTTATCAGACTACATTAACATGAACAGATGAATCTTTCATGTATAGTAAGCAAAATTTACTAACAATGCATAGATTTTCCTTCCTACTTCAATCAGTTTTAAATTGCAGGCAGAAATGCTGTAGTAAGAATGCGTTTATAAGACAAATAGAGAATCAGTATAGAATGATTTTTAATTAAATACAGTAGATAGTTTTGCTAGCAGTACAATTTTATTCTACAGTAAGTCCTTTTGACTTCAGCTTTGCTCCTGTGTAAATAGGCAAGGGGAAGTAATCAAAATGTTATTTTGTTTGTTGCATGCTAACAAAATAAACATAATGAAAAAATATTTGAAAAATATGTTTTATGAACAAAGTTCTATCTTTATATTTGGCTTTTACTTTGACAATAACACTACTGATAAATATCCAAAAGTACATCTTGAAAATAATGGTGGGTTAATGAATCCCATGAAAAGGTCACATTATTCAAATCTGTACTACTTGAAGTAATATTTATATGGAAAATATAGCAATTGTTTTCAGTTCAATAATAGGTAGTAAAAATGGTAAACAATATTTTATATGTATACTAATAGAATATTACAATAATGATTAAAAAGTATGTACTTCTAATTTAAATTTCTAAATTAAATTAAACAGAGTAATTGTATAAAGCAAAATATAACCCCAAAATTCTACCATTTACTTAGACATTTCAACATCTTGTCCTATTATTGCTTTTCCTGGACCATATTCATGTTGTTTAATTACATCTAATTTTTGCTGTAAAGTAATAAACCTCTTCATTCTAAGCTTGTACTCTAACAGAATCTTTCTTTTTCTCCATTTTATACATATAACGATTAGCAGTATCTAAAACCGTGCATGCGCTTGCCTCAATTCTGCATGTCATATGCAGACATTAAATGAATTTTCAGTTGCATTAAACACAACTTGGTATCTATTTACAATTCACACTAAACTGAATATTATATTATTTGAAGTCACCCTGATTGCCACCTACCTGTAATTCCATTCCAGGTGGGAAATCTGTAGCATTGCACATTTGTTGAACTTCCGGGTCCTACATTTTTCACCATGGCCATTCTGCCCAGGGAAGATAGGGGTCGTTATTCATCAACATTTATTTTATTTATTTATCTATTTTATTAGAATTTGTCAAACCAAAATGAGAACAAGAATAAAAGAAAAAAATACAATGACAGGGACGATAGGCACGTTAGTGCACTTATGCACGGCCCTTCTACTGACCACTTAAGTATGAAGTAAGGTCCACAGAAGTCAATTTGTGACTGAAACTGTGAAAATTTGTAGCTGAGACAACTGGATCAGGTAGAGAAGTCCAGACTTTGACAACTCTATTACAGAAATCATATTTTTTACAGTCAAGTTTAGACGATTTACATTGATGTTATCTATCCCAAATCCATTTCATTCATCTTCTATTTCCTGCTGTCCTGTAATATTTCCCGTAGCAAGTGCCCACTGAGACTAATCACTGAGCTGCCTTAGGTTTCTTTCCATCAGCACCTCCACTTAACCCTTGGGTTGTGCAGCATTTCTGAAAACTGTTCTGCTCACACTAATTCTTATGGACTTGATGATTCTTTCTTATTGCAGATATGGCTGGTAGGAGGGTGGGGTTGGCTACATATATTTGGAAAATAATAATAATTATCTTTATGTAGGATGCTAACACTAAACAAGGATGGATTCACATGGTGCTAGAATGGCTTTAATAGCATAAAATATGATTTGACATAATATGAATATGTGCATGATATTTTTGTTTTGGTAGCGTATCCAAAATTTCTCTTACTTTAGATATTAGTCAGTCAGAAATTATGACATATAGGTAAACATACAGCTCTCCCTTTGTTCTTCTGAAATACAGCTAGGCGTGTGTGTGCGTGTGTGTGTGAGAGAGAGAGAGATGCAGTGCAAAATTCATTTTGTTCAAGAATGCAAAGATAGAAAATATATATTTTGAATGAATCGAAGATGTTTGCGATCTTTTTCTAGACTTTTTAAAAACATGTGGCTGGTTGATTGCATTTAGAAACAGAATTTTTAAATGTATTTATTCATGCATTTAATTTATTGAATATTAATGTAGGTTTCACCCTGCTCACTATTGGAATGCAGCCTCAGCATGCCACAATGAGGCTGAATCAGACTTTAGACCAAAAAAGATTGCCCATCTCTAATTCAAATATTTGCATCAGCCAAAATAAGAGTTGTACTTTGAACAGGTGTGGCTGATATCATATTGGAAGGAATAACTTATATAAACATCTAAATATAACTTCTACAATAGAGCCCAGAGGAAATTCTAATGTGTTCTGTTGCTATAAAGGAAGTATTTTAAAAGTACAAAAAAGATTTCTACCTAATTAAATTTTTCTTTCAGCAGTTAGCCTCCTGGCAATTAATTACCTTGTGTACTACATTTAAAACAGCACTAGGCTTCTTACTGAGATTGCTATTAATACTGTTTACTACATTAATACAGATATGAAAAGTGACATAAAGAACTAGAATGTAGCTCTATACAGTCACAGCTATGAATTAAAAGTTGAGATGACCGGAGTAACCAACTCTTAGACCTTTGAGGGGATCAAGGAGAAAAGCCCCTCTAAAAAATGAGAAAACAGAAGGTTTCTGTAAAGTAAATAATGGAAAAATAATTGACCCAAAAAATCAAAGTGTGAGGGACGTTTACAATTTTATGAGGCGGCCACGTTGTTTCTGCTTTTTTTTCTTTCTTTTTTAAGAGAGGCTTGTCATTCTGCTCAGCAAATGATTTCAGGTACATATCTCTTCCAGGTATGTTTGACTAGAGAACAAAGGTGTGAAAAATACCTGATCATTCTATTTCCCTGCACAGAACCACACAGTAGTATTCTAAGGGTGGGTTGACAGCATCTTCCAAACCAGAAATAGTTCAAGATATTCCTGTCGATGAGTGTTTGATATCTCTGACCACCCTGTAATATGTACTAGGTTTCCCACGAACGCCAAACAAAGAAACTCAGTGTGTTTGTTTGTTTTGTTTCATTTTTGTGAACAACTTTGCTGGAAGCCACAGTGCTTCATCACAAAGCAACACTATTCCAAGATTTTAAAAATGATTGACAAGCTATGCTAAATGCAGTGCTGTCTACTTACATACAATAACAGAATTAGGATTTCATATTTTGTTCCAGGTTTCGGAACAGAATTTCAGATTTTTACATATGCTGTGCTCATTTTGGATTCTCCTAATATTATAGCTCAAACCATATTTTATATTATATTCTATAATGAATTATGTTAAGTCTTAGGTTTATACATGTAGTCCTTGATTTACAACCACAATTGAGCCCAAAATTTCCACTGTCTAAGTAAGACAGTTGTTAACTGAGTGTTGTCCTGTTTTACAGCCTTTCTTGCCAGAGCTGTTAAGCGAATCACTGCAATTATTAAATTAGTAATGTGGTTATTGAGTCAATCTGGCTTCCCATTGACTTTTCTTGCCTGAAGTTCACAAAAGATTATTGCATGACATGTATGTATGTATGTATGTATGTATGTATGTATGCATGCATGCATGCATGCATGTATGTATGTATTTGTGTTACAACCCCTGGTATGCCCACATATGGGAGGGAACTCACTACTCCCCCTTTCTGTCTATCGACTCACTACAGGAGACCATCCAGGCAGAAAACCATATTTGTAATGTTGCCTTTTTATATTTGTGTTGTTTATTTTATTGTTTATTGTTATTTATTTATCAGCACAAATACAACACACACACACACACATATACACACACATATATACATATATACATATACACATACCTACACACACACACACACACACACACGTATGTATGTATAGCATCTGAATTTTTATCACTTGACCATGAGGATGTGCAAAGATCATAAGTGTGAAAAATGGTTTTGTAACTTTAAACAGTCACTAACTAAATGATTGTAAGTCAAGGACTACCTGTATCCTGCCATGCCTCTTCATGGGATCATTTCCAACAACAAAATTTCAATTAAAATGGAATGAAAATAAGCTTCTGTTATTCAATGTTAATATTAACTTATTTTTAATATTTTAATAACATGGGGAAATTGTGCCATATTTTTTTTATAACAAGGGGAAATTGTGCCATAATTGTGCAAACATGGTGAAAAGGCTTTAAGGTTGGATGTAATATGAAAATCAGGGCACATCAAATGTCGTTGATTATCACAGTATCATAATATTTTATGCAGGATCAATGTTTTTCATATTCCATCATTCTCCTGATTAATGTTTTTCTATTCTACCAAACCCTTCGTAGTCCTTTCTACTCCTGATTTACTCTAGACAACTAACACAACAAAAATAACAACAACAAAAATGTTTAACATGGTTTTGTTGGCCCCAACCCTGTTGACCTGTAGAAAGGTTTTATAAACGTGGACTATTCATAGAATAAATAAAATCTGGATCTTGGAGGTCTTCTAGTCCAATCCCCTACTTAAGGTGGGGATCTTCATATAATCTTGGACAAATAGTTGTGCAATATTTTCTTGAAAATCTCCAGTGATTGACTACCCACAAATTTGGATGGGAGACTATTTTATTGCGGATTGAATCTGATAATAATAATAATAATAAATTTGGATTTATTAGCCGCTCCCTTTCCGAGTAGGACTCGGGGCGGCGTACAATGGAGCATAAAACATAAAAGATAAATAACAGCACAAAAACGTACATACATACACAACACACATACATACATACACGGAGGAGGAAACAAATTACATCATTAGACAGTTAAAAATCAGCTTTAAAATACCCCAATTGTAAAAACCCAATATGCAGTTAAGAATTAATATTTAAGAACAATTTAAAAAACAGTTAGGCTTTCACCCATTACTTCTTGATGGGCTTTCACCCATTACTTCTTGTCCTAACCTCAAGTGCTATGAAGAATAAATTGAGAGTCAGTTTTCTGCAATAGCTCTTCAACTATAGGAAGACAATTATATCTCCCATCTGTTTGTTTAGCTGGCCCCTTTCATAGATTTAACCTCCCTTATCATCTATTTCCTCTTTTGGGGGCTCAGCATCTTTTTTTATATTGTTATGATCATTGTTGTGCAGAATGCATTCCAAAAGTAGTATCACCAGTGTGGTATAGTGTAGTGCTGTCACTTATCTTGATCTTGATGCTATTCTGTTGAGGCAGCCGAGGAATATGTTGACTTTTTTGCCAGTTGTAGCACACTCAAGTGGGGGTCCACCAGGACACCTAGAACCTCTTAGAGTTAATCCTATTAAGCCAGATACTGCTATTCTGTATCTGTGCATCTGTTTTTTTCTAAGTTCAGAACATTATATATGTTGGTTAGGGTCCAAGTCTATCAAGATCCTTCTGAATCTTGAGTTTCATTGAATACTACAGAACACAGGTGGTTAATCAACTACAGATCCATCTGGTAGTGGTATTGCCTATCCTGCATTGTTCCATCTTATGAAGAATTAGGATATGACTTACTTTATCAAGCACTGTACTGAAATCTAAGTACATTGTAACTACAGTATTTCCTTGGTCCAAAATTTTAGTCACTTTATCAAAGAAGGTAATAAGATTTGTTTGGCATGACCTGATTTTAACAAGCCTTTGCTGACTTCTATTAATAATTAAATATAATTAAATATAAAGTAATAATAATTAATTATTCCCTTGGTATTGGGACCAGAACAAGTGAAGTCCCATCAGGAGAGGATATGTAGGAAAGGTTTTTTTTAAAATTGCAATTCATTCTATTTAATCAAGTTTTGATAGAAGCCTATATAAATATATCTTGGTATTGTGTAAATTTTCTCTTTTAGGTTTATCGTGTTCGCAAGCTGTTTTTAAAAGTAAATATTCATGTTCTTGCTTACATTGCAAAATGAAAAAAAGCATAACTTACAACTAATTTAATTGATTTGGTGTCAGTTACTCTTTAAATAAGTTTCAGATTTTATAATTCCATAAACAAGATCATATCTAGAAAATAAGTGAATGGCCACTTTGATTATTATACAAATTTATCTCTGCTACAGACAGGATGGAGAAAAATACTGAGAGATTCTGTGATTTAGATAAAGGCAACAACTGGCAAAAAAAAGTAGTGCAAATGGGATATTAGAATGCCAGAAACAGAAGAACCTAGAATCACAGAAAGATTTGGACTAGATAAACATAGTAAGGCAGGAGGTAAGTTAATAGAGTTTTATATAGCAAATTATTTCTTCATTGCCAAGCACTCCTACTTCAGGCTATTTAAAAGTAGTCCATACACCTGAATATAACTAGATAGACAACATCACAATTAAATTAACTGTATAATAGAAAACAGGAGTTTAAATAGTGCAAGTTGATCAGCTAGGAGATTTCTAGGTGCAGATTATGGAACAGATCAGTGGGGGGGTTGGACCGGTTCGGCCAAACCGGTAGTGGTTTGGAAGCCTGGGTCACTGGAACCAGCAGTGACCCAGGCCTGCCACACACACACACCCCGAAATGGTTCTCTGTGCGGTGCCATAGGCGCCACAATCTTGTTTTTCACTTCTGTGCATGTGCAGAACAACTTTTATTGCACTGCGTGCTGTGCGCCCACAAGCAAACCAGCAGGAACCCATCCCTGGAACAGACCATGAATTATTGGTGTCAAAAGCAACAGTTAAACGTAGAAAATTAAAGACAGTAGCTGTGCCAGCAGGATTTAACTTGGAGGGCATTTAGTCAGAATATCAAATCAATATAATGCACAGATTGAAGGTTTTTAATTTATGCAAAGAAGAAACTAAGAAGCCCATGGGCAGATAAGAGGGATGGGGAGGGAATAAAAGTTCAAAGAAAAAAAGAACCAAGTAATTTCCAGAACAAGCTATCATAATAACAAGAAAAAATAAAAGACGAAAGCCTTGGGCAGCAAGAAGGATGCAGGATGATAGAATGCAGATTTTTAACATCAAGCAAGAAAGGACAATAAAAGATATATCAATAAAGAATGCCAGCAAATAGGTAAAAAATGACAAGAAAGGAAAATGAGATAATTTTAGAAGAATTAGAGGGAAATGTCTGGCTAAGTTAGTGTAGTCAACAAAGCTAAATGACAGAAACTTTGAGTGAGTGAGTGAGTGAATGAGTGAGTGAATGAATGAATGAATGAATGAATGAATGAATGAATGAAAGAAACTGATTTCACTAGAACATGAGGCATATTCTAATAATGGACTTTCTGATAGAGCACAGTTCTCAAAACAAAAAAGCAGAGAGGCAAATCCAACAAACATTGAACTCTTCCAAGCTGCCGGGAAAGAAGCAACTTGAGTGCTAACACTTTTATATCCATAGATATATACAGCAAAACCTATATTTTAGAAATTGGGAAAGATTGGTATAAATGCCTATATCAAAGAAAGGCAATACAAGAGAACATGCCCCTCACCAATCCATTGTGCCAGTTTGTCATACAAGCAATGTTTTGTGCTCTTACAATGAAGAATAGAATTGTGCGAGTGGTAAGAGAAAAATCAAAGCAACAGACAAAGAGACACCAAATGAGATAAAGAACATAAGATGGATAATGGAGATGACAAGATAATTTAATGAAGAAGTTTCCTTTATTGACCACAGCATACCTACTGTATAGCTCTCATCAGAATATAGCACACTAAGGTCAATAGGTACATCAGAACACATTTTTGTTCCTCAAGAAGCTACTCTCTTTTGAAATAAAAAAGCAGTTAGAATTAGGCCACAAGCAAAGACTCAGCTCATTATGAAAGTAAAAATGGAAAGCGAAAAATTTCTAGGTTAATGTTAAATATTAAAATATTGGAATAGGTTTCTAGGAATGCCATGAACTACAAGAAAAACCAATCAATTGGTTCGGGAAGAAAAAAATACTGATAGGTATCTAGAAATTAAGACGCAAAAATTGAAAAGGGGACTTCCGGTTCCGGCTGCTGACCCGACGGGCAGGCTCTGCTCGCCCCGCGCTCTTCTGGTAGGCCCCCCACCGCTTGGGGGGCACAGGATGCCCCGTAGAGGCTCCTGCCGAAGGGGCAGCGTAGCGGGGGATCCCCTGAGTCGGCGGCAGCCGCCCCCCCCCCCCACATCGCCCTAGGCACCGGGAGGCATGATGGGGAGGCGCTGTGGCGTCTTCGGGAGAAGGCAGCTGGAAGAATGCGCGATTTGAAGGACGCAGTTGCTGTGTGGTGAGGTGGAAACTCCCCCCCCCCCGTTCCCTTGCTAATTCGTAAGAAAGGGAAAGAAAACTGTCAGCTGTTTTTAAAGCCGTTTTCAACTTGGCTGGAGAGGCGTGACTGGAGGGAGGGGGATTCCCCCCCCTCGGACAGGCGGCTTTAAAATCTTTTGCTCTCGGTCCCAGAGGAGGAAGGGAGAGAGCCAATTAATGATTTCACGCCCATAACAAAGGCGGATTTTGGACTTTAACCCCATAAATGTGGTGATGATCTGAAAACCTTGGAAACTTTGGAAACTTTTTATTATGCCTCTAGCTGGCAGGGCAAGATGGCACACTTCCGTTCTCTTTATAAACATTGAAAACTGACTCCACCTATAGAAGTTCAGGCTTCCTGTCTTTGTCCTCCGTGACACTCAGACAAATCTCCAGCTGAATTGTATCTCCCTGGAACAAAGGACTTCTTTTTTACTCTACTGCCAGAAGTAATTAGAATATTTCCTCTCTGCTTGGACTCCTGGCCTCCTGAACTCTCTCGGCGGTTTCCCTTCTTAAGTTCCTCTCTGTATTGACTTTGAACTTTTACTGCTCAAAATAATGCCACCTAAAAGACCACCCCCGGGGAAGCCGGGTTATGCTGTCTCCACCCCTACATCTACAGTTTCAAGTCCGAGTGCACAACAAACGTTATCATCATTCATCCAGCCTAAACCTGCTGAGACGGACTTTCAACAGATGTTTCAACAAATCTTAAAGGGACAAGAGGACATAAAAAGTGAACTGAAGGAAATGAGAGAGCAGCTGAAAGCGAACCAAGACCAGACTAGTAAAAATACACAGAGACTGGATCTTTTGGAGGGAGGGACGGCTGAGATGAGGGGGGAAGTGCTAGGGGTGCAGAAGGGGAACCAGGAGATTGACATCCACCAAATGAAAACAGAATTTTAAAGAATGTCCTTTTTTCTTAGGTTCCAAAATGTAGTGGAGGCAGATGATGAAGATTTAAGGGACATCATGACAAACATCTTGGCTGAATATATACAGAAAGAAAAACAACAGATGGGGTGGGAACTGGATCTGGTTTATAGAGTAAATTCAGCATATGCTAGAACACATAATGTTCCCAGGGAGGTACATGTTAAATTTCTCAGAAAGACCACAAGAGATGAGATTCTGAGTGCACAAAGAGGGCAAGTGTTTAAATATCAAGATAGAGAGATAACCATTCTGAAACAGATCCCTAAGAAAGTCAGAGAGAAAAGAAAAAAATATTCGCAATTAGCGAAGAAGCTTTACCAGAAAGGGGTGTGGTTTAGATGGTTGATGCCTGAAGGTATGCTAATTTTCTGGGAGGACACCAGAGTTAGAATCAACACAACCATAGAGGCACAGGCCTTTATGGAAAAAAACAAAACACTCCTAGATATTCCTGATGATCTTACACCTGACATACAAGACACGGGAGGGGCTGGAGCTCTGCTGCCGGGGGGAGAAGGGGCAATACCAAGAAACTCAGATCACAAAAATGAATAAGCAAATCGGCTTTATATAAATTGATTGAAACTTTTATATGAATTTATATGCTGACAAACTACCACTATGTAATATTGAATTATTTGCCTAAATGAATACTATGAGTACGGGGGGCGGGGATACCCTTCACACATTGGAACTATTCCAATACCCTTTTTCTCATTATTATTTTTTTAAAAAACCAATAAAACTTTGTTTAAAAAAAATTGAAAAGGAAATAGGAAATAGTATGTGAGGATATGATTGCCTAGGAGAAAAAAAAACTGTGTTTGGCAAGTTGGGTGATATAGGAGAATCAGTTTAATGTAATGGTGAAGGTGCTGGCCTAGAAACCAGAAGACTGTGAGTTAAACTTATTTTACTAACAAAAAAATAAAGGGACACTAATATCAGTGGTGGGTTGCAGGCGGTATGCCCCGGTACGGGCGTACCGGAGCCTGCCAGGAGCACTGGATACCGTTCCGGTATGGTCCTCTGGAGGGCCCACCCGCCCGAGCTCCTTAGTGGTCTTTTAGGTCTTCGGAGCTTCTGTGCACGCGCATGGCACATACAGCCCCTGCGCGATGCTCTGCTGAGCAGCTGGAGTGTCGTGGAGGCTTGCGGAAGCAGTAAGACTAGTATAGATTGATTTCATGCTATTTAACTCTCATCAGGTAGCGATACCCTTCTGGGATTCGAACCCTGGCTACTTACATATTGGGTAGATGTATTAACCTCTAAGCCACAGGCTTGCCCAGATTGTTGGCTATACCAGGGGAGAGATTAAGCGGTGTTTTTTTTTTAAAAATCAGGTCAATCTAGTCTACCCAAAGTGGAAGCAGTATGCTCCGTCCCATATTTGGATACACCAGGTTGCCCTGATTAAAAACAAACAAACACAGAAAAACTGTGACTTTTAGTTCTGCCTTAGGCATGAAAACCAGCTGGATTATTTCGGGGTAATCATTCTCCCTCACCTTGCCTCACAGAGTTGTTGTGGGGAAAATAGAAGGAGGATGGAGTACTAGCTATATTTGCCATCCTGAGTTATTTATGAAAATAAGGCAGGGAATGAATGAATGAGACAATGGATGGACAGTATTGCTGGAACATTCATGGAATTGCTGCTGATTGTCACCAGAAATGGATTGAGCTAAAGGACATTTGTCCCTGCAAACAGTGGGAGCTAAACCCAATTCTTAGATCTGAACTAATACTTAAAATGTGGAGAAAATATTTAATCTTTTGTGTTCTTTTTTGAGAGATTTTACTCTAAACAGCAGACTTCACTCAAACCTGTGTTATGTGTCTATGCTTTTTTTGTGTTCACCAACAGAGTAGTTCAAATAAAAACAGAGGAGAAAACAATCACAACTAGCTCAATTTCAAGAATGTACAGTTTTATTACCATCTGCCATATGACAGTTATGCTCTGCACCAGCTGTTTTGTCGAAAGGCAAATGGCCCTGAAACACCTCTATAATGTCAAGTAATGGAAAAATATAACTCATTGCAGTCCACAAATTCTTTTGCTTATACACTCACTAAGCCGATGAATGGGATGAAAATGCCAATCACACTTTAAAGAAGGAATCCCAGGAGATGGCACTCTACCTTCCCAAAAGATGTCTGGTGCAGGAAAAGCTGACAATATCAACTGTGTACTAATAGGTGTGCATAGGTGTGCGTATAACTGTGTACTAATAGGTATGTACTAATAGATGTGCATGTAGCACTACATGCAATGGGGCTTAAGAAAGATATCTATCATCTAAGATTGAAACAAAGTGATTAGGAGTCTCATTCCCAGTGATTTTCCAATTATGTTCACTGGAATCCTAGGGTTCTATAAGAACTTTGTAAGGTTCCCCAATTTTTTTTATCACTACATAACTACTAATTTGCTTTGCATCTTGATCAGGTGTTACATGACTCTTCTTTGTAAACTAACATATTCTGAGCTTGAAAAGGTTGGGAACCCTTGACCTACCCCTAAGTTGAGGCCCAGTACTAAATAATGCATATGGAGGACACTTTAAAACTATGGAACAATAGTTTAATATTCCAACAATTGTTATAAATTGTTAATTTATGTATATTCATTGACCGCACTATTTCTAATAGCTAGATTTAAACAGCAGCAGCTACTACTACTAAATGTCAGCTGGCACTAAAACCCTGGAAAAGAATCAATAATGTCAAATAATGTCAAATGTCTGTCAGTTGTGTAGCTGGATTTTTGTCAAATGTGCCCCCTTCCTCAAAAAGTCTATTTATATTGATTCTTTAAGTTTGGAAGGTATTGAAGCAGATAGGAGGTAATTAAAAGCATAAATCTCAAGAAGCCTGTGAAGGTAATTCTCTGCTTTACAAGCTGAGCTGACAAAATGATGAACGCTTCAGTTCCAACATGACAGAAATATTACATGATTACAGGCTGCAGGGGCATAATATGCTGAAAGTTATCTTCAAAACCAGCTATTTAACAAAGCCTTTAACAAAAGTTTTTTGTTTCCCATTTGAAACAGTTAACCTATTGCAACATTCATCTGGCTATGCTTCCTGTGTTCACCTTATTTTTACTAATAATCTATTTCACGTTAATTAGTTAACACAAGGGGCAGTAAATGCAAGAGGCAGTAAAAACTGGGGAGAAGATGGTGGGCAGCCCTGATCTTCCCTCCACACCCTCCAGGCAGAGATAACTGATGGTTCTTTCTGCACTCTGTTTTTAGTATCTCCAACCAAGTGGGAATCAGAGAGCAATCAGAGAAAAAAGAGAGACTCCGCAAGACTCCGAATTATTTCCACTTCTCTTTCCATTCTCTGATCTATGTTAACATTTATACCGATTCAATTGGAGGCATATCTGTCTACATATTAATTAATGTTTCATTCCAGAGGAAACCAAGCAATCAGCCTTTCCCTTCTATATACAAATTGCATCTCTTGGGCACCGTCCACAGGTCAACACAAATCCCACGTATCTGGCTGTGAATTAATAAAAAATGTCTTTGTTTCCTTCTTTGCAAAAATAAAATAACTTTATGGCATCTCCCCCACCCCAGATCTATTCCCCACTGCTCTGAGACTGCATGTCTAATGTGAATACAAATAAAATGGGTGGAAATAGTACGATGAGGGTCAAAGGCGTGTAGAGAAACCAGAACAGAGAGCTATTTTGTCTGTGAATTGATTAAAGTTTTTATCTTCTACTTGGAAAACTATCAAAAAACCCTCTGCCACAGCCTTAGCCCCCAGAGAGGCACAGTCAGATTCAGAAGCCCACCAGTTAGTCAGTTGGGCGGGGGGGGGGGGGACACCTGCCGGCTTGACTGATCTGTGGAAACTGCAGGATGGGGTTGCATGCAGCAGCCTTGAGGGATTGGATAAAGTTCAGTTCTCTGTAATATGGGAGAATATGCCCGCCCTCTCAAAAAACCCACACAGGTAGAATGACTGTCACCAGCTCCCCCTTAAGAGAGACAAACAGAATTAAATTACTGCTGATGTTCACATATTGCAGTTTGCTTTGATGACTTCCCAAATTTGGTTTTGCGTTGTAAAAAGAGCCATACTGAAAATGAACTAAATTAAAGCAGCCGCTGCCTCAGAACCCCTTTCATCTGAGGCATCATATAGGGCTGATTGTTTTCCAGAATGTAGGTGTTACTTGATAGGCCCAGAAGAAGCCATTTAGCAAAATCTCCACTTTGTTTGAAATTTGACCACAAGGGACATATCTCATAACTGCAGGGAAAGTAGGAAACATTAGAAAAGGCCAAGTATTTTTCCAGGCTGTAGTTAACACAGTTTTAAATAAGGGCCTCTTTGTTCACTATTCAAATTTCAATTTCAGTGGTTAATAACTAATAGGAGGAGGAGGCACTGAAAAATATATATGGTGACATAGTGTTACATAAAGAATTCAAAGGGATGTTTTGCAAAGTGTGCTGGCAAAAGCGAAGTATGCTCATCAAAGTATTAAAGTAGTCATGATCTCTGGGCTTCACATAGCTGCTTTGAAAGTTCCTCCTCAGCGGTGGGATTCACTTACTTTCCCTACCGGTTTGCAAATGTGAGTACATGTGCTGCGTCTGCACATGTGCACCACCTTCTGCACATGCACATTGCTCACGCATTACGTTGGGGCAGGTGGGCGGAGCCTACCGCAGCTGCCGCTGCTCGTTTGCATAAACCAGAGAGAACAGGCCGAATACCACCTCTGTTTTCCTGCTGTTTCTATGTGCATGTATGTGCACAAGCAGGGGCACTAGCCCAAAAGGAGGTGACCTTTGAATGAGTTCAAATAGCCTCAAATTCATTTAAGGTTTGGAATTCAGACAAGTTGATTCACAGCTGCAGGAAAAACAAAATTGACATGACACTTTGAAAGGGAATCCAGTTTTTATACTCAAACAAAACAAATACATGAATTAATAGCAGTTATATGTTTGTAATGTTAAACATTTAAACAATGTTGGCATATATAAAAAGTTACATCCAATAATACATAATATTAAATACATCTAATAATACATAATATAAAAAAGACACTCACAACAGGCACCATATAAACGCTACATACAGAACAGCACGCACTCTGCTAGAGAGAAGTTCCCTGAAGATGGGATCCAGCACAAGTCCAAAAGCTCGGAAGACAAAACCTCTGGTCCCAGTGACCAACCCAGGTTGGATCCTATAACATAAGTACACAACTACCAAATTGCATGCAGAATTTCTTTCCTAACATTTTTGACATTTGTCCTCAAAATACAGTCCTGCAAATACTGTACTCAGTTAATAATTACATTGCCCCCAGAAATCCTCATTTTATTTTCTTCACATATAGAGTAAATGCAAGAAATCTATCATGCTTCACTGATTCAGTTGGATTTTCAACCATTCCTGACTATTAGACATGGGGGGCTGGAGTTGATAGGTCCTAAGTCCTAATTATAAGAAATAATTCTGGAGAATACCCCTTCTGCTAGTACAGAAGTTTGTTTTTTATTTAGATGTCTGTACACCGCCCCGAGTCCCTTCGGGGAGAGGGGGCGGTCTATAAATCTAATAAAACTTAAACTTAAGTTCTTCTTTTAAATAAAATATTGCTAAATTGTTGCAATAGTTCTGTTATTTATCAAATGTATGAATACACGATATTGTCATTACTTTGGAAGTTTTGAATCTAATGATCAGGATATCAATATTTGTAGAAGACAAAATTATTTTGTTATATCTTCTAAAACCTTGAACAAAAAAGCCCAGTTCAAATTGTCAAAAGCCTTCTCTGCATCTAAGAAGATCAAAGCAACTTGCTTTATATTAAGTTGCTCCAAATATTCCAAAATGTCCAACATTTGTAACATTGTCCTTTAACTAAGTTAAGGGGGGAAAACCCCACATTGATTCTCATGAATAAATTCTTGCACGGTTATTTTCAGTCAGCTAGAATCATTGTGAACAACATGTAGTCATTATTCAATAATGACATCAGCCAATAGTTTAAAGCCATATCTTCTCCTTGTTATATTGCCCTCTTTCCAACTCTCTGGCATTTTTCTTCCCTGTAGAGGACAACAAAATTATTCCAAATCTACTCAGATCTAGCCATTAATTTAGATTAACTGGTTGATTATATAGTCTATTAAAGGCCTGTTCATTTAGTCCAAAAATAAAACTGATTAATCTTTTTCAAATCTGTCCCTAATAGTTGCAGGTTGTTGTGTTTCATGTGTACATTACATTTTTATGGTTAGCCAAAACAAGAAATCATCTATAACAATGACCCAATCAGCAATGCTTTCCGAATATGATTTTTTCATTTAGATCTACCTCAGCTTTAAATAAAATTTTACAGTTGAGAGGTTTTCATTTTTTTCCCATATGAACCAGTTTGAAAAGAAATAGCTATTATTTATTAAGTGCAAATCTAAAATATTTATAACTATGAAAACAGATCACTTTCTGTACATAATTTCATGCTTTGATTTGTTATTTTTTTCAGTTGCAAATGTGTGTTTCTTTTTCTCAGCCTTGGAGTGAAGTTAAAAGGGCAGATTAATCAAAGGGATAATGGGCAGATATTTTATGTTGTGCATATTTCAAGAGTAGTGGGTGGGAATTGGCTAATTTGCATGTCATTATTGAACCTAGTCACAGCTGAGGAAGGCAAGCACCAGGCTGTATACACAATATTTGTTAAGGTTCCATTGTTGCATAGTGGGAATAGATTTCAGAGCAATGTATTACTAAAAGCACAGTAACTCTAGTCTATATCACTATTTCTGAATCATCTGTAAGTAAAACGTTTACTGTGTGTTGTTTTATTGTGCGATGAAGGAAAGGAAATGGTTGCTTGGTGAAAAAAAATAACAAGTTGCACTAGGGTACAAAGAAACATCTCAAAGTGGGAATCAAGAAAAGGTAACTTATGTCATATCTTTATTTATGTGGGCCATTGTAATTTTTTTTTCAGTAATCAAAATGTTATGCAGCAGTTTTCTGCATAACAAATGTTTGTTTGACAGGATTTGTTGATGGATGGGATATGAGAAGAAGATATCTATATTGTATTATAAGAAAAGGTGCTAAGATTGCAATTACTTCTATTTGTCTTGATAAAGGGTAAAGGCACTTCTTTACATATTTCTTTTCTTTATAATGTTCTTACTATTTATTTCTATTTCTATTTTTCTTTTTGTCTTTTTTATCCTTCTATTTCTAATCCTAAATTGTACCTATTAATCTACTTGCATTCACATGCTTTCAAACTGCGAGGTGAATAGGAGCTGGGGCAAGTAGCTTACAGGTTTCCAGGAACTGGGGTCTTGAACCTGTGCTGTCAGCTCTCAAGCTCAGTGTCTTTAACTGCTGAGCCATTATGGCTGAACAAATCTGTACATATAGGTAATCATACTACCTTGTTTAGTAACCATTTGCAATTATGATAGTGATGAAAAAGTAACTTTGTGACCAGTCTTGCATTTACAATCTTCACAGGTCTATAAAGTAAAGGAAAGCTGAAGAAAGATGATATGCTCAGTTGTAATTTCTTTTAATGACTCCTCAGCTCAAAGACTGAGTTGCCAGTCCTAATTGTGGTCACTAAATGAGGACTACCTGTAAAAGAAACAGTAGTTTATTTCAGGAAGTCAATTAAAAATAACTAAAAATCATATGATCTGAGAATAATAGTAGTTAAGCTCCTTATGTGCTATTAAAAATCATTTTAAATAATTTTTGTCAATTAAAAAAATGCCTTTAAATTTTCAAAATTTAGAGATGAACCAGTTGCTTATATACATGGAGTAAAATACGCAAAATTAAAAAGCTATGTTCATTTATAGAATACCCAATATATGATAATTGTAAATGTTCAGTGGCCGCAAACATTATATGATTGCTTGGAGGAATGGAAAATAAAGTAGAGCATATAATTAAAGTTGCAGCATCCCAGTACCACATGATCACCATTTGCAACCTTCCCAATGGCTTCTGACAAACAAAGTCAATATGGGAAGCTGGTTTTACTTAATAAAATTGGGCACCACTTACTTAATGGCCTCATAACTTAGTGGCATACATTTGATCCCAATTGTGGTCATAAGTCAAGGACTATTTGTACAGAAGGATTACAAAAAGAGAGGGATAAAAGAGAAGCTAATATTTAAACTTACTAGTCACTATGAGGGACCATAACCATAATGGCTAAGAAGCAGTAATATATAGTAGATAGTATGTAGATAGTAATATGCAATTTGCATATTGCAACAATAATGAATCCATTAGATGGTCACTTTGATTGATCTCTATATTCCATTTTCTAAAACTTCCTGTGAGTTTTTAATGCTTTGAAAATATGACTCGTGATAGTTTCCATTTTCAAGATAATAATATAGATTTTCTTATCTTTTTTTTAAAAAAAAAATAGCACTGAAGTATCTATCAGTTGGATGTCTAGAACAATTTATACACACTCTTATCTTGGAAAGAACCCAAATAAAATTAATAGAATTGTTTATAAGTAATCATAGGACTGTACTACATCTTTATGTAAATGAGGTTATAATTAGCTTTAAATCGGTTTGGGCTTGAGTCCTTTGAACAGATTTCATGTACAATAAATGAGGATTGAATGAAGTGAAGCAAAGCCAGCAGTAGTTTAAGATTAATATTACACTCTTCACAACTATTAGTAGAAAGGCTTTTTACATGATCTCTACATGGAGTAACCCTTTGTCTTAGGTTCACCTCTGCTTATCATGCTGTAGTTTCTTATTCTGCCCTTGGATCATTTCAGTAGAGCAGGCTGTTCTGTGAATGAAGTTATAGTGAAAACACTGAAAGGGGCATGGGTTACATTACCCATCCATAAGCTCTAAACTTAATGAGTAGCTATGCTCAGAGACTCTCAACACTTAATTTCCGAAGGGCCACATCTCTGAAGTTGCATCATCTCTGGAGATAGGATTTTGGAAATCAGGAACCCCTCAAAACAAATGTGGATGCTAAACAAAAAGTCTGGATAAAAAATATCCCTAATGGAGAATGTGTTCCACAGTTACACTGCTTTATTCATAGACGTTTACAAGGGGTTCAGAAATTTCCTTTGTAGCCCTCCTGTCTTAACCTGCCACTTCTTCAAACATTTTTTTTTCTCCAGAAGTAAAACATAGAACAATCCATTCAGCATCTTTTGATTAATGGTGCTAGTCCTCTCCATTTGGGAAAACCACAGACAAGAAATCACTGGACAGTGAACAGAAGAATAGAGTCCCTGGGTATAAACAGACATGGCTTCAAATTCATACAGAAATCAGTTGACACTGTTGCACTTGACTCAATGTTATGAGGTGAGGTCTCAGCTTCAAGGGCAGGGTTTTGTGCTAGCAGATCTGGTTTAATGGGAAGTGACCAAAGTCGCTACTGACTGATTAGTGAAGAGTTCAGATTGCTTCCCATGTGGCTCTGAAGCCACCTTTTAATAATGCTATATTGCTCTGTTCTCTCCTTATAGGTAATGAATGAACCAGGAGAGCTCCAATTTATTTCATATGAGTTGTCCTTGACATTTGAAAAGGAAGCAATAGAAAAATATTTTGTTAAAAGAGGCACTCGGGGACTTTTTGCTTTCTGCTTTCATTTTTATAAAATTCTTGAGAGAAAAGACTTTTAGAGCGGTCTACCCCATCTCTCTTCTTTTGCTGATATATCTATTGACACAGTCGGTTTACATATGCTATTCACAGAGCACATAGGTTTTTTTTTTTTACTTTAGAAAGCTAAAAGCAATAACAGTGCCAAGAAATGTGATGGCGGGGATAGAAAAAAATAGCTGGGCCTGAGGGACAAGTTAGAAGAGCTTCCAGATAAATGGTTCCTATAGCTACCACTCAAAGGATAGGCAGCCATTCTGTTTTCTCTTTAATAGAAATAAAACAATGAAAAACCTGTTAGAGAACTGTGGAATTGATTCCAATGGAAAACAGAGTTGTCTGAGTGACTATCTTATGTAATATAATGAACAATGCAGGATGATTGCATAATAAAAGTAGCGTCTGGAAGCATCTTACATGTAATTTTTATTACACAATTCAGGATTTCATAGATATTCTTGGTCAACAAATAGGTTGCTATTGCAGAGTAGACAAGTTTGCTCCTACATGTCCACTGCTTCTTGAACAACAGAAAATTGTATATAACTTTATAGTAATTGTAATCAACAGATTAACAGAGTTGGAAGGGACCTTGTAGGTCATCTAGTCTACCCCCGCCCAAGCAGGAGACCCTACACCATTTCTGACAAATGGCAGTCCAATCTCTTCCATATCAGTCATTTCTTTTTCACCCTTTGGGAAATTCCTGTCTAAAATAACAGCAGTTAATTTTAAGCAAAAGACAAAAGCCGTGTTTCTGTTAGGCTGAGATAGCCTGCCTCTGAAGATAAAGGCTCTGAACAACTCTCTGAACAGAATTACAAGTGCATTATAATACATAAGTACTGTATATAATACTCTAGTACAATTTCATTTCAATAATTCTTCCTCTGTATGGCATTTGAAAGAAAAAAGGAAAAAAATATCATACCTATCATTAATCACCAGACTTTGGTGGCACACATCTAGAAATACAATACACACAAGATATTTGTTGTATCATACAATCTGCTGCTAAGAATAATGCCATGGCTGATATGCATTAGGAATACCGACAGCTTGTGTTAAATTGAAAGCCAGCCATTGACCCAAGCATGAAAGCTTTTTTCAGCATCTCTGCTAGACTCCAAACTCTTCTGGGTGCTCTTAACACTATGTTGCTACAGAAAGGGTGACTGAATTAATCTGAGTGCAAGTAGGTGCCACAGAACGGCCATTCTGGGACCTCATGTAATAAGGCAACCTGGTCACCTGGGTATAAGTCAAACAGATGAAATGAAAAGGGAGATGCACATACTGTATACATTTGTGCTCAGTAACAATCCTTGCAACATGTAAGTAACTTATCGTCAGAATCCGTGCAAGTAAAACATCCATTAAGTTTCAGCAGTTAGATTAAGAAGCAAATAACACCAAACACATTTTCTGTTCTTAAAAAAAAGAAAGAACTGTATTTCTATAGGGCCAATTGTGTTCTCTATGTAAAACTGCACAGAAAATAAAGTTAAAATGATATGTGTACATGCAAACACATAATAATCTATCACCCAAATATGGACCACAATAAAGATTGTTAAAACTATTACAAGGTTTTCAATTGTATTAGTATCATACAAAGGAGGAGAGAAGTTGCTTAATCAATTGGAGTTTAAGAACTAGTAATTCTAAACTTATTTATCAAAAAAGAAATTCCTCTGAGTTTAATAAGGCTAACTTTCTAGCAAGCAAATATTATAAAGTCTCTTTAATACAAATCGTTTGCCAAAACCATCTTAGAATTATATAGTACTTAAAGTGTCACTAGACACTATCCATATGTAATATAGATTTTACTCAATGTTGCATAATAATATCTGCTGGATTATTTATATAACAGAAAAAGGCGCTTTATGTCTCCCATGTTTTCAAAAAAGTTAAAAAAAAGGTAATATCAGAAGCAAGTGTAATTTTGCACATAGGACAGGATACTTATCTTTAAATAAAATAAAAACTGTATTGTACAGGACTAGTAATAGACACAGACAATCATAAACAAGTAAGTATGCTTTCATAAAGTCTGGTACAAATAAATAGACTATAATCTTATGCAAACTCATAATGATTTCAATAGAATTGTATTCTGATTGTGGGTAAAACTGGGCCCTTAATTGTCAGATAAATATCTAATTTCCAAATCTAATTTCATTTAACTTCCTGCAATGGGTTAAAACTGTACTAGAGTAGAAGTCAAAAACTAATAAGAAGGTAGATCTTTTTGGAATCTTATAATCCATGAAAATACATGTTCTTCAATAAGATCTCAGTTAAAGTCTGAAAAGTATCTTGTGAAAACCTGGAACAATATTAATAATGAAGTACTACTAACTTTGCTTAGACGAAAGAATGTAGTGGCTCTTATTGGAAATTGTATAACTTTTCTTTTTCCATCTTCTCATCTGTGAGTGATGTCAAGTATGAATGTTGAGCCTGATTTGTTCTCCTTTGTAGAGCCAGGCTGAGGCCCACTACAAAGGAAGTAAACATGCCAAGAAGGTCAAAGCACTAGAAGCAACGAAAACTAGACCAAAAGCAAGTGCTTCCAAGAACAGCGCAATGGCTAACATGAACGGCTCTGCTACGCCGGTCCCGGCCAACATCTCTAACAAATCAGGTCAATGAAATTTTCATTCTATACATTCTTTGCTTCTCCTTCTTGAATTACGTGAGATTTTTGTCTAGATGCTCTCTGTCTATTTCAGTGCCAATATTTGAAATTAAAATTGTCTAAAGCTCTCCTTTCTGAAATAGAAAGTGATTGTTAAAACTGGTGGGTCAGTTTTCCTATGAAGCTTCATTTGGTCTTCTTGTTTCCCTACTGAATATCTATTAAACTTTTAGTCACTGACCAGTGATTGGCAAAAAGTGATAGCAGATCTAATAGAGAGATGCATATAGAGTGATTCAGCTGTCTGTGTTAAAAGTTGCCCCCAATGGTAGCTCTCAAATGGATAAAGAGAGATTCTCCACTGGCCCTCAGTGTGGTGCTATTTGCTGTTCAATGGCCCCAAGCACATTATCTTTCCTACGTATAAATATCAGTTGTTTTATTATGCCACTAGTTGATAACCCGGCATTGCCTGGGTATTTATTTATAGGGGGAAAATGTCTGGACCAAACCTAATTTCTAATGGATTTTCCCCCTTACCAGAGGGAACCCACTTGTAGAGCACTGTGAAGCCGTTACCATGGCAACTCCACTGTGCTGTACAGTAGAAGCCATTTTAAGGCACAACAGGCTGTATCTTAACAGAACACACACACCAAGGGGTGTCTTACACCCACAGTATTTTTTTCCAGAGAGTAAGTCATCTGTGTACCAAGTTTGGTGGAAACTGCTCAAGGCATTCCAGTCATTTTTATATAGAGAGATTGGTAGTTAGTACATACTTATATCTCATCTTGGGCTAATTATTAAAAATAGCATAGTTTATTTTATATAGGCAAAGGTGAATAGGATCCATTTTTTCCAGGTGGGAATTAATGCAACCTGCAGCACATTACCCACTGCAATATTTCACAGATATCTTATTTACAGTCTTAATATAATATCAGAGATCAAATCTGTTGTCTCTAATCTATAAATATTGACACTCAACCAAGGCTGCTTACAAAACTTCCATGAGTAGGATATGTTAACCTTCGTCTCTGTTGCTACTTTTAGGTTCTACTATTGTCAAAAATTAAAGGAACCCCCCCCCCCCCCCCCATAATCTGTTAGTTGAAAGAGTGGTATAATTGAGCTTCCCCATAGTGGGCAAGCAGAATCAAAGCTAAGAAAGCTAGTAAAAAGGTTGTGGGGAAGATACCAACAATCCTGATCTCAATTCAGTGATCAATTGTGCCTGCAGTCATAGCTATATGTGTATATAACTGAGAAATGTGCAAAAACTCTTAATTTTCACAGAGACAGGCTTTTGCTAGCTTAGTGTTCCAAGGGGGTCAGAATAATGAATTAGAGGGCAGAAACGTGTTTCTTGTGTGAGCAAGTTCCTGGGACTCTCTGGGGAAGGTTGAATCACAATAATAAATTTGTAATTTCTAGATAATAGCATTTACTATTTCTTCTCTACTTTAAGAAGCCCATATTTCCTCTATTCCGCTTGGTAATTGGTGGAATGGTCTTTCTATGTAATCCTGTAATCTATGGTAAAGTTCAAGCATCATCCGCAATATTAGAATTCTTCATAAATCTAACCATGGAAATATAATTGGTTCCACACCGGAGGAGGGAGGAGAGAATGCAATAGATTTTAAATTTATTCTGATCTTTACGTTAGTAAATTTATAAATATGATCTAAAGGAAGCATTTTAGAAATTGTGTTATAGATATAACTGGTATATCAGGATCAGCAGTTGAATCACAAATAACCTGAAGTGGATTACATCACCATGGGCTATTGCCTGTCAAGCAAAGCCAATGGGGAAGCCAGTTTCACTTAACAATGGTGTTACTAATTTAACAATTGCAGTGATTCACTTAACAATTGTGGCAAGAAAAGCGTAAAATGGGCAAAATTCACTTTAACAAATTTCTCATTTAGCAACATAAAATTTGGGCTCAATTGTGGCCGTACGTAAGGTGACCAACTTTTTTACAGTGAAAAGGAGGACAAATAAATTGGAAAAAATATATCGTAAATAAAAGAAATATTTTATTCATTGCAACAATAATACACTAAATTATGATATATGCATAATAAAAACATTTGCAACATTTTATATTGTAATTATGCTTACATGCCTGTTAATTATTATTTAAATGCGTACTTTTCCATTGAATTAATATTTTTTGTCAATGTATCATCTTCTAACAATATATTGGAAATATCTGAACAAGAAATATCCTTCATATTGAATTTTACGGCAAGTGCTGCAGCTAGAGTATCAACATTCAATCTCGATTTCTCACTTGTCGAAAAATCATTGGCCATTGAAAAAAACTCTTTCAACTGCTGCATTAGTTCCAGGGCAGCACAACGTAAATTGAACAAGTATAAATAAATGTTCACATGGAATATGTTCATTTTTGAAATGGCTGAAAACCCATCTTTTATCAATTTCAACATGTTGATTTTCCCATTGTATTAATTTTTCAGAATTTAAATATACATTCAGTCTTCTAATTTCTTCAAAGAGACAATTGTCGTCTATTTTAATGTCTAGCATTTCTTTAGATAAAAATTCTTGAGTCTTGACGAATTGTCATGTCAAATACAAATACGTCACATAACGCGCAACAGATTAGTCTTCAAATATCGAAAAGGAGGACATATAGGAGGACACTTTTCGAGGGAGGACAGAACTTACAAAAAAAGGACTGTCCTCCCTAAAGGAGGACAGTTGGTCACCTTACCGTACGTTGAGGACTATCTGTACACATTAGAAGAAAACATTGGTCTCTTCTTTGCAGGAATTGAAGGCTATTATCATACATCAGGAATTAAGAAGATAAGTTTTTAGAGCCTGAGATCCATAAAATGGATGTGACCAGGGCCGGATTTAGATGAAAAGAGACCCTAGGCTATTCCACTTATGGGGCCCTTTCACCTCCCATTTTTAAGTTTGTAAATTATATGAGAGATAATAAAATACATCATTACTGTGATATATATCAATATATTAAATGAAACATGTTGTAATTGGTACTAACTTTAAAAAAAATGTGGCACGGATAATAAATAAAAATAAAAGGCCCCTCTTGATCTTGAGGCCCTAGGCTGAAGCCTAGTTAGCCTATAGGAAAATCCAGCCCTGGATGTGACCACAATACAGATGTGGGTGTCATAGGTTTCTTCTAAACTCTTCTTTTAAAGACCTTTCTTTTCTTTTCTTTTCTTTTTTAATCTGAATTGCCTGTTTTGGAAGTTAAACTGCTGTTTTCAATTTTAAAATGGAAGGATATTGAGAAGCCACTTTTCAATAATTGAAGAAATGAAGGCTGCAGGTAGTCCACTCCTTGCAAATGGTTGCTGTGTGTGTGTGTGTGTGTGTGTGTGTGTGTGTGTGTGTACACATAGATATATGCATACATCAGAGGTGGGTTTCTGGCAGTTCGTCCCGAATCAGGCAAACTGGTAGTTGCGGTGGTGGGAGGCTCTGCCCACCCACCTGGACGCTTCTGCGCATGTGCAGAAGCATTGCGTGAGCGTGCACGAGGGAGAGAGTAGTAAAATAAATTGAAACCTACCACTGGCATACACCTATAAAATCTAAACTTAATTTAGCTTACAAGAAGAGTTAATGATTATTACAAATTATTATACAAATTATGGAAGCTAAGAATAACAAACAGATACCTACAGTAGAGCTCATATCAGTTTAATTACATTCCATCTAACATCCACTGAAAAATCTAGAGAGACAATAGGAAATTCTCCTAGTGGGTAATAGCTGCCAGGACTAATCTGACACAAAGACACTCTTCCCCATTCTACAAACAAGAACTGACTAGGATGGTACTACTGACGAGGGTCCTTGTTTAATGTTGTCCGAGAAATAGAATCTAGTTTAGAGAACTCAGCCAGGTATCAGCTTGCACTGGTTCCCCATTGCCACCCTTTATGAGATAATCGCAGGAATTATCACACTTGGCCTAAAGGTAGAGCCTGACTCGATATATCTACCACGGTGATCTTACAAGCACAAGACAATTACATTTACCTTCAGACAGAAATATGATAGAAATCAAACTGTATTTTCATGGATGGGACTGGAATATTACAAATAGTACAGTGTAATTTGAAAACAATCGTTAAGCAATAAAACCAGAAAGAAAAAGTCTGGAGGTAACATATACAGTATTATATTAATGATACAATTGAAATCATTTTGGGCATCTACTTTTTTTTACTACCAGTATACATTATCTCTTGTGTATAATAAAGCTGTATCTTTCCCCCCTCTGGGCTTTGTTTCTAAATAGGCAAATAAAGGATATAATGAAAATAATATGTCAGCAATAAAAATATAAGTATAAATGAGGAGAAAGAAGGAATAAGTTCGGTCTTTATCAGTGCAAGATGTTAGAAATACCACACAAGTTGAACTGGAAAAATAAGAGAAGGGTTTTTTTTTTTATAAAGAACAGAAATAGGTAAAGGAACATCAGAAAGAAAGAGTTTCAATGAAATAATAGAACAGCAGAACAGCTAAACAAAAAAGCCCATGAAGTTTATAACATTACGGGTCTTTTTCCATGTAAGATTGAGATTGTCTTGGCAACTCGCTATCTTCAGGCTGGGTTTCGGGCTTAAAGTGTGATCAGAACTGCCATCTTTCTATAAATCTTGGTGGGGGGATGTGGAGTGCTGGCTTTGTTTCAGTAAGTGGAATGATTGGTTGTGTGGTTGTATCATGATTGGTGCTGATTGCTGATTGCTGTGTGTCTATTGTTGTTTCATGTTGTAACAGCCTGGCTTGTTTGTTGATTAGGGCTGGTTTCCAGATGTCTGGTAGGTGGGAGGTATCGTCATGTTTATTCATGTTGTGGGGGTGTTTCTCTATTTCAGTAGCTTCCATAATTATTCTCTTGTTGAAGTGTTCTGTTTTGGAGATTAACCAGGTTCCTTCAAAATTAATTTCATGTCCTGTAGCTTTAAGGTGCTGGAAACGGGAGGAAGTTTTTTTCTTTTTTTCTTACTGTGTTCTTGTGTTCTGCGATGCATGCATTTATTCTCCTGTTCGTTTGTCCTATGTATGTTGCAGGGCAGATTTTGCATGGTATTTCGTAGACTCCTTGGTTTTCTAGCTGGATTTTGTCTTTGGGATTTCTTAAGAAGTTGGCTATTTTTTGATCAGTGTTGAAGGCTGTCTTGATATTGTGTTTGTGGACACCCATTTGCTATCTACAATAGAAGCATACATACACCCAAATTTAATTAATATGGAAAATATTGTTACATATAAACAGTTATTGAACAGACAGGGGAGATCAAAACTAGATTGGAATTGGCATCACAAGGGGTACAAGTAGAATGGTGGTCCTACTTAAAGATACAATCAAGGTTTGCACAGTATAGGAAGAAGGAAGGTATTGCCAAAGATTACACAATATTAGATAAACTTTTGATACAGACAGAAAACAGGCTGATCAAAGTGTTGTATAGACTTTTGTTGGTTTATAAGCTAGAGGAGGAAGATGTCAAACAAACTCTGGTCACCTGGGTGAAAAATTTCGGTTATAATGTGGAAGTGGGAAAAACTTTGGATACTTAATCAGAAACTAATAATGGCTACGGCATATAAAGAAAATCTTTATAAGATGTTCTACAGATGGCATCTCCCCCAGCACGGCTCTCCAAAATGTTTAAAAATCTGGCCCCAAATTGTTGGAAGTGTAAAAAAAAACACCAGGCACTTTTTATCATATGTGGTGGACGTGCAATGATGCAAAAAAAAAATATTGGAAAATGATTCAATCATGGTTAGAACAAATGGTGGGAGACCATATCTTGTTTAAACCAGAAATTTTTCTCCTAGGTATAATACCGGAGGGGTTTAAGAAAGATACACTTTATGTAACTATAGATGTACTAACTGTGGCGCGCATAAGTTATGCACAATATTGGAAAAAAGAAAATACACTATCAGAGCTAGATATAATCAAAAAAGTGTTGACTTTTTTGTGCGGAAGCAGATAGGCTCACTCTTGAACTTAAAAATAAAGTGGAATCAGAATATTTTGAAGTCTGGAACAGATTTTATGATTGGTATAAGACAAGGTGACAAGACTGGAACAAACTGTATATTGTGATTGGATAGAAGGATAGACAAAGTATTAAGTAGGCTAATTGTTAATGGTTGAGACTAGCTTTTTATAATGTGAATGTATGATCACTTCTTCGCGGTACTGCATTGTTTTAAATGTAAAAATAATAAAATATATTCATATATCACAACTTACACTTTGACTTCGACCTATACATCTCTAAAGCACAAATGAAGAACCAGTTTGGTGCCGTCATTAAAGTACCAGGTTAGAAACCTGGAGATTGGGAGTTCTAGTCCACTTGTGGCATGAAGCCAACTGGGTGACATTGGGCAGTCACTCTCTCTCTCAACCCTAGGAAGGAGGCAAGGGCAAGCCACTTCCAAAAAAAACTTGCCTCCAAAATTTCAGGGAGTAATCAAGACAGTCATCAAAGGGTAAGACTGACTTAAAGATGCAAAGAAAATCACTAAGGACTACATGATGATGATAGTATATCAATCCTAATGCATGAAGTTGTCATATGATAGAACTCATAGATCCTCTCAGCAATAAAATAATTTGAATTAAACATGTGAGCCCCTCAGATTCATGGATTATGAAATAAAACAAGTGCCTAAATATTTAGGCAGCATGAAGGTGAAATGTATTATTCACTTATTAAGTATAAATGAGGGTCCTTTGATTATGCAGTCTAAATCGAAACAAATACTCTTCAAAAATAAAGGAACTGCAGATTTTCCTGTACACCGCTTGGAGAGTCCAAGCAATGGGTTAATTCAGTCTGCTTGCCCTTAGGACTGAGGAACTATTTTTCCTTTAGCCACACCTCCTCCTGGTGTGCTCGATCCCCCAGAATTCTTCCTCAGTCAGCCCGTTTGGACGTAATTAGCTAGAGCTCTGAGCTGAATTAATCCTTTTTTGGCTTGGACTCTCTATTTGCGTTTTACTTCTATTTCCTAATATTTCCCCAACTTTGTGAGACGTTTCTATCCTCATCGCTGCGCTTTTCTCCAGCAGAATTCACATTTGAAGGCCAGGAGGTAAGCTGGAAGGTGGTGGGGGGTGCCCCTCAGCCGATCCTCATGGGACGGCTTCGGAGGCCTGCCGCTTGTCGTTTAAAATGGCGCAGCTGCAGCGGCGAGGTTCCTGCGTCCCCAGGCCACTCGTTTGTTATTTTAGTCGAAGTATTTTTCGTTCCCCGGCCTGCTAGAGGACCTCTGCCGCAGGGAGGAGTGGGCGATCGTCGCCATTCGAGGCGCGTTCGCTTCTCGCTCTCCCTTAGCCCCACGCTGTTGCGGCGGCCATTTTAGGCGCGAAAAAAAGCGCGCCCAGCCATGGCCGCCATTTTGCATCAGCCTCGTTATCAGGAGACCGCTGGAGGTGGCAGGGCCTAGCAAGGGTTTCTCGGGCTGGGATCTCCACCTTCGCTTTTTTGCCTATTTTTGCGAGCGGTGCTGGTTCCTGGGCCATTCCAACGGTCATTATACCGGCTCAGGGAGGAGGCCTAAGTAAGCGCAGGCCAAGCTTTTTCTAGTCATTCTCCTCCCTGCTTCTCCTGCGGAGCCTTGCGCCTCGGCGCAGGCCCCAATCCTACCCCTGGGCCTCCGACTGGTATTAAGCATGGGATAATTTCATACGTATTGACTCAATTACTGTGCATATGGCAATTTTGACAAATCTTTTTGTTTTGTTCCCCTTGCAGCAACCAGTCTCTCTCTCTAACTTCTGCCTTGTCATAGCCTTGCTCCATCTTGTGTGGTTATTGACTATGGACCTGCCCAGTCCCCCTGATTCCCAAGATACTAGGCCGAGCCTCTCTCAGGCCCCTAGCAAGGGTTCCTCCTCATCGGGGAGTGGGGGTGCGGGCAAGAGTGGTGGGGGTGGCTCTGGAAGGCAGCGTTCCAGAACCCCTTCTGTGGCCGAGGCCAGGGATGCTGAAAGGCGCCAGCGGGCCCTTGACAAGCAGTTTGAGAAGGCCAGACGCCAGGCAGACAGGGAGCAGTCCCTCTCAGGAATCCCTCCCTCCCGGGAAGATCTCCAGATGGTCCTCGCCGAGGAGGTGGAGTCCCAGGACCTATCCCCAAATAGGTCATTTGCAGAGCCGGCCTCCCCGGCACCCTCTTGGGCCTGTGAGCAGGCCCCTCCCCCTGGGGATGCCAGTATAGACGATATGCAGGGTGAGGCTTCACCCCCCCTAGAGGAGGGCCTGGATCCTGATTCTGACTCTGAGGAGTTATCTCCCCGCATGCAGGAACTAATGGCCCGTGCCATTGCCAAGGGCATCACGGAGGCCATGAAATTTAAGAGTCCCACTGCAGTGGCCCCTAGGGGTCCCAAACCCGATCAGACAGCTCCCCCTCCAAGCAAGCGTGCTCGCCATCCTTCCCTGGAATCCTCCGTGGTCAGCGAGGCCTCTGCCATTGAGGACCCTGACCCAGAGGTGCTAGGTCTCTCGGACGACGAGGACCTTCCCCCTGAAGCGCCCGCCTTTGCGGGTCTGTTCAAGCCCAGCCTTTTCAAATCTGTCCTTCACAAGGTCAAGGCTGCCACCAGGGTGGGGATCAAGCCCAAACCGGCCGCGCCGGCGGAGGATGCCACTCCGGCTAATCCCAATGCGGTCATGTTTGATGTCCCAGCTCCCTAACAAGAGCTGGTTCCGGTTCCGGGGCTGTTCCTCGACCTAATCCAGCGCCAGTGGGCTCAACCAGCCACGCAGTCCTCTCCAAGTGGGTAGATAGGAAGCTTTATACTATGGAGCCAGTGCTGGAGGACCTTCTGGCCCTTCCCACTGTCGACCCGCCCATCGCTGCACTCACCTCCAACTCCCCCCTACCGGCCGACCTTCTGGAAGGCCTTAAGGCGGAGGACAAGAAAGCGGAAAAGGCGTGCCACAAAACCCACCTGGCGGCTGCCTGGGCCATCAGGGCCTCTTCATCCGCCTCCTTTTTTAATAGGGCTTCTGTGATCTGGCTGCGCGAGCTCCTAACCAAGCTCCCGGCGGGAGACGTCCGCCTCCACCAGGACGTGTCTAAAATAATCGCGGCCTCCCAATATGCCGCTGACGCATCCCTTAATGCCACTAAATTCGCCTCCAGGGCACTCGGCTCTAATATCACTTCTCGCCGGCTGATCTGGCTCCGACATTGGCAAGCGGACCAGAAAAACAAGTGGAAACTGGCTTCCGCCCCCTTTAAGGGGTCCAAATTATTTGGCGAGTCCCTGGATCCTCTCCTCATCGAGTCCAAGGACAAGAGGAAGATCCTCCCTTCCTTAAACAAGAAGCAGGAACGTAAAGCCGCTCCCTATTCTAGGAGGCAGTCCTTTCGTGCCTCCGAGCCTTCCACCTCCGCCTCTTCCTTCTCTCCCTCCAATAGGTCCTTCGGTCAGCAGGGCGACAGATCCCAGGACAGGGCGCCCTTTCGGGACAGAGGCAGGCAGCAGTTCGGCTTCCGCAAGTATAACCGCGGTGGGGCCTCCAACAGGCCGTTCCGTAAGTCAAAGTGACTGCCCGGGCTCGGCGCCCATCGGGGGTCGCCTCCAGCTGTTTGCCTCCCATTGGGTCCAGAACACCGAGGACGCTTGGGTTCTGCAGATAGTCAGGGAAGGCCTCTCCCTGGAGTTCCTGTCCCTCCCCCCCCCGGACCTTCATCCGGTGCCCAGTCCCATCCTGCCCCCAAAAGAGGGAGCATATGGACCAGGAAGTCAGACACCTCCTAGACATCAGGGCCGTGGAACCAGTTCCCCAGGGCGAAGAGGGGAGGGGGTTTTACTCCATCCTCTTCCTGGTGCCAAAGAACTCAGGGGGGTGGAGAGCCATCTTGGACCTCAAAAACCTCAACAGGCACATCGCCTACCGGAGGTTCAAGATGCAGTCAGTGCAGACCATTCTGGCGGGGATTCGACAGGGAGATCTACTCACATCTATAGATCTCAAAGAGGCATACCTCCACATCCCCATCCGTCCTCAGCACAGGAAGTTCCTGCGCTTCTATTATGCGGGTCGCCACTTCCAGTACAAAGCTCTTCCATTCGGCCTCTCGTCCGCCCCTCGGACGTTTACCAAAGTGCTGGCGGTAGTGGCGGCCCAGCTAAGACGCAGGCCCATAAGGCTCCAGTGCTACCTGGACGACATCCTTATCCAGTCGTCGTCCAGGCAGCAGGCATTGCGGGATCTCCGAATCACTATGAGATCCCTCAAAAATCACGGCTTCACTCTAAACCTAGAGAAGAGCCATCTCACTCCAACAAACAGACTTGTACACCTGGGGGCGGTGATAGATACCAACTTGTGCAGGGTTTTCCTCTCCCAAGACAGGTTGGCCGGTCTAAGGTCCATGACCCACAAGGTGATGAGCTTGAGGCAGGCTCCAGTGGTCCTTCTGTCGCAGCTGCTGGGAAAAATGATATCCTGCATTTCCATCGTGCCGTGGGCCCGCCTGCATTCCAGGGCGCTTCAGTGGCTGCTGCTGCCGCACCAGAGGGCATCCAGGAGCAACTCTCCCAGGCCGATTCGAGTTACGCCAGAAGTGAAGAGGTCTCTCCGCTGGTGGGTGTCTCCGGCCATCCTCGAGGGCCACCTATTCAAGGAGCCCGAGAGGTTAGTCATCACCACAGACGCCAGCCTCTCCGGCTGGGGAGCCCACATGGGTTCCCTGGTTGTCCAGGGCAAGTGGTCCCAAGTGGAAACCAGCTACAGCATCAACCTGCTGGAACTGAGAGCTGCTCGCCTGGCCCTGCGCCATTTCAGCCGGTCCATTCATCGTCAACATGTACTTTTGATGACGGACAATGTGGCCACCAAGGCCCACATCAACCGCCAGGGCGGCACCAGATCCAGAGCACTGATGAGAGAGGCGGAGTCCCTGGGCCGCTGGGCGGAGCGCCATCTGGAATCTCTCCGCTCCGGCCACATCTCCGGAGTGGACAACACACAGGCAGATTGGTTGAGCAGGACAACCATAGATCCTGCGGAGTGGAAACTGGACCCTCGCCTGTTCCACCAGATGTCCGACAGATTCGGAAAGCCGACCGTAGACCTGTTTGCGTCCAGGGACAACAAGCAGCTCGACCGATTCTACTCCCGGTTCTTCACCCCGGGGGCGGAGGGGACGGATGCACTGCGTTGCAAGTGGCCCCGCGAGCTACTGTATGCCTTCCCTCCCCTGCCTCTCCTTCCTCAATTCATCTCCAAGGTCATCGCAGAGGGAGCGGAAGTCCTCCTCGTGGCCCCGCACTGGCCCCGCAGGTCGTGGTTCGCCGACCTTGTCCACCTGTCGGTGTCTCCTCCGTGGCATATCCCTCCGGACCAGATCTCCCTCAGCCAGGGGGCCGTGGTTCATCCAGAGCCCCAGTGGCTCCAGTTGGCCGTCTGGCACTTGAGGGGGACCAACTGAAAGGCCAAGGCCTATCAGAGGAGGTAGTGAACACCATTCAGGCGGCGAGACGCCCTTCAACCACCAGGATTTATGATGCGTCCTGGGCCGCCTTCGCAAAGTGGTGTGAGGAGCTGCTCATCGAGCCGACGACCGCGCCTGTTTCCAGAGTCCTTGACTTTCTTCAAGCGGGACTCAACAAGGGCCTGGCCCCAAACACCCTTCGACGCCAAGTGGCGGCCTTGTCCACCGTCTGGTCGGGCGACCATCTTTTGCCTCTCAGCAAAATCCCGAAGGTGCGCCTCTTCCTCAAGGGCACCTCTAACCTTCGCCCTCCCACCGTTCATCGCTACCCCACTTGGCAGCTGTCCGTGGTCCTGCGGGCCCTCTCCGGCCCTCCATTCGAACCTCTACGCACTACTTCTCTTCGATTCCTGACGCTGAAGACGGCCTTCTTGGTTGCCATCACGTCAGCTCGCCGGATTTCGGAACTGGCGGCTCTTTCTGTTCGCCAGGACCTGTGCGTCATCCACCCTGACAGGGTCATTTTGAGACTGGACCCGACCTTTACCCCCAAAGTAAACTCATGGTTCCATAGAGCGCAAGACATTGTGTTGCCAAATTTTTGTCCTCATCCGTCGCATCCCAGAGAGCGATCCTGGCACAATCTTGATGTCAGGAGGGCCCTGAAGGTCTACATTGCTCGTACTGCGGAATTCAGGAAGTCAGAGGCTCTTTTCCTCTCCTTCCAGCCCGGTTCCCTAGGGAAGAAGGTCTCTTCCTCCACGATTGGCAGGTGGCTTCGTGCCTGCATTGCGACAGCCTATGAAAGTCAATCCAAGGCCGTTCCGCGCGGCATCACTGCACACTCCACACGAAGTGCTGCTACCTCCGCGGCCTGGGCCACCCAGGCCTCGATCCTGGACATCTGCAGGGCCGCTACATGGTCCTCTCCTTCTCCTTTTGTGCGACACTATAAATTGGACATTTTCGCCTCGGCTGAGGCGTCCTTCGGCAGGCGTGTGCTCCAGGCGGTTGTGTCAGAGACCGAATCCCGGGAGCCTTCTTCTGCCCACCCAGATGGACAGTAACTTGGGTATGTCCCATTGCTTGGACTCTCCAAGCGGTGTACAGGAAAATGACCATTGGCTTACCTGAAGGGTCCTTTTCTGTACACCGCGGGAGAGTCCAACCCACCCTGGCTCTCAAGGCCGGGATTCGGGTTCTTCGTGTCAACAGTACATCATCTTGGACGCTTCGCTCCGTCCGCACGAACTGACTCTTTCTAAGAATTCTGGGGGATCGAGCACACCAGGAGGAGGTGTGGCTAAAGGAAAAATAGTTCCTCAGTCCTAAGGGCAAGCAGACTGAATTAACCCATTGCTTGGACTCTCCCGCGGTGTACAGAAAAGGACCCTTCAGGTAAGCCAATGGTCATTTGAATCTCACATTTTTGTATTTTGCTTTGCAATATAGAGGATAAGAAAATGAGTGAATGTATTTTGAATTACATAAAAGAGCTCTAGAGATGCATTTCAGAATACAAATGTAGAGTCTTTTGCTCCCTGTCAGCCACTCAGTTTATGGTTTATTCCCTCTGGTGGCAACAGGAGCTTAGTTGCAAAATTCCAGCATTTATTGCTAATTTTTCATTTCCCAGACTCCATAGTATTTGAGGGACTTTTCCACAGTATTTGTGGTTTTACAGTTCCTAAATATTTTCTTTGATTCTACTCCTGGATCACGTTAATTTTTTAAGAAAATGTATTTATTATTGAGATCTTTGGCAGTCCTTGCTTTTATAATTAAATTTATTTTATTTGGGCAGTAAATAAAATAAATAAAGATAAGAAAGATATGATAATCTGCAGCACGTATGATATCGATCATGCGTTTCCCAAACAAAATATACATCTGAGTGCCTTAGATGGTTATATATAACAAAGAGCACATTCTTCTAGCATATCAATTTTTATGCAGAAGTATATCTTGTATATTAGTCACATAATTTGTGAAGTAAGTTGAAAAGTCAATGTACTTTCCCAATAGGAAGCAATATGTATTCTCCCATTTTCTCAAAAAAAGAGATCAAACCACCTAGTTTGGAGGAATTTTGGAAAGTCCAGCTATGTTTTAGATTTACCTCTGGACATGGGTATGCTTTTATACCCACAAATTAGAAATCCAACACTTTTTACATTTTATTATTTTCATTTTAAATATTTAACATAGAGTACAGGTATGGAATTTATCACCAGAAAATGTGGTATCAGCTGCACTCAGAAATCTTCACACGGAGGCTAGTTAAATAAGGCACTCCATAGCACAAGATAAAATGATTATATCTTTAAAGGATTTATATGAGTTTTAAAAAGATAATTGGATAAATTTCTAAAGTTATAATCAAGACTAGATATTCTCCAATATCAAAGGCACTTTATCTCTCCGTATCTGTTTTAGGGAATCATATGTAGACTACAACTGCTCTCCTGTTGTCAGGTTTCTCTGTAAGCTGGAATAGAAACAGATAAACAGACTTTAAATGAAACCAAATTTATCTTAGTAAGTGTTTTGATCAAAAGCTACAAAGTCATTAAGAAAGAATTCTAGTTACTGCAGTATAACAAATGCAAACCCCATTTACAGTGAAATCAAAATTCGAATTCTTGTCTTGTCTCTCTTTCTCCTAACCTATATGATATAATGTGCTACAAGTTATTCTCTTTTGGGTGGTGACAACTCTTTGAAGTGGACCAAGAAATAAGCATGACAGGGGTTTCATGAATGTGTTTTTATTGTAATAAGGTAGAATAATAGCATCTTGAAAGCCTATCCAGGTTTCTCACTGCCTTATCTTTTATGTTAAACAAAATCATGGTAAATTTATTTGAAATTTCATTCTCTATATTTATTACAAAATTCAGCTACAGGAGTCAGAAATGCTCGGTTATATTTTTTTAAAAAAAATTTACCAAACTAAACGTACACATTACGTTTCTAATTTTTTTTAAAAAAAACTTAATGTTTGATGATACTTACAGCATGATTTCTTTGGACTTTCCATACTCACTGCGAGTCTCATACTGGCTGTCAGTCAAAAGGCAAAGCAGATTCACCCAACAAGGAGTTTTCTAAGGGAGTAAGACTAATTATCAAGGAGGACAAATGAAATGACCAGTCAGACCCTTGAATGGCTTGAGTAGTTGTTCTTCCTGCAGTATTTAGTTTAAGGCTAAGTCAGAAGAAAATGGGTCTAAGATACAGATTTACATTGGGACATACTGTTGCCTAAGAAAATAATCCAGCAAGGAGGGAAAGGAGTTTAAAAGGTAAAGGTCCCCTCGCACATGTGTGCTAGTCGGTCCGACTCTAGGAGGTGGTGCTCATCTCCGTTTAAAAGCCAAAGAGCCAGCGCTGTCCGAAGATGTCTCCGTGGTCATGTGGCTGGCATGGCTAAACGCCGAAGGCAAACAGAACATTGTTACCTTCCCACCAAAGGTGGTTCCTATTTTTCTACTTTCATTTTTACATGCTTTTGAACTGCTAGGTTGGCAGAAGCTGGGACAAGTAACGGGAGCTCACTCTGTTACGTGGTGCTAGGGATTCGAACTGCCGAACTGCCAACCTTTCTGATCGACAAGCTCAGCGTCTTACCCACTTAGTCACTGTGTCCCTGTTTAGATTCAGTCAAATATGTTTATGTTCAGTCAGATATGGATTTTTGCATTAACATGTTGTTATTTACATGACAAAATGATAGAAAAGGATGTAACTGGCCTCTCAGGCATTTTGGGATCAGATTATACTGTACTTTTCAAGAAGCATATCTTGTCACATACAGTATTTTAGTATATGAGATCTAGTGACATGACACCTAGAACTCTTTCACCCATTTGCTGATTAGATTTGCCAAGATTTTCAAGGAACAGTCGTATATACAGCATAGAAAGTGGTAATGAACCTGCTATTTCTTCCTGTATTTATAAACTGCAGTCTTGAGGGTCTTTTACAATTTTTTTAGCTTTCCTTTGAAATAAAAGGAAGTTCTATTTGACAGTTCTATTAGAGCAGTAAATTAAAATGGTTACTCTCTGCAACTTGGACTCTTTCATACTCATACTTTGTAATCTGTGGCCAATGGTATTAAAGACAAACGCCAGCATGTTTACAGAAGGCGTATAATTCAACGCAGATATTTTAAATAGCTTTTCATTTTTGGGAGTTTTAGTATGTGTTGCAATATTTGTAACTTCTGTAGAAAAATAGAAATCAAATTAGAAAAAACAGAGCCTTGTCTGCTGAATCAGTGTATAAAGGGAAATTATTAATAAAATAGTCAAAGGTTTCAACAGCATAAGGGGACAACAGATTTCCTGAAACCCAGCCTAAAGCTAAATATGGCTTTATTTGTGTAAGATTTCAGTGTAAGTAAACATTTTTATTAAGAATTGGAAAACAGTCAAGATTTCCTTCTTTTTCTTAGAACTTTGAGCAAAACTAAATTTATTTTTAAAAAATTATTAAGCGTATTTAAACGTTTAAAAAACAATATACAAATTTCCACTCTTTACAGCATTTCTGTATCAGTATCACTATATCATTCATATTTACATAAGTTCTATTTTATAATTCACTATTATATATCATATAAATATTTAGATTGTAGTAATATTTACAAATATATCAGTATTGTCATGTTATTGTAGATATTACATACTTCTTATACAGTAGTTTTACGTCTATCATCTAGCCATTAATACCATATACTCCAAACTCTATGATATTCCGATTCTTCTCTGTCTTTCAGTTCCATGGTCAACCTATCCATCTCTGCACACTCAAGTACTTTTCTTATAATCATTGCATCTGAATGGGTATTATTCTGCTTCCAATTTTGAGCAAAGACAATTCTAGTTGTAGTTAGTATATATAATATTCTATATTGAATTTTTTTACAGATATTTCCACCAGGGGTGGGTTCCAGCTGCTGCTAATGCCATTCACTCAGGGATGTGCTGTGCGCGCACTTGATGCATGTTATGCACGCATGTGCGGTACTAAACAAATTGCTTCTGAACATGTAGAGTACTCCTGGGTGCTGGGGAGGGCCAAAATGAGTGAAAATGGGCCAGTCTTTCACAAAAATTGGGGTGTTTTTGCCCTCCCAAACCCCTAGGAGCATTCTGTAGGCCTTCCAAACTCTCTGCATGACCCGTTTTTTGCAAACAAAATGCCAATTTTTACCCCCCCCAAAAAAGGCCCTTTTTTGCTAGTTTTTGCCCTCCCCAGCCCCCAGGAGCACTTTGCAGGCCTCCCGAACACTCTGCATATCCAGTTTTTCATAAGGGTTTGGGAGGCCTGCAGAGTGCTCCCGTGGGCTGGGGAGGGCAATTTTTTTAAAAAAATTACCTCTTCAAAATCTTGGTGCGTCTTGTCATCCGAAAAATATGGTACTATAGAATAGATGTGACTACAGACTATAAAGTATGAATATGAAAGAGTCCAACTTGCAGAGAGCAACCATTTTCATTTACTGCTGTAGTAGAAATACCAATCTGTTTCATTTATAGCAGATATACCTGTCATTGTCCCTGACACTGTAATCAAGCTTAATTAATTGGATTCTACCACTGAGAGTGTATTTGCATATCATGCTAACATATGTTTGCTGTTAGCTAATAAGGTACACAAAATGGAAAATGTGTTTTGTTTTCATCCCAAAGCTAAAATGTGTTCAGTAAACTCTGTAAATATTTCTATTTAGCAGGAACAAAGCCCAGAACATTTTAAAAATATTTTATTCTTAAATAATAGAATATAAAAGATAACAATTTGGAACAAATGAATTATTTCTAGGTTAACCTAGTTATTTTTTACTAACCATAATTTTCATATTCATGCTTTACACTGAACATTAATTATTGTTGTTGGTTTCTATTTATTTCTGATAAACCATATTTAAAATGTCTACATTTGTCTTGCTGTATAACGTATTGTATAAAAGGAAGCCGTTCCTGCTTCAATTAATGAAGCTTCTGTTATGGATATACAGTGGTGTCAATTTTGTCATTGCACACATATTGTCTGATTTTGATCTCACCAGCAAAGTTTCTCTTTTCAAAGAGAAAAGATGATGCCTGGTTGGTTCTTGTTGCTATCAATCCAGAGCATTTTTGTTATTGTTCCAGGTTTTAGTTGGAGGGAAGAAAGAAAAAAAAATAAGCAAAAAGAAACCTCAGAATGATTTCTGGATCATTCTGATACTGGATGAGTAAATCAAGACTGGTGTGCATCATTTTTATTGTCCTCTTCTATCTTAACAGTTCCCAGAGGGGCAGAGACAATATTCCTAGTGCCTCCTTTTCCATTGTCCTTCCTCCCCTTGGCCACCACTGCCGGTGTCCTATCATGGCATATCACATTGACATGCTCCCTTATCTTCCAAACCTTCCTTCTCCTCAGCTTCCATCGCCAATAGTTGTGGCTTTCCCCCATTCTTTTATAAATCCCCCTGATCTTCAAAAGACACTTCTGCTCAGAGCAACAGTATTTTATCTATATCTGGAAAAAGGCTCATTTTGTTCCCTCTCCAGAACAAACGTACATGTTTCAATTTTGGCATCAGCCATGTTAGATGCTCGAAATGGTTTTTGTAGTTTTGCACTTCCATAGCACTAATCAAGAGACTTAAGCATAGTACCAGGTAAAGGTAAACCAAACCTTGTTATGGTGTGCCTTGCCACATTATGTAAATAGGGTCTCTGTAAATGATTCAGAGATCAAACATCTCTGGTAAAAATAGAGCCAATTTACATAGCGTAATTGAGAACAAAAGTTCCTATAGTGGGATAAGAAAGCAAATGACACAATATATGACAGAATGTAAACTACTCTTTGTTTTTGCATCATGATGTCTCCTAAAAGTATGTAAGCGACAGAATTTGCCTTGTGACATCACACTGCATATGTCATTATTTTCATGAAATATTTGAGTGGCACAGATGCTAGGGAAATGATAAGGATGGTGAGGAGATCTTCTTCACCCTTACTGGATTCCAGGCAATGTAGTAAGGGTAGAGAATGGGCCAAAAGGTGACGGCGAGGCAGAAAACCAATCAAATTAGCAGCATGTGATTGTTTGATCAATCATTCAATGAATACATTTTCTGATATTCACTCTACATGGGGAGACAAAACGCCTGGTACTGTTGCTTGGGTTGTGAGCTTGTGGAACTCAAGGAATTTGATCCCTATCCCTTTTGGCTAGCAAAAGTAGACAAGGAACAAAAATTAAAGGTTTGATCCAGACTTTATTTGACACCACCTTGTAAAAGAGGAACGTTCCAGCAACTTTTTAATCTATTCCCATTTAAAGAGGCAATCCTACATCCAACACAGTTGGAGTTATATAACCCTATTTTTAACCTCCCCTTCTTCCCCAAGAAAGCTGTTGAGAATATGGTGGGATTGTAATGACAGAGAGCTCTGAAAGAAGTGGAACATCTGGACTACGGGTGTCAAACTCAACGCCCGTGGGTCACATTCGTCCCATGGGGTGCTTAGATCTGGCCCACAGGGCCACTCTGAAAACAGCAAAGGACTGGCCCATGGTACCTTGGCCTCGGCCCTCCCAAGCTCCATTTTTGTTGGCAGAGGTTGCAGGAAGCCGTTGCAGCCAAAAATGGAGCTAGGGAGCAGAGCGCTCGGGCTACCACAGGTGCCACCGACATGAGTGACATTGATCTGGCCATGCCATCCCAGCCCCCCAAGGTCGAACACAGCACTGATGTGGCCCTCAATGACTCTTGCCCGTTTAGATTCATGTGTTCAAGAAAAAATAATAATGTAAAGCTATAAAAAGTTAAATGAGAACATTCAGAATTGGTCATAATGTAGGTGCAAATAATACAACCAGAGAAGTATACATATATGGAGGTGGTTTACTTATGAAATAGCTACACAATTTGTTTAACCTATGAAGACCACATCTTTGCCTGATGATTGTAAAAATATTATTGTTCACATATTCAAAGAAAAAGTAGCAACGGTAAATGGAGATTAGTTTGTTAAATGTGTCTGGGAAGTGCCCAGTAGAATTCTCATCAAAAAGGTATATGGGAGGGATAAAGAGCAAAATCTCAAAAGTGCAATATGACTTTTTGCTCAGCAGGGGGCATGCAGAGTAGATTTTTTGCTCTTCGACATGTTGCTGAGAAAGTTGAGAAAGTAAGTTTACAATATGCTTATTGATTTAGAAAAAGCATGTGATAAAATGAAGAGGGTGGAATTATGCAACAAATAGAGTATTTACATTGGTTACTGAATGTGATAGGCATCTACACTGCATAAGCAAATTAAGTGTGGGAATAAAAGGATGTGGAATAAGACACAATTGACAACAGAGGTGTTTTGATTGGAGATATTAATACGTGCAGATCTTTGTATTCCAAAAGTGCTTTGTTGGTTGAGGATCTGAATTATTTACAGTGAATATTAGATGGGATTTTATATTGCAATGAGAGTGTAAAAACCAATGCATCAAACATCAAAGTAATTGTACATACATAATTTAAATAAACATGTAATGTGAACAGTAGGAAATACATACAGTATATGACAAAAAAGGAAGAAACTATTATGGTGGGCATTTTAGTAGGCAGTTTATGATAAATGGAAAAATGCAAGGATAAATTTTAAAATAATTTATTAAAGTTGTAGGTGCAAATTTGGATAGGAAGATAATGAGTAGCACATTGTTCTTTTGCAAGGAATAAATCTTTGTCAAAAGAAACAAAACTGGCTATGTATAAGGATGTTTATACACCCTTTATTGTATGAATCTGAGAGTTGGATATGTCAGAAGCATAGCAGCATGTTGAATGCACTGGGAATGGGATACTTTACAATGTGTTTGATGAAACAAGAAGAGAGAGAGTTAAGAATTAAAGGGTGCTAAGTTAATATGAATGTAGAAGTTAGCAACTAGTATGAAAGAAGTACATTGAGGTTGTTTGATCATACACATAGAATATGCAGAAAATTAATGAAGATCAAATCACACAATAATTACATTAAGAATGAAAGGGTTGAAAAAAGAGAGAAAACTGAGAAGTCATGGTTGGATGGGGCTGATAATATCTTCAAGAAGAGGGAAATAAATTTGAATAACAAATGCAGTATGTGAATTGGTGCATGGAATTCCATGTGTGGAAATGAGGATGTTTTGCAAGGATAGAAAGGAATGGTGTGGGTGTAAAGAGATTTAGTTAGATTTCCCTTTCTCTGATCCTCTGTCTTTAATTTCTTCTATTTATTGCTTCTTATGGTACTTTTCTTATATACTTTGAATAATATCACTTTCCTTAAAAGAGAGAAGTCAGGCTGTATGCAGCCAGCTAAATCCAAGGTAAAAGAAATCTAACGCTGCTTCATTCAAGAATATTTAGGGTGTATTTGTGTGTGTGTGTGTAACAAGGCCATTTAAAAAAGACAAAGCTAAATTAGGCCTTTTATCAAGGAAGCAAATTCTGAAGAATTGATGCAGCTTTAAAGCAGACCTGGCTTCTATACTGCCATTAAGACAAAATCCTTAGGCAAAGAACTTCAATAGTTTCAGTGAGCTGTGGAGGGAACAGCCATCCTGAAGAAGTTATTTCAAGTTAACCGGCCCAAGTGGTTTTAAGTCTTTATTCAATTTAAAGCCCTCAATAACTTGGGCCGAGTCACTTGGAAGAAGTAACTCATCTAGAAGCAGCTTGTCCATTTTTTATCTCTTCAAAAATAAACTGGAATATCAATGTAAAGCAGAAATGTCATGTGGTATCCATGCTGTATTGCTCTTAGGAATTACAGTGAAATTACATTCTGTGCCAATTTTTGCCTGGCCTTCTTCAGGACAGCATATCCTGTTGGAAACAGATGGCACCATACAGGCACATTCCCTTGCCTCATGACATAAGCTGAGTTGAATCCTTGTGAATGGAGTCACATTTCAAAGAACCAAGTTTTCCCATGGGCCGGAATTAACACCACAAGGCAAAGCCCTCCTGTGATGGGGAAGCCCTAGACAGAGCTGCTAGCATGCCAATGTTAACTTGGGGGGGGGGGGGAGACACGGTTTGCAATTCTTGGGGCAGTTCTCTTTCCCCCCAGAAGATCAATGTAATCCATCTCCTTTGAGGAACACAATATATTTTCTTTGAAGATGTTTCTTAACTCATATCTCAAGAAGTCCTGAGATGGACAAGCTAACGAAAGAAATCCAAGGAAAGGAAGGGACGGAGTATTATTTAATATGGGGGAAATGGTGCAGTTGGTTGGTGGATGGAAACAGAAATTAGCGATAGTAGTCTAAGAAAGATAAGAGTTACAAATCTAGGAAAAATGTCATACTAGTAGAAGAATAACAAAGCCTGTTCAATGTAAATAGCCAAATATAGATGGATAAGTGAAAGGGAATGAAATAAGAGGGTTAAAAACGTGAAACTGAATAGAAATGTATTGAGAGGGGAAATAGCGTATGTAAAGATGTACCGATTGATAGCTGTTACAGGAAGGAATGTGACGTTCTGGTGTAATGTATAAATGTAGTGTGTGTCTTTGTTATTGTGTATATATGTTCAAAATTTTAAAAAAAAATTAAAAAAAGGAAGCCCTGTTTTGTTCAAGGCTTTAGTTTTACATGCAAGTTTTGGATAATAATTTTTAATTTTGTAAAATTTCATATAAGAAACAATCTTAGAATAGCTGAGAAAATATGCAATGAAGGTGGACAGTCTAATGCAGGAGTGTCAAACTCAAGGCCCACGGGCTGAATCCGACCCGTGGGGTGCTTAGATCTGGCCAATGGGGCCACCCTGGAAACAGCGAAGGACTGGTGCCTCAGCAAGCAAAAACGGAGCTCTGTTTTCAGCTGCGACGATCTCCTACAGCCCTCTGCCAGCAAAAACAGCCACGTCCACCCTGGCCACGCCCACCCACCCAAGGTCAAACACAAGTGGAAGGATTTCTAGCATATGGTCTATAGTTCAATTGTTATTTTTTGTTTCAGTTTGGCTCATTCTCACATTACTAGTACATTTCAGAATATTCCACCCCGTATAAGGCAAGCAGAAAGGTCTATTCTGTCCAATGCAATTATTTTACAGGTGCTTTTCTTCCTACAGCTGTAGCTGAATCAAAAAAGCTGAAATTATTATTTTAAGAATATGGGCATTGATTATTTAGGTATATCATTTTTTTCTTCTTCATGAGCTACTTGAGATTTTCTAAGATGAGTTCCATCAAACTCTGATTAATATAAGATTTTCCTCTTAAAGAAATTGCTGTGAAAGATGTCAGAAATTAGCCTTTGTCAATCTCATGCCTTCCGGGTGTATTGGGGCAAGAATTTCCAGACAGTGTGTAACCTTTGACAAGTTGGGATTTCTGGAAATTATAGCATCAATACATTATGAGGGCTGTAGATTGAGGAAGACTGCTTTGAGGAATTGCTGGAATGCTGTTGCTAGAATAGCAATAGCCCCATTCATTCTTTCTCTCCTTCTCTTTAAGACAGGGCAATTCTGAAAGCTAATGACTCTAGTCAACTTTCAAGGGCTGAAACGATCACCTTTATATCTGAGTCTGCCAGTGCAGCAGCAGCAGCAGCAGTAGCAACAGCTACAATAACCACACCTTTGTGGCCAGTTTCTTCCAAGAGCACAAATGGGACTACAATTGCCATTTCTGAATCCGAAGAGGAGAAAGCCAAAAAATTACTGTATTGTTCATTATGCAAAGTGGCTGTGAATTCTTTATCTCAGTTAGAAGCACACAACACAGGTGAGTCTTTGCCAGAAATAACTAAATGCATAACTGTTATGTTTTAGAAAATTTAGGCAGTGTCTGTAACATTTTGTCTGTCGGGTCATTTTTTTTTCTTGAAAAGGAAAGGATCTTTTATTTAAAATATATTGTGGCAATTACTCGCTTCCTGCCTCTGGACAGCACAGGAAGCATAAATTTTGTTCTTTATTAAAGATCTTATTCATCTGGTTACACTATTACATGCTTAATAAACCTATTTTCCATGAATGTCCTTGTTGTCCAGATAAATGGTTTCTCTCACCCCTGTATTTTACACCCTAATACAAGGAAGAGATTCTGCAGGACACATCTCAGTACTTAAGATTTCAAGAGAACCTGTTGCGATCCACCTTATTAAAGCCCCCATTCAGTAGTTAATGAAAAGACCTTTGCTGGTATTCTACTTGCCAGCTTTGCCAGTAATCATTCTCTATTATTGATCTTCCAATGTTTTCTCACATATTTCTCCACGACTTTGGCCAGGATGGCTACACTTACACAGTCAATAGGAGGAAATGCATTGCCCCCCCCAAAAAGGAGACTGTTTTGATTAAACGTTGGGCCTGCTAATTTCAATATATAAAAGCAAGGCTAGAAATAATATATGATTATAATTAGGTGCTGTAAGGTTGGCCTCAACTCTTTTATCCAGGATTATAAATAGATAGTGCAGGAAGTTATCACCCAGCCCTCTCCCAGAAAAATGAAATATCCTAGGAAATATTGAAAAGGCAGAATATTTCTCTGGATGTGAAAAGGAAGAAACATGTTTTATTAAAGAGAGAATAGCTCCCTGCAGCTTCCTGCCCATCCCCCTTTGTCAATGGGCCATTTCCCAAGCCAGTACCTTTACACAATAAAGAGTTATCCCCTTCAGCTCCAAGGTGATGGGATTAAGGCATGATCAGCCTTTACTCACTCACCACATGGCATCTGAGAACTCAACCAAACCTGGATTCAAAACACAGCCTAGAGAGTTGCCCCTGCATGGCCCCATGGGAGTCTGACCACCAATTAGAAGACAAGCTCAAGATCAAAGGCCAGAGAGGGCCTGAAACCAGGGACTCAGCACCTCAGTCCTCCCTTCTCTTCTTCTTACTTTTGCTATAGTGTTGGGAAATACACGGAACTGCAAGCCTGCTCTTTGTCCCATTTAGCTAGCATCAGGACCAAAAGTAATGTTGCTAAAAGGATCAGCAAAGAAGGGGGTTTTCACCTAGGAAATCATATATTTAGATTCTTCTTTGAATAATATTTTGCAAAATTAAAAGGTAGTTCAGAAACAGGCAGAGTTATACTATATAATTCTATAAGCAATCAGTTTAGAGCTCTCTAAGAAGTTATTTGATCCTACCTCAGCATTCCGGTGAGTGGGGAGGATGAAAGGAGGAAGGGGGCAAATAAGGAGAAGGGGAGCACAGAAAGAGAGAAGAGGGCTGCTCCTGCCCTATGCAAGCTTGTGCCCTATGGGCTACGTGCCAGTAGCCTGGGGGTGTGCAGACTACCCCCTTGCCTGTCCAATTATCTGGGATTTCTTGTCGTTTTATTTTTATTTAAAAAAATAAAAAAACGAGTATGCTGGTTGCATCAAGTTTCTGCTTGTGTTGTGTTAATACACAGAAGCACATATGCAAATCAATTAAGTGTTTCAATTTTAATTAATCATACTGTGCATCAGTAGATGGCAGAGAGACATAAAAACGATTGAAGGAACTACACACTTCAGTTCTGGAATTAATTTTAGAAATTTTTTGAGTTAAAGAGAATGCTGGGACTAGAATGCTAAACAGGATTCCTAAAGCAAGCAAGCAAGCAACAGTTTGCTCCTATTCTACCTGCTTAATTCTGTTTTTATACTAGATCTGTGCTTTGTATTTTCTCTAGATGCTCAAGGCAATGTACATAATACTGTTATTCTTACCATACAACAAACCCCTGAGGTAAAATTGTGCTTAGTGATTGGCTGAAAGTTACTCAGCTTCCATGGTCAGCACAGAAGAGACTATTGGACCACTGAATCTTTCCACCCCTAGTCCTTGCACTATAGCTATTTACACTGCACTGAATCTTAAAATGTTACCTCCATCACAAGGAGTAAAGCAGAAATGATAAGCAGCATACACTAATACCGGAGTCTCCAATCTTGGCAACTCTAAGACGTGTTGGCAACTCTAAGACGGGGGCAAGTGACCATGCAATATTGGAATTCAACATTATCCAAACACAAGTAGTAGAACAAAGCCAAACTAGAATCTTGGACTTTAAGAAAGCTAATTTCAATAAACTTAGAGAGAGCTTGGGAAAAATTTCATGGATGAGAATCCTCAAGGGGAAAACAACTCAAGAAGCTTGGGAAATTTTGAAAAATGAGATTACAAAAGCCCAGTCTAGCACAATACCAATGAAGAAGAAAAATATCAGCTCCCAAAAGAAACCAGCATGGCTGCATAAAGAACTATCTGACAAACTGAAAGACAAAAAAGGTAAGTATAAAAAGTGGAAGGAGGGGGACATAACTAAGGCAGAATATCAGCAAACAGCCCGAGCATGTAAAGATGAAGTGAGGAAAGCTAAGGCTCACAATGAAGAAAGGCTTGCCACAAAAGTAAAAATTAACAAAAAAAGCTTCTTCCAACATGTTAAAAACAAGAAAAAAGTTAAGGAAACAATTGGTCAATTGCTAGGAGAAAGTGGCAAGAAGGTGACAAGCAACAGGAAGAAAGCAGAACTGTTTAACTTATGTTTTGCATCTGTCTTTACACAAAGGGATAAAACAGTCCAACCTGTCAAAAGCAGCACCACAAAAATCATTTTAGGCACACAAATTGAAATAGGGAAGAAAATGGTAAGTGAGCACCTGTCTACCCTAGATGAGTACAAATCACCAGGACCGGATGGATTACACCCCAGGGTTCTGAAGGAACTAGCAGACGAGATCTCAGAACCACTGAATTATATCTTTCAGAGATCCTGGAACACCGGGGAACTACCAGAGGACTGGAAAAGAGCTGATGTGGTTCCCATCTTCAAAAAAGGGAAAAAAATAGATCCAGGAAACTACAGACCTATCAGCCTGACCTCAATACCAGGAAAGATTCTGGAAAAAATAATCAAGCAACGAATTTGCGAACACCTAGAAGCAAACAAAGTAATAACCAAAAGTCAACATGGATTTGTCAAAAACAGATCATGCCAGACTAATCTTATTGCATTCTTTGATAATGTGACAAAATTAGTGGACCAGAAGAATGCCGTTGATATAGTTTACTTGGACTTCAGTAAGGCTTTTGATAAGGTAGACCATAACCTACTAATAGATAAAGTAGAAGAATGTGGGTTAGACAGCATCACCACCAGATGGATTCGTAACGGGCTGACCAACCGCACTCAACGTGTAGTCCTCAATGGAACTGCATCTACATGGAGGGAAGTATGCAGTGGAGTACCCCAAGGCTCTGTTTTAGGCCCAGTACTCTTCAACATCTTCATCAATGATTTGGATGAGGGAATAAATGGGGAACTCATCAAATTTGCAGATGACACCAAGCTGGCAGGAAGAGCCAACACTCCAGAAGATAGGCTTAAGATACAGAAGGATCTTGACAAACTTGAACATTGGGCACTATCTAATAAAATGAAATTCAATGGTGAAAAGAGTAAGGTTCTACATTTAGGCAACAAAAACGGAATGCACAGGTACAGTATAGGTGGTACCGTGCTCAATAGTAGTAACTGTGAGAGGGATCTTGGAGTTCTAGTGGACAACCATTTAAATATGAGCCAGCAGTGTGCAGCAGCTGCCAAAAAAGCCAACACAGTTCTAGGCTGCATCAACAGAGGGATAGAATCAAGATCACGTGAAGTGTTAATACCACTTTATAATGCCTTGGTAAGGCCACACTTGGAATACTGCATTCAGTTCTGGTCGCCACGATGTAAAAAAGATGTGGAGACTCTAGAAAGAGTGCAGAGAAGAGCAACAAAGATGATTAGGGGACTGGAGACTAAAACATATGAAGAACAGTTGCAGGAACTAGGTATGTCTAGCTTAAGAGAAAGAAGGACTAGGGGAGACATGATAGCAGTGTTCCAATATCTCAGGGGTTGCCACAAAGAAGAGGGAGTCAAGCTATTCTCCAAGGCACCTGAGGACAGAACAAGAAGCAATGGGTGGAAACTAATCAAGGAGAGAAGCAACTTAGAACTGAGGAGAAACTTCCTGACAGTTAGAACAATTAATCAGTGGAACAGCTTGCCTCCAGAAGTTGTGAATGCCCCAACACTGGAAGTCTTTAAGAAGATGTTGAATAGCCATTTGTCTGAAACGGTATAGGGTTTCCTGCCTAGGCAGGGGGTTGGACTAGAAGACCTCCAAGGTCCCTTCCAACTCTACTATTGTATTGTATTGTGTGGACTTCAGCTTTGATGGCTGAGGAATTCTGGGAGTTGAAGTCCACACGTCTTAAAGTTGCTAAGGTTGGAGACCCCTGCACTAAGAAGCTTACCGCGAATGGCTAATTTTCTGTGTGTATAGCTAATTTTTCCTTTCAAAGCTCAACTGCAAAGAATTTGTGAATGGAAATATAAAACTTTGTCCCTTCTGAATCACCTTTGCACTTCTTCAAGTTGTAAAAGAAACATAGGATATTGATCTCTGTATTAGAAATTGACTTTTTGAAAACTTTCAGAAAAATTTATCTTCTGCTATAGCAGTGATTTAAAAGAGAAAAGTGATTGTTTTCCTATCCCTGCGTATTTCAATATATTGCATATATCTCCTAACTGGTAGAATGCAAGCAACAAAGTGCTACTTGGAGTGGAGTATTAGGGAACCTGGCTTGCTTAGAATAGTGCAAATATGTTTTAGGCAAAACCAGGCCTTGCTTGTGTCTGTGGCCCACTGGCTGAGATATGTCAAAACTGACTGTCATAATCAGTACATTAACAGATACAACAAAAGCTAGGAACCTTCTCTTTGGGTTATCTGCATGACTAGCTTGTCCTGCATAGGTAAGATGACTTTGATTCTAACATATGGGAGTCAGGCAACTTGAGGCTAAAAAGCAGATGCGGCCCCCACATTTTACTTGAAAGCATTATGTTTTTGCAGTTGGCCCATAGATATAGACTTCTTTGGTCTTAGTTGACCAAAGCCATGATGAATAGCAGAGGTCTTTGGACCCATTTGATGACATATGGAAGATTGCAACTTGGAATGTTAACAGGAGTAAATTATAAAGAGTATGCATGAAGCAATGAAATATAAAAAGAAAAATAGTTATTTTGTGTGAAACTAAAAAAGGGGGAAGGCCTCTGTAAGAAAATTGGAATGGAATTGATCTGATCTTGTGGAATGGAATAGCTGAATACATGCAGAAAAATGGAAGGTGTAACTTGAACTATAAATCAAAGTATTAACTATGAGCTAAAAAGTATAGGAAAATATGAATTGGAATTAGTATTAAAGTTATTGTGGGTGAATATGAAAGAAGGAAGCCATAGATTAGAGATAGTTGCATATTATGCTCCAGTGAATGGCAATAATGGAGAAACTAGGCATGACGTTGGTGAAAGAATTGTGCAACAGCATCCTGAATAAATGTGATCTGGGAATAAGTGTGCCAGATGACACAAATGGATATGTATAAACAGGATGAGAGAGTACATAAAATCATTGGACTCTTTGGAGGTTCAAAGATAATTAAGAATAATGACTGTCTTAGGAGCATCTCCCAGTAAAACATCCGCTTGCTTCAAATACGTGGTTTAAAGCATAAGATTATTTCTCTGTACAAGAAGTACAAAATGCAGAGTAATTTGGATAGAAATTTTTTAAAGAACTGTTTTAAATGTGGATGAAGAGAGCTAATCAGAGTGAATGGCATTAAAAATAAAAGTGATTAAATATTTAGGAAAAAACTAATATGCAAGAATGCTGGAAGGAGAATTTTAAATATCTGTGGGAATGGTAGTGGTATGTCAAAGACTAAAATAAAAATGAATTTGTACTCATTAGTACTATTAGGGAATGGGATTCATTATTTCTTCTTTATGTATAAAATAAGAACATGGAAATCAAAAGAATCAGTTCATAAAGAAGTTGAGCAACTCATTTTACTGCATAACTTTATCACTTTAAAATACAGTATTTTTCGGAGTATAAGATTCCCCCCCCCCAAAAAAAAAGTGGGTGAAAATTTCAGTGCATCTTATAGACCGAATACAGGCCTGTTTTTGGCTTCCCAAACCCTCCGTGAGTCACGTTTCTGCCCTCCCCAGCCCGCAGAAGCACTCTGCAGTGCTTTGAACGTCCCATTTTCACCAAAATAGGGCTGTTTTGGGGCTCCCGAACCTTCCATGCATCCCATTTTTGCCCTCCCTGGTCCCTAAAAGCACTCTGCAGGCCAAAAAAGGGTCCGTTTTTGGCAAAAATGGGACATGCAGAGCACTGCAGAATGCTTCTGGGGCTTGGAAGTGTGAAAATGTGATGCACGGAGGCCAAAAACTATTTTTTTCTTGTTTTCCTCCTGTAAATCTAGGTCCGTCTTATAGAAAAATACAGTATCTTTTCTTTCTAAAATCCTTTTTTTAACATTCTAAAAAGATGAAAAATTGGTGTAATTTTCAGGAATCAGGAATTTTTTACATATAAAGTTGTGGATGATTTGGTCATTAGAGGATGTGATAAATAATCTGTTTATGATGAATACACGTGTCCCAAAATAATGTTGCAGGATCCAATTTGAGTCAGTCACCGAGACCAGAAGTTTTGTCTTCCAAGTTTCCGGACTCGTGCTGAAGATGGACTCCAGCAGATGTCGAAAAGCTCGGAAAACAAAACCTCTGGTCCCAGTGACCGACTCAAATTGGACCCTGCAATAATCTTTTTGATCAGTGCCAGTAGAGACGGGGAGTTCCTGAACAGTCTCATAGCTGTGTGAATGGGTTCTGAAGTGTCTTGAAAACTCCCAAAACCTGAAGAACACTGTATAAAAAAGGACTGAGATCAACCATTTTTAAAAATTTATATTTACTTATTGAACAGAACATCTAGGAAAGGATAGAAATGTTTCAATGACTAAAAATGTTTGTTTCCTCATGAAAGTTTTCTGATTCTTTTGTAATAATGACTTGTCAGGTTCCAAGCACAAGACAATGGTTGAAGCTAGGAATGGTGCTGGTCCAATTAAATCTTATCCTCGGCCTGGATCCAGATTGAAGATTCATGGAGCTAGTATGGGTTCAGGACTACAGAACAAAACTTTTCATTGTGAGATTTGTGATGTCCATGTCAATTCAGAAATTCAGCTGAAGCAGGTATGTTTTTTGTACATGTTACATACTTATTCTGTTAATTAGCACTATTTAATTTGGTGCAGGCTAAATCCCTTGATCAAAAGGGATAAAAAATATCCCATGTCTACTCTTACAAGCTTCTAGCACTAAACTCAACTCAGGGTTATGCCTTCAAATATAACCCCCTTGTCATCATGCTGAAAATATTTAGACAATATTTGTTAATAGTCAATAGCATTGTTAAAACATTTGAAACCATGTTGTTACTGAGTAGAACAATTATTTTTACAAATGACAGCAGTCTGTCTCTCCATGCCAGGAAAACCAACAAATGAACAACTGCTTATTGTGGGCTATGGTTGCTCTGCCTTTACTATTCAGGTTGGCAGCATCACAGAAAACATTCCAGTTTTAACCCTCTGGCGATCTTAAGTTTAAGTTTAAGTTTATTAGATTCATAGACCGCCCCCTCTCCCCGAAGGGACTCGGGGCGGTGTACAGACATTAAAAAACCGTATACAAAAATAAATACCCTTAAATTCCCATAAAATCGAATTAAACAATAGGCTGTACAAAATGATAAAAATTAAAAACAACCTAAAACCCAGCCCTAAAAATTTAAAATACAGACTTGAGGGAGTAAGCTGGGATTAGGCCGGGCCAGCTAAATTGAACAGGTGGGTCTTAAGCTTCTTACGGAAGGAGCAGAGATCGGTGGTTTTTCTGATATCGGGGGGGAGGTCATTCCAGAGGGTCGGGCCCATCACAGAGAAGGCCCTGCTCCTGGGCGTTGCCCGCTGGCACTGCCTAGCGGACGGCACCCGGAGGAGTCCCTCTCTGTGAGAGCGGATCGGCCGAAGGGATGTATGGGGCAGGATGCGATCCCGCAAATACCTAGGTCCTGTGCCATGGAGCACTTTAAAGATGATAGTCAACACCTTGTTCTTGTTTAATTATTTCACTTTCAAGTAGCTTAATAATATGTTTCAATTTTTGGTTTCGTTGTATACCACCTTGTGTAAGAAGGATGGCCATAAATTTGATAAATTTATTTCCAGTTCTGTTGGAAAGAATTTATCATTGTTACACAATGGCTGCCAGCACATCTTCCCTACTTATTTATCTCGCTATCTTATTATTCTACAATACATCCTTTAAATTTCAATGTTATCAAGGAAAGTTGTGATTCATATGTATTTGAACTTAATGTTAGCTTTTGTGCTTTTTAACGTTAGAATAATTTGTCTGTTTCTGCAGATATTATACTGTATATGCAGTATGTATAGTGGATATAAAAAAGCTACACAGCCCTCTTAAAATGCCAGGTTTTGGGAGTGTTAAAAAAAATCAGATCAAAATAAACCATTTTGAATTTAATGTAATCTTTAATGTAAGTTATAAAGCTGTACAATTCAATTGAAACACAATCTGAAATCTTTTAAGGGAAAAATGACAATAAAACCCCTACAATAACATGGTTGCATAAGCATGCATACCCTTAAACTAATACATTGTTGCAGCACTTTTTGATTTTCTGGCAGCATTTAGTCTTTTGGGGTAGAAGCCCATTAGCATGGTACATTCTTGCCTTGGGAAACTTTGCCAACTCTTTCTTGCAAAAGCACTCCAAATCTGTCAGATTGAGATGATATTTCGATATTTCGCTTTTCAGATCACGCTATAGATTTTCAGGTCTGGGCTTTGAATGGACCATTCCAAAACTTTGTTCTTCTGGCGAAGCTATTCTTTTGTTGATTTGGAGGTACATTTTGGATCATTGTCATGTTGAAATTCCTTTTCGTCTTCAGCATTTTACCAGAAGCCTGAAGGTTTTATACCAAATTCGACTGATATTTGGAAATATTCATTATTCTTTCTACCTTGTCTAAAGGTCCAGTTTCAGCTAAAGAAAAGCATAATGCTACCACCAACATACTACACTGTGAGTGTGATATTCTTCTGGTGATGCCCAATGTTGTTTTTGTACATAAATGCTCCCTTCTTGCCACTGTACCCCACAAGCCCAAACATGTGAAGAATAAAGGAGATAGCTGCCTCTTGGACCAGTTCTCTTCTTGTTTTTTCATCAATATTGAGGGAACATCCAATTCTTGGTAATGTCACTGTTGTGCCATATTTTCTCCACTTGTTGATGACTGTCTTCACTGTGTTCCATGGTATATCCAATACCTTGAAAAATTTTTTACCCTTCTCCCAATTGATACTGTCCACATTTGGAGCCCTTTGATGCTTTGCAGACCAAGACTTTTGCTGTAAAAGGCAACTGAGTAAATGTCAGAAAAATCTTACTAGCACAGCTTAACTTTATATGGGTTTGATCAGAATCACTTTAATTGATGGCAGGTGTGTATTGTTTAACACCAGGTTGAATGTGATTGGCTAATTCTTAACACAGCCACATCCCTTCCTCTAAGAGGGTGTGAACACTTACGCAACAACATTATTGTTGCTTGTTTTTTAATTGTTATTTTTCCCCTTTAAGAGGGTTCAGTTTGGATTTCAATTGAATTGTACAGCTTATATGTTATATTAAAGGTGGAAAAAATTCTGAAGTGATTTATCTTAGTCCGATTTTTTTTACATCTCAAAAATCCAGTATTTTAACAGGGATGTGTAGACTTTTTATATCCATTATGAAATACCTTTCTGAGCTTTTGTCAGCTTACCTTCATCTGAAATAAAGATATTTACTTGGAGACTATACAACTGATAAGTTTTAAACAGAACATTTGTACTGATTTTTCAGCACATTTCTAGCAGAAGGCACAAGGACAAAGTTGCAGGGAAACCCACAAAACCGAAATACAGTCCTTATAACAAATTACAGCGTAATCCAAACATTCTAGCAGTAAGTATTGCTTGGTGTGCTTATCTTATTGAAAAGCTTTGATCCCCTACATTCACGAGTATGTCTAGAAAAGAGATTTGTGTGCATTCCCCAAAGTAGCCTCTCCACCAAATTCAGTGGCAATTATTTTTCAGGAAGCAAGGTTCTTTTTTTAAAAATAAGGAGTGTTCAAGGTACACTTATTACAGCACATTTCAGCTGACCTTTAAAAACAAACAAAAAAATGAATACGCCTCCTTCGTTATAAAAATGAAATTGAAGTACTTCAGGTTTTATTAGCTTATTAGTTTCTCAGTGTAAAAGCTGAAGCCACAATAGGAGCATGCTTCAGCATAAGCCCCCGATAAGTACCTAATTTACATCTACAAGTAAACAACCAAACTGCCTTCCCTTTTTTCTTTAAACACAAGATGTTATACCATCACTGTTTTGTCTGAGGAACTGACCGTGCTTTATTGGAATAGGTGCAATCAGTGGTGGGATTCAAATAATTTAACAACTGGTTCTCTGCCCTAATGACCAGCTGAGTAGGCAGGGCTCGGTGGTCATGTGACTGGGTGGGTATGGCCAACTCAATGTCACTCACGTTGATGGGCGCTTCACCTTAGCTGTTACAATATTATAAGGGTTAACTTTATAACAGGCAGTTTCAGTAGGCAGGGCAATAAAGATTAGGCTAGAAACAATACCAGAATGTTTCCTTTCTGTCTTCCTTACAGGATTAGCCCTGTAAAGTGGAAAAAGACAAAATGAGATTTCTTCCAACAACTGGTACTTCGAATTGCTTAGAAAGTTAACAACCGGTTAGGTGCGAACTGGCTGAATCCCACCACTGGGTGCAATTGTTTCCCAAGTGCTCAGGGTATAGTTCTCTCTGTGGATTAACCTTGTTCTCATTACCATTTTAACTATTATATAGCATAGGAGTCCGTATCTTGCATTAATGGAGTGCAGCAAAACCCAAACCTCATCCAGGAACCGCTGCTGATAACGCCAGCAGCTAAATGTGACACTGGAAGGGATAGGAAATGCTGCAGCCGTTTGTAGCCTCCCGTGTTGAAATTGAGAAAGGAAAAAGGCGCAGGGACCTGAGCAGGAAATTAAAAGCTTTGTCAGGAGACCTTTTGAACAACTCCATCCATTGGGGGAGGGGATCAACCATTTCATAGCAGTATTTCTTTCCCTTCTTTCCGTAGGCAAAGCTGGCCTTCCAAAAAGATATTCTGAAGCCTTTGGCACCTGCCTTTCTCTCCTCTCCTCTTGCTGCCGCCGCTGCGGCAGTGTCCACAGCTCTGACTCTCCCACCACGACCCTCCGCTGCTCTCTTCCAGGCTCCTGCAATACCCACAGCTCTCCTAAGGGCAGGACATGGGCCTCTCCGAGCTACTCCAGCATCTATTCTCTTTGCTCCCTACTGAACTGGGAATAAGCAAGGCATGACTTTGGCCACGTGGAACAAGGACAAAAGAAGACCAGAGCAAGATTTCCACTTTCTTTTTCTTTTCTTTTTTCTTTTTTTACAAGACTTGTGTTTTTAAGATCTTGTGCTTGATTCCGTCCTTAGAAAATAAGTTATAAAACTTATTGGCAGGAATTGCAATCTAGAATCCATTGGGGGTTAAATAAAGCTCAGATACCTGGTTTACAAAAACATATTGTGCACAAAATATATTCAAAGGTTCGTAGGTTGTTTTTAACAGGATATTATGATTTGTAAACAAGGAATGTGGAATATTTTCCTGTATGACTTGAAAAACCAGAATTGTATACATGGATCTCTGGAAGCTAACTTGTTCATATCCTGGTGAGTAGATTCTGGTGTGCCACAAAAGCTGGATGAAGGCATTATTTAGTTTGCTGAAAACATTTCAGTAGTGGATTGCAACTTCTTATTACCTAATATACTCCCTTTCCTTTAATACGTGTCTTGTTTAGGCCTTAGTTCGTATGAGTACATCTTGTGTAACGCTGTGGATTTATCTCTCATTTGATTTCAAATCATTTTGGTGGCAGTGCAAATATTTAGAAGCACAGCTCAGCCTTGAATCTTTCTTTTTGAAAATTTAATGTCTTTAATGTATCATTTTATTTAGAAGGACTCAGAAGTAACAAAGCCATATATCCCATAAATAAGATGATGACTTGTTTACAATTTTTATTTTATTTATTTTGCATTCAGTTATTCTCTCCACCCCCGCCCCGCCCCGTTGCTAAACATCCACTTTTCATCATTTATATGTTTACTAAAGAGATTGTGCACATTGTTCAATCAGATAATGAGCTGACATATTTATTATTCATACATACATATCCCTTCACGCTCATGTATATACATATCTCAATTTGGTTTGCATTTCTAAACTTCTTTCCTTATAGAATGATGGCTGCATACAGTTGTGGCTCCCAATGCAATAATGTACAGGAGATAAAATATTTATAAAACAAAGTGTTTGTTCTTCTGACGAATATTATTATTCTAATCTTCCTGTCTGCTTTTCCCCCCACACTATTTTATCAACATAATTTGGGCACAGAGGACATGCTGTATGTTTTGCTTGGGAAAATGAGGGTATTCTCCAAAAGCATCTTTGCTTGCAATCTGTAAAGATAATATATTTATATTTTTAAAAGTACATTTTAATAAAATACCGTGGGAAAATTATAATATAATTTATTAATGAGAAAAAGTTCATGTGACACTCTTAAATGAGCTCTGTACTGCTAAAACGGCATTACACAGAATTTATTTTTAAAACTTTGATAACATGATATAGCTCACTTACATAAAACTGTACAATCACTTGATTAAACTTTCATGGGTAATGAATGACTACAGTTATGAATACATAATAGATACTTTGCATATCACTCTGAGCAGCTTAGTATCATGGTGTGCTGTTTTTTAAGAAACAGAAATCTATAATACTGTATACATACTTTAAGGGGTTATAAAAAAACCAAGCATCTCAGAGTCCATCATTTTATCTCTTCAGTTGATTACTGAATATTTCTGGCCTAAGTGTTTTTTGCTGTTCCCCTGCTTCTGGTAATCAGAGCTTTACTGCCTCTGAACATAATGATTAATATTAAATATTAAAATGATTTCTGACAGTCCAGTTCTGCAATTTCCTATTACAGTATCGAATTTAAAGATACACAAACCTAAATCTATTTGTCTGATGTGTGACTGTTTTTGGCTAAGATTATTAAATCCAGGGGGGGGGGGGTCATCCTCCATTCCCTGAGGAAAGAGAAAAGTTTCATCGATTTCCAGTGGTAATTGAGGCACGGATTCCTAAATTTAAAATTTGGCATCAAATCCCAAATGAAATCAGGCTGTGTTCCAATAAGAATTTTCTGATTGTGCAGACTCTGGAATAGCCATTACAGTTAAAATAGCTGAGCATAATAACTAACAATGTGAAATACGATAGCCCTTTTTCAAGATGGGAGCAATACTACTAAGCAAAAAAGGTTACAACAGTTCTCAGAGTATATTTTTACTAAACACAGAAGCTTAAAATACAATCAAGGCATTTTCTCACTCTGTTAATAAAGGATTTGATAATATAACAAGTGGTTCTAGGTTAGGGTTATTACCACTCACTTAGCGACCATTCAAACTTATGACAATGCTGAAGGAATGAGTTGTGGCTTCACAGTTACCCAATAATCACATGATCACAATCCAGGCACTCAATACCTGGCTCACAATTATGATGTCATAGCAAGTCGTGTGATCATGATTCCCAATGTTCTGTGCTGGCTTTTCTCAAGCAGACTATGGAGAAGCCAGCAGGAAGTCAGAGGACTTAGTTACATGAGGTCTTTGCCTAAGGCAGCAACTGAGACTGCCACAACTGGTATTGATAAGTTGTGCAGTCACGTGACATTGTGCTTTATGACAATGCCTCTTAGTGACAGCAATTCCAGTCTCAATTGATGTTGTAAAGCGAGGACTGCAGTTTGTTGCAATGTAGTTCAGGTGCAACTGTCTTTTTGAGCCATGCTTCATTTCCCTGGAAAAAAGTTCCATAAATAACATCTGTAATGCTGTTATTGAAATTACATTTTGCGGTCAAGCCTTCCTTTTTATCTATGTGTGTGTTTTAGAAATCCCTAAATCACATTTTGTACAGGGGGGTGTAGAAAAAGACAATGTCCTAATACAGAGTCTAGAAGGGCTCTGGATGAACACTTGTCTCTAGTGGGAGTTAAACTGTTAAAACTGCACCAGTAAATGCCTATTTTGTTCTTCCTTCAGTAAAATTTTCTGCTTGGGCTCTGCAGATGACCTGTATCAGACATTCAATAGGAAAAGAGAAACACATCCTCTATTAGATCATAGGCATAGCAGAACAATGTATTAAATCTATACTTCCAAATGCTTACGGCTCCTGCTTAGGCCTTTCCATTGGTGAAGTTTGCAGGTGAAAGACCCAAAATGGGGTGGTATTCAGCAGGTTCTGACCAGTTCTGGAGAACCGGTAGCAGAAATTTTGAGTGGTTCAGAGAACCGGTAAATACCGCCTCTGACTGGCCCCACCCCCATCTATTCTCTGCCTCCCGAGTCCCAGCTGATCGGGAGGAAATGATCATTTTTCACACTGAACGACCATTGTAGCATCCCCACAGTCACGTGATCAAAATTTGGATGCAATGTCCTTGGGGACATGTTAACAACCTTCTGGCAAGCAAAGTCAATGGGGAAGCCAGATCCACTTAACAACTGTGTTAGTAATTTAACAACTGCAATGGTTTGCTTGGCAACTGTGGCAAGAAGAAAGGTTGTAAAACGGGGCGAAACTCACTTAACAACTGTCTTGCTTAATAATGGAAATTTTGGGCTCAATTGTCATAAGTCTTTTTTTTGCGGGGGGGGTTTGCTTTTCTGTAAAATTTGTGTGAGAGAGACTTTTTTAAGGAAGACATTTAGGAAACCTCCAAACATAGCTGAAATAGAAGAAAAGCTGTCTAAAAATGAAATTCAAATGGGATGGTGCTAAGTGGGTGCAGGAAAATATTACATTGCTTTGGTAAAACAACAGCTTGAGTGTTTATCTATTACAACAAAGCAAGATAAAAATGTTTGAAAGCTTGCAACTCTATATTTCTTATGTCAATAAATAATTATTTAAGTTGTTATGTACTTACTGTGTTTCCCCGAAAATTAGACAGGGTCTTATTTTCTTTTGACCCCCCCAAAATAAGCACTTGACCTTATTTTCATGGAGGTCTTATTATTTTTGAGGTGCAGGAGGCAGCGAGCGTGGTCACCTTATGGCTGTTGCTGTGTTGCAATATTTTGGGGGCGGGCTTATTTTAGTACATGCGCTCAAAAGCCCGATTGAGCTTATTACCCGTGGAGAACTTATTTTCAGGGAAACAGGGTGTATAGTTTCCTGATTATGTTTGCATGTTTCCAGCATGTTTAATTTGAAATGCCTTTTACCACAAGCTTAGGTGGACCAATTTATCATTGCCTTCTACTACGCAGTATGACTTGATGCCTTAGCTCTTGTTACTGAAGTGACCATCTGCCTACCACATCTTTCTATATCACTGAATCCTGTCTGAATGCCTGCTTACTTCTGCTGAGCAGCTGGGATGGCCTATACATCTTGGGGGACCCTGCTGGGAATATATACTCGTGATGTACAATTCTGGTGTTCTTTGCTCATTCCTACAATGTTGAGGTGACCCAGCAAGACTTTAGCCTGTCTGAAATGTGTAGTCTGTTTTTAATGACCATTTCTACTGTAGCTTACCATCTATCAAGTTATGATGATGATAAACTGTGAGGAGGTAGTAGTAGTAGTAGTAGTAGTAGTAGTAGTAGTAGTAGTAGTAAGTAGTAGTAAAAGAACTATGGAGAAAATCTGCTGTAGTTCAGTAAGGTTCAGTAAGGTTGTTCCTTTAAACAGAATATGTTTTCAGCATGGAAAAACATGCTTCCAGTCCTTTTATTTTTTTAAAAAAAATCTGACAATTTCTAGTTTGTTAAAGTGTTTGTACTTGACTAAATAAGTGTTTTCATTCATCAGATAAAAGGAATTTAAAGCACTTGCCAAGGATTTAGGTCAAAAGCAATGCTTGCATCCTTCCAGATGTCACCAGATATCAGAGGACCTGAACACTGTCAAACACTGGATTTTGCTTCTCCAAAATACTTTTTGTAAGAGGGAAGAAACAAGCATTGTTTTTCATATAATAGTGAACCTGTAACTTGACAGCATACTTTAATCTATTTATTGCATTTATTCATTACTTGATTTCACAGATCTGGAGCTGCTTTTAAAAATTTGTCAAGTTTTCTAGCTGTTTGCTATTCACAATCATCTGTCTTTCATCCTAACACATTTTAGAAGATTGTGGTGAAGATAAAATGGGACGATTCATCATTTCCACATGTATGTTGGTCCAAGCTCGTTGGAATCCAGAATAGGATAGGTAACCCACAAAGAATGAAAGGAAATTAAAATTCTTCAGTTCTGATTTATAGATATGTTGGTGCTAGTTTTCTTCTTGGATACCCTGAGAGAATTTCTGTACCTTTGTTTTGAGCTAACTGCAGTATATAGTCATCATGATCTTTTTTTCAGTTCAAAGTCAAGTCTACAGGACAATTTCAATGTACATAGGATTAGTCTTTCAGTGGCAATCACCAATTCTTCAGTTCTTAGGATTTGGCTTTACAGAAGTTCTTGAGAACTGTGAGGCAAAAAAGAGGATGAGAAACTCCATTTCACAAAGTTCAAAGGGTTGTGTGATTGTCCCAACTCCCTACTAATGGTGATTCATCCATCACTCTCATGCCAATACCAAGGTGACTGGATATATTATCAATTGAGACTCAGTTGTGTGGATTAGTTCCCCTAGTTGCGGTTAGTTGACGCAGCCCACTACACAAAAATCATTTCTGTATATGGATGGGCTTTTGACATGAAATATTCACTTTTGATCTAAATATGTGAGGTTATCATATGGCTTGGACCCCTAGGTCCCTCCCTCAGTCCATCATTACTTCTTTTGAAAGGTGAAGCAGAATCAACACTTAAGTGATATAAATACTCTGGGCAGATTCAACTGAGAAACGGAATTGAGAGCCATAACTATGGCGTTACATAATATGGATATGAAAAGAACATAAACTACAGACATTTACGTTGTCATGAATGGATTGATTGATTAATTGATTGGTTACACTGTGACACTTTTTTTAAAGGCATTTTGAACTAATGAATGTGATAATGTTACAAACAGCCTACAAGAAAAGCAGTCTAAACACTATGTAGTAAGACCTACATAAGCAGGACCAAAGCAGGAATCAATAACCAGATGTGCTCAACAATATGAAGATGAAAGTTTTATGTAGTTTTCCTGTTTGCTGTGGCAGATGAGTAAAACGACTCATATTATCCCTTCCAATTGCAAGCCATCTTGAGTTCCAGACACAGGTGTATAAATTTAGAGCAGCTAAATTCGGGATTAAGAGGAGATAGGTGTAATGGATCCTGGATTTTCTTAACAAGAGGGATGAACTGATCTAACAGTTCACACAAATATCAAAGCATTTTTACAACAATGAAAATTTTATTTCATGGCATAAGAGAAAAGCAGATAAGGTTTCAAAAAATTATCTGGAGGGGGAAAGAGAACCACCAATGTTACATATAGGTCATATTGAACTTGCAATTGTTTTAAGATTATGTTTAGGAATTTACAGAATGAAAATGTCCATGAACTCTAGCAATTTAATAGTGATAAATGTAAATGACTATTTCTTCAGAATAGAAAAGAAAAAAGATGGATGGAAGACTATTTATGTGTGTGCTTGTATCCCACCTTTATTAAAAATAACTCAAGGTGGAAAACATCCTTTTATTTTCCCCTTGTGAGGTAGGTTGGGTTGAGAAAGACAGACTCGCCCAAAGTCACCAACCTGGCTTTCCTGACGGAGCAGGACTTGAACACATGGTCTCCTGCTTTCCAGTCTGGTGCCTTAACCACTAGACCAAACTGGCCCTTTAGGTTTTGTTGATGCTCAGTCACTATGTTGTGTCCAGCTCTTTGCGATCCCATGGGCCACAGCATGCCAGGCTTCCCTGTTATCCACTGTCTCCTGGAGTTTGTCCAAATTCATGTTCATTGCCTCAGTGACACTACCTAACCATCTCATCCTCCACCATCCCCTCCTCCTTTCTCCTTCAATCTTTCCCAACATCAGGGTCTTTTCCAATGACTCCTCTCTTCTTATTGGGTGGACGAAGTATTTGAGCTTCAGCTTCAGAATCTGCCCTTCCAAAGAACAATCAGGATTGATTTCCTTTAGGATTGACTGATTTGCTCTCCTTGTAGTCCAAGGGACCTTCAATTGTCTTCTCCAGCACCATTTTGATGCTGTCCATGAGGTTTTCTTGGCAAGGATATTGGAGTGGGTTGCTATTTCCTTCTCTGGTGGACCATGTTTTGTCTTTAGGCTTGTATTTAATCTAATTGCTTATTCCTAATGTAGCCATGTAAATTCTGTTGCATTCTCAGGCCATGGAAGAAAAATAGAATTAGACCGGGGGGGGGGGGGATAATTCAACTATATTATTTGTAATGGATCCATTCTGTACACAAAGAACCATTTGATGCTTTGAAAACCTATTTCTACACTTTTTACCAGGTCATACCAGCTAAACATTCATTCATTGGGTGTCTCTGTGTCTGTATGTGTAATAAATGCTAAAAAGGAAAACAAATATACTAATGAGATGGGGGGGGCAGATGGAGTTATATTTTCCCATCTTCTATCCATGTCCAATCATATCATTTTTTTTCACTCTTGTCCTTCACTGGATTATTGCTGCAATGGCAGGGTGGGGAAGGCTAGATTTCATATTCATCCCCAAACTTCTTTCAAATACTTTTATTTCAAGTAATATAAATATGGCATTTTTAATTTGTAAGCACTTTGTCATTTGCCAGGAAATACTTAAACAACAATTGATCTGACCATTGTGTAATAATGATCTGTCCCGTGGAAATAATGAGATATAGAAATGGGAATCACTGGGCTTCAAATACGAAATGTACATACCAAGAAACAAATATGTACGAGGCGGAAATGGAATAGGCAGATTAGATTGTGTGGGAAGGGTATTTATTAACTTAAAGACAAGGTGACCTCTGGTTCATGTCTGGAATCTTAAATCCTATCCAGCTGTAGACCTATTGAGTAATAGATGAAGCCCTCTGCTGGTTAGAGATGGATGTGCTAATGGGATTAGGCTTGTTTTGAAGCCACATTGGGGGAATGGGGGATCCTCTAAATCCAGTGACGTGCGGTGAGGTTTATGGCTGGTGAGGCTGGTGACGTCATCGGGAAGGCGGGGAATGGGACCACGTATGCTGGAGGCTGAGGCTACCTCATCCACCAGCACACGTGATCCCATTCCCCGCCTTCCTGAGCGCGCTCCGCAATCCCCAACAGCAGCTGCTTTTTAGTGCTTTTCTGTGCGTCTGGCGTTTAGGACATCCGGCTATCTACCTAAATGCCAGACGCTCAGAAAAGCACTGAAAAGCACTTCGCCTCCAAGCCACTTCGTCTTTATGATGTTGCCGAAGTCGCTGCTGGGCGCGGCTGGACGGAGGTAACCAGAGTGGCGCCGAGGGGTCTGGGCGGACGAAAGAGTGAGTGAGTGATGGAGGATCAGGCAGACTGATCCTCGGTCACTCGTCCGCCGGACTGCCTCGGCGCCACTCTGGCTACCTCCGTCCATCCGCGCAATGCAGCTGCAGCGACGTCATCAAGCCCCTGCCACTTCTGGACGTCTATTGCAGTCGCGAGGAGCGCGCAAAGTACAGCAGAGGCAGGAAGGTTATTGGCGCTTCCGAGAACCCTCCTGCCTCCGCCGGTTGCCCACCTGGCACCGCCCCACGTGCGCTCCTCCTCCTCTCTCCTCTCCCTCTTATATATATGAAACTCCCTCGTGGATATTATTATTATATATTATTCTTTCATGATGAGAGGTGAGGCTCTGCCTCCCCTGCCTCCCCTAACCGCACATCCCTGTCTAAATCAGGGGTGGGGAACAATGGCCCTTTTATGACTTGTAGACTACAACTCCCAGAATTCCTGAGCCAACCTGCTTGAGTTGAAGTCCACAAGTCATAAAAGGGCAATCATTCTCCACTCCTGCTCTAAGTGTTTCTCATTGTTGAACTACAACTACTAGCAACTTAAACCAGCATGGCCAAAGGCAAGGCATGCTACAAGTTGAAGTTTAACAACGCCTTATTCAAACTCACCACCATAAAATCTAGATGTTTTCTGTACCTGGATAATTAGCTGCATGCAAAGTTTGTATAGATGCTGGGTCTTAAGCAGAAATATCATCAAGTATTTGCTTATGCCTTTTCTTTAAAAAAAAATAGAAACTTACCATTCAAGCTCTACTCCCTGTGTTAATCTCCTTTTCCTACATATCACATGTATCCTGATTCTTAACCCTGTCCAATTATTTTCCCCATGCTCACATGTCCCTTATATACACTATATTGCCAAAAGTATTTGCTCACCCATCCAAATAATCAGAACCAGGTGTTCCAATCACTTCCATGGCCACAGGCGTATAAAATCAAGTACCTAGGCATGCAGATTGTTTTTACAAACATTTGTGAAAGAATGGGTCGCTCTCAGGAGCTCAGTGAATTCCAGCGTGGAACTGTGATAGGATGCCACCTGTGCAACAAATCCAGTCAGTTTTTATTTATTTATTCTTCGCATTTCTAAACCGCCCCCTCTCCCAAAAAGGGACTCGGGTTGTGTACAGTCCACACAATAAATAACAGATAAAATACAAATATAACTAGAGCTATAAATATACGTATATATATGTGGAGGAGGTTAAAATTAAGAGTACTGTACAGAAGAATAAATATGGGGCTAAAAGCCCTAAAAACAATTAAAATTAAAACATTAAAACATTACCCTTAAAATAACCAGATGAGAGTATACTACCAGGAGTTCATAGATGTAACATTTATAATTATGCCAGGCCAGCTAAACAGAACAGGTGAGTCTTCAATTTTTGTCGGAAGGAGCGGAAGTCCAAGGTGGTTCTAATGTCATGAAATTTCCTCGCTCCTAAATATTCCACAGTCAACTGTCAGCTGTATTATAAGAACGTGGAAGTGTTTGGGAACAACAGCAACTCAGCCACGAAGTGGTAGGCCACATAAACCCGTCCGACATCAGTGTGTGACCTCACAAATGTGCTTCTGGAAGAATGGTCAAAAATTCCCATAAACACACTTTTAAACCTTGTGGACAGCCTTCCCAGAAGAGTTGAAGCTGTTATAGCTGCAAAGGGTGGACCGACGTCATATTGAACCCTATGGATTAGGAATGGGATGTCACTTACAGTAAGTTCATAAAGGCAGGTGAGCGAATACTTTTGGCAATATAGTGTATCTCCACATGCTTACATTTTTTTTCATTGTTGCATCTGTTTCATTCTTTGGTCATACAATCATTCAATTGTCAATAGTTCATAATATGCTGGGTGGATTCTGACTGTTCTGTCCCTGGAATCTGATGAGATGGATATGGGGGATGCAACGGGTTCAAGGGAGTTGCCCAGGAACAAGCAGCTATATCAATCCCCATGAATGTGCAGCTCCCATCTTCCCAAACCTGCCTTTTCCAGTAGATAGGATGCTCCAATCTTAGTCACTGATTACTGCACTGTATATTGAATATGAGACTGTTCAATCACATTAGAAGCTAAAATGATTCTTAGCCTTTGTTCTTGGCTGCCTCCTCCGTTTAGTGAATAACTGTTGCAAAGAACATGGCATTTGCAAATTTAAGAACTGTATTGGCAGCGAGATTACTAAAGAACGAACTTTCATTATTTTTTTAAAAAAAGATATCCCACAAATATCTGATTTTACTCAAAAGGCTGAATCAGCTACTGTATATGCAACATTAGCCATTCAGGATCAATATATATGGAACTTATTATAGCTGAGTCTACAGTTAGTGCTTACATTTTTCTTGTTCATTTAAACATATTATTATTATAGCAGAGACTCTCTGGCTCCAGTTTCTTACCACAAGAATATATCAATTGATGAACAAGCACACACTATTTTTTTGGTCTATTTATTTTGCACAAATTGAATGCTTTTTGAACTTAATAGCAATCTGTTCATCCTTTGAGGAATAAACTATCCCTCGTGAAAAACAGTAGAGAGGGAGACTACAGATCATAGCAATCTTAGAATAATTTTATTGATTGATTAAAAAAATGTATGTGGCCACCCAACTCACTTTCAGTGACTCTGGGCAACTTACAAGGATAGTAAGTACAAAACTAATAACTCTCCCCCCCCCAACCCCTATATACATAAGCATATAGGAATCTTTAGCCCATAGATGAAAACAGGCTTATAAGGCTTCCACATATAATATAGGACAAGAATGTGAACATTTTTGGCCATGGGATTTCATGCTTTACCTAAAGCATTTTTCCTTCACCCATGTCATTCAGTCACCTTCATTTTCTAATAAGGATAGAGTGGTGAAATTCAAAATTTTTACTACTGGTTCTGTGGATGTGGCTTGGGGGGCTTGACTTGGGGGGCATGGCAGGGGAAGGATATTGCAAAATCCCCATTCCCTCCCCACTCCAGGGGAAGGATATTGCAAAATCTTCATTCCCTCCTCACTCCCAGGAAGGATGCTGCAAAATCTCCATTCCCTCTTCACTCCCGGGGAAGGATGCTGCAAAATCCACATTCCCTCCCCACTCCCGGGGAAGGATGCTGCAAAATCTCCATTCCCTCCTCACTCCCGGGGAAGGATGCTGCAAAATCTCCATTCCCTCCTCACTCCCGGGAAGGATGCTGCAAAATCTCCATTCCCTCCTCACTCCCGGGGAAGGATGCTGCAAAATCCACATTCCCTCCCCACTCCCGGGGAAGGATATTGCAAAATCCCCATTCCCTCCCCACTCCAGGGGAAGGATGCTGCAAAATCCACATTCCCTCTCCACTCCAGGGGAAGGATATTGCAAAATCTTCATTCCCTCCTCACTCCCGGGGAAGGATATTGCAAAATCCCCATTCCCTCCTCACTCCCAGGGAAGGATATTGCAAAATCCACATTCCCTCCCCACTCCAGGGGAAGGATGCTGCAAAATCCACATTCTCTCCCCACTCCAGGGGAAGGATGCTGCAAAATCCACATTCCCTCCCCACTCCAGGGGAAGGATGCTGCAAAATCCACATTCCCTCCCCACTCTAGGGGAAGTCATGCCCACCAAGTCACACCCACCAAGCCAAGCCAAGCCCACCAAGCCACACCTACAGAACCGGTAGTAAAAAAAATTGAATCCCACCACTGACTTAACTGAAAGCAAAATATGCTGTAGGAATGTACAACAAACTGTTCCAAAGACTCAAGAGCACCCCATTCTTCCTGCATCCAATGCCAAGATGGCCCTTCCAAGCTAGGTTTGGGAGGCTTGCGATTCTTTACTTAAATATACATGTGTTGGACTACATATATTTGAGTAGAAGTATGCAGGTAGTCCTTGACTTATGGCCACAATTGAGCCCCTAATTTCTGTTGCTGAGCCTGACTTATATAGTGTATTCTGCCACAAGGGACAGAATAAACTCAACAGGACTTAACATTAAATCTTGTCTCCTTGTCTGAATTACCTAGTGACATAGTAAACCATATAGTTACAAAACAAATTAGTTTTTCATCTCTGATGCTAAGGAGGTCTGGGTCTCTCCAACAGCCAGATGCAAAATGATGTGTCTTTGTGCTTTACAAGGTTTACAAAGTGAGGCCAGAAGTTAGTAGGGAAATAAATGAGCTTCAATGTCGTTATTCAGGTGGCATCATATTTTTTAAAAATATGAGACACTGAACCGTGGCCCCAGGCCTAAATCATCGTGATTCAGTAGTGAATTATCACAGAAGATCATTTTTTTTGTCCTGTGGGAAAATAACCTTTTCTTCCAATTTAGAAAACATCTGCTGATTGGCTAGCTTGGCTAGCTTACATTTTCAACTCCTATTTTGGATGACAACATAACTCTCAGTGCAACACAGAGGCCTTCCCTTTTTGCATTTGTTTTCAATAAGTATCTGCTAACGGTGACTGATACTTCTTCGCCTGCTAAATTTCTCCCCCTGTCCACATAATAATAACACCATCTTCATGGGCTTCCTAAGAATCCTCCAGGGCAAATGACTGAGTCACAATGACTGGACTGACTCACCTCTAAAACACTGAGCAGGCTGCCCAGTCATGCACACGCTCTCACACCCACACATACAACACAAGACACCAGCTAGGATGTTTGTAAGTAATGTTTCCTTGGGCAGAAATTGCCACTTATACTGAGCATCCCCCTTGGACTGTTAAGGGTCACACTCGAATCTAGATTCCCAGATCGTGCTTGTTGTACGCATTTGGATCAGGAGAAAAACTATAAAGCAGAAAGGAGTCCCGGTGGCCAGATACTGATGGAAAAGGAGATCGGTATATCTCTCCCAAATTGAAATACTGCACAATTATTAAGGTACCAAATAAATCATCTTTGCATGATTCAGTTTCAAGGGCATAATAACCGAGCGTGCAGTGCTGATTTAGTTCCTCTGTAGGTCTACCCAATAAAACATATGTGGAGAATATGAAAATATATTATATATTGACAGACGCATAAAAGAGATGGGCACCTGGATTCCAAAAAATAATAATAATAATCATACAAAATCCCCTTCTCCTTGCTTATCTACACTTCATTGTTCCATAATATAAGATTTTACTGTCACCAATTATATATTTTCACATAGTGGCGAGTTCCTAAGTCATGACAAGACTATGTTTTTTTTTCTAAATGAGTGTTTGTTGCTCAGAATGATTGGATTCATTATAACAGAACAGTGGTGGGATCCAAATTTTTTACTACTGGTGCTGGCTTGGTGGGCGTGGCTTGGTGGGCATGGCAGAGGAAGGTTACTGCAAAATCCCCATTTCCTTCCGATCAGCTGGGACTCAGGAGGCAAAGAATAGATGGGGGAATGGCCAATCAGAGGTGGTATTTACCGGTTCTCCGAACTACTCAAAATTTCTGCTCCCGGTTCTCCAGAACAAGTCAAAACCTGCTGAATACCACCTCTGAACAAGAAGCTAAAATTAAACCGAATACATTTTGGGTTTAGTTGCGATGTGAAGTCAGCTATTGCCACGCTCCTACATTACTGATTTTTGTACCATTTTTTCAATCTTTTTTTTTAATATGCCATAGCTCAGCTTAAAATTAAGAATTCATATTGATTCCTTTGTGTACCCTAACTCTTGAGTGTAAGCCAAGCCGGGATTCAGTCTACTGGCTATGCTGTCACATTATATTTAACACAAAGCACCCAACCATATTTTAGATTGGTATATTGGATAAATCCATCTCCTGTGATTAGTTTATGGTTTAATGTGTCATGTACATAAGGTAAAAGTAAACGTTCCCCTCACACATATGTGCTAGTTGTTCCTGACTCTAGGGGGCGGTGCTCATCTTATTATTATTATTTATTGTTATTATTTATTAGCGTTTATATAACGCCCCCTCTCCCGAAAGGGACTCGGGGCGGTGTACAGTCCGTATCAAAATACAACAAATTAAAACATAGTAATAACTACATAAATACGTATATGAGAGGAGGATAAAATATGCCAAACTGTACAGCTAAATAAATAAATCGAAATGTACAAAATTTAAAATCCCAATGTCATATCAGGTTAAATTTAAAAAACTATCCCTCTAAAAACCAGTAAGAATGTGTATGCCAGGAGGTAGACGTTATAAATTATGCCAGACCAGCCAGTCGGAACAGGTGTGTCTTCAGTTTCTGTCGGAAGGAGCGGAGGTCAGTAGTGGTTCTAATGTCGGGGGGGAGGTCATTCCAGAGGGTTGGGCCCATCACAGAGAAGGCCCTACTCCTCGGTGTCGCCCGTTGGCATTGCCTCGTGGACGGCACCAGGAGAAGGCCCTCCCTGTGAGAGCGAATTGGCCGCAGGGATGTATGTGGGAGGATGCGATCCCGCAGGTAACTAGGCCCTATGCCATCTCTGTTTCAAAGCCGAAGAGCCAGCGCTGTCTGAAGATGTCTCTGTGGTCATGTGGCTGGCATGACTAAACGCCGAAGGTGCACGGAGCGCTGTTACCTTCCCACCAAAAGTGGTTCCTATTTTTTTACTTGCATTTTTACATGCTTTCGAATGGTTAGGTTGGCAGAAGTTGGAACGAGTAATAGAAGCTCACCCTGTTATGCGGCACTAGGGATTCGAACCACTGAACTGCCAACCTTTCGATTGACAAGCTCAGTGTCTTAGCCATTGAGCCACTGCGTCCCTGTCATGTACATATCCAAATGTAATTAATAAGTCATAGTTGAGATTAAACATGGGTAAGAATATTGGTGAATGTCTTCCTCCAAATGACATTTTGTAGATATATAGAAATCCTTTCCATTGTTTTTATACCTTATTTACATTTCAGAAAGGTATTGCAAAGAATTGCATAATACCTTTAAAAAGGGGACAAGCCTCAGTTATTGATCAAAATTGCGGTATGGATTTACTTGGGAATAATAAGCCAAGAGATTTGTTTTTATATTTCCCCCCTAGAACAGCATTGTAATATTCTGGAAAACTTCATTCCCCCCCCCCCCCCAACTCGAGAACACAGGCTAAACAAGGCTGAACAAACTCTATTTTCCCAAGCAGGCAACTGAAGATCCATCCTTGACATGCCTTCTCCTCCCCCCTCCCTGGGAAGGGGAGACATCAGTTGCAGCTTTTTGTTTCCTTGTGACTGTAAAGATTAGCCCAAGAATGAAAATAAGGAGTTTAATTTAACGTCCCTCCCCCAAATTACACCAATTACATAAACCCAATTAATTTAATTCATTGGCACCAATGTGCCTTGCATTTTATTTCTTTTGGGTCATCCCCCCATTCATATGTTGATGCTCAATTTGCTTAGTTACTCTTGAATGTTGGAAAAGCAAATCATCTGTGCTGATTAGATAAAACTTTACGACAAATGGGAGGACATTTCTTACAGGCAGAAGTCGGTGATTTTGTGGCAAGCTTTATGAGCTCCTGCTTTGTCCAAAACCAACAAGGTTACACCAGGAGCAATTGATTTTGTTTATTCTAGAGAATCTTAGAAAAACAGCTGTTTTGATCCAGGGAAAAGCAACGGAGAATAAATGGGGATAAACACCAGGAGTCATTTCTTTTCTAAATGACTCGTAAACTGTCTTCTTAAAAGATAAAATAATAACATTGACATTTAACTATTCTGTATAATTTGATATATAACATGATGTACAATACTTGTCACATAGAGTCGCTACTATGGTTCTTGCAAATCTATGTTGAGGTTGGGAGTTGAGATATCTTTGCTTCAGTCTTAATTTCTGGCAATTTCATGCACAGATCTATGCAATTTTCTTCGCAGGACTGGGAGGAAACTGATTGCCGTTACTTTTTTCAAGAATATATTTCTACTTGCTAGAAATAAGACAAGAGAGAAAATTAGAATTCAGGTTTCCCTGCTCCTACAACCAGGATTGGTTGTACACTAAGCTGGCCATTTTATATTGAAAGTTAACTATAAAGCTTCGATTTGAGTAGTGTCGACTTTTAACATAGATACTCCAGGAGAATCTTTCCCCATCCTGATCCTTTTCCTAAAGTATCCATCCACCTGGATGTCTATGTCTTCTTCTTCTTCTTCTTCTTCTTCTTCTTCTTCTTCTTCTTCTTCTTCTTCTTCTTCTTCTTCTTCTTCTTCTTCCTCCTCCTCCTCCTCCTCCTCCTCCTCCTCCTCCTCTTTCCTTCCATTTTCTCCAGCATCACTGACCTTTCCAGGGATGTGTGTTTTCACCTGTTCCTTTAGTTTCTTTTCAGGACTCTAACAGCAAAGTTCAAAGGTGTTGAAACTTCTTCTACCCTGCTTCTTCAAAAATCCAACTTGTGATAAACCTGTCACCATATCTTCCTGGTTTGCTGGTGAATGCATAGACTGAAAGGTATCCGATAAAAGGAGGCTCATAAAAAAGCCCTACCTTTTGCCTATAAATCCTCAAAGATTCCAGGGGAAAAGAAAGCGGTTAGAGTTAGGATAGGGTTAGGATTAGGGTTGGGGGTAAGGGTAGTTTAAGGGTTAGCATTAGCGTACGTTTAGGTTTAATAACCCTAACCATAACCTGGTAGGGATAGGGTGTGGGTTTGGGTTAAGGTAGGGTAGGATTAAGGTTAAGGTTATGGTAGGTTTTAGGTTAGGGTTAGGGTTAGAGTTAGAGTTAGAGTAAAAGGCCTCCAAAGTTCATTCCAACTCTATAACACTAGGTGAGATTTTGTTGGTATAGTTTGCTTATTGAAATTTATGCTTGGCTGCAGACGAAGGCTGAGAAAGCACAGCCTGTTTTGTAGGGATAATTTTAAGGAAGCCCTTTCAGAGGGTCTTGTACCAGCTTATACAGTAATGAAATTTGGAAGTGCCAAGCAGAGGTGGGCAGTGTACAGTATACATTTGATTAAGGTCCCACTGGTCTTTTTGCTCTATTGTTTTGGTTTCTGCCGCTATAAAGAATGTCCCCGTCTTCCTTTGAATTTTACGTCCCCTCCTCTCTCTCTCTCTTTTCCCCAAATGGCTTTTTTTTTGCATAGAAAGGATTTCTATTTAAAGCCAAAACGTGCAGAACTTGTTCAAAGCCTCTTGCCAAAGAGCTACCCGGGACAGTAGCCAGAAAGCGTGGCCAACATTGAGAGGATGCTGGTACTTTTTCTCTTCATGCAAATGAGAGATTAGGAAACCTGCAAGGAGATCTTGTGGGGAAAAAATAATAAAAGGTAGGAGGGGATAATGTTGGCAGGGCTTTTAAAGTAACTCTGGGAATTTCTTTTGTAATTTTTTTCTAAAGCACCAATGTGTTTCTTTCTCAATAAGGCTATTTAGGTAGGCTTAAAGTGGTTAAGGTGTCTGGCTCTTTGTGAGTTCTTGTTTTTTTTCCAGAGGACCAGGAAGCTGCAGGGAACCAGCTCGAGCCGCCTAGGATCAAATAGCATCAGGCATCACTTTACCAAGATTGAATCTGCCCACCTGGTACAAACTTCCTGCTCTGAATTCCCCTCCTCCCAACCAGGAAAATGTGAGGAGCCCTGATTAAAATGTTTCACTTGTAGTCCTTTTTTTGCTCCAGGACTTTCACGTGGCTAATTCCATCAGAGCATTTTGGAAGGCTGTTATAACAATTCCACTGGCATGTTTGTCAATCTGAGATGAGATTGCTTTGTGGTGCCCTCTTGTTGGCGGTGGGGTATTGTTTCCTATTATGGTTTTGGTTTTGTTGCCCCTCCCTTCTCGTATTTAGGAGAGGGAAAAGAATGTATACTGCCCAGGCTCTATAGATTTTGGCAGGTTACAAACACTGGGGATGAATAAATAAGTCTGAGACTTATGAAAGCTCCTACAGCAGCTGTTCAGATCCATTTGGTCTAAAAAGAGAGAATTTGAGTCGTATCTGAAACCTGAACCAGAACTGATTTATAATGCTGAAACTAAGGGGAAAAGTTGAATGATGATCTACTATAATCCACCTCAAGAGCGGAGTGGTTAGAATGCAGTACTGCAGGCTACTTCTGCTAACTGCTGCTTGCAATTTGGCAGATCGAATCTCACCAGCTCAAGGTTGACTCAGCCTTCCATCCTTTCAAGGCAGTTTGTTCTGGAACTTTGTTGTTGTTGTTGTTGTTGTTGCATACTTGTGTCCGACCCATCGCGAATCCATGGACAATGTTCCTCCAAACCTTCCTGTCCTCTACCATCCTCTGGAGTCCATTTAAGCTCACGCCTACTTCTTCGGTGACTCCATCCAGCCACCTCATTCTCTGTCTTCTTTTGCCCTCAATCTTTCCCAGCATTAGGCTCTTCTTCAGTGAGTCTTTACTTCTCATTAGGTGGCCAAAATATTTTGAGTTTCATCTTCAGGCCTTCTAAAGAGCAGTCAAGGTTGTTCTCCTTTAGGACTGACTGGTTTGATCACCTTGCAGTCCAAGGGACTCACAGGAATCTTCTCCAGCAACATAGTTCAAAGGCCTCAATTCTTTGGTGCTCAGCCTTTCTTATAGTCCAATCTTCACAGCCATACATTGCAACTGGGAAACCCATAGCCTTGACTGTATGCACTTTTGTTGGCGGGGTTATGTCTTTGCTTTTTAGTACTTCTAGTTGGTTCTGAATCCCCAGGCCAGCCAAAATACAACTGAGAAGTGACAAGCCACTTTCCCCCTCCCAAAATGGGAGAAATCTTTCTACTCGGAAATTACGGCTTGACAACTGCTCACTGTGTTTTGCTGTGAATCCTATCAAGGATGAAATTATGAATCTTAACTGTGTTCTCCCCATACATATCCGAAAAATTATTAATGGAAGGCTCTCCTGGCATTTATAGCAAAAGTCATTTCATATCATCATGTTACAATTAAGAGTTTTGAATTATTAAAGCATCTTATTACAGCAATGAGGTTGAAAGTGGCTGCTTTCTCTTCTCTTCTCTTCTCCTTAACCAATGTAAATGATATTAGTTCTCACTCAGCCAGTTTAAACTCAACAAATCTGCATCTCTCCAGGAAACCTGTACAGCTTACATAATTGAACCATAAAGGCCTGTCATAGGTTGACGTTGAAGTGGTGTGTGTGTGTGTGAGAGAGAGTGTACACGAGAGAGTGTGTTTCTGACACTCCAATGAATAATGATTAGTGAAGCAGGTTTCATAGCTACAATACATAGGAGATTAATTTACAGGTCAGGAGAGATTATATTAGAAGGACAGGCAAAGCCTAACACCTAGTTAAGTACGTATATCTTAACAGAAAAAATGTCAAAAGCCACATGCTCTGTCCATGTGTGATAGAAAGAAGGCAGAAGGCAGAGACCAGATTAGCAGGCTGGTAAGTAAGGAACATGCAGAGTGACAGAGAGCAAAGAACATATCTTTAAATATTATCCACTTCTTCCTTCCTTCCCCCTCGTGGTCAGTAGTTACACACTGTGGAATGGTCAGTGCTATTTGATTTGGGCCTCCAAATAAATGCTTCATTACAAAGGGACTACATTTAAGTAGGTATCAATAAATAGCAAAGCCTGCAGTCTAAATGACACAGTTAATTGAAATGAATGACCATGACTTTAAACACAAGGAACTCATAGTTATCATAGAGCTTGTCAGTAAGTAATAAACTGAATGTGGAATTCATCTAGTCATTTAATTTGTGCAGTTCTTGGTTTGAGGCCTAGGCTGACTGAAGATTACTGTTTCCATCATACCACACTGTTATAACAGGAACTTAGAGAGATGAGTTTGCATTCACTACCACTGGGTTGTTTTTAGAATAATTTGCTTGGGGCCTTTTAAATGAAAAGATGAATGGTTCGTGGATTGTCAAGAGACAGGCTTCCCATGTTCGTCTGGTGCCATGATCAGATTTCGTCCCCAAATTGTTTTAAGATTCGTGCATCCCATCATTGGATACTCAACCTTAGTGTCACAAAATGGAAGAAATACAAAAAGACTGAAACCACAGTTACACAAGACAAATTGACCATGTAATGCTTTGTTCTGCCAACTCTCCATTCTTGATTTTATCACATCTTTTCTGTATTCTTGTTTCGTCTGTTGGGCCTTCAATAGATTTTTGTTCTTTACTTCGATTAATAGATGTTCTTGACTTTCTTTTAAATAACCAGCCAGTGCATGTTTTTCTTCTTCAACTATTTGCTTCACTTGTAATAATCCTCTGCCACCTGATTTTCGGGGCAGGTATAGTCTATCAGTGTCACCGCGTGGATGTAAACTGTAGTGCATTGTCATTAGTTTCCTGGTTTTTCGGTCCAAAATGTCCAAATCAGCTTGTGTCCAGTTAACTATACCAGCTGTGTATCTTATAACTGGTATTGCCCAGGTATTTATGGCCTTGATTGTATTTCCACCATTTAATTTAGATTTCAAAATTTTCCTAACTCTGTTGGTGTACTCTCTCCTGACAATAGTTTTTACTTCTCCATGTTTGATGTTATCCAACTGCAAAATGCCTAAGTATTTGTAGGTTTCATTTTTGTTGCATTTAATTAGTTGGCCATTGGGCATTTCAATTCCCTCGCATGTAGTGATTTTGCCCCTTTTTTATGGATACAGTGGTGCATTATTATTATTATTATTATTATTATTATTATTATTATTATTATTATTATTATTATTATTATTATTATTGTATCACAGCGGCCAGTTGATTCGCCGGATTTGGCATTGATTACTAGTCGGGCCCCACCCAGGGGCCTAGGACGTCGTAACGTATTTTCTTAATATAAGTGCAGATCCAAGCAGTGCAGCTTTTTGCATTTGACTGATGGTGATTTTGTCAAGTTTTAACTGTTTTAAATGTAATTCCAGTGCTTTTGGAATAGCACCCAGTGTGCCGATTACCACTGGAATTACCACTGCTGGTTTGTGCCATAATCGTTGGATTTCAATTTTTAAGTCCTGGTATTTCGCGACTTTTTCATGTTCCTTCTCCTCAACCCTGCTATCACCTGGTATTGCGATGTCAATGATTGTAACCTTCTTTTTCTCAACCAGTGTGATGTCTGCTGTGTTATGCGCTAGTATTTTGTCTGTTTGTATACGAAAATCCCACAGGATCTTGACCATCTGATTTTCGGTGACTTTTTCAGGCTTATGTTCCCACCAGTTTGTTGTTGTTTTAATATTATAATTTTTGCACAAATTCCAGTGGATCATTTGTGCTACTGAATTGTGCCGCATTTTATAGTCAGTCTGCGCGATTTTTTTACAGCAGCTGAGTATGTGGTCAACAGTTTCATCAACTTCTTTGCAGAGTCTGCATTTGGCATCATCAGAGGATTTTTCGATTTTGGTCTTAATGGCATTTGTGCGGATAGCTTGTTCTTGCGCACCCAGGATTAGTGACTCTGTTTCTTTCTTTAATGTACCTGCTGTTAACCATAACCAAGTTTTTTCACTGTCCACTTTATCTTTTATTTTTTCCAGAAATTGGCCATGCAATGCTTTGTTCTGCCAACTCTCCATTCTTAATTTTATCACATCTTTTTTGTATTCTTGTTTCGTCTGTTGGGCCTTCAATAGATTTTTGTTCTTTACTTCGATTAATAGATGTTCTTGACTTTCTTTTAAATAATCAGCCAGTGCATGTTTTTCTTCTTCAACTATTTGCTTCACTTGTAATAATCCTCTGCCACCTGATTTTCGGGGCAGGTATAGTCTATCAATATCACCACGTGGATGTAAACTGTAGTGCATTGTCATTAGTTTCCTGGTTTTTCGGTCTAAAATGTCCAAATCAGCTTGTGTCCAGTTAACTATACCAGCTGTGTATCTTATAACTGGTATTGCCCAGGTGTTTATGGCCTTGATTGTATTTCCACCATTCAATTTAGATTTCAAAATTTTCCTAACTCTGTTGGTGTACTCTCCCCTGACAATAGTTTTTACTTCTCCATGCTTGATGTTATCCAACTGCAGAATGCCTAAGTATTTGTAGGCTTCATTTTCGTTGCATTTAATTAGTCGGCCATTGGGCATTTCAATTCCCTCACACGCAGTGATTTTGCCCCTTTTTATGGATACAGTGGCACATTTTTCCATGCCAAACTTCATTGAAATATCGGTGCTGAATACTCGGACTGTGTTTGTCAATGATTGGATTTCTATTTCTGACTTTCCATAGAGTTTCAAATCATCCATATATAATAAATGCGAAATTTTTTCGGCTTCTTTGGCTGTTTGGTAGCCTAATTTCATTTTTTTAAAGATTACTGATAGTGGGATCATCGCGATGATGAAGAGAAGAGGTGAAAGTGATCACCCTGGAAAATTCCTCGCTTGATATTAACCATTCCGTAGTTCTCATTCCCTACTGCCAACTCGGTTCTCCATTGTTTCATTGCCTTTTCAGTAAAGGATGTAATATTTTTGCTAATGCCAGTTGTTTCTAAGCATTTTATGATCCAACTATGTGGCAATGAGTCAAATGCCTTTTTGTAATCAATCCAGACCATATTCAAGTTCGTTTTTCTGTTCTTACAATTTTCTAATATCATTTTATCAATTAGGAGCTGATCTTTTGTGCCCCTGCTCCTTCTTTTGTTGCCTTTCTGCTCTACTGGCAAGATGTTGTTTGTTTCCAAATAATCCATAATGTTATCTGCAATAATGCCTGTGAGTAATTTGAAGGTTGTTGGCAAGCATGTTATTGGTCTGTAGTTTTCAGGTATTGTTCCTTTAGTTGCATCTTTCTGAATCAAGTATGCTTTTCCAGTTGTCAACCATTCATCAATTTGGCCATTTTGTAAAATCTCATTCAGTTGCCTGGCCAATATTGCATGTAAACTGGTCAGATATTTGAGCCAGAAACCATGTAATTGGTCCTTTCCAGGTGATGTCCAATTATTTACTTTTTTTACTCGATTTTTGACCATCTGAGTTGTTATTTCTAATACTTGCATTTGTTTGTTGCCAATGCTTTTCTCAAAGTCATGTATCCATTTTGCTTCCTTATTGTAGTCCTTTGCATTTTCCCACAATTCTTTCCAGAATTCAACTGTGGCCTGCTTTTCTGGTTTTTGACTTTTGGTGTCACAAAATAATAATAATAATAATAATAATAATAATAATAATAATAATAATAATAATAATAATAATAATAATAATAATTATTATTATTATTATTATTATTATTATTATTATTATTATTATTATTATTATTATTATTATTATGTTAATCTTTGGTGAGATTCACAGCCTTTGGGGCTCTTTGATAGCTCAACAGCTTGAGTCCTAACAAGGACCTAGGAACTGTTAAGGTAACGTCAGAGGATATAAGTTGTTCCAAGTAGGGTGGTTTTTTGTAGTCAGAATGTTCAAGTCAGGTAAAGTTGTTGTTGTTGTTGTTGCTGTTATCATCATCATCATCATCATCATCATCATCATCATTATTTGCAATCATGAGGCCTCCTTGAACACCTGGACCTGAATTAGCCTGTTCATCTGCTTCCCGTAAACTGATTGTTGCAGACTACACGCATGCAAATGCACGTATACTAATTAAATTTGGCCATGGTAGTAAGCCTGAATGCCAGAGCTAAATCCACAGATTAATTGCTGAGTGCACCACAGTAATTCTCAAGGATTAGTCTTCTCATGCTTCAGTTCAGATGATTTATATAATCCGTTCAGTTTTCACTTAGAGGGCTCAAATCCTTATCTTCTATCTCTTACTTCTTCTCGCTTCTTCCACCATATATTATAAAAACATCAGGATGGCAGCCACAATTGTGTAATCATAGCCCCACCTGTTTATACACGTATTGCATGCTCCTGGATGTGTGTTTGTGTGTACTTGCAGGCCTGAGTCTAGAAATTACCATGATTACATTTTTTTTTTAACTTCCTGAGATTCCAAGGGAACATCATGTTATTTCTACTACTTTTCATTTACACAATGTCCCGTAGTCTCTCCAGAAATATCAGATTTAGGGAATATAATCGTATCACTCATAAACAAATAAGGAATTTCAGCCTTCCAAAGATAAAAACACCAAAGGAGAAGAAAGCAGACCTAGCAAACAGAAGCTGGCCCAGAAATGGAATATACTTTAGGGATGATTACTTTGGAAAATTGGCATAGCAATATTATGATAATGGGTTAAAGCGCCAGAAAAGCTGACATGATTGCCAAGCTATCAGCATTTTATTGAGTTAAAGAAAGATGTGTGTGTGCATTTCTTAAAAAGACAAATTTCTCTCTCCCTTCTGTTTCCGCTTTACGTAACAATAATAATTTGCTACTGACCCTTTTCTCCTCCTACTTTTACATTTTATTGCTTACTTGTGTTCCTCCCTGATAGGGTACTTTTATACATTTTGCGGAGTTTACACTACTTTGCTTTCAAGGATTTCTTGCACCCATGATAAAATGCAGGCCTAACTTGACTATTAGAAATGAACTTTCCTTCTAGTTTCTTGTTTGACCTTAGCTTTGTTGCTCAGCTTTGAACTTTGAAGCTTTCCAAATGAACTGTGGCTTCATGAGAGCAGGAATATCTTTAAATCCTAAAGAGACAAGGAACTGCAGTCTGTTGGTCATTCGCAATCAGTCAAGGACGGAGAAGGGCCAAGGAGGGCAGGAAATGCAAACAGCTGCTTTTCCAGTGTTGGGGCCAGAGGAGAGAGGAGACCAAAGCACAGTATGGCACAGCGCCAATGAGCTCAGCCGTTGTGGTAGATGATGAGGTCATTGGTAATAAATACTAGGACCATCTGTTGCTGTCTTCTGTTCCTTCTCCCTCAGTATCAAACAGAGTCAATGCAAACAAAACAAAGCTAGCTTATAATGATAGGACTCAGCTTAAGGGAGGTGCTCAGACCTACAATGGGCATTATCTTTTGCTAGATTCCATGTAGCACTTGCAAATGGGGAACACATTTGTGGTTCCTAGGGCAAGACCTTTATATTTATTTATCTATCAATCAATCACATTTTGAAACCATCCATCTCCCCCCACAGAGGGACTCTGGGCAGTGACATGAATGAAATACATGACACCGTATTGGCTCCAAGTATATGTGTCACAGTGTTACTTGGGAGACTACCCATGATCTGCTGGATGTGGTAGACAGGAATCCAGCCTTCTTTCTTCCTGCCCAGTTGACCATCTGTTGGTTAGAGAATCCTGCACTGATCCCAACAAAGAGCTGGTGGAATGGAATGGAACAGAATTATTGGCCAAGTGTGATTGGACACACAAGGAGTTTTGTCTCCGGTACATAAGCTCTCAGTGTACATACAAACAACAAAGTGATAAATCAGAAATCATAGGATGCAATCATAATTGATAAGATATAACCAACAAAGTGAAAGTCATAAGTTACCAATAGGAGGTAATTTCATATTCCGGGAGATTATAGAACCCAGAAAGTATTGATTTGAACTATTGAACAAAATATTGGTTCAAAGTTGCTCTCTTGTTGCTTTTATGATTGTTTTATTGAAATGCCTGTTCATGGAAATCTTCGCTTTAATAAGGGATCTCATCTGCAAGTCAGACATTCCTTGAATTGACCTTTTTAGGATGTAGTGCGTTTGCATTTGATTTTGAAAATAAATATGAATCCTCAGTCATCCCTAAGGAATTATAGCAACAGAGGACACAGAGTCAGTCAGCTGCCCAGTTTATTTGAGAAGCAAAAAGAGGATTCCTCAAACCCATATCTTTTCTTAAGGCTCTTTCCCAAGTTTGTGGGCTTCCCTTGATTTTATCTTTTAATTCATATAGCCTTTAGGATTTTTCCTTGGATGTCTAGGATTCCTTTGCTTTTTTCTATGAGGGCTCACAAAGAGTTCCATGGCCCTCTTCCACAAGCAATGCAAATGGAAGCATCTTGTATTATCTAGATAGGTAATGTTCCCATCAATTCAGCAAGCTTTGTTCATACTGTCCTACTCCTTTGATTACTTATTTCCACCACTATGTTATTCACAATTACTTACCAATACTACTCTAGTTCACAACCGTCAGGAGAGGGAAATCAGGTAGTGGGGTTTTTTCCTCCTAAAAGATGGTTTTTTAAATCTAATATTCGGCCCAATTTGGTAGCTGTTGTTTTTCTCTAAAAACATACCCAGTTGCTAAGTAACTGTAGCAGGAGTACTGAAATTATGCATATACGTTCGATGTTATTGTTGCCCTCACTTTATTTTTAAATAAAGGTACGTGTATGTTAAAAATAATTTCAGAGTTAATCCACCGGGTGTTCTAATGCCATTGTTTGCTCTGACAACATTATCCAGCTTAGACTTTGGAACTGTTTTCATTGCATCGCTGCACACAACCACCCCCACCTGACTTTTCATGGTGTATCTCTCAATTAAAACATGACACCCTATTGATATGCTTGTTAGATTCCCCATTCTCCCTGTGAAAATTTTCCTGTGCCCTTGAGAGCTGCATGGTAGATAGACACAGGAAGACCTCTTTGTCCCTAGCATGGGATTCTACATTTGTTAACATTTTCCTTGCAGTGGAAGTTGTTTAAAATCAGGAATCCTGTTCGAAAAAGATGACAGTCTCCTACTTGGGAGATTTTTAAATAGCATTAGCTCTTCAATTGGGCAGGTTTTGGCACTGCCTAAAATGGCTGAGACTAGAGGCTACGGAGAAGACAAGAACTAGAGCAATATAGTATGCCCTAGGCTTCTCATATATGGGGAAAGTGAGTTCTTCATTGCAAGCCTTCAAAATTCAGCCATTGATTTGTTCATCTTTTGTAAGGTAAAGGTTCCCCTTGCACATATGTGCTAGTCGTTCCTGACTCTAGGGGGCGGTGCTCATCTCCGTTTCAAAGCTGAAGAGCCAGCGCTGTCCGAAGACGTCTCCGTGGTCATGTGGCCGGCATGGCTAAACGCTAAAGATGCACGGAACGCTGTTACCTTCCCACCAAAAGTGGTTCCTATTTTTCTACTTGTATTTTTACATGCTTTTGAACTGCTAGGTTGACAGCAGCTGGGACAAGTAACGGGTGCTCACTCCATTACGCAGCACTATGGGTTCGAACCGCTGAACTGCTGTCTTTTCTGATCAACAAGCTCAGCGTCTTAGCCACTGATCCCTATCTTTCGTATGAGGAAAGAAAAGAGCTATGGCCTTGGACTCTGCCTCTGGAAACAAAACCCTGTGGATTGTCCTGCTTCCCTACAGGTTTGAGATTGAGTTTTGATTAAATGTATCCCTGAAGGCAGACAACAACCATGTTGCCCACTAATGGTCCTGACACTCCCGGCCTTCCAGAAGGCTGTGAAGACCTGGTTTCCCACCAGGTGTTGGACCAAGACACTAAACACATGCATGCCTTAGCTCTGAGTTGATACGCAGTAACTTGGTTAGTCCCCGAGTTAAGAATGAGTTCTGTTCTCTAACTCTCTCTTTAACCCAAATTTTGTATGTCAGTTGGAACTTGCTTTAGTTCCCGGACTGCCTATTACTAAAATGGTGGATGGTATGAACCTTTCTTAAGCCGATAAAGTACTGAAGCTGCGCAATGCTTTCGGGAACCGCTGAAAACTGAAGAAAGCAGGCTGTATATTACAAACATGGGACTTTAGGGGTTCCTGAAAACAATGTGCTGCTTCAGCACTTCATCAGCTCAAGGAAGAAGAATGTCATCCACCATTTTTAGTAATAGGCAGCTGGATTGTATCTGGGGGTTGCCATTAAGTTGCACATTCTTAACTTCGGGACTGCCTGCATTGTGTCATGGATACTTTAACTGTTTTCTTGCTGCATGTTGACTGGAGGCTTTATTACATTAGAGCAGTGTTTTTCAACCTTGGCAACTTGAAGATGTCCGGACTTCAACTCCCAGAATTCCCCAGCCAGCAAATGCTGGCTGGGGAATTCTGGGAGTTGAAGTCCGGACATCTTCAAGTTGCCAAGGTTGAAAAACACTGCATTAGAGGCTTATTAGCCATCCAGTTTTGTGTAAGGTAGGGGAGCCATATACATTTTCCAAGTAAATAAATGCATTCATTCTACACATTTTACCCACAAGGGCAGTGGTGGGTTCCTACCGATTCGCCCCAGTTCGGTTGAACTGGTAGTAGCTTGGTGAACTGGGTCGCTGGAACTGGCAGCGCCCCAGGCCTGCTCTGCCCCCGAACCAGTTCTCCCAGGGGCGCCATAAGTGCTGCCACCTTGTTTTTTGCTTCTGCACATGCGCAGAGCAATTTGAGCTGTAGTGTGCGAGCACCTGCGGCGTGCCACGGAGCAAACCGGCAGTAGTCTTTGCTAGAACCCACCCCTGCACAAGGGGTATCCAACTGTGTTGTGGGTTGTCAGCTTCAATGCTGAAATGTAATCTGCACCACTGTTCAGTTAGTATATTTAATTTGGCATAGGCAAAATAATGCTAACATTGGAATTATGTTCCAACCAGTCTTTTCTATAGTAAATAGTATCTTAAAGAGCTCCGTTTTAATGCTGGGTTCATATTTAATTTGCTGTAATTTCTGTCTTCCAGGAGAGAGAAAATTATTCTTTTAAAAATAAGGGTTTCATTTGAATTAGAGGAGATGAACCTTGCAACAATATCAGTTCGTGGTGAATTTTGTCTTTGAGTGCCCACAATGTAATACTTTGCCTGCATAAGCTTGAAAAGGTCAAAATTTGATTTAACAAAATTAATCTTTCAAGAATATAAGATCTGTTCTTTAAAGTTTAACATTAGCACTCTCTGGGAAAATGGATGTGTAGGGCATTGATAATGAGCTCTTTAACATGCAGGTCATAAATCTGAGCACATGCTATGCAGCCATCCAAGAAGTCCTCTCTAATGGCCTTTGTGTTATCTCTTTGGATTGATGCATCAGAAGATCCTGATCGGCAGGATATCATGGTAGAGAATGCCAGAACCGCAGCCTCTGGGTTAGAAAAGAAACAGGCAGGGGTGGGCTTCAAACATTTTAGCAATGGGCTCTCTGCTGGATTGCTGGGTGGTATGGCCATTGTGGCTGTGGCCTAGTCAGCTTCCTGCACCACGGCAGGGCTGTGTTTTCACCCTTCCCGGATTCCAGAGACTCTCTAGAGGCCAAGAACGGGCCCATTTCCAGCCTTGCAGAACTTCCAGAGGCCTGTTTTTCACCCTCCCTGGGCTCCGGAGGCTTTTTTTGAGCTTCCGGGAGGGTGAAAATGACCTCCCCCACGCTCCAGAGGCTCCCTGGGGGCCAGAAATGGGCCCATTTCTGGCCTTCCGGAGCCTCTGGGAGGCCCATTTTTCACCCTCCCCATGCCTCCGCGTGGCTCTGCACTTACCTGGCATCCAAAATAGGCCATGTGGAGACTCCTGAGAGGGTGGGGGTGGGTGGGCTAGGAGTGGGATTTGGGGATTTGCCAAACCGCACAGAATCGTTGCTAGAGGATGGCCCAAACCCAGGCAAACCCAGAGCAGCCCCACTTCTAGAAATAGGGCAACTTTAGCGCTATCAAGACCGCTCGTGATCTTTAACTCCATTGCACATCTGTGGTCCTGGCAAAAATGGATTTGCTATTATGGCATCAAGGTAGCTGCCTTTCCACAAGAGACTTCTGTTTTTTTTAATCTTATACTTCCTGCCTTTTGTATCTTATACTGTGGGGGGCAAGCACGTTTCTCGCTGATGTGTGGGAGCTTACTTCCTTGTTAGAAACAGCAGAGAGGGTTCAAGGATGAAGTTTGTGTGTCCTAGTTGACACTTTCCCATCCCTTGGAGGCCTCACCCAAGGGAAAGAGTTCCCTCTTCATACCCCCACCCCCTTGTGATTTAATAGTAGGGTAGCAAGCCAGGGAGAGTACAGATTGCTGGAGGGATGCATGTACAATAAAAGGCAGGTGTGTACACACACACACACACACACACTTGGCCACCTTGAAAGTGCAAGAACACCACCTGCCAACCCACAGAATTTTTTTCCCTTAATTTTTTTCTCTTTTGAAAGGATTCTCAAGCAATTCCCTTTCATCAAAGAAAAAAGTATGCAAGAAAACATCAAAGCATTGGACATTCTGCTGAGAACAGAACCACTCTCAGCTTTGGTGTGCCGTGAACAGGGGTGGGTTCCTGCCAGTTCTAACCTCTTCTATAGAAGAGGTTCCACAAATCTACAGTGCCGTTTAGAACCAGTTCCAGCTCCCTCCCCCCGCCCATCCGCACATCATCAAGATGAAAAGCGAGCGGAGGAATTCTGGGAGTTGAAGTCCACAAGTCTTAAAGCTGTCAAGTTTGAACACCCCTGGGTTTTTTTTTCTAAAGAGTTAGTTGTGCAAGGGTCTTGCAACTTGACAGCTTTAAGACTTGCGTGCTTCAAATGCCAGAGTTTCTGAGCCAACATTTTGGTTGCTAAGCAAGAGCATTGTTAAGTGAGTTTCACCACATTTTACAAGTTGGCCACGCCCACCCAGTCACATGACTGCCAAGCCACTCCCACTCGGTCACATGGCCGGCAAGTCACTCCCACCTGGTCACGTGGCTGGCAAGCCACTCCCATCCAGTCACATGGCCGGCAAGCCACTCCCACAAAGCAGGCCATACCTACAGAAGAGGTTCTTAAAATTTTTGAAACCCACCACTGGCCGTGAACTATCCATCGCACCTCCACCTCCCTTTCTCTTATGATCAGAACCAACCCCACTTTCCTGAATTAGAATCCGGCTCACTTTTTAGTCCCGTCTCTTCAATAACAGAAGCAATCTTATTATGGATGGCAGCCAACACTGATGTAGCAGACAATGAATTGCGAAGCTGTCTTTTTCAAGATCAGCAGCTTGGAGCGGATGCTCTCAAATGATTTTTCTGAAAGAAGGGATGCCTGCCGTGATTGGCGTGCTAAATATAAAAGATAGTTATTATCTTCTTTGGAGTTGTCATTTCCCGGAATAAGAAGCAATCCTGTATGACAAATTATGTCAGGCCAATCCTGTAGAAATATTGTTAATTGTCAGCCCATTGTTGCAGACGGGGTCTGGTATATTCCACTTGTGTCTGCTGGTTTATTTGTTTGACTTGACCTAAATGGCCACTCGTCTCAAGCAGACGGTTCTTCTACTGCTTTTGTTTTTAATTTATGGAATGCCATCTGTCCCAAAATACCATATCATGTTGATACTATATCAATCAATCAGAATAGAACTGGGTGGGACCTTGGAGGTCTTCTAATCCAACCCTCTGATCTAGCAGATCCTATACCATTTCAGACAGACTATTCAATCTCTTCTGAAAAACCTCCAGTGATGGACAGTGGTGGGATTCAAGCCACGCCCACAGAACGTCTGGTTCTGTGGGCGTGGCTTGGTAGGCTTGGCTTGGTGGGTGTGACTTGGTGGGCGTGGCTTGGGGCAGGGGAAGGATACTATAAAATCTCCATTCCCTCCCCACTCCCGGGGAAGGTTACTGCAAAATCCCCATTTCCTCCCAATCTGGGACTCGGGAGGGAGAGAATGGATAGGGGTGGGGCCAATCAGAGGTGGTATTTATCGGTTCTCAGAACTACTCAAAATTTCCGCTTCCGGTTCTCCAGAACTGGACAGAACCTGCTGAATGCCACCTCTGGTGATGGAGTACCCACGATTTCTGGAGGCAAGCTTTTCCACTGGTTCATTGTTCTCCCTATTAAGAAGTTTCTTCTTAATTCCAGATTGCTTCTCTCCTTGATTAGTTTCCATCCATTGTTTCTCATCTTGCTTTGGAAATATTTGTGGCAGCCCCCCAAATATGGCAACACTTCTATCATGTATCCTAGGCCCACTCACCAGTCTTGCAACCCAAATTCATTCAGGCTTGGTTTTAATTCTGGGGAGGACGACTCTGCTTCCTGCGATGAAATGGCTTTTAATGCACTTCAGGAAAGCTAACGCTAAGATACATGGATTTGTCTTTCAAGTGTCCCAAGACATTTGAGTGTATGGGACGCAGTAGATTAACACACTTATTTTGCTGGAGCCTAGCTGGAACTGTAATGTAGCCTGTGTATATGTCACTGATGAGTTCCTACCGATTTGGCCGAAGCGGTAGTGGTTTGGTGGCCTGGGTCGCTGGAACCAGCAGTGACCCAGGCCTGCCATGCCCCTGAACCAGTTCTCCAGGCAGAACCTTAAGCGCTGCTATCTTGTTTTTTGCTTCTGTGCATGCGCAGAACAATTTTTATTGTACTGTGCATGTGCGTGCACAAAGCATCCATGGGTGTACCGGCAGTAGTGACTGCTGGAACCCACACCTGGGGTGCATGTGTATGTATGTATGTATGTATGTATGTATGTATGTATGTATGTATGTATGTATTGTAGCTATAATAGTGCTGTGCACAGTTCAACATTGATTAGAAGAAGAGTGCTTCAGGTCTTGTGTGGGCGCAACAGCTCTCTGCTGCTCATTAAAGTGCTTATTGTTGCGTCTATGCTGTAGCTGCTTTAAGTGTCAATCACATTCACAGGAGGTCTGAAGCACATTTTCCTAAACAAATTCAAACTGTGTAAAGCCTGAGATATTTCCTTTTTTAAAAAAAAGACTCTTTATATCCACCTGTGTGAAAGCCAGTTTCCAGGTGGTCATAGGGAAACAAACTGACAGAAGATTTGTGGATTATCGAAATGAGACATGGGGGGAACAGTCCCTCCTGCCCCTAAAAGAGGGATTTCTAGCCAGTCCCATCATGTGGGCAGGAGAAAGAGACACTGGTCTTGTTCATGGTATCCAGAAGTAAGAAAAGGGACAATTTGAAGGAGGTTCTCAGATGCTCATGCAAATTGAGACATTAAAAGAACAAGAGACAGGGAAAAATCAGCCCTCCCACCAATGGTGGGATTCAAATTTTTTTCTACTAGCGGTTCTATGTGTGTGGCTTGGTGGGCGTGGCTTGGTGGCCATGGCAGGGGAAGGATACTGCCAAATCCCCATTCCCTCCTGATCAGTTGGGACTCGGGAGGCAGAGAATAAATGGGGGCAGGGCAAGTCAGAGGTGGTATTTACAGGTTCTCCGAACTACTCAAAATTTCTGCTACCGGTTCTCCAGAACTGGTCAGAACCTGCTGAATACCACCTCTTCCTCCCACCCAAAATTGTAGTTTATGACATGACACAGGTGTGAGAATGAAATGCCAGAATTTGAATCTTGATTTAATTATCAATAGGACTTGCACTTTGTACACATAGTTGCTGAAATTCTTACATTGCTACGGAATGCAAAAACAATTCTATCAGATGAAAAAAAAATTAATCAGTGACTCAGCAGTTTCATAACTCTGATTGTTGGCAATGTATACACTCTGGCTGTAGCAAACAACAAAGTTGTTTGGTAGAGCAATACATCAGCTGCAGGCAGGGCCGGACTGCAAAGGAACCATTTATTCTTGGACCAGTAAATGGTGTGCAAATCGGGGACATTTCTTTGCAATCATCAATGTGCTGTTTCCAGCAATTCCTGCAATTTCTCTTCATGTAGTTGGACCAGGTCAGGTACAAAGTGGCCAAGCACATAATATAGGGCAGGGTTTCTGTGTTTTGAATAGTTGCATGGAAAAAGCATTTGCAGCAGAGGTAGCTTGTTAGACCAAATTTGTATGAATTGGGATTCACTCTTCCATCCTAACCCTTTAAGATGCGGCCCCAGCATCTTAAATCTTTACGATAGATAGGCCCCAGCAATGGAACTGGCCAAACAGATTGCCAAAAGCAAGACCATCCTTACCTTACCTTTATTTCGATTTTTATACCGCCCCCTCTCCCCAAAGGGACTCGGGGCGGTGTACAGTCAAATGAAATAGATAAAATGGACTACAAACATGCAAACATAAAAACATAGAAGAGGAGGCAATACAACACTGTACAGGTAAAGCAGATAAAAACAATATATAAACAATCCTAAAAAATACCCAATTAAAATTACCCAGTTAAAATATATCTGCCAAGAGGTATAATGAGGTTATAAATGGTCCAGGCCGGCTAAACGGAACAGGTGAGTCTTCAGTTTTCGTCGAAAGGAGAGAAAGTCGGTGGTGGTTCTGATATCGGGGGGGAGGTCATTCCAGAGGGTTGGGCCCATCATAGAGAAGGCTCTACTCCTAGGTGTCGCCCGTTGGCACTGCCTAGTGGACGGCACCCGGAGGAGCCCCTCCCTGTGAGAGCGAATCGGTCGCAGGGAAGTGTGTGGTAGGATGCGATCCCGCAAGTACCTAGGTCCTGAGCCATGGAGCGCTTTAACCATGCCAGGAGACCATGTACGGTGAAGCCACCTTGCCTCACATCGCATTTTGCTGGAGTCAAGATGCTGCCAACTTCCATTAAAAGCCTTTTTTATTCCCCCTCCCCACTGCTTCTTTCTTCAAGTTTAAATCTGAGGGAAAATCCTTTCAGAAGCAAATGATGCAATCACTGTCTTTGGACTGTCGGCTGCAGGAATATAATGTAGGAATATCTAGGTTTGTACATCATGGCTGGTCATTATCTATTTATCCATCAGTTATGGAGGAAACTGCAATTATTCAGTAGATGCTTTTATATGCTGTGTTAACCTATCAACCACATCTTACCGGGGACAGGTTTCAAACAGTCTGCTTTACCCAAAGGAACTGAGCTGCATTTATGTGATGTAGAAACCCAGACTTTGCCTCCCAAGATGCCTCCTTAAAGAGAGCACCATCTCTTTCAAAATAAATAGGCCCAGCAATGTGTATTTTGATGACACTGATTTGGTTCTAAGATTTGATCCAAAGATGCCAACCTGGAACTGCTCAGCCAAACACATAGCAGCAGTCCAAGGAAAAACACACTAGGGAAAACATTGTGCTCACGCGTTTGTGCCAAATCCTTCAGCTGTTTCTCTTCCTTTATGGTTTCCCAAATAGAGGAGTTCATCTCCAGATGTTTACAAAGTAAGTTAAGCAATAGCAGGGGAATCTTGGAACAGCTGGCCTTATTTAGAAACTTTGAAAGTTAGTTTTTCCACAACAGCCTTGTCCCTGACTCATTTATCATTCCATTTTTACACACATGCACAGCAAAAAGGCTATTCAGTTATTTACTCGGTTTTGTTTCCTTCTAAGATAGACGTACACGGGTCTGGTTCTTAGGTTGACGCAATCCATAATGTAGTTAGCCTGGGTCATTGTGCAATGCATAAATCCAGCTACTTGCAGCTTTTCCAACAGAGCACCATTAAAATGAATCAGGACTTACTAAGATCATTTCAGAGGATCCCTTAACCTTTCAGAGGGAACTTTGGAGAAGATGGTACTGTAAGTCTTTGCATGGGGAAATACGAGGGTGGAAACTTTCCTTGAAGATCCAGATCACAGTGCTTGGTGACAGTGGTCACCAAGATGTTGCGGGGGAATGGCAGGGCAGCTGGATGGTTGTGTTTGCTAGTGAGAGGACAAAAACACAAAGAGCCTGAAGGTCCTTTTGTAGGGATTGTGATCCCTGGGCAAATGTCTTAAATTCAGGCAATACGTTAATCTTTGCAGACAAAAGAAACAAATCTTTGCAGACAAAAGTTGTGATTATGCCACAAATTTTCTAAAGCACTGTTCCATTTTGGAGAACTGTAAATTGAATTACTTCACAGATGGTACTTGAGATTTTTGTGAGGGGAAGATATTTTGGTCTCAAAAAAAGGAAGAACAAAAGACTATATTAAAATGGCTGCTTTTCTTTGTCCTCAGCCACAACTGAAATCATTACTCTTTCTTGCCATAAAAAGCAGAGGTGACGGGGGAGGACCACAACGACCCATGTTTTGTATAACTCATTGTTTAGACAGGCTCATTCTTTTGGCACACAAGGCCAAACTTACTTTATTAGGACAAGACCTGTCATATAGACAATTTGTATGTGTGGAGGTGTCTTTGTGAGAAAGAGAGAAAGAAGGGAGAGAATAGCTGAAATGACAAAGTGTACTTTTTAATCTAAGAATCGCTAGATTAGCAGTTACAAATTTATTCTCGGTGATTCTGAGTCTTTTTGAGAACCTAGTTGAATTGATACTGTGGAAGTTCAATAAATAAATCATGTCTTGCCCTTCCAAAAGTGGCTGTGTTGACATATGGGAGTTTAATAGAGATGCAAAATGTAGTAAACCTGTAGCATTCCAAACTATAAGAGTGTATCAGCATGAGATAGAATTAACTTTAATGCTTGAACGCAGGTGTCAGTGTTTGAAGACTATGGCTTATGTTCTGCCTATCTTATTTCTCAATCATATAGTGTTTAAATCTTCTGAGGCCAGAGTAATTTTGTTCAAAGAAATACAAACTTGTTTAGGAAAATGTCTCACACAGATTCGAACCTTAAAGGCAACATTACACTTCATTTAGTCCTGTCTTCCCCAACATGGTGCCTTCCAGAAATATTCAGATTGGTGGTTAATCCTCAGGCAATGCCTTTAAAAACACAACAGGTTTTCTGTCCTGATGTTTTTTTTTTAAGGTAGTAACTACAGAGGCAGAAAATCCTAACAGACTATTTTCTGGCCTTGAGATAAAGCATTCTGACAAATATACCAAATATTTTAAAAATAGCACACATTGTTATCAAGCATCCAGTTGCAAATTATTTTAAAGCCCCCCCTTCCTCGTGTGACTGGTTCAGGGATTATCTTTAATGTTTCATCAAGATAATTGTAAAAAAAAAACCCCATAGAATAATTACAAGTGTGATGCATAAGACTGATTTACACTAAAGTGCAAGAAACACTTGACTGAGAAGTAAGCTATTTCTCTTGGATTATGACCACAAAATAAATAGTTTGCACTCAAAACTACCTGGGTGCACTTTTGCTGAACTAGGTTTATTATAGAAACTTCCTGTGGTTATTTTTTTTTAACTGTTCATTGATTTTGGTCAGCATTTTTTCAAACTTGGCAACTTTAACACTTGCGGACTTCAACTCTCAGAGTTCCCCGGGCAGCAGGAAAATTGTAAGTGCCAAGTTTGAAAAAAACAAACAAACACTGATTGGTGTTATCAAGAACAACTTTGACCACAATTCTAGCTCTGACAGATCTCCAGTTCAGTGTTTTAAACAGTACAGCCCCAGAGACTCCAGCAGCAGCCAGGAAAACGTTTTTTGATAGATGACACTGCTTCCTTCCCAGAAGTCCCAGTTTGTTTCGCCATATTTATACATTCTTGAAAAGACAGATGACATCCAATCAAGTCTTAAGGTGTTTCTTCCCCATAGTTCCATGTGGCTTCCATTGATGGTGTCGATGTTCCATGCACAACACATGGAACTCAATGGCACTCCAAAGGAGTGCATCGTCTGGAGAACTCATTGGAGCAGTTTGGTAGATCTGAATAATCCGAATAATGGGGAGGGGAATGAATAAATGCTTTCTGGTGTGTTATATATTTTTTAAAATAAGAAAACAAACTCCTTACTCTTTGCTCAGTGAAAATGATTAAAATACATTTCATAAAGTAAAATGTTTTGTTATAATTCACTGTCATTGTTGTTGACATCTTATACTATTTAGTCTTCAGGGAGAATCTGAAGTGGCAATTCTTTTTCTTAAGAAGGTACTCAAAATTAGCAATGAACAAGTATACCCAATTTCATTTCTCTTGGGTTCTCATTGTTGTGAATATGCCATGTTTGGCTGAGCACTTTAAAAGCCACAATTGGAATGTCTTTTGATGCATAGTACATCAAAATAAGAGTTTTTAACTTGCAATGCTGCCTAATGAACACAGATTTTGCATATACCCTTCCTATTAATGCAAAGGTAGACATTAGTTTTAAGAATATATGTGTTTTTCTACAGATTTTTCATACACCAACTGAAATAAAAATTGGAAAACTACATTGCATAATCCATAAATGGGGGAGAGGGGCTTTGAATAATTGCTGTTTCAGGTTATATTTTAAGTTAAAATGCCTAGATGTATACATCTAAGTAAAAATGTAAGAGGTTTTTCCCCCAATCCCTATCTAAAGTCTAGTGACTCTAGCCCAAACTGTTCCTCAGCTATCAATTTTTCAAATTCCTTTCACTGAGAAACTCAAGGCAGCTGATAATTGGGTTGGTGGTTACCCATTTGAGCTGAGCCATGGTTTGTTCAATTCAGGTTGAATTAATATTGCCTGGATTAGCAGACCATGATTTACAACCACAGTAGCTGGATCTATAAGCTACCATCTTTTTTGCACTTTAAGACATCCAGACCATAAGATGCACCCAGTTTTTACAATACAATACAATAGTAGAGTTGGAAGGGACCTTGGAGGTCTTCTAGTCCAACCCCCTGCCTACAGTAGCCAGGAAATCCTATACCATTTCAGACAAATGGCTATCCAACATCTTCTTAAAGACTTCCAGTGTTGGGGCATTCACAACTTCTGGAGGCAAGCTGTTCCACTGATTAATTGTTCTAACTGTCAGGAAATTTCTCCTCAGTTCTAAGTTGCTTCTCTCCTTGATTAGTTTCCACCCATTGCTTCTTGTTCTGCCCTCAGGTACTTGGGAGAATAGTTTGAGATATTGGAACACTGCTATCATGCCTCCCCTAGTCCTTCTTTTCATTAAACTAGACATACCCAGTTCCTGCAACCGTTCCTCATATGTTTTAGCCTCCAGTCCCCTAATCATTTTTGTTGCTGTTCTCTGCACTCTTTCTAGAGTCTCCACATCTTTTTTACATTGTGGCGACCAGAACTGAATGCAGTATTCCAAGTGTGGCCTTACCAAGGCATTATAAAGTGGTATTAATACTTCACGTGATCTTGATTCTGTCCCTCTGTTTATGCAGCCTAGAACTGTGTTGGCTTTTTTGGCAGCTGCTGCACACTGCTGGCTCATATTTAAATGGTTATCCACTAGGACTCCAAGATCCCTCTCACAGTTACTACTATTGAGCAAGGTACCAGCTATACTGTACCTGTGCATTTCGTTTTTCTTACCTAAATGTAGACCCTTACTCTTTTCACCATTGAATTTCATTTTGTTAGATAGTGCCCAATGTTCAAGTTTGTCAAGATCCTTCTGTATCTTAAGCCTATCTTCTGGAGTGTTGGCTATTCCTACCATCTTGGTCACATCTGAAATTTGATGAGTTTCTCATTTATCCCCTCATCCAGATCATTGATGAAGAGTACTGGGACTAAAACAGAGCCTTGGGGTACTCCACTTTTGGGGAGGAAAACAAGAAAAAAAATCTGCCTCCCAGCAATTTAACCAGCCTGGTCAGTTTCAGCACAGTCTGATTTAGCATGAGCAACTGATTGGCGGTTGGAATCGGCCTCCCAGAATACTACTGATCAGCTGTTCCAGGTTGTGGGGATAGCCATCGCCCATCGCCACTGTCACTGCTGCCGATCGCCACCTCTGCACGACCCATTTCTGGCCTCCATATATCCCATTTTTGGCCTCCGCGCAGCCCATTTTCGACTTCCGCATGTTCCGCTTTCAACCGGTTCCAGGCAGCAGGGATCACCGCCGCTGCCACAACACTGATTGCCGCTACCGTTCGTCGGCGCAGAATGGAGATTCCAAACTAAACCAATGCCATTATGGCTTATACCAGGGGTAGTCAACCTTTTTATACCTACCACCCACTTTTGTATATCTGTTAGTAGTAAAATGTTCTAACCGCCCACAGGTTCCACAGTCATGGTGCTTTATAAAGTAGGGAAGTAATTGTACTTTATAAAATTTGTAAAGCAGAGTTACAGCAAACCCCTACCGCCCACCATGAAAGCTGGAACGCCCACTAGTGGGCGGTAGGGACCAGGTTGACGACCACTGGCTTATACTGTACACAGTGCAGCATGAAGAAAGGAATGGTGGATATTATTTCTTCAAATTTTAGACTAGGGAAATGGTGCTCTCTTTGTTGGAGAGATCCTAATGTCTGGTGCTGCAGATTGCTAATGTCTCTCTTTTTGCCATATGTGCAAACAGCCTTTTCACATTATTGGTTATTTAAACAACTGAAAGTCATTAATGTGAGTTAATGTTTTTGGAACAGCTAATTAACAGGATCGCTGTGATTCAATAAAGTCAAACCTCCCTGTGTATGAAAAAAAGTGTTAGGCAATCATTTTTTCCTCAGCATTGCAGATGGAAACTTTCCTGGCAAGCACCGACATGCAATTTTTATTATCTTTGAAAAGTTATTAATAGAACCTTTAAAATGTCGTTCATAAATAAACAACTGCTAGGAAAAATAATTGCATACAGTCCCATTCTACTACCGATAAGCAGAATTTGTTTACTTGGTAATAATGCATTATTAGTTTTCCCTTTCTAGATTTTCTAACTTCATAATTTTCAAATATACAATCCAATATGGATAATATATTATTTTTCTCCAAAGGAAGTTAAGAGGGTTTTTTTTTCCTCCAAATAATGACCTTTAAACTGAAAGGGTCATCTTTCTTCAAAATATCAAAGAATAGGCAGGGAAGCTGTAGGATATGGTCCAAAAAGTCAAGATAAAGCTTCAATTTTCTGTGTGCATCTCATATGCACTGCCAATCAAAAATGGGTGGAGGTTTGATTGCACTCCTGTGACCACAATCTTGACTTTTTTTGACATCTTCTGGACACTTCTGAAACAGAGGGTGACAAAGAAAAGATGGAGCAAATGGGTCGGTAGGAAGTACAAATACAACAATAAAAAGAAATGGGTAAGAGGAAGGGGAGAAGCAATTTAGTCCCCATCCCTTTATATAGAGAGTTAGATTGCTGTACTGAGTAAGGCCTTCGTTTAGAAATGGAAGCCAGGAAGTTCTAGTTCTTTCTTGGGCACAAAGCCCGCTGGGTGAACTTGGTCCAGTCATTTTCTCTCAGCCCTAAGAAGCAGGTAATGGAAATCCACTTCTGAAAAACTTTGCCCAGAAAACTGCAGATATTTTTCCAGGAAGTTACCAGGAGTCAACAATGACTTGAAGCAGGGGTGGGTTCTGGCAGGCACTACTACTGGTTTGCTCATGAGCGCACTGCACATGCGTGCTTGATGCATGCTGTGCACACATACACAGTTCAATAAAAAATGCTCTGTGCATGCGCAGAAGCAAAAAACAAGATGGTGGCACCTATGGCGCCACCCGGAGAACTGGTTCGGTGATGTGGCAGGCCTGGGTCGCTGCTGGTTCCAGCTCGGCTGAATTGGTCCAAACTGGTAGGAACCCACCACTGACTTGAAGGCACTCACACATACCCTGGTCATGGAGTCACTTTTGCAGTGGAAATCCTCCCCTATAACAAAAGGAGGCCAACAGAAAGCTCCCCGCCCCCCCTAGGATGGCTTCTCCCATTGCCACCCCAGAGCGTAAGGGGAAAACCAAGGGCCAAGCAACACAGCAGCTGCTCAGTTGAGCTAGGAGTAAAAATAATGAAACTAACTGGTCACTTGGAATGGTTTGTGCTCACTGAGCCTAGATCTCTTTGTGCGTGAGAGTAGATTGTCTGAAATATAATGGCTCTTGTTTAGATGTGTAGATAAGAGATCAATTAATTTCACAGAGTTCCCTTATTTTACAGGTCATTAATTTTAATTGATGGCCGTTATTTCAATTAATATTTGATTTGTTTTTGTTCTGACTCTCCCTCTTTTTTTAAATAAGTTACACAGTGGTTAATGCAGGGTGATATTTATAGATACATGTGCATACCTGCGTGTGCCTATAGGCAACATATATGGATACATCTCTACAAGTGTATCCCTCCCATACACACATTTATTGGAGAACATCATCTCCAGAATGGTTTTTAGTGGGAGTTAACAATTACAGTTGGGGGAAAAAACGTGGCTGGGCCACACACGTCATTTCACCATGATTGGCTGGCTGGCTGCCTTGTTTGTTTGTTTGTTTGTTTGGAAATTTATATTGCCACCTACTTGCACATGGCACACCAAGGTGGCTTACATGGACATGGTTGGTGGTTGGTTAGCTTTTTCTTATCTAATCTGCTTTTGTTTGTGAGTGGAGACGCCATCGTATTGTTTGGGATACATATACACATTTGTTTTAGAAATCTGTCTTTTTGAAGGAAACTTTCACAAAACGTTTTGGCTGAAAGTGTTATTTTTTAAAAGGAGGAAAATAACTTCATTGCTTAATATATAAATGGGGATAGTGACTCTTGGCATTGGAGCCCTTTTCCTTATGCTCCCATGAATCTGTATTACTCCAAGCTCTGCTCTGAAGGGAAAAAACAAATCTTCCAATATAAACTGTGCTGTTGTGCTAGCCAACCCCTCTTCTGCTTCTGTGACAAGGCAAACAATTGGTGCTGTTTTTACAGTTTTAACAGAGGAAAATGAAGAGCAGCATTTCCTCCATTTGCATTCCCTTCTATCCAACATCCCTGGGCAGAACCTCCCATCACTGCCTTTAATGTGTGGTAGAGTAGTTTGGGGTAACGCCTGGAACAGAAACTTTCCTCACCTTTCAAATTGTCTGAGTGACAGGCCATCCTGAAGAGGTTCTTTGAGCTAGTGACCTGTCACTCAAGCTGTTTCTAAACATGAGTCTATTGCTATTCTGAAAGAGAACTACAGCTGCCTCTGAAACAGCCCAGTTGTCAAGTCAGTGGAGTGGAGAAGAGTCCAAAGTAAAATAGGATGGAGTTTTCTTGGCACATCAGAAGTTCCCTCCTGCTTCACCCCATGCCTTACTTCTGCCCTATTGTTCTATCAGGGTTAGTGCTCCTCCAAAGGAACCCTGCTGTAGACCAGTGTTCAAAAATAGCCAGAATAACATACCTGGCAAAACCTGTCTCTCTTTCCCAAGATAAATCAATCTCCTGGGCTGTCACATGTTTGAGGAAGGAGAAATGAATTTGAGGAATCATTTCAGCCCTGCCTCCACTTGAATGCCTAAGTAAAAACGATCCTTGGCTCCTTTGGTTGCAAAAGGTACAGCTTGATTAGAAATCAAGTGAACTGCAGTAAAGCAAAGCTGGAACTGAAATTTGCGTACCAAAATCCCCAAGTGTAACTTTCCCCCCTCATAGGTACTTCCCATTTCTGGGCCCCATCACCCAATCAGTTTCAAAGAAGATGTTTTCGAAATGGTCATGCTGAGTTTGAATTTGAGTTGGTAGGCAGTTGCATTCCATTCTTTGCTGCCCAACCTTGAAACCGTGTCTCAGGAGATACAGTGAACAGTGAAGCCTTCCCTCCTTCCATCTAGCTCCCCTCTCCACCAGAGTTCATGGCATACTGGTACTGGGTGATTGCACAGAGCAGGTGTGAGGTAGCAGTTCTGACATTCTGCCCCCTCCCTTGGAAAGAAAGGGCTGGACCTGGAGAACAGAGAAAGAGGGTATTAATGAGAGCTATTCGGTGGGGTTTGTCAGGGTAGTGGTCTTTATGCAATAGCTTCGGTGTTTGCATATGCTCAGCAGAAGGGAAATGTTTCCAGAGGACTGAGTATTGGAGTTTGTCCCTATGGAGATGTGAATCAAGGATTTCCTTTACTTAAAAGAGTTATTTGTCCTCTGTCATGGCCCTGTCCAGGGGTAGTATTCACTTACTTTTCCGAACGGTTTGCAAATGTGGCCACGTGCACACTGTCCACACATACATTCAGCCTTCTGCGCATGCACTTTGGTTTGAAAATAGGATGGCATTAGAACCAGAACTGGTGGGCATGGGCATGGGCGGCCCCACCCAGGCGGGCCCACCCACCCGCCCACCCACGATTTCCACTACCAGTTAGGGGAAACCAGTCTGAACCGATTGAATACCACCTCTGGCCCCATCGGAGCTGAGTCCGCGGAGGAAGATGAGCAGGAGCTAGGGCTCACGGAGACTGAGGAGGCAGCCCGTGGTCCCTCAGGCTTGGGATGGCTTGCCAGCAGGGAGGAATGGGGGCAGGATGACCGAGAGAGGGGGAAAAGAGAGGGCAGGCAGTGGAGATGAGGAGCTACAGAGCTCAGGTGACGAGCAAGAACGCCCCCTTCCAGATCCCCAAACACAGAGAATGGAGAGGAGGCAAGAACAGCGCAGGCCAACCCAATGACTTGGGAGGAGAGCACCATGCCCTTTTCACAAATCACACCTGGGGACTGAGACTTAGGGAGACGCTGTAGGGAGGGGCGCTTGTTGGGAACAAGTGCTGAATTCGTGGAGTTTTGTGTATCTTTGCCGATGTCTGGAGTTTGCTGGACTTCTTGCTTTCTCATTGCCTTGTTCCTTTGCTTCATGGACTCATTGCCTTGTACCTTTGCTTCATGGAACTCATTGTCTTGTTCTCCTGCCTCATTGGACTTCTTTCCCTGAAGCCATTGTGCTAAGAGTGTTTTGCTGGACTGCTCACAGCCAGAGGCTGCTGGAGGTGTCTGTGTGTGAGCTTTTTGCTCCAGGACTTGCCATAAACGTGGGAGTGCTTGGGGGAAACTTGGAGCAATAAAGGGGAGTTTGAACTAACAGCTGACTGTGTTGCCTCCGTGCCTTGCCCCTGGCCATCACACCCTCAATGAGAATGGGGGAAGGACGGGGTTCTGCTGGTGTCCGTAATGATGAGGTTTTGGCAGGTTTAAGGAACACAGGTCTAGCAATTATTCAAAACAGCACCTAACGTTTATAGGTACCCACATTAAACAAAATTCCTTTCATTATGGCTATTGACTTGTGAGTTGACTTAATAAATCCCCAAATACTTAAAAACCTTCCTCATTTCATATATATTTCGTATATTAGCAAAATTACTGATTGTATTTATTTATTTATAAAATTTAGAATTTTAAACAGCTGTATAACATTTGTCAGGGAAACCAGGAAAATTCTTTAATAATGGCTAGAAGAGCTAACCTCTCAAATCAGACTAAAAGAGACAAAAACCAAAAAGCCATGCTACAGGATTCAATCATGCCTGATCTACATATATGTAGCAATACTGTCATCCCCCCCCGTCCCTTCTAGATGGCTGACAGAAGAGTATGAAAGCCAGGCTTGGAAAAGGTCCATCTATAATTGGAGGAAATAACAAAAAAATAAATATTTTGCAGGTGCGATCCTCTGTCTTTCCCTCATATTTTGTAATATGGTTCAGCTCTATATTTTATTGCTCTGTATCTCCAATCTGTTGCCTAATTAATTCCTTGGCCTTCTCCAAACCCCAATTTAATAAGAGCTCAGGGCCACATTTTCTACAATCCCAGTCAGTCATTATGCAGGCAGATTTCTCTGTGGATACTATGTGTCCCATCTGCCCTGCAGACCAAAGCAAAATGTACATGGACAACATTGTCGAGGATTCAGAAAGAAGACAATCTCAAGTGGCCAATAGTTGCTAGAAAAACCCCAGGCTCCTGATTGTGCTATCATTCACATTATTAGGAATGTGTGTACACGCTTGGGACAAGGGTGAAATCAACTTACCTTTACTACTGGTTTGCAAATGAGAGCACATGCGTCACCTCCACGCATGTACAGTACCTTCCACGCATGCGCAGAGCATCAAAAACGGGACGTGATGACCTCTGGGTGGGTGGATGGGCGGAGCTTCCGGCCACAACTGCTACCGGTTCACCCGAACTGGATAGAACCGGCTGAATTTCACCACTGACTTGGGAGAAGAATGAAAACTTCTAAAGCAGGATCAGTGAAAGAAGAATGGAAAGCGTAGACTGCCAATGGGATGAAATTTGCTGCACCTTGGAATGCTGAGTCCCGAAATCCTATAATCTAAAATAAAAGCTTAAATAATAGAAAAATCACAGGAGAAAAAAATAATACTCCCCCCCCCACCCAGGAAGAGGTAAATAAGGGAAATTCCTGCAACCTTACTTCTCCTCCTGCAACGTTAGAGGCCAGCCACATTTTAGAGATAACAGAACATGTCCTTGCAAATCTTTAAACAAAAGTCAAGGTCTAATTCCTGTGCTAGTCATTTCTACTTCTGGTTTTTATTTCTTAAAATACTTTAAAATTGCCATCCAGCCTAGTAAATGGTATGGTAGTGTCAAAGCCAAGTTCTTACATCACGCCAAGCACTGAGGCTGGGTGTTAATTTGGACTGTCATATGAGAGTGAATGTGTGGCTGGCTGCCACACGGTGACCTCGTCTGCTTTGAGTGTGGACCCTTGCAAAGGTGAGCCGGAGCTAGGCATCGAAACCCCTGCAGAGGTGAGCCTGACTGAGCTCGGCTATGGGACCCCAGCTGGGGTGCGCCTAGGTTAGGCGGGCCTGATACTGCCAAGGAAGAACGGACTCCATGATGTGTTGCAACGCATCAACCAGCTCAGCAAGATCCAAAGACCCCGGCTGCCCGATTGAGATGGTATTTATTAAAATCATACAAAAGGTTTCTGTCTTACAGCGTGTTATTACATGATTGGTTAAAACATTTGTTACTGGGCAGGCTTTGTTCACTTGTCACGTATACTTGTTACCGGGCAAGCTTGTTCACATGTTACAAAAAGATGTTACAGAAGACTGTTGCATAGAAATGTTGCAAAGCGAAGAATGTTGCATAGAAATGTTGCAAAACAAAACCTTGAGCAAGCTTTGTGCCGGCTTAGCAGAAATGTGATGCAGCTAGCAACTTTTAAACATGACCGCTACAGTCATATGAGCCAATTCTGACATTCAGCCATAATTAAGTAAATTTGACGTAGCACAGTTAACCAGACCAATGAGTATAATACAGGTCTCATATCATTTAACGAGAAAAGTAACATGGGCATGGCACATCTTATATGCTCTGAAAATATATCTCTTTAAACAATTAGGTAATTTTATAATTGTGCTAAATTTAGTTTATTTTAATCAGTTATATGCCATAAACCATGAAGTGCTGTTCCTGCACTTCATTAGTTGCTTCAAAGCTTAAAGAATGAGTTGTATTCAGCCCAATGTATATTCTCTGAGTGGATGAATCCATTTTGGGATTAAAGTGTAAAAAATATTCTAACTACATCTGAGATTTCTGTGAAAGCTATTAATAACAAAGCTACTTCATTGCATTTCATTTCATTTCTGTTTCACTTTCTACTCTAAATCTACTTATTACATTATTCCCATTGCAAAATGTTCCACTCTCCCTGAAGCCACTAATCTCTTCAAATAACCACAGTTTCCCATCTGTTAGCTATTTCAGTTCTAGCCATTCTAAACTTAGAATGAATTTTCAGTTTATTCATGGCTTCTTTAATGCAAGATAACAAAAAATGCTGAAAAGTTAGCAAGTAAATATGTCCAATAGCTCTTATTTATTCTTATTTATATTTTCCCCAGATTTGCCTATCGTATTTTATCGTATTTAAAGCCATGTATTACATGTAACATGTATTACATCCTATCTATAAATAATCTTGTGATTTTTTTTCTCTCTCTTTCCGAATCTTATGTACGTGGTTTGGTGAAGACAGTTTTCCCAGTTTAGCTCTATATTTGCCAGTGTATAGTTATAATTCACTTAAGTCTAATTGGTTCTGTTGGATCAACAAGGAAAGTGAAGTTTGGATTTGCTTAGTTATAGATTATTCAATGGGGCATAGATAGCAGGTACATCAAGCCATGGTTTATAGACCCCAATCACATGCAAGAAGCTAAATAAAAAAAAACAATAACCCAACATTATGGTTTACTATAAATTTGATACAATCAGGCAAAAGGTTGAATATGACCAATCATTCTGGAAGTTCACTACTAGAATGAATGAATGAATGAATGAATGAATGAATGAATGAATGAATGAATGAATGAATGAATGAATGAATGGAATTTCATTCACTCATTCATTCAATTCGTTTAGCTGCCTAACTCACCTCAGTAAAACTGGGCTGCTCACAACAATTAAAACAATAGTACCAAAACCAGATTATTACTTTTTTACAAATCTACAAACTTGATGGCTAATATAAAAATGGTTTAAGCTATTTTACAATTCTTTTTATCCTTCTTCCTCCCAGTAAATTAATGAAAAATGTAGTTCTTGGAACCTTAACCATCATAATCTCCTAAACACAAATCTGATGTCCTCGGACCTTTTGGATTCTAGTCCCATCTAGGATAGCTAGTATCATAGGACTATTGTTGAAATATCTGAAGTGTAATCAAAAGCAGCTGTAGGGGATATCACATCTGAAGGATGAGCACCACTCAATAATAATAATTGCTCAAATAATGCTGAATTATTAATTAAAATACTATGCCTAATACAAGATTTAAATTATCTTCAGCTATATTAATATATTAAAGACAACCTAGCTCTAATACTTTCCATCCATCATGAAATATCTGCATCACACAGCAGGTTGCATTTTAATAGCTCAGTCTTAAGATTCCCAAAAAACAAGAAACAGTTTTCTGCTTGTTTCTTCTTCACAGCAAACTTCGAAAGAGTCCTTGGTGCAATTTAACAGCACATCTGTACAGTTCTTTTAAAAAATCTCAATTTTCACGCTGTTTGACATTCCATATTTCATCTAAAATAGTGGCTTGATGCAGAAAAGTTTTCAACATAGGGATCTATACTTCCCTCCTTCCTCTTTTAAAAACCGGCTTGCCTAATGAAGAATTCCTTAGCACTTTTCAATTAATTATTTTTTGAAAACCTTCGGCTGGTTTAATTATGGATTTGGAGTTTCTTAAAAAGTTTCCAAACTTTGTCTGTTATTTTTGTGCTTCAGAAAAATGAAGTATAATCTAAATTGAGGAACTAGACGGCTACGATCCGTGCACAAACAATTCCATAGAACGCCAAGCCCTCATTGGATTATCTTGTTCTTTCCTTAAAAAAATTTAAAAAAAGTTTTTCTCAGAGAGTGATGAGTTTTGTCACAATACCACCAAAAGCAATCCAGATTTTTCATCATCTTTACAATCAGCGTGTAGTGATAGGCAAGTATGCTGATTGATATATAGAAAAATATGTTGGAAGTTCACAAAGGAAGGAAATTAAGGTCATAGATAGCATTCTTCTGAGTTTCATTCAATGTAATGAAAAATTCATGTAATAGAGAAGAAACATCAGCAATATTGGTAGTAGTATTGAAGGGGGGTAGAGATTCCATCCAAACATGTAGCAATATAAGTAGAGTTTCTGGAGTGAAGTGAGAGTGGTAATCAGTGTGGGTTGCAGGCGGTACCCCCCGGTATGGGCGTACTGGAGCCTGCCCGGAGCACCAGATACCGTACTGGTACGGTGCTCCGGAGGGCCCGCCCGCCCGCCCAAGCTCCTTTCCGTTTTTTTAAGTCTTTGGCAGCTGGAGTGTCATGGAGGCTCATGGAAGCAGTAAGACACATGTGCGCAGTGCGCACGTCCATGTGGACGACGCCAGGCCCGTTCCAACCATACCGGTTGGAATGAGATCCGGAACCCACCATTGGTGTTAATGAATTTTCTCTAGAAAGACTAACCATTCAGGATATGAGGATTCATAATGTGAAACACTACAATATTATGCAGTTACTACTAACCCAGAACTCTTGAATGGCACCAGCAAGAAGGGGGAAAAATGCCATTTCTTTCCATGTTTATTGCAGAGGCCTACTTTGAAATGGGTGTGGGAATTTGAATTTGAAGAATGCTATATCTGACCGGCTCAAGGTGGATTCAGTCCTTCATGCTTCCGTGGTCGGTAAAATAAAGACCCGGATTGTGGGGGACAATATGCTGACATTTGTAAATCATTTAGAGAGGGTTGTAAAGCACTATGAAGTGGTATATAAGTCTAAGTGCTATTGCTATCTCTTTTTAGGAGGAGTGACCTCACTACAGTAATAGGAAGCTGAGGCTATCTCTGTGGTAACTTTGATTTTGTTAATCTGGAAATTTACTTGAGATTTGTTTCACATGGGTGACAATCAACATCAAATAGATGCAGTTTTATTGCTTTCCTTCAGCAATAAAGGAAACGTGGCACGTGGAGCCATTTCTGAGGGCACGCGAGGCATCGTCCTGTCAATGCCAGAGTGCATGCATGCGCAGGCCAGCTGATTTTTAGCCTTGATTTTTGGCCATTTTTTGCCCTCCGTAGACTTCCCTGAAACCTCTGGAGGGAGAAAAACCGCCCAACATGCAAACCGGAAGTTTGGGAATGGACTTCCAGTTTGGGTGTTGGGCTATTTTTCGCCCTCCAGAGACTTCAGGGAAGCCTCCTGAAGCTTCTGGAGGGAGAAAAATAGCCCAACGGGCAACCCCAAAGTCCATTCCTGAACTTCCGGTTTGTGTGTTGGGCCATTTTCCCCCTCCCCAGGCTCCTAGAAAGCCTCTGGAGCCTGGGGAGGGAAAAAAACATACCTACCGGGCCCACCGAAATCTGAAAATGGGCCATTTCTGGCCTGGGGGGGTGTTTTTGCTCTCCCTAGGCTCCTAGAAAGCCTCTGGAGCCTGGGGAGGGTGAAAAACGGACCTACCGGGCCCACTGGAAATCGGAAAAGGGGCCGTTTCCAGCCTCCAGAGGGCCTCTGGGAGGGCAGGGAAGGGCGGTTTCACTCTCCCCAGCCTCCAAGAAAGCCATGTGCAGGGCAGCATGTGTATGTGTATGTGTCATGCACGCATGTGTGCATGGGCTATGGCAGCGATGGCAAACCTTTTTTGACTTGCGTGCCATAAGTGGGGGGAGCGCAGGGGGGTTGTGTGCGGGCGTGCCGTAACCATAATGCAATGCGCGACCCCCCAGTGCGCATGCACGCACTACAGGTGCTCCCCCCTCCATTTTTACATGCTTTTTTTTGCCATCCCCAGGCTTCAGAGGCTTTATAAGAGCCTGGGGAAGGCGAAAACAGCCTCCCCCACCAGCCCCACACACCCTCTGAAGGCATCAGGGAAGCTTCCAGTCCCTGAAGTCTTCGGAGAGCTCAAAACGATCCTCCGAGCAAGCCAGAAGTGACTTCCGGTTTGCTCAGAGGGTCGTTTTGAGCACTCCAAAGGCTTCAGGGACCATCCGGAGGCTTTCCCGACGCCTTCAGAACATTTAAAACGACCCTCCAAGCAAACAGGAAGTAACTTCCAGTTTGCACGAAGGATCGTTTTGAGTGCTCCGAAGCCTTCAGAGACTGTCCGGAGGCTTCCCTGATGCCTCTGGAGGGCGTCCAGGGGGGCGGGGAGGCTGTTTTCGCCCTCCCCAGGCTCTATAGGACCCTGGGGAGGGTGAAAAATGGCTTTTTAAAAAGTGTGAACTCAGCTGGCCAGCGCGCGCATGCTCGCTGGCCAGTTGACAGGGCAGCGCCTCACGTGCCCTGACAAATGGCTCCACGTGCCACCTGTGGCACGCGTGCCATAGGTTCGCCATCACTGGGCTATGGCTTGGGGGGCACTATATTATGGGGATGGGCATGCAAGTGCGCATGGCAGCACTGTGTGTGTGCGCTTTTGGCAGCCGGGGTGAAAAATCTACTCCTGCAATTATCCACATATATACATATAAATGTATATAAATATCAGTGGTGGGTTGCCAAATTTTTTACTACCGGTTCACCTGATCCGGGCCAAACGGGGAGCAACCCACCTCTGATACATATGTAAGTATATAGAATATCTATGTGTATGTTATATAGGTGTACACTTTTGAGAGCAGGCAACAGAATTTCATTTTTAATACGTGCCAGAGTGCCCACAGAAAACTAAATGACAACAAAGGTTATCTTTACTTATAATTAACAGCTCTTCTTTGAATAGTTTGACTCCTGGTGACTTCACAGATATATTCACGTAGGGTTCTTGGAAACTACTGAAAAACAATCCCCAGTTGCACTCACTTTGGATGCTTTTGTTTTTATGTTCCAGTAAAATCTAAAACCTTAGGATTTTCTGGAAATCTTCTCTCTAAATATTAACCAGAGCTAATTCATCTGAACTTCCTTCCCTAGGCAATGGCAACCAGCCACTTCAAGAGTCTACCATTTACATGTATGTTATGTATTCTACATTCCAGCTCTGGTTGGCCACAGATTTTCAGTCTGCTTGATTTAGTATTTGTTTTCTTTCCATGGTCCGTTAATCTTGGCCCTTCATGGATAAATGCCTCATGGATAAATGCCTCAGCGTATAATACAGCACACTGCTTTCTATGAGCTAACGTAGTTTGCGGTAACTTGTATAATTATCTCCTGTGATCCAAGAATATCGTTTGTTAGATTTACTCATCAGACTAAATTGGAGCTCATAGAGCATACTCAGTCCTCCAATTTTATCCTGATACTAATTTGATCAGGTAGTTTGGGTTAAAAGTGCAAATACAATAGCAAAATACCCCACAGAGAGCTTCCTTATTTAACAGCAATCCTGAATCTGGTCTCCATAGGCTGAAAGCTACTTCTCTTATTAATGCACGAGATAACTGTAGGTAAGATAACTCTCTCAACCTAGATGCTGTAGGAATCAATGATACTGTAGGGCTGTGATGGCGAACCTATGGCACATTTGCCACATGTGGCAAACGGAGCCATTTCTGAGGGCACACGAGGCGTTGCCCTGTCAGCTTGATTTTTGGCCATTTTTTGCCCCCCGAATGCTTCAGGAAAGCCTCTGGAGAGCGAAAAATGGCCCAACACACAAACCAGAAGTTCGGGAATGGATTTGCGCATTGGGCTGTTTTTCATCCTCCGGAGGCTTCAGGGAAGCCTCCTGAGGCCTCTGGAGGGAGAAAAATGGTGCAGCGGGCAACCCGGAAGTCCATTCCTGAACTTCTGATTTGCATGTTGGGCCATTTTTCGCCCTCCCAGGCTTCTAGAAAGCCTCTGGAACCTGGGGAGGGTGAAAAACAGACCTACCAGATCCACCAAGTTGGAAAGTGGGCCATTTCTAGCCTCCAAAGAGCCTCCAGGGGGCGGGGTGGCCATTTTTGCCCTCCCCAAGCTCCTAGAAATCTTCTTTAGCCTGGGGAGGGTGAAAAATGGATCTACCAGGCTCCTGGAAGTTGGAAAATGGGCCTTTTCTAGCCTCCAGAGGGCCTCCGGGGGGGCCAGAGGAGGCCATTTTTGCCCTCCCCAGGCTCCAAGAAAGCTGTGTGCACATGCACGGGGCAGTGGGGGGTCACATGCGTATGTGCAGGAGGCATGGCATGGGGGGATTAAATTATGGGGTGGACATGTAAACGCAGACACACTTTTGGTACCCGAGTCTGGAAAAGGTTCTCCATTGCTGCTGTAGGGGCTCTGGCAATACCTTTTCAACAGTGGTGGGTTTCAAATTTTTTTAGAACCTATTCCGTATGTGTGGCCTATTTTATGGGCGTGGCTTAGCGGTCATGTGACCGGGTGGGAGTGACCAACTTGTAAATGTGGTGAAACTCATTTAACAATGCTCTTGCTTAGCAACCAAAATTTTGGGCTCAATTGTGATAATAAGTTCTCTTCCCTTTTCTTTCTTTCTTTCTTTTTCTTTCTTCCTTCCTTCTTCCTTCCTTTCTTGTGTCTCTCTCTCCCTCTTTCTTCTTTCTTTCCTTCCTTTCTTTCCTTCCTTCCTTTCTTGTGTCTCTCTCTCCCTCTTTCTTTCGTTCCTTCCTTTCTCTTCCTTTCTTCGTTCCTTCTTCTTTCTTTCTTGTGCCTCTCTCTCCCCCACTTACTTTCTTTCTTCATTCCTTCTTGTGCCTATAATAATAATAATAATAATAATAATAATAATAATAATAATAAAAAATTTAATTTGTTAGCCGCTCCCTCTCCACAAGGGACTCGGGGCGGCGTACAATAAAAGCACATATATATATATATATACATATACACATACACATACACGCATACATATACACGGAGGAGGTAACAGTCATTAAATACATACAATAATAGTAATAAAATTAGCAATTAAAATACCCCAATTTAAAAGTTACGAATTTAAAAAGACTGTCAGGAGGAATAGGATGGAACTACGGTTGAGCCAGGCCAGATAATTGAAAAAGGTGGGTCTTGAGCTTTACACGGAAGGAGCGGAGATCGGAGGTAATCCTAATGTCAAGGGGGAGGTCATTCCAAAGGGCTGGGCCCATCACAGAGAAGGCCCTACTCCTGGGTGTCGCCCCCCGACACTGTTTAGTGGACGGCACCCGGAGAAGTCCCTCTCTGTGCGAGCGGATTGGTCGTAGGGATGTATGGGGCAGGATGCGATCCCGCAGGTAGCTAGGTCCTGTGCCATGGAGCGCTTTGAAGATCGTAATCAAAACCTTGAAACGCACCCGATAGACCACAGGAAGCCAGTGCAGCTCGCGCAGGAGAGGTGTTACATGGGAGTATCTAGTACTCCCCATAATCACCCGCGCGGCCGCATTCTGGACCAACTGTAGTCTCCGAGTGCATCTCAAGGGAAGCCCCATGTAGAGAGCATTGCAGTAGTCTAGGCGAGACGTCAGCAGCACATGGGTGACTGTGCATAAGGCATCCCGGTCCAATAGGGGGTGCAATTGGCGCACCAGGCGGACCTGGTGGAACGCCCCCCTTGCCACGGCTGTTACATGGTCACCATGGACAGCCGGGCATCCAGGAGGACGCCCAAATTACGTGCCCGCTCCATGGGGGCCAGTTGCTCGCCCCCGATGGCCAGAGATGGAAGCAACTGGTTGAACCGGGAGGCCGGAAACCACAGCCACTCCGTCTTGGAGGGGTTGAGTTTGAGTCGGTTGTCACCCATCCAGACCCGTACGGCTTCCAAACACCGGGACATCATTTCGACGACCTCGTTGGGGTGGTTCGGGGTGGAAATATACAGCTGAGTATCATCAGCGTACAGATGATATCCCACCCCAAAACCACGAATGATCTCGCCCAGCGGCTTCATATATGTGTTGAACAGGAGTGGCAAGAGGATCGACCCCTGTGGCACCCCACAAGTGAGGGGGCTCAGGGTCGATCTCTGCTCCCCTGCCAACACACATTGCGTCCGGCCGGAGAGGTAGGAGCCGAACCACCTCCAGCCGGTGCAACAGGATACCATGGTCGATGGTATCAAAAGCCGCTGAGAGATCTAATAGGACCAGGATAGAGGAACAACCCCTATCTCTGGCCCTCCAGAGATCATCAACCAACGCGACCAAGGCCGTCTCCGTGCTGTGCCCGGGTTGGAAGCCGGACTGGCGCGGGTCTAGATAATCATTTTCCTCCAGGTGACGTGGGAACTGTTGGGCCACCACACTCTCTACAACCTTCGCTAAGAAGGGAACGTTGGAGACAGGACGATAATTGGCTAGCTCCGTTGGGTCCAGGGAAGGCTTCTTGAGTAAGGGTCTCACAACCGCCTCTTTCAAGGCGGCTGGCAGAGACTCCTTGCCCAACGAAGCATTCACTAGCCCCAGGAGCCAGTCGCATGTAACCTCCCAGGATGCCAGTACAAGCCAGGAGGGGCACGGGTCCAATAAACATGTGGTAGGTCGCAGACGTCCACGCAACCTGTCCAAATCCTCGATGGCAACCGAGTCAAACTCCTCCCAGAATGGTCTCTCAAGACTCGCCTCGGGCGTCTCCCCTAGCCCACTGAAAGGGACCCATTCCCTCCGGATTTGAGCGATTTTATCCTGCAGATATTTCCCAAATTCCTCTGCCCTGCCCTGTAGAGGGGCTTCCCGCGGCCTCTGTGACAGAAGGGAGCGGGTCACCCGGAACAGGGCGGCAGGGCGGTTATCTGCGGACGCAATAAGAGCGGCACAATGTCGACGTTTGGCCGCTCTTAATGCCACAAGGTACGTCCTTAAGTAGGTTCGTACCTGTGCTCAGTCAAATTCGGAGCGGGAGGATCTCCAACGACTCTCTAGGCATCTCTTGTGGCATTTCATCACCCTTAGCTCCTCGGTAAACCAAGGGGCCAGGGTGGTTCGTTGCCGCAGGAGAGGCCGCAGAGGCGCCACTCGGTCTAGGGCCCCGGCAGTCGCACTATTCCATGCGGCTACCAGGTCCTCTATCCGGGGGCGGGTCAGGTCTACAGGAGGTGGCCCAAGCTCCGTCTGGAACTTATCCGGTTCCATCAGGCGCTTGGGGCGGAACCATCTAATGCCTTCCGGCTCCGGCTCCCCGCAGGGGGGGTAGCACCAGGGAAGTCAAGTCGGAGAAGTGAGTGATCTGACCATGACATGTCTCTCTCCCTCTTTCTCTTTCCTTCCTTTCTCTTCCTTTCTTTCTTTCTTCCTTCCTTCTTTCTTTCTTGTGTCTCTCCCCCCACTTATTTCCTCCCTCCCTCCCTTCCTTCCCTCCATCCTTCTTGTGTCTCTCTCTCCAACGTTCTTTCTTTCTCTTTCCTTCTTTCTCTTTCTTTCTCTCTTTCTCTTTCTATCTTTGTCTCTCTCTCTCCCTTCTTTCCTTTCTCTCTTACTCTTTCTTTCTCACTCTCCCCCCACCTCTCTTACACACATACCAGTTGGGGGAAATTTCTGTTCTGAGAAGCCTCATTTTCCCTGCCGCCCATGGCACTTCACTTGCTGCAACTCAGACAATGGGGAGGTGGGAGTAGCGCTGTCCGGGTTTGAGGAACGGATATTCCTTCTGCTCAGCTTACGCACTTGAAAAGACCCCGCGGTTCCACATCCACAGCTGATCCCTTCTTGGCCAAAAGGGCGCCTTTTCGGTCCCAGCTGGACGTCTGGAAGAGAGTGGCCGAAGTGGCTTCTCTCTCCTCCTGCCAGCCGAAGGAAAAGCCCCGGGGAGAGCAGCGCGCGGAGCCTGTCTCCCCGGGACTTTTCCTTCCGCTGGCAGGAGGAGGAGAGAGAAGCCACTTCGGCCAACTTGTGTAAGATAAGACAGGCAGGCGGGTGGGTGCGTGACCGCGCCTTCTACGTTTTCTCCGGCAGAGTCACGCGCCCACCCGCCTGCCTGTCTTATCTTACACAAGTTGGCCGAAGCAGCTTCTCTCTCCTCCTCGTCCTGCCAGCCGAAGGAAAAGCCCCGGGGAGACGGGCTCCATGCGCTGCTCTGCCGGGCTGCCGATCCTCCGCTGACCCCTAAAGAAGAAGGATCGGCTGCGGCAGCCCGGCAGAGCAGCGCGTGGAGCCCATCTCCCCGGGGCTTTTCCTTCGGCTGGCAGGACGAGGAGGAGAGAGAAGCCACTTCGGCCAACTTGTGTAAGATAAGACAGGCAGGCGGGTGGGCGCGTGACTCTGCCGGAGAAAACGTAGAAGGCGCGGAATCAGCTCTGCCTGAAGGCAAAAAGCTTGGACCTCCCCCCGCGCACCCGTCAGCCAAAACCTCCCGGGAGGCTTCGACTGGTGGGCAAGCAGGGGTGGTGGTGGCTCTGAGCCTTCTCGCCTTCAGACAGAGCTGATTCTGCACCTTCTACGTTGTCCTGGGCAGAGTCATGCGCCCACCAGCTTGCCTGTCTTGTCTTACACAAGTTGGCCAACTGAAGCCTCCTGCCTTTCCTGAGCAGCTGGCAGCTGCAAGAGGCGCGAAGGGGAGGCAGGTGGGCTTTGCAACCCGAAGGCTGGCATTTCCTCTCTGCAGCGTAAACCAGCTTGGGCGCGACTGGAGAAGTTTCCTCAGTGGAGCTCCTGAAAGGGACGCAGGCTGCCACCGCTCCACTGAAGACATTTCTGAGAAGAGAAACTTCTCCGGTCGCGCCTGAGCTGGTGGAGCGCAGGCAAGCGCCGTCCCGTGACAGGGGCGGGGCAGGAAACTTTCTTCCGGGTTCATTCACCAACCGGATCGCGCAATCCGTTGCGATCCGGCAGAAACCCACCACCGCTTTTCAAAGTAACAAATTTTACTAAAAGGTGTAAGCGTCTTCTGTTCTGCCTGGTATTATGAAGTCATTTTATTCCCAGCCATTGCTGTGTATAAAGGAAAGATGAATTGAACCTGAGATGAAATCTGAATTGGGTGCACATTTCTGCCCTTTGAGTGATTTCGGTATTACTGATAAAGGAGAATATCTGTTGAAATATGGGGTCCTTGATGCTCTCTGAACTTGGTTGTTTTCTTGCAGATGTTTCATCACCCAAACTAGGTAACATCATCAGTGCCATCATCAGTAATTTCAATTCTGAGCTACAAATATTGATATTACCAAATACCTTGCTATTTCATCATCGTATGAATTTGTTTTCCGATATTATCCTAATAATGTCTGCTCGAATGTATATCCATTCTGTTGATTTACATCATTGCCAATATGCTCACCACTGAAGCCTTGTGGACGTTCTTCCATACTTTCTCTGGCCTGAACAAAGCTATTTAAAATGCTGATAATGTAACACTACAACTTGCAGCTTTATAGGCAAAGTGCTGAGAAAAGGAAATGTAGCCCATTGTAAATATGAAAAATAACTATCAACAATTAAGGTCAAATTGAAATAGAAAAAAAAGAGGTTGTTGTGGATATTCTGCCGTGGGTCTAATAAAAGAAACAACTTGTATATTTCACAACGTGGTCTTCCCGGAAGGATAATGAATCAAATCATTCTCTGAAGTGTTTCTCAAATGTTGGTTTGTTTGACAGCGGAAAATGGTAAAATGGAGTGTATATAACTCTACCTTTATACAGACAGGACAGGATTCCATAGCTGATGGGGCAAATTTCATCAATGGAAGAAATGGAACATTTGCCAAAGAAATAGGATTTTTAAAATATTAATACAGAAAAAAGGATCTGTATCTCAATCTTTTTTTTTATTCAGTAGTCCAGCGGTTAAATGTAAAAAAAATTGCCACTGGTTCTCTGGGCTTGGCTTGGTGGGTGTGGCTTGGTGGTGGAGTCATGTGACTGGGTGGGCATGGCCAACTTTAAAAAAAATTAAAGCATTTTTTGCTACCAATTCGCCTGAATGGTAGCAAAAAAAAATTCAGTTTATGAAGTGAAAAAAAGGGTTCAGCTGTGCCGTGTGATTGTGGGAACTTTCCCCCCCACTTTTTAAAGCATTTTTTTACTACCAGTTCCAGCGAATAGGTAGTAAAAAAAATATTTAAAAAGTGAAAAAAAATGCTTCCGATCACAGCTGATGCACGTGATCGTCGGAAGCTTCCCTCCCCCCTGCCACTTTTTAAAGCATATGTTTCCTGCCTATTCGCCCGAACTGGCAGGGAAAAAAATGCTTTAAAAAGTGGGAAAAATGCTTTAAAAAACAGGGGGGCTGGAAGAAAGCTTCTGACAACCATGCAGATCAGCTGTCAGCCAAGCGATCGTCAGAAGCTTTTTTTTTTTTTACTACCGGTTCGTGGCACCAATGACAATCTTCCCTACCGGTTTGTGTCAACCGGTAGTATTTCACCCCTGCAGTAGTCCAATCTGAACTTATAGGAGAATATTTCAGACAGTTTTAATGGAACGCCTGCGCCTTTCTCTCCAAATGTAGTGGGTGTAGCATTATATTTTTTTAAAGCGTTTTGAATATATTGGTGACCGAGAATTCTGTTTACTATTTAGTTCTGTTACTCATGAGTGTTTATACAGAAATGCAAAAATAAAAAAGACATTTTAAAAACACATTAAGATCTTTTTTTTTTTAAAGCAACAAATTGCCTGCTGAAAGATATGCAAAGTGATTCTTCTTCTAAAGGCTAATAGTGCATTACACAGCTCTTTCTCTAGGCCAGATAAATTAGCTTGACACCAGGAATATCTTCAGAAGCCCTTCTCCTGCAGATCTTAATGCTCACATACTTTGTAAGAGGAAAGCCGTTCCCCTGATAGTCAGGTCCTTTAAGCTGCTTAAATGTTTAAAATTAATATCTTAATATATGCTTGGATAGCAAATAGCGCCAAATGCAGCTCTGACAGTATAGACATCCTATGATCCTTGCATCTTATAATAGTCAACAAGCCTGATCCAAATTTTGCACCAATTTCAGCTTCCAGATAATTTTTCAATGTGAGCTCCCATGTGGTGCAATAGAACATAGAATAATAGGATTGGAAAGGACCTCCGAGGTCTTCTAGTCCAACCCCCTGCTCGAGCAGGAGACCCTATACCACTTCAGACAAATGGTTTTTCAGTCTCTTTTTGAAAGCCTCCAGTGATGGAGGACCCACAACTTCTGAAGGGAAGCTATTCTATTGGTGGATTGCTCTCCCTATTAGGAAATTTCTTCTCATTTCTTAGGTTGCTTCTCTCTTTGGTTAATTTCCAACCATTGTTTCTTGCCTTGCCTTTTGGTGCTTTGGAAAATAGTTTGACCCTCTCATCTTTGTAGGAGCCCTTCAAATGTTGCGACAGTGTTATCATGTCACCCCAGTCCTTCTTTTCATTAAACTACAGTAGACATACCCAATTCCTGCAACCATTCTTCATATGTTTTAGCCTCCAATCCCCTAATCATTTTTGTTGCTCTTCTCTGCAGTCTTTCCAGAGTCTCAATGTCCTTTTTATATTGTGATGACCAGAACTAGATGCAGAATTTCAAGTGTGGTCTTACTAAGGCTGTAGTAAGACCAATAATAAAGATAGGATTTGACCAGGGCATGGATTGTTGTCAAATCTGACAATCTCATTATATTAATATTGTGTAAATATATTTCTTACTACATTCCTCATTGTGAATCTAGAAAGAACTGGGGACCCACTATTACTCCTGAGCTACAGGCTGCCTTTAAAGAAGTGCAAGCTATCAAGAACAAGCGAAACTTATTCTTAATTGGGACTCCAGTTCCAGATCCTGACATTTTATCCAGAAAGAATGTTAACTAACTAATTCTCTTTTATACAGTCCACTACTGAACTTACACAATGATTAATGGTGCTGATTGATTCCTTGAAGTTGGCTGCAAAAGTGGCAGAGCTGGTTTTTGTCAGCATACTGGTAGCAATTCACACCAATGCTCTGAAAAATCCTTGCCTTTGTATAGCTACTGAACAAGAGAGACAAGATACAATAAGGTGGGACAAAATAGGTCAATGGCCTCAATGCTGAATGGTAATCATAGAGCACATTATTTATGGGACTGATGGGAAAGATCAGAACCACTGTACTTCAACAAAACCCAGGCCTACAGATGGTCCAGAAGGATACCGCCATTATCAAAAGCTACTAACAGACCTGAAAGAATTAGTAGATGGCACTCTTTCCATCAGCAACCAAAGTGATCACATCAGACTCAGTACCATATCCATTTGAAACTCTATTTCAATGAGTTCAAATAATCAGCACTATATCATCAAAATACAAGGCCATCATAAATTTTAACTCATTTACATGCTAATCATATGCATCTCATCATATACTTCACAGGCTCAGAGCCTTAGGTTGCATACTTCTGCACTAACCTACAACTTACTTTAATCATTTAATAGCTCATTGAATAACCCATAATGATTAGGTCCTCAGCATATTTAGTCATAAATTATGATCTACAACTGTAGTAGCTGAGTGCAAGCGCAAGCCAAACATACTGCACTGTGACCCCAGCTTGCAATGTGATCAGCAAAGAAAAATATTATTGATATCTCTCGATGATAGATAGATAGATAGATAGATAGATAGATAGATAGATAGATAGAATCATCTATCTATCTGTCTGCATATACCTACTCAAAATTAATTTACTGGAGGATTCTTTTTTGAGTCTGATCTTGTTACTCTATTATTTCCTGGGTGTAGGTCTCCTTGAAAGCAATGTAATAGTTCTAATTAAATTGTGATTGTATTGTTATTTTATGCCACAGTTCTGTGAAAACTACAGAGCAAAATTATAAACAATATTTGCCATGCTTGCAGGAAGTTCAGAAATTGCCATTTCAAAATATGCCATTATCTCAATGTTGCAGTCTCAATATATCTGAGTGGCACCAAGATGAACAACAGTCTAGATTTGTGTGTGTGTGTGTGGGGGGGGTAATATGATTGCACAATCTAATTCATGTTTACTCATTAAAAATATTCCCGAATTACATGGGTGCCCCCCTGGGAGGACAAATGTCTAAACATGTAAACTAAACAAGTATTATGTGATATTTAATTCAGACTCTATAAGGGTAAAACATAATAATTTTAATATAAAGAATAAAGTTTACTATTTACATCCTACTTCATCACCTTCACAATAATTATTTAAATCTTAAACTTTACCCCACCCCCCAAGGAGGCAGAGAGATGAATACTTGTTTTGCTATTTATGAAAATATTTGAGGATGGCTTTGATTTTATTGCACTGATGTTACTGTAAATCCCAATCTAACTTCTAGAAACTCTTTAAAACAGAAGAAGGTCTTATTGAATATCCTTAAAGTGATTAAATGGTGGTTTAATATAATCACCCTTAGAAATTAATCCACAGAGCAATTCTCCACAGCAGAGATGATTTACCCATTACTCTCATAAGCCTCATTCTCATTACTATCCTGAATGTATGTAGTTTTCTCAAGACATCAGCAATATAAAGAGCTTGCACTGCTGGTTGTTGCAGAAAGAGAAAAAAATAGTATCCCACAGATTTTTCTGAACTCCAGGCCTGTCAATTGGCTAGACACTTAGGGCTACTGGGGTTTTTAATTCATAACATCTGGAAAATAATCAGGCTTTCTTTTTATATTACAATAGTGCCTCTGAGGTAGGGATGAACAATTGTCAGTTTGGTCTTTACCATATTTCTCACTTTATCATTCTGTTCAGTTCTGTTGCCACACCGGTTTATATCTTTGACAACTCGTCCCCTGACAAAAAAGACCAATGCTCAGATATTTGTGCATGTTTTTATATACACACTTCTTCATCTTTCAAGAGTTTGTTATGGGTGCAATTATTGCTAGATATGTTTCCATTGCAGCATGTTTTTGGCAGGATCCAAGAATTTTACCTTGCTCTGAAATTATTAGTCAACTAAGCTGGAAACCTGGACATTTTTTTCTGCTAAGGTAACAAGGATTTGGAAGAAAACATTTCTTCCTAACTGCCTCTATGCGTTCTTCACCCAATATAAAGAAACACCGAATGTGGAAAAGGAAAGGAACCTTTGCCCAGACCACACCTCAACAGAATTGCATTCTTTAATACAGTTCTTCCTGGAGCAGCTGGAGCAGCCTCAGGATAAGAAATCTAGCAACTATTTAAATAAATAGCTGCAACCATGAATAATATTCTAATATGTAAAAACATAACCCGGAGCCTTTTCCATTAGGGTTACCACAGAGCCATTGTTGTCAAAGGGGAATGGATCAAAAACAGTTTAGAGGAGGTCTTTATCTGCCTTTCCCATCACACACTTCTAGGATCTTCCAGGATGACTTATGAGAGAAAAGCATCCTTTAAATACCTAGATCCCAAATGGTTTTGACTTTTAAAAGTGACCTCCATTATACTGAACTGTTCATTATCTGTATTTTGCTCCATGAAGCTGAGATTCTCGTGCATGTATATTAAATGGATTTGAGTTTACCCCTTGTAAGGATACCTAGTCTTTTCTCCTCAGAATAGTGTTACATGTATCTTCTCCAACCCCATTTTATCCTGTGACAAATGAAGTAACCATTAGAGCCTAAATCAGTTAACTTGGAATACATGCTTTCTATTTAGATTGAAGTCATTTTTGAATGGGTATTTCAGTAATAATCTCTTTAGAGATTATTTTATTTAGCATAAAGGTAAACACTTTCTTTGTATGTTTCTTCATTACAAAAACCAAAAACAGCCCTCAATCTGGAAATGATTGCATCTTCTTTATCCATATTTGTGCATTTCACCAAGATGAGCTGATATATAGCATCCTTAACCTAATTAATTTCATCAAATTATTTTTTTCTGCTATAAACTATTTTTTCTTCCAAAAAATGAGAACAGTCTTCTATAACAAGAAGCTGAAAAAAGGAAAATCTGTGTTGTAGTTGCTGGCAGTGAAGCTTGTCATTGATTGGCTAAATTGTTGTGGTTTCAAATATTTCAGCTGCTGAAGAAAGAAAACTGTCAGAATCTTTGAAGCCCCAATGCTGTGGAAAGTGAAGCAGGGGACAATTGTCCTTTGCCCCACTCAGTAAATGAAATGAAATTCTCTAAGGGCAACAGCTACTTTCCAACATGCAAAGATAGAGATTAGTATTAGCAGGTAATCTTGTTCTAGAAATATTGATCTGTCAACATAAAATGCAGTGATTTTTATTGTAACCACGCCCCTTCCCCCCCCCTGATTTATGAATCAGAAAAAACAAAGACAATTCCGAAAACTGTGTTAATGCAGGGTCTTCATTAGCCCGACACAAGGTCATAAGCAGCAGGCAGAATTCTTGATCAAGCAGGGAAGAAAAGAAAGGGCAAAAAGAGAATAGAAAAAAACCCAGCAATCCTACGTTTCACAAGGGAGACGTGCTTTGCGAAAAGCCTAATTCATAAGAATCCACCTTTTCTTATTTCCCAACCCACTTCAGACCAGGATGCTACGGTAGATGGGGGGAAAAGCGGGTGGGAGGGAGGCAGGGGAAGAGACCACGGCAGGCAATCCAGCCTTAGATGGAATTGGTAAAGGGAGGAAGGGCGACAATGAAAGGAAAAGGGAGGGGGAGGCCAGCACCCGAACCGCGATAGCAGAGAACTGATGTGCTTAAGTCAAATGAGAGGTGCGCGGTACGATTTCGGGGCGCCCAAATCGTTTTTAAAATACGCGTGCTGAACTCGGCCTCTGTTGTCTTGGGAGCCTTCGGGGCGAATTCGCTCAATCTCTCACCGCCGTGGCGAAACTAAAAGTCAAGGAAAAGCACTTCGCCCCTTTCGCCCGAACCAGAACTAGGGCAAGCCCCGTGGCCGTTGTACACGTGCGCGATCCTATTTTCCCCGGGGGACGACGGGCCCGAGGAAGAGGGAGCCGCGCAAGGCGGGTGGCTCGGCTGGTGCATTGTTCCAACTTCAGGGTGGGGCTTGTCATTGCAGGCTCTGGGCTGACCCTGCCTGAGAGCAGCTGCAGCTGCAAGCCAAGAGAGATTGAGAGAGAGGGAATGTGCACGTTGCGCGTGTTAGTGTCAGGGAGGGATGCATGTCGTCGCCTTCTCTGACCCTGGGTGAGATTCCTTCTCGCAAACGCGCCGCGCTCTCAGAGGGGCCAGGAGCGGGTTCGGCGGCTAAGTAACGCGCGGCCTTCGCCGGGACTGACAGCCGCGGCGAAAGCAGCCCCCGCCGGCCGGCCCTCGCTTTTGTCTGTTGGGTAGCGAAGGCGGCAGCGGCGGAGGAGGAAGCAGCCCGGCGACGCTCCTCGCCGCGCGCTCCCTCGCTCGCGGCCGGGCTTTGGTCCCGCCTTTCCCGCTCCAGCAAAACGGCGCCGCGGGCCGGCCCCCTCGCTGGGCTGGCAAGCGCAAAACGGCCGCGCTCGGCCCAGGTGAGTTGTGCTTTGCTCGGCCAGGCGCTTCTCGGGAACTGCAGCAGACGGGAAGAGAGAGAGAGAGGCAAGAGCAGAGCAGGCCCGGCCTTGCGGCCTGAGCGGGCTTTGTTTCCCGCCGCTTTGGGTGGCTTCGCCGGGGCTGGCTGGCTGCTCCCTCCTGAGGCTGCGGAGGTAAAACTGTGCTGGGTGGGAGTCTCCTGGGAATGAGGGGAACAGGCTGCCGCCGCATCTTTACCTAAATCTCTCTGTGTGTGTGTGTTTGTGTGTGTGTTTGTGAGAGAGAGAGAGAGAGAGAGAGAATGTGTGTGTGTGTGAGAGAGAGAGAATGTGTGTGTGTGTGTGTGTGAGAGAGAGAGAGGTAATTCACAAAATCCCTTCCCCCTCCAGCCATTCTTCCCCTTTCCTACAACTGACATTTCTGCCACTGCATGCTTTTTTTTAAAAAAAATTGTGGCGGAGGCTCTTTGCTTCAACGTGGCTTGCCCCGTCTTTTGGGGCGGGTAGAGGGCTCTGCCTTAAGCAAGAATTGCATTAAAGACCAGAGCAACAGGTATTTCCTTATTTGCCTATTGGATGGGTTTTTATACAGCTTTATAACGTGTAGTAACGTACACGCACACAGCCGTTGGTAGGGAACAGTCAGTGCTGCCGCTTTCTTCTGTTCCTTCTCCCTTTTCCCTTTGTGTTGTTGACATTTTGCAACCCTAGCCCTGAGCAAAGAGAGTGAGTGGTTGAAGGCACCAATCTCTCTCTCTCTCTCTCTCTGGGCATCTTTCTATTCCAAAGCAATATCATTTCCGTAGTTTTGGCCACTTTCTGTGTTACTTCCACAATAATGTTTCATAGACTTTAAGCATTTTTTAAAAAAACAACCCCTGAAACAAAGAGCTTATGATTCTGAGAAGGAAGAAAACTATTGTTTTTTTTTCCCTCTGAGTGATAAAAAGCCTGCATCTTCGAGAAGACTGCACACTTGAACACTTCATCCTGACCTTTTAGAATTACTGTGGTAAAATTGTCACCTTGCCATTTCAAATATATGGTAGCTAAGGTATGGCCCAAATGATGGATTCCAAAGTCTTGGGTTGGCCCATTGTTTGATACAATGTTGCATCTACCTAGAGAAAGGTGGCCAGCTGACAGAATCTGCATAATCTAAAGATTTTCTGAAAAGCTTTTCCAAACCATTGGGAAATAGAAAGTAGGAGGAGTTACTTTAAAAAAAGTCTTTCCATAGCAAATAACTAAACCAGGTAACATATTTTTTCAGTGTCTTTACTGCAAATCACTGTCATTGATTACAGTTATTTGCACATAAAGAAATTGTGACAGTTTAGATACTCTTGTTGTAAGTATTACTGCTTGTAGTATTACAACAGCACTGATTTCTTTCTCCCTTTCCTGCCCTTTGATTAAAAAAAATGGAGATAGATAATTCCTAGGGATACTTGCCATGTTCTTTCATCACCATGGTGATCTTTCTTATTTTTTGGAGCTAAATGTATTTTTCCAGTTTGAATTGGGCATAATCTTTTTTTTATTGATCCACTGTCAGAGGAAGAGGGATTATAATTTAAAATGGATGATTTCAGTGGCATCATTTTTTTTATTAATTTAAATTTCTTTCCGTTCTCCATACCCACCTTCTTGTATCAAATAATAAGCTGTGGATTCATTGGTATTAAGTGTATATGTTTGAAACAGTGCAGGAAATCTTGAAAACTTACAAATTTCTCTCCCCTCTGTGGCATTAGGCCTTAGTTTCTGATTTGCGCAGTAACACTTGGTTACAATCTGATGAAAATTTTCTGTAGATTGTGACCTTCTGATGTGTAGAAGCATGGACCTTCATGGAGAAAATTACTTAATAAAAATATTTCTGTCAAAAAGCAGAATAACATCAAAGTCGGTTACTCTGGTGAAGATCATTCCTCTTTTTTAATTTTACAGACTGATATTAGAGGTTGAAGTTGTTGATTTTTTTAAAAGCAAAATGGGTAGAAAGGCTTTTCTCAAGTAATAAAAATCAAATATATGTGTTTCTTCTTTACTGATTTATAGAAAGGGGAGGAGAATGAACAAGGACACATTTGCAAATGGCAGAGAAAACTGTAGTAGTAGTTGCCCAAGTATAGAAATAGGAGAATTTGGAATTTTATTACAGAACCATTTAAAAACAACAACAGTACTTCAGGGCAAGCTCTAGAATTATTCAACAATTTGCATTCCTCCAATTTTTCTAAAACCGTAGAACTTTTATTTTTTACGTTGATGCAACTTAGCTGTGTAGATTGTCCTGGCATACCTCTTGGAACTACAAGATTAAGGGTGGAATAAAGAATATTTAGAAAAAGTAGGAAGATCTATAATCTAGGTTGATGACACTTACTTCATAGCTAGTTGATTTATCCTTGACTTCTGACTTCTGTATTTGGCATTGTTTGTTTCTATGAAAATACTATAATGAGATCGTTAATTTTACATAAAATATTTATATTCATAGTTTCTGTACCTAAAGAATAAGAGCCTTATTTGGTGATGCTATGGTACATACATTTTTATCAAATCAGTCTTGGGGTGCATAGGGGAGTCATATGGGAATTTGGTGTGTTTAAGAAACAGACTCTACTATTGTGTTTAATATCTGTGGAGGCCCTCAGCTGGAACTATGTTTGGAGTTGATACTTTATTAAAAAAAGAAGTTTCCTGCTTATACTGGCACAGTAAAACATATTTCAAAAGCCACCACTGGTATTAATGCTCCCCTTTCCTTTAGAAGCTTATAGTCTGAAAACAATTCAGTTACATACTGAGTCCCGTAGGACTGGCTACTTGTATATTGTTCCTGATTAAAACATCCATGTTCTATTTTGAGATTGTTCTATTTGCAACACTGCAACAGATGCAGGCTTAGCTGTTAACCAGTACAAGTGCTACTTCTGTGCAAAACACATTGGGTTATCCTCAAGATTGGGGTACAACATCCCATTAAAATCCATGTTCTGCATGTAGCATTGAATCACTATCAGGTGAACATCATTACTGCAAAGTCATTTTTATTGTGTCTGAACATGACTTACAGAAATAGGTGTTTGGATGTGGTAACAATAATTGAAACCTATAAGAGCTATGCTTTAATTAAGAGCAAAAGTTCAAATCCAGTGCAGTTTAGGACTGAGTAGGACAATTATTTTTGCTCAAAATAGATTAGAGAAATCTAACCTAGAGATGTGAAAAGAAATGATTTTTAAAGAAAAAATAATGATGAAATCCAGTAAAGTTGATGTAAAAAGGAATATTGCATCTATTTCCATTTTTTCCTGAACCTCTCCTTCCAACATTTTCACTAACATTACAACTCTAGCCTACTCTGTTCTGAGTTAAAATCCTCTGCAAAGTTTAATCCTGGTTTACAATTATAGAGCTTATCCATATTGCAAATGGCAACACCACAGTAGCCACACTAAGTGGGAGAGAAATTTTTAAAAAACATTTCAGCAATATACGGTAATATGTCTTGCATTGAAATGGAGTGGGGGGGAAGAGGTATAGGATTCAGATTTGTCCACAAATACAGTGAGCCTTGTAATTAGATTATCAATGTTTTCTAGATTTCCAGTCAGAATCATGACCATATTAGAATAGGCCATACCCATCCATACTGGTCTGATATCTACGGCTTCAGAGACAATCTTGAAATGTGTTGGCCAGACTCTAAAAAGCCCTGGAAGTAATGATATATTACAGGGACTTGTTTAAAAGCTTAAATCTGTTATATGACCCCTGTGCATGGCAGTATTTCATATGAAAAAAAGTATCTGGTTCTAATTTTTATTTTAAATATTCTTTTAATTTCAAAAAGGAAAGCCGATGTATGCTGGAGAAAAATATTCTTGAAATAAATCTTCTGAGTTTTATTTTGAATTATGAGCCGTGATGGTGCAGTGGTTAGAATGCAGTATTGTAGCCTAATTCTGCTAACTGCCAGCAGTTCGATTCTTACCTGCTCAAGGTTGACTCAGCCTTCCATCCTTCTAAGACGTAAAATGTTAGGACCCAGATTATTAGGGACAATATGCAATATTAAACTGATTAAAGAGGGCTGTAAAGCACTATGAAACAATGTATTATGTCTGTTTGCACAGAAAATAAAATGCAGTAATGAGCTACAGTTAGGAGGGGACCATTTCTAATTTGAGAAAATGGTGGGATTCAGCTGTACCAGTTGACGCTGACCCAAATGAATGGGTTTTTTAATATTAAAATTGCCCATAATAGTAACCATTTGTTATGAATGCCTTATGTTTTCAGATTTTTTGTACACTAACCCAAAAGATGGGGGAATCCTGCTTTAAATGTCCACTTTTAAAACCATTTGTCTTAAGACCTAGGGCCGGGATGGTGAACGTATGGCTCACGTGCCACAGGTGGCACGCGGAGCCATTTGTCAGGGCACACAAGGTGTTGCCCTATCAGCTGGTCAGCGCGCATGCACGCACTGGCCAGTTGAGCATCCTTTTTAAAAGCCATTTTTCACCCCCCCCAGGCTCCAGAGGCTTTATAGGAGCCTGGGGAGGGCGAAAAGAGCCTCCCCCGCCCCCCCCCCCACGGCCCTCCAGAGGCTTCAGGAGCTTCCCTGAAGCCTCCGGAGCACAAAAAAACAGCCTTATGGGCAAACCGAAAGTTTGGGAACGGACTTCCGATTTGCTCGTAGGGTTGGTTTAAGCCCTCTGGAGGCTCACGCCTACGAGCAAACCAGTTTGGTTGTAGGGTCCTTTTTAGTCTTCCGGAGGCTTTAGGGAAGCCTCCTGAAGGTCCCTGAAGCCTCCGGAGGGTTTAAACCGGCCCTACGAGCAAACCGGAAGTGAGTTCCTGTTAGCTCGTAGGGTCTTTTTTAGTCCTCGGGAGGCTTCAGGGAAGCCTCCTGAAGTCCCCGAAGCCTCCGGAGGGCCTCCGGAGGGGAGTGGGGGAGGCTGTTTTCGCCCTCCCCAGGCTCCTATAAAGCCTCGAGCCTGGGGAGGGCGAAAAAAGCATGCAAAAAATGGAGGGGGGAGCACCTCTTATGCGTGCATGCACACTGGGGGGGTCGCATGTTGCATTATGGGTGCGGAACACCTGCGCCCAACCCCCTGCGCTCCCCCCCTTATGATACGAGAGCCAAAAAAGTTTCGCCATCGCTGACTTAGGGTAAATGAGCAACTTATTGAATAAATGTAGTCTTAAAATAAATTGTCAGATTTCTCTACTGATTTTCATTCTTCCTCCTCTAATTCAAAGTTTTGTACCTCCAGCAGAATAAATTCAGTTTGTGATATCTGGTTCTTTTTGCTTTTCCACTATTAAATATAATAGTGTACAGATAATCTTTAACTTACAACCACAATGAAGCAAAGTCATTGTTGTAAGTTGAGGCACCACGTGATGATGTGATTTTACAATTACAATCATTTTTTTAAGGGTAATCATAAAGTGAGTCACTGCACTGTAAGGGAATCACTTGGTCATTGAGCAAATGCAGCATATCCAGTGGACTTTTTCTGCTGGAAAATAGCAAATCACAAATCGTGGTTATGTGACTGCGGATGATATACAACTGGTTGTAAATGCAAGCTAGTTGCCAAGTGCCTGTAATACAGTCATGTGACTGAAATATGGTAGGGCAGCTGTAACAGGGTTGTAAATAGTTTTTTTTTTTAAAGTTTGTACATTTGTTAAGGGCTACAAAAACCGTGGTGGCTCAGTGACTAACACGCTGAGCTTGTCAATCAGAAATGTTGGCAGTTTGGCAGTTCAAATCCCTAGCACCACATAGCGGAGTGAGCTCCTGTTACTTGTCTCAGCTTCTGCCAACCTAGCGGTTCGAAAGCACGTAAAAATGCAAGCAGAAAAATAGGGACCACCTTTGGTGGGAAGCTAAACGTTCGGTGCGTTTAGTCATACCGGCCACATGACCACGGATACATCTTCGGACAGTGCTGGCTCTTTGGCTTTGAAACAGAGATGAGCACCGTCCCCTAAGAGTCGGGAACAACTAGCACATATATGCGAGGGGAACCTTTACCTTTACCTTTACAAATCAAGGGCTACTTGTACTAATGTATCAGTCAGTGTGTTGTGGAACATATTCCTATTTTGATTATTTTATTTTTAATTGTCTGAATGAAGTAAATGTCTTTCTAAAGAATCAGTGATAAACTCCCAATAGAAAATTTCAAGTTCTAATTTATATTCACAGGACTTGAAAAGTTGAGTCAGACCTCAAGCCTGTTTTGTTACCGGATTCCTGATGTCTTTGAAAATTGCCACAAACACAGTAAGTAGGCTCATTCAGTTTCTAAATATTTAGCGGGCATAGATATATAATTTATTTTTGCCAGTTGTCAAAATGTTTTATTTTTATATAGACAAGTCTGTTGATATAGGTGTTATTTACAGACCATATAATTAATACTAGCAAAAATGTAAGCATGTTTACAAAGGTCAGTTCCTCTATGTTCATTATAATCCTGGAAAACTGAATCTGATATTGTGCTTTTATAACTAATAATGTAAACAATATTATTAATACAATAGCTCTAGTATTGCATGTTGCATGCAGTGGGGCAAGTACAGTGAAGGCAGAAGTGTGTTCACATTGGGGCCTGCAGGAACACAACCGTTGGCCAGATTTTTAGTCTTTTTAAAGACTTAGGTCTACGGTCTACCTAAAATAAGCTCATAAGTTAGTTCCTGTGTGTAGATTTTAGAAGCATATAAATTGTGTTTGTGTTATTTTGATATTTTCAGTTTACTTGGAAAACTGATCAATATGAAAAATATTCTTGTTACAACAAACTAGTAAAATCAAATGAATGAAACTCAGTTGAATGATTTAATAACAGGCTTTGAAAAATTGGACTGAAGGTTTTTTTGAAATTTTATGAAGATAGTATTGAGATTTTTGGGGGGTTGAAGTCCTCTAGGCATAAAATAAATATGGGATGTTGTCTTCTGCTTTTAGGTGAGAAGATGAGCAGCTACGATTCAGAAAAACTGAAGGTTGAAAAATTTTCTGACAAAATTAGAGAGAGAGAAATTGCATTGATTAAAATAAAAAGACATGAAGGTATGATGCAATTAAACAGATGAGTAATTGCTCAGAGTAATTGGGTGGGGAGAGATGATGGCTGAATTAGAGAATCTTTTGGATATGGTTAGATAGTGATACTATATAAAAGTTGTTACTGGCAGTGAAACCTGACAAAGTGGTTTCTGGTCAAGCTATGACTAAATATTTGGTTTGGTCAAAAATGGTGTAATATTATATCAGAGCTACTTTAAAATGTTGCTGCCACTACCCTGATAATTTCATATTTTCATATTGAGATTGTTTCATATTTTTTTCCTAGTATCATAGTATCTTGGATTGTCATATTGTGTCATTTACTGGGGATTAATAGATTATGAACATTTAGAATTTAAATTGAAATTCTATTATATAAAGAAGTATTATAGGAAATAGATGTTTCTGTTTAAATACCGTATTTTTCGGAGTATAAGATGCTCTGGACTATAAGATGCACCTAGCTTTTGGGGAGGAAAACAAGAAGAAAAATAATATGCCTTTGTCTCCCAGCAACCATCTGGTATTCATATGGTCCGTTTGCTGCAGCCAATTCACCGCTGCTGCCTATTCGCCGCCTTGGCTTTTTCGCTACCGCCACAGCCTGTTCTACAACAACTGATCAGGGCCGCCGCCCCCCCCCCCACAATATTTACTGTATAGGACCCACAGATATTTCCACCCACTTTTGGGTGCGCCTTATACTCTGAAAAATATAGTAAATCAATGAAATTTCTCTTGAACACTTCAGTTACAAAATAATTCAGTTTCTTCTTTTGTTTGTTTACCATATCTCCTTTTCCTTCAGCTGTATCATTTAAATATGATGAAAAATGATAGGATCACTTAATATGAGTTAGCAGTGTGTGGTGGCAGCCAAAAAAGCTAATACAATCCTTGGTTATATAAACAGGCATGGAATTAAAATCACATGAAGGATTAGTACCACTTTAAAAAACCTTAGTAAGACCACACCTGGAATACTGCATCCTGTTTTGGTCACCACATTACAAAAAAAAATGTTGAGACTTTGGAAAAAGTGCAGAGAAGAGCAAGTAGAGCAATGGTTGCAGGATTTGAGTTTGGCTAGTCTAGGGGGGGGAAAAGGACTAGAGGGTGACATGATATCAGTGTTCCAGTATTTGAAGGGCTGCCACAAAGAAGAGGGAGTGAACCTATTTTCCAAAGCACCAGAAAGCAAAACAAACAATGGATGGAAACTAATCAAGGAGAAAACCAACCTGGAATTAAGGAGAAACTTCCCAACAGTGAGAACAATTAACCGGTGGAATGTCATTCCTTCAGAGGTTGTAGGTGCTTCATCACTGGAGATTTTTAAGAAGAGATTGGATAGCCACTTGCCTGAAATTGAATAGGGTCCCCTGCTTCAGCAGGGGTTTGGATTAGAGGACTCCCAAGATCCCTTCCAGCTCTATTCTGATTGACTGGTTGTATTTTTCTTCTCTGACTCCTCCCCACCTAGCACTTCACTTAGATTTGTAATTCTATACTGTAACTGCATTGGGTACCCAAAAGATGGCAGCCTTGAAAGCAGGGCCTCTCCCAGCCTCTAGCCATGGGAGACTCTGCAGCCAGTGCTTTGGGCCTGCTTCTCTTACTCCATTCCTGGCTGAACCAGAAACTTCCTGTGTCTGCCTCTCTCTGTTGAAGAGAAAGCCAGATATCTATCTTTAAATCCTCTTAAAGGGTGATTCACACATAGGTGTAACTAACTTTGTTTTATTTATTTATGTATGACATCTGTATGCCGCTAAATCTTCACTGCAAGTTTACAAATTAAAAACATTCAGAATATCATAAAGTAACAAAAAATAATACAATAATAGTGATAATCGTAATAGTGATAATACCTAATCACAGAAAGTAGTAATAATGACAACCATTCTGTAAAAGGTTGCTAGAAACATCCCGGTCTTTAAAAGCTAACCTGACGCCATCAGGGGGGAGGCCAGGCTGATCTCTACTGGGAGTCTGCCCCATAATGTAGGTGCCATGATGGAAAAACAGTTGGATACCAAGTTATGTAGGACTTCATTCCTCAAAACTAATACTTTGAATTGCACCCAGAAACCTACTGGAAACAATGCAAAGCTTGCAAGATAGATGTTGAACCAGATGTTTTTTTCCAGGTGGTCTTCAAAGGGAGCAGCAGAATGATGGTTAAAGTATGGGTTACTATATCATGATCCTCTTACTCCAGAAAGTACCACTACTTGTGTCCTAGAAAAACTAGTCAAAGCCCACTCTGGTCATAGTCTCTACCTGCCCATCTAGCTTTTCTCCCATCAGAAGACAACACAAACTGATAGAAAGCTGCAATGAACAAACTGTACTTCCATCTTGCTTGGGTTCGGTTTTAGCCTGGTTAACCAGACTTCAGCAACCTTGGGACCAGAACAGGCACGGAGCTTGAAATTACTGAAATTGCTATAAAGCCTGAGGAATTTATCAACTTGACAGCCAGATTAAGTAGTGTGAAGAGCGATCAAATTGGGCTGCAGGGTGACTGGTACACCAGAAGAATACACAGCTCATCTTGACAGCCCGATTAAATGTGCACGCCACTAGCACCTTGTCACAAAAACAGTACCCTGGTTGTACCGGTAATCCTTACATAACAACTGATCTGTTTAGCAGACATTCAAAGTTACAGCAGCATTGAAAAAATAACTTTACGACTGGTTCTTACATTTTTAACCATCACAGCATACCTACAATCACATGATTGTGGTTTGTGTGCCTTACATCAAGCAGGAACCTATGACTTACAGCATCTCCCAGCCACATAGTTATCCTTTGCGTGCTTCATAGCTAGATTCTAGAAAGCAAAGTCAGTAGAGAACCTGACAGTAAAATCATATCACAGTCATGTGATGGCTTGCTTTATGTCTGCTTGACTTGATCCACACTGTGGCAGAAGTGAGGTAATAAGTCAATTCCAGGCATGTGATATCTTGCTTAACAACTGTTGCTTAGTGATGAAATTGCTGGTTCAAATTGTGGTTGTTGAACAAGGGTTACCTATATATAATCTCTCATAAGATAAAATGGTATTCGTTCCTCTGGGCAGTCTTGTGCTAAACAATAAGCCATGATTTGCATTCTCTACTGGTTGGATTTAAGTAGTGGAATCCAGTGAACTAATCATATGCTTTAGTATGATGTTTGAATACTATCATTATGCAAGCCTGAATCAATTCATGGACTTGTTGTAAGATTAAGATATTGCTCTTCATTCCTTGGAAATAAGTTAATAATAGGTTGTAGATAAAGAGTATCCTAAAGTTGGAAAATAACTTGAAAATCTATGTTCATGAATTAGTGGTGAAGAGAAATGTCAAACAGCTGGTTTTGCCGGGAGCTGACTCATAAAATTCAGTTATATGTAGTATACTTAAACTTATAAAACCAAGTATATTTAGTAATTTACTTCAAAGAGGCTTCTGACATGATTGTTCTTCTACCCACTTAAATTATAGCATTGACAAATAATTTCATAAATAATATAAAACTGATAGTTTTTGAGCTACTGTGCTCTTCTCACTCCAGAATTTTCTTTTGTATTATCAAGTGTTTATATGAATAAGTGTACAAAGAAACAGGGCTTACAGCAAAAAGGTCTGAGGGAAGATGTGGGTGGAAATAATACACCTGGCTGGAAGCCAGAAAGATAGGTTGTAACATTGACCTTTTTTAATGCTATGTCTTTGTCCTTAAAATGGTACAACTGAGTTACAATTTGAATCAATCCTTTAAGCAGATTGATGCATATAACTTTCATGAAAGGATTATTACACCAAAATTATGGTTGTAGGAAATTATGTGGATACTCATCTGTGTCACAACAGACTGCCTGCTGAAATGCCCTTATCCCAAATTATCATTTTATATGACTTTGGTGGCGCTCTTTTACTGTCCTTTTTTTTTTTGCCCTTTTTTACGATGACTATATTTATCTTGCTATAGGACTGTGAATTAAACTGTTCAGTATAAAGCTAAATCAGTATGCATTTCAAGATTTTTTTTTGTCAGGACTTTATTCTGAAAATGGTGCATTGATGGAAGTAATGTTTAGTTTGGGTTTTCATATTTCTGGAGTAAAAAAGAGCATTAGGAAGAAGTCTTAAGAGAATTCTTTATTTCTTTGTCTATGTTTGGCAACATTTACTTCAACATAAATATTTGTGGTTTTTAAAAGCATAGGGCTTAAAATTATCATTATGTGAATCAAATTTTAGGAAAATAGTGCTTTTTTTATTGATACACTTCATTTAGAATGCCAGATGAGAAACATATAAATTATAAATGTATACATTCATTTTCATAGATGATAAATGAATATATTTTAAAATCAGCAAATGAAGTGGATGCAGTACAACCAGATCCAGTCTTTAAATATATTTTTTTAAATAATGAACTTCTTTGGAAATACATATATATATATATATATCTCAATACATTTACATTACATTTGTGTCACCTACAAAAGTATTGTTGAATTCAGAGGCATTTGGTTCTCAGGAGACACACATATAATTGTTGTTTTTGCAATACTCATTTCCACCTAAGTAATTATTTCAAATCTAATGAAAATGTTTTTAAAAAATAGTTCTGGGGTGTAACATCTGATATTTATAAGCATAATGTATTAATGATACATTTCTGCAATATTGCTAATTAAGTCATACAATAATGATAACTTGCCAGTTTCACCTGGAAAAAGAGCATGGCCTGTTTCCTTAGGAAAATAAAAGTCTTAATTAATTCATTTTTAAAATAAATTTAGGCATACTTCCTCTACTTTTTATATATCTCTTAATGCTTTCAAGGAAAAATAGGGCTAATGCTGTATTTGAATTGAGATTCTAGTGTCCAGTTATCTTAAAATAAAAAGTATATTTATTTGATCTTTTTTAAAGACTGTAGTGATCTATTTATGATGTACCTTTAAAACTACCGCATAAAAAAAGTCATTCAACATTTTTGATTCAGAAGTTGGGAAGATTTTATCATGCTAATGGTGAAGTTGTAACATGAATTTTGATTAGAAAAGTGTGTATAAAAACAAGTTCTGTTTTTTGTACAAATAATAAATAAGCTGCAGTTGAAAACAGTAGGTGGATTTGTAAAATTAAAATGGCCTAAGGAATCTCAGTTTTTGAATATAGGAAATGTACTTTTGAAAAGCTTCTGGCAATCAAAATAATTGAATGTATTTTCTAGAATAGTTTATATTGTAAAGATAAAATAGATGGTGATACAATAATGCATTTCCTTTACATGGGGTAGATTAAGGAAATGTGCCAGTGTTTGATAAAATTGCTTTTTTAATACAGAAAAAAAGATAATGCTCAAAACAGATGTTACTCAGCCAGGCATCTTTAACTTTAATTCTTCAGTTGTTACTATTAGAATTATATGGGAGGCATTGTCTATTGAATTTCAATATTTGTTTCATGGATATGAATAGTTGTCAAGAATGTTGAAAGCTTGTTCTACTAGTCATAGCACCTTTTAGCCTTCATGTTTTATCAGTGTATTTGTTCCTTATGAAAAGTGCATTGTATCCTAATGAAAAACTTGTAATTCTCTTTGAATGGCCTTAGTACCTGTTCTGCTAAGCACACATAATCAGACATTCAAAGAAAAAATGTAATTGCTTATGAACTGGAAGAAGGGTATTCTTTTATTCCTTGGGCAGAAATACTGCTTTTCCTAGCTTAATTCTCTAAAAGAGAAATGGATTCTAAAGTCCTAAGCAATGAGAATGTTGTTGGGAAAATAGATTGAAGAAGGGATATAAGCTATATTCATTCCCTTGAATTCTTTTATGAAAATGTTTAATTATAAAAATAATAAAGCAATATAAAATAATACATGTAATGATTTTTCCATCAACCTCATTTTCCTAGGACCTTTCTTTTCTCCCCACTTTCTCTTAACTTTCTCTTAACTGCAATTGTATGTCATCATTAGTGATAGCCTTTTTTCCAATTTTTTACAGTACTTCATTACAGAGACATTTGTTTCATTTCTGTGCCTGGATCAACTATTGGATTTTTGGCAAGAGTATAGATCACAGAATGTTCTTCAGATCCCATTGGAAAGATTCTGATTTTTTTTAAAAATTAAAATTCTGAGCTAGGTAGTGTTTAAGAATGAGATTGAAATGTTGTCTGATAATGTTGACATTTTTTTATTGTGCTTGTGGATTATTTGTAAAAATTCAGTAACTAAAATTTTTATTGTAGAAAATTAGAACTGGCAATCCATGAAAAAGTAGAAAGGATGACATGTACAGTTGAATAAAAAAGACAAGTATTAAAATGAATTAAAATGTAAAAAGATATTTTACAGTTCATGAGGAACTTTAGGAAAGAAAAGTAGAATGTGACCTCTATTAATGGGTTTAATATTCTGAAACATTCTTCAGTTATAACAAGAGCACATGGGTATAAGCCTTCTACATGGACAAGTTTAGCATAATTACATATATCGGTAATAATTTATTATCTTTGGCTGTGATTTTCAATATTATGTTGTTGCATTTTCAGATCTCTGAAAGTTAAGAGAAGATAGGATGGATGCTACCGTAATACTGTCTATTCTGAAGAAAAAATTAGCTTTCCTCTCAGGTACAGTTTTGTCCTTTCATTTTTACGTATTATAAGAAAAACTGTGTTTTAAAACACTTTTTTGTTTTCATTGTTTTCTGATATGTAGTCTCAATATTCGGTAGAAATTCTTCTAATGTTATGTATTTTATATTACCTTCAATCTCTGTCCTGTTCATGTGGAAATAATGATTACTAATTTTCTGTAGATAAAAGATGAAATTATATTTCTATTTTGGTGTATTAAAATTCTCTATATTCTATGTCTATTTTTAATTTTAAAATATTATATTAATAGGAGTTCAAATAACTGACATACATAGTTATGTTTAAAATATAGAGAATTCGAAACAGTTGATTGAGATGTTGATCAGGCTGAGAGCTCTTTCAGACTAAGCTACTAAGCTATTTTCTCTTAGGACTTATTTGGATGTTTTAATTTTAAATGCTACAAGTAGTGTTAAATACTAGATTAGCTTTATATTTTTTTAAATTGATGTTGGAGTGTTGGCTGGATGCCTAGATCATCCTCTGACATATTGTACAGAAAAAGTATTCCTGTTAAGCAGGTTTTATTTGATAAAAGAGGTTTTGTTTACTCCTGTAATTTCGACTGAGCGCCCATACTTTTTCCTTCCTTAGAACCCTATAAAATGAGAACCATAATTACTATTTATTATATTGTAATAATGCCAATCCTTGAGGTTTAACCATATAAGTAATAACTTGATTAGTTCATGACTAAATCAGCACTGCTTAAAAATGGTTTCTTAAGTAGTAACAACTCTTTATATTTGTGTTATCTCGTTTATTGCTGTTTATAGATGCCTGAATGGAAAGGTTACAAACTTTAAGACATTAAGGTTTATTTTGTTATTTTTTACTTAAAAGCCTACTTGTACTATATAAATACAGGTAGTCCTAGATTTATGACCACAATTGAGTCCAAAATTTATGTTGCTAAGTGACAAATTTGTTGAGTGAGTTTTGCCCCATTTCTTGCCACAGTTTTAAGTGAATCACTGCAGTTGTTAAGTTAGTAACATGGTTGTTAAGTGAATCTGGCTTCCCCAATGACTTTGTTTATTAGAAGGTCATAAAAGGAGAACACATGATCCTAGGACACTGCAAAGGTCATAAATATGAGACAGTTGCTAAGTGTCTGAATTTTGAACTTATGACCATGGGTATGCTGCAACACTCATAAGTGTGAAGAATGATCATAATTCACTTTTTTCAATGCCATTGCATCTTTGAACAGCCACTAAACAACCTGTTGTAAGTTGAGGACTACCTGTAGTTCTTTTTAGCAATATAATTGGCAGATAAGAATATATTTGGGAGATGCCAAAAGGAGAATTTGCTTGAGTTACAAGTTGCTAGCATAAATGTAAAATAACAAAAAATGGTCTTGAATGTATAGAAGCATAATAGATCATAAATAGTTGCAATATAATTGCTTGCTTAATGATTATTAAAATATCAGATGCCCATTACATGTTTTACCTCTCCTATCTCCCTCAGCTGTGTGTGGATTCCACCCAGCCACCTCAATCAGAGAACATGGTGTAATGGTTGGCTTCCTACCTTTCATTTAGGGCATTGATGGTATTAAAGTGTAGCAATGTCCATCCTCAATTGAAAGGCAAATAAAAATAGCTTTGCTAAGCAACTGCTTAAAATTTTAAGCATCATCTCTAACTAAATATACTTAAGAGATAAATTTTACTTATTGCAAAGGAACTTGGAACCAAAGGAAATGTTTAGAATTGGTATAGAGGTTCTTAATTATTTTATTTTTAGAAACAGAAAGCATATTGCTTTGGTCTCTGAAAATCATTTTGAAGATTCATTAAGTCAGAATTTTGTCTCTATGTATGCATCTGTCTTTCTTTAATTTTCCCCAGTTCTTTTTACTGGAAGACTAGATTTTATATTACTTGGAAAAGCTATAATTAGAATGGTCAAATGGAAACAAATTACGACACTTCCCATAATATCAGCAGTGAAGGGCAAGGAACTATTCAAGAAAATAATTTTACATCGTGGTGTTCTTAATTATACATATCTTCATTCACCTGTTCTTCTGTTTTTTTGGCCAAAAATGTGCCTTTGTAAACTAAAGCTTTGTAAATATATATATTGCAAACAGTCTCTGACTTGGGTAAACAAGCTACATAACTCCGTATAACATGATATCAGGCTGTTTGCACACGTGTGAAAAGGTGGCTACCATTCTGTGCATTCTTTAAAATCTGCCTGCCTCATTCATATATGTGGAAAAAGTTTGTTAGTTTTTTGTGCTTGGGCAGAGCCAGTTTCCATGCAAAAATTGGTGATCTAAAATTTGCAAAAGTTGATATTTATGGAGTGATATTTATGTATATCAGAAATTGATTTTGAATCATTGATACAGCCACACATGTACGTATCGGTCTATGCAGATATGTCCCTCTTTGAGGCAAATGGGCAATTCAGAAATAAATAAGGAAGAACTTATATACTCATTATACATAATTTGAGTACCAATACATTGGTTGTTGGCCAATGGATTGTCTTTATATTCCCTTCCTACATCCAACATCTCTTTGCAGCTTATATGAAATACAATAAAGGAAAAAAAAGGGGGGGGGGCATGGTTAAAATATTAATAAAGTAACAGCCATAAAAGCCAAAACTGGGGGAAAACTGAGGAGGGATTGGAATAAGAGTTCATGATGAATTAGTTTGTGAATCAGTAACAAAATCAATGTTTGAGTGTGGGTGACTGGATGGATTCCTTAGGTAACATCTTTTAAGGATTTTGAGAATTGTGTCTTTCTATTTATTGAATAAATCTGTGCCTGTTAGTGACTAATTGATTATAAAGTTCACATCTCAAAAGAAAGGAGAACTTTTTTTCTTCTGTTCCTGCAGAAGAGTATAATATAGCATGTTAGATTTGCAATTAGAGCCTTGGCAAAACTTGTATATCAAAGCTACTATATTGTCTTTTAAGGAACGTATCTGATGTTTTTATGCTAATAAGGATATTCTGTCCCCTTCTTTGTTACCTTACATCTTTTTCAGCTATAAAGTAATTATTTCCCAGTGGAGGTCTTGCACTAATGTATATACATGTTCCAACTGTCTTTGAACAAGATTCTCTATATAATTAGTGTAACACTGTAACCTTTACTCTTAGATCTTCTGGGTGCAAGAAATTAGGAATTTGTTATAACCTACGGTACACGTGTAACATCTTCCTGAAAACCAATACCCTGGGGGCTAGCTTGATTTCTACCAGGAAACCTATTCCAGAGCAATGGAGAAAAAGCAATGGTGTTTGGCTTCAATTCTCTTCCATCCTCTTAAATGTGGGATAATGAGTTTCTCCCTAAATGATCTAGAAGGTTGAGCTGATTCTGGTTAATTCATCACCTTCATCTTCTTCATTCCTGCTATGGGCAGTTATCTTCACTGATGGAAGATGATTGCCCACCATATTTTGCTACTTTGAAACCTTTCACTTTTAAATTATGCCTTCAGATTCTACTATTTTGATGAATTTATCATTGTTCCTTTCCAACATATACCACACATATTTTGAAGTACAGTTCAAAACAGAAAGCAATGCTGTGAATAGAAAATAGAAAGCAATGCTGTGGGTATGGCTATTATGAGAGCTGGCATTGATTTGGAATATATCATATGTTGTTTGGTTTTCTTTGTACCTTAACCGATATTTCTTTTCTTTATGCATGCCATGGTGTGCAATCTTTGTAAAGCTCTCTATCTGCTGCAGTCTTCTGCAGCATATCCATATGTTCCAGAGATCCTCCAGCTCCCGAGAAACAGCTTTTTAGATGTTTATGTAGACTGCAATGGGAACAGGAATTTAGAAGGCATCAGATGCCCATCAATTAGCTATTGCCATATGCCCAGAAAAGCTTTCTTGTGAAGTGTATAACATCTCCATTGAAAGGAAGGGTAATCAATGATTTGTTATTTGCATCAAGCATTTATTATTCAAGATCCTCTTCCTTCCTTCCTTTTTTAGAACCATGTTTTTACCTTTTTCACATTTTTTGGTCATCTTGCTTATAGGACAATCAGTGCTAAAAAGGGCTGACTTCCCTTCCGCAGAATGGGTTACTTTTTTCTTTTTCTTTTTTTAATTTTTAAACTCTTGTATAAACAACAATAGCAAGAAAACCTTAAAGTGACAGTGAAATGTTCCATTATTGAACACATGGAAACCAGCCCTATTTGAAAGAAATACAATAAAAGGAAGGAAAGTACCATTTCCTTAAATGTGCTTAGTGATTTCAAATTACAGGATAAATATTCTTTTGAGCAAAGCTGAGTCATTTCATCTTCCTTCACCTGCAGTTTGGAATTGGCTGAATTCCTATTTCATGAGAGAAGAGGTAAGGCAAAATAAGAGAGTTGAAGGGCCCTTAAGGTCTTCTAGTCCAACCCTCTGCTCAAGCAGGAAACCCTACACCATTTATGGCAAATGGTTGCCCAGTCCCTTCTTAAAAGCCTTCAGTGATGCAGCAACCACAATTTCTAGAGGCAAGTCCTTTTACTGATTAATTGTTCTGTCAGGAAAGTTCTCCTTAATTCTAGGTTGGTTCTCTCCTTGATGAGGATTTTGAGGACGGTGAGGCCTACATAATACAAAAGAAGAAATGTTTATTTCTTTCTCACTTGGGTAGTAAAATTTTATTCACCTGGTGAAGGAAAGTTATAAAAAAATCAATATAGATAGTCCTCAACTTACAATCACAACTGGGACCAGAATTTCCATTGCCAAGGAACAAAGTTATTTGTGCCCACTTTTACAACCTTTTTGCCACAGTTGTTAAGCAAATAAATTCAGTTAAATGAATCCATGCGCCCCCAATGATATTTTTTGGGGGGAAGTTGGCTGGGAAAGTCTCATATGGCGATTACATGATTCTGGGATATTCCAACTATCATAAATACATGCTGGTTGCCAAGTGCCTGAATTTTGATCACATGACTAGAGGGATGTTGTGACAGTTATAAGTGCAAAGACTGGTTGCAAGTCCCTTTTTTTCAGTGCCATCATAACCTTGAATGGTCACTAAATAAATGGTTGAGTGACGAGGACTCCTTGTGTTACTATTTATATGTGAAATTGTTCCCATCTATTTGTTCACAATAAATAATTTATGCTAACTTGTATAAATTACAAATTAGCCGTGAATTCGATCCTAAGTAGAGGCAGATGTTTCTCTCTCTGGGCACAATGAGAATGTATCTGCTGAACAAAACTGCACTGGCGACAGGAAGTGCATCTGGCCATTAATACACTCTGCTAGCTCCATTCAGTTACCCAGACTCCACCCCCCCCAAGGGATTATGGGGTCATTAAATGATGATGATAGCGACTGAGTTTAAATTTTCTTTGTTATGTGTCTCAAAGCTTTATCACATATATGCAGCACTCCAAATAATTTTCTACCAACCCAGCAATTATTATTATTATTTTTTTAGTCTATGGCACATGTTAGCCAGGGGATCACTGGGGTGGCTGGCTGCCTCTATGAAAGGAATTTTTTTGGGAGGTGTTATCTTTTACCCATGGGGTGCCTGAATGCTAGTAGGCAATATGGGGAGGCTCCTTTCTTGTCCCTACATGGTTTATTCGCTCATGGGAATCAAGCTGCTGACCTGAGTGGTGTGCAGGCCCAGCCTCGTACCGCATGAGCCACTGTGGCCCCCTAACCGCAGCAATATTTTATAGTCAAGGATTTTTTCTGGGAAAGTCAGGGTATTGAATACCACAAAAAGATCTCGTCCCATAGATTTCCCAACAGCTGTAAGATTTGGTTAGCTGGGCTGAATTTAGTCTGTTACCCTAAGCAGCATCACTTTCCAGGAACCGTATTTACTCTTGAATTTCAGAGTGGGTAAGTGCTACTTCTGAAGCAATCCTGGTCCCTTCTACAGGGAAATGAGGTTGTCTTCCCTAATGGATAGAAGAAGAATTTATCTAAGGCCAAGTTCTGGTTGTCCCAGTGCAAGATTATTTTCTAGACATGGAGAGAGGAGAAAAAGGAAAGATACAAAGAAAGAAAGATCTCCTTAAGTAGAGAAAAGGGGGAAAAATGACGATTTGAACAGCTCTTGGCTCAAGGATGGGATTATTGAGTAGGTCATCCTAGTTGTTATCTTGACAAAATACCTACGTGAAAAGGCTTTGTCTTATTTCTTTTTCAGAATTAAAAAAATAAATTTATGTTTAAAGGCATAATGTGATATTCTTTATTTTTCAACTCATACAAGATACTTTTGTATCAACATGCAAAAGAGCTTTAATGTTGCAGCCTTTGGGTTAATGAATTAGTCTTTATGTGACACTCATGATATTTTGAGTTTAAAACCCCTGTGCTCATGGAAGGTTAACATGTTGTAAGTAGAAGAGTTCACCTTTATTAAATGTTAGAATTTATATAATGGAACTGAGGGTATAAGTGATTTTTCACTAGATCCCTCAAATAGATTATTTCTAGATGTATCAAAATGGATGCCTACAAAGGATATGAGCTTTGTGGGCTGCCACAAAGAAGAGGGAGTCAAGCTATTTTCCAAAACACCTGAGGGTAGGACAAGAAGCAATGGGTGGAAACTAATCAAGGAGAGAAGCAACTTAGAACTAAGGAGAAATTTCCTTTCAGTTAGAACAATTAATCAGGAAAAGTTGTGAGTGCTCCAACACTGGAAGTTTTTAAGAAGATGTTGGATAACAATAAGTCTGAAGTGGTGTAGGGGGTTGGACTAGAAGACCTCCAAGGTCTCTTACAACTCTGTTATTCTAATAAATTCTAAATTCTGATATGCATGGGGTGATTTTTTCTTCTGTACAATAATTATTATTAGTCACTTAGTGAACCATATTAATGAAATCAGAACTATGAGGAAAATCATAATGGTAGAAATACATTGTAGGGTTTCAGATGTTTGGGTTCTTCTTTGAAATTCACAAAATCTCCTTTATGAGCTTTAAAAAATTCTATATACTTATACCTGTTTCAGCATGTCCTTTAAAATCCTGTGAAGAAGTCATTAGATTGAATAAATTATGCCGAAACGTATTTGAAAAGAACGACTCATTCTTGTCTCACAATCCTGAAGCTGTATGTGGGAGCTATAATCTGATTCTCTTGCCGATTTATGATGTATCCAGTCATGGATGAACTTTTTATTTTTACTCCTAACTACAGAGATCTGCTTTCTTTAACTGAACAAATTTATTGGGATATAAAATTTCATGGGCTATAGTTCACTTCATAAAGTCAAATGTAGGGCCACAAAAGCTTATGTAATGATAAATGTATTCATAAGTAAGATATTGCAAGACTCTTTGTTGCAATTGCAGCATAGTTGTTGTAGAACACACTGATATTGTGTGCTGTGTTTGTTTAGACTTTCATCTGTACTTTGCTCATTACTGCATGCTGATTATTGCATTAACGAGAACGCGGCGTATTCCAAGGATGATTTTAAATCTTCAGGGAACTCTGACAATCCAAGGGACTTTGCAGCTTTCAGGACAAAGGAATTGTGGAACTCCCCGAGTTTGACCTGCCAAAACTCCCTAAGCAGAAAAAGCTGTATCTCTTTCTCTTCATTGCCCCACCCATCACTTTATTTTTGTTTTAAGCTTTCCACTTTCTCTTGAGGCCCAGAGCTTTTTGCTTTCTGTCAGACACAGACGTCTTAAATGCAAACAACATTTGTTTCTGTTTCAGCATCGGACTTCTAAATCATGTGCTAATAGCTAGTCACCGGGAGTTAGAGATTCTTTATAATTTCTACTTATTACTTATGTATAACATTGATGATTAATCTTTTAGTCAGTCAAACCATGTTTCTTACTATAACAGCAATTTAAATAGAGCATAATTTGAAACATGAGGTGGTTTTGATACATGCAGACACATAGCATATCTGATCTTTTGTAATTTATTAGTATTATATTAGGTTGGCTTCAGTAGTGTTCTTAGCTACATTCAGTTTTTTCTCCTTATGAAGCTTCAGTGTCTCCCAAATGTGCCCTGGATAATGTAACCTTTATGGGTGATGCAGAGATTAAAGAGAGAAATGAAACTCAGGTCCCTTGAATGGAAATCAATTGCTGTCTATAATTAATAGCCAAAGGACACAATTTCAGTGCAGTGCTTCAATAGTACCATTCAGTTTTGAAAATATATATTGAGTTCCAAATATATTAGGCAATAGTGAATCACTCTTAATTGTTTTTTAACCATTCTGTCTATATTTTTTAGGTGGGAAAGACAGAAGAAGTGGCCTCATTCTGACAATTCCATTATGCCTTGAACAAACAAATATGGATGAATTGAGTGTCACCTTGGACTATCTGCTAAGTATTCCAAGGTGATTTTTTAAAGACTTATTTTGTGACATGATGTTACCTTCAGCAGTCATTCTATCAGTCTTGGATATTTGCACTTAATTTTCTTTTCTTACATGCCAATTTTCCCCCAAGATGTATGGCTGACACTGTCTGTCACACATTCAGAACCTCTCACCATCTTTGTATCCTTCACTTGTTTTTTCACTCTTAATCTTATAAACTGTCAAATTAGTAATGTTTTAAGATTTATATTCATTCCCTTTAAGACACACACACACACACACACACACACACACACACACCTGAATAGACTTGAATTTAAATTGTTTATTTGAAACAAACAACTTTTTCTAAGCGGATGCCAGTCATGCTTTTAACAAAATTGTGCAGTCATTACATATTTTAAATTCAAAAGTTAAATTAATGTATTTTCTGTTTCCTTATCTCATTCCCATTCATCCATTAACATACCTAATAGAGTAACATCTTCCTCTAGATTGCATTCATTCAGATTGTTTCACAATTTTTCTCAAAGCTCCAGCCCAGTTCTTTTATCGTGACCATTTATCGCAACCTTACATGTATGTGTCACCAGTGTATGAAATCCTGCTTTGATACTCAGCCTCAACAGTAGAGATGACTAAACTCAGACTTGTTAATTAAAACTATGCCTTAGCTTCCATATATTTATCTAATCCTATCCATAAGATCAGATCACCTTCATTCACATCATTTATACCCCATTCCTTTTAGATTCACAAATACATAATACATTATTTTTATTTCTCTTGCATGCATTATTTAATGACTTCATAGATACTGATGTCCACTGTCCATTATGACTTTAAGCTTTCATGTAACATTTTTTATATCAGAAAAGAAAAGAGTAGACTAGCTTTTCAACTTCTGTTGAGTCTCTGATACATGTACCGTAAGTTACTGTTACCCATTTGCCAGTAACTAGGAGATAATGTTCAGTTATGTTTTAATTTTGTTGATATTTAATTATTTTTTCAAAACAGTGTCAGGATAAGATTTTAAATAGTATAGGGACGAAATGTGTTTATTCCCTCTTACAGATTGTCACATATACACTTATACTGTGTAGACAGTTTTATGTTTAAGTAGTTGATACACATATAGCAGCCAACTTCTAAGTACACAAATGACATCTTCCAGCTTGCACTTAAGTCCAGCAACATTGTTTTTTTCTGCTCTGCTTCTGTAAAGTTGCCTTGATCTACTCTCAGCCCATTAATGAGATAGTACTTCCGTAGTTGGCTGTTCATCAGCCAGTTCTGTCTTAAGACAGTACAGTTTAGTAAAACTGGGGATACTCTAACTTTTGTTCTTCATTAGAATTAATAAAAGGAAAGACAAAGCAGGTGAAAAATTCAGATTTTGGATCAATTGACTTTTCTCTTTAAAAATTCTTATACTATTTTTTGTGAAAACAGATTAAAAAACATAGACACCAGAAAAATGTAGTTTTGGCATAGGGAAGTAATAAGCGAGGTAGAGTATATCAAACATTTTTAAAGTAGTAGCTTAAATATATGAGATAATACAAGACATTACACACATATGTCGGTATATTTTATTTTTTATAGTGAAAAGTGTAAAGCCAGAGGATTTACTGTTATAGTGGATGGTAGAAAATCTCAATGGAATGTTGTAAAGACCGTGGTGTTAATGCTACAGGTAAGAATTACTTATATGAATCTTAGCAAAGAATTTAGTTTTCTGAAGTTCTTCAACATCTGAGAAGGTGGTTTGGCTTTGATTTAATAAAATAAGCAGACTTATGCATTGCATTATTTTCAATAAATCATGGTTTGAAAGTTTCAGTATATTTATATATTCTCAATTGCTTTAAACATATTTTGCCTTTATAGCTATGTTGTAAATGCAGATTGTATGCTAGACTACAGGTTATAATCTTGAATATGCAGTCTGCATCCGAATCTTCATAACATGCAGAGAATCAGATACCCCAGCTGCTTTCTGCAGGAAATATAGGTGGTCCTCACTTAATGATTGGATGCTTAGTGACTGTTCAATGTTCTGACCCCCCCCCCCCCCAAAATATACTTTTTTGGTTGCTCAGCCACTGAACCAAATTTGTGGCCTTTTGTAGCATCCTGTAATCAGTGTGCGGTGGCCTAGAGATGAACACACTCACCTCACACTTGAGACGCTGAGACTTCAATCCTAGGCAGCAACCATTGTTTCTCTATCAGCGGAAACAGAAAATATCTTCTGCAAACGCCACATAGGCATCAGGAAGGGCATCCGGCCAGTAAATGCTCAGCTCCATTCAGTTGCCCCAACTCCACCTCGATGAAAGGGATTACAGGTTTTTTTTTTTAAAAAAAGCATCCTGTAATCATATAACTGCAATTTTCTATTTATTTATTTTTTGGCTAGAAACTGGTGTTTACTTTTGGTCTCCATGAACAATATGTTTGTTTAATAACAACTGCATTTGCTTTAAAATTTCCCCATGCATTTTACAACTGTTGTGTTCAGTCAGTGATCATCATGAAAAATATCATAAAATCAGGTCGGTCACACAATGATGTGCTTGACTTTATGACCATAATTCTGGGCTTAACTTGAGGACTGTCTGTAGATGAAAAAATGAAAAAAAAAATTAAAAGTGGGCAAAACCCAAGAAAAAGTTTTAACTGTCACTGGATGCATTGTTTCCTACAACATCTTATTCAAATTTGAAATTCCTAAGGACCTAGGATGTTCCTGTAATTAAAGCAAAAGAGCTTCTCCTTTAGTAATGCAATTTCAGTAGAAATAGAAAATGCTAGCCATGAATTTTTCTTGATTTAATTTTGAGTTTCTGATTCAAGTTCTTTTCATCCCCTATGTATTTCTGTCCAAGATAGGGACAGAAGCTATTTTATCCTTGCTTCAACTTATAAATTAAGGTATTTTATTTCTTCAAACCTCTTTAATGCAAATATATTTGATCATATTTAATCTGATCATAATATTTGAAATGCTGCAAATAATATTTTTACAATATCATTTTAGAGATTCTGAAAGGCTTGTAGGTCACTGTTAACTTGTGTCCCGTCCCTCCATTTTAACCAAACTGCTGTCTTTCCATAATATATTGTATCTATAATTCTTCTTCTACATTATACATTCTTCTACACACATTGCACGCATGCATTTCAATATTTCAAGTTAAGGGATTTGACATTTCATGTTTTTATTATTTTTCCTTAATAAAGTTTGAATTTATCATTTTTTGTGAGATTAATCTAGTTCCCAAGAAAAGGCTACATCCTATAGAGATAGATGACAGCAATACAGTGGTGGGTTCCTACTGGTTTGGACCAGTTCAGCCAAACCGGTAGTGGTTTGGCAGCCTGGATCTCTGGAATCGGCAGCGGCCCAAGCCTGCCGCAATCCTGAACTAGTTCTTCATAGGCGCCACCATCTTGGGTTTTTTTTTTTTCTTCTGTGCATGCGCAGAACAATTTTTATTGTACTGCCCATGCAGGCATAGCATGCATCAAGCACATGTGTGCTAAGCACGGCCACGAGTGAACCGGCAGTAATGACTGCCGGAACCCACCCCTTCATGTTTGAGTTCCCAGCCTTCAATGCCACAGGTTTAAATATTAAGCACAAACTCATGACATTTTCCCAGAAAGAGTAATAAGCCATTGTCAATGTCATGTTTATAACATTTGAGAGTTTAACATTTAACTGAACCCATGGTCTCTATAACATGCACCACTTTCATGGATCCCCAATACATCTCATTTTACATTCCGGCCTGCAAAGAATATCCTGTAGTTTATGTAGGATTTTTTAAAAATCTCCATAATTCTCACCAAATGCCACAATATTCTTTTATGTTTTTAATCTATTGTTTTTGTAAGATGGTCCATTTCACGACTCAATTTTTAGATATCTTTTGCATTTTTTCATAATATGGGTATTATGTTTGTCATACTTTTTAAAAAGGCTGGATCCTAAACAGAAGTAGAAATAAAAGCAGCCCCATGGGAGAAAAAGAACTCTAGGAAGAAGTAGGCAGAAGGTGAAGTTCTGGCAGAATTTATTAGCCCTATTTTTATTCTTTATTCAACTTCATTCAAATGACTTATTTTGGCTTTATGAAAATTTTTAACAGATGTTGGCTTAATGAAGTTTGACATTTTGATCCCAGATATTTTTATTAACTGTTAAGATACAATGCGTCTTTCTTTTTAAAAAACTTGGAGGATGTATGCTGTCATAATCATTAAATAATAAGTGATTGTTCCTGCTATCTGCATATTAAATGTTACGTATATGTTCAGTTAGAGACAAAACTAAGAAATAACTTCATAGGAAGAGGAAACAGTTGTGATGAGTAGAAATGGTTCTGTTTCTTCTGAGTTCTTAGGATTGCAGTATTAATATACAGTATCTCTCAAGATAGTTTTAAATTGTTTTGAGGATGATTATAACATTAATGTTTTTTTCTTTAAGATGGTGTCCATGGTACTTATTGTCTTCATTGTGCCATACATTACTTTTTACAAACATTTTGTGCTATATAAGGAGGTGTTGTAAGGCCATTATGTTTTTGCATTTAGTAAGAAATTTAATTGTGTATTTTTATTATTATTTTAGAATGTTGTTCCAGCTGAAGTATCCCTTGTTTGTGTAGTAAAACCAGATGAATTCTGGGATAAAAAGGTTACACATTTTTGCTTTTGGAAAGAGAAAGATAGACTTGGCTTTGAGGTATGTATATTTATTTTTTTCTGGCTTAACTATTGCACTTAAGCTATCATTGCATGGATTTAGAATACAGATACATTCCTAATGAATGAAAATCTGGAAAGAGTTATTAAATGATTCCTTGGATATTACAGTATAAACATTTCATAACACTAACTTTACCATGTTGTGACGTATTATTGAATAATTAGCATTGCTCTGATCCCTTGTTTCTACAGAAATGTTGGCTTCTTACATTTGAATTTTCTTAGTCATAGCTGTAAGTGATTTCCATTTGAAATCAGTCCCTTGAAATACTTTTGCCATTAACTTAATTACTAGTTTCCCTTACTAATAATGCCTTGTGTAACCAGATCCTTCTAAGATTAATTTTTCCTTCATTTTAACTGTTCCTGGTAGGTGCATTAATACTTCCTCCAATATAAGACATGCTTATCTGGCTTTGCTCATCTCCAACTCTTCTATTTGTTAAGATGCTCTTTCTGTATTTAGTGAAGGATACAGGAGAGTTGGCGGGAATTTGATGACTTATAAACCTGATTTAGCCATGAGTTTGCCCAGTCCCGACTGGGCTGGCTTAAAATATGGCCCGTCCGCCTCTCTAAATTTCCATCTTTTAAGGGCACCAAAGGCAACAAGCGTTTGCTCCCTATCTCTTTCTACTTGGTGAAAGTTCTCTCTGGAGCAGAGAAAAATAAGACGCAATCACACTTCAGAATACATCTTTGAATTTGTTCTGTTGAGGGCCATCCAGTACCATCTGGGCCCTTGTTTTCCTTGTGGCAAGGTTCCATAGTTTGAAATGTATCCCCATTAAAAATTCTCCCCATAGGATTGATTCATGCCCTTTCTCTGTCACGGTATTGTTTTCCTTCCAAACAAATTAGTAAAAGGCCTAGAGAAAAACTACTAAGGCACTAATGATCCTGAGATAATATTCATATTCTATCATTTTCAGAAATTTGGACGGTTTTTATTATTTTACTCGAAGGACTGATTTTCTATCAGTGATTGCATTATAAAAATGTATTTAATTTCATTCGGTATAGAGGCATTTAATTAAGAAGGTGATGGCAGCCATGAGGGTAATTTGTTATAACTAAAACTCAGTTATGAACATAAAAGCAAAATGATTGCAGTGAAATTCAGGCATGTTGATTTTAGTAACTTCATTACACTGTTGTCAGTTGACAGTAATACAGAAAATTTGAGAACACTCTGTGTGTGTGTGTGCGTGTGTGTGTACTATGCAAGTTATGTTGGAAAAATAGTATGTTTAATCTAGCAAGGCTTTTAAGTGCTGGCAGCTCTTTCCTCATCCCCATCCCAACTCAAAGCTGCTACCATTTTTGGCATATTAGGACATAGCTATGCTTAGCTATGACTGGTAAGGTTCACCCCCCCTCCTCCGCAGACTCTTTAGATATCCTTATTCATTTTAACCATCCATCTATTTTTGAATTTTCAAAAATATATTGCTGGAGATGAAATAATGCTTGATGGTATTGTAAGATAGGTTCCTAACATGTTCTCTGCACCGGAACCCTAGGGATATTTCCACTTTTACTTACTTTAATACAATATGGAAACCATACTTCTATAAATAAACATGTAGCAACATTTTTTAAATAACAAAATCTGAGTTGCAAGCTCTGGAAGATACTTATTTTTTATACTTTCTTAACAAAGATATTTTCTGTTCGGAACTCTGAGGTATTTACATAATGATTCAGATACCATGCAGCAAATTATTCTCGCATGCCTTGATTTATGAGTTCATTTTTAAAAATGAGTAAATATAAAACAGAATGTAATAAAACTACATCAATATACTTATATAAATGGCTTGCTGTGGCTCAGATTAAGTTATAGATTCAAAAATCTTGTCTTGAAGTAGTTAAATTTGAAGGAAGAGACATTGCATGTGAATTTTCTCATCTTAATATTCTTGGTGCTCTGTGATGCACAAGGAAAACAAGGTTTTCATTAACTCTTTGAATTTAGGGGCTTCCCCCCTTTGTAGTTTTTGGTTCAAAGTTGTGTACATGTTTTTTATTTGCCATTTTAAAAAAAACAGATCTGATTTTAAATTATTCCTTTGGAAAACAATTTCAACAACAAAGGTCTCAATTATATATTAGCATAAGTTTCAAAGATTGGGGTAAAGTTCTAAAAATGTTAAATTACATCATAAACTATAATAAATTAATATTTTGCTTGGAACAAGGAAGGGAAAGATACCTACCTATCATCTATCCATTGATTGAGTGAAATCCTGAAATATAATAGTATTTCAGGGGTGAACGCCAGTGATGATTGTGGCTTTGCTAGTGCAAGACAGTTGTTTTTAACTGTCATAGGTGGTGCTTTATTAATAGAAGCTTTCTGGAATTGTATGTCCCACCAGGTGGATTTGGTTGATGAAGGCTCCAATATATTGTACATTGCCGTACAATTTCCCTTTCTTCTGGCATGTAGCTGTTGTGGGAGAACAGAACTCCCAGTTGACAACCCATAATTTTTACATGACACTTCCAGACAGCGTGACTTTATGTTGCCCAAAATTTCCAGTTTCACATTTCAAAAGGAACAGGGCTTGAGTGGATTCTTCTCACTGTTAAAGTTACCAGGATTTTATAGACATTTCTGTGGTGCAAAGTTGGTGAACAGAGATGTCTCAGCCAAGCAGTACCTAGTAATTAATTGATCCAAAATCCAGAAACTTCCGAAAGGCTACTCACTTTTTAGGGGATTTCTTCTTTGCAAAAATTCCTTTGTGAATGGAAAAATATGTTGTGCTTCCACAATCACACATGTGGGGAGTGATCAGTTTGTTTGGCAAGCCAGTTTGAGTTCCTTGTTTGGAAAGGCTCTTTTACAGATACAGTAAATAGTAGATAAATACTTAAAATGATATGTTAGCATCTACATGCTTTGTTAGGGCTAGGGTTAGGATATTGTACTCCATTATTTAAAGGTACCAGTAAAAGGTAGCTAGAAAAGAAGGAACTATTAATTTTTAAAAATAATTTAAAAATGAAAAACATATGTCAGGTTTCTTAAGTGTTTTACTTTGTCACCATTTTTACAGATGATCCGTCTATGAACATTGGAATTTAGTGGAAAATTCATTTGTGTTGTTTGTGTTTTAAAATGTTAGTTTGAAAGGATGACAATTTGAATGCCTGGGGATTGAATCAGGGAGATAAATTCAGAAGAGAAGAAATTCAGTTAATTGGATTTGCAATCTTATAATGTCTTTTTACACTACCTAACACTGTAGCAACTGAAACAGCAATGCTTTTTCTGTTAGTCGACATAGGATGTGATTGTGGTCCCTAGTGAGCAATCTGATTTGCAGATTACCTTCATATGGTTGTAATAATCCAGTTTCATTAAGACTAAAAATAGTTGTTCCATCTTTGTGGCTTAGAATTTCTATCATGATAACAGTAGTGTGGAAGAAAGCTTCTTTTCAACAACTTTAACTACTTTTGGAGTGGGGTATGAACTTTCAAGCTTAGTTGATCGTGATTCATTTGATTGTATATACAGTTTACTCCAAATAATTTAATACAAGATACTAATAATATAATAGAAGTAAAATATAGAATTATATTAACTTACCTATAAGTATAATAGAAGTAAAAACTTGAGTTATATTAATTGGGACAAAAATTTTAATATTTGTTCCAAGAGATGAGCCATTAAGACTTTTCTTTAAAACATTAATTCATTGATGCATTTTTAAATATTCCTACTTATTTATTAAAGTGTAATAGCTGAAAAGTCTGTTATACTTCAATCTTACTATAAAAAATGGATGGTTTTCAGTTGAAGTATAGTATTTTATTTTCTAACACAAACTTCTGAGTTGTTAATTTCCCATTTAATGACTCTCATAGGTTATTTTGGTATCTGCTAACAAGCTTACTCGATACATAGAACCATCTCAACTAACAGAAGATTTTGGAGGAAGTCTTACCTATGATCATATGGATTGGCTGAACAAAAGACTGGTTAGTTTCTTGGCAAATGTTTTTTTTTCAATATAATTGATCAAGAAATATAATCTGGTTGCATCTAGATACAACTGGGTTTGGTGCTAACTGGAGGTTAAAAAAATCCACACATGTTATTACCAAGGTTAGTTGACAATTCAGGATTTGGAGATGCTATCATTGCTTGTCCTTTCGTTGTACACACTTTTTAAGATACAGCCAGGATTACAGATTTTTAAAAAACCACAATTGGCTATATAGATTGTAATAGTTGTGAACTGCAGTTGGCCAATGTGATTGTAATTCATGCCGAATTTCATGAAAATAAAGACTAAGATTCTTAAGGCAGATATTGATTGGCAAATAGTGTAATATTAACATTATCCTTACTTGCTATTTGAATATTTTCTTAATTGGTTATTTCAACACACATAAAAATTCTCTGCTGAAAAATTCTTGATACTGCCATTATGACAAGTATGTTTTATTATACATTCCATTCCATTGACATACATCAGTGCACACACATCCTTGATACTCATCATTACCCTTGAGAGAAAAAACAACATAATGATTAATGTTGGATGAAGTTTCTTAGGATGGCTTCTCAACAGCATTGCAGCAGCTATCAAAACATAATGATTAGTTTTGCAACTTGGATTTTTAAAATTATAACCAAGTTTTGCAACTTGGATTTTTAAAATTATAACCAATTATAACCTAAAGTCCTGTTTAGCTTGATGATATCCTTAGTCTAGTTCTGCTTTAAATGGTTATGAGGACTGAGCATTTAACCCAGGGGTGTCCAAACTTGAGAACTTTAAGACTTGTGGACTTCAATTCTCAGAATTCCCCAGCCAGCATGGTCCACAAGTCTTAAAGTTCTCAAGTTTGGACACCCCTGATTTAACCAAAGCCCTGGGTGTCGTCAGGAAATTACAGAGGTAACCCTACATTTGTGACCACAATGGAACATGGAATTTCAAGCACAATTGTATGTTCTTGTGGTTGTGAGTCCAGGCACCACGTGACAGGAATCACTTTTACAACTTGTAAAGCGAGTCATCACAGTCATGAAGCTAGTTATGTGGTCTTTAAGTGAATCCAACATGTATATTTGTTTTGGTTATTTTCTGCTGGAAAATAGCAAAATAAAATAAATAATCTCACAAATTGTGGTCACATGACTACAATTTGTTGTAAATGTGAGCCAGTTACAAAGCACAATAGTGTGATCACATGACCACAGGGAGAGAGGCAGCAGTTGTAATTTAGAGGAAGGGGCATAAGTAGATTTTTGAAGTCTTATATATCATAACTTCAAATGGTTATTAAGCCAACAGTCATTAAGTGAGGACTTCCTGAATCAGTGGATGTAAAAATAACACATTTCAGTGATATGGCAGTTGCTATTAATGCAAAACGTAAAGACCAACCACCATCTTTAGATTTGTTCATAATGGAACAATAAAAGAACTATAGTGCAGTGCTCAGACATTTTAAAGTTCAGTCTCTGAAATGCTAACTCACTATTTTATATAGGCATTTGAGAAGTTTACAAAAGAGTCTACATCCTTACTTGATGAGCTTGCATTAATCAACAGTGGAAGTGATAAGGGAAACCAACAGGAGAAAGAGAGGTAATATTTTCCTTGCTGTTATTAATTGTTCCTTAGGTACTTACAGAATCTTAATTATCAAAAGTCTGGTGTTTCGAAGCTATTGTTGTGGTCTTTCTTTTTGCTTCTAGCTTGATCATAGAAATATTCTTGTAACTCTCTATAGCTCCCTTACATATTTTGTACAGTATATGACTGCATTTATGTTACATTGCAGTAAAATATATGATATATGTTTCGAGAGGACATATGAAAGTTTTCTTTGTATTAATAATATCTTTCTAAGTTCTTAATGTCTGTTCATTTATTTCCTTTGAAAAACAACCAAAACAAATTTTAAAATGTTAAACATTCCTGAGATTTTGAAAATTTCCTTGGACATTGACAGGTGTGTATTGAAACGTAACATGACCAGTATTCACAATGGGGAAAAATTAGAAATTTGCATAATTTTTATTGCTTTTAAGTCTTAAAACTTCTGTTTTCATTCACAATAAATTATTTTTCTCTTTCAAGGTCGTTAGATACAAATTTTCTACCATCTGTTGATCCTGAGACCGTTCTGCAGACAGGTATATCAGTCCAATATGGCACCATTTTCAAAAATTTTGAGTAGCACGAACATAAACTGAATCAGCCACTTAACTAAAGTCCATACAGTTTATCAGTTACAGTTAATTATTATAAAATAATGCATTTATGAAAGTTTTCCTTTTCTTTTTAAATTTCTATATGCAACTATTCTGCTTCCTTCTAATTTCTGGGAAGAGCAGCAGTAGAGAAATAAAGTACTGGTCTCTCTTTCTGCTGAAATTGTTGAATTTATGTTTTTAAACAGCAAGCAATTACTAATTGAAATGCCTTTAAAGATATGGTAGCCAAAAACAGAAAACTCGTGCCAGCCCAGCTATTTGTATTTTCCCCCAAATTCTGAAAGTGGTTTAGTCGGTATTTCTCCATGCCAGGTTTTCTGAAAACAGTTCAGAAAGTGTTTTCACAGTGTCAGCTAGTGATTAGTTAGATATTACAAATTGGCCCAGGGAATTATTTGTATCCTAAAACTGTCGTTGGGGTATTTGTTCTCTGCCTTCTTGCTGTTGTACTCAGTTTGATTTTCCCATATTCTTCAGTTTTGGGAGAGTTACTGAAAGTTGCAGATAAGTGACACCAATCATCATCAGTCCTTTACATCTATGTCAATTGAGACAGCTGATGTTCTAGATTAGGTCTTGGACTAAGCAATGAATAAAAATAAGCTGAGATTCAGTCTATTTCAAGTGGAGTTAATGTTTGTATAGGTTTAGCCTGGCTAATTAAATGGTACTCTGTTTTGAATGGTGGTTTTAACCTCAGAAAATTTGCATAAAAACTGAAATTAGAAGCCTTTATGTTTCTAGCAAAAAGTGTTTCCCATTAAAGTTTAGCTCAGTTTTTGCCTGAGTCATTAGATCATTTGAATACTTAAAATATTTATATGTATATATTCTATTAAGGTCATGAGCTCTTATCGGAATTGCAGCAACACCGTTTTAATGGTTCAGATGGAGGAGTCTCCTGGTCTCCTATGGATGATGAACTGCTTGCTCAGCCCCAGGTTATGAAGTTATTAGATTCTCTCAGAGAACAGTATACACGGTATCAGGAAGTATGCAGGCAAAGGAGCAAACGAACTCAGTTGGAAGAAATTCAACAGAAGGTAATGCAGGTAAGTGGTATACTCACTTGCATCTATTGTCCGTATTAGTAAAATGATTAGATGGAGAGTTAACAAGTTTTTAATATGCTGTGTCAGTTGGTGGGGGCACCTCAAAGCTGCTACAGTTTTTCTTGGATAAATGCAGCTTCCATTTGCAACGGGCATATACCTGGAAAAGGTATGCTTGATTTCAGGTATTCCCGACAAGTATCAGGTGCATAGCCAAATCACATTTGCCTTTTAAATTTGAATCACGGCATTGCATTACCATAAAATTTGTATATCTAGTGATTGGAATCCAAATTTGCCCTTTTAATGCAAGTCTGTTCCCCACCAGAGTAATAATAAGATAAACTTGAAACAATTTGTGCATTGAAAGGTCATGAAAGATCAAGTGGTGCTCTGGAAATTGATATTATAGAGTCAGTTTGGTAGAGTGGCTAAGGTGCTGGGGTAGAAACTACCGTAGGAGACTTAAGAGAATGGTTTGGGGAAGATAGGCAGAGGTTATATGCATGTTCACTGCCTTGAGTTGACTAAAAAACTCAAAACAAAGGTGGGTTGATTGAGAAAAATGCCGTCTAGTTAGTGAAGTGCCTTTATTAATGCATTTAAATAGATTTATTTACAAGAGCATCAATCTCAATTTTCATCATTCTAATTACAACATCATTTCTTTGCTCTGTATTACTGAATTACATAGGAAATTAATTATACTTAGACTGATAGTAAAAGTCTTGCATTCTCCTCTCTTTTTAGTTACTAATTTAGAAATCATCTGCTAAAGATTTACACACACACACACATCTTAATAAAATAAATGACCAAGGGAATACATTTTCAAGCCTTCAGCCAATTTTATCACATTATTTTAGTGATGAAAAAGGAAAAACCAGAAGACAGGGGAATGAAAGCTGGCAAATGCAGATTTATTGTAATATAAAATGCAGGCAGTCCTTGGCTTACAACAGAAGTTTGGACCAGAATTGTCATTGCTACATGATATGGTCGTAAAACAACATCATGTGACCATGCCACTTCCCAGTTATTCTTTGCTTCTAGAAAGCTGGCAGGGAATATCAGAAATCAAGTGGCTGTGGGAATGCTGCAATGACAGCCCCATTCATAAGTCCGCCTTGTTCAATAACTTTGTCCCAAAGGTGTTTTTTCAAGAGGCAACTGGACTTTCTTGTTTTTCTTTGAAGACATTTTGCTTCTCATCCAAGAAGCTTCTTCAGCTCTTCTTGGATGAGGAACATAAGCATCCCCTCTACCTTCATCACCCTTATAGGGTGATTTTCGGCCTCGTAGAGCCTCCGGGCTTGAAGAAATCGGTGGGACTTCGCGGAGTTGCCGCTTGTCCGCACCACTTCCCCATGAGGTCATCTGCTTTCCCACTGGCCTAATGTATTCTTGAATGTAACCTCATTATGATACAACTGTAAAAGCTACCGTAAATGTTTTCAAATAAAATGACTGCTAACAGCCAAAAAGTTTTTCTTTTTAAAAGAGAAACCAGAAAGTCCAGTTGCCTCTTGAAAAGGCACCTTCTGGACAACCATGACCTGGATGGCTGAGAATCTCCATAGACACTTCCTAACTTTGGTTAGAAATGGATGCCACCCGAGGGCTGTCTGTAGCTGTTGCTGTGATAAATTCTTTCGTCTTGTATGAGTTAGCCATATTGAGAGTTAGTACAAATAAGACTAAAAATATACTTTGGTATTTGTTTAGTTTTTTCACAGATACTTGTGACTGACAGTTACCTTCTATTTTTGATTTTAAAAAACTGGTATGCACTTGCAAGTGAATGGTGACTGCATTTGCCCCTCATTTAAAACCATGGTTATCACATTCCAACCACTATGTAGTAAATGGACTATAAGATGATATTGACACATTTTTAGTTACTTTCTATTATAACAGGAATTTAGTTAGCAGATTTAAATTGACTGCAAAGTACGATTTCTGAAGCTGGCTTATTGAATAGTGATCCTCATATTCAGTTCCCAATATAAATAACTGACTAAAAGTGGGTGCAAAAACCTCCAAAACCTTCATATGTTAATATGCACATGCCATTCATAAATGACTTCTGTGCACCCAAATACAATTGAATGGACTGTCCTTCAAATGGATTCTGTGAGTTGACATTATTATATGATAATACACATTCATATTGACTTTGATATAAGTAATGCAGAAATTGATGTTTTGCAGGCTAGGTAGGATACCTGGGATAATGGAATAAAGCTTGACACTGTCAGATTTGTATAACCACCGTGTATTATCTTAGACTATAAAACCCTTGGAAGTAATAAAAGGGCTAGGAAAGAAGATAAATAAGCATGGAAGTGGCCCAGACGGAAGTGTCTGAAAGCTTTATTTTCCATTTGCTAGCCTTAAATAGTCATGACTTTCTTTGGCTACTACCTCACAATAGATGAGGTGGACTGGAAGGATCTTTATTATCCATATACAGTTCACTTTGTCAACCCTTCTGAATTTTCAGCATTTCTGCATAAATGTGACCTGAAATGTGATCGTCTCTCCAAACATCCTAAAATTAGATAATAAAGAGAACCCAATTAAAGCAAGGATCAAAAATATTTAAGTACCACTGCAGTGTAAGATATATTCCTAGATTTCTATACATTTTTTTGACAAATGCTGTTCTGATGCCACTTTGTTATAGTATATAAAGTAATTATGCTAAGGTGTTTTTTAAAGGAAATTTATCTTAATAACATAATACCACAAATTAGAACAATTTACCTTTCACTTGAAACAAAAAGGCATTGCATTTTACCTGTCAATATAAGTAAGTATAAGTTGAAAATGAGAAGTGTGCCTCCTTTCCTTTGTGCTGTTTCTGACATGAGACTGCGATGTTATTAAGGTTCACAAAGAAAGCATGCATTTAAAAAATGGGGTCAGGTTGTTTAGTCCCTTGATTTTGTACCAACTCTGACCTCTCCAGCCCTTATTTTCCTTCTGGAAATAAGGCTGGTATTTATGTATATACTGTGCACTGTATTAGGAAAGGTTGTTTTAAATAATAGAAAGCTTTTAAAATCCACCTGCTCTGTATTGGTTTTAAATCATATATGATGACAAACATGCTGCTTTTTTATTTAAATAGGTAGTGAACTGGCTCGAAGGGCCAGGTTCGGATCAGCTTAGAACCCAGTGGGGAATCGGTGATTCAATTAGGGCTTCACAAGCTTTGCAACAGAAACATGAAGAGATTGAAAGTCAACACAGCGTGAGTTTTCATTTTCCCAAGGAAGTTCCTATGTAATGACTTTTTATATGTCATTTATTGCATGCAATATTTCGAGTGGCCTTCTTTTCTAGTGAATTTTAGACAGTGATTTATGTATTGGCAAACAGGGGACATTTTCTTCTAGAACAAGCTACTGATCATGTAAATGATTAGTTCTAGTGTCATAATATACTATAGTTGGAAAAAGGAATGATTGTGCCTCTGAGACTGAAAATAAATCATTGCCTACCAAGGATCCTCTAATCTCTTAGAGGTGGGGGAAATTTCATTTATTCCTGCTGGTTTTGGACAAAGAATAATTATTCCTCCCAGTGAATTATCTGTACTATTTTCCCATTCTTTCCAGATGACTTGGGAACAGGAAGATTCCTTCCATTCAATACAATTGAGCTGCTTGCTTCAACTATTTGAATAGGAATGAATAGCGGTTCTGTTCACCTATTTGCCCTTTCCCCAATGGATAGTGCATTCTATAATCAACCAGTGATCATTGTGCTAAAATAACAGGATAGCTTTATATAGCTTCAACAATTTTCTGGATGAACTTATAAGCCAGTAGTGAGGAAATGGTTCTCTCTGTCCATTCCTCTATAGCAGGGGTGTCAAACTCCCGTTGTCACAGTGGTGTCATGTGACGTATTGGGATTTTTTCCCCCCTTCGCTAAACTGGGCGTGGGCATGGCCAGTGCGTGACGTATCTGGCCTGGGGGCAGGCAGTTTGGCAGCCCCGCTCTATTGCATCTGTTTCTCTGCCTACCACCTTCTCCAGTCCACTCTGCCTCTGTCCCTATTTCTTAGTGCTTTTGTCCCACTCTTTGTTATATGTCCCAGTGTTTCTGTTTAGCCACATGTCTTTCCTTGGCCCTCTTTCCTGCACATTTTTACTAGCATGTAAGTTCATGTCAAATATTGCAGGTGCTTTGCCTTACTTCAGAGTGTTTCCTGTGTTTTTAAGAATGGAACACACTTCCTATGTAACTAGAGCAGTGATGGCTAACCTTTTCTGGACCAAGTGCCCAAAGCTCAAGCATACACGTGCATGCGTGCACAAATGCCCAAAATGCAATGCACGTGCAGTCCCGCACATGTGGCCCAGCCTCCATGCGTTCCATAGGTTCGCCATCATGAAACTAGAGGATGGGGGAGGGGGGGAAGTAAAGAAACCCTAGGAAATTATTTAATAAATCTAGGATAAGGAAAAGGAGAGGTATAGAAAGGGAAGAACAGTATGATCAAGGGAACAAATAGATGAACAGCCAAATGCATTTTGTGGAGTGTTAAATAAATGCAAATACATATATGATTTATCAGTGTTATTTAAAAAAAACAGATTTGGGCAAATTGAAGGACAGGATATTACAGTTGGGGAAAATGAAAGATTTTTTTTTATATGAATAAGATAAAGAACGATTTGGAAAAAAAAACTATTGAGAAAAAATGTTCTTGAAAATTGCTTCCAGCTCCTGAAATTGACTAAATAATAGAATCATTTTATTATGCTGAAAACGAAATGAAAGGTGGACATAATGTTGAGTTTCAGCAGATTTGCATACCATTAGTTTTTTTTTAACATAACATTATTAAATAGAGATATGCATAATCTTGCTCAATATTTCAGTAAGCTGAGGTTTGCTGAATAGCGGTTGTACCTGTGCTTTTAAAAACAATATGGCAAAATTATCAGTAATGGTGATAATGCCTTGATGATTGATTTTGCAGGAGTGGTTTGCGGTGTACGTGGAACTGAATCAACAGATTGCAGCTTTGCTGAATGCTGGGGATGAAGAAGATCTTGTAGAACTAAAAGCATTGCAACAGCAGTTGAGCGATGTTTGTTATCGGCAGGCTAGCCAGTTGGAGTTTAGGCAGAATCTGCTACAAGCAGCCCTTGAATTTCATGGTGTTGCTCAAGATGTAAGTAAAATATGCACTTTGTACGTTTTGCTTCATGAAAATGCCATTTGCAGAAGGTCAGTAGATAAGCCGGTTTATATTTAGGAATAATTTTGCTCAAGTAGTTCCAATGAGCGTGGAAAAAGTCTTAAAATAAATGAGAACAAGGAAGTATCAGAGCTCATTTGGAAGTCTGCTGTTAATTAATGGAGGCAGTTTAAAAAAGAGTGTCCATTTCTCTTTATTATGTACACATTGACTAGACAGGAATTCCCTTTCCATGTTTGCTATAATTCTTTCACCAAGAAGCTAGACAAGCAAACCTGGAGCAGATGAGCAAATTACATAAATCTCTGCTATAATAATAATATCAGTTGGATTTTTCTAGAAATGAGCTCCGAGCCAAGCCAATGACATAAACTCAGTAACTATTTGCCCTTTCGTTTGGATTCTTTTTGGCATATGGTTCTTGAGAAAATTGCAGAGTATGTGAAGAAATTAAGAGTTACCACCTGCTTTTAGAAAATTGATTTGGAGGGGCCCTTATCCTTCTTGGCAGGCAGTGTTTCAGAGGCCATTCTGGGGGATGAATTTTGACAATTTAGTTACTGGTGTATGGTGACTCAATCCTACTCCGTATGCAAATAAAATCAGTGAGGAAAAAAAAGCCATAAGGGGCATTGAAATGCCATCAGTGTAGACTTTGTTGTTTAAACCTAAGTGAAGTATTTAACCTTCCTGAACGTTATTTAGATTCTTCCTGGGCACTTTGGGTTGGATGAAGCGGCAGCAGCTGAAAGGGCTGGAAACCAGAGCTTTCCTTTGCAGCTTCTTGCACAGACACTGTTGCTAAGCTCTATTGTTCAGACCATCTTCTTTGACCATCCCTGTGTCCTAGCTCTGTCTCTTTCATAATTGAGCTAGTCACAGTTCTGTCTGACATTCACTCAATAAATCTCTTTAAGGAGGAAGACTTAAAATCATAAAAATAACTTGCTGACTTTGGCGTTGGCTCTTTTCAGTTGTCTCAGCAACTAGATGGATTACTCGGGATGCTGTGTGTTGATGTAGCCCCAGCTGATGGAGCGTCAATTCAGCAAACTTTAAAGCTACTTGAAGAGAAATTAAAAAGTGTTGGTAAGGAAAAACAAGATTAAATGGCCAACTATGCTACCGTGAATGTCTTTAATTTGCAGAATAAGTATTGGATTAAATTGCCTACTTTTTCGTATAAGCCTAACAAGCACATTGAATGGAAAGCTGGAACAGACTGTGGGTACAGATTCTCTTGGCTGGCTCATAAAGGGAGCTTTAAAAATACCTCATTGTGGAGTGATATTCAGTAATATACATTGACCGCCATATTCATGTTTTGTGAATAGAGTTCAATAGGAACTAGAAATCTGTACCTTCCAGCTCCTATGGAAATCCAAACATGCAGCCTTCCAAAACCTATGCATGGCTGACAAGGGCAAGGCCAATTAGCCTAATTTAATCCCCAGTTTAATTGCTGGATCATCTGTTACACAACTAACAGATCAATATGGCGTATAACTCACAAGAGTCATAAGGAATAGATTTGAGCTACTGACAGCAGTAGTCTCCAAGTGAGCCTCTTAACTGTGTATTTAAAAGAATTTAATTTTAAGCTACATCTGTTATTTTAATAATTGTTACTGAAAGAGTGTTGGGTTGAATAAACAACAAACTGATTAAGGGCAAACAGAATAAATGGGAAGACAATCTCTCATTTAACATAAATGTGTGGGGAGGGACCATAATAAAGACAAAATTGCATTAGGGTGAATCAGGACATTGGCCATTTGTGCCCACCAATTCTTTCTTTGGCTGGTAGTATATCTCCTAGATCTTGGGCAGCAATATAGGTCTTGGTCAACAATCTCAACCTAGCTGTTTCTTTTTATTTGATTTTACCAAAAATTGAATCTGGATTTTCAGCAGGAGTAGTGCCTCACTTACAATAAACACTATCAAGCCTGACATAAATCAATTTGTGTTCTAAAAAAACACGCTGTATGTGTCTGTACTGCTGAAGAATTAACCACTCTTCTTATCAGTTGATACATAGTTAACTGTCAACACTTAAAAGATGTGCTTACACAATGTACCTTTTAGAATTCAGTCGGTTAAGTGGGAAAGTGACAGTAAGACAGCAGCATCTAACTTGCATGTGAACAGAAACAGAATTGGGTACTCATGATTTAAGAGAATAGTTCATCTTGCATTGTATACGAAATAAAATTTTGTTCATTATCCCTATAGACCTGGGCCTCCAAGGATTGCGTGAAAAGGGTCAAGGTCTTCTTGATCAGATATCTAACCAAGCTTCCTGGGCTTATGGGAAAGATGTAACAGGGGAAAACAAAGAGAATGTTGATCACATCCAGGGAGTAATGGAAGACATGCAGCTCAGGAAGCAAAGGTATTCTTGGTGATGTTGGACTCCTAACAATTTCTCTTTCCTAATGACTTCACTTTAAAACCACTGTTAACTTCTTTTTAAATGGCACTTTATTTTTCAAACAAATGAAAATATGAAAAATAATCAAAATGCAAACCTAAGTGTGCATAGCAGAAGTGGTATTCAGGTTCTGACCAGTTCTGGAGAACCAGTAGTGGAAATTTTGAGTAGTTCAGAAAATTAGTAAATACCACCTCTGACTGGTCCCACCCCCATCTATTCTCTGCCTCCCGGGTCCCAGCTGATTGGGAGGAAATGGAGATTTTGGAGTGGGGAGGGAATGGAGATTTTACAGTATCCTTCCCCTACTAGAACTAGTAGTAAAAAAAATTGAATCCCACGACTGGTGTATAGGTTTGTACCCTGTGTATTTTTTTCTTCTGCAAAGTAGGAATCCCAAAATTTATAAGTAAGATTTTTGTTTAAACTTCACATTCAACAAAATCAGTTTATTATAAAAACTGGTTCTATAATTAGCTTGCTTCCAATGTTTTCCTATACAGTTTCATAAATTCAGATATGTTTGTTATTTCAGTATTGTGCAGCACTTACTTTTACTTCTCTTAATAATGTTAATGCAAGTTATAATTTAGTAGTTTCTTTAAATATTGCGGAAAAACTGCTTTTAAGATTAATTGGTAACTAATGGCTTTGGTTTCATTTGGAAATGTTTAATGTTCCATTACATATTGTTCCATTTTCTAAATTTTGATGAGGAATTATGTATGAGTTTACATTTGCTACATAAATTATTTTAATTTTCCTGATAATTTAGCAGCTGCTGCAATATTTATTTAAAGAAAATACAAAATCCTCCTGATATACATTTTAAAGGAAAGTTAGCAAAGTTTATTGAATAAGGTGTTACACTTAAAAAATAAAAACACAGTTTTGAACTCAGATACAGCTTTAAAAACTACAAACATGATAACAACAAACAAGAACACAGACCATAGAATAATAGAGTTGGAAGGGACCTCAGAGGTCTTCTAGTCCCAACCCCCTGCTTGAGCAGGAGAGCCTATACCATTTTAGATAAACGGTTGTCCAGTCTCTTTGAAAGGCTTTAGTGATGAAGTAGCCACAACTTCTGACGGCAAGCTATTCCATGGGTTGATTGCTCTCACCATTAGGAAATTTCTCCTTAGTTGGATTTGATTTAGATTAACATTTTTGTATTATTTTTTTAAAAAATCTCCCATTATATGGGTTGCTACTTGCTTGGCAATGAAGACATAATTTGCTGCTATCCATTGGGAGTCAGCTGCTTTTAGCTATTCTTTAAGAAAGGCCTGTATAAGTGGCTTTTCCATGCCTTCTTTTCTGCTCAAGGTTTGGAATATACTTACTTTGAAAGAACGTCGTCCCTTCATAGGACACTCCTTTTCCTAAGGCACTGGGCTCATCTTCCAGTAGACTACAATCCCCAAAGGTTTTCATCCCAGTTCTTACCTGTCCTAGACTGTGCTTGGATATGACATGAGGTACCAAGTTTGAGAAAACTGCTTGGAGGTAAAACAAGCAAACAGAAGAGGTCATGAGCAACCATTAGGTAAGATGAGAGAAAGACAGACAGACAGACAAACATGAAGCAGCACATATGCAGTTGGCCATGAGCAGCTAGTTAAACAGCCATGCTATAAATGACTGCTTTCATTATTCATAGGGAAGTGCTTGTTGTGCATTTGGGTAGAATACCCCTTTCAGAGGATATGCACAGTTGTACACAGTTTTCTTATTACTTTTCTAATTTATCTTGATGAAATGGTTTATTAACATCTGAACTTAGTTTACTGTGCTGTTATATTATGATTTTGTCTTTTTTTAAACTAACTTTGTTTTGAGAAAATTTGATTGAGAGCTGGGAACAAAATATTCCAATCCCACTGCTATTTTCTAAGGAAGGAGAGTATGGGCCCAAGCTTGTTCACATAATGTTAAGGCATAATTTAGCACTGTATGTAATTGTAGCAATAATCTAGCATTGTACAGCCGTAAGCCATAATGCTGTTCAATAAAGCCACTGGTATAAAATATAAGAATAGAACTTCCATGGTATATCTATATCATAAGCAGCTTCAAAGGTGTATACGGTAGCTAAACTTTCCTCTGGGACTATCAATGTGGGTATTTAAGATTAATTAAAGTTGTAAGATTTATCAGATTTTGGGTATTCTTAAAGTGTTATTCTTACTCTTGTAAAACGTTACGTTTAGACATTTCCCCAAATTCCATTGCTACATTTAAAAATAAGAATTGCTTGTGTATAATTTTTTTTATAAGCAGAGTTAACCTTTCTGATACCGTTTTATGTTCTGTCTTTCACAGATGTGAGGACATGGTAGATGTGAGACGATTAAAGATGCTTCAGATGGTTCAGCTATTTAAGTGTGAAGAGGATGCTGCTCAGGTGAGACTGATGGTGTAGGCAGCTGTTGCCTAAAAGAAAACTGTCAGACAGATCAAGTGAACTTTGGGAACTGATAAAACATTGGGTAGTTTTGGGTAGCTGTACTTTTTATACAAATTTGACAAATGTATTCTATGTCTCCCCTTTTATTTTACAATCTCATTCTGCTCATTTCTGTAGGCAATAGAATGGTTAAATGAATTATTAGATGCGCTGCTGAAGACTCATACCCGTTTGGGAGATGATGCCCAAGAAACCAAAATTTTGTTGGAAAAACATAGGAAATTTGTTGATGTAGCTCAGGTATGTATGCATTTTTGTTGCAAATTAGTTTGCTATTAAGGTTTGCTATCTGTATTTAAAACGGTTGTTTTGGTTATTTGCTGAGTAGTATACTAATTAATATTATTGCTGTCAATCATGGTTAGATATGATAAGATTATTGGCCAACTGAAATCTTGTTTAAGGTTAATTTATTATTTTATTTATTAAATTCATTGCCTCCTCCCACATCTTGTCACATGGGAACTGGGTTGCTTATAATGTTAAAAAGGATAAAACTATACAAAACCCAAATATAATGCAAATAAAATGCAATTACTATAAAAATACAATTCTCTAAAACTAAAAGATGTGGAGGGAGGGAGTAGGATGAGTGTGTGTGGGGGTGTCTGTTATTAATCTACCAACCATTTATTAATTTATACATGTCAAAATGCTCTTCAGCTATTAGGAAATGCTTGAATTCATTCATTCATTCATCTTCCATGAATATGAAATGGATACAAACTCTACTTGGGGCCACAGTTTTATTTCTCAAGTCACTTCTCTAACTAGTTAGCAAGGATTTAACATTTTTAGTATTTAGATTAATAGGCAAGCATCATTTGGCAGGGATTACCAGGCAGAAGAAAGAAGAAATGTTAATGCTGTGGTAATGAGGCTTGATGTTCAGGTGAAACGTGGATGGCGTGGCAGATGTGTTGAGGATGATTCAATAACATACCAGATCCTTTTAGAATTTCCATAGCTGCCAAATAAAATCAAATGTGACTCTTGCAGTCTTTTAACTGAGAGCAATTCAGCTAGGAAAGTTCAGTTTCCTTTTGTTGCTGTTTCCTTCTTCCCTATTTGGATGGTCCTGCAAATGAAAATGGCATGGAAAATCAAACTTGTTTTTCATAGAAAAGCTATAGTCTCTCATCATTCACATGTTACTGTGTTACACTTAAATCTGTCCCAACACTGAAAATGTCCACCTTAATGTCTACTTTTCTAGAGTACCTATGATTATGGGCGGCAATTACTACAGGCTACTGTGGTTTTGTGTCAGTCTCTGAGATGCACTTCTAGATCGTCAGGAGAAACACTTCCAAAGCTGAACCGCGTATGGAAACAATTCACAATCACTTCAGAAGAAAGAGTAACAAGGCTAGAGATGGCTGCTGCTTTCCACTCAAATGCGGAAAAAGTGAGTTTCTGCAGTTGATTCCAGTAACTTTGATGTAGTATGCTTTTTATGTGTTCATTTATATTTAATAAAGTTTGATCATGTTTACACGGAATGTTAAAATTCATGGTGTTAATTAGCATTAAAACATTTTTTTCATTGTGGAACTGTTGGTGGTCTCAGAGAGAGCCATGGATTTCAGAAGAACTTGCATTTAACTTCAATATGATTAAAATCGACATTTAGCAATAGCAATAGCACTTAGACTTAGATACCTCTTCACAGTGCTTTACAGCCCTCTCTAAGCGGTTTACAGAGTCAGCCAGTTGCCCCCAACAATCTGGGTCCTCATTTTACCCACTACGGAAGGATGAAAGACTGAGCCAATCTTGAGCCAGTCAGGATAGCCGAATCATTTAAGATGAATCCACATGTTTAATTGGAATTTTCATCCTTAATATACATAGTTCTCTCTTAACAGTCGTAGTTGGGACCAGCAACATTGTCACTAAGTGACAGTCATAAAGCACAACATCGTGGGACCATGCTGACTTACGATGGTAGTTGCAGCAGTCTCAGTTGTGATCATTAAGTGGACCCCTGCTGTCACAGTATCCTGTAGTCACGTGATTGACATTGGAAACCTGCCTGTTTCCCCATTGACTTTGCTTGTTGGAAGCCGGCAGTGAATGGCGCCTGATCAAAGGACACTGCAACATAATGTGAACCGGTTGCCAAGCGCCCAAATTATCACATGGCCACAAGGGAACTGCAACTATAAGGACCTATTATAAGTCCCTCTTCTTCGGTGCCATTTTAACTTTGAATAGTCATTGAATCAGTGGTTGTTAACAAGGACCGCTTTTCATTCTGTACAAGCTATGGTTAGCCTATTGAGATAATAGATCATAATACTAAATTATTGTCTTGATTGATTAAATGCTGTAAGGTGGTGTGGACCCTTAGCAACCACATAGATTTTCTACAGGATGATCTATCCTCAACATCTTGTAGGTTTCAACAGTGCATTCCCTGCTGTTGTAATTGAAGTCTATCCACCTTACTCCTCTTTTTCCTTTTATTTTTTCCTAGCATTACGCACTAGACTGTATTGTGCAATTATTGCTCTCACAACTGAAAGTTTTCTCCCATTTTTCCTTTACAAAAAGGAAATGGGTTTCACATATGAAGTAGGTTTTGCATTCTTTGTTGAAGTCAATGCACTGTGTACAGCATGCACAGACTTCATTAGCAATTCTGTACAGTTCCCTTAAAATAGCTGTGTTTTGACTTCATGTATTAGTTAATTTTTTAAAATCTGTGACTCCATCAGCAGACAAAACTATGAAGAATATCTCATAGGCACACTTTGGCAATGTGCTAGAACTTTTCCAGGACTTCAGCTGAGTTAGTAGTCCATCTGTTGTGTCTAAGAATACAGAAAACATTAGAAGAATGCATGAGTTTTGTTTCTTTTTATTGCAATTTACAATTGAACCGTGTTCATCCCCCCCCCCCCCCCATATGTTACTTTATTACAGGTTTTGCAAGAATGCCCAGATGAGTCTGAATCTATATATGATCAGGAACAATTTGATGAGATTGAAGCTGTTGGAAAATCCCTTCTGGATAGATTAACAGTTCCAGTGGTTTATCCTGATGGGTAAGTAGAAGGCCTTGCATTGCTCACTATGCAATGCAAAATAATTTCATTATGCATAGTAATAAGTTTTAAAAAGCAGATATGGCAACAGAACAGAACAAATTAAAATTGAGTGGCGGTAGTTTCACATTGGTTTGCACTTAGCCAGAACAGGTGATTGAGAGAGGAAGTGGTTGGTGAAGGGATGAAGTCCTTTAGAAGATCTGTGGTGCTCCATAGACATCAGTAAGGGGAGTAAAAGGGAAGGTAAACGATGAAACCCATTGTATGCCATCACAATGCAAATGCTCCCCCTCCTTTGTATATTGCCTTGTGATATTGCATGCCTGTATAACAAGAGTGCAATGCTGCTTTTATTATTTTGACAAAAGCTTCCTGCCTTATAGATGCTTCAGAATAGTTCCTGGTACACTCCTTGGGGAGTGTATCTACCCAAAATAGTGCTTGACTTTCTGTGCTTTCCATGGATAGAATAAGGCCACCTAAACTTTCCCTAATCCTAACAGCTAAATTAATTCTTGGTTTAGGATTGCACTTTTAAGTCAGATGTCATATATTGAGGTGCTGGAGAATATTAAAACTAAGAAATACAATTTAATAATTTATTAAAATTTAATAGTCTTACTATGTATTATGTATATGTTATGTCAGTAAAACATACAAGATACGTTTGTCCATACGAAAGATGATATCTTGTTTATTTGAAATGAAAGTAAATACTAATAAAATAGCTTCAAATAAATCATATTACAACTAATTGCAACAAGTGTGAAAAAAAGCAATTTGTATGTTTTAACAGAGTTGTGAAGTCTGGTATCAAATTACTTCACACATAAATATCCCCAAGGTTAGGAAACTCTTCTGAAATTTCAAGTGTTCTATTTTTCTATATTATCCTGAAACTACTGGAAAATTATTTCTGGTAGATTAACAGTTTCTGTGATAGGATATTATAATAACATATATTATCCTGAAAGCTGCAAAGTGAGAAAATAAATCTGTGAACATAGCAAAAACTCTCTATTACTTTCTTACATGTAAGGGATTGGGTTTGGTTTTTTTTTTCTTTTTTTTAGCACTGAGCAGTTTTTTGGGAGCCCGAGTGATATGGCTTCTTCAGCCGAACACATCAGAGAGAAGATAAAGTTGGTTTGTCTGAGAAAACAACAACTGACACAACCAGATGCCTGTACCACAGAGACCTAATAACCTCTCCCTGCCAATTCATAAGATGCCTATTTGTAACTCCGCATGACATCTGCATTCTATGCCTGCCATAATACATGAAAATGCATTTCATAGCTATTATTAAACATAAAAAAACCTCTTCATCCTTCTTGAAGCAAATCTTATTCTACATCTTAACCATATATTTCTACAAAGCCATAATTTAACATGCTATGAACATCCAGACTTCAACTATAATGAAAAGGAACAGAAGACGTTGCACTGAATACTTGCTTTGAAGCTTTATCCCAACCTATCAGGTGCTGCTTTCTCTAGGCAACTGATGCAAGTTTTAAAATGGTGCTAATAAGTGCAAGTTCCACAAAAAATATTTCTGTTTATTCTCCAGATGATGTAGTATTTTAAGCTGTAGGTGAACTATCTGTTGTATAGACCTATAATTTTGATTTGTATTTTTTTTAAATGGTCCTTTTTATTGTGCGGATACGTGCCATCAAATCCTGGAAATTCATTATATTGGATTTTTTTTTCCAATTTGTATGGATAAGGTATTAAATGTTTTGTGCTTAATGAAGTCCACCTTTTAAAAATCCAGTAACTTTTATGGAAGCTTGCATTTCCTACTTTATTGCAGGAAATTGTAAAAGAGAGTACCTCCATTTTGGATCTTGAGTGAAAGTTTCTTAATAATTGAAAGAAGAGGGAATAAGCATCATCATGTAAGCAAGGAAGAAAAAATGATATGAAAGCAGCTGTTGACAGTTAATGGCAAATCAAGTTCATTTTTCTTGTTGACTTTTGTTTGTAGATGGGAAGGAAAAGGACTTACATTTTACAAGAGTAAGAATCAAAGTCTGGCAAGAGGGATTTGTAGGTGCAAATTGAAGACATAAGAGAAATTGATAGGTTTCTCTTTTAATGTACCTTTTTTTCTCTTTTTTTCTACAAGTATTGATATTGGACATATATGTTCCACTAGTTACATCTTTATGACTGAGCAAATTCAAGTAACAACTGATGATGCAATTTCCAGAGCAGATAAATGCTAGGTATTGTAATAAAATGATCAAATATAGGGCATAAATTATGTATTCATTCCTCCAATCTGCAAAAGCCAAATAAAAACCTTTATATATTTATGAACTATGAGCATATGTTTATTTTTTAAAACATGTTATGAAATGACAGTGTATCTTTGGGAGACCTGTTTGGGATATGTAATAAAACTCCTTGCTGTGTAGGTAAGGGAGTTACCGTATTTTTTGGAGTATAAGATGCACCCTTTTCCCTCAAAAAAGAGGCTGAAAATCTGGGTGCGTCTTATACACTGAATACAGCATTTTTTGCTTCCCGAAACTCCGCCCCTTCACCAAAATGGCTGTGCAGAGCTTTTAGAAGGCTTTCAGAGAGCTCCCGGGGGCTGAGGAGGGCAGAAATGAGTGGAAAACGGTTGGTTTTTTGCCCCCCCCCAGCCCCCAGCAGCAATGTATAAGCTTCCTAAAGGCTATCCACGCCCTTTTTTAAAAAAAGGGAGGGGGCATTTTTGCAAAAAGGCGTTTTTGCTCATTTTTGCTCCCCCACTTCCCTGGAGCACTCTACAAGCCGCCTAAGGGCTATTCGTGCCCTTTTTTTGGAAAAAAAAAACGGGCTCGTTTTTCTGAAAAACGGGCCATTTTGGGGAGGTTTGCAGAGTGCAAAAACTTTTTTTTTTAATTTTACTCTTCAAAACCTTGCGTCTTATACTCCGGTGAGTCTTATACTCTGAAAAATACAGTAAATGGCTTCTTGAAACGTAAAATACACAGCTTGATGGATGAAGCACTTTTAAGTGAGAAGACAGGAGACTAATTTTAATCCTTTACACGTAGCCCTGGACTTACCACCACAATTGGGACCAGCACTTTGGTCACTAAGCAGTATGGTCTTTAAGGGAGTGATTTTATGACTATTTTTGCTGTGATCATTAAGCCAACCACGTGGTTACTCAGTGAATCCAGCTTCCCCCCTTGATTTTGTTGTCAGAAGCCCCCTGAGAAAGTTGCATGAGCCCAGGATGCTGCAACCAATTGTCAAAACACCCTAATTTTGATCATATGGCCATGGGGCTGTTGTGAAGTCAGATCACCTTTCACTACTGTTGTAACTTGTACCTGCTCTTAAAATCCACACTAGACACAATCCATCACCTTTCCTTCTTTTGTTTTGCTTGGGGCAAGAATAAGCATGGAAAAGAAACATTTGAATCATCTTTTTTTTTTTTGCAGTTATCCTGGGCTACACACTGATTCAGGGAGCCAGATTTCATTTGTATTGCTATGAAAATTCATATAAGCATCTTTCCGGTTCCCCCCAAAAATAAAGGAAGCAATGAGCTAGGTCACAACACGACAACTCTTGTTTGGCGTAATTTCTCAGATGCATCTCCTCTCCTTAGCCTGCTTCTCTTCCCTGGAAGTGGGCTCCAACCAGCAATGCTAAGAAGGTTTCTAGCATCGGCAGCAACCATCTTGCCTTTTCCTCGTCAGGCATTCCGGATGCCTTCATAGCAAGAAAAGAAAAACACTGCAGGTCTACAGAAAAGGATTCTCAGTAGGGGTATGGTCACTTTTAGGACCAGCATTTCTGTTGCTAAGCAAGGTGGTTAAGTAAGTCATGCCCAATTCTATTACAGGTGGCCCTCCACTTAGGATCACAATTGAGCCCAAAATTTTATGTTGTCAAGTGAGAATTTGCTAAGTGAGTTTTGCCCCACTTTATGACATTTCTTGCCACTGTTGTGAAGTGAATCACTGCAAGTTAGTAACTTGGTTGTTAAGTGAATGTGGCTTTCCCCATTGACCTTGCTTGTCAGGTGGTTGCAAAAAGTGATCACATGACCCAGTTGCCAAGCATCTGAATTTTGATCACATGGCTGGGGATGCTGCAAAGGTGGTAACTGAAAAACAGTCGTGTCACTTTTCTCAGTGCTGTTGTAACTTTGAACAGTCACTAAATGAACTGTTGTAAGTTGAGGACTGCCTTTTTTGACATGGTTGCTAAGTAAATCGCTGCAACTAACAAATGAATCGCACAGCCATTAAGTGACTCTGGCTTCCCCCCATTGAATTTGCTCATCAGACGCTGCCTGGGAGGGTCACAAATGACAATAACATGATCACGGAAAACACTGCAACTGTAACTGTCCTAAGCACATGCCAGTTGCCAAGTGTCCAAATTTGGATCATGTGACCAGAAGGACACTGCAATGGTTATGTATGCACAAGGACTGTTTCCAAGTCACACTTTTCAGGGCCATTGCAACTTCAAATAGTGGCTAAAGGAATGGTAAATCAAGTGTTGGTTAATCAAACGATAAATCGAATACAGGAAATAACTCAAAATATACAACATTCCTGATCAGAAACTCTTCTACAAGTACGTTCTAGCCAAATCTCTCCCAAAGGAGAGGCCACAGATAGCAATCCCCCCCCCCCCAAAAAAAAACACCCATTATACAAAATTACATCTGGAAGGATATCCTGATTCAAATGCTACCATTAAGTATTTATATTCCAATGACTGACTTGAGCATATAAGCCATGGCATTTGCATGATGTCGTATGCCCCAGTTTCTACATACACACACACACTTTTCAATGGCTGCAGGCATGTTTTTTTTTCCCTTTTCTATTGCTTAGGTTTTGTGGGACATCCTGGGGTAGGCAATTTAGATGGACACGTTTCTACTAAATTTGCCCTGCAGAGATGAAATGACCTGAAGAAAATGAGAGCATGAGATGGAAATAATTCATATTTTAGTCTGACCACTGCACAGCAATTTTATCAAAAAGGCTGCATTTAGGTTTTATTGCTTAGCCATCAGTTCCCTATTAAGTAAATTGGCCTATTTTTATCATTACTGTGCTCATGACCTAGGTATCACAACTTCACTTTTTTATTATTTTAAATTTAAGCTTTGAAATCTCAATTCTAGGGGCTTGGAAACATTGGTTTCCAGTTCTTCCCAAGAGGGAGATGATGAGCATAATTGGTGGGCTCCAAAAATACCATTATTCATCAGATGGCAGCAAGCTAGCAAGAGAGAGAAAGGGGAAGAGGGGCCTCTAGTGGTGGTCCTTATTTTTTGCAGTTTAGATCTGGTAACCTAATAAATTTCCCTCATTGAATGTGTTATTGGGAAATTACAGATTTAACACACCCTGTTAATCTTTGTCAACAATACATATTCTTTTACTGTTCATATCAAAAGTTTGATAGGGAAAACATTGTGTCCTCTATGATCTGCAGAACTGGTGTCTAAGTACCCGTAAGGCAAATATGCACCAACGCTATGCAAATAGGAATATGACAGATTAAAGTCTAATCTAATGTATAGAATGCATCCAAAATTTGAATCTCTTGTCTGGGAGGGAATTAAGTTTGGGGAGGTTGTAGCTGCTTCAGGGCTGCTACTGAGGTCATGTGATTTTTATTTTCAATGTTACATGACTCGTTCCAAGCCGCTCACAATCCTTCACTCCTTCAGTCAGCAAGGAGCTGACTTACCATGTGGCTCTTAAAGAAGCAACAACTTTACGGTGTATAATATTTTTATTGTTTTATGTACCCCTCCTCCGGCAAACAAACATTCGCATGCCACTGAATGCCTTCTTTATCCAGGAACTCAACATACAGGTACCCGCATAATGCTCCAAACTTTTATAAGTGGCATATAAATAACTATACTACTTAGTTTTGTTGTTGTTAGTTGCGAAGTTGTGTCCGACCCATCGCGACCCCGTGGACAATGTTCCTCCAGGCCTTCCTGCCCTCTACCATCCTCTGGAGTCCATTTAAGTTCACGCCTACTGCTTCGGTGACTCCATCCAGCCACCTCATTCTCTGTCATCCCCTTCTTTTGCCCTCAATCTTTCCCAGCATGAGGCTCTTCTCCAGTGACTCCACTTAGTTTTAGTAGTATATAAATAGTACTCTACAACACTCTTCTTGAGGTCTTACAAAGTCCTTTTATTTTTTCAAACAGATGTTGAATTTAATCTGTCATGTTCCTTCACAACAGATAGATTGGACAGAAAGTCACCAAATGAGCTGCTGTGGCCGTAGATGGAGTAGAAACTAGATCTCTCTGTTATCAGTCAAATAGATTAGTCCCTATACTTTAATCCTTGCCCATCCTGTTTCATTTTTAAACTGCTTCCTGCTCTGAAATTGAGTGTAGACCAGTTCTGTCCTAGCCCCCCTGGAAGTCATGTGATCCTATTTTTAAACTGTCTCCGACAGTTTTCTGCAACACAACCCAACAGGTTTCTAAACTGTTCTGAGGTGAGAACACCAACATAGAAACATTGTGATAAAAAATATATATTGTCAACATAATTATGCCATGTAGAACAGGGCTGTCAAACTCCCGGCCATGCCCACACCTGGTTTAGCGAAGGGGGGGGGGAAGTCCCAATACGTCACATGACGCCACCATGATGATGTGAATTTGACACTCCTGATGTAGAAAGGGGAGGGGTATGTCATGATCAAGAGACAACATCAAATGTCGAGATGTAACGAGGAGGAGAGATGAAGAAATGGAGGATGAAAGGGTCTCCAGAATCACAAGGAAAGTTACAGAATGAGAAGACAAGAAAAGATGGAGGAGGTAAGAGAAGATCAGCTCATGGCATGGGGAGGAGGTGGAATATTATCTAATCCATTGGCTGCCTTGATAATTTGGGCCCCAGTCAATTGTCAGTATTCTGTCTTCAAGCCCTTTTGGAAGACCAAAAGGGTTGGTGCAGATTTCACTTGGAACATTTGTTGATGGACCAAGATATATGATGGAACAATGTCAGGATGCCCTGATGTATATACAGATTCCAAGAATTAAGCTCGATATGACAGCATCTTTTTTAAAAAATAAAGTCAAATGATTGTCCAGATTTAATTACAATAGTCCATTTGAAAGCAAAGTTGTTCACTGTAACACCTGGTCTTTTTCATAAGTGTATTGCTTAGATGCTAAATATGGAATACCCAAAAGTGGGGTCTGTCTGTTGTGGCCTGATGAAGCATCCAAGCCAAGACCACAGGATTATGATACATTTGTGCCAGTCAAAATACTAGACCCAAATGAAGATCTAGAACTGCATAAATTGGTATTGAAGCACATGATCCATGGTCTGTATTGCAACAAAATTTCGGCATGTTGAGAAAATGGTACATGTAATAAGAAATACCCAAAGCCTTTGTAGCAAAGATAATCATTGGTGTGTTATAAAATATGACATTGTCATGATTCTAAGAATTAAACTTTATTTATCAGAGAGAAGACATCCTTCATCAGTGGGCATAATTCTCAATACAGTCATACTTTAGTGTCAATATACAGAAAACAAAAGGACAAACCAAGGAGAATGTGTTGATTTATCTGGAGAAGTGGTATCCCAGCATGATTAGCTATATGGTCATTTTAACCCAAGGAACAAGTGAAAATGTTAAAAGAGTATTCTTAAAATTTTTGATTGATCTGCAAAAGCATCCTTAAACCAAATGCATCTTCATTTGTCTCGCTACACATCTTTAATAAAATGATGTTTTCTCCTTTGATTCTAAAAACAAATGTTCTCCGTGAACATTCTGCTTCTCTGTTTAGGTAAGGAAATATCTCCGAAAGGATGACCCAGTTGGTCACGGGTTGTCTAATCCCCATCTAAAAGACCACAACACTTGTTCTAAACCAATCATCAAAAATACCATGAGCTCACTGGCCTCAGCATCTTGAAGTAGAAACCAACAGCTTCTCTGGAAACACATGTTAAAATAAGCAATGTATAAAAATAAAAGCAAGGACTCTTAATATCCCCTTTCCCTATTTTTGGCTATGCTAGTGTTGTTGTTTTTTATGTCAGTTTTGGACACACGCACTGGTAAGAAACTTGAGTTATCTTCTGTTATCGCAAGATATATTCTGACTGCATATTCTGCAAAAAGTATAGCTTAGTCCTAAGAACATTGATTCAGATTTTTTTTTAAAAAAATACAATTGGTACTCCCACCTATTCTCCAGGGAACTCAAATTGGGAGTATTGAGTTATTACCTATAAATCACGTGTTTTCACAACAACCCTGTTTGAATGATTAACTTCTCCACTATATCTGTATCTGACCTATATCTCTATAGTCCTAATTATAGTTTTCAATTGTCCATAACCTGCTAGATGGGGCAGCATTGCAGTCTTAGATCTATTTTGATGTATGTCAAACAAAAGGAAATTTTTAATAGATATCACCAGTACAGATAATTGTAAAAAGATCTGGAAAATAATTATAATGATCGAACATAGTGGAAACTGTTAAAGCTTACAAATTATTACTTTAATCCTCTATCTTGTAGGCTTTGTAATAGGAAGAAGGAGATAAGGAAACTTCTAGTATCCTAGAAGAAAACAACATTTCTATCTTTTTTTTTGTGCTATGTGCTGCTTCATTTGTATTCCCTGTTCCATAACTCTTTTTAAAAGTAATCATAATCACATTCAAAGTTTGAAACATGTATTTGTTTTGCTCTTTTATGGTTGGTGCATTGATGGTTACTCGTCGATTCCATGTTCTCTCCTTTTTGAGAAACTGTTCCAAATAGTAGATCGGTGACAACATAGTCCCAGTATCCTGATTGACTTTCCAAGTATGCCAAAATTGCAGCTGCTCCACTTCCCTCTCCTGGCAGAACTGGGCAGTCTATTAGACATGCGTATTTCAAATACTAGTTAATACTTCTCTTATCTGGAGCCCACATAGAAAAGAAATTGCTATGTAGTATTAAATCTCTTTTCTTGGTCTATTGGGCAATGTGTTAAAAATGGGAGACATACTTCTTTAAAAAGAGAAATTGCAGTTGGAGGGGGGGGTTGTGGGGCTCCCAAGGGTTTTTTGACCTCCCTTTGATCAGTGAGACCTTTGAATAGTAAAACTGAACTCCATGAGATCTTCTGGCCGGCAGTGCCTCTGGAGAGGTACAAACCTGAAAATTTAGAGGAGGGAGTAATCCCACATGAATTTGAAAATGGCAATTAGGCCCTTCTTCAGTCTCTAGTAGCAAGAACAGCTGAGTCAATACCAAGAATGCCTCCAAGCAGCTCTAAGCAATTGATGATCTATTTCATGCAATGGTGCTGCTCTCTATTTTAAGGGAGGGGAAAAAATTAAATCAGTGCATGGTTGTCTTCTGCAGAACTTTAGGAGCAGTTAAGTGATGGAAACTGAGGTTGTCTCAGATGAGTATTGCTGATGGGGATGGTTTACAGAGTTTCTGCATTAACGAATACTCTGAGCTCAGTGTTTCCCGTGGAATCAGTATATTGGTTAGCTTCAGTGGTGGGATTCAAATAATTTAAAAACGGGTTTTCTGCCCTAATGACCAAGTGGGTAGGCGGGGCTCAGTTGTCATGTGACTGTGTGGGCATGGCCAACTCAACGTCACTCATATCGATGGCCACTTTGCCTTAGCTGTTACAATGATTAAGCAGAGAGGCAGTTTGTGTAAGCAGGGCAATAAAGATTAGGCTAAAAACAACACCAGAATGCTTCTTTCCTGCCTTCCTTACAGGATTAGCCTTGTAAAGTGGGAAAAAACAAAAGGCGATTTCTTCCAACAACCGGTTCTTCGAACTGCTTAGAAAGTTAACAACCGATTCTCCTGAATAGTGCGATCTGGCTGAATCCCACCATTGGTCAGTGTCTTGGTGTATTTCCAAATGGTATGGTGACCTAGAGGTAAAGCTCTCACCTCACAATTAGGAGGCTGTGAGTTTGATCCTAGGTAGAGGCAGATATTTCTCTCTCTGGGGACATTGAGTATATATCTGCTGAAAAAAAACCTCCGCATTGGTGACAGTAAGGGCATCCAGCCAGTAAGACTCAGCTCCATTCATTTGCCTAGACTTCACCCCACTAGAGATTATGGAGTCATTAAAAGAAGATGATCTTGGTGTATTTCCATGCTATGGATCAAATCCAGTGAGTTGTTCTATAGGTGCAGGGACATGCATCTGCTGAGCAAGAAGCTGGTGAGTCACATGCAGCCCCAGTGGGTTTAGCTTTATAAATGATCCAAAGTCAAAAAGAACCAGTAGGGGCTGCAAGGTAGAGGCAATCAAGACAGGTAAGAGGTCATATGTTGCATTGCAACGCAAGCCCTTCCCTTTCTGTGTGTGTTGTTCCATGTATATTCAAAAGGGGAAAGCTTGCATTGTGAAGCTGCATCCATCATCTTGTCTATTTGCCCCCAGGCCTCCAGTGATCACATGGAACAAAACTTTAGCTCTCCAACCTCCATGGGCTTCAGCACATTTGCACTACCTTGGCTCTAGTGGATAACCATACTCTTAAGTTATTTCCCTCCATGTAGCATGGAGTGAGACCACTACTGCCCAGGCAGGTCTCCTCAGTAATTAGCCATGAGCCCTTGGGTTCAAAAGATGTGGATGTTGCACACCTCGCCAGGATGTTGACCATTCAGTGATGATGAAGGTGAGATGGAGACAGGAAGTAGCCACGTATGTCATCCTGGCAGAGATAGAGAAGCAAGTTGGGAATTTGTCAGCGCATTCAACTTTTTTTTTTCCTTTTAGAACAACTTAACAGGAGAAATAGGCTAAATGAAAAACATACTTCAAGATCGATGGCTGCAACTTATAAGGAACATGGCCCCCAGTTGGCCTTGTGGTGGCTTGCCCATGGGCTCATTTCCCCAAATAGATGGATTCGAGATAATTAATGAGATTTCATTGCAAACTAATTCATTTTCAATAAAGTTAAGTTTAAAGGTGCAAAATCATTACAATTACTCTCTGTGGATTGAATTATTTTCCTTTTCTCTAACTTTAAAAATTACAGTTTGCTAGTGATCCTTGGAGAGTTTATAAGGTATAATCGATGGTTTCAAGGACAATATGGAATAATCCGACATTAAATGATCTATTGCTGGTCTAACTCTATAAATAAAAAGAAGGAGACGGGTATTTGTTGTTTCTCTGATGCAGAAGATGTGTTAGGTAGCAGTGGCCAACAGAATCAGAGCAAAAGTGATATGGTAATGCCAAAGAGTATAAGTGAACTTAGCTGCTATCTACCGAGTCTTCCAGCCTGAAAAGATACAATGGGTTTCTCACCAGTGGTGAGTTCCTACTGGTTCAGACCGGTTCTCTCGAACCGGTAGTGCTGCCTTCAATCAGAGAGCGAACTGGTTCTCTGTTCCCTTGAAAGTTCCCTTGAAACCCACCTGCCCTGGGTTATACTTCCTTTATTTCACCTTCTGAAGCCCAGCTGATCTGAGGCACCAGCTTGAATTGCCACTCCTCAGCTGTTTTCCTTTTTTTCTCAGTATTTTTTGTTCAATTGAGCATTCACATGCAGCTTACCGAACCAGTAGTAATGCCCTAGGAACCCACCACTGTTTCTCACCCTGTTCCATTGGCTGAAGTTGGAGCAATTGCTTACCCATGGTTAATCAAGATAAAGTCTCCTTTGAGTTGGGCTCACATCCTAGTGGTTCATGTTATTTTCTTGGCGACAATATGCAAATAGTTTCCCGTGTCTTGTTTTGATTTCCATGTCTGGTCTCCGTATCTGGATTTCCTGATTATCTTCCATCCAAGGTCTAGTTTCTGTCCTATCCTCTTTGGCTTTTTTTGAAATCACTCAAGGTTGGCTGAGTGCCGCCTCTGCTGTGAGAATCATCAAAAAGAAAATGCTAGCCTGATCTCAAATAAGAGCAGCCAGGATCATTAACAAGCTTGAGTGGTTTAATGTTTGAGATTATTATTATTATTTAGCGTACGGCAAATGTTTGAGAAAAGAAACAAAATAGTTCTGACCTGACTCAGAAGTTAATATGTAGCCTCGAGTGGTGAAATACAAAAACTAATATTTCAAGGATGTAAATCCTCAATATGGAGAACAGTTGTGGAATTCAAGACAAGAAAGACTCATGAGTAAAAATGTGCAACGCCCACTCTTAAGCCAAAAATCCAAAGTATTTGAGTGAAACCTATATTTCCACAGACAGGCATGGGGAGGGGAGGAGAGGGGGAGGGGGGGAGACTGAGTAGAAGGCAGCCTTTAACACGCAGAGTAGCATTTTGTAGATTTCTTTGCTTTGACTCCCCGCAAGTCATACCTCTCACAAAAGTTGGCGAAAAGGAAAGCTGCAGCTGATTGCACAAGGATCAATTTGATTTTTTAAAAAGAATGAAGTGACAGAACCTGCAATAACAAGAAAAAAACATTGCTCGGAGTAATTTGCGTGCCTTAAGATAAAAAGGAATGATTTAACCAGTCTGATTAATTTGGAATAATTACGGTAATAGAAGATGGAAAATTTGTACAGCTTATTGGTGCACATTGTTAAGAAAAGCATGAAGTGGCAAAATTTAATGTGTACCTAATGTTCCATGTAATAATAATCAAATTAAAATAATATAGAGACAGGCTTCAAAACCTAGCCTGAGACTCTGCAAATGTATATTTTGCCAGCTAGCTTTTAATGGAGAAGTTTAAGTTTTCTTTGGAACACTTTTAGTGATGGGGGATTTCAACCTGCCGTCGATGGGAGAAGCGTCCGAGGGGGTTCGGGAGTTCATGGCTTCCATGGCAGCCATGGACCTGACTCAATTAATTCAGGGCCCTACACACGAGGGAGGCCACACGCTGGACCTTGTTTTTGTCTCTGGCCAGTGGACGAGTGATCTGGGAATAGGGGATTTAACTATCACTCCCCTCTCATGGTCAGATCACTCACTTCTCCGGCTTGACTTCCCCGGTGCTACACCCCGCTGCGGGGAGGCGGAACCAGAAGGTATTAGATGGTTCCGCCCCAAGCGCCTGATGGAACCAGATAGGTTCCAGACGGAGCTTGGGCCACCTCCTGTGGACCTGACCCGCCCCCGAGTGGAGGACCTGGTAGACGCATGGAATAGTGCGACTACCGGGGCCCTAGACCGGGTGGCGCCTTTGCGGCCTCTCCTGCGGCGACGAACCACCTTGGCCCCTTGGTTTACCGAGGAGCTAAGGGTGATGAAACACCACAAGAGACGCCTAGAGAGTCGTTGGAGATCCTCCCGTTCCGAATTTGCCCGAACACAGGTACGAGCCTATTTGAGGACATACCTTGTGGCATTAAGAGCGGCCAAACGTCAATATTGTGCCGCTCTTATTGCGTCCGCAGATAACCACCCTGCCGCCCTGTTTCGGGTGACTCGCTCTCTCTTGTTTGAGAGACAGCGGGAAGCCCCTTTACAGGGCAGAGCAGAGGAGTTTGGGAAATATCTACAGGACAAAGTCGCTCAAATCCGGAAGGGATGGGCCCCTTTCAGTAGTCCAGCTGAGACGCCTGCGGCAAGTCTTGAGGGACCGCTTTGGGAGGAGTTTGACTCGGTTGCCATCGAGGATTTGGACAGGTTGCGTGGACGTCTGCGACCTACCACATGTTTATTGGACCCGTGTCCCTCCTGGCTTGTACTGGCATCCTGGGAGGTTACACGCGACTGGCTCCTGGGCCTAGTGAACGCCTCGTTGGGCGAGGGGCTTCTACCGACCGCCTTGAAAGAGGCGGTGGTGAGGCCCCTGCTCAAGAAGCCTTCCCTGGACCCAATGGACCTAGTCAATTATCGTCCTGTCTCCAACCTTCCTTTTTTAGCGAAGGTTGTAGAGAGTGTGGTAGCACAACAGTTCCCACGTCACCTGGAGGAGAATGATTATCTAGACCCGCGCCAGTCCGGCTTCCGACCCGGGCACAGCACGGAGACGGCCTTGGTCGCATTGGTTGATGATCTCTGGAGGGCCAGAGATAGGGGCTGTTCCTCTATCCTGGTCCTATTAGATCTCTCGGCGGCGTTCGATACCATCGACCATGGTATCCTGTTGCACCGGCTAGAGGGGCTGGGAGTCAGGGGCACCGTTCTACGGTGGTTTGGCTCCTACCTCTCTGACCGGACGCAACGTGTGTTGGCAGGGGAGCAGAGATCGACCCGGAGGCCACTCACATGTGGGGTGCCTCAGGGGTCGGTGCTCTCGCCTCTCCTGTTCAACACTTACATGAAACCGCTGGGCGAGATCATCCGTGGTTTTGGGGTGGGATATCATCTGTATGCTGATGATACTCAGCTATACATTTCCACCCCGAACCACCCCAATGAGGCCGTCGAAATGATGTCCCGGTGTTTGGAGGCCGTACGGGTCTGGATGGATGACAACCGACTAAAACTCAACCCTTCCAAGACGGAGTGGCTGTGGCTTCCGTCTTGGAAGGCTTCAACCAGTTGCTTCCATCTCTGGCCATTGGGGGCGTGCAACTGGCCCCCATGGAACAGGTGCGCAATTTGGGCGTCCTCCTAGATGCCCGGCTGTCCATGGATGACCATGTAACAGCCGTGGCAAGGGGGGCGTTCCATCAGGTTCGCCTGATGCGCCAATTGCGCCCCTTATTGGACCGGGATGCCCTACGCACAGTCACCCATGCGCTAGTGACGTCTCGCCTGGACTACTGCAATGCTCTCTACATGGGGCTTCCCTTGAGATGCACTCGGAGACTGCAGTTGGTCCAGAACGCGGCCGCGCGAGTGATTATGGGGAGGACGAGATACTCCCCTGTAACACCTCTCCTGCGCGAGCTGCACTGGCTTCCTGTAGTCTATCGAGTGCGTTTCAAGGTTTTGATTATGATCTTTAAAGCGCTTCATGGCACAGGACCTAGTTACATGCAGGATTGCATCCTGCCCCATACATCCCTACGACCAATCCGCTCACACAGAGAGGGACTTCTCCGGGTGCCATCCGCCAGTGTCGGGGGGCGACACCCAGGAGCAGAGCCTTCTCTGTGATGGGCCCAGCCCTATGGAATGACCTCCCCCATGACATCAGGACTACTTCCGATCTCCGCTCCTTCCGTGTACAGTTGAAGACCCACCTCTTTCAATTATCTGGCCTGGCTCAACCGTAAATTTTTTCTTATTCCTCCTGACAGTTCTTTTAAATTTTTTAAATTTTTAAATTTTAAATTGTGTTTTACAATTGGGGTATTTTAATGGTGACTTTTAATTGTCCAATGTGATGTAATTTGTTACCTCCTCCGTGCATGTTATGTCCTGTATATATGTAGGTTTATGTGTTTGTATACATGTTTTATGTTTTATACTCCATTGTACGCCGCCCCGAGTCCTGTCTGGAAAGGGAGCGGCTAATAAATTTAAATTTATTATTATTATTTATTGGTTTATTTGGGTATTTCATACAGCTTTAACTGAGGGAGAGAAAACCGCATTGCATAACTCATAGAGCTAAAGTCCTTAGGCTAATGTGAAGCCATGGAATATTAAGTAATATTCTACATTATTTGCAAATGAATATCAGAAAAACAGAAATAGTAGAACATCTGTTAGAAAGGAAAAGATGTTAATTGCTTGAGGAGGTATAAACCATGAAATTTGTTTCATTTATTGGAAATAGTAAACATTAAATCTTAGATCTTTTTAAAGAGACATCCACCAAAGAACGGTAAAGAAAGATGGATCTCAAAGTCTGCCCCTACCCTCCACTCTTTCTGACTTCTATTGTAGTATTTTTCTCACACTCTATGAGCTTTTAATTATGAGAGTTGTAGTTCAACCCATCTGGGGAAGATTACTCTCAACCAGTGAATTAAAAAAAAATAGACATTAAAACCAGTTGACCATCATTGGCTACCGTACAGGATTGGGATTCAGCCGGTTCGGGCAAAATAGTAGCTCCCACGATCAGCTGAGAGCGAACCAGTTTGCTCCAATGGTTTGCTCCGACGATCAGTTTAGCCCACCCACCCGCCCTTACGCTTTACTTACCTACATCCTCTCAGCTGATTAGCGTGGCAGAGCGGATTGTTGCATCTCAGCTGTGTTATTCCCCAAGAAGTAATGTGGAAGGTAAGTTTTGGTAAAACTGCGCACGCATGCGCGAAACACGCGATCACCGAACTGGTTGTTAAACAGGCAGGATCACCACTGCTACCATATTACTAGAATATATTAGCAATTTAATTCCTGCGATATCATGTGCGATCACATCAGGCATCGTCGGCTTTTTTATTTTTAAAATTAAACTTTAAGGTAATTGTTCAGTTCCTTGGTGCCTGCTGGCATTACTTTGCTAATCCCTGCTCTAGATAAACAAATCATTTGACTCAGTGTTGGGCAGCCTTCCCAGTTCAGTTTGTTCCAGATGTATTGGATTCTACCTCTCCTAATTTTCCTACTAGAAGGACAGCTGGTGTAATGCATCTTCAAAATGACTTTGCCACCTGCATTTTATACCCTGGCATCAGTTCACCAGGCAACTTCCAAGCCTTCAATGGTCTCCTTAAGCGTTTGCCTTACATTTATTTAGCAAGTGACATTGCACCAACTGTGCAATGGGTCCTAAAGCTTCCTTAATCTGATGAAAATAGTTTAGTGCAGCGATGGCAAACCTATGACACGTGTCAAAACTGACATGCTGTGATGTTTTGGGTGACAGACCAGCTTTTACACCAGCGTTCACCAGTATTCAACAACTATTTTTGGAAGCATGCATGTCCCATTCTTGGGTGATTTTTTTTTTGAGGCTGCAGAGACTGTGTAAGAATGGGGTGTGCTCTTGCATGACCTCTGGAGATTCTTTTTTTAAAAAAAAAGTTTTATTGGTTTTTACAAATATTTTGGGGGAAAGGGTACATAAGTGTGGAGAAAAATTTTGATAGCTACATCATACAGAAGGTGGTGTTTCCCCGGGATCTTACATCTCTCTCTTATTTTATATATATCAGAATATCATTATTACGTACATATTGGCAGTTTAAGTTTACTTCAATTTCTTTAACATCTTCAATCATACTTTATATCACTTCTAAACATTTCATTATATTAACAATTGCAATATACTTTTAATTCATTTCTGTGACCTAAGTCTCATTGCTGCCTCCTCTCCCCTGTCTGTTGGCTGAGCCATGGCTCCTCCCCCTTTCATGTCTTGTGCACTGTCTCTTGTTTCGTCTAGAAGGTTCTTGTGTTTTTCCATGAAGGCTTCTGCCTCCACCACTATATTAATTCTCACTCTACCACCCTCCCAGAAAATCAGCAAGCCTTCTGGAATTACCCATCTGAACCAGATATTTTTTTCATACAATTTTTTGGTTAGAAAGAAGAATTTCTTCCTCTTATCTCTTATTCTTTTTGGTATCTGTTTCAAAATGGTTATTTCTTTGTCCTTATATCTTAAAGGTTCCCCCCTTTGAGCCCCTAGAATCTCATCTCTTGTAGTCTTTCTAAAAAATTTAACATGAACTTCTCTTGGAACATTGTGTGTTCTAGCATATGCTGAGTTGATTCTATATATCAGATCAATATCCCACCCTAACTGTTGTTTATCTCTTTTAATATAATCTGCTAACATTGTTATCATAGTCTCCCTTAAATCTTCACCCTCCATTTCAGGTATATTTTGAAATCTAAGAAAGAAAGACATCCTTTCAAATTCCATTTTTTCCATAAAGTTCTCAAACCCAAGTGCTTTTTTTTTGTAAAGCCTTCACCTCTTCTCCCACCCCCACAGCACCCTCCTCCAGGGCATTTATTTTCTGACCATTTTGTAAAGTCTGTTGTTGATTTTCTCTGAGTTCTTCCTTTAAGTCCGCCAACTGCTTTTTTATTTCATCCTGTCCCTTTAAGAGTGTCTGGAACATTTGATGAAACATTTCTTGAGACTGCTGTTCCCCCTCAGAGGCTTTAGGTTGTAAGAAGGAAGATAGTTGTGTTTGTTGGGGAACAGGACTTGAGACAGAAGAAGATGGAGCTGAGGCTGGTTTAGGAAGGGGGGCCTTTTTTGCAGGCATTGCAGAACTCAGGGAAAGTTCTAAGTCTGGACAGAAAAAATGGCGTCTGCAGAAGTGCGCCGTCAGGGGAGATCCACAGGCAGGCAAAGACCAATGTGGGATATTAGTCTTTCAATACAGCTCCCCTCCGGTTGTAGTCAATTTTTCCCAATCCAAGGAAGATTGTACAAAGAGATTCCTCTAGGGTTCACTGGGGTTTTGTAATTCCAACCCAGAAGATTTTTCAAAGACGACAGTTCATTTGTAACGGCAGTAAAAACGGGGGAAGAAACACCATTTTGGCTCAGCCCTTTCAAGGGATTGGAGAGCAATCATTCAAAAAGTTTCCATTCATAGTTTATTAGGTCAGCTCACTTTCTTTCTTTCACAATTGTTCAAGAGAGTCATTATCCCATTGCTTGAAAGAAGTGAATATCAAAAGGGTTTTTCCCCAGTTCTCTCTCTCTCCTCCGAGAGTGAGATCATATAAAGCCGCTTTTCTGAGGGGGGGGGAGAAAAACCCCCCTCTCCAATCTTAACACTTTACCAAGATCAAAAGAGTCTTAGAAAGACTGCTAATCCTTATTTACTTAGTTGTTCAAGAAGCAAGAAAAAGACCCCGGGGGAACTCCCCCCTCACCGCATTTCTGCTGTTGCCTTCACATAGAGCATTTTCTTCCGATCTCCTCAGGACGAAGGCGCGCGTGGCATGCGCACCCCCCAAAAGCCTCCCGGTGCCTAGGGCAAAGCTGGCAGTCCCCCTGCGGCCGCCGCCGCTCCAGGGGGCTCCAGCAAGCTGCCCCCTCGGCAGGACGCCCCTACAAGGCACCCTGTGCCCCCCCACGAGTCAGGGGGAGCCCACCAGGACGGCAAGCGGCAGACAACATGTCCATCATCCACAGAAACCGGAAGCGGAAAGACCTCTGGAGATTCTGAAAACTATGTGAGAATAGGCCATGGTTTCTAGAGACAGCCGGAACCATGTGAGAATGTGGTCTTGTATGGTCCCTAGAGCCTCTGAAAATTACGTGAGAATGGGGTGTGCCTTTGTGCAGCTTTCATGGCTGCAAAGGTTGTAGAAGAGCATTCTCTGAAGTTGCTTTAAAAATGAAGGCCTTGGGTCCCGTCCCCACTTCATGTTACTCTGTGCAGCTAAACCCATCTATCCTTCAATAAACCAGACTGTGTACATAGATCTTGACGCTTTATTAAAGGAACAGGATGTAGTGAAACAGGGGGGAAATAGAAACACACACGGTAAGAACCTGAATACAAAATAAACAGTGTTGAGCATAACAATTAGCATATGCAGGTAAAATCGAAGTCTCGCCAGCGATGCTATATATATATATATATATGGGAGATGGATTTTGTCCTCCGATGAACATGCACCACGGATGAGGCTGGATTCTCCCAGGTGCTTCTGCTTCTGCTTCCTGAGAATGTTAGAAAATGGAGCCCTAGGCTGCACCTACTTTTTTCTCTCTCCTTCCTAGGACAATGGACGGGAGGATGGGCACTCTGTAGTGTCAAAACTCTATTAAAACCAACTTTCTAAACAAGGAAAGGTTTGGCCTTTGGCCACTCGATGGATCTCAACACGTTAGGTAACAGTAACAATATATACGTACATACCAGTGGTGGGTTTCAATTTTTTTAGAGCCTTTTCTGTAGGTGTGGCCTGTTTTGTGGGAGTGGCTTACCAGCCATGTGACTAGGTGGGCGTGGTCAACTTGTAAAATGTGGTGAAACTCACTTAACAATGCTCTTGCTTAGCAACCAAAATGTTGGCTCAGAAACTCTGGCATTTGAAGCACACAAGTCTTAAAACTGTCAAGTTACAAGACCCTTGCACCCCTAACCCTTTAGAAAAAAAAACCCAGGGGTGTTCAAGCTTGACAGCTTTAAGACTTGTGGACTTCAACTCCCAGAATTCCTCCTCCAGTCATGTTGGCTCAGGAACTCTGGCATTGAAGTATGCAAGTCTTAAAGCTGTCAAGTTACAAGACCCTTGCGCCCCTAGCTCTTTAGAAAAAAACCCAGGGGTGTTCAAACTTGACAGCTTTAAGACTTTCAACTCCCAGAATTCCTCCTCTCGCTCTTCATCTTGATGATGTGCGGACGGGCGTGGTGAGGGAGCTGGAACCGGTTCTAAACGGTACTGTAGATTTGTGGAACCTCTTCTATAGAGGCAGGAACCCACCCCTGATATATACACAAACTCTAGGTGGGAAGCATAACACCTTGTGTGACTCAGTTAGTCCATGAGGACCTATTAACAGAAAACATCGCCTGAAGATAAGTGGAGTGTTGCAGATTTTGAGGAGTGTTGACTTGTGATGCAGTTGGATTGTTCCCCAACTCTCGCACTTCTTGGGACAGTGCGCGAGGTGGCCTTTATGAGGGGCAGCAGTGGGACAAGTAGATTTGAAGTCGAGGCCCTCCTCTTCTGGTCCAGCCTCCACATTGCTCCTGAGTCCCGCTGTTCGGGGTGGCCTACATGGGGAAGGTGGAAAAGAGATAGAAAATTGTTCCTTTTTGTTTGGTGGGGAGTATGACATGCCAGCAGAGTCAAGTTGTGTCAAATTTTCCAAATGTTTGACCCACTGAGGCCAAAAGGTTTGGTGCCTTCTATTCATTTCTGGAGTCCATTCCTGAAATTAGCCTTTGGAGATAGTTTTTAGGAATATGTATCTACAGGTAGCCCTCGATATAGGATCAAAATTGAGCCCAGCATTTCTGTTGCTAAGGAAGACAGTTGTTAAGTGAATTTCACCCCATTTTACGACCTTTCTTGCCACAGGCCTTAAGGGAATCACTGCAGCTGTTAAGTCAGTAAGGTAGCTGTTAATTGAATCTGGCTTCCCCGTTGACTTTGCTTTCTCAGAAGCTGGTTGGCAAGGTGGCAAAACATGATCACACGACCCCAGGTTGCTACAATTGTCATAAATATGAGTCAGTTTGCCAAGCATCCAAATTTTGATCACATGACCATGTGGATGTTGCAATGGATGTAAGGGTGAAAAACTTTTTCCCCCCAGTGCCATTTTAACTTTAAATGGCCATTAAACTAATGATTGTAAGTCAACGACTAAGTGTATTGCCATGTGAGTAGAAGAGAGATGTATTACTTATTCAAGCTTTCTAGTAACAAATCTAATACAAGATTAATATTTACTATCTGCTTTTCTTGGCAGTCAATAGAATCTAGTTTCTAACTCTTCTGTGTTAGACTGGCTGGACAGAAAAATGCCGAGATTGGTCATTGCTTTAAAGCTTTCTGGACTCATGCTCCACAGCTTGGATGTTGGGGTAAACCTGGCAGGTGTTAGCAAGATAGGAGTGATGGAGAAATATATTGAAAGCTAAGAAATAATTCAATATTCCTTTGCCACAAACTTCCAGTAAGCTGTGTTGAGCAATGTGGGATCAGCTTTCATTAAAAAAAAAGATTGGCCACTCAGTTCTTCTAGCCCTGAACAATATACTAAGATCAATTATCTGTAAATATAAAAAAAATCTTTTAAGATTGAATTTGGCAGCTCTATGAGAGAATATATGTATTTGTGTGTGGGTGTTTGTGTGGGTGTGAGTGTTTATGTGTATGTATTCATTTACTCATTCTTAAAAGGTACAGTATCAAAAGCTTTTTTCTACACCTAATTCTCCTTGCTGTATTAACATCAATAAGAGTATTTGTTATTAAAATTGCTGTAGGAGACTTTGTCTTTCCCTTGAATACTAGAAATAGAATGTTACATCTATTAATGAAACTTTTTATTATTGCTTTTTGCTCAGTATGCTTAACATTTTGCTTAGTCTGTGAACGCCTAGACACACTGAAAATTATTTATTTCACTAGGTCATTCTGTTCTGCAAATATAAATAAAGTATAGCTCACATAATTACTTACTGTAGCATAGCCCCAATATAGCCAAAGAAACAAAGTCAAAATATGCAAGATATATGATTTACTATTGTCACTACTATTTCTATTACTACGCTGTTTCCAGTGGTGAAATTCCAATTTTTTTACTACCGGTTCTGTGGGCATGGCTTGGTGGGTGTGGCAGGGAAAGGATGTTGCAAAATCTCCATTCCCACCCCACTTTGGGACCAGCCAGAGGTGGTATTTGCCGGTTCTCTCAAAATTTCCGCTACCGGTTCTCCAGAACCTGTCAGAACCTGCTGAATTTCACCCCTGCCTGTTTCCCTGAAAATAAGACCTCCCTGGATAATAAGCCCAATTGGGCTTTTGAGCAAATGTGCTAAAATAAGCCCTCCCCTGAAAATAAGACCTCCCCAAAAATATTGCAACACAGCAGCCATGAGGTGACCACACTCACTGCCTCCTGCAACTCAAAAAATAATGAGACCTTCCCGAAAATAAGGCCAAGCACTTATTTCATAAATCAAAAAAAAATAAGACCCTGTCTTATTTTTGGTGAAACACAGTATGGAATAATACCATAGTATAGTTTCATAGTTTTATTTTGCTCATATTTAATTAGAGCCTGGTTCCAAGGATTAAAGATAGCGACATTAAAACCAGCCACTTCAAAATTCTGGATATCTACTTACCAAAGTCCTTTCTAAGCTTTGACTTAAAAGTTAATTACCGATAAAGCCAGTAGCAATGATGAACAATCATAATAATAGAATTTGCTGACAAAACAACAGTTCCCCCCCCCCCCTTTGTATAAAAAAGTAGCTCAGTTGCGGTATATTCACAATGTCTTGTCATCCAATACATGCAAAGGAGGCACAAAATCTATAAATCATTTGTGGGAATTTTCTTTTGTCAAGTTGGTAATTATATATCATTTCCCCCTCCTGATGGAGCCTATTGTCTGACACAATCAATGATTGTACATATAACGTTCCTGGATCAAAATCAAGTTTCTTCTCTTTTACCAATTAGCACTGCTTCTTTGAGATCTGGATATATAAATTGGAAGTTTGGATCGATCTTGAGGGATTAAGCTAAGTGCCTTGTTAAGAGAAAAATCTACCACTTTAATTAACTGGGTTGCAATGATGGTCCTCATAATAAGTAGCTTTTCGGAACTGTGGGAAGAATTTCAAGTATATTTTTAACTTCCCTTCCAAATATCATATAATGCCTATAGGGCTCTAAATTTTCCCTAAAGGAGCAGGTTGACATGTCTATAAAAGGAGAGAGGCTTTGATCACACAACTGCAACAGCCATCTTGACCTTAGAGATCTGTTGTGGCCCAGCAGGAGCCGTTGGAGCTGCCACCAGACTCCGACAGCAAGGGTCCCTATGAATCGGCTCTGGAGGATGTGGAGGACCTTGGGCAGGGTTCTGACTCTGAGCAGGGATCGTACAGTCTGATCAGCCACCAGGAGGCACCGGAGGCATGAGAGCCAAAGGAGGGGGGCTCCTGATGCCATGCCTTGGAGCAGTGGGGAGGAGTCACGGGACAGTGACTCAGACATCAGCAGGGAGTTCTTAGATGCTCATTACCACAGGCGCAAGGAGCAAGGGCGCAGTTACCGGCGGTGATTGCTCTCAGCTGCTGATAAGTAGACTCCTCTTCAGTCTATAAAAGGATTGATTGTGCATACGCACTTTGCAGAAGTCAACAAAGGAACTATTGGGAAAGTTCTGTCTTGGGAGCTTGGCATGCTGGATAGCTGCTATCGTGTCTCTGTGCCAGAGGGTTCTGAGAGTCTTGTCGTGGTGGATTGCTGCCAAGGATCTGTCTGTCTGTCTGTGCAATAAATCCTGTTGAAGTAGATTTGGTCTGGAGTGTGTTCTGTGTTGGCGAGGGAAGAAGGGGGGTCAGAACAGAGATCCCTCATGGCCCATCCCCCTGCATTCATCCGTCCATCTGTTTCAAGGAGAGCATCAAAACTGTTATCTTTTCCTTTAGCCTGGAGGTCATAAGCTGGGTGTGGAACATGACAAATTGTGCACTAACCTCTTTTTGAGATGCTCAGGAGTATTTGCACCTACAAGCCACCCTTTCTATCCTTGAGAGAAAGGATCATAGTGTCCAAGTGAAAGTGTTTCAGCTGCCCATCCTGGAACTTAAGCCTGGCTTTGGAGTAGCTTTACCGCTGTTTTGTGTGTTGTGTTCTACCAGGCGCAGCCAGCAGATGGCGTTGGGAGAAATGCCTCTGATTGGTCCAGGCGCACCTGCCAGACAGTGGGAGAAAAGCAAGTCACCCATTGGTTCCCCGTCTGACAGCTACGTGTATAAATAGCTGTCAGACGAGTTAGTTGTTGTTAGTTCCAGTCAGTTCTCTTTTTGTTAATAAAAGACAAGTTGGACCTTTCATCTCCTCAGTTATTGCCACCTCAGGCTTTAAAACTGGCGACGAGGATGGGCGAAACGGACCCCCACTAAGTGCTGCAATTTTCTCTCCTTTCCGCCCTGAGGCTGAGGCATGGGATGCGTTCCTTGAACGCTTTGAATGTTTTCTTTTAGCCATGACCTCACCAGTCTCTCTCTCGACAGGAAGCGGGACATTTTCTTAAACTACTGTGGGCCGGAAATGTTTGCTACTGCGAGGGCTCTGTCTTCACCGACTCCGGTCCACACTATGCCGTGGGATCAACTCCTCGCTAAACTCAAGAGCCACTACGAGCCTGCTCCTTCCCGGTTCGCGTGCCACCAATACTTCCGCTGCTGTGTCCAAACCGAAGGTCAACCTATCAGTCACTACGTGGCTGCACTCAGGGCTGCCGCCATACACTGTGAATTCTCCGATCTCGATGAGGCACTGCTCGAGCAGTTTATCTACGGCCTCAGAGACCTCAAACTACACCGACGCATCCTAACCCTAAAAATAGCCATGGATGAAGCCCGCACCTCAGAGATGGCTGACCAGTCCACACCTGACCTCCGTCGTTTCCCTCCGTTTACAACTCCAATGATTCCTGCCTCCACTGTCCACCACCAGCAAGGTTCTGACACTTACAGGTCAGAATTGGACCTGGCCATTGATCGTTTGCAATCGCTCTCTCATAAGGACGGTCGCATTTGCCTTAGCTCCGGGGGATGACACCTCCATTCCTCCTGCTGCTTCCGCTCAGCTGTGTGCCGCAAATGCGGCAAGAAGGGTCACTTCGCCTCCATCTGCCATTCTAACCCTTCCGACCATCGCACTCCTCAGCTGCCTGCATTTTCCCCCGCCCAGCCGCTACTCCATCCACTCGCCATCAAAACTGCCTCTCTGTTGGGGACTCCGAAGACTCCTGCCCCGAATGGATCATTGACTCCGCATCTTCTACTATGGGAGGTTGAGGTAAGCTGCATCTCCGCATCTTCCTTGAAGGCCATCCCTGCTCTATGGAACTGGACACGGGATCTGCCAGATCCATCATGTCCTTGGACACCTTACACTCCCTACTGCCCCGACTACACCGGCACCAGCTAGCACCCGCAAACTGCTGCCTCAGAGACTATCAGGGGAACCCCATACCCTAGCTTGGCTGCGGCCATTTCCTCATCCGCTATGGCACATTCCAAGCTTGCTTACCCCTCCTAGTAGTCCAAACTCCTTTAACTTCCTTGCTAGGTCTCGATTGGTTTAGGGCTCTAGGCCTCTCTATCTCTGGCATGCACTCTACTAATTGTTCCTCTGCTCCCGGGGATGACCTTACTTCATTCCTCTCTGAATTTGATGATGTTTTTGACACTTCTTTAGGCTGCTATATTGGTACTCCCATTTCCTTGAATCTGGACCCTGCGGTGGCCCCCATCCGCCTTAAAGCTAGGCGGTTGCCTCTCGCTTTGAAAGCGAAGGTCGACTCTGAGCTTGACAAGCTCATCGCTCAGGGGATATTAGAACCTGTCGACTTCTCCCCTTGGGAAACCCCTATAGTGGTTCCTTTAAAGTCCGATGGGTATATTAGGATCTGCACGGACTTTAAATCCACTGTGAATAAGGCCTTGCAATCCCACCCTTACCCTGTGCCCGTAGTGCAACATGTGTTGCACTCCTTAGGCCAGGCCAGGTTTTTGCTAAATTAGACCTCGCGCAGGTGTACCAGCAGCTGCCTGTCGACGAAGCCACAGAGACTGCGCAGACTATTGTCACGCACCGCAGGGCCTTTAAATGCCACCAATTACACTTCGGCATTAGTGTGGCCCCAGGAATTTTCCAAGGACTCATGGAGCGCTTGCTCCATGGCATTCCTGGGGTCACCCCTTATTTTGACAATGTCCTTATCGCTGCCAATGACCGATCAGGACTCGCCAAGACGCTTCGGGCCTTCTTACTGCATTTCAGCACAGCCGGCCTGCGCTTAAAAAAGTCTAAATGCCAGTTGGGTGTTCCTGCCATTACCTTTCTGGGCTACCTAATGCACAGCATTCACCCTTCCCCTTCTAAAGCGGATGTTATTCTCTCCGCGCCCACCCCAACTAATAAAGTTGAGTTACAGGCTTTCTTAGGCCTCCTCAACTTTTACTCCTCTTTTATTCCCCATAAAGCCTCTCTTGCAGAGCCTCTCCACCGGTTGCTGGACAGCTCCACTCCATGGGCCTGGACAAGCTGCGAGGTGCATGCGCTCGCAGCTGTCAAGCACTCCTTAACTGCTCCCCCCATATTGGCTCAATACAATGAACGCTTTCCTCTAGTCCTTGCCTGTGACGCTTCCCCCTTCAGCGTCGGGGCCGTCCTTAGTCACTCCTACCCTCACATTTCAGAGGCCCCTATTGCGTTTTACTCCTACACCTTTTCCAAACCTGAGCACAACTACAGCCAGTTGGATAAGGAGGCGCTGGCCGCCGTTGTGGGAGTGAAATGCTTTCATCACTACTGGTACGGCCGCCCCTTCTCTCTGGTGACTGATCACAAGCCCCTCCTGGGTATCCTTGCCGGTGACCGCCCTACCCCCCTATACTCTCCCACAGAATGTCTCGCTGGGCAGAGTTCCTCGCTTCTTATACCTACTCCCTGATACATAAATCTGGTTGCCATATGGGCCATGCCAATGCCTTAAGCCGCTGCCCTCTGCCCATAGACGTCTCTGATCCTGCCCCCACTAATTTGCTCTGCCTCATTGATGATCTGCACCTGACCATGTCGCATCGGACATAGCTCACTCCTTTCTAACGGACCCCATCCTCTCCTATGTCATCAGCACTGTCCGCAGGGGCTGGTCTTCCTCTTCCAGGGAGGGCCATTTTCTTCCCTACTTCCACCGCCGCACAGAACTGTCAGTCCTTCAGGGCTGCCTTCTGCGGGGCAACCGTGTTGTAATTCCTGCCTCCCTTCACTATGCTGTAATGACCCGCCTCCACGAAGGGCACCCAGGCATTGTATGGATGAAAAGTCTGGGCCGTGGCTATGTCTGGTGGCCCTCCATGGATGTTTATATCGCTGCCTAGGTGCAGCGCTGCATGCCATGCCAAACCGTATGGTCGGCGCCTCCCGCTGCGCCTTCCAGGGACTGGGAATGGCCCATGGCCCCTTGGAGTCGCCTCCACGTCGACTTCATGGGCCCTATGGCTGGTCTCACCTTCTGCATTTTTGTCGACGCCTGGTCTAAATGGGTAGAGCTCTTCCACATGAAAAGCACTACCTCGGAAGCCACCATTCAAGTGCTAGACTCCCTGTTCACAACCCATGGTCTCCCTGATGTGCTCGTCTCTGACAATGGCCCCCAGTTTACCTCTGCAGAGTTCCAGCACTACCTGGCAGATCTGGGCATTTGCCATGCCCAGTTGCTCCCTTCTACCCGGTGGGGAACAGTTTGGCTGAACGCGCTGTCCGTTCAGCCAAAGAGGCCCTCAGCCATATGGCTCCTCTTCCCTGGTGTACTAGATTGTCCACCTACCTTAGATCGCAACACACCACACCTTGCCCAGTTACAGGAAAGAGCCCTGCTGAATTATTAATGGGCCGGAGACTCCGCACGACCTTAGACCGTCTTCACCCCCTCTACACCTCGACCTCTTTTCCTTTAGCCTGGAGGTCATAAGCTGGGCGTGGAACATGACAAATTGTGCACTAACCTCTTTTTGAGATGCTCAGGAGTATTTGCACCTACAAACCACCCTTTCTATCCTTGAGAGAAAGGATCATAGTGTCCAAGTGAAAGTGTTTCAGCTGCCCATCCTGGAACTTAAGCCTGGCTTTGGAGTAGCTTTACCGCTGTTTTGTGTGTTGTGTTCTACCAGGCGCAGCCAGCAGATGGCGTTGGGAGAAACGCCTCTGATTGGTCTAGGCGCGCCTGGCGGACGGCGGGAGAAAAGCAAGTCACCCATTGGTTCCCCGTCTGACAGCTACATGTATAAATAGCTGTCAGACGAGTTAGTTGTTGTTAGTTCCAGTCAGTTCTCATTCTGTTAATAAAAGATAAGTTGGATCTTTCGTCTCCTCAGTTATTGCCGCCTCAGGCTTTAAAATTGTGCAATGCAGAACTGCAGTAATGATCTGTTATTATGTGATTGTCACGGGACGGGACTGCAACCATATTGACAACCTGAAAATGCAAAGAGTGGAGCCTAATAATGCCCACAGAGAGTCAGATACTGACATTTCTTGTAGCTTTTCTAAAAAAAAATGCTCCAGTAACTGTCAAATGCCTCCTGTGCCCTTCAGTAATTTTCCTATCCCATTTTCTAGGAACGTGGCTTATTTTTCTGTGAAGGCTGGCTTCTTTGAAGGAATTGTTCTTAATGCTGCCACTTTCCTCCTTCCCCTCAACCAATTGTATAGTGTTTGTTACAAAGTTATTGTTATTATTATATAATTACTATTACTATTGCTGCTACTACTACTACTACTACTAACAGCAACACAGGGGTAGGATTGACATTTTTTAGCAACTGGCTCTCTGCCTGGTTGCTAGGTGGGTGTGGCCATGGGGGTGTGGCTTAGTCAGCTTCCTGCACCACAGCAGGGGGGAGGGGCGTTTTCACCCTCCCCAGGCTCCAGAGGCTTTCCTCAAGCTTCTGGGAGGGTGAAACAACCTTCCCTGGGCTCTGGAGACCCTCCAGAGGCCAGAAATGGACCCTTTTCTGGACTTCCAGTAGGCCCGTTTTTCGCACTCCCCAGGTCCAGAGGCTTTCCTAGAGCCTCTGGGAGAGCAAAAATGGTCTCCCTCGGGCTCTGGAGGCCCTCTAGAAGCTGGAAACAGGCCTGTTTATGGACTTCCGGGAGGCCCATTTTTCACCCTTCCAGAGCCTCTGCGCAGCCCCTGAACTTACTTGGCATCCAAAATGGGAGACTCCTGGGAAGGGAGGGGTGGGCGAGGTCTATCAGTCCTTTAAACTACCGGTTTGGCGAACAAGATTAAAATTAACATCCATTTCGCCCAAACCGATCCGAACAGGCTGAATCCCACCCCTGCCACAAGAACAACAACAACTATTTCAAACATCCAGATCTGCCTATCTTAGGTCCTTATGAAGGACTCGATAGGTAGCCAAAATGCCAAATTCGGTCTGAGCAGACTATGAGAAGAAGAAGAAGAAGAAGAAGAAGAAGAAGAAGAAGAAGAAGAAGAAGAAGAAGAAGAAGAAGAAGAAGAAGAAGAAGAAGAAGAAGAAGAAGAAAGAAATATTTGCCTGCAAGCAAGAACTGGTGAGACTGTAAAATAGAGAAAGTCATAGAAAATGAAGAAGCTAAATTATCTGGGACTTTGTAATTCAAACAGACAGGCACCTGCCACATAACACCTATGACGCCATCAAACATCCAGATCTAACTACCCAGGTTCTTGGAAAGGACTTGATAGACAGACAAAAATATCAAATCCAATCTGAACATCTGGTTGACTGTGCAATGAATCATCATCACCATCTTTATAACCTGTATGTCATTTCATATCTCAACCAGAACTAACTTCATGGTGACTATTTTAAAACATTTTTTCATGGTTATCTCAAAACAAAATGGGTGGTAAACTAATAATAATAATAATAATAATAATTAAAATGGTATTATTAAAGAATGTGTTACTGTTAAAAAGAAAAACAATCTTATGTTGGAACTAGAAAACAAAACTAGCAGGGTCAGGCTGATCCAAATATTATGCTTTACTGTGCTAATATTTATTTATTCAATTATTTTGCTCTAAATTTGCAATTAATGAAGTGTGGGAAGAAATTACTTATTTCCCATTAAGGGTTCAGATTTTTGGGGAATCCAATGGCACATTTCCAGAGAGTTTAGGGATCAATCAGACAGTCCATATCTTTTTATCATCTGGTAGGGGAAATTCTGAGGGAATCAATGCTGGTTTACTTTTCACATCCAGAATGGCACATTAATGATTGAACACTAACAATGCAATAATGGTATTGCAGGATGGAGCCACACAATTAAAATTTCATTCATTCATCCATTTTTTAAAAACTGACTACACAAGCAATTTCAACTGCTAGACAGAAGTTCCCTGAAGATGGGCTCCAGCAAGAGTCTGAAAGCTCAGAAGAGCTTTCTGGTTCTGGTGACCAACCCAGATTGGATTCTGCAACATTATTCTGGGAAACATATTTTCACCTACATTTGTGAACATTTCTAAACATTTGGGTAACAGTGTTCTGTGAGCCTTTGGCATATACTCATCTGGCCACATCAAAGGTGGTATTCAGCAGGTACTGATCAGTTCTGGAGAACCGGTAGCGGAAATTTTGAGTAGTGCAGAGAACCGGTAAATACCACCTCTGACTGGCCCCGCCCCCATCTATTCTCTGCCTCCCGAGACCCAGCTGATTGGGAGGAAATGGGGATTTTGCAGTAATCCTCCCCTGGAGTGGGGTGGGAATGGAGATTTTACAGTATCCTTCCCCTGCCACGCACCAAGCCACGCCACGCCCACCAAGCCACGTCCACAGAACTGGTAGTAAAAAAATTTAATCCCACCACTGGGCCACATGACCACTGAAAATGACTTCGGACAACACTGGCTCTCTTAGCCAAGAGATGGAGATGAGCACCAGGCTCCAGAGTCAGACATAACTGGACAGGGAAACCTTTACGTTTAAAGATTTGGGAGAGCCACTGTTTTCTCTGTATATCTCTTTTTCTGTGAGTTGTTTATCTTAATGAAAGAGCCTCCTCAAGATGCCAGCAAAACACTTATCCTCTGGGCTGGTTCTTTTTGTCAGGCTAATCAAGTGCTGTGTTTTGGACTTGGTTCATCACTTACATATTTCTGTAGCAGAAATATTAACTTTGCTTGCTTTGAAACCACTTCATGGTTATTTATTAAGCAATTAAAATGTTGACTCCTCTAAGCCGTTCCCACATTTTTCACCATTGACCATGTTGGATGGGGCTTGTAAGAAATGTAATGCAGCCACATCTAAAAAACCACAAGGTCTCCGACCTCAGCTGTTCAGAATCCCTTAGGCTCATATCTGCTTATAGGCATACTCCAGTGGTGGGTTCTGTTTCTCCAGTCTCAATTCATAAAGTAGGTCATTGTTCTTTGTAAAGTGCAGAGAGTTAGCCCCCACCACTCTCCTAGAAGAATGAAATATTTTGAGAAATATTTAAAAGGCAGAATATTATATTTCTATGGATGAGACATGGAGAAACATGGTCTTGGAAAGAAGCTCCCACCTTTCTTAATAGCCCTCAGCAGATGTCAGCATTTAAGAAATAAAGAGATAGTTAGCTCTATTCATAAGCAAATAGCCCTCACCCAAGATCCAACAAAAGTAGGATTAGCCCTCAGCCACAATAGGAATTATCCAAAGCCCCTTCATTGCATCATCTCAGTTACACCACACCCAGCAGTTCAAACTTCAACCAAACTTAGCTCAGACAAACTCCTTGGATTTATACATGGCCCTATGGGAGTCTGACAACAGCCAATAGAATACATGTTCTTGCACAACAACAGGAAGTTCAAGTGCAAAGCCCAGGAGAAAGTATAAATACCCCCCACTATCAAATCCACTTGGTCAGCTATATCAGAACTACAAACATGTGGTTCTGTTAATCAATAAATGGACCTCTTTCCAATCAGCCTCCAGCCTCCTTTTCTGCCTCCAAGGCCTTTCTCTCGGCTTGGAACTGAACCAGATGGCTATGTCTTCCAACAAAAGTTTTCTAGAAAAAGAAGAATGAGCATATTATCTTTTTTTGGCCTGATCTACCCATTAAAAGGCTTCGTTACAGTTGATAAAGGTAAACTTCTTTTTTAATATTCTGTCCCTTATCCCTTATCCATTTTTCTGTATTTCGTTCTTTTACAAGATTTCTGTACTAGGTCAGTGTGTCACACTTTGAGCAATCAAGAAATACCTAATTTAATGATCTCCAGAAGGCCATGAGAATAGGAGCCACTCTTGCCTCTGCTGTGGGCAATTCCGTAGGAGGGAGTCCCCACACGACAGGCTGTGCATGCCCCTCCCCAAGTACCCCAATGGAAGTTGTTACATACTGACAGCCAAGTAATAGGCTCTACCAAGGTCCTCCATTCCGGTGGGAGAATACACAAAGCCGATTGGCCAAGCCGTCTTACAGCTCCCTATAAAAGGGCTAGCTGTCAGACAGGCTGGTGCTGGATTGGTAAATAGTTGCCTAATAAAGAGCTGTTGTTTTTCACTGAAGCCTGAGTCCTGCCTCATCCATTTACCAGATCTAACAGAAGTATTTCAGCTTTTATCAAATTTGTATACATAAAGTAGACATTGAAAACACCACATGCAAACATATACAAAGACAGAAGTCTATAAACATAAAATTAAACATAAAATTAAACATCAAGCTTTTAAAAAACCAATAACTTCTACCCTCATTTCCCCCACAGATCCATTAACCATTTCTTATTTTATTCCGTTAAAAATGCATGCCTTCGACGTTAAGTTGTAAAAATATACTTTAGTTTATTTACTGCAGATTCCAGGATCTCCAGGGAGCATGACATATTGTTGTAGCTGGTTAAACATGTTACATGTAATCACTATTTAAGTTTTCCATTATTTTCTCCTGAATAATCTATAAACCCCTGAATCATCAAGCTGTTTTTCTCTACTTTGTAATATAATCCACAGACAGACTTCAGACATTAATAAAAGCCTCTGTAGATTTGCCATCTCCACCAATTCCATACTTTTAATTACCCAATCTTCAACATTTGAGCTCCTTTACTTTCCAATTTGTGCCCATATACTAAATTCTCTGTGGTGATCACAAACAATAAGAAACTGTGCTTTTTACTCAGTTCTTCTGCCATAAATCCTAATAAGTACAGTTCTAATCCAAATACATGAAAGTAAAGGTAAAGGTTCTCCTTGCACATATGTGCTAGTCGTTCCTGACTCTAGGGGGCAGTGCTCATCTCCGTTTCAAAGCCGAAGAGCCAGCGCCTCTCCATGGTCATGTGGCCAACATGACTAAACGCTGAAGACCTATTTTTTCTACTTGCATTTTTTACGTGCTTTCGAACTGCTAGATTGGCAGAAGCTCACTCCATTACGTCGCGCTAGGGATTCGAACCATCAAACTGCCGACCTTTCTGACTGACAAGCTCAGCGTCTTAGCCACTGAGCCACCACATCCCATCACCTGAATATAGAGAAGACCTCAATTTTCACATATTAAGTGGGCAGAATCTATCCAAGATAGGCCATTTCAAAGTTACCCAGGTCCCAAGTCCTGGGTTGAAATCAAAGTTATCCCAAGCCAGATCACATATAGCAGAACACCAGGAAACCTCTGGAAATGCCTGGCTCAGTTTGACTTTGTTCCTTCAGTCTGAACATCTAGAAAAACAAAAAAAGTTTATGGAGGTTCTGTCCGCTTCTCCTTCAAGAGGTTCATGAGCCTTATGGAAGGTCTTTTTAGTAGTAACCCCTATACCATGGAATAAGCTGGCACATCCACATCCACACTCACAGCCACATACAAATACACTTCTTGCATTTCACAAACCTGTTAAGAACATCTTATACCAAAGTGATTTTGGCCTTGGACAGCTGAGGGTGTCTTATTATTTTTTCACTGCATTACTCTAGTTAATGGTGCTTTGACTGCTTTATTTTTGCTTTGTCTCAGTTGCATGGAGCAATTTCTAAATATTGTGGATAACTAAACAAATGAAATAAAAACAAACATTTACAAAAGCCTTCCTGCATGTTTTTGAGTTAGTTACCCACCACCACACACTGCCATGCACCCATATATAACACAGATCTTATTCAGGAATCCACTCCCTATCCCAACAATGAAGAAATGGAGGGCTATGAGTAGAGAGAAAGAAATGGAAGATTAGTAGACGCCTGCAAGCGTCTTTCTAAACAGAAAACCACTGCATTCATTCCAGCAAAGATAAATTCGTGCTTTGAAATTCACCCAGATCATCCCACTTCCAAGTTTAAAAATATAGATATGAAACATCAAATGTTGTAGCTTATTTATATTATTTATCAAATGTCCAGGCTGCACAACTCCAAACTCATTCTGAGTAGCTTCAGAAGATAAAAAGCAAGGAAAAAAAACATTTTATAGAAAGAAATATGTAGTCGCCCAGACAAGAGGGAAGATTAAAAGTCCCTCTCATGACATCACCTACAACTTAAAGGGGCTTCCCAAACATCTTAATCCAAGGTCTGGAGAAAGAGTCAGGTTTTTGAGGCTTGCTTTAAGACAGGTAAAGGGTAGAGGCTTATGAATTTCCAGGAGGATAATGCAGGTGTTGTAACAGGGAAGGCCCACCTCCTGAGTCTTGCTAGATGACATTGCTTGATTGATGAGACCTCAAGCAAATACATGATGCAAAAGCAGAGTCTATAAAAGCTAAGGCTGGCTCATAGAAATAGGTCCCCTCCTAAATGGTTGCAACACCCCCACCCCAAATCTTATCAACATAGAACCACAAATAAACCATTTGGTTTTGCTTTGCATGTAGTGAAGCTGATTTCAGTTGATCCATACAATGTTGCAGGTGTGTAACTCATTCCCCTCCTCTGCTTTCTCTGACTTGATTGATGTTGGCAGCTACAATGGGAAGACTTGCATTTGCAATAAAACGAAGGACTGTGAAAAGACACTTCTGGGGTATGACATCTATGATGGTCTGTAAATTAGAGGATTATGACCCTTATGTGATGAATATGAGTGTTTAGTACTCAACTGATGGATGTGCATATGTGAACAAAACCTGGGTCATTTCCATCACTATTGCAATATTTTTCTTTGTTGAGAAATATGTACAATATGGTAATTTATCTAGTGACAACAATCTGTGCTTCATGCATTGCCAACCAGTATCAAACCTCAATTACCACACACACACACGTGTGTGTGTGTGTGTGTGTGTGTTGCATTTGTGCTGATAAATAAATAAAGGGAGACTAGTATAGATCTATTTCAAGCTATTTAGCTCTCATCAGCTAGCCATACCCTTACTGGGAATTGGACCTGGGCTGCATTACATATTAGGCAGTTGTAATAGCTACTAAGCCACAGGATCTCCTCCTTTATCAGCTAAGCCAGGGAAATAGGTATGTATTGTGTCACAACCCCTTAGCTGATAAAGCTGATATCAATTTATCAGCACAAATGCAACACAAATGTAACAAGGCAACATTAAAAAATGTCTTTCTGCCTGGATGGCTCCTAGGGTGAGCCGATAGACAGAAAAAGGGAAGCAATATGCTCCCTCCCATATTTGGGCATACCAGGGGTTGTGACACAATACATACCTATTTCCCTGGCTTAGCTGATAAAGGAGGAGAGTCTGTGGCTTAGTGGCTATTACAACTGCCTAATATGTAATACAGCCCAGGTTCAATTCCCAGTAAGGGTATGGCTAGCTGATGAGAGCTAAATAGCTTGAAATAGATCTATACTAGTCTCCCTTTATTTATTTATCAGCACAAATGCAACACAAATGTAACAAGGCAACATTAAAAAAATGTCTTTCTGCCTGGATGGCTCCTAGGGAGTGCCGATAGACAGAAAAAGGGAAGCAGTATGCTCCCTCCCATATTTGGGCATACCAGGGGTTGTGACACAATACATATACATACATACATGTGTGTGTGTGTGTGTGTGTGTGTGTGTATGCATCATGTGTGTGTGTGTGTGTGTGTGTAAAGATGTCCTTGTCAGTCATGTCTGATATATATGTACGTACGTACACACACACACACACGTGTGTGTGTGTGTGTGTGTGTGTGTGTATTTTTCCCAACCGTTATTCATTCTTCCTCCATCCTCTATAGATTGCTTTGGAGTAACCTATGTGTGGCATATTTTAACATACTGTCTAAAGATGTCATTTCTGATAATTGACTGTGGCCTAAACACTAGTCTCATTTGCTCAGCTGTCCTAGTGCAGGGAATCAAGCAGCTGCTCTCTCATTCTGCGGGCTTCCTGTGGCACATTCTATGTTTCTAGTAATAGACTTAACATATATCGATTTTAGCAGCCTGATGAAAACCTGTTTCTGATTTCCCCAGGATGGAATAAATGTTCCTTCTCGTCAAGAATTTCATTCTATATGAATTGCATTAGTTTGTTTTGAAGCGTATCAATAGAGAGGGATCAAATAAAGTTATTGTGGGATGTTTTTTATAACAAAGGAAAATTCTGAAACAAAAATCCCCTCAAAAATCAACACCAATCAGCCAAGGCATCACATAAACAAGACTCACAGAACAGCCCAAAGCATGTAATTTCAATAAAGATAAATTCCCTGAAGAGGAATTCCAGCATGAGTCCAAAAGCTCAGGTCCCAGTGACCGATCCAAATTCGATTAGCCTTCCTTTGTAAAATCCACTCTTTTTTAAAACTGATAAAATGTAGACACTTTTTTTCAGGTGGGGAACACAAGAAAACTTCAGTCTGCATCTACTGGTAAAGCAACTTTAAGGTATATTTAAAGATGATTAAATTGATTGCCTGTTTATGATGTTCTCAAAAAACAAAAGGACCCATATTCTATAATAATAATAATAATAATAATAATAATAATAATAATAATAATAATAATAATAATAATAATAATAATAATAATAATGACTTCTTCTCCTCCTCTTCACATGTCTCAAAGTAATTAGAGATTACTTTGATTTGGGGTGTTTTTATAACACCCCCAAAATTAAACACTGGTGGATTACTCCAGAGCATAATGGAACTGATATCTTCTCCAACTTTTAACCGAGTTCCAGATAAAACAGCCCCCAAAATAAATGTGTGTGTGCTTAATTCTTTCATTGTGGCTATCATACAATAGAACAGAATAACAGAGTAGGGACCTTGGAGATCTCCAACCTGCTGCTCAGGCAGGAAACTCTATACCATTTCAGACAAATGGTTGTCCAGTCTCTTCTTAAAAACTTCCAGTGTTGGAGCATTCACAACTTCTGGAGGCAAGTTGTTCCACATAGCACCAAATAGTAATTCCTTGCCTTGAAGAGTCTTCGATTGTGAAGGCCTCTATGCTATTCTTGTTCTTTTTGTGAACGGTAGAATATTTATAATGCGGGATCATGAGGCAAAGTTTGAAAATGAAATCTTACTTTGGAAGAAGTATGGATCTTGTCTTTTAGCTGTTCTAGAACGGTCTTCTGATAGCTCAGTTCAAAGCATCCTGTAAACAGCGTTTCACGGATAAACAGAAACTTGAGGAAAACATTCATTTTTATTCTCTCTCCCCCACCCCACTCCCTGTATGTAGCCTTTTCCTATTCGCAAACAGAGAAAGTCTTATGCTTTGAGACCTAAGATCCATGTTTATAGGGGGCAAAAATGGGTAGCAGTTAAAAACTACAAAAATAGAGGAGTGTCACGTCCCTCTCTCCCTCCCTGCCTTGAAAGATAAATTCAATGGGGGGGTGTCTATTTTTAACCTCCTGTTCTTTCCTTTTGGCAGAGCAATCAGTGTTAGCTGAGCTCTTTGACGGAAGGGAGCCAAGTAACCCCATTTGCTGCCTTTTTGCAATGACCAGCAGCTTTTCCCAGCTGCCAGAGGGGAACCTTTTCACAGGAAGCCCAGTTCTACGGCAACATCATGACCAGCAACAATAGTCCCGAGGAGCCACTTTCTACAACAACTGTTAGTTCAGTCCTGGTTGAGGCTGGGGATTGCAGAATTGTCATCGCTCTTCTTAAGGTAAGCAGAAGAGAGCCTAATTCTACCTCTGGGTTAGGTTGGTACTCTGTACTCTGCTCAGATGTATACGTATAAAAGTTAAATGCTGAGCTGCCGAAGGAAAAACCCCAAGGAGCGGCATAATGTATTGCAAGTTTCTGATGAGTGAAAGAGTTTAAAAATCAAGCAAGCATCGTTCAAGAGAAATAATTTGCTTTCTGATGAGTGAATTTAAAAATCAATCAAGCATCCATCCCAGATAAATAATTTGCTTTCTTTAAAGACATATTGACTAAAATTAAATAAACAGCACAGCAAAAGTGTGCAGGGACATCTTTGTTGGCATGTAGTTTTTCTCTGATTGTGATTGCATTCACTGAGAATTTATAACTTTGTTTTCCATATTGTTAAGGATTATATGCGGTTTATAAAAGTGCATTAACCTAAGCTGATTAACTAAAGGAATCATTATGATGTTAATGTATAGGGAAATCATTAGCGCTCACATGGTGCGAATATCAATTTGCATTTTACGAAGTAAAAAGGCTTATTTAAAACCTTAATGAGAATTATTTCACCATCTCATTTTAGTCTACGCATTCATTGCACATCTCCTCTGTTGAAACTTATGTATGCTAAAGTTTATGTGCTATTATATTTTTATGTGAGCCACTGAGATTTGGTTTCGATTGTGGTGACATGCAAACATCTTTAATATAAATAAATATTTATAAATAAAAGTAAAATATTGTTATGGCTTGCAAAGGAAAGTCCAGGCTGATCCAAAATAGTGAAGTTCACATTAGACCTATTAAAATAAACATGTAATTTAGAAGCCTTAGTTGCATGTATTTAAATACTTCTACTCTAAGCATGACTTCATTTAGATCCAGCTCATAATCCTTTATATCAGGTGTTCTAACCCACAACTCACAGATTGCACGCTGCCCTGGGGAGCCATTAATGAGATGCCTTTACAAGATGGTAAACGTTTAACATTATTTATATATAATATATATTAACTATATTATATAATTTTATATACCTCCTAAGACAATTCCTCTTCACTCAGTGCATCCAGTACCTCTCCTGCTTTATATCCTTTAAGCTGATTTTAGCTTATTACTGTCCGAACCAATTACTGTACAAAAATATGGTGTACTGTATCTGCTTGGAACAATATTTGCTTATATTTCTGTTTTAGTGTGGCAAATGTGTACAGCTGCAGTTAGTTGAATCACTACCAAATTTATTGGAAATTGGCAGCAATGAAGAAGAGACCAAAAAATTATTATACGATCATGAACTTCTCCTGTCTAAGCTTAAGGTAAGAGAAACAATACAACCTGAAATGCTGTAATTTATGGTTTTCATTGTGATTTGAAAGTTGAAATTGATTATTCAGCAGAATTGTGTGCAATATCACAATATTAGACATGAGGAGCTCCTCCACATTATTAAAATAAACAATCAAGCAGCAAATTATCTTTTCCGAACAGCTCTTCAGACCTTGTCAGTATCAAACTTCTCCTAAAACCTTGCTTCACAGATAGGAGTTGACAACTACACGTGATCAGCATCCACAGACAACCGGTGACAAATACTTGTTTCTGATGGCAACATCAATTTTGAATGGCTACCACCATTCAATGAATGGCTACCACCAGGTGGCACAGTCAGCTATAAGCATCGACCTTAAGATGTGTAGGACTATAATTTCCAACCAACTCCATTGGCCTGGCTAGCTGAGGATCCTGGTAGTTATAGTCAAGTGGTAGGCAATAAGTTGTCAAGTCTAATATAATAGAAAATGATCAAGAAAGGACAACAAATAAGAACAAATCAACAGTCGCATTCACTCCCTAGATTGGCAAAGTATAGTTTTAAGTCCCTGAAAGAAAGATGATATGGTACTCTTATTCCCTGCTATTTTTATTTCAGCTCCCAGGACCGTACATCAGTATGTACAAATGTTGGTGTAATGTTTCAATGGACACCAGAACACATGGAATTAAAATAAGTTTATCTTCCATTTTATAATCCTCTTTATCGTACTTACCAATAACAAATGCAAAATCCCAGATGGAATACTAAATTAATAAATAATTTATTAATTTAATTATTAACTAAATGGCAGTAGTTCACACAGTCTTCTGAAATTTTTGCAACTGATATCTGGTGGCCCAATTACTTAAACTGAAGTAGATAGCTGCTTATCAGGACTATGATTTATAATTCATGTCATACTGAACTATAGATAATCCTCAATTTATGACCACAGTTGAACCCCAAATTTATGTTGCTAAGTGAGAAATTTGTTAAGTGAGTTTTGCTTCATTTTATGACTTTTCATGCCACATTTGTTAAGTGAATCACTGAAGTTGTTAAATTAGTAATATTATTGTTACTAATAATGGCTTTCCCATTGACTTTGTGTTGGAGTTCATTGTTGGAATGTATTTTTATGCAACAACTACAGTAGTATTTAGCCAGTAGATGGCAGTGTTTACAAGTTTGGATCTATGGTATATACTCTATGCTCTTTTATTCTAAGCAGAGTTTCCAGTTTCCTGTTATAGTTATATAGTTGAGTAGTAAAGCACATGATGACTGTACTCTTTGTTTGCTCTGTGGTGCTATATATACAGGTATATATAAATAGAATATCTAATACTTTGCTAGGCAGAATTTCACAAAAAATGATCACATGACCCTGGGGCACTGCATCCATTATAAATATGAACCAGTTGTCAAGCATCCAAATGTAAATCACAGCTCCATGGGGATGTTGCAACGGTCATAAGTGTGAAAAATGTTCGTAAGTCACTTTTTTCAGTGCCATTACAGCTTTGAATTATCAATAAATGAACTGTTGTATGTCGAGGACTACATGTATTAACCATGTTAGCTAAAGCTTTTGGGCACATCCAGTTCAGAAACAGCTCTACATTGGTAGAAGAAGGTGATCTCTCAGGTGGCAGATTTTGTTATCATGAAAAGGCATCCCATTGTTACTACTCATTTTTTGTTAGTGTCTTTTTTTAAAACAGACAAGACGGTAAGGGTAACTGAGATGGGTGTCATCATTGTAACACCACAATCAAAACCACCTCCTTTTATGTGTTGCTTTCAAAAACAAGGGGACATGTCTTTGGATGGGTTAGCCACAATATTGGCTTGCTTATTTATTTGTTTGTTTGTTTAAACATTTATATAGCCACTCATCTGATACTGAACTCTGGGTGGCTTCCAACCAACAGTTAAATGAGCATCATTGTACAATTTATACATATATCAATTAAGCCCACAAATCATAAACTCCCATCAATTTCATCCTACATCAGCACTTGAGAGGAAAGTTAGGTCTTAAGTGCTTTTTGGAAGACTAGAGGGGTAGAGGCTTGCTGAACCTCAAGGGGGAAGGGTGTTCCATAGGGCCGGCTGCCATTGAAAAGGTGGCCACCCTAGATCCCATAAGATGACAATGTTTAAGTCAGGAAGGGACTAGGTAGTGCAGATAGGTATGCTTAGGGAGAGGTGCTCCTGCAGATAACCTGGCCTTGTGTCACAAATAGGCTTTAAACTAGCATCTTGAATTGCATCTGGAAGGAAAGTGGGAGCCAATGTAACTGTGCAACAGAGGTGTAGCATGGGTATAATAATAAATAATAAATTTGAATTTATTAGCCGCTCCCTTTCCAAGCAGGACTCGGGGCGGCGTACACTAAGACATATATAAACATAGAGGCAACCATCACTACATGTGCTGCTACATTCTGAAACAATTGGAGCTTGCAGGTGGTTTTGCAGGACAGCTCTATGTAGAACATGTTGCAGTGATCCAACTAGGTAATGCCCAAAGCATGAGTGACCTCAGTTTTTGACTCACACTCCCAAATGTCCCTGCAGGAGGAATGGGGGGAGAGATGTCAGTCTTGGATGCAAAGAACAAAGCTATACTTCAGGAAGAGATGCAGAGCAACTAGCTGCTGCTTCAGTTCAAACAACAAGACATTTGGGGCATGTTGCCATTGGCAGAAAGCTTATGGCAAGGGAAAAGTTATTAATGGTTCTGAGGAAAAGACATTCTCTGGCTCCTGGAGGTGCCATTCACCATCATGCTCATAATGCCCAGGTCCTTATGTGTAATGGGCTAACATTAGAGATTTTAATGCAAACTATTTAAATACTGCACATAGGTGCCTCAAACAATATACTCTTAATTTTAGCACATATGGTATCAATTTGCAGCTGGCAGCCTCCACTTTGTGCCATGCATTTAATACAAATAATGACAGCAGCTTCCTTTCCGTAATAAAAGCAGAAAATGCTGGTGTTGTGTGCTGAAAGATCTTGAACAGAACTTGGATCTTGTAAAATGAGATGAATGACTTATTAAAGAAGTAGTTAAGGAAGCTGTTCGTTTCTGAACATCACAGGGAGGAAGAAAAACCTTCCCAGAAGCAGAAAATTCCTCCATGGGGGTTCTAAAGCAATGCATTCCTCGTAATGAACCTACTTCCACATTAAAGAAATAAATTTCCTAGAAAATTATGTATTGAAATCATATTGGGAAGCAATCAAGAAAAGCAGAATTAGACAGAATTGACCCAGGAGGCAAAATTCAGACAGGAGTTAGGGAGCTATGTTATTTATATAATTATTTTCACTTGGTAGCAACACACCATATGTTTCCTCAAGAAATTCATGGTGATGCTCACTTCTCCAATTTTTCTCACAACAACTTTATGAGGTAAGCAATAAGAAAGCACCTGTGCCACAGTCATCAGGTGAGTTATTGTGGCAGAGAGTAAATTTGAACATGGCCATCTCCAAGTTCTAACCCAACATTCTAAGCACATTCCAATGCTTCAACAATAAAAGTTGAAAATTTATTTATAAATGAAACAAATCTTTATTATCTCTAATATTTTTATAGAGTGTTATAACATGTAGGATCGCTCGATGCTACATGTGAAATCTGGAAATGAGAAGGGGCCATGGAAGAGCTCTTTGGAAGAATCTTTTTTACTTCTTAAAATCTTTCTGCCTCTGATCTGTATCTTTAAAATATCCATTGGACCTTGCAAATATAACACCTGGAATGGAGTCAACACCAATCAGCTTGCCAATAGTGAACAGCAGAGAAAGATTGTAAAGAAAGTATTCCGTAAACCTGGAGCCATATTGGCTGGGAGTTCTTGGGACTTGTAGTCCTCAACATGTCTGTAGGGTGACAAATTAGAAAAGACTTAAGTAAAAAGACTTCAGGCTGCTCTAAGCCAAAACTGCGCTGTTTTAGACCTGGCTAATTTGCTTGCCTTACACCAGGGGTGTCTAAACTTGGGAACTTTAAGACTTGTGGACTTCAACTCCCAGAATTCCCCAGCCAGCTGGCTAGGGAATTCTGGGAGTTGAAGTCCACAAGTCTTAAAGTTCCCAAGTTTGGACACCCCTGCCTTGCACTCTTCAATATACAATTATTCACTTCACCTCCACAGAACTAGGCCTGGAATGGCTGAGAGCATTTTAATTTAATGCACTTAGATTACTTTACCTGGTTAACATTTTCAAAGGACAGAGGCCCATTCCTCAGGTTGTTTATTTCCCATTTTTAGTCATAATTTTATTTGCTAGTAATGGAGTCTTTTCTACCATAATGTTTATCTCCTTGGGTCAAAATATTTTTTCTTTGAATATGAATTCCACATGAGGGTAAGGAATAATACTGATGACAAAAAGTGTAGCTGAAGATAAAATGGTGGGAAAAAAAATAAGGATGATGAGATAATAATAGCTAGCAGCTTTTTCAGACTTAGGTTTAAGGAGATTAGATGAATAATTGCTGGGACCAGGAGAAAATCTAAAGAATTTGAAGTGTGGAGTTATTAGTGTTTTGTTAATGCTCAGATTTATTTCTGCTTTTCAGCAGAACTACATGAAACAGTGGAAGATTTTAAAGAGATGCTAGGATAGTAAATTATCAGAATCTCAGTTTGGGAAATATAAAAATCTGATTAATTTAGGAACTTTTGATGGTTGACTGAATGGGAATGCACTTTGTAAACTGGCTGTACTCTTGAACTTAGTTTTTTTGATAAAACCAGGAAGATGGTTTTACCCACTTAGGTTGCTCCACCAGCTGCAGGCATCTAATGAAATTCTAATGAAATATTATAACACACACATTGCAATTATAATCTTGCTATTATACCTTACTCTAAGATCTGTTGGTAATTGTTCCTAAACAAAATTTAAAATAATTGAAAATGTGATTCAATTAAGGGAAAGTGTTTTGTACAAAGCTGTTTTATGCATGCCTATGTCCCATTGGATGTTAGGAATTGTTGTTTTATTCCCTGAAATTCATTGATTTTTCATTGATTTGTTGAATGTCTACCTTTTACTTAGGGAGTTCTTAAGGAAATTGGCTTTCTGTATAAATAGTGTCAAAAATATAAGGATCAGGGTTACTTAAGAGTTTTGAATGAGAAATCTGGTTTAATCTGTTCTGTAATTCATTTGTTTTCATGTCTGTCCTTTGATTTCTGGCAAAATATATATATATGCCAATTTGGGAGAATGGCTGTACCATTCATTTAACAACCATGTGATTCACTTAATGACCACTATGACAAATGTAAAAAAAATGGGTCCAGTTACATGGGTGACTTGACATACAACTGCAATGACTTAAAACCAGATTTTCAGTCCAAATTGTAACTCTAGACTTTTCTAGCTAGTAAGAGATATCTTTGTTGGGAAAATTGCATGAACTGCATGAATATTCAATGAAGAATCTACACTTTTTAATGTTAAGATTTGGCTTGTTGTGAAATATTCTGTGAAACAAATTGTTATGCTTGGCGTTCTGTGAGGGGATTAAACTCTGAAAGTGAGTTAGAGGATTTAGGGAATGTATCTACGCATTCTTGACTGGTTGCCAAGGTCCTGTTTTGTGTCATAGTAAAGGTCACAATGGACTAGAGTAGAGACCTTGGAATGTATGCATAAGCTCTGCTCTGCAGAATTAGTTTTCTTTCTGGAAAAAAAAAACAGGCATTAGTGATATGTTTGTCAACACTCCTTGAAATTCATTCAGAGAGCTGTTTATTATTTTACTTGCTCCAACCCAAATAAAGGAATAAATTAGGAGAGTATCTAGTTTGGGACAAAATATTCATGTTTTGTTGTAATAATGAAGAATATATGTAACCTGGTGCTATGAATTGTTGGGTTCTTGGATCATTGTTGGATTCTTGGCTAGCAAGGAGAAAATAAAGCTTATCAAGGACTTATCAAATGTTTGTCTTCAAGAGGAGGAATACTGTGTTTTAAACACATTAGGTCAGGGATGGGCTTCAAAAACTTCAGCAACGGGTTCTCTGCCTGGTTGCTGGTTGGGCGTGGCCTAGTGGCCTCCTGCAAGGGGGGAGGGGCATTTTCACTTTCCCCAGGCTCTGGAGGCTTTCCTCAAGACTCCGGGAGAGCAAAAACTGCCTCACTGGGCTCCAGGGGCCCCCTGGAGGCCAGAAATGGCCCTGTTTCCGGCCTTTCAGAACTTCCAGGAGGCCCATTTTCCCTCCTCCCTTAGCCTCCGCACAGGCCCTGCACTTACCTCGCATCCAAAACGGGCTGCGTGGAGACTCCTGGGAGGGGAGTGGTGGGAGTGGAGGGGCCAGCCAGGGGTGAGATTTGGAAGTTCTCCAAACTGGCCATAATGTTAGCTACGGGTTCTCCTGAACCCGGGCGAACCCATAGCAGCAGTATATAGATTGTGCTATATACTCTGTTAATCCTTGAACCTGTGAGAAGGGCTTTGTGTCCTGTGAGGGATAAAGAACTATTCCAATTAGAAAACCAAACAATAAGGTAAAGCATTATGAACATTTTTTCCCCACAAAAACATCTGGCTGGAAAGGCATTTCTAAGTCTTTTTATCTTTTAAGCCTTTATGAACTCTTGCTTTTGTTCATATTTCACTTGATTACCAATACTTCAGGTCTGTAACACCTCAGTATGAGCGCACACACACACATACACACACACACACACACACACTTCTTATGCTTAACAAACATCTTCCATATTGCTTACTGTCAACTTCCATAGGGAAAGTGCTTCAATAAAATTGCTCTCAGTGGGAGCAATTCTTGTTTCTGCCCCTATGGTCTTTTATTAGCTCTTTCCCTTGGTCCACACTACTGCCTCTTCTTATTGCTTTGCCCCTCAAGAGAGCAAATTAGCAAGCACTGGTAGCAGGGGAGAAGGAGAAGCAAAAGAAGAGATAAGCAGTGGCCCTTTGCTGCAGTGGGAATTTTGGCAGAAAGGAGAATAGTAAATAAAGAATGGTAAAAAGAGTGATTCAGTATAAGAAAGGCTGCTTCAATCTGCTAAAACATTCATATAATTAGATACTGCGACTCATGCAATCAATTTTGTAAGTGTTACTTATCACAGCTCAAAGAGATGTATCAGCCTGGAAAAAACAACAACAGACTACGTTAGACTCAGTAAAAGCAAGAAGTAACATTTACAACTTCCATTTATTCAGACTGTTGCCTAAGCAATAGTTTCTTTGCCTCCAATCCTGTTAAATTTATCTGTTACTTAAAAAAAATATTACTATTCCACTGTATTATATTCATGTGGAAAAGCATCTCAAGTAAGTGGTTCAAAGAGCCTCATCAAGGTAAAATTGTAACTACCTTGCCCAAGTATGTAAATATAATGCAGAAAGCTCATGGCTCAGTGGTAAAGCAAGTGTGGGAGAGAAGAAAAAAAGCCAGATTGAATCTATGATATATCCAGAAAAGGCAAAGGAAGATTTCCATTTGAAATATGAGAGGCGGCACTAAGTTAAAAATGGATAATGGTTTCACTGCACCACACAAAATGAGCCATTTACACATTGACTATACATTTGGATAAAGTCAACAATGTCCTGCAGATATCTGTTCATTTTTCTTTTGTTTCTCTCCCCTGCCACAGCATTTCCTCTTTTTTTTTCATGCAGTATAATTCTAATTTCTTGATACTGCCAGCATTCTCCCCTTCCTAGAAGGAGGTCACTTTGAGGTATCACATCCAGGAAGGTCTTTTTCTCAAGTAGCTCATTCATGTGTTTTAACCTCCTTCCCCTCCCATTTTAGTACACATTTAGTAATCCAGCTAGCTTTCAAGTGTTAGTTTTCTGCCTATAGAAGATAAATAGGTGCCTGTGGAGCAAGAGAGGAAGCAAACCACTTGCTAATTCTCTTTCCCACCTCATATATCTGAGCAAGGGAAAAAGCTTTCTCTTTTTTGCAAGAAAGAAAAGACCTGCAGAAGGACAATCAAAACAGTTGAATGGATAATCAGCTTGAAGAATATTAAAGGCAATCAATTGGCTTAGAATAGAATGGAATTCTTTATTGGCCAAGTGTGATTGGACACACAAGGAATTTATCTTTGGTGCATAAGCTCATAGTGTACATAAAAGACAATATACATTAGTCATGAATCATAAAGTACAACACTTGATGATAGGGTACAAATAAGCAATCAAATCATACTAGGAAACAATCGATATAAATCACAAGGATACAAGCAACAAAGTTGCAGTCATGCAGTCATAAGTGGGAGGAGATGGGTTATAGGATTGATGAGAAGATTAATAGTAATAGTAATGCAGACTTAGTAAATAGTTTGATGGTGTTGAGGGAATTATTTGTTCAGCAGAGTGACGGAGTTCAGGAAAAAACTGTCCTTGTGTCTACTTGTTCTGGTGTGCAGTGCTCTATAGTGTCATTTTGAGAGTAGGAGTTGAAACAATTTAAGTTGAAACTTAGGAAATATCCAAACATTGTTCTCTAGCCACAGAAGTGGTCAGAGTGCAATGATAGGAATGCTAGATCAGTAATGAACAGTACAAAATTGCACTGCTATTCAGTTGTGTGTTGTTTTGTGACAACATACGCTTGGATAATAGCATGAGCTGCCATCTGGAAGGGCTAGAAGATGGGTACCTAGAAGCATTGCTAGGCTAAGGGAAAAGACAACGTGAAAGCAGAAGGGGTGTAAGGGACACATAGCCATTTTTATAAAATGCTACTTTATTCCAAATTTCATCCCCCTCAGCAGCTGGTTTTTAAGTTGCTGGATTCTGTTACAGAGTTGAAATCAATGCGGTTTTATCTGATGCAAGGAGAAAAATTGTTAAGGAATTATTCGGTGGATTCTTGAACAAATAAGATACAAAGGAAAGAGGAGAATACCAGTTAAAACATTTCTTGCTGTCTCCCATTTACTTTTCTTGCTTTAACCCTAGAGTATTTGTTTTTAAAAGCAATGGCAATAGCACTTAGACTTATCTACCATTTCCCAGTGTTTTACAGCCCTCTCTAAGAGGTTTACAGAGTCAGCCTATTGCCTCCAACAATCTGGGTCCTCATTTTATCCACTTCAGAAGAAGGGAAGGCTGAGTCAACCTTGAGCCTGGGGAGATTTGAAGTAGCCTGCAATGGGGATATTTGAAGTAGCCTGCAATGCTGCATTCTAACCACTGCGCCACCATGGCTCTTTGTGTCTCTTTAATTCTTTAAAGAGAGCAACTGAATTCACCAGGATTGGCCATATGGAATTCAGTATCCCAGCTACCAATTCTACCTGCTAGTTTGTTTTTTAATGCAACTTTTGCAGTCATGAAAGGAACGGGGTAGTTATTTAAAGGACTGCTGGATTTTCCAAGAATCACTTGAGACTGTTAAGGCTGAATTAGATACTGAACTAAAAGGCCTAAAATTGCTTATTTAAAGCATTACAGACTTTGGACATGTGTATCCTAAGTTCAGAAATGGTTTGAATTGTCAACAGACCCTATGTAACTGTCAGAGCTAATAGAAATTGCTTATTTTCTCCATTTCCATTCTATTTCAAGAATCAAAGTATGTCACAGCTACCCAAAAAATGTTTTTATTTGATGTTACAGAAAGAGAAATTCCATTGTGTTAAAACAGATGGTGTGATTTTATTACCCGCCTTCCTTAAAGCATGGACGTGTTCTGATTTTCCTGGATAATTTTTGCATCAAACTTCACTAGTAAATTTATAGCACATAAACATATAAAGAGAAGAATCTGCAGGATCCAACCAACAAACTCATATAGTTTAGCTGAGTATTCTCAGAGGCATCGATAATAGGGAAGAAGGGATTTAAAAAAAAGAAACCTCAAGATGGTAGACATAATAACCACATGTCAAAAGCTCTACTGCTCTTGTACATGTGTTGATATTCAAAGGGATGGAGTTTTTATTGGGTAGTTGCATGTGTCATCTTTGACATTTTTTTTAAAAAAAAAACCCATTCTAGTGGAAACTCCACTATCAGGGTGCAATTTGTGGTCCTTCTAATTATTATCTCATGGAATAAATTAGGTTGGGAAGTCTTACAGCTGCCAATACTGAAAGTAATATATTGCTATCACAGATTGCATTCATTAGCAGCAGTATCCTGCATGAGCTAGTTTAATTCCCCTTAAAGTTGTCCCAGCTAGTAATCATTACCATGTAAATGGGCTGGAGAGTGAAAGAGTGAATCACAGCTATTATATGTTCTGGTCCTAAATATAGGACCTGGATTTAGGTGGCAGTCAGCTTTAGGCTTACTGAAATTAATGCAATAAATTAGTCCTGATTTCAGTGGAATTAAAATGGGACCAAGTTAGCCTATTTTCCACAAAGTATAGTTAGGTGCTATTACAAACTATTTACAATTTCTTATCGTTCAACAACCTAAAGAATGGTGCAGCTTTGTTTCTAATCCATTTAATTAATCATGACTCCATTTCAAACAGATTTAGATTAGGTTTTTTAAAAAAAATAAATGCTACATCATCTGGACCATGACATATGAGAAAAATATAAAATAGTACAGAACTAAGCTGCGATTTCACATTTGTACAAAAGGTTACGGTCAAGTCAATTTGCATTGGAAGTGTACCTAAACACTTTCAAAGATTTATGAGGGCAACATGCACAGGGAGCAAAGTTTAATAAAGAGACATAGCAGTTATTTCATGGATTTTTAACTTTCAGTCTTCGTTGATTTAGTTAAAATTAATTTATGCCATTAATATAAATGCCCACATAATTAAATGAATTTTTATACATAGCCAAGATTCTTTTTGTCTCTTTCCTTTTTAGGATCATAAACATTACTTTGCATGTCTGAAATCAGAGATTATAATTTTAAGTAATAATTTTAGAGCACTGATTCAATTATTCATTTATAAGAATTATGGAAAAGGTGCTAGTTGTTTGGGTCAGTATTGCTATAGAACCCTGATGGCAAACCTATGGCACGGGTACCAGAGGTGACACGCAGAGCCCTCTCTTTGGGCAAGGTCACCGTCTCAGGCTGCTCTTCTCATTTCCGGTGTGCACATGCATGCTGGCCAGCTGGTCTTCGCAAGCGCTAGAGTGCCTGAAAACGGCCCAAAAAACCAGGTTTGGGGCCATTTCCAGGATGTTTTTCAGGCCATTTCTTGGGCTGTTTTCAGGCCATTTTCCTAACCCTAACCCGAAATAGCCTGAAAACAGCGCAAGAAATGACCTGAAAATGGGCCTGAAAACGCCCAAAAAACAGGCAGGTGCACGCCAGGCAGGTGGTCTTTGGATTTCTAGTGTTCTGGGCTCGCAAAGATCAGTTGGCCGGCACTCATCCTGGAAACCCAAAGACCGGCCAGCGGGTCTTTGGATTTCTGGTGTTCTGGGCTCGCAAAGATCAGCTGGCTGGCCCTCATCCTGGAAACCCAAAGACTGGCCAGCGGGTCTTTGGTTTTCTGGTGTTCCGGCACGGGCACATGCACGCGGCTTCCGATTTGGGCACTCGGTGCTAAAAAGGTTTGCTGTTATAGAGGATACTTATTTAGAATTACTTCATTTTTTTTCATACTATAAGGGTATGGTGTGCAGTTTTTCATACTATAAGGGTATAGTGTGCAGTAACCCTTACCCATCACATCACAAACAAATAACTATGCTTAATGGAATAATCATTTGAATGGCATTAGTTGGCACCTACATAATCTGAGACATCCAGAGATGAAGAACGCTGTCTACTAGAAATGTACATTGAGCCAGAATATGTGATTACAGATAGATTACAGATAGTCCTCGACTTAAGAACACAATTGAACCCAACATTTCCATTGCTATGCAAGACAGTTGTTAAGTGACTTCTGACCCAATTTGCGACCTTTCTTGCCGCAGTTGTTAAGCGGATCATTGCAGCTGTTAAGTTAGGCAGAGGGTTCTTAAGTGAATCTGACTTCCCCATTGACTTTGCTGGTCAGAAGGTCGCAGAAGGTGATCACATGACTCCAGGACACTGCAACCATCACAAATATGAACCAGTTGCCAAGCATCTGAATTTTGATCTTGTGACCATCGGGATGGTGCACTGGTCGTAAGTGTGAAAAACAACCATAAGCCACATTTTTAGTGCCTTTGTAACCTCGAAGGTTCATTAACTGAATGGTTATAAGCTGAGCTGCATTTGGATTGCTGGCATATCATTTCTATTTATTTATCCAGTTTTATATGGCTGCCCACCTATCTGAGATCTCTGAATGTCAAGCAAAGAAAAGAAACAAAAGATTCCATTAAACTAAAACCAAATAAAACCCCATCAAGTTTTAACAAAAATACTAATGGTATTTCTATAAGGGGCTTTATTTCACTAAAAAGTGCTTCTTTCTTTTGCACTAAGAATTAGTTTTAATTACTTTTCCCACCATGATATTTTGTTTTGGGGCAAGATTCAACTGTCAGAAAACAAGATAATACTGTTTGTAGCTGCTTAGTTTTAGGAAAGAAACTGTATTTGTTGATTTTATTTTCTACTATTTCATTTTCATGGGCTGCAGGAATTGAAAAGGCAAACTGATTTTTGCAGCTCAGAGATTGAAACAGGTGATGTCAAACAAAGACAAAAGGTCAGGACTGTTTCCATAGTAAAGTGCTTGTATAAACTTCAGGATGCATAAAGACAATCTTTTGCTGATCTACAGTATTTAAGCCACCAATGTTTTCTAAACTCTATTTCACAGAGCCAAAGTACACGACAAAATGTGCATTTTACATTGTGTAGTGCTTCTTCAGATTTTTTTTTTAAATTCTACATTTAAATATAGAAGGGATGTCAGTGTATAGCAAGGATAGGCAACTGCAGTCTTAAACATCCCATTATTATTATTTTAAGAAGTTTCCAAGTGACAAGTCGCCCCCATTTCTGTCTCTAATCTCCCCTCATGCCTCTTCTAGCAGTTCCTCCAGAACTCAAACTTGTACCACTGAAGTTAGAATCAAAGCTTTCCTGGCTTCTCTACGAAGTGCTGGGACTATGCTGCCATTTGCCGGTTTGATCTTTTATGGTTGATCCTGAAAGACAGCTCCACCGCTATCTATCCATCACTTCAATATCTTCATTGCCAGTTGTATGGCTTTCTAGTTGGGGCATTTGAGTCTTGGTAGAATCTTCATTGGAACAGTAGCTGGAGTTTGGTGAAAGCTGTCTGGCCATGGTTTTTGCCTCAGCAGGAGCTAAGGATCCAGGTGGAACAAACCACAAGCTACCTCTTCCACAATATCTGCCAAGGTTGATGTTATTTGATGCTTATAGACTATTAGCAACTTTTCTTTGTTGGGTTTAAGCTGTGTTTGTTTGGCCCCATCTAGATTCCTCTAGTTTTAACTTTCCATAACATCACTGACACAGGCTGCAGTGGCAAGATATCACCCTGAACCCCAAAAATGACATTTTCTAGGCCAGTGATGGCTAACTTTTTTGTTCTCGCATGCCGAAAGCATGGCTATATGTGCCCACACCCATAATACAATGCACCCTGCACCCTGCACATGCGTGTGTGACCCCCGTGTATGCACATGAACCCTGCACATATATGTGAGCCCCCCACCCCATTTTGGGCCTAGCAGCCTCCCTGAAGCCTCCTGGGACCAAAAATGGGCACCCCCTGTGCTCTCCCTGCTCCCCATGCATGCATGTCTTCCGCGTAGACCTGATAATCAGCTGGCCTGCAGGAGGCACACGCGCAGTGGATCTCAACTGGGTGATAGCTTGCGTGCCCACAGAGAGGACTCCACGTGCCACTTGTGACATGCGTGCCATAGGTTCACCATCACAGATCTAGGCGCTTCATGTATACATTATATTTCACAGAGACAGCACTGCATCCCCATACTGGAACTTCCCTGCACTTATTTTCTCCCCATGACACTGTCCGGAACTACTTAGATGCAAAAAACCTACTATAGAACCAATGCTCTGGGCTTGTAAGTGTTCAAAAGGATACAGTGATCAATGATACTGAAAGCCACTAAAAGATCTAACAAAACCAAGAGGAGCATGTTCAGGATCCAATAAAAGCCATCTACAAATGCAGTTTCTGTTAAATATTAGTGTAAGTCCTCGACTTGCAACAGGTCCTAAGTCCTCGACTTATGACCAGCCACAAGTCCTTGACTTACGATTGACAGCTGGTCCCTGCTGAGCCGCGCCTGATTGGCTAAGGCGCGGCTGGCAGAGCGCGGGCTGTTTTCACCTTTCTTATTGGTCGCCCTGCTTGACAGCTTGCGTATAAATATTGTAGCTGTCAAGCAGGGCAAGGTGATGAATCTGTAAATAGTTGTCTGTTAGCTGTTCTGTTGGAATAAAGCTGTTCTACTTACCTCAGCGGTTCCACATTTCTTCTATCGGCTCAATCTTCAACAGTTTCAGTTCTATAACTGGCTGAATCTCAACTTGAAACGATTCAGAGGAATCGTTTTCCTCCAGGTTGTATAACTATTCCCCACTTCCCTTCTCCAAAGCCTTTCCTAAAATGATCCACAACAAAAATTACAAATATTGGGGTTTGGGAGGGTTTTTAAAAAACAAAACAAAAAGCACATTTCTGTAGTACTGTCCTCTCTCGAAGAAGAAGAAGCATTCCCTCCTGGACCCAGCCATTCTTATCCTACCTAGTTAACTGAAGTAACCAGAGGATTGAGTTTAATACACAGGTAGCAGAGTTCAAACTACAAAGAATCTTATCCAAGTTTTGGCATTCCCTAAGTTGAAGAGTATCATAATAGCACAAGGTGCCACCTTACTCATCATCCTCAGCAGTGTGCAACTGATGTTCAACCCAGAACGGATATGAAGAGCTTCATCTGCCAAGAATCCTGCAACTCATTTAGCATGCCTGCAAGCATTTTATCCTGTCCATCTTTTCCCAGAAAGATCCAGGTGACCCTTATCAAATGGAAATCTGTGGATGCAATAAGCATGGAGAATTAATGCTTTGTTGCACTGTGTACTCTTGAACCAGTAAGGTAAAAGGTAAAGGTTCACCTCGCACATACACTATATTTCCAAAAGTATTTGCTCACCTGTCTTTACTCGCGTATGAACTTACGGTAAGTGACATCCCATTCCTAATCCATAGGGTTCAATATGACGTCAGTCCACCCTTTGCAGCTATAACAGCTTCAACTCTTCTGGGAAGGCTGTCCACAAGGTTTAGGAGTGTGTTTATGGGAATTTTTGACCATTCTTCCAGAAGCGCATTTGTGAGGTCACACACTGATGTTGGACGAGTTTATGTGGCCTACCACTTCGTGGCTGAGTTGCTGTCATTCCCAAACATGTCCACGTTCTTATAATACAGCTGACAGTTAACTGTGGAATATTTAGGAGCGAGGAAATTTCACGACTGGATTTGTTGCACAGGTGGCATCCTATCACAGTTACACGCTGGAATTCACTGAGCTCCTGAGAGCGACCCATTCTTTCACAAATGTTTGCAAAAACAGTCTGCATGCCTAGGTACTTGATTTTATACACCTGTGGCCATGGAAGTGATTGGAACACCTGATTCTGATTATTTGCATGGGTGAGTGAATACTTTTGGCAATATAGTGTATGTACTAGTCATTCCTGACTCTAGGGAGTGGTGCTCATCTCCGTTTCAAAGCCGAAGAGCCAGTGCTGTCCAAAGACATCTCTGTGTTCATGTGGCTGGCACGACTAAACACCGAAGGCACATGGAATGCTGTTACCTTCCCATCAAAGATGGTCCCTATTTTTCTACTTGCATTTTTACATGCTTTCAAGCTAGGTTGGCAGAAGCTGGGACAAGCGACGGGAGCTCACTCCGTTACGCGGTATAAGGGATTCGAACCACCGAACTGCTGACCTTTCTGATCAACAAGCTCAGCATCTTAGCTACTGAGCCACCACATTCCTCTTAACCCACAACTCTTATCAATGTTTAGTCACCTTCCCTTCTGGTTTTGTAGCACCATTGTTGTAAGGCATTTTCTGCAGGAACATACTTCCAGAAAAGGACATGGAGTGAAAGGGATTTATTTGCAGAAGCCCAGGAAAAACCTATTTTTAGACTTTGAGCAAAACTGAGCCCAATTCTGAAAAAGAAAACTCCAGCAAAAAATCATTGTGGCCCCTATTTCCTAAACAGCTTAAAAGCTACTGATCTAAACCAACTAATGATGAGTTCTCTATACAGCACACAGTTATAAGCACACGTTCAATTCCCCCCCCCCCCCCACCATTTCACAGCTCAGTCTAAATTTTAGCCCAAGAAGCTGAGAGGGTAAATAAAGACCGAAAGTTGTATTAAATGTCTCCTCCACCCAATGGGATGCCTCGAGTCCTCCCTTTGTGTCATATATAATATTGCTTAAATTAGAACTTGGCTGAAATTACAAGGCTTATGCTCTCCTAACTCTACACTGGACAATAGATAAAGCTCATGACACATTATTGCACAAAACAGCTGGTGTACCCTGGATAATGGCTTTTTCAAATAGGATAATGAATTGTAAATTAAAATATTGTGGTACAGGCCATTAGAGAATGGCTTGCAGTTTCAGAGGGTAAATGTGGATAACTCCCTGATACCTTCTAAATGACCTTGGGTTGGATCTTATGTTATCACTCTGCTATGTGACTCTTGATGCCCTTGTGTACTGTAAAGATATTTTAAGCAATCGCAGTGCTGACAGGACCAGCGATTGCTGGCACATTATGTTAGACATGAGCAATGCTTTCCAGTGTTGGGTATGTGGAAAACCTAAAGGAAAGTGTTCAAAGGTGTCGGTCTCGTGTTAGGAAAGCAGAAGGAAAACAGAGGCACTAAGTACATTCTTCATAGCTGCATAGTGGCTGACGAGGGCTGTTTTTAGTGCCAGGATGAAAGCACCGTTTGCACAATTGTTTTTCACTCTGTTGATGTTGTTTTAGTCATGTTGTGTTTTCTGTCCTGCCATTGGCTGACAGAATCATGTGATTACTGGGATCGTCAGAATTTTGACTACAGTAATTGAAGTCACTGTATGTCATATGGTAGATTACTTGATTGACACCCTTTAGATATTTAACCCTACTTTAAAACGTTTTTTTAAAAGTTATATTTTTGTTCCTTTAGCTTAAACTGGTTTCCAACCACCATCTCTGATGTCCAGTGACATAGACATTACAGATTTCCCCTTTACCTTGTAGTCCTTTTTCTGTCCAAATCTCTCTGAAGTTAAGGGAACACTTCAAAAATAGAATTTGGTGGGTGAATGGAGTAATGTATTGAAGGCAGATCTAGTTGTGTGAGGAAAAATTGGCTTGTGTGAAGTTGGATGAAGAGTTTATCTCTCTCTTTCCCTCCCTTCCTCCATGATAACTCATATTATGTTGCTTTTTTGTAGGAGCTGTTTTCAAAATAGAAAAATATTTCATAGATATTTAAATATTTTAATACACAGAGATTTCTTTTTATTTATTTATTCACGAAATTTAATGGCCACCCATCTAATCTTCAATGACTCTGTGTGGCTTACAACATAGAAACTTTAAAATTGATTGTAAAAAACACAGCAGATAAAAACATTAACAGATAAAGTCATTAATACAAGATGGCAAAGGAGGGAACCGGACACATTGCATGGGGGTGGGGGGGGAGGAGGTGGGATTAAGTTTTAATTAGGCAACCACTGCCAATATGAAATTCATCCATTGGGTGAAATCCAAGCCATCTGGCAGAGCCAGGTCTTAAGGCTCTTTTGAAACATCAGGAGGGTTGAAGCCAATCTCACCTCAGGGACTAATATGTTCCAGAGGGCAGGAGCCATGGCAGAGCAGGTTCTTCTCCTGGATCCCTCCAACCAAAATTTATTGGTTGAAGGGATCTGCAGTATGCCTCCTCTGCAGTGGTGACATCCTGCCAGTTTAACAACCGGTTTGGTGATCACGTGCTATTGCAGTTTTAACAAAACTTACCTTCCACATTACTTCTGGGGAGTAACCCAGCTGAGCCGTGGCAATCCGCTCTGCAGCGTGAATCAGCTGAGAGGATATAGGTAAGTAAAGCACAGGGGCGGGTGGGCAGGCCAACCTGATCGGTGGAGCGAACCAGTTTGCTTCCCAGCTGATCATCAGAGCTACCGGTTCGCCGGAACCGGCTGAATCCCTCCCCTGCTCCTCTGCTGGCAGGGGTAGGGTGGGAGAGTCCCATTGGGATGAGACAGTTCCTCAAGTAGACTGGACCCATGCCATGCAGGGCTTTAAAGGTGGTGATCAACACCTTGAATTGCACCCAGAAGCAGACCGGCATCTGGTCCAGCTTCCAAAGCAGTGGTGTGACATGGGCCACTCTAGGGGGCCTAAGAACTGCCCCCACTGCTGCACTCTGCACCAACTGTAGTTTCCGAATTTTCTTCAGAGGTAGCTCTGGGTAGTGCACATTGCAATAGGGACATGAGTAGGGCTTGAGTGACTGAGCGCAGGGACTCCTGATTCAGAAAAGGCCACAACTGGAGCACAAAACGAAGTTGTACAAAGGCTCTCCTACCTGCTCTTCAAGAACTTACTTCTATTTACATCTAACAAGGCATTTCCTTGGATGGAAAGAACCCTTGAGGACAGAATGGCTAATTAATCCAAGAAATTATTAGTATAGCCTTATTGTCATTGTACAAAAGAAACACAATGAAATTGGTTAATACAACAATATTGGTTATATTATATTATAGTCACTTTCATATGCATGCACAATCAAATGCACAGAGTTATTTCCGGAGGGGAAAAACCCATCCAGATTTAACAGGCATTCTTTGTCCTGGGAAATAATCTCAAATCAAACCAATTGTTTTAGCAGTATTTACACCATCAGTTCCATTTGTATTAATCCAGAATATGTTTAGAGTCGGCTTTATATTCAGGGTAATGAATGCTTTTCTTAATGTTATTCTTTCTCGGGGTGGCCGTGGAAATCCTCTAGTGAATAAGCTAAGAGTGACTGAGACACTTTTAGCAAATCGATACCTAGGCCTTTTTTAAACATACATAAATGTCACTTTCTGATTTTACTCTGTGGACAAAATGCAACGAATGGTAAGAGGAACAGCTGGCACTGGAAACAAATTGGCTGACTTGAAATATATTTATTGAATTCATAGGCCGCTCTGCCTAACAAGAGAAGTACATAATGGCCAAATGTACCCATTTACCTATTGGCAAATAGCTTGCAATTAAAAAATAAATTGCTCACTCAGATTCAGCATACCAAATGCATAAAAACAAATTTAGTAGCATAATTAGCAGCATCTGAACGAAAACCAATTTTTGAGCTTAAATAATGTTGTTACCAGTATGATGTAATAAATACTGCCAATGCGGAATTGCTAGCTGAAACTCTTTTTAGAACAGGTAAACCAAATGTTTAATTATACCACAAGAAGTTCCTACAACTGACACAGTCAAGGAGAAGTCTAGCACAGTTGAAGTCTCAGAATTCTGCAGCCAAATACAGAGCTGGCCTACAACTTTCTGCTGCTGCCTGAGATGAAGGACTTCTTAAATCCCCTATTCTACATCCAGAAGCCATGCTTCGCATTACAACCTATTCGGGCTTTATTTCCCCTTTCACCGTGCCGTTTAGAACCGGTTCCAGCTCCCTCCCCCCCACCTGTCAGCACATCATCAAGATGAAGAGCGAGAGGAGGAATTCTGGGAGTTGAAGTCCACAAGTCTTAAAACTGTCAAGTTTGAAAACCCCTGGGGTTTTTTTCTAAAGGGTTAGGGGTGCAAGGGTCTTGTAACGTGACAGCTTTAAGACTTGCACACTTCAATGCCAGAGTTTCTGAGCCAACATTTTAGTTGCTAAGCAAGAGCGTTGTTAAGTGAGTTTCACCACATTTTATAAGTTGTCCACGCCCACCCAGTCACATGGCTGGCAAGCCACGTCCACCCGGTCACATGGCTGGCAAGCCACTCCTACCCAGTCACATGGCTGGCAAGTCACTTCCACAAAGCAGGCCACACCTACAGAAGAGGTTCTAAAATTTTTTGAAACCCACCACTGGTTAGGGTGAAAGTTATCCTTCCTATATATAAAGAGATAAAGATGGGAACAATGAGGGGGATGTATTTGCTTATTCCTGTACACTGATAACCAAGAAAATTGAGTAAGTCTTCTGATCAGGCAAAATATAAAAACTATAACACCAATTTTGGATGCACATAATACAAATCTGAATTTCCCAACTGTAAGAAGTGGTAGTAGTCCTTTGCCTAGTTAGATTTTTTTAAAATAAAGAATTGGACCAAAGAGTTAGCAATAACTACAATAATGATATGAATACTGAAACAATTGAATAGTAAAACATTATTGACAATTCATGTTAAAAATTAATCATGGCGCATACATCATGGGTATGGCCATGAAAGTGAGAAACTGAAAAACTACCTCTATTCACCCCACACTTTGAGCTTACTCTTAGGAGGAAAATACAAATAAGCAAATTAATATCCAGTCTATTACCTTGTGTGTTTGTATAGTGTGCTTTTGACATTTGTTCTGTGAGCTGAATTAAGGTGGCCATCCAGCATACATTTTATGAAAATAAACTCCATCAGACCAAGCAGGATTAAGGTTGGAGTGTGCAAGGATTGTTCTGTGTATTTTAATTTCATCATACTGTATAACTTTTTAAAAGTTGCTATAAGCATTCACACCTTTCATCTAGTACTCCCTACCTTCAACATAGAAAATATTTTTAGAAACATTAAACTGTTTACTCTTCCAGCAGAGAAGATACTTAAGCAAGCGTGTCCAACAAAACGTTTACTGCTACCATTAAGACTAAGTGAGGTCGGCAGACATAATAGCTGACTCAGAAGAATGAAATTATCTAGTGTGCCTTTCATGATTCTTGACCAATCCTCCTGCTTCATAAGCTCACAGCTGGTAGGAAAAATAGGAGTTTTACTAAGGCTTACACAATGTGTGTACTGTCAATCTTCTCAGCTTCATCCCTAAGTACCACAATCAATCAAGTTCTGAAGCACTTTGGATCTGACTTTCCAAAAATACTTCAGAATCTGAAGGAGCCAAAATGTAGCCCCCATCTACAATACCTTAAAGCCACTGTGCTTATCATGCCCATTGGACCTGCACATTCCAAAAGATCTTTTGAAGGTAACTCAAAAGAGATAAATGGTAGTTGAGATATCACGATCAAAACCTTCCCTCAATTGTACGGTGTGCGCGTGCGTGTGCGAACACACAAACACACACACACATGGTTGACAGAGATACCAGAGTGGTGGGGTTTTGATCTATCTCACCTGTTCGACCTCCCTTGAGGACATGATGGCTAAAATTAGGCCACAGGCCACAACCTGCTGCTCACAGGTTCTGTGTGATCCAAAGGACCCCCAGAAGAGGCTGAATTAATTCCTTGTGTTTTTCACAAAGTTTCTGTTTTGGCATAAACCGTCAGGATTCTAAAATGAAGGTTGGCTGAGAATTTCATGAACCTTGTGAAAGATATTTTAAGCCAAATTTCTAAGGCAAAGAAGAAAACGTCTGTGTCAAACCGAAGACATGCAAAGCAAAACTCTTTTTTTTGTCTTTAAACTCCATTCACATGTTTTTCATGTTCACTTTTTATCCGTCCTCTCCCCTTCCGCAGCAGTGAAATGTGGAGTTGGTAGCCACAGTTATACATAGGCTATGCACCAATGTCCTCTGATTAAAAGCATGCATTTTGTTTCTCCATCTACTATGTTCAAAGCAGGGGTGAAATCAACTTACCAGTTTGCAAATGTGAGTGCTCACATGCGCCACCTTCCACACATGCGCAGGACCTTCTGCACATGCTCAGAACATCAAAAATGGGACATGATGATGTCTGGGTGGGTGGGTGGAGACTTCATAAGAAATTCAGCTGGTTTGCCCGAACCAGATAGAACTGGCTGAATTTCACCACTGGTTCAGAGGAAATCTTCGTGATAGCTTTCTCTTTCACTCTCTTTCTCTCTCTTGGTCTGTATTGCGCAGAGTTCATATTTCAAATAATAATTCATCTTTAGTAACTCCATCTTAATTTATTTTTTCTTTCAGCAACAACTACCAGTACTAATCTCTCTTTTTTAATTAAGGAACAATAGTTCATTATTTCTGAAAAGTATTTCTCATCGCCTTTCTTTTAGAACGGGGAGATTATCAGCCAATTCAGATGCAACTATTACTGGCAGAAGATATGGTGGCTTGGGAGAATCTGGATATTACGATTCTGAGTTCAAAGCCACAATATATAAGTGTTCTATTATTTTCCTCTTCTCAGCTCGGCCTTTATCAGGAGAATTTCATCTTTTCCTATCTTCAGTTCTTATTGTAGTCTGTATCAGGAGAATGAGTTATCCTAGATTTTAATTTGCCTATTATGGATTCCTGCTCTCATTATGCATTCTTCCAGATAGCAGCCAAAGTAAAAGCAAAAAACGGGCACACTATTCATCCATTGTCATGATAAAGAGCTGAGATGAAAACGGGGGGGGGGGGGGATAATTCAAGTTTAGAAGGCGTGCCGAAGATACTCTGAAGATTTTGAAAGAAAGAGAAATGGCAATACTTGTTAGGCCTTGCGGTGAAAGTAGAAAAAGAACCAAAACGAAATGACTTGCCTTGAGGCAAAGGCAAACCTATACACCTTCACTTGTAACTGATTGCTTAGTCACCATTTGAAATTATGAGGGAGCCACCCGAAGCTCACAACTAGATTTCAAAATCCCAGTGTTGCCCCTCTCCCTGGTCCTGTGACTGCGCTTTGGGTGCTCAGCAACAGGCCTGTATTTATAGCTGTTTGCAGTGCCCCATGGGCCCAGGGCCACAACATATGATGAGTTTGCCAGAAATTTATGTTTAATTCTGGTTTCTGGCAAAAACTGGTCCAAAGAACAATAGGTTTGCTAGACAACCATGTTGTTCACCTAACAACTGCAATTTTTACTTAACAACCATGGCAGTCACTCAATGTCTGCTGAGAAACAAGTCATAAAATTGGGTCTGATTGCTTGGTGACCCACTTTATGGCCATGAAGGCTTATGCCCATAATTGCTAGGCTCAAGGGCTCAAGGACTTCCTGTATCTTATCTGTATTTCTAATTGAACAATGAATACATTTCACCTTGCTCCATAACTCCTTTGGATAACCCAGTTGCTAAGCTTATAGGACAAGCAGGTACCTGTACTCTTTGATAAATTATGAGATTAATCTGAGTATGTTTAAACACACAATACCACAATGAACTAAAACATGGTTAATCTAATTACCTAGGTTTATACAACCCACGGATTTTTTTTTCTTTAAACGACTCTGTAATCCCTTGCATTGGAATGGAGTCCGGGGAACCGAATGGAGCTCAATTGCCTCAGAAGGCCGGTTGCCCTTCCTGAGGCCTACACAGAGTTCGCAGCAGACAATTATTCACTGCACCCAAAAAGAGAAATCTCTGCTGCTAACTAGGATCGAACTCACAGCCTTCTGATTCTGAGGCGAGAGCTCCACCTCTAGTCCACAACGCCACTTGTATGAACCACTGAATATATATATATATATATATATATATATATATATATATATATATATATATATATATATATATATATATATATATATATATATATATATATATATATATATATATATATATATATATATATATATATATATATATATATATATATATATATATATATATATATATATATATATATATATATATATATATAAAAATATAAATTCCTTTAATATACAGAAAGAAATTAAAAAGCCACAAAAATAATAAAAAAGAAACAAATGTTATAATAGATATAAAAACCACTCAGGTTTTAAGCACATTGTGAAAACTGTTGATCAGTTTTTCTATCACATCAATAAAAAGCAAATTCATAAAGCAGAGCAAACATGTCATTTATCCAACACTTAAAATGCAGGATGCTGCCTTTCCATTATAAAAGAATGGTAATTTTTCATGCTAGGCAAATTCATCCTTTTTCATATATTAATACATTCTGAATTGGGGTTATATAATTCAGAATTATATGCATATCTTTAAGCCTACAGTAATTCCTTTTCCCAGATTCATACTAACAACCAAACAAAATGAGATAAAAGTGGGCCAAGCTCGTATTATATATCGAGATATCCTCTCCATCATTTTAAACTTACAACATAATAACTTTCACAGGCAATACTTTTTAAACATTCTGTGGGCGTCAAATAAAGGGGAAAATAGGTTGAACCAGTCTCAGTTTAAGATAAAAAGCATGCTTAATATTCATTAAGATCAAAATGAATATTCTGACTTTTTATTGCAACATTTTTTGCAAATAATCAATATTCACCCTAACAATATAATACTATTACCAATCTCTCTCTCTCTCTCTCTCTCTCTCTCTCCCTCCCTCCCTCCCTCCCTCCCTCCCTCCCTCTCTCTCTCTCTCTCTCTCTCTCTCTCTCTGATAGATAGATACAGTGGGGCAAAAAAGTATTTAGTCAGCCACCAATTGTGCAAGTTCTCCCACTTAAAAAAGATGAGAGATCAACTGTGGGAGCAATAATTAGAAAATGGAAGACATACAAGACCACTGATAATCTCCCTTGATCTGGGGCTCTCACCCCATGGGGTCAAAATGATCACAAGAATGGTGAGCAAAAATCCCAGGACCACACGGGGGGACCTAGTGAATGACCTGCAGAGAGCTGGGACCAACGTAACAAAGGCTACCATCAGTAACACACTATGTCGCCAGGGACTCAGATCCTGCAGTGCCAGACGTGTCCCCCTGCTTAAGCCAGTACATATCCAGGCCCATCTGAAGTTTGCTAGAGAGCATTTGGATGATCCAGAAGAGGATTGGGAGAATGTCATATGGTCAGATGAAACCAAAATAGAACTCTTTGGTAGAAACACAACTCGTCATGTTTGGAGGAGAGAGAATGCTGAATTGCATCCAAAGAACACCATACCTACTGTGAAGCATGGGGGTGGCAACATCATGCTTTGGGGCTGTTTCTCTTCAAAGGGACCAGGACGACTGATCCATGTACAGGACAGAATGAATGGGGCCATATATCGTGAGATTTTGAGTGCAAACCTCCTTCCATCAGCAAGGGCATTGAAGATGAAACGTGGCTGGGTCTGTCAACATGATAATGATCCCAAAAATACCACCCGGGCAACGAAGGAGTGGTTTCGTAAGAAGCATTTCAAGGTCCTGGAGTGGTCTAGCCAGTCTCCAGATCTCAACCCCATAGAAAACCTTTGGAGGGAGTTGAAAGTCCGTGTTGCCCAGCGACAGCCCCAAAACATCCCTGCTCTAGAGGAGATCTACATGGAGGAATGGGCCAACATATCAGCAACAGTGTGTGCCAACCTTGTGAAGACTTACAGGAAATGTTTGACCTCTGTCATTGCCAACAAAGGATATATAACAAAGTATTGAGATGAACTTTTGATATTGACCAAATACTTATTTTCCACCATAATTTGCAAATAAATTATTTCCAAATCAGCCAATGTGATTGTTTGGTGTTTTTTTTTACATTTTGTCTCTCATAGTTGAGGTCTACCTATGATGCCAATTACAGGCCTCTCTCATCTTTTTAAGTGGGATAACTTGCACAATTGGTGGCTGACTAAATACTTTTTTGCCTCACTGTAGATAGATAAATATGATAGATAAACTGATAAAGATAGATAGATATAGAGATAGATAGATAGGTAGGTAGGTAGGTAGGGAGGTAGAGGTAGAGGTAGAAGTAGAGACAGACTGTGGTGATGCAACAATTAGGCTGAAGGTGGGAGCTAACTCCAAATAGCCAACCAAGTGCTGTGCTGTTGAGGTTTTACATTGTTTAGTTCTAGGTGTCTTTAAGTAATTTATTTATTTGTTGCTTGGTTGGTTAGTTAGTTTATTTACAATAATACAATACAATAGTAGAGTTGGGAGGGACCTTGGAGGTCTTCTAGTCCAACCCCCTGCCTAGGCAGGAAACCCTATACCGTTTCAGACAAATAGCTATCCAACATCTTCTTAAAGACTTCCAGTGTTGGGACATTCACAACTTCTGGAGGCAAGCTGTTCCACTGATTAATTGTTCTCACTGTCAGGAAGTTTCTCCTCAGTTCTAAGTTGCTTCTCTCCTTGATTAGTTTCCACCCATTGCTTCTTGTTCTACTCTCAGGTGCCTTGGAAAACAGTTTGACTCCCTCTTCTTTGTGGCAACCCCTGAGATATTGGAATACTGCTATCATGTCTCCCCTAGTCCTTCTTTCTCTTAAGCTAAACATATCCAGTTCCTGCAACCGTTCTTCATATGTTTTAGTCTCCAGTCCCCTAATCATCTTTGTTGCTCTTCTCTGCACTCTTTCTAGAGTCTCCACATCTTTTTTACATCGTGGCGACCAGAACTGAATGCAGTATTCCAAGTGTGGCCTTACCAAGGCATTATAAAGTGGTATTAACACTTCACGTTTATTTATTTATAAAATTTATATTGCTGCCTGCTCACACATGGCGACTCAAGGCAGCTTACAAAGATATACGTTGACTCCTAGGACAGCCTTGATCAGTTTCTGCCTTTTTCTTGGCATGAATTTCAGAAGTAGTTTGATATTTCCTTCTTCCCAGGGCTGAGAGAGAAGGACTGGCCCAAGGTCATCTATCCTTGGTTTTGTGCCCAAGATGGTCTCCCAGTTTCTAGTCAAGGACCTTCACCACTATACCACACTGGCTCTCAATGGAGGTGGCTAGTGCACAGCTAACAGAAACACTGTAGCCCAAACAGAACTACAGAGAGGTGCTTTCAAGGTGATACTAAGAGGAAAATATATTTTGAAGTGGAACATGGAAACAAATGGAAGTGAGTGAGGAGTCCTAGTTGACAATGTTGTCCAGAAACAAATACCTGCTCATTCTAGTGATAGGAACACTGGTAAGTGTCCCCATCACTAGAAAAGTGTGGGCAGTGTGGATAAGGCAACAGTCTGGCAGACCAGTTGGATTATAATCCGCTTCCACCACTCTTGGCCATAGCAACTAGAGCACAGTTATTTTCTTTTGAGGACCACATCAGGGCTATGGTTGACCTCAGGGGGCCAGGTAGGCGAGGCCAACTGGGTGGGTATGGCCAACTGGGTGGGCGTGGCCAGCTTGACGCCACTCCCCAAACTGCTGGCATGTTTCCTCTTCGCACTGGGTAGACCAGGCTGAAGCCATGCTGGCCCGATGTTTCCTCTTCACATTGGTAGACTGGGCCGAAGCGATGCAGGCCGGCCCCTTACATTTTCCAGGACAGCTCCATGGGCCACGATGACCACATCGTGGGCCAGATCAGGCCTGTGGGCCTTGTGTTTGACGCCCCTGCTCTAGAGCAGCAGCTGCCACACAGTCACCCTCTCATTTGCAGCCCCTGTGGCTGTCACTGCATTTTTTGTTTGCCAGCTGTGCTTAAACACTGGCCACAGGGGGTGAGCAACTGCCCCCTGTGGAACGGGCGCGCAATTTGGGCGTCCTCCTAGATGCCCGGCTGTCGCTGGATGACCATGTGGCAGCCGTGGCCAGGGGGGCGTTCCACCAGGTTCGCCTGGTGTGCCAATTGCGCCCCCTATTGGACCGGGACGCCTTACGCACAGTCACTCATGCGCTGGTGACGTCCCGTCTGGACTACTGCAATGCTCTCTACATGGGGCTCCCCTTGAGATGCACCCGAAGACTACAGCTAGTTCAGAATGCGGCCGCGCGGGCTATCATGGGGAGTACTAGGTACTCCCACATAACACCTCTCCTGCGCGAGCTGCACTGGCTGCCTGTGGTTTTTCAGGTGCGTTTCAAGGTGTTGATTACCATCTTCAAAGCGCTCCATGGCACAGGACCTAGTTACCTGCGGGATCGCATCCTACCGCATACATCCCTGCGACCAATTCGCTCTCACAGGGAGGGACTCCTCCAGGTGCCGTCCACCAAGCAATGCCAATGGGCAGCGCCTAGGAGTAGAGCCTTCTCTGTGATGGGCCCAACCCTCTGGAATGACCTCCCCCCCGATATTAGAACTACTACCGACCTCCGCTCCTTCCGACAGAAACTTAAGACCCACCTGTTCCAACTAGCTGGCCTGGCCCATTTATAGTCCCATTTATACCTCCTGGCAAATATTTTTATCCTGGGATAGTTTTTAGGGGTGTTTTTTAATGTATTTTTAAAATTTTAAATTCTTAAATTTTAAATCTAACTTTAACTATTGTACAGTAAACTACTGCTATCTCCTCCAGCCACACCTATATTTATTTATATTAATATTATTTATATTTATTGTTTTTAATATGACTGTACACCGCCCCAAGTCCCTTCTGGGAGAGGGGCGGTCTAGAAATCAAATAAAAGTTAAAGTTAAAGTTAAAGTTAAACTCTAAGACATACGGTAGACTGATCTGACTCGTATCACTAAGCTCACTACGCATGCCCATATTTTTTTGTTCGCCTGCCAAGAAGGTAGGCAGGGACACTGCCTAAAATGTAATCATTCGCTAGTAAGTTTTGTTTTCATTTTCTTTACAATAAAAAGGTAAATTTTTACCTTTTATCGGGTTTATTTTTCTTAATTTTGAAGTGTACTTCAAGGAAAAACCACGGTGCATCCCTCATTAAATACAATTACCCCAGGACGGAAACAGGGCTGAAATTCCACCCTGACAGTGGCTTCCCTCAATAAGACGTCCCGAGTGTTAAGTTCGAACGAAAGGCGAGCGGAGACGTGAGGAGAATTCAACCAACTTTATTGAACAAACTATTCACAGTCAAATACAGGAGAGAATCAATGCAAGGATCGTCTGACAGCTATTTATACGAAGCTGTCAGACGACCCAGCCAATCCCCAAGCCAGAGTTTCCCCGCTCTCAGCCAGGCCGCGTCTTAGCCAATCAGACGCGACCTGGCTGTTGCTAGTGCAGATGCCGGCTGTCAGGGGAAACTCCCTGACGTCATCTGCCCGGACACAACACTCCTTCCCCCCCAGTGACTGCGCATGTGCAAGCGACGCACAAACGTAGTCACGTAGATAGTCTGGGCGGCGCCGGACCCGCCCAGAACGCCTCAGTTCGACAGGAGGCGCCGGAGAGGAAGGTGGTGTCCGTTGAAGCTCCTCCTGCAAGGGAGTGGAGCTCCGGGCACCATCTTGGAGGCCCACCCCTGACGGAGAAAAAACAGGCCCAGGTAGGCAGGGCCGAAGGGGCGCGGCCGAAGGCGGGCTTGAGCTGGGAATTTGTTGGTAGGCCTGGCCTGACTCGGGGAAGGCCACTTGGAACCCGGGAGGCTGACGCCTAACGGGCGACCCCCTCCCAATATTGGACGGCCGGGAGGCGGCGTCCAAGAGCGGGAACGCCCTGGGCAGCTGGACCGGGCGGACGATGTCTGGTGGAAGGGCACCAGGGAACAGAACGTTGGAGGGCTCAGGCGCAGCGACGTTGATGGTCGACCTTGCGGGGGTGTTGTCGCTGGTGCTGGGCAGGCGGCGCCTCAGTTGATCCAGGTGCCGCCGCCATTCGGTCCCATCATGTAGCTGGACCCTGTAAGAACAGGGGCCGGTTATGGCGGTGATGGTGGCAGGCACCCACCTAACCGCCCCTGAGAATGCCTGAGCCCAAACAGCATCGCCCAGGAGGAACGCGCGGGGAGGGGGCCCCAGGTTGCCAGGCTGTTCACTTGAATAGAGTGGGTGCAACCTATCCAAGGTGGTCCGCAGGCGCCGGCCCATCAGCAGCTCAGCTGGAGACTTCCCGGTCAGGGGGCAAGGAGTGGCATGCTGTACCAAGAGGTAAGCAGCCACCCTTGATGGCCAGTCAGCCCCATCCATCCTGCCTAACGCCTCCTTGGCCGAGCGGACCGCCCTTTCCGCTCGGCCATTACTAGCCGGATGGTATGGGGCGACTGGGGCATGGCGGATGCCCTGAGAAGCCAGGAACAGCTGGAACGCGGTGGATGCAAATTGAGGCCCGTTATCAGAGACAAGGACGTCCGGCACGCCATGGGTGGCGAAAAGCCTAGTCAGTTCTCTGATCGTGGCCTCGGCTGTGGTGGACCTCATGAGGATGAGCTCCACCCAGCGCGAATATGCATCCACCACCACCATGAAGACCTGGCCTCTGAAGGGACCCGCGAAATCCACGTGGAGACGGGACCAAGGTCCACGAGGCAACTCCCATTCCCTAGGAGAGGCTGCCGGTGGCGCCGGTCGGGAATGTTGGCAGAGGGAGCAGCCGGCCACCCAGGCGGCTATCTCGTCATCAATGCGAGGCCACCAGACATAGCTGCGCGCCAGGCATTTCATGCGCACTATGCCCGGGTGGCCCTCATGAAGGCGAGATAGTACCTGATGGCGCAGGCTGGGTGGAATGACCACCCTGTCACCCCACAGGAGGCACCCACTGTGAAGTGACAGCTCCAACTGCCTGGCCCTGAAGGGACGAAGGTGCTCTGGCACCGGACCCTCAGGCCAGCCCCTTTGGACCCAAAGGATGACCTGGGACAGGTCAGGGTCAGCCCTAGACTTTAAGGCCACCTCTCCGGAAGAGAGTGGCAGAGCCAAATCTGCTATGGCCAAGACCGACAGGCAAGGCACTGTCGGGGGGTCAGTAACGGGCAAGGGGCAGCGGCTGAGGGCATCAGCGTGCCCTAAGTGCTTGCCCGGGCGGTAGAGCAGAGTATAGCTGTATGCAGCTAGGAACTCTGTCCACCTGGTCATGCGCGGTGACAGGATGGGAGGGGTCGGCTTGTTACCTGCCAAAAGCCCAAGGAGTGGCTTATGGTCGGTGAACAAAGTAAAGTGCCGACCATAGAGATAGTCATGGAACCTTTTAATCCCTGACACTGCAGCCAGAGCCTCCTTGTCGATCTGGCTGTAATTGCGTTCCGCAGAAGTCAGAGTCCGGGAATAAAAGGCTATGGGGGCCTCCGAGCCATTGGGCAGCACATGGCTCAGGACCGCCCCCAAACCCACGGGGGAGGCGTCACAAGCAAGAGTCAAAGGCAGCTTGTCCGAATACTGAACGAGGACTGCCTCTGACGTCAGCAAGTCTTTGACAGCCGCGAACGCATGCGCTTCGCGGCTGCCCCAGCGCCAGGCAGCCGATCGGTCGAGCAACCGATGCAGCGGCTCGGCTAGTGACGCCTTATGCGGCAGGAAAGGCGCGTAGAAGTTAAGCAAGCCAAGGAACGCCTGCAGCTCCGTCTTGGAGGCAGGCGTGGGGGCGTTCCTGATGGCTGCAACCTTTGAAGGGGTTGGGTGAATTCCTTGGGCATCAATCGTGAAGCCCAGGAAATCAACCCGGGGCACAGCAAATGAGCATTTGCTGCGCTTTAATTTTAAGCCCGAGCCCCTGAAACGCTCGAGGACCTTCACCAGTACTTCGATGAGGCCCGATCGGCTACTAGCGGCAATCAGGACGTCATCGAAATACGGAACCACGCCAGGGAGCCCATGGAGCAGCCGCTCCATGAGGCTCTGGAAGATCCCCGGGGCTACGGAAACGCCGAATTGCAAGCGGCGGCAACGGAAAGCTCCACGGTGGGTGACGATGGTCTGCGCAGCCGCCGCCTCGGCATCCACCGGGAGCTGCTGGTAGGCCTGCGCCATATCCAGCTTCGCAAAGATGCAGCCTTGCCCCAAAGAGTGGAGCAAGTGCTGCACTACCGGAACTGGATAGGGGTTCGCTTGGAGGGCAAGGTTGATGGTGGATTTGAAGTCGGCGCAGAGGCGAATGGACCCATCCGCCTTAACTGGGATGACCAAAGGGGTCTCCCACTTGGAGTAATCCACCGGCTCCAAGACTCCCTGCGCGACGAGCTTGTCGAGCTCCGCATCAACCTTTGCCCTCAAAGCGAAAGGCACCCTATGGGCCTTCAGCCTAATGGGGGCAACCTGAGGATCTAGGTTCAAGGAGATGGGCGTGCCCTTATACGCCCCCAGCTGCCCATCAAACACATCAGAAAATCTGGCAAGGACGTCGGCCACGTCGGAAGGCGTGGCCACCACTTGTCTAATCCCGTGCACTGATAGGCCGAGTGCCGGGAACCAGTCAAGGCCCAGGAGGGCCGGTAAAGGCTTTTCTACAACTAGTAGAGGAAGGCACCCCGAATAGTCCCCGTATTCCACCCGCACCAGGTGACAACCCAGGGTAGGAATTTGAGTCCCCTGGTAGTCCCGTAGGGTTGCGTCTGGAGGGGCCAACTGGGTCTTCGAGATGCCTGGACAGAGGCGGGAGAACTCTGTCCACGACAAAAGGGATCGGGACGACCCCGAGTCCACCTCCATGGTGCAGGGGGAGCCCTCTATGAGGAGCGACGCCTTGATGCGCTCCGCACCTGCACCCGTGTGGAAGGCCAACTCTGCGGGGTTGGCGTGGAAGTCTGCGTCCACGGCGTAGCAGCCTCCGCGCGAAGGCTGCTGCTGCTGCTGCTGCTGCTGCTGCTGTCGTCCAGCACGGCCTCCAGGTCGCTGTTTAACGGCGGCTGTGGTCGGGACGTCGTCTGCTCGCTGTGGCAAGGGAAGCTGCGCTCGGCAGACCTGGGCCAAATGTCCCTTCTTCAGGCAGCGGCGGCAAATTGCGGTTTTAAAAGGGCAACCCGAGCGGTCGTGGTTGCCTCCACAGCCAAGGCAAGCGGGCACAGCTTCCCGGGCTCGCTGAGGAACGCGTCTTCTGGCGGACTGGCCAATGCGCGCCACCGCTCCCTCTTCAGGATAGTCATTAGGCAAGGGAACTAGTTCGTCCACCAGGCAGGTGCGGCCTGGCGGGGGCGGCAGGTTGAACATCTCCGCCATTGACTCGTCGGAGAGTTCAGCCGCCCTTGCCTGCTCGATGGCCCCAGTCAGCGTGATGTCTGCCTGTGACAGGAGCCGCCGGCGAAGGCGCAGATCTTTTACGCCGCTGACGAACTGTTCCGTCAGGTTGCGATCGAGGTCGGCAAACTCGCACCTCATCGCCGCGGTGCGAAGCGCCTGGAGGAACTGGCTCACCGACTCCTCCGGCTTCTGTACACAGCGCCGGAAAGCGTAGTGCCTCGCCACCCAGGATGGAGTGGGGGCGTAGTGGCGCTGAAGACGTTCGGTTAATGTCGCCCAGTCCAGAGAATGGACTGGCTGTGGGGCGGCTAATGAGCGAGCGGCACTAAACATTGGCGTGCCGCAACAGCTCAAGAAGAAGCTGCACTTCTCGTCGTCTGGAACGTCGCGACGGCCGTTGGCTATGAGGTAGCACTCAAAGCGCTCCATGAATGCCTCCCACGTCTCGCCGTCGCAGCCAAAAGGCACGAAGGTTGGCATTGCCGACATGGTCTCCTCAGGAACGAGCTAGGCCGGCCAGGAACGGGTCGCCGGTGCGATTGTGGCAAGATGACACGCTCGGTGGGTTTCGGTGGGTTAGCGGCTGGATCCCACCTTCGTCGCCAGTGTTAAGTTCGAACGAAAGGCGAGCGGAGACGTGAGGAGAATTCAACCAACTTTATTGAACAAACTATTCACAGTCAAATACAGGAGAGAATCAATGCAAGGATCGTCTGACAGCTATTTATACGAAGCTGTCAGACGACCCAGCCAATCCCCAAGCCAGAGTTTCCCCGCTCTCAGCCAGGCCGCGTCTTAGCCAATCAGACGCGACCTGGCTGTTGCTAGTGCAGATGCTGGCTGTCAGGGGAAACTCCCTGACGTCATCTGCCCGGACACAACACCGAGCATGCGGAAAGAGGTATAGATGCTTCTCTAGAGGGTGTCCAGCATCTGGCCCAACCAAGAAGGAAGTCAGCAGAGAAGTCAGCATTCAGGGGTGTTCTTGTGATGGGCAGAAAGGCAGGGATGCTGTAATCTCCTGAAGTGGCCCTGCCTCTGGGTAAAAGGGAGGTGTAGATTGTCCTGACTTTTTTGGGAATTTTTTTCAGTCAAAGAACAGAGCAAATCTAAAGGAGTTTTGTCCATACTGACGGGAGATTTTCGTCCTGATTTCTGATCCATTTTTTTTCTTTTATCTGTAGCCCTTAGAAGGCCAAGTTTGGGATCTCTTACGGGAAGCCGACAAGACAGCCGCAGAACATCAAGATGAAGAGCAGGTGTATGAAGCCATGGCAGAGACCCTGGGAGATGCCTGGGACTCCCTGACGATTGTTCTGGAGAAGCGGAGGACGCTGTTAAAACTGAGCTTGGATTTCTTTGAAAATGCTCTAGAGGTCAGTCTACAAGAAGGGGAAATGCTTTTCATCTTCAAAGAAAACAAATCATTGTTGCATTTCAAGTATCCCTTTCTGCTTGGTGGCTTTTTATTACTGTAGAACAGGGCGGGAGGGAGAGATAATTGCAGCTGTTTTTCTGTTTCCATAGGAATGGTCAGAACCAAAAGTAGAGCAAAAACAAAATGGGGTGGGGAAATGCATTACGGCAGTGGGATCTTAGCAAATAAAATAATAGAGCTGGTAGCAACTTTTGAGACCCACCCAGGGGTGGGTTGCTGAGAGTTCACAGAGGTTTGGGAGAACCTGTAGCTAAGATCCTGTGCAGTTCAGAGAACCACCCAAAAACCACTCCTGTCTGGCCCCACCCACCCCACCCTTCCCAGAAGTCTCCACGCAGCCAGTTTTGGATGCAGGTAAGTGCAGGGCATATGCGAGTCTCGGGGAGGGCAAAAAATGGGGGAAGGGCTGAAACAGGCCCATTTCCAGCCTCCAGGGGGCCTTTGGAGTCTGGGGAGGCCATTTTCGCCCTCCCAGAGGCTCGAGGAAAGCCTACCGTGGTGCAGGAGGCCGATTAGGCCATGGCCACCATGGCCACACCCACCCAGAAATGGGGCAAAGAACCCCTTGCTAAAATTTTTGAAACCCACCTCTGGATCCACCCACTCCAAATCCACAGAAATCCAAATTAAGGCCATCCTTGGGCAGTCAAAACAGTCAAGAAGGTGATGTTGATTACTGCCTTAACATCCCTGGAAAAGGGAACGTATCATCTCCTTTAGTAGCTATTTGTCCAGTGGCATTGCCGTTACTCTCCTTAACTGGAGAATAAGTGCCTTTGTGAAATGCAGAATCATTGTTCCATGCCTTATCCTACCGAATAATTACTTTCAGAGTATCCTCTGAAAGCAAACAACCAGAAACCCTGCCTTGGGTGGGACAACAAAAGAAAAGGAGGCAAGCAACTGAATGGCTAAAACTCTTGCCATAATACTGCTTGCATCCTGCATAGGTAGTCCTCGACTTACGACCTCAACTGAGCCCAACATTTCTGTTGTGAGGCATTTGTTCAGTGAAACTTGCTCCATTTTATAACCTTCCTTGCCACAATTGTTAAGCGAATCACTGTAGATGGTAAGTTAGTCGCACGGTTGTTAAGTGAATCTGGCTTTTCCATTGACTTTGCTGGTCAGAAAGTCTCAGCAGGTAATCACATGACCTCGGGACATTGCAGTTATCATGAATACGAGTCAGTTGCCAAGAGTGTGAATTTGGATCACATGACCATGCAATGGTCGTGAGAGTGAAAAACATCGAGAAGTCACTTTTTTCCAGTGCCATCGTAACTTTGAATGGTCACTAAATGAACTGTTGTAGGTCGAGGACTACCTGCAAATTACACCTACCTCTCTGTTCTTTTTAGCAAAACAACAGCAACAATGGCCTGTCTCCATATATTGGCCTTGAAGTACCATTTTTTCTCTTTTAATTACTACTTTCTGATCTATCAGTTCTTTTATTCAGTGCTGAAGGAGTCCCCCATAACTCATTTGGATGGTAGGGCCCACTACTCCTGAGCAGGGGTGGGATTCAGCCAGTTCGGATCGGTTCGGGCAAACCGGTAGTTCCAGTGAGCATTTGGCCCCGCCCACCTGTCCCTGCCCTTTCCTGTCCTATATTTCCCTGTTTTTTAGCTCAGCTGATTCGCGCGGCACAGCAAATTGCCATGCGTCAGCTGTTTTACTCACCGGCACTGACATAGAAGGTAAGTTTTGAAGCTTAAAATGGGTGGTTTTTGAACACGGCAAAACACACATTAGGGGCCTATGTGTGCAAAGAGCACATGTGTGCGCTCACCAAACCCGTTATTAAACTGGTTGCATCCCACCACTGCTCCTGAGGAACTCACCTGTTCTTCATTGTGGCACCACCCGCTTGATCCCAACATTTGAGAAGAAGGACTACCCTCCCTTTCTCAGTTATGGAAATTATCAAAGCATAAGTCATACAGGGGCCCCAGGGGGAGACTCATAGCACCTGCTGTCGGGGTTCTGAACTAGGGGAATTTCTCTCAGCAGGATGGAAACACATGCAGAGACGGCTAGGCAGATGGTTATACACACTATCAGATTCCTTGAAGTAGCAAAAAAATGGAACCACGGATCCAGCCTTATTGTTCTTGAAATATCTAAGCAGAGGGCAAATGGGAAATAGCACGTGTCCATTTCAAATGGAAAATCCTGGGAGCCTCTTGCTGAAAAGCTTTGCTTTAATTGACAGAATATGATTATATGTAATCTTTGTTTTATTATGATAAAACACAAGCCTCATCTCCAGGATATTCTTTAATGAAAGTCAGAAGTTAAATCCCAAACGCTGGAGGATAATGGATTTATTTTCTACCATAAAAAAATAAAAACAAAAACAGACAGAATGTTTGAGAAGAAGCAGACTGAGCAAAAGGCATCATTTTTCACGGTCTTTCTTAATTTCATCTGAAGTACCGATATCCTGATCAGGGGTTTTCTCTCTTATGCATAGCAATTTTATTTAGGGGAGAGAAGGCAAAGCTATTAGCTTGCTTGAAATACGTAGCGAGTTTAGAAACCAAATGAAATAAACCTAACATAAAAACAATACACTGCTAGTGTGCACGAACACTCATTGCTGATGCACTGTTTTGGATCGATGGCTAAACTCCCACTGGGCCAATATGGTAAACCATAGCATGTTAAACTACTTGACCCAGGTTTCAAAAATTTAGACTGAAGCAAAAATCGCTAGATCTTTCCTGCCATCTAGTCGTCATCTGGTTTTGAAGAGCCTGCCTCTGATAACACTGTTCAACTAATTAAATTACAGCTAAAAACTAAAATGAATCACATCTTAACAACTGCAGAGGTTAACTCTATGTGAGCTTATCCTGTCAAACTAGCGCCCCGTGGGCTGGATATGTCATGCGCAGGCCACGGCCACCCCGGTTCCGCAAAGGCAAAAAATGTCACGATAAGTCACGATCCAGACTGTGGCGCGATCGAGTTTGACACCCGTGCTCTAGACCTAGATATATGTGTATCTTCTGACCCAACTGCCCAAACATGACAAACTTCTGAAGTTAACTCAAAGATTCCTTTATTAGGAGTGTGCCGGCAGCCCCGGGAAAAAGTTTCTCTCTCACCGCAGGCTAACATGTCTTCTCCGGACGGAAGATGAATAGTTGTATGCCACATCTATTCATGCCTTTTATCCCCAGAGCTAAGGGTGGGGCTTCCCTAGCAGCCATGGTACTTCCTTCCCAAGGATCGGCCCAAATATTTCCACTGTTCTTCTCTCCTCTGCCTCCTGTGCATCCACGCGTCAGGCACTGGACCCAGCTGTTCCTCCTCTTCCTCATCAGCCATCTCCAGACATGGGGGCTGTTGACTCTCCATTTCAGGACTGATGGACGGCCCAGGCTCCTTCTCTCTCTCTCTCTCTCTCTCCCTCCCTCCCTCCCTCCCTCCCTCCCTCCCTCCCAGCTCCACTCCCTCTTCCCTCTCTGAGCTCTCAGGTTGCCTTGATGCTGACCCTGACTCCACCCCTCCTCCTCCTCTGATTCGGCTGCTGGAGGGGCCGGTGGTCAACAGGCCACAACAATGTATTCCCAATGTACATATAGCTAATAGTATTTTCCTTCAAAAAACAAAGGCAGGGTGCATGAATGGCAGGAAAATTGGCCACTCTAGGCAAGCTTGTGTTTTCAAATATAGTGTCCTTTTTGTTTGTTTGTTTCAGTGAATCTGCCAAAGTTCCATTTTAGAACTTTTCAGTAGTGGCCATTATTTCATGAGCCTTTCTCCTTAGAACAGGGGTGTCCAAACTTGGGAACTTTAAGACTTGTGGACTTCAACTCCCAGAATTCCCCAGCCAGCTATGCTGGCTGGGGAATTCTGGGAGTTGAAGTCCACAAGTCTTAAAGTTCCCAAGTTTGGACACCCCTGCCTTAGAAGATATACTTGCAATGAGGTCTTTGAGAAGGAAGATAAATGACTCTTTTCTAGGGCCCTTTTGAGGCGGCGGAGAGTATTTTTGTTTTGTTTTATTGATATGCATATTTTGCTAGAGGGTATGAGAGTTTGGTAGATTTTATATGCAATTGATTTCAAAGCATTCTGCTTTAGGGAAGAATGTGAGGATTGGGGAAAGGGGGAATTCTGTTTGGTGCAATTATCTGTTTCCTCAAGGCTGCATTCAGTTAGCGGCAGCCATGTGCAGGTGAGAAAATACAGAGCAACACCTCTGTGGGATTTTTTAAAAAGCTGGAACAATTACGTCGCCTGCCAGAGAACTGTTTTAGCTGATGTTCTTTGCTCTACCAAGTCAACACAATGCTCAGCATTTCAGATTTGTCATTGTTTACAACCTGTTAAGCTAGCAAAAATCAGAGGATAAGGGCAACAATCAAGCAGATAACCGCTTCTTGTTTCCCTTTCTTTGAAGAGGTCCCTCTTTCATACAAGTGGTGGAAACAGCAATTATTTTCAGTGCTGCTGGCTGGGAGCTGTTGAAATTGTAATCTACCTCATCTAAAAGGTACAAGGTCGAGGCAGACAGCTTTAGAAGAACCGAACAATTCTATTAATAATGTGCAAAGCAGTCGAGAAGCTTATTAGATTCTTTTCAATGATACATGCCGTTCTTTGAAGAGTGTGTTTTCCCTATCTCTACAGTTTGCTGCCAAAATTGACCAAGTTGAAGATTTTCTGCAGTATTCTCAAGAGTTTGAAAACCTCGAATCTCTGAAAGAACTCTTGCATCAGCACAAACATCATACAAAAGGTATTGAAGAGGGTGGGAGCATCTCCCTTTGCAAGGAAGATTTCGAGTAAGGCCTTTCTGAATAAAAGTTGATTGCAACTTCTTCTGAAGCTAATGTTCTTGGTCACGGTTGAAATATCGCATGTTTTTAAAAATAACACAGATGTCACAAAGCGTGCCTTTTCCTAACACTATAGATTTGGTCTGGAGAGAGCTGGATTTAAATTCCATGCACGGCCTCCGTCTCTTAGTTTAGCCTGCATCAAGGACCGTTGTGAGAATAACATAAAGGAGAACCACTTACGCTGTCATAAATGTCACTGATTTTAACAGTTCTGTTTCAACTATTGACTAAAGGTAACTCCTACTTCAGCTACTCACCCCATAAACATATCCTGGCAACGTTCTTTTGCCCAGTTGTGTCTCCAAGGCCAAAAGCGAGTTGGCTTGAACCACCTATATCTGTTATCAATTATTTTAACTCTACCGAGGGGCAGTATCCCCATAGAGGAAATGTGTTGGGTTTGTCACCATTGATTTTGGAGAGCAGCCAGATGATTGGCCAGGACTAGGATTAAAAGACGCAGGGTAGGGATCAGGAACGGGTCAGTACATTTCAGGCTAGTATAATTTATTTTTGCCAGCTCAAGGATGCATAGAGCTGGTTTAAAAAATTTGCAGCAAAGAAAATTCCTAAGACTGGACATGATTCAATTTACATATTGCTTAGTCCAGTTCTCAGAGCCCCCCCCCACCCACTGATTGCTGTAATGCTGAACCGGAGATAACCTCTTGGTGCGTCTAGTGAGTCAATTGGATTTGGCACTACTGTGCCGTTTGGTGCAGGAACTGGTATCAGATTTGTGGATTTGAATCAATGCACCTGGTACATCCAAAATCTGGAAAAGATTTTAGCATTCCATTAACTCTCTCTTTCTCTGAAGCAATGGCAACAGAAGATCTTGTTTTATTTCATATACACTTTCTTCATGAAGCTTCAGGCAGAATGAGCTTTACATTGAAAAGCACATGAAATGAAACTCAGGCATGGCTAAACATTTTGAACAAATGGCTTTCCTCTTGGCAAGCTCAATGCGGCCCTCAAATCCTGGACTTATTATACTTTGTTCAGATAGCCAATCATAACTTTTTTGGTTTTTTTTTTTAAAGCTGCTCGTTTCAATTTTTAATTTTGTATGTAATGATTTTCTTCATTAGCACATTTACTAAGCAATGCACTTACTCTGTAGAGACCCTCCTATGCAATACATCTGTTCCAGTGGTGGGTTGCTGCCAGTTTTACTACTGGTTCGTAACCCATGTGCAAAGCATGCGTGTGTGTGCGTGCGAGTGTGCTTGTCAATGTAAATTGTTCTTCGTGCATGCACAGTGTTAAGTTGGCAAGAACGCAGACAGACGCCGTGAGGCAAGTCAACAGGTTTATTCGAACAAAAGCAAGAACACGCAATTACAGGAGAGAAGCGGGAGCTGTCCCTGCCTGACAGCTATTTATATGGAGCTGTCAGGCAGGGTAGCCAATCAAACAACAGGGAACTGCCCTTGTTTAGCCAGGCCGTGTCTTAACCAATCAGATGCGACCTGGCTGTTGCTGGCTGACTCGGGGGAAACTCCCGACGTCATTGCCAGGACTCTACACCCAGAACAATTTACAGTGAACTGCACATGCGCAGTCACTAAAAACCAAAATGGCAGCAGCCTAGCAGTCGCAAGAGAACCAGTTTGAGGGTGTGGCAGGCCTGGGTCGCTGCCGGTTCTGCGACCCAGGCCTGAATTTCACTACTGGTTTGGCCTTATTTCTCCTTATTTCTAGGTTGAATCTCTCCTTGGTCAGCTTCCATCCATTATTCCTTTCCCGACCTTCAGGTGCTTTGGAAAATAGCTTGATCCCTTCCTCTCTGTGGCAGCCCCTCAAATATTGGAAGACTGCTATCATGTCTCCCCTGGTCCTTCTCATCACTAGACTAGCCATGCCGATACTTGCAATCGTTCATCGTATGTTTTCGCCTCCAGTCCTCTTGGTTGCTCTTCTCTGCACTTTTGTCATTAGATTGCTTTGGAGATAAAACGATGAGAGCTGTCTTAAACTGCCTTGAATTTCCCACAAAATGGTGGCATTACATAATCATATAATGGTTGCATTTGGAAACAAATGATACCCACATGTTGATGTATTTTTCATCCAAGACGAGAGCCTAGTTTAATGGGACACCCTCTGGGCATACATTTTACAGAGAAAGGCAGCTGGCATCATTATGGAGACCAGACAGAAATGTCAAGAAACAGAAATGAGCAAGGAAGGGTTGACTAGGCTGAAATTGTTAGTCAAGTAATTTTGGGGTAGTTCAGCTTATAGGACCTTAACCTGTGGTTCTCACTTGAAATCAGGAAATGTGGGCCAACTCCACTCAGAATTGCAGGAAGAAGAATAGTTCTATCTGCTTAGAAGGATTCAGGGCCCTGCTCAAGGAATTGTGGGATCCAGTTCTTGGATTTGCCGCCCGAAGTATGCCGTCTGTGATATTGCAAAGTCATCTTCTTCATCTTACTAATGGTATTGTGATGTTGATAAGCACGATCGGTTTCTGGCACAAAGCAATTCCACAATGTATAGTTTTGCCTTCTGAGTGTTGTTGTCCATCTGTGCTGGAAAGTTGGATGAGATGGCTGCTAGGGAGCTGCAGGCAATCCACTGGCATCTTGGAGAGAAATATGCAGCAGTCACAAATCCATTTATGTTGCATCAAGGCGTTTATGCCAGATATAATGATTTTTATTATGGCTTGCATGTTGTGAGAAAGGATCTGTTTTGTAAAAGCTCTTGGCTCTCACTATTATTGAAATAGCAGAGAGAAATGAAATGAAAAAATATTCAAAGGGCTAGTTTAATGTACAAATGTAACCAGAAATCAAGTTAATATAATACAGAGACAGCTTACAAAACACATTTGACCATTTTTTTTGGGGGGGGGGGGCTTTCAGTAGGAACATATACAGCTGAAGTGTAATCTTGAGCACAGTTGAGATTCAAAGCCTAGGGAATTCAGAAATGTTTTATTTTCTATGTAGCCCTTTGCTCCACTGTCATTGTAATCAAGTGACACTGAGCATCACACTACTCCATTGTTCTGTTTGAATAAAGCCTGGTGAACTAGGTTTACTTGAGATGTCAAGCTATAAACCACAGTTCGAAACAAATGGCTGAATTCACACCATATGCTAGATGCAGTCCAAACAAGGAAGGCTACGGAATGATTATGAACCTTTAGAACCTAAAAGAAGCCTTTACATAAACCATCCTAAAAGCTTCCCTTGGTGATTATCTCTAAATCAGGGGTCAGCAACCTGTTACTCTGGAGCCACATGTGGCTCTTTCATCCCTCTGCTGCGGCTCCCTGTCGCCAGTCGGCACCACAATTCTGAGAGGAGCTTCCGGTTGGTGTGGGGGTGGAGAAGCTGGGCGCGCCAGGAGTAGACTCTATGGTAAGGAGTGGGTTTTCCGGTCAGCTCCACAATTGATAGGGCTTTTGGTTAGGACAGGTAGAAGAAAAATGGATGCCTCGCTAGGAGGAGACTCTATGGTGGGGAAATTGGACTTCCGGTCAGTTCCAGAATTGAACAGGGGGCTTCCAGTTAGGGTATTTGTGGCTCTTTGAGTGTTTAAGGTTGCTGACTGCTGCCCTAAATGATTTGTGTACAGGTAGTCCTTGACTTACGACCAAAACTGAACCCAACATTTATGTTGTTAAGTGAGACATTTATTAATGAGTCTTGCCCCACTTTATGACCTTCCATGCCACAGTTGTTAACTGAATCACTGTAGTTGATCAATTAGCTACCCGGTTGTTAAGTGAATCTGACTTTCCCCATTGACTTTGCTTGTCAGGAGGTCGCAAAAGGGGACCTCTGCAAACTTCATAAAATATGACCCAGCTGCACTTGAATTTCGATCATATGACCAAGGGGATGCTGAAAAGGTTGTAACTGTGAAAAATGATCATGTCACTTTTTTTCAGTTCCGTTGTAACTTTGAACAGTCACTAAATGAACTGTTGTAACCCGAGAACTACCTGTATAAGATTGCTGCTAAATACACTGGGAGTATTGAATATATTTGGGTTTTGTTGATAGAAGACTTAAGTAGCATGAGGCAACCCAGTTTCAAACACCCCCCCCCCCCCCGATTTTGTTGCTCCCTGGAAAAGTTCAGCAGGATTTCTTCTTAAATGCCCATTAAGTTACTACAAGGATAAAATAGGACGGGGGGGGGGGGGACCATATAAAGTACAGGTTGTTTAATGACTGATTGTTTCAAAGTTACAGTATGTCAGCTTTGGAAAGGGTGTCTTAAAGCAAGAACCACCTCAGGCCATTGTAAAATGTCACACTATTTGCCACACACCTCATGATCACCTGATCCCAATATGGGAGCTTGGCTACCTGTTCACACTTATGACTCGTAACCAAGCAGTCCGCGATCAAATATGATCGCCATGTGCAATCTTCTCTGCTAGATTCCTTCTCTGGCATGGAAGGTTGCAAGCTGCTTCCACCCGCCAAATGAATCGGTGCCGAAATGGGACTCTAATCCTGAAGATCCAAGCTCAGTGGTGGGATTCAAATAACTTAACAACCGGTTCTCTTCCCTAATGATTTCTTCCAACAACCAGTTCACCAAACTGCTCAGAAAGTTAACGACCGGTTCTCCCAATGTGGTGCGAACTGGCTGAATCCCACCACTGTCCAAGCTCCATTCCTGCAGTCCGCCAGAGCAATTCCCTTCTGTGCACTGAGGGAAGCTGAACTCCTCCAGTGAGGTGCTCAAATCCCAACGATTATTACATAAAAAATAGTTTTAAATTGCTGTTGATTGCCTGATACCAAACAGGTTTCTTAAAATTCTACCCTTGGGGGTGTGTGTGTGTGTGTTTAAATTAAACAGGTTCTGACTTAAATGGCTTGTATCATAGGTAATTTTGATCAAAAGCTAGAACAATGGAAACTTTAATATCAGTTTGGTAGTCTCGATTCAATCTTCATTGGTGTAAAGAGCTCATTGTAGAGCAATTTAAGCTTGGAAGATTTACTAGGGATTGACTGCCATTGCAAAAACTGAGGCTCATCCCTAAAAACGATATAAGGTCACTGTTTGCCATAAGAAAAATAATCTTGTAGCATATAGTTTGTTTGGTTTTTTTTTACCCAAAGCGTCAAGAATGGGTAGCTCGTACAATTTATTCATCGTTTTTTGTCTTTTCAAAGAGATAAGAAATAAAAAAGCATGTAGTCATATATGTAATTAAAATGGTCTTTTTATATTTTACCCGGTGTGGCAATCAGTTCCAATTTTATCAATAGGTAAAATGAAAAGAACACCTTGGTTTTTTAATGAAGCCCATGTATTAGTAGCACTCTCTTGAAGCAACCTTTTTTGCTCTGCTTAATTTATTTATGAGTGCTTGGTTGATAGTAATTTCATTCCTAACCCCATTCTGCAGGCTTTAAATTAGATGTGCAAATTAAGCCTGTCTACTTTGGTTGTACTGAATTCATCGGTCCCATCCTCCTAGCAACTTTTGTAAAAGGCAGCAAAGATGATGAGAAGCAATTTGGTTTTGCAACAACTTGGTCCTTCTGCTTTCCCTCCCTTCATTTATCCACCAATTTGCTCTTAGCTGTTCTCATTTTTTCCCCACTTTTTCCTAAATGTAATCAGTTTATACTCTTGTCTTCTAAAATTAAAAGCTGAGATTGTGCAGTGTGGCTAAAATGCAGTTGGATAGTTTGAGACTAAGCTTGTTGTGTGAACTCAGGCAATTGGAGACGGTGTTCAAGATAGGGACTCAAAACATTTACATACTGAAAGATCTGAGCTTCAATAACAAGATGACTTGTACATAAAAAGAAAGTTCGAATTTTCTATAATTCTACAAAAGAATTAGGACACTCCAAGTCAGCATTTCTCCAACTATTTTGGGATCACCTTCATTATACCAAATTTATCTTAATGCCCTCTGTCCTATGTATGCGTGAACTATCTTTGTTTTTATGGGGGGGGGGGATGTATTGTACATTATTTCTTTCTGAACAATTTTTGTAAACATATTTTTTTTTAAAAAAATAATGAACAGATTCCATTAAAGAATTTTAAAAGATCAAAAATAAATAAATATTAAAACTCCATTTCTTATTCCCACTTTTCAAACTTGGAATAAACTAGAAACAAGCAAAAAGGGTAAAAACCAGTGGCGGGATTCAAATAATTTAACAACCAGTTCTCTGCCCTAATGATTTCTTCCAACAGCCAGTTCACCAAACTGCTCAGAAAGTTAACAACCGGTTCTCACGAAATGGAGCGAACTGGCTGAATCCCACCACTGGTAAAAACAATGTTTCCATTCTCCCTTTCCAATGATATCTAGATAAGCATTTGTCCCCTTGCAACAATTAGGAAAAGAAGTGTTAGATATTAACACAGGCTACTGGGGTTTCCACTCCAGTCCTCTGTTTAGGCGGGAACAGAGGTTCAATCTGATTGGTTAAGAGTTTTGACAGCTCCCTATAAAAGGAGAGCTGTCAGACCTAACTGCGGCTGGATTGTACAGACTTGACTGTTGTAATAAAGAGCTGTTGTTGCGTTAAACCTGAGTCTGCCTTCTCATTGCCCTATCTAACAAGAAGAATTTAAAGAAGCGCCCCTTTCCCCCCAATGTTCAGAGATACTAAACATTTCAGAATAACAGAATAACAGAGTTGGAAGGGACCTTGGAGGTCTTCTAGTCCAACCCTCTGCAAGCAGGAGGCCTCACACCATTCCAGACAAGTGGCAGTCCAGTCTCTTTTTAAAAGCTTCCAGGGATGGAGCCCCCACAAGTTCTGAACTGTTCCACTGGTTTATTGTTCCCACTGTTAAGGGATTCCTCCTTAATTCTAGGTTGCTTCTCTCCTTGATTGGTTTCCATCATTTCAAAAGGCTAGGAGATGAAGTTGTGACTTCCAGCTCCTAAGATGTGAACCACTGCTGGTTTAAGTGAGACAGATGAACCAGACTTTCCATATCTTTGCTTTATTTGGGAACTAGCTGGATACCTGTGCTTCATGACAAAACTATGTGATCGGGCTATGCTATGCAGGAGAAATTCAGTTCACAATCCGTTGGCTTAGTGGTGGTTGGTGATTGAAACACATAAGGGTTGAACTGAAGTAACAGAATGTGAGGCAACTGGCAGTTGGAACAGAGTTCATTCAGTGGTGGTTGATGATTGAAACACATAAGGGAATATCGCTTCCGTCGCCTTGAGTCCAGAAGCAGTTCCATAGGTGGAAGGCATAGCCATTTTGGTGAGGTACCAATGTTTAGTACTGTAAGGAGTCCCAGACCACTCCTGAATGAAGGAGTGGAACGTCTGCAACCTAGAACCTAGAACGCTTGAACTGAGGTAACAGAATGTGAGGCAACTGGCAGTTGGAACAGAGTTCTTTTCAGGTGGGGAGGGGGAGTAGAACTCCTTAGCAACAGAGTGTGTTAATTAAGAAATACTAATGATCTGATGTCATTTTGAAAAATCCTTTCTTAGCAAGTACCTAGAAGCCAAGAGGAACGTACGTGCTAAATTTCAAGTTGGTAGGCTTTATGTTTCTGGGAATTTTGTGATGAGTGAGTGGTATTTGGTTTTTATATATACAGTATAGATTAGTAGTTGACCGAAAGCTAGTTTGTTTAAAGACAGGAGGCTAGAGATCAGAAAACTACCATGCAAGGGTGAACCACTTCTGAAATCTTGTCAAGAAAACTGCAGGGACTCTCTTTGAAGTAGCCAGCAATTAAGACTGACTTGAAGACACATGCACACTTGCACATGTGCACACACACAGACATCCTTATTAATTACTACAGCCTGAGAGGAGGGGGTAAACCAGGAGCCTTTTCCTCTCTACAAAATCCAGACTCTCTACAAAGTGCTGGGTGAGGCCTTTACATCCAGACTCCTTGGTGAAATTGAATTCAGTAAGCATGCAAAGGCCACTTAGTAAGGGGAAAACTGAAATAAATCACGTGCTTGCACTGTTAGGTACCTAGGTACCGCATTACCTAGTTAGGTAATGAAACGCCTGCAAGAAAATAAGCTCAGAGAGCACCAAGGATTCCCCATTTTAACCCTGAGCTACAATTATTCTCCTTTATTGGTAAATCATGTGCTTGCTTATTTTTGGGATCCCGAGATTTGATCCCCAGACAGGGTAGAGCCTTGCCTTGTTACATTTAGTTTTCTTTGTCATGCATTGCAATGTATTTGCTTAAATGCAGCTGGAGACCCAGCTTTATGCAATATAAGTGACTAAGTACCACTGCTACCTTTACATTTTGCAAAAGGCACCTTGTGTGACATAACATCTTTGTTCAATAATGTATGCAAAGTTCATTGACATTTGATTTAAATTATATTTCAGATCCTAGGCAGCTGATCCTTAGAAATTACAGGTGTCTTTTAGAATAAATTGTCCTGTGATTTTTCTCGTGATGTTTACATGATGAAATGGTTTTAATCTTTTGGAAAGTGCCTTGTGTTTCCTATCTACCACACCATGGAGATTTTTCACTAGCTGCTGTTAAAAGCACCATGTCAATACCCCAAGGAATGTCACTCGACAAGAGTGTTTGTATGGTAACAAACATGTGAAGTACTTGATCCAATTGTGTTGCCAAAGGGAGATGAAATATTGGCATTCAGAGTTTGAACTCTGCCCTTGCATCAGCTTTTATAAGAATGTAATTTCAGCAATGGTGCTTGCCTGTACTGTGGTTTTGTTTTGCTTTTAAAAAGATCAAGGATCACAGAGAGAATGTGCAAATACATGTTTAAGTACAATTGATGTAATGTGCAAATGGCATGCTTTTTATTTTATTTTGGGCTTTAGGAACTGTCAGCCTGTCAGTCCTGAACATTATATGTATTATTGGCTTTATATGCCAATATCTGAACAGCTGCTGTTAAAAATTAATCTGAATGATAGCAGTGCCCTCTGCTGGACATAATATGCAAGTCTCTTTGCATTCCATTACTCCAAAGAGCTGTGCCTCTTGGCATTTTCATGCTGTAAGTATGACTGCTAAGAGCCCAAGGGAATTAAACGTGGCACAGCAAAATCATGTTTACTTAAGCCAGATGCTGAAGTACAGAGTTTTTACTGTTTTTCTCTTATGATACAACAAACCTACATCAACATATGTATATTTTCTCCAGTGCTAAACGATGATGTGTCCCCCCGCAAATTAACATGTTATTTTTCATACTGTCTTTGCAGAGCTTCTGGAAAAATCATTGAGACTCTTAAACAAAAGCCATGACCTAACTGAATTCATACAGGAATTCAAATCTGATGGGCCAAATATAAATCCAAAATTCATTCAGGGTGCCCACAATAGTTGTTTGAAAATTGACATTCTCCTTGAAGTCCTGCAAGACAGGAGGAGACAGCTGGACAAATACTTGAAGCTGCAAGGTGAAGGATTGGAACAAGTTTTGCAAATCTGTCAATGGCATTGCCAGGAGAACCAGGTACAGTCTGGAAAGTTGTTTTGTGTTACATTATTCTTGAATTAACTGTTTCCCCACATTTTTTATTTGCTAGATCTGTTGGACTACAATTCTCAATATTCCTGGCTAACAAATCATTTGCAAAATTGGCTTAGAAGGGAAAGGGGAAATTTATCGCATTGCAGCAGGAATGTCAGGAACCCTGAAAAAGTAGGCACAAAAATTTAATTAGTGAGTCCATATTAATAATACAAATCATACAGACCTTATTTAATCCTTATTTAAAGGAAGTGAGAATTGAAATTATAACAAAATAATAATCACAAGAATTAATTCCAGCGTAAGGATTATTTTCCCTTTTTAAATTGATATAGAATGAAACTATAGTATGTCTGATACAGACGACATCCAATCCACAATCTCCCCCCCCCCCCCAGTTTTCATTATGAGTTAAATATATACAAAAAACACATAGGGAAATTAATGGAGGTTACTGTTGACAGTGCTTGTGATTGCACTGTACACCGAGTCATCAATTAGCCAACCAGATTTTAACATACATGTAGTCCTCACTTAAGGACTGCAGTTGGAAGTGTAAAGTGTACCATGTAATCATAAAGTGACAAATCATGTCCTAGGACAGTGTTTTGTCAGTTTTGGCTGCAGTCATTAAATAAATCACTGTGAATGCTTAAGTGCAACGTCATGTCACTGCGACTAGCAACTTCCCACTGGCTTCCCTATGACTTTGCTTGTTGGATGTCAACTATGAACGTTGCAAATAGCAGCCACATGATTGCAGGACCTTATGAATGTTGTAAATGCATGCCAGTTACCAAGCACCCAAATCGTGGTCTCCTCGTGAGCATGGAGATGCTGCAGCAACCACAACTTTAAGGACTGGTTGTGAATCTTTGGCCAGCATCTTCCATAGCTGAATGAATGGTCAGTCAGCAAGTGAGGTGTATTGGGCAACTTCAGACTTTGTGGTCATTGTATGGACTGATACAGCAACTTCAAAAGTGCAGGCAATTAATAAGAGGGACAAGTATTATCTCCAGGTTGGAAAGCCAACCTGCCTCTGTGTTTCAGTTGTTGGGTTACCACTTTCATTCCCATTTGTAAGATTTTGGGGGGTTGGCTTTTTTGGGAAACAGGATGCTGGATTAGATGGGTTTTCTGTTTGAAGCAGCAGGACTTTTCTGAATCATTCTGCAACAGAGAAATGAGCAACTGATGCCTCTTTTCCCCTCTGGGGATGAAATAGCTTTTTAAATTCTATATGGCTTGAACAAGATAAACATGTGGAGGTGTTAAACTTTTTGTGACACTTTCTTAACTCTGTGGAAAAGCATGATCAACCTCCCGAGAGAGAGAGAGCAGTTCATAGTAGAGAAAGGGATGTTAATTTAAACTGAAAAGCCATATAATATTATGCAGAAATCATCTTAACATAAGAGATACAGAAAGTGTTTTATGTCCTTTGAAACAGACTGGGCAACTAAATTAAATATGCAAATGACAGCAATAGTTTATTGCGGATGCCTCTCAAGAGTTTCCAAAAAGGTCCCCGGAGAGTGCCATATTACCTGTTTTGTAATGTTCTATGGCTATATTATAAATTACAAATTGCTTTTTGAATTTTGATATAAAATCCCCCAAGTAAAGTCTTATGAATATGCTTAGGCTTGCTAGCAAACTTTGAAGCATTCATCAGATGCTCATAATTGCCTGTGGGAGGACTAGATTTACCAGTTTCACAACTAGATTGATCTGTATCCACAATGACAAATCCTATGTTCCTTCAGAAGCGTCATCTTCAGTGCCTTTGGCTATAAACTGATAGCTGAGAACAAATCCTCATTTTGAATAATATAAAGGAGGTAAATTACAAACCATGATGTTGCAGCCATCTCTATGTTAAGTCACGACAGCATCACAAATTATCTAGAATAGAATAGAATAACAGAGTTGGAAGGGATCTTGGAGGTCTTCTAGTCCAACCCCCTGCTTAGGCAGGAAACCCTACACCCCTTCAGACAAATGGTTATCCAGCATCTTCTTAAAAACTTCCAATATTGGAGCATTCACAACCTCAGGGGGCAAGTTGTTCCACTGATTAATTGTTCTAACTGTCAGGAAATTTCTCCTTAGTTCTAAGTTGCTTCTCTCCTTGATTAGTTTCCACCCATTTCTTCTTGTTCTACCCTCAGGTGACTTGGAGAATAGTTTGACTCCCTCTTCTTTGTGGCAGCCCCTGAGATATTGGAACACTGCTATCATGTCTCCCCTAGTCCTTCTTTTCATTAAACTAGACAGACCCAGTTCCTGCAACCGTTCTTCATATGTTTTAGCCTCCAGTCCAGTACCTTAAGGCTCAGTGAGACACAAACTTGATTGGTTTGTCACCCTTAGACTGTACTGCTTTCATTTCCCAAGATTGACTCTCATTTTAAAAAAAAATATTTTATCGAAATAATGAGAAATAGATACGGTGAAGTCTTGCTTTTTAACACTGTTGTTTTTATAGTATCTAACACAAGGTCGTTTAGGAATGAGATGTTTGCCTCCTTCCCAATTATTTTTTGCCTATCTCAAAAGAAGAGAGAGAGATTGATGAAATAGGTAAATCCATCTTATTGTGTGAATCCATCTTTGTAATTTGGATACATCTGTACTTGTTCTTTGTAAATGATTTTTGAAGAGTCCACCTCTAACTGCTTTTTAAATGATGTTTCTTGAGTTAACCGGCTCCTAATCCTTATTTATGACAAGCTATTGAGCAGGATCTCATGCATAGGTGTGATACTAATATTATCCAGGATTTCCAGTCATAGAGAAGTTAATAGGTATGTTAAGTGGAATAGGGTTCCAATCCTCCCTTTCAGACCTTGGCAATTAGAAAGCACTATGTACTGTAACAAAAACATTGGGACTGGGAACTGCAGGGAACCTGAATAGGTACATAGATTTAGCTCTGACACGTTCAGGTATTTCCCTGCATAGGGCTACTCAATTTGTAGTCAAATATTTCTCTCATTTTTAGAATCACATTTTGGCAGCAGTAACAACAACCTCAGTTTGTTCTGTTTCAATAGCTCATAGCTGACCGGGAACCAATTTTTAGGCCTGAAAGTTGAAAAACAATATAATTTTCTTAACTTAACTGTTGTGCAGCATTCTGAGCAGTTTCATAATTGCTGAATGCTCGTCTCAGTCAAATACGCTCAATAATGCCCCTGCATTAATGGAACCCAAAAGGCAGACAGAGTTATTCTACCCATAATTATCTTAGGAAGCATATCCATTATTAATGTATTTTTCTCAATGTCTTCCAAACATACTCCTACCGAGTGTACAAACCAATCAGTTATTCCAGGATCTCGGGATGGTTTATTCATATCTTGCATTTCTAAAAGAAGATGAGGATAGCAGGTTTACCCTTCTTCTGATACAGTAGGCGCTTCCATATAGTGGAGCTCTTTTCTACTAGTAGAAAAGCATAATTATTGTCGGATATTATGAGTAGGAAAAGAGAAATAAGGATTGCATTGCAGTTTAGATGGATTTCTGGTTACGTTTAATATACCGTATTTATCGGCGTATAACACGCACAGGCGTATAACATGCACCTTCATTTTAAGAGGGAAATTTCAGGAAAAAAATTTAAATTTCAAATAAAGAACTTTGAAGTATGTACATTATATCGGCGGTGTATATGGTGTATACCAGTGGTGGGCAACCTTTTTTTTCAACTGAGCCAAATCTCGCCAAAACCACGATTGAAATTTATTTTGAGAGCCACATTTTTAAAACCGAAAATACATAGGATGGTACACTGTTTTTAGTTTCAATAAACTCTGGCATTTGAAGCACGCAAGTCTTAAAGCTGTCAAGTTACAAGATCCTTGCATCCCTAACCCTTTAGGGAAAAAAACCCAAGGGGTCTTCAAACCTGACAGCTTGAAGACTTGTGGACTTCAACTCCCAGAATTCCTCCTCCAGTCCTGTTGGCTCAGGAACTCTGGCATTTGAAGCATGGAAGTCTTAAAGCTGTCAAGTTGCAAGACCCTTGCACCCCTAACCCTTTAGAAAAAAGAAAAAACCCAGGGTCTTCAAACCTGACAGCTTGAAGACTTGTGGACTTCAACTCCCAGAATTCCTCCTCCAGTCATGTTGCGGCGACGTCATCTGCGTGGATCCATCTTCGGCTTTTTTCACAAGGGGCAGGGCTGCTGCTGAAGATGTCGACGAGCCCCTGCCGCCACCAGAACAACAGCTGCCTCCTCCTCCAACAGCACCACTACATTTGGAGTGAAGCCGCCAAAGCTCCCGCTGGCGCCCCCCTCCACTCGGAGCACTGCGTTACCCCTGCTGCCTTCTCCGCCGCCGCCATGCTTTTGAGAAGCCATGAGGCCTTTTTTCCCTGCTCCTGCCCCCCCCACCACCTTCCTACTGGCTCCTGCGGCCTCATGGCTCCTCAAAAGCACAGCAGAGGAGGAGGGGGCAGGGTAACGCGGGGCCCAACTCAGGTGCTCTGAATGGAGGGGGAGGCGCCACTGCCATAGGCAGGGGCGCCGGTGGGAGCTTTGGCGGCTTCACCTCTGCCGCAGCGTCGGGTGCTGTTAGAGGAGGAGGAGGCGGCAGCAGATATTCCAGTAGCGGCAGGGGCTTTACTTTAGCTGCAGCGCCGGGCGCAAGCAGCTAGGATTGGCCGCTCAAAAGGCAACTGACAAAAGCCACTTTCCCAGAGGGGGGGGCTGTTGGAAGAGGGAAGTTGCTGCCGTTCCCCGCTTGCCGCTTTCGGAGTCATTTTGAGGCTGAAAGGGAGCAACTAACACGTGTCCTTGCCACAAAGTGTCATTGAAATGCAATATCTTATGTGTCTTCTTCCCCCCCCAATACCGAGGGCAATTTAAACAGATTAAGGCCGAAGGAGATAAAGCGAAAGTACAGTTTGTTAGCGAGTTACTCCCCCCCATGTCTTCCTCCTTAAAACCTGTAGCGGCAGGGGCTTTACTTTAGCTGCAGCGCCGGGCGCAAGCAGCTAGGATTGGCCACCCACAAAGGACCTCCTCCCCAGGCTTGCTTTCCTGGCGTCAGTCACCCCGCGCTCACCAAAACAAGTCCGGGGAGGTCCTTTGCGGGTGGCCAGTTCTAGCCGTCTGCAAAGGACCTCCCCAGCCTCCGGCGCCTGTGACAGCAGAAAGCACTGCGCGGCAGTTGGAAACTGCTGCGCGGTGTTTTCTTGCCACCTGCGCGGGCGCGCAGCCGCGCACCTTAGAGGGAACAGTGGGAGGGAGGGGAGCGGGTGCCCGGCACACAGAAGAGCCGCATTAAAATGTTATATCGCTGTATAACACGCATACATCATTTGCCCCCTATTTTTCGGGGGGGGGGAAAGTGCGTGTTATACGCCGATAAATACGATAGTTATATGTTTTAATATTTTCTCTTACTATTTCTGCTGCAGCCATTACATGTGAAAATTGATATATAGAAGGGGAACACTGTGCTTGTGTTTATTAGTTCTAATCTGTGCATTGATCAGAATTCTAAGAGAAAATAAGGCGTTAATAGGGAAAGGTTTATATCAGTCAAATTTCTAGTAGGCAAAAATTCAGACTTAACAAAACTTGGTCCCTTTCCCCCTTGCATCCAATCACAGCATCAATGTGCCTTGGTAATTTCTTTTTGTGATATGTCCTCATGAGGATTCCTTTATCTTATTCTCATCCCATTAATAGTAAAGGTAAAGGTTCCCCCACACATGTGTGCTGGTCGTTCCCGACTCTAGGGGGTGGTGCTCATCTCCGTTTCTAAACCGAAGGCTGTCCAAAGATGTCTCTGTGGTCATGTGACCGCCTGACTAAACGCCGAAGGCACACGGAGCACTGTTACCTTCCCACCAAAATAGTCCCTATTTTTATACTTGCATTATTTACGTGCTTTCGAACTGCTAAGCTGGGACAAGTAATGGGAGCTCACTCCATTACGCGGCGCTAGGGATTCGAACCACTGAACTGCCAACCTTCTGATTGACAAGCTCAGTGTCTTAGCCATTGAGCCACCACATCCCATTAACGCAATAGGTCTAAGTAAACTGTACCAGCATCAATGTAGCCTTTTCCTTCTTAAACTACCAAAAATCTGTGACAGTGTAAACTCTTGTACATAAAACTAATTTTATTAGCTTTTATATTACTGTTTTTATTTTTGTTCTGGAATAAGATGAAGAACTGGTTGATAGCTGGCTCAAATGTGCAGGTTTTCCTCCTTTATCTGCACACTTTTTCACTGGGACTTTAGTGCAGCAACCACAAGCACCAATGTGCACCTAAACTCTTGTCCCAAAGGTGCTTTTTCAAGAGGCAACTGGACTTTCTGGTTTTCCTTTGAAGACATTTCACTTTGCATCCAAGAAGCTTCCTCATAAACTGAAGAAATTTCTTGGATGAGAAGCAAAAGGAAAAACCAGAAAGTCCAGTTGCCTCTTAAAAAGCATCTTTGGGACAAGCATAACCTGGATGATTGAGAATCTTCATAGACATTTAGAGGCCTTCTCCCCCCCCCACCCCACCCCCCCTCTCAAAAAAAGGTATTAAAATATTACTTTAATATTAAGCAAATAGACAAAAAGAAAGTTGCCTTTGGAATCATCCTTATTTCTAAGAAATGTCCTGGATTCCTTGTAAACACTACTGTAGTTTTGAAAAAGATAAAAGTGATAATGAAATGTGTATGAACACTACCAATTCGTTCATTCAGACTTAAGTTAAAAGCTAAACATACGTATATTGATTTATAAATTCTGTATTGTCCATTGTTTTGCTTTAGATAGATATGGCTGTTCATACTTTTGTTCCTTTGCATGAAATCTTAGTGTCATTTCATATGTTTCTCTTTGTTGCCAGTTTCTGAGAACCAACTTTCATTCAAGCAGTTGTGCATCATATTATCAAATCTATTAAAAACACCCAGGGGAAAAGAATGTCGTCTTCTTCTTCCTTTTTACTTTCTCTATTGTTAGTTATAGGAGCAAGGGACAATTGCAGAGCTCATGGAAAGTGAGAGATTGAGTGTTCTGATAGTAGGCTATGGCTTGATATTGAAAATCTTGGTTGCCTAGAGATTGTGACACAGAGCAATCTTATACGTTTATCTTTTGATAATTGATATTTTGTGTTCAACTATACTCGCTGTTGTAGCCACTCTGTGAATGAGCAAACACTTCTTAGAAGAGCTGTTTTCTTTGACCACCTATCACTTGCTAAAAAATGACAAATGTAACCATTTATTTCAAAAGGTTGGCATTCCTCACCTAAATCCAGGGGCTGTTTCTCACACAGATTTCTTAAACTAAAGTAAACCAAAACAAAATCTGCAAGAAATATACTGTCAATATTATAGTCTTCCTCTAAAACACGATTTGTGGAGTAGGGGTTGTGCTGCAGATTCATATTCCACTTTCCCCCATTTCTCTGAAATTTGTGTCCAAGAGGAAGACTGCAACAATTCCTGTTATTATTTAGCAACAAACCAGGCTTCTCCTCAATTGAAATCCTAAACTGTGGCTTATGATTTTGGATCCTGATTTTAACTGCCAGGAGATTCCTGGATACAATTCAAAATGACGGTTTTAACTTATGAAATCCTATATGGCTTGATCTTACATAAATTCAAGACAATTCAACCAGTCTGAGGGCTCTTTAGCAGGACAAATTGTTGATGATGCCCCATTATCTGAAAGTTTTTTTTGGGGGGGGAGGCAGAGTTGGAAGCACATTTTCCTCCATTATGGCCCTCATCCTCATGAAGAGTCTCTCCATGCATATGAAATTGGATTAAATTGTAATACCTGTTAAGAAGGTCCCTAAAAGTGAATTATTCCCCAGGCCATTTCAATTAATTGTGATTTAAAATTCATTTTAGCCATATCACAAAAAAATTATTATTGTGAACTGCCTAGGGTCATGAGATGGTCCAAAAGATCAATTAAATACGTAAATAAAAAAACCTAGTTTGCTGTAAAATACAGTGACCCCATATCCTTTATAATGGAGAGTTCTTATTTCAAAAAGCTGTTCTTTAGAATTTTCTTGCCAATTTTCCTTTGTAAAGCAAAGTTATAAACAATTCTCTAAAATTCTTATGAACCGCTTTCAGATTTGCCCCTTATTTAGGTTTGTCCTTTATTTTTTTTCCAAGAAAACATGGTCACCCTATTCTGAAGTGAAAAGGAGAATGCCAAAACTTTCTTCTTCAAAAAGAAAGGAAATCAATCACAAAGCCAAACTCACAGTTATAATGATTTGCCACTGTGGCTCAATTGAGCCACTGCATTATACTTCACTTCAGTTCAGATCCCAAGTTTGTCGGGGGGAAATGTGTGATTATATATCCACTCCTTCAGATTTTTTAATTTAAAAATGAAATCAGGAGTTGAATGTGGAGTGATAAAGAAAATGAATAAATTCGAAGCACTCAAAAAGTCATTTTGTGGTGTGACACCAAATTAAAATTTTAATTTCTTTCATTTTTTAAAAATCCCGTGCTACTCTGAACACCTTGGTAATTTGCTGAGTTTGTAGTTGAACACTTTATTGGAAACACTCTTGTTTGCGTTCAGAATATTCTTAGCAAAATTCTTTCTAATTGACTCAATAAGACAGAAGATGGAGTCTGTCTAGTGTAATTTTTTCCCCTTCTATTGAATTTGGTCTGATTCTCAGACTGCCTAGACAAGTTCCTGCAGTTTTCTTAGCAAGGTTTTTTAGAGGTGGTTTTCCATTGCCTCCTTCCTAGGCCTGAAAGAAAGTGGCCAGCTCAAGGTCACCCAGCTGATTTCGTGTTTAAAGCAGGACTGGAACTCACAGTCTCCGGCTTTCTGACCAGATGCCTTAACCGTAGCACCAAACTGGCTCCCAGTGTAATTAGGCACAATGAAATCTCACTGAAATTAATGGAATTTTAAAAAGGTAAATACCTTTCAAGGGAAGATAGATTTCTAGTGATTTAGAGACACTTTGGGGTAGTTTTCTTGGTTTGGGATGAATAATTAAATGTTGAATTGTGGTCTATGCTTAGACAATTGTTCAATAAGGAGTTAAAGTAAAAAAAATCCTGCACTGTAGCATGTACATTATTCATTTTATTTCCATATCAGGGTTGTTGTGGTATTAATGAAGCATAGTGCAGAATTAGCTTCTACGTGTTCATTAAAGCTCCAGCGAATACAGCTATAGGAACAGAGAACCTATTTTCACAATTACTTGTAGTTGTTATGTGGTGCTATCATTTGCTTCCTTGAGGCATAGTTTAGTTGGGTCGCAAACTTGGGAACAAAGAGCTGATTTTCTGTAGCCACCTAATGGTCATCCAGGCTTTACAGCCCAGAAATGATAGGACTTATTTACTTAGCCCAATTCTATCCTATCTACCTTCCCAGATCTTAAGTTATTAGTATTGTGATTACTTGTGTTCCTTCAGGTTTTCCTCCCAATCACTCGAACAATAAGTCAGGATGAGAAAGGTGACTGGCCTGAAAATATCTTGTAAATTTCATGGCTGAGACATTTTGACCTGTTACTTCTCAGTCATTATCAGAGCCACCGGCAGGATGTAGTCAAAGAAATCAAGATGGCAAAAACAGCAGTCTGATTGAAGTCCTGCCTGTTTTTATGTGCATTGCTTCAATCACACCATTTTTGGCTGCCATCTTGGCTGAGTCCTAACAGATTTTGCATTATAGTGGCATGAGGCAACAGCTACTGGGGAAGGGTGTACAGGGTCACTTTGTAGAGAAGAGGCTGGTGTGATTGATGGGTCAGTTTGTCTTTGACCTGAGCTATGCAATGTGCATGAGATACTATGTTGCTCCTTGTGGTCTCCAGTACAATTGAGTACAGTCAATTTCTGGAAGTGGAATTGTGGGGCATCAACTCAGCCGGTTTGGACAGGTTTGGGTGAACTGGTAATGGTGACCTGCTGGTTGCTGCCCACCCGCCCTGGTGCTATGCTATTGTATTTAGCCACGTTTTCTAAGCTGTGCCCATGTGTGCAAGCCATGGGTGCAAGCAAAGTGCAGGCGTGCAAGCTGCTCTCTCTCATACATTTTCGTTGCATGGCGAATCGGTGGTAAAATTATGTGAAACCCAGCTCTGATTATAATGTCTAGAATTTACATTGTCTTAATCTTCATTGGCAATTTGGGTAATCATGTAATGTGAATCTGCTCCTTCCTATCATGCATAGATAAAACTGCCTAAAAGGGGCTCTGGCTAAAACTAAAATGAATAGACCAGTGGTGGGTTCCAGATTCCGTTCCAATTGGTACGGTTGAAACGGCCATGGCATCACCCACATGCATGCGCATGGTGCATGCATGCACACGCACAGCGCACCCACATGTTGTAGCTGCTCAGAAGAGCGTCATGCAGCCGCTGTATGCGCCATGCGCATGTGCTGAAGTGCCAACAGCTTCAAAAGATGGTAAGGAGCTCATGCGGGTGGGTGGATCCGGTACACCCATACCGGGGCATACCGCCTGCAACCCATCACTGGAATAGACCAAGGTTTAAAAACCACTTAGAACTATTGCAAAACACAGCTCTGAAAAGGAGACATCGCAGTGAAGCAAAATGAAAATAAACATGTATATTTATATGTCTACTCAGAATTAAGCCCAATCAAATTAAATAGGACTTACTTCCTACTATGGTCATCCGCTTACAAATGCCCGTGTTGCAATGATAATGGGAATTGTAGTCCAACACATCTAAAAATGGCAAAGGATGAATAAGCAATATCAAGAATAGATTAATATTCTAATGCAGGTTTTTCTTATTGCTTTATTATGTTAAATGCAATATTTTAATAGTATTTTAATATTAGAAGTATGGTATTGGTGCATATGGTTTAATAGCATAAAAGCGGTTTCGGTAGTTAATGGAAAAGTTTCTTGCTTAATAGCAGTGTTTTCTTCTGTTAGAATAGTCAAAGCATCACATTCACTGCAACCTCTGACCCTTCGGGGAATAAGCACAATGTTGCAATGTCCATAGAACAGCTTGCCTCCCGTTGTCCTAATACTGGTTTAATCAGTCTGATTTCTTTGATACCACCCCCTCCCAATCTCCATTTAGTATGCCTGAACATGACCGGAATTCTACCTCTTTGCCGATCTCTGAGCAATTGAAAGAATGTGATAAGGACTACCCATCGTGAGACCCAAGAGTATTATTATAATCTTAATTTTATAATCTTAATTATAATTTTAAAAAAATATTTTAAAAATACCATTGCTAAAAAATAATAGACCGCCACACATTTTACATTAGGTAGGGTATAATGCTCAGTTCTATTATGGCTATTCTCCAGGGACTCAAGGTAGTAAAACTACAGGTGCCCAATTATTGTAAATAGGAACTTAACATGATGTGTTCATTATCAACCTTTCTAGAAATTGTTACATAATGATTGAGAATATATTTGCCACAGAAAAGAAAAGTGTGGCTGGATTCACACATCATGCTAAGTTCTGATTTACATAACCATGGGTTATGGAACATGCCACAGTTGTCTGACTTAATAAAACACAATCTAAGAAATGATCTTTTGGCTTAACACAGCGAATAAAACATCCATCTGCCAGCCCACAAGAGAATAGCCTGTGTCAGCAGAGCAGATTCTGTCCCTATTGACTCAGCTTCCATCAAGCTCTTTACGTATATTATTCATTTAAAAGATTGTTTCTGATTTCAGATAACCTCTTGGTACAAGAAGAACATAAAAGATTACATTAATAAGCAAAACTTGGGGTCATCTTTAAAGGAAAATGAAGCATTGCTTCAGGAACACAAGGAAATGGAATATAAGGTTAAAGTAAGACTCTTTATCTGAAGTGGCCACATTGTTTTATTTTTATTCTTTTGAATATTGTAGTTTAATTTAAGACATTGATTTTTTAAAAAAATATTTATCTAAGGTTACATAATCTGATTACCATTATCTTTTTAAAAAAATTATTGTTGTTTTCCTATTTCAAGATGAAGCTTTTCTTATTACTTGTAAGGAAGCATCCTTCTCAGCTCAGTCTGAAATTGCTTTGTTCTTTCTAGCAAAATGTGTAGCATGCTCGAAGGTAAAGTAAATGTCAACAATAAAAATAGCATTCCATAAAAAATATATATAGAAACCAGTGAAATCAGTTCATTAAAAAAAAAAAATCGGGGATTTCAGGCAATCCAAAGACTGAAAGGTCATCTCACCCATATACATGCATGATCTCCAACTTCATTCAAAGGAACATAAGCATTTTTCTTCCCTCACCACCATTTTATCTATATAAGTTAACGAATAGCAAATAGTGTAAATCATCCAACAAATTCCATGGCTAAATAGAAACTATAGTAGTTTAATGTTGCAACCCAGGGCTGTTAAACTCATGGCCCATGGGCCGGATGCGTCATGTGGTGGCCATGCCCACACCCGGTTTAGTGAAGGAGGAAAAACTCACAATAAGTCATGTGACGATGCCGTGACGACTCAAGTTTGACACCTCTGCTGTAACCTGTGCATAATGACTCATAAAATGCCTGCAATGTTAATGTATGTATTTTTATACAGGCCAATTGATGCAAAATCAAAGGGAACAATAATTCATCCCTTAATGGCCCAAATACAGATGCTGTGCCTGGGCTGTCTCTCACAAACAGCTGGAGGTCATCTAGATCATGGCTCTGATGTGAAAAAGTGCACAGCTTGAATCTGTTGCCTAGTACATTCCCAACCTGGTTCTTTCTTCTCTCCTACCTTTGCTGTTGCTTAGGGCGAAACCTGTAAATTGGAAATAGATGATACAGAAGGTCATCTGTACCATCTATGTTAACCTGTCTTCCAGCTGGTGCTAAAGTTGGCTATGGAAACAAAAGCACGGAAAGATGCAGAAAGGCAATTTCATGATCTTCCTTCTTTTTCAGCAATCACCCTTTTATTTATTTGTTTAAAGATTTATGCTAACTTTCCATCTTGCGTTCGTTGCAGCTCTTTTTCTAATTTAGTTATGAACCAGCTTTGGAGATATAATTTTTGAGGTTACTGTTGATAAAATTGGTTCTTTCGTTTTAACTTATTTTACAAAATGAATTGCGCAGATATTTCTCAGTTTGCTCCATCATTAACAGGATGACATGCATATTTCATGGCAGAATGCATGTTATTAAATTTCACTAAGGAAAAAAAATCAGCTAACAAACTATCTGCCTAGTACTTCTAGTAAAATCTTCTATAGAAGAGCTAGCAAGTTGCCTTCCATTAAAAGGAGAAAGTTAATCATTCCAATTTAATTTCTACTTAACAACTCCTTTTTGCAACTAGATTTTCAAAGGAACATTTGTTTTTGTTTTTAACAAGTGCATGATTTTGAAAGCCCAACAACTTCTTAAGAACAAGTGGTCCAAATGTTTTTATTTTTTTTAGTAAAGCATCATTTCTTCTCCATTTTCGCCTTACCTTTTCTTATCTTTTTAAAAAAAACTGCAAGTTCAATCTTAGATCTATCAAGAGTTGAGAATGGAACACCGAAAGCAGTAATTTAAAAGGTTACTTTCTCTGAAGACATAATGTGAAATAGCGTGAACTGTTCTGTGGAGAATCACAAAAGGTTATATGTAAGGTTAAATGTTTTTGGAGTTATTCAAAGAAATTGAAAAGACAGCAATAGCAGATTTTTATTTGGTTTTGGTGAAAACATGTAACTTCATTTTCTTGCTACAAATACCACTTAGCTTTCAAAACACAGCATTTATGACCAAACCAAATGACGATGAATTCTTTGTTGTAAGACAGACATATTCCACAACTCATCTTACACTTCAGAACTTTTTCTCAGCAGATGGCCAGGAAAAAATATCTTTGGGACTAAGAAAGAATTTATCTGAAGGACAAGTCACATATTACATGATCCCTGTATTTAAGAGTACTGATTCCATGAAAGGCCCTCTAAAACAAGCAATATCTTCAGAAGCTGATGTATGGGTTGGCCGACTTATAATTAGTCTTACTCCAAAGGAGACAATATGTGTGACCACAGGGATAGGGTAGGCTTCCTTCAAAATGATATCAACTTTTCATTGGGGAGAGTAATTGGGGTGGACATAGTATACATAAACATCTAGAGCAAGGGTGTTAAACTCATGGTCTGCAGGCCAGATGATTCACACACTGGCCATGCCCCCCCGATTTAGCAAAGGGGGAAAAAGTCATGATATGTCACGTGGCAACATGATTCCACGAGTTTGACACCACTAATCTAGGGGAAAAGGTTTAACTAAGGGGGGACAGGTTTAAAGAGGTTTAATAGTCAACTTAAAATGATTCATTTAGCAACAAGGGGACTGAAAAAATGACTTAAACTTGGTCCTTGCACTTATGACTGTCACAGCATCTCCACAGTCATGGGATCAAAATTTGGGCCCTTGACAATTGATATGTACGTATTTGCAACAGTTGCATAGTTCCAGAATCATGCGATCACTATTTGCGACCTTCCCAGCCATCTATCAATAGTCAATAGGGAAAGTTGGATTTGCTTAATAACCGTGTGATTCATTGAACAATTGCAGTGATTCACTGAATGACCACAGTGATTCACAAAACTACCATGGCAAAAAAATAAAATTGGGCATGACTGACTTAACAACTGCCTTGCTTAGCCATGGAAATTCTGATCCCAATTGTTGTCAATTGAGAACTGCCTGTAATGCTACCTAACACCTGAATAAGAATGAGCAAGCACTAGCAGTAATGCTTTTAAACTGTTGTCTTCGTAGTTTAATATGCTCTTTGGATTTAGGGTAGGTAGAAAATTATGATAGGCACACCCACAATTTGTATAAAACCTTCCCATAATTTGGTAGACTTAACGTATGTGTCATTTTCATTAGTATCTCAGTCATGTTTGCCTTGAGTATTTTGGGTTTTTTGGCTGTGTGGAAAGGCATTTGTTACATTTTAAAAATAAATATATAAAATATAATATTGGTGTTCTGTCCCGTGATTCCAATGAATATGCAGACCCAGGCTTGGCTGTCTGCCATGACTAATTACATAAATAAAGCCACCCCTTGGCTAGGAGCCTAGAAAGTTCTCTTCACGAACACAAGATAAAACTTACAGAAGGCTTTCATAATGGCTCGAATATGGACTGTTGTTTCTTGCAAAGATTCCCCTCCCGTCGCTCCACTTATAAACTCTTTGGGAGGAGCCACACCCTTAACCAGCTGTCATTACTTTCTTCTATGACGTCTTCTCCACAGCTGTTCCTTTCTCTTATCAATTCGATGCCTACGCACATCAGGGACAACCTCCCTCTGTTCCTCCTCACTGCTCCCTGACTCAGATGCCCCCTGGTGGCCAACAGGCTTCTCTAGTTCCTGCTCTGACTCCAAACACCCTCCAGAGTCTTCCTCATCCTCCAGAGCAGTCCCATAATGGCCTGAGCTGTCAGAGTCCACCAACAGCTCAGCCAGCCGCTGCTGGGCCACAACACTTGGCCATGTGGGTTTCAAATCAGTGAAAAAGACCTTATTAGTCCCAATTAGTATTCAGTGCACACATAAATACTCAATAATTAATATTTCAGATTGGTAAGAAATTAGGGGTGACTCCAAAATTTCTATAATGGAAAGAAGGACTTAATGTAATTGATAGGAGCAAATCAGCTTTTATTTTAAAAGTACAGTGATCCTGTGTTATTGTTTGTTAAAATATACATACTATTAAATAATAAATGTGGCTTGTAAGTGAATGGAATGCTATCTGAAGAGATTCTAAAGAGTGAGGCTTTTATGAAACAGATGTTCTGCCCTTGGTAGATGTTGTGAGTTATATTTTTACCCTTAAACTTTCAATCTTTGTCCAGTATTATTATTACTCTGATCCAAAGGTTAAACTCCTAACTATTCTGAAGATTAAAAAAAGCAGAGAGCTGGGTATTATTAAAGAAAACCCAATTTTAATTGAAATTTATCTGCTAGGTTGGCACTGAGGAACTAACTATGGAGACCAATTTATAAATGTTATTTCTATTTAAAACTCTTTTCAGTTAATGATTTCAGCTTTTCTAAGCAAGCATTTTCCACAAGTAAATTTTTAATTAGCACATGAATAGTACTTTAAGAACCAGACTCTGCATTTTGTTTATAAATGGGGTTTTCTATAACTTAATTCACCATTAGGAGAGTCTATTACAGAGATGGCGAACCTTTTTGGTACCAAGTGCCAGAACGCATGCATGTGCCAGAGCACCAGAAACCCAAAGACCAGGTGGCCAGTGCACATGCGCTCACCAGCCACTTAGTCCTTTGGTTTAGGGCGTGCACATGTGTGCTGGCCAGTTAGTTTTCGTGTGCACCAAAGCACTGGAAACCCAAAGACCAGTATGCACACCGGCCACCTGATCTTTGGGTTTCCGCCACACACATGCGCACCACTTCAGATTTCTGCTGCTGTGGCACGGTCAAAGATCACCTGGCCGGAACACATGCTGGAAACCAGAAAAGCAGCTGGCAACAGCACGCGTGCCCAAAGAGAGGGCTCTGAGTGTCACATTTGGCACTCATGCCATAGGTTAGCCATCAGGGATCTATTACATTAGGGTCTTGTTCACAGTGAGTAATATATATTCACAGATCCTGGTTGGCAACTAATCATTGCTATCAGTCATATTTCAAATTGAACAAAAACTGAAGAATAGACCATAAGGCATTTTTGGCTGAATAGTAGTTCAAAAATTGCAAAAAACCCAAAGGAAAATATGTGGACCATTGATCATTTGTTGCTCCAGCTACCTTCTTCTAATTAACAATTTATTCTCTTTTTTGGTCTTCCTTTTTTCAGCAGTGTCTTTCAATGCTTTTTTAAGATTCAATCCAATAATCCTATTATTATTCTAATAACCTTAGCTTCAGGGCATTGAGAGACTACAAGGAAGCTAAAAAAATGGAAAATGGCTATGACTGAGATAGTTTCATATGCACAACTGTGCTCTGGCCTTGAAACCTGAAGCCTTATGATGCAATTTCAGGTTAAGAGAGAAATGATCCCCATCATAATAAAATCAATCTTAAAATCTAGATCTAGCTTTCATTCTCTCTCAGCCTTGGTAAATTTTTTTTTTAAAGGATTGTCTATTTTTTCCAAGAGAATATCATGTCCTTTATACAACTTAGAGTAATACATAAAAACGTTTGTATAGCCACATTGTCTATTTATATAGTATTTCCATCTTAAAGTTTCAGAACTAAGAATGCACTCGTTGGCATCATTTAAGGATATTCTGCTTTAATGTTTGCACATCAGTCACAAATATTGGTGCAATACATTTTTTCATCCGTATAAAACAAGCTAGGAAGTAAATATCAGAAAAGAAAAAAAGGGTTAATTTGCTGAGAACTCAGTAGCTCTTCAGATTTTACTAAGGGGATGTTTGCTCCTGTCAAGCCAGTAAAAAAGCAAACATCCATGAGTGTTTTCCAGCTTTTTATCAGTCAACCCCTGAAGAAATTTTTCTGATTTAAAAATTTCTGAATTAAAGTATGCATTTCAATCATTTAAAAAGCTTTTTTGCATATTCACCCACTAGGATAAAAATTTTGGGTGTCTGTGTACACACGTACACAAAGGCACACCTTAATAGAAATCTAAATAAATAAATTATACTTAAACTAGTCCTGGTACTTTTCCTCGTTGCTTTTTATAGCCTCAGATGCTTCTCTAGTTGTTATTAAGTTCATTCATAATCTAGCTTTCATTCTCTGTCAGTCTTGGCAAATTTTATTTTTTTTAAAGGATTGTCTATTTTTCCCAAGAAAATATCATGTCCTATATACAAGTTAGAGTAATACATAAAAACTTTTGTATAGCCACATTGTCTATTTATATAATATGTCCATCTTAAAGTTTCAGAATCATTTTCATTTTCTCTCTCTCTTCTTAAATTCTTAATTGATATGCTAACCATTTCCCTGGTTTGTTGGCAGATTTAAAATTCTTTTGTTTACCATAGTTCACCTTTATTTCTAGTTCTCTTATTGTTCACATAGATAGCTGTTGCTATAAAAGTTTAATTTGATGTGAAATGCTTATCCTTTCTGGCAATTTCTTTAATTCTTCTTCTTTTCTTTTTATCTCATCCAAAATAGCGTGCATTTTTCTCTTGAGTCTTCTTTTTAAGTTCAGTATTGTTGGATAAAACGATCCCTAATGAAATCTTTACCTGAATCCCAATCTATTCTTAAATCAGGACTTTTACATGAGTTGTTTTCAAGGACTTCTATTAATTCCTTTTTATTTCAGTCCTACTGTTATATAATCAGCAAAAGAGATGATAGAAAAGAAGCATTACTAAATAATGATGATGATGATGATGATGATGATGATGATGATGATGTAATAATTATTATAATGGCATAGGCATTAAATGCCTAACATATGTCCCATTCCTGTGAAGAATAATTGCTGTAACTTTCAGCATTATTTCTTTTATTTATTTACAGCATTACGTAGTTTACTTATGTACTCTATTCTATAAAACAAGGCCAGACTATGGGAAATACTTCATACATCATACCCAGGGGTGGGTTCTGTGCATGCGCAGAACTGAAAAACAAGATGGCGGTGTCTACAGGGACACCCTGAGAGCCAGTTCGGGGGTGTGGCAGGCCTGGGTTGCTGCCGATTCCAGAGACCCAGGCCGACAAACCACTACCAGTTTGGCTGAACTGGTCCAAACCAGTAGGAACCCACCACTGACCACATCATGTGTAAATGTTTACCTGTTCCCAAGCAATATATTAACAAAAGCAAGGGATGAATGCCTGTTTTGAAATCAAAAGTCATCTTAATCTTTGACTGGCATACAAAAAGCCACACTCAAAATATATACCAAGCCAAAAAAGGGGGGAGAGGTCAGAGCAAAAAACCCGACTGAATGTAAATCAGATCAGTGCATACAAATTAAGTATATTCTCAATAATTTCTTTCTTTTGTCACCTTAAGAATTACAATTCAGTAGCCTTCTTAGCAAGGGCCTGAAGACAGCATGTAAGTGTTTCAGTAATGTTGATTGTATACCTGTGCTATAAGCCAGTAGCACAACTGACAATTCAGGCATTTCAGATATGTAGTTATAGTGTCTCCTCCTCAAAGCTAAATGTGGTAGCTTTGAGAAACCAAATATAACATTACATTTTCTTATTGACCTTAAGTACAGATCATTTAAAGAATTGTAGTATTTTAAAATTCAATGACTTTTGAATTTCTAAGAGAAACCAATAGCATTCTCCTTTTTTAAGTATGCAGATTAAATGTAATTTATTATTGATTGTGTATCATCAAGTAGGCGTTGACTCTTAACAATCAAATGTGTAAATTTTCTCTATGACAATTTGCCCCTTCTTTGGTCCTTCAAATCTTTCAACAGTGCACCCATCAACGCTGCACTTGAATCCATCTACCTTTGTACAGGTAGTCCTTGTCTTTTGTCTACTACTCACATAAGAGTCTTCTCTATTTTTTTCTAGCATGTGAAGTTAAAGATATTACACAGTAGTTTTCACACTCTGCTTAGTCTCCCTTTTTGGGGGATTGGAATGTAGATTGATCTCTTCTAATCTTTTGGCCAACTTTGCTTATTACACTACTATGAACATTCCATTGGTTCCTGGTAATGAGTTCAGTGCTATCTTATACATCTTCCAGTTATAAGTATGGAATATCTTCTAAGGAATCTTTAATGTTGACATCTCTAATGCAAAATATTCAATATACACACACCTGTCACACTGAAGCATCGCAGTGGGACACGAGGAGAAATCAGAAATAACAATTTCTATGCAGAAGTAATACATGCATTACTAAGGGGGGGACCGGGAGGCAAGCTGATTTGCTTTTACAAATAGTGCAAAAACAGCAATATAAAGTAGATTGTTAATAAATAATTTAGCATTGGCAGATAGATTTTTCCAGAGTGAATAAAGACTTCTCAGTTTTGAAATTCATTGTCCTGAGATATCTAACTACCCCTTTCCCTGACAACCATTACATATGGAAGGAATATTTATTGTTGTTAGATTATTATCACCTTAAATATTTCACTTTTATTCTTTTCAAGCTGATTTCTGTGCATTTTCTTGTGACTATTTATGTTATCTTTTGATGCATGGGATGCTTTCTCTTAGTGCGGATATTATTCTTATCTATGATTACTTTGTTGTGAATCAAGTAACTTGAATCTAAATCACCATTGACAGATAATTAACTGAGTCACACTTCTCTTCCCAGGAATGGAATTCTGCTATGCAAGGATTAAAATCAGAAGCACTCAGAATTCTGCTTTCAGAGGAGTATGCAGAAAAAGAGCATCTAAAGCTTTCGAATAAAAAAATGAACTTACTGGAACAAGAAGTAAATCGCTGTTTTGAAGAACGGAAAGCATTGTTACAAGAAGCCAATGACTTCTTCAATGCAGCAAGGAAGGTTAGTCAAAACTTAAAATTCCTGACAGAAACCCACTGTAAAGCCAAACAAAAAAGGGCTTACGCTCCCTTAGATTTGCAGCTCTATTGATAAACAGATGAAGTGGGTAGGGCAGCATCTGCAAACCAACCTGAAGATTTTGTCTCACTTTCTGGCAGCAATGCTTCTTTTGGTGTCTTCCTCAATTTTATTAAGAGCCCTTCCACACTGCTATGGTTTATACACACAATTCCTTAAAAACAGTTTGAAATCAACCTTTGGAAAATACCCAAAATATCTTGAATCAGTCAGTGCACTTTCTCCTGATGAGTGCTTTCTCCTGCTTTCTCAGAGACTGCAAAAAATAACAGTAGCGCCCAATTCCAATTCCTATTTTTAAATTTCTGTTTGTGTACATTTTCCCAGTGGGGATTACTAAGAAAACTGAAAGTGGATTCTCAGCTGGGAGTGCAGAAGGTAGGTTTATCCAAGCAGATGGTCTGATAGAGTTATCACCTAGGAAAAAAAAACAGACTATCCCAAAGCTCTCTAGACCACCAGTGCAGTAGAAGTGAAATAGCTTACTGGGTAAGTAGAGTTCCATCACTGTTCAACAGACTTTATTCAGCTCAATAAAGGTGATGGGGTGGAACTACCGAAGAATGGTCTAACTTTAAATGATAGAGATATGCAGAGAGAGACAAAGCAAGGAATGCTGTTGCTTTACTGTCAATCATATTGGGAAAACCAGGAGAGGGGCATTGGAGTTGCGTGGTAATTGGTTGATAATTGAAGTTGCCATCTTCCAAACCACTTGGAAGAAGCCATGAATGATGATCCCAGGGAGCTTTGTAAAACATTATGTACCTCACAAAACAGTGGCAAGTCAGATGAAAACAATTAATGATAGGTAATTCCAATCTCTTATTATTTCTACACAAACATGGTTAGATGTGTTGGGTCTGTGTGAAATGGAAGGTATACCATGCAAGATTTTATGTAAGCAAGTATGGAAGTGCATTCATGGAAACAGAACATGTAGGGTAGGCAGAACGGTGAGCTATTGATAGAGCTCTAGTTTAGATGTTTTATAGTAAGACTCCTGGAACTCCTGGTAGAAACAAAATATGTTCTTATCTACCTAAAATAATTTTGACAAAATGAAAAAAAAAATGTGGCTGGTCCACTTCTGGAGCTCAAGGAAAATCATACCACTCAAAACTCTTATTTTATGCATGCACCTCCTGCACAAGGTTCTAAAAAGTGGCCTAAAATTCCAAAAGGGTAGAAAATTATTTCTGGTGAATTTCAATATTAAATGTTTACATTTAAAGCTGTACTTTTGGAGTGTTTTCTCCCTTTTGTAGTTTTTTAACTTCACCAAAATAATCTAGAAATCGAAATGGAGTAGGGAACTGTATAAGGAAGAAGGCTTTTTTTCAACAGAGTTAGTCCACATACAGCTGTGTCTACAAGATTTGATTTTCTATGTCAGGAGTGTCAAACTCACATCATCATGGTGGTGTCACGTGATGTATCAGGACTTCCCCCGCTTCACTAAACCAAGTGTGGGCGTGGCCAGCGTGTGACGCATCTGGCCTGTGGGCCGGGAGTTTGACAGCCCTGTTCTATGTGAATCTCAGCGTTAATGCTGTAGTTATTTTAATGTTTAAATTCTGCTTCCATTTCAGAGAGAGTTACTCAATGCTATTTTTCTTTATATTTTCTTGTAAAATATATAAAATGTATATATAAATATATAAAATGTAAAAAAAATAGAGGGAACTTCTCTCTCATTACTTTACTGTTTATATTTAATTTATATTTTTAGCATCAGAATAGGTAGTTAGCCATTCCTTAAAATTGTTTTTTATATTAAAAAACATGTTCCGAGAGCCTCATTAGAATTATAAAATGTTCTAAAACCATTAGATCTTTTCAAAGATTATGTGGTGAAGAGCCCAAATTAGTTTTTATTTGTTTGTTCTGTGCTACTCAGCTATGATTGGTGCGCTAAAAGCTTATAATTAATACCCTTAAAAATGTCAATGTATTAGGGATATACAGGAGATATTTATGGTAGCCTCTTTTGGTTCTGGCAGCTGTACTTTCCAGATGGTAAGGACAAAAAGAGATGGAATAGATTCAAGGACAATTCCAAGAAAGAAAAACGATTTCTCTTATAAGAACTTCTGATGCCATATAGTTGGTGCTGTAAGTCCAGATTTTGATGCTCCAATATTAGAAGGAGTGATTGAAGAAAAGGGATGGCGATATGCAGATGAATTATGGAGCTAACTGATGATTAAGATGTCAAGCCACAAAAGCAGCTCATGTTTAATATGCCCTTTCCAGAAGCCCAAAGGATCAAACAGATGGAAGGGTCTCATCTTCCACTCACCAGTAAGAATTTGTAATAATTGGGATTTCCTTGGGAATTTTAGTTCCATTAGGCTCATCTGCTGGTTCACTGTAAACAAAGAAGACAATGGGAACTGGATTCTTTGTGAAGATCTTAATGACTATATTAGTTTTATGACATAAGATATTCCCTAAATCAGAAGTGGAAGTCCTGATGCTAGCTCTGGCACAGCCAACATGGTCAATAAGTGATGTATGTTGAAAGTTGTAGTTAAATATCATTTCGAAGTCCAAAGTTTAACTACGTTACTCTAAACCAGTGGTAGTCAACCTTTTTCTACCTACCGCCCACTAATGGATCTTTCTTGATGGAAAAATTTCCTTACCGCCCACCAGTTTTTGCGCAAGTGCGGAATATTTTTTAGAAAGGAGGGTGTTTTTAAAAAAAAGAAATGTACATACATTTATCTTTTTATTTCTACTTTATGCATGTTTATAATGTTTTTAACTTTATAAAGTTTAATTAGAAAATAATAAAGTAAATTGAAATTAGCTTTACTAGTGATTAATGAGATCTTTGAGGCTGATGCTGCGAGACTAAATATTTGATATCTGGTTCGATTTTCGTAAGGAACAAACGAAGGTCTCTTCTTTTGGTGCTTTTCCTTTTTATCTCCTTTTTTAATCTTCCTTAGGGCTATGTACAAAAGTAAGGCTGAGCTAGTTAGCCCACTTATTATTATTAGCCAACAACAATTCTCTCCTGCCTTTTCTTTCTCCTATTTTGCAACTGCTCTGCTCCGCTTCTGCTTGTCCCTGCTATCAGTTTCTACTCGACTTCTCCTCTTCCTCCTTGCCCCACAACCCCACTCCCTTCTAGCACTGATGATGTTACCTAGTTTGGTAATGAAATGTCTGTAAGAAAACCACCAAGCTCAGAAAGCAGCAAGGATCCCCTATCCCCCACCTCCTCTTTCTCCCTTTCATTCTCCTTTTTGTCTTTTCTGCTCCTCCCCCCCCCCTTCTAGCACTTCACCAGCTCAGGCGTGACCGGAGAAGTTTCTCTTCTCAGAAATGTCTTCTCGGGCTGCGTCCGTGTGATCTGAGCAACCACGTGATTCACCTCACTCACTGTTTCCCTGGCGATGGGACGGCACTTGTCTGCACTCCACCAGCTCAGGCGCGACCGGAGAAGTTTCCTCAGTGAAGCTCCTGAAAGGGACACAGGCTCAGCCTGCCAGGCTGCCACTGCTCCACTGAAGACATTTCTGAGAAGAGAAACTTATCCGGTCGTGCCTGAACTGGTGGAGCGAAGGCAAACGCCGTCCGGTGAAAGGGGCGGGGCAGGAACTTACTTCCGGGTTCATTGACCAATGGGATCATGCGATCCATTGCGATCTGGCAGAAACCCACCACTGACTCCTCCCCTTCCTCTTCCCACGTGTTTGCTTGTGCACGCGCTTGCGCTTGCCTGCCCACTCGCACAAAAGGAGGTTTTAACTTCCGAAATCCCCACCGCCCACCTGGAATCCCAAAACGCCCACTAGTGGGCGGTAGGGACCAGGCTGACGACCCATGCTCTAAACTGAAAAGACGAAAGCTTAAAGTAGTGGATAGCATAGCTATGGGAGGTGCTATGTTCTTTCTTAGGGATTCTAGACTAAGTTGCAATTTAAAACTATTTATTACATAACAGTTTTAGTCATAGCACTCACATACTGTTAAGTTCTGGGCGATGAATGAGGGCAAGGCCAGAGTGATTTCTAACAGCTCTTTATTCAATACTGCCTGTGAGGCAACTGAAACTCCCTGGCTGACACAGCTCCTTTTATAGGAAAATGATCAGCCGAACAACCGATCAGGAGAGATAGTTTTCCCGCTCCAACAGAGGACCAGAATGAGAACTTCAACTGACAACTATACACTATATACAATACATAACACATACTCTTTCAGGCTTTTCTCCCAAGTCCTTCCGATTTCTGTTTACTACAAGTCATTACATTGTTCCCTTTGTAAATAGAAACAATGACAAACCATTCTTCTAATGTTTGAAAATATTTCAATATCAAAGAAAAAATAGACTTACAAATATCTCTCTCTCTCTCTCTCTCTCTCTCTCTCTCTCTCTCTCTCTCTCTCTCTCTCTCTCTCTCTCTCTTCATATGCACACACGCACACACACACACACACACACACACACACAGCCCTCACCCAAAACTACTTCATGAATTCTAGAAGGTGTTTTAATAAATCTGCCATCCCCTGTGTGAAGGTCACTTCAGAGCTTCCAGCTTTCCCACTAAGCTACTGTCTCTGCTCCAGCATTCTCTGGTGAAGGAGTTTCTGTACTGTGAGATGCAGCAGTTGTGCAGTCTGAAGTAGAAGGGATTGCCACACCGCTGCAGTTCAGATGAGATGGAACCTTTCTAAGATGCTTGACATTTTAATTAAAACGCTACCATAATTCAAAGAAAGACTCAGAAATGCTCCAGAAGATAAGGTCACATATACTTTTTATATATCGACTCAAGTTTATCACCAGCCAAATTGTTAGCAATGAGTACCAAGTCCCTACTTTCAAACCATCATTTAACTAAACATGTGACATCAGCTTAACGTTTCTTTTGGACCCATTATTTTTGATGATGTCCTGCAACAGCTGAATCATCCACTTTCACTTGAGACAGACCAAGATGATTGGTATAAATGTGCCAAGAAAGAAGCAATTTAACAGGTGTCTGCTTTGAAGCCCTTGTGGGGTAGGATGATATGCAGTTAAAACCTTAGCAAATTCCTTTTTCCAGTTCCTCTCCCTTCACACTTTGTGACCTGAAATTTCTCTTGCTCTTTGGAAGCACAGATATGCTTAATGTCACATAGGAAAAATGTTAAAGCCAAGCAACCCCAAATCTTGTTCATGATCCATAACTGCTTCATAAGGAGATACAAAATGAACAAAAATATACTGTGGTGCACAGAGAATGGCAACAGCTGAAATAAGTGTCAAACAAAGCTGCCTCGGGGTAAGAATAGCAATAGCACTTAGACTTATATACCGCTTTACAGTGCTTTACAGCCCTCTGTAAGCGGTCTACAGAGTCAGCATATTTTCCCCAACAATTTGCATCCTCATTTTACCCATCTCAGAAGGATGGAAGGCTGAGTCAATCTTGAACCTGGTGAGATTTGAACTGCCAAATTACAGGCAGCCTCCCGTCAACAAAAGTAGCCTGCAATACTGCAATTTCACCACTGTGCCACTGTGGTTCATAATGAAAGAGTAATAATCAATGATGTTGCTTGCTGTATGGAGTCAACAATATCTGTGCTGAGTTTGTCCAAGGAGAAGATGGTAGGAAATAGTGGCTGATTATCATTTTAAGGTTGAGTTTGCATTTAAGCAGTACAATTCTCGATAAAGCACTCCATGTCTGAATCGATATTTGGCTATTAAAATCTGCCATGCAGGATCTGTTTTCTAGTACATCTTGGGGTATCTCATGAACTAAGTAATTTGGCACTTTAGATTCAGGTATAACAGACTAAGAGGACTACTGTATGTATAGGAAACTCAGAAACAACCTGTTTAAATGGTTGATTGAAGCCATATCTTGGATTGTGTAATAGTGTATATCAAGATCTTTTGAGCAAAGCAACATGGAGTTCTTTTAACAAGAGTGCCTCAGATTCCAGCATAAATAAATCAATGGCCCAATAAACATACTTTTCCAGCAAAGAATTTGATCGTAAACAAATAATGAAAAGGCAAAAATAATGAGGCACATTTTCCCCTCCAAAAATGTTTTGAACAACTTAATTGTAAGTTTACAATATCCAAAGGAGATGTTGTTGTAAGGTGGCAAAATCCTGTTTTTATTTATTGTATCCATGCAATTTCTCTACCTTAATTCTCATGTACTCTAGGCACTTTTATGTGGCTGAAGTATGTGGAGAACTAGATGGTGAACTGTTAACCATTTAAATGAATGTCTCCACAGATGAACATTAAAGTCATTTACAGCAGGGTTCCCCAATCCCTGGGCCACGGTCCACTACCAGGGGCCATTCACTTGCCTGCTGCTCATGCAGAACCATCCCTTCTCTCCCCTCTCCCGCCAGTCCACAAAGCTGGAAAGGTTGAGGAACTCTGAGTTACAGACATCACAAACTCCATTACATAACAATCTTAGACATAACTCTCCCACATTTGGTCTTCTTCCATACTTCTCTCTTAAGTCCTTCCTCTTCCTCTGTGTGTGTGTGTGTGTGTGTGTGTATACCACATATAGATATATAAATACATACATATATACATACACACAGACAAGAGGTGAGTTGCCAATTTTTTTTACTACCGGTTCAGGTGATCCTAGCTGAACTGGAAGCAACTCACCTTTGACACACACACAGAGGAGTCTTTACACACACACACACACACACACACACACACACACACACAGAGATATACATGCACACTGTTTATTATTTTGCCACGTGTTAAAAACATTGATTATCAAAGCAATCTCATTGTGTGGCTAGAATTTGAATAGCTTAATTATGAGAAAGAGTTCATGTTTTGTTTTGTTTAGAATTACATTAGCAGATACAGATAATGAATAATCCCTGCTGTGATTTTGGAAAATTAATTAATCTTCAGGTCTTTTTTTTTTTTTACAATGCTCTGAGATAACTAATTTAAATTATCCAATTCAGTTTTTCTTCCTTTATGTTAACAACCAATGCATTCAATTAACAGTAGGAATGAAAATTTATTCAATATAGTTGTCTCTTCCACTTCACTCAAAGAAGAGGTTATTTTGAGTAAGACTGAAAATATTACCTCTTATTGAGGAGGCGAGTGCTAGAATTTCCAGATATTCTGAATTCAATTCTGAGCATCCCTTAGCATTGACCATGTTAATTAGGTGATTATTCTCCAGTACTCTGAAATAGTGATAGAAAAATTGACAATTGCTAAAAAGATCTTAAAATTAGCTATAAGTATATTATTTTTATAATTTATCTAGAAAATTTTGATCTCAGCAGTGAGCTTTCTGTTCATAAGACAGATCTACTGTTTCTACTTCAAGATCATAGCATTTTCAAAAATTCCAGTATATCTCTTATCAGCATAATATGGAACAGAAAATATTCAGATTGGCAATAATAAAGGGTTTTTAACATCTATCCATCTATTGCTCACCTGGCAATGTGTGATGGGTGTTTTACTTTTGAGTAGGAAAAGTATTGGAGCAAATCCAATAGAATGGATTGTTTTCATTCAAGTAGTCATGAAGTTTGGAATCAACACACTATAGAAAGAGAAATCCAGTCTGGTTCCAAGCTGGGAGAAGGTCACTGGAAATAAAATGGAGTCTGGCTACAAGGAAAGAAGGTCTCTGTCTATTTCCAGAAACTTCAATGACAGCAGCATGTTTCTGGGGTGACTGACAAAATAACTGAGTGTGTGGATGGATTTTTATAGGGTTCTGGAGTTTGTTGATTGAGATGCTCCAGGGAGTTGTGCAATGTAGTGAGCTATTCTAATAAAGGTAAAGGTTCCCCTCACACATATGTGCTAGTCATTCCCGACTCTAGGGTGTTCATCTCTGTTTCAAAGCCAAAGCACCAGCACTGTCTGAAGATGTCTCCGTGGTCATTTGGTTGGCATAACTAAATGCTGATGGCGTACAGAACGCTGTTACCTTCCCACCAAAGTGGTCCCTATTTTTCTGCTTGTATTTTTACATGCTTTTGAACAGCTAGGTTGGGGGAAGCTGGGATAAGTAACCGGAGCTCACTCCGTTACGTGGTGCTAGGATTCGAACTGCCAAACTGCCAACCTTTCTGATCGACAAGCTCAGTGTCTTAGTCCCTGTGCTATTCTAATAGTGGTGGGTAAATCCTATTATGTCCTAAAGGTCATGTCCTCTCCTTAGAATTGGGATGGGGGAATGTAAATTCTTAATCCCATCAGCTCCTGTCTTCTGTGGAAACTTGTGACTGAAGGCATTTTGTTTATGAATAGATTGGCCCAGTCTTTCTGAACGGATACAAAATCTCCATTCCAAACCACCTGTTTCTTCTGCTTGAGGCTGTTTTCCTATGACAGGAAAACTGGGTCTGCTTTCTGTCTTTGTTAAGATTTTTCTCCATTTCCCCTTTGGGGAAATATAATATTCTGCCTCTTTTAATATCCCCCAAAATATTTCATTCTCTGGTGGGTGGGGGTTAGGGTTAGGTTCCACAACATCATAGGGCATCAGTAGGTACTTATTATGACAACTTTAGAATTTATTTGAAAAGGCTAATAAAATGATACCATTATACACTTTTTTGAGATAGCTGACTGGCCATTCTGTGGGAAAAAGATGTAGGGAGAAGTTTGAGTGAAATATAGAGTTTACCTGTGTATTGGATATAATATCATTTGGAACTGTATTTTTCTGACTTGAAAGCAAATCCTTAGAGATGTTATAAAAATCTATAGCATAAAATTGATAGATTGTTTTTTCTTTTTTTATTGTAAAAATTTTGTTGGTTTTTTACAAATGTTTTAGGGGAAAAGGTAAATAGGTGTAGAAAAATTTTGACAGCTACATCATGCAGGAGGTAGAAATCCCCCCGAATCTCACAACTTTAACCAAAAAGAAAAGAAAAAACATCAAAATTTGAATAAACATTGGCAGCTTTTTGTTTTTACATTCAATCATCAATATATTCAATCATCTTTTGTATCACTTCCGAGAGTTACATTATAACAACAATTGCAAAAATGTTTCAACTCATTTTTGTGATCTGAATCTTCTAAGTGTTGCATCCTCCCCCCGTCTGCTGGCAGAGCCGCAGCCCCTCCCTCCTTCACATCTTGTGTACTGTCCCCTGTTTGATCTAGGAGGGCACTATTTTTTTTAATAAAGGCCTCCACCTCCGCAACTGTGTTAATTCTAATTCTACTGCCCTCCCAGAAAATTAGCATTCCTTCTGGCAACAACCATTTAAACCAAATTCCATTGTTATATAATTTCTTTGCTAAAGAGGAGTATTTCTTCCTCTTATCTCTTACTTTCTTTGGAATCTGTTTAAGAATGGTTATTTCTTTGTCTTTATATTTTAGTGGTCCCACCCTTTGAGCTCCTAAGACCTCATCTCTTGTGGTCTTTCTAAGAAATTTAACATGTACTTCCCTTGGCATGTTGTGTGTTCTAGAGTATGCTGAATTAATCCTATAGATCAAATCAATATCCCACCATAGTTGTTGTTTGTCTCTTTTAATATATTCTGCTAAAATTGTGGTCATAATCTCCTTGAGATCTTCATTCTCTGTTTCTGGAAAGTTTTGGAATCTAAGAAAAAAGACATTCTCTCAAATTCCACCTTTATCATATGGTTTTCAAATTCTACATTCCCCTTCTGGATTACCTTAACCTCTTCCCTCAGCCCAGGCACGCCCTCCTCCAGCACCCCTATTCTCTGTTTATTTTGTGTTGTTTGTTGTTGCGTTTCTCTGAGCTGATCATTTAGGTCTGCCAGTTGTTTTTCAGTTTATTCTGTCCCTTTAAGAGAGTTTGAAACATTTGCTCAACTGATAGTTCCTTTGAGCTTTCTTCAGTCGCTTTAGGTTGTAAAAATGAAGCCAATGGTGTCTTTTGGGTAATCGGGCTGGACGTAGATGATGTTGGGGCCGAAAAATTGATAGATTGTTGATATTTTCTCTAAGAGTCTTTTCTTACTGCTGTCTAAACTTCACTTTTCATGTTTATGGCATGAAGTGTCCAATTTGAAAAAGAGAATAAAATTATATCAAAGCTGAAATTAGATTATAAAGATCATTTGCACATATTGCAGCAATTAAAATAACCACACATGTAGAGCTCTTACATGCCACGAAGAATTGATTTTATAATATAAGAAAAGCAGAATGGATTAAAACTAATAATATGCATCTGTGAACAGGGGACTTGTGATCTGATAGAATTTTTCCACTAGTTGAATGTGGGATAAGATTGTTTTTCCCAGATCTGCTGTTAATGGCAGGGAGAATAATCTGGAATAATAAAGAAAAGGTGGCATGGAGACTTCAGAAAAAGGGGGAATTTAAAAAATCTTGTAGCAGTTTTTTTTTTTTGGTCAATATTCACATTAATATCATACATGTTGGTTTGGCCCAGCAACCAAACAAGACAGATACAGACTTCAATGGATAGTTAGGACTGCAGAAAAAACAATTGCAATGAGCCTGTCTTTAACCAAGGACCTGTATACTGCACGAGTCAGAAAGAGGGCTGAGAAAATATCTATATCCTTCCACATTCTGGATGTAAACTGTTTCAACTCCTCCCCTAAGGTTGCTGCTATAGGACATTGCATGCCAAAACACAGAGACAGTTTTTCCCCCTTGTGCCATCACTCTGCTAAATACCTAACTACTACATTACGTTTTATGCCTAAGGATATTTAACCATTTAGTATGGATATATTACTATTATCCTTCTCATCTTTTCTATTACCTTCTCCTATTGGTATCTTATGATTATGTCGTTTGTATATACACCGAGAACTTATGCAACGGAAACAAATTCCTTGTGTGTCCCATCACACTTGGCCAATATTCTATTCTATTCTATTCCATTCCATTCTATTCTACAATGTTAACCAAATAAGGATGCAACCAAATAAGAATGCACTATATACTCTTTCTATAATGTCATAGAGAGGAAAAATAGTCTTTCAAAACTTTCAAAACAGTTGTTTGAATGTTTTTCAAACAATCGTCTTAATCATGGTAGTTGGCAATCACCATGCTTCTTGTAACCTTTTCAAACTGTTTTTTTTTTAAATTTGACAGGCATATGATATACTTGAAAATGTGGAGGCTTCCCTTAAGCTTTTTGAATCTAAAGTTTTCAGCTTGCCCATTTCGGCAATAAAACATGAGGAACTACAAAAAGAAATTAAAAATGGATCAGACAATGCTCTTCAGAAGGGACAAGCTTTACTTAGCAAACAAGATGCCCACAGGTAAGTATAATATATAACTGGAGAGCTGCACATACTTTATTTATTTATTTATTTTCAATATTTCTAGACCGCCCCCTCTCCCCGAAGGGACTCGGGGCGGTGTACAGGTGTGTCATTAAAAAGAATACAAAAGACGAATATCCCATACCCTTAAAAACGAATTAAACCTCATACAACTGTACAAAAATTAAAAATTAAAAATGAAATTAAAAACAACTAAAAGTATACCCCTAGAAAATTTTAAAGAATGCAGGCTTGAGGAACTAAAATTGGGAATTAGGAATTAGGCCAGGCCGGCTAGATTGAACAGGTGGGTCTTTAGTTTCTTACGGAAGGAGCGGAGGTCGGTGATAGTCCTGATATCTGGGGGGAGGTCATTCCAAAGGGTCGGGCCCATCACAGAGAAGGCCCTACTCCTGGGCGTCGCCCGCTGGCATTGCCTAGTGGACGGCACCCGGAGGAGTCCCTCTCTGTGAGAGCGAATCGGCCGAAGGGATGTATGGGGCAGGATACGATCCCGCAAATAACTAGGTGTGTAAATGTATAGGTGTGAGAATCCCTATTGGGAAATTATGTTTCTTCCAATGGTTAAATAGTGTTGAAATGAAGTCTCAAAATACAGAAATTCAAATCTGGGCTTCTAAGTTCATAAATAGGGTCATTTTTATGGAAAGAGTTCCCTATTGTGTTCAATTTGGGTGTAGTCTTCTTGCTTAGGTTGGGGTTTCTCACTTCGTTCAGAGTGCCTAGAGTTGCCTCTAGACCCATGATGGCAAACCTATGGCACGTGTGTCACAGATGGCATGTGGAGCCATCTTTTCGGGCACGCGAGCTGTCACCAAGGTTAGCTCCATTACGCATGCGCACACGCCTCCCGCCGGCTAGCTGATTTTTGAGTCTCTGCTGAGGGATGCACGTGCATGCATGGGGTTGGGGGTTCTAGAACATGCATGCACAGGGGTGGGGGAGATGCGCCCCCTGCATCCTGTTTTTGGTCCCAGGAGGCTTCAGAGAGGCCTGCTAGTATCAAAACAGGGGTCGTGCGTGCATGTGCAAGGTTGGTGGGAGAATGCGGGGGAGGGTCACACATGCATGAGGGGGGACTGCGGGTGGGCATTGCATTATGGGTGTCGGCACGCGCATGCTATCGCGCACACACTTTCGGCACCCAAGGCAAAAAAGGTTCTCTATCACTGCTCTAGACACTTTACTTTTCTTCTAGTATGTAATTGCCCTCATCCAAATCAAATCAAACCTTTATTGTTGAAGCACAACATGTGTACAATGAAATTGAATGAGCCTCCCTTGGTGCTGCCCCCGTCCCGTCCCGTCCCATACAAAAAAATCCATTTATGATACTAGGATTCCAAGTGATTCTACAGACTTTTGTTGGGCGTCTCTCCGAGGCCATCCAGCTGATTTCTTTTCTAGATTTTCTCAATGGTGAAGACTCCAAGCCTTGTTATGATCAGTAAAAGTAGTACCTTCATTTCTGTGTTATAAACATTGTTAAGACAAGCAATATGTGAGCCAGCATAAATGACTGTAAATTGTTATATAACATGGATGCTGCTATAAATAAGAATAAACAAACAAACAAGCAAACACGATATAAGCAAAAGCAGTGACATCTATATGTGAGCATCTATGGCTAACCTGCAAGCCAATTTCTGCTTGCCCACTTAAGCTTAGAAGGAGCAGAACTCAGGAGGACAAAGAAGGAAAACTTTGATCTTGTTCATCTTCCAGTATCATTAGAGTAAATAGAAATTGTCCTGATAGAAAATAGGATTGTTTTAAATAGGTCCTACATCGGTACAATGGAAATAAAGGAACAGCTGGTTTTCAATGACATTTAGTTAAGGTACTTATGGTTATTCTGTTCTGTATTAAGGAAAGAAAATTCTGCCCATTACCAGTTCAGAATATTTCCACCAATCATCATTAAGGGGGTGGCGGGGGGAGGAAGAGTGATATTTTTCTGTTCAGCTTTCGCAACTATACTTTTGTTCTGAACAGGGGCTTTCAGAGCTAATAAAGTTCCAACTGAGAATGCAATTCTTTTTTAGGCCCTCAAATGATTTTCATGGTCACTATTAATATTTTAATGGAGTTTGTGTTGCTATTTAATTTCACAATGCTTTGCCAGAGAAAATTTCTATTATAAATTAACTGAAGGCAACAATTTGTTCCTTAAGCGCAATTTTCTTATCCTAATTGTATGTGATAAGCAGTTTGAAGAGAACTATCTCGCGTTTGTTTTTGCATTATTATAAATCAGCACCCTGGAGCTCAAACATTTAGTGTGTTTGTTGGTTCTTTGCCACATGACTGTGTACTAATTTTTGTTTAAAATAACATTTTTAGACTATGTACTAGTCTTAAAACTCACAGGGAGAATATTCATCGTGAATTGTCTGTAAAAAAAAGTAAACTCTTTACAGCTAAAATTTGGATCTGAAATAGAAGCAGTTATCTATTTTTTTAAACTGCATTTTAACTTAGCTTCTAATTTTGATAAAACCATCTAAATGGTGTACTATATTAAAATATGATACTTAATGTTTTCAGAGTGTTTGGCAATGCTAATTATGTAGGTAGTCCTTGAGTTATAAGTGGTCAATAGGGACTGTTCAAAGTTATAATGGAGCCCTCAAAACAACCTAATTTTAAAGTTACGTGACTGTACCCGCCTGATTACATGACACCATTTTGGGCACTTGGCAACAAGCTCAACTCTACAGCCCAATGGTGGGGTCTACATTTTTTTACTACCTGTTCTGTGGGTGTAGCTTGGTGGATATGGCATGCCTTGGTGGGTGTGGCAGGGGAAGGATACTGCAAAATCCCCATTCCCTCCCCACTCCTGGGCGAACGTTACTACAAAATCCTTATAGATATAACTTGAGGTCCACCTATGGTAAAAATGGGAAATAAGAACTGGAATAAAACAGTATATCTTAAGCTCTCTTGCTTTCATTATTACTGGGCTTTTTGAAAATAGAGCAACTATAGAGTAAACAATTATGATATAAAGCATTAGAATACATACCATAGATAGCATAACACTTTTACTTACCAGCCAGCATTAACCATGATTTTATTGCATTTCCAGTTCTTGGATGATTGGGATTCAGGAAAGAATGGACTACATTGAGAAAAAAGTAGATCAGTTGATCAAACAGTTTCCTGATCATGGAGAATTTACCTCAAACAAGGAACACCTAGCCACTTCCTTAGAAGATTACTTAAAGAAGGTATATCTCCATGATATATGTATAGCAATAATATATTACAAAATACTAAAATGATGTATTCAAAGATGTGTATAAACTTATTTCAAGTTCTCAATAAACCTACACATACATAATTTTAATTCTTTTTCCATCACAAGCATACACGCAATGGAAAGGCTTACAGCAGTGTAGGAAAGTGGGTTGGAAATATTCACTGCCTTGAATTACCAGTAAAAAAGAATAAATTTCCATGATTTCATCTCCTGAGGTTGGACAAGTCAAATTTACCCTTCCTTACCTCTTCAGGGCTGATTCTTCTTTTCAGTATTGGCAAATCTCAAAAGGAGCAGCTGTACTTCAAAAGGGAGGGAAGAGAATTGGACAGGGTTAAAGGAGGAAAGCTTTCCCCTCCCTCAATATGCAATGGTTTTATTTTTTCCCCATACCTGGTAGTATGATAAGAAAGCTACTCTTCATCATCTCTATTCACGACTGGCAAAATACTGCTTTTGTCAGAGAAATAAAATTTGTCAATTATACTTTAAGCACCAAAGAACCTGATATTAGTAGAGCCATTAAAAACAGTTTTAAGTTAAACATATCAGAATGAGCTCTGCCATTGGCTGCAAGCCATTACCAACAGAGAACAAAGACATTGTATTCTGCTTTTCTTGACCAATGATCTCAAATAGAATGTCTTAAAAATTGCTCCCAGAGCATACAGTAGGGAGGCGTTTACTTAATTGATAGCACTAAGACCACTCAGTCTGGAGCTAAGCAGATCTGGGTATTTTATGCCCCCCGGAGCCACATCTGGACCTTTGGCTGTCCCGGTGTGGCCCATGTGAGGTCAATCGGAAATTAGAAATCAAATGTAAATAAATGTGCCGCAGGGTGCAGGAGAGGAAGCCGAGTAAAGTGCAGTTCAGCACAGTCACCATGTGCTCCTTCGGTCAATTGGCAGCCATGAGAGGGCAAGGAGAGAAACTCCTTTTTGTGCCTGTGCACTGCTCGTCTTTTGGCTGGAGCACAACCTGAGGAGTTGAGGTGACAGAGTTTGACGACATCAAATCAGGTAACATTGGTTCAGCCGTCCACAACAATCCCAGTTTCTCATGCCTCCCCTTGGGAAAATTAATTGCCTTGCCTTGAAGTTTTCTTTAATTAATCTCACAAAATAAAATTTGATGATCAAATGAACTCGCTAGCACTTGTTAGCACACGTTTTTGAAATAAGCAATAGAAAAGGATTAAGAACTATTAAGTTTAAAAAAAGTGGCCTGGTTTAAGAAAAAGAGACATAGGTCAAATTAGACTATGCCAATGCACTTATTTACATATTTCCATGTTTTTAGGGGGTTCTGGGAAGGGGGGGGGGACAACCATGCCGGGAGGGAAGCCAGCGCCAGACAAACAGGTGAGTCCAGGAAGGAAGTGAGCGGGGTGAGGGGGGAGAGGGAACAAGTTATTCCAGCAGAGGGTTGTTTTATTACAACGGTCGCGGGGAGGGGGGGATGCGAGGACAAGAAAAGATCGCAAGGTCGGTTGGGAGACCGTGGCTGCTGGCTACGCCCGGTCGTTTGTACCAACCCCCGCAGCCTAGGTGGTCAGGAACTACAGAGCCAGGGCCTGAGGCTGATGCTCTGCAATGCAAGGTCCGTGACCAACAAGGCCCCCCTCATTAATGAGTTGATCTCAGAGGGGGAGCTGGACCTTGCAGGGATAACGGAGACCTGGTTGGGTCACGAGGGTGGCTTACCCCTCGTGGAAATGTGCCTACCGGGTTTCCGTGCATTCCATCAGCCTCGGGCCCTGGGTAAGGGTGGTGGGGTGGCGGTAGTTATACGGGACTGTCTAGAGCCGAGGGAGTTCACTGTTCCTCAGATACCCGGGTGTGAGTCGCTAGGTATGAAATGGGGCCCAGGGAGGCAGTGGGGTCTGCTGATTGTATACTTGGCTCCTCGCTATACGTCAGTGGCCCTGCCCGAGCTCCTCGAACTGGTCTCGGAGACGGCGGTTGAGATACCCAAACTTTTGGTTATGGGGGATTTCAACCTGCCGTCGACGGGAGCAGCGTCTGAGGTGGCTCGGGAGTTCATGGCTTCCATGACAGCCATGGGCCTGACCCAATTAATTCAGGGCCCCACACACGAAGGCGGCCACACACTGGACCTTGTCTTTGTATCTGAGCAGTGGACGAGTGATCTGGGAATAGGGGATTTAGATATTACTCCCCTGTCATGGTCAGATCACTCATGTCTCCGGCTGGACTTCCCTGGCGCTACCCTCCACCGCGAGGAGGCGGAGCCAGTTTGCTCAAGCTGGTACCGCCCCAAGCACTTGATGGAACCGGATAGGTTCCAGACGGAGCTTGGGCCACTACCTGTAGCCCTGACCCGCGCTCGGTCGGAGGACCTAGTCGACGCCTGGAATAGGGCGACGGCGGGGGCCTTGGACCGGGTTGCGCCTTTGCGACCTCTCCTACGGCAGCGACCCACCCGGGCTCCCTGGTACACCGAGGAGCTAAGGGTGATGAAGCGCCATAGGAGACGTCTAGAGAGCAGGTAGAGGTCCTCACGCTCCGAGTCTGACCGAACACAGGTAAGAGCCTATTTACGGACCTACCTTGTGGCATTGAGAGCGGCCAAATGTAGACATTGTGCCGCTCTCATTGCGTCTGCGGATAACCGCCCTGCCGCCCTGTTTAGGGTGACCCGCTCTCTCCTGTCGCAGGAGACGCGGGGGGCACCCTTGCAGGGAAGAGCAGAGGAGTTTGGGGAATATCTGCAGGACAAAGTCACTCAGATCCGGAGCGGATGGGCCCCCCCCCAGTGGACCGGATGAGCCTTGTGAGTCCACTCTGGGAGGAGTTTGACTCTGTTGCCCCCGAGGATTTAGACGGGTTGCGTAGACGGCTGCGACCCACCACATGTTCAATGGACCCGTGTCCCTCCTGGTTGGTACTGGCATCCTGGGAGGTGACGCGAGGCTGGCTTCTGGGCCTGCTGAACGCCTCATTGAGTGAGGGTTCCTTACCGACTGCCTTGAAAGAGGCGGTGGTGAGGCCCCTACTCAAGAGGCCTTCACTTGACCCAACGGAGCTAGCTAATTATCGTCCAGTCTCCAACCTCCCCTTTTTAGCGAAGGTTGTTGAGAATGTGGTGGCGCAGCAATTTCCACGTCGCCTTGATGAATCCGTATATCTAGACCCACGCCAGTCCGGCTTCCGACCCGGGCACAGCACAGAGACAGCCTTGGTCGAGTTGGTTGATGATCTCTGGAGGGCCAGAGATAGAGGTTGTTCCTCTATCCTGGTCCTATTAGACCTCTCAGCGGCTTTTGATACCATCGACCATGGTATCCTATTGTGCCGGCTGGAGGGGATGGGAGTAGGGGGCACCGTTCTGCGGTGGTTCTGCTCCTACCTCTCTGGCCGAATGCAATGTGTGTTGACTGGGGGGCAGAGGTCGACCCCGAGGCCACTCTCTTGTGGGGTGCCGCAGGGGTCGGTCCTCTCGCCCCTTTTGTTCAACGCATATGTGAAGCCACTGGGTGAGATCATCCGTGGTTTTGGGGTTGAGTACCATCTGTACGCTGACGATACTCAGTTGTACATCTCAACCCCAAGCCACCCCAACGAGGCTGTCGAAGTGATGTCCCAGTGTTTGGAAGCCGTCGGGGTCTGGATGGGGGACAACAGACTCAAACTCAACCCCTCCAAGACCGAGTGGCTGTGGCTACCGGCACCTCGGTTCAGCCAGCTGATTCCATCACTGGCCATAGGGGGCGAACAATTGCCCCCTGTGGAACGGGCGCGCAATTTGGGCGTCCTCCTAGATGCCCGGCTGTCAATGGATGATCATGTGGCAGCCGTGGCAAGTGGGGCATTCCACCAGGTTCGCCTGGTGCGCCAATTGCGCCCCCTTCTGGACCGGGATGCCCTACGCACGGTCACTCATGCACTGGTGACGTCTCGCCTGGACTACTGTAACGCTCTCTACATGGGGCTTCCCTTGGGACGCGCCCGAAGACTGCAGCTAGTCCAGAACGCAGCCGCGCTGGTAGTCATGGGGAGTACTAGGTACTCCCACATAACACCTCTCCTGCGCGAGCTGCACTGGCTGCCTGTAGTCTTTCGGGTGCGTTTCAAGGTTCTGATTACCATCTTTAAAGCGCTCCATGGCATAGGGCCTAGCTACCTGAGGGATCGCATCCTCCCACACACATCCCTGCGGCCAATTCGCTCTCACAGGGAGGGGTTTCTCCTGGTGCCGTCCACTAGGCAATGCCAACGGGCGACACTGAGGAGTAGGGCCTTCTCTGTGATGGGCCCAACCCTCTGGAATGACCTCCCCCCCGACATTAGAACCACTACTGACCTCCGCTCCTTCCGACAGAAATTGAAGACACACCTGTTCCGACTGGCTGGTCTGGCATAATTTATAACGTCTACCTCCTGGCATACACATTTTTTACTGGTTTTTAGAGGGATTGTCTCTTTTAAATTTAATTTTATATGATATTGGGATTTTAAATTTTGTATATTCTGATTTATTTACTTAGCTGTACAGTTTTGCATATCTTTTTATCCTCCTCTCATATACGTATATATGTATCTATTTATTATAATTTTAATTTGTTGTATTTTGATACGGACTGTACACCGCCCCGAGTCCCTTTCGGGAGAGGGGGCGGTCTATAAGCGCTAAGAAATAAATAAATAAATAAAATAAATTTCTACCCTTACTTACACTTTTGTCCTTATGCAACATCCGTATACTGTTCCTACTTTGCCTTTGGTTCTTTACGTCGGTCACTCATTTTCAGTAACTCGTGAATTCCATCAGGTCATGATTTTCTAGATTTTTTTCCATTTCCCCTTGACCTTCACATTGTTTGTTTTGCAACTGTATCCTCGTTCATTCTACATGACCTACCCTTCTTGTACTTTGTTCATGCTGATCACTTACTTTTGTACTCAGTTCACATTCTCTTTATCTTTCATCATAAATGTTCAATCATGCTTTCAGATTTAAATTAATTCATTTGCCATGTACTTGTGCAAGCAGATTTATCTACATATCTAGACTATGCATTTAAAATGGGTACTGATAGGCACATACCTGTCAAACCGAAGCATTCTCATTTATCCTAAATGTTCCACTCACCTTTTCTTTGCTCTCTTGTCTTATCAATTCATGTCATCTAGTAGATTTTTTGTTGTTGACTGTATTAATTTGGAATATTATAGTATTTTCCCCGAAATAACTCATAAAGGATTTTTCAATTATCACTATTCACTAGAGCATACTATCCAACTATCACTAATGTTCATACATTCATATGCATTCACAACAATCTAGATGACAGAAATTAATACTTTCTGACCTTTACTTGAATCTGTTTCATTCTATGTAACATTTCTTTTCTGCATGCATTCGTCAATACCACTCCACAAGATCAAAACATTTTCATTTTAATATGATACATCCTTATTCATTTTCCTTAGCTCTACAGATGTACATCATAACTACTTTACTTCCTGTTATTCCATTTCTTAGTTCTTCAGTCTTCCATACATCCCCCTCTTTGAGGGGGATGGATAGTTCAAAAATGTGAAATATGTATAAAAATAATAAAAAATACAATATAGTTGTGAATTGATCCATATTTATAGATTAGATTACCAGTTTCAGTGTCAGCTCATTCAGCGTTCCCTGCCAATTGCCAATATGCCACAAATGCAACTGAATGCAATTTTGCCACAATCCTGCTCACATTACTCTATGCAAGCTGGAATTTGTAATCTGGAGACTGCTTTGCAAATCAGTTTACAGTTAATTGCATTCTATCAACTGGAAGAGGAATATGCAATTGACTTGCTCACACTCAACACACTCAGCACACAAACACACAAACACACATATATGTTGTATTTGTGCTGATAAATAAATAAAGGGAGACTAGTATAGATCTATTTCAAGCTATTTAGCTCTCATCAGCTAGCCATACCCTTACTGGGATTTGAAATAGATCTATACTAGTCTCCCTTTATTTATTTATCAGCACAAATACAACATATGTGTGTGTGTGTGCTGAGTGTGTGCTGAGTGTGTTGAGTGTGAGCAAGTCAAGCAACATTAAAAATAAAAATATGATTTTCTGCCTGGATGGTCTTCTGTAATGAGCCGAAGGACAGAAAGGGGGAGTACTGACCTTCCTCCCATATTTGGGTATACCAGGGGTTGTAACACACACATGTGTGTGTACATGTGTGTATATATATACCAGGGGTTGTAACACAAATACATACATACATACATACATACATACATACGTGTGTGTGTGTGTGTGTATGTATGTATGTATGCATGCGTATGTATGTGTGTGTATGTACATGTGTATATATATATGTATGCATGTATGTATATGTATGTATGTATGTGTATGTGTATGTGTATGTGTATATGTATATGTATATGTATATGTATATGTATATGTATATGTATATGTATATGTATATGTATATGTATATGTATATGTATATGTATATGTATATGTATATATGCTGGTCTTGTTGTATATGTATATGTATATGTATATGTATATGTATATGTATATATGCTGGTCTTGTTGTATTCAGGTCTTTTCCCATGTAAGATTGAGATTGTCTTGCCAACGTTTCAGCGAGGTCTCACTCGCCATCTTCAGGCTGGGTTTTGGGCTTAAAGTGTGATCGGAGCTGCTGTCTTTCTATAAATCTTGGTGTGTGTGTGTGGAGTGCTGGCTTTGTTTCAGTAAGTGGAATGATTGGTTGTGTGGTTGTATCATATGTGTGTGTGTATATATATATATATATATGTGTGTGTGTGTGTTGTATTTGTGCTGATAAATAAATAAAGGGAGACTAGTATAGATCTATACTAGTCTCCCTTTATTTATTTATCAGCACAAATACAACACAAACATAGCAAAGGCAACATTAAAAATAAAAATATAGTTTTCTGCCTGGATGGTCTTCAGTAATGAGCCGAAGGACAGAAGGGGGGAGTAGTGAACTTCCTCCCATATTTGGGCATACCAGGGGTTCTAACACAAATACACACACAAACACACACGTATGTATGTATGTATGTATGTATGTATGTATGTATGTATGTATGTATGTATCATATATATATATGCAGGTCTTGTATCATATATATATGCAGGTCTTGGTGTATTTGGGTCTTTTCCCATGTAAGATTGAGAGTATCTTGGTGGTGTTTCGACGAGGTCCCACTTGCCATTTTCAGGCTGGTGCCTTTGGCTTCGTGCTTGTGCAAGCAAAGCCTGATCGGAGCTGCTGTCTTTCTATTAATATTGGTGGGGGTGTGTGGAGTGCTGGCTTTTTTGCTGTAAGCAGATTGGTTGGCTGTGTTGTTACATCTTGATTAGTTGATGGAGTTGGTGTATGCAGATTAGTCGGCTGTTTCATAACATCCTGTGTGGCTGAGGTACTAGCTGTGTGCCCATTAGTCTTTTGTGTTGTATTTTCCTGGGTAATAGGCTGTGTGATGACATCCTGAGCTCTAGTTTAGTGATATCCTGAGTCCTGTGCTGCAACATCCTGAGAGTTTGGCTGCATTGTAACATCCTGAGCCTTTGCATTGTAACCTCCTGAGTTCTGTGATGTAATGTCCTGAGCAGATGGCTGTGATGTAGCATCCCAGGCTTTGGTTTGGCTCCGAGTTTGCGGTCTGGCCAAGTGTTCATGGCATGTGTCAGTTTGCTTTGTATGCGGGTGGTGAAGCAGTTGGTGATGCCGCCGTGGTTTGGCTTCTGGATGGTGGTTGCATTTCGTCTATGGGATGGGTCTATATATTTATAGAAAGACGGCAGCTCCGATCACGCTTTGCTCACACAAGCACAAGGCAGAAGGCACCAACCTGAAGATGGCGAGTGGGACCTTGTCAAAACATCGCCAAGATACTCTCAATCTTACATGGGAAAAGACCCGAATACGCCAAGACCTGCATACCTGTACCTGTGAAAATCTACAAAAACATGTGTGCGTGTGTGTGTGTATAATATATATAATTTGTGTTTATGTATGTGTATGTGTGTATATGTGTATGTATGTATGTATATATCATATCTGAAATCATAATACTACAGAATTTTAAATGAATTTTATATAAAAAAAGAAGGCAGCTTTCCAAAAAAATGAGCCATTCTAGAATATTACCGTGTTTCCCCAAAAATAAGACAGGGTCTTATTTTTTTATGACCCCTGAAATAAGCACTTGGTTTTATTTTTGGGGAAGTCTTATTATTTTTGAGGTGCAGGAGGCGGCAAGCATGGTCACCTCATGGCTGCTGATGTGTTGCAATATTTTCAGGGAGGGCTTATTTTGGGGGGAGGGCTTATTTTAGCGCATGCGCTCAAAACCCCAATTGTGCTTATTATCCCAGGAGATCTTATTTTCGGGGAAACAGGGTACTCACCTTTATAATTGTATAAATTGCTTCTTCTTAACTAATAATATAGCAAATATTATAATCAGAATACTAATTAGGAAAACTTAAGGAAAAAGATACCACACTCATAAGACTATATTATTTTAAAAGATATTGAGGGAATTGTGTTCTTGAAAGCTGTCTCACTTTACAACTCCCTACTGTTGAAATACTTCCACGTGGTTTTCAGCTGTTGTTAATATCTGTTTAAATATAAAGGCATCAAGAAAGATTCAAAACATTGGTCCAGTACTCTCGGCTGCAGTAAATCCTGGATCATCTGCTCCTGAATCAGAAGAAGTCCTGAAAAAATATTTAGAGCTGGCGAATCAAACCAAGGTCAGGTCTGATGCATTTATTTTAATGTCATTGTTTTAAATGATGAAATCATATGTTCATACTGTGGGACTTTCTTACAATTTTTCAAAAGCTGTTATTTCAGTACTACCACTGCGCTTTTATTTAGGTTGATTTTAAACTTATTACACCATAAAATAATAATAAGCACACTTTGCTTTAAAAAAAAACATTTTAATGCATTTCTCTAAATTTTGCTATATATTATATGTGTATACATATAAAACTAAAGAAAATCCTACTATTCAGCATGGAATTTTTTTCTCTGCATAAAATCAGCAAGCGTCAAGGATGTTTGCAGAAGGAGATGGAGGGAGTCAAGGCCATAGCCACATGATTGAAGTTCTCCCCATTTTTAGGTATGTTACACATGCAATAAATGGATGAGAAATAAGGCTTCAATTATATGCTCATGGCCATCGTCTTGATTTCTTTTTTTTTTTTTTTACTCCTGCCTTCGTCTCCATGGACACTTCTGGAAACAGTCCTTCATAGAGCCTTCATATACTAATTATCACTCTTGGTCCTGTACCCCCAAATGATACTAAAAGATCTTCCAACCTTTTTATAGGATCATAAAAGGGCTTTGTGGGCTTTTCAAACTGTTGGCCAGTGCTCAATAAATAGCTTATCAGAAGGTCACAATTTCTATTCTTTTTTTTTAATTGATCAATCTTGCATGGCAAAGTTGGAGCAAGATAAAAAAATCATGCCAGACTTTGCTCCTCACTTTTTCTGGTGCAACCAGCTTTGCTCTCACTTCCTTTGTGTGAACCCATGGCAGGCAGTTGCACATTTTCTGAATCCCCATGATCCATAAATTAGCAGTTAATTATTAAAGATAAGCATTATTTTTGCATAACTCTTGCCACAACTGAATCATTGAGTTGAATTCATCAGCTGAAGCCTGAGAATTCTTTTGAGGGGAGGAAAAGATAATTTTGGCTTCAGTGTGGAAACCATAGCGGGATATACCGACAAACCTTCAATAATATAATGTAATACTCATATGTATTTGATAACTAATAAATGAGGAAGTTGTTTAATTTTCAAAATGTTAATGAACTTATTTTTCTCTGTTATACATTGCAGGAGATGGCCAATGAAGTAGAATTGGCTGTAAGGATTTGTAAGGAAATGGGAGAATTAGAAACCACTGAAATAGCAGTTTTTTCAAACAAAACTAAGCTTTTAAATGAAGAACTGGCAACATTGAACAGAAATCTTTCCTTAAAACTCAAAATCCTGAAGCCATATGTAGCCTTCTTAAAGTCTTCAGATGAGGTACTTAAACATATTTTGTGTGTGTGTGTGGGGGGAAATATGATTGGAAAGATACCTACCGTACATTTGTTGACATCTTTAAATATAATGGAATAATGTTCAGAATAATGTTGCACCCTTCCCCGCTTGGTATTGATATGTATCAAATTTGATAGCAAAGACTGAGTGAGAAAACTGTAGATACTTCCATGTTACTTTGACATAAAGAAATGACTTGCAATCTGCTGGCTGAAGCAGTGAATTGATCATTATTTTTTGTGGTGGCCGTTGCAGTGCTCACTGGCATGGGAGAAAGTGGTCTCCTACAAAGCTTGTGGAAGCCCATTCATGGATAAAAAATATACGTTGGAAGAATGTTGTAGCATATTTTAGTTCCTCTTCATTAGATAGAATTAGATTAAATATTGAATTAAAGATAAAGGGCAATTTAAAATAAAGGTGAAATTGCTCAAGTGATGTAGCACAGGGGTCCCCAACCCCTGATCTGCTGGCATTTGGAACCAGGCTATGGAAGTGGTGCGTGAGTGTGTGCATGAAGCTTCATTTGCGAAAGCAGTGCGCGCATCCATGGAAAACCATCCCGTCTCTCCCCCACTGCCACTGCTGTCCCTTCCACTGGTCTACTGAGACAGAAAGCTTGGAGGCCACTGATCAAGCATATAACTTCCTCCTAATTCCCTTCTCAGAAAGGGCAACACTATATAAGAGCATTCAGTGTCAAACTATGGTCCCAAATAATTATCTCATAATTATTTGGAAACATCATCCAGCGCATTACTCACTTAGCAAAAGTCCCGAAAGTGTGCCTTTGCTAATACCTCCTTACAGGAAAGGAACTTGTGACTTTTTAGATGTTGCTGGATTTCTGTGCTTATTACAACCAGACAGTACGGACAATTGTTAGGATGCTGAAAGTGATAAAACTACAGCAGACGATTGCAGGTTTTCATTCCCTGCTTTTACAGTGCCAGAGCAAACGGTGAAGTGCTCGTATTTATCAAGAGTAAGAGACCATCTAAAACCTCTTAAAGAAACAGAATAAATTTAGTAAGGTATCCTTTCAGGTTTTCTAATTTTATTTGCAATATATTTTAAAAAAACATTTTTTTTAAAAAAATTACTAAGTTCTTGCCTTAGCTTTTTTGAAGTCTTATTTACTGCAGGGAAGAACTTCAAGGATTCTGTAGGTGCACTTCAATAGCCTAGAGAATGTCCATCATAAATGTTCAGAAGAGAATAGCCGGGTTGATTCATGTCTATCCCTTTAGGTTGGAAATGATGCCCAGAAGCTGAAAGAATTCTATATAAGCGAGCCCGCAGAAGACATTGAAGCTAAACATGAGGCCTTGCTGCAATCAGCTGATGCCCAGTGGCATTTGGTTTTGAAGAAGATTCTTTCCACTCAAGATATGGGTCAAGACTTTTTAAATTTAGTAAAGATGGTGAGGCAATTTCTGATGATTTATAGATAGCAAAGTTTATTCCCCCACATTCTTTCTGAACTAATCCTGTATGTTTGGGAAAAGCCACAGTGAGTTTAATTAGATATACCTTCTAAGGAAAAGCTAAGCAAGTCATTTAGGGTATATATAGAAATACATACCAACTCCATCTAGAGTGCGATCATGATATACATAGTTCCATGAGTCAAATCTTCTCTCAAGCATCCGGTTTAACATTTGGATGGACACCAATGGAAGGTTTGGACTTTTTTTCTTTTATTCCCAAATAATGTGCTGATTTTAAGAACCAAAGGACCGGAGAGGAAGTGTTAAAGCCTCATTATTTCTGCATGGTGGTTTTTAAAAATGATGTAATTCCTTTTCAGTAAAGAGAAAAAGGGAATCAGATGCATGATGCATATTATGTACATTTAGTCAGTGCTGGGATTCAATTTTTTTACTACCGGTTCTGGGTGTGGCTTGGTGGGTTCATATGACTGAGCGGGCGTGGCCAACCTGGCATAACTTGTGGCAAGATGAGGCGGCACCTTGTTGTGAGTGACATCAAATTGACCACGCCCACTCAGCTGCATGGCCCAACCAAGCTATGTCTCCAGAACCGGCAGGAAAGGCAGCTCCTGCGGCCTGCCCTTTATGGTCCCCCCTCCCCCCGCGTCCAAGTACCTTAAAAGGAACACCACAGTCCAGCTGCCTTCAGAGCAATTCCGCTGCGACGCCATCCCTCTGGTGAAGCACTTCTAGGAAAATGTATAGAATTGCATGTGGTGGGGCTGAGAGAAATCTTGATGCCATCATAAAGATGCCAAAAATAGTTTGCTTTCTGTCCCTGTCAGAAATTTTTTTTACAAATTCTGTCTGGAACAGGTGAATAACAATCTAATAACGAATGTGGAAAATGTTGTTCAAGTAACGGAACATACTCTTGATATTTTGAACAAAGAAAAAGAAGAATTAACTGAGCTTTGGGCAAAATGGAAACTTAGCATGAATCAAGTGCAATCGATCAAGCAACAATGTGGAAAGTTTAATGAGCAATTTAAAAGTGTAAGTGAAATCTACATAATATTTATCCCTAACTCTGTTTGGTAAAATGGAATTGCCACTTGTTTTAATTTTGTTTTGGGCAGATCATAACACCACGTCTTAAGAAATTGGTACTTCTGCACTATATTCAAGAGATTTGAAAGCATAATAGCTGAACCGTCTAGACATTTTTGCTAACAGTAGTGCATTTTTCAAAATGAAGAATTTCCTCTAGCAATTTTACGGAAACATGAAATGCCAGCACGAAATCCTTCCTGGAGTGTACATGCAAAGAAAACATGTAGTGTGATAATCAAAGTACAAAGAATGTCCCAAACGCCAAGAGGTGATCACAAGGGGTCAAAGAGTCAACCACATAATCAAAGCTCTGCTCTTTGTTATGTCCATCAGAATGCATTTTGATAGCACAGTTCAGACACCCTTGCATCAGGGGTGGGTTGCTGCCAGTTTTACTACCGGTTCGCAACCCATGTGCAATGCGCATGCGCAGAACAATTTACAGTGAACGGTGCACGTACAGTCACTTAAATTCAAAATGACGGCAGCCCAGCAGCAGCGAGGGAACCAGTTTGGGAGCATGGCAGGTCTGTATCACTGCCGGTTCTGCTACCCAGGCCTGAATTCCACTATTGGTTCGGCTGAACTGGGCCGAACTGGGAGCAACCCACCTCTGCCTTGCATATATCTTTATATCAAAAAATAAAAGGCCTTGTTGGTGGCATCTAATACTCAATCATTTCTCCTATAATTTCTAAATTTCTCTGGAATTTTGCAACAAAGTTTGATTCCTTACATTTTATTTGTTGGTGTATTTAAGATAGCTTTGCAAACGAGTTCTCTTGAGTTAACAAATCTTATTCTAGCCTAAGTTTTTGTAAGATAGTTCAATAAAAGGGTTTTTAAAATGTCGGGAAATACAGTATTGTCAGATGAAAAGTAGATTCAGGAGCTGAGAAAGATTAAAACAGCATCTTTTTCTCCTTTAGCTCTTGATGCTAATTTCAGTTCCATTTTGGATTTGGCTAGTAGCATTTAGCTGAAACCTTGTGTTTAAAGAAGATATGAATTATTTATTGACAGTAATTCATATCTTATGGTCCACTCTAGTCCTCAAAAATACAATATAAAGGATATATGAATAGGCATTAATCTAACATACTTTATAGCATTTTTACTATACAATATGCAAGCTTAACATTCCTTTTTTTCCCCTTCAAACTGGTCTCTTCTTATTTAAAAAAACAAATTCTGAAATATGCATTTACAAATTGTTTTCTGGTGCATTACAGACAACACAACGCTTAGTCATTCTTCAAGAGGGACTCAGATCTACTCTGGCACTTGATCTTGGAAGTAATCTTTCGGTACTTATGGAATTACAAAATAAGTTTAATGAAATGAAGCCACAGTTTCAGGTAAGAACGTCAGCTGAGAGTGTTGAAAAACTGTGTTCTATTTGTTTCTGTAGATAGTGAGAAATATGCCTTTTACATCTTTATAAACCCTAAGGCCGTGATGGTGGACCTATGGCACATGTGCCAGAAGTGGCACACAGTGCCCTCTCTGTTGGCACACGAGCCATTGCCCCAGTTCAGCACATGCACAGGTGCCTCGCGCCGGTCAGCTGGTCTTTGGGTCTCTGCTGCACATGCAGGGGGTGTCGTGCATTGCATTTTGGAGGTTTGGGCATGGGCACACTTGCACACGCGTGCATGCTTTGGACACTCTGACTGAAAAAGGTTAGCCATCATTGTCCTAAGGTAATTCAAACATGCCACGCTGAACGAAAAGACATATATTTGAAACCATATTTGGCAGGATGTGCAGCAAAATTTAGGAAGACATTCAGACTGAAATTAGTGCGTTCACTTTTTTCAGAACAAGGGGAAAGTAACAGTTCAAACAAAATGAACAGAGATTTGCTTGGCTTAAATGTAAATGTGCTTTCCTTTGAGGTTTTAATATTTTTATTGTACCTAATTCATTAGCAACTCAATGCTGAGGTGGAATACACATTAAAATTATCAGAGCAGCTGGGCTTGAAAGGAGCTCCTGACGTGGAAAAATCTGAGAAAATAAGTGAGCTCATTCATCTCCATAAGGAGATAAAGGAAATGATGGCAAAATACGATGAAGTTTTCAACAAGACAGTCAAATTCCACAAAGTCAGAGAGGAGGTAAGTGTGGTTGTCTTTATGTTCATGAACCCCTTGATTTCACTGTCCCATTCATCCAGTAGTGGGATTCCGCCAGTTTGCACCTATTTGGGAGAACCGGTTGTTGGAAGAAATCTCATTTTTGTTTTTTTCCACTTTACAGGGCTAATCTTATAAGGAAGGCAGGAAGGAAACATTCTGGGGTTGTTTCTAGCCTAATCTTTATTGCCCTGCTTACAGAAACTGCCTCTCCAGTTAACCCTTTTTACATTGTAACATTAAGGCGACGTGCCCTTTGACGTGACATTGAGTTGGCCATGCCTACCCAGTCACATGACCACCGAGCCCTGCCTGGTCATTAGAGCAGAGAACTGGTTGTTAAATTATTTGAATCCCACCACTGCATTCATCCAGGTGTTTTTTCCTTTTACTGGGCTCTAAATACCATTTTAAAAGAAGCAGTTGTTAGGCAATAACTATGCTAAAGTCTTCGGGTGGCCAAATTCTGGATTTAGAGTCAAAATTGTTTTGAACAACCTGAATGTTCTGTGAAAGTAAAATTAAAAGATGCAAGGCTAGACGTTAATGAAATATATCTATAATTTTCCCAGCTTGAAGGTCTCATAAGATCGGGAGGACTGGAGATCCTACAAATGAAAGATGTGCCAAGTGACACTTCCCATGCTAAGATCCATCTGACTAATGCTCAGGAGAAGCATGTACATATCAGGCACCTGTATAAACTGGCACTTTCGCTTGGAATGGATATACTCTCAACCGTAAAACATCCTGTAAGTAAATACTAGAGCAAGTCTAGAATGGGGAAAATCAGCATTTTCACTTGGAGGAGATATACTCTCCACAGTAATACATGCTGTAAGTAAATATCAGAGCAAATCCAAAATGGGGGAAAGGGAGCAATTATCCAGGACAAGCTACTTTCTTTCTTACATCAGTCGTGGACTATGAATTTACAACAGTGCCAGAAGTACAACTGAACCTTTTGCCATCACAATTTTTTCCCACATTGTGGGAGTATATTGAGTGACTACTAGTATTATTGTCTTCTTTATGTATCACTTAACTGTATGTAACTTTAATTGACACAAATGATAACTGACTATAGTGAATACTGTTAATTAGAACTCAGCTTAGTGAAGAAGAAGTTAGTATTGATAAAGGGGTTCACAGATTGAGGTGATACCTATCAGTCTTTTATTAGTTCTGGGTAGATTTGTATCCCCCCCCCCTCCTTAAGCAGAGTGTACATAGTTTTGAGTAAAGGTTAAAGACAAAGCTTTCTTTTGTAATGTGAAGTATCTTTGATTAGTTTTAGCTTAGTCCATCAATTGCAACCTCTTTTAGGGCAATTCCACACTACAACTTAAAGGGCTTGTCTCTCCTGATATTCTAAGCCAACTTCAGAAATCCTGGTCTGAATTGCAATGGGTTGTCAGTATACAATCCAGATTGAGATTGGTCTGAAACCAGCCTTGACTACAGTCATTGCTAGACCCGATTGATGGTTCCCACCATCTCTTGCAGGAAAGGCAAACCTTACTGCCTGGCTCCAATATGGACCAGTGAATGTCATTTCCTGTTAGGGCTGTTCCTTTCTCACTAGTCACCATGACTTTGCTTTCCCAAACGTTTGCCAATATGTGCACCTTCATTCTCCCTTTCCACATTATCTCCTTTGACATCAATACAGACCCTTTACTCCCCCCCCTTTTTCCCTCCTTATAAGAACAATAAAATTATTGCTACAATAATGAAAGCAGTAGGAAAAAATTATCATTATTCTTTGATGTTGTTCTGATATTCCTCTGTAGATCCATGGAAGGATTGATAGTTCAGCTTCATAGAAATAAAGTAGTAACTTACCTAGTATACTACTTAAGGGTGTTGAAATAAATTAAGGTAAGGGAAACGCTGTAGTACTATGGGCAGTGCTGATTGAGAAACATTGTATCAAAATATCTCATGGACTTCCTACTTTGCCCCATCTATTCTCGTCCACTCCTTAAAACTTTTGATCAAATATCTTCATTCTGACAATGGAGGTAGATTCTTTCACAATAGGAACATAGTGTTTGCCATTGTTCTCACCAGAGATATTCTGACACAAAGCAACTCATTCTTCCCAACTTTATATAATTAATTGGATTTATTTGCTTTTTGAGCTTGACTGGTGACTGCTTATGTTGTATTTTATTGATCTGCTGTTGGCTTATTTTATGTTTTCCTTCTGATTATTGCTGCTTCTGCATTGATTGTTCTTCCAATTTTGGGGAGATTGTCCCCCAAAAGTAGTTTCTTACCCTGTAAAAGATGAATAGATAAAATAAATCTACTTGATTGAAAAGAGTTTCAGAGTCATTTATCTGAATGCGCCTTAACCACTAATTCAGCTCTGTTCATCTGCATTACAAGAAACAGCACATTCTGTGAAATAAGTAGATTTTTTCTATGGTTTAACCCAAGCTTTATATCTTGCATATACTAAGTTGACAGGTATAGAACTCAAATTTATATTTCCATATCTTGGAAATATTAAGACTTAGAATTAGAGTACCATGCTCTTGAAAAACAATACTTTTCACCACACAATATTTTTCATTATTACTGTCACTGTTTATAGACAATGGCTTGTTGTTTCTGCATAATTTATATATTTCGTTTCAGAATTCCTTTAATGTTTCTGTAAAGAACTTACAGCAACAACTGGATACCATGGAGTCTGACAGCATTAAGTGGGACTCCAAAGCTGAAAAGTATGAGGAAGAGCTAACGTATGTCCTCCATTTCTGCATGACAAGGGACGAGATACATGAGGTGTGGTGAAAAGAAATCATTAAATAACTGCAACTGTTGCGTCCTTTGTCTTCTTGTTTTACTCTTCACTAATGTCATTGCATTCCATTTTGTTTAAGCTTTTTTAAGGAAACACTAATTCACAAACCGTTGTAGAGATATTGGTGCCTCTCTAATTAAAGCCTTTGCTAGCGACTGAATTACTGGAGATTGAAAAGCAGAACGCACAGCTTCACTTGAGTCAATCTCAGTATGTAAAATAGATTAGCTATAGACTGTAGATTGGATTGCTACAGTTGTTTTTCTTCACTCGTGTTTAAAATGTCCTCTGCGTCTAATAAAGCACAACGGTGCAAACTAAATGTGCCTTTTCAAAAACTGAATTCATCACAAGCAGGAGCAGTTTTTCCCTTCCTGTGACCTGAAGTCCGTGTGAGGTCTGGAATGCATGTCAGAGGAAGGAATGGAATTAGAATTCTTATTGTGCAAATTGACTGTTGCTAGTGCAGTTTTGTGCTCTACCAGTCAGGGTATTCTAAAATAAACATTTTCTTTAATCTGAAATTTATGTCTTTCATAGTAGCTATGTTCAGAAGCACTCAAAATCACGATCCACACCCCACCCATAAATTTGAAATAATACATTCTGGTGTCTTGTTCTTATTTGAGTCAGTGACAATAGGATTAAAATGATGATTGATGGGAACTCATCTGATATCCCTCAGCTCCTCTGTGCAACATAAATATAGCTATTACTTCCTGTCAAATAGAGTTTAATGCACAGATAGCTCCCCCAGCATATTTAAATGGCTTGTCATTTCTTAATATGGTGAATTCTTAATCTTAAGAATTATTGAAGGATTTTAAAATTATTAATATATGGTGGCTGAAACCCATAAAAGTGGTTTGGGCACTCTTGTTTTCTTTCCTATTAGAAAAATCCAATGGAGTATCATAAAATACTTCAAAATGTTCTCTTGATTTTAAAATGGTTTCTCGTGATTCATGGTGAGCTATTATCTAAGAAATACCTATGTAAAGTCACATTGATGTATGGAATTTGTTTCTGATTGTCTGGATATTCTATATACAGTCTTTGAAACGTGCTTGTGAATCACCATACGATGAGCAAAGCTCTTTACTTTTAGGAGAAAAGAAAATCAATCTTAAATCTATGCAGACGCATTTATGTATCTTCAAACTGTCTTAATTGTGTCCTCAACTGGCATCCTTGTTGATACGCTAGCGATTACGTCGTGTTGATCAGCTTTTTTGTACTTAGCCTGATGATTTGTACTCAGTAAGACAAAAAGCAAGGATTTTTATCATTCACTTTCCTGTTAATGCCACTTTCCTTGATGAACATGATTGCTTGGGAGTGCTCTGTGAGCTGGGCTCATTTGGAATGTATTGTTTTGATTAGCAAATGTCACCTTAGCACAAGTTCCCCCAGACTCCAAAAGAGTCTCCAACTAGTAACTTCACTCAATGTACAGTTTGAAAGCATTTTTGGTAATCACACTTACTTTTCATAGCTTTGATATTTAATCCTGTACAGTTCAGAAAAGCCAACAAACTTCTCGGGTAATTACTATAGAAAGAAATTTATTTATGGATTGCTGTTTAGCTCCAGTGAAGTGTACAATTAAAAATAAACTGACATTTGATGAGATTTAGATAGTGCTTTCCTATTGCATAAATAGCAAGTACAGCATGAAAAGCAGTGACATTATGTTGGCATGATAGTAATGTAATGCTTTTAAAGGCTAGAGGGCCCTATGCTAAGCGTAAACTAAATAGAAGTCCATTTAAGTTAGCTTAATATCATTTAAAATTATGTTTGGATAGTTTGCTGAAGGCAGTTCATCAACATTTATTTGATAATTATGTAATAGTATTCAATTGGATTGGATTATTTTGAAGACCCAGATTATTTTAGAAGCACAGAGCAAATCTGCTGATTAGCTCAGTTCAGTTTCATCTGTTTTCAAATGGAAAATATGTTTTAAATGGGGAAAATATGAAACACATTATCTTCAAAGTACTACTCAGATAAAACAAACCAATTTCCCCCTTCATTTTTGCCCAGTGAAAGCAATGGTTGACTAGGTCCTCCAAGGTCAACTTATTCTTCGGAGTAACACACTGTGTGGCAGATGAGGTAATTTATTACTTCCTTGTGAGTGAGTGGGCAGAGATTCATATTTGTAGGTGGCCCAGCATTTAAATGTTGGAGTGTATTGATTATACTAGATTTTAAAACTAATTTGTTGTCCAAAACACATCAACCAACCTAACTTTTAAATATGGTTCACATATCCAAAACAACCCTTAAATCTGTTTTTAAACTGAGTTGACAATGAGTAGTAAGGACTGAATGGATTTTTCCATTTTAAAAAGAATGAAACTGGACTGAAATGAATTTGACTTATTCTATGTTTTTAAAAGGAAGATAATAAAATAATCCAATTTTGGTGTAATGATGCCGTGTTTCCCCGAAAATATGACCTGTCCTGAAACTAAAGCCTTGCCATATTTTTCACGTGGGAAAAATATAAGCCCACCCCCCAAAATAACCCCCCTGGACAACCCCCCCTCCGGCCAGGCAGAGCACCGCTCACCAACATAGCGGTATCCTGAAGGCGCCAAGGGGGAGAAAGGCGCTCACATTGCTTTGCGCCTTCAGGATACCGCTAGGTTGGGGAGTGGCGTTCTGCTTGGCCGGAGGGGGGAGTTGCCGGATCTATCTATCTATCTATCTATCTATCTATCTATCTATCTATCTATCTATCATCTATCTATCTATCTATCTATCTATCTATCTATCTATCTATCTATCTATCTATCTATCTATCTATTTACCTACCTAACTACCTAACTACCTATCATCCAACCATAACATATGTATTTGTTTAGTAGTTTGTTCTATAGTACTCCTAATGTAAACCAATTTTGTCTAATCAGTATTAAGGCATAATGTAAGAAGTCCAATGCTGTGGATTGATATTTGTCACTGTTTTGCATTTAGAAGGAGAAAAGTAAGACATCCCTTTCTGAAACAATAAATTTCTATTTTATGCACTTTCTATCAAAACAGAAAAAAGAAATCTTTTTAAAATCTTTAAAATCTTTAATAAGTACACTGACAACCTGTTAAAAGGATTTTTTCCCCTTTGCTGATTTGTGGTTCTATATAAGGATTTCCTGTCCTCAACCAAAGAATCATGATTTCACATTTTAAATAGAAAAAAATATTTGCCAAATGGAAAATGAATTTCTGGCTGGTTCTGGTGTCTATAAGAGAAATTTGCATCTACAGTAGTTCAGCTGATGATAAATGGATTGTGGTTATTATATATTCTCACATAAATCGAGAACCTTACTTTAAAGTAAAATACATTTTACACTTGAAAATGAATGGCAATGCTCAAACAAGTCTCACATATGTACTCCCTGTAAAGAATCTTTATTCTGGAACAAAGTAGAAAGAACATACATCAAGCATTTATTAAGAATGCTTTTTCAGGCAATCAGTCAATTTTATCTACAATTATTACTTATATTCCCTAAAGTTAATGGAGAAACCCAATTGTTGCTGTCTTCCAAAAGTTAAATTGTTCATATACCCATTAAGCAGTTAATAAATCTGGAATTCTATTTTTTTTTACTATGATTATTATACTCATAATAACAACTGCAATATTTACAACAGAACTAAGACAGAAATATCAAATCTGGTACAATTTAAGTACTTCCTACCATTTCATATGATTTACATTTATAAGATCACAGATGGGAGCACAGTATATATAGTAAAACGATACAGGATATATAGGAAAAGGAAAGAAGAAATTACATAAAAATATAATGCTATAGCAAACCGCTCAAGAATATTTGAACAATGATCTTCTATGAGAAAATAAATTATTTGAATGTTGACAGAACAGACTTACGGTTGCCAGTTGGATATAAATTTGTAATTCCAATGTTGCAGAATAGTTATTAGAATATGAAGAGCCCCATATATGGGGAATGTAACAGAAGAACCTTTGCATCCAGTGAGTGCCAAACCAAAATCCAGAAATGTAACATCCAAGCCCGTTTTTCCCTCTCAGGCAGACAATGTTAAGCAAGGATATAGAAAGACTGCAGAGAACATACATATACGAGTTTGCATCTCTGTTATGGGGAGGTGAATTTGGAGCATCTGACAGCTGCTATTGTATTGCTGTCTGGTTCCCAAAATTCTCTCTGGCCTAAAATGGGGATTGAGTGAAAAGCATGCCTCAGTCCTGTCCTCTCGGCTCTTGCTTCAGGGCACATCTGCAATGTTGTCGGGTTTTTATTTTTTATTTTGTTCTTGTTAGCATGTTCTTTCTTCCTCTACCCTTTTATCTGGTGCACACACTATCCATATTCACCCTTAGTTTCTGATTTTTGTTTGCTAATACCCTCTATTAGCTGTAACCTTTTCACAAAGTGTTATGATGTCACTGCTGTTTGCTGTTTACGTAGCATAAATACTTACCTCCCCAATCATCACTAGCCCAGACTCTTTCTCAGTTCTGCCAGCAGCAAAAATAAATGTCAGCTTAGGAAAGCCTTAATAGATGCAAATCAATCTCATAACAGTGATAATAATTTAAAGATGTCCCTTTAAAATCCTAAAAAAAAAGTGACGTTCTATTTTGGCATATCTTGTAGAAAACTGGAAACCATGGATTTAGTTTTTTCCTTTAAATTCGGGGTTCTCAACCTGTGATCCGCAGTCCCCTGGAGGGCCTTGATGACATTACAGGGGGGTCCACAAAGGCTTGAAGAAATGTTGTGATTTAAATTTTGAGTTAAGTCTTAGGGTTCTGTGCAGGGGTGAAATTCAGCAGGTTCTGGAGAACCAGTAGCTGAAATTTTGAGTAGTTCGGAGAACCGGCAAATACCATCTCTGGCTGGCCCCAGAGCGGGGTGGGAATGGGGATTTTGCAATATCCTTCCCCCAGGAGTGGGGTGGGAATGGAAGTTTTTGCAGTATCCTTCCCCTGCCATGCCCACCAAGCCACAGAACTGGTAGTAAAAAAATTGAATTTCACTATTGGTTCCGTGGCCACAAAAGATATTTAAAGAGGGTAAAGAAAAGGTTGAGAACTCTTGCTTTATTTTTTTCCTTTTATAGTTTTCTTGGTTTATAATATAACATACAAAAAGGATACAAAAGCAAATAGGAAAATTAGGGAAGGAAAAGGGGAAGTGAATAGTGGGGGAAAGAAAGAAAAAAAGGGGGAAAAGGCATTGATTTCCGACTCCTTTGGTGCAGTTGACTCATTAAGATCTATGCTCAACTTTTTACTTTTTCATAATAATAGAAATGAGAATCCTTGCTTTAAACCAATGAAATACAACTCTGTAATACATTGTTTTTGAGACGATATAGAGCAGCAACGGCCAATGTTCAAAAAGCAATTAATTTCATTCCAAATACCCTCGTATGAAACTCATATTGGTATTACGCTGGACAGCCTGCAGCTTAATCGCACAGGTTACTAAATGACAACTAACCCCTTGTTACAGTTCAGAAACTAGAGTTGAAATTGAATGGCTTAAAAAAAAAAAAGCCAGAGTGCGGGGACATGTTTATATTTTAAGGCTCTCTTTAAGACGGAAGGAGAATGATCTAGTGAAGATACATTCCATAGGCTGTTTGCAGATGGGGTGTAAATCTTATGGAGTGATTTGATCCATCTCTGGTAATCACTGGATGCTTATTGTGCTTAGTTCTTCCTTGTTCCTATGGCAGACATGAAGTTTTGTACAAATAGAGAATTTGTGTTTCCAAACAATGAGTCATGGCAAAAAGCAGATGTGAAATTCTTGACGAATTTATTTTATTCTCCTTCTGTACACTGAGAGCTTATGCACCAAAGACAAATTCCTTGTGTGTCCAATCACACTTGGCCAAAAAACTATTCTATTCTATTCTATTCTATTCTATTCTATTCTATTCTATTCTATTCTATTCTATTCTATTCTATTCTATTCTATTGAACTGGATTTGTCTTACCAACAATGCTTAACTTCCCCAATGTCTCTTCCATGTAGCAGAGGATGGCAGGACTCTGTGAAGAGATCCTAACAGAGAACTGTTATGTGGGAGAGTATGCCAATATGGTGGGTAGGTGAGAAAGTCACAGTTTTCTGTTTGGGGAGAAAAAGGGATGGCATTTATGTTTCGGAGCAAAATAGACGTGGCAAGAGACACTTCTTGCTGGAAATAGATGAGCTCCAATTGGCTAAAACATCTCTGTAGTCATATCTTGGCTTTTAGTCCCATGTGGGCAGCCTCACAGAAAACTAAAATATCTATTACCACTCAGGCAAAGTTTCAGAACAGCTAAAGCAATGCTTCATTTAAATTGTATTGCCAGCAACTGGAGTGATGGTAAGGCTGACCAATTAGAAAATACCTCTGTCCAAACTATTGTTCTGATGGCATTCAAGGAGAATTGTAGGCCGCTTTCATAGCAGAACCCTCTGGCAAATATAACAACTTCACAAGGGAAACTTCATTGCATCCATACTACCAGCAGGTGTATGGAGAAATCACATACACGTACTGTACAATTTTCATTTTTAAATGTCTCTTTATGAATTTTACACACACTCCCCTTTATCAAGCAGTGTGTGTGTAATTTGACCAAAAACAATCATACAGTCCCAAAGGACAGTTTTCATAAGAGTGTCAATTTGCATTATATATTTCCATATGATTTATCTCAGTATTTTTATCACAGTAATTAACTTGCAAATATTGCATCACATTTAACGATTTAGGATTTACATAATATACCTACAGTACACACATGGGTGATTGCCACACATTACAAAATACCAGAAATCCATGCAATAAGTGGTTTAGAATTCAGTCTTAACCACGGACTTACGCTGCATTTATCTCTGCAAAGGTATGTCTGTGTGTATCTATTACTGTCAAAATCGTGTTTTTAAATGAAGTTATTTATTTTTTTCTTCAGCTCAGAGAATCCTTTAAAGATCTCAGAAAGAAATTCAACAATATGAAATTCAACTACAGCAAGAAAACGGAAAAAGCACGAAATCTGAAGACTCTAAGAATTCAAATTCAGCAAATTGATGCTTTTTCTGAAAAATATCAGGTAATATTTATAGCAGTTAAGGCACAGAATGCATGCACGGGGTTTATTCTGAATGCACACAGATGTCTGGAGCAATCTATCAAACGTTTCTTCCATTTGCAGCTGATGTAATAGAACACCAAAGGTCACATCATTTTCTTTTAATAATTGACTTAGGATATGTTGTGCTTGTGCGTTTTAAAGCTAGAAACCAACTCTACTTTCTCAGTCTGCTTTTCTTTTTCATAATACGGCATCATTATTGTAATTTCTAAATAAACATAAACATATTTTCACATGAACAAACATTAAAATGCCTGCAAAAAATCTACCAAACACATGTAAGATCTCACCTGCCAAAATGATTGAGGATGCAATGCAACAATGCCTGGACTTTGTCTTCGCTCAGTATTATAAAAAATGGGATTCCATAGACTGTTACAAACTGCACACTGAAATGGTGCAGTTTGTTTTATTTTCCTTTGCTCTCCAGAAATCTTGCTAATCTTGCTAATATTGCACAGCATAAACATGGATCTTAAGCGTGAATATTTAATAACATGGATCTTAAATTGTTCTTATGCTCTTTGGAACAGGTACTGAGAAACAAGTTAGATACTCTAAAGAAGAAAGTTTTAGAGTCTCTATCAACTCAACCAAGTGAGAAAGCCGAATTTATTTCTGTGTCAGTCAATGAATTAGAGAAACAGCTGACTGGATTTGGGAAGATTATGGAAGATTACAAGAAAAATTTGGAACTGATGGAACATTTGCAAGAAATGATGGAAGAGGTATAACAAAAAAAAAAGTCAAACGTCCTTTAGCTAGGATAAGATGCCAGTTCTGAGATTTAGGAAACAAATGTGGATTCAATATGTCTGTCATCTGTCAGCTCATGGATTTAATTTGCAAAAAGATGCTTAAATGAATATAGTTATGCATTGTTTAAAGACTAGTTTCTTCTTACTTTACTTAAATATGCAGACTAGCCTGTTTACTATATATGTTTTCCTGAACTAGTTTATAATAGTAAAGTAATTGCAGGCAAAGAAAAAAGAAATCTACAAGTTCCCATTCCATCTTCCTTTACTTAAAATGTATATTTGGGCACAAAAATGCTATTAGAATGCAAATGAGGAAGAATATCAGAATGTATTTCTTACTGAATAATATAGGTATTGAAGACTGCCACATACAGTACATAGAGTAGTTGGTTGTGCAACTTGGTAACCCCATCCCAGTGAACTGATAGTTGGATTATCAAAGCATTTGGCATTCAGGTATTGCTGAGAAATGCCAGTTAGCTCTGCAACATAGTTACAATAGGCTTGTGGACAAAAGGTACATCTGGTATGTATTACTAAAACCTGACTGAGTAGTGCTGCCATATTAGAAATCTACCCAGGTACATTTCAGCCTCCTGGACTGGGTAACACTTTTACCATGAAAGTTTATCAGTGACCAGAGTCAGTGTCATCACAGGTGTAGGATTTGAATGCCTACATATTAGTTTGAGGCATAAGAGTGCTGTTGGGTTTAATTGGACCAGGAGTTCAGGACTTCTATGGCAACTATGGGCTTGTCTCAAGAACTTTTGGACTTGACGGATATAGGTGGATATGTGTTAGACTTTGCTATTACTTTGCTACTACTTGAAACAGTTGTTATATGATCTGGATATGGAAAGTATGACCATCATCCTTTTCTCATGGTCAAATCCAGAGGTGGTATTCTGCTGGTTCGCACCGGTTTGGGCGAACCAATAGTGGCGGTGGCACGAAGCTCCACTCACCCACCCAGATGTCATCAAGGACCTACTGCGCAGTAGCTCCCGCTACCAAACCGGTAGTGAAGACAAGAGGATACCATTACTGGCCAAATCTCTTCCTGATCCAGATGTAATTGACAGATCCCACAATTTGTATGAACTGTTCCATGAACCTTATTTATTTATACAATTTATAGGGCCAGCCAATCTGCAAATAGCAATTCTGGCTGGCTGACATAGTATTAAAAACCCAAAAGAGTCAAGTGCTGATATTTGCTTGGCACCAAATTACCTTGAGTTACCTTCAGGACTTCTCCCATTAGAATTGGCCCAACCGATTCAATTTTGCTGAGGGAACAGCTTGTGGTTCTGTCCTTTCAGGAGATGAAGTGGTCCAAGGCTCAGTGCCAGTCCTGATGAGTCAGGATTCATTAATTGATGGAACTCTGTTTTGGAACAAGAAAGCCAGCAGATCTCCTTTGCTGGATTGGGTTGTAATGCAATACTGTACCTTAGATTAAGAACAGCAGTAGTAGCAGTAAAAGCAACTAAATGAAGTCAACTATTAGAACTACGTTATTCTTTGTTTATTTATTTAAACAATGTATATAGCCACCCATCTCACAAACAAACAAAAGGAATGTAATGTATAAAATTAAAGACTAATATGCTGATCCAGAATAAGACTAATTGAAATAGTAATGATGATAATCATCTATATTGTATTATATTGTTATGTTGTTATTATTATATTATAAAATAATATTAACATAATATTATTTTAAATTGTTAAATTCTTACATTAGACAAAGAATTGGATAAAATCACAAAGAATCAATGTCTAAAAAATGAAGTTGAAAGATTATGGGATTAACTGGTCATGGTCTTCTCAGTGGTTATCAGCACACTGGGTGGCAGACCAAAAAATCTTGAACAACATTTCAAAAATCTGTGTATTGATAATATTTTCATCTGTCGATTACAAGACACAATTCTTCTTGGATTTGCATATATATTGCCAACACATTCTGAGATTGAGATGATAAGAACTCAATGAGTTTAAAGGCCAACACCAGGTAAAGAACTAGTTGACTTTACCCTGTGTGTATATAATAATGATAATAATACACTCTAATGGAATATATGTGTGTGTGTGTGTGTTTTCGTAGATTTTCATCTCCAAAACTGAACACTTCAACAAGAAAATAGTTATGGAAGCTATTGAAATAGAGAAACACCCCCACAACATGAATAAACGTGACGATACCTCCCACCTACCAGACATCTGGAAACCAGCCCTAGTCAACAAACAAGCCCCACCCACCACCCAGGCCGTTACAACACAAAACAACAACGGACACACAGCCAGCACCAATCAGCACCAATCTACCAACCATGATACAACTACACAGCCAATCAATCCACTTACTGAAACAAAGCCAGCACTCCACACACACACACCAAGATTTATAGAAAGACAGCAGCTCCGACCACACTTTACTCACACAAACACGAAGCCGAAAACACCAGCCTTAAGATGGCAAGTGAGATCTTGCCAAAACGTTGCCAAGACAATCTCAATCTTACACAGGAAAAGACCCAAATACAACAAGACCAGCATACACACACACACACACACACACACACACACACACACACTATCATACACTGTATATCTATCTTATCTATCTATCTATCTATCTATCTATCTATCTATCTATCTATCTATCTATCTATCTGTCATATATCTCTCTCTCTCTCTCTCTCTCTCTCTCTCTCTCTCTCTCTCTCTCTCTTCTATCAATATTTACAAGTGAAGGAAATCTGCTGAAAAATTGATTAAAATGCTAGCCTTGCATAACAGAGTCCCAATCTGAAGTTCATGCTCAGCAATGGTATATCTGCTTTTACTTTGTCTGTGACATGGTGTGGAAATTCATTACCTTAAGGACAGTTTTATCACAAATGAACCTGACTTTCCTGCAAGGTTATTAAGAGAGGGTGTTAAATAGACTCTGGGCCAGATCATGGGCTGTTCTTGTAGCTTCAGCTATATGCAATGCACTGCCTCTGGAGATAATTGGTACCTTTGCACCTGGTTTTAGAAAGCTTCTGAAAACCTTTTGTTTGAAAGTGTGCCTTAACTGCTTATTCAGATTACTAAAATGATAGATAGATTGGTGGATTGATTACGCTTAGGCATAATAGGCTCTGAGATGGGTGAAAGTTGTCCTACAGCAATAAGAAAATGAAGATTTAATGTACTTGGTTGCACAATGTGTTGACTGACAGACTGACAGACTGAATGGATTTTGTGCCATCAAGTTGTTGATTCTTATATTGATAATTTTTCTTCATGAAGCAATACTTCACAGAATGATTTTATTGGGAAAAAATACCACTATTTGATATATTGGATTTTTAATTCCCTTTCTCTTACATAGTGTCAATTTTGGTGTGAAGAGGCAAATGCAACAGTGCTTAGGGTTGGAAGATACTCAACAGAGTGCAAAACAAGGGAAGCAGTAGAAATACTCTACAAGCAATTCAAGAAGTTTATTGATCCTGTGATCCCCCAGCAAGAGGAAAGAATCCAGCAGCTAACTAACCTTGCTAAAGACTTATACGGTAAAAACTTGAAACTTAGAAATCTGATGCGTACACTTTGAATATTGAGTTGTTGTTATTCCAAGATGGATGAATATTAGTTTGTTAAAAAAAATACAGGCAATCTTTGGAGGATTCTGTAAAGATTAATACTAAAGTGCAGAGCCATAAAAATATCAGACATAGATTTCAAAATCTGCAATCTGGTTTTGGAAACAAATACTTCTGAAAACAGCTCCATAATAAGGGAATATGCAGGATAATGACAATTCAGCTGGTCAATGAGCTCCTTCCCTCCCTCTTTCTCTTTTTGTGTGGAAAAAAGATTAGACATTTTTGTTACTGCAGGAGATTGCAGGCTATAGGTAGGAATATAATTTTCTGCCCTCCTTCTCAGCATTTGAAGTCAACAAAAGTGATCGTCTTTAAGGTTAGGGAGTGTAAAACCAGTAGCGGCATAGAGGTCCTAATAATTTCTACTAAGGAAAGTTAAATTAAATGTATGACTTTTCCCCCCAGTCTATACTGTACTTATGTCCTGGCTTTTTGATACTTTCATACAATCACTAGCATTGAGAGAAAAGGCCACAACTGTAATTTTCAGTAAATGTATATCATCAATACTTGCAACAAAGGGACTATGTATATTAATCACTGAGACTGAAAATTGGAATGATAAATGGCAATGTTTTAAACTTTTAACATTAAGCCAAAGTGTTATAGTGATTAAACTGTTGGATTAGAAGCTATTTCATGGTCATAGAAGCTCATGGTAACTTTGGACCAATCTCCTCTCTCAGCCAAATCTGCCTTGCAGGATTGTTGGAAAAGTTGGAAGAGGAAGTACTCTACTTCATTGAACCTACTGCTGGGACTTATTTCTAAGTAATCATGCAAAAAGGGTTCTAGGCAATGGTGAAATTCAAATTTTCTTACTACCGGTTCTGTGGGTGTGGTTTGGTGGGCATGGAAGTGAAGAATACTGCAAAATCTCCATTCCCACTCTCCTCCAGGGGAAGAATACTGCAAAATCTCCATTCCCTCCCCACTCCTAGGGGAAGGATACTGCAAAATCTCCATTCCCATCCCACTCTGGGGCCAGCCAGAGGTGGTATTTGCCAGTTCTCCAAACTACTCAAAATTTCCACTACCGGTTCTCCAGAACCTGCCAGAACTTGCTGAATTTCACCCCCGGTTCCAGGGCCTGGAAAATAGGTGCACATTTTCTAGATCCAATCAAAGTTTCAGCTTTTCATTCACATTGTTGTGGATAATGCAGATGTCCCATCATTCCTCTTTGTAAATTGCAGGTAATGAAGAAGGAAAGAAGCACGTTGAAAAAATAACAGCAAAACACAAAGACGTTCTTGACTCTATCAGTGAACTTTGTAGCTCCTTGACAGAACTTGAAGACAAGCTTGGGGTAATGTTTTCTTCCTATAGAAAAAATAATAATAATTTTACAGCAGAATCTATTAACTATTTATGCCATTAAAATATGCTGTGGAGATGCAGGACATAGATTAAGGGTAGTGAGTAAGTGAGCCAGCTACTGAATAATAAAGACATAAATATTCAGGGTATGCAGAAAGGTCCTTCCAGGGGGTACTTCCAAGACAATAGCTGAGGATCCTTTGGTGTCAGTGGATTTCTAAACACATGACACAGGATTCAATCCATATATTGGATTCTAATCTGAAGAGTCGAGAAGTCAGAAATGAGTATAAAAATGATATTCAAATGCTGAGCCATTACGGTGTTTGTCTTTACTTCGGGTGGGGCATGTCTAAATAAGATTTGGCACCAATTTCACGGAAAACTGCTTTGACACCCCTCTAAGGCAGGGGTGTCAACCTGGTGGCCTGTGGGCCGGATATGTCATGTGCAGGCCATGCCTACCCCAGCTTCACAAAGGGGGAAAACATCTTTGATGGCCACGTGACGTGGGGAGTTTGACATCTTTCACTAAGGCCTTCCAGTATATCCCAATGGCTTGGGGGCAGATTAACATAATCCATGGAAGTGACCTGTCTCACTTCTTCAGTCGCAACCCTTCTTTTAAGACAGCATACTGCGTAAAGTCTACTACTGTTTTATCAAATTTTGGGTTACAGGATTTCTTTCATGTTCTGCTGTTTCGTCTATGGGGATTCTCAGTCATCCAGGTCATGGTTGTCCCAAAGGTGCTTTTCCAAGAGGCCACTGGGCTTCCTGCTTTTTCTTTGAAGACATTTCATTTCTCATCCAAGAAGCTTCAACTCTTGAAGCTCTTGGATGAGCTCTTTTTCAACCTCTCGAAAAAGCACCTTTGAGACATTTTGCTGTTTCCTATTTCTATGGGACTTTTTAGTGATATGAGCTACCTAGAAGGACCCAGCTTGATATAACTGTAAACATGACAATTGCGCCATGAACAAATACAAAGATTATATTGTGTTGCTTTATGTGAATCTGAATCCCAGATCTCCTACTGCAAAAGCTTGCATTTTCTTGCTTGTGTTGATAAAACATCAAATTCCCTGCTGGGGAAAATTGTTTATATTTTGTTTCTACTTTTGGCTTTGTTTCACAGGAAGATTCATTAAAGGGGGAATCACCAAATTCTAATAAATGTGACGATGAGCTAAGAACAGAACAAGACAGTCAAAAAGAGAAGATAGATAAAGAGGATGCAAAAGAAAGAATATATGAGCTGAAGAAACAGGTTTGTACTTTTCCCCCAAGTAAATGTTGTGTAAATCAAACTAAGGGCTTGTATTAGGGAATTAATTCAAGCATGAAAATTATTAAAAGAAAAATCTTGCTTGGGAAATATATAATTAGCGAAACTCCTCCCACATTGAATTATTTGTTTTCTTACAGTTAAAATGAATCCATTTATGTCATAAACATGTGTGCTTTTGAGAAGGCTTTTTAACATTATCTGAAAGCCCATTTATAACTAAGATGGAAAGCACTGTTATTTCATTCAGCATGGAAAAGGTAACATTAAGAAAGATAGATCGTGTTGCTTTCCAGGGTGGGGTGGGGGGATAAAGTCAGGTTAATCTTTTTCAGGAAATCCAGCAGAGTCTCGTGGAACCATAAAGGCTAATTAAAGAGTAATATATTTATTACATGTACCATTTCATGATTCATGAAGGATAGATTTGTCTGAGGAGTGTTATATTTGTGTATATAATGTTGGAAAGTAGGATAGGGTAAAAGGAAATATATAAGAAGAGGTGGAAATGGTCACTTCTGGAAAAACATTACTTTTTCTGGAAAAACATTACTCTCTCAGTCCTGGGAATTCAAAGTTGACCGGTGCTGTCCTATACATTTGGATCTGGGCATTCATACAACTCCTAGGGAGACAGTCATTTCTTGCCCTTTCTGGCCAGTGAATAATCAAACAGCTAAAGAGCAACTACCTCCTTTGACCAGCCTTTTCAGACATCTACTTAGTAAATGCACCTCTTCTCAAATCTTCAAAAAAGGAAAAAGCTTGTCATGGTGACAGATTTCAGCATTAATGCTGAAATTTTGCTTTTGGTCTTTTCTACATAGAATAACAGAGCCAGGCCAGTATGAGGGAATTCCAGGAGGTGAGAGGCAGGCTGAATGAAATAACTCCCTGACAACATAAGGGAGGAGTACATTATCATTTGTGAGGTGGCATTCCCTGCCTTAAAATTGCATGCCCCCCAATAAAAGCTAGTATAACGCGAAACTTAATTTGGCAGTATGTAAAGGTATTCTACTTATTTAGAAAATAATCTTTTAGCAATTTTTTATACACACAAACAGGTTTTTAAAAATTATCCTGTGAAAGCCTAGGATTTGGACAATACACCCCCCTTTTTCATGTACTCAGTTACTAAAATTATTAATGCTTCTGGAGTGGGGCAGAAATTCTTGAACATGTAATGTTTAGGCATTGCCACTGCCTCTCACCAACAAACTCTAAGAAAGTTTGATTTCTTGCCTCTGCTTTTAGAACAGAGGTGAGGAGAAAGTATATTAAGATCACTTGACAGATCTCTGAATAATTTCTAGTAGGGGAAATCATAACAGGAAAATTCCTCAGTTAAAGGTTTAATGTGTTTTAAAGGAAAGGAAACCAACAATTTTGAATTATTGATGAATAATTGGATTTGTATAACTTCCTGGGAGCAACAAATATCAAACATGGGAGTAAAAAAACTTTACTCTTTACTCTTGATTTTTTAAAAATGTAGTCCTATGTCCTACGCTAGCCAAGCAGGTGCATCGAGAAATAAAGTATTTTTTCTATCCTGAATATCTGTAGAAATGGAGCTCCATAATATATCAGAAATACAGATGTCCCATTCATTATTAAGGCAAATAGCTAGCTATAAAATTATCCTTCATGATAATAACATTCAAGCTAGTGGCCATCTCAATAACTATCTTTTCAGAATCTGTTATAATCGCAGCTCACTGGGAGGACACAAAGTTATGGGAGAAACAGAATATTTTCCTTCTCAGTGTAACATTTATGTTATCCTAGTGCAAATAGACACATTAGATGTTACTTCAGTAGTACTTTTCTGTCTTCATTGCATTTAGTAAAAGTAATCTGCAGTGTGACATTTACATAATTAGCTTAATAAATTAAAAGGCATAATAATTTTTTTTCAGGGATGTAAACTTAGAAAATATTGCTACAATTGCAATAAAATATATATATTTCCGAAAAATAGAAAAAACAGTAATTTCTATGTTTGCATAGAATTATATCTACTCTTCTTTTCAAAGATTATTTTAAATTGGACTAGATGGGCCTTCTGACAGACGACTAGATACATCTTTAAAATTTAATATATGAAAGAAATATGTGAAAAAAGACTAGGTAAAATAGGTTTTATAGACATTATTTAAAGTCTCTTTTGCATCTTCTCTTCCCTTTCTCCTTTCTTTCTCTTCCCTGTCTTTCCCCTCCCTTCCTTTCCCTTCCCTTCATTCCCCTTCCCTTCCTTTCCCCTCCATTCTCTTCTCTTCCTTTCCTTTTCCTTCCCTTCCTTTCCTTTTCCTTCCCTTTTTCCCTTTCCCCTCCATTCTCTTCTCTTCCTTTCCCTTCCATTCCTTTCCCCTCCATTCCCTTCCCTTCTCTTTCTTTCCTTTCCCTTCCTTTCCCTTCTTTCCTTTCCCTTCCTTTCCCCTCCATTCACATCTCTTCTCTTCCTTTCCCTTCCCTTCCCTTCCCTCCCCCTTCTTTTTTGCTTTTAAGGAAGAGAAGAACTTGGCTGAGACATCAATTATCTGCCCAGCTGTTGAGGATTCTATTTCACAGGACACAGAGCTCTCTTTTGCTGCCAAGGAGGAAAGCTTTCACACTGAGTGCCTGGCAGAAGATGCACTCTCTGGAGAGGAATATGAGTGTATATCTCCTGATGATATCTCATTGCCTCCACTTTCTGAGACCCCAGAATCCAACCTTCTGCATTCGGAAACAGAACTAGAAGAACCACATAGCAGTAGCTCCCGTAGTGTGCATGTCAGTTCTTACACTGTGCAAATGCCAATAAGTGCTGGCAGTAAAACAATGGAAGATGATTCCGATCCCTTAACCTCTATTGCTTCTGCTGATGTGCCTGGCCACAGGAAGGAGTGCATATCAGAGCAGCTAGGAAGTTTTTCTTCTCCCACCCTAAGCAGCCATTCCAAGGGCAAGATAGAATCTCTATTTGCTCACAGTTCTCCAGAAATGCCCGCAGCTTCCCCTGTTTCCTCTACGTTCAAGACAAAGGCTTTCTACTGCATGAGGAGTGAAGTGCACGAGACCCATTTGCAATGCCATGAGCTTCCCAGAAGCATGAGGGAAGCCCAGAGCAAATTGCATGACAGAAGTAACTCTACTAAAAACCAGGCTAGGCTGCATGCTTCATCCAATGCATTTTCAGGTCTTTTTCAATCAGGCTCCACAAGAAACTGTCAGAGGCAGATGGCTACCGGAGAAGAGGCTAAAAACATATCTGAAAAGAACAGCAAGGTCAGCGTCTCTGGACAGGCACCTCACTTCTCCAAGCTTCTGTCTAATGTAACTGTCATGGAAGGTGCTCCGGTGACTTTGGAAGTAGAAGTAACAGGATTCCCAGAACCTACATTGACCTGGTGGGTAGCTTACAATGAAAAAACCTAAATATAATTAGGCTAATCCAGCAAACACAAATCTGAAAACCAGATTCACATTCACATCACATTTCCACGTAATTCCATTCCCACAGTGTTTACACAATATTAGCACTTACTGTCAGGTTCAGATTAATTCATGCACATTCAGTCTATATGTATTAAATAGTATATGAAGATGAGTGAAGTTAAAACCTTTCTATTTAGCAATACAACATTCCAGCTATTAAACATTACAACTCCTTTAATAAGAATTGAATCCTTAGAAATTCCTCTGCATTTGAAGATTAGCTTTACTGTAGCTACAGAAACCAAGTAGAGAAGAAATACTATTGCTCTGTGTTGGATTCAGTCTACCTCATATCTTGCTACTGATCCACATTCAAACTGGACCTGTAAGTCCATAGATGTAAGCTCCTAGCTTGTGAAATTTGCCAGAGAATAAGATTCACATTATACTTTGGTAGCATTAGGGACGTAGTGGCTCAGTGGCTAAGATGCCGAGCTTGTCGATCAGAAAGGTCGGCAGTTCAGCGGTTTGAATCCCTAGCACCATGTAAAGGAGTGAGCTCCCATTATTTTTCCCAGCTTCTGCCAATCTAATAGTTCGAAAGATAAAAAATGCAAGTAGAAAAATAGGAACCACCTTTGGTGGGAAGGTAACAGTGTTCCGTGTGCCTTCGGCATTGAGTCATGCCAGCCACATGACCACGGAGACATCTTCGGACAGCGCTGGTTCTTTGGCTTTGAAATGGAGATGAGCACTGCCCCCTACAATCAGGAACGACTAGCACATATGTGCGAAGGGAACCTTTACCTTATAGCACTCATAATTAAGAGACAATTGGCATCAGGATTTTATCTATTTGCTTTGAAAATGGTAGTCCAAAAGTCCTTTCGCTTCTGCAGATCCTTTTCATGTAAAGGTGGGAGAACCAACAGGGTATAATTGGCCAACTAACAAGAGAGTAAAACAAGGTTTATAATATTGAAGGATAATGAAAAGAAGCTTTCCTGGGAGTATTTACGGGAGAATATATACACTAAATAAAGCTGGTCTCCAGCGCACAGAAAAGTTGATGCTAAATTCCAGAGTTGGCAAACAGTAATTAAACTGCATTTATCTTTTGTGTGTAATTACAGCACATTCATATTTACTGCTATTTCTGGCTATAACTCTAAATCCAGAAAGGTTAAGAATTTATATAAGGAGTCCCAGGGGATGAAAAGAATCCCAATCAAGCTTTGATTTTAAAAAGGAAGAGCTTAGAGCAGAAAAAAAAGGCCCATGTTGCAAATTAAATTTAGAAAACCAATGAGTCAAGCAATAAAATCAGTCGAACCTCCAATCATCACCTCTTCCATGGCGCCCAAATGATAAAGCTGGTAACTCAAATAATTCCTCATGAGCAGAGTTTCAAAGGAGTTTTTCTTACTATTGTAAATAGTTGGGATATAATTTAACAAAATAAAAACTGATGATCTGCCAGGGAGTTTTATAATGCTGGCAAGAGCAGCAGAAATCTAACCCATTTTACATTCTATTCTGGGCCTCACTTTTATCAGATTTTTGCCTTGTATTTTGTTCGGAGGCTATTTTTCGCCACAGTAGCCACCTTATAAAACAGATTGGCAGGAGAAAAAGTGACTGGTCCAAAGTTGCACGGGGAACTGCCCTGGCTGAAGGTGGAATAGAACCTGTGTCTTCTTACTCCAAAACCTGTATGTTGACCTCTACATCACTCTGACGCTAGTTTAATGTTTCTGAACTTTCTTTTGAAGGGTAAGCTACCAAGATATGATACACAGTTTGAAAGGGTCTGGTAGGCTTGCTCACCCTTGTTGGGCTACAGCGTCCCTAATTTTCAACCCAACGACAATGGCTAGATTATAGGATATCTCTAGCCAAGAAATTCAAGAATGAAGAGAAAGTGACAGATGTTTATGTATTAAGCCTAATGTAGAACTTAGTAAATTCATGGTAGAGTGGAAGTGAAGAGAAGTCAATAAGATTGATTGGTTCTAAATTCATCTCATATGGGTGGTTATTTCCCTTCGCCTTTCCAGCGTTGCCTCTTTTTTGTTATAATTTTTGATTTTTTTTTCAATCATCATATTCTATCCTATATGTGCTAAATCAGAAAGAAAGCAGAATTTGAAAGAGAAAAACATTTTCTTCATGAGTATCTATAACAAATCTGAAAGCAACTAACACAGTTGATAAAATTTGCTAACAATTAAAAGGTTTTTTTTAAAAAAACTGTCATTACAGCTTGCCTGAATCACTAATCCAATTCTTAAGAGTTGTTTCTTTCATTCTTTCCTTTTAAAATACCTTATCACTTTCCCTTTGGATCATTAATGCTCCCAACTTAAATACTTTATTTGACACAAAATGCTATTACAGCTTGTCCAACTTCTTAAGAAAATAAACTTTTTACAATTAAACAATCTCTGAAGTAAACAGAGTATTATAAAAACAATTTAGAAAGAAACCTTCTTAATAAAAAAAGAAATGTCTCAGTAAAAATTTGTTACGTTCTAATGTTGGTGATCATTGAAGGATTTTTTTTCTTTTTTCTTTTAACAATAACAACACAATGAAAGCAATCCTGTATTTAAAGGGCATTAATAAATACCAGTAAACTATTATGTAGAAAACTAGTAGGAGCTGGGTCATAAAGAAATGACTAGCCTTAGACTGACAAAAGGTAGTGGATACCAGATTTTCATCTTTCTTGCCCCACCTTTTGATGTTTGGAATGAAAAGAATCAGCTAGGAATTTTTAAAGGTTGGAGGGTAATCTTATATTGCCTCTGTAGGTATAGATACAAGTATAGGGGAGAGAGAGGGGGAGAGAGAGAGAGAGAGAGAGAGAGAATAGATAGATGATAGATAGATAAATAGGTAGGTAGGTAGGTAGGTAGGTAGATAGATAGATAGAAATAACAATAGCACATAGACTTATATACCACTTTATAATACTTTACAGCCCTTTCTAAGCGGTTTACAGAGTCAGCATATTGCCCCCAACAATTTGGGTCCCCATTTTACCCACCTCGGAAGGTTAGAAGGCTGAGTCAGCCTTGAGCCTGGTGAGATTTGAACTGCCAAATTGCAAGCAGCCGCCAATCAGCAGAAGTAGTCTACAGTACTGCACTCTAACCACTGAGCCACCATGGTTCATAGGTAGATAGATAAATGATGATAGACAGACAGACACACGAATCAAATTATATCCTGACTTTAGCAATACAAGGGAATTTTCTTCTACTATATTGATGGCAAACATTTGGCAGTAATCAATCTTTCCCTGTAGAAAATGATAATATTGTTTTAATGGAGAAAAAATAAAACAAGCATTTGTATCTGATTACATGCTTGGTTGCCCATTTCATGACTATAAAATGTTCTAAAGGTAAGAAGACGAGTTGGCTGGGTCAGATCCAGCCCAGTAAATCTTGGCAAGCCCATGGTAGTCTGTCTCTCCCTCTCCCTCTCTCCCTCTCCCTCCCTCTCTCTCTTTATTTGCTACTATCCCTATTCCATTCTATGGATATTCATCTGGTACTTTTCAACTTTGGTGCCCTGAACATTAGCCTCAAGTGGCATTTTCTATGTGCATTTTAGGAAATTGGTTAAAATGATACTTGCTAACAGTAAGAAGACTAGCAGATAGATCTTTGCGATATAACTGGCTCTACAGTTCAAAAATCTGCTTATTAAACTCCATAAGATACTACTTGCAAAGGCCAAATGGGGGTCAAAAATCAAATAATTTGTCTGTGGTTTTTTTGGGGTCCGTCATCAGTAGTGGAAAGAGACACACATATAGAGCAGGACTATGCTAAGGGATCAAAATTCATTACAGTGAAACAATTTGGGTTTTCTGATTTGCTTAACTAAAATGAAGAGGTCACCTAATTCACCATAAGAATGCTGTTTGTGTGACCCTAAAGCCAGATATGGTTTTCAGCCAGTTCTGACAGGTTCTGGAGATCCGGTGGTGGAAATTTTGAGTAGTTTGGAGAAACAGCAAATAGGCTGGCCCCATCCTCGCTGCCTCCCAGCCTCCTAGATGATCTTCTTTTGTTACCCTAAACAGGGGAATGGAGCTGGAAAGCAGGTTAGTGGGGTGGGGAAGGAATGGGGATTTTGCAGTGTCCTTCTCCTGCCATGCCCACAAAGCCCCACCCCACTCACAAATTCACCCACAGAATCAGTAGTAAAAAATTTTGAATCCCACCACTGCCTAAATCCCTGAGCATGTTAGTGCCCAGGAGAAGATCCTTTCAGTCTTTTTTTTTTCCAGTGCTGGCCAAGAGCTTCGATACTGAAAGCTTTTGTTTTCGCCACAGCAAACGCCAAAGTCATGCAAGTCCTTTGGGATTGAATGCAGTGTGCACTAGAGTTCTTAGACAGTATGTCCTGGAGGAGGTGAGCTATCAATATTGTCCATCCACTTATTCTATTATTTGCTAACCCAGTGGTTAGAATGCAGTACTGCAGGCTAACTCACTGCTTACTCCAGGAGTTTAATACTGAGCGGCTCAGGGTTGACTCAGCCTTCCATCCTTCTGAGGTGGGTAAAAAGAGGACCCAGATTGTTGGGGGCAATAGGCTGACTCTGTAAACTGCTTAGAGAGGGCTGTAAAGCAGTGTGAAGGGGTATATAAGTTTAAGTGCTATTGTTATTGCTACGCTCTTTTCCTTCAAAACAGCCATGAGACAGCCCACGTGGCCATTGCTCTGTTTTACTAATCGATACAAACTTAAATAAAAATTTCTAGCAGGGTTTTTTTTGTGGGGGGGCTTTATTGAAAATTGTTTGAATTTAAGATCCATTTGGTCCTCACTTGCAACAATAAATCAACAATGATAGCAATTAATTGCATGGGATATGTTTACAGGAGAAAACCAACACTTTCAGTATGAATATTTTTCTAAACAGAGTATTTCAACCTCTGGCCTAGTTCTACAAATAAAGGCTACGTGAAGATCTATTTCTAAAGAATATTTCCGTTTTTAGGGCGTTATTTTATTTGTTTCCTGATACTACACTTTTCTTTTATTTCTTTAACCACAAATCTTCTTTCTTTTCAATATGATGTGGTGGGAAGCTACGATTATAAATGGTTTCTACTCTTAACCTACTTTCATATTCCATAAGACTTTGCCTGACATCGCAGATTATCATTGCTTCATCCAACATTCATATTAACCTGATTTGAAACCTGACTCTCTACTCCAGGTACAAGAAGGGCCAGAGAGTGATGGGAGATGAGCACATAAAGCTCTTACACCAGGATACACAATATACATTGTTCATTGAGAAGGTGTATGATTCAGATGCTGGACTGTATGTGGTTCGGGCTAAAAATTCTAGCGGCACGGTGTCCTCCAGTGCCGTCCTCCGTGTGAAAGGTAACTGGCCATCTATAAAACGAGTAGACTGGATAACCCTTTGTGCTTTCTACTTGATTGCATCACTCGCCCACTGGTTGTTCACTTAGCACAGCCAACTGACTTCACTGAACTTTAACACTCACCAAAGGAGTCAACAGCAAGCACCTCACTTCACCTTTGACACTCTTGCTTATCGGTCACGCTGAATGTAGTGCTTTTGATATTCCTGTTCCAGGCATACTAAAGGAAGTTGTCCTTTAGTCTACAGCACAATGGTATAATGCAAAGAAATATGTACACATGGGGGAAAATGTTCTTTATGAAATAATGAAGATGATTGTATGAATATAAATATATACCTCTAAAGATTATGGGAAAATATGTCACTGGGCTATGATTGACCTGTGTAACACAATATGCTTGCTTCATTCTATATACAGCCTACAAATATATTGTTTTGATGCTATTTTATGAAAAAAGCAATATAGAGAGAAAGAGAATCTTTTTGTACATTATACACACACACGTGCACCATTTCTATAGAAGGTCACTATTAAAGCTGAAGGAATAGTAGCTGAAAGCCACTAACCGTACAAACCTATATGTGAACATTTAGTCTATCTAGGCTTAATACAACTTAGTTCCACTTAGGATTGCAATCACAGCACTTATTCTTTTAAACATTCAGAAACACCAAACAATTTAGCGTGAGAAAAATGAGAAGCATTTGTTTGAAAGGAGTGAAAAGTTAAAAAAAATATGTAATAGGCACAAGGCAAATAATAGAAATAATTTTAAATTGTTAAAATAATGAAAAATTGACAACAGTAAAAATAGTATTAGAGACTAAACTAGTTTTTATTTTTTAAATGTGATAAAAGAAGCACCATTGTATTTTTTCACTCCAATGGATGTAACAAATTTGATTCTTCAACTTATTGTGAATGTTGACAAAGGGAAGAAAAATAGTGGTCTTTAAGGAGTGATTTGTCTTATAAATTCTCACTGTATTCAAATGACAGTATTCATAATGAATTATTGCCATTATTTAGAAAATACACGTATATTGCATCTCTGTCATTTAAAGCATGGTTGACAACAATGTATATTTAATTGGAAATTGACTTTTCTATAACAATTGTTCTATGAAATATGTGTAAGAAAAAAAGGTACAAAAATCTTTTGGAACAAATTTGCAAAATGGAAAGAAATCTTGCAATATACAGTAGAAGATTATATACTGTAAATGGTGAGGATATGATGCTATAAAGAAGGCTTCCATCAGATTTTCTATAGTGCTGTAAAAGTAAATATTTTACAGTTTTAGTTCATCAAATTAGTTATTCAGTAGTCCTGTAAAAGATGAACTCTTCCTGGGTTGTGAAGTGAAAACTGGCTGATCCAGAGAGGAAAGTTAGACTAGCTCATTGAATAGAAAATATTTTCCAGGTCATGTGTAACATTTTCTTTAAATGCAGTCTGTTCATGAAAAATGAATGTATGAAGGTTTATGTCCAATGAAATGCTTCTTTTGGGACTGATTACAAAAACCCAGAATTGCGCATTGAATTTAAAAAAAGAGGCCCATTTTGCTTTTTCTACTCTCTTAATAGTTCCTATCCTAAAAAGAGAACTAAGGTTTACTCACCATAAAGGATCACTAAATTCCCAGACTGACATAAAATTAATATGCTCAGGTTTTATGAAGTCAAGGGGACAAATTAATCACTTATGACAGGACATAAAGTGCATCTCAATGTCTCTGAACAACAGCTATAGATACTTTCTTTCAGTAATGTCTTAATTTGCAGGACTTGTGTTTTTCCAATCTTTGAGACACTGTGTTGTGGTCTGCCGGTGGCCTGCGGAGCTGGCAGCAGAGTAGGATAGTGAGGAGGTTGGGGAGTCAATATTGGGGTCTGGGAAAGGCTCGGATGACGGCTCTACATCAGAGGCAGAGAGGGGGCCAGGGCTATCTGGTAGTTATGTGCTGCCTCTGGAGCCTCCAGAGTCTGACATAAGTGAGGCAGAAGAACAGTGTGAGCTGTTCCCAGTGTGCGCATGAGTAGAGCTGCCAGAAGACAAGAACAATTTTAAAAAAGAGCAACTCGGGAGTAAGGCTTGGAGATGATTGGCCCCTCCCATAAGACATAAAAGAGGAGCAAACAGATGTGAGCCTTTGCAGGAAGCAATTAGTTCATCTAGTCGGTTCAAGCTCTGAGAAGTCCTGTTTGACTCTGTGCTATGTTTGGCCTTGCAAAACCAATTGGCAATTAGGTTTCTGGCAGCATTTCAAGGGAGATAAAGGTGGGTGCTTAATAACATTACCCTGAAAGATTGTGGCACCTCGAGCAGACATCTGTCAGACTCTTCACAGACTGGTCATTACAGGCTGTGAATGACCAGAAATTCACAGCTGTATAAATAAAAGAGGGGTTTTGGGATTTATGCTTTCTCAGGAAACCTAGGTCAGAACACACTGATCTAATGCTATCATCACATGCCATTTTAAAACAAAGGCTTAAGTGAGCCCACTTGTAAGAGATTGGAATCTAGTACTACCTTTTCGGTAATATTAAATGGCTATTGCAAACCTATTTGTTCAATAAATGGATCTTGGGATTCCCCCCAACATGTCTTTTTGAGGTACATTATGGAATGAAAGAAGGACAAGCTTAACAGTAACATATGAAGCTGAGGTTTCAAGCCAAGAAACTATGTTGCTTTCAGTGACCCTTGAGGAATCCTAGGTGTTTGGCATGCGCTGGTGATAACATTAGATAATTATTTAGTTCAGTTATTCTTAGTAAAAGCTTGCTCTGGTGGATGGCTAGTACTTTTTTGCCTACAGATTTGTGGCTGATCAAACAAATAAACAAACAAACAAATAAACTACGAGAGTTAGTAAGTGTTTAGATTTTTTTGTCTGATTAAGTGCACATCTTGAAACAAAACTAAGTTTTGGGACACCCGTTGCTGTTCATTTTCACAGAAAAACAGTGAGTTGATATCTCTGTTCTGTACTAACTGTATTTCCGCCTGTCCTTTTGAAGATGGTTGTAGTTGAATAATTTGGAGGGGAAGATTGTTTTATGGGATCCAGATGCCCCATTGTGGCAAACTAAAATAGTACATAGTTGAACCAAATGAGAATAGAAAATAGATACAAAGGGCAAAAGGGAGCCTGGTTCGATTGAATGCCATTTTTTTAAAGATTGGTGTTTTACTATGTTTTAGGTGAGTAAATTACCCATTTAGGAAAAATGCAAGAGTTGGATGATGTAATTCTGTGTTCTAGGTTTTTTTTTCCTTCTCATGGTTTGGATGGAGATCTTTTAGAGATCTTGTTTCTGTTTTGCTTTCCATCTTGGAAACTTTGTGGAATTTATTTTATCAACTGACATGCTAGTTTTTAAAACAAAGCAGGTTTGCGGGCTGGAGACCCATTGGCCACTTCTTCTCCAACCTGATGTCTCTCTCTGATGGGAGCTGAATGGGAGCTGCCCTTGCTTTATTCTGAGAACCAGGAATGGAGACCAGGCAGGTTGTGAAGTAAAAACAACCTTTGTTTGAGCTAACAGATAACAGCTAACAAGTAAGACATCTCAGTAACCTCCAACAGGGAACTCTCAGTCTGACAGCTCTTTATAGAGCAGCAGTCAGACGGGCAGACCAATGGTAAGGCTGCATTCTCCCGCCAAGTGGTTGTCACTGTTCAGCCAGTAAGAGGCGCCTTCTGGAAGGCACGCTCCTGGATCTTCGATGTAACTTTGAGGACATTACAGCCTTCTGAAATCCTAAAGAGAGAAGAATGCTTCAATGCAGGACTATATTAATAGCTTAGGGGTCACTGAAGTTAATCCAATCTTGTACTTGAAAGCAGGAAGACTAAACTTGTTGGGCTCCTAACATGAAGACAGATCAATGAAGAACATCTTTCCTAGTGCTTGAAAAAAAATGGCAAATGATGGACAGACTAACCCTGAAGTCAATGATGTATGAATTTTGAAGATGTATGAATCATGAGTGAATTCTGATCAACCATTTACTGGTTTTAATCATTTTTAATTTTATTTATATATGTTTGTTTTTGTTGTCCGAATTTGTCAGCTGCTTAGAATCATGTAGATGCAATGAAACTGAAATATATAGAAAACAGAAAAAAATAGAAATTAAAAATGCATGCTTGTGTAGATTAAGTTGATGGCAAATTGCAGGCTGTTTCCATTGCACTGCATGTAACAAAAAACTCTATCACTTTTTCTGTAATATATGAATAGGACAAATTTCTTTGGGATTTTTATTTATTTATTTATGTCCCTTAGGTCCCAGTCTCTCTATATTCATGAAATTAACAGAAGAAGTAAATCATGATGTTAATATTTGTATTCAGTCCTCTGCTCTGCTCTTTTCAAAATAGTTTTTCCATTGCTAAATTCATATATGTAAGTACTGAGATTCAAATTAATCTCCTTTGCTCTTGTATGAAGAATTTTCTTCTCCAGCTTTCCTTTTCCTTTTTTTTTATTGGGAAAGCTATGCTTGTTCGGTTGTAAAATCAGTCTAGAAGAAAAAAAACATCAGGTACTCTGTTTTTATTAGACTACTATATCTGAGATGCAATATTTTGCATCTCTTATTTTCTTTTGACCCCTGAAATAAGCACTTGGCTTTATTTTCAGGGAAGTGTTATTATTTTTGAAGTGCAAGAGGCAGTGAGCGTGATCACTTCATGGCTGCTGCTGTGTTGCAATATTTGGGGGGGGGAGGGCTTATTTTAGCGCATGCGCTCAAAAGCCCAATTGGGTTTATTATCTGCGGAATACTAGACAGTATTCATCTGGAATACTAGGAAACAGAAAAATACAGAAGACGATGTTCTACCAACTAGTCATTGAGCAGGGTTTTGTAGCCTGGATATGGTATCCTACCTTCATTCCCAATTGTGTCCATTTTCCTTTCTCTATTAAAATATATAAAAAAATTACAAAAGCCAAAACATGCCCTTGGTGCACACATCACACTAAGCTATAACGTTATTTGCCTGGTTCCAGTTTGTTTGATGTATAGATCTATCAGTCATGGTTACTTGTTATGTGTAGACCAGGCCACAAGCATTTGTTCAAGAAATTATAATGTTATCTATAAATGTAGCCGATGAATTTCTATGCTAAGAAAAACTTAATCTGCTGAATTTTAATCCAGTTTCTAAACAAACTTAAACCCAACCAGAACATGAAATTCTGAACATAGCCAATAGAAAAGGCCACTTGTTAATTTTGTTACAATTTTGTTAGCTTTATAGTCTATGAATTTGTGTACGCAGGAGCTTAAAATTATGTACATACCCTGTTTCTCCATGTTTCTCTTATTTTCTTTTGACCCCTGAAATAAGCGCTTGGCTTTATTTTCGGGGAAGTGTTATTATTTTTGAGGTGCAAGAGGCAGTGAGCGTGATCACCTCATGGCTGCTGCTGTGTTGCAATATATTTTGGGGAAGGCTTATTTTAGCGCATGCGCTCAAAAGCCCAATTGGGCTTATTATCTGGGGAGGTCTTATTTTCAGGGAAATAGGGTAGTACTTCTTCCTCCAATTTTTTCCCCCAGACTTGGAATTTACCTATCCTGGGAAGTTCGTTGCAATGAGACGGAGTGACTGAATCAAAGTCACTCCTGAATTTTCACAAGACAGGACATTTTACCCAATGTTTCAACTGCTACACTAGTCTTGTTTTGCATGGAAGAGAATCCAGATTCAAACCCAGCATTTCCAAATGCCTAAAAAAATGTTCTGACTTGGAAATACTTGCCCAAAATTTTGATTAAAAAAATTCTAGTGAATTGTATTTATTGGAAATAAAATATTATTCTCATCCTGCCTACTTCAGTAGTTATTAATGGGACTATTTTCCTTACAGTTAAGATGAGATATGGTACTCAGAAATGATGCCTCTTGTCTCCTTTAAACTTTGATGTTGGAACCTTTGCATTTTTAGTTAGATTGCCAGATGACCATTTGGTGGTTCCAGGTATAGGAACCGAATACAAATTGTTATATGCAGATAGTATTTTAATCCCTTTTAACAATTCTTTAAAGAACTTTACCTACTATGAAGAAGTGGTATAGCAATTTGGGAAGAAATTCTGAATATACAATATGTTAGAATAAATCTAAAAACCTGCCCATTGACAATAAAGTATCCAAAGAACTGTGTCAAAGAAGATTTGTTTACTGTTTGTTTTTACTGAATATGTGGGATAATTATTCTTGGGGAAATATGCTGCTTGGTAGAAGTAAATGTCTCAAGTGGTAGAGAAAAAAAGAGAACTTGAAATGATGAATCAAAATGCTTAAGAGTCTGTGGATAAAGATAAATGTAATGAAAATAAATATGGCTTCAAGACTGATATAAATTTTGAGAGTTTTGCCTATTTTAATTGGGCTTTGCAAATAAGTTGGCATGTTAATGCTAAATTTTGTATGGAACAGTAAAATATCAAAAATTTATCTCTTAAAGTTTTGGCTTTTATATAATAAGGGTGATTTCAGTTTTCCACATTGTCTTCTGTATCATTGACTGTATTTGTTAATTTCAGTAACAACAACAGGAGGAATTTGGTGATATTTCAGCGCTTAAGGTGATTAGACATATTGGGGTATTATTGGACCAGAAACTAACATTTTTGTTTGAATTCTCTTGAAAAATTGATTATCTGGAACAAATCCTTTAAAAAGTGGTGGGTAGAACTTTAATTTGCAGAGTACAATTTCAAAATTGGATTGTCATCATTAATTTGGTTATTACTGACATATTATATGACTTTAAAATACTTTTTAAAGGGAATGTAAATTACCTTAGGCAACTAAATGGAGATTGTTGTATTCTTTGCTTCATTAAGGAGTTTTAGGAGTCTGTGGAACTGTAGTAAGCATTGGAAAAAGTTTTTATACAAGCTAAATCAAGAAAATTATCAACAAAATTTAAAGATTAGAAAAATAATGTTGGATTACATACAAATAATGTTTTACACAGAATTAGAGTACTCTGTATTTTAAAATCAATCATTCCAGGAACACTACAGTTCTTTTTATTATTTAACCATAGACTAATGCAGCGATGGCGAACCTTTTTTGGCTCGCGTGCCACAAGTGGCGGGAGTGCAGGGGGGTCGTGTGCGGGTGTGCCGCACCCATAATGCAATGCGTGACCCCCCCAGTGTGCATGCACGCACAACAGGCACTCCCCCCATTTTTACATGCTTTTTTCACCCTCCCCAGGCTCCAGAGGCTTTATAGGAGCCTGGGAGGGCGAAAAGAGCCCCCCCCGGAGGCTTCAGGGATTGTTCAGAGGCTTCCCTGAAACCTTCGGAATGCTTAAAACGACCCTCTGAGTTGCTCAGAGGGTCATTTTAAGCGTTCTGAAGGCTTCAGGGACTGTCCGGAGGCTTCCCTGACGCCTTCGGAGCTCTTCAAACGACCCTCCGAGCAAACCGGAATTCACTTCCGGTTTGCTTGGAGATCGTTTTAAGCGTTCCGAAGGCTTCAGGGACCGCCCGGAGGCTTCCCTGATGCCTTCGGAGCGCTCAAAATGACCCTCCAAGCAAACCGGAAGGGCCTCTGGGGGCAGGGGGGCTCTTTTCGCCCTCCCCAGGCTCCTATAAAGCCTCTGGAGCCTAGGGAGGGCGAAAAATGGCTTTTAAAAACGGTGAACTCAGCTGGCCAGCGCACGGATGCTTGCTGGCCATCTGACAGGGCAACACCTCGCGTGCCCTGGCAAATGGCTCCGCGTGCCACCTGTGGCACTCGTGCCATAGGTTCGCCATCACTGGACTAATGTAACACAAAAGTGTTTTTCTGGTTCATTGGACTCTCCAAAACATATATTTTAAAAGGTTGGTTATCATCTGTCCTTTGTTAAACATACTGAATGATATATAGGTAAATAGAAAGAAAAGATTGTACATACGATTCCAGGTAATTTGGAACCACATTTTAATTTGTTTAAACAATTTAATTTGTTTGAAAATTGAGTTGCAGTTTTTTTGAAACAGAAACCCTGTTTCTGTCTGGATAGTATTGTGCCTTCATTTCTCAATCCCATGAAATGTGACCAAGATGGCTGAGTGGAAAATAGGATAAGCTATTAGCGTTGGCACCATTTGACTCCTCCTCCTGAAAAGGATACGTTTTCTACCCTTTTAACAGTGGTGTGGGAGAGGATTGCAGCAGCTGGAGCAGTCCTCTTTTTCATGTTGTCATCCTCGTTGTCCATTTGGTTGCAAAATATTGCATTTTATGGCTGTGTTCTTGGCTATATTGATTTATTTCTTATTTAATTCCTTCTTGTTCATACGGGTTTTATGTAAGCAACTCCGCAAACCTAATTGAATGAAAATTAGAGTAAAGTATTTAGAATAAAGATGAAGCAAGGCAAACTCATCTGGGAAGGGAGCTCTGATCCATCAGGATGCTACAACTGAAATGGAGTTGGGAGTAAAAAAAAAAGATTTACTCTATTTGAGCTAGACATCACCCCCTTATTTTCAATCTAGTCAACTGCTGTGGTGTTTTCTGATTCGTCTATCTAAGTCTATTCTTGTTGCCAAACAAGGGCAATCTTGTACCAAGGAAAGAAAAAGCAGAAAATTAATGGGTTTGCCTGGTTTTCCCCAGTGCCTAATTTACGTTTTTCTTCAGGTGTCTACTCAATAAATATGTGCAATTTCTTTTTAAAAAACAAAGCTAGTTTCCAGTAATCAGCAAAATTTCCAAGTTGGAAAAAAGAACGGTCAAACTGAGTTGTGTTCATTTTTCTCCAAAGCCAAGCCAGAAAGTTATCTTTCTGCATTATTTTGAGAACATTTTGTTTATAGCTTCCTGTGTGGACCTCTTGGGAAGGTAAATGATTTTCACCTTAAACCATGCTATATAAATCTCAACATTAGTTGGTTAATATTTCATAAATTGTACTTGTAAAAATATTAGTTACTCAATGTTTCAAGGGTAGATAAATTGAAGATGATGAGAAAGCAACTCTACATTTAATAATATTCATTTTGGGGTTTTGGAATCTCCCAGAAGGAAAATGGATCGAAATAAATCACAATCTGATATTTTGTGTCTTCTTCAACAAAGCTAACACATAAGCAATAACTTCAGGAATTAGAAATAATATAAAATAATGAGAAGAGAGACCTTATAGAGGAAATAGACCTCAATCTTAATTTCCAAGTAATAGAGGAATGAAAGAAAAATGGGTCCCTTAAGTCCAGGCTGATTGATCTTCCTACAGTCGATTGATGACAGTTCTGCCATACCTTGAAATATTTATCATGCCAATTTTTTAAAACAAATATAAGTCATTTTCCAATATTTTTACTTAAAGTGAAAGAAGGCTCAACCTGTCTATGTGTAGGCCATGATTACGTACTAATATAAGATTAATTAATTATGTGCCATCAGGTCAATGTCAACTCTTAGCAAGCACATAAATATTTATTTAACATCAAATTTAGAGACTATCCATCTCAGACACAGAATTACTCATATTTTCTCTATGATGATCTATCCCTAACTTATTCTTTCATGTCTTCCAAAGGTGCACTCATTGCACTGTAACTAGGTTTGTCTGTCTTGCTTCTGATCATCCTTTTCCTCCATTTCATTCCCCCTTTTCTAGCATTAGAGCCTTTTCCCGACAACTAGGTCCGTTCATAATGTGTCTGTGCAATAATTTGAGAAAGCAATACCACAGTTGGAATATTATAGCCAGTTCTGGTTGCCACAATATAAAAAGGATGTTGAGGTTCTAGAAAGAGTGCAGAGAAGAGCAATAAAGATGATTCGGGGACTGGAGGCTAAAACATATGAAGAATGGTTGCAGGAATTAGATACGTTGAATGAAAAGAAGGACTAGGGTGACATGATAGCAGTGTTCCAATCTCTCAAGGGTTGCCACAAAGGAGTCGACCTATTCTCCAGAAGACAGGACAAGAACAATGGATGGAAACTAATCAAGGAGAGAAGCAATCTAGAACTAAGGAGAAATTTCCTGGCAGTTAGAACAATTAAGCCATTGGAATGGTTTGCCTTCAGAAGTTGTGGGTCCTCTGTTACTGGAGGTTTTTAAAGAGATTGGACAACCACTTGTCTGAAATGTTATAGGATCTCCTGCTTGAGTGGGGTATTAGAGTAGAAGACCTCCAAGGTCCCTTCCAACTCTGGTATTCTGTGAATTTTGATTATTCGTGCCTCAAGTGAAAACTCTGGGATGATTTATTTGATGATCCATCTGCTTGTTTTTTTTCCCGCTCTCCATGGTGTTCTCAAAAGTGTTCAGAAGAATATAGGATTACTTCTACAGATTATGCCAACATATGTTAGATTTATACCAGGATTAACATATGCCTAACAAGATTCTTTGTGATTTTATGTGAACAGACTTTACTGCAAAGGCTTGTTTGCTGTTTGCGAATCTTAAGTGAAAAGCCCTCATGGGTAAATAGAGTCTGAAATAGAAATCATAAGAAAGTATCTCACTCTACACAGATGTGTGAACTATGGAGCTGCTTCAGTTGTATTGTTTCCATGACAAAGTGCCTATTTTATAATAATTTCTGTTAGACTTTTACTAAGAAGAGGGTCTGTTTCTATGCAATTTCAAATCTGCCAACTAAAAAGAAAAATAAAGTATTATAAAGAAATACTTTATTTCTCCCTGTAAACCTCCATCTAAAGAAGAAGCCTATGCTGGGGAAAATCTCATTTGAACAATATTTTTGCATTTATAACACAGAGATGAGAAGTCCTGTATGCCACACATTTTCTTTTAGTGAATGTAAGAAGCTTTCCTCTCTCAATTCCATGGTTTCAAGTTTCTTGCAAAGCTTTGCTCTTAATCTCTCTGCAGTTCCTGCAACCTATCTCTGAGTCTTCTTCTTTGCCCTTATTTGATATCTTTCGGTTATCAAAGTATTCCCCACTGTCCAATACAGCATAAATGCACAACTAAGGAACTAAACAAAAGAGAAAAACTGAGTGCCATAAATCAACAAATCAAAGACTCTTGATTTTCTCCGGTACCACTGTTGATAATGATATGGTGCCTCAGGAAGGAGAGAAGAAGTTTTAATTTGGTTAAATTTCTTTTTTTCTTCTTCTTCTTCAAATTAGCAGGGAATTGAACTAATAGTAGTTGTCTCCCTCCCCTTTTGTTCATAAAGTATCTATTTGTGGAGGAATCTGTCAGGAGAATTACATTTTCTCAAATCTTCATATAATCACTTAATCCAAGAACTAAAAATGGCTTTATCCTTAAGAAGCAATGATGCGTGCCATACTGTATTGCTTAACCACACCTGATTTATTTTTGTGTAAGTGGGATTGCTAAAGTAAAAAACAAAGTGTTAAGCATTGTATACCAGCCTCCTTTCCCCCCTATTTTTAACACAATTCTGTGTAATTGCAGCAGTCTAATACAACACCAAAGACCTGTGCACTAACTCTGTTATTTATTTACTTAGACCTCCCACAGCAAAAATTCAGATGGTAAGAGTTTTCTATACCCATTTCATGACAATTTAGTTGAAGTATGGATGTGCCAAATTTCAAATGATGGCTAGTTGAAGGAAAAAAAGCTTTATGCTTGCCTTTGCAACTCTCTAACTCTCATCTGGATTTTTGCAGCACAGGTATGGAGAGCCAAAATTTGCTTCCAATAATTTGTGCCACAAGGCAAACAGGAACATTTTCTCGTGGGAAGATTTTTATGCAGGTTTACAGATAAATATAATTTTAAATCAGTGTCTTTCAAACCTGGCAATTTTTAAGATATGTGGTTCTTAACTCCTAGCATTCAGAGAGTTGAAGTCTACAGATCTTAATTGCCAAGTTTGAAAACGCTGGCCTAGAGTCCCTGTCAGTTTTGCTGTGTAAGGCAGAATTACAACCTGGGTTGCCGCAGTGGGATCAAGTACTTTATGCTCTGTAGTAAGGTTTAGTTCATCTACAAAATAACCTCAGAAAGTGACTGAGGCTTTAAAAGCATCCCTAGCATGTGAGCATAGCTTTTCAGGTGAATTGTTGATATGAATACTATACCTACACAGATCCCATACTGTTCTATTACTTCTAAAATCTTTGCTGCAGCTTATGAAAAACTCCAAAGATGTAACATCATTTAGGCCCATCTCTCTGTTTATTGCATGAACCCAAATTAAAGCATACTCACCAGGATTCAGCCTCTGCTGGAATGCATCAATAATTGTTTTCAATTTGGGTCCTATAATTAAGGTTTTCCATAGCATTTGATCAAGATGTATTTGCTAGCAAACAGCTTATTTTATTTTGTTTGTTTTTATTTCATGTCCTGTCCTCTTGCACTTGAAATGAAGTCTTGATCTTTTAGACAGAGTCCCTTCTCCCCCTTCAGGACTTAAGGGTCATAATATCCCCCCCCCCCCCCAGCCGTGATTTCTTCATTTCTTCTTAAGGCTCAACATGATTCATCTTCTCAGTTTTCCCCCTAGTCCTAGTGCCCTTACAAACAATCATCTTTTTTAAACTAATTTTTATTAAATGGTGGGTTTTTTTTTTTGCAAAGTAAAAGCATCAAAATTTAAAAAAAGAAAGGAAGGAAGGAAAGAAAGAAAGAAAAGTAAAAGGAAATAATAAGTAAATAGGAAAGAAATGAAGGAAAAAATACAAAAAAGTGAAACAGAAAAACCAGAAAAAATATAGAGAGGAGCAGCTTCCAATCTTCTTTAGAGCAGTTATAAATGCATTTTATTTTTTTCTGTCTAAAGTTAGGTTATGCTCCCTTCCCTCCATATTTTTTCTTTTTCTAATCAGCAAACTCCTAAATCACATGTTCATTTTTCCCCTGTCTTCAGCAAAAGATCTATAAAAGGTTACTAGCAAATGTACTTATTGTCTTAGCCATAATCAAACAAGTTAAGTTGCCATCTTTGCAAATTTGCTCCTCTTCACTAACCATTCCTTTATTGTGAATATTTCAGAGTCTTTCCACATAATCTTTTTTTTTAAGTACACAAATCTAAGTTTACATTTGAAATTTAAACTTCATGCTTGGGGGCTTAAAGTGCTCAGAGCGGTGTGGGGATCTCTACACTGTAACTGAAGCACCTGCAGAGATCCAGTGCTCAGTCAGAAAGTATCTTTCTTGGTCAATCAGGGAGGGGAGATTTCCCAACAAATCCAAGCTTGGTAATCAAGCGTCTCTTGCAAATCTCTTCCCATAAAACACATTTCTTCCCATTGCTGCTTGGAAGCAGCAGTAGATTCCCCATCTTGCCTCAGGCAGGCCTTATGACTGAAATAGATCTAAATGCAGGGTGAGAAATCGGCAGTGGGATTTACAGCTTAGTCTTCTGTGCTCAGGGATCTGTTTCAGCCTCGGAACGTGGCCTCACTTTCCAACTCTTTGATCATTTTTGTTACTGCTTTCCACACCTGTTCCAGTCGCGCTAATACTTTCCAGAACTTTATACAGCACTCGAAATAAGGTTTGGCCAATGCAGAATAGAATGGAACTATTACTTTCTGTAACTTAGAAACTTTTTTAAAAATATATTTTTATTATTTTTACATTTAACACAATGCAATACCGCGGAGTCGGAGTGACCATACATTCACATTATGTACAGCTAATTTCAACCATTGACAATTAATCTACTTAATACATTGTCTATCCTTCTGTCCAATCACAATATATACATTTCTTCCAGTCTTGTCATCTTGTTTTATACCAATCATAAAATCTGTTCCATACTTCAAAATATTCTGATTCCCCTTTATTTTTAAGTTCAAGAGTGAGCCTATCTGCTTCTGCACAGGCCAACACTTTTCTGATTATATCAAGTTCTGATGGTGTATTTTCTTTTTTCCAATACTGTGCATAGGTTATGCACGCTGCAGTTAGTATATGTATAATTAAATAAAGTGTATCTTTCTTAAACCCCTCCAGTATTATGCCTAGGAGAAAGGTTTCTGGTTTAAACATAATTTGTTCTCCCACCATTTGTTCTAACCATGATTGAATCATTTTCCAATATTTTTTTGCCTCATTGCACGTCCACCACATATGATAGAAAGTGCCTGGTGTTTTTTTACACTTCCAACAGTTTGGGGCCAGATTTTTGAACATTTTGGAAAGCCGTGCTGGGGGGAGATGCCATCTGTAGAACATCTTATAAAGATTTTCTTTATACACCGTAGCCAATGTTAGTTTCTGATTAAGTATCCAAAGTTTTTCCCACTTAGCCAATTCCACATTGTAACCGAAATTTTTCGCCCAGGCGACCATGGTTTCTTTGACATGTTCCTCCTCTAGCTTATATTCCAACAAGAATCTATACAGAAACTTTTTTTTTATTGATGTACCCTCAGTTTTAACAGTCCCATTCTGTTGCATGGTCATATTCACCTTGCAATCCAGTTTAACATCACATTTGTTGCATGTGACTCAGTTTCCTATCAATAGCCTCTCTGTGGTGTCCAGCTTCATTTCCTTAGCTGAATGTCGTTATTTTAAGCGCAATGTATTTGTTTTCTTTGTGTCTCTCTTCCTTTGTCAGTACAAGGAAAACAGCCCAACTTCATAAACAAATTTGGACACCTGATTCTGCAAGAAGGTGATGATTTAGATCTACACTGTACAATACACGGAGAGCCAAGGCCAGATGTCATTTGGACAAAAGATGGCATCAGAATGGCAGCAAGAGAAATAAGTGTATGTTTAAACGTTTCCTTTGGGAACAGTGGCTTACGCCTTTCATTTCAGTGCTAATCTCTTTTCATGTTTCTTTTTTTCAGATTGAGAAATTAGGGGACATCTACTACCTTGTAAAAAGAAACGCAGTTGTTGCCGATACTGGAAAATATATCTGTCTTGCCACTAATGAATTAGGGGAGGCACACTGCTCAGCTTTTATCAGAGTAATAGGTAACTGAACTTAACCACATTAGTATAATAAATGAGGAAGACCTTGTTCCCCGTGCTCTCTGACACTTCCATTTTGTTTCAGAGAAAAATAAAAGTGACATATCCTCAGTGCAAGACTAAATCAAATCAAGAGAAAGGCCACTTGCTGAAGAAAACAATGAGGACTGCCACACCCTGAGCAGTACAAGGTCAAGATTGACATTGCTTGAGAGGTCAAATCAAACCAAAAAAACATTCCAAGAGGTAACTTCAGTTTAAGCTCTTTCTGCTTTCGGAAGCGCAGGAACGACCCCTCGAGTGTTTTCTTTATAAAGCTTTCTTACTGTTGTCTTCTTTTCAAATTGTGTGGTTTTTTTTTTCATCAACAAAGCAGCTAACCTTCAGACATTAACCACGAGGCAAAGGGCCACAAGCAGACTCAGGTTTTCAAACTCACCACACTGCCTCTCCCAAAGAGGCAATACTGAAAGCAGAGGAACCCTTTAAGTGATTGCAATTTATGAAGTAAAAATTATACCTGGTAAGGAAATTCTCCATGTGATCATGTACATTGTACACAACACAGTAATGGGCAATGGCTTTTTGAGGTAATTATCACAGGAATCAGGAGGGGACAATAATGGGGGATGGGCTAATGCCACTTACAGAACAGAATTTCTGATGAATAAGAATTGTTGATCTTTAAAAGTCAATCTGTAGTCAGTCCACTCACTGGAGACATACTTGTTCTGATCTAGGCTTCCTTAAAAAGAATGAAGCAGAGTCTTGGTCCCGTCAGAACCTCTTTTATTTACACGACTGTGAATTCCTTTCATTCCCAGTCAGGAAGGCTTGGCAAACAGACTTTCAGAGGAATATTTATCAATACAAACCTTATCTCTCTTGGAGAGCTGCCAGATAACTAGTTTCCAAATGCAGGGCATGGCAACACTTGGCACAGAGTCTCTTATAGTCATAAACAGAACTTTCCACTCTTGAAATGACTGAAAGAATGGTTTCCTGCAAATGCCCACTCCCTATTCGCTCCTTTTTTGTTTCCTCTGGGAGGGGCCAATCACCTCCAAGGTGTGTCTTTACTCCCAAGTCTACCCTGATTTCTTAGTTGTTCTTGTCTTCTGACAGCTCTCCACATGGGCACAGTCTCCAGCTGTTCCTCTGCCTCATTGCTGTCTAGCTCCCCCTCTGCCTCCAACGCAGAGCCCTTGTCTGAGCTTTCGTCAGCCCCCAGGACTGGCCCATGTTCCTCCCCAACCTCCTCACTGTCTGACTCTGCTGCCAGCTTCGCTGTCCACCTGCGGGCCACAACAATACTGTGTTGCCACAGTATTATAATGTGTAGGAAGCTGTGGAACCTTCTGGCAAACAAAGATCTCACAACTTTAAATGTGGCAAGATATGGGACTTTATAGGATTTTATTGTACTTCTTTATTTTTTTTAAAAAAAGTTTCCCTTCGAAACTGTTTGGCTTACAGCCCTCTGTTTTGTCATGAAGAAACAAATCATACTTGCTCTGTGACATCTCATGTTCCAGATCAAGTTTCACGTCTTGACATGTTTTATCCTTAAATATGTCTGTAGTCAGACCAGACTCTGTGAAGAAAATAGATCTTTCTGCTCATGGAAAAGACAAAATCCAGAAAAGTAGAATGGGAGGAGAAGGACAATTTCTCCCAGAGCAGATTTTCAGAGGTTAAAAGAGGCAGTGGGGAAAAGGGGAGTGAAATCATCTGCTTGCTTCTGAAAGGAAGATGGTGACACTAGCACAAAGTTCTCCACTCCCAGCCTTTCATTTTTGCATAGTTCAAATAAAGCATCATTTACAATCTTCTACTGTTTTGTAGGTTTTATTAAATAAGCGTTATTTAGTCGGGATCATTGACCAGTAATAAAGAATTTTTGACTTTTGTATAAATAGCATTTGCTGGATATTATTTTGTCATGTGAAGCCACTGTTGAGAGTAATTTATTAGATATAGATTTACCCCTGCAGTTTCTAACAGTTAGTCCCATATTTTCTACTGTATGCTTTTGTTCCCCCCCATTGCCACTTTTTATTGAGATTTCTCTCTATTGTCCAGCCATTGCATGCTGCACAAGTCTGGGGAGCGTAGCCAAACAAAAAGCCATCAAGTAGAAATCAATAGGGAAGTATGATTCTTGACAGATATCAACAGTGACTACTTTTGGTACCAGTCTGGTGGGAATCAGATGACTTTCAAATGACTCTCAGCAATTGGAAGTGGGGTGGGTGGGGATTAGTGATATTTTCATATCCATGTATTAGCAAACATGAGCTAGTGTGGCATGTACTGTGCATATCTTGTGCATGGATGTATGAACATGGTTTCAATACCCCCTACGTACCAAAAGGGATAATTAGCATTCAGTTTCTAAAAATGCAATTGTCAAGATTTAAACCTGCCTGTGAGCCTCACCATCTGCCCTGAAAACTTCCTGTTCAGTCCAAGAGGATGGGGACAATCTGAATTGCCTAGTGGTGATATTTTTAAAAATGACTTCATGCTTTCTCAAACCTCAGCCCTGTTATTCAAAACAGATTCTGTGAAGGATTTGTTATGAGCCTTGAAATGTGTTAAATCCTGATGGTAGCGTCTATTGGTGATCTGTACATTAGAAAATTTAGCTTCCTTTTTCTGACTGTAGAAAATGAGAGCTACACTTTAATTTTCCTAGAGATACATCAAGAGGAGAAATTGGAAGATATAGCCTGAGTTACTGGAGCAAAAAAGAACCTTGGAAAAGTATAACATAAATTATTGTATACTATATAATAATTATACAGTATGTAATATAATATATTATATTGTACTATAATTGGTCTTCCAAAGAGTTTTGTATCATTAAATGGATACTCTTGTGCTTAACATCAATAAAAAATTTATATAATACTCTGTTACAGTCTAAAAGAGATACAACCAGGATCTCCTAAAGTTACAGATTTGGCTGCAACCCTCTAGTTTTAAAGTTGGACTCGCAATTTAAAGATTTGGAGGTACTGTGAAGGAGAGAAAAATGTCTCACTCACAAAGTTAACTACGTGGGTGTAGCTACGGGTGGCTAATGAAGAATTTCTCCCATAAGTGACACCAAATCAATGAGTGAATATTATACTGTGGAATAATGCAACTTAATCCAACTTCATGATGAAACAGTTGTTTCCCAGCATGTGATGGGGTAAACACCTGCAGTTGTATAAATGTGATAAATCCAGAACATTTGTACTAGAGAGAGTTTTGTTTCTCAGTCATGACTGATTTTCAAAGGTGAAACGAACTGCAAAAGATTTTTTTATTTTGTTTTAGGTTTGTCTGTTTAGTATTTTCTGTAGAAAGTTAAAATGGATAATTTAGTATATATGTAACAAAGCGAAATAATATGTTGTATGATTACTTTGTAATCTTTTAATCCTTTACCTCCTTAAAACAAGACATAAAAGGAAACCTCATATTTTCATAATATGTAACTATACAATGAGAAGTAAGATAAAATGTAATTTGTCAATAAACAGTTATTTTGCTTGCTGTGAGTTTGATTTTTCTCTTCATTTATATTGCACAGCATCAAGAACTGTGGTATATACATGGAAGCAGTAGCTTTGAGGTCTGACATTACTTCCTCAATTTAGTGTGAGCTTCAAAACATAAAAGTACAGGTTTTTATTGTGAAAAAAAATCATGGATTAGTAAAACTGATCCACAAAGAAATCAAATATAATTTGAAAGGACATGCAGTCAATTGAAAAAGGTATATTTCTCTCTTGTTAGGAAGGCTAATCCATAGAACATACAGTAGTATTTGTATCTTTAAAGTTTGGAATGTTAAACTAGTATTGTCTTTAAGCTCTGAATGGATTAATCAAAATTTTTCTCCAAACCTAATGATCAGTATATAATAACCTAATATTAGTATTTATTCTACCATATCCTCCTGTTTGGATAGCAGATACAACTGAAACCTAATTTTTCAAGCTATAATGCTATGGTCCCATGCTGATTTTTCAGGTTTTATAGGATACTAGCCAATAACCTGGCATTGCCAGGTATTTATTTATAGGGGGGAAATGTCTGGATCAAACATAATTTCTAATGTTGGATTTTCCCCCTTACTAGAGGGACCCTCCTTGTGGAGTACTGTGAAGCCGTTACCATGGCAACTCTACTGCGCTGCACAGTAGAAGCCATTTTACTGCAGTACAATAGAAGCCATTTTAAGGCATGACAGACTGTATCTTAACAGAACACACCCTGAGGGGTGTTAGGGGTGTCTTATCCCCATAATATTTGTTTCCAGAGAGTAAGTCATCTGTGTACCAAGTTTGGTTGAAATTGTTAGAGGAGTTCCAGAATTATGCTGGAACATACACACACAGAACTGTTTGTTTCTTTGTTTATTTGTTTAGATGATGATAGATAGATAGATAGATAGATAGATAGATAGATAGATAGATGATAGATAGATAGATAGATAGATAGATAGATAGATAGATAGATAGATAGATAGATACAGTATCAAAGAGATTGTCTCTAATAACGAAGAATATCCCACCTCAGATGCCTTTGTTTTGTTCCTCCCAAGCTGATACAATACGGCAGGTTCTTGACTTACAAGAGTTCATTTAATGTCTGTTCAAAATTAAAATGGCACTGTAAAAATGAATTATGACTGTTTTTCACATGGCTGTTGCAGCATTCCCATGGTCACATGATCCAAATTCAGATGTTTGGCAAATGGTTCATATTTATGATGGCCGCAGTATCCTGGGATCATGTGATCCCCTTTTGTGACCTTCTGACAAGCAAAGCCACTTAACAAAAGCTTTTTTCTAACTTAACAACCACAGTGATTTACTTAACATCTGTGGTAAGTGAGTTCTTAAAATGGGGCAAAATTCACTTAACAAATGTCTCACTTTACAACAGAGTTTGGGACTCAGTTGTGGTCATAAGCTGATAATCGTTTCTTCAGTGGTGGATCTTCACTTTTGGGAAAAGAAAGTGATCTTAATGTGTCATAAAGACACCCTGAGACTAAAAGTCTGTGCAGACCAAAATCCTCCCAATTTATCACCACAATCACCATGAAAATTCAGCCCAATGGCTAGAGCTGATGTACAATATACTAATTGCTTTGTAGCTGAAGGAAATCGGCTTTACAATGGTTAAAAAACAAACAAAACAGGAATGGTAACAAATACCACTTCAGTCTCATTTGAGTCTCGAGTATCCATTGCTGTCAAAACAGTGGAGATCTTATAGACGCTGAAGGCCTGAGGGCTCCATCAGAAAAGATCTGATTGTCCTTACCCATTAATTATAAAATCATTTCACTGTGGAAAATACACTTTTGACTAGCTCTTCTTCAGTTCCAGAAATGTGCTACAACTGACCCCGAACACCCCTGCATTTCTATATGTCCTGCGTCATTGACAGTTGTCACCCATACTCCACAGTCTGATGCTTGGTCAGCAGCTAATTATAGCAGCTACCATATTTCCAAGCTGGCATGGCATAAAGCTGTTGCAAAATTGGACCTGGTTGGTGACTGCTAATACAGGACCAAGCAAAAATGAGGATGGCTAGTGAGATAGGGTTGGTGTAAAAAGCTCAAGGGGATGTGGTGGCTCAAGGGGACATGGTGGCTCAGTGGCTAAGATGTTGAGCTTGTTGATCAGAGAGATCGGCGGTTCAAATCCCAGCACTGCATAATGGAATGAGCTCCCATTACTTATCCCAGCTTCTGCCAACAAAGCATGTAAAAATGCAAGTGGAAAAAATAGGAACCATCTTTGGTGGGAAGGTAACAGCACTCCGTGCACCTTCAGCATTTAGTCATGCCAGCCACATGACCACAGAGACGTCTTCAGACAGCGCTGGCTCTTCGGCTTTGAAACGGAGATGAGCACTGCCCCCTAGAGTTAGGAACGACTAGCACATATGTGTAAGGGGGACCTTTACCTTTAAAAAGACAAAAAAAAAATAAACGACAAAGGATCTTCTGCTCTTCAGTTCTTCATTACTAGTTGCTTCTCTGCTGGATTGTGCAGCACAGTCAGCATTAGTTATGCAAAACTGAGTAAACCTCCTCGAAAATTCCCATGGGCTGGACTGAACTCTCAGGCCATTCATTGTTTACTATGTAGATAAATGAAGAGGCAAACAGGATTAAGGAGACAGGTACAGGTAGTCCTAGCCTTACAGCAGTTCCTTTAGTGATCATTCAAAGTTATAATGGCATTGAAAAGAGTGACTTATGACCATTTTTCGCACTTACAACCATTCAAGTATCCCCATGGTCAAGTGATCAAAATTCAGGCGCTTGGCAACTGACTCATATTTTTTATTGTTGTCGCGCCTGGGGTCATATTTATGATGGTCACCTTTTGTGGCCTTCTGACAAGGAAAGCCAATGGGGAAGCCAGATTCACTTAACAACTGTGTCCGTAACGTAACAGCTGCAGTGATTCATTTAACAATTGTAGTAAAAAAAAAAGGCATAAAATGAGGCAAAATTCACTAAAAGTGTCTCACTTAGCAACAGAAATTTTGGGTTCAATTGTGGTTGTAAGTCAAAGTGAAAAGTAATACTGTGCTACTCAAGAACAACAAGAAGATGTAGATAAAGAAGGGAAAATCTGAGGCTCCTAGCTTTACATATCCCTCCCACCGAGCCTTAGATGTGGCCTCAAAGCTGTTCCCTAATAAAATAATCATGAACATGGGTCAGGGGTGGGCTTCAAATATTTCAGCAACAGGTTCTCTGCCCGGTTGCTTGGTGGGCGTGGACATGGCCTTGTCAGCCTCCAGCACCATGGGGGGGGGGCATTTCCAGCCTTCCAGAGCTTCCGGGAGGCCCGTTTTTCCCCGCTCCCTGAGCCTCCACACAGGCCCTGCACTTACCTCGCATCCAAAATGGGCCGCGTGGAGATTCCTGGGAGAGGAGGGGTGGTTGGGGCCAGCCAGAGGTGAGATTTGAAGGTTCTCCAAACCGGCCATAATGTTAGCTACATGTTCTCCCGAACCTGGGCGAACCCCTAGCAGCCCACTCCTGACGTGGATAGAAGAAAGACAATAATGGTGACAACACAGAAATGATAACTGCAATCTTTCATGAGTGGTCAAGGACTACATTCTTTAAAATGTCCTTTGTTACATGGACAAGGACAAAACAAAACGAAAGCATTAGAAGGCAAATTAGAAAACAAATACAAATGAAGAGTTCCCACTTTTACAAGGTTAAAAATAATACGCATTTTAAAATGTTTGCTTTTCATTTATACCCTATCTTTCTATCAATATGGCACTCAAGACAGCTAAATTGTTCTCTGGTGCGGGATACATTTTTGGACAATTGGGGGGGGGGGAGAAAGAACCCCATTGTTTGAAAGTTTAATCCCTTAATATATCTGTAGATTATTTGACAAGTAACTGACCCATCAGCTTTTGACAGCAATTTAGCAATCTGAAATTCAGGAGCAAATCTTATTATCAAATATAATGATACTATATATATTTTGGAAGCACATTAGGACATTTGGACGTAAACAAAGTCTCTATGGGTGAACATAAGGCCAGCTTTGGTTAGAGGCATTAAGGGAGAGATGAAATAAATGAGGAGCAGGCTCAATATAGTAATAATGAATTTGTATGAGGAAGGAAGGAAGGAAGGAAGGAAGGAAGGAAGGAAGGAAGGAAGGAAGGAAGGAAGGAAGGAAGGAAGGAAGGAAGGAAGGAAGGAAGGAGAAGCTGATTTCTGTTGCTGAGAAACTGTAGAAGATTTCCTTCTGCAGCCAAATCTACTCTAAAGGTAATGGCATTCATTGGGTAAGTTAAAGGTCTTGAAGTTGCCTATCAGCAAACCTTGGGCAGAAGGCTGAGCATGCACGCCTGCACACAGTCCTCCCACCGTAGGTAGATATATTGTATTGAAATAGTACAGGTAGTCCTTGACTTACAACAGTTCGTTTAGTGACCATTCAAAGCTACAAAGGCACTGGAAAAAGGGACTTATGGCCATTTTTCACACTTATGACCGTTGCAGTGTCCCCATGGTAAAGTCACGTGATTAAAATTAAGATGATTGGTGTTGTGTTCCAACCAGCACGGCCAGCAGATGGCGCTGTCTGAAACGCCTCTGATTGGTTCAGACGCGCCTGCCGGCCGGCGTGATAAATACATCTCTCTTATTGGTTCCCTGTCTGACAGCTACTGGTATAAATAGCTGTCAGACGGGGGTTTCTCTGTCTGTTCTGTCAGAAGTTATTACTGTTAATAAACGTTCACTTGAACTGCCGCCTCCTCTTTTATTGCCGCCTCAGAACATAAAACTTGGGAACTGACTTACATTTACGACACCTGCAGTGTCCCCAGGGTCACGTGAGCACCTTTTGTGAACTTCTGACAAGCAAAGTCAATGGGGAAGCCAGATTCACTTAACAACCGTCTTACTCTTTTAACGACTGCAACAATTCACAACAACCGTGGCAAAAAAGGGTGTAAAATGGGGCAAAATTCACTTAATAAATGAAAAAATTTGGGGCTCAATTGTGGCTGTAAGTTGAGGACTACCTGTATTAAGAATTTGGACTATATTATAGCAAGTATAAATGTGTATATCTACATATACATAGACACACACACACATGCACACACACACACACACACACCAGTGCAGGCAAATTTTATGCAAACAATAGAAGTGTGGAAATAAAGCCTGGCCATCTTCCTTCCTGCGTGAACTTATGGTCCAACCTGTGAAAGAGGTTTACTGTCCAAACGCATACCTTTTGGAGCAACAGTTATTAGCTTTGGGCCTTCCTTTAAGAAAAAAACTTCTGAAGGCAAGCTGTTCCATTGGTTGGTTGCTCTCACTGTTAGAAAATTTCTCCTGATTTCCAGGTTGAATGTCTCCTTGTTCAGTTTCCATCCGTTCCACCCCCTCCTCTCTGTGGCAGCCCCTCAAATATTGGAAGACTGCTATCATGTGTCCCCTGGTCCTTCACTTCACTGGACTAGCCATGCCCAGTACCTGCAACCATTCATTGTATGTTTTAGCCTTCACTCCTCCCCTTGGTTGCTCTTCTCTGCACTCTTTCTAGAGTAACTCTTTTTTACAGTGTGGTGACCAAAACTGGATGCAGTACTCTAGGTGTGGTCTTAGTCAGTGGTGGGATTCAAATATTTTACTGCCAGTTCTGTGGGCGTGGCTTGGTGGGTGTGGTGTGGCTTGGTGGGTGTGGCTTGGTGACAGTGTTGGGATTCAAAATTTTTACTACCAATTGTGTGGGTGTCGCTTGGTGGGAGTGGCAGGGGAAGGTTACTGCAAAATCCCCATTCCTCTCAATCAGCTGGGATTCAGGAGGCAGAAAATAGATGGGGGCGGGCCAATCAGAGGTGGTATTTACTGGTTCTCTGAACTACTCAAAATTTCCACTACCAGTTCTCCAGAACTGGTCAGAACCTGCTGAATACCCCCTCTGGTCTTAGTAAGGCTTTAGAGAGTGGTATTAGTACCTCCCTTGATCTTGATTGTATCCCTCTGTTAATCAAATTGAAGGTGTTTAAACTAAATGTAAGAAATGAGAATGTAAGATTTCTAGATGCAGTGGCATTATGAAACCACTGAAATGTCTTTGCTCAATAATTTTTGTAAGAGTGAGGACCAACTGCACTGGATCCACAGGGGGAGGGGCTTCCTGTTTGTGCCACTTCTGATGTTAGGCTGGAGGGTTTTATTCAGCAATGAGAAGAGTGAATTGAATAGGTCTTTTTCCATGCTCTTCCGCGGGTTTCAAATTCATATCTTTGCCCTTATTTTGATACTATTTGAAGGAGGGATCTGGTTACATAGCCTGTTCCTTTTCCGCAGCGAGTACCATTATGAGTTAAAATGTTTAGGTTAAGCTCGGCCTGAGGTTATGAGTGTCACTTCAGATTATTCAACAAATACAAAATCATCTGTTCCGATTTAGACTACAGTTTTGTCAAGTCATTGCTACGATATATTGGCCATTAAACAAGCACAAGGACCATGCTTGGATGAAACCGTATATCCAGCCACAATAACAAAGGCCAGATGGCATGAACAAGAATATTGGGCAATGGCATTTGATAGCAGTTTCTTTCCCCACCCTGCGACTGGGTGTGGCAGTAACAGAGTTGACTGTATGGTGATTACGGATGGGTTAGGCATTGACCTCTCTATCTACATTCCCCTATTCTTTTATTCTAGTGAAGGATTATACTCAAGGCCTGAATTGCTTAGGAGCACCTGGTACAATGGCTGTCTCCCTTCCCAACTAGAGCTGCTGAACAGGCTGGTTGCTCCCTCTTCAGCATTGCCAAAATTAGATATGTCAATCAGATGAACAGGTGGTCCTATTGCTCCAAGTGGACCCTGCCCCCCCTCTTCTCCCAAGGCCTTCCTTTCCGAAAGCCAATGGGAAGTGATGCTGAAATGACACAGGCAGACCTGTCAGCAGATCAGGAGTATAAAAAGCCAAACCACCATCTTTGCCCTTCTGAGCAGTCGTGCATTCCCAGCCTCGCCTCGGGTGTAGGGATTGCAAAGAAAACAAAACTACACCGTTTCGACTGTGTAGTTTTGTTTTTGAGAGCTAGAGGCTCAACCATTCTCATGTTGGGATTGTTTAACATCATCCTCTGGATAAGGACGTCGCTCCAGAAACTTCCGTTTGGGCTTAGCCCACTTCACGTAGGCACTCTTGTGAAATCAGGTTAGTAGCATGCCTGCAAGAATTGAGTGATCTATCTCGGTCAAGAAAGCTCTGGGGCACTTTAATTGTTTTAGATACAACCCTATATGCAGGGTGAGATGCATTGGGGTGGGATGCATTGGGGTGGGATGGGGCAGGCTGGGGTGGGATGGGGGGGAGATGGAGTAAAAGTCTGTAGCTCTTTGTAGATTTATTTTTGGGGAATGCACTTTTCCCATGAATGAAATAATGCCTGTTGTTTGTGAACTCTTAGGACTTTGCAGTTGGTGGCGATCATTTCTTAAAATGCGCTTGAGGGTGAAGAGTTATTTCAAACGTTGGGTTAACTTTTAATCCTTCCAAAAGAGTGTTGAAGGTTATGTTACTTGCAGATAAACCAAGACGTTCCCAGAATAGCTCTGATAAAGCCACATAGCCGAGGCTAGGCACCAATGACTTTTTAAGGGAATCAGCTGCTGCCATATCCATTACATCGCAGCTCTGGACCACTTGCCTCCTGTCACTCAAACCTGGGATGGTTATTTTGGGAATGTGACATTTCAGAGGCATACCTTTGAAATGCTAGTAATACAAAAGCCGTATAAGATCACAATTGAATAATAGGATGTTTTCTTCATCTTTTTGTGGAAGTTGCGGGGGGGGGGGGGAAGAGGCCTGAAATACCCACAAATAGTGAACTCATCCAACAATTTGGAAGGGATGGTGTGTGGTTTAATTTTTTTTTAATCTGGAATATATGGCTATGATTAATTTGGGGGGAAGTACATAATATGCATAGATTGGGCTAATTTAACTGAAACATATTGCTGTAAAAATTTCACTACAAAATCTGGAGCCTGTAACCTTAAAAAGAAGAATGATTTCATTGAGTATATTATGCTTTAATAAGGCAATATATTGGCATTCTCTCTCTCTCTCCCACCCCCCTCTCTCTTTCCCTCCCTCCCTCCCTCCCTCCCCACCAATCTATCTATATATTCATCTTATGCTATGATTATTCCAAGCTTAAAACCATAGCAATTTTTTTAAGGCCAGAAAAATAGGCCTCACATAAATCATTGACATTACTGGAATTCTAATTTTGGCTGTCATAACCCCCTGTGACTCTGTCCAATCCTATATGATAAATCATAATAAATATCAAGTTAACATTTAGTACTCAGTTAATATAACAGAACAAATTGATTTGACACTGATGGGCATCCATATTAAGAAACATTTTGCAATAAAATCAGTTATTCTTGTTTGGATATATATATCTTTTTGTGGTTTACAAGAGAGTGGGGACATTGTGTTAGCAACAAATATTATACTGGACAAAGAATAGTTTTACTGATTTTGTACTTTACTGCAGTTGTTCAAACCATCAATGTCAGTTGTTATCTTATAGCCAAGCTCACATTTCAAACTTGGCCTTCTCTCCCTCTCTCCTAGATTCAACTGCCCTGCTTATGCTTTTGCATTCTTTTTTTCTTCTTTTCTTCTTTTCTCCTTTTCTTTTTTTCCTTTTCCTTTTCTTTTTTCTCTTCTCTTTTTTCCTGTCCTTTCCATTCCCTTTTTTCCTTTCCCTTCCTCTGTAATGGCCTCTTGCCAAAACCATTTTCCCACAGTAAGGGAAACTTTTCAAATGATTTATTTTAAGAAAAAAAACATTTTATTATGTAGGAAAATAAAATAAATTCCAATTTTCAAACCATTTGGGGGTTTTGTAGTCCAATTCCAATTGAGAAGGGATTAAGAAGTGGTTATATATAAAGATATGGCAAGTTTAACATTAAAAAGTAACCTCTTTATTGGCACAGTGTTTCTGTTTGATGATCTGTCGCTTGTTTGAACTAGTGACAATTTGTTACGACTGTATTAATCAGTAGATGGGCAATATAGAAAAACAATTTAATGGGTTACATTTCAGTAAATGGCGCATTAACAAAAGTATCCATTCAAGAGCCACAGATCTAATCTAAGTAGAACAATCCCTCTACAACACCACCTATTTATGTTGCTTTTTATGCCTGTTGCTTTCCACAAATTGTTTTCTCACCCTCTATTTTTATGTCTGTCTTTCTTTCCAGAGTGCCAGCAAAAATGACAAGCAAAGCACCAACATTTACGCAGCCGTTACAAAGTGTTGTGGCACTGGAGGGTAGTGCCGCAACCTTTGAGGCTCATATTAGTGGTGAGTGTCCATGTGTTTTTCTGGTTATTGTTTTCCTTCCTGTGGCTGAGATCTTCAAAAATGGTTATGAGGGCAGCTTTTCTGGGGCTTTAGAAAAACTGACAGACAGATGGGGTAGGACTCTATTAAACAAATGTCTATAAAGATTCTCAGTTATTCAGATCATAGTTGTATCAGGCAACTATGGCAACTCTACTGATTTTTTGAGGAAAAACATTTCGCTTCCTATCCTGGAAGCTTCATCAGTTGTAGATTAGAGAGGTAATAGGTAAAAGAAGATCCCATTGGGGGAAGAGATCAATTATTGCTTCTGTATAAATTTGAAGACTTGGAAATCATCAGTACATCAGGCTAGGTCAGGGAGTATGGAGTCAATGGATGCATTTTGCACTTTGACAGCACAGTATATTATGGACACGCCAAGAAAATGGCATTTACCTTGGGCATGGCCATGCTCAAAACATCAATTTACCAGAAGTCAAATTGTTGCCGTTATTCCCTATTCCCCACTTAACATTCACCTCATATTCCCCCCTTTGTATTTTGCAAATAAATCATTGGGCTACGGTCACAGGTTTTATTTTCTAAGACTAAAATTAGCATAGCCAGACCACAAATTCCAAATGGCCAATAGATGGAAGCATGGACATGCAGATTATTTTCCCAGCTAGTGGTCCTCTAAATATTTACAACCCAACCATGGGAGTCCTGATGGATGCCAAGTGGAAACAATGGTATCTCAAGGTGAGCTTGTGGATCACAGCAATACTGTTGATCACGAACCATTAGGAGTTCATTTCCTGAATCTCTTAAAGTTTAAGCTAGCATTAACTTTTGAAATGGCTCAAGCCTTGAATCTATATCAGTGGTGGGTTGCAGGCGGTATGCCCCAGTATGGGTGTACCGGAGCCTGCCCGGAGCACTGGGTACCGTTCCGGTACAGTGCTCCGGAGCATCCACCCACCGGCCCGCTCTCCTTACCTGTCTTTAAAGTCTTCCGCGCTTCCCCATGCACACACAGCACATACAGAGTACACAACACATGTACGCGCTATGCACGTCCATGTGGATGACGCGGGGCCCGTTCCAACCGTACCAGTTGGAACGGGATCCAGAACCCACCACTGATCTATATGCAGTATATAATGTTTTCCAGCTTATGTCAGAATGGTAGCAACAAATTATTGTTATTGTCGCCTAAAAGTCCTATCTCTTTCATATGTACACCAATTTTCTATGTGCTTAAAAAAAACTTTAATTGCGATGCTACTGGTAGCAAGATATATTTTAGATGTGGAGCAATTATTTCCAGGCCAATGAGATCATACTGTGCTTTATAGCAGCCCACATATTTCTATGTTAAGGACCATATTATAGAAATTGAATACAATATAAAAATACTGTATTCCTTGATTCATAACATGCACCAACATTATGTCATATGCATATTTGGATTATATGCTGACAAGATATCTATTTTCACCAAGCAGGAAAAACAATATGCATATTAACCTGGCTGCTGTAATGATACAATGAACAACGAGCAGAATTTAAGTAATGAAGAGTCAAGGCAGGGCTTGCTTCCTCTAAAAAGGTCTCTAGTATAGACCTTACTTTGAAATCCCAGCTGTTTGGCTTTGTTCTCTGAATCATATTAACTTCAATTATTTATTCTGAGCTGGAAATTATAAGATATCAGAGAAAGGGTAATACTCATTAGCCATGCTCCACATGCTGCAGTTGCAGAAGCAAATTTAGCCTGTCACTAACTTCAAAAGATATATAGATATACAGTATATATTTTAAAAAGAATCAATTGCCCAGGTTTTATCCAAAGGTTAGTTCAGAATTTGAAATGATAACTGGAATCAATATTTGCCAATCAAAGCTTTCATATTCAAAATATGACGATCACTTAAAATTCCAAGAGTTATTTCAGTGAATGGGATTTACTTCCCTACTTTTGATGTTTCTCCTTTGATTTCTCTCTCTCAGAAAAAAGAAAATAAAGGACGTTGTGGGAATTAAGTAGGAAAATGGCTACCGTACTTAATTGGGGACAAATAAACATGTGTCATAGGCTTCTCAAATTCTTGAGATAGGCCTTGTGTGTACTTCAACATGCCACGCCTTTCTGCAATTTTGCATATGTCTAAGTCGCCTTTGTGTGCAGATACTTTTCTCCCAATTGAATGATGTCCACAACCATAATTCAGAACAACTGAAGGTTCAACAACAATTAAGTAGAGGGAGTACATGAAGTGTGTGTGCATATGCATGCACACACATACACATGGACATAGACACTCTTCATGTATGCACTTGTGAAGTTTAAACCAGATCCTTCTGCTTTTCTATATTATTTGAGTAGTTTTGTATTTAAAACATCTGTATGGGTCCTCTATCTGTTATGGTCATGAATATTTGAGGTTATTGGAGTGGGTGCCTGAAAGTTTTAATTGACCGAAATGTTGTGGCTTAAAATATCTTAATGTTATATGCTCCAACTGTACTTTTTATGTAAGTTTTCTTTTCATGTTGTTACAGCACTTTGGGAATAGATTATTGAAAAGCACTTTTTAAAATACACAAATATATGATATAGACCCTAAACCTTTCTAGAACATGCCACTGAAATTAGTCCATACTATTGTTTAATTGTGTGCTGCTAGAAAATGACAATATTTACCTAATAGAAAGAGGACCATAAATTAATACTGACACCCCGCTCCCCAGAAGATTTCATAGGAAAATATAATCTGTTTCTATCATTAGATTTTAGACAAAATCTAAGACAGCCCTCTGTCCTTTCTTTAAATCGTCTAAACATAATATTTTGTTCTATTTCTTCCTTTTTTTCTAAAACACTGATAAATGCCACAGAACTTTGCATCAAATATGTGTCAATCCTCCCCATTCACGTGGCAATCATGGTTTCCAAGTAGTGTCTCTCTCCATTGACTGCTGTTTTTTGACAAGTCTCTATTCCCATTCTGAGAGAAGAAAAAGGTAGCAAGGGAAATAACTGAATATAGAAGTATGGAACTGAGAATATAAGTGAGCAATCTGACAGGAAAAAATTTAAGTTGTTTCTTTCTCTATTTGGTTCATTTACTCATCTTAAACAACCTTGAGATCAGTGTTTCTCAACCTTGGCATCTTTAAGATGTGTAGACTTAAATGCTTAGACTCTAGCACTCTTTGTGTTATTGTGCTAATTGCTATTGCCATAGCACTCTTAGACTCTTAGCACTCTATTGCTAGAGTGGAGTAACCATGCTTCAGATTTTTCATCCAACCATACTCTTCCTTGTATCTCTCAAAGTAAAATCCCTCTACCAGATTCCCTGGGCTTCATCGAACAGTGATCTTAGTAGACAACTATGGTAATACTTGCCTAACATTACAGCAAGATGTTCAATTTCTGAAACTGTGATTGCATTTGTTCATAATTCTAAAACATAGTAAGTAGGGCCACATATCATTACCAAAAGCAAACAAAGTACAGTTCAACATGATGTGTGAAGTAGTACCGAGTCTCTCTTACTTTGCTTTTCAATCCAACCTTTCAACTATTGCAATCTTATGGCAACTCTAACTCATATTACACAATGTTATAAATCTCTTGTTCCCCCAAGTTACTCATTATGTTGGACAGATTTGACAATGATTCAGCGCTTGGTTATTATAATGCACCAAAACTCTATGAACATTTTTATCTCTTGAAATCTGACCTCCTAAATCACAAAAAGTGTATCTTTTATCATTCCGCCTACATGCCTTTCCTTCACAAGCATTGGGCATTTAAAATATAGTCTTTCTCCAATAATATCATCTAAGAATATAAATACTTCTTTTTATCAGATATTCAGAGGAAGGAGCAGCAAACTATATCCTGAAGAAGGCAGATCTGAATATTACACAAGAATAGAATAGAATAGAATACTTTATTTGACCAAGAAATTTGTCTCTGGTGCATAAGCTCTCAGTGTATATGCAAAACAACAGAATAATGATAATATAACCAACCAAATATAAAATAAATTGAGCCTTATTCTATTTTGATGAGTTGAGTTGCAGTAAGTATAGATTTTCCCCAGTGCCAAGCCATTTCTTTCATTTTATCTCAATTACTGAAGCCCTTGATCCAACCCTTTAGTAACTATAACATATACACTAGGAAAAACTGGTGGTATTTTAGGACTGATGCCAATGGGACCTTATGAGCATTTACTTTTACTTACTCTCCTTCTCAAGGTTTCCCAGTTCCTGAGGTGAGCTGGTATCGGGATGGCCAGGTTATTTCTACTGCAACTCTGCCCGGTGTGCAGATCTCATTTAGCGATGGCCGCGCTAAACTTGTGATCCCCGCCGTGACCGCAGATATCAGTGGAAGATATACCCTACAAGCCACCAATGGATCTGGACAAGCCACAAGTACTGCAGAACTACTTGTCACTGGTAGGTTGTAGTTATGGAACCAGTTACAGTTGGCACTTTCCATCTTTCATCTTAAAACTGGTGAATAGACTCTACAAAGATGGAGATTAAATTGATAAAATGTATTAAGAGATCACATTAAACAAAATTCTCCCCTTCAAAATTCTCTGACTTATCAAATATGATTACTTATTAGGTTTTTAAAAATCTAGCATACCCCTCAATATTAGCATTTAATTGTAAATAATGCCAGTAAATAAATGGTAAATATGAAGACTGCCTTATTTGTATTTCTATAAACAATCAAACGTATATGTCCACATTCTGCTTTATGTTTATGTTTATTTTATTTTATTTTATTTCTGTAGGGTCCCTCAACACAGATTTTGCCTCTAGCTACCTCTTGATATTTAAAGAAAAGTGTCTTTATAACCTGATCATAGAAAACCTTGCTTCTGTGTGCCTTTTTAAAATTCTGCCCCATATTTTCAGAATGATGGGCAACTTACATATGGTTCCAGAGAGTTTTGGGTTCAGCCTCTCTGCCAATTGAAATCCTCTGTCAATTTGCAGAGGCAGAGTTTGCAACACTTGGGTCATTGTTTCAAGGATATTTCCTTACCAGATTCCTTACCTTCCACAGAAGCAAAGTTTCTAATATACTTGAAAAGTTCTTTAAAAAATCAGCGAGATATCAGAAATCTATCTGCCTTGCAAGTAGCCCATGTTTAACTGCATAACACAGTCGAACATCAGTAATTGACCACAAGAAATGTTTAAGACATTTTGTATTATGTCTTAAAATGATTTTTATATCATAATTTTTTTTATAAAACTTGCCAAATTCCAGTACCATGGTAGTCATGGATCCCAGGCCTCTCTGTTTGTCAGCCTATCTGAGATATCTTGGTTCAAAAGGTTTTGTCCTATGATGCACCATTTAGCCCAGTTAAAGCTTACAGACACAAGAATTTTAGTAGGAAGGAGATCCATGATATTCCTTATGTTTGTTCTTGCTTATACAACCTTCTCCTCTTCCGCCTCCTCCTCCCAGCTGAAACAGCGCCACCCAACTTTTCACAACGACTACAGAGCATGACTACTCGACAAGGAAGTCAAGTTCGACTTGACGTGAGAGTGACTGGAATCCCTACACCTGTGGTGAAGTTCTATCGGGATGGAGCAGAAATTCAAAGCTCCCCCGATTTCCAAATTTTACATGAAGGAGACCTCTACAGTTTAATAATTGCAGAAGCTTACCCAGAAGACTCCGGAACCTATTCAGTAAATGCCACTAATAGCGTGGGACGAGCTACTTCAACAGCCGAACTGCTCATTCAAGGTAAAGACTAGTAGGATAGTCAACCAAGAATGTTGGTTTGTCTGTATTCAAAACTTTAGGATTCTTCCATCATCAAGGCAGCAAACTTCACAATGATTGCTCTTCTGTCAACAAATCCATCAATTCCATTTCTCTCAGGTGATTTTAATGTGGCTGTAAAATTTCACCCTGGACACTTCAGCGTGACGAAAGATAAGATTGTTTTCAGAAGCAACAGCAACAAAAGTTCTACTTCTTTTCCTCCCCTGATAATACAAGAAAAACAAATAGGCTAACTTATTGCTAGTGTGAGGCACAGTGTTTATATTTGGAATTGTTTTACAGTGTATTAATCTAAAATCCAGTAAATCAACAGCTGAATTTTTCACTACAGGGTTTCTTGTGCTGGATGTTGTAGTTTCAGAGCAACTTGTTTAAGCATATACTGCAGTTGCAGGCCTGTGAAGGAACAAAAATCCAGGCCTCACAGTACTGTATTGGTGTGCACACAGTAAAAGAAAAGAAAAAAAAATACATGGGCCTAAATCTATATAGGTTAAATTTGCACATCACATTAAGTAATAATGTGATTTTTGCTTTATTTATTTAAGGCAAAATCATTTCTGACATAAAGTGTGAATTCAGCTATTGGGATTAATGAACCTTGATTTGTGGATTCACATTGGACTGCCATTTGTTAGAAATCCTGCTTGGGTGGGGGTGGTGGACTAGATGACCTACAAGGTCCCTTCCAACTCTGTTAATCTGCAATTATGTCAGAACTTGGTTATGGTGGTTTATGCAACAAGCCATGGCTAATGCAATGGCTTAATGTGATGTTCAATGATCCCAAATACTTTGGAAGTTGTGTTTTCCTAGACGTCATTCCAGCCCTCATTATGCATTTAGATATCCAAGTGGGAAGGACTGAAGTAGAAAAGAAATACACAAATGCATTGGTGTCCCACATCTCTACCTGCTCCTAAGGTTAAAATCATTAGGTGGTTACCTGGCTAAGATCTAAAACATATTGCAAGAATATCTAACTTTATAAAGCTTTCCTGTGCCCAGAAAACATGATGAAAAATAGATAATTTTTATGGGCATGCTTATTGTACCCTTTTGAATATTCACTCTGATAAGTATGAAGGAACAAAAGATGATGGCTGTTTGGCCATCCATTGGTTACTTGGTTTTATACCTTATATTTCATAAGGAAATACCTTCCAAGAGTTTTGCCTAGGCTCCCTTATCTAGGCATTGTCCCCATTAAATGCAGTGGTTCCCCCCCCCCTAAATAGACTATCTTAGACTTGACGATTCTGCATTATATTCTTAGTATAGTATGAAGAGGCTAATTTGAAATGAATTGCTCTCTTTATTAATCTGTGCCTGAGAGAGTTAATGTATTCAGTTATTTATTTATTTATTATTTTCCTTATGGTGTTTTTCTATAAATGGGTAATATCTCCTTCAAGTTGAACAAAGCTGCTGGGAAATTTGTGGCTAAATCTGCACAGCTCTCTTGGCAATTGTATACATGAACCCATAAATAACTGGAATCACAAATATACTTCTCTCCTCCCCTCCCCTCCCAGAACCAATTCTAATGATTCCCGTTCTCTTTTTTCTAAGGCGACGAAGAAGCCGTTCCCGCTAAAAAGACAAAGACCATTGTTTCGACTGCTCAGATTACACAAACAACACGACAAACCCGAACTGAAAAGGTTGGTAATTTGTCAAATGGTGTTACCAACCACTTCAAAGCCTGGGGGTTTTAACTGGATTTTCATGAGTATTCTTTTATATATATATATAGTTTTTTTTAATTTTCAAAACAAACACAACACATCCTTCTTTACATACTGTAGAAAGTGTATCAGTTGGTTACAAAAAGGCTTACGTGCATCTCTTCCACAGTCAACAAACATAATTCATATTAACTCAAATATTTTAACTCAGATATTTATATATGTTACCATTATCATACCTCCATTTTCATTTGACTATAATTGTTTAAATGTCCTTCATCATGGAATATACCAAGATTTAATACATAACCACATACTGGCATTTCATTTACTATTTCTAAAATCCTCCAATAACACTGAATCCTTATGTCCTATTCTAGCTAAACATCCATAATATTTAATAACAAAGTTTTCTAATCCTTCTTTCCAAATCACTGTTTACAATTTACATCCCATTTTCATGAATATTCTTGATCTTTCCTTGCAGAAGATTGAAGCTCACTTTGATGCCAGAACACTTGCAACTGCTGAGATGATTATAGAAAGTGCCACTGGGCAGCAGCTGCCCCATAAGGCACCCCCACGAATGCTTCCTCACCCGCCTTCTAAATCACCGACTCCGCCAATCATTGCAGCCAAAGTACAGATGGCACGCCAGCAATCACCGTCCCCAATCAGACAGTCGCCATCTCCTGTACGACATGTGAGAGGTCCAACACCATCTCCAGTCAGGTAAACCACTCACATGTAAAATTTGGCTCAGGTCAGGAAAAACTAAAGGGTGGCCCTGCGGTTCTCAGAATTCCTCATTGTTATTAATTATAGTTGCGGTAGCTGATGAGAATTAAAATTCAAGAACATCTGGAGAATCCCACTGTGCCTTTCCCAAAGCAAACATTGATCTTTAAGCAGTGCAGCAAAATATTTGTGGCCAACACTGCCTTTATACACTCCTGTGAGTTATCTACAGTCATGTAACTTAATATCCATTGAAAAGAAGTTTCATAAATTTCATGTATTTCCCACTTCAAACTGAGAATAAACAGCTGTCAATTTCCAGCTGAAGTTCCCATTACTAAAGAAATAAAGATGCCACCCTGTGATGATCCTGAGGGAAATAATGACCTCAAATCTGAACATGAATCCAGTGGAAATAACAGCCGAAGCAAGTACAGAAAAGCCTTAAAATTTGATATGATAGTGGAAAAATTGGGCTCCAGGCCTGCTCACTTGAGTTCAAAAGAAACAGAAAAGCCTGTGTGCCTGTATGTCGTGCCAACTAAGACAGTGTGGCAGACAGTTTTGTTCTGAGAAGAATTTGACACCTATGCCTTCTTCACTAGTTGTTTGAGATTTCCAACATTCTGTGGATGCAGTTGTTCTCTTCATCTCTGGTTGCTCGTATTTTCAGCTCCTTATCTGGTTGAGGGAAAAGCCTGTTGAAATCATGCTTTCCTTGAAAAAAATTAATTGGTATCTGTCATCTCCTGCAAGGAGGAGAGGGGCTAATGCCATCTATGGGGATAATTAAAATACAGCTGTTCCACCTCCCATCCCTCCAAAAAAGGGAAAAAGGGAAAAACAAAAGAAAAGAAGTTTTGATGGAGTTGGGTATTCTGAAAGGTTACCGGTGGCCTAGTTTTCCACCTTTCCACAGTCACTTTGGTGAGATGTTCTTCCCCTAGCATCAATATCAGCTCTTTTTTTTTTGGTTACCAGATCGGTGTCTCCTGCTGGAGTTGCAAGGCTCTCAGTCTCTACGTCGCCTATCAGACCTGTGAGATCACCACTCTTGGTCCGGAAAACACAGGCCGCAGCAGCGATGGGGGCTGAGGTGCTTCCTCCTTGGAAACAGGAAGGCTACGTAGCTACTTCGGAAACCAGAATGAAAGACACCAGAGTAACTACGAGCACCACCCAGATGAGGACTGAAGAAAGATGGGAAGGGAGATACGGAATGCATGAACAGGTTGCTATCAGCGGAGCCGCTGCAGCAGAAGCCACCTTGGCAATTGGTGGCGGTGCTGCTGCTGCCACTACAGAGGTGAGACCTTTCCAGAGAAAAATACTGTGCAAGGAGTAGAGTGTTTTTCTCAAAGCAATGTGGTTTTGACACAGAATCGGTCTGCTTAGGAGAAATTAGGGGCTCTGTTGTTGTTATTTTGCATGCTCGGTTATTTAGGCCAGGGTTTGGCAAACATTTTTTTTATAAATGGCCAGATCCTTCCCCTCCTCTGCCTCCACAGAGTCTGACTGGCAGATCTGCAGGCCAAGAAACATGGCAGCCTTTATATGGTGCTGGCCCACCAACAAGGAGGCTGCTAATAGGCTACTGCCATTGTCCAGTACGCTATGACCCTGTCCCTTGCTCCATTGCCCTTGCTCTAAGATCTTGGCTGACGTTCGGCCCTAGCAATCTGCTACCTGCCTGTCCATTCTTAGCTTAGAAGCCATATTAAAAAAAAAACAGACACCGGGCTAGTATTTGGCCCCTGGGCTGCAATATGCCGACCCCCAATTTGGACAGTGTTGTGCTATGATTTTGTCACAGGACAATCTGGCAAAGCAGATCCTTTTGTTTGCACCTATTGCTCATGTTGCTGATGTTGTATTCCAATGAGCTGTCTTTTCATGCCATTCATTTGGATCTCGCAGGACATGGACAAAACAGCAGCTGTTGCTACCGTCGTTGCAGCTGTTGACATGGCCAGAGTGAGAGAACCTCATCCAAGTGCTGCAGAGCAGATGGCGAAAAGGACAGCCACAACCGCAGTACACATTCCGTCTGCCCAGGAGCAGGTAGATATAAAGCAAAGTGACAATAAATAACACCCTCCCCTTGTTTTCCATTAATACTGCCAATGCAGGCATTTGCAGAAAATGAACAACTCATTGGCCAATACTGCAAGCAAGCATGCTATAATGAAACCAAATTCACCAGTGTTAATGTTAAGAATTGGCTAACAATTTAAAAATAGGCCTTGAACCAATTAAATAACCTTGATGAAAAACATATTAATTCATATTAATTCAGAAGTTGTGAATGCTCCAACACTGGAGGTTTTAAAGAAGAGATTGGACAACCATTTCTCTGAAGTGCTATAGGGTTTCCTGTCTGAGCAGGAGGTTGGACTAGAAGATCTCCAAGGTCCCCTCCAACTCTGTTATTCCATTCCATTCCTTTCATCTAATCCATTTATCTTTTTTTTTCTTGAAAGTTGATTTATTTTTTCCACCTTTCTGAGCTTAAACTAACTTTTATCCCCAAATATATTTATCATCATTTGCTTTTATATTATGTATACTTTTTATATTGGACGGTTGATGAAATTAAATATTATAGCTTTCTTTTTTTTTCTTTTCATTAAAATATAGGTTAAAAAAGAAGCTGCCATAGTAATTACTGCTACTGCTGAAAAAACCAGAGAGCAAGAAATGATATTGAGACATAGAGAAGCAGTTACCACAAAACAAGAACAAATACAGATTACTGAGGAAAAGGTGAATAGCCAATTTAGTTTCATCAGCAAGCTTCATTTCCACAGTATACTATCAGTGAATAGGAGGGAATTCCCCCCTCCCTCTCCTCATAACAAGTGCTATGAGAAGTCAACATGCTGAATAGCCATGATAGGTTATTTATTTGTATCCCACATTTATTACTTTGCAAATATCTCAAGATGGCAAACTTATCCAACGCACCTTCCTCCTCCTGTTTTCCCCCGTAACAACAACACTGTGAGGTGGGTTGGGAGAAATCCTGACTGTCAGTGACTAGCTCAAAGTTACCTAACCAGTGTCCATGCCCAAGAAGGGACTAGAACGCACAATCTCTCACTTTCTAGCCTTGTGCCTTAACCACTAGACCAAACTGGCTCTCTTATGTTGCTGAAGCTTATTTATTTGAATCCTACACCAGACCTTGCCCTTGTGCTGATTATGTTCACCTCATGTACAATGCATTTTGAGAAATATTGTTGTTGTCGTTGTTTGTTTAGATTCAGTCATTAATACACTTTTTTCTCTACCATAAAATTAGATAAGAAAAGAACCAGTGAAAGTTCCTGTACCCAGGGTAATAATTGCTGCTGACACAATTAAAGAACAAGAACTGATTTCAAGAGCTAGAGAAGAAATTCCTACAAGAAAGGAAGAAATTCACATTACCCATGAAAAAGTAAATATCAGTTGTGGGTGGGTGGGGGGGAACCCTTCCTCTTTCTTAGTTATAAAATGTATTAGCATCCATTTCTGCTTTGATTTGTTTCTTATGCATTTAAAGAATTCCTCTTTAGAAATGATGTCTCTAACTTTATACTGTCTATGATTGTAATAAAGATTTGACTTGACTTGACATTCCTCTAGCTTGACATTTTCCATATATCCCCAATATATTTAGTCATTTCTGACAGTCTCGCTGAATCATGTATCTACATTAAATATGACTAATTACATTGGCCAACTTAGTAAAGAAAAGTTTTGATCTTAGAACCCAAAAATTCTTGAACTAGGTGAAGGAAACAATAGTACCCTAGTTTTCTTAAACAATTTTTTGAATGGAAAAAATGCTTTTGAAATTGTGGGATATTCCAAAAATTGTGCACAAACCATGCAGCAACAAAGTATTTCCTTAGTAACTCCTGGGATTTTGCTTTGTTCAAACAAATCTAATTGTGTTGGGTGCAATATGGTGGGGTAAACTGCTTAGAGCGGGCTATAAAACAGTATGAAGTGGTATATAAATCTGTTTAGTTTAAATTGTGTTAAGTCTAATTAGTCTAAGTCTAAATTGTTCAAGAAAATGCAGCCCAAATTTTATTTTTCTGGTCGTAAATGCTTTGACATCACTTACTTAAATAACAAACTTAGAAGTCAACATGGACCTACTGAGAAAGGAAAGGAAATATTCAGCAATTTGGGGACACTTCTAAAGAAACACTGTCTTTTCCAACAAATAAAATAAAAGCACGGGGTAAATATTTCCCCACCACAGCTTTTACATTTAGCATGTGCAGTATGCCTTAAAATATTGCATGTCAGCTGCCAGGAGTATGGGATACAAAAAAAAAGTTTTTGGACAGGTTTCTGGAGCTTTGAAATGACATAAGGACACATGGAAACAATATTTTCAGGGTATTCTTGCTAATCAAAAATGAGATTGCTATTCACTTTATTTGCAATCAGCTTATACACTGGAACTATTAGGGAGGAGCTGTCTTCACCCTCTTTCTATCATACAAACTATCTGAACTGAATTGTCTCTTGTTCTTCTGGAATGACCTCCTGCCCTCCTAGGAAAGTGGACTACATTCCATGATAACAACGATACAAATACTTCTCTACAAAGCATGAAGTTTGTGATGTTGTTTGCTTAATCAAGCCCCCAATTATGGCTCTAGATGCAAACCATTTTAATACAGCAGGTTGAACATTGTTAAAAATTATCCTGAAGTATAAACACATGAATGAAATGAAACAAGATGAAATAAAATAAATATCAATATTCCAATTCTAGAATTGCTATTCTCAATGGGATCGCAATCCAGGATGGAGTTTAGTAGACTTATTTATTGTAATACCTAGCTCTCTGCAGAACTATGGCCATGTGCTGTTTAAAGTTATCTCTGTTATTGAAAATAATATTAGTTTTTAGAGAAGCTGGGAAGACAATCTGATAACTGGAATCCTTTCTTTGCTGTCACATGATTAGATAAGAAAAGAAGCAGTTAAAGTTCCTGTGCCCAAGGTAATAATTGCTCCTGAATTACTTAAGCAACAAGAACAGATTTCAAGAGCTAGAGAAGAAATATCGACCAGAAGGGAAGAAATGCACATCGCTCATGAAAAGGTGAATATTATCAATTTTGCACAATTTTCTTTCTGCTCGGTTGCAAACTTTATTTTCACATTTCTTTTTATTTTCCTTTGTTTTCTTGGGACTCCCTGCAGTAGCAACTTTGCTCCCTTTTATAAAAGTTCTCTTCATTTAGTTAAAACAAAGCATCAATTTAATTCTAATTAACATTCCATTGATTCATTCCAAAAACTTACATAGCCAAGCCAAAGGAATCCTTCAAAGTTAAAAGGTTTAAGGAAATATGTGAAATAATCCAGTGCATTCCATCCAGAAATTTTATGGATTGTATCTTTCTTTGTTAAGATATTCATGGTTTTCAATGCTTATTGGTGGTTTTCAGTCTGATTGTTATTGCATATATCAAGGAGAATTGGGGGGGGGGGTCAGTTTTCAAATTATCCACTGAAATTCAGTAACGATTTTTGCAATTTTTAAAATGTCCCACTGGATTCATTGCTCTCTCTGGATTTTTTTTTTCAATGGAGTCAATGAGGAGAAGTTTCAAAAGGACATAATTAATAATATATACGCTAATGTTAGCTTTACAAATCTTTTTTAAAAGTTTAGGAACTAAATTTGGTTTGTTTTACAAAAAAATACTATTTTCTTCCATAACTTGTTCCACATGGATTTAAATCAACAATTAATGTAAAACATCATGTTCTTGTGTGGATCTAGTCTGTCTCAAATCAATGTAATTCTGATATCAATTCAACATAAATTTCTTTCAGACAACTTCATTCTGAAATTTCAAGTCAATTTATCCCAGAGTTGTGTTTAATAGATAATATTCTATAATATATTATTTTAATATTTTTTCATATATATACCTTGTAAACTCAGTTGAGAAGATAAGATATATTCCAATCTGCATATTGATCCAGAAAATATGAACAAAATCTCTTTATTTAAAAATCTGCCCCCCCCCCCCAAAAAAAAAAATTCTCTGCAAACCCTGGTTTTCTAAAAGATTGTTCTTATGTTCTTGTTAAATTTCAAAAATAAAAGAGAAGGCTAGCTTTTTCGCTGAAAAGAATCTGTGGTTTACTTCCACTTCATTCATAAATTATCTGCTTGCCCCTTCTGCATTTTAAGTCAAGTTAAGTCACCTCAATTAAATATAATAAGGCCATGTCGATTAATGTGGAGCTGTATAAAGACCGCATATCAGTGGTTTTAGAATCTGGATAGAATTTCATTATTATTTTTGCCTCTTTGTAATTTCATGCGCTTTACTGCTTCCTGTCTTACTTTTCGCTGCTGTCCCAATGAACACTTTTGCAACACAACATATATAATCACACCTCTGTTTTTACTGTAAACATCAGACAAGGAAAGAAGTTGTGAAGCATGTGAAACATTCTGTACCTAAGGTAGTAATTGCAGCCGACAAACCCAAAGTACCTGCACCAGTAGTAAAAACTACAGAGAGAGTTGCTACCAAACAAGAAGCACAAGCCCACTTTATCCAAGAAAAGGTGAATAGAACCATTGTTAATGTGATGGTCATTCTCATATCCCATTCTCACACTGACATGCTCATAATTCTTCAATAAATCTACTAACTCTTCCATACCTTATTCTGGTTGCGTTCTTTAAGAGAAATGGGAAATGGCCATTCTTTCATATGGTGTGCTGTAATATATTCACAATGGGACGTGGTGGCTCAGTGGCTAAGATGCTGAGCTTGTTGCTCAGAAGGTTGGCAGTTCAGCGGTTCGAATCCCTAGCATTGAGTAACAGAGTGAGCTCCTGTTACTTCTCCCAGCTTCTGCCAACCTAGCAGTTCAAAAGCACATTAAAAATGCAAGTAGAAAAATAGAGACCACCTTTGGTGGGAAGGTAACAGTGTTCCATGTGCCTTTGGCATTTAGTCATGCCAGCCACATGACCACGGAGATGTCTTCGGACAGCGCTGGCTTTTCGGCTTAGAAATGAAGATGAGCACCGTCCCCTAGAGCCGGAAATGGCTAGCATGCATGTACAAAGGAGCCTTTACCTTTACCTAATATATTCACAGCTTCCCTGTTATGGTGTTTGGGGCTTTAAAACTTCATATGCTAAACTTGCAGTTTTTTTTAACATGTAACTATCCAGTTAGTTAATAACCAAGCATCAAAACTTATCTGCTTCAGGAATAAGAATGTTCTGCAGGGACAGAACATAAAGCATTTAATCTATTAACTTTTATCTAGCCATAAATAGAGGATATCTTTTTTCCTTAATTTTTGCTGTCACTATTGTTTGTTTTGATACACAATGTAACCTAAAACTTATGTTCTTGCTATAATACAATCAGGTAAGACAGGAGACTGAAAAAATTGCCATAGTTCCCAAAATCATTGAACGCAAGAAACAAGATATAATATCAAGAACCAGAGAAGAAGTTGCTGCCAAAAGAGAACAAATCCATCTAGTTCATGAACAGGTGAATAGCATTCACCGAAACAAGATGTTTACTAATGCAAATTATTCAAAATGATGCAAACTTTTGACTCAGTGCCAATATTTATTTATTTAGACCTTTGTATAGTCACCCATCTTAAAAGTCAAAATCTGGGCTATTTACAAGCCAAAAACAAAATAATATATGCAGCAATAAAAACAAAAGAAATAGTAGTACCATATGGCATTGTTCTTCTCGAACAATTTATATGCATCTCAGAAATTAATCACAGTTCCTACATTGTGTAATTAGAATATTGAGAAAATGGTGCTTCTTTTCTTTGTTTTACTTCAGGTAACAGAATATGATTGAATCTGAAGCCTGAAAACCCCTTCTTGAAATTCAGTCTCTTTAAATTCCATGAGGGGTATATTTTAAAGTAGATTTATTTAGGAAGAAATATCAATTAGTACATTAAAAAATAAACATTCAAATACATGATTTTGATATATTTGAAATTAAGTAGATCTGTTATAAATAGATAAAGAACTTTCTGAAATATGTGTTGCAAAATTATTTGCGTATTTCTGACAAGCTTGTGTATCTGTAAGTCTTCATCAACCATGCTATTATATTTATATAATATGGTTATCTGAAAATGCTCATCTCCTTTCCTTCCCTTTCCCTTTCCCTTCCCTTCTCTTCCCTTCCTTTCTTTTCTTTTCCTTTCCTTTCCTTTTCTTCCCTTCCCTTCCCTTTCTCTTTCTCTTTCTCTTTCCCTTCCCTTCCCTTCCTTTCCTTTCCTCTCCTCTCGTCTCGTCCCCTTGCTTCCCCTCTCCCCTTTCCTCTCCTCCCTTCCCCTCCCTTCCCTTCCCTGTTTACATGGTTGAATAGTTTGTACATTCTGTACTAAATGTAAACATTGTCTGCATTTAGTATAATATTCATTTCTTTAACATTGTTAAGGAATGATATATATATTACCTAAATGAATAGAGATGAAGAAAACATGGAGTTATTAAATGTCGTATATAGTTGTAATTGGCAATGTACGTGCATATAAAATAAGAAAAATAGCTGGCTAGTACAAGGCTGGAAATGTCATGTTTTTGAATGTTATGTGCTCTATGCTAGCTATTCTGGCATGAATGTATCAGTGTTTTGCAAATGTTGCCTTTAGATGGATGTTGGCAAAAAGGCTGAAGCTGTAGCCACAGTTGTTCATGCAGTTGACCAAGCACGCATTAGAGAACCCAGGGAACCAGGTTATGCCGAAGAAGCTTATTCTGAACAGGCAGCTCTGGACTATGGCTACAAAGAGCATGCTTTAGCAAGACATGTTGTTGAGGCACCACCAGAACCACATGTTGTCACCAAAGAGGTGAAAACTGAGGAGGTTCGAATCCCTCCTAAAATACATGTTGCAGCTGCTGAAATAATGGAAATGGACATATCAACGCAGGTTAGGCTCAGTTTTAACCCTGCAGCCATTTCCAATGGCTGTCGAGCTTCTTTCTTTTCTTTTCTTTTTTTCCCTATTTGGCAAGTAGCACAACCTTCTCAATGCCCATTTTATTGGTTAATGTAGATTAAAAGGACTGCAGAAACATCACTTGAAAAATCAATCCATGTGGAACACATACGTCCCCGTACAGCAAGCCCTCATTTTACAGTATCCAAAATTACCGTTCCTAAACCTGATCATACTTATGAGGTAAGAAAAGAAGGAAGAGTATGTCAGGCAAATAGCGATCTCTACTGAAATAGTTAACCCAATTCCTTTTTCTATGTAAACCAGAATAGAATGAGGCTAAGTGAAAGAGGGAGGAGAAAATTTCTAAAACTGAAACAGTACAGGGGGGCGTGCTATTATTTATTATAGAGGGAAATTAATGGGCCTGTTCACCAATCGAATGGCGTCCATTGGTAAAACAATTTTCTGAGCAGCCCCTCTAAATCTCCTTTAAAGCATCCCGATGGTCCCCCACAGTAGAGTTGGGGGGAGTGTAAGAGAAGGAAAATGACCTTTTGTTATCCTTCCACAATAATTGTATCGGTACATCAATAAAACGAATGATATTACATGCTCTGGTTATACGATCCAAGCATGTTTCAAAATATCCTGTCTGGAAAACAAGGAACAAGGTAGAGGAAGGGATCTAAAATGCCTGGCATACTCCTTTTCTCTCTGGAAAGGGTAAAACATTATTTGCAAATTCTTACTTCCTAAATTAATCAAATAATTCATAGAGTGATAGTGTTTGTTCTGTCTTTCAGCTGGCCATGTTGAATACTAAATCTGTATAGGAATTAACATGTTGTATATGTATAATCCCAATTATAGTGTACGCCTCAAGACTACATGGGTTTTGCTTTACCTTTTCTTTTTCACCCCTCTCATTTTTCCATTTGACATTTTAATTGCCTCCTTTACAGGTCTCATCATCTAACCATTCCATCTAATCCAATCCATTTTTCCAATACAGAGTTGTCTTACTTCATCATTGTACAGAGGATGACTTTTAAAAAAAATCAAATGCATGTAAATAATGTTATGGTGGTTGGCTTCATATTATCTCAGATACTGTAGTCTTTCTTTTTTTCTCTCAAAGAAAGACAAAGTGTATGAAAATACAAGTACATTCCATTTGTTATACTTAATGCAACATGTAAATCCTAGTTACATAATAGTGTTCTAGTGAATAAAATCTAATGTTTTAAATATTGCAGACAAGTTCTGTCATTATATCTACTGGACAAAGAGAGGTGTAAGACTTTTATGAGACCAATTATGGCTTCATAGCAGATTAGGAACTTCGATTGACAATATGAATAATACCATCAAACATATGAATGTAAACAACTCTGAACGATTAAAATATAATTTCTCGTTTCAAAAATCCAATGGGAGTATTGCTTAATTGCTTCTTGCAAAAACACAGCCAATCGATGAGAGAAAATAATGTGTGGTTTCCGAAAGGTTAGAACTAAATACCAGCTGCAAGAAAGAAGCCATATTTTACCATAACATTTACATGTTACATGTATTTATATAAATATAAAGAGGTGTGTGTGTGTGTGTGTGTGTGTGTGTGTGTGTGTGTGTGTAGCTTGCAGTGGTAACTCTTTTTTTTTTTTTAATCCTGGGATGATTAGGTTTCCATAGCAGGATCTGCTATAGCTACTCTGGAAAAAGAGTTAGCAACAACTTCTGTTCCTAAGATCACCAAACCTGTGAAACGTCCAATTGCAAAGTCTCCTGAACCCAGAGTGATGCCAGAAAAAGTCATCTCTCCACAGTTCCCTTTCGTAGAGACGCCTGCTGAAACCTATCAGAGGCTTTATGGCGTTGAAATAAAAAGGGAAATAGGTGTGAGTGTGACAGGTGGACTGGTGCAGGAACGTGAACATGTCGAATTAATGCCAGAGGCTGAACCCAAGGTTGGTCATTAAGCACCTTCCAGTCTTCGCATGCATTCTTTATCTTTCCTTTTTTTTTCACCAGCCTTCCCCCTTTTTAAAGGTTTCCCTCTCTTCTTGTTGACCTTTGTATACCATCTGTGGTGACATTGTTTTCTGTCTCTGAAGACAGAGCAAGCAATAGAAAAGACCCACACAAGATGGCCATTGGCTTGTTTCTGTTCTCAGGCATGCTGCTTGCTGAACCAAATGCTGTGTGACACCAATTAACTTTGTGTGAAATCTCCCTAGGTGATCGAAGCTGCTAGAGTTCCAAAACCTACAGAAGTTCCTGCTACACCCCCGTCTATAGTCTCAGTAAGTAATCAATGTTCTGCTGATAGGTAGGCTGATTTACTCTGCTGTGATCTTTTGAGAAACTTTTTTTTTTAAATCATAAAACTATGGTGCAGTTCTACTGCCATCTAGTGTATAGAAAATGAAAGTAGAGAAGATATTGAAACCGATTCTTACATACTACATTGCAGCCTGGAATAAAAGTGCGTGAAGCAATTTCCCCATTCAGTTCAATTGAGGGAGCAGAGATTCATGTATGCATGAATCTATTCCGTGGGTGAAAATGAATAGTGGAAACTTTGCATATGATATTGGTGACTAATATAACAAGTAGGATCAGTAGGATCAAAAAGTTTTTAAAAATTACTACTGGTTCTGTGGGCGTGGCTTGGTGGACATGGCAGGGGAAGGCTACTGCAAAATCCCCATTCCCTCCCAATCACCTGGGATTTGGGAGGCAGAAAATAGATGAGGGTGGGGCCAGCCAGAGGTGGTATTTGCTGGTTCTCTGAACTACTCAAAATTTCTGCTATCGGTTCTCCAGAACCTGCCAGAACCTGCTGAATTTCACCATTGCTCTACATCCCTTTTTATAATATGGTGACCAAAACTGGATGCAATATTCTAAGTGTAGTCTTACTAAGGCTTTATAAACCTGTACTTTGTAAAGATGAACCAGTGGTGGGTTGCAGGTGGTACACCCCGGTATGGGTGTACTGGAGCCTGCCCGAAACACCAGATACCGTTCTGGTACGGTGCGCCGGAGGGCCCGCCCCCCACCCGCCAGAGCTCCTTAACAGTCTTTTAAGTCTTCAGCCCTTCCGCGCACAAGCATGGTGCATATAGCGCCTGCACGATGCTCCGCTAAGCAGCTGGAGCATCACGGAGGCGCTAAGATGCATACACGCACTGCGCACATCCATGTGAACGCCACCGGGGGATCCAGAACCCACTACTGAGATGAACCTACCTGGTTTTACAATATGAAGTGGGGCAATCCAAACTTCTGGTAACTTGTTTAGGTAACTACAAGATTCTTTCTTGCTTTCTATCTAGATGCTGAAAAATGTGACTGTTATGGAGGGAGAGTCCGTCACCCTGGAGTGCCGCATCTCTGCCTATCCTGCTCCAACTGTTGCTTGGTACAGAGAGGACTACCACATTGAAAGTTCCATTGATTTCCAAATTACCTTTGAGTCAGGAGTTGCTCGCCTTGTGATCCGAGAAGCTTTTGCAGAAGACAGTGGGAAATTTACTTGCACAGCTTCCAATGAGGCAGGAAGCATTAGTACTTCATGCTACCTCCTTGTACAAGGCAAGTATGGAGAGAAACAGAGGCCACACGTTTTGGGTGGGCAGTCCGTTGAATATACTATTACATAGGTATAATATCAAGGAATCTTACATAAGTGGTTGAATGGGTAGAAACAAACAGGTCATCTTTCCCACTCATTGGGTTCACTGAATTGTTAAAGACTATGAATAAAGCAGTCACAAGTCCACTCTTCTGTATCTTTTTGTACATGTAATAATTTTTATCATACCCATCAATCCAAAAGCATTTTGGGATGGCAGTTCAGAGTTTTGGACCAGAGACTTTAAATCTTCCTCAGTCATGAAACTCAGGATGTTTTTATCACCGTGTTGATAGAAAGATTATTTTTCACCCTGACATTCTAGGGATGATGGCAGCCTTTATGCCCAAAGGGGAAAAAAATAGACATTTTGCTCATGTTTTATTCCCTTCAAATGTATCCTCCTCTTCTTGACTGAAACATGCAACTCACCCAATAAATGTGATCTAAATCCTTCTCAATATCTCAAATAGGTCATGCTTAAAAAGACATTTCCTTCATTACTGTACAAAGCAATTGCACCATGTTGCAAGGGCAAACTCATTCATCCTATAAATCCAATCCACAGACAAACTATCAACTCAGGCAAAAGCAGCAGCTGAATTTTTTTTAAAAAAACTGATTTCATTAAACTATTTTAAAGAAGTTGTGATTTGATTCAGTCATCATCCATTGCTTTGACTGAGATCAATACAAAACTAGTTAGCCAACTGAACATGAAACTTTTCACAAGATGGTTGCAAGAGTTGCAATGCAGTGAAAAATGTAGCTTACATTGATGAGGGAAAATACATTATGCATTATAGATTCAGGGACTAATGCTTTCCTTATTCAAATTATTTGCACAATGTGGTTTGCACAAGACAAGAAAGACTTTTATTTTGGACAAAATGTGATTTCCTGTTGAATCAAAATTAGGAAAGTGGCATGTTCTGATTATAAATATGTAAATATTGAGGATCCAAAGTTACAATTTGATCTGAGTTGTATTATCTAGATTAAAAATTTCTTGTACTTGGTCAGTTTGAAAACTCTTCTTTTCCAAAATTATTCCTAGAAGGAGAATATCCCAAAGTGAATCCCTACATCATCATTATATAATTTAATGCGTGGCCATTCTCAGTGGCATTTTGTGGGGTATCTCTGCTAGTGATCCATTTTGGAAAGTATCTTAATGCCAGTTTTGTTATTCTTTTGTTTTGAAATAGTCTCAGAGGAGTTTGAGACCAAAGAAGCTGTTTCTGCAAAAGAGGTCATCGAAGAAAAACGGTACTTGTTAAAATCATTCTGCAGATTTGGTTTTGTAATGATAGCTAATGTAACAGCATTCACTTCCACTCCTAATTTTTCACTTTTTCTTATAATACATCTAGCTATGTGGAGTCCAAAGATGTAATAATGGAAGAAATTGCTGCAGCAGAAGAAGTACCTGGAGAAGCTGCAGTTCCATTCTTTATCATAAAACCTGTTGTACAGAAGTTAACTGAAGGTGGAAGTGTCATTTTTGAGTGCCAGGTTGGGGGCAATCCAAAGCCACATGTTTACTGGAAGAAAGCTGGGCTTCCAATCACTTCAGGCTACAGGTACATTAACATTTCATAGTAAAGAACTCCATGCATAAAACAGATGAATCACTACCATGTTTTCCCAGGCTCTTATTTTCTTTTGACCCCTGAAAAACCCCACATGGCCTTATTTTTGGGGAGGTCTTATTATTTTTAAGGTGCAGGAGGCAGCGAGCGTAGTCACCTCATGGCTGCTGCTGTGTTGCAATATTTTGGGGGAGGTTTATTTTCAGGGGAGGGCTTATTTTAGTGCACACATTCAACAGTCCAATTGGGCTAATTATCTGGGGAGGTCTTATTTTCAGGAAATCATGGTATGTAATGCTGCCACAATGGTATAGTTCCTAATTATTTGATTATCAGGAGATTGGACCTGAAATTGGAAGGTAAACGTCTTTCTCAGATTACATAATGATGTAACTTTAATGTCTGTAGCCCAAAGTGCGCTGGCCATATTATTTCCAAGATCTACTGTATATATATGGAGCTTGGAAAAATAGTCAAGAAAGGCGTACCCTCTTAAAGGAATTCCTTTGGGAGGTAATGTGTGAACAGGAATTGATCTTGTAAAGCATTTCAGTTTTGGAGGTGCTGTTAAGCCCATTGAATCTCTGCCTCATGTGAAAGTCAGACTTTGGCAAGTCTGGCTGAACCATTGAAAGGCAGTGGTGGGATTCAAATAATTTAACAACCGGTTCTTTGCCCTAATGACCAGATGGGTAGGTGGGGCTTGGTAGTCATGTGACTAGGTAGGTGTGGCCAACTCAACATCACTCACGTTGATGGGTGCTTCACCTTAGCTGTTACAATTTAATAAGGGTTAACTGGAGCAGCAGTTTATGTAAACTGGGCAATAAAGATTAGGTTACAAACAACACCAGAATGTTTCTTTCCTGCCTTCCTTACTGGATTAGCCCTGTAAAGTAGAAAAAAACAAAATGAGATTTCTTCCAACAACCGGTTCTCCGAACTGCTTAGAACGTTAACAACCGGTTCTTCCAAATAGGTGCGAACTGGCTGAATCTCACCACTGTTCTGAGGCAATATCTTTCCTATCACTTGTGTCCCATTGTTCTGTCTCTTGAAGGAGCAGCTTCCTCTTGTGCAGAATGAGGCTGCCTTAAGGCCTTCAAACTCTTGAAGCATTTGGTTCTCATTTAGAGACAATAGATTTGAAAATATTGCCTTCGTAATTCTTCATTCTTAGAGGGATTGTTTGTTTGTTGTTTTCCTAAAGATACAAAATTATTCATAAAAAAGAAACTGGGGAATGCAGACTTGAAATTTCTATGACTTTTGCCGATGATGCCGGAGAATATACTATTGTTGCTCGTAACAAACATGGGGAAGTTTCTGCTTCAGCTTCCTTATTAGAAGAAGGTAAGTGAATAAGAAGTGGTGAAAATGGATTTTAGAGAACCATGAGGGAAAAATTGATTTGGTAAATATTGCCCTTATTTAAAAGTTAACATTAGTAGCAAATGGAGTAATTTGGAAGAAAAGAACAATAGATATCCTAAATATGGTCCCAAGAATAATAAACAGAATCCCTGTCATAAGACTGGTGGTCATATAAAACATTTGGACAAGCAAATAAACAAGCAAACAATACATTTTATAAACTACTAGCCAAGAAATCCGGCATTGCCCGGGTATTTGTTTATAGGGGGGAAATGTTTGGCCCAAATGTAATTTCTAATGTTGGATTTCCCCCTTACCAGAGGGAGCTCCCTTGTGGAGTAATGTGAAGCCATTACCATGGCAACTCCACTGCGCTGTACAGTAGAAGCCATTTAATAGCAGTACAGTAGAAGCCATTTATGGCACAATTGGCTGCATCTTAACAGAACACCCCCCCCAAGGGGTGTTAGGGGTGTCTTACGCCCACAGTATTTGTTTCCAAAGAGTAAGTCATCTGTGTACCAAGTATGGTTGAAATTGCTGAAGGCGTTCCAGAGTTATGCTGGAACAAACACAGAGAGACAGAGAGAGACAGAGAGAGGGAGGGATATATATATATATATATATATATATATATATATATATATATATATATATATATATATATATATATATATATATATATATATATATATATATATATATATATATATATATATATATATATATATATATATATATATATATATATGATAGATATATGATAGATAGATAGATAGATAGATAGATAGATAGATAGATAGATAGAGAGAGAGAGAGAGAGAGAGAGAGAGAGAGAGAGAGAGAGAGAGAGAGATAGTGAAATGTATACAGCCATATTCTGTGCACTCAGATATATTGACAGCTAGCCACAAGGATGCCAGTGATAAAATGTGAACTGGAACATCACTATGCATTTATATGCTTACATGATTACTAAAGTACTTGCTTATAACTAAAGGTGTCATCTCAATACTTCTGGTCAAAGGACTTTTTGTGCAGCTGAAAGTGATATCTGCCTTCTGTTTGTATAACACTTCTAACTATATACAAACCAGGTTGTGGAGAGATAAATAGCTACGCTGTTCACAGGAAGGAACCAGTGTGTATGTTCATGCTAGCTTAGACTTGCCACTTATCTTATTAGTGAAGCTAATGAAGGGCAGGATTTGCGTAGCAAAAAAAAAAAGACTTAAATTTAATATTTGGCGTTGATCATATATAATGACTCTTTATCTTTTTAATAAAAGAGCACAGCAGTGTCATACTTGGCCAATTATTAATTCCAACATGCACTTCTAGTAGCCAGCTACAAGCCAAGAGATTAATAGTGCACACTAAGTCTCCATAAATTATTTGGAGCCAGAGATTAAAAATATTCATTAAAGCCTCTAATTATTACTTAGTTATAAAAAGAGGGTACAATTAATGTCTCCAACTTGTAAACACATAAGTGTTCTATTTAGCAATGGGTGTTTATAAATAGAAAGTGTTCTGTTTAAAATATAATGCCGTAACTTGTCAAACTGGAAGTATGTCAATGGTTAAGGAATTATCATTAAAATTCTTGCTAGAATTATTTTTAACTATTTTAACTATTTTTTATTTATTTTTTTCTTTAGCTGCTTATGAGGTCTACCTTAAATCTCAAGAACAAACAATGTATCAAACTGAAGTAACTGCCTATGTTCAAGAACCCAAAATAGCTGCGGTTGCCCCACCCACTTTATATGCTGACTATGAAAAAGAATATGAAAAAGAGCAAGCCCTGATTAGGAAGAAAATGGCAAAAGATACTGTACTAATCAGGACATTTGCAGAGGAACAAGTAAGTGTGTCACAGGTTTGTGTGGGCTCATGGGTTTTGGGGCACGACATCAATCAGTGGTGGGATTCAAAACTTTTTACTACCGGTTCTGTGGACGTGGCTTGGTGGACGTGGCTTGGTGGGCGTGGCAGGGCAAGAATACTGTAAAATCCCCATTCCCTCCCTACCCCACTAACCTGCTTTCCAGCTCTGTTCTCCTGTGCAGGGCAACAGAAGAAGGCCCACCTGATAAGCTGGGACTCGGGAGGCAGCAAATAGATGGGGGTGGTATTTGCCAGTTCTAACTACTCAAAGTTTCCTCTATCAGTTCGCCAGAACCTGTCAGAACTGGCTGAATACCACCTCTGGACATCATACAAGACTTGTGATGTTATCATTGTCACAACGAACCAAGTTTAGTTTTAATTGCCATTTCTGGTATGCCAGCAATATGGCAGCATTTATTTATCGATGCCACATTTCTTCTTCTTTTTTCTCTCTATATTCCCACTTCCCTCTATCATGGTTTAAGGATTAGCAGGCATTTTAATGTTACCTATTTCCTACATATGCAACCTGAAAGATTCAGCAAATGTTCAGTATTTCTATGTCTAATTCCCTTCCTATTTTCTATTTAGAGTTAATTAAGGAGATAAGTAGCAGTGATTATTCGGGAAGACCTAGAGCCGAGAGAGTTCACTGTGCCGCAGACATCCGGGTGTGAGTCCCTCGTCGTGAGATGGGGCCCAGGGTGACAGTTGGGCCTGCTGATAGTATACCTGGCTCCTCGCTATAAATCAGCGACCCTGCCTGAACTCCTCGAGCTGATCGCATCGGTGGCGGTTGAGACCCCCAAACTTTTAGTGATGGGGGATTTCAACCTGCCGTCGATGGGAGAAGCGTCCGAGGGGGTTCGGGAGTTCATGGCTTCCATGACAGCCATGGACCTGACTCAATTAATTCAGGGCCCTACACACGAGGGAGGCCACACGCTGGACCTTGTTTTTGTCTCTGGCCAGTGGACGAGTGATCTGGGAATAGGGGATTTAACTATCACTCCCCTCTCATGGTCAGATCACTCACTTCTCCGACTTGACTTCCCTGGTGCTACCCCCCGCTGCGGGGAGGCGGAGCCGGAAGGCACTAGATGGTTCCGCCCCAAGCGCCTGATGGAACCCGATAGGTTCCAGACGGAGCTTGGGCCACCTCCTGTAGACCTGACCCGCCCCTGGGTAGAGGACCTGGTAGCCGCATGGAATAGTGCGACTGCCGGGGCCCTAGACCGAGTGGCGCCTTTGCGGCCTCTCCTGCGGCAACGAACCACCCTGGCCCCTTGGTTTACCGAGGAGCTAAGGGTGATGAAACGCCACAAGAGACGCCTAGAGAGTCGTTGGAGATCCTCCCGCTCCAAATTTGACCGAGCACAGGTACGAACCTACTTAAGGACGTACCTTGTGGCATTAGGAGCGGCCAAACGTCGACATTGTGCCGCTCTTATTGCGTCTGCAGATAACTGCCCTGCCGCCCTGTTCCGGGTGACCCGCTCCCTTCTGTCTCAGAGGCCGCGGGAAGCCCCTCTACAGGGCAGGGCAGAGGAATTTGGGAAATATCTGCAGGATAAAATCGCTCAAATCCGGAGGGAATGGGTCCCTTTCAGTGGTCTAGTGGAGACGCCCGAGGCGAGTCTTGAGAGACCATTCTGGGACGAGTTTGACTCGGTTGCCATCGAGGATTTGGACAGGTTACGTGGACGTCTGCGACCTACCACATGTTTATTGGACCCGTGTCCCTCCTGGCTTGTACTGGCATCCTGGGAGGTTACACGCGACGGCTCCTGGGCCTAGTGAATGCTTTGTTGGGCGAGGGGTCTCTGCCGGCCGCCTTGAAAGAGGCGGTTGTGAGACCCTTACTCAAGAAGCCTTCCCTGGACCCAACGGAGCTAGCCAATTATCGTCCTGTCTCCAACCTTCCCTTCTTAGCGAAGGTTGTAGAGAGTGTGGTGGCCCAACAGTTTCCACGTCACCTGGAGGAAAATGATTATCTAGACCCGCGCCAGTCCGGCTTCCGACCCGGGCACAGCACGGAGACAGCCTTGGTCGCGTTGGTTGATGATCTCTGGAGGGCCAGAGATAGGGGTTGTTCCTCTATCCTGGTCCTATTAGATCTCTCGGCGGCTTTCGATACCATCGACCATGGTATCCTGTTGCACCGGCTGGAGGGGTTAGGGGTTAGGGGCACCGTCTTATGGTGGTTCGGCTCCTACCTCTCCGGCCGGACGCAATGTGTGTTGGCAGGGGAGCAGAGATCGACCCTGAGCCCCCTCGCTTGTGGGGTGCCACAGGGGTCGGTCCTCTCGCCACTCCTGTTCAACACATACATGAAACCTCTGGGCGAGATCATTTGTGGCTTTGGGGTGGGATATCATCTGTACGCTGATGATACTCAGCTGTACATTTCCACCCCGAACCACCCCAACGAGGCCGTCGAAATGATGTCCCGGTGTTTGGAAGCCGTACGGGTCTGGATGGGTGACAACCGACTCAAACTCAACCCCTCCAAGACGGAGTGGCTGTGGCTTCCGGCCCCCCGGTTCAACCAGTTGCTTCCATCTCTGGCCATCGGGGGCGAGCAACTGGCCCCCATGGAGCGGGCGCGCAATTTGGGTGTTCTCCTGGATGCTCGGCTGTCCATGGATGACCATGTAACAGCCGTGGCAAGGGGGGCGTTCCACCAGGTCCGCCTGGTGCACCAATTGCGCCCCTTATTGGACCGGGATGCCTTACGCACAGTCACCCATGCGCTGGTGACGTCTCGCCTAGACTACTGCAATGCTCTCTACATGGGGCTTCCCTTGAGATGCACTCGGAGACTACAGTTGGTCCAGAATGCGGCCGCGCGGGTGATTATGGGGAGTACTAGGTACTCCCATGTAACACCTCTCCTGCGCGAGCTGCACTGTCTTCCTGTGGTCTACCGGGTGCATTTCAAGGTATTGATTGCGATCTTCAAAGCGCTCCATGGCACAGGACCTAGTTACCTGCGGGATCGCATCCTGCCCCATACATCCCTACGACCAATCCGCTCGCACAGAGAGGGACTTCTCCGGGTGCCGTCCACTAAACAGTGTCGGGGGGCGGCGCCCAGGAGCAGGGCCTTCTCTGTGATGGGCCCAGCCCTTTGGAATGACCTCCCCCTTGACATCAGGATTACTTCCGATCTCCGCTCCTTCCGTGTAAAGCTCAAGACCCACCTTTTTCAATTATCTGGCCTGGCTCAACCATAGTTTTATCCTATCCCTCCTGACAGCCTTTTTTAAATTCGTAATTCTTAATGTGGGGTATTTTAATTGCTAATTTTATTACTATTATTGTATGTATTTTATGACTGTTACCTCCTCCGTGTATGTGTATGTGTGTATGTGTATGTTTATGTATATATGAATGTGCTTTTATTGTACGCCGCCCCGAGTCCCTTGTGGAGAGGGAGCGGCTAACAAATTAAATTTATTATTATTATTATTATAATCATTTTGTTTGGCATTTTCTCTCAAACTAGCCCTGGGGCTCGCTCTATCTCTCTATCTCTCTTACATGCAGAGACACATTCCTGATAGTTAGAACAATTAATCAGTGGGAAGACTTGCCTCCAAAAGTTGTGGGTGCTCCAACACTGGAGGCTTTTAAGAAGAGACTGGACAACCACATGTCTAGAATAGTGCAGGGTCTCCTGCTTGAAGAGAGGGTTGGACTAGAAGACCTCCAAGATCCCTTCCAGCTCTTTTGTTCTGGTCTTTTGATCGCTTGTCTTCATCTTCGTTCTCCCACAGAGGCCACCTTCACTATGTAGATTTCCCTCAAGATGCCCCCTACCTTTCTTCAGTTCTGTGGAGTCCAGATCACGTTCTGATCCATTTCAGATGTCTTAGCCCAATCATCCTAGGAAACCATCAAGCTTTTACAACTAGCGTTATCTAAAACATTTTGCTTTGGCAGCCATTATGTGTCCTCCTTCTCTCCTTTTACCCCCTTGTCTTTCTATTTTAAGTCCTCCTACTTGTCATTTTAGCAGTAGCTCCCTCTGCCTATGAGAAATCTATTTTTCATGGAAAATACTATCTGTCCGACAGCCAGGGTCTGCTGTCATTTATTAAGAATAATATTAATAATGTATTAGCATGAGAGGATGCTAGAGAATCATGGGAGGCAGCAGTATGTGACAAAATATTTTTCCTTTCAAAATTAGACATGACAGTGTACTTTTACTCTTTCTTTCCTCTTTGTTTTCTTCACAACTTTTTTTTTAAATATTGGAATAAACCCACCTCTTTTTTGTTTTCTTTTTTTGCAGGAGTTCCATATTTCTTCCTTTGAAGAAAGACTTATGAAAGAGATTGAGTACCGGATTATTAAGATTACACTTGAAGAACTTCTTGAAGAAGATGGAGAAGAGATGATAGTTGACATTCCTGAATCTGAAACCATTGAAGCAGGATTTGAATTAAGACTAAAAAATTACAGAATCTTTGAAGGAAGCGGCGTGACCTTCCATTGCAAGATGACTGGCTATCCTTTGCCTAAGGTATGAATGTATTTGCTTTTCAGAAGAGCCAGCAATATATTATCTGTACACTTCCCTACCTCATCTGGGAAGTTGTGGGGGCTCCTTCACTGGAGGCTTTTAAGAAGAGACTGGACAACCACATGTCTGGAATGGTATAGGGCCATGATGGTGAACCTATGGCATGTGTGCCTGAAGTGGCACATGGAGCCATGTCGCCTGGCATGCATGTTATCGCCTGTTCCTCTTCCGAGTTTTTGGCGTGCATGTGCACACAATGATCAACTGGCCTTCATCTGTGCAGTGCTGGAAACTGGTAGAGCTGGTCTTCCGCTTTCCAAAGTGCATCAGCCAGCTGATCGTCACACGTGCATGCACACCAGTAACCAGAAGTCCAGTTGGGCGCTGCACATGCGCCCGCTGGAAACCAGAAGTGCGTTTTCCAGTGCATGCATTCCCCCTGGGCAGCTCCTCTTCCGGGTTGTGTCCCAGATGAGCGTGTGCATATGTGTGCACTCCTTTTCCCGCACTTGGTGCTGAAAAGGTTCGCCATCACTAATATAGGGTTTATACCATAGCGGGGGTTGGGGTTGGGCTAGAAGACCTCCAAGGTCTCTTCTAGCTCTATCCTGATAGATTGATTGAATGCATTACAGTATGAAATTGCACTACCGTATAGTAGTGGACTCTTTTGCAATGTTGATTTTAATATTGGTTAAAAATAATAATTTAGGTTTATTACAAGCACTTCAAACAAATGAATCCAAGCAGCTTAAAGCGGCCTATATATCTGAAGTCTGGTTCCAAACTGATTGTTTTGATTACTGTTTAAACTAGTGAGGTAAACAATTCTCAGATTTGGAACTTTTGCTTTAATATTCAGAGATTCAGATATTTTATTGTTGTTAGATAGATAGATAGATAGATAGATAGATAGATAGATAGATAGATAGATAGATAGATAGATAGATAGGTAGGTAGGTAGATAGGTATGTAGGTAGGTAGGTAGGTAGGTAGGTAGGTAGGTAGGTAGATAGATAGATGATAGATAGATGATAGATAGATAGATAGATAGATAGATAGATAGATAGATAAGAAAAATGCACATTAGCAAACAATATTCTGTAATTTATGGAACTGAAAGTCCATCTCAAAATTCTCTAACCCAAATCCTAACCCTAAGCCTGCTCAACATTCTCCCCGCTCATATAGCTTTGTAACTTCTTTAATGCAGATTGCATGGTACAAAGATGGCAAACGTATCAGACATGGAGACCATTACCACATGGAGATCCTGCCAGATGGCAGAGCCAGTCTACGTTTTCCTGTTGTCTTGCCTGAAGATGAAGGCATTTACACGGCCTTTGCCAGCAATGTCAAAGGAAATGCCATTTGCTCAGCAAAATTATATGTTGAGCCTGTTGGACCTACTGGATCTCCAGGTTATATCCCATCACCGGAAATGATGAGAAGATATAGGTAAGAATAAGAAACAAACTTGTCTTGGTTATGATTTGACTACAGGTAGTCCTCGATTTACGACCACAGTTGAGCAAATTTTCTTGTTAAATCGGACATTTGTTCAGTGAGTTTTGCCCCATTTTGCAACCTTTCTTGCCACAGTTGTTAACTGAATCCTTGCAGCTGATATGTTAGTTAGCTGATTCCCCCTCCTCCTTCCCAAGTAATTGTTTTATTTCATTATGAGGTAGTTTTATTAGAAATTACCAGTGTTAGCTGAGCAGGGTGATATTTGTACACACCATAAGCCTTTTGCTGATCTAAAATTCCTGATTTGCCATATATTGAGGAAGGCATTCATTCAAGCACAATCACCTCACATATCCGCTTTCAAAATGGCTGAGTTCATAATCTCGTAAAGTGTTGCACAAAAATAGTCAATCCCTGGAAGATTTTACGATCACACAATATTTCAATATTTTATTTTATTTTCTATTACAATTGAGATATCCCCTCACGTGGTACAGGATTTGGTGGGCGGTTTGGTTTCCTGAAGCAGGATACAAGAGCCTCTAATCAAGGCTGTCCTAAAGGTCTATGGAGATTCTCAGTCATCCAGGTTGCAATTGTCCCAAAGATGCTTTTTCAAGAGGCAACTGGACTTTCTGGTGTTTCTTTGAAGACGTTTCACTTCTCATCCAAGAAGCTTCTTCAGCTCTTCAGAAGCTTCTTGGATAAGAAGTGAAATGTCTTCAAAGAAACACCAGAAAGTCCAGTTGCCTCTTGAAAAAGCACCTTTAGACTGTCCTGAATTCTGTTCATATCCTTCACCATTTCTCTGGTCAGTATGTATGTTTCCTGGAGTAGCCATACATTTAATCCAGATAATATCTACTCCTTAATCCTTGTTTATTTAGACAAGTGAATGGCACTTATTTAGATAAAAACAGAAGCAAAAGGCAAAGGTTAGCACAAATATTTTTTTGTTTTGCATGATTCTAGGCATTTTCAGAGGTAATGTTAGCTTTGTTTTAATTGTATTGATATCGTATGCTGCCCAGGGACCTTTACTGCATACAGAAATATTTACTGAGTGGTAAAAAGACCCAACCTTATAGCATCAGACTTTGTGTACCATGTTTAGAATAAAAGAACCGACTCTAGTGAATAATGAGACATTGCCTGATACGTGTAACTGTACATGTTAACACGTTATCTTTTCAGATCTCTTTCTCCTCGATCCCCAAGCCGTTCCCCTGCACGCAGCTCGCCTTCACGCTCTCCTGCACGCAGGCTGGATGAGACAGATGAAGCACAGCTGGAAAGGTTGTACAAGCCAGTATTTGTGCTGAAGCCGACTTCGTTTAGATGTGCGGAGGGGCAGACGGCAAGGTTTGACCTCAAAGTTGTGGGCCGACCAATGCCGGAGACATACTGGTTTCAAAATGGTATGAAAGCTTTCTATTGATCACTGTAAAACCCATCTTCTGTAAAACCCAAGATTCACTTAAAAGGAAGTTAATGCTCAGTCTGAAACGATACCTGTGTTTGTGTCTGCAGGTCAGCAAGTTCTTAATGATTATACCCACAAAATAGTGATTAAGGAAGATGGCACACAGTCCATGATTATTGTTCCAGCATTGCCTTCTGATTCAGGGGAATGGGTTGTTATTGCTCAAAACAGAGCAGGAAAATCATCCATTTCAATGACCTTGACAGTGGAAGGTATTTATTCTATTCATTTAGGGCAGAACTCAATTTCATTGAGGGCTGCATCCGGGTTGTTCTTGACCTTGGGGGCCGTGGTGGGCATGACTATGGTGTGGGCTCAACATCACTTATGCTGGGGGCACCTGTGGTGGCCCGGATGTTCTGCTAGTGAAAATGGCTCCCAAGGTCTTCCTGCAACCCTCTGTCAATGAATGCAGCCCTCCTGAACTCCATTTTTACTGGCAGAGGCACTGTGGGCTGGTCTTTTGCTGTTTCAAGGATCCAGCACCGGGGCCTTGAGTTTGACACCCCTGATTTAGGGGGTGGCTGGGATGTTTCTGGTTATAATTTTGTACCTGACTGTATTCCTCTGATAACTTGTTTCTTTGTCTATCCTAGCTAAGGAGCATTTGGTAAGACCGGTTTTTGTAGAAAAACTGAAGAATACGAGTGTCAAGGAAGGAGATAAACTGGAAATGAATGTGAAAGCCCGGGGAAACCCCAATCCTGACATTGTATGGCTAAAGAACAGTGACATCATTGTACCCCATAAATATCCCAATATAAAGTAAGCTTTATAAATAGAATGGATAAAAGTGTTCTGCTTGCAATGCAGTCAAAGCTGTGTGCTTACATCATGCGTACTCCTAACCATTGCAGAAAATTAGCAGTGACAAAATTAAGGGGTGATCAGAATATTTTTCAGGAAGACTAAAGTAATAATATCCAATGCCTCTTTTTGATTAAATGATTCATTCAGAATTCAGTGATGTTCTGAACAGCTTTCTCAATCTGATACAACTTAGATATGCTGGGAGTACAACTCTTTTTATTCCCAGCAAGCATACAGGTACTCCTTGACTTACAGCCATTCATTCATTGTAATTATTTAAGGTTACAACAGCACTGAATGTATAGTGGTTATCACCAGTCTTTAGAGTTTTGGAATCCCAGCAGCCCTGTGGTCATGTCATCCTGATCTGGGTGCATAAGGGAAACTGATAATTGCACTTATGATCAGTTGCTACATGCCCCATGACTGCCACATGCAATCTTCCATGCCAGCTTCCCCAGAAAGTCAAAGGAAAAGCTGGCAAGAAAGACCACAAGTCACTGGGATGAGTCTCCCCCACATGCACGCTCTTTCCAACTCCTATTTGTGCTTCAGAGGCCACTTCGGCATTCCTGTGCACCCTCCCTGACCTATGTCTATGGAAACTCTCAGTCCTCCAGGTCATGGTTGTCCCAAAGGTGCTTTTTCAAGAGGCAACTGGAATTTCTGGTTTTTCTTTGAAGATGTTTCACTTCTCCAATCACAGGTGAAGAAGCTTCTTGGATGAGAAGCAAAACATCGTCAAAGAAAAACCAGAAAGTCCAGTTGCCTCTTGAAAAAGCACCTTTGGGATTACCTGACCCATATGGCTCCTCTCGCATACCCCTGCACACCTTACCCAACTTGTACAGTGCCTCTCCTGCATGCTTGCATGTCCTGTTTTAGTCATTTAGTGACAGAAATTCTGGTCCCAGTTGCCATTTTAATTTGAGGACTACCTACTGTATTTTTTGGAGTATAAGACACACCAAGAGTATAAGAGTATAAGATGCACCAAGGTTCTGAAGTTTTTGCACTCTGCAGACCTGCCAAAAATGGCACATTTTTTGTGAAAATGGGCCTGTTTTTCATCCCAAAAATGGCATGCATAGCCTTTAGGAGGCTTTCAGAGTGCTCCTGGGGGCTGGGGGGCAAAATTGAGCAAAAAAAGTCTGTTTTTTGCTCATTTCTGCCCTCCCTAGCCCCCAGGAGCAGTCTGAAAGCCTCCTAAAGGCTCTGGGTGGCCATTTTGGTGTAGGGGGTGGGTTTCAGGAGGCAAAAAATGCTTATTCAATGTATAAGATGCACCCAGATTTTCAGCCTCTTTTTTGAGAGAAAAAGGTGCATCATATACTCTGAAAAATGCAGTACATTTCTCTAAATTCTGCATTCCCCAAATGCTAGAAGATAGAAGGGGCGCTGTAAACACCATTCATAAATAATTTAATTGGCTGAAAAGTTCTGTTAAAATCATGTACTTAACTCTCCCCATTCTGATTTTCAGAATTGAAGGAACAAAAGGCGAAGCTGCCTTGAAGATTGAGTCCACGATCAGACATGATGCCGCGTGGTATACTGCGACCGCCATCAATAAAGCCGGACGTGACACTACACGATGTAAAGTCAATGTTGAAGTTGACTTTGCTGAGCCTGAACCAGAAAGAAGGCTAATCATTCCCAGGGGGACATACAGAGAAATTGCGGCACCAGAATTAGAACCTCTCCATTTGCGTTATGGTCAAGAACAATGGGAGGAAGGAGACCTATATGACAAAGAAAAGCAACAGAAGCCATTTTTCAAGAAAAAACTCACTTCCTTAAGACTCAAACGCTTTGGGCCAGCCCATTTTGACTGTAGACTCACACCCATTGGTGATCCAACCATGAGAGTAGAGTGGCTACATGACGGCAAGCCTTTGGAGGCAGCAAACAGACTTCGGATGATTAATGAATTTGGATATTGCAGCCTTGACTATGACATTTCCTATCCCAGAGACAGTGGTGTGATTACATGCAGAGCTACAAATAAATATGGTACAGACCATACATCAGCAACTCTCATCGTTAAAGATGAGAAAAGCCTGGTTGAAGAAACTCAGTTGCCGGAAGGCAGGAAGGGTCTTCAGCGCATCGAAGAGTTAGAAAGGATGGCACATGGAGGGGCCATTCATGTGGTAGAAGATCAAAAAGTGAAACAAAAGCCAGAAATAGTTTTGTTTCCTGAACCTGCAAGAGTCATTGAAGGTGAAATTGCACGATTCCGTTGCCGGGTGACTGGTTACCCACAACCAAAAGTCAATTGGTACCTCAACGGACAACTTGTTCGTAAAAGTAAAAGGTTTAGACTTCGTTATGATGGAATCTACTACCTGGACATTGTGGACTGCAAAACGTACGATACAGGTGAAGTGAAAATATCTGCAGAAAACCCTGAAGGTTCAATTGAACATTCAGTGAAAATTGAAATTGAACAGAGAGAAGATTTCAGATCAGTACTTCGTCGGGCACCCGAGCCTAGGCATGAAGCTCCAACAACAGAGCCTGGAAAACTTCTGTTTGAAGTCCAAAAGATTGACAAACCAGTTGAGGCAACCACCAAAGAAGTGGTGAAGCTGAAAAAGGCAGGAAAAGTCAGCCATGAGAAAGTATCTGAAGAATCTGAAGAACTCCGCAGTAAATTCAAGCGCAGAACTGAGGAGGGCTACTATGAAGCTATCACCGCTGTGGAGCTTAAATCTCGTAAGAAGGATGAATCATACGAAGAGTTGCTTAAGAAGACAAAGGAAGAACTTCTCCATTGGACCAAGGAGTTAACAGAGGAGGAAAGGAAAGCCCTAGAGGAGGAAGGCAAAATCACTATTCCAACCATCAAGCCAGAGAAAGTTCAACTTAGTCCAAGCATGGAGGCTCCCAAGATATTTGAGCGTATACAAAGCCAGACGATAAGTGAAGGAAGGGATGCCCACTTCCGTGTTCGAGTAGTAGGCAAACCAGATCCAGAATGCCAGTGGTTCAAAAATGGTGTGCAGATTGAGAGGTCAGACCGCGTCTATTGGTACTGGCCAGAAGATACCATTTGTGAGTTGGTCATAAGAGATGTCACAGCAGAGGATTCTGCCAGCATAATGGTGAAAGCTATGAACGTAGCCGGTGAAACCTCCAGTCATGCTTTCTTATTAGTACAAGGTAAAGTAATCCCCTCTGTTTCTGTTTCATCTTGGCTTTCATGCCATCATGCTCAAAACTTCTGTCCCTCTTCAATATCTTTCTCTTGTTTTGGCAGCCAAGCAGCATATCGTATTTATGCAGGAGTTACAAGATGTCACCGCTAAGGAGAAAGATTCGATGGCAACCTTTGAATGCGAAACCTCTGAGCCCTTTGTTAAAGTGCAATGGTACAAGGATGGGATACAGATATTTTCTGGAGACAAATACCGAACACATTCTGACAGGAAGGGCCACTTCCTTTCCATACTAATGATCGACAAGTTTGACGAAGATGATTACAGCTGTGCTCTTGTGGAAGATGAATCTGTAAAAACAACAGCCAAACTAATTGTAGAAGGTGAGGACAGAAATTGTTTTAACACATGCTTTTTTGCCAATATGTATTTGTATAGAAATGAAATATGAACTGCGCTGTTCAATGGAGTTTCTCTAGCCAGGGTTTTCAACCAGTCATTCTGAGCTTCTCTTAATAGCTGGTCATTACTGAACATGATACAGGCAGTCCTTGACATATGACTTTTAATGGAGCTTGCACATTAAGCACTGAGCCATGGTGGCTCAGTGGTTATAGTACAGTACTGCAGTCTACTTCTGCTGATTGCCGGCTGCCTGCAATTTGGCAGTTCAAATCTCAGAAGTAGCTTGTAACACTGCATTTTAACCACTGTGCCAACACGACTCTCAAACAAGCTTTCTTTGATTTCTTTTTCAACATGCTAAGTATGATTCCTGGCTACTTTTGGGGGTGCACAATTTACATGAAATCTAAAGAAACCTAGGGGACAGGGTGTAGCCTAAACTAGCCATAAACACTTATGAAAGCAGGCATTTTAGTGAAAATTATGTCTAAATTAAGATGGTTTTGAGACAAAATAAAATCTTGCTAGAAATGGTTTTATTCTGATATCTGTTATACAATCCAAAGTTACCAGCTTTTGTTGTCAGCTATTGAAAACACTTTAAAGTGGAGCATATGTTTAATCCAGCTGGGGAATTTTCATAACCATTTACTGAAATGTCAATATTTGGATGTAGGTGCTGTTGTTGAATTTATAAAAGAATTGGAGGATATCGAAGTTCCAGAATCCTTCTCAGGGGAACTAGAATGTGAAATCTCACCTGAAGATGTGGAAGGAAAGTGGTATCATAATGGCACTGAGCTGAGACCCAATAATAAATATGTAATAACCTCACGCCGGGGTCGTCAGATCCTTACAATTAAAGATGTTGCTAAAGAAGACCAAGGAGAATACACCTTTGTGGCAGAAGGGAAAAAGACCTCCTGTAAATTAAAGATGAAACGTAAGCCCATCCACCGAAACTGATCCTGCCTTACAAATAGTTCATAGCCACTGTTTCTCATCATGAATAACTGTGTTGTGTTTTTTTTAATTTCATATACCTCAGCACGACCCGTGACTGTCCTTCAAGGTCTATCTGATCAGAAGGTCTGTGAAGGTGATATTATACAACTTGAAGTGAAGCTCTCCCAAGAAAATGTTGAAGGTGTCTGGATGAAGGATGGCGCCGAAATTCAACCAAGTGATCGTATCCACATTGTCATAGATAAGCAGTCCCATATGCTCCTAGTTGAAGATGCGACCAAAGAAGACAGAGGAGCCTACTCCTTTCACATCCCTAGTCTGCTTCTTGTAACATCTGGCAACGTTTCTGTCTCTAGTAAGTTTAGAAGTTTCCTTGGGAATCTTGTAACCATATCCTCCAAGGGCAAACGTAAGGCAATGCAAAAATGAAGTAATAACTACTAAATAAAAGAGATCAAAGGAAATGAGAAAAAAGGAAAGGAAATCTAAGTCAAGGCATATTTTGTTGTTGCTGCAGCATGGAGGTATTTTATTAATTTTTTAAGACATATGTTCTCATGACATCACTTTCATCTCATACCCGATCTGCCGTCAAGAATTGTCACATGCAAAACATTCCATAAAGACAATCTAGCAAACCTCTGGGATAAGACGGGGAAGATATAGCCAGGGACATCATCTATTTAGGATTAGGTTTAGTTGCCCTAGCTAGCCTGTTATGGATATGTCCTCCTTCCCTCTGGCTGCAGAGCACTGGGCCTCCATGTTAGTTTTGGCTATAGGAACACCTGGACTTTTTTCTCACTGGAATATTGAATTTCCAGGAGACTGAAAGACTTTCCAGGCAGTGTTTGTGTATCTTGTTTGCATGTGTATTCATGGACATGCATACTGGAGAAATTATAAAAGAAGTATATGATATGTGGACACTTGCCCCACAAAAACAAATATGGAATGGTGGTGGTGATGGTAGGAGATAGAAGAGATAAGAGAGGGAGAAGAGGGTTGGGGTTTTATTTTTTTATTTTTTTGGCTCAATCAAAACTGATTTGGGATAGAAATTACTTTTAGGGGAGTACAGGAAATAATGATCTAGAAATACAATTGCACTGAGAGCAATCTGCTCTTCCATTCCCTCAGGCAGAATTTTACAGGCTGGGGGGTAGCATAGGTATATCAATCTTCTATTTCCCATTTTCATAGATGATGCCACCTGGAAATTGCCTAGATTACAGTGTACAAATTACTTCCAGAAGACACATCGATGAGTTTGTTTCATGAAACAATAGATCTCTCAGCCCCGCTGATGAGGCACTCTAAAGATAGCCTGTGAGGGCAGTTTATATCAATATACTTTCCTCCCAACTAAAGAGCAGGAAGGAAACGTATTAATATGACCCCGAGGAAGAATCTTAAATCTGGAATGCTTGAAATGTAACACTTTTATGATGGCTATTTTATGCTATTTGCAGGTGTGGAGATAATTGTTCCTCTGAAAGATGTCCATGTTATTGAAGGCACAAAAGCCATCCTTGAGAGCAAAATTTCTGTCCCTGATGTATCTTCCTCCAAATGGTATATAAATGATGAACAAATAAAGCCTGATGACCGTATACAAGCAGTCTCCAAGGGCATGAAGCAACGACTTGTCTTTACCAGAACATATGCATCAGATGAAGGACAGTGTAAATTGGCTGTTGGCAAAGTGGAAACCAGCTGTAATCTCATAATTGAAAGTATGTATTCTTCAAACGTGCAGCCATTCTGCTCATGCAAAGATGTGATAATAGGAATTCAGGACTGTTAACCCCCTTATATGTTTATTTTAAACAGAAATTAAGATTATTAAAGGTCTTCATGATATCACCTGTACTGAGACCCAGAATGTCACCTTTGAGGTTGAGCTGTCCCATGCTGGGATTGATGTCCTATGGCATTTTAAGGACCAAGAAATCAAAGCCAGCCCCAAGTACAAGATCGAAGCACACGGCACAATATATAAGCTGACGGTAATCAACATGATGAAAGATGATGAAGGAGAATACACATTTTATGCTGGAGAAAAGAAGACCTCTGGGACACTGGTGGTAGCAGGTTAGTTGCATGCAATGTTTGTGATGCTGGTGAATATCTTTAGCTCGAGTGGAAGATGAGGGGTGGAAGTTCATTCTCTCAGCTTGTGGGTTGGTTTCCAAACATTTCATTACCAGGCTAGGTAACATCTTCAATATAATTTCGCTATATAACCTCCACCCCCATGCAACATGCCCAATCATTTGTTAAGGTGCTTGCAATTTCAATTCATTGTTACAAGTTGAAAATTGCAAAAATTCAGGGTGAATTTAGGGGACAAAACGTCAGGATATATTCTTTAACATTCCTAATGGAAGCGATCTTCCAGGATTTTCCAAATGCCCTGAAAGAGCCAGGTACCCTTTGGGCAACTGCAGGTAGGTAATATAGGACGATAGCTTATAACGGTGAGGGCGAACCTTTTCGGCACTGAGTGCCCAAACTGGAATGTGCATGTGCGCATGTGCATGCCAGAGCCCCAGACACTCAAAGACCAGCTGGCCAGTGCACATGTCACATGGTCCTCTGGTTTCCAGCACATACATGAGCACCGGCCCGCTGGTGTTCATACATGCTGGGGCACCGGAAACCCAAAGACCAGATGGCCGGTACGTGCATGCACACCACCCAGCTGGTCTTTGAGCTTCCGGGGCTCCGGCACAAACACCCTTTCTGGTTTGGGCATTCGATGCAGAAGAGCAGCTGGCGATGGCGCACATGCCCACAAAGTGTCATAGGTTCGCCATCATGGGCTTATAATGTGTCTTAAGAATTTCAGTGTTTGAATGCACCACTTCCCCTTTTTTACTTAGTTTTCATCCCCCCCATGGAAACATTGTGGAGGAAATCATTTCTTGGCCATCATAATTAGGACAATTTTGTGGAGGTGAAGGTTGCTCCCTACTTTTGAGTGGTGTGCCTAGGATGCATTGCAACATGAAGACCAAAACAACAACCACAAAATTGATTCCCTTTAGTTTAGTGTTATTTTTAAGTAAAATGAAATATAAGCAATAGGATTACTTCCCAACCATCCATTTAACAATATTAAAATTAATAACCTAGTACACACTGCAAGACTTTGCAAGTCTTTAAGGGCAATATCCAAGGCCTTTGGAAGCTGCTGATTGTGTACCTCTGGTGCAAATCCAGCCAAGTGTGATGTGGTTCTATTAGCATTTCATTTTCCTTTTTTATGACCACCTTTCCACAGGTCAGTTGCAGAGCATGTGGTAGAGCTCTGGAGCACATCTTAGAAGGCCATTCCTATTTATGAATAGAGCCAGCCCTATGCATTTCATGTCTGGGGGGAGGGAACCAGCAAAGATACACACCTCCACATAGTATCTAAGGTCACCTAACTAATTTTAGCATCTAGATAGAAAAATCTACTCAGGCAATAAAACCGAAAATTAACCTTTTTTTGCCATTTCATATCAGCCATCAGGGGAAGGCAGCTATATCTAAGAGTAGGTTTGGGCTCCAAGTATAGTAGCAGAATGTCACTGCTTTTATAGACAGGAATTACCACATGAAAAAGAATTACCATATGGCTTCGGAGGGTACCTCCTTTTTGAAGAGTTTCGACCTGTCCAATTAGATTAAATAGGATGGGCATGCTGCAGATAATGTCCCATCAAATAATGTCAGCCGATGGGGGCTAGAAGACAAGTGTTTCCTGTAGCAGCCTCTGCTCTGTGGAACATCCTCTCTCCAGAGATTAGGATGGCTCCAACCATGTTAGCCTTCCGTAAAGTTTAAAGACCTGGCTATGCTCCAGCGGTGGGTTCCGGAGGCCCAGCGTCCTCCACATGAACGTATGAGGTGCGTGCATGTGTCTGGTAAGCAACGCCTCCCCAAGCTTCCACAACGCTCCAGCTGCTCAGCAGAGCATCGCGCAGGCACTGTACGTGCCATGAGCATGCGTGGAAGCGCCAAAGGGTTTAAAGACAAGTAAGGAGCGTGGGCGGGTGGGCCCTCCGTAACACCGTACCGGAACTGTACCCGGTGCTCCAGGCAGGCTCTGGTATGCCTGTACCGGGGTGTACCGCCTGCAACCCACCACTGCTATGCTCCCAAGTTAAATGCACTACATATGCCAAGGACTCCCTGGTTACATTTTTAACAGGACAGATATGTTGCTGGTATTACTCAAACTTGATGTTTTAATGTTTGTTGTGTTGAAATGGTTTTTACTTGTTTTATTGCTTTAAAATGTTTTTAAGATTTTAATTGTAGCATGTGTTTCTGAATTGTGAGCCACCCAGAGCCGTTAGTCGAGATGGGCAGCTATAGGAATTCAATAAATAAATAAAAATAAAATGAAAGTGGAGTCCAACTGAAGTCCTATACTGTGGATGAACATTTTCCTTTTCTTTCTTTCTTTCACAGGTGGTGCCATTTCAAAACCCCTCACTGATCTCACAGTAGCTGAATCCCAGAAAGCTATTTTTGAATGTGAAGTAGCCAATCCTGAATCTGTAGGTCAATGGCTGAAAGATGGAAAGCCGCTTACAATGACAGATCGCTGCAAAAGTGAATCTGATGGGTTGAAACGGAGACTTGTTATCCCAATCAGCAAACTGGATGATGTTGGGGAATATACCTTCCAAGTGGCATCTTCAAAAACATCAGCTAAGCTGAAGGTTGAAAGTAAGTAATCGAGGAAACCTCATCTCAGATAACATGTATTTGTTATCTTACTTGATTCTTGATTTTTTTCCTGGAATTTGAGACTATGGTTCTAAATAGATATCTGTCTGAGTACGGTGGATTTATGAGTGCATATGTATAGGCATATTCAGTATTTTTAATGTCAGAATCTAATATTGTTAGTTCCATCTTTAGTCCTTAAGTGTAATGGGATTTTTCAAATGTTTCATTGTGAAACAGATAAAAGGCAGTATTAGACAAAGAAGAATGAGATACAAGTTTCACTCGCTACATAGAAAGAAAAATAAGAGCATAATATAAAATGATTTTTAACAAGTGTTGAGTGGGGGTGAGGTGGGAGTAGTAAAAGATAACCACCTATTCGAGCTATGGCGAACCTTTTTTGACTCACGTGCCATAAGGGGGGAAGCATAGGTGGGCATGCTGCACCCATAATGCAACGCGCGAAACCCCCCCCCCTCCATTTTTGTACATGCTTTTTTCGGCCTCCCCAGGCTCCAGAGGCTTTATAGGAGCCTGGGGAGGGCGCAAAAAGCATCCCCCCCCCCGGAGGCTCTCCAGAGGTTTCAGGGACCTTCAGGAGGCTTCCCTGAAGCCTCCATAGGGCAAAAAACCACCCTACGAGCCGGTTTAAGCCTTCCAGAGGCTTCAGGGAAGCCTCCAGAGGGTCCCTGAAGCCCCCAGAAGACTTAAACCGACCCTACGAGCAAACCGTCCGTTTCCGAACTTCTGGTTTGCCCATAGGGCCATTTTTTTGCACTCCGGAGGCTCTTTTTGCCCTCCCCAGGCTCCTATAAAGCCTCTGGAACCTGGGGAGAGCAAAAATGCCTTTTAAAAAGGCTGAACTCAGCTGGCCAGGGCACGCATGCTCGTTGGCCAGCTGACAGGGCAACGCCTTGCGTGCCCTGACAAATGGTTCCGGGTGCCACCAGTGGCACACGTGCCATAGGTTCACCATCTCGGACCTATTCCAACCTCCCTAAGGACCACCCAAATTCTCTTCTGAAGATGAAATAGCTTGTGGTGGAAAGAATGAGAAGGAAGGAGACCAAAAACTGAGCAGAACAGTTTCTATAAGAAAGTGGGAGACAGCTGTTGCTTCTTTTTTACCTCATAGCCTCTCCCAGGCTAGGCTTTAATTGTACATCCAATTGTGCATAGTTTAACTAGACTGCTAGGCTTGAATTTGGCTGAATTCTTTCAGACACTTGGCAAAACATGATTAGATAAAAATCTTTATTATAAATTAGAATGAAGATATATTAAGCAGCTGGTTGTCCTTTATCAGTGGGAGTATATAGTTCCCTTCTTATGCCCACAGAAAGCTCAATCCATTTTGTGTTCTTCAGGCTATTGTACGATTGTTTGTACAACTGACATTTCTGTCCTGAGAATCACCAGCTCCTCACTTATTTTTCATATTATTTTATAAAGTCTGGGTACAATAATAGATTTGCATTAGACATGTAACTATTCATTTTATAATTCTGTGTCTCTTCTTTTTAAATAGCTGTCAAGATCAAAAAGACACTAAGGAATCTGACTGTGACAGAAACACAAGATGCAGTATTTTCAATAGAACTTACTCACCCAAATGTGAAAGGTGTCCAGTGGATTAAAAATGGTGTCGAGCTACATTCTAATGACAAATATGAAATCAACGTGGAGGGAACTACTTACACACTGAAAGTGAAGAACTGTACAGTAGTTGATGAATCCGTTTATGGTTTTAAACTGGGAAGAATAGGAGCAAATGCAAGACTCCATGTTGAAAGTAAGTCAACCAAGTAGACTGAGGTAAATTTGATGGCATTAATAGTCAAAGGACAAGAAGCACAATTGCTCTCAATAAGTATATTCATCCACACTCTCTTACTGTATCCTGGGGAGTCTCAGAAAAAGAAATAATTGTAACAGTGCGTGCCTATTACAGCCAGTGGTCCATCTTTCAACCGCCTCCATTTTAAACTCTGAAAAGCCACTATTACTTGTCCCTTTTCTGAGGCCAATATCCTAGTTGGGAATTAAAGTCAAGTATCATGACTAAATGTTTGCTAATTTCTTCCTTTAGCTGTTAAAATCATTAAAAAGCCAAAGGATGTGACTGCTCTGGAGAATGCTGTTGTTTCCTTTGAAGTGAGTGTATCTCACGACGCTGTGCCTGTGAAATGGTTCCACAAAAACATCGAGCTCAAGCCAAGCGACAAATGCAGAATGAGTTCTCAAAGGAAAGTTCATAAACTGACCCTGCAGAATATATCTCATGCTGATGCTGGAGAATACACAGCGATTGTGGGACAACTGGAGTGCAAAGCTAAGCTTTTTGTGGAAAGTAAGTTATTTTTAAAAAAGGCTTCTGCCTAAAATCGATTTTAAGTGTCATTAACAAATTTCACACCGGAGGACATTTGTCTCACTTTACTTTTTAATATTACCTTCCACAGCGGTGCACATTACAAAGACCATGAAAAATATTGAGGTTCCAGAGACTAAAACTGCCTCTTTTGAGTGTGAGGTGTCTCATTTCAATGTACCTTCTGTGTGGCTGAAAAACGGAGTAGAAATTGAAATGAGTGAGAAGTTTAAAATAGTTGTTCAAGGGAAGCTCCACCAACTAAATATCATAAATACCAGCAGTGAAGATTCTGCAGAATATACCTTCATCTGTGGGAACGATAAAGTCAGCGCAACTTTAACGGTCAAACGTAAGTTTGAAACTGGAAAGAAGAAATGATATTTTATAGAAGCAAAGATGATCAGGCTGGCTTTTGTCTTGAACAAAAGCTAGAGCAAGCAAAAAATGGACATCTAGAGCAGAAATGGGCTGCTTTCCTTTGGTCTGAGGGTTGACCATGCTTAGTGGAACTGTAGGGAGTCCTTACATTTCTTGGTGGCCATTCCAATCTTGTTGGAGTTGAAGAATGAAATGCAGCAAATAAATAATTAAACTTCCTTGGGGGAAGGATTAGAACAATTGGTTTTTAACCCTCCAGTTATACATTGCTGTGATCCTAAATATCTATTATTATTAGCCATTAATCCTAATCAGTTATCTAGGACAACAACACTGAATCAGTCTTTCACTGATTATTTCTTTTCCACAGCTGTCCTAATTACATCTATGCTGAAAGACATCAATGCAGAAGAGAAAGATACAATCACTTTTGAAGTCACGGTCAATTATGAAGGCATCACATATAAATGGTTGAAGAATGGGGTGGAAATAAAGTCCACTGACCGATGCCAAGTCCGAACAAAGAAACTTACGCATTCACTCTCAATAAGGAATGTCCATTTTGGAGACGCTGCTGAATACGCATTTGTTGCTGGCAAAGCAGCATCAGCAGCAACTTTATATGTGGAAGGTATTCCCTCTTTTTATGCACTTTATAATTTTTTGGCTTGTTTACATAGGGATTGTTTTCATACATGTGTATTGTTTACATATATTGTTCAGGGAGGAAGCAACCCAGTCAAAACTCAAGCTTCATTTATTCATATCAAGGCAGGCCTACACAAGATCCTCAACTAACACATTGATTCAGCATAGATTAGCTTTCAGAAACTATAATATTGGATTTGTCTCAATAGCTGGTCTAACATTAGTCAACAATGATCTCTCTATATATATGATCATATATTCAATTGATAATCTATGATTGAAACTTGTTTCCAACATAGGCAATTGTAACTAAACCAGGCAGCATCAAATTCACCATAGTTTTCACAAACCACAAAATCATCACTTTGAGATCCAACCCCTTCTAGAATATTCTGTCTTATTCCAGAGCTGGGAAACCATATTTTTTGCTTCAGTTATGGTTGGTCTTTTCTTATGTTTTTGTTCTTCAAAATTAACTGTGGGAAATCGCCAAGGATTTATCAGTCTTCCTACCTTCACTAAATCTTGATATAATCTATTTTTCCTCTTTTTTAATGTCATTGAAATAATATGACTACGTCAGATATGGCTGAAATATAGGACTCTGGGTCACTTTATTAATATTTAATGCTAAAAAAAATAACTTTTTTTACATCACTTAAAATAGGTTGTATACAGGTTAATTTAATACTGCAACATGTCTGTAATCTGTATCTTGAATTATGTAGTACCAAATATATTCTTGTATCTCTGCTGAAAGTTTTCCTAAACTTTGTCTCTGAATCTCCCCAAAATGTATCCATTCACCCTCTTCCAAATTCCTCTCTCTTCAATTTTGTCCTCCTTATGGAATATAATAGAGGGGGGGGGGGGTGTCCTGTGTTCCATCATCCAATCATCAAAAGCTGAAACAATGGTTAATGAGACATTTTGATTTGTTCAACATTGCTTTGGTAGAGGCAAAAAGGCTTGTTCATCTCTTGGCTAATTAAGCTAAGATATGAATGTCAAATGCAGATAATATGCCCAATTACAGGGTGTTTCCTGTACTGGAAGTCAGATACTAGAAATTTCTGTATGTATATAATTAATTGAAATTATTCTTATCTGCTTTTAAAATTGTACATAATATTAAGAGTTGTTCACTCCCCCTGCCGGGGAATTATGATAAATTGCTATGGTTAATAATGCAGAAAAACAAGGAAGAAGTAAAATAAATAGGGCAAGATTCCAGTGCAGAACAAAAAGAAATTGTAGTAACCTCATAAATAAGGTGATATTTAAGGTGCCTCCATCTACCAATACAACAGATTCACTTCTCCCTGCAACTTCTAGGTGTCACCCTGTTTGTTTTAGAATCTAGAGCATTATATACTTTCCAGAACAGATGGCTGAGTCATATGGGCCACTGAAGGGGAGGGAAAGAAGCAAGATTCATATGGCAATACATAATTTATAATTGTTAATCTTTTTGACTCATATTAGCCATTAATAACAGCCTGTATTGACTTTTCTAGCCCGCCATATTGAATTTAGAAAACACATCAAAGATATTAAAGTGGTGGAGAAGAAAAGAGCTGTTTTTGAATGTGAAATCTCAGAACCTGACATTTCTGTTCAGTGGATGAAAGATGGACAGGAGCTTCAGCTTGGAGATAGGTACGGTAATTTCTTTAGAGTTGCATCTACTTTATTACGTGGGTACGCAACTTGTGAATTACTGATGAAAACTATGCAGAAGCGGCCTAGATAATGAATACAGATTTTATATCTTTTTTTGGCCAGTCTGCCTAACTCTTCAGCTAATTTTCAAGTTTGTAACATGTCAGCTCTCAGGGGGGAAAAAATAGTCATATGATTACTGTATCTGATTCTTCTTTCACGAACTTTAGGATCAATGCAGAAATGCCCCTGGTTTTTGGTTATTAATGTTCTCCTCCAAGTCAGGGCAGCTTTGTCTTCATCTCCTGTACAAGCTAATTTTAGCATTTAAGAAAAGTAAGCCAGCTGTTTGAGTCAGCTGATTATGGGTATCACCAAATGCAAATAATCATTAGCAGATCCAAAATATTTCAGTTAGCGCAAAATATGCTACCTTTTGCTTGCCTAACTTAATCTAGCCATATTATCTATTACTTAAGCAGATGTATTGCAATCTTTTGGGTAGGGAATATTGAGATTATTCCTTGCTGTAAGCAGCAAGTTGTCATAGGGTAAGAAAGACAAAAAGAGTTTCCATGAGCCAATTGATCTTATCCATTGTCCTTCAATAGATTGGGATTTTTTTAAACAATTTGTGGGAGGGGGCAACTGAAGTCCATAGTGAGCAGGGTGGAAATATCTGATATCAATAGAGAGGATTGAAGCAAAAATTTTAGGAATCTTTTTTTTCTGCTTACAGGTCTTTAAAAAGACCTTGTGTTAAACCTACTTGAGTCCTACAAATTGGTTTTCCATTACTTTTTGCTTCTATTCCTGCGGAATTTCCAGTGATTTTAACTTGGAAGTTCTGAAGTGAGAGTGTCTAGGGGGTGGGGGAGAATGGCATTCAAGAGCTGTCTCTTGTGAAAGTTGTAAACCCCTGCATTAAGAAATTGAAATGCTGATATATTTACTTGCTCCAGATAATTTAAGGATTAAAGAGTCACCTTCTGTGATGTGGGAGGCCATATAAATTGTATAAATAAATAAATAGACAATCTGTAATTTGTGGTCTCTGTTTAGGATTATTTATTTGTTTATTTATTTATTTTATTTATTCGATTTATCAGTCGCCCCCTCTCTGCAAAGGGACTCGGGGCGACGTACAATCAAATCAAATAAACAGGTGTGGCATGGAGGAGGTAAAATCAATGTTTAACGAATTAGATATATGCATAATCCTGTAAACTAGAGCTCTAACAATTGTCTGCCATTTCTTGGCTCTTTTTGACTATGAATTTAAGAAGTTTATAAAACCATAGTAACTTTTCTAAAACATTTTAGGAACAACTTTCTAAAAGTTCTTTTTCCTTTTTCTGAATTTGCCTTTAGAGTAAAAGTTCAGCGGGAAAGGTTTGTTCATCGCCTTTTGATTACATCTACAAAGATGTCTGATTCAGGGAAGTACACAGTAGTGGCTGGAGGAAATATGTCCAATGCTAATTTGACAGTGGAAGGGCGTGATGTTCGCATCAGAAGCCTCCAGAAAAGCGTTCAGGTATGGTATTTCAAGTCTGATAAGAGAAATTATTGATACCATGCAATAATACACAATACAATAGGTGACAATGCAATATAAAAGTCAGATTACCAACAACAATAATATACCCATATAATTTAAAACTGCATTCAAGCTATTGTGGAGAATGTTCAGTTTCTGCAGTGTAACAAGAGATGATGCTCAGAGCTGAACATTTAGCCCGAGCCTCATTCCCAAATCTCATATTTTATTATTTTGAAAATGCATGCCAAAGGACTGGCAGAACCAGAGGAGAAAGCACTGCTAACATATATTGAACATGATGCCTTTTAAATGAAACAATGTCTTGTTTCTTCAGCAATAAGAGTTGCTGTCATTCACAAAGGAAGTAAAACAAATGAGGAAATATTTTATTTTATAGTATCTTTAAAGAACGGTGATGTATATTTTGAACATCCTTTTAGTTTTCAGATATTGTGTCAATGTTACATACAAGTGTTGGAAAAGGAACACAGATATGTAAAGATAACTATATCGGATAACCCACCAGTATTTAAACAGTATTGTAAAAGGGAGGAAAGGAGTCTTCACAAGTAGTCCAATAAGAACATATGAAGAGTGACTTTCAAGGATTCTGGAATGCTGAAATAGACAGAAGGAAAAAAGTGGGGGCTTGGGAAGTAGAATTGGCTAACTTGAACCTTACAGCTTCTAGGATTCTGTAGTTACAGATATGGTAGACTTTGGTAGGATTAGAATACATCATAAATAGAAAACTTACTTTCATCAAATGATGAGATTATACCAGGTGGAATGTAAACCACACACCCCTTCCCGTAAAGGTGCCTGTTTCTCTTCTGTAGTCTTCAAACAATATTCCATGTATATCCTAAACATTAATGAAAGCCTTTGTTTCAAGCCAGAAGCAACCCTGGAGATGAGCATTTTATTGTTTTTCTCATTGTTATAATACAACTCTTTGAGGTTGTATTAGGACTTTAGGGTCTTTAACTAAAGTCCTATGACTATTACATTCAGAGAATGAGAGAGTAGAACCATTGTAGCATCTCTGTCACTTGTCTTGATTATATTTCATTTGTAAAGGAAGGTCTGAAGGAGAAAGACCTTCTTCAGTTATTGGTTTTTCATACAATTTTGAACCAAGGGCAAGATGCAAGGTTGCAGAAAGGGGACCATGATCAACTAGTTTTGTGCTATTGTCTTGAGTTCATGGTTATTGTACTCCCATAAAGGAGAAGGCACAAACAAGGCTGGAAAATCTTGCATTCCATATATCAACTCTAAATCATCTTACAAATATCTTTTCTCCAGATTAGTCAGAATCCTGAAAAGGTAGATTGCCACATATTATCAGGAAGATAGTTCAAACTATGTCAGGATATTGAAACAATGGACATTTTGCTGAACTGAACCTATCAACCCATATGCCACAAGTTCTTCCATTTGAGTCTTTTTGTTGACCCACTAGAAAGTATTTGAGCAAATGATTTTGAAAATAATAAAAATACAATATATTCTAATTGTTTTGGCTGGGAGAAATTATAAATTCAGTTTCAAAACCAAAATAAATTTTAAAAAATGCAAGTCCTAAGCTTGATTAATAAATTAATTAGATGCCACACTCTTGACTGGATTAGCACATGGCCAGTATAAGTATTTTTTATTTTTTTAAATTGCTGTTAGTTAATAATACAGCGTAAAGAGGAAAATATAGTAAAAGAATAAATAAAGCAATAGAACAGCAAAATGATAGATGTAGGATTCCTATACACATGTATACAATTTTACATAATTGTTTCAATAAAGGATTATCATATTCCATTGCATATCACTTGGGAGAATTGTTAAGACTGATCCACCTTCTGTCTCTGAATTTTGCTTGCCACATTTAAGTATAGAGGAACACAGATTTAATTTAGGCTAGTAATATTTTCTTTGTTGGAAAGAACATTTTTACATTTCTTTGGAACTAAAATTGAATAAGATAAGATTCTTCACACAGCACAACTCAATCAAAGTCACCTTTTCATCTATCAACTGCCTTTTCCCAGGAAATTTATTTTTAGAATTCTAGTTTTGTACTAAAGTTTATCTGGTTTTTTTTACATGTGCACAACATACTACATAAAATAGTATGATGAAAGCTCCATTTATAAAAAGAATTTGGAAAATGTAAATGAAATATATAATATTGAAATATATACCGTATTTTTCAGAGTATAAGATGCACCTTTTTCTCACCTAAAAGAGCATGGAATTGTTGGTGCATCTTATACACCGAATGCAGCCATTTTTGGCTTCACGAAGCCCTGCCCCCGCATCACATTTTTGCGAAAACTGGCTGTTTCGCAAAAACAGAGGGGGGGTTACCTTCCTTCAGCCTCCAGCAGCACTCTGCAGACTTCAGCAGGGCTGGGGCAATGCAAAAATGCCACAGTTTTTGCCTTGTCCCAGCCCTGCTGAAGCCTGCAGAGTGCTGCTGTGGGCTGAGGGAAGGCAAAAACTTTTTTGTCTTACTTACCTCTTCGAAAACTTGGTGCATCTTATACACCGGTGTGTCTTATAGTCCGAAAAATAAATTCGGTGCTTGTTTTGTCTGATTGCATAGCTCCAAAAGTAATAAATCTAGCTTATGTCATGCCAAGGGCAAATCAGTTTCATTTCCATTTGAGAACTAAAAATACTAGTTATGGGGTTTCTATTCAGAAAACTATTATCTTTCTGTTTAACTAACAGGTTCTTGAGAGGCAGCGAGCTGTAGTCGAGTTTGAAGTCAATGAAGATGACATTGATGCTCACTGGTACAAGGATGGAATTGAGATCAACTTCCAGATTGAGGAAAGATACCATTATGTGGTGGAAAGACGTGTCCATAAGATGGTCATCACAGAAACTAGATATACAGATGCTGGAGAATATACCCTTCTAGCTGGAAAAAATAGGAGTTCCATCACTCTTTATGTAAATGGTAAGATGCAGGTTTATTTTGATATAAATATTTTGTTTTAACCTCTGTACTCCAGGTAAATAAGTTACATACTCTAGCTCTCTTTCTATGCTACTTTTTTAAAACTTTTATTTCAAATGTACATGAGCAGAAAAAATTATCATATTATTAGTGTCCACGTCACATTTTAATCCGCCTGCCTGCTGAAAATCTTCACGTCAGTGGAATTGTCTTTCTCCTGATGTACGTAAGAGATTTGTATATTGCCAAGAACAGATAACTCAAGTAATCCGTGGATGTGCAATTCACCTTTTTATTATGTTCATATATTACCGAAGACCGCCTGAAAAGCTTTGTGGCTGAACTCAGATGCATTGAGATTCATTCAGATTAATATCAAAATAGAGTGAAATAGAGAAAAATTCAGCTGATGATGATTCCTTGTTTGATTTTCAGCCCCTGAGCCACCTAAGATTGTAAAGGAGCTTCAACCAGCCACTGTGGAGTCTGGGAAACCAGCCCGATTCTGTGCTATTGTATCAGGCAGACCTCAGCCCAAGATCTTCTGGTACAAAGATGAGCAGCCTCTTTCTCCAGGCTTTAAAGTGAAGTTCCTTCACGATGCCCAAGAGTACACCTTGTTGCTGATTGAGACTTTCCCTGAAGATGCTGCCATTTACAAAATTGAAGCAAAGAATGACTATGGCATTGCCACCTCTTCAGCTTCTCTCTCAGTGGAAGGCAAGTTCTTGAAGTTCTCTGTCTCAAGGCTTTCTGAAATGCAATGCCCATATTGTATTATGTGTGCTTTTCCATGGAAAGCTAATAATCGCTTTTAATTTTTTTTTCTTTAGTTCCAGAAGTTGTTTCTCCCGACATAGAAGTACCAATTTACCCACCTATCATTATTACACCGCTCCGTGATGCTATTACATCTGAGGGCCAGTCCACTTTCTTTCAGTGCAGAGTTACTGGGACAGGTTAGTTGTACTCTTTGATCATTATCATTGTCTTTTAACGATAATCCCTTGCAGGGTGCTGTCTGAGCAACTGAATGGAGCTAGCAGAGTGTTTTAATGGCTGGATGTCCTTCCTGTCACCAACATAGAGTTTTGTTCAGCAGATATATTCTCTTTGATCTGAAGACAAATACTCAGTTGAAATCAAGCTTTTCTAAATGACAGAGATATAACTCTCTCTGTCTGTGTGTACTTAATCAGCTAACTAAAAAATTTTCTGCAATGTGAAACATTATAAAATCAGTGAAAAACTCAAACATTTTGCCCTTTTAAGTACAATGCACAATTTTACCATGTTTTCTTGGCTTCAAACTTCAAAATACTGGTGCATTGACAACTAAGAGTGTTAAATGGTATTGTGAGCCTGAAGGATGACTACTGGTAGGATTGTTTTAAAAGATCAAATTTTTTCATACATTTGGATGCTAATTCTCTCCCTCTCTATCTCTCTCTTTCTCTCACACACACACATTCACTGTGTACCAGGGACGTGCGGTCAGGGGAGGCAGGGGAGGCAGAGCCTCACCGCTCTTATCATGAAAATAAAAAAAAAGGGGGAAAGGGAAACGGCGCTAAGGAGCCTTCTGCACACGTGGTCGGGAATGGGAGCGCTCCGTGGTCCCCTTCATGTTGACTCAGGAGTCAGGAAGGAGGGGACTGGGACCACGTGTGCAGGAGGCTCCTCTAGCCTCAGCCTCCCCCCTGCGCACGTCCCATTCCCCGCCTTCCTAAGTCAACATGAAGGGGATCGCGGAGCGTGAGCCGCAGTCCCGCGGAGCACTCTCCACGGTCCCCTTCATGTTGACTCAGGAGTCAGGAAGGAGGGGTCCCATTCCCCTCCTTCCTGAGTCAACATGAAGGGGACCGCGGCTCACGCTGATGATGTCACCAGCCTCACCAGCCATAAACCTCACCGCACGTCACTGCTGTGCACCTGTATGCATTTGGGTATATGTCCTCATGTACAAATTATATGTGTGTGTGTGGAGAATGATGAAGCCAGCCCGAGTCTCTTTCAAACATTATATTGTCTCCCAGAACATAAGGAATTTTTGCCCCTCTTTACTTATATTAATAGGTCGTGCCTATTTCCCTCAAGCCAATCTCTCTGATTGCTTACAGTGCCTTCTTAGTTACAAAAGTTGGTCACATGTCAGAACAGGAGCAAATCCTTTTAAGTTCAAAAGTAATTATCAAGGAAAGAACTAATCCTGCATCCTAAAAATTAACAGTTTTTAAAAAGGAGATATTAATGTTGTGTGCCTCTTATCATAAAAGTGAGAGAAGTGAGGAATTACTTTGGGAAGAGGAATAGGGGAATAAATCCTATAGTTGTTCATTTGATCATTTATCCTGCTTACTGAAATGTGAGTTGTAATGGAGAATGAGGATAATTGCATCTTTGATTAATTAGCCTGCACCAATCTTCCATAAATATATAAGCTGGCAATTGTGTGAGTTGCTGTCCTGGTATATGTGGAGAGTTGTAGAAATGGAATAGCACACAATGTTCTGACTATAGTTACTACTAAAATTGCCTTGTGTCTGCTGTAAAATTTTAACAAGATTTGCAAATAATGCTTCCATGTATCTGGGCCCTATAATGGTAGCTACTGACAGGAAAAAGGACATGTAAGAAAACAATGCAAAGGCAATAAGAGAGTGGGGAGATCTCAGTATAGGGTTATCATATCCAATATCCATTTAAATTCTGACCAGGATAATGTAACAAGATCCCAGTGTTTTCATTAGTTTCCTCATTAAGAATGAAAAAAAAAAAACTCAAAAGATGTTTTCTTTTCTGTCACATTTTATTTGCACCGGAACAGACCTCAAAATAGCTTGGTATAGCAAAGACAAAGAAATCAAGCCATCCCGCTTCTTTAGGATGACTCAGTTCGAAGACACTTACCAACTGGAGATTGCAGAAGCTTACCCAGAGGATGAAGGGATTTACACCTTTGTTGCCAGCAATCCTATTGGCCAGGTGTCAAGCACAGCTACTCTCAGGCTGGAAGGTACAATGCGCTTTCTACAACAGAACCTGCCCTCCATTAATTTGCATGTGTTTAAAGATTAATACCCATCCATAAACCTACATGTAATTGTCTTTCATCTTCACGTCTTCTAATTCAAATAACCATCCCCATTGTCTGATGTCCACAGTATCTGTGTTCTCTCCCAGGTATAAGCTTTGCCCACTTCACATTGTTTCAGTGTTCCATTCATTTCACTCTTCCATTCTGTTTCCAATTAGCATTTAGCCTGGACCAAAAAGAGCATTTAAAAAAAATCCTCTTTATTATGAGAAGATTTTACCCCCATCTCCATAACTGAAAGCAAGCAAGCAAGCAAGACTGCTGACTTCCTATTTTCATTTCATTTATTTCATTTTTGTATTCCATTTTTCCCCATCCCTTATACTAGACCACCTTTAATGATGTGACTTCATTGTTCAAAAACAACAGCCCAAAGATGCTTTCTCTGGGTACAAAATGATCACACCAAGAATTGTGCACTATTGTAAATACAAGAAAAGGGAAGACAGGATTATTTTCCTTCTTTGCCATCTCAAGTGTGCAAAAGCTGATCTAAGTTGAGTTTTAAAAGGAATTTCTGAGGATGAGGAAATTGTGTCTTTTTGGTCTGCATGTTTACATCTGTAATTTTGTTACATTTCCATATTAATCTGCACTTTAAAAAAATCTGGTCCAAACATAGCACATAATATGTATTTCAATATGTATTTCCTCTCAAAATCGGCATATAAGTAAAAATATGTATTTTGACCCATGTAAACTGACAAGAACTGCAGTGCAATATATAGAGAAAAATGGAATATAGTGGATAGATTGGATCCTCAATTTATTTCAGGAAATGTGAATGCAATAATATTATATAATCATTCTCAAAACATCATTACCCAGGCTTCCCAAATAGAGCATGGGAGCTGTTCAAAGAATTTGGTCCATATATCCCACAAAGCATGTCCAAGCCTCTTTGGCTATCTTTGGATATATCCTATATCTTTGGAGATATCCTATATCCTATATGAGGAGATATCCTATATCCTATATCTTTGGAGATATCCTATATCCTATGTGCGCGCGCGTGTGTGTGTGTGTGTGTGTGTGTGTGTGTGTGTGTATAATCAATGTTGATTACATAGACATCTTGGTCAATGTTGATCTGCCATGATGTATGTAGGTATATATAATCAATGTGACTATATATACATCATAGTCAATGTTGAACAATGTGATGATATGTGTGTGTGTATGAGATCAATTTTGACTATATACAACATGGTCGATGTTGACCTGCCATGATGTATGTGTGCGTATAGACAATGTTGACTATATATACATCATGGTCAATATCGGACTGCTGTGATGTGTGCTTATATATGGTCAGTGTTGATTATATATACATCACATGGTCAATGCTGACCTGCTGTCATGTATGTGTATATAGTCAATGTTGAGTTTGAGTTGATGGCCGCCTTGACTAGTTAGACATTATTAATATAAATGACATTCAATTTATGCAAGACAAATAGGACAAGGAATGCCCACTTGAGCACAAATAGTTAGCATTCCAGTGTTTTTTTTAAATGAAATAGGAATTCTATGGGTAATGTACCTAAGTTTCTACCACATCTTTAACAGGAATTTAGGGGTTGGAAACTGGAGACCTTTGATCCCATACTGAATCCCATTTTTTCTTTGGAGTTTCAATGATAAATGTTGTCAGCAGGGAAAGGAAGAGTCTAATGGAAGACTGGTAGGAGAACAAGAGAATGCTGAGTAGGTGTAAGCCATTAAAAGATGACATGCTTCTTTTCAGGGTTTAAGGTTGAAGAAGGTACCTCCTATTCCCAAAGGCATGTTTCTTCATCTGTTTCCATTAAGAAGGAATCCATTGGCCAAAGGCCCGCCTTTATCCAGCCCATTTCAAGCTGTAGCGTATGCAGCGGGGCAACAGTCAGATTCCAAGCCAGGGTTTCTGCCCGGCCAAGCCCAGAGATCCTCTGGTTTCATAACCAGCAGCTAATGTTGCCATCCAAAGATGTAGTTTTCCATTTTGATGAGTCGACTGGCACAGCCACATTGATAATAGTAGATGCTTTCTCAGAACATGCTGGGCAGTATTCTTGCCAAGCCAGAAATAGTGCTGGAGATGCAACTTGTACAGCTACACTTACAGTGACCACCGAAGGTAAAGCCCCATTTTTCTTCCTAGGGATTCAGTTTGTTGCATAAATCACACATTCCAGATTGTGACTAATGACACCCCTCCTTTCTTATTTCACACTTCTTTAGATGTACTGTCACTAATGTGGGTAGAATTCTAGCAGTAACCAAATAAAGCACTCTTCTCTCCTCTTCTTTCAAGTGTCCGATTGTTTAGCATTTGCCTTCCTAGCTCTATATTTCAGAGTCAACTCCTGATTTATAAAACGAAATAGATGCACACTTCAAGATAGGGAGGTGTTGGAAGTTGGTCAAATTCTCTGAGGTTTGCTTTACTCGGTTTTAAAAATGAAAACCTGGGGACCAAATGAGAGATGACAGTTGTTCTCTTGGGGATCGTAACCACCTTCAAATTGCCATGGACAATATTGCAATGAAAAGAAGAAACAAATGCTCAGCCTATCAGCATGAACACCCTTCATTTTTCATTCATCATTCATTTGTGGCTGGAGTTTCATATGTATTATGCTTCCTACCCAAAGTGCCCTAATGAATGCACCTGGCATGCCAGCCGTACCAAAAGAAGATGACATGTTTTGTTCTCATCATCTGTGATATGTCATTTTGTTTTTAAATTGGGCATTTTAAAGGGAATTCAGTATTAATCGTATGTTTTGTTACTTGATTACACAGTGCAAGCCCTAGATAGGCAAAGTTCTGGGAAAGATGTAAGAAAATCTGTCCAGGACAAATCAGAACTTTACATTGCTTTCCCTTTTGCAAAGAAGGAAAGCCAAGTTTATGTAAAGGAAATTCAGTCAATGCAAGAGCAAGAGCCTTCAAAAGAAACGCTTGCGCAGGCATTTGGTGGAACTTCAACTTGGAAAGCTGCAGCTGAGAAAGAAGCAGGGATGCTCCAGTCTACAATCATAACTCAGAAATTGGAAAGTGCCCAAATAGCTACAACCTCAAGTCAAGTAGAAAGAGAGACTGCTCCAAAGATTCTTCTGAAGCTTCATGATCTCATTGTGAGATGTGGTGACACTGCTCAGTTTATGTGTGCTTTTGAAAGTGAGAATTTCAATGTAATTTTATGGACCTGCAATGGAGAAATGCTTCAAGAGTCCAAAAGAATAAGAGTGTCACAAAATGGAACTGTTCTGTTTCTCACCATTCTTAACGTCCAACTTCTAGACCAAGGATTATATAGCTGTACTGTTCGCAACGACTATGGAGAAGTAACGACAACTGCTATACTAACTGTAGAAGGTGGTTATTCTGATTTTTAACCTTGTGTTACTTAACCTCATTACGGCTCATCACCTCAGCACCTATGGCTTCAGCGCTAGCATCTGATTTAGTCTTAATTTTCAATCCCACTTTCCCCCTAGCCTCTATCTTTAGGCCTTGGTTCCTAAACTATGTGCATGCTTATTTAATCTGCATAACTTGCTTTCATGCCTCTTTGCAGCAAGTTTCAACGCTATTATATTATTTTCCAAAAAGATCTAATCTGTTCCAGGAAATTGAAATGTGTTCTGTAGAAAGTAAAGCAAAAGGGTTAGGTTTTTAAAATTAATATTTATCAGAAAATTCACCTTTAATTTAGCTGTTCTCGCTTTGGCAGATACTGTCTTTAAGCAGGTGTAATCATACTCTGAAGCATGTTTAATTTATATAACTAGTTTTTATTTTAATGGACACTTTTTCTGTTAATATCTATACAGATTTTCTTTCAAAATCAGAATCTCAGAAACATAATCAAAACAAATGCCAATTACTTTCCTTTCCTTTTCTGTTCCACATTAGATGATTATGCTATTAAGTCTTCTTTTCTGGTTAAATCCCTATTTCTTTTTCAGTAGCGTTAGTATCATAATGCAATCGAAAATTTTCCACTCCTGATAGATTATATCTGAATAATAATAATTTGTATTCTTCTAATGGCTGAGCATTCCTTTTCCCTCTTTTGGTGTCAAATGACCTGGAAGTACATTCAAAAGAACAGGAATACCATCCTGAAAACAAAATAGAAAACTTGTATTTTTAATCCATTCAGTTAGCTCCTTCCAACTGATTTTTCCGCATTTTGGTAGCTGCATTCCAGACCCTGAGAAAGAAGCTTTGATAACATTTGTAAATTTAATATGAGTCTATTTCTGGCCCTCTCGTATCTATAATAAAAAATTCCAAAGAATGGCAACAAGGAAATAGACAAAGATATATTTCTGAATATATGGATCTGTTTTAGTTCCTCTGATATCACTGATACTAAATCAAAGGACAATGACATATATTTTTCCTAAAATGAATAGAACCCTTAACTGTGGAACAGAATAGTAAATGGAAAAAGATCTTATTGCTTTTGCACTAACATGCTGAACATTTCACACCATAGTAATAACTTTATACGACCGTGTGTATCTTTCTACATTGAGATTTTGAGTGCTACAAAACCTCTAATCTTATCCTAACTTTATTCTTACCTAGCCAAAGAAGCGCAAGCCAGGAAAGTAACAAAAATTACCCTTGAATCAGATACTAAAAGTATAAAATCAGTCAAAGAGTCTCAGTTTAAAGCAGCCTATGAATACAAGGAAGAATCCTCCACAGAAACTTCAAGTGTGACAGTATCTTCAGCTCAAACAATCAAACAAAGGATCCAAGATTATTATCCTGACATACTGCCCTGCGAAGAAGACATTGCAGAACCTAACACCACCATACCAGCCTTCCTTCAATCTCTGCCCCCAGAAACCTTGGTCAAAGAAGGAAATGATGTCTCACTTTTCTGTGTAATCAAAGGTGTTCCCACGCCTTGTGTCATCTGGCTGTATAATCAGTTGATAGTTGAGGAGTCTGCCTTATGCTCTTTAAGACATGATGGTCCCCTATGCAGTTTAAAATTACTGAAAGTTAATGAGAATCAGAGAGGGATATACAAGTGCAGAATAGTTAATTCTGCAGGACAAGCCGAGTGCAGCACACATCTGAGAGTGACAGGTTGGCAACTGCATGTTCCTTCCATATACAATCTCCTCCTGCACTGAAACTTGCTTGCTTCTCAATACATGATATGTACTGTAAAACAACTACGGATCCATGAATATTTTCATCACGTTATATTAAAGGCATGTTTAAGGCATGTTGAATTACCCCACCTTCCCCCAAAAGAAGAAGAAACCCTTTTATAAGGGTTGTGGATGAATAGAACACTCTTTAGTTTCACTTTTTATAGACTTAACTGGGCATCTCCTGGCATGCACACGTCTGTATGTTTGTGTGATTTCTTTTTCTTATAGCAATGCATCATGAAGTGTTCTTCCGTCATAGTATCCAAGTGTTTCTTTCTTTCCTTATTACAGATCTGGAAAAAGTTATCCAGGAGAAGATAGAGCAGCAGATTGAAATGGAAGTTAAAGGTACAATGTCAAAAGAATGTGTTATACTACATTTAGCGTAAAGGTTCAGTGACCACTTTAAAAAGCCTATAAGAGCAAAAAAAATAATATTCTGAGACGTTCAAATATGCTGCATGTTTTGGGTTTTCTGTGTCTAAATATGCTCTCGACATTTTGCACTAGGGAGAAGTATGAGTTTTAAAGTAGATTGAAAGCTTTCATTTTATAGACCTGCCATTTTTATTTTCAGTACATGCTGTGCAGCTGGTTGCAAAAGCTTTCCTTTTACATACTGTATCTCCTTCTAATGCATGAGGACCCTTACAATTCCACTGAATTTCTAATCATTATTTAAAACATTAAATTAATTTGTCAGTAAAATTGGGGTGGCATTTGTTTATGAAGTGGTTTTATGCAAGAAAATGAAGTGACCGGTTTTCATTGTGCTCTCCTGTCGTATGCATTTAATTCTCCACGGTAGATTTCTTACCTTGGCTTGCAGATAGAATAGTTGGTTATTGTTGCTTGCTCCTTTTTTCTTTCTTTTCTTCTTTTGCATTACATTGTGAGGTTAGCAGCTGTATTAGTTCGAATAAACGCCTTCTCATTTTAGCAAATTACTTATACTTAATTTTGAATAGTTTTGAAAATAATCTTTTTTAAGTTGTTTGGCCATTGTAACTCACAAAGAGCTCAGAAAGGGCGTTTATTCTATTGTCTGCAAGTCAGGTAAGAATCTTTCCCCCTTTTGAGAACAAAACATATACATTAAATAAAAAAGCTTTTGGGGCGGTAAAACATGCACTCACAAGAATATGTCCTTTTGGGATTCATTTTTACTTGTTGCTGAAGAAATTTTCCACAGTTGGAAGAAAGAACCGACCAATGAACGATTTTCGAGTCAGAATCATTAAAACAGAGCAAGTGTTGCGTTTATTCGAACAAATATGGTGAGTGAATTTTTTTATGTATTTGGGATGAATTTGTAGCATGCTCATTATTCATTTTTTTCTCTATCTATTTGATGGAAGAGCAAAGTGTGCTGCAATATAATGTTATTCTCTTGCAGAATTGTTCTTTGGTGAAGAGCCAGAATATACAGCAGAAAAGTCAGTTGATGAAGAAGAAACCTTTGCTGATTCAGAAGATCTTCTGGGATCTTTTTCTGACCAGAAGTGTGCAAGTAGAATCAAAGCTATGGCCTCTTGTCCTGAGAAACTGAAACCTTCTTTCCTACAAAAGTTAAAATATCAGTCAGTTTTGGTTGGAGAACCAGTTGTTTTTCAGTGCAAACTAAGTGCTTATCCATCACCCAAAGTGACTTGGTTTCATAATAACAAACAAATCCCCCAAAGCCTACGAAAAATAATAAAAAATGAGAACTATATGGATATGCATGATTCCAGTCTAGAGGTTAAGGATGTTTTGGAAGAGGATTCAGGGAGCTACAAGATTTTTGCTATTAATAGTGAGGGTTCTGCTGAGTCCATAGCCTCTTTGTTAGTAATTCAAGGAAATGAACAAAATGTCAAATATGTAGAGTTTCTAAGAAAGTCAAAATGTACCCGTGAACATGTAGAACATATGATGCAGAAAAAGAGAGATGATAGGGTTAAGGTTGACCTGAGATGCATTGGTTCTCCATTTGATAAGAAACAGGAGACCGAGAAAGCTTTAACCAATTTGTCTCCTACCAAAGGAAAGGTAAGGACAATTAGTTTTGAAAATACACCGTCTTTAAGACAGGAGCTTACGTATGACAATGATTGGATAGGAAAAAAGCATTTGGATAGGGTAGGAGGTGACAAAGATTATTTGCTTGATAATGAAATCAGGCTGAAGCTACAGCGTCTTCGTGAGGCAAAGAAAGTTATATTAGAAAAGAAAAAGGCATCAATTGAAGCACAACATGTGAACAATACTGGCTTTAGGAATAAGAGAAAGCCATCAACTCCTCCAGTCTGCCTGGTAGGTCAAGTAGGAACAAAGAGGGCTGTTTTTCAGACAATTGAGCAAATCAATGAAAAGAACACGCCATGCCCAGAAGATCTGATCATAGGACATTCCAATAGAAAGCTTGAGGAAAAGTTTCATGTTAGAATGGAACAAATTCTTGGCCTTTCTACATCTTTCCAGGCTCCCCCAGAGTCAGATGAAAGAAGCAATACAGAAAAAATCTTCCAAAAACAAAAGATCTCTAGTGGAGCAATAAAACAAGAAGATCTAAAACCAGTTTCACTGACAGAAACTGGATGGATGGGTTATACTGACATCCAAGCGAAGTCATTAGAAACAAAAATGGATACCCAATTAGAGGAACGTGCAAAAAAATTCACACCTATAACATCTGCTAAGAAAACCCCCTCCCCTCTGGTTTATGTACTAATGACAGATAATGTCAGTGAGACACAAAAAACAGAAGTGGTGATGTCTGATACAATTACATTTAGCATCAATGAACCTACAGCACTTTGCAAGAGCAAAAGTGTTGAAGTGGAGAAGTCAGTAAGTGAACGTTCTTTTGAAAGCAAAGAAAATATATCGGAAGGACTAACTGAAATTAAGGAATGTTATGCCCAAGTAGAGACTCCTCCGGTGCAAAATGTGGAGCCGTGCCCTCCTTTTTTTATCCAGGAAATTAAATCTCAGGAAGTACGTGAAGGAGAGAGTTGTACTTTCAACTGTGCTTACCAAGCCTATCCGTACATCACAGTCACTTGGTATAACAATGACAAACCGTTATCACTAAGCCAAGATTGCAGCATTAACACCACAAAAAATCATTCTGCATTGACATTCTCAGCTGCTACCCACAAGCAGGAAGGTTCTATCACTTGTGTGATATTTAACCAATATGGAACTGCAACAACTTCAGGCATGCTAAAAGTGAAAGTAAAAGAGATACCTGAATTGGAACAATTTGGTATATGCAAAGTTAAACTATTGCCAGATTATATAGAAGAGGAAGAAGAACTTAGTTTGGCATTTGACAGTAGGAAAAAATATGAATCAGTTTTAAGTGCTCCTGGCAAAGCCACTCGCATTTCCAAAACAGATCAACTTTCTCTTCCATTGGAGATCAAAGTAACTGCCCCAACCCCAACTCCAGAACAAGGAGAATTTAAAGAAATAATTCAGACTGAATTTATCTCAGAAGAACTTCCTGAAGAACAAGTCTCCAAAGCATTAAGACATAAATTTAAGTTTTCATTTGATGGAGTTCATGAACCCCCCAAAATCTTAAAAGAAATTCAACCAAATATTAGATGTAGAGAAGGACAGTCGGTTGTACTTGAATGTCTAATATCCACAGAATCTCAAGTAGTGATAACATGGCTTCAAAATAACCAGGCTTTGATATCCAATGGCAATTTTTGGTTTGAAGAAGGAAATGGCATTTATAGGTTACACATTTGTAAAGTTTCTTTAGCAGATGCTGGCATTTACAAATGCATTGCTGAAAACAATGCAGGTTTAGTGGAAACTGCTTGCAATCTTTTAGTAGAACCCTCTCAAGAAGTATTTTCCAGTATCGTAGATCAAACTGACCTTAAAACTTCGCCAAGCCAAGCCAAAGACATCCAAGAACAGGTTACAAAAGAACAGGAGTATTATTTTGAGTCCTCGGTGGGATTAATGAAGAGCAATTTTTATAATAAACAACACCGTGTAAGCCAAGAGTTCCAGAGTATTAGTACGGTGGAGAAGATGCAGGCGCAGAAGATTTCTACCGATCATCAAGAAATGCTCAAAGGAAGAAAAGGAAGAACATCTAGAAGCCCCATTATTGGCAAAACTGTTTTGCCCCACTTTAGCTCTGCTGAAGCAGCAAGAAAAATAGATCAAAATAAAGAACGAATGGGGAAAATGCCCACACACAAAGTTGTATTTGAATTAAAAGAAATTCTTCCTATTAGAGAAAATATTCAAGAACAAATTGAATCTCGGGAGCCTATCCAACTATGTGCAACTTCTGATAAATTGGATCTCTCCTTTGATGAAATACAGAATGAAGAAAACATGGATAACAAACAAATCAGACTTAAGTCAGAGGATGCCCATGCCCACGATGAATATTTTGTTTCTAAAATAAAAGAAACTGATAGAAACAAACAGAAAATAGCCATACAAGCTATAAAGCAAGATGTATATCCTAAGAAAGATATTGCTAATGAGACAGGATCTATAGACAAATTAGAATCATACTCAGCTTCCTATGATACCGAAGCTGTTCTTCATAAGCAGAAGGAAAATATTGTCAAAGGCATTTCAGAATTTGAAGTAGCAATTGTTTCCAATAAGGACAAAATAATAAAAAATGTTGAGAAAAATTCATTTGAAGAATTTCGCAAAGAAAGCCAACCAAGAGAAAATGCAATAAACGAATTAAAACATAAATCATTTCTGGAGAGAGAAACAGTTTTCAATCAATCCATTCAGCAAATAGAAATGAATACAGGTGTTATTCAAGACCAAAGAGATCTTCGGCAGGAAGCAATACATGCAAAAGGAAAATGTTCTGTCTCTGTTTACTCAGAGATAGAAACTGATGAAAGACATCTTGAAAGCACAGAAGCTGAGGTTATGGATAATGCTCAGAGGATGCTAGCTTTAGAAGAAATCACACCTTCTGATCAAGGATTTTCCAAAGTAATTGAACTTGTAAAGCAAGAGTTTAATGAACATCAACATTCAGTGCCATCCACAAATAAGATATTAGAACAAGTGCACCCTGATGAAGAGAACAATAATAAGCTAAATGAGGCAACGCAGCCAGAAGATGTATGCTTTAGAAAACTTTATTTTGCCTCTGAAGGAATGATAATTGATGAACAAGATATCACAGACAATAAACATCAGATAATGCATCCAACTCAGAAAGATTCATTCTCTGTGGAAGCCAACGTGGAAAAAGAGGATATTCAAGAATGTGCTCTCCCAGAAGCTCTTTATCTAAAATTAGCTTTTTGGAACACAGAAGGTGCTGACCAGCAGCAGGAAGAGAAGCTGTCACAGGAGGAAAGACCTCTTAAATTTCCATCTTCTGCTTCTGAGGAAATAGAAGCGCTTCAAGGGCATGACTTGGTTTTCACTCAAGAGGTTTCTGATGACAGCCAATTCCTGCTTAAAAGCAGTTGCCAGCAAAAAGACCCCTGGTCCCAAGAAAAAGAATTGCAAACCCAAGAGCCAATTTTTGATCTAAAAGCACATGCAGCTATTTTCTTCCCAGAATGTTTGTTGAAAGAGACTGAAACATTACACAAGGTAGAAACATGCCCTTTTAGTCGGAAGTCTGCTTTTGAGAAGGTGGAGATGGAAACAGAGAGTTTCATAAAACAGATGGAAGACAAAAATGTGTCAGGAAAAACCATTTTTTTACCTCAAGAACTTTGTCAGAATAATAAAGGAGAGTCGAAAGAAGATAATATCACAGAACATGAGTTGGCAAGAGAAGCAGAACTATCTATAAGTCAGATACTGAAGAACGCCTTAGAAAATACTGACATCTCTGTTGAGCATAGTGAACACAAAAGAAATATTTCTGAGGGAGTACCACTTAGCATGTCAAGTGAAGCCTTTATGAGGGAGTCTTCAGAACCCACCCCACATAATAAATATCCTCAAATCATAGTAAGAGAAACCAGTATCCCTGAACACGTTGATACTTCAGGATTGACAGTTGCAGAAACAGATAGTTTTATATCTGATATGAAAAAAGCTGCATTTGAAAAAGGATCTCAAATTGTTCATAAAACTCAAGAAGAAAAAACATTGTTCACTGAACATTCCTTTATTGAAGAGACTACAGACATTTCTTTAGAAAAAAGCAATAAGCATAAACTTATGGATACCCAAATAATAACAGAAGAACATTCTGTCTTTCAAGAACCACTTGATACTTCAACCAAGGAACTTTCGTTATCACAGTTCCTCGTTTTATTAAAAAATGAGTCAGTTATAAGTCAACATGAAGAGACCAAACCCATACATAATCTTGAAGAACAAGAGCAAAGTTCAAAAACCCCAAGTGAAAGACAATGCAGTGCTGAAATTATCAGTCCTTCCCTCAGAAAACTAAATGAAGAAGCTGTTCTCCCATCTCAAGAGATGTACAGTTCTCCTGATGGGACAGATGTTTGTTTTACAAAATATTTGCTTGCTGCTGGTGAAAAGAAGATTCCAGATGAGAAAGAAAGCTCATCAAAGATTTTAACCAGAGAGGGATCTATCACCTCTTTGGAGGTTGAAGAGGTCACATTTAGTACCGTTTATGATTATTATAAACAACAACGAGAATTAACACGCCCTTTGTCTCCTGAATCAGAAATGTCTATTGATATTGAAAGCATGAACGGAGATGAAGTAGCAGAGTGTGAGAGATTCTACACACCACCTTCATCAGTGGAGATGTTTGAATCACTCTCGTCTTCTCCTTCTTATCATACACCAGTTGGTACCCCTGAACGATATTCTACTCCTTCAAAGGAGAGATATTCTACCCCTTCAGAGGAGAGATACTCTACCCCTTCAGAGGAAAGATATTCTACACCTTCAGAAGAACGATATTCTACCCCTTCTGAGGAAAGATATTCTACACCTTCAGAAGAACGATATTCTACCCCTTCTGAGGAGTCAAATCTAAATTCAGCAATTTCTCCTGCAAAGATGGTAAGAAAAAATACATCACCAGAGTATTATCAAACAGCAACTGCATCTCTTTTGCAACAAAGGAGCTGTTCCTTTGAGGAACTACAGTCTGAAATGTTTGTTACACCTTGTGAAGCCTTAGAGCCAAAGGGGAATGAAATGCCTCCTGCATTTATTAAACCTCTGACCAAAAGAAAAATCTATGAGAACACCACATTGTGTTTGATTGCAGAAGTCATAGGTTTTCCAATGCCTGATGTGAAATGGTATAAAAATAAGTCTCTTCTTGAACAAAATCAAAATGTCAAAATACGAAAAGAAGGCAATATATGTATCTTAGAAATACATAACAGTAAGCAAACAGATGGAGGAGAATATATGTGCCATGCAGTAAATATTATAGGGGAAGCTAAAAGTATTACACAGATAGAAGTGTTGCCTCATGATGGACGAGCTTTAGCTCTTCCTCCTCCTGTAACTCATCAACATGTTATAGAATTTGATATAGAAAAAGGGTCAACATCACGAACGCCTTCCCCACAGGAAATACTTCTGGAGGTAGAACTGGATGAAGCTGACATCAAAGAATGTGAAAAGCAAGTAAAAATAGCCACAGTTCCTGAACTCAAATCTGAACATCAGATTGTATCTCTTGATGTTCTCCCGCTATCTTTGGTGGCGAACACCCAGGCTTTGTCTGGAAAAGAAAGCAAAGATGTTCAAATTGACTTTGAAGTAACTGAAATGCCTCCACGCTTCATCACTCCTGTTGTTGATACAGAGGTTTCAGAAAAATCAGCAGCATTGTTTCACTGTAAAGTCTCAGGTTGTCCTACTCCAGTAGTGCAGTGGTTTAAGGAGAGTAAGTGCCTTGCTCCAGATGCTTGCAAGTATGCTATTGTTAGCGAGAATGGAAGTCACAGTCTTAAAATTCAGAATGTGGTGCGTTCTGACTGTGGTATGTATTTGTGCAAAGCACATAATAACGTTGGAGAAGCAATGTGTAAGTGCTTCTTATCTGTGACTGAGAATCAGAAGTCCTTTGCAGTGGCAAGTAATGAAGGTGAAGTAAAAGTTGGGTTGAAAGTCCCAGAAGATCAACCACAAAAGATTGATTTGCTTGTAGATAATACTATCCCAAGTGGCAACCAAACTGAAATAGAACTGGAGTTTGAGTTTGAACATAGCACTGATGATTCCCAAAAATCTGTTAGGCTAGTTGCGGTTACAGAACAGGAGCAAGAAGAGGAAGGAGAGTCATGCGTTAACATTAATGTTGATGTGTTTGCTGAGCCATCGAAAGAAGAACACATAAAATTTGAAGCAAACAGCACAGGCAGCTGTAGCTTTGAGTTTCAAGTCACAGAAGCACCTCCCAAATTTATGAAAAACATTTATGACTGTTTTTCTTTTCTTGGAACTTCTGCCTGCTTCCAATGCATTGTAGATGGTTCCCCAAAACCAGCTATCAGCTGGTTCAGAAATGGGATACTGATATGTGATGAAAGATGTTGTATAGAAGAAAGATGTTGTATGGAAGAAAGTCAAGAGGTCTGTCACAGTCTGGTTATGAGAAATGTAGTCCAAAGTGATGCAGGAGAGTACATGTGTGTAGCAACAAACAAAGCAGGGACTGCTCATAGCACTGCTTTGTTAAAAATTTGCTAAATACCCTAAGATAAGAATGCATTTCTTGCAATCAATTAACATCTTTCATCACATATCAGTATCCCAAGAATGCAATTAAGAAGGCTTAATTTAGAAAGCTGGACATAGAGGTAATGTTGGATGTTTCAAAGCACTCTTAGAAAGGGAATAGATAGTCCCAGTGAATTTATTTTCTCAGTCTCATAAGGCTACTTGGTGTTTAGACTTTATTCAGCACTGCAATACAGGTTACATGTCTCTCAAAATGAATGTTACTGTTGCCAACAGCTCATGCAACCTCATGATTATATCATTGACATTGTCACCTACTTTTGTATACCATCTTAGATACGTGTAAATATGTCATTAAAAGCTAATTTGCATTTTTGTGAAGAGGGTTTTGGAATCTTTGATGCTCTTTTCAGTAGTGACTGGTTGACGTTAAATTGTACTCTATAATCAACACTAAATTTTCACTAGAGTTCTATGAAAGAACTCAGAGCAACAATTTCACCCTCACAGTGTTGTATCAGTAATGTTTTTTTTCCTGATCATGTTCTGAATATTTATGCAGTTTTTCTTCTGACAAAATTTTCACTGAACTGAGACTTTTATTGTTCTCATTCCAATACAAACCAAAATTAGCATGCCAGTCAAAATACCCCGATCAAAGATAATAGAGACCAAACTAGTTATGTTTAAAGTTTTGTCATACTAGAGACTGTATAAAATATCAGGATTTATTTCTCTTTTACCAGTTGAGAAGAATCTGGAATCTAGAGGAACGCTTGATGAACCACATCAATACCTTAATGTGAATAAAATAGTTTTATTCTAAATTTACCTAGGAAAAACTAGCTGTCCAAGATAGATAAAATAAGATTAAATCCCCAGCAAGGCCAATAATTTATAAAGAAAATATCTCTATATAGCTAAACCAAGAATAAATTTAAAAACCAGTAATGAAATGTATGCATTCAGCTTTTCAGTACATGAATAGTTCTTATACTTTCCTCTCTATACTTCAAAAGAATAACATAATCTCAGAATCAGTGGAGGCAATGAGATTTATTCCCAAGTAAGGTTGCATAGGATTTATAGTCTAATCATAGGTACATAAGTCATGTTTTCAAGATAACATACTGTAGTTAAGTCATATGTTCAATAAAACATATTCCCAATTAAATAGATTCACAGTCTTGGGCTACAATCATTTATATACTTCCCTGAGGATAAATTCTGTTGAAATCCATTGAGCTGATTTTGATTAAATGTGTACATGGTTGCATATTAAGATCCAATCTTGTACTCACTCATATAGGAGTAAGCTCTATTGCATGCTGTGAGATTTATTTCTTAATCTACATGCATATACTTGCATGTTTACTATATTAAAAAGAAAAATGTCAAGAATTAGTATAGGCATTAACATGAAAAGCATGTTAACTGTTTGAACAACATTTTAGCACTTCAGAGAAAATAAGCTAGAAATGGAAAAAAGAATATGCCAGGTATAGTAATGGCAAAACAATTGCTTTAAAAATTAAATGACTATTCCTGACAGTTATAGTTGCTCATCATTTATTTCCAACATTGATATTTAAAAGTAGCAAGATAATTTATACTCAAAGTAGTGCATTTAAATACTCATTTATGTATGGGTGTGTTCTTATTTCTATATGCCTTGTGCTTAGTCAAGGGACAATATTTTTGGCTTTAGGCCAGGGGTGTCCAAACTTGGGAATTTTAAGACTTGTGGACTTCAACTCCCAGAATTCCCCAGCCAGCTGGGGAATTCTGGGAGTTGAAGTCCACAAGTCTTAAAGTTCCCAAGTTTGGACACCCCTGCTTTAGGCAGTACATAATCTAAATAGGAGGCTCCATTGCAGTAAAAATATAAAATAATTCTCATAACTATTCAAGAAAATATAGTTGAAATTTTTTTTCAAAATACCATCCGTTATAAACACAGAATATTTAAACCAACTTCTGAAGTTTTGAATTGAAATACTGTACTGAAAATACTTCTGGGAGCTAACTGCTAGAGGAGCCCAATTTAATCAAACTTAAGTATGAAATGTAATGTATAAACTAGACATATGTTCCAAAATTTATTAATAATTTCTCCTCACACAATCATGGGAGATACAAAACTCACAATTAACTTAAAAATGGATATTCACAGAACATAAATAAGTAACTAAAGTTGGACCCAACTAATTTGAAAAAGTTGGTTTTTGGAAAGAAGGATAGAATATTTGTACGAGTGTTAGTTTGTTTGTTTGTTTGTGTATGTGTATCATTTCCTTCTTTTCTTTTTAAAGTCAGATTGCTTGAGATAGATCAAGGAAAGACGAAGGTGGCCAATGCTAATGTTAATTTTATACTACTTCCCATTTATTTGTAATATCTAATCTTATTGATTAAAATTTATGCTTAAACAAAATTCAGTTACAGTATTTTAATATTGTGCACCTATATATATTAAATTTAAGATTTAAATTTAAGATAAGAATGTTCTTTGGTTTGATTTTGTTTTGCTAATTTGAACTATCCAAATAGATATACAGGATATTTTAACAAACCTTGATATAAATGATAATTGGTTAATAATATTAACAACATGCCAATAGCATTTAAATAATATGCATGATGATCTGATAGCAGAACAATTAAATAATTAATAAAACATAAAAACACGTAGATTAAATGAAGTGGTATGAGAGAAATAAATCTACCTGATCCAACATTGAGCTGGGCAGAAATTACAGAGGAATTAGTGTTCACTGCCATTCCCCTTATTCAGTTGAAGTGCCAATGTCCCTGAATATCAAAAAATATACATTGCACGTATTTTGCTGTCTAACATCAAAGAACATAAATAATTCCTCTTGGGGGGAAAAAACTGACTTCTGATTTTCAGCCTATGATATTGCTGCAGAATATGATCTTGCATTTATAGCCCTAATCTTCCCAAGGGATAAAAATGTGCAGCCATAATGTCTGTGTGTTTGTTCTGTTAGGAAGACGGTAGGCTATGAACAGGTAGAAAACTCTTTACCCTGCAAGGTCTGGATAGATTCATGCTTTGCCTATTTCTTCTCCTGACTCCGAGAAGAACACCCTTTACAAGGGGAGAGAGAATTAACTCTCCAAAATCTGCTACTCAGGCCCTTCTTGATAGCTGAGATGTCCTGCCATTCTCTGATCCCAGTTTAAAATTAAAATTATGGTTTGTGGGTAACTGACCAGGAAAACCACAGTGCAAAGCTGAAATAATGGCTGCTGTGAAATCAAGCCAACACACCCGGTCAAACAAAGGGGTGCTTTCCCTCAAACTTTCATTTAAGCTACATACTTTTTCAGTGTCAAATCCAATGTCTTTTGGGGGTTTTCTTTTTTGCTTTCTTCACAGGGTACTTTAGTAAAGCCATTAAAACATATTTCATTTGTCCATGATCTATGTTACCTTGAAATGCCAGTGTATATATTGTTTTAATAAAAGTATAGAACACAACACACTTGTTCTTGTCATCACTGAGCATGCTTTGATTCCCCCCCCCCTTTTAATTCAGGTTTTAGGCCATGTGATGGGTATGTGGATGTCAATCCTTTTCAGTCCTTTTAAACTTAAAGATGGGACACCCATTTGCCCACAGACGTCAAACTAGAAATAAGGCATGATTTATTGAGTTGAACAAAGGGTAGAATGTTGCAAATCTTTGCAGCTATCAAATCAAAACGCACACAGACACACACTCAAAATATTACTTTACAAATTCTTTGTTTAAAAGTATGTCAATAACGTCAGTGTTATTTCTAGATGACTAGAATCAGCTGTCTAAAGAAAAAAGGTGAATGATTCAGGAGGGAAAGCAGGAAGACTAATCAGTCTGGCGCAAATGCAAGTTGATTTAAAAAAAGAATGTTTGTGGTGAGATCCAAAAGAGGTGTTTAAGCATTGGGGAGGGGAATAGAATAGCCATAGCACTTAGATGGATAAACTGCTCCACAGTCTTTTATAGCACTCTCTAAATAGTTTACAGAGTCATCCTATTGTCCCCAACAATCTGGGTCCTCATTTTACCAACCTCGGAAGGATGGAAAACCGAGTCAACCTTGAGCCGGTGATAATTGAACTGATGGCAGTCAGCAGAATTAGCCTGCAATACTGCATTCTAACCACTATGCCACAACGGCTCTTTAAGAATAATTTACTCTTATCCTTCCAAGGAAAACTTGGTCAGCTCAAATCCATCTAGACAAAAATGAAATAGTGGTGTTTTCCTGAATGGATGTGCCTTTCTACTAGAGATCTACAACATTATTATTAGCATTATTAATGCTTTATTTTACACAATTCAAGATAGCTTGCATAATAGTCCCACCTCTTATTTTCCTCATAACAAGATCCCTATGAGGTGGATGGGCCTGAGAAAGAGGAATTGACCCAAAGTCACTCACCTGGCTTTCATGCCTAAGGGAGGACTAGAACTCACAGTCTACCCGTTTCTAATAAATCACTTAGCTACTACACCAGACTGTCTCTCAACCTACCTGTGTTGTTAGCTTATTATTGAATTATAATTATTCCAAATTACATAAAAAAGTGAAATAGCAATAGCACTTAGGCTTATATACCGTTACACAGCCCTCTCTAAGCGGTTTACAGAGTCAGCCTACGGCCCCAAACAATCTGGGTCCTCATTTTACCCACCTCGGAAGGATGGAAGGCTGAGTCAACCTTGAGCCTGGTGAGATTCAAACTGCCAATGCAGATCACAATCAGAGGTGGGCTGCTACCGGTTCGGCCTGGATTGGGCAAACCGGTAGTAGCGGCAGCAGGAGGCTCCACCCACCACCCCGGACGCTTCTGCGCATGCGCAGAAGCATTGCATGCACAAGCAGGAGCGCGCCCAAACCAGTAGTAAAAAAATTAGCAACCCACCTCTGATCACAATGTGTACCTTACTAAAGTAATTCAAAGGCTGTTTACGTTTCCAGTATCCTTAGATCTATAAGTACATTTGCAAGAAAAAAGATTATTACAAGTTGAAGTATAAGGTTCAATATAAGAATTGAACAATATTTTAGTTAATATTCGTCCCACAATATGGTTTTATTTAGGACTTTCTCTTCTTCAAATAGCCGTTAATCCAGCAATAGCTTTCTTCTTCCTCTTGTATCTCTAGGCTGCCTGATAGTGTTCTTGAGAAGTATTTAGAGCAACTTTCCCAGGACATAGGATTGATTCATGGAGAGGGGGGAAATTGGTGAAAATTGTTTTCAAATCTCATACTTATGTCCCCACAGTCATATGATTAATATTCAGATGCTTTGCTGGCAGCCGGTGCTTATGACAGCATCACGTGACCATCATTTGCATACTTCACAATTGGCTTACAACACAAAGAGTCAATGTAGAAGTTGGCAATAAAATTGCAAGACCCAGTCACATGGTGTCTCACTTAACAACTACAGGTGATTTGCTTAATAATCACAGCAGGAGTACTTTAAGTCCAGCATGGTCCTGGGATGTTTCACTTAATGAGTGCATCACTTAGTGACAGAACTGACAGCCCCAATTGTAGTTGATAAGTGAGGGCTACCTGTATAAGTAATCAATTTGGTTAACGAAAGCAAATAAATCCCTTCACCTTCTAAATCTTTATTGACTCTGTTATCTTGTATTTATGGCATAGTTAATAATTGGCTGTCAATGATATAACAAAATTGGAATCTTACCTATATATTGAATGCAATATTCTTAAAAAAATGAATGTTTGTGTTGTCTTGCCGTATTATCACTGTGTCACATTTTCTGAAGTATTGCCATAGCAATTGTTTTATAATTACTAGGAATAATTTTTCAGGAAAACAGTTTAGTAAAATTTAAATAATTTTTTCCTATACAGAGATTTCTAGCTCTGTTACTGTGTCTGCTGAGGAAGAAAGCATCAAGAGTTTCAAAAGTGACCTACAGTTATACGATAAAAATACAACACAAGAACTCGGGCCTGAAAAATCAATTTATTCCAACAGTTTAGACAGGAAAGAGGAGAAGAGGAATATTCCAAGTTTCCTCAAGCATGTGTCCAATGTTGAAGTCAGTGTAGGAGACCTAGCTAAACTTTCTGTTACTGTTACTGGCCGTCCAAAACCTCAGATACAATGGTTTTTCAATAATATTAAAATAACATCATCTGCAGATTATAAATTTGTCTTTGATGAGGAAAGCTACAGCCTCATTATTCTTTCTGCAAACTTCGAACATGAGGGAGAATATACTTGTATTGCTAGTAATGTTTATGGCAAGACAGCTTGTAGTGCTTATCTGAAAGTAAACCCTAAAGGAGGTAGCGCAGAATCAGAGATAATTAGAGCAGTTTCCACAGAGATGATAGGAGGCCCTCAGTCTCCGCATTTTGTTAGAAAACTAAATCCTGCTCATTTTGTGCAAGGTGCTCCAGCTGTGTTTGAATATAATATAACTGGAGAGCCAGCTCCTATAATTCACTGGTTTAAGGGAAATGACCAAATTTTCTCAGGTGTACATTATACCATTATCCATAATCCAGATGGCTCTGGGTCTCTGACGGTGAATAACTGTGAGAGGGAAGATGGAGGATTATACATTTGTAAAGCAAGCAATATCTTAGGTGAAGCCACAAGTAGCGCTGAACTTATTATCGCCCAAGATGTCCCTGATGAACTTCCATATGTAGACCAGAAAGCCATGAAGAGAAAATCTACTCTTACTGAGGAGAAATATGGAATACGCTTGGATGAATCTCTCATATTCTCAGCTCCAAAAGCTGGAGAAGCTATCTCAGCCCAAGAATCTAAGCAAGAGGGGTATATTTCTAGAACGGAGACCATCCAAAAATTGTCCAAGGAAAGCTCTTTAGCAGTCTGTGTACATAAGTCAGAGAAAGGGGTACTAGTGCAGGAAGAACAGAGTTTCCAGTCCATTATAGCAACCCAGCAACATGAGATCAATGAAGCTCTTACAGTAACCATTCATAACATGGGCACACCTGAGAAGATTCAACCAACCCAAGAGTCAATAAAGGCAATGCAGGTCTCTCTGATTGTCTCTGAAGAGATATTCTCCAAAGAAAAGACTTTTGAAGCAACTATGGAAGAGCTGCAAAAAGGCTCCCTGAAGCATGACAACCTTACGAAAGCAAACCTCATGGCAGAAGAAAAACAGACACTATCCCATGAGCTCACCAAAACAATTCCTGAGTTAGAAGGCACAATCCTAACAGAGGTACGGAAAGAAAGTAGAAAGCCATTGCATTTGCCCATTGGGTCTGAACAAGCAACCCTTCCTAAAGAAGAGTGTTTTAGTACTGAGGTACCACCAGAAGATGACGTGGTGTCTACCAAAAGCAAAAGTCTGCTTTACAGCTTAATAACAGAAGAGCAGCTTCCCACAACCAGTGAAGAAGCTAAGCTTCTTTCTCCCCTGGAGGAAGTTGTTAGCCTGCAGCTTGTCAAAGAGCCTGTTTCTGTTTTGCATCTCCAGATCAACGATACCGAGCAAGTGTTGTCTAAGGAAGACATTTTGACTTTACCAAAACCTGAATGTCAAGCTGCGGTACAGAAAGCAGAAACCATGATTAAGTGTACCACAACTTGGGAGGAACAGAGTCCAATCTCTGCCGATACACTGGGAGCCATTCAGGATGGGATTGCTGGAGAAAAATCTTTGGCTACATCAGAGCCTCAGCTTCAGAAGTGTTTGACTGTTGTGGCAGAAGAATGGCTACTTCCCAAAGAGCAAATTCTTCCTCAAATGGACACAGAGAAGAAAGCAGCCCTGAAGAAGGATGACTTTCAGGTGGTTATGCAGGCTTCAGGTATCACTGAACCGAGGGTCTTAGCTGCAGGCCACATTAAGCCATTTAAGGATGCTGAAGGCAAGAACTGTGGGGTAGCCTCTGAGCCCAAACTAATTTTGGAAACTGTGTGTGTTGAAGAATGTAGTGTTCCTATCGAGAATGCCAATCTGTTAGAAGCCACAGAGCAAGATTTTGCAGCACGAATCCAAGAAGGACAGTCAGTCAGGCTCCCATTAATACTAGAAGAAAAACAGCCTTTCAAGGAAGAACACCTATGCCAACTCACAAGCCCAGAAAGTCAACATACGACAGTTCACAAAGAATCAAGAATAGTGATGGGAGTGCCCCAAACTCTGGAAAGCCAAACTCTTTCTAAAGAAAGTCAACTTGCACAAGAAACTCCAGTGTGTTGCAGCCTAGATATGAAACCGCCAGTAAGATGCATCTTAAAAACAGCTCTCGTAAATGAACACCTTTCATTTTATTTTGACACTTTCAATGATATAGAAAAGATTAAATTTAAAACTGTAGAAATAGTCAGAGAACCTAAACATACCCTGTTCGTCTGCCTTGTTACCAAAGAAAGTTCAAATAGTGCAGAAATAAGTCTTCCCCTTGATGGAATATATTCTCATAAGGTTACCATAAGAAATGAATTGCAAGCTCCATTTCAGCCTGTTGTTTATGAAGAAAAACACATTCTAATGGCAGATGAACCCAAAGTTATATCTGAAACTAAAAGCTGTAAGTTGCTTGTTATTTCTTTACCTTTCAGAGAAATGCACTTAGGTATTGTAACTGATATTCCCATTCAACAGCAAACAGTTGGGGATCTCACTGGTTACCTTGAGCCACAACATGCCAGAATTAGTGTTGAATCCAAAATACAGCTGGAGCAACCTGTGCCTGTCCAAGAAGTCAAAATTCTTGCTCTAAAGGAGCAAATTAAAGATTCAAAGAGTTCATCAGTGCCTTCCTCAGATGAAAAACCAACTTTCTCTCCAAAAGTGAGAGAAAGAATAGAAGAACATTTTGAGGAACATGACAAGGACACTCAATTATTTGAAGCTAATGAAGAAAAAAATAGAAGTCCCATCATAAACCTAAGTTTGTTGGACACTGTTGTTGAGGAAGGTGACAGAGTGAAATTTACTTCCAAAATAGCAAATGCTGAAGTGGTGAATTGGTATTTTGAGACTAATCTGATATTTTCAGGCAGTGAGTTCAAGTGTTTGCAAGAACATGACACTTACACACTCATAATCAACCAAACATTCAAGGAAGTACACCAAGGAAAATACACCTGTGAGGCTCTGAATGAAAATGGAAAAACTACAACAACAGCAACACTCACAGTTGTAAAAAGAGGTTGGAATATGAGGATGAGATATTATTTTCCTTCACTGATTTTCTAACTGAGTAGAATACATACACAGTCCTTATATTGATATCCAAAACAGACCTCCGTAGGGTACCACAAACTAATCACAAAATTCACCCTTTTGTTTTTTCCTTTATGTGCCTGCACTTTCACTCTCTAGTTCCTCATATATGCTAGTACCTACTTTAGTCTTTGAAATTATTGTACTGTATTTTTCATTTTTGGTAATATGATTACAGTACATTAATTATTATAATTTCTTCCAGAAATAAATTCATTTGTAATTCATAATTATAATATGTAATTACTTTTTTTTAAAAGAGTACATGTCTTAAAATTTCATCCCAATATCTACAGAGAAATTATTCACTCTTTTCACGGTTACAATAAGGGAGCACATACTCAGAGGAGGTTCCACTGAAAACTGTGGGGCTCACTTATCAGTAAATAAATATAGATTTTCCACTGGGTGTTGTGAATGTTTTTTCACTATTTCAACTTGCTTCTCCACTGTTTCTCCACTATCTGATGCAATTCTGTCTATCACATTCTTCGCTTGCTTGTCTTATTGTAGTAAGCAGAAAACGTAGTACCTTACAAAGCTCCACAATGCACTTCAGCGGATATTGCCACAATAACTGGTAGTTGTTTTTGTTTCCATTTCTAAACATCATTTACTTCTACAGTCAATTTTACTTGAATTGTGCACAGACAGAAATCACCCATCCTGTTCCAGTCACTGTATTAAATAGAGATTTGGCATGATACCATTTTGTTGTTATTCATATACATGTTGGTGATAACAACTTTTTTTTCCTTTGCTTTCAATTTTAGTTGCACCCATACTGAGAAGAAGGTTAGAATCCCAAGAGGTTGCTGTGAATCACCTTGCTAAGTTTACTTGTGAGATTGAAATGGCACCAGACGTACGATTTCAATGGTACAGAGCAGGACGGGAAATCTATGATAGTGACAAGTACACCGTTTATACAGCTAATTACACATCAACTCTTCAAATCCCAAGACCTCAAGTTGTGGACTGTGGTGAATACACCTGCAAGGCATCCAACAAGTATGGGAGTGTGAGCAGCACAGCTACATTGAAAGTAACTGGTAAGGATGGTGCCTGAGCTTCAATTTGCTTTCTAGTCACATATTTGGGCATTATTTATTGTTCAATTCTATGGTTTAATATACTGCCAAATATAGTTTTGAAGAATGGAGAGAAGGTAGACTAGTTGACCAGTCAAAGTGCTGCAATTTATCATGTTTTTTTTTTTAAATGACCTGTTTTTAAGATGAAAGGAAAATAAGCATATAATTTGTTAGGATATCCTAATTAAAGTACAAGCGATGCCTAAATCAATATCCATAAGTCTCCATGCTGGTGGAATGGGGAGGAGGGGGTCAGCTGGAATGTCTACCCTCTTCCATAGAACATAATGGGGAGAGGCATGTAGCATGAATGGGTTGTGGGTAGACACATTTTTCCACCATATTCTTCTCAAAACTTTCTTAAATGTCTTGTCTCCTAAAGAAATTATACATTTAAGTAATTCATCCAATCAAAAATCTACATATTGTAGATGCCTCTGGTTTGAGTCACTACCTGTATATTATGAAACCCAGCAACTTGAGACAGGAAATCATCTCAAAATAAATATCTTAAGAGTCACCTTTAATAAATAAAAGATAGGTTACATGTGGATATTTCTCTCTTTTAAAATATTGGTGTCAGTCTTTTAAGGAAATTGCTTATTACATCTTTAAAAAATGCTACTGTAAGATTTCATGCAACCCTCATTACAGGATGGTTCTGGGATATTGATAAACTAATAACATGGCAACCCAATTTTGCAGGAAAATTACTCTTTCCGGATGAAATTCTAAGTTTTAAAATGCACATTGTGTCTAGAGATAATAATTATGTTATATATATATATATATATATATATATATATATATATATATATATATATATATATATATATATATATATATATATATATTGGCTATTGGGGATTTTTATTTCATGTCTATGTTTAGTCAATGTAAAACATGGGGAAATATTGTAACGATTTTCATTTTGTGGGAGAAAAAACAGTCTGATGTATTTGCCTAACCAAACAAGTCTCTTCCCCTCTCTTTTGCAGAAGCGTTTCCTCCAACTTTTCTAACCAGACCTGAATCTCTTACAACTTTTGTTGGTAAAAGTGCCAGGTTTCCCTGCACTGTGGCAGGCACACCTGTGATAGACACCGTGTGGCAGAAGGATGGCACTCCAATCTCTTCCACAGAACACTACAAAATTATAGCATCTGACACCAAGCATAGTTTAGAGATTGCACGTCTTGGAGTCAATGACAGAGGGGTTTACAGCTGCAAAGCCTCCAACAAGTTTGGAGCAGATGTCTGCCAGGCAGAATTAACCATTATTGATAAGCCACATTTTATTAAGGAACTGCAGTCTGTGCAGTCCGCAGTCAATAAAAAGATACGCCTTGAATGCCAAGTGGATGAAGACCGCAAAGTAACTGTCTCCTGGACTAAAGATGGCCACAAAATACCTCCAGGCAAGGATTACCGGATCATGTTTGAAGACAAAATAGCATCTCTTGACATCCCGCTGTCCAAGATTAAAGATTCAGGCACATATACCTGCACTGCCACCAACGAAGCTGGAAGCAGCTCCACATCTGCAATGGTAACAATCAAAGGTAAGAAAAGGATTGGCCCACACAATATTAATGCTCTTTGTGCTCTCTTTACTAATACTGTAATATTTACCTATCAAAATGAGAAGGTGGACAGGAAACATATTTAAAGGGGGGGGTCTGTTTCTTCAAGTTTGGTGCACTATTTCTATATCCACCATATGCTTTAAAATCTTTAGCTTTAATGTGCTTAGAGTAAACCACAAGGCTGGTGCAAAATAGAAGTGCATACATTTTAGTAGCATGGGTTAAAAAAAATCCTCCTAGAGAAATCTTGGTTACATGGTTTAAAAGTCAAATTTTGAATAATGGCAGGAACTGAAATTCAATCCAAAACTGATTGTATGCGTCTAAATAATTTGTGTTGTACTCTTCGTATTAAGTTGATCTTCTAAGAGCTTGGGGGGATTCTTTCTTTTTGAATTCTTTCTGTAGACCCACCATCCTTTGTGAAAAAAGTGGAGCCCTCTTACTTGTTGACTCCAGGAGAGTCAGCCCATCTTCAGTGCAAAATCAAAGGGTCTCCTGTGATCCAGGTGACATGGTTCAAAAATAACAAAGAAATTAGAGAGAGTGACACATCCAGGATGTCCTTTGCCAACAACGTGGCTGTGTTAGATATTTCCAACATGAAAGTGGACGACAGTGGAAGTTACTCATGTGAGGCTGTTAATGATGCTGGCAGTGACAGCTGCAGCACTGAGATTGTTGTAAAAGGTTTGTTCTTCTACTCACGGATGCTTTCTTACGGACATACTATTTTCTAGGCATGTGTTAATTTGCCAGCTGCTAATTCTTTATCCCTACTTTGATGGTTTTGTAGAACCTCCTGCTTTCATCAAAACTCTTGAGCCAGCTGAACTAGTGCGGGGAACAAATGCCATCCTTCAGTGTGAGGTTTCTGGCACCGGACCATTTGAAATCTCATGGTTTAAGGAAAAGAAGCAAATTCGCAGTAGTAAAAAATACCGCTTGGCATCCCAAAAGTCTCTTATCTCTCTGGAGGTCTCTTCATTCAATAGTGCAGATGTTGGTGAATATGAATGTTCTATAGCAAATGAAGTCGGAAAGTGCATTTGCAGTGCAACATACATACTGAAAGGTTAGTGAGAGATCAAGAGGGCCGCACATATCTTTTAACATAAGCAAGAAGGACATTCTTTCTTGGAAACAGTTTTTCTTTGCTTAACCATTCTTTTATTGCTTTTCTTTCCGCATTTTGTGGCCTACAGATATAAGCAAAAGAAAGTGTCCTTCAAATGATCCCCAGAGTATGAGTGTTTTGCCCATGCAATATTTCAAAAGACTTAAATGATCGCTTTGGGTTGCAAATGGGTACCTGGTCCAGATCTCTTATTTGCATTATTAGAGACACTTCTTTCGGTTTCAGGATTCACTTATGTGAAGAAAGCAGTTTTAAGTAGCTCACATTTAAGATAGTTACTAGAGGTTTCAGGCACAGTTACACATGAGATAAGCACCTTCATGATGAAATGGAAGAGGTTTGATGGTTCAACAAGGTAATGCTGTTTCAGAGCCGCAAAATGTCCAGTTTCAGCAGCAGCCAGACAGTTTCTTCCCAGGATTCCGATTAAAAAACTGGGGATTAACAGCCTGGCAGGGAACAAGTTATGTGCCTTAAAAGAGAAAACAGGATAGAATAGCACACAACAACCCACTCCTGTCTTTGATATATAATATGAACACTATAGATGTGCCAAATGCAAACATTTCTATCTTGGAACTACATTTACTACTCCTTTAGCTCCCCTTTCCACAGAGGTAAAATGTTGCATGTGAAACATTTAAGATTACATGGCAAGCAATAAATTCTTTCCATCAAGGCTGTAACATTCCCTTTTCCTTTAAATCTCTTTTGGTATAGTTATAAAGGATATGATAAATACCACATTACAAGATCTCTCAATTTTCTTTCAAAAGCCTGACATACGGCTTGTGTCTAATGTGAACTAATAAAAACATTTTCCCCCTTTATTTCAAATTAGAGCCTCCATCTTTTATTAAGAAAGTTGAAGATGTGACTACGCTTGCTGGAGAGACCGTCTTTTTGCAGGCAGTTGTGAAAGGCTCAGCTCCTCTTTCTGTGACTTGGATGAAGGGCAAAGACATTATTAAAGAAGATAACAAAGTCAAAATTACCTTTGAAAATGGCCTTGCCACTTTGGAAATTTCAGGTGTCCAGATTAATGCTAGTGGTAAATATACCTGTCTGGCTGAGAATGATGCTGGAAGTCAAACTTGTTTTGGACAATTAGCGGTTAAAGGTCAGTTGAGGAACATCTTAACATCTCACAATCCCTACCTGGGCAGGTTGTTTGTGTTCACTCGGTAATGATGACTGTTTAATTCTGTTTTAGAACCTGCCACAATTGTTGACAGAGCTGAATTCGTGCAGGTGACAGCTGGGGACCCAGCAATTTTGGAATACACAGTTGCAGGCACCCCGGAGTTAAAAACAAAATGGTTCAAAGATGGAAAACCTCTGGTTTCCAACAAAAAGTATAGAATCAGTTTTAAAAACAACGTTGCCCAGTTGAAATTCTACACTTCGGAATTACATGACACTGGGGAAATCACCTTTGAAGTTTCTAACGACGTTGGACGGAGTGCATGCACCACCTCATTCAGTGTGATAGGTTGGTAGACCTCTTTAGGCTAAGAGATTGCTACTGCAATTCTCCAACCAATTCCAACCCTTTTGTGAAATGCTTCTTGTATTACATTGGCTTTCTTTCTTTGCCTTGCCTTGAAATAGATCGTACACTTCCTCCATTCTTTACCAAAACTTTGCGGAATGTTGACAGTGTGGTTGGGGGCACCTGCCACTTGGATTGCAAAGTGTCAGGCTCGCTTCCAATAAAAGTGTCTTGGTTTAAACATGACAAAGAGATCACTCCCAGCGCCAAGTATGCAATGCGGTATGAAGAAGGCTCAGCGTCCTTGGAAATAAAGAAATTGGACACCAAGGACGTAGGGGTGTATTCTTGCAAAGCAACCAACTCTGCAGGCAGTAAAGAATGCAGCGGCGCTTTGTCCGTAAAAGGTTTGCCATCTTTTCTGCCTTCTTTTCTTGGTGTTTCTTTCCAAAAAGTGTTTGTCACCCATTATTGACTTACCTTTTCTCAAATCTGTCTTTCAAACATTGTACAGAACCACCTAGCTTCGTAACAGAGCCAGAATCTCAAGAAATATTGCCTGGATCAACAGTGCGCTTGAAGACTACTTTTAAAGGAACGGCACCATTCTCTGTGCAGTGGTTTAAGGGTGATGCTAAATTAACCACTGGCGGAGCTTGCTATATCATGACAGAAGCCTTCTCAAGCTACCTGGAACTCTATGCAGTAAAATCTTCAAACTCAGGCGTTTATTCGTGCAAAGTCAGCAATACGGCTGGCTCCATTGAATGCAGTGCAAACTTATTTGTGAAAGGTTTGCACTCTCTCTCTCTCTCTTATTACCTTTTATTTGGGTGGATATCTGAAACGTAAGATGTTTGCCTCTTACTTTAACGTCGTTCTACAATTCTTTCAATGGCTCTCCTTCATTTCACAGAACCTGCTTCTTTCTCGGAAAGGCTGGAGCCTTCACTGTTATTTAAGAAAGGAGAATATGCCCAGTTGGACTGCAAAGTGAAAGGCACCCCTGAACTTAAAATCTCTTGGTTTAAGGATGATCGAGAGATTAAAGAGAGCGACAAGTACAAGATGACTTTGATGGAGGCTACAGCAGTACTCAGCCTGCTGGATGTCACCATTGAAGACAGTGGTGTATATATGTGTGAGGTGAAAAATGATGCTGGGAAAGAGACCTGCAGTAGTATGGTGGCAGTAAAAGGTGTGTGTGTGTATGTGTTTGTGTACATGTATCTTAAACACTCTTCTTGACAACTTTTCTCAATAAGACTATTTTGTCTTGGAAAGATTCCAAAAACAATTTACCATGCCTACTCTCTTTCTTCTGTCTTATACTTTAGAATCACCATATTTTATCAAGGAATTTGAACCCAGGGAAGTATTAAGAGATGCAGATGTAATACTGGAGTGTGAGGTCTTAGGTACTGCCCCACTGGAGGTATATTGGCTAAAGGACAACAAGCCCGTGAGGAGTAGCAGGAAGCACAGAATAACCACTGAGAAATCATTGTTTAGCCTCCAAGTGTTCAAGTTTGATTCTTCAGATGCTGGGGAATACCAGTGCAGGGTAACAAACGATGTAGGAAGCTGTGTCTGTAGCTCTGAACTGGCCCTGAAAGGTTAGTGCTACTTGGAAAATCTATCTCTTTATGCTAATATTGTTGATGGGTGTCAGTATTCACTCCACATCTATTCTTCCAATAGAGCCCCCACAATTTGTGAAGAGGATTGAAAACATTAGCTCTCTCCGGGGAGGCACCATAGTGTTTCAGGCAACAGTTAAAGGCTCCATGCCAATAACGATTTCATGGCTGAAAGACAACGATGACATTATTGAAGATGACAACACAAAAATGACTTTTCTGAACAATGTGGCAACTCTCATGATCAGAGCCATTGAAGTGAAGCATGATGGGAAATATTTTTGTCAGGCGAAAAATGAAGCCGGCATCCAAAGATGTTCTGCTTTGCTAACTGTAAAAGGTCTGTGTCGCCTACTCTCTAGGATACATAACATTATCTTTAGTCAACATTACATCTCACATTTATTCCTGTGTGTATTACAGAACCTGCCACAATCATTGATAAAGCCGTTTCCATTGATGTCACAGAAGGTGACCCAGCTACTTTGCAGTGTAAATTTTCAGGAACGAAAGACATAAGTGCCAAATGGTTGAGAGGTGGGAAGGAATTGACCTTTGGCCCTAAATACAAGATCACTGTTACTGATACAGTTTCCATGTTAAAGATTGTCTCTACAGAAAAGAAGGATAGTGGTGAATACACATTTGAGGTTTCAAATGATGTTGGGAGCAGCAGCTGTAAAGCTAGCATTAATGTCTTAGGTGTGTACAATATATATATCTTTTTTATTTGGGGCGGGGGAGGCTGCAAGGCAAACATAGAGGGTTTGACTAATTTCTTTCTCTTGGTCTGTCTTTGGTAGATCTGATCATACCACCTAAATTCACCAAAAAGCTAAAGAAAATGGATAGCATTAAGGGGTCCTTTGTTCACCTTGAATGTATTGTATCTGGGTCCCATCCAATAAGCATCCAGTGGTACAAGGATGGTCAGGAGATAAGTGCTAGTGAAAAGCACAAATATTCTTTCCACGATAATACAGCGTTTTTGGAGATCAATCAGCTGGAAGGTTCAGACAGTGGCTCTTACACTTGTGAAGCAACAAATGAAGCAGGACAAAACCAGTGCAGTGCATATTTAACTGTTAAAGGTTTGGATTACTGGCTTTTTCTTGTTGGCAAATCATTTTTCTTTAATTCTGAATCTTCTTCATTCCGGTATCATTGATGACCTTTGGGGGCATTTTTCTTCTCACTTTTTGTAGAACCCCCAAGTTTCATCGAGAAGCCACAGTCACAAGATGTTATACCCGCTGCTAGAGTCCAACTCAAAACTCTTGTGAGCGGCACGCCTCCCTTACAAATCAAATGGATCAAAGATAGCAAAGAACTCCTTTCAGGAGCCTCTCGCTCAGTGTATAAAGACGACAGTTCAAGTGTATTGGAGCTCTTTTCAGCTAAGCTATCTGACTCAGGAAGTTATATCTGTCAAATCAGCAATGATGTCGGGTCGACGACCTGCAAAACAACCCTCTTTGTGAAAGGTCTGCATTTTCTTTCTCCTGTGGTTATTAAATGCATTTTGCATAGGGTTATCATATGCAAGAAAGTGATGCATAGATATGGGTGTGCCCTTCTTCTTCGCTCTTAAAAATGGCAATTATGTTTTTCAGTATATCCTTTCTGAATGCATTTTTCCCCTCCAAATTTTAGAACCACCCAGGTTTATACAGAAGCCTAGCCCTGTAGTAGTTTTGAGGAAAGGGCAGTCTACTACTTTTGAATGCCAGGTAGCCGGCACTCCGAAAATCCACGTCGCTTGGTATTTTGATGGGAATGAACTATTCGACTCTGATAAATATGAAATTTCCCTTGTGGACAACATTGCCACTATTAAGATCATCAACGCCATGGTGGAGGATAGTGGGACTTATATATGCGAAGCTCGTAATGATGCAGGTAGCAAGAGCTGCAGCACTGAACTGAAAGTGAAAGGTTAGTCATCCTTTCTGGCTTCGTTCACCTCCGTTGTTCAATTTACCTTCTTTTTTTCACCCCCTAAGATGGTTTTCTTTTCTTCTTCCAATTCAGAACCTCCCACATTTGTAAGGGAGCTGAAGCCTGTGGAGGTGGTAAAAAGTTATGACACTGTATTAGAATGCGAAGTCACGGGCACCCCGCCCTTTGATGTAACCTGGCTAAAGAACAACACTGAGATTCGAAGCAGCAAAAAATATACCATGATTGATAAACAATTTATATTTGCCCTTCAAACGATGAGCTGCGATTCCCAAGATGCTGGTGAATACCAGTGTGTTATATCAAATGAAGGCGGAAGTTGTTCATGTAGCACAAAAGTCAGCCTGAAAGGTTAGTGTGGCAGTACAGGAGGAAACCAGGGGTGAAATTCAGCAGGTTCTGGAGAACTGGTAGGGGAAATTTTGAGTAGTTCAGAGGATCAGCAAATGCCCCCTCTGGCTGGCCCTGGAGTGGGGTGGGAATGGAAATTTTGCAATATCCTTCCCCCAGGAGTGGGGAGGAAATGGGGATTTCACAGTATCCTTCCCCTGCCACGCCCACCAAGCCACACCCACAGAACCGGTAGTAAAAAAAAATGAATTCCACCCCTGGATGAAACATCTATGAAAGATTTTGGTGGGGTTCTTTTTTATTTTCTATTCTTCAACACAATTTTAAACCTTCTCTTGGCTTGTCATCAAAACCACAGAGCCTCCTTCATTCATTAAGAAGTTAGAAAATATCCACGCCGTCCTGAAAGAAACTGCCACATTTCAATGTGTTGTGGCTGGTTCCCAGCCACTATTGGTATCTTGGATAAAAGATGAGAGAATCCTTGAAAACGATGAGCACTTCCACATTACATTTGAACAAAATATTGCAAAACTGAAGGTCAAGAAGGTTGACCTTAGTCACAGTGGGAGATACACCTGCCAGGCAAAGAATGAGGCAGGAGTTGAAAAGTGCTTTGCTCTACTGTTAGCACAAGGTGTGTAAGAGGTTTTTTTTTTAATCTCTACTTTGAATGTGAATTCTCATCTTCTGCCTACTGTGCATAGGAAGACTTCAACACATTTTTGTTTTGCTTCTTACTTCAGAACCTGCTCAGATCATAGAAAAGGCAAAATCAGTTAAAGTGACTGAAAGAGACCCAGTGACTCTGGAATGTACCGTGTCGGGAACCCCAGAACTTCAAGTCAAATGGTTTAAAGATGGGAAACAGCTTATGCCCAGTAGATTTTACACCATGAGCCTTGACAATAATGTGGCCAGTTTCAGAATGGAATCTGTAGTGAAGGAAGACAGTGGTGTCTATACTTTTAAAGTTGAGAATGATTATGGAAGCCATACTTGTGAAGCCGTTGTGACTGTATTAGGTCTGTATTTACCTTTACTCCAATTAGCATGTCATTTAAATTTTCTAAATATTTTCACAGAGCAGCTCGCACACAAGGAATGAGTAACTATTTGTCTTTATCCTCTCCCTCTGGGCAGATCAAGCAATTCCACCCTCATTTACCAAAAAATTATCAAAAATGAGTAAAATTCTTGGGTCTTCTATTCATATGGAATGCAAAGTTTCTGGATCACTTCCGATTACAGCAAAATGGTATAAGGATGGAAAAGAGATATCCGATAGTGCAAAATACAGAAGTTTGTGCCATGAGAACACCGTATCACTAGAGATCAATAACCTAGAGTTGACTGATTCCTCAAATTACACTTGCAGTGTGACCAATATTGCAGGAAGTGACTCGTGTAGTGCCATCTTAGCAGTGAAAGGTTTGGATTCCTATCTTCTTTCTCAATTCTGTATAGTATAAAATCCAAATCTTATCCAGTTTCAATTTCATAACAGTCTGTTAACCTAGTTAAAAATGTTGTTTCATGTTTTCTAGCTTTAGAATTTAACTTCTTACCATCTTCTTCATCTTTCTCTCTTTTGTGATGATGCTTTTGATCTACATTTCTTGTGCCAAAACTTAATCCATTCTGTTATCTCTTGAAATGTTTAGAACCACCAAGTTTCCTGGCAAAACCAGAAAGCCAAGAAGCAATTCCTGACTCCACCGTGGAATTTAAAGCTCTTTTAAAGGGAACACCGCCTTTTAAAATAAAGTGGTTTAAAGAAGATTTAGAACTTGCACCTGGACCTAACTGTGTATTTGGGATTGAAGGGTCAACTGGTTTCTTAAATCTTTATTCAGTGGATGGCTTAAAAAGTGGGAATTATTCTTGCCAAGTATCCAACGATGTTGGCAGCGATTCTTGTACTACTTCACTGATTATAACAGGTGTGCTAACAACTTCTGTGTTTCTTCTTTCATATAGCTCTTAGGCTTCCTTTTGATTAAGGTTTTATTTAAATTGCATTCCGTTGTGCATTGTAAAATACACAAAACAATTGGAGTTTTCTTTTCCCTGCTGCTACACAGCATAAATTTCCTTTCTTTCTCTTTTACTATATCTGGTAAATAGAGGGAGGAACCTTTTCCTTGCTATTGATCCACTTTCAATGTTTGCTTTTTCTTCTTAGAACCTCCAAAGTTTGCCAAGAGGCTTGACCCATTCAACATCGTGAAACATGGTGACTCCACGCCACTTGAGTGTAAAATCACTGGTTCTCCCGAAATCAGAGTGGTATGGTACAGAAATGATACTGAGCTCCATGCTAGTGAAAATGCCCAAATGTCATTCGTAGATTCTATTGCCGTTCTTGAAATGAGGCATCTTAGCACCGAAGATAGCGGAGATTACATATGTGAAGCACAGAATCCTGCTGGCAGGGCAAGCTGCAGTACAAAGCTTCTAGTAAAAGGTTAGCAAGGGCTTTTCTGCCTTCTCTTTACTCAATGTCTATGTCCATGTCTATGTCAAAGTAAAATCCTCCCCCCTGCAGATAAAATCTGCAGATAAATATTTAGACACCCTGAAGCTGGGAGGTCGAGAGGAGGAATCCCATTGAGATTAGATGGAGCCCAATATAAGGATGCCTTAACATTATCTTCAGTCAGAAGATAATGGGTGATTTTCACTCAGCAAGAATTTTCTAACTTATGGCATTTGCACTACTTACAGACAATGAAGTCAGACAGGGCAACTTTTGGGAGCGGTGGAGAGTGGAAGTGGCATGATATTTGGGGCGGGTGGGTTATACAAAATAAATGTATCAGTCCTCTTGGAGCCTAATATCCTGGTTTTATAACTTTTATACTGCCAGGAAGTCATTATGTCCTCAGAATTGCTATTTTGCTGCCATATTTTAGCTATTTTTCTTAGGGACACCAAGCCACAAAAAGAGGACTAGGGAGACAAGTGATCTATTGCCCACCATTGGCTATTGGTCTAAGAGATTTAGTTGCAATGGTTGTAAAGATGGAGATGATCATCAAACCTTGGGCATATCATAAAATATCCATCTCCTGCATATCTTTGCCTTTTTGACTTGGCATTACCATTGCAATGTCAGTCGTATGCTGATTGCTAACTTTGATAAATTCACATCTGACAAACATGTGCCATGATAGATACAGTCTTCTCACTGCTCTGGGTTTATTTACGCAAGAGTTGCAAGACTAACGTTCCCATAAATTCTTTTAAAAACACTTTCTCTCTTCTTCCTAGAACCTCCCGTATTTAGCAGAAAGCCATCTCCAGTAGATACGCTCAAAGGTACCGAAGTTCGCCTTGAGTGTGAAATCTCTGGGACTCCGCCATTTGAGATCACATGGTATAAGGACAAGAGGCAAATCCGCAGCAGTAAAAAATGCAAGGTCACATCCAAAAACTACCATGCAAATCTCCATATTCTTAATACTGAAACTTCTGACATTGGTGAATATCAGTGCAAAGCTAAGAATGATGTGGGAAGTGATACTTGCCTTTGTACTGTAAAGTTGAAAGGTAATCATCTCTTGTTAACATAAAATATATGCCTTCTTCTTTATAAGTGTTTTGTTCCTGGGAGTCTTGATACCAATTGCCTCTTTTCTCTTCAGAACCACCAAAATTTGTCACCAAAATAAATAGCCTAACTGTTGTGGTGGGTGAACCAGTAGAACTGCAAGCAACAGTAGAAGGCTCTCAACCTATTTCAGTTATGTGGCTCAAGGACAAGGAAGACATCATCCGAGAAAGTGAAAACACTGCAATAACCTACATGGACAACATTGCCACGTTACAACTTGCCAAAGCAGAGCCATCAAGCGCTGGGAAGTATATCTGTCAAGTCAGCAATGATGCTGGAACCCGTGAATGTATGGCTACTTTAACAGTCTTAGGTTGGTAATCACAGAGATTTGTCTCTTTAAAAAGACCTTTTTTTAAAGCTGAGTAGTCCAGATATCAGAGCCTTGATCATTTTAAAATTGTGATCATAATTATGTTTATTTATAATTATTAATGTGCAAGGCACATTATGGAGTGCATAAAAGGCGAAGCAACTGCCACTGCTCCCGCCCCCAAACTGTACAATCAATAATCGGTGTAGGGGGGAAATGGAGAAAAGGGAGGAGATATGGCTATGGAAGGGGTAGATTGGCTTATGATTACATCAGAGTAAGTGTAGTTAGAAGCTTAGACATATCAAGACAAAAGGAGAAAAGAACTGAGCTTCTTGGGGCATTTTTAACTGACTTTTTGCTAGCATTTGAATTATGTTACAAAAATCATTTGGACCTATGGCAAGGATGTCAAACTCGTGCCATCATGGCATGACGTATTGGGACTGTTTTTCCCTTTGCTAAATCAGGCGGGGGCGGAGGCAGCACGTGACGCATTCGGCCCGCAGGCCTCAAGTTTTACACCCCTGATCTAGGGCAGCATCTTAACTTTAGCTCAGAAAAGCACCATGGACGGTCTATATTATGACAGAGTGAAACTGTACCAATGAATGTTACTGCATCCAGAAATATTAATTACTGAATTAGAATGTTTAGATGCCTTAATATCAGAGGTGGTATTCAGCTGGTTCGGACTGATTCAGGCGAACCGGTAGCGGAGATCATGGGGGGGCCTATGCCACTATCCTAGTAGCACTATGCCACTATCCTATTTAGCCACAGTTTTGAGACCGGGTGCATGCACGGGAGGGGGGTGCGTGCAAGAGCAAAGTGCATGTGCAGAAGGCCGGGCACATGTGCAGAAGGTATGCACACACTCAAAGTGAGCGTGCGCACACGGGGCAAACCGGTGGTAAAAATGAGTGAAACCCACCACTGCTTAATATGCTTCTGCAGATTCCATTAACAGGTATCATTTCCCTTCCTAAACATAATACTAGAATACTTTCCAGAACAGGAAAGCCAATCATAGAGTTATTCACATTTCACTGGAATTGAGCAGCCAATAAACTTAAACACAGTAAATTATAATTCTAAAGTAAAAAGGGAAACAAGCAAAATAAAAGAAGCATTTTTGAGCTTAGGCTTCTGTAACTCTAAGAGCCCTGTGTCCGACGAAACAAAAGAGATTTACAGTTGGATCTTGCTGTGTCTTTTTCCAGAGCCTGCTATCATTGTAGAGAAGGCTGAGCCAATGAACGTTACCGTAGGAGACACCTGCACCTTACAGTGCAAAGTGAGTGGAACCCCTGAGCTTTCCGTAGGGTGGTTTAAGGATGGAAAAGAACTGATGAGCAGTGACAAATACAGAATTGTCTTCTACAAAAACACATCTACACTTAAAATTCTCGATTCAGAAAGTGAAGACAGTGGCTTATATACCTTTGAGGTCCAGAACAACGTGGGCAAAAGTAGCTGCACTGCTTCGGTTGATGTTCTAGGTGAGTTTCGTGGCTTCTTCCCATACCATTTTTTTTAACAAAAGAAGCTATACCCATTTTTTTCCCGGTGGATCCTTATTTTGCTTTGTTCCTCTTAACAGATCGGATCATTCCACCCTCTTTTACCAGAAAGCTAAAAGAAAGTCATGGTGTGCTGGGTTCTTCTGCGGTTCTTGAATGCAAAGTGGCAGGATCTCTACCAATTACCGTTGCTTGGTTTCACGATGGTCAGAAGCTCACTAGCGATCAAAAACATCAGATCACCTTTTCTGACAATGTTTGCACGTTGCAAATCGCTTCCCTGAGCTTATCTGACACAGGGGCTTACGTGTGCAAAGCAGCTAACGTAGCAGGCTCCAATGAGACCAGGGCTGTTTTAACTGTGCAAGGTTAGTAGTTGACTAGCTCTTTCTCGAAACTGTTTAATGCTTAATCCTTAACACATTTTTCTTCTGGAATAGGAGAGACGTGTTCCTGTTAAGCTTAGTTACTAATCGACTAATCTGTTGTTTCCTTTAATGCAAATTTAGAACCACCCTCTTTTGCGAAGGAACCAGAATCTGTGCACATTTTACCAGGCAGAAGTGCTACACTTTCAGCTACCATCAGAGGAACTCCGCCATTTAAAGTTAACTGGTTTAGAGGAGTCACTGAACTGGTCCCGAGTGATAAATGTAGCATCTATTTGGAAGATTCAGACACAGATCTAGAGCTATTCGATGTGGAACCATCACAGAGTGGGGAGTACACTTGCATTGTGAGCAATGAAGCAGGCAAAGCATCTTGCACAACACACCTTTTGGTTAAAGGTTGGTAAATTTAGAAAACAAAAGCAATTGTTTACTCTGAGATTTTTTTTAAACGTTTATACAACATTTTGTTTAACAACGGAGTTCTTTTTGCTCTCCAGAGCCAGCAATTTTTGTGAAGAAACTGAGTGACCACTGTGTGGAACCAGGGAAATCTATAATTTTAGAGAGCAGGTACACCGGTAGCCTCCCAATTTCAGTCACCTGGAAGAAGAATGGAGTTATTGTAAGCCAATCTGATAAGTGCAACATTACCACAACTGAAAAATCTTGCATTCTGGAAATACTTAATAGTACAAAGGATGACCAAGGGGAATATACCTGCATGGTGGAAAATGAGGCTGGAGAAGATATTTGTGAAGCATTGGTATCTACTTTAGGTGTGTCTCTGTGACATTGTAAATCCTCTTTATTATTTCTTTATGTAGTTCCAAGATGTGATTATCTTAATGCTGACATTGAATGTTTGTGTTCTCAGAACCTCCTTCTTTCATTACACACCTGGGACCTCTTGAAGTATCAGTTGCAGACTACACAACTTTGCAATGCCAAGTTTCTGGAACTCCAGAAATTACAATATCTTGGTACAAAGGAGATACTATATTAAGATCCACTCCTGAGCATAAGATGTATTTCAAAGACAACGTTGCCACATTGATCTTCAACAAAGTAGATATCAGTGACAGTGGGGAATACATTTGCAAAGCTGAAAACAGTGTTGGATCTGCCTCTTCAAATGCTCTCTTGACAGTTCAAGGTGATAAATTCATTCCGAATTGCCTAAAAATGCAGATTTATCAGTCTTGCACTCTCTGACAAAGGATTTCACCTCCCCATCTTGATTGCATGCTTGTTATTTTACAGAACGAAAACGTCCACCTTCTTTTGTGAGGAAATTAAAGGATACAGAGCAAACTATTGGCTTCCCAGTTAAATTTGTTTGTCGCCTAAATGGGTCTGAACCTATTAGTGTCACTTGGTATAAGGATGGTGTACCTTTAAGAGACGACTTCAATGTGCAAACCTCTTACATTGATAATGTGGCAACCCTTCATCTTTTGCAAACTGACATGGCCCATACTGGGCAGTATTCTTGCACAGCTACCAACTCTGTTGGGACCGCTACTTCTAATGCTAAGTTCAGAGTTACAGGTTTGTTTCAACTTTGTCCTGTATTCTTTCTGATTTCAAAAGCAATGTTACAATACTTACTTCATCTGAGCTCAAAAAGAAACAACAACAATCTCTTCTTCCTTTTAATCTTCAGAAACCAAACAAGCTCCCTTGTTTGATATCACACCTGAATCCAGAGATGTTCCTGTGGGACAAGGTGTTGACTTTGAATGTCATGTGACTGGAACCCACCCTATACATGTTATCTGGGCAAAAGATGGCCGTGAGATCCGGACAGGAGGAAATTATGCAATTACATTTGTAGAAAATACTGCTCACTTAAGAATTATGAGAGTAGGCAAAGGAGATTCTGGACAGTATACCTGCCAGGCTAGCAATGAAGTTGGCAAAGACTTTTGCTCAGCTCAGCTTAATGTGAAAGGTATTGGAATTTTAATAGGCTTGATCTAACAAAACTTTTTTTTAAATTCAGAAGTGGAATTCTTGGGGTTTTTTTTTCTAACTGTTCTTTATTTCTAACAACTTGATATCAAAACTGAATGGATGGTATTCAAAAAAAAGCAGACTAATCAGGGTATCTTGAAATCTCTTTTTGTCCTTTATTTCTTCTAATATATATTCAGTCTTAATCTTAATCTCTTATTGGAGACCTATAAGGCAAAATGGTTCAGCTACTAGCTACTCTTCCATCTTCTCTACACAGATTTAAGGGTAACTGCAGCAAGGTTCAGCTTTTGAATTCTGACTAGCAGGAAAAGGAGGGTAAAGAAGTATTAGTATATGTTGGCCTTGCTATTCAGTTCATCAAGCCTATCACATTAGTCTAAGAACACCTGCATTTTTCAGTTTCCAAAACAAAAAATTATTATATATTTTGGATATAATTACTAGTAGACAAACTGATAACAAGTTAATAGGAATGAGTGAAAAATTAGCAATATGAACAGGCTAGTAGTAAAACAATAGTTACAAAGCACTCAATATAGAAATATAAAACCTTTAAGCTGCATTTGCAAAAACCACTAACTAGCCACTGTCATTTCAGTTTACTGTATCACATAGTTAAAGGTTTAGTGTGTCATGCCAACAAAGAAAAGTGACTTAAATAAACTATGGTTAAGCTAACTGTGAGTCAACGTGTGCAATCAGAGCTAGTATTAAACTGAATAAATTTCTACTTATGTCTAAGTACCTTTGCCAAGTATGGACAATCTATCTCAACTCTTGCACTCTTGGCCCTTAAACTTATTTTTTTCTTTAATATTATGGAACTTATCAATGGTTCTTATTCAAAGCATAGATCACCATGTAGTTAATTGTTACTTTCCATCTGACTTCTTAGAACCTCCTAAATGTGTAAAGAAGCTCGAAGCCTCAAGAATGGTGAAGGAGGGTGACTCATGTCAACTTGAGTGTAAAGTCATTGGCTCCCCAGAAATCAAGATTGCATGGTATAAGAATGACCAAGAACTCCATGCTAGTGAAAAATACCATATGAGCTTCAGTGACGGTACAGCAGCCCTCGTCATTGTTAGTGCCACCCTTGAAGACAGCGGTGATTACATCTGTGAAGCTCTTAATTCTGCTGGCACTGTGAGCTGCAGTACAGTAGTCACAGTAAAAGGTTAGAAGCTACTATTTCCAAAGTCTTGCATCCTCTGTACTTCATTCTACATCCTTTTGTGCTCTAAAAGCTTTAGTTCATCTTGTACAGAACTGGTGCCCTGAAGAAGTCTTGGATTGCAGTTCTTGCAATTTCTTTGCCAGTTGATTATAAATTCTGGAAATTGGACTCTACTAAATCTGCAGGGCACTAGATTGGAGAAGGATGAGTTAGAGATTGGGGGACGTCTCCCAATGGTAGAGAATGCATTAGAGGCATTGATGTGCCAGACCAAATACTCATGTTAGATCAAGAGTAGACCCTCTAGCTTTGTCTGTCATTGTCAGTTTCAGAAGATCCAAAACTGTAGTAGCAGGGAGTAATAAAAGGAGGTCCGATCAGGTTCTGTAAGGAAAAGAAAGCGTTATCCTGTGCTTTGGTCAGGATATGTTTAATGAGCACCTAAGAAATTGACAGAGACCAACAGGTGGCTGAATGAAAGAGTAGGAGAGAATATAATATATGAGTGACATGAGTAGGAAGGTTGCCTTTTGGTTATCTCTGCCCACTAATAAACCTGCATGCTGTTTATCTGTCACCTCTTAGCAACATTCTATAGTTAGACAACAACTTAAATGTTAACAACAATTATAGATCGAGGTGGGGGGAATTCCTTTGTTTTTGTTTTAAATTACATCTCATGGAGATAGGAAGGAAGTCTGTAAGACTATATTCTTGGGCATAAGAGATTCGGAGAATGGAAATTGAGAATAGGAGATCTGACTATAGTCAGGTCATGCATTACAATCCATATTAAAGGATATGTGTGGGCATGCACCCAACCTTACGAACTATATTCATTTGGAATATTTAGTTCCCCATGCAAAAAGAATTTGCAGGGGATGGAAGAGTTTCCAAGCAGGACTTTGCAGGTTTGGATTTAGAAACACCTTCAAAGTGAAGCGGGATATATGCAGCATTTTTTAAAGCTAGGAGAGTTCTTACGTAACATATCTCTTCTGTTTCTGGATGCTCAGCTCTGTTTTCAAGAAGCCTCTTCCAGAAGATCAATTATGTATCCTCATAACTCTTTCATTATAGAGCCTCCTGTTTTTAGCAAGAAGCCCAGTCCTGTAGACACCCTTAAGGGCACTGATGTTATCCTTCAGTGTGAACTTGAAGGAACACCACCATTTGAAGTTGCCTGGTTCAAAGACAGAAAGCAGATTAGAGGCAGCAAGAAGTTCAAAGTTACAATGAAGAACTTCAGTGCCAGTGTTCACATCCTCAACCTTGAAGCTGCTGACACAGGAGAATATCAATGCAAAGCCGCCAACGAGGTGGGAAGTGACACTTGTGCTTGCACTGTCAAGTTCAAAGGTTAGTCTTCACTCAAATTGTTGTTTGGAGAAAATTCTTTTCGGGAGTTTCTTTCTTGCTCACTCTCAAATTTCTTTTTCTTTTTCTCTCTCTCTTTCTCATGAATCATTATCTTTTCTCAAAGAACCGCCACGGTTCGTTAAGAAACTGAGTGACACCTTCACCTACACAGGGGAACCCACTGCTTTACGAGCTGTAGTGGAAGGTTCCCAGCCCATTTCTGTTTTGTGGCTGAAGGACAAAGGGGAAATAATCAGAGAGAGTGAAAACCTCCAGATTTCGTTTTCAGACAACATTGCAATGCTTCAAATTGCAAATGCTGAAGCTGCCAGTGGCGGGAAATACATCTGCCAGATTAAAAATGATGCTGGGATGCGAGAATGTGCTGGATACTTGAAAGTTCTAGGTTGGTATTGGCTCCTAACCCTTCCTACAGAATAAATCCTGACTCTCTTTGTCATGGCAGAAAGTGATTCTACCAGTCTCAGTTGTGTAACTGGTTGTTTCCCTTCCTCCAGAACCAGCTGTGATCCTAGAAAAGTCTGAACCAATGATAGCTACAGCTGGCAGTACTTTTACTTTGGAGTGCACCGTGGGTGGGACTCCAGAGCTAATCACCAAATGGTTTAAGGATGGAAGACAGCTGGCCAACAGCCGTAAACACCAGATTACCTTTTCCAATAAAGTAGCCACACTTAAAGTCCTTTCTGCAGACATGGATGACCGAGGGCTTTACACTTTTGAAGTGCAAAATGAAGTGGGGAAAAGCAGCTGCACTTCCTCCGTGGATGTTTCAGGTTAGACAAAGCTCTCATTTCTCAGTTGCCGTCTTCTTTCTTCTAGTTACATCTTCCTTCTCTTAAAACATGTCTTTTGGTGACTTTACCCAAACAGAACACCTCATCCGACCTTCATTCATAAGAAGATTGAAAGAAACCTTTGGTGTGCTGGGCTCCTCCATTGTTCTGGAGTGCAAAGTGGCTGGATCGCTACCTATGACCGTGGCTTGGTTTTATGGAAGCGATGAGATTTTCAGTGGGGATAAATATGAAACCAGCTTTTCAAATAATGTCTGTAGCTTGAAAGTGAATGCTCTAGATACCTCTGACACAGGTCCCTATACCTGTACCGCTGCCAACGTAGCTGGGTCTGACGAATGCAGTGCCTTTTTGACAGTACAAGGTCAGTATAGGAGAGCCAAGCTACTGGCTCTGAGTCTTTCTTCTATAGATTTCTCTTGTACTCTTGGCATCTTTATTTCATCCATATTCCACCTACTTGACATAGCTACTAACACTTTTAACATTGTGTGAACCTAGAACCACCCTCTTTTGCAAAGACACCGGATCCGCTGGAGGTTTTACCAGGGAAGAGTGTAACATTCAGGAGCCTGATCAGAGGAACTCCTCCATTCAAAGTGAACTGGTTCAAAGGGAGCAGGGAGCTTGTCCCTGGGAAAACGTGCGACACCCTTTTGACAGATTCAACTGCAGAACTGGAATTGTTCGAAGTAGGACCTCTCCAGACTGGAGATTACACCTGTCTTGTTACTAATGATGCTGGCAGTTGTTCTTGTACTACGCATCTTTTTGTGAAAGGTTTGTTTAAGTGCTACTCTTTGTATCTTTTTTTATTTTTCATTCTCTTACATACCATTTTATGTATACATTCACATAATTGTTATTCTTCTTTACATTTGTCATTCTTATACATTTGTTATTCCATTTAATAGGTTATAGTATACAGTTTGTGTTGCTTTATTTACCATCCCTTCCGCCTGTTGTAACACCACCTTATTTTCCGTTTCTTCTCTCCCTCCCTCCTTCTCTACTTCCTTCCTTCCTCCTCTCCTTCCCCTTCCTTCTTCCCTTACCTCTCCCCTACTCCTACTCCTACTCTTCCTCTTCCCCTTCTTACCCTCTCTCCTTCTCTTTCTCTCCCTTCCACTCTCCTCTCCTTACCTCTTTCTTCTTTCCCGCCTTCCTCTCATTCTCTCCTCCTCCTCTCTCTCTTTCTTTTTCTGTTGTTATAGGTGTCTCTTTCAAATGTCAGTTTATGTTTTCTTGGGATGGTATTTCTGCAAACCCAAATATAATTTAGTATCATTTCTTATTCCCTTACCTTCGCTAATCTACCCCAACTACTCTTTATATCCATTGCAGCAGGCATACATTTAAATATGTACGTGCACACATTCACAGATGTGCGTGACAGTTTTTGACGTGACCCATTCTTGCAAACTCTCTTAGAACCAGCTGTATTTGTGAAGAAACTGAGCGATTTCAGCGTGGAGCACGGCAACTCCATTATTCTAGAAAGCACATTCAGTGGAACCCCTCCACTTTTGGTGACGTGGAAGAAGAATGGCTCAAAACTCACACAGTCTCCAAAATGTAATATAACCACAACAGAAAAATCAGGCATCCTGGAAATCCTGAGTAGTAGCAGACAAGATGAAGGAGAATACACATGTGAAGTTGCAAATGATGCTGGGGAGGATGTATGTCATGCCTCGGTATCAATCTTAGGTGCGTTGTCGACTTGAGTAGCTACTCTTATATTAATACTCTTATATTAATTTTAATGGTATACCTTAACAACCTGGGTACTTACTGTGGTGTTAATTTCTGCTGCAGAGCCACCTTACTTTGTTAAGGAATTGGAAAGGGTGGAGGTGATCATCGGAGAGCCTTTGTCTTTACGATGCCAAGTAGCTGGAACTCCAGAAATCAAAGTCTCGTGGTACAAAGGAGATACCAAACTTAGATCTACTCCGGCTTACAAAATGCACTTCAAGAACAATATAGCGACACTTACTTTCAGCCAGGTGGAGAATGCTGACATTGGTGAATATGTCTGCAAAATAGAGAACAGCGCTGGGCTTGCTACTTCAACAGCCGTGCTAGCTGTCAAAGGTGATCATTCGCTACATCTGTCGGTTCAAATGTTTTTGTGCCATGTACTTTTTTTTTTACAATAAAATATCCACTCATGTAGCAAATACAGGGAAAAAAAGCTGCATTACTCCGCTATCCTGGCATGCACACAGGAGCAGCAGGGTTAAATGTTTAGTGGACTAGAAGGTTTATGCAATTTTTCATCTCTGCCCAGGCCTCACAATTTCAGCATGAGTCACAATTGCATCAATCAGAGCAGGTCATCTGGTTGGAAAGGTGCACAGAATTCCTGTTCCTTGGAATGTTCTGTTGGCCTCTGTGCATGTGCAGATGCTTGCATATATGAATTGGGTGTCAGGCTCCAAAAAACCAAGAGAGTTGTTTCAAAGCAACGTCCTTTACCGTTCCTCGCCTATAAGCAAAAATCTTCCCGAACTAAAGCAACTGCTTGCATCATTAAGGATGCATCCTGAGAATTTCTAGGGAGGAGCCATCTTAATCTTCTTTCTCCCAATCAAACTATCTATCTTTGCTCTCTCTTGGTCCTCTGGAATGCTGCTGTTCCCTTCTGGGAAGTCAGACTACATTCCACCATCTCCAGAAAGAAGAAGACCTATATCGGGGTATTGTGTCTCTAGTAGGATATGCCTAAAATGTTACTGTGTTTTAGGATCATATATAGTAGACGTTGCCATTTCTATTTGCAGACCGTAAACTTCCACCTTCGTTTACAAAGAAGCTAAAAGATGTACAAGAAATGATTGGGTCTCCTGTTGCTTTTGATTGCCGCATCATTGGCTCTGAACCTCTTCAGGTGTCTTGGTATAAGGAGGGGATGCTCTTGCGGGACGATACTAACATTCAAGCAACCTTCTTAAATAATGTAGCAACTCTTCAGATCTTACAAACAGAGGTGGCTCACTCTGGCCAGTACACTTGCACAGCTCAAAATGCTCTTGGAACGGCTTCCTCCAGTGCCAAGCTCCGGCTCTCAGGTGTGTCATTTGTTGAATGCAGACTTGGCATATTTAGCAATGCCATATTAAAGAATACAATCAGATCACAGATGTGATGCATCAAGGAATTGTGGCTTGTTCTTAAGAAAAAGTGACAAAAGGCAGATATAATTTCCCTCTTTTTTTGCCCCTTCTAGAACATATGATACCACCTTCCTTTGACGTGAAGCCTTTGCCTGTGGATGTTGCTCTTGGGGAAAGTGGTTCTTTCAAGTGTCATGTCACAGGTTCCATGCCCATGAAAATCACCTGGGCAAAAGATAACCGAGAGATCCGTCCGAGTGATAATTACAAGATTACATTGATAGAAAACACAGCCACACTGACTGTTCTTAAAGTAGGTAAAGGTGATGCTGGCCTTTATACCTGCTTGGCAAGCAACAGTGCTGGAAAGGATGCTTGCGGTGCTCAACTGAGCTTCAAAGGTAAATTTCTAAAAAGTATAAATCATAACAGTATAAATTATACTTACACCAGGGGTGTCCAAACTTGGCAACTTTAAGACTTGTGGACTTTAACTCAGCAGAGCTGGCTGGGGAATTCTGGGAGTTGAAGTCCACAAGTCTTAAAGTTGCCAAGTTTGGACACCCCTGACTTACACATATACATATGTGGCCTCGCTACATTTTTGTTGCCTTTTGTTATTTAAAAAAAAATGAAATGGGAATTATGCTAATGTAGATAAGCTCCTCGTTTTAAAGCAGCAGCCGGTAAGTTTATGGAAATAAGTAATTTTCATAAGAAAGCTGGTGCTTTGTGTTTGGTATTTATGCTTATAAGGCTTTCCAAACTTAAAATATAGAAATATACTAGGTGATAAAGAAGCTGGTTATCCTTCAACATCTGAACAGAGTATCTTACTTTTATGTGAACATAATTCTAGGCAGCTTTATTTTCCACAGAAGTATGGTTAAGCTCTAAAAATCTGCAATAATAAGAAAGAAACTGGGCATTTATTGTACTTATAATGAGCTTTAAAATGTATATTTCATAAGTAGCGAGAAGCATTTGAAATAGAAGTATAGCACAGTTTAACATAAAGGGAATACGTAGGCCTTTTCTGTTGATATACAACGGCAACTTGAGATTTTGCAAATTTAATGAAAATAATGTTGTTTAAACATTGCCTTGTGAATACATTTCCCCTCTTTCTTCAACAGAGCCACCAAGATTTATTAGGAAGTTAGATTCTTCCAGAGTTGTGAAAGAACATGATTCAACTAGATACGAATGCAAGATAGGTGGATCATCAGAAATTCATGTTGCATGGTACAAAGGTGAAACTCAAATTCATCCCAGTGACAAATACAGCATGTCTTTTGTTGATTCTGTGGCTGTCATTGAAATGCACAATCTGACTGTTGAAGACAGTGGGGACTACACTTGTGAAGCTCAAAACCCAGCTGGAAGAGCTAGCAGCACCACATCCCTAAAAGTGAAAGGTCAGGATCTGTTCTTTCTTTGTTTCTCATTCATTTATGGCAGGGGTGTCAAACTCAAGGCTGTCCCGCGGGGTGCTTAGATCTGGCCTGCAGGCCTGGAAACAGCAAAGGACCAGCCCACCTGCGGCCCTCCCGGGCTCCACTTTCACTGGTAGAGGGCTGCAAGAGGCCGTCGTGACTGAAAATGGAGCCTCAATGAGTGATGCCAAGGTGGCCATGCCCCCTGGCAATGCCCCCCAGCCCCCCAAGGTCAAACACAAGTGCAATTTCATTGCGGCCCTCAATGAAATCGAGTTTGACACCCCTGATTTATGGGGGGAAGTGGTCAGGGTTATTTTTTTTTCCATTAAAGACCAAAGCCAATCAGTTTAACTGAGCATGGAAAATTTGATCCCAAATACATGCAATCTCCCATCTCACTGCAACGTTACCTTCTTGGTGCTTATTAATATCCATTCTCCACATTTAATGGAAATTTTAATCTCTGTTTTTTACAGCTCCTCCAGTTTTCCGCAAGACACCCCAACCAATGGAATCCTTGAAAGGAGTTGATGTTCATCTTGAATGTGTGCTTCAAGGCACACCTCCCTTCCAAATTTCATGGTATAAGGATAAAAGAGAAATCCGAACTAGCAAGAAGTACAAGATTTTGTCTGAGGATTACTTTGCTAGTCTACATATTCTGAACACTGATGCTGCAGACACTGGTGAATATCACTGCAAAGCCGTCAACGATGTGGGGAGCGATGCTTGCATTTGTTCTGTGACGCTGAAAGGTTTGTACATGACTTCTTGTTGTCTCGCTCTTTTTTTTTCACATCTTTTTTTCCTCTTACTTTGCATTGACACATTTTCTTCTCCTGCCTTCAGTGCCCCCAAGGTTTGCAAAGAAACTTCACGATATCAGTGCAATTGTTGGGGAGCCAGCAGAATTACAAGCCACCGTTGAAGGCTCTGAGCCCATTTCTGTTCTTTGGTTGAAAGACAAAGGAGAAATTATCCACGAAAGTGACAACCTCTGGATGTCGTACACAGATAAAGTGGCAATCCTTCAAGTTGTGCATGCAGAGCCAACCAACATGGGAAAATACATCTGTCAAATTAAAAATGATGCTGGAAGTCAGGAATGTTTTGCTAACATATCAGTTCTTGGTTAGTAGATTTAAACCATAAAACCAAAGTATGCTGCCATGTGTTACATAATCTTGCTCACTAATGTGACAATGATTTGCATCTCATTCCAGAGCCAGCAACTATTGTAGAGAAACCAGAACCAATGACAGTCACCACAGGAGATTCTTGTGCCTTAGAGTGCACTGTTTCTGGAACACCTGAGCTTTCTACTCGATGGTTCAAGAATGGATATGAGCTCACTTCTGACCAGAAATACAAAATCACCTTCTTCAATAAAGTATCTGTGCTCAAGATTCTGAATGCAAGTTTACAAGATAGTGGAGAATATACATTTGAGGTGAAAAACAGCGTTGGTCAAAGCCGTTGTACAGCTTCTGTACATGTTTCAGGTTAGTGGATTAGCATGGGGAATACAATTCTGTATTTCCTCTGCATTTTCATATCAGGTTTTGCATATGTTAACTTCTGATGTTAGGCATCCATGTACCATTCCTAAATGCTTTAGAAATGAACTTATTGTTGAATATCTGGCAGAGGATCAGTTATAGCAATGAATATTCCTAGATACCCATTCACAAGTTATGTTTTGCTTTTCATAATATGTAGCAGGGGTGAAATCCAGCAGGTTCTGACAGGTTTTGGAGAATCGGTAGCGGAAATTTTGAGTAGTTCGGAGAACCGGCAAATGCCACCTCTGGCTGGCCCCAGAGTGGGGTGGGAATGTAGATTTTGCAGTATCCTTCCCCTGCCACGCCCACCAAGCCACGCATACCACGCACATCATGCATACCAAGCCACGCCCACAGAATCTATAGTAAAAAAAAATTGAATTTCACCACTGGTATGTAGTACTGTTTACACAGTTGGGGACATCTTTTTTAAAGGGAAAGAGCATGTTTGCACTCAGTACTGTCTTAAATATAATATGCCAAAAAAATACCCCACTAAACTACGAAAGCACAAATTTGTTACTCAGAAAATTGATTAATAGCTCTATTATTATCATCTGAGATGTCCGTAGTATCTGCTGCTTTCCTCAAAATGTTGCAAGCAGCTTTACACTGTGAGTTTCACACTTTTTATACCTTTCTAGAACATCAAGATCCATGTATAAAGAAGGCGAAGCTTGCATTGCCTGGGCAGAATATTGCTTTTGTCATTTGCCCCCTCTTACCCCTCCTTGCTTATTGTAATTTAATTTTTATTTTGTGCTCACAGATCGCATTATACCACCTTCATTCACAAAACCATTGAAAGAAACACAGGGTTTCTTGGGCTCATCTAGTGTACTTGAATGCAAAGTCATTGGATCCCCTCCGATCTCTGTTTTTTGGTTCCGTGATGGTGAGGAGATCACACCTGGAGAAAAATATCAGGCAACCCTTACAGATAACACATGTTCCTTAAAAGTGAACGCTCTTCAAGAGTCAGATATTGGAAATTACACTTGTATAGCAACCAACGAAGCTGGAACTGACGAATGTGAAGCATATTTCATAGTTAGAGGTAAAAATTTGATATTAAGATATGTATTAGAAGAAAATAATTGTTTAAAAATCTTGTTGGCTTTTTATGTTCTTTAATCTGCACATTTAGCATTAATGTTATTTTTTTTTAATGTATATACAGAACCTCCATCTTTTCTGAAGAAACCCGAACCTTTGCAAGTTTTATCTGGGGCAAATGTAACATTCACAAGTATCGTTAAAGGAACCCTCCCTCTTGAGGTCAAATGGTTTAGGGGAAGTGTTGAATTGGTTCCAGGACATAGATGCAATATATCTCAAGAAGAATCGGTTGCTGAACTGGAGCTGTTTGATGTTCACTCTGTCCAAAGTGGAGACTACACTTGCATTGTCAGTAATGAAGCTGGCAAAATCTCTTGTACAACTCATCTCTTTGTAAAAGGTTTGTCATTATTCTGTCTTCTGGGTTAAACAGAAAGACAACCATCATTTTTAAACCACTTCAAATTTCCCATTTTGTGCTTTTTTTTTTTTTTTACAGAACCGGCGAAATTTGTGAAAAAACTGAATGACTTCCATGTTGAGAAAGGAAAGCAATTAATTTTAGAATGTTCCTATACTGGTACCCCTCCTATTCAAGTGTCTTGGAGGAAAAATGGTATAAACTTAACTCATTCAGAGAAATGCAGTATTACCACTACAGAAACATCTGCTATACTGGAGATCCCTAACAGCAGACTAGAAGATGCTGGCCTGTATTCTTGCCACATAGAAAACGAATCAGGCCAAGATAACTCTCAGGCAGCTGCCTCAATCTTACGTATGTAGCTTATATCAAAGAATATTTTAACAGAACTATTGATTGTTTTGTGGGAAGCAAACTCACTTTGTAATCTGTGCTTTCATTCTATAGAACCACCATACTTTGTCCAAAATCTAGAGCCTGTACAAGTGACCGTTGGAGATTCTGCATCATTACAGTGTCAAATTGCTGGAACACCAGAAATCAATGTGTCATGGTACAAAGGAGACACAAAACTAAGACCCACCAGTACTTCTAAAATGCACTATAAAAACCAAGTGGCCACTTTAGTATTCAGCCAGGTGGAGAGCAATGATAGCGGGGAGTATATCTGCAAGGCGGAAAACAGTGTTGGGGAAGCTGCATCTTCAGCACTACTATCTGTTCAAGGTGAGTAATAACTACCAGCTTTTCAAAGTTTGGGAAATACTATTTATTAGTCTGTTGAAAGGCACGAGACAGGAAAAATATGTCTGTTTCAGCTGTCCTTTCCCAATGGAAAATTTCTGTAGCCAATACAAGTAAGTTGATACACTTTGTTAACATCTACTGGCTGTAGCTTCTCAAGAGAATCTCTTTATTCACTAAGTCATTAAAATAAGTCTCCCTTCTTTTACGTCATCTACTACAAAACGTGTTTAAAGTTGTCAGAAAAGGCAATGTCCACAATTCACTGAAACGTGAGATAAGTTGCTAGAGTTTCATTTTTATCCTGTCTAATTATACCTTTGTTAAGGATATTAATTTATATAGTCTATATATTACCACTGTAGATAGTCTTATGCTATAGTTAGAGGACCCAGATTGTTGGGCGCAATATGCTGAAACCACTTAGAGAGGGCTGTAAAAGCACTATGAAGCGGTATATAAGTCTAAGTCAGTGGTTCTCAACCTGTGGATCGGGACCCATTTGGGGGTCGAACGACCCTTTCACAGGGGTCGCCCCACCGCCCCGAGTCCCTTCGGGGAGAGGGGGCGGTCTATAAATTCAATAAATGAATGAAATGAGGGGTCACCTAAGACCACGGAAAACTCGTATTTTTTTAAAAAAATACCAAAAACATAAAATAATTTTATGGTTGGGGGTCACCACAACATGAGGAACTGTGTTAAAGGGTCGCAGCATTAGAAAGGTTGAGACCCACTGGTCTAAGTGCTTTCGCTATTGCTATATGTATCTCATTGGTAGACCCTAGACTCCTAGAGTTGGAAAGAACTATTTAGTCCATCAAGTTGAATCCTCTGATCAATTCAGAAATCCACCCATAATCAATAGCTGTCCAAGCCAAAACTGGAATACATCAAGGGGAACTCTCTATTTCCTTCGATAATGCTCAAACTCAAATCCAAACCATTCAGAGTCAGTAACGCGGCACAATATTTGTTTTCTTGCAGATCGTAAACTTCCTCCTTCATTTTCACGAAAATTAAGGGACATTCATGAGACTGTTGGCTTACCGATTACATTGGATTGTGGCATTAATGGTTCTGAACCAATGGAAGTAACCTGGTATAAAGATGGTGCACAAATAAGAGACGGCTACAACGTGCAAATATCATATTTAAATAAAGTCGCCGTTCTACAGATTTCACAAACTGATATGAGTCTTGGTGGACAATATACTTGCACAGCCTCCAATGCTATTGGAACCGCTTCTTGTAGTGCCAAACTCATCCTTACAGGTTTGACAAAAATACATATCTCTTCTTTGATACTTTTATGGCATGTCAAATCTCAGTTATTAGCTCAGTTCATTAGCCTGCTTTAAGCTTATATTTGATATACATTTTTAAATGTGCTGAATTAACAATTTATTTGTACTTCTTCCTATTTTAGAGGGGAAAATGCCACCCTTCTTTGACATCCCAATTACTCGTGTTGATGCCGTTGTTGGCGACAGTGCTGATTTTGAGTGTCGTGTTTCTGGAACACGCCCTATTAAGATTACTTGGTCAAAGGATAACCGTGAATTGCGAACTGGAGGAAAGCATCAGATCAGCTATACAGAAAATATAGCTCATTTGACAATTCTGAAAGTTGACAAAGGAGATTCTGGAAAATATTCATGTCATGCTAGTAATGAAGTTGGAAAAGAATCTTGCACAGCTCAACTTAATATTAAAGGTACTGGAAATTTTCACCAGTAAGATAAAATTTAGATTCCATTGTGTGTAGGCTTCTATCTAAAGAACTCTCATTTGCATACTTTTGGTACCTGCCAGAAAACTAATGAGACCTGGGGCATCATTTGTAATGATGTGAGATACAATGCTAATGATCTTACAACTAGAATTGAAAGCCACCGAAATCAGAAGTTCCCCTCCCATGACTGTATGCCACTTCATAGAGAAGTTCTAGAATTAGTATCTCTGTTTTGAACATATGCATGAGGAGTTTGTGAGAGAGAGAAAAAAGTAAAACTAAAGAAATAAGATGTTCTTTCTGTTTCTTCCAAAAATATTTTGGAATTCAGTTGGATTAAAACCTGTGCTTTCTTGGTAATATTTTAATTTATGAAGATATATTTTACTGTATGTTTGATTTATATGTATGAATCTCACTTTTTTCCTTAGCCACATAAAAGAGGCATTTTTATTTTGCTAGCTGTTAACATATTATTTCATTTATTTGCTTCGTTCTGTTTTTGTTCATTTTGTCTTTTAAATTTTGCTAGTCACTGTCCGAATAAATATTATTGATTGATTAGCCACATAAAAGTGGCAAACCTTATAGCCTTTTGAGGATAACCCAAGACAATCGATGGAATTTTAAAACATTTGCCTGAATACATCTTTCTCACTAGTTTATTTTCCTATTATCTTCCTTTCTGACAGAGCGACAGAATCCACCTACATTCACCAAGAAGTTATCTGAAACAGTAGAAGAAACGGAAGGAAACAGCTTTAAACTTGAGGGCCGCGTTTCTGGTACCCAGCCTCTGACGGTTGCTTGGTACAAAAATAACCAGGAAATCTATGGAAGCCCTAACTGTGAACTAGCTTTTGAGAACAATACTATTCTGCTGCTCATTAAAAATGCAGGACCAGTTGATGCAGGCTTATATACCTGTAAAGTATCTAATGAAGCTGGGAGCACGCTGTGTACTTCCTCCGTTGTTATTAAAGGTTAGTTCCTTTCCTAGAGGCCTACTGTACAATATTTATTTTATGAGCTACTATGGTTTACCCATGGGTCCAAATGATCAGAACATTAATTCTGATGTATTTGATAACAAAAAACAATTCTACATACTGTATATAGTTTCATACCAGCTTGCAGCACAATAAGATGACAGAAAATTGTGCTGGACTGCTGAATTATTTCAATTTCAGTTCTTAAAATGTTCAGTCATTAGACTATTTGAAGGGTGCACACAAATTATTTTATATAATAGATTGATGGGGTTCTGCAAAAATGATCTTTCTTCATTTTTTTTAAAAAAATGTTGTTACTCATACTCACATTTGGCAACACATTTTTAGTGAAAACTAATCTTTGTATTATTTTTCATTCTCAACTTAGAAATTTTTGTCGCAAATAGAGGAAAATGCTGTATTTGGGTCTTTTCCCATGTAAGATTGAGATTACATGGGAAAAGACCTGAATACAACAAGATCTACACACGTGAAAATCTATGAATATATGTGTGTGTGTGTGTGTTGTATTTGTGCTGATAAATAAATAAAGGGAGACTAGTATAGATCCATTTCAAGCTATTTAGCTCTCATCAGGTAGCCATACCCTTACTGGGATTTGAACCTGGGCTGTATTACATATTAGGCAGATGTATTAGCCACTAAGTGCTGATAAATAAATAAAGGGAGATTAAAAATATGGTTTTCTGCCTGGATGGTCTCCTGGAGTAAGCCAAAAGACAGAAAAGGGAAGCAGTGTGTTCCCTCCCATATTTGGGCATACAAAGGGTTGTGACACAATACATACATACATACATACATACATACATACATACATACATACATACATGCAATTTTTATGACTCACCAGCATCTGCATCTATAGATAACAGTATGCCAATAAAATGTAAATTCATTTCACTGTCTCCCATCTATGATCCAGCTAGAAGGATTCATCCATCTACATTTTTTTCCACATTTAAAATGACCTTCATCTTGACAATATTTATGTTACATTTAACATAAAAGATAGATAGTGGATATCGCGTATCAAACAGTTTGTATATCATCTTAAAACATGCTCACTAAAGATCAGAATGCAATTTGATATCAAACAGAAAATTCTTTTTCCTATAAAAAAAATTGTACTGAGAAAATGGAATTAATTCATTGCATCATATTATTCTTGCCTTGATATGTATTTTCTAAAAAAATTAAGATGAATGGTAATCTAACTACTTTCCTCCTCTTGCTTTCTTAATGTTATCACATTTCAGAACCTAAAAAACCTCCGGTATTTGATCGACCTCTTAAACCAGTGACAATAGATGAAGGCAAGATCCTGCAACTTGCTTGCCATGTAGTTGGATCACAGCCCATTAAGATCCAGTGGCTCAAAGCTGGGAGAGAGCTCAGATCCTCTGACAAATGCAGCTTCAGCTTTGCAAATGGAACAGCTCTCTTAGAGATCCAAGCAGTTACTAAAACTGATTCTGCGGAATATGTGTGCAAGGCCTCAAATGCAGCTGGAAGCGATTCTTCTAAATCAAAAGTGGCAGTGAAAGGTACAGTTAAATTGAATATTTAGAGAGAGAACAACAATTCAAAGCCCTAGGAACTACTACCAAGACTTCATAAACATGCCAAGGTGAATTATTTTGTCAGGCATGTAATGCACTGCAGCATACATGAAATAGGCATAAATGACATGCCTTAATAGTAGCATTTAATAATAGGAACACTTAATTTACAGTGGTTTGACTGAAATTAAATCAAAGAAAACTGTTCTAATACATACCCTGTATTTGCAGTAATTTTAGTCAGTGCTTTTTTTTCTTCTTCCTGGCGTACATACCTATCATGACACTCACTTTTGAGATAAGCAACATTATGCAAAACACAGAAAATTAAATAAAAAATAGAAAGATATTAAAGGCATGAGAAAATATATAGAATCGAATAGAACAGAACAAAACAGAATAGAGTTAGAAGGGGCCTTGGAGCTCTTCTAGTCCAACCCCCTGCCCAGGCAGGAAACCCTATATCATTTCAGACAAATGGTTGTCCAATCTCTTCTTAAAAACTTGCAGTGTTGGAGTTTTTCAACTGGTTAATTGTTCTAACTATCAGGAAATTTCTTCTCAGTTCTAGGTTGCTTCTCTCCTTGATTAGTTTCCAAACTTCGCTTCTTGTCCCACCCTCAGATGCTTTGAATAATAGCTTGACTCCCTCTTCTTTGCCCCTGAGATATTGGAACACTGCCATCATGTCACGCCTAGTCCTTTTCATCAAACCAGACATACCCAATTTCAGCAACTGTTCTTTATGTCTCTTAGTCTCCAATCCTGTAATCATCTTTGTTGCTCTTCTCTGCACTCTTTCTAGAGCAGGGGTGTCAAACTTGCAGCCCACGGGCCAGATGCATCACATACTGGCCATGCCCACCCCAATATTACATCAGTGATAGATAATAAATTCTTTAGGTATTGTAGAATTCAAATTTGGTGGGGGGATCTCTATGTATTACTTTATTTGAACATTGTCATTTTCACTTCTCCAACATCCTTCCTTTGCTTTGCCTTCCAGAAAAACCCACAGCTGCACCAGTTGCTAAGAAAGCACCTACTGATGGAAGGCTTTACTTTGTCTCTGAACCTCGAAGTATCACTATAATTGAAAGTGAGCCCAGCTTCTAAATATTTTCCTCCCCATATCTGTTGACTATTCTCTTCCTTCAACCTACGGTTGACATTTTCTTCCCTCTGTCTTTTTTTTCAAACAGAGAGCTTAGCAACCTTTACTGCTAAAGTTGGTGGTGATCCGATGCCCAATGTGAAATGGATGAAAGGAAAGTGGAGGCAACTCAATCAAGGAGGCCGCATTCTAATCCAGCAAAGAGGAGATGAGGCCAAGCTGGAAATCAAGGATGCAATGAAAACTGATTCTGGGCAGTATAGATGTGTGGCTTTTAATGAGCATGGTGAAATTGAAAGTGTCGTCAACCTCCAGGTTGAGGAACGGAAGAAAGAAGTTATTGAAGGTGATCTAAGAGCAAAATTAAAGAAGTAAGTGTTAACATTTTTCAACAATGTTAAACTGTGAGACGGAAAGCTTGTTTTAATAGAAGTTGGAGAATAAAATATAATTCAGCTCATTTTAAAGTATTCCTTCATCTTTCTTTAATGCTGATGACACTAGAAGTTATTGTGTTTAAAATGGTTGTTTGTGTGAGAAGTGTAGAGTGAGAGATACTCAAAAGAGGTGCCATAGAATATGCCATTTTAAATTCACAAAGATAAAGAAAACAGGTGGTTAGGAGGAGCTTAATATCATTTTATGTACCAGTTGTATCTTTTCCTGGATTATAAGGCCCTTAATGTCACTCATCCCCTAATCGCCTCTTGTTTGCACTACAGTAATGCATTCCATGTGGGAAACCATTCAAAGTTTCATCTGGTCCAGAATATGATAGTGCAAGTTATTATGAAGGCACTTCTTGAAGGCACTTTGTTCATCTATGAAAGGTCTCAACTCTGCAAATTTTAGTGGTTGCCATTTGGCTTCCAGATGCAATTCAAGGTGCTAATGGACTTCCATAAGGCCTTTTGAGATTTGTGACTTGGATGTTTACAGGATACTGTTCCTCAGTTGTCTGCTTATATTAGATCTGACAGGGTTGATGTCTTCCAGATCCCATCAACACAACAATGTTGTATAGTGGGAGCCTGCAGAAACAGTTTCTATAATGCCATGCATGGCTTTTGGAAACATATCCCTACAAAAATCTATATGGCCCCCATCCCTGTTATTCTTTAGGATGTTCTTTAGAAACTTGTCCCTTCCAGCAGGGAAATTTGTGAACCACTGGAGTGTTTTAATTTTTTAAAATGATTTATGGAATGGCTAGTATTTTTTTATTATTATCTTTGCCTCTTATGTTTCAAACCTTCTTTGTAAGCCACCTTGAATCACTTGTAAATTGGGCATCTTATTAATTGAAAAAAAATGAACATTTTCATACATATTCTAAAAGTTTTAATTAATGAAAACACTCTCCAAATGTCTTACTATATAAAATTTTGTAAGTTTTATTGAGTTGTAAAATGAAACACAGAAGTAGGTCCAACTCTGTTAATCTATAAGGTTGCAATCAAAGTGAGCATTAGGAGTTCCTTTAGCAAAGAAGCCTACTTTATTAAGCTGAAGATGCTTAGAATCTTGGAAAAATTATAAATCATTTCACGCAAGCTGTAAGTTTAATGGATGTTGGTGTCTATTTGCTTAATAAGTAATTTCTTTACTTCTGCAGAACCCCAACAAAAAGGAAGGAAGGTGAGGAAGAGCAGGCAATTGATATCATGGAACTCCTAAAAAATGTAGATCCTAAAGAATATGAAAAATATGCCCGCATGTATGGAATCACAGATTTCCGAGGTCTCCTACAAGCATTTGAGATGCTAAAAGAAAGCCAGGCAGAAGAAACACACAGACTGGTAAACACCAATATTTTCCTTTATTAAGGAATCATTTCAAACCATAGTTCTGTTACTTTAAAAATGCACTCAATGTTTAAGCAGTCAAATTATTCATTTAAAATTAATATTCTGCAATGGGCATTATTATCGATTCTGAATCAAAATCAGTTGCAATAGTTTCTCCCCAACATTTTCTTACAATCTTTCTAGTCTCTGTGTGTGTGTGTGTTCCAGCATAACTCTGGAACGCCTTGAGCAATTTCAACCAAACTTTGTACACAGATGACTTATTCTCTGGAAACAAATACTGTGGGGGTAGGACTCCCCTAACACCCTTTGGGGTGTGTGTTTGTTACAATACAACATGTTGTGCCTTAAAATGGCTTCTACTTTACTACCTTAAAATGACTTCTACTGTACAGTGCAGTGGAGTTGCCATGGTAATGGCTTCACAGTACTCCACAAGGGAGCTCCCTCTGATAAGAGGGGTAATCCAACATTAGAAATTACATTTGGTCCAGACATTTTCCCCCTATAAATAAATACCCGGGCAACACCGGATTATCAGCACTAGTTGTTAATAAAGCTCTTCTTCCCTTTTGAATCTGCAGTGATTCCACATGAATAAGAGGGAAGTGTTTTACCTTTCTCTATATAGAAGGCATATATCTATATAAATCTTTATATAGATTTTTGAGTACTGTTCATCTGATTCAGAAGTGTTTTAGTTGTGAAGGGACTTTACTAATCAAAACTAGTATCTATAATTAGGTTTGTGGGCTACAATCTCCACCCACCACTAAAATATATATTCTCTCTACAGCTGTTTTTCCAATCAGCTATCTTGAAAATGTGGGGATTGAAGTGAGGAAATTTGAAGGGCACCAGTCTGAAAAAGCTGTACTAAACAATTTCTGTTCAGTGTTCTTTCTCCAAGGATTAAAACACTAGATACTCATGAATAGTTTTAATGCTTTCAATCAGGAAAAAGCAAAGAGAAAAATCAGTTTAATAATTCTGAGTAAGGTGCTATATTTGAACAAAATATTCAAAATATTGACATTTCCAATATGTTAAAGCCTAGCCATTATGTAGTGGAGCAATTAGTGCTGAAATGGATATAGATATTTCCTTTAGTTTAATAAGGTTTTGGCATTGTGTTGTCTATATTGTTTATAAAGTGGAACATTAAAAATGATATTAATGCATGGGTTTGGTTTTAACAGGAGATTGAAGTAAAAGAGAGATCAAGGAGAGAAGAACAAGAGTTTGATGAACTTGTAGCATTCATTCAGCAAAGGCTTACACAGACAGAGGTAATTAATGCTTTATCAATTACAATCCTATGTAATTAATGCTGCCTGTTTACAGAGTTATTATATAGCGGGATTAGTGCTTACCGCACAAATTCAAAAATATTGAAAACTATTTTTCAGCCTGTTACTTTGATCAGAGATATTGAAGATCAGACTGTGTTAACAGAAGAAGATGCCATCTTTGAATGCGAGATTAAAATAAATTATCCAGAAATCAGACTAACCTGGTACAAAGGCACAGAGAGATTGCTCTCAAACAAGAAGTATGAAATCAAAATCGAAGGAGACCGTCATATTCTTAAAATCAGGAATTGTCAACTTGGAGATCAGGCAAATTATAGGGTGGTCTGCGGTCCTCACATTGCCAGCGCTAAGCTTCATGTGATTGGTAAGTGCAAAATTAGTGCCACTTTTTGATCGCTCAAATATTAGAAAATTATCGGATGTGCTTTTGGGTTGGTGTTTTCTAAAACGCACATTTTTAACTTGCTATCAGAACCTGCTGTTGAACGTCATCTCCGTGATACTTCCCTCAAAGAAGGCTTCACCTGCTCTTTGGTATGTCAGTTCTCTGTGCCAAATGCAAAATCCCAGTGGTACAGAAATGGAAAGGTCCTTCAGATAGGAGGCAGATATTCCACAGATGTCTCTGACAAAGTGCACAGACTCATCATTAAAGATGTAAGAACAGAAGACCAGGGGCAGTACACCTGCAGGTTTGACGATCTAGAAACAACTGCCGACCTAATAATTGAAGGTTTGTAAAGAGAGTTTGTGTGATCATAAAATAAGATAAATCTTAATCACGTCTTAATAACAATTTCTTTTCTAAAGTTATTTTTATTTGTTTGCCATATAATTATTTTTATTTGTAAAATTTATTGGCTGCCCATCTTACCATAGGCATAATTCTGGGTGGTTTACCATTACATAAAAGCTAAAACACAAAAAATTAAAAGCTAACATTAAAACTAAAGGCACATGGGGAGTGGGGTGGAGTGGCAGAGAGGGGGGATCTGTTATTACTCAATCAACCCGCTCCATTGCACTGTTCCCCCACTGGGGTCCCAAGATGATTGGCAAAGCCACATCTTCAGGCCTTTACGAAAAGGTAGGAGGGTTGGGGACAACCTCACATTGAGGGGCAAGATATTCCAGAGGGCAGGAACAACAGCAGAGAAGGCCCTCCTCCTGGACACAGGAGTCATTCTTGCCCCCCCAAAAAAAAAACTACACATGCTGCTGCACTCTGTAGTTGTAGCTTTTAAAGGCTCTTCAAGGGTAGCCCCATGTAGAGCACATCTCCATAATCCAGGCATGAGGGACTGAAAGCCTGAGTGCAGGGAATTTAACTATGCTTTGTCTTTTTTTTTCAACATTCTTATAACCAGATGATAGGATTTTTAACTCGTTTCCTCTTATGATCTGATTTTGCTTTGATTATAGCAATTAACTTCAACTTATCTATCTCCTGTGCTTCCTTTAATATGGGTATGAGAAAGACTGTAATAACTACCTGCTCTAGGTAGTCCTCGACTTACAACAGATCATTTATTGACTGTTCAAAGTTACAGCATTCTGAAAAAAGTGACTTATGACTGTTTTGCACACTTACAAACATTGCAGCATCCTCATGGTCATGTGATTAAAATTTGGATGCTCGGCAACTGGTCCATATTTATGACAGTTGCAGTGTCCTCGGGTCATACGATCCTCTTTTGCGACCTTCTGACAAACAATGTCAGCTTAACAGCTTACAGTGATTCAATTGTATAAAGTGACAAAATTAGTGGACCAGAGGAATGCCGTTGATATAGTTTACTTGGACTTCAGTAAGGCTTTTGATAAGGTAGACCATAACCTACTACTAGATAAAGTAGAAGAATGTGGGTTAGACAGCATCACCACCAGATGGATTCGTAACTGGCTGACCAACCGTACTCAACGTGTAGTCCTCAATGGAACTGCATCTACATGGAGGGAAGTATGCAGTGGAGTACCCCAAGGCTCTGTTTTAGGCCCAGTACTCTTCAACATCTTCATCAATGATTTGGATGAGGGAATAAATGGGGAACTCATCAAATTTGCAGATGATACCAAGCTGGCAGGAATAGCCAACACTCCAGAAGATAGGCTTAAGATACAGAAGGATCTTGACAAACTTGAACATTGGGCACTATCTAATAAAATGAAATTCAATGGTGAAAAGAGTAAGGTTCTACATTTAGGCAACAAAAACGGAATGCACAGGTACAGTATAGGTGATACCTTGCTCAGTAGTAGTAACTGTGAAAGGGATCTTGGAGTCCTAGTGGACAACCATTTAAATATGAGCCAGCAGTGTGCAGCAGCTGCCAAAAAAGCCAACACAGTCCTAGGCTGCATCAACAGAGGGATAGAATCAAGATCACGTGAAGTGTTAATACCACTTTATAATGCCTTGGTAAGGCCACACTTGGAATACTGCATTCAGTTCTGGTCGCCACGATGTAAAAAAGATGTGGAGACTCTAGAAAGAGTGCAGAGAAGAGCAACAAAGATGATTAGGGGACTGGAGACTAAAACATATGAAGAACGGTTGCAGGAACTGGGTATGTTTAGCTTAAGAGAAAGAAGGACTAGGGGAGACATGATAGCATTGTTCCAATATCTCAGAGGTTGCCACAAAGAAGAGGGAGTCAAACTATTCTCCAAAGCACCTGAGGGTAGAACAAGAAGCAATGGGTGGAAACTAATCAAGGAGAGAAGCAACTTAGAACTGAGGAGAAATTTCCTGACAGTGAGAACAATTAATCAGTGGAACAGCTTGCCTCCAGAAGTTGTGAATGCCCCAACACTGGAAGTCTTTAAGAAGATGTTGGATAGCTATTTGTCTGAAACGGTATAGGGTTTCCTGCCTAGGCAGGGGGTTGGACTAGAAGACCTCCAAGGTCCCTTCCAACTCTACTATTGTATTGTATTGTATTGTATTGAGTCAAACTATTCTCCAAGGCACCTGAGGGTAGAACAAGAAGCAATGGGTGGAAACTAATCTAGGAGAGAAGCAACTTAGAACTGAGGAGAAATTTCCTGACAGTTAGAACAATTAATCAGGGGAACAGAAGTTGCCTCCAGAAGTTGTGAATGCCCCAACACTGGAAGTCTTTAAGAAGATGTTGGAGAGCCATTTGTCTGAAACAGTATAGGGTTTCCTGCCTAGGCAGGGGGTTGGACTAGAAGACCTCCAAGGTCCCTTCCAACTCTACTATTGTATTGTATTGTAATTAACAGCAAAAAAAGGTCATAAAATGGGGCAAAACTCATTAACAAATGTCCCACTTAGCAACATAAATGTCGGGTCATAAAAGTTGTAATGGTGGTCGTAAGTCGAGGGCTACCTGTACTTCAAATCCATTTTGAAACTCAAACAGCATTCTCATGAAAATAATAAGCATTGTCTGTATGCCTTTGTTTGAATTGAAACATGCACAGGTATGCATATACATACCCATGCGCAAACACGTAAGCATACACACATATATCCGCAGGCATAAAATTGTGGGGGGGGGAAGCAAAACCAAATGAAACGTGAAAATAATTGTCCTTCCCCCCCCCTTCCCATTTACTTCAAAAACTACAGCTGAACCAATTCAGTTTACAAAGACCATCCAAAATATCGTGGTCAGCGAACACCAGTCTGCGACCTTTGAGTGCGAAGTCTCCTTTGACCATGCAATCGTCACATGGTACAAAGGGTCCGTGGAACTCAAGGAGAGTCCCAAGTACAGCTTTAGAAGCGAAGGCCGATGCCATTACATGACCATCCACAATGTTACCTCAGACGATGAAGGTGATTTGATTCTCTTTCTTGCTGGTCTTCCCTATTTCCAAAAATGTGCAAACCCCCATAAATACCACAACACCATTTATTTATTTACATTTTTATTTATTATTAGGAGTGTATTCGGTTATTGCTTGTCTCGAGCCAAGAGGCGAAGCAAGAAGCACCGCTGAACTCTACCTCACCACTAAAGGTCAGTACCTCATTGCTCCAGTTTTCACGTTTGCCTGGTCTTGCTGAATAAATATTTCTGAGGTGAAAACGATGCCAAGTACAATCATTTGATTTCTTCTTCTTCTTGCAGAAATTAAACTAGAAATAAAGCCGCCAGGTAAGGAAAGAAAAACGACGAATGCCTTTTGAGTCACTTTTTTATTTTTGTACATTTCTTTTCTAGCTGCCCATATTGAAACCGCAACCCTAGGATACATACAAAACAGCAAAAAGAATAAGAACAAGAACAAAATCCAAATAAGCAGAATAATAAACGGTTTAAAATGACATGACATCCTAGGATAACATTCTACCATTCATCCACATGCCATCTTAGGGTGCTCTGGCCGAGTGTGAAACATCAAAGCCAAACCTTTTTTTATTTTTTATTGGCCACCTCTTTATCCCCATTTAAAGCAACCGCTGTGAAGATCCACTGTGCATGGAATGCCACATGTTACTAAAAATGCATTGTTGCATGCAGAAAAATCTGCTTCTGGTTCTTTTATAATTCTGCACAAATATTTAATTGTCAGTTACTTTTTTTCCCCATAGTCGGCTGCACATGCAGGAACACATCCAATTGAAATGTTCCTTTCATTTTATCTGTAGTTGTATTGTTGCTGCTAATACTTTATAATGATGCTCATTTAGTGGGAACCATGTTCCATAATATGATTCCCATGCACTACAGAAAGCCACCTGAAGTAGAAAGTGTTCACCACCTATAACACTCTTTCCCAAGTCATTTGCATTAAGGAGTTCCAGCAATAAAACAATGCAATATGGGGTTTTACTGCTTAGGATTGCACTCTCTTTCAGAATAGCAATAGAACTTAGATTTATATACTAGCTTATAGTGCTTTACAGTCCCCTCTAAGATGTTTACATAGTCAGCCTATTGCCCCCAACAATCTGGGTCCTCATTTAACCGACCTCAGAAAGATGGAAGACTGAATCAACCTTGAACCAGTCAGAATCGAATTCCTAGCCGTGAGCATTGAGAACTGTTTTGTTTCTCCTTCCCATTGAGTTTGCATTTTTCCCTCTGCCAGCCAGTCAGTTTTCTGGCCCAAAGGCTCATTTGTGATCCTAACTTACTATTTTTCAGGGCTTCCTTCCCCAAGATTTTGGTACTCTTTACTAAATGTCACATTCTGCAGAGACTACTGATAGTTATTTTTATGCATGGATGATACCACATGAATTCGAAAAGCTTGATACTTAGAATATTACAGCAGTATTACTATGCATCATATAACTAGATTAATATGATTACTTGGTTACTTGTTTATTGGTTTTCCAGATGTCCCAGATGCTAGAGTTGCAATTCCAGTTGAAGTTCCAACTGAAGGTAAACTTTACTTTTAAAAAGACTATTATTAACTTAGGCAAAGAAGTATTTAAGAACTGGGCACACTATGAAAACATTTTAATGAATATATTTCTTTTTTTTTATAAGATATTCCTATTCTTCCTATCTTAATTCCCATGCCAGAAGAGAAGAAGAAAAAAGAAAAAGGTACTGCAGCTTTGCATTTCAGAACTTGTATTCATTAGATATTTCCAAATATTCTATTTGATCGATTTCTTTACATGCTTAATTATTTTCACTTTTTTTTTGAAGTGGTTAAAAAGAAAATAATCAAAAAGGTGACTCCAAAAGTCCCAGAGGAAGTTCCACCTCCTAAAGGTATGTCAGATTGTTTGTTCCCAAGTATAAAGGAATTTATAAACAACAAAATATTAATGAAGAAAAAATAGCACGTCTTTTTGACCTTCACTCATGTTTTTCGAAAGACTTTAGTATATTTCACAGTTATAGTGAATGACCCAAGTGCTAAATACTTGAAGAGGATACATATGCATATTAGCTCATACAAAAGAGTTAAACTCTTTTATAAACTTTTGATTTAAAAGTTTAGCTGAGTCTCCTCAATTTTTAAATGGGAGTAATTTGGTTGCAGTTTTATTAGATTTTTATATGTGAATTTTGAAAAGCACATATATTTATATTTTTCTCTTGCTTTATGTCTTTTGTTCTTTAAATATGATCCTATATCGGTTAGATTCATTGAATTCAGTGAGTTTAGGGAAACAAATATCTTACAAGGTATATTTCATATGTTTCAGAACCAGTCAAGAAACCAGAACCTCCACCTCCTGCTCCAGTCCCAGCCCCAGTCCCCAAAGTGGAAGAAGTTATTCCAACCAAAGGTAAATAATCAAAGGTTGACCCATGTTTTCCCATGAAATAATGTAATAAATTGAAAAAGAGCATCATTTAACTTCTGATAATCCAATTCATGTTGAATTCTTCCTTTCTACAACATTTGTGTTGTTGCCCTGAGATAGATGGGCAGCTTATGACATATGTGCCTACTGACTAAATTACTAAAATATTTGACCAATATATTAAATATCTTAACCAAAGGAGGAGGGGAGAATTAGGATTTCCATTCAGTAGATAATTTCAAGTTCTAGTAAATATATCTGCCTTGAACCAAAGAAATTGCCTATGTTTTATAAAAGACACGTCTTTAAAAAAGCAGCTGTGTATTATTTCTGAGCAGCTGCATTTATTAATGTATGAGAACACTGATCTCAATTGTTTGTGCAATATTTTATTTGTAAAAGTTCCAGTCAAGAAAGCTGAAGAGATCAAAGTGACAACTGTGATTAAGAAGAAGGAGCCTATTTATGGGAAAAAGGAAGAAATACATGAGGTTCGCAAAGAAATACATGAAGAATGGGAAGAGGAGTATGGGGAGAAACATGAATACTATGAAAAAGTAGAAGGTTATGATGAAGGGGAAGAGGAATGGACATATGGAGAAAGAAAAGAGAAAAAACCAGTTTTTCGGGAAGAATGGGAAGAGGACTATGGGGAAGAACATGAATACTATGAACGAGAAGAAGGTTATGAGGAAGGAGAAGATGAATGGGCATATACAGAAAAACAAGTAACCTTAAAGAAAAAGCCAGTTTATCATGAAGAAGGTATATTTCTTTTTTTAAAAAGACAGATTAATTTTTTCCCTTTCTCTCTCTTTTAAATAATATTTTTATAGATAATTAACTTTATCAATTTCTGTTGTTTTACTGATTTTTTTGTTTGATCGCAATGGTATTAATACGATTAGAAAAGTTGCATATTTTATTTTTTGGTAACTGTATAATTGACTGAACTGATTTAGTGTGTATGTTTAATCAGGCTAATTCTGTCAACATGCTTTAGGAAAACAGCAATGCATGTAATATTTGTTCAGATAAGGTGATAGGTAAGATATAATGATGATGGAATATTTAAATTATATCCAATATTTAATTATATTAATCTAAACATTTATTGTTTTAAGATTCACCTCATATTTTACTTTGCTATTATTATATACCACTACCTGAAGGAAATATAAGGAAATTTGATATGTATGCTATTTTTATTCTATAACATTTTCTTAAATGGATTTTTTGCTCTTAGAATAGAGATCTTAGAACCAGTGGTGGGATTCAAATAATTTAACAACTAGTTCTCTGCCCTAATGATTTCTTCCAATAGTCAATTTACCAAACTGCTCAGAAAGTTAATAACCAGTTCTCCTGGAGTGGTGCGAACTGGCTGAATCCTACCACTGCTTAGAATCCTTAGACAAGGAAGGAAGTAAAATGAACAAGTCAATTAATATTGCTTTAAATTAGCATGGGATATTAATAAAGTGTGTCAAAGATCCCAAAATATCTCTAGTTGTTTCTTGAGATACATTTTATGTCTGTTACAGTGGTCCAAGTTCCTAAAAAGCCAGAACCTGTGCCAAAACGTCCAGAAATTTCAGCCAAGATAGAAGAAAAGAAAAAAATTACGATACAGAAAGGTTTGGGCATTAAAATTATAACACTGCAGCATGTTTCCTTTAAAGTTTGCTTTTTAAGGTGCACATTTACTAACTAGTTTATATAATAGATGACTTAAAAAATAAATTAAAGGTTCTAAAATGCCAGAGTTCAAGACAAGATATTTTATATTACCAAGATAAGGTATGAAACCCTACCACTGGAGGTTTTTTTAATCTTTCAATTATGCAATGCATGGAAGCATTTTCAGGTTATGTATAATGAAGACATGTTTAATGCTAATCATAAACTCTTACATTAAATTTATAGATTTATTGCTAAATGTACAAAACAGATGTCTCTATTTGTCCATCCTTAATATATTGGACATGACAACACACTGTCAGGTTACATTCTGCTTCATCTCACATATAAAAAGGATTCCTATCGAACCGTAAATCCAAACTGTTAAATCAGGCATTCCTTCTAAACATCATTAAGAGGCATATCAATAGTTCTGTTATGAAAAGGGCTCAGTTCTGAATGTTCTGTATGAAATACTGGGGAGGAAAGGGAAGAAAAGGAATCTCCAATATCAACAGTTTTTAGAGGTGGGGAAGTTTCTATTCTAACCTCCCTAGCAGGTCTCAGAAATTAGGCGGGATTACCATATCATTCAAAGGAGTCCAGAAAAGAGGTTATCAATGGCAGGAGATTCTCCATCACTGATTGAAGTAATTGGGCAAAGCCAAGGTTCAAAAGCTGTCATGAGAACAACTTAATGTAGTATAGATGAACCCCAAATTTATATGTCTTTTAAGAAATCAGTGAACTAGAATGTGTGCTTCTCTTTTCTGGCACCGAAAAGTCAGATATAATGCACTTGATGGAGGCAAAAATGGGACTAGAGTTGCTTTGGAAGTAGATTTCGGGACAAATAAAGGACAATCCAGGGCTTCAACTGTGGTCCATCTCAGAAATTTTGGAGTTTTTTTTTTCTAGAATCCAGTATGATTTTTTAACATAGTACAAGTAATGGACCTGACCATCTCAAGGCTAAAATATTCAGATACATACTTATGCTAAGTGTTTTAAATCTCCTTTAGTTACTCGAAAGCCTGTAACTGAAGAAGTAGCAAAAACAGCTCGGCAGGTGGAAGAAGAACAACTAAGAAGAGTTAAAGGTAGGAATGGACAAAAAATAAATTAGGTTCTTTAACAAGGAATGGTGCTATGAATCTTTTGCTTTAATTTAATATTGGGGAAATATAGGAATACAGTATGTGCATGCTGCTCATTTTAATTTTGTGTGGTCCTTGGTCTACTTGCAAAAATCCTTGGCATCAAAATATGTCCCTTTAATTGCATATTTAAAAAGTCTTCTATGGCTAATAACTGATCTTTTTGGTTAAAATATTAAATGATATGTCCTAGCCTAGTCTCAATCTATGATATACTCATAAATTTTAACAACAAATACTATGATCTATGGGATCAGGAAAAAAAAACCCTTAAAAGTAATGGCATCTAGCTAATCGTTAAAATATACATAGCTAATTGCTTAGAGCTGCCATGCTCCACTATCTTCTTAATTTTTCCCTACAACTTAGATGTTTAAATAGTCATAAACATTCTGTTCAACTTGATTTAGAAAAGAGATGGAAGACATCTCAGTTTCTTTGCTATTTTTGCTGCATATCAAATGGGTCCATGGTGCTCTCTGAGCTTGTTTGTTTTCTTTCAGACGTTTCATTGCCCTAACTAGGTAACATTATCAGTCCTCAGAGAGCACCAAGAATCCCTCATATCAACCCTGAGCTACAAATATTCCCCTTCATTGATATGCTACACCTTTCTCATTTGATATGGTTCCATTTATTAAATCTTGCTAAGATTTAAACCAATCTTCTTAAACCTGATGCAGTTAAAATTTATTATTGTGAGCCACCCAGAGTGGCTTAAGATGGGTGGCCACATAAATGTTTTAAATAAATATGTAAAAAACATAAATAAATGTCTTTGGACTCCACCTCTCCTTCCCCTCCCCCCAATTCTCAGCCAGGGGGCAGAAATCAGACTTCAGAAATCTGCTTTAAAATGTTATTTATTTATTAGTTTATTAGTTTATCCTTAATTATGATCAAAAGAGTTTGATATACATCATATGTGGAAATAATATTTTATGTACTTCTACATCCATAAAGCTCAAGAAGTTCCATCCAAAAAACCTGCGAAGAGGGTCATTCACGAGGAAGTTATAGAACGAAAAGGTATAGAATATCTCCTTTTCCATCTCTTTCTATATTCTTGTGAAACACCTATGTAACAGTAACAGAGTTGGAAGTGACCTTGGAAACCTACACTAGGGATTTGAACCGCCAAACTGCTGACCTTTCTGATCATCATATATGAACATTGATTTCTATAAATCATATCCATTTTTCCTACCTTTCATGGTGTTGACTTTTATCAATTCTTTTTCAGTTCAGTTTTTTCAGTACAATTCTACTAGCCTTTCCCTGTGAATACAAATACAAATTGTATTCAGTTGAAGGAACAGAAAATTAAAAATAAATAATGCGACCTCTATAAAATGTTGAAGCCAGGCTCCACCCAAGAGCAACAGTATTCTGTATAGAATTCCTGCCAATGAATCATGTCCTCTTCCTTTAAAAAAATCCAAATAATAAAGAACATGAAAAAGCCATTTCCTTCATGCCATAGAGTCTTTGAATTTTTTTTCCAATGGGAATTAAGATTCCACTGTTACTTAAAATGGCAAATCTTCACTGAGAAGCATTCTAGAAGTGAAAGACCATTAACTGATGATGTGCATTGTACATTGGGTACAAAATAAGATCATTCGCTTTATATGAGCAGAAATTTTATTCCATACATTTTTGCTCCTTTGGCATTTATCTATGCCCGGCAGATTAGTTGGTACCTAGAAGGAATTCCAGGCATGGATTAAATTGGGAGAGTCAAAAACATCATAGATGAAAGTAATGGTAGATCACTTCCTTATTGTTACCAAAAAAGTAGATGACCATCAAGCTCAGATAGAGACATATTTATTCATGGATACTAGAGTGAGAGGGTTTTTTTGGGGGGGAGGGCAGGGAATGGGAGTATATCTCAAAACATACATAAATTCTTATTCATCTTTGCCATTTTGGGAAATCATTATTTTCTTTATTCTGCTTGTAATATTTGCACAGGAAACTGATTGTTCCCTGACAAAACTATTTTTGCTGTCTGATATCTAATGCAAAATGCTACAGAACATTTTAAGCTGAAAATGGGCTAATCTAAACATTCCTGAACTTTGTCTTACCTCGAAATGTTGGAATATTCTGAATGGCTTGATTTGAGATTAGATCATGCCGTCTTGGAATTTGTTTTCCTATCCTTACATCTTACCTACAACAAATTTTTTATTTGGAGTTCTGGTGTATAATATAATAGAAATATGTTCGCAAACCATTTTCCTATGTTTAATTTAGTATATTTGACTGAATTCTTATTTCAGGCGCAGCTGAACAGGAATGGACTTTTTCAGAAGAAAAAGTGACTGTTTCATATCATGAAGAAGAATATACATATGGTTCAGGTAGTTACAAACTTATTATTATTATTATTATTATTATTATTATTATTATTATTATTATTATTATTATTATTATTATTATTATTATTATTCTCTTACAACCTTGTCCTGCATAAAAAATGAAATAGGCCCATTAAATTGCATTTGTCTCTATTCAATGTTTTCTTAATATGGCAACTTTGCGCAGAGCATAGAATTGTTTCCCACAAAAAAAAGTTTCCTTATTCTTTTATTTGTGAGAAACTGCTCCCTTTGAAATGATCAAGACATTTATCCTTTATAACTTTAGGAGCATACATAAATATCTCTCTGGATATTGTAGAACAGGTTCTGGGTTTTATTTAATATATCTGTTTTATCTTATGGATCATTTCAATCGTGTTGAAAATAATGTAAATACAGTGCATCTTTTAAATGTGATGATTCTCTTTAAAGAACCAGAAGAGTACAAGCACGAAGGCTTCTACGTTGAATATCCAACTGAAGGTAAATTTGATTTATTTTATTTTGACCTAGCTTTATCCGGTGCAGTAATAGATTATTTCATATAATTTCTTAACTATTCTAAACATGTTCTGTGCATTTATTTCTGTGTACCCTCAAGTTCTATACAGATGACAAATAATTTTTAGACTAGTAAATTGCACCACTGTAGCTGAATCAGCTATAAAACAGAGGGTATGTTATCAAGATCAGAAACATAATTGGCCATTGGAGAACAGAGATAGCAGGAACAGTTCTTTCTCATTCTTTTGCTAACTGGCCATGTAAATTGATTTTGGGTATTTTAAATTGTTTGTAGAAAGTAGGGTAAAGTCAATCTTTTAATTTTCCCATTTTCCTTTAAAGAACCAGATGAGTATGAAGAAGAAAGGGTCTATGTAGAAGTTCCTGAAGTTCCACCACCTAAAGGTAAATTTTTTAAAGCAATATCCTTTTTTTTTAATTTTAATAAGGTCATGATATCATCATTAAAACTTCTGAGAATCACTTAAAAACCAAGCTTGGCAACATGATGTCTATGGGCATCACAGCATGCATTTCCCCCAATGATGTGTACATTATTGCATAGCAGAATAAAAAAATAACACTGTTTAATAAATGGAAATCTTTTGAGATTGCTAAACCTTCTGCAATATTGATATTCTTACATAGAATCTTTTAGATTTTGAAGAAGAAAAGTGAAATTCTGAGAGATATGGTGACTTTTTGACATTTTGACAATTTGAAAAAAAAGTTATTTTATTTCCATGTCACTGATTTCTTGACCATAGGCCAAAGAAAAATGTATTTGCTTTCAAGCTATCAAGAACTTGATTCTTGAATCTCTCTACTTATTATTTCATATTCTTGTTGGTCTTTTCCCAGGTCTCTGAGCATCTATATTTCACCTATAAAGACATTAGCAACTCTACAGTGTTTTTCAAATATGATGTTAGTGTTGAATTTATGAGAAAGATCTTGATTTTATCTGTTTAAACTCAAAATTACTATTATCTAGTTCCAGGGGTCCCTAAGAAACCAGAAGAAAAGGTTCCTGTGGCAATTCCTAAGAAAGTAGTACCTCCGCCAGCTAAAGGTGAATTAATAATAATGAGATATTGATCAGTACAATAAACTTAATATATTTTTGCTATAGTAGACAGCCTTTCTGCCAATATAACTGCACATTTGATTTGATATTTTGTAAGTGTTTCTTTGCTGGAATAATAGGTGCTTTTTTTAAAGAAAACATTACTATCAATGCTGAACAATATTCCATTATTCCATTTCTAAACTTCTGTATTACATGTTTTTAAAGTGCCTGAGGTGCCCAAGAAGCCAGTCCCAGAAAAGAAAAAACCTGCCCCTCCTGAACAAGTGGAGGTTCCTCCAGCTAAAGGTACATAACTGGCAGAAAGCTTGCTTGCTTTTACTCTTTACAAAATGTATCTGTCCACACATAGTTTATATGTGTGTAAATACCAGTGGTGGGTTCCGGATCCCGTTGCAACCAGTACGGTTGCAACGGGGCCTGGCTTCCATCACATGCACAGAAGCACCGAAGAGCTCAAATACAGGTAAGGAGCTCATGCGGGCAGGTGGGCCCTCCAGAACACCATACAGGAATGGTACCCAGTGCTCCGGGCAGGCACCAGTATGCTCGTACCGGGGTGTACCGCCTGGAACCCATCACTGGTATATGCCCTGTTTCCTCGAAAATAGGACCTCCCTGGATAATAAGTCCAATTGGGCTTTTGAGTGCATGCGCTAAAATAAGCCCTCCCCAAAAATATTGCAACAGAGCAGCAGCCATGAGGTGATCACACTCGCCGTCTCCTGCACCTCAAAAATAATACAATCTCCCCGAAAATAAGGCCAAGTGCTTATTTCGGGGGTCAAAAGAAAATAAGACCCTCTCCTATTTTCAGGGAAATACGCTATGTTTGCATACAAGTAGTCTTACAACACTAAATGAACAGTTCATTTAGTGACTGCTCGAAATTACAGAAGCGCTAGAAAAAGTGATTTATGACCGTTTTTCACACTTATGACTGTTGTAGCATCCCTATGGTCACGACACTTGCCAACTGACTCCTATTTATGATGATTGCATTCTCTCAGAGCCATGTGATCATTTTTTGTGACCTTCTGAAAAGCAAAGTCAATGGGGATGCCAGATTGACTTAGCAACCACGTTAACTAATTTAACAACTACAGTGATTCACGTAACAATTGTAACAAGAAAGATCATAAAGAGGGGGGGGCAAAATTCACTGAATAAGTGTTTCGCTTAGCAACAGAAAGGTTGGGCTCAATTGTGGTTGTAAGTCAAGGATTCCCTCTGTGTGTGTGTGTGTGTGTGTGTGTGTTTATTTCAGACATACTTCGGTAAAGGGTAGAATGATTTACTGGGTTTTGCTTTTTAACACAACAGAATATATAGGAGGCAAGGCTATATACCCTGTTGTGTTAAGGGTATTAGAACGTATTGAAAAAGTGTCATTATAGGATCAAAAACCAATGGGATTTGATGCAGTTCTGTTTGGGACCGCATCCTATCAGAACACTATTTTCTAATAATACAGAAAATTAAGTAACATACTTAAGTTATACAACTCAGTTCTACTTGTTTGAGCCTGTTGGAGCAATTGTTGACTCTCTGAGATCTTCCACCACCACCACTCCTCAAATAAACATGCCAAAATACTAACATTCTCCTTTTTAAACTAACCATTGACAGTTCCTGAGGTACCTAAGAAACCTGTTCCAGAAAAAAGAAAGCCTACTGCAGTCCCCAAGAAAGAAGTACCACCACCTGCTAAAGGTATTTAATTTGAAATTAGACTTTTCAGTAGAATTAACGTCCATTATGTTTTTATCTTTCTCCTTTGGTGCTTTTGGGGGGTGGGGGCGGGAGTGGATGTTGATCATCATTATTTATTTTCTGTGTTTCGCTGTTGGTGCTAGTATGGATATTTTTGCTTATTGGTGTACATCAGGAATCTTAAACTGAGGACCATCTGAACGTTGAGCTGAACTGGGAGCATCTCTTTCAGAATTGTTATATTTTATTTCATTTTAATATATAAATTGAGAGGGCTGTAAAGCCCTGTGAAGTCTAAGTGCTATTGCTAAATGATAATCATTGAAAATTGTTGATACATATCCAAGGATTTCTCACTTTTATTTTTAATATCTTTGAAGTGCCTGAAGTGCCAAAGCCAGTACCAGAGGAAAAAGTGCCTGTTCCAGTTCCTAAAAAAGTCGAACCACCTGCTAAAGGTATGTAACAGAATTTAAATATATATATTATATTGATATATATTTTGGTTCCTACATTTATCCTATGGCACATATTCAGAACTGATGTGTGATCCCTCAACTGGTAGTGCTACTGTGCTACAAGCTTATTGTTTTTTACACTGTATATAGTTAGTTAGTTAGTTAGTTGTCTTCATAAACAATTTTTTTTACTTAGACACCAGAAACTGGAACTACCAATAGGTGTACTAAATATGTCAGAAGGCACTCATCATATACCTAAATACTATTATCGGTATCAGAGATGGGATGAGCTACTTATTAGCCTCTTATAGAGAAGGCATAGTAGATGAGGTTTCTCCACATGGCTGTGATTTAATTAGGAATCCATTCATAGTATTATACTTGACAAGCTCACAACTTTTTTTAAAAAATGTATTAATTTTTTGCATTTTAAAATCTGTTTTAAAGTGCCAGAGGTACCTAAGAAAGTTGTTCCAGAAGAAAAAGTTGCCATTCCGAAGAAAAAAGAGGCTCCTCCTGCTAAAGGTAAAAGAATACACCTGTATTTAAGAGGCTTTAATGATCTCTTTGTATTTTTACCTTAATTGTATGGGTGTTTAGTCACACCACAGTTCACTTGAGTCTGATGCTCACAGTGGCGTAGCGTGGGGGGTGCAGGGGGTGCCGGCCGCACCGGGCGCAACATCTGGGGGGGGCGCCCTGACTCGCCCCGCGCCGCCCTTTGCCGGACTGTGGCTGCCTCTTTCCGCGCCCGGCTCGGCCCGCGAACTAAGCTCCCCGGCCCCTCCTGCGCACCGCCTACCTTCCAGCGGAGCCGCCAAGACCCGCTGTGCCGCCCCCGCGGGAGCCGAAGGAGAGCGGCGCTGCGCTCCATCTGCCCGCGGCTGCAACGCCACCGCGTCCTCCCGCTCCGCCTGGAGCGCCCCGGGAAGCCAGCGCCTTCCCGAAGCCCCCGGTGCGCCTCCCACCCCCGCGGCACCTGCTTCCCTTCAGTCGAGCCTTTTCCCGCTGCCCTGTCGAGCTCCTCCTCGGGAGGAAGGCAGGAGGCCAGCATGGAGAGCCTCACTTGACTGATGCCGACCAAGGGGCAGCTGCAGTCGGGCCGCCCTCGGGTTAGGGGGCGCAAATTACTTGCCCCGGGTGCTGACAACCCACACTACGCCACTGGATGCTCAAGTTTGTTTATAATTGTTCAGGGTTCGGGTTTGTCATAATTATGTTTTGAAGATTCTACATATTCTTACATGTGTTTCTTTTAAAAGTACCCGAGGAGCCCAAGAAAGCAATTCCTGAGGAAAAAGTACCTCGACTCCGTAAAAAAGAAGTCCCTCCAGCAAAAGGTATAGTTTTATTTTCTTTAGAAGAAAATAAAATTTTAAAAGAAGAAAAAACAGCTGGATTTTACCTCACTGTTCAATTGTTAATGCTCTGTCTTCTTAATTGTAATTTTCTATTTTATATGCTCTAATTGTACTTCTGTTACTGGAAATTCTAAAATGAGACTCAATCATCTCTTTAAAGTGCCCAAGGTGCCAACAGAAGTAATTGTTGAGGAAAAAGTAACCATTGCTGTGCCCAAAAGAGTTGAACCCCCTCCAGCTAAAGGTATATCTTGGGACAGAGTTGAAATAACCTGGTTGTATCAAAGAGTGTCTTTTCTCATTGTGTGTGTTCCATGTTTTGCATATTCCTCATGAAGACGTTGTTGTGCAGATAATGGGAGGTGGGTTGATAGGCTTTATTTGTATTCATTTCATACTGCTGCTTAGCTCTTATTTGTACATTTCATATTCAAAAGTACTGCTCAGTTCACTTCTCACTTTAAACTCTTAAATAAATACTGAAAATAGTTGCGTTCATCTGCCAGGAATGTATGAATTCCAGTTAAATCTGTGCACATTTAATGTCTTTTAAAGTGCCTGGGATGCCTAGGAGGGCTGTTGTAGAAGAGAAAAGCTTTGTTTCTGAAGAAACAGTATCTGTTACCATTTCTAAAAGAATGGAAGCTCCTTTACCTAAAGGTATCTTTACAAATAATTGGAACTATGAACTATTTTTTACACCTTCCTGGAAAAGTTTTGTAACTAAATAACTGCCTGCTTGTTCTGGTTTTCTCTGTTTCTTTTTACCTAAATGGATTGTTTCTGTTTTGGATTTGTGTATCATTAGAACACCCTTATATGTGACCAAGGTCCTTGGAGAAAGTAACACTTTTTCCAGTTTTGTTCCATGACTTTATCTGAACATAACCCACCCCATCCCCATTAAAATGTTCTGACACATCTGTGCATTTTGTGTGAATATGTGTATGCTCTGTTATATGTGTACTCTGTGTGCTTTGGTGGGGGTGTCTTTGGATCAGAGAAACCATGAGCAGGAAGTGAAAATCCGAAACTGTTGTTCTCTGAGTGCTTATGTAAACACTATCAGAAAATGTATGCGGTTCTACAAAGGTGTGAAAATGATTCTCCGTAATCTTTCTCAAGTGTTTAAGAAGATGGAGAAGCTTATCTGGATATGGGACTAGTTGTTGTTGTTTTTAACTTTTTTATTATGTTTACAAGACTAGAAACTTTCTACTAATAGATAGATGATATATTCATCTATCTTTTATAATCACTCTATTTTTATCTATTTTATTTATCTATTTTATTAACAATGTATCATTCTATCATAAAGGTATATGATAGATAGACAAATTCCTTGTGTGTCCAATCACACGGCCAATAAAGAATTCTCTTCTTGATAGATAGATACATTATATGATATTTATTCCCTGAAAAAGGCAGGATTTGAGTTTTTGTTTATGGCTAATTGCCCTAAATCAAAATGATTATTGGGATATTGGATTTTGGATCTATACCTATGAGCCATAAGCAAAAACTCCAATCCCACTTTTTTCAGAGAATAATTATCAAATGATGCCGTATATGAGATCCTATAATTAGGAGAAAAGTCATAGAAGGGCAAATATATCTATATCTCTAGAACTCTTTAAGTTTTCCCAAACTGAGTCAAGGCACTGACATTAAATTTGATATGAATTTATTTGTATTTACAAAAATGATTTTCATTAAAACATGGATTTGTAGATTTCTATCTGCTCAGTCCAATTAATTTTTTAAATATTAATACATTTTCCTAACAAGAGTGGAAATATAATGCAGTATCCTATTCCATAATAATATTAAACTCATCATTTAAATCTCCACAGTGGAGAAATGGGAAGAAGTAGAGGAGGAGGAAGAAGAAGAAGTAGTAGAGGAAGAAGTAGAAGAAGTCCCCATTTCTTATGACAGGGAAGAAGAAGAAGTCTCTTACGTTGAAGAGGAGGAAATTTCAGAAGTAACAGGTATTCTACTATTCAAAAAGCAAACTAATTGTCATATTTCCAACAGTAGCATAACTGCCATTACAACATTTGTGCCATCTTCAAATTAAATCCATCCACTAATCAAACTTATCAAATCCACTAATTATTATATTGTTTTGTCTCACTCAAGTGAATAGTTTGATTACAAAGAAAACTTTAAAACAATGTGTTTAAGAATATCTGCATCTTCTTCCTTATTTTGATCCGGATGGATTTTTGATGTAAGGAACACATCAGTTACTAAATCATTCTCAAAGTCTATTTAATCTTCTTAGATCTTGCTTTCCTCATCTGAATACATGCATATGTAAAACAATACATTTGTAGAGCAGCCTTGATGCTTCAAATTCAAATTAGTGAATCTTATAAACAAGGGACCTAGTAAAGAATTAAGCCATGAATGCATGCATATGCAATATAAGACATTCTGGGACACCTTTCTGAATCTTAATCTTGGTTAGGCAATGACTCTAGGATATGGACACTTACAGTATTTAACATTTCAGGGTCTGAACTGACCCAATGTGTGAACACTTCCTCACACAGTATACATAAATGCATGTGACTTATAAATAATTGATTCTTAATTCTGCAAGATGTAAATATATGTGGCATTTATTTATTTGAGTACATTTGCAGGCATTAAAAAAACATTGCATACAGTCCAGTGAATGAAGCAAATTTGTAACGCTTACTTATTTTCCCTTTTGCTAATTGTAAATGTTCTTAGTCCAACTATTTAACTGTACATTCTAAGCAATACTTTTTCATTGACAGAAGAGGCTTACTATGCTGAGGAGGAAGCGCATATTACTGTTCCCGAAAAAGTGCCACCGGCTAAAGGTATCTTATTAACTTCTTAACATATAAAGGTAGCTTACAGCATTTCCTCCTACTTGTAGTCTAAGCAGAGTTTCACTTAACTGGCACATCAGGATAAAACAATCTTTTGCCCCCTTCCCCTGGTAGTATGTCAGTGCTGTTTGGAAGAGTTCCTGAACATGTTAAACAGAAGTGGAAATATGCAGAGGTGTTAGGAGTCTGTAGCAACAGTGGAACTGCTCCATTTGATAAGAAGCTGGTGTTGAAAGAAGGACCTACTTCTTATGAAGATGCTAGTAACTGGAACATGCCCAGTGTCTCATATTAATTTTATATAATACTTCACTTTTTTTTTTGCTGATGCCATGGAATAGTATGGCTTAGTACATTCATGAATCAATGAATTAATTTGAACCCTTCATTTACATCTTGTGTCAAAGATTTCCTCCCTTTCTTTCCATATAATTTAAAGAGGCAATTGGAAGTACTTAGAAAGTGTTGCTTATATTTAAATATTCTTTCTAAAGTGCCAGAGGTCCGGAAGAGACCGGAACCAGCAAAGAAAGAACCAGTTGCTCCTCCCAAGAAAGTGGAAGCCCCTCCAGCAAGAGGTATAAATATTTACTGTTTCTTTTTATTCAGCCAAATGAGATTATTATTCAGCAAACCTAACATGTACTGTATTGTGGGAAGAAAAGATGGGGAGAGAAAGAAAGATGTTTAAAGTTACACTAATTTCTTTTTCATGAATTATGAAAATTATGTGTTCCTAAGTAATCTAACCTCACATGTCTTCAATGAAATGTGTGTGTCCTTAGTTCTCAGAATATATTGAGCTTAAAAATGTATTGTGTTGAAATCACTCCAACATTGTAAAATGTTTTTTTTAAGTACCCAAGAAAGTCCCTCCTGAAGAGAAAGTTCCACCTAAAGTTAAAGAACCTCCACCACCCAAAGGTAAATAAACCAAAAGAGCAAGGAATTATCAGGGATGTGTTTTGTTTATCTCTTGAGGTATATTATTTTATGAGTAGGATCTTCATTGTCACCCTATTTTGGTCCTTCTTTACTCCTTTCCCTCTAATGTTGACAAACACTCAGCTTCACTGCTTGTCTAATTCCTTTCGAAAAAATTAAAAATTAATATTGATTGTTAAAGGCAACTACCTCACTTTAAAGTATTTATGTATACTTGAAATACATGCAATTGATCTACCTTCATTATTTCTTAAAGTGACAGAAATCCGCAAGAAAAAAGTGGTTACTGAAGAAAAAATATCTGTCTCTAAAAAGGAAGAAGCTCCACCAAAGAAAGGTACATCAAGTTCTAAATTCTATAATATGTACATCTTAATTTTGACTGGCGGTTAAAAGATGGCAATACAAGGTTGATAAATTGTTGAGGAGAAATTAATAAATAAAGCGCAAGGAACCGATGGGTTTCATTTTTCAAACAACCACTACTAGGACAAAAAACAACAAACTGCTTTCAAAATTTAGGGAGATTTCAAAAGCACTTTGTGATATAACATCACAAAGAATATCATCACGAGGACTTTTTATACAAAGAAAGTAGGGAAGCAAAATATCTTAGTAAGCTTGCCTAAGTGGGCAGTATTTGTCTTGTTACTTTAATTATGTTGAATAGACTTGGTTTCCTATTTGATGTTCAGCCTTGGTTATCTTCATATTTTTAATCATTTGTAATTATTAACAGTGTTATTAACTTTTGTAATTTTGACCGAATCTTATTACATATAAATAAATCAAATCAACTAAAAAAATATATGTTTTAAATGCCAGTTGTACCAAAGAAAGTTGTCCCAGAAGAGGAAGTCCGTGTTCCAAAACCTAAGAAAGAGATAGCACCACCTAAAGGTATAATACTAATCTGATTCTGTAGAAAGTTTTTTTATATATATATCAGCCAGGTATTTACAGCCATTGGGAGCTAGCTGCTTCCAAGAAAAATGCATTGCAACTTGCCTAACATTTGCAAAAATTGTTTGCTCTTAACCAACAAAGAACATTAGGTTAATTTGTATATAAATAAATTTCAGTTCTGAGTTTGTATTATATATCTGTTTTACTTTTTATGACTGTAGTTTTAATAAGTATACTAATCAAATTTGTTAATTTGTAAGGGGAAACTATACATTATAGATACCACATTTCAAAGCTGTTGATCCAAGAGTAAAGAGCCATTTATTTGTAGATTTATTATGTCATTCAAATGAAATAAAATAATTAAATTATAAGATTAGATATTTCCCAACAAAAGGCCCCATATTAAGGTTTTAGTATTATGTAAGTCATATGACTTGGCATAAGACAACTGATTAGCTAACGTTCTGGTTGATGGTACAAATTAACTTTAACAGTTATTATTAGATGTCAGCTAGTACTAATCAATAGAATGAATGGATTTGATAACTAAGGTGGGAACATTGTTTCCAGATATATTGGTTTCGACTTCCATAATTCCTAGCCAGTGCAACCAATAAAAGTAGAAATCAACACATCTGTAGGACACTAAATTGTAGAAGACTACTGAACTCTTTGTTGCATTTTGGATTTCCTTTTTGTTATTACAGAAATTATAACGTCTTTTAGCAATCTTCTTAAGTGTCATTAGCTTTCTTTGTGTCTTTTATGTTCTTGTCTTTGTTGAAAAGTGTTGTCTGGAACAACATCTTGCAATTATTTGCTAGAGATATAAGTTTTTGCAGGAGTTATTTGTTTTCATTTTGGTATGCTTTATTGTGATTAATAAATATTATTTCTACTACAAAATCAGTATTGTAAAAAAAACAGCTTCATTTTAAGATAATTTTAAAACCAAATCAATCTTCTGTGTTCTGTAAGTGATATAGTTGTAAAATGGAGTTTGTAGTATCTGTTCAATGTAAATCTGGTTAAATGCTATATTGTCGGGCTAATGACATTTTCAGGAGAATTGTCAATTGTCTTGTTTAGCAATTTGGTCATTGTCTGGCCGTTTTTGTCCATTATCCCATTCCTATCATTGCTAGCATCAACAATTTATAGAGAAGAGCATAAATTCATGGCATGGTTTTCTTATTACTTTCTTTCAACTGCCAGAAATGCCAGAAGTTCCAAAGCATCTTGTATCGGAAGAAAAAATATCTATGGTTATTCCCAAAAGAAAAGTAGCTCCACCAGAAAAAGGTATATGATCTTCATACAAAACAAAAATTCATATATAGAAGAAGACATTTCTTATGAATTCTCAAATTAAAAAAAAACAGCTTTCTTCTAAAATCCTATGAGGAGAAATGGGCAAGGCCTATTTTTCTTTCTTTTTGTTTAATTTCTAAAAGGAAGTCTCAAATAGTTCCAACCATCTCACTGGAATTCTTATTGTTTTAAATGATACTTTTCGTAGTATTCTAAAGTGAAATACTATGTCTTTAATAACAGCCATAGAAGAGCACTGGGGTTATGCAGAGGAAGTCTCTATTTCTCTTCATACAGAGGAGGAAGTTTCATATGCAGGTATGATATCGATGAGGAAAAGTATGGGGGCCAGAAACTTAGAAACTGAATGATAATTTGTCACTGCCATTTAATATATGTTAAGAAAATGAATATTTACCGTTTATTTATAAAAATATTATCTCTCTGAGAGTATGAAACCTCCCGGTGTGTTGCTATCTCCAATAGAAATCTTACAGATACATAATTGTGGTGTGAAATTTACCACATAACATTTTAATAAAAACTTAAAATTAAATACAGTAATAAAATGAAACGCCAAGGGTTCTGATTCTTAATAGTAATGAATAAATAATCTTGATTTTTTATCTTTGAATACAACAGAAGAGGTTAATCTAAGAAGATAAATTTTGCACAGCATTAAAAAAATGTTCGCTTTTTTTCTTTTCAATTTTTTTACTTGGATAACTGCTTGAGTTGCTCTATTTCCTATACTGAACGCTTCATCTAAGTAAAATGGCTTGGAATAAGAAAAATATTATGGAAGCAGCATTTAGGAAGCTTATAGAAAAAGCCAGGATAGATAGATAGATATCTTTGACTTATATTCATTGCTATTAATCAACAATACAGTGGCAAATCAGAAGTGGAAATATCTACAAGACTTTGGCTGTAACTGACAAAAATTCTTGATGATGAAATTTGAAAAATGCATACTTTTTTAAAAAGTGTATTAACATATCAAACATAAAAAAATTCACATCTCCTTTTAATCCAGGAGCAAGCACTGTACAAAAAATAATGTAAATAATATAATGCAACTACAGTAAAGTCAAATATCTTCTTTATCCAAATATGTGTATATTTTGTCTGGCAACAGAAATATATGTTGGTGTCTTGCTGTTCTTAAAGCTTTTTCAGCTCTTATATGTTAATGTACTATATCTTTAAAGTTCCTGAAGAGCCTGAGAGAGCTATCAGAAAAGAAAAAATGCCTATATCAGTTACTTCAAAAATGAAGAAACCTCCTGCTAAAGGTATATTTAAGATATAAATATGTGTCTTTGGTCTGTTGTGTATTGTTATATGTTGTTCTTGCACTTACGATTATTTGAGTATTCTTTTCATGAATGCTTACATCGTTGATTGTGTGTGTAACTAAAACTCTCAAAAAATTATATTTTTTAAAGTTCCTGAAGTTCGTAAGACTGTTATTAAAAAAGAAGTGGTCCATGAGAAAGTTCCTCAATATGAAGAAGAGGTTCCTGAGTATGAAGAAGAGGAAGAAGTTCCCCAATATGAAGAGGAAGAAATCCCACAATATGAAGAAGAGGAACAATATGAGGAGGAAGTGTCGCAATACAAGAAGGAAGTCTCGCGATACAAGGAGGAAGTCTCACGGTACGAAGAAGAAGTAACTCATGAGGAAGAAGAGGTAGTAGTGGTACCTCACTATGAAGAGGTTCCTGAGTATGAAGAAGAGGAAGAAATTCCTCTACCTCCTCCACATAAAGGTAAAAGCAATGGCAATGTATATTTTATGAATTTGCTCTTGTCTAAGATTTTTTATTTAGTTTTATTTATAGATTATTATTTCTATGACAAATTATTTATTGATTTGTCATTAATTCATCTTCCTAACTGAATTTTGAAATTCATGTACAGTATGGTTTTTAGATTACAAACTGCAAATAGAAAAGTTTGAACTAGGGAATATTCCAAACATATTTAACCTATTTTAACTTTAGGTGCTATATTATTTGTCCAAAATTATTCTGCTTATATCCAAACTTCTCCTAGTTGGAAACAGAGCCTACTAAACAAGCCTGCTCTGTCTAAAAGTCTTGAAATATACTAGTGCAATTTTATATTTATCTGGCCAAGAAACAGAGATGAGCACTGTGCCTGTTGGACAAGACTGACAGGAAAACCTTTACCTTTCATTCTTACAATAGTCCCAGTGAATTCAGTGACTCTCCCAAAATAGAGGGTGCTAGTCAGATCCTTAACATAAAGCCAGAAGACACTTTTGACCCTGTCCAAACATCATGCTTCATTTGAATGTAATTTTAAATGTATTTTGAAGTGATTTTTGTTTACTTGGAAGGCAGCATTCTACAAGGCCTGATCATCTTATTTATTTCAAAGAATATTTTGGGGCCCTGCATATACCCTAGAAAGTAGCAGAAAGGGCTTTGAATCCATCACTCTGATGGGGGTGGAGCAATTTAGAAGTAAACTGAGATGATTCCAAGGAGAATGATAGAAAGGGGGAATCTACTGGTGTGTATTCTGCTGATTAGAGTCATTCAGATGCCAGTTAGTGGAATTGTACGGAAACATTCAGTCCCCGGAAGCTCTTCAGAAGGGTGTGGGCTCTGCTGAACAATGTGCCATGAAGTGTAACAAGATGGTATATTCAAAGAAGAGATAATGAACTTCTCTGACCTAATCTATGTCTTCACTAGTGTTTGCACTATGTTATCAGGGTCATTACAGAAGGAAACCAAAAAAGTCAAGATAATGATCATTACAGCGTGATCAAATCCCAGCTCTTCCCCCCCCCACCTTTTAAACGCATAATACCTGTGACAGATAAAAAGGAGTGAAGCCATAGTTAACATCTTGACTTTTGTACCCCACTGTAGATGCCCATGTCTTCCTCTGAGCCTAACTTTCAAATATAATTCTATTTTTAAAGTGCCCGAAGTCCCTAAGAAACCTGTGCCTGAGAAAAAGAAACCTGTGCCTGTTCCCAAGAAAAAGGAAGCTCCTCCAGCCAAAGGTATATTGCATTTTCCTCATCTTTATTTTCCTTTTCATAAGTTTTTAAGAGCAGTAAAGACATTGGATAAGAGGATGGAGAATTATTGCAGATCTATTCTTTTTGTAGTAGCATCCAACGTAGTTGAGTCCTTTTTATTTATGTATTTATCTTCCACCTTTATTACTGGCAGTTCTTGACTTACGACCACAATTGAGCCCAAAATTTATGTGGTTAAGTGAGACAGTTGTGAATTGAGTTTTGCTCCATTTAACAACCTTTCTTGCCACAATTGTTAAATGAATCACTTTGATAAGTTGATAAGTTAGTAACCTGGTTGTTAAGTGAATCTGGCATCCCCATTGACTTTGCTTGTGAGAAGGTCACAAAAGGTGATCACATGACCTTGGGACACATCAATGGTCATAAGTATGAACCAGTTGCCAAGCATCTGAATTCTGATCACATGATCATGGGGATACTACAAAGGTCGTAACTGTGAAAATGGTTATATGTCATTTTTTTCAGTGCCGTTGTAACTTCACGGTCACTAAATGAACTGTTGTAAGTCAAGGAATACTTGTATTTTGATAAATAATTTGAGGTGGAAAACATACCTAATACTACTTTACTCCTATTTTCCCCAAAACAACAAACCTGTGAGGTGGGTTTGGCTGAGAGAGAGAGGGACTGGCACAAAGTCATCCAGCTGGTTTTCATGCTTAAGGAGGGACTGGAACTCCCAAGTCTGCTGGTCTCTAGACAGCACTTTACCCACTAGACCAAACTGGCCTTGTCTGTGTTGTTTAATATGCTATAACATATTGGTCCTCAATCATCTCAAACCTTATCTCTAAAGTGCCTGAAGTGCCAAAGAAACCTGTCCCTGAGGAAAAGGTCCCTGTGCCCAAAAGAAAAGAAGCTCCACCAGCTAAAGGTGCATCACTTTGGAATTTAACCTGTACAAATTCATGTAACAATCCTTGTGTCCGTGTCCGTGTCCGTGTGTGTGTGCGTGCGTGTGCTTTTAAACACAATGCGCCAAGAAAGCTTGTCCCTGGTCTTTTTAGGTGGTCTTTATGTCTGTATTTTGGTGTGTTTGGGGCTATTCTTCTCTGCTTTGTGCCAAAATGGAACCCCACACTTAAAAGTATTTCTGTATTGTTTCAATCAAAGTGCCCAAGAAACCGGTACCTGAAGAGAAAGTGCATGTTCCTGTCCATAAACGAGCAGAAGAACCTCCTGCTGAAGGTATATTGTGAGGCAAACATATATAGTAATTCACTTGGTCTATATTAAGCAAAAGGTGTTCAAGCTAAAAAAAAAAGCAGTTTACAACAACAGCTGATAATTTCTGTCAGCCCCCTTTTGTAAATCCCTGAACCTTTTGGGTTCAGCTGCTGCAGTTCTACCATTCCGGTTTTGATTCTTTCACTTTTCCACTTTGCTTTGCTTTTATTATATTCTGCTTTGAATAAAATCAATTTGCCAATTAATCTGTGCGGAAATAGGTGGAGAATTGCCTCTACCTAAAGCTACATGAAAGAGCACTCTTAAATTATACATGGATATGTATAATTTCCCCATCCCACCCCACCCCATGGAACTTGCAAATATGTGTCACATATGACTTTCAAAGTGAATTATGACACCCAGGAAGAACAAGTGGATTTGTAATTATGATTCTTTAACCTATAGTAGGGTTTGCCTTTTGCTCTTCTACCTCCTTCTTTTTCTTTCTGATATGTTTCAAACATCAAATTTCTTAATATCTTTAAAGTGCCTGAGATCTTTGAGGAAGAAGAAATTGAAGCTGAAGTGCCTCTGCCAGCTAAAGGTATACCAACCTGTTCTGTAAAGAAGGGCTTGTTAGTCTTGGATATTACTGTTGCATGTTCTTTACATGTGTCATTTTTATGGTCTTTGGGTTGATGACAATTCATTTACAAATTGTTTCTTAAAATTTAAAAACAAACACTTCTTGAAGAAGACATGCCAACAAAATGTATATCACCTTATCTTATCTTAAATGTCTTTCACCTTATCAAAAGCTTTTTGAATACCACCAGAATAAATACCAGTCTCTATTTCATTTTATTTTATTATTTTGCTACAAATATTCTCTTCTGTTGGAAAGACACCAGTATTTTTCATTGTACATTCCAAATAAATTATGTGACCTGATATTATGCATTTTTACTTAGTCATAAATCCCATTGAGTTCAATGGAATGGATTTCTAATCCATTAGTCTGCAGCAAAAGCAACAGATTTCAATTCATTCTTGGAAATTTATATTTAAAACACCAGCATGAAAATACTTTTTATAATACAGGACAACATGAGAGAGAGAAGCATTTAAAAAAAGAGTTTACTAGAAATTGTATGTTAAAATATGTATATATTTAGGATAGTGTTTCTTAAAGTGTAATCTTAGGACCCCTGGGGTTTCCCCAGTACCCTCTCATGGGTCACCAAATCAAAATATTTGCCAGCCTATGTTGAAAAGTACTATAATATTAAAACCCCATCAAACAATTGTGAGAGGTAGTAGCAGCAAATGTATCAGTTTTATTTTTAATACAGTAAATATTAATAAATATCTCATCGAAACAAAGCCTTTTTTCACATCCTCCGTATTTTTTAAAAATGAGAAGGGATCCTTAGAGGAAAAAAAGTTTAAAAACCATTAGCTTAAGAGAATAAACACACGCAAGCCCCAAATGATAGAGAGAATTGCAAATTGAAATGGGCCTATTTTGACAGATGCTTTTTTGATGCAGTACATACACGACATCTAGTTATGTTTTAAGGAACATTTTGGATTTATTTCCAAATAAATCCAAATTACGCTAGGCTTTTTCCCCCCCATTATTATTTAGCTTGAGAATCAGCTTTCCAAGCACCCTGAGTAGAATCTGGCAGAAAGCTGATGCTAATGGCTCTTCTTGCATGTTCTTGGCTTACACTGCGTTAAAACAGTGATTGTGCCTTACTGTGTTTTATTCACTGCATCTATTAATGAGACTTAAGTCTAAATCTGAACAAAAATGTTTTCAAGTGCCAGAAGTACCTAAGAAAGTTATACCAGCAAAGAAGATTCCTGAACCTGTTCCCAAAAAAGTGGAGCCACCACCACCACCATCTGTTGCAAAAGGTACTTTGACAGCATCATGATTTATTCTTCTGTTATGCTAGTGAAAGGGCTAAGCAGACTTCACTGCTTCTTTCCTACCAAGTGTACTAGAATTATATTAGATGTGCTTCTAAATTACATAGGAAATACTCTTATGTGCTTTCTATCTGCAAACGTTTTAACCTGATAGAGGTGCCCCTGAATTATTCAACTTCTAAGTCCTTTTTCTTAACCATTTCTGCAAATGTCTGGCTCAATCCAACCATACTTCACTCTCTTAGAAAATTCTTGTTGTCATTATCTTCCCATCGGGGCCTCAAATCAAACTCTCCCAACTATTTTTTTTTAAGTTCCTGAAGTTCCCAAATCTGTTCCAGAAGAGAAAGTGCCTGCTCCCAAAAAGGTGTCACCTCCACCAGCCAAAGGTACATCTAATATTTGAACCTGTGTGAAAATAAATTATCATGGGCTGTACTTGTTGTTCATGTTCCTCAATTAAGTTTAAAAAAAACACCCAATGTTTCCAAGTTTTAGGTTTTCTTGTACATCTGTACATGATTCGTTGCAGAGTAATTCTTAAAACAAGAAGACCATCTCTTTTTAAAGTGCCTGAAGAGGAAGTGCCTGTTCCCAAGAAAATGTCATCTCCAGCAGTTAAAGATATAGCTAGCATTTAAAATAATTATATCAAAACTTTAACACTAATATTACTTGGCATTCTTATTCTTACGTATTAGACACCAATATTGCCACGGTAGTTTAAAGATTTCTGACATCTTATACGTTTGTCCATGATGAGCTGAGCTCAACATCTTTAAGTAAAAATAATCTGTCTTTCGATTCTTAAAGTTGCCAAACCTGTCCCAGAAGAGGAAGTGCCCATTCCCAAAAAAGTGCCAGCTCCACCAGCCAAAGGTATATCTAATATTTATAAACAGTAAGAAAGAACACCAAGATTGATATTCATCTATATTCTTAAGTACAGGTAGTCCTCGATTTACAATAGTTCATTTAGTGACTGTTCAAAGTTACAACGGCACTGAAAAAAGTGACTTATGGTCATTTTTCACACTTACAATGTTGCAGCATCCCCATGGTCAGGTGATCAAAATTCAGATGCTTGGCAACTGGTTCATATTTATGACCATTCCTGTGTCCCAAGGTCACGAGATCTTCTTTTGTGACCTTCTGACGAGTAAACTCAATGTGGAATCCAGATTCATTCAAAGACGATGTTGCTAATTTAACAACTGCAGGGATTCACTTAACAAATGTGGCCAGAAAAGTCGTAAAATGGGGCAAAACATACTTCACAAATGTTTCACTTAGCAACATAAATTTTGGGTTCAATCGTGGTCGTAATTCAAGGACTACCTGCATACTGAAGTTCAAGTTTTTGTGATATCTTATGTTTATCTATGGTGAGTTGAACTCAAATCTTAAAAGAAAATCAATCTCTTTCAATTTCTGAAGTTCCCAAACCTGTCCCAGAAGAGAAAGTCCCTGTTCCCAAAAAAGTGCCAGCTCCACCAACTAAAGGTATGCCCAGTTAAAACAGTAATATGAAAAAAGACATTAACATTAATGTTACTTGTCATCTGTGTTATTAGACATTGGTACTTCAAAGTCTGTGATTTCTTCTATGTTTGTACCTGTTGAGACCAATATCTTTATAAAAATCTTCCATATTATCTTAAAAGTGCCTGAAGTTCCTAAACCTGTCCTGGAAGAGGAAGTACCTATTCCCAAAAAGGTGCCATCTCCACCAGCCAAAGGTACATATTATACTTCAAATAGCAATACGAAAAAACATTTACATCACTATTACTTGTTATCCTTATCCTTAAATGTTAGACACCAATATTGCTAAAGTAATTCAACGTTTTGCGATATTTTATATCTTTCTGGATTGAGCTGAATAGCTTAAAGAAAAACCATCTATCTTTCAATTAAAAAAAATATATCTTTTCAAAGTGCCTGAAGTTCCCAAACCAGTCCCAGAAGAAAAAGTGCCTGTTCCCAAAAAAGTGCCACCTCCAAAAGCTAAAGGTATGTCTTGAGTAATATGAAGAAACATTAGCATTAATATTATTTGTCATCCATGTTATTAGACATGAATTTTGGTAGTTCAAAGTTTTGTGATGTCTTATGTGTTTGTCCATGCTGAAAATCTTTTTAAAAAAACATCCTCCATACTATCTTTAAAAGTGCCTGAAGTTCCCACACCTGTCCCAGAAGAGGAAGTGCCTATTCCCAAAAAGGTTCCAGCACCACCACCAGCCAAAGGTACCTGTGAAATTTGTGACAGTACTAAAAAGTTATAAATGTTGTCATTGCTTGTCACTGACATAGACGAGTGTCGGTATTTAAATTTTGTCATATCTTGTTTGTTTGTCCATGTTGAGACCAAAATCTTTAAGAATTCTTATTATCTTTAACATCCCAAATGAATTCCAGAAACCAATCTGATTCTACCTGTAAAGGCAACAACTCGTCGTGTCGTGTACATCTTGTCTTTAAAACCTCTTAAAACAAATAAATGTTGATGATATTTGTCATTAATCATTGTCAGTCAAGTACATTATATCCATATTTGTAGTTTAAACTTCTATTAAGTTTGTTCATATTGACTTGAATACATAATACTTAAAAAAAACATGCTATTTTCAAAGTGCCTAAAGTTCCCAAACCAGTCCCAGAAGAGGAAGTCCCAGTTCCCAAAAAAGTGCCAGCTCCACCAGCCAAAGGTATATCTAATATTTATAACACCATGAAAAACACTGATGTTCACTCATATTCTTAAATATTAGGGTTGGAATGTATTTTGTTGGAATACATATTTTATACGACAACTATAGTAGTATTCAGCTAGCAGATGGCAGTGTTTACAAGTTTGGATCTATAGTATATACTTTATGTCCTTTTGTTCTAAGAAAACTTTCCTGTTTCCTGTTATAGTTAAGCAGTAAAGCACATGGTGATTGTACACTGTTTGATCTGTAGTGCTATATATAAAGAGAATTTCTAACAATTAGACAACAATAACTAATAGTTCAATGTTTCTTCTGGTGACTTGAGACCAAAGACATTTTTAAAAGTTAAAAATTCCTTTTTTTAAAGTGCCCAAACCTGTCCCAGAAGAGAAAGTGCCTGTTCCCAAAAAGATGCCAGCTCCTCCTGCTAAAGGTACAAGTGAAATTTGTAACATTGTGAAAACAAAATTCACAATATATTTCACAATAATTCTTCTGTTAAGGGTTAATGCCCTAATTAATGTTTCACATTCTTGGGTTGTCTTGGGCTGACATTTGTCAATAGTGAATTGATAACAAAATCTTAAAATAAGAAAATCCTATATTTTTTAAAGTGCCTGAAGTTCCTATAGCAGTTGTAGAAGAAGAAGAAGTGCCCATTCCTAAAAAAGTACCAGCTCCACCAGCCAAAGGTACATCTAACTTTTGAAAAAATAATATGGAAAGAACTTTAATAGTGACATGACGTCTCATCTTTATTCTTGAGCATAAGATATAAATACTGGTAGTTCAAAGTTTTGTGATGTTTGTCCCTGGTGAGTTGAGCTCAAAATCTTACAGACAAAAATTTGTCTTTCAATCCCTGAAGTTCCCAAACGTGTTCCAGAAGAGAAAGTGCCTGTTGCTAAAAAGGTGCCAGTTCCGCCAGCTAAAGGTACATGTGAAATGTATAAGTCTATGAAAAACATAAATATTGAATATTGACAGTATCTGCGGCATTGTTAAATATTAAGCACTAATATCAGCACGCGGTGTTTTGTGATGCTTTGTATGTTATACAAATTCTTATTAAAATCTTTTTTTTAAAAATGCTTTATTTAAATTGTCTGCAATTGTCATCATGTTATGAGCGAGAATGTTTCTTTCCTCTTAGAGTTTTAGGTGCTCTTGCCAAACATTCATTTAATACTTAAAATATCTTGAAAACAAATAAATGTGGGCAGTACGTGTCATTAATATTTTAAGTTTCAAACACCTACACCAGTGCTGCAAGCTTTTAGGTCTTCCATATTTGTTTGTGTTGATCTGAAATAAATAAAAATATATTCATTCTAAAAAAAATTCATACTGTTTTTCAAGTCCCTGAAGTTCCCAAAGTAGTGGAGGAAGAGGTAGTGGAGGAAGAGGTAGTGGAGGAAGAGGAAATATTTGAAGTTTCCAAAAAAGTCCCAGCTCCACCAGCCAAAGGTACATCTAATATTTATAACAAAGGACTAATTTTGGCATCCCTTATCATTCAAATGCCTAACAATGAGTCACCAATATCAGTAGTTCAAAGTTCGTGAAGTCTTACGTGTTTGTTGTCCCTACTGAGCTGAGCTCAAAATCTTACAGAAAATAAATCTATCTTTCAAATCCCTTCAGTTTCCAGACCTATTCCTGAAAAACTGCCAGCTCTATCTGTTGAGTGTTGCATAGAATATTTATAGCAGTTGGGGGAAATGTTGATGTCAGCTGTCATACATCTTCATAAATATTAAATACCAATTTTTGTTAAAAATATCTAGCAGCTTATATGCTAGTCCATGCTGATTTGAGATCAAACCTTTAAAAAGGAACCATCTCTTTTTAAAGTGCCTGAAGTTCCCAAGCCTGTCCCAGAAGAAAAAGTAACAGTTCCCAAAAAAGTACCAGCCCCACCAGCCAAAGGTATATGTGAAACCTGAACCAGTATGAAAGAAAATACTATGTTGATGTTGCTAGTCATGTATCTTCTTCAGTTGAATGTTAAACAACAAAATTAATAGCTTATAGTTTTACTGTGTCTTGTATTGTCTATCCATGTTGACTTGAGACCGACATCTTTTTTTTAAAAAAATCTTTTGGTGTGTTTGGGGCTATTCTTCTTTGCTTTGTGCCAAAATGGAACCCCACACTTAAAAGTATTTCTGTATTGTTTCAATCAAAGTGCCCAAGAAACCGGTACCTGAAGAGAAAGTGCATGTTCCTGTCCATAAACGAGCAGAAGAACCTCCTGCTGAAGGTATATTGTGAGGCAAACATATATAGTAATTCACTTGGTCTATATTAAGCAAAAGGTGTTCAAGCTAAAAAAAAAAGCAGTTTACAACAACAGCTGATAATTTCTGTCAGCCCCCTTTTGTAAATCCCTGAACCTTCTGGGTTCAGCTCCTGCAGTTCTACCATTCCGGTTTTGATTCTTTCACTTTTCCACTTTGCTTTGCTTTTATTATATTCTGCTTTGAATAAAATCGATTTGCCAATTAATCTGTGCGGAAATAGGTGGAGAATTGCCTCTACCTAAAGCTCCCTGAAAGAGCACTCTTAAATTATACATGGATATTCAACTGTTTCCCCACCCCACCCCATGGAACTTGCAAATATGTGTCACATATGACTTTCAAAGTGAATTATGACACCCAGGAAGAACAAGTGGATTTGTAATTAGGATTCTTTTTTTTTTATTAAAAAAGTTTTATACAAACAAATTTTCCCCCTTTTAACCCTTCCACCATACAATGTAAATCTCATACAAATGCTATGCCCCTCCCCTCCCCCCAACCCCCCCAAAAATTTTCTCATTCAAATATTATACTAAATACTTTACCCCCTCCCCTCCCCCATCTTAAAATAGATTACTCATTCACATATTATACCCCCTCACCTCCCAACAAACATAATATAAGTTTCTCTTAAAGTAACAATAGCCCATTAATCCCATCTTCTTAGTTAATTGAACATATATAAATCATAATATAAATTTCTCTTAAAATAACAATATTTCATTAATCCCATCTTCTAGTTTAATTATGCATATATATTACCCCACCCTCCACCCTAACCCACCCCCACCTCCCACTCAACCCCCCCCCTGACTTCCGCTATACACCACTCTAACAATTCCAAGCAGCCCATGTATTATTTACTCGAATCATCTATCAGTCTAAACATTCTTACCTAAAGGCTACATAATACCTCCTAGTCTGGTATTTATTCTGTATGTAATCAATCCATTTTACCCATTCCTGTGTATAATCCTCCTGCTTCTGAGCTTTTAAGAAAGCTGAAATTTTTGCCATTTCGGCGAACCCCGCCACCTTCTGAATCCATTGATCAATTGTCGGTAAAAAATCTTTTTTCCAATGTTGCGCAATCAACAACCTAGCTGCTGTGACCATATGCAAGACCAATTTTGTTTCCCCTTTAGTAAAATCCTTAGCTATACCCAATAAAAACATTTGCGGAGTGAATTGTATTCTTTTCTTAAATACATTTTGCATAACCCACCATATTTTTATCCAAAAAGCTTTAACCTTGTTGCAAGTCCACCATACATGAAAAAAGGTAGCATCTAGGCACCCGCATCTCCAACATTTTGGTTGAACATTTGGGTACATGCATGATAATTTTTTAGGATCTAAATACCATCTGTAAAACATTTTATAAAAGTTCTCCCTTAAATTCTGTGACTGTGTAAATTTAACATTCTGAACCCATATTTTTTCCCACGTTTCCAACATGACCACTTCACCAAAATTCTGAGCCCATTTAATCATACAATCCTTAACCAATTCGCTTTCTGGGTCTCTTTCTAACAGTACATTATATTGTAATTAGGATTCTTTAACCTATAGTAGGGTTTGCCTTTTGCTCTTCTACCTCCTTCTTTTTCTTTCTGATATGTTTCAAACATCAAATTTCTTAATATCTTTAAAGTACCTGAGATCTTTGAGGAAGAAGAAATTGAAGCTGAAGTGCCTCTGCCAGCTAAAGGTATACCAACTTGTTCTGTAAAGAAGGGCTTGTTAATCTTGGATATTACTGTTGCATGTTCTTTACATGTGTCATTTTTATGGTCTTTGTGTTGATGACAATTCATTTACAAATTGTTTCTTAAAATTTAAAAACAAACACTTCTTGAAGAAGACATGCCAACAAAATGTACATCAATGTCTTTCACCTTATCAAAAGCTTTTTGAATGCCACCAGAATAAATACCAGTCTCTATTTCATTTTATTTTATTTTATTATTTTGCTACAAATATTCTCCTCTGTTTGAAAGACACCAGTATTTTTCATTGTACATTCCAAATAAATTATATGACCTGATATTATGCATTTTTACTTAGTCATAAATCCCATTGAGTTCAATGGAATGGATTTCTAATCCATTAGTCTGCAGCAAAAGCTGCAGATTTCAATTCATTCTTGGAAATTTCCTATCTTAAAAGTGCCCAAGGTTTCCAGATATATCCAGGAAGATAAAAAGTGCCCATTCTCAAAGAAATGCCCATTGCATGCTTCAAATATTTATGACAGTATGCCCAAAAAAATTGAATTACGTGTCATCCATATCCTTAAACATTGGACAAAAATCTTACTAGTTCAAAGTTTTGTGCTAACTTTTATGTTTGTCTATAGTGAGCTGAGCTCTTTATCTTAAAGAAAAAATACCTACCTTTCAAGTCCCTAAAATTCCCAATCTTGTTCCAGAAGGAAAAGTGCCAGAAGTTCCTCAAATGTTCCCGATCCACCAGTTAAAGTTTGTTCCCACCTAATTTTCGAAACTGGGGGTAGGGCAGATGACATTACCTGAATTTGAGGAGGCTGAAGTAGAAACAGGAGGAATTTAGACAGAAACCATCCACAACCAATGGAGACGTTCAACCTTAGGTCTGAGTTGCGAAAAGCCTAGAAAGAAGAGTCAGACTCCACTTCAATAAACTCTTTAATAAAAAAGAATGGGTGGTTACTGTTGTGGTATCCAGAATTCTTTAACTCTTGCCTTAAAGGCTTTCATAATGTCTACATGATTCTTGCTTCCTTGATCATGCAATGCAATATTGGCTTGATAGTTCTTCAGCATTTTGTAATGTCTTCTACTGTATGTTTCACTTTGGTGATGAGAACAAAATCTTTATTAAAAATCATTAATTTTTTTTCCAAGTCCCTGAAGTTCCAAAACCTATTCCAGAAGAGAAAGTGCCAGTTCCCAAAAAGGTGCCACCTCCACCAGCCAAAGGTACAGATGAAATTTGTAACCCTGTGAAAAAAAATGTTGACAATATATATCACTTACATTCTTCAGTTAAGGGTTAAACACAAAGAACAGAAAGTTCAACATTTTGCATTGTTTTCTACATTTGTCCATGATGAGCTAAGAACAAAACCTTGAAATAAGAAAACCATCTCTTTTTAAAGTTCCTGAAGTTCCCAAAGCTGTCCCAGAAGAGAAAGTGCCTGTTCCCAAAAAAGTGCCACCTCCACCAGCCAAAGGTACAGCTATTATTTATAACAGTAAAAGGAAAACATTAAGATTAAAATGTCATGTCATCTATAATGTTTAGCATTAAGCACCAACATTGGTAGTCCAAAACATATAATGTCTTATATGTTTATCAATGGTGGGGTGAGCTCAACCTCCTAAAAAAAATGTATCTGTCTTTCAATCCCTGAAGTTCCCAAACCTGTCCCGGAAGAGGAAGTGCCAGTTCCTAAAAAAGTGCTACCTCCAGCAGCCAAAGGTACATCTAATATGTGTAATGGTAGTATGAAAAAAAATGTTGACATTACTTGTCATCCTTATTCTTAAGTGGTAGACACCAATATTGTCTATTCTTAAGTAGACACCAATACAGTAGTTCATAGTTTTTATGTATCTTGTATGTTTGTCCAAAATCTATTAAACCAAAATCTTGTGATGTTTTATGTGTTTGTCAATGTTGTCTTGAGACCAAAATCTTTTTTTAAAGTCCTCTATACTATCTTTAAAGTGCCTGAAGTTCCCAAACCTGTCCCAGAAGAGAAAGTGGCTGTTCCCAAGAAAGTACCACCTCCAGCAGCCAAAGGTATATCTACCATTTTAAATAGTAATACCAAAATCATTAACACTGACATTACTTGTCATCCTTATTCTTAAGTGGTAGACACCAATATTGTCTATTCTTAAGTAAACACCAATACACTAGTTCATAGTTTTTGGGTATCTTATATGTTTGTCCACGTTGAATTGAGCTCAGAATCTTGAAGAAAAATTATCTGTCTTTCAATTCTTAAAGTTCCCAAACCTGTCCCAGAAGAGGAAGTGACTGTTCCCAAAAAGGTGCCAGCTAAAGGTACATCTAACATTTAAAATACTAAGAAAGAACGTCAAGATTGGTATTGCTTGTGATCTATATTCTTAAGTGTTAAATATTGCTACGGTAGTTCAAGGTTTTCTAGTATTTTATGTTTGTCCATGGTAAGATGAGCTCAAAATCTCTAAGTAAAAAAACATCGTTCCATTTCTGAACTTATATGTTTGTTCATGGTGAGCTGAGCTCAAAATCTTTTTTTAAAAAAAACTTACCTTTCAATTCCTGAACTTCCGTAACCTGTCCCAAAAGAGGAAGTGCCCTTTCCAAAAAATAGTACCACTTCCATTAGCCAAAGGCATATTCACCATTTTTAAAAGTAGTATAAAAACATTACTTCTCTTCCTTCTTCTTAAGCATTAGGCACCAATATTGGTCATTGAAAGTGTTGTGATGTCTTATGTGTTTGTCCATGTTGACCCAACACACACACACACACACACACACACACACACACACACACACACAAATATCATTTGTGCTATCTTATAAGTACTTGAAATTCCTAAATCTGTCCTGGAATAGAAAGTGCCTTTTCCAAAAGAGGTGTCAGTTCACCAGCCAAAAGTATATCTAATTTTTGCTATAGTAATATGAAAAAGATTAATGTTCACAATACTTGGAATTCTTATTCTTAAAAGGATTAGAGACCAATATTAGTAGGTCTTGTGATGTCTTATATGTTTATATGTCCCTGAGGAGTTAAGCTCAATATCTTTAAGAAAAAATATCTATCTTTCAATTCTCAAAGTTCCCAAACCTGTCCCAGAAGAGAAAGTGGCTGTTCCCAAGAAAGTGCCACCTCCAGCAGCCAAAGGTATATCTACCATTTAAAATAGTAATACCAAAATCATTAACACTGATATTACTTGTCAGTAGTAGTCACCAATATTGTCTATTCTTAAGTAGACACCAATACACTAGTTCATAGCTTTTGGATATCTTATATGTTTGTCCACGTTGAGTTGAGCTCAAAATCTTGAAGAAAAATTATCTGTCTTTCAATTCTTAAAGTTCCCAAACCTGTCCCAGAAGAGGAAGTGACTGTTCCCAAAAAAGTGCCACCTCCACCAGCCAAAGGTACATCTAGTATTTTGAAACTCTGCAGAAAAAAATATATTGATTCAAATGCAATGGGACAGGATTGTGTTGTATAACAGCATGCATGATCGGGACGATGTGAAGCTATTTTTCCCTTCCCAAAATTGCAGAATCAGAGGTTACCCAATGAAATTCAATCCTGGTAGAATCCGAACAAACAAAAGAAAATGTATTTTTATACATGTAATTCAACGTTGGAATTTGGAATCATGAAATGTAATGCTGGCTACCCATTTGGCTGGCTTTAAATAAGGGTTGGATCAAGTCTCAGAAGTCAAGGGGGATCAGTGGCTATTAGCTCTGATGGGACTATGGCTGCCTCCAAAGGCCATGTTTAGGAGACCTATGGACTTCCTTATGCAGTTGGGTAGCCACTATAAGAACCCATGCTGAACTAGATGGGCTAAGGGTCTGATTCATAGGGAACTGCTTATGTTTTTATGCTCTTATATTCTTATTGATGTTACCTGTTACTTATATTCTTAAATATTAAGCACCAGTATCAGCCATTCAGAATTTTTTGATGTCTTATATTTTGATCATCAAAAAAAACCCCTCTGTACTATCTTTAAAGTGCCTGGAGTCCGTAAACCTGAAGAGAAAATGCCTGAAGCTCCCCCAAAAGTGCCAGTTCCTCCAGCCAAAGGTACGCCTATCTATATAAATATTGGAATCATTCACCTTGTCAATGAGCTATCATTTTTGTTGCTCCAGAAAAAAACTTTAAAAATCCCACCAAAGGGTGTTAAAAATATATCCAATATCGGTCCTTATTGTCAGTTAAAATACTTGATGTCCAAGTAAGTCTTCATTGAAAAGAACGTACCTCCTCAAAAAAATTAAATCCACCTATGAAAGGCACAATCCTTACCTGGTTAAAATTTTATTCTACAGTATTAAACTTGATATACAGTATATACATCATTGTCAAATATACAGTATGTCAATAATGTGTATGTTAAATGTTTGCAAACAAAAACCCCATGAACGCATGTTGTATGTCTCACGTTGCTTTCTTATTCTTTCATTGTAAATCAATGACTATGTAGCCAGTTTTAGTCTTCTAGTCAACTATAGAATTTACTAGGTGACTTTGGGATTGTCACTATCTTGTGTGGCTCTTGTTGAAAGAATAAAACGAGGAGAGACCTAATCTGAACTCTCAAAGCAAAGTAGAATGTAAAGTTAAATAAAAGTAAAAAAGAGAGAAAGATATCCATATCAAAATTTATTTGCTGATACATTAAAAGGCATTTGGTATCTAATAAAACATAAGCATTTCCTCACAAAGATTTGGCAAAAAAAGTTCATCTTTCATAATGCCTTCTACTTTATTTCTGCTGACTAACAATATTATATGCCAGTTAGGATACATGTTTATTTTAGAATAAGGTATTATAATTATTTGATATCTGTGGGTACTTTGTTTTGAATGGTTTTTATGCAGTCTTTGAAATAATGGCAAGTTAATTGTCTTTAAAGTGCCTGTGATAAGAAAGAAGATTGTTCATAAGGAAAAGGTCATTGCTCCTGCCTCTACTACTGAAGAATATGTTTATGAAGAATATGAGAAGTATGAAACATACGAGGAGGCTGAGGAATACTTGCCAGCAGAAGAAGCTGAAGAAGAATATGCAGAAGTGCGAGAAGAACCTGAAGTTGACTATTATGAGGAAGTTTCAGAAGAACCTGAAGCTGAGTATTATGAGGAAGCTCCAGAAGAACCTGTAACTGAAAAGGAAACAGTAGAATCAGAGGAATATGAGTATTATGAAGAAGTTCAAGAAGTTAAGGAGACAGAAGAATATGAGGAAGTGTATGAGGTTCCACCAGCCATAGGTACATCAATTCTTTTATTTGTTGTTCCTTGACTGGACTGTCTTTAAATATCTTCATTCTACCAACTCCTGTTTATTGATTGTATATAGAAGTTTCCATGTGAGAATGTAGATCAAACCAACTCTCCTGTTGTTACTGGGGATTTTCAAGATAAAATATGGTTATATAGTTATTTATGTATCACATTTAGAAAGCGTGTATCTCTCTCATAGAGGGACTCTGGACTGTGTACAAATAAATTCTATTATGCAGAGAGCTTTCATAAGCATAAAGGAGAATGGAGTAGGGAGATGTTAATAAATAAACATCCCCTTGCAGTTCACTCACCCCAAGTCAACTGCAATATGCTCACTTTAGGAGAAGTTACATTTAGGATCAATTTCATAACCTAAATCCTTCCTTTAACAAAATGATAGTTACATGACTTTTTTGTCCCACCCCTCCCTCCTCCCCCATTTTGAGTTGGTCTCAGCTCCTGGTGACTAAATTCACTAGTCTGTGGATTTCCTGGCAACATGTTTTTGGATGTTTTTTGCCCTTGCCTTCTTCCCTGAATTAAGGAGGAGAATGTGACCTAAAGTTGGCTTTGAAGCCTAAGGCAAGCTAAAAACCTAGTATTCCTTGCTTCTGGTCCAATGCCTTATATTTTAGCTCCATGCCTACTGAAAATGGTCATTTGACTTCTTTGTAAATAATTAGCACTCCTGCCTAAAATGTTTCTCAAGTACCAAAGATGCCTAACGCAAGCATTCCAGAAGTATAAGTTCAAATGATTGTACCTAGGAGAGAAAGATAGATAAATTAGGTTCATAGTTTGTTCTGGAACCCTGAGTCCTCATGTTTCTTTATTAAAGGTAAATAAGATATTAAAGGGTCATATTCTTTATATTTCCTTTTTCATTAGCATTCTTGATAAAAAGCTAGGCCAATTAGTTTAATTGTTTAATGCTGAGGAATATATGTATTAAATTAACTAGGTTTTCCTACCACTATCACCATTTATTCATGGGCTTTGAGATTCATAGTGTAGCCTTTGTTGTCATTGTACATCATGTATACAACAAAATTGGTTGATGGGTTTTGAGAATTCATGCTAAATATCTGAAGAAGGGAAAAATCATAGAAGGGGGGAAAAATCCAGAATATAAATTTAAACCCCAAAATTTTGGCTCAAGACCAGAAGGCTACATGTGCTACAGCAGTGCAACTTAAAAATGTGTGGCCTTCAACTCCATCCATATTAAAGTTCCTGGGTTTGAGAAACACTGTGCCAGAGAGGTATTCAATTGTCTGCAGCACCCATTCCTCCCTTCCTGTCCAAACCTCAACTGTTTTAAGAATTTTTTTAATTTTGTGATTGGAATGATTGACTACAATGAATTTGTCTCTTTTTTGTTTCTCCCTAAAATCTGAATGAGAGATACTCAATTTGTTCTTCTTCATTGTTGACTAATCTCTAATTCAATGGCTAAATATGTATTTAAAAATGAAATCCATCTTTTTAAAGTGCCTGAAGTTCCGAAGCCAGTCCCAAAAGTAAAGGTACCAACTGCTGTTCCTAAAAAAGAAGTGGCACCTCCACCTAAAGGTACTCTTTTTCTTCAGCTATCATTATGAAATAAATTCTGGCTTAATTGCTGATATTCTACATCTTTTCTCTTTGCTTTGTATGTATTGCTTATGTCGGATTATGTGCTCACTAAGTATGATCTTAGGTTCTGTTCTTTCCTCATTATTAAGTAACATTCTTCTCAGAATCCTATACAAATCAATAACTAAAAATTATATCTGTATCTTTAAAGTGCCTGAAGTGCCCAAGAAAGCTGTTCCTGAGGAGAAGGTGCCTAAGCCTGTTCCAAAAAGAAAAGAGCCTTTACCACCTAAAGGTACATTGAATATTGACAAGAAAGAAGATTAAAATCTTATATTTATTTTCATCTGATATTACCCTAGTTTTGTTTCTGTCTAGACCTTGGGTAAGGGTGGTTGGTGGCCCCTTTGTTGGGTGTCAATTGTCAGTGGGAGAATTTGAGGTTCCCTGAATTCACCATTTTTGGTCTTCTTCTTCCTTTCTGATAGCTGCTTGTGTTGTTGGTTTGTTTCAGTTGTACTGTTTTTATCTTGTTTTGCCACATTGTGACAAAGATTCATTATTGAAATCCTAATTTAAATATGAAGTATCTTATCAAACAAAGCAGTGCTAGCAGCCACCATGTGATCAGCAATACATTAATTCATTTTTGGCTGCAAAATTAATTGCTTCACCTGCTAACCATTGTATTTTGAAAAGGAAAGTGAAATCATGGCTCTTCTTCTTTTTTGTTCCCTTCTATTGTTGTTCTTTGATGCTGTTTTTGTGTTTTTCCCCCTTTGTCCTTTGTTTTTAAAAGTTTGAACAATTGTAAACCACTCTGAGACACTAGTAGTCAGGCAGCATATATATTTAATAAATTATTATTATTATTATTATTATTATTATTATTATTATTATTATTATTATTATTATTATTATTATTATTAATGCAGAATGCAAATAATTAATGAATTATCTTTTGGAGAGTTTTAGTTTGAGCTTTAATTATCATGGATTACATGTCTTCTTATCTGTTGTTTGAATGCTGTCTTTCTAATCTGTTCTTTGTGTGCATCATTTTGAAATTTCTACTAATATCTTTAGTGTATGAACTGGAAGAGGAAGCTCTTCCAGAAGAAAAGATACCAACTGGCATTCCTGTAAAAGACAAAGCTCCTCCAGTGAAAGGTACATCAGTTCCTATACGAATTGCTCAAGCAATCAACCCTTCTCAGTGTCTTCTCAGTCTTTTCTTGCCTGCCCCCTTCCCTGTTTGTCTAATATTTTATGTTTCTCAAAAAGAAACTAATATCTTTGATGTGTCTTCAGTGGCCAAGAAAGATGTGCTAGAAAAGAAGAAACCTGTCCCTAAGGAAGAAGTACCACTCATCCAAGGTAACATCTTCAAGCTGAAAATGGAATAACAGTGGATGACTCTTTGTTTTCCTCTATTAATCTCTTTTAGAATCAAAGATTTAATGGAAGATGGATGGATTCATAGCATTTTTAAAAGTCTGTGCAATTTTATAGAATAACCAAATGAGCTATAATTCAGTACCTCCAATATCTCCATTAGACTGGGTGCTTCCCCAGTGATGGGAGGCAACATCTGCAGTCAATAATAATAACAACTCTTTCTTTATATAGATCTCAATTTACTTTGAGAAAACTAAATAAAAATTATAAAAGATCCCTCAATGCCATTTTAGGGAGAAAACATCTATCTTCTAAAATGTTAGTCTGAAGTTAAATGCATCTTTTAAATTAACTTGATGAAATTATCATCAGTTTCATAGCCATGCTGGCATGGAATGATGTAAATTGTAATAGGATAGTCCTAGAAGACAACAATTTGAGGAAAATTGCCCAGGAAAATACAATTAGGTTTGCAGATTTACAGAATAGTATATTTATCTATCATTCCAGCCCATCAACAAGAAAGAACTGGCTGATCTAAAATCAAAATCACAATTTTTATCATTAATTTTTGCATAGAAAAAACAATATAAGGAAAAATACAAGACCTGTGAAATGTGTATGTTGTTGTAACTGTTTTCTGTTATTTACATTAACCTCTTATTTAAAAAAAATACTAATATCTTTAAAGCACCTGAGATTCAAGAGAAGATGATTCCTCAAAAAATAATTTCTATTGCACGGACTCCTAAAGTACAGGAACTTCCAGCATCTAAAGGTATATCAGCTCTTCATGAACATAATAATAAAATAAATGAATTTCAAGGCAATTTAATCAAGCTTTCATCATAGCACATTATCATATATTTCTGAATTTTGTGTTTGGTTGACGTAAATTGTTCATATTGTCAGGGTTTTCTTATTTTTTTACATTAGAAAAGAAACTCTTGCAGAAATTCATATCTTTAAAAGAATGTAATATAAAAGGTTGAATTTTTTATTGCAATCAAAGTTCAGTACAACTCTGAGATATCAAAAAGACAGTGAGAGAAAAAGAGAGAGAGAGAGAATTCTTAACTATGGAAGAGAATTCACTTATTGAAAGACTGAATCTGAATAAGTCTGTTGCAAGCAGACTCTAACTTGTGATCAAGTATGTTTATAGGGGAACAAATTATTTAATCTAAAAACTAACCGGCTCCAGAAATTATGAACAAATCTAAGTCTTAACATAGAATGCCAGATCTTCTTTTTGTTCATAGTCCTTTGCTTTCTTTTTTCTCCGAAAATGTTCAAAGTATGAGTTGTATGTCTAAAGAACACTAATATTTTTAAGTGGCAGAAACCTATGAGGAAATCCTCCTAGAAGAAAAAGAAGAAAGAGTTCCAGATATCATTTCTGGGAAAGAAGAGATTCTGTCTTTCAAAGGTACATATTCCCTCCAAAGACTACATAGACCAACAACAACACCAAACTATTGAAAATGTCCCATTATTTTTATCTGCACAGTTTCATGCTGCCATTTGCATTTTGTGTTTTACAAATTCTTACAAGAATTAATTTTATTTGAAGTGTCCAAGGTATCCAGAAAAGGGATGGCAGAAGAGAAGATGCCTGTTGCAAAAGTTGAAAAACCAGAGACGGTTTCTCTATATAGAAAAGGAGAATCCACTGCTGAAGTTATAACAGCAGAACCTCAAATATCAGAAGAGAAAAAAATTATTGCTAAAATTCCCAAACCAGAATCCATTATTAAACCTAAACCAGCAGAGCCTCAGGTACCAGAACAGAAGACAATAGTTTCTAAATCTAGAAAACAAGAACTCACTGAACCGCTAGAAATAGTAGAGAACGTGCCAGAGAAGAAGGCCGCCATTACTAAGCCTAGAAAACCCCAAATTGTAGAACTTGAAGAAGAAATCACTGAACCTCAGCTGCCCCAAAGGAAAATAGCAGTTACTAAATCTAAAAAAGCTGAGCCCTCTACAGAGCAGAAAATGGTGGAGGCTCAGCTGCCTCAACAGAAGAGAACTTCCACAGAACCTAACAAACCAGAGCATGGTAGGGTTCCTGAAATACTCAAGGTTGAAGTGGAAGAACTGAAGGAAAGAATTGCTAAACCTCTCAAACCAGACCTTATGGTGACACCTGAAACCACAGAACTTATACCGGGAAAAACAGGAGTCATTACTAAACCTAAAACACCAGAGACTATTGCAGATAAAACTGTGGAATCTAAACAGAAAATTGTAGTTCCCAGACGAAAAATAGCAGAACCTGCAGTGGTGCCAGAAGCAATAGAATTCAAAACAAAAGAGGAGGAGGACGAAGAAGAAAAAGAAATTGCTATTTCTAAAGCCCCCAAACAAGAACATAAGGTGATACCTGAAATCAAAGAACACATACCAGGAAAAATGGTAGTAATTACTAAAGCTAAAAAGACAGAGACTATTCCAGTTGATAAAATTGTGGAATCTAAGCAGAAGATTAAGATTGCCAAAACGAGAAAACTAGAGTCTGCAATGGTGCCAGAAGCAACATTCAAGAAGGAAGAGGAGGAGGAGGAAGAAGAAGAAAAACAAATTACTATTGCTAAATCCCCCAAACCAGAACTTATGGTGACTCCTGAAACCACAGAACACATACAAGGGAAAAAGGTAGTAATTATTAAGCCTAAAAAACCAGAGGCTATTGCAATAGATAAAACCGTGGAATCTAAAAAGAAAATTGTGGTTGCCAGACAAAAAAAACCAGAACCTGCAGCAATTGATTTCAAAAAGGAGGAAGAGGAGGAGGAAGAGGACGAAGAAGAGGAGGAGGAAGAAGAAGAAATTACTATTGCTAAATCCCCTAAACCAGAAACTGTGGAGATACCTGAAATCACAGAACACATACCAGAAAAAACATTAGTAATTACTAAACTTAAAAAACCAGATACTATTACAGTAGATAAACAGAAGATTGATATTGCCAAACTGAGAAAACCAGAATCCGCAGTAGTGGCAGACGCAATAGAGATCAAAAAGGAAGAGGGGGAAGAGAAGGAGGAGAAAGAAGAAGGAGAAGAAAAAGGAATTTCTATTGCTAAACCTCCCAAACCAGAAGTTACAGAACACATACAAAGAAAAAAGGTAGTAATTACTAAACCTAAAAAACCAGAAACTATTGCAATAGATAAAACTGTGGAATCCAAAAAGAAAATTGTGGTTGACAGACGAAAAAAACCAGAACCTGCATCAATTGATTTCAAGGAGGAGGAAGAGGAGGAAGAGGAGGAGGAAGAAGAAATTACTATTGCTAAATCCCCCAAACCAGAAACTGTGGAAATATCTGAAATCACAGAACACATACCAGAAAAAACATTAGTAATTACTAAACTTAAAAAACCAGATACTATTACAGTAGATAAACAGAAGATTGATATTGCCAAACTGAGAAAACCAGAATCCGCAGTAGTGGCAGACGCAATAGAGATCAAAAAGGAAGAGGAGGAAGAGAAGGAGGAGGAAGGAAAAGAAAAAGAAATTACTATTGCTAAACCCCCCAAACCAGAAGATACAGAACACATACAAAGAAAAAAGGTAGTAATTACTAAACCTAAAAAACTAGAGATTATTGCAATAGATAAAACTATGGAATCTAAAAAGAAAATTGTGGTTGACAGACGAAAAAAACCAGAACCTGCAGCAATCGATTTAAAGAAGGAGGAAGAGGAGGAAGAGGAGGAGGAGGAAGAAATTACTATTGCTAAATCCCCTAAACCAGAAACTGTGGCGATAGTTGGAACCACAGAACATATACCAGAAAAAACATTAGTAATTACCAAACTTAAAAAAACAGAGACTATTGCAATAGATAAAGCTGTGGAATCTAAACAGAACATTATTGTGGCCAGACCCAAAAAATCAGAATCTGCAGTGGTGCCAGAAGCAATAAAGACAGAAGAGGAGGAAGAGGAGGAGGAGGAGGAGGAGGAGGAAGAAGAAGAAATTACTACTGCTAAACTCCACAAACCAGAACCTGTGGTGGAACATGAAAAAGTTGAAACTCAAGCGTCTGAAAAGATGAAAACTATGATTAAACCTAAAAAAACAATTACAATGCCCAAAACATTAAAAGTGGAAGAAGAAAAACTAGTGTCTGCCAAAACTGAAGCTATTGCAGTAGTTGAACCGGTAAAGCAGCAGAAAAGAGAAGAAGGGAAGAGAACTCATGCTAAACTCCCCAAAATTGAACCTACGATTACACGTGAAACGGTAGATCACCCAGAGCCAGAAAAGAAGCTAGCTGTTGCTAAAGCTAAGCCACCTGAGCCTATTCTCATCTCCCAAAAAATAGAACCCCATGTGCTAAAACAAAAGATAACTGCAGCCAAACCTAGAAAACAAGAATCCTTTGGGCTGACTGAGGCAGTAGAGCTTGAAGCAGTAGAAGAAAAGATAGTTATAGCACAGTCTCAGGAACTAGAACGCATGACCCTTGAACCAGTTGAACCTCCAAAGCATGAAAAAAAGAAACAGATCATGAAATCCAAGAAAACAATTATGGAGCCTAAAGAAGCAGAGCAAAAAACGGAAGGGATAAAATTAACTATCTCCAAACCCAGAAAACCAGAACCCCTTGAATCATTAGTGATTGAGGTGGAAGAAGAGGCAACCATTTCCAAACCCCCAAAATCTGAACATTATGTCTTGCTTGAAAAAGAACTTCTGGTACCTGAAGGGAAGAAAAGTATAGTTAAACCTAAGACAACTGTTAAAGTGTCTAAAACATTAGTAGAAGAAGAAAAGATTGCTATTTCCCAGCCCAGAGAACCAGAAGACTTAGTGGTGCCAGAAATAATGCAATTAGAGGAAGATGAAGAAGAAGAAGTAGAAGAAAAAGAATTGCCTCAAAAATTAGAAGAAAGGGTTATTGTTGCTAAACCTAAAAAAAGAGAACCTGAAACCATAGAACCTTCGCCAATAAAAGGTAGATGATATCTTCAAAAGCAAAATACACTCTTAATAAATGTTTGTCTAGTTTTTATGTTTTGTCTAGATATGTCTCCTTGAAAATATGTTTTTGTATCTGTACAAATTCCTTGATATGTCAAAGTCATGTCAAACCTACTGTCAAATCTTGCTGTCTCTTATTGTTTTGTTGATAATTATTGGGGTGGTATCTTTTTCCAGTATGTAATTTACACCGTCTAATATATTTTAAATATCTTATATACAAGATGTAGATGTTATCTTCAAAAGCAAAAAACACTCTTATCTTTATAAGTGTTTGTCTAGTTTTGTATTGAAGAAATGTCTCTTTGGAAATATGTTTTGTATCTGTACAAATTCCTTGTCTTATAACTTGGAACTGGGAATATCTGTGAAAGTCATGTCAAATTCAGTGTCAAATGTTGCTGTTTCTTGTTGTCTTGTTGATAACGATTGATGTGCATCTTTTTCCATTTATGTAATTAACACCATCTAATACATTTTAAATATTTGATATATAGATATATAGAAGAAAACTGCTAAATATTTTTAGGGCTGAGGAGCAGTGGAGATAATCTTATGATATGGATATTGCAGATATTTTGAAATCTTTTATATTTTCAATTGAGTTCAGTCATGTCCATCAACTAATAGAGAAACATCCAAAGTCTCAACTGAAAGCATATTTGTTTCAGTAAATGGATCACCCATGATTGAATGAGTTGCAGCTGAAAATTTGTATCTCAATTTCTTAATTGCTCAAAAGATTTATCATAATTATCACCTGATCATGCAATATTTCTTCATAATCTTGAAGATGTCCTCAGGGATGGACATGATAATGATAATGGGAAGGAAGTATCCTGAATGTCTCTTCGTGTAATTTTACTACCAGTATTCTTGACCTTCTGTCTTTGTGTCATTTTTTGTCTGTTTGAACAAGAAATCTTTTCTTTATATGTGAGAAAACTATTTGAAATTCTTTAACTAAATCATACTAATATCTTTAAAGTTCCTGAGATGCCCAAGAAAGTTGTACTGGAAGAGAAAGTAATAGTTGCTGTACCTAAAAAACCAGAGCCACCATCCCCTGCTAAAGGTACATCTCCCACTTAATGTCATTCTGAGAAAACTGTGCCGTGTATTCCCCTCAGTCTTGAAAATTCAGTTTTTATACTTTTAAACTTCTATAACTTTATTTTTTTTAAATCTGAAATCTTGAAGTAAGCATTAAAATAATGTTAAGAGCTACCAGTGTCTATGTCCATTTTATAATTCCTTTTCACTTACGTTTTAACATATTGAAATGTAACAGAAAACAATACTATTTCTTTAAAGTACCTGAAGTGCCCAAGAAAGCAGTCCCAGAAGAGAAGGTATCAGCTGCTGTTCCAGAAGCACCTCCAGCCAAAGGTACATCTTATTAAAAACAACTTTAATAACAACATTAAAGACAAAAACAGAATGTTCTGCCTCTTCGCCTGTCTTGCAAAATCATTTATATTAGAGCTAATGACGTGTGTTTGTTCAGGATTTATAGCACCGTTTGAATATAAATTTTCTAAGGATGTGCACAATAATAAATTAAGCTTATCTATGACTGAATGTGGCATACAAGTGATGAGACTAGCACAATTAACATTTATCTAAGAAGAAGCTCCATTGAAGTAGAATTTACTTTTGAATAGGCATTTATGAGATTATCTTATATAATAGTAGAGAGCCTGGAGAAATGTCATGCTATTCACTGCCTGACAATGGAATAAGATGACATTCAGCCCCAGTTGATTCACCCTAGGGAGAATCTGATTGATTGTAATTTAAGATTCCTTGTTGAGATTTTTGTCAAGAGCCATAAGGCTGAGATTTCATGGAAATTACTTTAATAAACACATAAACAAATGGATGCATCACAGTTAAGATATTTGTCTCCCCAGTTACTATGAACAAATAGGAGGAAGCATTTAAAGTATATGTTGGCTAGTGTGTTTTGGCATGCTTATATTTATTTTATTTGATATGTCTCCTCTGTTTAAAGAGAGCTTAAACTAAGTGAGCAAAACCTAAAGCCTTCATCATGGCATTCATTGTGTATATCAGAGGTGGTATTCAGCAGCTTCTTACCAATTTTGGAGAACCGGTAGCGGAATTTTTGAGAAGTTGGGAGAACCAGTAAATACCACCTCTGACTGGCCCCACCCCCATCTATTCTCTGCCTCCCGAGTCCCAGCTGATCAGGACAAAAGGGGGATTTTGCAGTAACCTTCCCCTGGAGTGGGGCGGGGATGGAGATTTTACAGTATCCTTCCCCTGCCACGCCCACCAAGCCTTGCCCACAAGCCACATCACACCCATCAAGCCACACCCACAGAACCAGTAGTAAAAAAATTTGAATTCCACCACTGATGTATATGTTTACCACCACAGTCTTCATTTGATTATATTGTGTGTTATCCTTCCATCTTTCTTCCTAAAACGTTCTGTACAAAGCTCACGTGTGGGTACTTTCCCAGCAAACTGTCAAGATTCGCTCTGTAGGCTTTGAAAACCTTCCAGGAGGCTATAGAGTGCAGTGGGAATCAGCTGCTTCCAGTTCTATCAGTGGAAACTGCTTCTGTTAGTGAAAGTAGGCCATTAACTCTAGCCCTGTGTATATGCTGAGGTTGATGCTTCAAAGAGTAGTAACAGCTCATATCTTTCCTTTAATAGTGCTTGAAGTACCAAAGAAACCCATTCCAGAAGAAAAACCTGTGCCTAAAAAACCACCAGCTAAAGGTACATGCAATTTGTAAATTCAGCAAACACACTTAATATGGATCTGATTTAGGAGTGACATGATAGCAGTATTCCAATATCTAAGAGGTTTCCACAAAGAAGAGGGGGATCAACCTATTCTCCAAAGCACCTGAAGGCATGACAAGAAGCAATGGATAGAAACTAATCAAAGAGAGAAGCCATGTAAGAACTAGGAAGAAGTTCCCCGACAGTTAGAACAATTAATCAGTTAGATATTAATTAATAGATTACTAGAACAATTAATCAGTGGAATGACTTTCCTCCAGAAGTTGTGGATGCTCCAACACTGGGGATTTTGAAGAAGAGATTTGACAACCATTTGCCTGAAATGTTATACTGTTTCATGCCTGAGGAGGGGATTGGACTAAAAAACTTCCAAGGTCCCTTCCAAATCTTTATTCTGTTGTCTCCCTTTACCTAATAGTGCACTTTAGTATTTGACCTTAATTTCCCTTGTATTTTTTTCATTACGCTATAAGTATCTTGCATGCTGTAATTTCATCTTATTAAAATGAGGCATGACTGAATTGGAAACTACTGTTCATATTGAGTGACAGGGTTTTAGCATTATAGTAGCTTTTCTAAACACTTGGGACGCACAATATTGACATCAACTAATATTTTCAAGTGCCTGAGGTGCCAAAGAAACCCGTTCCAAAAGAAAAGGTTCCAGTTGCTGAGCCAAAGGAACCAGAAGCTCCACCTGCTAAAGGTATGATTGTGGTATTATTAAGATGACAAGTAATATTATATATTTATAACATCTTTTGGGTTAATGTATTCATGTAAATAATATGGAAATACATTTGTTTAAAAATCAGAAACATGAATAATGTATATGGGGGTGGTGGTCATTATTTTAGTTATTTTTGTGATACCTGCATTCTTCAAGTTGTTTCCAACGTATTTGCACTGAAAGTATTTTAATATTTTGAAGTCCCTGAAGTGCCAAAGAAAGTTGTCCCTGAAAAGAAAGTACCAGCTAAGGTCCCTAAGAAACCAGAGGCGCCACCCGCCAAAGGTATGAATGATTAATAATTGTTAATATTTTATACTACTTTTCCTGAGGGAGAATGGGCAGACCTGCATTGTTACTATGTATGTTTTCAGGAATCCATCACAAGCCATGATGCATCATTTGTGGCATTGCATCATGGTGCAAATGAGAGAAATTTGGGTAATTTGCTTTATTTTGACATGATACATACATGCAGTCTGTAACCCAGTTCATTTGTCACATTTCTTCCCCTGTCCTATTCAGCAGACACCAACATTTCTGTTTTGTACCATTGATCTGTAAAAGAAAAAAAAAGCTTTGCGATTCCCTTCCTGAGTGTCTCCCATGGGTCCACATCTATGAATTTTTCTACTTATTTTTGCATGCTGAACATCTCCTCCAAGTCTTTAAATTTTGAAGCCTTAAATTCCCTTCTTATCTTTAAAGTTCCTGAGATTCCAGAGGAAGTGGTCTCCGAAGAGGAAGTCTATGTTCCTGAGATCAAAAAGCCGGAGCCACCTCCTGCCAAAGGTACAGATCTTCCTGCATTTTATTTTCTAAAACCCAACATATTATTCCAGATAAAAATAATACCTTTGCTGCATGAATTAAATTACATTAAAACATTAATTAGAAAAATAAACTCAGAAGTGAGTTTATCATAGCCTGGTGAGCACAATAAAGTGACATTTGTGGGCACCACTTCAGTCAAAATTTATAAGTTCGTGCTACTCAGCAGGAAGAGTGCTTTGTTTTGATTCACACAATCTTCTTATAAAGTTTGGGTCCTCCCCCCCTTTTTACTATTCTCCACTCTCTGTAAGCGGCCCGAAATGTTTGATGCCTGGCAGCTGTAGAAGTTGACTGAATAAATAAATAAGCATCCTTCTATGTGTAAATTCCGTGCTCCTTTTAAAAAGCATAACATTCATTATGCTTCTTTTTCCATTACTTCCCATGTATGAATAATGTAGACTCTCTGCTCTTATTACAAATATTAATATAAGATGACTACATGTACAGCATTGGAAATTACAACACATATGATCAATGATGGTTTGATTGCATTTATGCATGTCTTAGTTTTCTTTTTTCTCATGTCCTTTTACATTTAAATAACTGAGAGATTTCTTTCCAAAACTGGGAATACAATCTGTGTAATATCTTTGAAGTTCCAGAGGCGCCAAAGAAGGTCATCCCAGAGGAAAAAGTAGCTGTGAAAAAGCCTGAACCTCCCGCCCCCAAAGGTATGGGTTAGCATGTATTACTTGCACCTTCAAGGACTGCATTGATATTTTAATGTCATCTCTTCCAATATTCCCTATTATTTGACCATCTCCCCATTCAAAATGTTCAGTGGCAGTTCAGTTCTTATTCTGCAGATATGTTATCAGGAATTCTGTATCATTTCATATTCTTGTCCAAACTTTTAAAAATATCTTTTTTCTTGAGGTTGCGTTTCTTTCTTTTACATTAATTAATTCTGTCCCTTGTATTCAAAAGTGCCAGAGGTTCCCAAGAAAGTCGTTCCAGAAAAGAAACCAGTTGAACCAGAAGCTCCACCTGCTAAAGGTAAGTGTTATATTAAAGGAATAATTAACAATAATTTTAATAGTTTATAAAAATAATATGCAAATATATTTGACTAAAAATCAGAACATGAAAAATGGGCAGGTCGCTTTATTTTAGTTATTTTGTTGGCACTTGCATTCTTCATTTTTCAAAGTACTTATACTAAAAGTATATTAATCTTTTGAAGTGCCTGAAGTGCCAAAGAAAGTTGTTCCTGAAAAGAAAGTACCAGCTAAGGTGCCCAAGAAACCAGAAGCTCCACCCGCCAAAGGTATGAATTGTTAATAATTCTTAACAATATTTAATATTTAATATTATTTATTGATAACAAATGAGCAGGTGGGAATATTATTATGTGTGTCTTTCTAGGAATCTGTTGCCAGCCATGATGGTGTCATCTTTGTGATGGTGTGAATGAAATAAACTATGTAATGATGTCAAAGTAAAAGGCCTTTTTATCTTTAAAGTCCCTGAGGAAGTGGTCCATGAGGAAGTGGTCCATGAGGAAGTGGTCTATGAGGAAGTGGTCCATGAGGAAGTGGTCCATGAGGAAGTGGTCTCTGAAGAGGAAGTTCTGGTGCCTGAGATCAAAAGGCCAGAGCCATCTCCTGCCAAAGGTACATATTGGGATTTGGACCATCATACAGGAAGGGCAGGGCATGAATTTTTGGTCAAGGAACGTATTTAGAAATTTAAATTCCTCTCTGAGTGCTCTCCTACTATGGCTTCTGTGGACTAGAAGACTAGCTAATGTATACAGTGGATACCAGAAGGCAAAGGGAGTTGTAAACATTCATGTACTAAAAAAATAATTTGAAAAAAATTGTTCCTTGTCACTCTCACTCATTCTCTTCCCTCACCCTCACCCCAAAATGAAGCCCTTTAAACTCCCCATGTACACTAAGGAAAATTGTTCAACTGGATACGCTGTTCAGACAAAGCACTGTGCCGCAGCCATTCCTGTTCCAGCATTTTTATTTTCTAGAAATATATGGACAACCCCATAAGACCTTGAAGAATTCCTCTAATTAAAAATGATGCTAGAGATTCATGGTAGCTTTAGAGCATGACGGCTCCCCTGTTAATTAGGCTTCCATAGGGCTTTTTTCCAGATTTAACTAATTGATTCATCTGAAAATAACATGCTATCTTTAAAGTTCCAGAAGTGCCAAAGAAAATCATCCCAGAAGAAAAAGTTCCTGTGAAAAAGCCAGAACCTCCAGCCCCCAAAGGTATATGTTAGTGATATTACACACACACACACACACACACACACACACACACACACACACCAGGGGTGGGTTCTGGCTGCTACTACTGCCGGTTTGCTCAGGGATGAGCTGCATGTGCACGCTCAATACTAAAAAAACAAGATGGCAGTGCCTATGGTGCCACTGTGAGAACTGGGTTAGGGGTGTGGCAGGCCGAGCTACTACCTACTTGGCCGAATCGGTCCAAACCAGTTAGGAATCCACCTCTCTCTCTCTCTCTCTCTCACACACACACACACACACACACACACAGACACACACACAGACACACACACACACAAGTGTTTAGTAGTGATTTTTGTTTTATTCAAAACAAAACATTCAAAAACTAATTCTAGCTACCATATTTTACAGTGCCAGAAGTTCCCAAGAAAGTGGTTCCCGAAAAGAAACGAGCTGAACCAGAGGCTCCACCTACTAAAGGTATTTCCCACCATTATTCTAAAGCATGGCATTCGTTCTTTCTTCTTCCAATGAAGGTCAGCAGTAGTTGTATAATTTGTCAGGAGTAGCTAAGATCTGTACAAAGAGGAAAATATGTGGACGTTATGAAAATTCACATCAATATGGGATGGGGGAACCATTTCATTTCTTGTTTATGTGATCATCAAGTCTTCATAGAAATGAGATGTCAGGTGAACCAATTGATAAATTTCACAGCTCATGACAAAAACAATAAAAATTATTACAAAAAAAATGATAAATTTCACAGCTCTAACTGTATATACTGGAAAGAGAATATGAATGGATGCATATTAGTGTAAAAGACAAAGTATACAAACAGAGAAAAAGTAGGAATGTATTGCTTATGCTGGAAGAGTTCAAGAGAAACATTATTTGTAAGTCTTCAACAGTGCCATTGTTTTGTCTTTGGTGTCCATTGTTTCACTGTTTCAAATCTTTTCTATCTTTGACACTGCAAATTCAAAATCAATAATTATCTTTTAAAGTGCCTGAAGTGCCCAAGAAAATTATCCCAGAAGAAAAAGTACCTAAGAAACCAGAACCTCCTACTAAAGGTATCTGAATCAAATAGAATCAAAGATAATGATTCTGCATGGAAAACTCCAAAATTTAAGTAACAAATGATATTTAATTTATTATGTTTTATTGAGTTATGGTCCTGTTATGTTTTATGTGGAACATTCCAGCCCAAACACAGCTCTGTTAAGGTTATAATTGTAGTCATATTTCTCTGAGAGTAAGTCTACAGGATATCTTTGAGGTTTAAATTTCAGGAAATATACATAAAGTTGCTCCCACTGATGTAGCTGGAATAGTTAGGCATCGAATGAATCTTTATTTTAAAAAAATCTTTGAGAGAATCGTATGCCATTGTTTAGAGGAGTATTTCAAAGTCTTAAATATAAGTTTGGCAGCCTTTTACTTGCTTTAATAAAATGCCATGTGCATAATCCTACCTTGAGGCCTATGGCATAAATAGGTAGTACTTGTACCCTGCTGGGAAACATACCCAAACTTTACAAATCGGAAGTTGTACAAAATCATGAAGTATTTCCACAAATGGCTATATGGTTTGCAGTTATCTGTGAACTTAAACATTGTGAGTTATAAAAATGGGGCTCACAGTTAGGTATGTGAAGCTACATGAAAGCAAAGACTTGGGATTCATAGTGGAAATGATAGGCTGATGGAAATTTTGAGTAATATGTCATGTACAATATTTTATATCTTCATGTTGCATGCTTCCTTATTGCTTGGCATTTTATATATTGTAATGGAATCAATACTATTTTAAAAATCGAACAACTATTCTTAGACTGCCTGAAATCCTCAGGTAAGCAGACTGAAGAGAACATTCCTACATTCAAAACAAAGACTCTTCTTTGTAAAAAGTTATATCCTGTCTTATAATCATTAAGAATGTTTTTCATATTCTTTAATGGTTGATTAATTCTTGTCTATACTTTTCATGATATGTTTCTATAATGTGCTCACTGTACCTTCTTATGTATAAATATCAGTTTTGATCTTTATTCTCAACTGAGAGCCCAAATCAATTAGCATTGCTGTTTTGATAGATCACATTGAAAGTAGAAGCATATAGACGTTATACTATTCCTTCAGGTTTTGGCATTTTCATTTCTGATATGTTTCATTGGTCTTTTTAAATCTACTAAAATTAATTAATTAATATCTTTCAAGTGCCTGAAGTGCCCAAAAAGGTGATTGTTGAAGAAAAAGAGCCAACTCCTGTGTTTAAAAAGCCAGTAGTTAAAAAACCAGAAGCTCCACCTGTTACAGGTACAGCTCACAATTAATGACGTTATAAATAATTGTTTATTGGCTAACTACTTCTTGTCCTGTTGATGCCTTGTTGCTGTGGTTTCATTTATAAAGAGTGCTGTTGACATAGTCCAATGAGTTATAATGCTTAATTGTGTGCATCTTCCTCAGAAGTGTATACCTTAATATGGGATGCACAATGGCTAATTTTGTTATGCTTTTTATTGTGTTTCATTGTTCTTGTACCTCCTCTTATTCTTACTCTTCTTACTCTTTCTCTTACTCTTACATTGTATTGTCATGTGAGCTCAAATATCTTTAACCGTTCTTAAAGAATGCTCAACTCTTTTAAACTTCCAAAATATGTCAAAACATTTTTGCCAATAAAAAAGTAATTCTTGTTTTATCTAAAGAACCAGAGCATTTTGCAGTGACAGAAGAGCCAGAAACTGTGGCTGTGACTGAAGAAATAGAAACCTTTGTTCATGAGGAAGAAACTGAAGTCACTGTTGTTCTTGAAGAACCTAAACCTGCTATTGTGCCCAAGAAACCAAAACCTACCACAGTCCCTAAGAAAGCAGAACCTACTGCTGTGCCTAAAAAACCGAAAGCCGTGCCTAAGAAACCTGAACCTCCACCAGCTAAAGAAGTTTATGAAGAAGAACGAGAAATCCATACTGTCATTGGATACAGAGAAGAGAAAATTGTGACTGTTCACCAAGATGTAGAAGCCATCGGTGCATTAGAAGAACCTGAGCATGCGGCTGTGTTTGAAGTAACAGAGCCTGAAGAATACATTTTGGAACAATGGGAGGCCGTTGTTTCTCCTGCAGAATCTGAACCTGTTGCCGAACCTGAAGAACCAGCCATTGTACCAGTTGCTGTGCCCAAGAAACCTGAACCAGCTGTGCCTAAAAAACCAGTTGTGGCAGTGCCCAAAAAGCCCAAAGTTACTCCCATACCTAAAAAACCTGAACCTGTAGAAGTGCCTAAGAAACCAATAATCAAGATTAAAAAACCAGAGCGTCCACCAGAAATTGTAGAACGTAAAGAAGAAAAAGAAATACAAACGTTCGTTGCACATAGAGAAGAGAAACGTATAGCTGTGTACAAAGATGAAGCTGAAGCCATCAGTGCATTTGAAGAACCTGAGCGGGCTTCAGCTTTTGAAGTTACAGAGCCTGAAGTATACGTTCTTGAAGAACCAGAGGATATTGTTGCATATGAAGAACCTGAACCTGCTTTTGTTCCTGAAGAACCCGAGGTCACTGATGTTCCTGAAGAACCCGAGGTCACTGATGTTCCTGAAGAACCTGAGGTGGCTCCTGTTCTTGAAGAACCTGAGGTTGCTCCTGTTCCTGAAGAACCTCCTGAAGTACCTAAAAAACCTATTGGGGTTCCTAAAAAACCCAAAGTTGTTCCTCCTCCTAAAGAACCTGCTCCAGCTATTACACCGAAAAAGCCCAAGGCAGTGGCTGTGCCTAAAAAACCAGAACCACCTGTGCCCAAAAAACCAGAACCTGCTTTTAAGAAGACCGTGCTTACTCCTGTACCTAAAAAAGCAGAACCACCTAAGAAAAAAGAACCAGAATTTAAGAAACCAGAACCTCCACCAGAGACTGTGGAGCATGAAGAAGAACGAGAGGTACAGACCTTCATTGGATTCAGAGAAAGGAAATATATCCCTGTTCACCAAGACATAGAAGCCATCACTGCATTCGAAGAACCTGAAACTGTTGAAGCTTTTGAAGTGCCAGAACCTGAAGTACATATCCTTGAAGTGCTAGAGGAGGTTTCCCCTGAGGAGCCCAAGCCTGTTGTTGCCGAAGAGCCTGAGGTTGCTCCTGTTCCTGAAGAACCTTCTGAGGTTCCTAAAAAACCCAAAGTCGTTCCTCCTCCTGAAGAACCAGCCATTACACCAAAAAAGCCAAAGCCGGTTGGTGTTCCCAAAAAACCAGAACAAGCTGTTCCCAAAAAAACAGAACCAGCTGTGCCCAAAAAACCAGAACCTGCATTTAAGAAGGCCAAGCTTACTCCTGTGCCTAAGAAAGTAGAACCTTCTAAAAAGCCAGAACCTGAATTTAAAAAGCCACAACTTCCACCAGAAACACCGGAACTTGAAGAAGAACGAGAGGTGAAAACATTCATTGGATATAAAGAACGGAAATATGTGCCTGTTCACCAAGACATAGAAGCCGTCACTGCTTTTGAAGAACCTGAAACAGTTGAAGCTTTTGAAGTGCCAGAACCTGAAATACATATCATTGAAATGCCAGAAGAGATTTCCCCTGAGGAGCCCGAACCTGTCGCCCCTGAAGAACCTGAGATCACTGTAGAACCTAAAAAACCTGAACCAGTTAAAGGTACACAGTGTAATGTTTTGTACAGCATAATGTCTCTTCTGTAAATCAAAAATTCACAATTATAGAAGCATTCTTTTCAGAAAATCAAAAACTATTTAGATTCACATTACTGTAGTTTGCATGCAAATATATGTTTTGCCTGTCTGTCTAAATGGGGTTGAATGGAAGAAAAACAATATGGCATTTTGATCCTTTAAAGGAATTGGCATATATTTGCAAAAATAGAGTGTATGTTAAGGTATTAGTAAATCAATTGCATTAAGTCTGGGTGTATTATTAGTACCATGCAAAGAATTTTCAAAAGTGAATCTTTTGAACTTATAACTTCCTATAGCAAAGTTAAAGTGTTCTGCTTTAATTAAAACTTGTATCAGGTTTATTTTGAACTTACGGAATAACAGCCATTTTTTCACCTGTTTTGAATTTGAAATGGATTAATATATGCATAGAATGGTTGTAAGTAGAGAAGCAGATTCATTAGCACTCATGCAGTTGGATGACTTAGTATATGTAATTCCATGTATAGCTGTTCCGAAGTAATTTCAATCAAACTTATCCTCGGGTAAAAAGTGCATAGGATATACAGTCTTAATGTCTGTTGTGCCTGTGGATTTATGTTCCTCTTTCATTAACACATTTACTAATATCTTTAAAGTACCTGAATTACTCACTAAACCAAGTTCCAGAAAAGAAAGTACAAGCTAAAAATGCCCAAGCCACCACCAGCTATAGGTTCATGTCACTAATGATAAATGTACCTAAACAAAATAATTCTTTTGTTTTTAACATCTCTTCAAATGTTCTCTTCTGTAGTGTCTCTTCTGAAATCCGTGGAATCCATCTTATATATTTGTGTATGTGTGTAATGTTCACTTTAGTCTGTGCATTATCAGTCTTGTGTTTCAGAAGTCTTCATCTGTTCTGTTTTTCATATTTGGTCCTATGCTTATTTTCAACTTAAAAAGGAATCTCATATCTTGATAGTACCTTGAGAGTCTGCCAAAAAGAAAAAAGAAAAAGAAAAACTCAGAATTTCTTCTTCATCTATTGAAAAGCTACATTTACTATGTTATAACTGTATTTTCTTTGTGTTAGTTTATTGTTGAGTTTGTAATTTGTATTAATATCCATTAGTTGCATGATGAGCCTAAATCAGAGTGAGAGAAAAGATTATGATGGAATCCATTTTCATGGGAGCAGCAGTCTGCTTGGGAAGTAGAGCTTTCAATTTCTCTCCTCTATTCAAAACTCTCTGCATTCCCTCAAAAATAATCCCTTCAGGGCAAAATATATATATTTATTACATTTATAAACCACCATAATCTAACTAAGGACTCTCAGTGATTTAAAAATAGTCATAGTTTAAAGTACCTCAATTTAATTAAGCACCTCAATATAATTATCCACAAAAGTAAAACAGATTAAAATCTCTTGAAGTGCCTAAGAAAGCAGTGCCAGAAGGAAAAGTACCTGTTGCTGTACCTAAAGAGCCAGAACATCCATCAGCCAAAGATACACATCCTCATAAATGCCATGTGCCTATACATATATGCACATTGTATGTATAGGTAGACAGTGTGTTTGGTTTGCACAAACGCAAAAGGGTGTTTCAAAGTATATGGGGAAAAAGAAGGGGTTCAGGATCGAACTCCTAGCTGTAAGCAAAGTCAGCCTGCAATACTGCATTCTAAGCACAGCGCTACCAGGGCTCTTATACACACAGGCTCAAAGAACATTTTGGTTGTGTGGTCCAAGAACATTTTTGCCTTTAAACCCAAAGCATATCCCTGTGTGTCTTTGTCTTAACTTTTATGTTGTGTTGACTCTTCTACTTTGAGTCCTAAAGCTTTAAGTACCCTGTATAATATTCACCAAAGCAAAACATACTAAAATCTTTAGAAGTGCCCCAAGTGCCTAAGAAGAAAAAGTGCCCATTGCTGTGCCCAAAGAGTCAGAACATCCAACTGAGGAAGGTAGATGTCTTCACTGATGCCTTTGTTTGCACACTTTTGTTTCTGCCTGGCTTGTCCTGATGTTTTATGCTGTCGTATATAGATGTCTTCGGCTTTGAAATGGAGATGAGCACCGCCCCCTAGACTCTGGAATGACTAGCACATATGTGCGAGGGGAACCTTTATCTTTACCTTTATATAGATGTCTACACGTATCATATATATGTTTGTATGTGGTGCAGGTGGTGTACTTGTGCTTTCTTTATAAAACAGTCCTAGCCAAAGAGACACAAAGAGAAGTTGCAAAGCACTTCTGATTTGAGGCCAAAAAGATGCATCAGAGCACAAAGGGCCGTTCATGGAAACCTGTCTATCACTCCTTAAAACAACTGCCTCTTTCCCCAGGATGGTGAGGCTATCTCAAGAGAAGTCATATTGGTTTAAAGAGTTGCAGATAAATGTGACGTGCATGTTCCCAAAACCCTGTCCTACCACTATAGGGTGAATGTTTATATTGCTTGCAACCATTAAACGCCATGTTTCAAAACTTATTTTATAATGCAGAAAAAGCTAAGCATTTTAATTCCAATTAAATTGTATATACAACTTAACCAATCATTTCCAAATGCAGAGAGGCAAGTTATATAGGTCTGGAGTCCAAGTGGATTTCCTGTCAACACACTACCATAGGTAAAGTTTCCTTCAAGCTGAGCTGAGCCCCAGCTGGTAATTTTAAACATCCATGAAGTTTTTTTAAAAACATGGCCTGGTTTATCATTATCTTCTTTCAGGATATTCTGTTCTCTATCCAATGTGGCCTAGGAATTCTTGGTAGTCTGTTACCCAACTACTAAGGTCTGTTACGCAACAGACTTGGTAGTCTGTTACCAAACTGCCAAGGTCACCTAAGTACTGCCACCAGTTTACATATATGGAAATCTTCAGTGTACAGCAATAACATTTAGGCTTGTATGCCGCCCCATAGTGCTTTACAGCATTCTCTGGGAAGTTTACAATGTCAGCATATTGCCCCCAACAATCATTTTACCAACCTCAGTAGGACGGAAGACTGAGTGAACCTTGAGCCCCGTCAGGATCAAACTCCAGGTTGTGGGCAGAGCCTGCCTGCAATACTGCACTTTAACTACTGCGCCACCAGAGCTCCTTATCAATGTATGATGTGGTGTATCTCTGTGAATGAATGTGTTGAAGTCCAAGGACTATTGTGTTTCAGTTCTTTTTGCCATTCAGTCTTTGAAATGAAGATCTTATGTTAGTTATCGATATTCTTTAAAGAGGCGGAAGTTATTGAGGAATTTGAAACTGAAGAACCTGTTCCTATTCCAGAAAAAGAAGACGTAATTCCAACGGAAGGTATATAACTCGCAGAATGAGTAATACCTCTTCCATCTGCATGTCCATCTTCATCTCATAGGAATTATATATGTTCATTTGGTGATATACATGTGTTATTTTTATGTCTGTGCGTGTATACTTTTGTTTGTATCTGTCCTATCATCTTAATTTCTGTGGCACCTTATTTTTTGGCTATGAAAGCAATTACTCGTAGGATTTAGAGAGATAATCTTCAAATTCTGCTACTACAGTTTTGGAATTGATGCTATGGTGTTCATCATATCAAGTATTTTAATCTGAATTAATTTATAGCATAGCATAGCATAGCATAGCGTATGCAGTTTCCCTGTTGACATTTTACTAATGGTATTAGTAGGTGGGTTTTCTGTGATACATTAGAAGTTTTCACCTGAAGTGAACAGCATAATTATGCCTGCTCTAAAATCTATTACGTATCATTTAAAGAACCAGAGCCAGAAAAGAAGATACTCCTAAAACCCAAACCCCGTGTTCTTATCCCACCAAAAGAGGAAGTTAAGGAGGAAAAGGTTCAGCTTAAAGGTATAAGCACAATATCAAGCCATTTTTAATCTTATAAAGACTCAACTATTATAACTAATACATATTTGATTCACAATAACCCTTTTCTGAAAGTATGAGACTTTTGGCTGCCATACTATAACCAATTTACTTAGGAATAAACCTTATTACGCTCAGTAATTTCTCTGTAAACAACTATAGAATTATACCATTAATACATTAATGCATTTTTAATTGAGCATTTTCTACATATTTTTTATTCTAACACTGCTATTTGGTAATGATTAATTTACTAAGATGACCTAATATTAACTTATTCGCTGAGTTTATGCATTCAAGTCCATTAATTATTTAACTGTTGCTCCAGGATTTACATTTTTCCACTTGTAGGACTTTTTTTTTTTAGTAATATGGCAAATTAGAAAGCTACATGTACCTTTTTTAACAATCTATTATTGAAATTAAACATTTGGAAGCATTACAATATCCAAATCCAGCTGAATAGATCTAAGAATGTTTATACCCATACATGCTAGTGATAATATTTATTTAGAAGCATATATGTCTAGAGGTCAAAGTGGAAATTATGATTAAAAAAACCCAAATATAATTATTTCCTGTATATGAAAGTGAACAAAAGAATAACAAAAGAAACAATATATGTTCATCTTGCATTTTACTTAATATTCTGACTGAAAACAAGAATGTGAATTTTCTTTCTCAAGAATTTTCTTTCCTTTACTTACATTTTCACTAAGGAGATTCTTAAGGCAAACTAAATTATATACTGTAGCTTGGAAAATAAAGAGAATGCTCGATATACAAAAGCTATTGAGATTTCAGCAGAAACGGTTGTCTTCACCAATAGACATAGACAGGAAACAATAAATTGCATGATATAAGCATTTCAGGCTATATATACCTCAGAAAGATTCTTCCCCTTCCCATGAAGTGCTGTGAGATAATGCATGCTTTTTCTTTCTTTCTTGATATTCTTCTACTTTGCTGTCAAGTTTTTCTTCCCATGCGTGTCTTTATGTGGTATCTTCATTTCACTTAGATTTCATCTCCGCATGGTTTCATTTCTGACGGGATCTTCTGTCACTTATAACACTAATGCTTGCACACAGACACAAAAAAAACCCTTCATAAAATGCAAAAATTATCTTCTGTTATAAATATTGTTGTTGATCTTTTAATAATAAGTCTCTGAGAAAAGTATTTAGAAACAGAAGATTTACAGAAATTTGGTAGCTTTCCTATATTTGGCTGAAGTGAAGCTAAAAGATTTCTCAGAAGCAACATACACATTAATCTCCCAAACTTTAGTATTTCTTTCTTATAATACATCAAATACTGACATAAGGTATAGACAATTATCACTATCGCTTATTCTGAATTTGATATCATTTCAAGCACCTGGATTGAAACCACGGAAACCGGTTCGTGAGCCCCCTCCTCCTACACCTAAGGAAGAAGTGGTTCTGAAAAGAGGTATAGTTATTGGTCTCTATTATTTAAAAAAAAATAGGTACATATTTTTGAGGGGCTCTTAGAGACTTGTGTCAAGCAGATAACTCACCTGCTGGTTCAAATGAAACCTTCTCATGTTTCTTACTGTCTAGATTGCAGTAGCACTTAGACTTATATACTGCCCCATTGTGCTTTACAGCACTTTCTAGGTGGTTTACAGAGTCAGCATATTGTCCCCAACAATCTGGATCCTCATTTTACCTACCTCAAAAGGATGGAAGGCTGAGTCAACCTTGAGCCCCCCCCCCCCCCCTCCAAATCGAACTGTGGGAAGAGTTTGCCTTCAATAATGTGTTTTAACCACTGGGCCACTAGGATTCTATCTGCTAAACATCTAGTAGAGATACCATATTTTTAGAACTTTTGATCACCATAGTAATTACATCATAAAATGACCTACTATCATTCTTGTTCCTAGAAGAATTTTTAAGTTTTTAATTTAAAAAATGCATTAGATTTCACCCTCTCTCCAAAGAAATTCCTTCATGTGAAGCAGCGATAAAAGGGTGCATCATGCCATTTCATTTGATAATTAGTTTATCAACTTGGTCATCACTGTCCAACTGCCAATTGGGTAACTTGAAATAAAGAATTCAGTATGTGGTTTCACTATTGTACCCTTTATATTTATTCCATTTGTCTATATACCGTATTTTTGGAGTATAAGACACACCTTTTTTCCTCAAAAAAGAGTCTGAAAATCTGGGGGTGTCTTATACATCGAATACAGCATTTTTTGCCCCCGAAGCCCCGCCCCCTTCACCAAAATGGCCGTGCATACCCTTATGGAGGCTTTCGGAGAGTTCCTGTGTACTGGGGAGGGCAGAAATGAGCAAAAAACGGACCGTGTTTTGTCCCCACCAGCCCCCAGCAATACTCTATAAGTCTCCATAGGGTGATACATGCAATGTTTTGACAAAAAATGGGCCTGTTTTTGCAAAAAATGGCCGTTTTTTGCTCGTTTCTGCCCCCCCCCAGGAGCACTCTGCAAGCCCTCCCCAAGGCTATTCATGTCTTTTTTTTAAAAAAATGTGCCCGTTTTTGTGAAAACGGGCCATTTTGGGGAGGTTTGCCGAGTGAAAAAACTTTTTTCCCCTTTTGGAAAGCTCTTTAACTGATTGATGAGAATTACATTGATCAAATGCTGTGCCAGCAGAAACAAAGTCTTAGGTGCTGCAGATTGTCAGCTATTTCCTTCTCCAGCATATGGTTAAATACACCTGGAAACATCTATCTACCTACCTACTCTCTCTCTTTCCCTACCTACCTACTGTATTTCTCTCTCCCTCTCTCTCTCTCTCTCTCTCTCTCTCTCTCTCTCTCCCTCTACCTCTCTCCCGAACTACCTACTGTATTTCTCTCTCTCTCTCTCTCTCTCTCTCTCTCTCCCTACATACCTACCTACCTACTCTCTTTCTCGCTCTCCATACCTATCTACTGTATTTCTCTCTTTCTCTCTCTCTATCCCTCTACCTACCAACCTACCTACTCTCTCTCTCTCTCTCTTCCTACCTACTGTATTTCTCTCTGTGTCTCTCTATTTCTCTCTCTCTCTCTCTCTCTCCCTAACTACCTACTGTATTTCTCTCTCTCTATTTCTCTCTCCCTCTACTTACCAACTTACCTACTCTCTCTCTCTCCCTACCTATCTACTGTATTTCTCTCTCTCTCTATTTCTCTCTCTCTATCCCTCTACCTACCAAGCTACCTACTCTCTCTCTCCCTACCTATGTACTGTACTTCTCTCTCTCTCTATCTCTTTCCATTTCTCTCTATCCCTCTACCTTCCTACACACTCTCCCCCCCCCCACCTACCTACTGTATTTCTCTCTCTATTTCTCTCTCTCTCTCTCTCTCTATCCCTTTATCTACCTACCTACCTACCCTCTCTCTCTCTCCCTATCTACCATATTTCTCTCTATATATATCCCTCTATCTACCTACCTATTTTTTTTTAAAATTTGCCTCTTCAAAAGCTTGGTGTGTCTTATACTCCGGTGCATCTTATACTCCGAAAAATACGGGTATTTTAAATAGAGGGGGGAGTTTATTACAAGAAAAATTGTTTTACAATTCACCCAAATGTTTTTGAAAGAAAATCCTTTTTTTTTTAAAGTCACAAAAGCTGTTAAGAAGCCTGAGGAGGAAGAACCTAAACCAGAGAAACCTAAAGTTGAACCGAAGCCTGTTGAAAAAATTAAGAAGCCTGAAGGTACAAATAAAAAGAAGATAGCTATGAAATTATCCATTAACAAACTCAGTTTAAGACTCCAGTTTCATAAATATTTCCAGCACATAAACCACAATATAGCAATCCAATTTTCAATTATTAATGTCTAAACAGTATAAAAACTAAAAAGATCCTGAATTCAAACATTTCCCAAAGATTTGGGACATAATATGTAATGTAACAGGTTTATCTCTTCTTATCCTTCGATACATTTATTCCTTGCGAGTCTTGAAAGAAATCCAATAGAAAGGCAATGACTGATTTATATTCTGTGAACTCTTATTTTGTCTTGTCTTTTTTATCTTTTTGTCATCTTTGACATACTTAGTAACATTGGCAACCTCTTCATTAAAAATAATACCATCTACTTCTATGTTTTTCATGACAAATAATATATTGGAAGCCCAAATGTTTACATTCAGCTTCCAAATAAAACTTTTTTTTTAAGTGCCAACAATTGAAAAGAAGAAAATTGAGATTCCACCAATCAAGAAAAAAGAAGAAATAGAAAAACCAGTGCTTGAACCATCCAAAGGTATACATAAATGACATTGCTCTTTTCTTTGCTGCTATAAACTAAACTTGAAGCTGATCTTGGTATGCAAGTTAAAATAATATTTCATTTAAAGCAACCATAAACGCTACAATCTTTATGCTGCTCTAACTACTATCTCATTCTTCCACATCCAATTATTTCTTCTTCTTTTCTTCTTCTCCTCCTCCTTTATGATTCTTTTATTTGACTCTGCATGGCTCAAACCAGTTATGTTTGCAGGGGTGAAGATTATGACAGTGAAATTGAAGTGATTGTCTTCTGCTGTTGTGTCTGTCTATTTAACCTTTGCATTCTAGATGATTTTCAGTATTCTATCTGCATGATGGTTCATTAATCAATTTGTTCTTTTTGTGTTTAAAGTTCCAGAACCTAAACCAGCAACAATTCCTGAACCAAAGCCTGCTGTAGGTAAGTCATTTTAAACAACCTGTTAGTCAATTTATAGTAGTAATCTAAGTGTTACTATAATGTATGCACATAAAGTGAGAAATGAAACTTTCATTTTCAAAATGCTGCTTAATTCTATCCACAGCTCTGAAATCTCCTAAGCCAGCTGCAGAACCAGCACCTGAAGTTGCTCCTGTGACAGCTCCAGTGGTTGGAAAGAAAGCCGGTATGAATTCTGGCTCTCTACTAACTTCATTCATTTGCATTACTCTTCTACAGAATGATCTGTATGGCCGCCATCTCTGGGTGGCTCAGAACAGCAATAAAAACCCAGTAGCTATAAATTATATGTGGAAGAATTAGGACAAATTGTACTTGTGAATAGTGAGCTGCTAGGCTATATTCTCCTCTAGAAGGATGAGGATAAACACCATTATACAGGCAAGTTTAGGAAATATGGGGAGCTCCTGTTGCCACTTGTTTCCTCAAGAACTTTCTTGTAGGCATATTTTGTGAATTGTAGATATTATGGCAGGACAAAAAGGACTGATATGCTGTTTTACATGTATGCAGCGCAACAATGTTGAACAGAAATATCCGGGGGGGGGGGTATATAGCAGGTCTCCCCAACCTGTGGGCCGTAGCCCATTATGGGCCATAAGAGATTTGCAACCAGGCCGCAGAATGGCCAGTGAGTTGATGCACACACGCATCCTCACTCGTACGAGCAGCGGGAGAGCATGTGCTCGCTCCATTTAACTGAGAGGCAGGCACACACAAATGGAGCTGTGTACGTACACTTACTGGCTATTTGCATAGAACCGTCCCCTGTCCACCCCATCACTGGTCCGGAAAGCCAGAAACATTGGAGAATCTAGTATACAATGTATGTATGTATGTATGAATGTATGTATATGACATTAATGTCTAAGTTAATGTCAAAGTACCATTTATTTTTATTTTTCTCCTTTCATGTATAATTGAATAGCATCACATGATAAGCTTTTTTTAACAAGTGGACAATAAACAGCAGTCCTTTCATTGCCAGCTTTTAAAACCGGCTTTAAATATTCCATGGGACCCAGAAAAATGTGTGTCCATCTGTCCAAATATTTTTTCATTATTTATCAGAAACTTCCAAATAGTTCATTTTATTTGAAACAAATCATAAAAATAAGATCAATTTATAAGGACACACACAGAATAATCATAATGGTACTAATTTAAATAAAATGATACTTTTTTTAAAAAAAAAAAGGATATATTTAAAACATTACTTCATTTGTAATCCTCTTGGTATTTTATGCCAGAGCCCAAAATTACACCAAAGGAGGAAGCTGCCAAGGGTAGAAGTCCTATTAAAGGTAAGAAAGAGATAAAATTCAAATCTTTTTCTGGCATGTTTAAAAATAAATTTTGAGCCTAGATTTCAGTATTCCACGTGTTGAACATAATTTAAATGACCCTTTTCGCACTCTGATTTAACCAATTAAAAATGCAAAGATTTTTTTCTCTGTGTTGAGCTTTATCAGATCTGATAACTGAGTAGCTAGCTTCAGATGCATACATACACGAGAATAGAATTCATGGCAATAGATTGTAAGTTCTATGGTTTTTTTTTACTTCTCTGATATGCAGCCAAAAAGACACCTTCACCCCTTGATGCAGAAAGGAGGAAATTAAGGCCAGGAAGTGGAGGAGACAAGCCACCTGAAGAGCCTCCCTTCACATACCAACTGAAAGCTGTTCCACTCAAGTTTGTGACAGAGATTAAAGATATTGTGCTGACAGAAGCAGAGTCTATTGGCTCTTCAGCCATCTTTGAATGCCTCATCTCTCCATCTACTGCTTCCACTTCTTGGATGAAGGATGGCTTCAATATCCGGGAAAGCCCCAAGCACAGGTTCCTGTCTGATGGCAAAGACCGCAAGCTCCATATTATTGACGTTCAGCTTTCAGATGCTGGGGAGTACACTTGTGTCCTAAAACTGGGAAACAAAGAAAAGACATCAACAGCTAAACTCGTTGTTGAAGGTAGTTTTTGGTGCCATCTTATATATCTTGCCTTTTCGTTTGTTGAATGTTCAACATAGCTGACAATATTGAATAAAGTGCAGAAATGGAAATGAACATGTAATGAGAATTAAAACCACCAATATTGTAATTATTAATATTTAAAATCAAGTGTAAAGGTGGTGTCTTAAAAACTCTTATAAAAGTGCTAAGGTAGAGAATAAGCACAGGTTTGACCCACAGGATTCCCTAACATGAAAGCAAAGCAAGAGAAATCTTCTTGCATATGTGATAAGTGGGTCTCTGAAAGCATAGGCAAATCTTACTGTAAATATGAAGCCTCTTATTGAACCCATAAAGTAGCATGTTTCTACTGTTAAACAATAATTAATAATTCAAACACAGGTAGTCCTTGACTTACCGCCATTCATTTAGTGAACGTCCAAAGTTACAAGGGCATTGAAAAAGTGACTTAGAGCCATTTTCACACACACGTTGCAGTATCCCCATGGTCACATGATCAAAATTCAGGCAGCTAGGCAACTGGCATGTACTTACATGATCCTCCTTTATAACCTTCTGACAAAATCAATGAGGAAGCCAGATTCACTTAATAATAACAGTGTTACTAACTTAACAATTGCAGTGATTCAATTAACAACTGTGACAAGAAAGGTCATAAAAGGGAACAAAACTCACTTAACAACTGTCTTACATAACAACAGAAATGTTTGGGCCCAGTTGTGGTTGTACTCTGAAGACTATTTGTAACAGGAAAGGTTGCATAGGAAAGAGGAGAATATGAGTATGTATCTTCAGGTTAACTTCACTGTGAATATAAGGGCCAACCCAACTATTCATTTTAGATTTTTTGATGTAAGTACATATTACCTTTATACTGTACACGTAAATAAAATATCTCAATTGAAATTAATCAGAGGCAGGTTGCTGCCGGTTCGGCCCAAATCGGCTGACCTGGTAGTAGTGGTGGCGGGAGGCTCCGCCCACTCATCCAGATGCTTCTGTGCATGTGCAGCAGTGTCACAGGCGTGCAGGAGTGCGCCCAAACCGGTAGTAAAAAGATTAGCAACCCACCTCTGAAATTAATGTAATCTCCACAGATGCATTCTCATGTGAGGGGTTCTGAATACAAACACATCTGATTAAATGCCTGTTTTATACAATGTGCAGATAAGAATATATGCAAATAACCTGCTTTTTCCTCTTCACCAGAACTGCCAGTGCGCTTTGTGAAGACCCTGGAGGAGGAATATACTGTTGTCAAAGGGCAACCCTTTTATTTAACCTGTGAACTGAACAAAGAGAGAGATGTAGTATGGAGGAAAGATGGGAAAATTATCACAGACAGACCTGGGAAATTTGCTCTCGGCATCATTGGCCTCCAACGAGCCGTTACAGTCATGGATGCTGATGACAACGATGGTGGCCAGTACACTGTAACTGTTGCAGATACTGATCTCACTTGTAAAGCAACTGTTAAAGTTGTTGGTAAGTTAAAGGTTATTTATTAATAATAAACATGGTCTGTTTTTCTTAAGGAAGAGAAATGTCGAGTAAGCAAGAGGAGATAAAGAAGCATAGCTTGTTTTTTCTAACCTGAGGTTTTTTTCCCCTTTTAAGTGCGAGAAATTGCACTGGGGTCAATATAGAATAATATTCTGTTGAGAAGCACCAGAATTAGAAATGGGCCCAATAAACCTTCAAGGACACAGATCTTTGATAGGTCTATCAAATGAATCTGACATTAAATAATTACTTTGAACAATACCCAGTTATAAGCAACTAGACAGATGAAAAGAAGAAACTGACAATGCCATATTTCTAATAAGAAGCAGCTCCATTAAGTTCAAAGGGGACTGCAACCTAATTATTGAAGTCCTTGAATAAGTCCTGTAAAACACAGTAGCTCTCCTTCTCCCTTCTGATATAAGTGCAGCTACATTGCATAACAAGAAGCCCAAATGTCAAAGGAAGCAGGTGAAATTGTGAGGAGAAGCAAGAGAGAAAAGAAAATATTTTGAAATGCTTAAGAAAATCTGAAAAGCAGAAGACAGATTGCTATCATTAATCTTTGTGTTTAGTGAACAGTTACCTAGGAGATAAAATTGAAATGATTTTTAAAATACCCATAAATACTAAGAGAGAAATACATTTATTATGTGTACTCTTGTGCAGAAATGATAAAGGACTGGCTGGTGAAGCCCATCAGAGACCAACATGTGAAGCCAAAAGGCACTGCGACATTTGCTTGTGACGTTGTGAAAGATACGCCAAATATTAAATGGTACAAAGGCGATGAAGAAGTTCCTCTTGAACCCAATGACAAAACTGAAATTATAAAAGATGGCCCTCATATCTACCTCAAAATTAAGAACTGCTCACCAGAAGATGTCGGAGAATATGCCGTTGAAGTTGAAGGTCGCAGATATCCAGCAAAACTGACTTTGGGTGGTAAGTGTAAAACTGTATTAGTACAGCATGTTTGCCAGTGATTCTATCCTACATGTTAAGAATAAAGACTGAAGCTATCAAGACTGTGAAGAGGTTTCACTAATTGCATTATGTTTTACAGAACGTGAAGTTCAGTTGCTAAAACCCCTTGAAGATGTTACAATTTATGAGAAAGAAACAGCAAATTTTGATGCAGAGATTTCTGAAGAAGACATCCCTGGGGAATGGAAGTTGAAGGGAGAAATCCTTCGACCATCCCCTGTAAGGATACGTACTTAAGAATTCATTAATTTGTTACAACTATGTAGCTACATTGTGCTTCATAGTGTGATATAGCAAGAAGTGTATATGCTAAGGTTTACAGTTAATAGTAACTAATAGTAGCTCAAGACAAGAAAAGGTATATCTATGGATGGAAAATAATAATAAATAAATACTCCTTGGTACAAGGTCATATAATTCTGTACTAGGTTTTGTTATCACAAAGATATTATAAGTGTATTTAAAAAAATAAAACAATCAGTATCCTTATCCATAAATATTTAAATTCTTTCAGACTTGTGACATCAAAGCTGAAGGAGGAAAACGCTTCTTAACCCTACATAAAGTCAAATTAGATCAGGCCGGGGAAGTTCTCTACCAGGCTTTGAATGCAATTACTACAGCTATCCTAACAGTAAAAGGTAAGATTTTTATTTAAATACTTCATGTGTTAATTGGACTATTGGTAAGAGTCACCTTGTGGCGAGATGGATGGCAAATAAATTTAATTAATAAATACTGTAGATCTCACATTGCATATTGATGGATATTTTTTGATTCACAGAGATTGAGCTGGATTTTGCTGTACCGCTGAAAGATGTGACCGTGCCAGAGAAACGGCAGGCAAGGTTTGAATGTGTGCTAACCAGAGAAGCCAATGTTATATGGTCCAAAGGCACTGACATCATCAAAATTGGTGACAAATTTGACATAATTGTAGATGGAAAGAAGCATATTCTAGTTATCAATGATTCTCAGTTTGATGATGAAGGAGAGTACACGGCTGAAGTTGAAGGAAAGAAGACCACAGCAAGACTGTTTGTAGAAGGCAAGTTGATTACTTTGAAAAATTCAGAAGTAAACCCTAACAGAAGGATCAATCATTTAAGTCCTACTGCTAGATATGACCATATAACATTTACTTTCATTACCATTTACTCCTTTTCAGGTATTAGGCTGAAATTCATCACTCCCCTCAAAGATCAGACAGTGAAGGAAGGAGAGACCGCTTACTTTGATTTTGAACTTTCTCATGAAAATATGCCTGTAACCTGGCATAAAAATGACAAAAAACTTCATACCAGTAGAACAGTTCGTATCTCTGCAGAAGGGAAGAATCACAAACTGGAAATAAGTGAAGTGACACTGGATGATATCTCTGAAATCAAAGCTGTAGTAAAGAATTTGCACACTCAAGCACACCTAAAAGTCTTAGGTAATATTCTATGTTGTCTCGTGTTGTCAGGTACAATCTCTGCGTATTTTAATCTTTATGTATTTAATTGTTTATGGTTTTATGTACTCACTGTTAACAACTAACCTCTTCAAACAAATGACTACTTCGTATCCAACCCATATCTTATAGAGGCGGATCCATATTTCACGGTGAAATTGCAAGACTATACCTCTATTGAGAAAGACGATGTCATTTTGGAATGTGAACTTAGTAAAGATGTGCCAGTGAAGTGGTATAAAGATGGTGAGGAATTGGTTGCTTCCAAGAGAATCTCCATAAAGACCGACGGCAAGCGTCGCATATTGAAAATTAAGAAGGTGTCAGATGCGGATAAAGGAAATTACGTGTGTGATTGTGGAACTGACAAGACAAATTGTGAACTCAAGGTTGAGCGTAAGTGATTGTCCTCCTATACATAGATCCACTTGTGAACCATTTACATTTGCTGATCCGAGCAGGGAATCTTAAAATACTTTGCGTATCTGTATATTGCAGCTCGAATGATAAACATAGAGCGTCCTTTATATGGTGTGGAGGTGTTCATTGGCGAAACAGCACAATTTGAGATTGAAATCTCCGAGCCTGATGTTCCTGCAGTTTGGAAATTAAAGGGAGAAACTTTAACAGCTTCACCTGTAAGTCTTTTTTTAACAGCTGCAAGAACAAACCATAGTGTAACATTTTTATCTAAAAAGAATTTTTTTTTTAAAAAAATAAAGAGAATTGGGTATCAGGACAACATTTATTTTCTTTCCCCCCCACACAATCAGGATTGTGAAATGATTCAAGATGGCAAAAAACACATCCTCATTCTTCACAACTGCAAGTTGGATATGACTGGAGAAGTGTCTTTCCAGGCTGCCAATGCTAAAAGTGCTGCCAATCTGAAAGTGAAAGGTAGGCTCCGCAAGGCATCAACTTTAAGCCCATCTTGCAAATCTTTCTTATCACTCTTCATCAATGTTATTGTGGTTTATTAAATTAATAACCTGCATAACCAATATTAATATATATATATATATATATATATATATATATATATATATATATATATATATATATATATATATATATATATATATATATATATACATACATACATACATACATACATACATACATACATACATACATATATATATATATATATATTCCTAACACTCTTCATTACCTGATTCAATTTCAGAGCGGCCTCTCCTCTTTATAACTCCTCTCAGCGATGTCAAAGTCTTTGAAAAGGATGAAGCTAAGTTTGAATGCGAGGTCTCTAGGGAACCAAAGACTTTCCGATGGTTGAAAGGAACCCAGGAAATTCCAGGGGATGAGAAGTTTGAAATCAAATCCGAAGGCACAAGGCATGCCCTTATTATTAAGAGTGTAGCTTTTGAAGATGAAGCAAAATACATGTTTGAGGCCGAAGACAAGCGAACAAGTGCTAAGCTGATCATTGAAGGTTTGTTTCTCACAGCAATTCCGCGATTTCTGTTTGCTTTTTTAAAAAAATATTTAAAGAGCTTCATGCATTTGGAACCTAACTTAATGAGGTGCTTTTATGGTTTAGGCATTCGTCTTAAATTCATTACCCCACTCAAAGACGTAACAGCCAAGGAGCGTGAGAGTGCAGAATTCACTGTTGAGCTTTCTCACGACAACATTCCTGTCATCTGGTATAAAAATGACCAACGTCTCCATACGTCCAAGGTTGTTTCGATGAAAGATGATGGCAAATTTCACACGCTCACATTTAAAGATCTAACTATTGATGACACATCTCAGATCAGAGTGGAAGCTATGGACAAATCAAGTGAAGCTAAACTTACAGTTCTTGGTACGTGTCACCTGACTTTGTTTGCCTAATGCATCTTTTTAGAGATAATTTCTTCCAAGTATATATAAGCTTAGCCCTAGGCAGATTTGCATGAAGCACCTTCTCAGAAAATCTTGCTGCAGGCTTTGAAGAGGCTACATTCGGGTGGAGAGCTCCCTTTCAAAAGAGATGTCCATGTCTTTCCCTCTCTGTTGTCTTTTTGTCATCAAAGTGTTTCCTCTTTCAGAAAGTTTTTTATAGATTTAGCACCCCTAATTGTTGCACTCTGTTATTTGGCTCTGGTGTGTTGCTTATTTTATATATTTTATTTTTTTGTTTTTTGTTTTTATTTTGCTGAATAGTTTTATTCTAATTTGTAACTGCTATTTGTCTCTAATTTGGAAACTGTTATGACATTTTATAAGGCAACTAATTAAACCTATAGGAGATAGTCTGTTTAACTGCTCAGTGTCTTTATTGCCATGTCTTTGTCAGAAGAATAGACGTGACTTGTAAATTCCATAGACAAGCTCTCTTTTCATCTTTGTATACAAAACACCAAATCTCAGAGACCATTTCTGTTTATATGTTAAAAAGTGGCTTGCTCTTTGTGCAGCATACTGAGGAACTTGTTTGGATGAGGTGCTTTTCAATGTTCTTACTTGCTGAGATCATTTTTTTAATTCTTCTTTTTATTACTGTCCTTTAGACACAAGAATAAGAAAATAAACTTTAGGCATGAGACTAGGAAACTACTGTTTACTGAGCAAAATAGCTTTTGTGTTTCTGCTTAACTGCTTTTTTATTTTGTTCTGACATATTGTTTGTCAGAGTCTTCATTTATTTCAGCATGTTGTGTTTTTATTAACGTTGGGCTCTTGTGCCATCTTAGTTTGTTATTAACCACCTTTTAAGTACTATGAAGACGAAGAATACAGATTTTTAAATTAAACATAAAAATAGCTGTGGAGCACCTTGATATATATTTCTACATATTATTTTCTAAAAAAAAACCCAGCCATTTCTCTTCCAGAATAATTGAGGATTAGTTATTCCTGTTCATTCTATGATTGGAAAGTTTAGTCAATATGTTGGAAAAAGAAACAAAAAATCCCACATCTTTAAAGCATGCAACATATGAGCCTTGGTGGCGCAGTGGTTAGAGTGCAGTACTGTAGGCTATTTCTGCTGACTGCCAGCTGACTGCAATTTGATAGATCAAATCTCACCGGCTCAAGGTTGGCTCAGCCTACCATCCTTCCGAGGTGGGTAAAATGAGGACCCAGATTGTTGGGGGCAATAGGCTGACTCTGTAAACTGCTTAGAGAGGGCTCTAAAGCACTGTAAAGTGATATATAAGTCTAAATGCTATTGCTATTTAAAACACCTCCATTAAAGGTGCAAGAACCCACAAAGCAAGGAAAACGTTTAAACTCCCGTTGGTAAGCGTCTGTGGCTTTTGAACATATTAATAATATTGATAATGTGATACATTTACTTCAACTTACAGAGGGTGATCCTTACTTTACTGGGAAGCTTCAAGATTACACTGCAGTGGAAAAAGATGAGGTCATTTTACAGTGCGAAATTAGCAAAGCAAATGCTCCAGTAAAATGGTTTAAAGATGGACAAGAAATAACTCCCTCTAAGAATGTGGTTATTAAAGCTGATGGGAAAAAGAGAATGCTTATCCTGAAGAAGGCAATGAAAAAAGATATTGGTCAATACACCTGTGACTGTGGCACCGACCAGACGTCTGCCAAACTCAACATAGAAGGCAAGTTCTTTTAATACTGTGGTGTATTATAATCTATTATTAAATGCCTTAAAAATCCTGCAATTGAAAAAATAAGATAAGGAACTTCAACCAACAGTTGCCTTTTCAATCCTTCTGTAAAACACAGCCACCTTATCATGATGACTGACTGTATTGGATGTCTTTTTTTTTCTTTCAGACCGTGATATATCTATTGTACGTCCTTTATATAGCGTGGAAATATTTGAGACAGAGACAGCTCGTTTTGAAACTGAAATCTCCGAGGAAGATATTCACGCAAACTGGAAACTGAAAGGAGAATCTTTGACTCAGTCAGCCGTAAGCAATGCTTGTCTTTGATCCGATATAGTAGACCACACTGATGAGTAATCACGATTCTTGTTGTAGTACTTAAATGTAGTTTAAATATTGAATAAGATTCAACATATTGTGTTCTACAGTTTATGGGCAGTAAAATGGTTAACCTCTGCTTGACATTCCCTTCATTCATGGCAACCCATTTTAGTAGAATTATGACTATCTAGAAAGTCTCTGTCTCTGTCTCTGTCTCTGTCTCTGTCTCTCTGTCTCTGTCTCTCTCTCTCTCTCTCTCTCTCTCTCTCTCTCCCCCATTTCTATGATTTTAAATACAGATATTGATAAAAAGCAAACGAGTTCTTAATTTAAAAAAAGATATTTTGGGAATTGGCATTATTAAAACAAGTCATAAATTTCACATTTTTTTGAAGGATTGTGAGATTAAGGAAGAAGGCAAAAGGCACTGTGTTGTACTCTACAATGTACGTTTGAACCAGGCTGGTGGTGTAGACTTCCAAGCAGCCAATGTCAAATCAAGTGCTCATCTTCGAGTGAAACGTAAGGCCCTTACAAAACTATTTCAAAAAGGAAAAATATTTGTTTTTTTTTTCATTTATCCCATGTATTTTGCTAATCCTATGAATGGGAATCAATCAGATAAGGGTAGAGAGGTGGAGCCTTCAGTCATGATTCAGATATCATGGCATATTGAGGTAATCCAACATCATCACTATTATAGTAGTACAGGTAGTCCTTGACTTACAACCATTCATTTAGTGACCGTTCAAAGTTACAATGGCACTGAAAAAAGTGATTTATGACCGTTTTTCACACTTACAATCATTAAAGCACCCCCATGGTAACATGATCAAAATTTGAACACTTGGCAACTGGCATGTATTTATGATGTTATGAGCATCCTGGGGTAATGTAATTTTGGGACCTTCTGACAAGCAAAGTCAATGAGGAAACCAGATTCACTAAACCGTCATGTGACTTACTTATCAACTACAGTGTTTCCCTTAACAACTGTGGCATGAAAGGTTGTAAAGTGAGGCAAAATTCACTTAACAATGACTAAGTAACAGAAATTTCGGGCATAGTTGGGGTTCAAAGTTGAGGATTACCTTAATTCAGTTAGCTAATTCAGTATAATGCTTCTAATTCAATTTTTAAATCCTATCAGCTTTTAACCTAACCATTAATTTGTTTATTTAGGGCTTCTCCAATCAGTTGCTATGTAGTATAAATGGATATAAATGAACTAGTTGCTAATAGCTATCTTCTCCTAATTTGAATTTGGGTTTTAAGATTGGAGAGATAACACAACAATTTGTAGAAATTGCTAGATGATTAACAGGATAACCCTGTATAGTTGGAAACCACTTCTTTCTGCAGCCAATAGAAAAGTGTTTCTATTTTGGATGGCTCGCTCCTTATCTTAGCAAGAGGCATGTAGGGCTTGGCAAGGGCATAGATGCAAAGTAACTTTCTAACTGATCTGTTCTTTGAAAAGCCACCAGCTTTGTGAGTAGAGAATCTCCAGAGATCAGCCCTTCCCTTGATCTAGTTAATTTAATCAGCTTAGTTTGATTATATTCCCTCTCTGTCTTGGTGAAAGTCTTTATGGAAGTTAAATAAAGGGTGAAAGCGATCAATTTGAAGATGATTTCTTCTTTCCTTCAAGCACGTATTATTGGCCTGGTGAGACCACTTAAAGATGTTACTGTGACGGCTGGTGAAACGGCAACATTTGAGTGTGAACTCTCCTATGAAGGAATCGTAGTGGAATGGTTCCTGAAGGGGGAGAAATTAGAACCCAGTGACAAGGTACGGTATCTGATCTTTCCTTCATTCTGCCTTCCTGACATTTCCCATTGTTTTCCCTTTTTTTAAAAAAAAGTTCTTTTTCTCATATATACGTTCCCAAATATACATTTTCATAAGTACTATTAACATTTATGTGTTACTTTTTAACATTTATCACAATTCATTTAAAGATTTAAGCATATAATCAGTGGCACTTTCCTGCCACCCCATACATCCATCTTATTTTACAACAACCCTACTTCTTCCGTCTCCTTTCCTCCCAACCTCCCTTCTCTAACTTCTTCTTTCCTCCTCTCCTTTCTCTTTTCTTCTTCCCCTCCCTCCCTCCCACTCTTCCTCTCTTCTTCTCCTTCCTACCCTCTCTCCTACTCTCACTACCCCTCCCTTACTTCCTTTCCTTTCTTCTTTCCCTCTCCTTCCTCCCTCCTTCCGTTTTTGTATGTATTTATTTTCTTCTTCACTCTGATGGATCTTTGGGGTGGAATTCAAGCAAACCTGGTTCTATATTTACATAAAATAGATCTATTTTTATGTTTTCCCATTTTCTAACCTCCCTCCTTGTCTTTCTTGTTCATCTTTTCACCCCAATTTGGGAGCTTCCAAGTCCTAACTGAAGTTACAATCTGACAACAGTTAGTGGAGACTCATTCCCAGTTAACACGGTGGGGATTTCTCCTGGCTAGATGTGTATTGGATTGCCTTGCAAGGGCCTATTCTGAAGTATTAATTGAAAAATAAATCTAAAAACATTAATGCCCAGGGAGATGGCTGATGTCACGGAATCTGGGTAAATGTTTTCACCGCTGATGTTGAGGAGCAATAAATATTCTGCAGTTATTTTATTAGTTTTTCCTTATCATTCATGCCCTCTGAATCCAGACCTAACATTCATTTTTCTTAGAAGGGATGAAAGAGTTTGGGAAATTCCTATTTCAGGCGTTTCAGCCACACTTCCAGAGATATCACTCTAGAAAGAAATCCTTGCTGACCCTTTCCCACTTTCTATTTTTAACTCATTGTTAAGTGTGTGTTGGCACCACTGAGATGTGAATTGCTTGGAATGTGGCTGGCTGACTATTTAAAGTACCTTTAGCATCAGTCTTTATATTATAATAAACGGCCTGCCAGGTTCTATTAAGTGAAATGTTTATTTCACGCTTGTTTTATTACCGGTAGTTCATTCATTTAGGCAATTGGAGTATTTATTAATAACAGGATTACAATGACAATTTCCTTCAAAAGAAAATATAAATTTCCTTGTTAAAATGAAGGCTTTATGGCTAGTTAAGCTTGAGAATTTAGCATAATATTTTCAGGTTTTTCAAATTGTAAGTTGTTCTCACACGATAGGCTAAATGCCTATCAACTTATTAACTACCTATATATAATTCAACATTTACTATTTCCTAAGTATTTTAAAGATAATAAGGCATATCTTAAAGTTATTTGATCACTTATTCTTTTATCAGTTTTGCTACAGCCAGAGTTCTCTGCAGATTAAAACAAAACTCAAACTGTAAATTCCAATAAAACACCATGAAGTCATGAAGCGTAACACAAAGCAATTGAATTAAATCAGAGATCATCATGACAGCAACAATCATAAAGTATCCATTTACTTATTTCTCAGTGAAAAGATTTGATGTATTATTTCTTAATATCACTTTGCTAGTTTTTTTTTAATTTCTAAATTATTCACTTATGTCAGTTTAAGAGACTAGAAGAACATATATAGTACTTAAGTGCAGTCTTGCACTAGCTATAGCTATAGGCATTACTTATGCAGAAACAAGCTTTGCATGTATCTCACTTTGATGATAAACAAAGGTGCAAAGTGGATCCTGTATACTCTGAATTCAGAAGTTCATTGTGACTGAACTTCTGAATTTGACCTTATAGAACCCAAATGGCCGATTGTAGAGAATCCAAGCAGCATCTGTTAGAGAGAAGGATTCAAGCTTTCCAGTTTCTTTTCTCCAGGAAAAAGATACTCTTTTGAAATGGATTACAAGCACAAATCCTGAATATCTTGTTTAATTGTCAAACATACAAGTGTAGTTTGCCAATGTCATTGCCATTGCCTTCTTCAGAGATATTTTATTTTTCAAATTTTTGGCCTAATCTACAGCTCTCTTAATGGTCTCTCATTCAAGTTGTAATCAGAGTTGACTCTACTTTGCTTTGGGAGAACAGATAAAGTGGTAGTAGCTATTATCAGATGTGACCCCTTTTCTCGAATTATAGCCCCAAAACTAATGTAGCTGCTTGTGCTCTAGAAGGAATATAGATTGAACAAGATATCAATAAGATTAAATTACATGCAAATCTATGTCTGATCTGCTCTGAATTGGAGCTTCTGCATTGTTTCTCATTTTTTTCCTAATTTGGGGAAGATATTTTTTTTCTCTTAGTGCTGAATCTTACTGTCTGCATTATACACTACTATATCTGCCAACTATTGATGATTAAATAAATTGCAATGAAATATAAAAAGTTGTTACAGAAGCAAACATAGAAGAGATAGAATCAATGCATATATAGTATGGGTTGGGGAAAGTAAACAGTTCAATGTAAATATACATTGTGTGTGTGTGTGTGTGTGTGTGTACACACACACACACACACATATTATGTGCTTGGTTGTATAAATACATATAGCAATATAGAGATGATTAAAATATATAAAATAAAACATGGCCAATGAATTTGGGTCCAAAAGTTTAACCACTTTTGGAATTCAGTCCTTGATTTGCCAGGCAAGAGCTGGTGCTGCCTTGAGTTGTGCAAAGTTGTGCACCCCCATTCAGAAATAATAAGTGTATATTAATTGAAGTTACATGATAAATATTTAAGGTAAGACCATAATCCAATATTTTCCTTTCTTTTAGGTTGTGCCCCGTGCTGAGGGGAAAGTTCATACTCTTGTTCTCAGGGACGTGAAGCTAACAGATGCTGGAGAAATCACACTGACTGCCCAGGACTTCAAAACTAAAGCAAATCTTTTTGTAAAAGGTAAGCTTTGTAGAACGACAGGGTATGGTGCTGGATGACGCTGATCTAGATAAGGAAAAGTGTTTAGTTGAATAATTATTTTATAACCTAAAGTGCAAACTGGGAATAGTGTCCATATTTCAGTCTTTAAAAGAGATAGCTACTGTATTCTTCTCTGAAGTGTGTGTGTGTTGATTCCTGGTGACTACCTAGTCAAGTCTGTGCAGTTTTCTTGGCAAGATTTCAGAAATGGTTAGCCACTGCAGGGCTAAGAAAGAGTGACTCGCCCAAGGTCACCCAACAGACTTTGGGACGAAGGTAGAACTAGAACTCACAGTCTCCCAGTTTTTAGCCAGGTGCCTTAATCATTACATTAAACTGTCCTCGTCTGTGCCAAATACACAAGATCTAAATAACTGGTTTATTTTGTTCCTCAGAACCACCCGTGGAGTTTACTAAACCCCTTGAGGACCAAACTGTAGAGGAGGAAGCCACTGCAGAATTGGAGTGTGAAATATCCAGAGAAAATGCACCCGTCAAATGGTTCAAAAACGGTCAAGAAATTCACAAAACAAAGAAATATGATATCATTGCCGATGGCAGAGTCAGGAAGCTAATTATTCGTGACTGCACATTGAATGATGCTAAAACATACACCTGCGATGCTAAAGATTTCAAAACTTCTTGTTTCTTGAATGTTGAACGTAAGTCTGCTTGTACTTTCCTGACAACAACTACAAGAGGCTTAGCTGTGTTGTTCAGTCACTTCTGATTCCTCATGACTCAATGAACAGTAGTTCTCTGGGACTCTCAGCATTTTTTTTCCTTTGGGATCTTGCCGCATTGTGTAACCCTCTTGTCTTCTGCTGCCTCCTTTTCCATAGCCTTCAATTTTCCTAAGCTTCTCCAAAGTTCAGTTCAGTTTAGTTTAGTTTATTGTCATTGCACATCAAACAATGAAATTAAATGCCATCTTCAGTGTATATTATAACTATTAAAAATAAAAACACAAAAACACATCCTTCACATGCTTTATAATTGAAATTGAAAACCCGATACTGCATTAATATTGCACTATACCATAGAATTCAATATAGTTACTGCCCTGGGATAGAAGCTGTTTTTCAGCCTATTTGTCCTTGTTTTTATTATCCTGAACCGTCTGCCCGATGGTGATAGTTCAAAAAAGGGTGCCCAGGATGAGATGGATCTTTAAGAATGTTTTGAACTTTCTTAAGGCAGCGAGAGTTCTAAAGCTCTTCCAAAGAGGGGAGAGGGCAACCAATAATCCTCTGGGCAATGACATTAGCCCTCTGGAGCGCTGTCCTATCTGCCACTGTGCAATTGGCAAACCATACACAGGTGCAGTAAGTTAAAATACTCTCTATAATGCAATGGTAGAAGGTCACCAGGTTCTTGCTTCCATATTTTGTGCCTCAACTGTTGATGATTTAGTTTCATTGCTAGCATTTTCAGTAAATCTTTTCATTTTTTAAAATTTATTTAATTCAATTGGTATTGCCACTCATCTCACCTATGTGACTCTGGACAGCTCACAACGGTTTAAAACAACCAAGTGATTAAAAACTAGTTTAAAAACAGATATACACGCATATAAAAGTATAAGTTACCATATTCAAACAAAAAAGTTCCTCCATGATCAGTGGCAAAATCCATCATTGTATTAAACTCAGCACAGCCATTGTAGAAGCTTCCCACCATTTCCAGACCCCACCCCACCCCCAAGCACAAGTCAGAGCCATGTCTTCAAGGCCTTCCTAAAGTCCAGCAGGGTCAGAACCATTTAGTATTCAATGACTTGTTCGTGCTGGGCAAGTATTCACTATCATTCAAAAGCTTAATTAGACTATATCCCTCCCCCCACAAAAAAAAGTGGGTATGGCAGTCTCATTATTATTGCTAATCTATAGGGTAATGCTGGAGATTTGTATCTGATAGTCTGATGAAACAAAGTCATCTACCTAAGAGCATGTAAAGTTTATCTTACATAGCTGTTAACCTGGCGTTGCCCGGATATTTGTTTATGCCAATCCTGTATTAGACATTCACAAGTGTCTAGACCAAATGTAATTTGTGGAGTACTGTGAAGCCATTACCATGGCAACTCCACTGTGCTGCACAGTAGAAACCCTTTTAAGGCACAACAGGCTGTATCTTAACAGAACACATACCCGAAGGGTGTTAGGGGTATCTTACCCCCTCAGTATTTGTTTCCTGAGGGTAAGTCATCTGTGTACCAGGTTTGGTTAAAATTGCTCCAGGCATTCCAGAGGTATGCTGGAACACACACACACACACACACACACACACACAGAGAGAGAGAGAGAGAGAGAGAGAGAGAGAGAGAGAGAGATTTTTATATAGAGCGAGTATTATAAAATGTCCTCCAACTACTTCCATTTTATTTGATTTTGCTCTTCTATAAAAGTCAATGCAGAGCAGCCTTGGTTATAAAGATTCATGTTTATATGCAGTTAATTGAAATATACACATTTTCTCTTCCAGCCCTTCGTGTTGAGTTCCTTAAACCTCTAACAGATCTTGAAGTTAAGGAAAAGGAAGCGGCTCGCTTTGAATGTGAAATTTCCCGGCCAACTGTTAAGGTATGTGGCATTTAGTAATTCTAATACCTGAACTTTTGAATACATTTTATTTAGAAAAACCTTTCACTTATCAGAATTCAACCTGTTCCCATCAAAGAGTTAGATTCTAGCCATTATGCTTACACTCTTGGCTGCATTCTGATTGGGTGGAGGTGTATTCTGATTGGTAGGGGGCTTGGCTGTGCTCTGATTGGATGGGAGTGTGGCTGTGCTCTGATTGGGTGGGGGTGTGTTCTGTTTGGGTGGGGGCCTGGTTGTGCTTGTGTTAGTCTGAGTTGCAGAGGGAATAACACAAGCACAACCAGGCCCCCACCCAAACAGAACACACCCCCATCCAATCAGAGCACAGCCACACTCCCATCCAATCAGAGCACAGCCAAGCCCCCTACCAATCAGAATACACCTCCACCCAATCAGAATGCAGCCAAGCTCCCACCCAATCAGCTCATACCCCCACTGGCAGTTAAAAAGAGGAACCGGCTGAGATCTCACATTGCTCCTGGAAGCACCAAGCCGGAAGCACCAGCCTAAAGATGATGAATGAGACTTCATCGAAACAGCTAGCCATACCCTTACTGGGATTAGAACCCGGGCTGTATATATCTTAGGCAGTAACACAAATATGTAACACAAATACACATATATATATATACATACATACATACATACAGAGAGAGAGAGAGAGAGGCAGAGACAGAGACAGACACAGACAGACAGACAGACAGACAGACAGACAGACAGACAGAGACAGACAGACAGACAGACAGACAGACAGATAGATAGATTTGTGTTATAACCCCTGGTATGCCCAAATATGGGAGGGAGCTCACTACTCCCCCTTTCTGTCCTTTGGCTCATTATTTATTTATCAGCACAAATATAACATATCTACATACATACATACATACATACATACATACATACATACATACATACATACATACATCATTTACATATTATAAAATGTTTAACTATTATTGGTGTAAAATATTAGTTACCATTTTTAAAATATGCAAATGAAATATGTATAAAAATGTACTCTGTTTATATGCTGGATTCAGTTAAGGAATAAAATATTTATATATCTTTATTAGTGGAAATCTTACTTCATGTAGAAAATACCACATAAGGATAATGGGCTGTCAACTGATGTCAAAACTCATCCGTCTTTGCATCTGTGTGTGTGTGTGTGTGTGTGTGTGTGTGTGTGTGTGTGTGTGTGTGTGTGTGTGTGTTTGGGCATACCAGGGGTTGTAACACAAATACACACCGATTTCCCTGGCTCAACTGATAAGGAAGAGAGTCTGTGGCTTAGTGGCTAATACATCTGCCTGATATGTAATACAGCCCAGGTTCGAATCCCAGTAAGGGCATGGCTAGCTGATGAGAGCTAAATAGCTTGAAATAGATCTATACTAGTCTCCCTTTATTTATTTTTCAGCACAAATACAACACACACATATGTATGTATGTATGTATGTATGTATGTATGTATGTACGTACATATGTATGTATGTATGTATGCTGGTCTTGTTGTATTCGGGTCTTTTCCCATGTAAGATTGAGATTGTCTTGGCAATGTTTCAGCGAGGTCTCATTCACCATCTTCATGTGAAAATCTATGAAAACAAATATGTATGTATGTATATATATGTATGTATTCGGGTCTTTTCCCATGTAAGATTCCCGTGTAAGATAATCTTACACGGGAAAAGACATACACACACACACACACACACACACACACACACACACACACATACACACACACTTTACATGTTCTCCAATAAACCAATAATCCCATCACAATAGTAAAAGCCATTAACATGTCATCCTATCAAAACGGCCACCAGATTCCCAATCAGCTGCATTTGTGAGAATTTTCTTCTACACAAATTTTGACTGATCATGTGGCCAGGTTGTTTAAGAGATGAAGCTCTGGGGATGTATTCTTCCACTTGCTCATTCAGGAGTTGAAATTCTGGGCACAGCACCCTTTTATATGAGCAGTTCTTACAAAGCGGCACAATAGCCAGAAAAAGCAAAACTATCCTAGCTAGATAACCAGACCTACAAAGTAAGATTGAGCTGTTCGGTTCAAACTATCAACTTCAAAATATCAAATCAAACTATGTTGATTCCAATATCATCATTAGGTAGAGATTTCAATTCTTTACTAACATTTTGAAAGCTTAAACTCTAATACCTATTATTGTCTTTAACACCATTTCATATTTTGTCAATAATGTTAATGCAGGCACAGTGGTTTAGGGATGGAATTGAAATTAAAAAGGGCAAGAAGTATGACATCATTGCAAAAGGTGCCCAGAGAATACTTGTCGTCAATAAATGTTTACTTGATGACGAAGCAGAATATGCTTGTGAAGCAAAAGCAGCCAGAACTTCGGGCATGCTTACAGTGATAGGTAAAACTGAATCCCCCCTCCCATTTTTTATTTTGTTTTATTTTATGCAAATTGCAGTTGTCATGAAATAAAACTATGATTCCTTTATGCAGAGGAGGAAGCTGTCTTTACTAAAAACCTGCCCAATGTGGAAGTTAATGAAGCAGACACCATCAAATTTATTTGTGAAGTCTCCAAACCTGGTGCAGAAGTAACCTGGTTCAAAGGCGACCAGGAGTTGCCAGAGGGTGGCAGAGTTGAACAAAAAGTTGACGGCCGAAAGAGAATTTTGATCATTCACAATGCTTCCCTGGATGATGCAGGAGCCTACAGTTGCAAGCTTCCAAACGCTCAGACGACAGGCAAACTCAAAGTCAATGGTGAGACACTTGCTTTGATATCTTTCAGAACCAGACAGTGGTTAAGTAGGCAGTGAAATGCTGGGCTTATTTGCTGCTTAAGCATAAAAAGTTGAAAGTCTATTCCAAAGCAATCTCTGGTTGTGTTAGGCCACAGTTCCCAGAATGGCACCCAGGAACATCTTTCTAATTTAAAAATGGAAAGTTGGCATTTTGCAAAAGGAATGGGGACATTTTGCATCATTTTTTAATTCCAAGAAGTTTTCTTGAGCCCATAAGCTTCTTAGAAAATAGTAATTAAAAAAAAAAGCTTGGTCGCTGCATTCAACTGGTATTCAGGAGGTGGGCAGAGATGCCAAGAGGTGGAGGGGGAAGCAACCTTAGATGATAGAGTGAATCCTCCTTGTAAAGCCAACAAATAGTTTGTTAGAGTATAAACCATCAACCTGATTTCAAATTTCCAAATGTGGCTATCAAAAGGCAGGGAATTCATAGCATCATAGTATCATCTGCTGAATAAAACAATTACTTTTCAGTTAAACTGAGTCATCTGTCTTCTTTCCACTAACAGCTAAATCATAACTTGTAATGTCTTTTACAGAGCTTTCAGCAGAGTTTATAACTAAACCTCAAAACCTTGAAGTTATTGAAGGACAAAAGGCAGAATTTTCCTGCTCAGTGTCCAAAGATAACGTTGATGTGCAGTGGCTCAGAGGCGATACTATTCTTGAAGCAGGTGACAAATACGATATATTTTCTGATGGCAAAAAGAGAGTCTTGGTCATCAAAGAATCTGTCTTGGATGATGAAGGGCGTTATATTGTCATGCTTGGAGATGTCAAGGCAAAAGCGCTGTTGAAAGTGATTGGTAAGTTTCTTTTTTCTCTGCATGTCTACTATGCACGCTATTATCGTACGGTTCAATATGCAGCTTGCAAATGACACACTAATTCCATTTACAGAAAAACTCAGGATTGTTATTCCGCTGAAAGACCAAACAGTTAGAGAAGGAGAAGAGCTTGTCTTCAACTGTGAAGTTAATACAGAAGGTGCCAAAGCTAAATGGTACAAAAATAACGAACCAATATATGACAGTGCAAAGTACATCATGGTCCATAAGGATTTACTGTATTCTCTAAGGATCAGAGATGCTCATCAGAATGATCAGGCAGTGTATACAGTAACACTAACAAATCAGCGAGGAGAACATGTCAAGTCATCCGCCAATTTAACTGTACTTGGTAAGTGCTCCACACTATCAAATGATCCAAGATATCAGTCCTACCCAACTTTAGAGAAGATCTTAAAATAATTGCATTTAATTAATCTCTCACCACAGAGGAGGATCTCAGAATTGTGGAACCTCTTCAAGACATTGAAACCATGGAGAAGAAATCTGTCACATTCTGGTGCAAAGTTAACCGTCTCAATGTAAAACTTCCATGGACCAAGAATGGTGAAGAAGTCACTTTTGACCGCCGCATTTTATACAAAGTGGACAGATACAAGCATTCCCTTATTATTAAAGATTGTGGGTTTATAGATGAAGGGGAATACACCGTCACTGCTGGCCAAGATAAATCCGTTGCGGAGCTTATAATCACAGAAGCACCTGCCGATTTCCTCGAACATTTGCAGGACCAAACAGTTACTGAATTTGACGATGCTGTCTTTAGTTGCCAGCTTTCCAAGGAGAAAGCAGCTGTGAAGTGGTACAGAAATGGGCGCGAAATAAAAGAAGGCAAAAAGTAAGTGCTAGTTCAGCCACGTGTTGTTTCTGTTTCTGTTCTTGTTTCTCAGCAGAACGCATAATCCTGGTTTCCCCCCCCCCCCACCTTATCTAAAGGTATCAGTTTGAAAAGGATGGAAATCTACACAGATTAATTATAAAAGACTGCAGACTAGAAGATGAATGTGAATATTCCTGTGGAGTGGATGACAGGAAATCCAGGGCAAGACTCTTCGTTGAAGGTACGTTTGGGGCTTTGATTTATGTTCCTTCCCAAGTCTCACTACTTTTTTTAAACTTAAAAGACAGAATGATAAAACACGTATTTATGGATATTTCTATCAGAAATTCCTGTTGAGATCATCCGCCCACCACAAGATGCTTATGAAGCTCCTGGTACGGATGTCATCTTTTCTGCTGAACTGAATAAAGATAAAGTGGAGGTCAAATGGCTGAGAAACAACATGATTATAGTCCAAGGTGATAAGCATCAAATGATGAGTGAAGGAAAGATCCACAGGCTGCAGGTCTGTGAAATAAGGCCTCGTGATCAAGGAGAATATAGATTTATTGCCAAAGATAAAGAAGCTCGAGCTAAGTTAGAACTAGCAGGTAAGTCTTTCAAACTGATCATAGCAAGAAAGAACATTTATAGATGTATCAAAAACCTTTCAATTCTCTTTCTGAATGTTAATTCCGGAATTCTTAGTTTCAATGGGAATAAAAAACTCCCATAAAAAGTACACACATCTTTCTTGTGTGTACTGCTATCCAATTTATGCCTCAATTTCATATCTCGCTGCTATTTCTTTAATATCTAGCACTTATTTGTTCTATATGGAGGCTCTATCAATTACCTTGAACACCACTGTGTGAAAATCTTACATTACTTTTTGAGATTTTATACACAATATATAAATTTAGTTTTTATGCACTGAAATCTCTACATTCGGTCAATCAGAAAACTTTATCCATCTTAGATAAATTCTCTGTGAATTATAAAGGTGATAACAAGGTGCCATTGTTTTGTAGTTCAAGAGGCACCCAATACCACAAAAATTGGCTCACCTAACACAATGAATTATTTTTAGAGTTCAAGGTTCACTTTGTTTTCTTCATCAAACTCAGTTGAATGCATCGTTTCTGTAACTTATTTTCAAATGCTAATTCCTCTTTATTATTTCCTTTAGCTGCTCCAAGAATAAAGACAGGTGATCAAGATCTTGTGGTAGATGTTGGCCAGCCATTAACCATGGTTGTTCCATATGATGCTTATCCACGAGCAGAGGCTGAGTGGCTTAAAGAAGATGAAGCCTTACCCACTCAGACTGTTGATACAACAGCTGATAGTACCTCTTTCAGAATCCCTGCAGCCAAGCCATCACACAAGGGAAGTTACAAAGTCATACTGAAAAATAAACATGGAAAAGCCGAAGGTCGCATTAATGTTCAAGTAATCAGTAAGTTCTTAACTTCCAAAAATTTTACTTTTAGTAAGTTTTTTCTGATAATAGTAGTTTAACAATGGTACTTATATTTTTAATACAGAAACAATGAATATAATAGTTAAAAGCAAAGGCTGATTAAAGTTCATAATAAAGAGATTTGATCTGATGGCTAAAAGTAGAATTAAAAGAAATAAATAGTCATGCAACTCATTCATGCTATAAAACCTGTGTCAAACTCAAGATTTGCCGTTCCGTTAAATGCATCTTGCTTCCTTTTCCTCTAAGATGTCCCTGGCCCGGTGAGGAATTTGGAAGTCACAGAAACATTTGATGGTGAAGTCAGCCTTGCATGGGAAGAACCAGAAAGCGATGGTGGTAGTAAGATTACAGGTTATGTGGTGGAAAGGCGTGACATCAAACGCAAGACCTGGATTTTGGCAACTGATCGTGCTGATAGTTGTGAATACACAGTAACCGGCCTTCAAAAAGGTGGCGTGGAGTACCTCTTCCGTGTGAGTGCAAAAAACAGAGTTGGCACTGGTGAACCTGTGGTAACAGATAAACCCGTTGAAGCAAAGAGCAGATTTGGTAAGAAAATAGTTCCAGATACTTGAGAAGATTAATGCTGTTTCAATACTTTAGAGTAGAAGTAACGTATGTTTGCAATTTTCTTCCCACTTTGCAGAAGTGCCAGGTCCACCTCTCAATGTACAGGTGGCTGATGTGAACAGGTCCAGCGCAACTCTTACCTGGGAGCCACCAGAATATGATGGAGGCTCTCCAATTACAGGCTATGTGATTGAGCTGCGTGACAGAGGATCAATCAAGTGGGAGCCAGCCATGACTACGCCAGCCCATGAATTATCTGCCACGTTGACTGATGTGGTGGAGAACAAAGAATACTTTTTCAGGGTCAGAGCACAAAACCAAGTTGGGGTTGGCAAACCCAGTGCATCCACACATGCCGTGAAGATAACTGATCCAATTGGTTAGTATGCTGACCACAAGAGAGCAGTTTTTCATTATCTCTCAGTCATAATTTTATTTATTTGTAAATACAAGCATAGGAAAGATTTGAGGAGAATCCGTGCTTATGATCCGTGTTTATGATTTAAGAAATCATTAGCTGTGACCAAAAGAGAGAATAGAAGTATCACATTCAAAACAGATGTCCAATTTCTATCAAGTATTTTCCATGTTCATGGAGAAAGATTCAATGTTTTTATTTTTTGTATTTTGTGCATCCTTCTTGAAAGGAACAATATTTAAACCTTCCAAATTACTGTCTTGCAGAAAGACCAAGTCCTCCCATTAACCTGGACCATTCTGAGCAAACTAAGTCATCTGTGAAACTGACATGGGAGCCTCCACTAAAAGATGGAGGAAGTCCAATTTTGGGCTACATTATAGAGCGGCGTGAAGAAGGAACAGATGACTGGATTCGCTGCAATGTAAAACTTGCACCTAAGCTTTCTTATACTGTAAGTTGTAACTTTTTTCTGAAGCTCATAAAGCATTGGATTGCTTTCAGCTGATATCATTTACAAAAATTGCCCTTGTCTTGGCAGGTGACTGGATTGACACCTCTAGCTAAGTATTATTATAGAGTCTCTGCAGAAAATGCTGCTGGTGTATCAGATCCAGCTGAGGCTATTGGACCACTAACCGCAGATGATTCACATGGTAAGCAGATCTTATTTATCTCTGACATGTCGGCAATTCAAAGTAAATGTTATATATGCTTATTACTAAAATCAGTCCTCTAGTTCTTGCGATTAAAGCATCTTTGTGACAAAACAATAGCTACTGTATGTGCAGATCATCTGTTGTAAGCAAATCAACTACAGCCATTCAGAGGTTCAGTCAGGGTATTTTAAGGCTTTGGGGGTATGCTGATGACAGCTGGCAAAGCAAAGCTTTGGGAGGACTTGCTGTAGCCAAAGCTTTGCAACTACTTCACATTTTCACAATGTAGATCCTGAAGCAGACTTTGCCATGAGCAAAAGATCTTATAAAATGTTTTGTGCAGGTGTCATCACTGTGTGGAAATAGAGGATATGATAAACATTTCCATATAGTTCTGAGATGTAATTAAGATTTATCCAAAGGGATGTCCTTGGTTATGAAAGCTACTATTTCAATGCTGCTTGTTAAGCACATACAAATAGTACCTCTATTCTTCTATAAAATTGTTCTTTAAACAAAATTGGTCTTACTATTAGGTTTTTTTCACTCCAATTATATCAGATGGAAGTGGGGAGTCTTACAACAGAGAGTCAACTTAAAATAGTACTTCCAATTATGACAACTACCTTTTCTACCATAAATAAAAATTAAACCCATCATAAAAAATTGCCCCAAATTAATTGTCACAAATTGTGTTTGTTTTTTCAGTTGGACCTACAATGGACTTAAGTGGCTTTAAAGATGGACTTGAAGTTATTGTTCCAGAGCCAGTCAAAATCCGTGTTCCCATCACTGGCTACCCAGTTCCCACCGCCACATGGTCAGTGGGTGGCAAGGTTTTAGAAGATGGCAATCGGGTGAAAATTGAGACCAGTTTTGCCTTTGCAAAACTGACTATTACACCAAGCGAACGGCCAGATAAAGGCATTTATACTTTGAAATTAGTCAATCCTGTATCATCGGTATCAGGAGAAATCGATGTTAATGTCATTGGTAAGCATTCAGTTTTAATGCCAAGTAAATGTATTTGTATTATAAATTATTATAAATTAAATGAACAATCTGACAATATTAAATGACCAAATAAATAACGATCAGCACCTTTCAATATATATATAACACTCAATTACATTAATTTCTACTTTCTTTTTCACAATGAAATTCCAAAATATAAAAATGCTGTTCATTAAATAAATATTCAGGGTATCAATTTATATGCACATACTCAGGATTAAGCACTACTGCAAATATTTGAAGGTAATTTTAATTTTATAGGTATAGGATGATATGTGCTTTTTTTAAAACAATAAAAGCATGAAGAAATAGGCCTTAAACCTGTTTCTGTTAAGCCCCATCACCAAAATATTTCATTTCAAACATCATCAAATAAATCCCTGCTGCGATATTGAAATACCATTAAACCTTGGCTCTTCCAGAGGATCTTTGGGAGTGGAGATGTAATTCCTGTGTCACATTGTATCTGGTTGTTAGGTTGTTGTGTTGTGTTGTATTAGGTTTTAAATCTGATTGCTATATTTGGCATGGAAGCTACTCAGTCACTAGTGATTGAAGTGGTATATAAGTATTGGTAAATACATAAATAAATGTATAGCTGTGTGATAGGTTTATAATCTAACTTGCATTTATTTTCAGCTCGCCCAAGTGCACCAAGAGAACTAACGGTTGGAGAAATAACTAGGAACACGGCACAACTAACATGGGAACCTCCTGAAAATGATGGAGGAAGCCCATTGACCGGCTACCTGATTGAGAAGCGCGAAGTGAGCCGCAAAACGTGGATTAAAGTATGTTTTAAACAGAAAAAAATATATCTTTTTTAATAAAGCCATCTTTTTAATTTGGAAATATTCTGGGCTACGATACAAAAGAGGCTGTCTTGTTTTTGCAGGTGATCGACAAGGTTCTTGATCAAGAATTTACTGTCCCAGATCTTGCCCAAGGAAAAGAATACTTGTTCAGAGTTTCAGCGTGCAACAAATGTGGACCAGGAGAGCCTGCCTACATCGATGAGCCAGTTAACATGACGGCACCCGCTAGTGAGTTTTCTTCATTAGCTGTTCTAAATAATTTTGGATTTCTGCCTGTTCCGTATACAGGTAGTCCTCAACTTTTGATCACAATTGAGCTCAGAATTTATGCTACTCAGTGAGAAATTAGCTAAGCAAGTTTTTGTCCCGTTTTACAACTTTTCTTACCACATTTGTCAAGTGAATGACTGCAGTTGTTAAATTAGTAACACGGCGGTTAAGTGAATCTGGCTTCCCCATTGACTAGCAAAGAAGGTCGCTAAAAGGGGATCACATGACCCCGGGACATTGCAACCATCATAAATGTGGGCCAGTTGTCAAGCATCTGAAAATCACGTGACCATGGGGGATGCTAGAACGGTCACAAGTCTGAAAAACAGTCGCTTTTTTCAGTGCCGTTATAACTTTGAATGGTCACTAAGTGAGCTGTTGTAAGTCAAGGACTAACTGTAATTACTCAGGCTAAATGTTGTGAGTTGACAAATCCATTGAAAGAGAAAACCAAATGCAGACTTTCTGGATGGCGCCACAGGCTTTTTAATTTCCTCCATCCATCTGCATACTTGGAAAAGCTGTTTGTTAGACTGCAGGACTTACCAGAACAATAACTGTGGAAAACTTATTATGGGAAAAGTGGCAAGGAAGGTCACTAAAAATCCAGATACCACATAGTGGAAGTGAACCTTTCTTTCCATTCACATTTCACCCACAATGATAAGACAACACATTTTCCCTTTTACAGCTGTTCCTGATCCACCAGAGAATGTCAAGTGGCGAGATCCAACATCTAAGTCCATTTTCCTGATGTGGGATCCACCTAAATACGATGGTGGCTCGCGTATCAAAGGCTACATAGTTGAAAAGTGCCAGCGTGGCACCGACAAATGGGAACCTTGCGGTGAACCCTTAATTGAGACCAAGTAAGTAGCAGCAGTAGGTAGAATTTTTTTTACAAATGATTCTTATGGCACTTAATGATACTAATAACTGAAATGGTATTCTGATTAACAGAATGAAGGTGGAACCACTTAAGGAAGGAGAATGGTATGCTTATCGGGTCAAGGCTCTGAACAGGCAAGGAGCTAGTAAACCAAGCCATCCCACAGATGAAATCCAGGCAGTGGATGCAATGGGTAATTAGTTACCGAGTTATATTATAGCAACATATAATTTTTATTCTTAACAATATTGGGGGGAGGTGTGCAACCATATGAAATGAACCGTTAGATGGGTAACACGTTTCATTCATGCTGTTTTTATTCTCTGTAATTCAGAGGCTCCAGAGATTTTCTTGGATGTGAAATTACTGGCTGGAATCACTGTCAAAGCTGGAACTAAAATAGAACTGCCTGCAACAGTAACTGGGAAGCCTGAACCTCGAATTACCTGGACAAAAGCAGAAAATATCTTGAGACCTGACAAAAGGATCTCCATTGAAACCAAACCCAACCATTCCACAGTAATAATAGCAGAAAGCAAAAGGGGCGATAGCGGCACCTATATTATCGAAGCTGTAAATACCAGCGGACGGGCAACAGCCACTGTTGAAGTCAATGTTCTAGGTACGCTAATTCTGTGACTTAATTCTCAGCAACTTCCTAATTGCATAGTTGAAGAGGAAGCTCAAACCACTTCTTATGTCTCCACAGATAAACCTGGTCCACCAGCGGCTTTTGATGTGTCTGAAATAACAAACGTGTCCTGCCTTTTGACCTGGAATCCTCCTCGCGATGATGGCGGATCCAAAATCACAAACTATGTTCTGGAGCAAAGAGCCGCGGACAGTGAAATATGGCACAAATTATCGTCCACCATCAAGGAAACCAAATTCAAAGTGACAAACCTCACACCCCTTAAAGAATACATCTTCAGGGTCAGTGCAGAGAACATGTATGGAGTTGGAGAACCAGCACTATCCAGTCCTATGATTGCTAAATATCCATTTGGTAAGTTTGCTCAGCTGAAAGGCAGCTACACCTATCTCTGTATGATGGTCACATGGAAACTGCTGCATGCCATTTCGGGGGAGGGGGGGCAGCCACTCCAACCAGTGAATCATTTTGTGAGAACCGTCTCACATCCCCACCATTTTTGATCTTGCTGATAATATGGGGCTAATTTTTTGCAGAAGGTGGCAATGCATTGGAGGCAATTAATATACAGTAAGCAGCTTTCTTGGCAGAGCAGTAGCCAGTAGCAACAGCCATCTGCATTGAAATTACAAGTACATGACTTAATTCTGACTTTGTGTTTCTTGGTTCAGATACACCAGGTGCTCCAACAGGTGTGAAGCCTATTGAGATCACTAAAGATTCTGTAACATTAACTTGGACTGAACCAGATGAAGATGGTGGCAGTCCTATCACTGGATACTGGGTTGAACGGTTTGACCCTGATCAAGATAAATGGATTCGATGCAATAAAATACCAGTTAAAGATACGACATTCAAGTAAGATCGTTATATTCTTTCAGAATATATTTTATATTATATTCTCTCAGAAAAGAAATAATGTTTTCAAATGGAAACAAATGCATACACTTGATATAGTATTCTGTATGGGAGGATTCATATCTTGCTTTCCATTATTTGAATCCTCATAAGCTGGTGGCAACATATATGATAAATCCTCTCCATTGTTATCTTCTTTGCAATGTAGGATCCACAACTGGCAATAACAGAGTAATAATATTATGAGAATAGGGTCGTGATGGCAAACCTATGGCCAGAGGTGGCACCCCTCTGTGGGCATGCATGCCATCGCCAGTTGCTTTTCTGATTTCCGGCATACATAGCAAGACAATATCACATAATGCTCCTTGCAATGAGAAACTCCTTCCTTAAAATATTAAGCAATATCCAAAAATGTTCATCTGCATTATCCGATGACATATTTTGTATTGTGCTTCAGCGATGGCACAACATGTTGGCATGCGAAAGCTTTACCTAAGCATTCTGCCTCAAGAAATCTCCTTATACTATTTATATTGGGAGATGTAAATGTATTAATGTTTCAATAAAAGGGAATAGATATAACTCAGGATTGATCTGTGGAGTCCTTGGTGCTCTCTGAGCATGGTTGTGTTTGTAGTGAAAAGTCTGCAAGCAGACAACCAAGCTCAGAGAGCACCAAGAACTTCTCATTAATGGTTTTGTTTTTTTTAAATTTACACCAGTGGAAAGATATAGAGCAACATCGTATATATGTTTAATAATATTTACTGCCAAATAAACATTGAAATACGTTTTTCTTATGATTACTAGGGTAAAGGGTCTTACAAACCATAAGAAGTACAAGTTCCGGGTGTTGGCAGAGAATCTTGCTGGGCCAGGAAAACCAAGCAAACCCACAGAGCCAATCTTGGTGAAGGATCCCATTGGTAAAAATTAACTTAGATTAATAATATCATTTAAACTCTTGATTTTAAAGTTAGCTCGCCAGATCTAAATGTTCAAATCTTATTTCCAGATCCTCCGTGGCCTCCCGGGAAACCGACGGTGAAGGATGTTGCCAAGACGACATGTTTCCTACAGTGGACAAAACCAGAACATGATGGGGGTGCCAAAATTGAATCCTACGTGGTGGAGCTGTTGAAGACTGGCACAGATGAATGGGTGAGAGTGGCTGAAGGCGTTCCCATGACAGAACATTTCCTCAAAGGACTTATGGAGAAACAAGAATATTCTTTCCGAGTGAGAGCCGTGAACAAAGCTGGGGAAAGCGAACCAAGTGAACCTAGCGATCCTGTGTTGTGCAAGGAAAGGCTAAGTAAGTAACTACTTGGGGCTGAACAGAGCTTGAAAACTTTAAAAACCCACTTGCCTTTATACTGGAAAGAGGATAAAGTACAAAATGCATTCATAACTACTTTCAAAAAGATTAGAAGCCATTCCTTTATGAACTTTTTTTTTCCTTTTTAATCTTCTTTTTCTTGTTGTTCACTTGTCTTTCTTCTTTTGTTTCTTTTCTAATACTTATATTGTTTTTAATCTTGTTAAAAACGTCTCCAATAAAGTTACATTTTAAAAAAAAACCATGAAGAATGATGGTGGCAGACCAATATAACAGTAATGTGATTTATAAAGACCTCAGGAGAAGTGAATAAAGACATACGGTTTGCCTTTAACCCATGGCTTGATAGATTCTTATTGCTTTTTTTTTTTACACAAAATAAAACTGTTTTGTTAATGTCTTCATAGATCCCCCTTCGCCGCCACGGTGGCTCGAGGTCATTAATATCACTAAAAACACTGCAGACCTTAAATGGACCGTGCCAGAAAAAGACGGGGGTTCTCCTATTACGAACTACATTGTGGAAAAGAGGGATGTGCGCCGGAAAGGCTGGCAGACTGTAGATACCACAGTAAAGGACACCAAATATACTGTGACCCCTCTGACCGAAGGTTCTCTCTACGTATTCCGTGTGGCTGCTGAAAATGCAGTGGGGCAGAGTGATTACTGTGAAATTGAGGACTCGGTTCTAGCTAAAGACACTTTCAGTAAGTTTTCGGGATTTATGTTCAAAATTTTGTGCAACGAGCTATTTCCTGTTTCCAAAGTACCAGTTTCTCTAATTTTATTTTATTTTATTTATTTTAGCTACCCCTGGAGCACCATATGCCCTTACACCAGTTGAGGTGACAAAGAGACACGTTGACTTAAAATGGGAACCACCTAAGAATGATGGTGGCAGGCCAATTCAACGGTAATATTATTAATAAAGACATCTAAGATAATATTTGTGTAGTGCAGTGGTTCTCAACCTTCCCAATGCCGCGACCCTTTAATACAGTTCCTCATGTTGTGGTGACCCCCAATCATAAAATTGGTGTCTCGGTTCCTAAGACCATCAAAAATATGTGTTTTCTGATGGTCTTAGGCAACACCTGTGAAAGGGTCGTTCGACCCCCAAAGGGGTCCTGACCCACAGGTTGAGAACCACTGGTGTAGAGATTACATTTTCTATGTATAAAATGCTAATGTTAAAAAACGCATTTACAGATACATGATTAGAGAGGAATTAATAAAATTTGTATATTCAGAGCACCCATTTTCCAGACACCAGTAGGAAATATAGGTGAAGAATGGAAAAATAGATAAAATATGTTGAGTAATTAATAGAGACACCCATTTTCCAAGTGATAAAGATTTTCTCTGGATTGAAAAAAAGTGGGGTATGATAATTTTCGGTATGCATTCTAATTTATGATCGGGTTGGTTATCTGGATCCCAAAGTAAACTTTAAAAGTTATGTAAATGGAGTAATTTGTAAGTAGGATGACATATAGGAATTGAATCACAAGCAAGGTGCTTAGAAAATAAGTTTGGTAAGAACACTATTAATTTGCTAGATAAGGTGATAGAATCATTGGCAGAACAATTCTTTTAGTGCTCCAGTGCTACAGCACTCCAACAATCCAAGGGCTTGCTGTTAATTGCAGTTTGGAAAGGAAACAATGAAGATGGAGAGCAGTGTGTAACTGTTCCCTTCCTAACGACTTCCTGGATCCTTTTTCTATATGGTACTTATTTCAAGTGCTGGAAAATAGGCTATTCAAATAACTGGTCTGAATTTGTTCCCCAAAAACAAAGAGATGGGGAGTTTAGTTTACTTCAACTCTCAGCCCCCTATGTCATCTTGGCCCAACCCCTTTGGGGAGTTAACATTTCTAGAGAAAGGAAGGACTGGGGGGGGGGGGGCATGATAGCAGTATTCCAATATTTGAAAGGTTGCCACAAGAAGGGGGTCAACTTATTTTCCAATGCACCAGAGGGCAGGGCAAGAAACAATGGATGGAAACTAATTAAGGAGAGAAGCAACCTGGAATTAGGAGAAACTTCCTAACATTGAGGACAATTAACCAGTGGAACAATTTGCTGTCAGAAGTTGTGGGTGCTTTATCACTGGTGGTTTTTAAGAAGAGACTGGGCAGTCACTTATCTGAAATGGTATAGGATCTCCTGCCTTGGGCAGTGGGCTGGATAAGAGGACCTCCATAGTCTCTTCCAGCTCTATTCTGATTCTGAAATTATACATCAGGAAAGACCACAGCAGGAAACTGATCTCATCCTTTAAATGGTTCTGTGGTTTATTATTTGCATGGAATAGTATATGTATTATACCAGGGATGCAACAAATAATCAATGTAGATCAATTTTGTTTTTAATTCAAGGTCTCAAATTGATTTCATTGCATGATTCCGTATTATTCCCCTTGATACAGATACGTTATTGAAAAGAAAGAGAAGCTTGGCACACGCTGGGTGAAAGCTGGCAAGACGGCCGGACCTGATTGCAATTTCAGAGTAACTGATGTCATTGAGGGCACAGAGGTGCAGTTCCAAGTTCGTGCTGAAAATGAGGCTGGCTGTGGTCATCCCAGTGAACCAACAGACATCCTGGCTATTGAAGATCCCACAAGTAAATTAGGATAAAAAATCATAATGTAGAAAAGATTAAGTTAAGTCAAACAGTTTTATGTTTAGTAAATGTCTCGCGAATAATATGTTTCCCTCCATTCGGCCAGGTCCTCCTTCACCACCTCTGGATTTGCATGTTACGGATGCAGGCAGAAAACACATTTCCATTGCTTGGAAACCACCCGAGAAAAATGGGGGAAGTCCTATCATTGGATACAATATCGAACTCTGTGAAGCAGGAACTGAAAAATGGATGAGAATAAATTCTCGACCGGTCAAAGACTTGAAATACAAAGCAGAAGAAGGCATTGTACCTGACAAAGAATACGTTCTCAGAGTCAGAGCTGTCAATGCTATTGGAGCTAGTGAGCCTTCAGATATTTCAGAAAACGTTGTGGCCAAAGATCCAGATTGTAAGTATATTTATTTCCAAAGCAATCGGAAAACCTACAGCCACAACAAAACTGCTCTGTAACACCGAGATTATTCTTCTCTATTTTTAAATAGGTAATCCAACTGTTGATATAAAAACTACAGATATTATTGTGGTTGAAGGTCAAAAGTTAAGTGTTCCAGTACCCTTCAGAGCTGTTCCTTCCCCAACCATTTCATGGCATAAAAGTGGGAAGGAGCTTAAAGCAGGTGACAGAACCACAATGAAAAGCGACTACACCTCTGCCTTGCTGGAAATCACAAATGCTGTCCATGCAGATGCCGGCGTTTACACCATTACTTTGGAGAATAAATTGGGTTCAACTACTGGCACAGTTAATGTCAAAGTAATAGGTAAATGTTTTTTTTCCATTAACAGACATTTACATTCAGTTCATAATGCTGAGCCAATGCAAGGAGCAATGTTTTCAGAGTTGGGTAGGGTAGGGTTGGGTAGGGTCGGGTAGGGTAGGGTCGGGTAGGGTAGGGTCGGGTAGGGTCGGGTAGGGTCGGGTAGGGTCGGGTAGGGTAGGGTAGGGTCGGGTAGGGTTGGGTAGGGTAGGGTCGGGTAGGGTCGGGTAGGGTAGGGTAGGGTCGGGTAGGGTCGGGTAGGGTCGGGTAGGACAGGACAGGACAGGACAGGATAGAGGAGGAGGAGGAGGAGGAGGAGGAGGTGGTGGTGGTGGTGGTGGTGATATTCTTTATTGGACACACAAGGAATTTGTCTCTGGTGCATAAGCTCTCAGTGTACATACAAACAACAAAGTGATAGGTCATAAATCATAAATCATAGTTACAATAATTAATCATAAGATACAAGCAACAAGTGGAAAAGCATAAGATACCAATTGGAGAAGGTAGTACAAAAGATGAGAAGATGAGAAAGATGAGAAGTCGAGAAAGAAGGAACTTATAAGCCAATTTTAATGTAATGGATATAATAGATATGATGGAGGTCAAATAAAAAGCCTAATTGTCTTTTATTCTAAGGAACTGTAATTGGTAGGCTTATCATTTTCACAAGTATGGGTATTCTTCACGTTCTTTGAATTTTTGTGGCATACTTTTCAAACTTAATACCAAATGCTTTTTTTCATCTAGGTCTGCCTGGACCATGCAAAGATATTAAGGCAAGTGACGTGACGAAAAGCTCATGCAAAGTTACCTGGGAACCGCCAGAATTTGATGGAAATACTCCCATATTGCACTATGTGTTGGAAAGAAGAGAAGCTGGGAGGAGAACATACATACCGGTGATGTCTGGTGAAAACAAATTGGCATGGAATGTAAAGGATCTTATTCCAAATGCTGAATACTATTTCCGTGTTAAAGCTGTCAATAAAATTGGAGGAGGTGAATACCTCGAATTGAGAAATCCAGTGATTGCGGAAGATCCAAAGCGTAAGTCTATGTGTTAATGAATAAATGCTTAGAATGAAAATGTAAGGTTTTTTTTTCCCCATACCTTCTGCTTATTTATTTAATTTTAAATTTTCGATACACAGAACGACCAGATCCACCTCTTGATCTTGAGACTCATAATCCAACATCAAAGTCAGTAACGCTGACATGGAAGCCACCGTTGTACGATGGAGGAACAAAAATCATGGGTTATGTTTTGGAAAAACTGGTTAAAGGCGGTGATAAATGGGAGAGATGCAATGATTATTTAGTGCCTCTTTTGACTTACACTGTAAAAGATCTTGAAGAAGGCAAAGAATATCAATTCCGAGCCCGTGCTGAGAATGCTGCAGGAGTTAGTGAACCGTCTAATATTACTCCTTTAATCAAAGCAGTGGATCCTACTGGTACGTTCTACACATTTTTTTGTCTTCTTATTTATTGTTAATACATAAAAAATATGTTATGCTATACAGGTAGGCTTCGACTTACAACTACAATTGAGCTCCAAATTGCAACTGTGCACGCGCAAACTGGGAACAGGCTCCAGCTGTTCCTCTGCCTCATTGATGTCTGACTCTGGAGGCAGCTGATAACTGGCAGAGGGCTCTGGCCCCCTCTCTGCCTCCGACACAAAGCCCTGATCAGAGCCTTCCCCAGACTCCAGGACTGGCCCATGTTCCTCCTCAACCTCCTCACTGTCCTAATCTGCTGCCAGCTTCGCTGGCGGGCCACAACACTTTTTAAATGAATCACTGCAATTGTTAAATTAGTAACATGGTTGTTAAGTGAATCTGGCTCCCCCATTGATTTTGCTTGTCAGAAGGTTACGGAAGGCGACCCCAGGACATTGTATCCGTCACAAATATGAGTCGGTTGCCATGCGTCCAAATGTTGATCACGTGACTATGAGGATGCTGCAATGGTTGTAAGGGTGAAAAAAAAACTCACACTTTTAATAAGTCACTTTTTTCAGTGCTGCTGTAACTTCAGTCACTAAATGAACTGTTGTAAGTTGAGGACTACCTATAATTGTCACTCATAAATTAATGTTGGATATTTATTATTATTATTATTATTATTATTATTATTATTATTATTATTATTATTCACAGCCTTTAGGGCTTGTTGTTGTTGTTGTTGTTGTTGTTGTTGTTATTATTATTATTATTATTATTATTATTATTATTATTATTATTATTATTATTATTATTATTATTACAGAGGCTCCAAAGGTCTCCCTTAGTGCTAATTTACAGGCCGGCCTTGAAGTGAAGCAAGGTGCTGATATTCCACTAGATGCGCGGATTTCAGGTTCTCCTTACCCAGAAATTGCTTGGTTATGGAACGATGAAGTCATCAGACCCGAAGAAATTAAGAAGAGAGTCGTCAAGGTTTCCAGGAAGAAGAAAGGTGAAGCTGAAGATGACGAGCCTTTCCATTTATCCATAAGTGAGCGGCTAAGCATTGACAACAGTAAAAAAGGAGAGTCTTCCCTAGTTGTTCGAGATTCACTCAGACCAGACCATGGTACATTCACTATCCGAGTCGAAAATGACCATGGCGTAGCTAAAGCTTCATGTGAAGTCAATGTTTTAGGTACGTCCCTGTATATAATTGATTTCACTTCTTGTTCAAAAGACACGTTATGATACATGCAAGAGTTCATCATTGTTTTTGCTTTAAAAATAGATGTTCCTGGACCTCCGGTCAACTTTATTTTTGAAGAAGTGAGAAAAAATTCCATCACTTGCAAATGGGAGCCCCCTCTTGATGACGGTGGTAGCGAAATCCTGAATTATGTCTTGGAAAAGAAAGACAGCGCCAAAACTGAAACTGGCTGGGTTACAGTCACCTCCACACTTAGGCACTGCAAGTATAATGTCCTTAAACTGATTGAAGGAAAAGAATACGTCTTCCGTGTGAAAGCGGAGAACAGAGTAGGGCCTGGACCACCTGCTGTTTCAAAACCTGTGGTAGCTAAAGATCCATTCGGTAAGCCTTAACCCTTATAAGAAACAATTCATCATTCTCCTCCAAGACCATGCATGTTGTCGCATCTGTTATATGTTAATATTAAAACTTTGGTTCAGAGGTCGGCTTCCTCTTCGGTTTTGTGTATTGTTGTGAAAGTCTCATTTAGTGGAATTATGTTTCATTAATTAGAGATGAGCTTTGTGACCATCAATATATGAACTGATTAATAGGATATCATAAGCCATTTTCTCTTAAATGAGAACCACCCCATATTAGTGGAGAATTGAGAGATGTATTTCAAAATAAATAGTGTGGAAATCATGGACACTTTATTTCATGGTAACCACTGGTAAAACTCCACTGCATTTAGCAAATGACATTCCAAATAAAAGATCACCAGGCTGAGCCCTTGATGAATTTCTGTAGGACTGTATTGAACATCTTATGAATAATGTAAATACTCCATATGTCAATTAAAAATTCTCGCATGAAATTTCAAATATGTATGTTCTGGCATTAAAAATCCGCTTATTTCCTTGTGTATAGGTCCTCCTGATGCACCTGATAAACCTTTAGTAGAGGAACCTAGCAGCAGTAGTATGTTGGTTAAATGGAATGAGCCTAAAGACAACGGCAGCCCCATTCTGGGATACTGGATTGAAAAACGTGAAATCAATGGCACACATTGGGCTCGGGTGAATAAAGATCGTATAAACGCTCTGGAAACAAGAGTTGAAGGATTGTTGGAAGGATTAACGTACGTTTTCAGAGTTTGTGCTGAAAATGCAGCTGGTCCTGGCAAATTTAGCCCCCCATCAGATCCTAAGATTGCACAAGATCCAATATGTAAGTTCTTTAATAAATACAGTTCTCACTAGTTAAAGTAAGGTAGCTTTAAATTACTAGCTGCTAATTTGATTTACATATTTATTTTCTTTAGTACCACCTGGCCCACCTATTCCAAGAATCCTTGACACAAGTTCAACATCTATTGACCTAGCGTGGGATGCTCCACTATACAATGGAGGTGGAGACATCACTGGTTACCATGTTTATAAGCTATTTCTGGGTTCCAATGAATGGTCCCGTTGCACAGAGAAACCTGTGAAGGTTCTAAGCTACCTAGTTAAAGGAATCAGAGAAGGTGCTGATTACAAACTTCGTGTGACTGCTCTTAATATTGCTGGGGAAGGGCCTCCTGGAGAAACAGAACCTGTAACTGTTGCAGAACCTAAAGGTATTGTTTTTATTTACATTGAAATACATCCCGGTGTGAAAATAATTACTGTCATTATGAAATAATCAATGCTCTTTTCTTTTTTCTGACTATAGAACCTCCCACTGTGGAACTAGATGTTTCTGTCAAGCAAGGTGTTCAGATACTGGCAGGTCAAACCCTTACACTGCCTGCTACTGTTACTGGGCGTCCTCATCCTACAATTGTGTGGACTTTAGAGGATGGGAAAATTGACACGGAGCGAGTGGTGATTGAGAACGTTGGCACTTCATCAGTATTAAGTATCAAAAATGCACTCAGGAAAGACCACGGAAGATATGTGATTACTGCGACTAATGAGAGTGGCTCCAAATCGGCTGCAACCAGAGCAGAAATATTTGGTAAGAAATGCTGGATTTTATGAAATGATTTGAGGAGGTGTTTGTGGCTTTGTTATTATATTTTGTGTCTTCTTTTTTCAGACGTTCCTGGGCCAGTAACTGATCTGCATCCTGTTGTGGTGAACAGAAAAATGTGTCTCCTTAACTGGGATGATCCCAAAGACGATGGAGGAAGTGAGATTATAGGCTTCATCGTAGAGAGGAAAGACGCCAAAATGCATACTTGGAGACTCGCTGTGGATACCGATAGATCAAAATGTGACATTACTGGTCTTGTAGAAGGGCAAGAATATAAATTCCGGGTATCCGCCAAGAACAAGTTTGGCTGTGGTCCACCAGTTGAACTTGGACCACTACTTGCTGTTGATCCCAAAGGTATTTTTTTTTTGTTAATATGACCCATGAGGGTGTTTGAGGGATAATTTGACTCTTAATTTCAACTGTGAAATATTTATATCCATTTATAATACCAAGATTTTTCCTGTTGAAAAAAGTCACCGGACTATTTTTTTTTCACAGTTATAGCTAGGACACATGCATTTCTTGGAAGAATACCATAGTCCTATCAAAAGAGCTGTTTCCGCATTACTAATATCTACAATGTAATGATACATGTATATTGGTTGCTTTTGGGCGAGACAGACTATTTTCCTAGTGATTTAAATGGTCCAGGAAGGAACTACTGCCAAAATAAATAAATATAAATCTAAATAAATCCAAACAGCCTATCTATCTTTTATATGTCCTTCAGTTCATAAACATACTGCAAGCAGGATTGGGCAGAAACAGATCTCCAGGTTGTTCTCTGGGCGACTCAGAATAGATCACTCATGCTTTCCAGTTAAATAATAATCACAATATATTTTGTGTAAAAATATTGTGAGTTCAATCTAGTTCTGATAGTGAAAGCATATTTGCCCCCCAAACATCCTACCCCTGGTCTTTGTTGTATGCTTTTTGCAGTTGTCTCTGTTTGTTGGATCTTGGGGTTTTTCTTGAAATGTAAATGTAAATAAATTCAGAAAGGCTGAACTCCGCTTATTTCTAATTTAGAGTATTTATTATTAAGCACCAAACTAAAGAAATACAGTAGGTCACAAATTAATTTATCCTAATAGCCTGGGGAATAAATTTGGAACTCACATAGAATATAGGTAAAATATCTATTGGAATATCAAAACGCTTGAGACCAAGAGGAAACTAGAAATATCAATATTTTCACATTCAAATTATCATGAAGACAGAAATGTTAATTATGTTCCTTGTAGATACAGGGTACACTTTTATACTCTTTCCAAGATTTGGTGAATGCACAACGACCTATCCTTAATCATAACATCGTAATTGTAATATAAAAGCTGTCTCTTGGCTGATTCTGTCAATGCCTTCTTTTATCAAAGGGTTTTTTGGAGTTATAACTGAGTGGTGGGGCAGAGAAATCTTCAAAAGTACATTAACATGGGCAGAATAATCTATGTGTCTAATTCTCTGAAAATAGGAATATAATACCAAATGAATTCATTAGTTAAATTTTTCATGCCTTTAATTGTAAGTCATACTACTACATAATCACAGATGTGATTTAAAAAACTTTCTTCCAGTGCAAGTTCAGTCAATCAGAAGCGAGCTGGAAGGGACCTTCAAGGTCTTCTAGTCCAACCTGCTGCTAAAGCAGGAGACCCAATACCATTTCAGACAAGTGACTGTCCAGTCTCTTCTTAAAAACCTCCACTGATAAAGCAACCACAACTTTTGATGGCAAGCTGTTCCACTGGTTAATTATTCTCACTATTAGAAGTTTCTCTTTAATTCCACGTTGCTTCTCTCCTTGATTGTTTGTCCACTGTTTCTTGTCCTGAGGCTTTATAAAACAGTACTAATAGTTCACGTGATTTTGATTCTATGCCTTTATACAACCAAGGGTTGTATTAGCCTTTTTGGCAGCTGCTGCACACTGCTGACTCATGTTTAAGATTGTGAATTAAGCCTATCACTATAATTTCTCACAATAGGCCCTCCAACTGCCCCTGAGAGGTTCATGTATACCGAGAGAACAAAATCATCAATAACCCTTGACTGGAAGCCCCCTCGTAATGATGGCGGCAGCCCTATCATTGGCTATCTTGTGGACAAGAGAAGACATGACTCAACTGAATTTGAAAGAGTCAACAAAACACCTTGCCGAGCCACCTCCCTTCTTGTGGATAATCTTGCCGATTTGCATATGTATGAATTCCGAGTCAAGGCAGTCAATGAAATTGGAGAAAGTGAACCTTCACTGCCTCTCAACGTTGTCATACAAGATGATGAAGGTGAAGTGCTTTAATAATTATACCTCAACTTTAATTGGGATAATAATTACAAGAACAGAGGTTCTGTTAATAATTATTAATCTTTAATCTATATATTAAAAAATGGCTGTGTGTGTGTGTATAACTCCAGAGAATAACTCTGGAATATCTCGAGCAATGTCAACCAAAGTTGGTACACAGATAACTTACTCTCTAGAAACAAGTACTGTGGGGGTAAAACACCCCTAACACCTCTTATGGTGTGTATTCTGTTAAGATACAGCCTGTTGTGCCTTAAAATGGCTTTTACCATATCATACGCAGTGGAGTTGCCATGGTAACAGCTTCACAGTACTCTACAAGGGGGCTCTCTCTGGTAAGAGGGAAAATCCAATCTTAGAAATCCTGTCTAATACAGGATTAGGATAAATAAATACCTGGGCAATGCTAGGTTATCAGCTAGTATATTTTAAAGAACTGCATTGTTATTGATTGTGGGGATTTCCTTTTCAGAACCTCCAACAGTGACATTGCGCCTGGCCGTTAGGGGAGATACTATCAAAGTCATGGCAGGGCAACCGGTGAACATGCCTGCTGATGTAACGGGTCTTCCAATGCCAAAGATTGAATGGTCCAAAAATGAGGTTCCCATTGAGAAAACATCAGATGCCCTTAAGATCACCAAAAAGGAACTATCTAGAACAGAGGCCAAAACTGAGCTCAGTATGCCTAAAGTAGTTAGAAATGATAAAGGCACTTACACAGTTACAGCTTCCAATCGTTTGGGCTCCGCATTCCGCAACGTTCACCTTGAAGTATTTGGTAAGTATCTGATGAGCTGCTTTCAGAGATTAACAATGTCTCCCCTTTGTTCTGATATAACATGGTGTTGAAATTGGCTTTATCTAGATCGTCCTTCTCCACCAAGAAACCTCGCCGTTTCTGACATCAAGGCTGAATCTTGCTGTTTAACCTGGGATGCTCCACTTGATAATGGTGGCAGTGAAATTACCCACTACATTATTGAGAAGCGAGATGCAAGCAAGAAGAAAGTAGATTGGGAGGAAGTATCCAGCACTGTGGTAGACAGACGATTTGGGGTAAATTTGATTTTGAAGAAAAATGCATGGTTTCAAGAGACTGAATGCAAATAAAGACAAGCATTAAAACAACTTTTTATTGTATTTTGATTAAATTCAGGGCTAGGAGATCTTTTAATGCAACGTCAGCTTGGAATAAGCTACCATATGTTAGAACTGCTACTTATAAATAATATGTAGTGCTTGAGTTTATCATTACAAAATACTTTCAAATTATTGATGTAAAGCATATCCAAACAATTTTTCAGACTGATTTTTTAAAACTATTCTGAATATTGTTAAACAAAAGTACCTAGCACGACCAAATCTTGTCTAATGGCTTTTAATACGCTGTCTTGAAATTTGTGGAAATAACCCAAATGTTTAATTTTCCAATTAATGACACATGCTATTTTGTGCTTTTTGTTACATTTTTCAGGTCTATAAACTGATAACCAATGGTCAATATCAGTTTAGAGTTAGGGCTGTAAACCGGTATGGAACAAGTGATGAATGTCTTTCAGAGAAAGTGGTCATCAAGGATCCTTATGGACTCCCTGGGCCGCCTGGAAAACCAAAAGTCATAGATCATACTAGATCATCCATGCTTATAACATGGACACCTCCTTTGGATAATGGTGGAGCACCGATTACTGGCTATTGGCTAGAGAAGAAAGAAGAAGGAGGTGTCTATTGGTCTCGTGTCAACAGAGCACCTGTAACAAAACCTTCAGTGAAAGGATTGGAATTCAATGTCTTGCGTTTGCTTGAAGGAGTAAAATATCAGTTCAGGGCGATGGCTGTTAACATTGCTGGAATTGGTCCTCCCAGTGAACCATCAGATCTTGTTGAAGCTGCAGATCCAATCTGTGAGTATACAGTACAGAGAGTATTAAGTGTTACATGATTTCAAAAGACATCCTCTGACATTCAGTTTCATTCACCCTGAACCTGTCTAATAGCCATCCTATGATTTTAGCACATGAAGTATGAGGGGGCAATATATTGTGAATTTCCCCTCATTGTCATAAGAACATATCTTCATAATTTATAGCAAATCACCTTAATTGCTTGTTTTATTAGAAAAATACAGGTAGTCCTTGACTGATAACAGTGACTGTTCAAAATTACAACAGCACTGAAAAAAAGTGACTTATGACCGTTTTTCACACTTGCAACCATTGCAGCATCCCCATGGTCATGTAATCAAAATTCAGAAACTTGGCAACTGTCTCATATTTATGATGGTTGCAGTTTCCCGGGAATCACGTGATTCCTCTCTTGTGACTTTCTGACAAGCAGAGTCAATGGGGGAAGCCAGATTCACTTAACGGCCACATGACCAACTTAACAAATGCAATGATACACTTAACAAATGTGGCAAGAAAAGTTATAAAATGGGGCAAACTCACTTAACAAATGTTTCACTTAGCAACATAAAATTTGGGCTCTATTGTGATCGTAACTCAAGGACTACCCATATATAGCCTACATCTTTAACATTTGAAGTTGGGGGAGGCTTTTTTTACCTCAGCCAAGTAAAATACATAATTCTCATTCAGAACATTTTACATTTACCCAATAGTTCCTCCTGGTGCACCATCCTGCCCAGATGTCAAAGATAGAACTAAGTCAACAATATCTCTCGCATGGAAACCTCCACAAAAAGATGGCGGCAGTCCTATTAAAGGTTATATTGTTGAAATGCAAGAAGAAGGTACTTTGGATTGGAAGAATGTAAATGAGCCAGACAAGCTGTTCCCAACCTGTGAATGTACTGTGCCCAACCTGAAAGAGCTAAGAAAGTACAGATTTAGAGTAAAAGCTGTCAATGCTGCAGGAGAATCAGAGCCAAGTCTTGCTACCTCAGAAATACCATGCAAAGAAATTCTAGGTAAGCATTCTGGAATATTTTGTGTTACAACGTGAAATAAAGTCAGAGTATGAACGATCGAATAACATGTGAATGGAGATTCCAGAGTAGCTGCCCAACGTTTTATTGTGAATTTAGGAGAGGTGAATGGTGTCTAGAATTTCTGTGATTCCTTCTCCAAAGAGCTATATCTGCTATTAATGTTCCAACGTATTATATTTTATATTTTTCCAAGCAGCCCTAGAACTTTGTTAAAATGGGAGGCCTAGCTCTCTTATACATGTATATTTTCCATGAGAAAAATGCATAACTCGAATGATTATAAATAGATTTTCAATTATGTGATTTATATCTTGTAGAAGAGCCAGAAATATTTATTGATGTGAAAGCACAAGATTTGCTTTCTTGTCGTACTGGCTCGACAATCAAAATCCCAGCAATTATTAAAGGACGCCCAGTTCCCAAAGTAACTTGGGAATTTGAAGGAGATGCAAAGAAAGCAGCAAAGGTCAGAGAGAAAGAAAATTACACTTTCTAAATTTTAACTACATTTATTTAAATATCTTTAGATTTACTGTTCTCTCTTTTATTTAAAGGATGGACATAATATACCCGAAGATGCTACGGTAAGAAATAATGTTACATTTGAATTCACTACATTTAATTTTTATTTCAATTTAAATAAATTTATATATCATTATATTCACTATTATAAGAGTTAACTGCTTTATTTTTTAAAAATAATCTGTGAGTTCATTTTGATTTTGTCTACATAGGTGAAATCAACTGATACCACTTCGGAAATTACTATTCCTGAGTGTAACAGAGGTCATTCTGGAAAATATAGCATTACAGCCAAAAATAAAGCAGGACAGAAAACTGTAAATGTGAGGGTGAATGTTCTTGGTAAGTTTATTGAATCTTCATTTTGCACTGATTCTCCAGTACTGCGGATTAAAATACAGCTTTATAAAATTACCTGGTGTTTTCTCGTTGATAGATGTTCCTGGGCCACCTAAAGACCTGAAAGTAAGTGATATAACAAGGTGCAACTGTAAACTTTCATGGAAAATGCCAGACAATGATGGTGGAGACAGAATCAGAAATTATATTATAGAGAAGAGAACTGTTGAAGGGAAAGCCTGGACCAAGGTGAATGCAAACTGTGCTGGAACATCATTAATTATACCTGATCTCATAGCTGGACAACAATATTTCTTCCGTGTACGTGCAGAAAACCGCTTTGGTGTTGGCCCACCAGCAGATACAATTCAGAGAACCACAGCAAGAGATCCCATCCGTGAGTTAAATCAAAGCGAAAAACTTGCTTTTATTAGCATAATGTAATGTTTACCAATGCTTACTCTGCTCTACTTGTTCCTTTTTTTTTTAAGAACCTCCTGATCCGCCGATCAAACTTAAGATTGGTGTTGTCACTAAGAACTCTGCCAGCTTGACTTGGAAACCTCCAAAGAACGATGGGGGTGCTCCTGTGACACATTACAATATCGAGTGCCTTCGTTGGGATCGGACAGGTCAAGGCAAGGAAGCCTGGCGCCAGTGCAATAAACGTGATGTGGAAGAAACAAAGTTTACAGTTGAGGACCTTAATGAAGGTGATGAATATGAATTCAGAGTGAAAGCAGTAAACGAAGCAGGTCCTAGCAGACCATCAGCTACAGTTGGACCTATTGTTATCAAAGATCAGACATGTAAGTATCATCACCATTGTTTATTTCAGCCATTGATCAATAAAATTTATAGCAATAGCACTTAGACTTATATACCACTGTATACCAAGGATACAGGCTTGTACACCATAACTTTATAGCCCTCTCTAAGCGGTTTACAAAGTTAGTGTATTACCCCCAACATTCTGAGTTCTCATTTTACGAGCTCGGAAGGAGGAAAGACTAATTCAACCTGAGTTGGTGGGAAACGAACTGCTGGCAGGTGATAGAATTAGCCTACAATAATGTATTCTAACCACTGCACCACCATGGCTCTATTCAAAGCTAAAATTAAAGCTATCCCATTGTGCCAATGGGTTAATCTACTTATTGTAAAAATAACCAAAATTTGAGGTGCTAACACAAATATAAAGATATACTACCAATACTATTAAATTTAGAAATATAATTAGGATTACAAAATCAACTATGAATGTAGTGCTATATAAATCTATGTAATTTGTATGCTGTTATATAAAGTATATAGAACACTAAAAATGACCAAGTACTCATAGTATGAATGTCAAAATCACAAAAATTTAAAGATCTTTCAAAACTTAATATTAATGAAGTGAACTATGATACAAAAAAATACATAGCATATAAAAAGAGATGGCAGTGAATCTAAAGAAAATATAAAATACTCTCTCCCCCATCCCAAAAAATAAAAACCAACTATGGGCATTGTTTCAATTCTTCTAATAGCTGCAATGACAAAGATGTAAATAATGATTAATGGGTGTAACAAAATGTATATAAGAAAATTAACTGGGTTAGCACTGTTACTATTATATTTTGCTACTTGTTAGAAAATAAAGTATTGAGAAACAATCAGTTGTTTTTTTGCTTCAAAATTCAAGTAAAAATACTTTTACCTCCATGTCCTTTGCATTGATAGAATATTTTTTTGTTTGTAGGTCCTCCATCAATTGAACTCAATGAGTTTATGGAGGCAGAAGAAGGAACAGATATTAACATTGTAGCTAAAGTGAAGGGTGTGCCTTTCCCTGCATTGACTTGGGCCAAAGCTCATCCAAAGACACCAGATGACAAACTACCAGTGATATACGATCAACACGTCAATAAAGCTGTGGGTGAAGACTCTTGCACGTTGGTGATACAACAGTCTCGCAGAAAGGATACAGGCTTGTACACCATAACTGCTGTCAATAATTTTGGAACAGCTGCAAAGGAGATGAGACTAAATGTTCTAGGTAAATAATAATCACTTTTAGTTTTGACAATCTAATTTACAGTTTATTACTTAATTTTACAATTTGCTTCACTTTATCAAATATATTTTTCAGGTCGCCCTGGACCACCAGAAGGACCCATTAAATTTGAATCTATTTCAGCTGATCAGATGACATTGTCTTGGCTACCTCCAAAAGACGATGGTGGCTCTAAAATAACAAACTATGTCATTGAAAAAAGGGAAGCAAATAGAAGGACATGGATCAACGTTACCAAAGAACCTAAGGAATGCATTTTCACAGTTCCCAAGCTGGTTGAAGGTCATCAATATATCTTCCGCATTATGGCACAGAATAAATATGGCGTTGGAGAACCTCTTGATAGTGAACCTGAAACAGCAAGGAATCTTTTCAGTAAGTACAGATTTTGTTTCAAACAGATTTATCTGGAAAACATAACTGAAGAGGAATCAGAATTAATCACTGTGATCATCACAAACCAGAGTTGTATCAAAACACTACAAACCAAGAGTTATTTCAAATGTATTTATAATGATTATTTAAAGTCTTCAAAAATATTTTTCTTTACATAACTTTTATAGTTTCTTAAAATTCACCTTAATTTTATATCAACTCTCAATTTTGAATTGTATAATTTTACTTTATTTATTGTTCGTATTTTATTATAGGTAAAATTGTATATTTTAATTAATTGTACATATTCTATTCTAGATAACCTCTTTAATTTTTATCAGTAAAAACTTAATTAAGATTTCTGAATTAGCATCTGTATACTTTATTATGCATCATTAAGTACAGTGTTGGAACAAAGAAAATCCAGTTTGCCCCAACATTAGGAACCAGCCATGCTGCTCTTGGGATCTGTTGAACCATCATCACACGTGAAATGATGGTGGTTAGCAGAGAATGCAATAATTATATTGACTCCTCTAGTTTGAAAAAGGCAGTTTTAAAAATTGTGCTTTCCCAATTGCTGATAATGGTTCAGTAAGTAGGAGAATTTGAGAGATGTGAGTTACAGCTAGATATCTCAATCCCTCTTATTCCGCACAGTTCCAAGTAAAAGCTGCAAAATATTTTGCAAAAAATGAGCAGTAGTACTTTATTTTACAATATGTATCTTTTTTTTCCCCTAGCTGTTCCTGGAATTTGTGACAAGCCAACAGTAAGCAGTGTCACACATGACTCAATGACTGTCAACTGGGAGGAGCCAGAATATGATGGAGGCTCTCCCGTGACAGGCTACTGGCTGGAACGCAAAGAAACCACTGGAAAGAGATGGACAAGAGTTAACCGTGATCCTATTAAGCCTATGACCCTTGGTGTTTCTTACAAAGTACCTGGCCTCATTGAAGGTTCAGATTATCAGTTCCGTGTATATGCTATCAATGCTGCTGGTGTCGGTCCACCAAGCATGCCTTCTGATCCAGTCACTGCAAGGGATCCAATTGGTAAATTGCTTCAATTGTTTTTTGTTTTGTACGAAAAGAGGGAAAGAATAGAATAGAATAGAATTCTTTATTGACCAAGTGTGATTGGACACGCAAGGAATTTGTCTTTGGTGCATACAGTATGCTCTCAGTGTACATAAAAGGAAAGAAAATGTACCTTCGTCACAAATCATAAGGTACAATACTTAATGATAGTCATAGGGTACAAATAAGCAATCAAATCATACTAGGAAACAATCAATATAAATGGTAAGGATACAAGCAACAAAGTTACAGTCATATAGTCATAAGTGGGAAGAGATGGGTGATAGGAACGATGAGAAGACTAATAGTAATAGTAATGCAGCCTTAGTGAATGGTTTGACAGTGGTGAGGGAATTATTTGTTTAGCAGAGTGATGGCGTTCGGGGAAAAACTGTCCTTGTGTCTAGCTCTCTTGTGTGCAGTGCTCTATAGCATCATTTTGAGGGTAAGAGTTAAAACAGTTTATGTCCAGGATGCGAGGGGTCTGTAAATATTTTCACAGCCCTCTTTTTGACTCGTGCAGTGTAGGGGTCCTCAATGAAAGGCAGGTTGGTAGTAATTGTTTTTTCTGCAGTTCTAATTATCCTCTGAAGTCTATGTCTGTCTTGTTGGGTTGCAGAAGGGAGGCCTTATCAAACAGCTGGCAGTAGATGCTTATTATAAATAAATTTTCTTGTGTTTTTCAGCTCCACCTGGCCCTCCAATTCCAAAGGTCACTGACTGGACAAAATCATCAGTTGATCTTGAGTGGGCTCCACCATTAAAAGATGGTGGCTCTAAAGTTACTGGTTACCTTGTTGAATTTAAAGAGGAAGGGAAGGAAGAATGGGAAAAGGTAAGTAATGAGACACCATGAAAATGTATTTCTGACACCTTACGGAAGGGCTTGTTAGTTGGACATATTCAGGAAGTAATGATGAGCACTGACCTCTATCCTCCAAGATGTCTCTGCTTCATCAGTCTGACCTCATAGCAGCAGGATCACTGCTTTGGGTCTCTTTGGGAAGCTTTTACAGAAAGATGGGTAACCTATGGAGCAAGAGCAACAAAGAGAAAAGATGAAAGGCATTTGTATCAGACAAGGCCAGTTAAACCTGAAAAGAAATAGAAAAGAGGAAGACAATGCTTTCTGTACACAGACAAACCCCTTATGTTACATCAGCTGCATTACTGTTTCTGTACCGAAATATTAATCAAACCAATTATCCGAGGAAGTACTCGAAGTTAGAAAAATAAACCTCTAATTTTAGAATTACTAGCTGTGACTAGCATCACTCTTAAATCACATTTTACATGCAATTCATCTGAATGTCTAGAATAAGACTGTATTTTTTTAAATGGCATATGCGTTTAATGCAATAGCACATACATATTTAGCTTTCTTTGTGAATTAGAGACACTTGTGGAGAAACTATGACTGTATACAATTTATCTAAGAATTTAATTGAGAAAGGTTACCCACATATTATGTGCCTTGGAGATAAAGATGGTGATTTCATCTTTTATTCATTATTAATGAATTTTTCCTGATTCGGAACTTTACAGTCAATTGCTCTATAAAGAAACGTGCATGCCAATATCAGAGCCGCCCATATTCCCTTCTGTTCTAGTTGTTCTGCCCTGCAGGAAATGTCATAGGTGACTTTATGTTATTTTTCATTTTCAGGCAAAAGATAAAGAAATAAGAGGAACCAAGTTTGTTGTGGCAGGATTAAAAGAAGGAGGCTTCTACCGATTTAGAGTCAGAGCAATCAATGCTGCTGGCATTGGAGAGCCTGGAGACGTTACTGAAGTTATTGAAATAAAGGACAGAATAGGTATTTCTTAGGAAAAATATTTTTTTCTTAAAAGGGTAAAATATTGAAAATCTATCATTTACCTTATACGTTCTTAATGAATTGGGATTATGAGTGAATAGAGAGGAGGCTATATTGCTGAAGATGGTAAATGCCTTGAAATATAAGGTGAAAATTATCCACTGCTTGGGTGGGGGCTGTTTTCCTGATAAATTTCCTTTTGAACTTATTCTTTTTATACCTAATTACATCATTCCACAATTGCCATTATGTTTTATTCCCTCCCCCCCACCCACACACAGAGACCCTTTTCTTACCTTCGAGTCTCACCACAGGCGGCTCTTTCCCAATATCTAGCTTCTCCTCCACCCCAGTCTTCTTTGAATTATTGCTGGAAGAAAGTTGTATATTTTAAGGGCTAGCGTATTTTTCTGTATGAGGGTGGTTTGTGAGGAGATTTTATTTATTTAGGAAATTTATATTGCCGCCTATTTTCCCATGGCGACTCAAGGCGGCTTACAAGAATATAGAAACCTCATATAAAAACAATAAAACTAATAAAAGAGAGAATCATACAATAAAATAATATAATAAAATTACCGCCTGACCCGGAAACAACACATCACACGAGCCACTTAATGGGCTCCATCCCACTCTGTGTTCCCCAGGCCTGCTGGCAGAACCAGGTCTTTAGCGCCTTCCGGAAGAGTATTAGAGTGAGGGGCCATTCTAATATCTGGGGGAATGATGTTCCAGAGAGAGGGAGCAATTAATTATTACAATTAATTATTATTCAATCATGTAAGTGTCTTTCGGCCACGCCCTTGTTTAGAGTGACATGTTTCTTATGACAACATGTGTGCACATGCAAATACACTCAGAGAGCTATATATACATGCACACATATATAATGTGCCATATACACATATTTAGATGGTCTCCAGAATTAGTTTTGTTTGTTGAAAAGGAGAAGAAATTAGGCATGGTTACAGGATTTTTGTATCTGTTTATACTTTTCTTTCCTATCTACTCCAGTTTCCTTTTCGAAAGGTATGGCATCTATAAAATGCATTCTTTTTTTCTACAGTTCCTCCTGATCTCCAACTGGACGCCCACGTAAAAGACAGAATTGTTGTTCATGCCGGTGGGGTCATCCGCATTATAGCTTATGTCTCAGGAAAGCCACCTCCAACTGTTACTTGGAGCAGGGATGAAAGACCTCTGCCGGAGGAAGCTAAAATTGAGGAAACTGCTATCAGTTCTTCTATGGTCATAAAGAACTGCAAAAGAAATCACCAGGGTATCTACACGCTCCTTGCTAAAAATGCAGGGGGAGAAAGAAAGAAGACTATTATCGTTGATGTGCTAGGTAAACTTCAAAAAGCTGAATGTCTTTATCTCACTGTTCTTGTGGATCTTAGTTCTTGGTGGCAAATGTTCATCCTGCTTACATTTCTCTTTTTCTTGTTTCCTTTAACAGATGTACCTGGCCCAGTTGGAGTTCCATTCCTTACGGAAAACCTAACCAACGATTCTTGCAAACTTACATGGTTTTCTCCAGAAGACGACGGAGGTTCACCTATTACCAACTACGTTGTTGAAAAGCGGGAAGCAGATCACAGAGCTTGGACACCAGTGACTTACACTGTCACTAGACAAAATGCCACCGTGCAGGGATTGATTGAAGGCAAATCATACTTCTTCCGCATTGCAGCGGAGAATATCATTGGCATGGGCCCCTTTATAGAGACGACAAACGAGCTCCTAATCAGAGACCCGATCAGTATGTATCTTAATCTTTTGTCAGCAAAGATTGCAATAAAAATAGTCTTAGGAATATGTGTTTAATCTGCTGTATTTTTTTTTTAATTTCTAGCCGTGCCTGAGAGGCCTGAGGATCTTGAAGTAAAAGCAGTAACTAAGGAGTCTGTTACACTGACTTGGAACCCACCCAAGTATAATGGTGGCTCTGATATAACCATGTACGTTTTGGAAAGTCGACTCATTGGAAAGGATAAATTTACTAGAGTTACAAAAGAGAAAATGCTTGATCGGAAATATACTGTGGAAGGATTGAAAGAAGGTGACACTTATGAGTATCGCGTGAGCGCTTGCAATATTGTGGGACAAGGCAAACCTTCATTTTGCACAAAACCCATCACTTGCAAGGATGAAATTGGTAAGTTTGATCTCTGGAAGCTACCCCACTAGGGTGCACTGGTTGATTTCCATTATTATTACTTTTTAAATGCTTATTTTTCTTTTCTTTTTCTTAAACAATATTTTTAGCTCCTCCTCAGCTTGAGCTTGATATCCGAGAAAAACTGACAGTCCGCAAAGGAGAAGCATTCAGTCTGACTGGCCGATATTCAGGCAAGCCAGCACCAAAGATTACTTGGTACAAAGATGACATCACGGTGAAAGAAGACAAACGAACTGTGATCAAGACTACTCCGGCTACAATTTGCTTGGGTGTATTAAAATCCGTCCGTGAAGATTCAGGCAAATATAGTGTTGTTGTAGAAAACAGTTCAGGATCAAGAAAAGGATTTTGTCAAGTTACTGTTGTTGGTAAGTCTTGTTCTAGGACTCGGTTTACAATATTTGCTTGGAAGATCTGTGTGAGAGTTGATTGAGTATAATTAAAAACGCATATGAATTGTTTGCCCTAATGAAAGCAGGAGCCTCAAGCAAAGTTTCAAGAAAAATCCAGTTGCTTATTAGGCATGGATCAAGTGAAGCCAGCTCTGACTTCACTCAATTCGCACCTTGCCTCTGACCCATTTCCCCCTCCCCCAAGGTGTGTCATCAGTCACATTCCCCAATAAAGCAATTTTGTGGGTCATAGAAGTCATTCCCTCCGGCTGTTACTGGTTTCTGTGGAGATGGCCTTGACTAGGATGTGTTTTGTTTTGACTGAGGTGCAAATTCCTCAATGCAGCTGCGAGGCTTGATTCCCCATTCCCCTGCCTATGGCAACTCAGGAGCAGGTCAGAAAGCTTCACGAGTTGACATTGTTAATGTGTCCTTTGAATTATAGCATAGATTGGAAATATAAATTCCTGCTGATTTGAAAGATGAATTGACCATAAGGTGCCTCTGCCAATTGCTTCTTTTCATATTAAAAAGAGTCGCATTTTGGTGAGATGGGCAGCTATATAAAAATGAATGAATGAATGAATGAACAGTGCCTGAACTCAAAGGATGTGTGGGCACGACAGAGGATTTGGCAGAATACAGAACAAGGAAATCTGCTAATCTAACAATGTTGTCCTGATGAATTTTAACCAAATTAGACTTGGAAAATTGTGGGTCTTTTTCATATAATTAACAATGAGCTGCAGAAAGTTAAAAGCAGTATGTAAGAGGATGCTCATTCCAAATGGTATAGTGGCCACTTTAGAAACCAAGACGAATTACATTAACAGGATGGGACAGTTGGTCTAATACTTCTCAGTTATCTGATAATTAACTTATACACTAATTTATAGACTAAAATTAAAATATGTAAGAATAAGATTCTTGTGAAAAGAACCCTATCTCTGAATTTTTTTTCCTGGATTGGAAAGATTGAAGGCGCTGATTATACCGAGATTGTACAGAGAAATAGAATCACCTTATTTCAACAAAAAGTAATTCAAGTGTTTTGCAATGAGGCCATATGGTCTTTGGAGTAGAAATGTAGTCCACTGCCTGGCAGAGCAGTAAACAAGAGGATTCCTAAATGAGCAGGAGAAAACAGATTTTGAAATAGGTTTTACATCTAGAATATACAGATCAGAAAGTACTTACATTTTAGAAATTAATTCCTTCTTCATGCCTCTTTATCAGTTATTTTTTTAGTGCACCATTCCCCAATGGCTGCCCTCTAGATTCTGCAAGCAAGACTTAAGCAATGCAGAATTTACTTTATCCTAAATATTCTATCTGATTAATCCATGAGGTTACATATCTCAGCTCTAGTTCCCAAGTGATTGACTCTGCTTTTGTTAAAGTAGCAAAATACCGCTGATGTATACCCTGTTAAGAATAAATCAGGTTTGGTAAATTGAGAAAAGAATTACACATTTCATTTGCTAACATAAAGCAAATAGACAATATATTTAGCTTTATCAGTTGTCACACATGTTAGAAATTAGCACTGTATACCTTCTTTGAGCGTTGTCAAATCTGTGCATTTTTGTCTGAATTGTTTGTGTGTTTTTTACATTTATATTTGTATGCTTTTCATCAGACCGTCCTACACCTCCAGTGGGCCCTGTCATTTTTGATGAAGTACATAAAGACCACTTTGTTATTTCCTGGAAACCTTCCTTGGATGATGGTGGCAGTCCAATTACAAATTATATTATTGAGAAGAAAGATGCTCACAGAGATCTCTGGATGCCAGTTACATCAGCAAGTGTCAAAACAACATGCAAAGTTCCTAAATTACTGGAAGGAAGAGACTATGTTGTCCGAATTTATGCTGAAAATCTGTATGGCATAAGCGATCCACTGATATCTGATGAAATGAAGGCCAAGGATCGTTTTAGTATGTCACCTATTTTCTAATCTATTTTAATTACTTACCTGCCACAGTCTTACGTCATAATTCATATACCTATTGTTCTATAAATGAGTTTAAAAAGTAATATGTTTTTTTTCAGGTGTTCCTGATGCACCAGAGCAGCCAATTGTTAAGAATGTCACCAAAGATTCTGCATTAGTTACCTGGAACAGACCACGTGATGGAGGGAAACCAATAACCAAGTATATCCTTGAAAAGAAGGAAACCATGTCTAATCGATGGGCGAAAGTTACACAAGAACCTATTTATCCAGATACCCAGTTTAGGGTACCTGATCTCCTTGAAGGATGTGAATATGAATTCCGGGTTGCAGCAGAAAATGAAATTGGTATTGGTGACCCAAGCCCCCCATCAAAACCAATCTTTGCTAAAGATCCAATTGGTATGTTTTAAAACACTTCCTTACCTGCTCTTCTCTGAATCAGCATTTTCAGACAAATATTTTCTCTTCTCATGACTGCTGTTTGCTTTCTTTTTTTAAAACAGTTAAGCCAAGTCCTCCGATTAATCCAGAAGCGGTGGATAAAACTAAAAGTTCAGTGGATTTGTCCTGGCAACCACCACGTCACGATGGAGGAGGGAAGATTATAGGCTACCTTGTTGAATACCAAAAGGTTGGAGATGAGGAATGGAAGAAAGCCAATTTTACTGCTGATTCTTGCCCTGATACTAAATATAGTGTAACTGGCCTCACCGAAGGTACTAAATATAAATTCAGAGTCCTGGCAGTTAACGCAGCAGGTGAATCAGAGCCAGCCTATGTCCGTGATCCAGTGGAAGTCAAGGACAGACTTGGTAAGCAGAACGTTAAATTTTATTCATTTTAAATGAATACATGACATGGATGCTTTCTGAATGTAAAAACCTCTTTTGCAGAGCCTCCAGAGTTAATCTTGGATGCTAACATGGCACGGGAACAACATATTAAAGTTGGAACTACACTGAGACTCAGTGCTATCATTAAAGGAATTCCATTCCCAAAAGTGACTTGGAAGAAAGAAGATAAGGAAGTCTCTACAAAAGCAGATATTGAAGTTACAGGTGTTGGTAGCAAACTGGAGATACGTAACGCTGCCCATGAAGATGGAGGAATTTACTCCCTGACGGTGGAGAATCCTCTTGGATCAAAGACCGTTTCAGTAAAAGTCGTCGTGCTAGGTAATTGTGCTAATATGATTTTCAATTGTCATTGGTAAATAAGATAAGGAGCAGGAGCAAGTAGTGAAAGAGCAAAGAATATTGACTCTTTCCGTCTCATTTTCATATCCCTTTGCAAATTTGGGGATGAAAAGTTCACAGGGCTATTCAGTTACCTCTGTTAGCCTAGGTCAGTGATGCCTAATCTTTTATGGACCGAATGCCCAAAGTGCGTGCACGTGCCCAAACCCCCAAAATGCAATGCACATCCACCCTCCCATGTATGTACCCACCCCATGCATGCATGTGTGGCACCACACATGCGCCCTGACTCCGTGCATCTACATGCAGTTATCTGCATGTGCCCCATCCCTATACACATGCATGCATGGCCTCCCACACCAGCCCTGCCCCTCATGCATGTGTGTAGCCCACCCGCATGCATCCCATGCATGTGTGTGTGCCCCCTACACACACACACACACACATAACCCTACACACGGCCCATGCCCCCGCGCATGCACAGCAGAGACCCGATGGCCAGTTGGCCGGTGGGAGGCAGATGTGCATGTGCAATGGAGCTGAACTGGGGCAACGACTCGCATGCCCACAGAGAGGCCGCTGCATGCCATCTGTGGCACGCGTGCCATAGATTCGCCATCACGGGCCTAGGTGGCCTTTTTTTTTATTTAAAGGAGTAATGACAGATATTATTAAATCTATCAAATGAATTTCAATGAATCATTGTTGCTTATTAATATTTTTTTTCCAGATAAACCTGGGCCTCCTAGGGACTTTCAAGTGAGTGAAGTTAGAAAAGATTCTTGTTACCTAACTTGGAAGGAACCTGAGGACAATGGTGGCTCCGTCATTACCAACTATGTCGTGGAAAGGAAGGATGTTGCTGCTGCTCAGTGGTTAGCAATATCCTCCTCTTCTAAGAAACACAGTCTGTTGGCTAAATACCTTATGGAAGGCACTCAGTATCTCTTCCGTGTTGCTGCTGAGAATCAGTACGGACGAGGACCTTTTGTTGAAACTCTCAAGCCAATTAAAGCTATGGATCCACTTTGTAAGCCTACTTCAGTTGTTATTATTATTATTTTGTTCATAAAAAATGCTGGTTATGCAATAATATTAATCCATAGTATGTAATACGCATCTTCATATTAGCACAGACCTATGGAGTAGCTGGACTCACTGAGTCTAATCCCCTTGCAGGAATCCAGATAAAAGCACATGGCTATCCATACTCTGCTATAACACATCCGGTAAAAAAGAGAGCTCACTACATTCCTAAATAATTGGCTCCAGCCAAACATCTCATACCATCAGCCAAAATATAACTTCCCGCAATTTAAGAGCCTTGATCTATATCCTACATTCTGATATGATAGAGAACAGGATTTGACTTTCTCCTAAGTCAGGGCTGTCAAACTTCCAGCCTGTGGGCCAGATACGTCACATGCTGGCCATGCCCACACCTGGTTTGGTGAAGGGAAAAAAGTCCTGATGCATCACATGACATCACGGTGACAACGTGAGTTTAACACCCCTGTTCTAAATCACCCACTTTTGCTATCTGATAGTCCCATTTCTCCTCAAACTTCTTAATGATAAACATGCCCAGTTTTTTTAAAAAAAATTTCCTCATAAAGCTTATTTTTAATTCCATAAAAACCTCCTCATAAAGCTTTATTTGTTTATTTATGTGTTTATTTTGCCTTTCTTTCCATCTATTCCAGTTTCTCCAGCACTTTCTTAAAGACCTATGTCCTGAACTGGACATGGCACTTGAAATATAATCTGACCAATGTAGAATGTAATACAGGGGTGTCCAAACTTTTTGCGAGGAGGGCCAGATTTCGTGAGGTGAAAATGTGTGGGGCCGATCATTCAGCCTGACATTCTTTGAACCCTTAACATTAAATGCGAATTAACTACCGTATTTTTCGGAGTATAAGACGCACCAAGATTTTGAAGAGGCAAATTAAAAAAAAAGTTTTTGCACTCTCCCACGAAAATGGGCCTTTTTTTTAAAAGGGCACGAATAGCCTTTAAGAGGCTTCTAGAGTGCTCCTGGGGGCTGGGGGGCGGGGCAAAGTTGAGCAAAAAATGGCCCGTTTTTTGCTCATTTATGCCCTCCACAGCCCCCAGGAGCACTCTGAAAACCTCCTAAAGGCTATGCACAGCCATTTTGGTGAAGGGGGCAGAGTTTTGGGAGGCAAAAAATGCTGTATTCAGTGTATAAGATGCACCCAGATTTTTAGCCTCTTTTTTGAGGGGAAAAAGATGCATCTTTATACTTCAAAAAATACAGTATTTTATGAAAGACTAAACAAATAACTCCAGTGGGGAGAAGAGGCTGCGGGCCGCTTGAAATTTGAAAAAGGGCCACATTTGGCCCCCGGGCCGCACTTTGGACATGCCTGATGTAATAGATTTAGAAAATACACCTTTACGGATGACCTATCAATTTTCATGTTTAACAAAAGTTACCTGCATGTTTTTATATGTTTAAAAGCAGAAATATGATTTTACTGTCTTCTTGTGTTATAAGATCCACCTGGACCACCGAAGAATTTACATCATGTAGATATTGACAAGACAGAGGTATCTCTTGCTTGGAATTGGCCTGATCGCGATGGTGGTGCTGAAATAACTGGATTTTTGGTGGAATACCAAGAAGAAGGAACAGAGGACTGGACGAAATTCAAGACGGTCCCAGTGCCAGAATGTGTTGTTACAGGCTTGCAACAAGGAAAGATTTACAAATTCCGTGTGAAAGCCCAAAATATTGTGGGTCTTAGTCTTCCAGACACAACTATACCCATTGAGTGCCAAGAAAAGATAGGTAATTTCTAGTTTTATGGATGTCATACATCCTATTAGTAATTATTGCCTATTTTAATTACTAATATAAACCACATGGTAACATTTTTTTCTTTTTTTATTTTATTTCAGTGCCTCCATCTGTTGAGCTAGATGTGAAATTAATAGAAGGGCTTGTTGTCAAGGCTGGCAGCGCAGTAAGATTCCCTGCGATCATGAGAGGAATACCCATTCCCACTGCAAAGTGGGTCACTGATGATACTGAAATCAAATCAGAAGGCAATTACAAAATTGATACTGACAACTATTCAACGGTTCTTACTATTAAAAGTTGTACAAGAAAAGATACTGGAGAATATTTACTCACAGTATCCAATCTAGCTGGAAGCAAAACTGTAGCTGTTCATTTAACCGTCTTGGATGTTCCTGGTCCTCCTACTGGCCCGATTGATATTGTAGAAGTCGCTGCAGATCACATGATTATTGCTTGGCGGCCTCCTAAAGATGATGGTGGAAGTCCTGTAACTAATTACATTGTTGAAAAGCGAGAGTCAAAGAAAGAAACCTGGGGAATGGTCTGCTCATCCCTTGGTCAAACAAGACTTAAAATTCCACGGCTACAGAAGGGTGCTGAATACATCTTCCGAGTTCGTGCAGAGAACAAGATAGGCATTGGTCCACCTCTTGATTCTCAACCAACAGTTGCTAAGGCTATGTTTGATCCACCATCTCCTCCTGGTAAACCAACAGTTCATGATATTACTGAAAACGCTGCAACGGTAAATTGGACTATACCGAAGTCTGATGGAGGAAGTCCAATAACTGGATATATTCTTGAACGACGTGAAATTTCTGGCAAATGGATACGAGTAAATAAATCACCAGTACTTGATCTGAAGTTCAGAGCTACAGGCCTTTATGAGGGCAACACATACGAATTCCGTGTTTTTGCAGAGAATAGTGTTGGCCTAAGCAAACCATCTCCAGTTTCGGACCCAATAAAAGCAACACGTCCTCTTTCACCTCCCGGGCCTCCAATTAATCCAAAGCTCAAAGATAAGACCAGAGAAACAGCTGAACTGGTATGGACAAAACCACTCAAAGATGGTGGTAGCCCTATATTGGGATATGTCGTAGAATGCCAGAAAAGTGGAACAACTCAATGGAATAGAATTAATAAAGATGATCTTATTAGACCATGTGCCTTTACAGTACCTGGGCTCATTGAAGGAAATGAATATAGATTCCGTATCAAAGCTGCAAATATTGTTGGAGAGGGAGAACCTAGAGAATTGCCTGAAACAGTTCTTGCTAGAGACATTCTGACTCCTCCAGAGCTAGAACTGGATGTGACCTGCCGTGATGTCATTACAGTTAGAGTAGGCCAAACAATAAAGATCCTAGGCAGAGTGAAAGGTAGACCAGAGCCTGACATAACATGGTCAAAAGAAGGCAAAATACTGACAAAAGATAAGCGCACTGACATAATTCAAGAAGTTCCACGCATAGAGCTACAAATTAAAGCATCTACAAGAGCAGACCACGGCAAGTACATTATTTCAGCTAAAAACAGCAGTGGACATGCCCAAGCATCAGCCATTGTTAATGTACTTGACAGACCTGGACCTTGTAGGAACCTGAAAATAAGCTATGTCACTAAGGATTCTTGTATGATCTCTTTTGAGAATCCAGAAGATAATGGTGGCTCCGAAATTACAAATTATATAGTAGAATATCGCCAACCAAATCAGAAAGGTTGGTCAATAGTCTCTTCTGATCTTACTAAGAGGATGGTAAAAGCACATCTCATAGAAAATCATGAGTATTTCTTCCGTGTTTGTGCAGAAAATAAAGTAGGTCCAGGCCCAGTTGTCGAGACCAAGACTCCAATCCTTGCCATTAATCCAATTGATAGGCCAGGTGAGCCTGAAAATCTTCATATTGCAGAAACAGGAAAGACATTTGTGCATCTGAAATGGAGAAGGCCAGACTATGATGGTGGTAGTCCCAATTTATCTTATCACGTTGAGCGAAAACTGAAGGATTCAGATGAATGGGAAAGAGTACACAAAGGCAGCATTAAGGAAACACAGTATATGGTTGACAAATGTGTTGAAAATAAAATTTATCAGTTCAGAGTTCAAACTAAGAATGAAGGGGGAGAAAGCGATTGGGTAAAAACAAGTGAAGTTGTTGTTAAAGAAGAAATACAAAAGCCAGTACTTAATTTGAAATTGACGGGAGTACTTACTGTGAAAGCTGGTGAACCCATTAAAATTGAAGCAGGGCTTAAAGGCAAGCCAGAGCCAGAGGTTTCTTGGTCAAAGGATACTGAAGATTTATCCAAATCTCCCAGGGTCAAAATTGAAACAACTTCAAATTCATCTAAGTTGCTTCTTGCAAAATCGAGACGTACTGATGGCGGTAAATATGTTATAACAGCCACTAATCCTGCTGGTAGCTTTGTAGCGTATGCTACTGTAAATGTTTTGGACAAACCAGGACCAGTAAGAAATCTCAAAGTCTCTGATATTTCAACTGACAGATGTAAAGTCAGCTGGGATCCACCCGAAGATGATGGTGGTTGTGAAATACAGAACTACATCATAGAGAAATGTGAAAGCAAGCGTATGATCTGGACCACATATTCCTCTTCAGTGATAATGGACTCTGTGCAAGTATCACATCTTATAGAAGGGAATGAATATATCTTTAGGGTTCGTGCAGAAAACAAAATGGGCACTGGTCCACCAACAGAGACTAAGCCAATTATAGCCAAAACAAAATATGATAGACCTGGCCGTCCCGATCCTCCAGAGATCACAAGAGTCAGCAAAGATGAGATGACTGTAGTTTGGAATCCGCCAGAATATGATGGTGGAAAGTCAATCACAGGGTATATCCTAGAGAAAAAGGAGAAGAGGTCACTAAGATGGGTTCCTGTTACCAAAACTGCAATTCCAGAAAGACGCAAGAAAGTTACAGATCTTATTCCTGGATATGAATACCAATTCCGTGTGAAGGCAGAAAATGAAATTGGAATTGGTGAACCAAGTTTCCCCTCAAGGCCAGCAGTAGCAAAAGACCCAATAGGTAATGATCTTTCATGTAACATTGAATTAACATTTGAATATTCTGTTTAACCCACTGAATCGCTTATTGTTGTATTTTGATATATTTTACAGAACCACCTGGTCCTCCCATCAATCTTAAGGTTGTTGATAGCACAAAGACGTCTATTACACTTGGCTGGGGAAAGCCACTTTATGATGGTGGTGCTCCAATTATTGGTTATGTGGTAGAAATGAGGCCAAAAACTGAAAAAGCTGGTCCCGATGAAGGATGGAAAAGATGCAATGTTGCAGCGCAAGTCATTCATACAGAATTTACTGTGGCGAGTCTGGATGAGAAAGAACTATATGAGTTCCGTGTTTCTGCCCAAAATCAGGTTGGCATTGGTCCTCCAGCTGATTTGAAAGAAGCTGTTTCTCCAAAAGAAATACTTGGTAATTTTCCCAATCAACCATTACATTATGTGTTACTGATTTTCTACTTTGCTGGGTACTTTCACAAACAACACTCTTTTACTTTTACTTTTCAGAATCCCCAGAGATAGATTTGGATGCTAGCCTGAGGAAATTACTCATAGTCAGAGCTGGATGCCCCATCAGACTCTTTGCTATTGTTAGAGGACGACCAGCACCTAAAGTCACCTGGAGGAGAGTTGGAATTGATAATGTGATCAGAAAGGGCCAGGTTGACTTGGTTGACACAATGTCCTTCTGTGTCATTCCTAATTCAACTCGAGATGACTCCGGCAAATACTCTTTGACCGTTGTTAACCCTGCTGGAGAAAAAGCAGTGTTTGTCAATGTCCGCGTTCTTGGTAAGTACCAGGGATAATCAGGGATAGTAATCTGCTGCCTTGTTTGGTTTAACAAACTGCTGAAGATTGGTTAATGCTGTACCTATACCCTTTCTTTTCTTCATAGATACTCCTGGACCTGTTGCAGACTTCAAGGTCTCTGATGTCACTAAAACAACATGCCAGCTTTCATGGACACCACCTGAGAATGACGGTGGTAGTCCTGTCACACACTACATTCTGGAAAAGCGTGAGGCTGATAGAAAAAGCTGGGGAACTCTTATTTCAGATATAAAGAAGACTAGTTTCAAAGTTGCTAATCTTGTGCCTGGTACCGAATACTTCTTCAGAGTAACTGCAGTCAATGAATATGGCCCAGGCGTTCCAACGGATACACCAAAGCCAACCATGGCAACAGATCCACTAAGTAAGTATTTATTAATGTAGCTATCTCCCCAACAAATTACAATACTGACATACCCACTAAAATAATAAGTATTTGAGCACAATACCATGTTTCCACAAAAATAGGACAGGGTCTTATTTTCTTTTGACCCCCAAAATAAGTGCTTGGCCTTATTTTCAGGGAGTTCTTATTATTTCTGAGGTGCAGGAGGCAGCAAGCATGGTCACCTCATGGCTGCTGCTGTGTTGCAATATTTTCGGGGAAGGCTTATTTTCGGGGGAGGCTTATTTTAGCGCATGAGCTCAAAAGCCCGATTGGGCTTATTATCTGGAGATGTCTTAATTTGAGGAAAACAGGGTATATAAGTAGTACATTAAGTGAAAGCATATATTAACAATATTTAGAAGTCTATTTTACTATGATTATTAGAATCATCATGATGAATTTCACGCATTAAAACAATTTTAAAAATACTGGATTGCTTACATAATGTATATACTATCCAGTAGCCCTACAAAGGTAAGAATGTAGAGTAGAAGCCCAGGACTCAACAGAAGAGTCCAAATATACACTACTACAGAGTTTTAAAATCACTTTCTTGCAACTTATTTATTCGGTAGAAAGTTGAACTGGATTAAATTGTTAAAAAATTTAAAGAATATGGTAATTAGCCATAAGAAGTTGCAATGTTTTAGAAACTATTCGATTCAAACAACTGCTGCTTAGAATGTTTATATTTTCCTTTTTATTTTTCCCTGTTTTATTTTTAAGGCCCGCCTGATCCTCCGAGGAAACTTGAAGTGACTGAAATTACCAAGCACAGTGCTACATTGGGATGGCTGCCACCACTGCGTGACGGTGGTTCCAAAATTGATGGCTACATTATTTCATATCAACAAGAAGGGCAAGCTGATGATCACTGGACCCAGTACTCTGTTGTAAAAGATCTTCACATTGTTGTTGCTGGCCTAAAAGAAGGGAAGAAATATAAATTTAGAGTGGCTGCCAGAAATGCTGTTGGAGTAAGTTTACCAAAAGAAACAGAAGGCATGTTTGAAGTCAAAGAACAACTCAGTAAGTAATTATGGTCAAATATTTTTATTGATATCTTTTGTTGAAACCATTTTATAGGGCAACAAGCTTACTAACGCAACTATGGTGGCTAATAAGGTTTTTAAAAACAGTATAAAAATATTTAGCACAATCAATTAAAAACATACAAGTGGCTGGCAAAGAATCCCTGCACGAGGATTGTGGGCTCAATTGCTCTCCTGAGACACAAGACTGGGAAAATAGCCAAATCTTTAAGGCTTTGCAAGTTATTGGGGCCAACCTAACCTCCGGTGATATGATATTCTAGAGGACAGGTACAGGTACAGAAAAGGCACGTTTCACTGGGTTCCACTATATCAGGAGTCCCCAATCCCCAAAATTGCACCCTGATTTTGGGTGCAAAATTGGGGGCCACAATACTAGGTGATAGCCTCTGATCGATGAGACCTGGAGCATAGCCCTCTTGCCTGACTTAATAAAAGAGGTAAAGATAATGAGAGTAGAGCATTCCTTTAATCACCCTGACCCCATATCATGCAGGGCTTTATAAGTAATAATCAGCACCTTGAATTGCACCCAAAAGCTAGACCAAGCTTGCAGAGCAAAGGTGTAGCAACAGCATAATGAGGTTTGCGTGCACAGTTCTATTTTGGATTCAACTGAAACTTCCAGATGTTCTTCAAGAAGAGCCCTCCGTATAGCTCATTGCTATACTCTGTTCAGAGGTGACCAAAACATGAGTGACTGTGTGTAGTGCCTCTTGATCCATGAAAAGGTACAGTTGCTACCTCCCTGCCTTGACTGCCACCTGATCTTTGAACAGGAACCATGAATCCAGAAGAATACCCAATTGTGTGCTGGTTCTGTCTAGAGTAGTATTACCCCACGCAGATTTAAAGATGGAAAATCATCCAGTGCAGGAAGCTCTAAAACCTGAAGTCACTTCATCTTGCTATGGTTGAGCTGAAGCCTGTTCATCTTCCATGCACCCAACATAGGTCACTCCTATTATCCAGATCATGAAAATTAGCAGGAGCATGAGATTTAGTTTTAAAAAGACCTTTTTGCTGACATCGGTTGAAGATTTTTTTCAGAATTACACATGTGAAATATAAAGTAACTGAGTTGTTCATTCATTTTATTTGCCTCGAATGACAGTTCTCCTTTGTTGAATTTTAATTGCAGTGCCACCTAAAATCCTGATGCCAGATCATATCAGTCTAAAAGCTGGACAGAAACTCAGAATTGAGGCACATGTTTACGGGAAACCTCAACCAACCTGTAAATGGATGAAAGCAGACCAAGATGTGCTTACTTCTAGTCGCCTGGCAGTGCATAAAGCAGAGAGCACTTCGGTTCTTATTATTAAAGATGTAACTAGGAAAGATAGTGATTATTACAGCCTCACAGCAGAAAACAGCTCCGGAGTAGCTACTCAGAAAATCAAAGTCATCGTCATGGGTATGCTTGATTTTCTTCTCTTGAGTTTGAGAAGTTCTTACATGATTACCTGTTATGTGTTTCTCAAAATGTATACTAATTTGTATCTATATTTTTGTATCTTTCTATAGATGTCCCTGGACCACCTCAGCCACCATTTGAAATTTCTGATATAGATGCTGACGCATGTAGTTTGTCATGGCACATCCCACTTGAAGATGGTGGTAGTAACATCACTAACTATGTGGTTGAGAAGTGTGATGTCAGTCGTGGTGATTGGATAACTGTAGTAGCTTCTGTCACGAAAACAAACTGCAGACTTGGAAAACTGACCCCTGGTCAGGAATATATGTTCCGTGTTCGGGCTGAAAACCGATTTGGCATCTCTGAGCCACTTCAATCTGATAAGATGGTTGCAAAGTTTCCATTTGGTATGTCTGACTGTCCATTTATACTGTTGTCCCCATCGGGATATTTCTGAAATACTGCTAGCATTATTTTTAAAAATCTATCTTCTGTTTTACTGCAGATGTTCCCAGTGAACCCAAAAATGCACATGTTACCAAAGTAAACAAGGATTGCATTTTTGTAGCATGGGATAAGCCAGACAGTGATGGAGGCAGTCCAATAACTGGCTATCTAATTGAACGTAAAGAAAGGAACAGTTTGCTGTGGGTCAAGGCCAATGATACCCTTGTGCGGTCCACAGAGTATCCATGTGCAAACCTAATTGAAGGGCTAGAATACACATTTAGAATCTACGCTCTGAACAAAGCAGGTGCAAGCAAGCCTAGCAAACCAACAGATTACGTGACTGCAAGAACACCAATTGGTAAGTTAAACATTTTGTATATATTTCGCTAGAGTACTAATATAAGTTGTTAGCATTCATGCTGAGTCTTGTTCCAAACATTTATAATATTAAATATATTCAAAACCTCAAAAGTTTCAAAAGGAGAGTCAAGCATATTTGTTCTACTCAATAGATTTTATGTTTTCTAGATCATGCCCACAGCTTGTTTTGTCTTTATTCTCTAGGTTTTATGAAGTTGTTAAAACAATGCAGTGTTAAATGGAGTCTGAACTACAGGGAGGCTAAAATAAGCAAGTTACATGGAAGCTAAACTATATCTCTTTCGTTATTTTAGATCCACCTGGTAAACCTGAAGTTATCGATGTGACGAAGAGTACTGTGTCTCTTGTCTGGGCAAGACCAAAACATGATGGCGGTAGCAAGATAATTGGATACTATGTTGAAGCCTGTAAGCTGCCAGGTGCTAAATGGGTCCGGTGCAATTCTATTCCCCATCAAATCCCTCAAGAAGAGTACACTGCAACTGATTTGGAGGAAAATGCTCAGTACCAATTCAGAGCAATAGCAAAAACAGCAGTAAACATTAGTGCGCCTTCTGAACCTTCAGATCCAATCACTGTTCAGGCGGAAAATGGTAAGGAATTTATTATCTAATATAAAAGCTAAGCTTCATACTTTTCACAGATAGTCTTCACCGCTCTTTCTTTCTTTCTTTTTTTAACTTTTCAGTACCACCAAAGATAGAGCTTGGGGTAGGTATGAAAGCCTTACTTGTAGCAAAGGCTGGAACCAATGTTTGCCTGGAAGCAAATGTCTATGGCAAACCTATGCCAACTATTACTTGGAAGAAAGAAGGGGAGCTTCTAAAACCAGTGGAAGGAATTAAGATCACCACCAAGAGAAACCTGTCTACCGTGGAGCTCTTCAGCGTCATTAGAAAGCAGACAGGAGATTATACTATTACTGCTGAGAATGCAAGTGGTTCCAAGTCGGCAACTATAAAGCTTAAAGTGTTAGGTAAGTTAAAGATGAATGAGAACTGGGCTATCCTGTTTAAATGTGATGGAACTAGAATTTCACTGTCAAACAATTGTGTTTTCCAGACAAACCTGGTCCTCCAGCTTCAGTGAAGATTACAAATATGTATGTAGATCGAGCCATGCTCTCTTGGGAACCTCCTCTTGAAGATGGAGGGTCAGACATTACAAATTACATTGTTGACAAACGTGAAACGAGTAGACCCAACTGGGCTCAAGTCACTGCGAATGTCCCAATCACGAGCTGCAGTGTTGAGAAGCTGATTGAAGGACACGAGTACCAATTCCGCATTTCTGCTGAGAACAAATACGGAGTAGGCGATCCGATCTTAACTGAAAATGCAGTGGCTAAGAACCCATATGGTAAGCACATCTTAGTAACTCCTTCAGTCCGATTGTTACGGAGTTATAGCTTAACAACTGCTTAAGTGCACTTCAATTTATTTTCAGATGTACCCGGGCCTTGTGATCCACCAATAATTAGTAACATAACAAAGGACTTCATGACTGTCAGCTGGAAAGCGCCTGCTGATGATGGTGGCTCCCCTATAACTGGATATATTGTTGAGAAACGTGAAACCAAAGCTATTAACTGGACGAAAGTGAATAGAAAGCCAGTCATTGAAAGAACAATAAAGGCTACTGGACTCCAAGAAGGAACAGAATACGAATATAGAGTAATTGCCTTCAATAAAGCTGGACCAGGCAAACCGAGTGGACCATCTAAGGCAGCATATGCTCGTGATCCTCAGTGTAAGTTGATAGGTGCACACAGGTGCATGCACGTGCCCACGCATTATTATTTTTTATTGCTAGGTCCAAATGTTTCTGCCATATTTATAAATGTGCTTTTGTTTTTATTCCCAGATCCTCCTGGGCCCCCGGCATTCCCAAAAGTTGTGGATAGTACACGTAGCTCTATCAGCCTGTCTTGGGGCAAACCAGCATATGATGGTGGAAGCCCCATTATTGGTTACCTCGTTGAAGTGAAACGAGTTGACACAGAAAACTGGGTCCGATGCAATTTGCCAAAGAATTTGCCTGATACGCATTATGTAGTAACCGGACTTACAGAGAACACAGAATATCAGTTCCGCATTTATGCGGTCAATAAGATTGGCTACAGTGACCCAAGTGATGTGCCCGATAAGCACCTTGCCAAGGATATTCTAAGTGAGTACTTTGAAAAAAACCTGAATTGGTAATTTTAATCCAGGACGAAAGGCTCAATCTGTGAATTCATGTGAACCTGTTATAGAAACCCTTGTCTTTCAGTTCCCAACAATGATAAAACAATCCACACCTCTCTGTTCCTAAAAATATTGTTAAACGTAAAACTCCCTACTTTTCATGCCAACCATAATAATATCGGTATTTTTGCTTACTGAAAACATTGTTTGCCCTTCTACTTTAAGAAAACTTTTTTCCCCTTTCTGAATGATACACAGAAGATATATTTCCAAGAAGCAGTTTGGACTAGTTGTTAAAAGACTAAGCTAAAAACCAGGAGACTGTGAGTTCTAGTCCCACATTAGGCATGAAAGCCAGCTGGATGATCTTGGGTCAATCTCTCTCAGCTAAACACACCTTAAGGATTGCTGTTGTGTGGAAAATAGGAAGAGGAAGAAGTATTAGCTAAGTTTGCCACCCCGAGTTATTTATAAAAATAATGAAGGTGGGATTTAAGAATAACAAAATACTTTTTTAGTATAAAACATAGTATTCATCATGGAAAATACCTAGACAGCAACACTATAGCATGTGTATATCCCAGTGGTTCCCAACCTTTTTTTGGCCTAAGCATTTTAAAAATCCTGATGCTCCCCTGTGACATATAATTCTTACATTACTCAAAAAGTGAACTCTATTAACGCGGAGGAAGGCTAAAAGACCGTTAACTTGGTTTAAGCAAGGTTCAAATTGCCCCCATTAAAGATCAAATTCCTCTCCTGTGGAATGTGGACCCCACATTGGGAACCACTGGTATATCCCAATTTGATTGGAAGCCTGGAGTGATGAGAGATATGCTTAATTCAAGATTCTGTACGGAAGGAAGGAAGAAATAGAATATAAAATAGCAATAGCACTTAGACTTATACTGCTATGGTGCTTTACAGCAGTGTCTCAACAGTTTACAAATGTCAGCATATTGCCCCAAACAATCTGGGTCCTCATTTTACTGACCTCAGAAGGATGGAAGGCTGAGTCAAGCTTGAGCCAATCAGGATTGAACTCCTGACTATGGGCAGAGTCAGCCTGCAATATTGCAGTTTAACCACTCGCCATATTGCGAGAAGCTTCTCTCTGCTTTGGTTAAATAGCATGCTGTCTGAAACTTTGAAGGGAAGTCTGAAAGACCTTTGAGAGTAATTTTCTCTTTGTACTTCCTAACCATCATTTTGCTATTTTTAATTCGCCTTACCTCATTCATTTTATATTTTCCAATCTTCGTTCAAACGGTTGATATATTTTTAATCTTCTATTTGAAATGCAGTTCCACCTGAAGGAGAACTTGATGCTGAATTGAGGAAAGTTCTAGTATTACGGGCTGGAGTCACAATGAGGATTTATGTGCCAGTAAGAGGACGACCATCTCCAAAGATTTTTTGGACTAAAGTGGATGCCAACATAAGAGACCGGCCAGGAATGGACATCAAAACAACTGATTTTGATACTTTCCTGCGTTGTGAAAATGTCAATAAATACGATGCTGGGAAATATGTCTTGCATTTAGAGAACAGCTGTGGCAAAAAGTCATATACCATTGTAGTCAAAGTGCTTGGTGAGTGCCAACTGTTTATCTGTCTAAACACATGCATCTTTTCAAAACCCAATAGTTCCTAAGTCACAAATTCTTCTGACTTTATATGCAAAAGCATTGTTTATTTTGGTCCATAATTGTCATTGTTGTGTTCGCTTGTTTTAATGCAGATACTCCTGGTCCCCCTATTAATCTGATTGTAAAAGAAGCATCTAAAGATTCTGCTTTTATCTCGTGGGAGCCTCCTCTAATAGATGGTGGCAGCCCAGTGACGAACTACGTGGTTGAAAAACGTGATGCAGAAAGAAAATCATGGTCTACGGTGGCTACCGAATGTCCAAAAACTAGTTTTAGGGTTTCTAACTTAGAAGAAGGCAAATCCTATTTCTTTAGAGTTTTTGCTGAAAATGAATATGGCATAGGTGACCCCTGTGAAACTCGCGATGCTGTCAAAGCTTCAGGTAAGATCATTCTTCTCTTCCTCAATTATTAAAAATCTCTTGTCTCTTAAAGTTTCCAATTTTATTTAGAGCCTTTTTTAATGTAAGTATATACATATATTTCTTGTTTCAATCAGAAACACCTGGGCCTGTTGTGGACTTAAAAGCTCCACAAGTCACAAAGTCATCCTGCAATTTAAATTGGAAAAAGCCTATAAGTGATGGCGGAAGTCGTATTAATGCATATATTGTTGAGCTCCTGACTGGTGAAAACCAGTGGCAAGAAGTTATGAGATCTATGAATCTTCACTATTCAACAAAAGACTTGAAAGAAGGAAAAGAATACCTTTTCAGAGTGAGAGCACAGAATGAAGCTGGGTACGGGACACCAAATGAAATTACCGTGCTGGCAAGGGATGATATTGGTGAGTAGATACCTACAGCCATTCGTTTATCATGCATATGGTGCTTGTGAGCCTTGTGTTTAGTGAAGAAAGGATCTTTCATGCCAATATGTTTTACAGCAAAAGTAACAAAACTATAGAGAATTCTTCCTTTTCACTTATTTATTGAAGAGCAATAGGGAGCAGTGTGGTGGCCTAGACGTGGAGCTCTCGCATCATAATCAGGAGGCTATGAGTTCGATCCTAGGTAACTGCAGATATTTCTCTCTCTAGGCACACAGAGAAAATATATACTGCAAGCTACAAATAGGCATCAGGAAGGGCATCTGGCCAGTAAACGCTTAGCTCCATTCAGTCACCCTGACTCCACCCCGATGTAAGGGATTGAAGGGTTGTTAAAAGAAATAAATAAATAAATAAAGAGCAAAAAGGAAGGGAAGTTATTCTATTGTCTGGACTGAACTTGTAATTATTTGCTTTCTTTGGTTTATAGTGGCACCTGATCTTGATTTAAGAGACCTCCCAGGCTTGTGCTATTTGGCTAGAGAAGGAAGCTCTTTCCGTCTGAAAATCCCAATTAAAGGGAAGCCGGTACCAACTGTGACATGGAAGAAAGGAGAAGACCTTCCTCTAACACAGACGGGAAGAGTTGCCTTTGAAGCGACAGCAGTGAACACTTCCCTCCTTGTTCGTGACTGCCATAAAGATGATGCTGGAAAATATACAATTACCCTGAAGAATGTTGCCGGTACTAAAGAAGGCACGATTTCTGTAAAAGTGGTTGGCAAACCTGGAATTCCAACCGGCCCTGTGAAATTTGAAGAAGTGACAGCCGATGCTATGACATTAAAATGGGGTCCTCCCAAAGATGATGGCGGGTCAGAAATCACGAACTACATCCTCGAAAAGAGAGACAATGTGAACAATAAATGGGTGACCTGTGCCTCGGCTGTGCAGAAAACCACCTTTAGAGTTACAAGACTTCATGAAGGCTCTGAATATTCCTTCAGAATCAGTGCTGAAAATAAATACGGTGTAGGTGAAGGTCTAATATCTGGATCTGTAATTGCAAGGCATCCATTTGGTAAGTAATGAAGTTGCTCTGTAGTCATTTATAGGCAGGGTGGCGCTTCCACTGCATCTTTGTGTGATTGAGTCTAATTTTTCACATTTCCTAGATGTTCCTGATGCGCCGCCACCACCCAAAATTGTTGAGGTTAGGCATGATTCTGCATCTCTGACATGGACCGACCCTAAGAAGACAGGTGGCTCACCAATAACAGGTATACCTTTTGAGATACATTTTACCTAAACTTTCCCCAAAGTTTAGTTCCCCAAAATACATTTTAATTAACTCACCTTTTCCCTCTTCATAGTTTTGAGCACACTAGGTAACTGAAAAAACCAAAATGCTGGCCATGGATAACAATAGTTCTTATTTATATTTAGAATGAAAAAAATATTTAATCAGATTTTGCATCATTTTAAATGTATTTATTTAAATGATTTTTAATGTAAATAAATGAATACAACTTGCAAATAACAACTTACCAGGTAATTTATGGTAATGAGACAGGTATTTTAGAGGAAAATGAGGAAAGTTTATCCAGAATTTTAGATGCAAATGGCTAAACTGCCTAAAGATTAGAAATGTAAAGGATGTTATAAGAAAAATACTGATTTTTATCAGTTCATTGGTACTTATACTATTACAATAATAAGCAATGTTCGTTTGTTTCTTGGTAGGCTACCACCTCGAATTCAAAGAAAGAAACAGCATTTTGTGGAAGCGAGCAAACAAGACTCCTCTAAGAATGAAAGACTTCAGAGTGACAGGACTAACTGAAGGCTTAGAATATGAATTCAGAGTAATGGCAATAAATCTAGCTGGGGTTGGGAAACCAAGTCTACCATCTGAACCAATTGTGGCTCTTGATCCAATTGGTAAGTTATTTTTTTTCATATCTTTCTCTCCCTGCCCCCTTCTTATCTGTCTATCATCTCTCTGTCTATCATCTCTCTATCATCCATCCATCCATCCATCCCTCCCTCCCTCCCTCCATCCATCCATCCATCCATCCATCCATCCATCCATCCATCCATCTATCTATCTATCTATCTATCTATCTATCTATCTATCTATCTCTTTCTCTAATTAGAAATGGTAATATCCATGTTGCTACTCCTGTACTCTGTTGCTATTATTTTCAGATCCTCCTGGGAAACCTGAAGTTATCAGCGTAACCCGAAACTCAGTAACTTTGGTCTGGACAGAACCAAAATATGATGGCGGACACAAATTAATTGGCTACATAGTAGAGAAACGTGACCTACCTTCCAAAACCTGGATGAAAGCAAATCATGTCAATGTTCCTGAATGTGCATTTACAGTAACTGACCTTTACGAAGGCTCAAAATATGACTTCAGAATTAGAGCAAAGAATACTGCTGGAGCCATTAGCCCACCATCTGAATCTACAGGAGCCATTACATGCAAGGATGAGTATGGTATGTTTTCCATATATACATATATATCACATCTTATTCAATTAATTTTAAAATGTTCTCATCCTCATTTCCTGAACTTTTTTTTTTTTACAGAGGCACCAACTATTGTTATTGATCCAACTATCAAGGATGGCCTAACTGTGAAAGCAGGAGACACCATTGCAATATCTGCTATAAGTATTCTAGGCAAACCACTTCCAACTTCAGTCTGGTCAAAAGCAGGAAAAGACTTTAAGCCTTTGGAGACTGTTCATATTGAATCAACGCCAACTTCTTCTACCCTTACTATCAAGTATGCTGCTAGAAAAGATTCCGGTGAATATACAATCACTGCAACTAATCCTTTTGGCACTAAACAAGAACATGTGCATGTGAAAGTCTTAGATGTACCAGGTCCCCCTGGACCAATTGAAGTCAGTAATGTCTCTGCTGAAAAAGCTACTCTCACATGGACGCCTCCTACAGAAGATGGTGGATCCCCAATCAAGTCTTATGTGCTTGAAAAGAGAGAAACTAGCCGGTTGCTATGGACTCAGGTTGCTGAAGACATTCAGTCTTGTAGACACGTTGTTTCTAAACTTATTCAAGGAAATGAATACCTATTCCGTGTCTCAGCTGTGAACCAGTATGGAAAAGGAGAACCATCTCAGTCAGAGCCAGTTAAAATGGTGGACAGATTTGGTAAGCAAAAGTGGCCAATAAGTTATATAATAAATTTACTGCAATCTGTATAAAAATGTTCATATTTTTCAACATCTTTTTTTTCTTTCCCTAGGCCCTCCTGGTCCTCCTGGCAAACCAGAAATATCAAATGTAACCAAAAATGCTGTGACAGTGAGCTGGAAGAGGCCAATAGATGATGGTGGCAGCGAGATAACAGGTTACCATCTGGAAAGAAGAGAAAAGAAAGGTGTGAGATGGATTAGAGTTTCAAAGAAACCGGTGTCAGATCTTAGATGCAAAGTAACTGGACTACTAGAAGGAAATGAATACGAATTCCGTGTCAGCGCAGAAAACAGAGCAGGAATTGGACCACCAAGTGATATTTCTCAACCAGTCCTAACAAAAGATGCTGCATGTTAGTATAATCCTTGTACTTTGAGAAATTCTTCCATCCTCATTGCATTAATAGCACGATTGCCTATAAAGTGCTTCCAATCTAAGCTTCTTCTTTTTCATTATTATAGATCCACCAGGACCTCCATCAAATCCACGAGTAACTGATACAACAAAAACAAGCGCTAGCCTAGCATGGGGGAGACCTCATTATGATGGTGGACTTGATATTATTGGCTACATTGTGGAGCACCAAAAAGAAGGAGAAGAAACATGGGTGAAAGATACCACAGGAACCGCTCTAAGAATCACACAATTTGTGGTTGCTAATCTCCACCCAGGAGCCAAATACAATTTCAGAATAAGCGCTATCAATGCCGTTGGCGTGGGCGAACCAGCATTAATTCCAAATATTGAAATCAGAGAACGTGAAGTGGCTCCTGATTTTGAATTAGATGCTGAACTGAGAAAAACTCTGGTGGTCAGAGCCGGATTGAGCATTAGGGTATTTGTTCCTATTAAAGGACGCCCGACTCCTGAAATCACGTGGACCAAAGATGACATCCCACTTAAAGCACGGGCCAATATTGAAAATACAGATTCATTCACTCTCCTCATTGTCACAGAATGTAATAGATACGATGCAGGAAAGTATCTGATGACTCTTGAAAATGCTGCTGGCAAAAAGACTGGCTTTGTAAATGTAAAAGTTTTGGATACGCCAGGGCCACCAATAAATCTGAAGCCCCGAGACATATCTAAAGATAGCATTACTCTCCAATGGGACATGCCTCTAATTGATGGAGGTTCACGTATAACAAATTATATAGTAGAAAAACGGGAATCGACACGGAAGTCGTATTCAACTATCACAACCAAATGCTCCAAATGTTCCCTTAGGATTCCTGGTTTGGCTGAAGGCTGTGAATATTACTTCAGAGTATTTGCTGAAAATGAATTTGGAATCGGTGAACCTGCTGAAACTCCTGAACCTGTAAGAGCAACAGAAGCGCCATCCCCTCCAGACAGCCTTAATATTATGAATATCACAAGGAACTCAGTCAGCCTTGCTTGGCCGAAACCAGAACATGACGGTGGTAGCAAGATTACCGGCTATGTAATTGAAGCACAGAAAAAGGGTTCAACTCAGTGGACACACATTACTACAGTGAAAACATTAGAATGTGTGGTAAAGAATCTAACTGAAAGTGAAGAATATACTTTCCAAGTTATGGCAGTTAACAGTGCTGGCAGAAGTGATCCAAGAGAAAGCAGGCCGGTTGTCGTTAAGGAACAAATGATGCTTCCTGAGTTTGATTTGCGTGGTATCTATCAGAAAACCATAATTGCCAGAGCTGGTGACAATATCAAAGTTGAGATTCCTGTTCTTGGTCGCCCCAGACCAACGATTACCTGGAAAAAGGAAGATCAATTGCTCAAGCAAACACAAAGGATCAACTATGAAAATACGGCCACTGCAACCATTTTGACCATTAATGAATGCACGAGAAATGACAGAGGCAGATATCCAGTCTCCGCTAAAAACATTGTTGGTGAAGTTAGTGATGTTCTAACTGTTCATGTGCATGATGTTCCTGGACCACCCACTGGACCAATTAGATTTGAAGAAGTTTCATCTGATTTTGTCACCTTTTCATGGGAGCCTCCACTAAATGATGGAGGGGTTCCAATTAGCAACTATGTTGTAGAAATGCGCAAAACTGACAGTACCTCTTGGGCTGAGTTAGCAACCACTGTTATACGTACCACCTACAAAGCAGCTCACCTGACTACTGGAACTGAGTACCAATTCCGTGTTAAAGCTCAGAACAGGTACGGCTCAGGTCCGGCTATCAGTTCAGAGAATGTAATTGCTAGCTATCCTTTTAAAGTTCCTGGACCTCCAGGCACTCCTCAAGTCATTGCAGTCACAAAAGATTCAATCAGCATTAGCTGGCACGAACCCCTTACAGATGGTGGAAGTCCAATTCTGGGATATCACATTGAAAGAAAAGAGCGGAATAGCATTCTTTGGCAGACTGTCAGCAAAGCCTTAATATCAGGCAACACCTTCAAATCAAGTGGACTGATGGATGGCATTGCATATGAATTCAGAGTCATTGCTGAAAACCTGGCAGGTAAAAGTAAACCAAGCAAGCCATCTGAGCCAACCCTTGCTCTCGATCCTATTGATCCTCCTGGAAAGCCAATTCCTCTAAACATCACAAGACATGCAGTAGCGCTAAAGTGGACAAAACCCGAATACAACGGAGGCTTTAAGATAACTGGCTACACAGTTGAAAAACGAGATCTTCCAAATGGCCGATGGCTAAAAGCAAACTTTAGCAATATACTAGAAACCGAATTCACTGTGAGTGGGCTTACCGAAGATGCTGCTTACGAATTCCGTGTCATCGCTAGAAATGCTGCCGGCGCCGTTAGCCAGCCTTCTGAGCCATCTGATGCAATAACATGCAGAGATGAAATCGAGGCACCAAGAATAATGGTTGACGCTAAATACAAAGACACTCTAGTAGTAAAAGCAGGTGAAATTTTCAAACTTGAAGCAGATGTTGCAGGTCGACCTCCTCCAACTCTAACATGGACAAAACAAGACAAGGAACTTGAGGATACAGCAAAATTGGAAATTAAAATAGCAGATTTCTCTACAGTTCTTACCAATAAGGACTCCACAAGACGGGATGGTGGTGCATATATACTTACAGCATCCAACCCAGGCGGCTTTGCGAAGCACATTTTCAATGTCAAAGTTCTAGACAGGCCTGGTCCCCCACAGGCACCTTTGTTGGTGTCTGATGTTACCATAGATAAATGTGTCCTGTCATGGCTCCCACCTTTAGATGACGGAGGTGCCAGTATTGATCACTATGTTGTTGAAAAACGTGAAACAAGTAGATTGGCGTGGACGTCTGTAGCCACAGAAGTTCCTGTAACAAAACTGAAGGTCACAAAGCTATTGAAAGGCAATGAATATGTGTTCCGAGTAATGGCTGTTAATAAGTATGGAGTTGGTGAAGCTCTAGAATCAGAGCCTGTCCTAGCAGTGAATCCTTACGTAGTACCCGATCCTCCCAAGACACCTGAAGTTACAGCTATTACCAAAGATTCTATGATTGTTTGCTGGGGACATCCCGATTCGGATGGAGGAAGTCCTATAACCAATTACATTGTAGAACGTCGTGACAGAGCTGGTTTACGCTGGATGAAATGTAATAAGCGGGTTGTGACAGATTTGCGTTACAAAGTTTCTGGACTCACAGAAGGACATGAGTATGAATACCGAATAAAAGCTGAAAATGCTGCTGGTGTAAGTGAGCCAAGTCCTAGTAGCCCATTCTACAAAGCTTGTGACACTCTTTTCAAACCTGGTCCACCTGGTAATCCCCGTGTCTTAGATACAAGCAAGTCATCAATTACAATTGCTTGGAATAAACCCTTATATGATGGTGGCTCAGAAATTACTGGATACATGGTTGAAACAGCATTACCTGATGAAGATGAATGGAAAATTGTAACACCACCAGCAGGATTAAAAGCCACATCTTTTACCATCACTAATCTAAAAGAAAACCAGGAGTATAAAATCAGAATTTTTGCCATGAATTCTGAAGGCATTGGTGAGCCTGCTCTTGTCCCTGGGACACCAAAAGCTGAAGAAAGAATGCTTCCCCCTGAGATTGAACTGGATGCAGAGCTGCGTAAAATTGTGACTCTTCGAGCTTGTTGTACTTTGAGACTTTTTGTTCCGATTAAAGGAAGACCAGTACCTGAAGTAAAATGGTCCCGAGAACATGGAGAATCTTTAGACAAAGCAACAATTGAATCCACAAGTTCTTACACTTTACTGACGGTGGGAAATGTGAATAGATTTGACAGTGGCAAATATATATTGACTATAGAAAACAGTTCAGGTAGCAAATCAGCATTTGTAATTGTAAGAGTCCTTGATACACCTGGTGCCCCACAGAATCTGAAAATAAAAGAGATCACCATGTCATCTGTCACGCTCAACTGGGAACCTCCCCTCATAGATGGTGGCTCTAAAATAAAGAATTATATTGTTGAAAAGCGTGAAGCAACAAGAAAGGCATACTCTACTGTTATAGCCAATTGCCACAAAACCACCTGGAAAGTGGACATGCTACAAGAAGGTTGCAGCTATTACTTCAGAGTTCTAGCTGAAAATGAATATGGAATAGGTCTTCCTGTTGAAACATCAGAATCAGTTAAAGTGTCTGAGAGGCCTCTACCTCCAGGAAAAATAACCTTATTAGATGTGACAAGGAACAGTGTGTCTTTGAGTTGGGAAAAACCTGAGCATGATGGAGGAAGCAGAATTTTGGGCTACATTGTAGAAATGCAAAGCAAAGGCAGTGACAGGTGGGCCACTTGTGCCACTGTTAAAGTTACTGAAGCTACTATAAAAGGATTGATCCAAGGAGAAGAATATTCCTTCCGTGTTTCAGCACAAAATGAAAAAGGAATCAGTGATCCTCGGCAACTCAGTGTACCCGTCATTGCAAAAGATCTTGTGATACCTCCAGCATTCAAACTCTTGTTTACCACATTCAGTGTACTAGCAGGTGAAGACTTAAAGGTTGATGTTCCTTTTGTTGGTCGACCCAAACCAACTGTAACATGGCTTAAGGATAATGTGCCACTAAGGCAAACTACTAGAGTAAATGAAGAAAATACAGAAAACAACACAGTGCTAACAATAAAGGAAGCATGTAAGGAAGATGTCGGACAATATTTGGTAAAACTTACAAATACTGCAGGAGAAGCAACCGAAATACTTAGTATTATTGTCCTCGATAAGCCAGGCCCTCCCACTGGACCAGTGAAGATGGATGAAATAACTGCAGATAGTATTACCATTTCTTGGGAGCCACCCAAATATGATGGTGGCAGTTCCATCAACAATTACATTGTAGAAAAACGTGATACGTCTACTACTGCTTGGCAGATTGTTTCGGCAACTGTTGCACGAACAACTCTAAAAGTGGGTAGATTAAAGACCGGAAGCGAATATCAATTCAGAATTGCTGCTGAAAACAGATATGGAAAGAGTACGTATCTCACATCAGAGCCTGTGGTTGCCCAATATCCATACAAACTACCTGGCCCACCTGGAACTCCATATGTACCAGAAGTCTCCAGAGATACTATGATGGTGCATTGGAATGAGCCAGTCAGTGATGGTGGCAGCCGAATCATTGGCTATCATTTGGAGCGCAAAGAAAGAAACAGCATCTTATGGGTTAAGTTGAACAAAACAGCAATTCCTGACACTAAATTTAAAACAACTGGACTGGAAGAGGGACTTGAATATGAATTCAGAGTTTATGCAGAAAATATTGTTGGCATTGGAAAGGCAAGCAAATGTTCAGAATGTTACACAGCTCATGATCCTTGTGATCCTCCCGGCCGCCCAGAACCCATAATTGTCACAAGAAATTCTGTTACTCTTCAGTGGAAGAAACCAGTGTATGATGGTGGAAGCAAGATCACGGGCTACATTGTTGAAAAGAAAGAATTACCGGAAGGCCGCTGGATGAAAGCAAGTTTTACTAACGTCATTGAGACTCAATTTGCAGTAACTGGCCTGGTTGAGAATCAAAGGTACGAGTTCCGTGTGATTGCACGTAATGCAGCAGGTGTATTCAGTGAGCCCTCTGAAAGTTCTGGGGCTATCACAGTGAGAGACGAAGTAGAACCACCTCGCATAAGTATGGATCCCAAGTTCAAAGAAACACTTACAGTGCATGCTACTGAATCATTTAAGATTGACGCTGATGTTTATGGCAAACCCCTGCCTTCTATTCAGTGGCTGAAAGGTGACAAGGAACTAACAAACACCGCACGTTTGGATATAAAAAGCACGGACTTTGCCACAAGCCTAAGCGTGAAGGAAGCTGTTCGTGTTGACAGTGGACATTATATATTGTTGGTGAAGAATGTTGCAGGTGAAAAAACTGCTTCTGTTCATGTCAAAGTCCTTGACAGACCTGGCCCCCCTGAAGGGCCTGTTGTTATAACAGGGACAACTGCTGAAAAATGTATGCTATCATGGAAGCCCCCACTGCAGGATGGAGGCAGTGACATTTCACATTACGTTGTTGAAAGAAGAGAAACAAGTCGCTTAGTTTGGACTTTAGTTGATGCCAATGTGCAAACTCTTAGTTGCAAAGTTGCTAAACTCTTGGAAGGCAATGAATATATCTTCCGTATCATGGCTGTCAATAAATATGGGGTTGGCGAACCTCTTGAATCTGAGCCTGTACTCGCGAAAAATCCCTTTGTGGTACCACTTCCACCAAAGGCTCCAGAGGTTTCAGCTGTTACCAAGGATTCTATGATTGTTGTATGGGACAGACCAGTTTCTGATGGAGGCAGTGAAATTTTGGGTTATGTGCTAGAAAAACGTGACAGAGAAGGCATTCGGTGGACAAGATGCAACAAGCGTTTGATCAGTGAAGTTCGATATCGAGTCACAGGACTTCTGGAAAATCATGACTATGAATATAGAGTCTCTGCTGAAAATGCAGCTGGTCTCAGTGAGCCCAGTCCACCTTCTATCTACTATAAAGCTTGTGACCCTATATATAAACCAGGTCCACCCAATAATCCCAAAGCGATAGATGTTACAAGATCTTCAGTTTTCCTATCTTGGGGCAAACCAATCTATGACGGTGGCTCTGAAATTCAAGGATACATTGTTGAAGCATGTGATGTAAGTGTTGGTGAGTGGTCTATTTGTACACCACCCACTGGAATTAAGAAAACAAATATGGAAGTAGAAAAATTGTTGGAAAAACATGAGTACAAATTCCGAATTTGTGCTGTTAATAAAGCAGGAGTAGGAGAGCATGCTGATGTTCCTGGAATCATCCTCGTTGAAGAAAAATTGGAAGCTCCAGATCTTGACCTTGACTTAGAATTGAGAAAAGTGATTAATGTAAGAGCTGGTTGCTCATTAAGACTCTTTGTTCCTATCAGAGGCCGCCCAACACCTGAAGTAAAATGGAGTAAAGTAGATGGGGATATCAGAGAAGCAGCTATTATTGACAGTACCAGCAGCTTCACCTCACTTGTTCTCGATAATGTGAATAGATTTGACTCTGGAAAATACACTCTTACTTTGGAAAATAGTAGTGGAACAAAATCTGCCTTTGTCAGTGTAAGAGTCTTGGATACTCCAGGTCCTCCTGTTAACCTGAAAATCAAGGAAATTACCAAAGAATCTGTTACAATTTCATGGGAGCCTCCAGTGATAGATGGTGGAGCTAAAGTTAAAAACTATATTATTGAAAAGCGTGAAGCCACAAGAAAATCCTATGCAGCTGTTGTAACAAACTGCCATAAAACATCCTGGAAAATTGATCAGCTCCAAGAAGGTTGTTATTATTATTTCAGAGTTTCTGGAGAGAATGAATTTGGAATTGGCCTGCCTGCTGAAACAAGTGACCCAATTAAGGTGGCTGAAGTTCCTCAACCTCCAGGAAAAATAACCGTGGTTGATGTTACGAGAAACAGCGTTTCGTTGAGCTGGGCAAAGCCTGAACATGACGGTGGAAGTAAAATCTTACAGTACATTGTAGAAATGCAAGTGAAGGGTAGTGATAAATGGTCAGAGTGCACACGTGTTAAAGTTCTTGAAGCCGTTATTACTAACCTAACCCAAGGAGAAGATTATCTCTTCAGAGTGATGGCTGTAAATGAAAAGGGCAGGAGTGATCCACGATCGCTTGCAGTACCAGTAACCGCTAAAGATCTTGTTATTGGACCAGATGTCAGACCAGCATTCCACAGTTACAGTATACAAGTAGGACATGATCTAAAGATCGAAGTACCAATATTTGGTCGACCTAAGCCTACTGTTTCTTGGACCAAAGATGGCATTCCATTGAAACAGACAACCAGAGTAAATGTAATTGATTCACCTAATCTTACAGTTCTAAATATTAAAGAAACAAATAAAGAGGACAATGGAATATATGAAATTGCAGTTGCTAATGTGGTTGGACAAAAATCTGCATCCATTGAAATTATAACACTCGATAAACCAGATCCTCCTAAAGGCCCAGTTAAATTTGAAGATATTAGTGCTGAAAGTGTCACAATATCATGGAATCCCCCAGTATATACAGGTGGTTGCCAGGTTACTAATTATATTGTTCATAAGAGAGATACAACCACAACTTCATGGGAAGTAGTTTCAGCTACTGTTGCAAGAACTACTCTGAAAGTGACTAAGCTGAAAACAGGCTCAGAATATCAATTTAGAATATTTGCAGAAAATAGATATGGGCAGAGCTTTGCCCTGGAATCTGAACCAGTGGTTGCTCAATATCCTTACAAAGAACCAGGCCCCCCTGGAACACCATTTGTGACAATAGCTACAAAAGACTCTATGATTGTGCAATGGCACGAACCCATTAATGACGGTGGAAGTAGAATTCTAGGTTATCATCTTGAACGAAAGGAAAGAAACAGCATTCTGTGGACAAAAGTAAACAAAACTATTATTCAAGATACACATTATAAAACATCTAATCTTGAAGAAAACATTGAATATGAATTTAGAGTTTCTGCAGAAAATATTGTTGGCGTAGGCAAAGCAAGCAAAGTTTCAGAATGCTATGTAGCACGCGATGCCTGTGACCCACCAGGTTGTCCTGAAGCTATTGTTGTCACAAGAAGTGCCATCACTCTGCAGTGGACCAAGCCAGAATATGATGGTGGCAGCAAAATAACAGGCTATGTAGTAGAAAAACGAGACTTACCTGATGGTCGTTGGATGAAAGCAAGCTTTACCAATATCACTGAAACTCAGTTTACTGTGACAGGTCTTACTGAAGACCAACGATATGAATTTAGAGTAATCGCAAGGAATGCTGCTGGAGCAGTAAGCAAACCTTCTGACAGCACAGGACCTATCACAGCAAAAGATGAAGTTGAACTTCCAAGAATTTCCATGGATCCAAAATACAAAGATACTATTGTTGTAAATGCTGGTGAAACTTTCAAACTTGAAGCTGACATACATGGAAAACCAATTCCTACTAGTATGTGGCTGAAAGGAGATAAAGTCCTTGAAGATACTGCTCGGTATGAAATAAGGAATCCAGACTTCAAAGCTCAGATTACTGTGAAAGATGCTATACGTGTTGATGGTGGACAGTTTATTTTGCAGGCAACCAATGTTGCAGGAACAAAATCAGTACCTGTAACAGTAAAAGTACTAGATAGGCCAGGGCCTCCAGAGAGTATTCAGATTTCTGGAGTTACTTCTGAAAAGTGTTCCTTGGCATGGGCTCCACCAATCCATGATGGTGGCAGTGATATTTCCCACTACATCATTGAGAAGAGAGAAACTAGCCGTCTTGCTTGGACAATTGTTGCATCTGATGCTGTAGCCACAATGCTAAAGGTAACAAAACTTCTGGAAGGCAATGAGTATATATTCCGCATAATGGCAGTTAATAAATATGGAGTTGGCGAGCCTTTGGAATCTGCACCCGTACTTATGAAAAACCCATTTGTTGCTCCTGGTCCACCAACATACCTTGAAGTTACCAATGTTACAAAAGATTCTATGACAGTCTCCTGGCATCGTCCAGCTAGCGATGGTGGCAGTGAAATCATTGGCTACATTGTAGAAAAAAGAGATAGAACTGGTATTAGATGGGTGAAATGTAATAAACGTCGAATTACAGATTTACGATTAAGAGTCACAGGACTAAATGAAGATCATGAATATGAATTTAGAGTATCTGCTGAAAATATAGCTGGAATTGGTGAGCCAAGTCAAGTTACTCCATACTGGAAAGCATGTGATCCTATGTTCAAGCCTGGTCCACCCACTAATGCCCATGTTGTTGATACAACCAAGAATTCAATCACAGCTGCATGGGGTAAACCTATTTATGATGGTGGATGTGAAATCCTGGGATATATTGTAGAAATCTGCAAAGCTGATGAAGAAGAATGGGCAATGGTTACTCCACAGACTGGTCTGAGAGTTAATCGTTTCGAGATCAAAAAACTCATAGAACATCAAGAATACAAGCTAAGGGTGTGTGCTCTCAACAAAATTGGAGTAGGTGAGCCTGCAGCAATCCCCGGTACAATTAAACCAGAAGATAAACTTGAAGCTCCTGAACTTGATATAGACTCAGAATTAAGGAAGGGAATTGTCGTCAGAGCTGGTAACTCTGTCAGGATCAATATACCATTTAAAGGACGCCCCACTCCTGAAATCACATGGTCTCGGGAAGAAGGGGAATTTACAGATAAAGTTCAAATTGAAAAAGGACTAAATTACACGCAGCTATCAATTGATTATTGTGATAGAAATGATGCTGGGAAGTATATACTTAAACTGGAGAATAGCAGTGGTTCAAAGTCTGCATTTGTTACAGTTAAAGTACTTGATACACCAGGACCACCACAAAACTTAGTTGTCAAAGAAATAAGAAAAGACTGTGCTGTATTGACATGGGAACCTCCGGCTAATGATGGTGGGGCAAAGATAAAGAACTATGTCATCGATAAACGTGAGTCAACCCGAAAAGCATATGCAAATGTGAGTGCCAAGTGCAACAAAACAAGCTTTAGAGTTGAAAACCTTACAGAAGGAAGCATTTATTATTTCAGAGTCATGGCTGAAAATGAATTTGGAATTGGTAGTCCGGCGGAAACTGCCGATGCCTCAAAAGCATCTGAGCCACCTCTACCCCCTGGAAAAGTGACACTCACTGATGTGACACAGAGAAGTGCATCATTTATGTGGGAGAAGCCTGAACACGATGGAGGCAGCAGGATTTTGGGCTACATTGTTGAAATGCAACCAAAAGGATCTGATAAATGGGTTGTTGTTACCGAAACCAAAGTCTGCAATGCCATTGTATCTGGTTTAATTTCTGGACAGGAATATCAGTTCCGTGTCATGGCATACAATGAAAAAGGCAAAAGTGATCCTAAGCCACTGGCAGTTCCTGTGATTGCCAAAGATCAGACAATTCAGCCCAGTTTCAAATTGATGTTCAATACATATACTGTACAAGCTGGAGAAGATCTTAAAGTAGAAATTCCCTTTATAGCTCGACCAAAGCCTACTATTACTTGGGAGAAAGAAGGCCAGCCTCTGAAACAGACAACCAGATTACATGTTGAAGATACAGCATCTTCGACTACATTGTTTATTAAAGAAAGCAACAAGGATGATTTTGGAAAATATACTGTCACAGCAACCAACACCGCAGGCACAGCCACAGAGCATCTTAGTATCATTGTGCTAGAAAAGCCTGGCCCACCCCAAGGTCCCGTCCGTTTTGATGAAGTTAGTTCAAACTTTGTAGTCCTCTCATGGGAACCACCAGCATATACAGGTGGCTGTCAGATATCTAACTACATTGTCGAGAAACGTGACACTACAACCACTGTTTGGCAAATGGTATCAGCAATGGTCGCAAGGACAACTATTAAAGTAACAAAACTTAAAACAGGAACTGAATACCAATTTAGAATTAGTGCTGAAAATCGATACGGAAAGAGCGCTGCGTTAGATTCTAAGCCAGTTCTTGTACAATATCCATACAAAGTGCCAGGGCCACCAGGTACCCCCTATGTCACTACAGCCACCAAAGACCTCATGATTGTACAATGGCATGAACCAGTTAACGATGGAGGGAGCAAAGTTCTTGGATATCATCTAGAACGTAAAGATAAAAACAGCATTCTTTGGACAAAGATACATAAGACCCTCATCCACGACACAAAATATAAAACGGAAGGCCTTGAAGAAGGTCTTGAATATGAATTCAGAGTTTCCGCTGAAAACGTTGTTGGAGTAGGCAAGGTTAGCAAATGTTCTGAACTGTATGTTGCTCGGGATGCTTGTGATCCACCAGGCCGTCCAGATGCCATTGTTATCACTAGAAATTATGTGACACTAAAATGGAAGAAACCTGAATATGACGGTGGTAGCAGAATAACTGGATACACTGTGGAAAAGAAAGAACTACCTGATGGCCGTTGGATGAAGGCCAGTTTTACAAATGTAATAGAAACTGAGTTTACAGTAAGTGGCCTTGTAGAAGACCAAAGATATGAATTCAGAGTAATTGCAAGGAATGCAGCTGGCAGCTTAAGTGAGCCCTCTGAAAGCACAGGGCCAATTATTGCTAGAGATGCAATAGAAGCACCGAGAGCTTCAATGGATCCTAAATACAAAGATCTCATTGTTGTTCGTGCAGGAGAAACATTTGCTCTTGAGGCTGACATCCACGGAAAACCTATTCCTGATGTTAAGTGGTCAAAAGATGGAAAAGAATTTGAAGAAGCAATTGCGAGAATGGAAATTAAGTCTACAATTGAAAGAACAACTCTCACAGTCAAAGATTGTGTCAGATTAGATGGAGGCCATTACACACTTACACTGACTAATGTTGGTGGCACAAAATCAATACCAATCACGGTAAAAGTGCTTGACAGACCTGGACCCCCAGAAGGCCCTTTGAAAGTTACAGGTGTGACAGCAGAAAAATGTTACCTTGCATGGGGACCACCTTTACAAGATGGAGGTGCTAGCATTTCGCATTACATTATAGAAAAGAGAGAGACAAGCCGGCTTTCATGGACACAAGTATCATCTGATGTTCAAGCTCTGAATCACAAAGTAACCAAACTTCTTTCAGGCAATGAATACATTTTCCGTGTAATGGCTGTTAATAAATATGGAATTGGTGACCCTCTAGAATCCGAACCTGTGTTGGCATGCAATCCATATAAGCCTCCAGGTCCTCCTTCAACACCCGAAGCTTCTGCAATCACGAAAGATTCTATGATTGTAACTTGGTGCCGCCCAACTGACAATGGCGGAGCTGAAATTGAAGGTTACATACTAGAAAAGCGAGACAAAGATGGCATTAGGTGGACCAAGTGCAATAAAAATAGACTGACAGACGTAAGATTGAGAGTAACTGGACTGACGGATGGTCATTTCTATGAATTTAGAGCTTCTGCCGAAAACGCTGCTGGTGTTGGTGAGCCCAGTGAACCATCAATTTTCTACCGTGCTTGTGAGGCAATATATCCACCAGGCCCGCCAAACAATCCAAAGGTAACAGATACCTCCAGATCATCTGTGTCCCTTGCATGGGGCAAACCTACTTATGATGGTGGTGCTCCTGTTAAAGGATATATTGTAGAATTTAAGGAAGCTACGGCTGATGAATGGACAACTTGTACATCCCCATCAGGTTTACAAGGAAGACAATTCACAGTAACAAAACTTAAAGAAAATAACGAGTATAACTTCCGCATCTGCGCTATGAATTCTGAAGGAGTTGGGGAACCAGCCACTATCCCTGGTAGTGTGGCTGCGGCTGAAAAAATGGAACCTCCTGAAATAGAACTTGATGCAGATCTCAGAAAAGTTGTCACAGTGCGTGCTAGTGGCACATTACGTTTGTTTGTCACAATTAAAGGAAGGCCAGAGCCAGAAGTGAAATGGGAAAAAGCAGAAGGCACCATGAGTGACAGAGCTCAGATTGAAGTAACCAGTTCTTATACAATGTTAGTAATTGACAATGTAAATAGATTTGACAGTGGGAAATATAACCTGACTTTGGAAAACAACAGTGGCAAGAAATCAGCATTTGTTAATGTGAGAGTACTTGATACACCAAGTGCACCTGTAAATCTGACCGTCAGAGAAGTAAAGAAAGATTTAGTGACATTAGCTTGGGAGCCTCCTCTTATTGATGGCGGAGCTAAAATCACAAACTATATAATTGAAAAACGTGAAACAACCAGAAAAGCGTATGCCACTATCACAAGTAATTGCAACAAAAATGTCTTTAGAATTGAACAGCTACAGGAAGGATGCAGCTACTACTTCCGGGTCTTAGCTGCAAATGAATATGGAATTGGTTTGCCAGCAGAAACATCTGAGCCAGTTAAGGTTTCTGAACCACCCTATCCACCTGGAAAAGTAACTCTTGTTGATGTTACTCGTCACAGTGCCACTATTAAATGGGAGAAACCAGAGAGTGATGGTGGCAGTAAAATAACTGGCTATGTAGTAGAAATGCAAACTAAAGGGAGTGAAAAATGGAGCACCTGTACCCAAGTTAAAACATTAGACGCAACAATATCTGGATTAAGTATGGGAGAAGAATATACTTTCCGTGTCTGTGCTATAAATGAAAAAGGGAAGAGTGATCCAAGACAACTTGGAGTTCCAGTGGTTGCAAAAGACATTGAAATCCAGCCTTCTGTTGAGCTCCTTTTCAATACATTCAGTGTTAAAGCTGGCGAAGATCTTAAGATTGATGTACCCATTAGAGGAAGGCCAGTGCCATCTGCCAGCTGGAAAAAGGATGGCATGCCTTTAAGAGAGACAACGAGAGTGAATGTCCACACTTCAAAAACATCCACATCGCTAGTCATCAAAGAAGCTGCTAGAGAAGATGTAGGAAACTATGAATTAAATGTTGCAAGCAGTGCTGGCTCTACAACAGCTTTAATCCATGTAATTGTTCTTGATAGACCAGGACCTCCAACCTCATTACATATTGATAATGTCAGTGTGGATAATATATCCATATCTTGGGAACCCCCTGAATATGATGGTGGCTGTCAAATTAATAATTACATTGTAGAGAAAAGAGAAACTACAACAACAACATGGAGCATAGTATCTGCAGCAGTTGCACGAACTTCAATTAAAATACTTCGCTTAACCACTGGATCAGAATATCAATTCCGTGTTTCTGCAGAAAATCGCTATGGCAAGAGCACTTATGTTGAAACTGCCCCTGTTGTGGCAGAGTATCCATTTAATCTACCTGGTCCACCTGGTACTCCTCGGGTTGTACATGCAACCAAAACCTTCATGGTTGTAAGTTGGCAGGAACCAGTTAATGACGGAGGTAGCAGAGTCCTTGGTTATCATCTTGAACGTAAAGAACGAAGCAGCATCCTTTGGACTAAAGTTAATAAAATCCTTCTAAGTGATACTCAGATGAAGGTCACAGGTCTTGACGAAGGCCTGATGTATGAATATCGTGTGTATGCTGAAAACATTGTAGGAATTGGCAAATGTAGCAAATCATGTGAACCGGTGGCAGCAAGGGATCCATGTGATCCACCTGGCCAACCCGAAGTGACCAATATTACAAGGACATGCGTCTCACTATCATGGACCAAGCCAGAATATGATGGTGGTGCTAAGATTACAGGCTACATTGTTGAGCGGAAAGAGCTTCCAGATGGTCGTTGGCTGAAGTGCAGTTTCACCAATGTACAGGAAACTTACTTTGATGTGACCGGGCTTACTGAAGACCAGCGCTACGAATTCCGTGTTATCGCCAGGAATGCTGCTGACCAATTTAGTGAACCTTCTGATTCCACTGGGCCAGTTACTGTAAAGGATGACATAGAAGCTCCAAGAATTATGATGGATGCCAAATTCAGAGAAATTGTTATTAAAGCTGGAGAGATTTTAAAAATCAATTCTGACATTGCAGGACGACCCTTGCCAATAGTTTCATGGACAAAGGATGGCAAAGACATTGAAGAAAAGGCAAGAGTCGAAATAGTCTCCACAGATCATGCTACAACGATCACTGTTAAAGACTGCATTCGACGGGATTCGGGGCAGTATGTGTTGACATTACAAAATGTTGCTGGAACAAGATCATTAGCAGTTAACTGCAAAGTACTTGACAGGCCAGGTCCACCAGCAGCCCCACTACAAATCAAAGGCCTGACTGCTGAGAAATGTTATCTGTCATGGGGACCACCTCAAGAAAATGGAGGGGCAGAGATTGACTATTATATTGTGGAAAAACGTGAGACCAGTAGGCTTGCATGGACACTTTGTGAAGCAGAACTCCCAACAACTTCCTGCAAAGTGGCGAAACTACTTAGAGGAAATGAATATATTTTCAGAGTGATGGGTGTAAATAAATATGGTGTTGGTGAGCCCTTAGAAAGTGAGGCTGTCAAGGCCCTGGATCCTTTCACTGTCCCAACCCCCCCTAAATCTTTAGAGGTTACCAATGTGACAAAGGAATCCATGACTCTTTGCTGGGCAAGACCTGACAGTGATGGAGGAAATGAAATTTCTGGTTATGTGATTGAGAGGCGTGAGAAAAACAGTTTACGGTGGATACGTATAAATAAAAAGCCAGTTTATGATCTCAGAATAAAATCTTCAGGCCTTCGGGAAGGATGTGAATATGAATATAGAGTATATGCAGAAAATGCCGCAGGCCTTAGTCTTCCTAGTGATCCTTCACCACTAATAAAAGCAGAAGATCCAGTTTTCCAACCATCACCACCATCTCGGCCCAAGATAATGGACCATACAAGATCTCATATAACAATTGGATGGACAAAACCGTTGTTTGATGGGGGAGGTCCTATTATTGGATACACTGTTGAATACAAGCTAACTAGTGAAACTGATTGGTCAACTGCTATTCAAAGCTTAAGAGGAACAGAATACACTGTAATGGGTCTTACATCGGGAGCAGAATATGTTTTCAGAGTAAGATCTGTGAACAAAATTGGCGCTAGTGATCCAAGTGATGCCTCAGAACCTCAAGTAGCAAAGGAAAGAGAAGAAGAACCCGTTTTTGATATTGATAATGAAATGAGAAAGACATTAGTTGTGAAAGCAGGTGAATCATTTACAATGACTGTGCCTTTCAGAGGAAAACCTATTCCTAACGTGCTATGGAGTAAGCCAGACACTGATCTCCGCACACGAGCAAATATTGACTCCTCGGATAACCGCACCTCGCTGACTGTTGAGAGGGCAACACGAAATGATTCTGGAAAGTATACACTGACTTTACAAAACATTGTAAACACAGCTAGTTTGACATTAATTGTTAAAGTCCTGGATTCACCAGGACCTCCATCTAATATCATTGTAAAAGATGTAACAAAAGAATCTGCTGTGTTATCTTGGGAAGCTCCAGAGAATGATGGAGGGGCTCCTGTGAAGAATTACTACATTGAAAAACGAGAAGCAAGCAAGAAAGCCTGGGTCACTGTAACCAACAATTGCCATCGTCTTTCCTACAAAGTTGCCAATCTACAAGAAGGTGGAATGTATTACTTCAGAGTCTCTGGAGAAAACGAGTTTGGTGTCGGCATTCCCATCGAAACCAAAGATGGAGTTAAAATAACGGGTGAGTAATATTTTTGAAAAAAATATTTTATGTGCTTCACTTATGATTTATTGAAGTACATTTTAGAAGGACTTACATCCGTGCTTGAGTTTTAATATATTTTGCAATGCTTATATTAACAATATAAATTTAATGCAAAGTAGCAATATAAAATGATGTAAAGCCACAATGAAAGGTGTTTGTCTTAAGGATTTGCTAATACGTCGAGTTTCAATATATGTAAGGAACTCAATTATAGAGCTTATCCATGCAAGATATTTATTTGCAGAGTACCTTACAAATAATATGTTTGCATCTGGCGTATTTTTGTTCTCAATTTATCTTCCTATTTTTTAGAAAAACCAAGCCCACCAGAAAAACTGGGAGTATCGAGCATTACCAAAGACAGTGTATCCCTTGTATGGCTAAAACCCGAGCATGATGGCGGAAGCAAAATTGTTGGCTACCTTGTTGAAGCCCTAGAGAAAGGGCAGCAGAAATGGGTCAAGTGTGCTGTAGTCAAGGTGACCCATCACATTGTCCAAGGTCTCAAAGAGAACATGGATTATTTCTTCAGAGTATTTGCTGAAAACGAAGCTGGTCTCAGTGATCCTAGAGAGCTTCTTCTTCCTGTCACAGTGAAAGAAAAAATGGGTATGTATTCCATTACTAAGAATAAAGTTGTCTGAATTTAACTGAAAATAGAATCATTGGCATTTTTGATATTTTTAATGTGCTACTATTGCATTTTTCAGAATCGCCTGAAGTGGATATGAAAGGTTTCCCGAACCATACGGTTTATGTGAGAGCTGGCTCAAATCTAAAGGTCGAGATTCCAATTTCGGGAAAACCCTTGCCAAAGGTGTCTTTATCCAGAGATGGCATTCCTCTCAGGCCGACCATGAGGTTTAATACAGAAACCACTGCAGAGTGTGTAATTATTAACCTTAAGGAAAGCGTGGCTACCGATGCTGGTAAATATGACATCACAGCTGCGAACTCCAGTGGCACAACAAAATCCTTCATCAAAATTGTTGTCCTGGATAGACCAGGTCCCCCAGTCGGTCCTGTTGCGATGAGTGACATCACTGAAGAAGGAGTCGCCCTGAAGTGGGAGCCTCCACATTACGATGGCGGAAGCCAAGTCACAAACTACATTGTGCTTAGAAGAGAAACAAGCACTGCTGTGTGGACTGAGGTGTCTGCAACCGTTGCTAGAAATATGATTAAGGTCATGAAGTTAACCACCGGAGAAGAGTATCAGTTCCGTATCAAAGCAGAGAATCGCTTCGGCATAAGTGATCATCTCGATTCAGCATGTGTAGTTATAAAACTGCCTTATAGTAAGTACCTCCGTTTTTTGGTTCTGGTTGTATGAATTTTTCAGACGTAGGCATATACTTTGCTAACTTGCCTCTCCTGTTTATTCAGCTATACCTGGGCCACCTTCAACACCATGGATCACTAATGTTACCCGAGAAAGCATCACTGTTGGATGGCATGAGCCTGTTTCTAATGGCGGCAGTGCAGTCATTGGTTACCACCTGGAAATGAAGGACAGAAACAGTATTTTATGGAAGAAAGTAAATAAAATGATTATACGCACAACTCACTTCAAGGCCTCTACCATTACTGCTGGGCTAATTTACGAATTCAGAGTTTACGCTGAAAATGCAGCAGGCATCGGAAAACCAAGTCACCCATCTGATGCAGTTCTTGCAATTGATGCATGTGGTATGTATTCAGTAATACAGCATTGCATTTCTAATGTTGACTTTAGTGCAAGCCATTCTTGGTCAGTTAGTATTGGGTACTTATACAAATGTTAATGACAAATGCAATTGCTTTCCAAATTGCAGAACCACCAAGAAACGTTCGAGTCACAGATATTTCCAAGACGTTTGTCAGCCTTTCTTGGACACAACCCGCTTTTGATGGTGGCAGCAAAATCACTGGATACATTGTGGAGAAACGCGATTTTCCAAACGGAAGATGGGCAAAGGCCAGCTTTACCAATGTCATAGAGACCCTGTTTACTGTATCAGGATTGACTCAAAGCTCTCAATATGAATTCCGTGTCTTTGCTAAGAATGCTGCAGGTTCAATTAGTAACCCATCAGATGTTTTGGGACCTGTCACTTGCGTGGACACATATGGTAAGAAATGTATTTTTAAAAAACCCAAATTATCTTGTTTTTATTTATAGGATTTGACTTATCATCACTGGGAAAAATATGCATTTCAGAGTTCTTAATATGACAGTATCGTGTAGACTTATATTTGATTTTCTTTTGGGTATCAGATGGTGCAGAACTTTAATTAAATGGCATATTTCTTCTTACTTAGTTGCTCTTCTGTGAGCCTTTTAGAATGCAAAATGTCTTAATACCTTCTTATTCCATTTATCTTTCATTAAGGTGCACCTGAAATAGATGTACCACCAGAATATACAGAAGTGGTCAAATACAAAGCTGGTACCTCAGTTAAGCTCAAACTTGGGATTTCAGGAAAACCCATACCGTCAATAGAATGGTTTAGAAATGACAAAGAAGTACAAACAAGTGCCCAGATATCTATTGAAAATACCACTGAATTTGCTTCTGTACTGATCAAGGATGCAACGCGTCTCAATAGTGGAAGCTATGAACTGAAATTAAAGAATGCCATGGGTTCAGCATCTGCTACCATTAAAGTACAAATACTTGGTATGCTTTCAAAAGTGTTACATTTCATTGCTCTATTAAATTCCTCTAGCCATGGTTATTCTTGTATATTAATAGATATCATTTGCTCAACAGATAAGCCAGGACCTCCAAGTGGGCCTGTTCACTTTAGAACAGTTACAGCTGAAAAGATTTCTCTTCAGTGGGAACCGCCAGCTGATGATGGAGGAGCCAAAGTGACACACTACGTTGTTGAGAAACGGGAAACAAGCCGAGTGGTATGGTCTATGGTCTCAGAGAAACAAGAAGAATGCAATGTCACTACCACGAAAGTCATAAAAGGAAACGAATATGTTTTCCGTATACGAGCGGTAAACAAGTTTGGTGTTGGCGATCCACTGGAATCTGATAGTGTTGTAGCTAAAAACAGATTTGGTAAGATAGAAGTTAAGAAATGTATTCTGGAACATCTTTAAGAATGTTGATTATGTTGGTCTAATGTGATTTTTTTTTCTCTCTCTCTCAATAAAAATACAGTTACTCCTGGACAACCTGGTGTGCCAGAGGTCAACATGATAACCAAACAGTCAATGACTGTAACCTGGACAAGGCCTACTGTGGATGGTGGAAGTGAAATAAGTGGATATTATCTTGAAAAGCGCGATAAGAAAAGCTTAAGCTGGTTCAGAGTCGTTAAAGAAACCATTCGGGACACCAGACAGAAAGTGACAGGACTAACCGAAAACAGTGAATACCAGTTCAGAGTCTCTGCTGTGAATGCAGCCGGTCAAGGCCCCTTCTCTGAAGCATCCGACTTTTTCAAAGCTGCCGATCCTATTGGTAAGAATCTGGGCATGCAAATAGCAGCAAAGTTTTAAAAGTACCAAACATTCTTGAAATGGCATGATAGAAAACAAGGACATGGTTTTATTGGTTTCTTTATTTAATGTATGTGTTTATTTAATGTGTTTATTGCATAGTATAAATTGAAAATCCTGGACAGTTTATAAGTAAAATCAGGGGTGGGCTACAAGTTCGCCCAGGTTCAGGAGAACCTGTAGCTTACATTATGGCAGGTTAGGAGAATCTCCAAATCCCACCACTACCTGGCCCTGCCCCCCACACCACAACACACCCCTGCCACCACATCACACCCCTCCCAGGAGTCTCCATGTGGCCCATTTTGGATGCAAGGTAACTGTAGGGACCGCACAGAAGCTCGGGTAGGGGGAAAACGGGCCTCCCGGAAGGCCTCCACAGCCCAGGGGAGGACGTTTTCGCCCTCCCAGAGGCCCAAGGAAAGCCTCCAGAGCCTGGGAAGTGAAAATGCCCACCCCTCCACTGTGGTGCAGGAGGCCAACTTGGCCACGCCCGCCATGGCCACCCCCACCCAGCAACCGAACAGAGAACCCATTGCTGAAATTTTTAAAGTCCACCCCTGAGTAAAATCATAAGTATTGAAATTTTAAAATTAACAAGATTAGGTCTGTCGGTATTTACTCATCAGGACCCCAAGCCAATTGGCAGAGCCAGTTTTAATGCCCTTCTGAAAGGGCAAAAGGTGGAGGCAGGCCTCACTCATGTTTTGCTGTTTTGCCTGTTAAATAGCTAATATTTTGAAGTTTCATGTTATATTTTTATTTGTTTTATAGAAAAGCCTGGGGCCCCTGTTAAGCTAAAGGTTGTGGATACTACAAAGACATCTATCACCCTTAGCTGGACTAAGCCAGCTTATGATGGAGGAAGTGCAATTACCAGCTATGCTATAGAAAAGAGAGAAGCTGATGAAGAAGAATGGTCTGTAGTGAGTGCAAGAGGAGAAGTGAGAACCACAGAATATGTGATTTCTCATCTTCAGCCAGGACTCAATTACTACTTCCGTGTAGCTGCTATAAATTATGCCGGACAAGGTGAACCTATTGAAATGACAGAACCTGTACAAGCTAAAGACATTCTTGGTACAAAACTTTAATCTTTTTCCTTTATTCTTTCCCATTTTTGGGTTGTATTTTTGGGTTTTCCTCAGTGTTAACAATTTGATGTTGTTGTTGTTTTCTGCAGAGGAGCCAGAAATCGACTTGGATGTGGCTCTCAAGACCTCCATTGTGGCTAAAGCAGGCCAAGATGTGCAGATAATGATCCCATTCAAGGGAAGGCCACCTCCGACCGTTGTATGGAGAAAGGGTGACAAAAATCTTAGCGTTGATGAACGATACACCATCCAGAACACAGAATCGTCTTCTCTTCTTAGCATTCCTCAAGTCACCCGCAACGACACAGGAAAATACACCCTTACGATTGAAAACGGAGTTGGAAAAGCCAAGACCTCCTTTGTGAATGTCAAAGTGCTCGACACTCCCTCTGCGTGCCAGAGATTGCACCTCAAAAATGTTTCTCGTGGAACCGTGACTTTGGTATGGGAGCCGCCACTCATAAATGGTGGCTCTGAAGTTACAAATTATGTCATTGAAAAAAGAGATGCCACAAAGAGAGCTTGGTCTTCCGTTACAGCAAAGTGCTCTAATACATCCTTTAAGATAACTGACTTGTCAGAGAAGATCCCCTACTTCTTCCGTGTTCTCGCCGAAAACGAAAATGGATTAGGTGAACCGTGTGAAACTTTGGAGCCAGTGAAAGCTGCAGAAGTACCTGGACCTGTGAGGGATTTAACCATGAAAGATTCAACCAAGACCTCTGTCATCTTACAGTGGACCAAACCTGAGTTTGATGGTGGTAGTATCATATCCGAGTATGTTATTGAAAAAAGATTAAAGGATGAAATGGAATGGTCATATGCCGGCATAAGCAAGGCATGCGAATTCGAAGTGGAAAAACTGAAGGAGCTTTCTGTTATGGATTTCAGAGTGTCAGCTAAGAATGAAAAAGGAAGAAGTGATGGTGTTACAATTGGGCCAATTACAGTGAAAGATTACGTAATAACACCTGAAGCAGATCTTTCTGATATACCTGGAGGAGTGGTAACAGTGAGAATAGGTTACAATGTCCATCTTGAGTTGCCATATAAGGGAAAGCCCATACCCAGCATGAGCTGGCTAAAAGACAACATGCCTCTTAAGGAAAGCGAACTGGTTCGCTTCAAGAAAACGGAAAACAAAATAACATTAAGCATTAAGAATGTGAAGAAGGAAAATGGTGGCAAATATGCCTTAATTCTTGATAATGTCGTCCACAGAAAGTCATTCCCTTTCACAGTTATCACCCTTGGCCCGCCTTCTAAGCCCAAAGGACCAATCAAGCTAGATGAAATCAGAGCAGACAGCATGGTTCTTTCGTGGAACCCCCCTGAAGATGATGGAGGGGGAGAAATTACAGGCTACAGTGTGGAGAAGCGTGAAACTTCACAAACCAACTGGAAGATGGTCTGCTCCAGTGTAGCAAGGACAACCTTCAAAGTTCCAAACCTCGTGAAAGATGCAGAATATCAGTTCAGAATCCGTGCAGAGAATAGATACGGAGTAAGCCCACCGCTTAACTCGGTAGAGGTCATAGCTAAACATCAGTTTAAGCCACCAGGTTCACCAGGAAAGCCCGTGGTTTACAATATAACAGCTGATGGAATGACCATATCTTGGGATGCTCCCCTTTATGACGGAGGGGCAGAAATTACCGGGTACCACGTGGAGAAGAAAGAAAGAAATAGCATCCTGTGGCAGAAAGTAAATATTTCATCAATATCTAGTAGAGAATACAGAATCACTGGTCTAATGGACGGCTTGGACTATCAGTTCCGTGTATATGCAGAAAACTCTGCTGGAATAAGCCCTGCTAGTGATCCAAGCAAACTCCATCTGGCAGTTTCCCCAGTTGGTAAGTGATTGGATACAGTATAAAATGCCTATGTTCCTACCGTGCTAGGAATTGTTTTGTTGATGACTGTGAATGCATTTTATTTTCATTCAGATCCACCTGGCACCCCAGATTATATTGATGTGACAAGAGAGACAATTACTCTCAAATGGACTGCACCCATGCGTGATGGAGGCAGCAAGATTGCAGGTTACAGTGTTGAGAAACGGCAAGGACCTGAAGATCGTTGGGTCAGATGCAATTTTACCGATGTCAGTGAATGCCAATATACAGTTACAGGACTTAGCCCAGGAGACCGATACGAATTCCGAATCCTCGCAAGAAATGCTGTCGGGACTATCAGCCCTCCTTCTCAGTCTTCGGGCTATATCATGACCCGAGATGATGCTAGTAAGTCTTACGTAGCGGTAATAAGTAGTAGTAGTTATCATAAGTGCAGAGGTGGTATTCAGCAGGTTCTGACCAGTTCTGGAGAATCGGTAGCGGAAATTTTGAGTAGTTCAGAGAACCAGTAAATACCACCTCTGACTGGCCCCGCCCACATCTATTCTCTGCTTCCTGAGTCTCAGCTGATCGGGAGGGAATGGAGATTTTACAGTATCCTTCCCCTGCCATGCCCACCAAGCCACGCCCACCAAGCCAAGCCACACCTGCCAAGCAACGACCACAGAACCGGTAGCAAAAAAAATTGGATCCCACCACTGCATGAGTGGTTATACTTATTCTATTATATAGTACTCAAATCTTTGTAAAGGTTTGTGAGCATGTTAGATTTTCTGTCAGAATGAATCAGTATGAAACGTTTGGGTCTAACTCTGCAAAATAGTTGCCCTATGCTATGCATTTTTATTATGGGTAGTCCTCAACTTACAACCATTCATTTAGTGACCATTCGAAGTTATAACAGCACTGAAAAAAATAATAGCTTTCACACTTATGACCATTGCAGCATCCCCATGGTCATGTGATCAAAATTCAGACGCTTGGCAACTGACATGTATTTATGACAGTTCTAGTGTCCCTGGATTATGTGATCTCCTTTTGTGACCTTCTGACAAGCAAAGTCAATGGGGAAGCCAGATCCACTTAACAACCGTGTAACTAACTTAAGAACTGCAGCGATTCACTTAACAACTGGAGACTGTTAAGGTTGGTGGCAAGGTGGCAAGGAAGGTTGTAAAATGGAGCAAAACCAGTTTAACAACTGTCTTGCTTAACAACAGAAATTTTGGGGACAACTGCACTTGTAAGTCAAGGATTACCTATAATGGGTTTCAAGTTCATAGAAAGGAATTGATTAATGTAGTTAAAACTGCTCTTATTCTGGGGAAGATATATTGTGATATATTGTGAAGATACATTGCAAAGATTAATTTATTTCTTTTTCTTTTCTAGTCGCACCCACTATTGAATTTGGTGCTGAGCATTTTGAAGGTCTTACAGTCAAAGCAGGTGAAAGCATCAGACTTAAAGCCCTTATCACAGGCCGGCCAGTTCCTCAAGTGACCTGGTTTAAAGACGGAGAAGAGATTGACAAGCGATTGGGCATTGAAATAACCACCGCTATTGGCCATAGTTCCATATTTGTTAGAGATGCTTCTCGGGACCACCGCGGAATATATAGGGTGGAAGCCAAGAATTCATCAGGCACCAGACAAGAAGACATAACCATAAGAGTCCAAGGTAATTTGGCATTCTTTCAACTAAACCTATTTGCCTCGAACGGAGTAACCTTTATTAATCAATTTTCTGCATTCTCTACTAAATGAAGCACCACTTAAACAACTACATGTTTGTCTTACAGATACTCCAGGGAAAATAGGAGGCCCAATACGCTTCACCAATATTACTGAAGAGAAGGCAACACTGTGGTGGGAACCTCCGGCTAATGACGGCTGTTCAGCCATTACTCATTATGTAATTGAAAAACGTGAAACCAGCAGAGTATCCTGGGCACTAATTGAAGACCACTGTGAAGCCTGCAGCTATACAGCACTTAGATTAATAAAAGGCAATGAGTACCAGTTCCGAATCTCTGCAGCTAACAAGTTTGGGGTTGGCAGGCCTCTGGAATCTGACCCTTTTGTAGCACAAGCACATTACAGTAAGTTCATTATCAATAGAAAAAAACCCAGTGTGTATGCTAGTTAGCCTTTTCCAAAGCCTTCTCTAATTTTCTGTTTTCATTCTACAGATGTTCCTGATGCACCTGGGACTCCAGAACCTAGCAATGTAACAGGGAACAGCATCACTCTCACATGGACAAGGCCAAAATCAGATGGTGGAAGTGACATCGATCAATATATCTTGGAGAGAAGAGAAAAGAAGAGCATTCTCTGGGTCAAAGTATCTAGCAAGAGACCCATTTCCGAGACAAGATACAGAGTCACAGGGCTAACTCAGGGCAATGAATATGAGTTCCAGGTTATGGCAGAAAACAAGGCTGGTGTGGGGCCACCTAGTGGTGTGTCAAGGCTGATTAAATGCAGAGAGCCAGTTCACCCACCAGGTCCTCCAACTGTGGTCAAGGTGATAGATACATCAAAGACGAGTGTCACCTTAGAATGGACCACGCCAGTTTTTGATGGCGGCTTGGAAATTATTGGCTACATCATTGAAATGTGCAAAGCTGATTTGGGAGATTGGCATAAAGTCAATGCTGAGACTTTGATCGCAACCAAGTATACTGTGACTGACTTAGAACCAAATGAGCATTATAAATTCCGAGTCAGTGCTGTGAATACCGCAGGAAAAGGAGAAAGCTGTGAAGTTGCTGCTTCAGTACAAACTGTGGATAGGCTTTCTTCCCCTGAACTTGATATTGATGCTAACTTCAAGCAGACTCACATTGTCCGAGCAGGGACAAATGTCCGTCTCTTTATTGCCTTCAAGGGCAGACCTGTTCCTATTGCTACATGGTCCAAAGCGGACTCCGATCTCAACTTACGTGCTAACATTCACACAACAGATTCATTCAGTACATTAACGGTAGAGAATTGCAACAGAACAGATGCTGGAAAATATGTGTTTACTGTAGAAAACAACAGTGGTAGCAAGTCTATTGCTTTCACAGTGAAAGTGCTAGATACCCCCGGGCCACCAGGTCCTATTACATTTAAGGATGTGACTAGAGGCTCCATCACTTTAATGTGGGATGCTCCAATTCTGGATGGAGGTGCACGAATCCATCATTATGTTGTGGAGAAGCGAGAAGCAAGCCGCCGTAGCTGGCAGGTTGTTAATGAAAAATGTACCCGCCAAATAGCTAAAATCACTGATCTTGCAGAAGGAGTGCCCTATTTTTACCGTGTCGCAGCACAAAATGAATATGGAGTAGGTGAACCATGTGAATTAACAGAACCAGTGGTGGCTACTGAAGAACCTGCTCCACCTAAGAGATTAGATATTATTGATACCACTAGGTCATCTGTGGTACTTGCTTGGCTTAAACCTGATCATGACGGTGGCAGCCGTATCACTAGTTATCTATTAGAGATGAAACAGAAAGGAACTGAAGTTTGGCGTGAAGCAGGTCAAACGAAGCAGCTCACTTTTACAGTAGAAGGTCTTACTGAGAACAACGAATATGAATTTAGGGTCAGAGCAAAGAATGATGCTGGTTACAGTCAGCCAAGAGAAGCTTTCTCCTCTGTCATTATTAAAGAGCCACAGATTGAGCCAACAGCAGATCTTAGTGGAATAACTAAGCAACTTATAACTTGCAAAGCTGGAAGCTCCTTCACTATTGATATACCAATTAGTGGACGTCCTATTCCAAAAGTAACTTGGAAACTTGAGGAAATGAGACTCAAGGAAACTGATAGAGTGACTATCAAGACGACCAAAGATAGAACTACAATGATTGTTAAGGACAGCATGAGAGGCGACTCTGGCAAATATTATTTGACTCTTGAGAATACGGCTGGTGTGAAGACATTCACTGTCACAGTTATAGTTATTGGAAGGCCAGGTCCAGTTACACGCCCCATAGAAATATCATCAGTAACAGCAGAATCCTGCGTCTTGTCCTGGAAGGAACCTGAAGATGATGGTGGCACTGATATTACCAACTACATTGTTGAAAAACGTGAATCTGGCACAACAGCATGGCAGCTTGTAAACTCCAGCGTCAAGCGTACACAGATCAAAGTTACCCATCTCACTAAATATATGGAATATACTTTCCGGGTCAGTTCTGAAAACCGATTTGGTGTCAGCAAGCCTGTTGAATCAGTTCCAGTTGTGGCTGAGCATCCATTTGGTAAGGAATCATTATCCTAACGAATGTGCATATATTTGTTCCAGTTTTGCTTGAAAAAGAATCCAAGTATTTAACATTTCTCTCCCTCTTTCTTTTATTAGTCCCTCCAAGTCCTCCCACAAGACCCGAGGTCTATTTTGTGTCGGCCAATGCCATGTCCATCAGATGGGAGGAGCCATATCACGATGGTGGCAGCAAAGTTGTGGGATACTGGATTGAAAAGAAAGAGCGCAACACAATCCTTTGGGTAAAGGAAAACAAAACTCCATGCTTTGAATGTGACTACAAAATCACCGGACTTGTAGAAGGCCTGGAGTACCAGTTCAGAACATACGCATTAAATGCTGCTGGAGTGAGCAAAGCCAGTGAAGCTTCTAGGCCAGTAGTGGCCCAAAATCCAGTTGGTAAGCATTACACAGAAAAGAGATAATTCCTATTTTTATTTAAAATAATCTTTTTTTTAAAAAAATGACATGGCGACTATAATGTTCTTTTTCAGATCCACCAGGTAGACCAGAAGTGACAGATGTCACCCGGTCTTCAGTTTCATTGAGCTGGACTGCTCCACTTTACGACGGTGGAAGCAAAATTGTTGGCTATATTGTAGAACGCAAGCCCTACCATGCGACTGGAGATGGACGCTGGTTGAAATGCAATTACACCATTGTTTCAGAAAACTTCTTTACGGTAACAGCCCTCAGTGAAGGAGAGGAATATGAATTCCGTGTCTTAGCAAAGAATTCGGCTGGTGTGATTAGCAAAGGTTCCGAAACCACAGGTGCCGTCACCTGCAAAGATGAATATTGTAAGACTTTTTTCTTAACAGATATCTAAAGTATGTTAAAAATGTCACCTTTAAAAGAAATTTACGTTGAGAGTTTATTCGTCTTGTTTTTTTTTCATAGCACCACCCAAAGCTGAGCTGGATGCCAAATTACAAGTAGATGTTGTAACTGTTAGGGCTGGATCTGATCTTGTTCTTGAGGCATCGATCGGTGGAAAGCCGGAACCCAAAGTGTTTTGGTCTAAAGGCGAGAAGGAGTTGGATTTATGTGAGAAGATCTCTTTGCAATACACCAGCAAGCATGCTGTCGCAATCATCAAGTTCTGTGACAGAAGCGATACTGGAAAATACACATTAACTGTTAAAAATGCTAGCGGAACAAAACAAGTTTCTGTTTTGGTCAAAGTACTGGGTGAGTATTTCACGGTTCATAATTTCTGAAAGAACAAAATCTTTCTTTTCAAGCCAATGTTATATAATTGCACTAATTCCTTTTGGGGGTTTTTTTTTTTTTTTGGTCTACAGATTCTCCTGGTCCATGTGCTGGCAAGATCACCATCAGCAGAGTGACAGAGGAGAAATGTACCTTGGCTTGGAATGCTCCTCAAGAAGATGGAGGGGCAGAAATTACTCACTACATTGTAGAGAGACGTGAGACTAGCAGGCTGAACTGGGTTATTGTTAATGCGGAATGTGCAACACATTCGTGTGTAGCGGCGAGACTTATCAAGAATAATGAATACATATTCCGTGTAAGAGCTGTCAATAAGTATGGGCCTGGAGTTCCACTTGAATCGGAAACAATGATTGCTAGAAATTCATTTAGTAAGTCCCTCCTTGGTTCAGTTAAAAAAAATTATTCTAGATAGATGTGGAAGGGATATCTAATTTTTTTTCTTCTTTAAAAAAAAAATCATTTCAGCTATTCCATCACCTCCTGGGATGCCAGAATCAGTGGGTGCTGGCAAAGAGCACATCATTATTCAGTGGTTGAAACCAGAATCTGATGGCGGTAGTGAAATAAGCACCTATCTGGTCGATAAACGAGAAAAGAGAAGTCTACGGTGGACACGAGTAAACAGAGACTACACCATTTATGACACCAGGTTGAAAGTCACCAGTCTCATGGAAGGCAGCGAATATCAGTTCCGTATTACGGCAGTAAATGCTGCTGGAAACAGTGAGCCTAGCGAAGCTTCTCAATATATTTTGTGCAAAGAACCATCATGTAAGTTCCCCAAATTTATATCTTTATAGTTAATTCCAAATCGAGTGATATAAATGATTTCTTAGTCAAATAGTTAATAGTGTTTTTTTTAATAATTTGAAATCTCAGGTGAATTGTTTCTTTGTTCATTATTTATGACCTTTATCTGATATCTTGTGACAAAGTTCTCAGGGTCACTTACGCTTTTGCATTTAATTCAGTGAAATCTTACAAAACTCAATTCTCTTTTAGTTGGCATAGACGGGCATCCGGATTGATTAGATTGAAATAATTATCAATAGCCAATGAAATAGTGCTCAATTTAAATCAGCAAACTGTATTTGGTTAACAAAAACAAAAATTAAAACCGAAAGATTTGGCTTTGAGCATTAAAGATCACAAGTCCAGCTGGTTCTGTACAATTGAGACAGGTAATTCCTTTTAGAGACAGGGGTGTCAATAGATTATATCGCACTTATGATCTAATTCATCACCATGTATTTCCATCAGAGAACATTTCCCTGGATCAGGTAAACTAATAACTCTAGCGTTTTGTTTTCTGAAGACTTATATTATCTTTTAGGTTAGAGGTCAAAGTGAATTGAAACATATTAGGCCTTTAAAAAAAATTAATTTATTTAATTATTTGCAAAACAATTGAGGAAGTCTTTCTCAAAGTCTTACAGATAGGTTGTTATGTTGTAGAATTTGTATGTTCCGAATTGAGTTGATTTACTTTTAAAGAGAGAATAAAAAGGAACTAGTCATATGGAGTAATATAAACGGTCTGAATTTCTAAACAGTTTTCCCCTTGAGATGTCCATCTATTCTATAGCATACTTGTTCAGAAATAGGAAGATGGATAATTATGTCGTTATCAAGCTTTTTGCAATCAAAATTAAATATATACATTTCCCAAAGAATGAAAGCCTTCAAGAAAAATAATAACAATAACCATTTGTTCTTTTTTCCAAAGATACTCCTGCACCTCCTTCATCTCCAAGAGTTGTAGATACTACTAGGACCAGCATAAGCTTAGCTTGGACAAAGCCCACATACGACGGTGGAGTTGATATATTGGGCTACATTCTTGAAATGAAAGAAGAAGGCACTGACCAATGGTACAGAGTCCATACCACAGCCACCATAAGGAACCCTGAATTCACCGTGACTGGTCTTAGACCAAGCCAGAAATACCGCTTTAGAGTGGCTGCCACCAACATAAACGGAATAAGTGAATACAGCGAGTCGCCAGCCGAAATAGAACCTGTGGAAAGGCTAGGTAACGTAACATTTATAAAGCATTCATAGATTTCTATTTACACATCTGTTTAGAATATTCAAACGGAAGCTTATCTTTTATTTCTCCTCCCATTGACAGAAATACCTGCTCTTGAGCTTGCTGATGACCTAAAGAAGACCGTTACTGTCCGAGCTGGCGGCTCTTTACGTCTAATGGTCTTAGTGTCTGGCAGACCACCGCCAATAATTATGTGGAGTAAAGCAGGTGTTGACCTAGCAAGTCGGGCTATCATTGACACCACCGACAGCTATACACTCTTGGTTGTGGACAAAGTTAACCGGTATGACGCTGGGAAATATGTCATTGAGGCTGAGAATCAATCAGGAAAGAAATCCGCAACCGTTCTTGTAAAAGTCTATGGTAAGTTAACCCCTTTCAATTTCTTTTTACAGTCACCTTGTTTATTTCAGTTTAAAGGATATTTGAAACTGCACCACAATCAAGTAACAGAGAGCCAGGCAAACTGCAAAAAGAGAAAACATTATAAGGAAGATTATGCCTGTGACGGTCTAGACGTACTGTTTTGTCAATAAAGAAAAGAATTTTATTGGACAACACAGTATAATCAATCATTAATATTTTATTTTTCTCCCCCGTAGATACTCCTGGCCCTCCAGGAGCTGTGAGAGTAAAAGAAGTCACAAAAGAATCTGTAACTATTACTTGGGATGTTCCTGCCATTGATGGTGGGGCACCAGTCAATAACTACATCATTGAGAAACGTGAGGCTGCCATGAGAGCTTACAAAACAGTCACTACCAAATGCAACAAAACCATTTACAGAATTTCTGGACTCATGGAAGGCGCTCTATACTATTTCCGAGTTCTGCCAGAAAACATCTATGGAATAGGTGAACCATGTGAGACATTGGATACAGTGCTTATATCTGAAGTCCCAAGCGTGCCACAGAAACTGGAGGTGGTCGACATTACCAAATCTACCGTATCACTTGCCTGGGAAAAACCACAGCATGATGGTGGCAGCAGATTAACTGGCTATGTCATTGAGGCCAGTCGAGTTGGAACAGACAGGTGGATGAAAGTTGTAACCCTGAAACCTACAGTCTTTGAGCATACAATCATTTCATTAAATGAAGGAGAACAGTACCTGTTTAGAGTCAGAGCCCAAAACCAGAAAGGTGTCTCGGAACCAAGAGAAATAATCACAGCCGTCACCGTCCAAGAACAAAAAGGTAAAAGCCCTGGTTGAAAAGCAAAAGTTTGTTCAAAACAATGATTCATGGTTTGATTTGATTAACCACATCCCTTTTTTAAACTCTCTTTTTTTTTTAGTTCTACCCGCAATTGATCTTGCTGGAATTCCTCAAAAGACTATTCATGTACCAACTGGAAAACCTATAGAATTGGCCATTCCAATTTCTGGACGGCCACCTCCTGCTGTTTCTTGGTTCTTTGCTGGCTCTAAACTAAAAGAATCGGAGCGTGTCAAAATCGAAACAGTTGCTAAACTCACTAAATTAACCATACGCGAAACAACAATACGAGATACTGGAACATATACACTTGAACTGAAGAATACGACGGGAACTGTTCTTGAAACAATCAAAGTTATTATTCTTGGTAAGATTTTTGGTTGGTTGGTTTAAAATATATCCCTGCCCCCTTTTTTATCATTCCCACCACCCCTAAGCGAACCACACTGTTTTTGAATCCTTTATGCTTGTTTTTTCTTTTTCACAGATAAACCGGGACCACCCACTGGACCTATTAAAGTAGTTGACATTGATTCAACTTTTGTAACTATTTCCTGGGAACCACCTGAGATGGATGGTGGTGCAACATTAAGTGGATACGTGGTAGAACAACGTGATGCCCACCGTCCAGGATGGTTACCAGTATCTGAATCAGTATCTCGGACAACATTTAAATTTTCTAAACTGATTGAAGGGGCTGAATATGTATTCCGTGTGGCTGCTACAAACCGCTTTGGAATTGGATCCTACTTGCAATCTGAGATTATAGAATGCAAGAGCAGAATAAGTAAGTTAATATTTTGCATTAAAAACTAAAAAGAAATATGGAGAAATATTTTAAGACCCAGTGTTGCATATCTTCTGTTCTTTTGCTTAAATAATCAGTTACATTGAACTAGTCACAAAGTAGTTTAGATAGATAGATGATAGATAGATATGGGTGGGTGGGTCGGTCGGTGGATGGATCGATGGATGGATCAATGGATCGATGGAGATGAAAATGGAGATACATAGAGAGGATAAAGAGATAATAGGGATATATATATATAACCATGCTTGAATAAAAGGAACATAATATGACTTTAAATGGAGTCATGTTCTCAATATTTTTCTTCTTTATCCATCTAGGCATCCCAGGTCCTCCTGGTACTCCAGAAGTGTTTGATATCTGCCGTGATGGAATGACACTTACTTGGTATCCACCAGAAGAGGATGGTGGTTCACAGATCTCTGGTTACATTGTGGAACGCAAGGAAGTTAGATCAGACCGATGGGTCCGTGTAAACAAAATTGCTGTTACTATGACACGTTATCGGTCAACAGGGTTAATTGAAGGCCTGGAGTATGAACACCGCATCACAGCTATCAACGCTAGGGGCACTGGCAAACCAAGCCGAGCATCAAAGCCTACGATTGCTATGGATCCAATTGGTAAATAATGTACTACATTTGCTAGGAAATATTTAAGAAATAGTAGATGCTAATAGGTTGAACTGTCTTTTTGAGAAAGAGTGTTCAATGTGCAGTCTTCTTCACTAGAGCTGTGTCTGTTCTCATTATGTATTCCAGCTCCTCCCGGCAAACCTCAGAATCCAAGGGTTACAGATACTACAAGAACATCAATTTCCTTGGCTTGGAGTCCACCTGAAGATGAAGGTGGATCTAAAGTCACTGGCTATTTAATTGAAATGCAAAAAGTTGACCAGTTTGAATGGACAAAATGTAACACCACACCCACCAAAGTTCGTGAATACACTCTAACCCATCTTCCACAAGGGGCCGAGTATAGATTCCGTATCATAGCTTGTAATGCTGGAGGTCCTGGAGAACCCGCAGAAGTACCAGAAACAGCCAAAGTAACAGAAATGCTTGGTAAGAAAATTCAGCTGTTTCTCCTTAATGGAACCCAATGTTTAAATCTTAACAACACTGTTTAACTATTTTGCATCTGACATGAGATGTTTTTTTCCTTGTCCCAGAATATCCTGATTACGTACTAGATGAAAAATACCTGGAAGGTCTATTTGTAAGGCAAGGTGGAGTAATTAAGCTCACAGTGCCAATTAAAGGTAAACCTATTCCAATTTGCAAATGGACGAAGGAAGGACACGACATCCTCCAGAGAGCGATGATTGCCACTTCTGAAACAGATACTGAATTGGTGATCAAAGATGCAGAAAGGGAAGATTCTGGTACTTACGATTTAACGCTTGAGAACAAATGTGGCAAGAAAGTAGTCTACATCAAAGTCAGAGTCATTGGCATTCCAAATCCACCAGAAGGGCCACTTGAATATGACGACATACAAGGGCGCTCCATTAGAGTCAGCTGGAAGCCTCCCACTGATGACGGTGGTGCCGATATATTGGGATATATTGTTGAAAGGCGTGAAGTACCAAAGACTGCCTGGTACACAGTGGGTTCCAGAGTAAAAGGCACATCCTTGGTGGTGAAAGGACTCAAAGAAAATGTGGAATACCACTTCCGTGTTTATGCTGAAAACCAGTTTGGTGTCAGCAGATCCCTGAAATCTGAAGAGCCAGTGGTGCCAAAGACACCTTTGAGTAAGTACACATCTCAGTTCTGGTGGTGGTGGTTGTTGTTGTTGTGTCATTACTGGAAAAAAAAGTATTCTTTGGCCTTTTTTACAAAAACGATGTCTTCTGATATGTCCACAAGGGGAAAATGTGAGATAGCAATAGCAATAGCAATAGCACTTAGATTTATATACCACTTCATAAGGCCGTAAGTGGTTTACAGAGTCAGCTTATTGCCCCCCAACAATCTGGGTCCTCATTTTACCGACCTCAGAAGGAGGGGAAGGCTGAGTCAACCTTGAGCCTGGTGAGGATTGAACCTCTGGTACTTAGCAGAATTAGCCTACAATACTGCATTCCAACCACTGCGCCACCATGGCTCAGTGGTTAGGTTAGGATGAAAGATAATGACTTGCCTAGAGTCATTTCTAAAATATCACAACTGAATAGAGATTTAAACTCAGTGTTTAAATCTGGGGGGAGATATATAGTAACCGTTGTGTTCTTCTTAACAGATCCACCAGAGCCTCCAAGTTATCCACCAGAAATACTCGATGTCACAAAAAGTTCTGTTTACTTATCTTGGTCCAGACCTAGAGATGACGGTGGCTCTCGTGTCACTGGCTATTATATTGAACGTAGAGAAACATCTACTGACAAATGGGTTAGGCACAACAAGACCCACATCACGACCACAATGTTTACAGTCACAGGACTGGTTCCAGATGCTGAATATCAGTTCCGTATTATCGCCCAAAATGATATTGGTGAAGGTGAACCAAGCCCTGCTTCTGAACCAGTTGTGTGCAAGGATCCATTTGGTATGTAAATATAAAATCAATTATCAGAGGGCATTCAGGTAAAAATTTGGAAGAAGACAAATCTTCATTTCTTTTTTTCCCCCTCATTTTTCAGATAAACCAAGCCAGCCTGGAGAAATTGAGATCACTTCTATATTTAAAGATAGTGTTACTCTAGAATGGGAGCGCCCTGAATGCGATGGTGGTAAAGACATCATTGGATACTGGGTTGAATATCGCCAATATGGAGAGACCGCATGGAAAAAATGCAATAAAGAGCGTATCAAAGACAGGCAGTTTACAGTGGGAGGCCTGCTGGAAGCTACAGAATATGAATTCAGAATTTTTGCAGAAAATGAAACCGGAATCAGCAGACCACGTAGAACAGCAATGACAGTGAAGACAAGACTGACATGTAAGATACAGTATATTCATTATGTTTTACGGCGTAATTTGCAATGTTATTAGACGATACTAAAATAAAGAGGAGAATTCGATTGATCAGTAATGTTGGTTGATTTGATTATATCATTTGAAAGCAATTTGACAGTTCTAACATAAAGGCTGAGAAATTTAATACAGGTAGTCCTTGAATTATGACCACAATTGAGTCCAAAATTTCAGTTGCTAAGCACAACAGTTATTAAGTGAGTTTTGCCCAATTTTATGGCCTTTCTTGCCACGATTGTTTAAGTGGATCACTGCAGTTGTTAAGTCGGTAACACAATTGTTAAGTGAATCTGGCTTCCCCATTGGCTTTGTTTGTCAGAAGGTCGCAAAAGGGGATCACATGACCCTGGGACACTGCAACCGTCATACATATGAACCAGTTGACAAGCATCTGAATTTTGATCACATGACTAGGGGGGGATGTTGAAACGGTAGTAAGTCTGAAAAATGGTAATAAGTCACTTTTTTCAGTACCATTGTAACTTTGAACAGTCACTAAATGAACTGTTATATGTTGAGGACCACCTGTATATTTCTTCTGCTGAATGGATCACAATATAGTAATAGCACTTAGACTTATATACCGCTTCACAATGCTTTACAGCCCTCTCTAAGCAGCCTACAGAGTCAGCATATTGCCTGTAGCAATCTCGGTACCCATTTTACTGGATGGGATGCAGAGTCAACCTTGAGCCAGTGAGAATCGAACTGCCACACTGCAGGCAGCCGTCAATCAGAAGAAGTAGCCTGCAGTATCTCATTCTAACCACTGCGCCACCACGACACAGTATATGATAAATAAACTTCACATACACTATGTGATATTGATGAAATTAAATATGATTTTAATGTTTAGGGGGAAAATTATGCTTAATGCTATGATATTTTGGTTGAAAAGATGGGGCACACTGAAATAAAATATATTTTTTAAAATAGGGAACATTCAGGATTTTTTTTGTCTTTCCCCTTGTATAAATGCAGCCGGAGAAGCACCTGGTGTAAGACAAGAAATAAAGGATGTCACTACCAATTTAGGGGAGACAGGTCAGCTATCATGCCAGATTATTGGGAGACCTCTTCCTGACATTAAATGGTATCGTTTTGGCAAAGAACTAGTACAGAGCCGAAAATATAAGATGTCATCAGATGGGCGCACCCATACACTGATGGTGCTGACAGAAGAGCAAGAAGATGAAGGACTTTACACCTGTAAGGCTACCAATGATGTTGGAGAAATTGAAACCAGCGGCAAGCTCTTATTGCACGCTCCTCCACAATTCCATTCTGGTTACCCCTTGAAAGAGAAATACCGCGCAGGTGTAGGTTCTACTCTTCGCCTCCATGTTGTCTACATTGGTCGTCCAGTGCCTGCTATTACTTGGTTCCATGACAAGAAACTTTTAAAGAACACTGAAACCATTACAATTGAGAACACGGAGCATTATACCCACCTTTCCATCAAAAATGTACAGCACAAAACGCATGCCGGAAAGTACAAAGTGCAACTCAGTAACATTTTCGGAAGTGTTGATACTGTACTCCACGTGGAAATACAAGGTAAGTGCTACCTTTGCTTTCCTTCTCCCCCCCCCCCCCACGGAAGTTAATCAACTATGTTTTTCAAGCATGGCTTCATGCACCATCTTCTGTTCTGCAGATAAACCAGATAAACCGGGAGGACCAATTGTGGTGGAAGCTCTGCTGAAGAACTCTGCGGTCATCAGCTGGAAGACACCTGAAGATGACGGGGGTGCCTTCATCACAAATTACGTTGTAGAGAAAAGAGAAGCGAAAGAAGGTGCTGAGTGGCAATTGGTGTCATCAAGTATCTCTGGCACAACGTGTAGGATTGTTAATCTAATTGAAAATGCAGGATATTATTTCCGTGTCTCTGCTCAGAATGTATTTGGCATCAGTGAAGCATTAGAGGTTTCCTCAGTTGTTATTATCAAGACACCTTTTGGTAAGTACACGTAAAAGTAAAGCATCATCCATTGTTGAATTTATAACCGTCTACTAAGCGAATCGACTTCATGTCCTGGAAATGTTTTATTTTACAGAAAAACCAGGACAACCAATGCACCTAAATGTATCTGCTATTACAAAAGATTCCTGTGTTGTATCTTGGAGACCGCCTGCAAGTGATGGAGGCTCAAAGATTAGAAATTACTACCTTGAAAAGCGGGAAAAGAAGCAGAACAAATGGATTGCTGTAACCACAGAAGAAATTCGTGAGACTGTCTATTCTGTCACAGGCCTTATTGAAGGTCTGGAATATGAATTCCGTGTCAAATGTGAAAATCTAGGTGGCGAGAGTGAATGGAGTGAAATTTCACAACCGATCATTCCCAAATCTGATATACCAATTCAGGCGCCACATTTCAAAGAAGAAATCAGAAATCTGAACGTGAAATTTAGAGGTCATGCCACATTTGTTTGCAAAGTCACCGGTCACCCTAAACCTATAGTAAAATGGTTCAGGCAGGGCAAGGAGATTATGCCAGATGGTGAAAAGGTGAAGATACAGGAATTTAAGGGAGGATATCATCAACTTGTGATTACAAATGTAACAGACGACGATGCTACCGTATACCAAGTGAGAGCAACCAACCAAGGAGGATCTATTTCTGGAACTGCCTCCTTAGATGTTGAAGGTAAATTATGTGTGGGTTTTTTTAGTTGCAATCATTTTTTGTTAAAATTTGAAATGCAAGCTAGTTGACAAAAATCCAATTTCAATTTGACTCCTATACTTATGATATATATATAAGGAGCTGATAAGGAGGAGAGCCTATGGCTTAGTGGCTAATACATCTCCCATATATGTAATACAGCCCAGGTTCGAATCCCAATAAGGGTATGGCTAGCTGATGAGAGCTAAATAGCTTGAAATAGATCTATACTAGTCTCCCTTTATTTATCAACACAAACACAACACAACACAACACAACACAAATATATATATATATATATATATATATATATATATATATATATATATATATATATATATATATATATATATATATATATATATATATATATATATATATATATATATATATATATATATATATATATATATATATATATATATATATATGCTGGTTTTGTTGTATTCGGGTCTTTTCCCATGTAAGGTTGAGATTGTCTTTGCAACGTTTCAGCAGGATCTCACCTGCCATCTTCAAGCGTGGGCTTAAAATGGGAATTACAAAATGGGAATTAAAATTACAGAAAGACGGCAGCTCCGTTCCCATTTTAAGCCCACGCTTGAAGATATATATATATATATCAGTGCTAACAGTTTAGATTAGCCTTCAAACATGATACCATTGCATGGAGTCTCATCTAAATAGCAGGCTTTATAGACTAATATTCAGCAGTTTAAAAAATGAACTTTATAATTTAAAAAAACTATATGGAACACATTTTTAAAACAATTACTACATGTTGTACCATCCTTTTCAAGGAAGAAATATCTCACAACTGCTTCTAACATAGAAAAATTCACTTATGTCCAAATTGGCATTCATAATTTTAGCATGGAGTTTGTGAAATATTTCACTGAACTTTCTATCATGCTATTAGATAAATCTCTTTGATGTGTGTATCTAATAAGAAGCTCTACCAAAATTGCTGAAAGCTGCACTTTGTGTGGATAATCTCCAAATATTATGATATGAACAATACTCTTCGATTATTTGGCAATGGAAAGAATTTATGGCACAAAGTAAATTTCAAATATTTAAGCTGCAAAAATGCCCAAACCCCTTTTAATTTCCTCTATTAAAAACAAAATTAAATTTGTTTAGGGTATTCAGTTTGCTAATTTAATTTTTCTTGTGTTTTTTTTTTTAAATAGTTCCCGCTAAGATCCACCTACCTAAAAATCTGGAAGGTATGGGAGCTGTTCATGCCCTCCGTGGTGAAGTTATTAGCATCAAAATTCCATTCAGCGGCAAGCCTGATCCGGTGATCACTTGGCAGAAGGGGCAAGATCTCATTGACACAAATGGACATTACCAAGTTATTGTTACGAGATCCTTCACATCTCTTGTTTTCCCTAATGGTGTGGACAGAAAAGATGCCGGCTTCTACATTGTCTGTGCTAGGAACAGATTTGGCATTGATCAGAAAACAGTTGAATTAGATGTGGCCGATGTACCTGATGCACCAAGAGGATTGAAAGCAAGCGAGGTTTCAAGGGATTCTGTCAACTTAACATGGAATGCTCCAGCCAACGATGGCGGAAGTAAAGTCACACATTATACCATTGAGAAACGGGCTACAACAGCCGAAAGGTGGATCCGTGTCGGCCAAGCTCGTGATACACGATACACTGTAGTAAATCTGTTTGGTAAGACAAGCTATGTCTTCCGCGTGATAGCAGAAAATAAGTTTGGGCAGAGTCAGCCTTCTGAACCAACAGACTCTATTATAACCAAAGAAGATAAGACAAAAGTACTTAATTATGATGAAGAAGTTGACGAGGCCAGAGAAGTCACCACAGTCAAAGCAACTCATTCTTCTACAAAGGAACTCTACGATAGATACATGATTGCTGAAGAACTCAGCCGTGGGCAGTTTGGAATTGTTCACCGGTGCGTTGAGATTGCTTCCAAAAAGACTTACCTGGCTAAGTTTGTCAAAGTTAAAGGTGCCGATCAAGTGCTAGTAAAGAAAGAAATTTCTATCCTAAACATTGCTAGACACAGAAATATTCTGTATCTTCATGAATCATTCGAAAGCTTAGAAGAGTTGATCATGATCTCTGAATTCATCTCTGGAGTTGACATCTTTGAAAGATTGAACATGCCTGGTTTTGAACTTAATGAAAGAGAAATTGTAAGCTATGTACGCCAAGTATGTGAAGCCCTGGAATTCTTACACAGTCACAGCATCGGAAACTTTGATATCAGGCCTGAAAACATTATTTATTTCACAAGAAGAAGCTCTACCATTAAACTGATTGAATTTGGCCAAGCAAGACAACTGAAACCCGGTGATAATTTCAGGCTTCAGTTTACTTCTCCTGAATATTATGGCCCTGAAGTCCATCAGCATGATTTGGTTAGCACAGCCACCGATATGTGGTCTCTTGGAACTCTAGTGTATATACTTCTAAGTGGCTTGAATCCTTTCCTTGCTGAAACAAACCAGCAGACAGTTGAAAACATCATCAGTGCCGAATACAATTTTGATGATGAAGCCTTCAAAGATATAAGTATTGAGGCCTTGGACTTTATTGACCGCCTACTAATAAAAGAAAGAAAATCTCGTATGACTGCTACAGAAGCTCTTAACCATCCATGGTTGAAGCAGAGAACCGAGAAAACCAGCACTAAAGTAATCAAAACATTAAGACACAGGCGTTACTACCAAACACTGGTGAAGAAGGAATGGACCACTGTTATATCAACTGCCCGTATTTCATGGGGAGGTGCTGTTAGATCTCAGAAGGGAGTTACTATTGCTAAAGTTAAAGTGGCATCAATTGATATTGGCCCGCTGTCTGGTCAAATAATGCATGCTATTGGGGAAGAAGGCGGACATGTCAAATACGTCTGCAAAATTGAAAACTATGACTCAGCCACGCAGGTGAACTGGTATTTTGGAGTAAAGCAACTGGAAAACAGTGAAAAATATGAAATCACCTATCACGAAGGCATAGCTACAATGTACGTCAAAGATATTGCGAAAGCAGATGATGGTACCTATAGATGCAAAGTTGTAAATGACTATGGGGAAGACAGTTCCTATGCAGAACTATTTGTTAAAGGTGTCAGGGAAGTTTCTGACTATTACAGATGCCGAACTGTCAAGAGAGTGAAGCGCCGAGTAGATACCATGCGACTGTTGGAGAAGCCCCCAGAATTTACCTTGCCTCTATATAACCGAACTGCCTATGTTGGTGAAAATATCCGGTTTGGAGTAACTATAACAGTTCACCCAGAACCTCGTGTAACCTGGTTCAAATCAGGTCAGAAAATCAAACCAGGAGACGATGACAGGAAGTATACCTTTGAAACCGATAAAGGTCTTTATCAACTTCTAATCCACAATCTTAATGAGGATGACGATGCTGAGTATACAGTGCTGGCACGTAACAAATACGGCGAGGATAGCTGCAAAGCTAAACTAACTGTGGTTCATCATGCTCCTGCCGAAGACACCACTCTGCGACCCATGTTCAAAAGGCTGTTGGCAAATGCTGAATGTCAAGAAGGCCAGCATGTCTGCTTTGAGATCAGAGTCTCTGGCATACCAAAACCAACACTGAAGTGGGAAAAAGATGGTCAGCCTCTCTCGGCTAGTCCCAATATTGAAGTTGTACACGAAGGATTAGATTATTATGCTTTACATATAAGGGATACCTTGCCCGAAGACAGTGGCTATTACAGAGTTACCGCTACAAACAACGCTGGTTCTACAAGCTGCCAGGCTAACTTGAAAGTGGAACGCTTGAGATATGTCAAGCGGGAATATAAGACTGAAGAAGAGAAGCAAAAAGTTGTACAGAGAAGAATTGACAAGACCGTGAGGATGGCAGAAATTCTTTCCAGAACAGAAACTGTTGCACTGACACAAGTAGCCCAGGAAGCTTTGAGAGAAGCTGCTCTCCTGTATAAACCAGCTGTAAGCACAAAAACTGTCAAAGGTGAATTTGAGCTGACGAAGGAAGAAGTTAAAGAGGAAAAGAGACTCCGAATGCCTTACCAGATCCCAGAGCCCCGCAGGCGCGTGACCACTGCCCTCGAAGAAGATCAGAACATCAAACTATTTGTGCCCATGTCAGACATGAAGTGGTACAAGAAGCTGAGAGACCAGTATGAAATGCCAGGAAAACTTGACAGAATTGTTCAGAAGCGACCCAAGCGCATTCGTCTTTCCAGATGGGAACAATTCTACGTGATGCCACTGCCACGCATTTCGGATCAATATAAACCTAAGTGGCGCATACCTAAATTGTCGCAAGACGATCTTGAAATAGTGAGGCCAGCACGTCGTCGCACACCCTCTCCTGATTATGACTTTTATTATCGGCCAAGAAGGCGATCCCTTGGTGATCTCTCTGATGAAGAAATACTTCTGCCTGTCAATGATTACTTGGCCATGAAGAGGACTGAAGAAGAAAGACTGCTACTTGAAGAAGAACTGGAGTTAGGTTTTTCTGCTTCACCTCCAAGCAGAAGCCCTCCACGCTTTGAATTGTCCTCTCTTCATTACTCTGCAACAGATGCACAGAGAGCTGCAGAATTATCTAGGGGAAGAGAGTTGAGATATGCAACCTATCATATACCCACAAAAGAAGACACGACTGCAACTTATGCACAGCTTCGACAACGTCACGACAGAGCAGCTTATCGGCAATCTAAACAAAAGGAGAGAATAATGGCTGAGAAAGAAGATGAAGAACTCTTGAGGCCAGTTACTACCAGGCAGTGGCTCTCTGAATACAAGAGTGAACTGGAATATATGTCACAAGAAGAAAAGAGACGTATGAGAAGAAGGAGAGAAAAAGAAATAACTGAAATCACATCGAAAGAAGAAGAAGAGGAAATAGAAATGGTGAGACACGTTCATCGGGAATATTCACCCCCTTCAAGATTACTCAGAAGAAGACGTTCTCTTTCTCCAACTTATATTGAGCTGATGCGACCTGTGTCAGAATTAATTCGGCCTCATTCGCATCCTGTGGAAGAACCTGAGAGAAGATCTCCTACGCCAGAAAGAACTCGCCCACGTTCACCAAGTCCAGTATCCAGTGAGCGCTCTCTCTCTAGATTTGAAAGGACAGCAAGATTTGATATATTTTCCAGGTATGAGTCCATGAAAGCTGCTTTGAAAACTCAAAAAACAATGGAAAGGAAACATGAAGTTCTGACTCAAGAACCTTTCACTCTAGATCATACTCCACGCATCACTCTCCGAATGCGCTCACATCGTGTCCCATGTGGCACCAACACCAGATTTATTCTGAATGTTCAGTCCAAGCCAACTGCTGAGGTGAAATGGTATCATAACGGTATTGAAATCCATGAGAGCCATAAAATACATTCCACTAACACCAGTGGTGTATTGACCTTAGAGATCCTTGATTGCCATATTGATGACAGTGGCACATATCGTGTTGTGGCTACAAACTATAAAGGAGAATGTTCGGATTATGCAACATTAGATGTTACAGGAGGAGACTATACTACATATAGCTCCCAGCGCAGAGATGAGGAAGTTCCTAGAACTGTTATTCCTGATCTCACAAGAACTGATTCATATGCAATCTCTTCATTTAAGAAAATTTCTGAAACAGAAGCAAGCTCTTCTGTAAGAGAAGTCAAGTCGGAACTGACAGCAACGAGGGAGTCATTATCATCCTATGAACATCATGCTTCAGCTGAAAAGAAAATCAGTGCGTCAGAGGAAAAATCAATAGAAGAAAAAGCTGTGCACCGGAAATTTAAAACTACTCTACCTGCTACAATATTAACAAAACCCCGCTCAATCACAGTTTCGGAAGGAGAGACTGCAAGATTTTCATGTGACACTGATGGTGAACCAACACCAACGGTGACATGGCTGCGCGGAGGACAAGTTCTTGTTTCTTCTGGGCGCTATCAAGTGACACGCACTGAATATAAGTCTACATTTGAAATTTCCTCTGTCCAGATCTCAGATGAAGGCAGCTATACTGTTGTGGTTGAAAATTCTGAAGGAAGGCAGGAAGCTCACTTTAGTTTAACTGTTCAACAAAAAAGGGTTCCAGAAAAAGCTGTTACGTCATCTCCAAGGGTAAAGTCCCCTGAGCGGCATGTGAAATCTCCAGACAGAGTAAAATCTCCAAAGCGAGTAAAGTCTCCTGAACCATCTCCTGCCCCCTCCAAAGCAAAATCAACCGTCACCGAGAAAACCGCACCAGCTGAAAAAGTAGACTTGCCAGTTGTTATGGCTCCCAAGATAACACAACCACTGAAGGTTGACGTTTCGGGTGATAAAGTAAAACTATTCTGTTCCGTTGAGAGCAGTGTGTTAAGTGTTCGAGAAGTATCCTGGTATAAAGATGGCAAGAAATTAAAAGAAGACGATCGTTTCAAACTTCATTACGCAGCTGATGGAACTTATGAACTTAACATCCATAACCTCCAGGACTCTGACCAGGGTGAATATACATGTGAGATTATTGGAGAAGGTACCTCTTCTAAAACTAGCTTCCAGTTTACTGGACAAGCATTCAAAAATACGAGTTCTCAGATATCAAGCTTAGCCAAAACGCAAACGCTGGTTCAGAAAGAAGAAGAAGTCCTTGAATTATCTACCCAAAAGAAAGCTACTGTGACTTCTCAAGAAAAGGCAGTAGTCCAAGAGGAAATTGTTAAGAAGTCTCTAATACCTGAAGATATTAAGAAACCTTATGCAGAAGTTAAAGCCACTACCACCAAAATGTCAGTGTCTGAAGGTGAAAGAACTGTTGTCAGAGCCAATGTTCCCAATGCTTCTGATGTGAAATGGCTGCTAAATGGAGTAGAGTTAGCTAACTCTGAAGATTATAGATATGGTGTATCTGGAAGTGACCATACATTGACCATTAGCAAGGCTACTCAGAAAGATGAAGGAATACTTACCTGTGAAGGAAAGACAGAAGATGGTTTCATAAAATGTCATTTTGAAATGAATGTTTCCAAAGATCTTTCAAATGCCCCAACCTTCATCACTCAACCAAAATCTCAAAATGTTAATGAAGGACAGAATGTGCTACTTACCTGTGAAGTCACTGGAGACCCTTCTCCTGAGATTCATTGGTTTAAAGATAATCAACCAGTAAGTAATTATTTGTTAGCAATTAAAAAGAAATATTTGCATGCTTGGATTAAACATGACCTTAATTATACCTTTCTTCCTGTTATCAGATTGCTCTCTCATCCAACATCCAAGTAAACCGTTTCAAGAATATTTATTCGCTTACAATCCAAAATGCTGCATTGAGCGATAGTGGAAAATACACAGTCAAAGCAAAAAACTTTCACGGGCAATGCTCTGCAACAGCATCCTTGACCGTCCTTTGTAAGTTTATTTTGTCTTCCAGTTTTCCTTTGATGGCACTAGGACTTAGATGATGTAAGAGAAGCAGCTGACTTTGTGAATTCTCTAATGAAGTACCACTTTACGTACTGAATCAAAAGTGCAATATGAATGAGGATGTTGTTATATTTCAATAAGAGTATAATAAATATTTAATAAAACATTTTATGCCAGCTCAGTCTTATCATAAAGCTTTCAAATATCCTAACATATCTTGGCTATTAACCCCTTGGTTCTGGTGATAATTAATTAAAAACCTCTCAAGAATATTAAATTCCAAATGGTGCACAGCCTTCAGGATTTTAAAATATATTGAAGTTTTCAGATAAAATATAAGGATGTAGATATCCGAGGAATCATTAGGTTGCTTTGTGTTTGCTATCTCTTTGTATACAGGCTTGTATTTAAGGAAAGCTGTGGTGTTTTTTAATGGTGCTTTCAATGAATATCAATGAGGAAAACAAAGCACACTTCTAAGTATTCCCCCCCACACACACACACACACAATTCTTTAGTACTTTTAATGAGTAATTTTAAGACATTTATATTTCCCTGATCATTGTAATAATAACTTATTTAAGATAGAGTATTCTTGCATTGGGACGTGGAGGCTCAGTGAGCTTGTTGATCAGAAAGGTCAGCAGTTCAGCGGTTCGAATCCCTAGCTCCGCCTAACGGGGTGAGCTCCCATTACTTGTCCCAGCTTTTGCCAACCTAGCAATTTGAAAGCATGTAAAAATGCAAATAGAAAAATAGGGACCACATTTGGTGGGAAGGTAATAGCATTCCGTGCACCTTCCGCATTTAGTCATGGCAGCCACATGACCACAGAGACATCTTCGGGCAGCTCTGGCTCTTCAGCTTTGAAACGGAGATGAGCACCACCCCCTAGAGTCGGGAACGACTAGCACATATGTGCGAGGGGAACCTTTACCTTACCTTATTCTTGCATTATTATCCATTATTGGAACCTTGTGTCAAAAACCAGATTCAGTTTTCCTCAAATTGCAAGCCACTCCTGTTTCTCTTTTCATAAAGTCAATAGAGAATGTGCGTCTTTACCAGCTAATGTGGTGTCATTGGTTGTTGTTTTTTTTCCCCATGTATGTTTGCTATGCTCCACAGCTCTAATTGAAGAATCTCCAAAAGAGGTAGTGTTGAGGAGAAGTGGTGAAGCGAGCATGCAGGAGAGTTTCTCTTCAGAGTCACTTCAAATGTCCGCTTCTAAACAAGAAGCTTCGTTCAGCAGTAGCAGTATGACTGAAATGAAATTTGCAAGCATGTCTGCCAAAAGCATGTCTTCCATGAAAGAATCCTTTGTAGAGATGAGCTCCAGCAGTATAACGGGGAAATCTAGTCTGACCCAAATGGAGAGTTCAACTAGTAGCTTGCTTAAGTCTGGTATGAGAGGTGAGCAATACAATTATACGTAGAGTTAGAGAAATCCCTGCTACTTCCTTTAGAATACCTCCTGTCCCAATGAAGTCATAACCTCCACTGAGAATTAATTTTCAACTTTTTTTTTCTTGTTTTGCAAAGGGGTACCTCCCAAAATCGAAGCGCTTCCAAGTGATATCTCCATTGAGGAAGGAAAGGTGCTGACCATCTCCTGTGCTTTCTCCGGAGAACCTACTCCTGAAATAACCTGGTCCCACAGAGGGCAAAATATTTCTAGCCAGGGGGGCAGATTCCATATTGAAACCTGTGAAGATTTAACCACATTTATCATAATGGATGTTCAGAAGAATGACGAGGGCCTTTACACGCTGAATTTGGAAAATGACTTTGGCATTGACTCTGCCACCGTGAACATTAGCATTCGATCAATGTAGAAAGTACCATTATTTTCTTTGCACTTGACTTCTGCCAAGTGACTCATACGGACTGATTTGTAAATATATAGTTTTAAAATAGTATTTTTATACCTTCCTGAACGAGAACAAGATCCTAGAAATTACACTATGATTTATAGTCACCATTAAGTGACTTTAAAACATGTTTTTTTTTTCCATTTGACATGTACATACTGTATATAGCCGACGATAACGGTTATGGAGTTTTGTACCATTTATTTTATGACATTTGAAAATGTAACTTTTGGAACCGTTGGTAGGAGAAAGTTCCTGACGGGACGAATACCCTGCTCAACATTGAACTAATATTGGTGCCTCAACAAAAAGTTGATGTCTAAGATTGCCTCAACAGGTAGAGAGGCTCCCTGTTGAAGACTCCTTTCCTGACACCTAAGAGATGATGCTGTGCACGTTTCATTACGTGCATGAATTTATTTGCAATCAGAAACATAAGCCATTGGTGAGGTTTGCATTTACCCTCCTGTAAGCCCCACTCTAATAGCTTATGTTGAGTCTGATCAAAGTCAAACTTTCTTTTGCTCATGACTGATTTACCATAGATGGAACAAAATGTCAGCGGCCAGCATTTTGTTCACCGCCTCTCTATGCATTGTTTCTGGCACAATGACTGCCTGAACAGCTTTACAAAAAAAGTAACATCACCTGGCTATCCCGTTATTGAACAAAGCTGTTTAGGAACTCATGGACAGAAGCAGTGCCAACTCTTGGGGGTTCCATGGATGCAGTGATTATGTAATAGTGTTTAGGTAGATAATGTCAAGTCGGGGCAACTAAGTTTTGAACCACAGTTTAAAGAAAATGTAAACTGTTGCTATATAACATCACATTTTGCCCTGCACATAAATTTAGTTTAGTTTCATAAGTAGTAAACTATTAGTGAGCTCTTAGCTATTTTACTGAACCTCCTTGAGATATTTAAATAAAGCATGTCACCTGCACATTACCACCTCTGTATCCTAGTCTTTTTTTCTTCCTCTTTCTTCTACTTGCATTCCTACTTTCAGCCTCTGTTTGGGGCGGGGTGGGTGGGTGGGAGGTAATCCATGATCCAGAAACTACAAATGGTCCCTCAGTTCCTTAACACTGAAAAATACAGCTGCAGGATTTTGGATTGTTGTCAGACCACAGAGTTTCTCCCAGTTAAATATTTACTCTTACACCTACACAAAATGAATTCTTGAAAGCCCACATACTTTATTCCTGGTGCACAGTAAGCATCCCCGATTCATAAAAGGAGAAATTAAATAAAATGCAATGGCATGGAAGCAAAAGGTGGGAAAGTGAGAAAGAACGTTGGTCCTACCTGAACGTTCTTCTCAGCGTGGCACAGGATGGTCCAGGAGTGATTGTTCAATCCTTATTTGCCCAAGATACTGAGTCAGAATTTAAGCCACGCCTCCAGCTTCCTCTGCTGATATCCAATTCCGATGAGGCACAGCTCCAACTAGAGAAACGAAAGAAGAACAGGCCCTGCCCGCAGCATTAGTAGCCCCCGGGGACCCGGACCTAACCAAAAACAACAACTAGGGTGGGACCAGGACCGTCCTGCACCACGCTGAGAAGAACGTTTAGGTAGGACCAACGTTCTCCAGCTGATGGCGCAGGAGGGTCCAGGAGTGGGACATACCAAAGCGGCAGTCCCTAGGGTCACTGGTTTGTGGTACCCGAGGGTGCATGTACTCCTTGCAGCACTCTACATCCAAGTGATGCCTCCGCAGATGCGAACGCATCCAATCTATAGTGCTTAATGAAAGGTGAGGGGGAAACCCACGTTGCAGCTCTACAAAAGTCTCCGATCGGAGCCTGAGTGTTCCACGTGGCCATGGTGGCCGCACTCCTAGTTGAATGAACCGTTATCCCCTGCGGCACCGGCTTGCCCCTCACCTCATAAGCTCTGGCAATACAAGCTCGCAACCAGCGTCCAATAGTAGAAGAGGACACCCGTGAACCCATTCACCACGGGAATCAGCCATGGTCTTGTAGCAAACTCTCTGCCCAAGGCCGCACCTGACCAGTTCAGCAACCAACACAGCAAAAAACTCCTGTTGTTAATCTGCGACTGACCACACCGGAGTCTGCAGTCGCAATGAGCCTCGTGGCAGAGAAAAAGGGGAAACAAAATGGTCGCCAACCATGTGACTCCCCCCGGAGTTTCAACAAAACGGCCGCCACCTCATGGCCACTAACAAAATGGCCACTACCATGAGGACCTTCCCAAGATGGCCACCGCCCAAGAAGCTCTCCCAAAAATGGCCGTCCCCAGGGCCCCATACTCACAGGGAGAAGCCTTCGGATAAAGCCAATGGTGCGGGTGAGCAAATGGCCCCGAGATCATCCGGTCGGCCACACAGCGCTCCTCGCACACGCAGCCTCGATATCCACCCACTGCAGCCCCTGAGACCCAGCGGCAACGCAGGGCAACCTCCTTGGCCCACTCACGAGCCAGTAATCAGAAGCAATTTAAATGGAGCCGCAATGGACTCCAAAGGCCGGCCCAGCAGGTAGCTTGCCTGCGAGGAACCTGGCACCTCCAGCTGCTCTAGCACAAGCAGGTGGAAAAAAAGAACTTGTGAGCCAAGTTCAAACACCTTCCATCCAATAACGACGTCAAATTAATTAAAAGAAAAAAAAATTAAACTATTCTAGGAAAGAAAACCAATTTTCACTAACAGCAAAGGTTTTTTACATCTCTTTTCGTGCAAAATTGGTTTTCTTTCCTAGAAAAGACTGAATTGGAATTGGATATCAGCAGAGGAAGCTGGAGACGCTCAGCCTTAAGAATGAAAAAATTGAAGACAACAGCAGAACCAAAGGGGAAAAAAATAACACAGCTACACCTTTTGGAAACAAAAACGAGTGCAGGCATTTGACCTTATCTTCTCCATTCTTCCATTCACTGATGGAGAGGATCAGCAGTCTCTAGGGTAGTGCAAACAAGATCCAGTGCAGTATGGTGTTAAGTGCAAAAACAATTATAAATCTGCCCATGTTTGCGTGTGCAGCTGCTGAGCGGTTTTTGATGCCAATTTGTTCAAGTATTTCAGCAATTATTATAAAATGAAATAGAGGCAAGAGGGATGCCGGTCAGGGGGAAATTGATTCAGAGTAACAATTTAGAAAAACCATCAAAGCTTTTTGTCAGCTTTGATGCCAAAGGCTTTAGGCCTTGTCAACTATCATCCCACCACAGTTATTACCAATTTGACAATGATGCCATCCTATAAAGCACAGGCAGACCATCTTGTTTGGTTGAAAGCCTTAGCTGATTTTGGACTGACAGGTTGAGCAGCACACTGTGGCTATAATCAAGCCAAACTGAAGAACGTGATTTAATTTAAACCGTCCATAGGAGGCAGAAACGTGCATTCTTCCTCAGAAAAGAACTACACGTGACAGATCTGGTTAGTCCCTGGATGGAGGATCATAAAGAAATATGACTGTGGACAGCATTAAAAAGTCCAAAAAGAAAAAAAAAGGTGCCAGAAGAACACAATGGCCATCCATATTCTGGACTATTCATGGGCTCCTTAACTGGCCAACCACGGAAGATGGGGAAATTGTATGTATTTTTTGTTAAGCACTGCTCCCATCCAAATAATGACTTTTCTATTCTATAACTGTGTTAATCATGCAAGAGTCAGCAAGTCCATAGTTTATTTACAGTGAAGACCAAAATACTATATAAAACATCAAACAATAACATTGTTAAGAGAGAGTAAGTGCCTTCTGTTATAAGATGGTGAACGAGAGCTTAATTCCACTGAAAGTTTTGAAAGTTTTCTTACAGCAAATGTGAATAGAATATGAGAGCAAGTGATATATTCTAGATCTAGACTTATAGAAGATAGGAATATCCTTGCTATTGTAATGTCAGCCTTTGGAACGGGCCTATATAGCTCTACAAGTTTATACATTACAATAATTGCTCTGTTCCCTCAGAGTCATTCTGTAGTTTGCAGAAGGAACAGCATCACTTAATGGAGTGCAATTGCTATAACCCCTCCCCAGCAAATTCTTGGCATTACTCAGTTCTTGAATTGTGGAGGGATAATAGCAAACCAAATAAAACAAAGTGAACCTTTCTCAATACTCTCACATGATGATGATGTTAGAAGACAATAGATTATGGATGCAGAGTTCTGATGGGTTTATCACTCCATTGGTGATTGGCAAATGCGTGGCTGACATTACAAGATCAATAAATCGTTTTTCTGATGGCATGACTCAAAGCACCATACAATCCGCAGAGACACAGTCCAAAGAACTGTGGAGGTTGGAGCAATGCACAGAGGCACAGACGCCTTTGACTGTGCTGTTTTGTAAAAGGAAGGAAGTGGCACCAAAACACACACACAAATCTGGTATCTGTCATTAAAATGTTGCCACGGCAATGTGATACTAACATGTATTCTTGTTCAGGGTGTCATTCGTGTTTCTGCCACCCTGCAACTTCTTACAGCTATGGAGTCTGCATATTTGCATTAGAGAGAGGCTTTCTTTTGTAGTTGGAGGTGAGGGTGATAAAAGCATTAGCATTTAAAAGAACACAAGAAAAAAAGCCTTTATCATTCTCTAATCTTCAATCAATCAAAATAGAGCTGGAAGGGACCTTGGAGGTCTTCTATTCCAATCCCCTGCTCAAGCAGGAGACCCTATACAATTTCAGATAGGTTGCTGTCCAGTCTTTTCTTAAAAACCTCCAATGATGGCGCACTCAGGTTTTTTGCAGGCAAGGGCTTCCACTTAATAGTCCTCACTCTTAGGAGGTTTCTCCTTAATTCCAGGTTGCTTCTCTCCTTGATTAGTCTCCATCCATTGTTTCTTGTCTTGCCTTCTGGTGCTTTGGAAACTAAGTGGAGCCCCCTCTCCTTTATGACAGCCCCTCAAATACTGGACTACTGCTATACTGCTATCATGTCACCCCTAGTCCTTCTTTTCACCAATTAGCCAGATCCAATTCCTGCAATTCCCCTGAATGATTCTACATTTGTGCTGCACTTCTGTTGCTCAGTACATCTCTGGGATTATTTAGGGGGGGAATTCTTGGTTTCCCCTGGTTTGGGAAAAAAAGAAGGGAGGGGAGTATTATGTTTGTGCTAGTATTAGTACTTCAGAATGGAGTAATTATTTTAAAACTAACTCAAAATCTTCTGAAGCTTACAGGAGACCTTGCATCCTTCAAGTTCACAGTTGAAGCTTACTTTGGTGGGCGTCATTTCTGACAAATCCCCATCCCAGTTGCTGATGTGGTGAGGATTGTGTGGTCCTGTCACTAAATGTCCATTTTGTCCACAATCTTAACATCCATCTATGACTTCATTGTGCATGAAAATACCTAAAGGCTTACAATGAGCCTTGCAATTAGGGCATTTTGGTCTCTCAAGCATGTGCTTTGGATATCTTGAGTCCAGAACCCTGAGGGGCTTAATCATAGAAGCACCAGTGATTTATATCCCAACTCAACAGTGACAAGTTCTCTTGAGGTGCTCTTGCCATCAGTCCCCTGCCCCCAGTGTAGCTTTTAGGTGCCCTGGCTAGGGATAGGAGTTGTACCTGCTGTTTTGAGTGTAGACTTGGAGAGCTAGCAAATTGCAGTCAAAGTCATACCCACAGTGCTCCTCAAACCACCTGGGCGAGGTGTCCATTAGCTATGCTGCCGGGAGCACCATATAAGCATCAATCAAATGCATCTAAGGAGCACCAAGTTGCAAAAAGCTGCTTGGATCCTTGTAATCTAATGACAGTTGGTCAAAATTTATGCAATTATAAAGAAAGAAAGAATGCCTGTGTAAAAATTGCATTTATTGAACAACTTACATCACTTTTTTTTTTTTAAAAAAAAGCCATTTTTATTTTTTTTAAAGTGCTCCACGGTCAATACATTATTAACTAAATCTATTCCAAAGTGAATAAAAAAACAAAAATATACATTTCAAAACACTTAACAACTTTGGACACAACCCCTCAGACATGTCTGTGCAAACATTGCTGAACTTCAAGTCCCATATTTCATCTTTGCTCTGGCATAAACAGAGTGGCATCGCCAGAGCTTTCTCGGGCCAACCGGACCCATGATGTACCATAGATCAGGGGTCTCCAACCTTTGCAACTTTAAGAATTGTGGACTTCACCTCAATTGGCTAAGGAATTTCGGGAATTGAAGTTCACAAATCTTAAAGCTGGCAAAATTAGGAACCCCTACCATAGATGACTGCTACATGCTTTAGTTAGAATTTGGCCTCCCAGCACCGACAGAGGCAAGTGGCAGGGAGTGAATAGAAGAGAGGATCTTGCTATATTTTTCTGCTTTTCTGAGACTAGGGCCCACCATGGTGAAAGCCACCCTCCCTTTGGTATAAAGGATCATTAACATACACGTTCTGCTGCAAACACAAATACATTACAACAGCTGAAGAGCAGACTTTATAAAGGAGCATGACATTTAAAAAAAAACTTTGGTGAAAAGACACTCCGAAGATTAGTTTTGCCTGGGACTAAAAAAAAAAGGGGGGGAGGCGCAGGGGGAGGGGGTCAGTCCAGACAAAAGAAGCATTGTTTAACACAAGATTAAAATATGCCTTTACTTGAGGTTATAAGGATGGATTCTGTCCAATTAACTTGAAAAACAAACAAGCAAACACTGTCACAAGGCATATTTAGTGAGGAAAATCTCAACAAGAATTAAGCCTATTTTCTTATCTTTTCATCACAGTAACATTAAATAGGCATTTTATGGTGCAAAAAGGAATACATACCTTTTAAAATGTTAAAATATCTTTAACCAGTCTTTAGCATAATGCCTCATAATCACATATGCGTGCTTAAAAAAATACTGCACATCCATGACATATTTCTGATTGGCTATATTTTTGGGTGCAAGTCAAAGGGGAAAAAAAGCAGATTCTTTGAGCTATTAGGCTGGGATCTAATTAATCAGGTAAGGTCTAACTCAAATTAAGCACTATAAAATCTCACCGACTTTACTGCACATCTATTTCACTTGATAGCATTGGTGTGACTTTGAAGTGTTTAATTGTGGCTGAAATATTCCCTCTGATTCATTGACATTCTACCTTGTTCAATGGAATTTCAGATACACTTTAAAAATCTAGGCTGTACCTTTGAAAAAAAAAGATACAGTAGTGGATAAGAGATTACTTATGAGGAATCAGCTCAGTCTTTTAACAAACTCCACCACAAACCTGTCCTGAAATAAAGGTGCCATTACAATATGATGGACTGCCACTGATGTTGGTGGGAAAGAGACTGTACTCAGGGGAATGCATTTCTGGTAAAGCAACTCTGGGATTAAATTCAGTGGATCAGTCTAGGGCACAGGTTTTCCCTACTCTAGATCTGAAACCTGTTTCTCAAGGTTGGCCTGACTATCACACCCAGTAAAAAGAAGAGACGTATTTACAAAGATGCATCCACCTATCTATTAAAAAATACCCAAACTGAAATTTTCTTTTTAGGAAAATACTTTTGCAAGTCAACTATATAAAGATAAAATACACTTCAAATATAGTTTTTACATTATTCTATAAAGTGCAGAGAAAACCTTCACATAGGGAACTACTACTCCCTCACGATGAGAGCAGAATTACAGCAGCTTTTGCATAGCATTACTCAGAGGCAGTGGGAGTCATCTCTTGCCTCAGGAGATTGGCTCAGAAAGAGTCTCTTCCGGCACTCTGGGTTTCTGAGACAGCAACAGCTTTGCATCAGGAACAGCTGGCAGTGCCAAATCTCCATTAAGGGCTCCTCTATAATTGAATGTTGCTAGTCCTGCAACATGAAAAGCACACTTCAATCAATTTGCCCTTCTTTGCCTACTTTATACAAGGAGACACTATCCTATCTGAATCACAGGGCTGTAAGCTTAAGAAAAGATGTTCCAAATGAAGCCTCAACTCTACTCTTCCCTGGTGGTTTTGCTTCATGTGGACATAGACATCTAGACATTTCATTAACCAACTAGGTAACATCTTTATTGTTCAAAGAGAGTGTGGTTTGCTCTCTGTTTATATACAGTGGTTTGCCCTGTCAGTGTACCCTACTCCCTAAATGTTACCTAACTGGGTGATGAAATGTCTGCAGTCAAACAACCAAAGTCAGAGAGTACCAAGGACTGCACCGTTCCACCCTGAGCTACAAGTATTTTCTTCTACTGCTATCTAGTTAGGCCAGCAATAGCTTTGGTATAAACTTTGGATGCATAATAACTTTCCCACTGCTTATATTTTATACCATACCAAGAAGTCATCCCAAGATCTAAGTGCTATATATAAATCACATTTCAAAATTAGATACCTTCTGAAGAAAGCTAGTGTTTGGAACCTGCTCAGGTATAAGATCCCATTAAAAGCTCAACTAGCACCCAGCCTCCTGTGTTGGGAATCCTATGTGCAATTCAGAACACTGACCACAGGAATGGACTGCCTTTGGAAGCCAGGGATGCACAATTGAGGAGAAACAGTGGTTATAGTGGCAGGATCATGTCACATGAAAGAGTAAGACCAGGATTTTATTTTTATTTTTTTCAGTCGGGGGGAGGGGGGAGGGAGCGGGGATTTCTTTATTTTTTTAAACTATCTCACCCCCAAATGGGAAATACAGTGCTATGGATTTTCAGTCATTGTAGTCAGACAGAGATGAGAGCCTATAAAAAAAGAGACGAGACCTCACACTGACCAATTCTTCATCCTGATCTCCTTCACACAATAAGAAACACCACTGAGTTAAATTTTAACTTAAGATACATCTACATAATGGGCACATAGGAAAAGTGCCACTAAGCATCAATAAAGAAGTTAGGAAAAATATCTCTCTGAATCGCCACTTCGGTATTTGTTGCACACTTTTTCACTGCTTACGGCATTGTGCCTGTTCTCTATCTTTAACAAACTACTGAATCCATCTTAGTTGAATGAACATGGTGCAAGACAGTTGCTGTAATTTGATATTCACTGTTATTCTAGCAAAAAAAAAGGCTACGTTGTACAAAAAATGAGTACAAAGTAATGACAGCATCCATAAAGTGATATGTCTTACTGTCTGTATCTTCAAAGGGAACATCTATGGAAGGTTCTGTATCTGAGACTGTTCTTCTCCACCGGTGGGAAAGCTGATGGGAAGACACATTTGGTTCTTTTCCAAAGCGACTGCTCCTAAAATTAAAATATTGCACAAGTTATGACATGTTTTTAAGACACATAGTTCTCTTGGGTTCATTAGTCTTGTTTGTAAATCCCTGACATATGTTGCCAAAAAAATAAATTACAAAAGATGAAAAGATGAAGAATCACTTCAGGTTAAACAAAAATAATCTGCTAAGGAGTTAAACACCAAATTCCCAAATATCATTTTGAAGATTAGGCTGGCATGGCTATTAATGGTATGAAGAAGTTAATGCTATTATAGATTTTAATAAACACTTCATTAAGCATGTTTCTAAAAGCTATAAAACAAGATTGACTGCCAAATTCCTCTACAGGTGTCACCTGAGAAGTATTTTTTAGAAAAGAAATGATAGTTACACAAATTTGGTTGACCTACGCTGATGTATTAAATTTTTGAAGGAGGACCTAAATTAAAATCAAAAAAACAACTGGAAACACAAAGTCGTACTCGTCAATAGTTGCTCATGCTCAATTGACAGAAAGGTTTAAATGGATAAGAATTGTTATTTTTACAAATGAGAAAACTGAATCTAAATTGGATTTGTGTACCAGTAATGAACATGTTATTTTAAGATCTTAAAATGAATATAGATGAATATGTTAAAGACTGCATGATTAGATGGGCAAAACAATCCTTGATGAGTAGGAGACCATGTTCTGCAAAGGACTGAAATTTACATTGAATTGTAATTTGAAAGATATCATTCCAAAATCAAAAAAATTAGAACCATAATGTTAAGGTTCACTTATCACATTGTGAGATATTGTCTGATCCCAAATAAACGGGAATACTCCATGGTCTGGCAATTGGAATTCACAGCCTGTTGCCCCATATAATCTCACATTAATTTTGGAAAAATGCAGTTCTATTGAGTTTCTCTTACATGATCTAATTGAAAATTAATTCATGACTAGTTAGACTTCACTATGGCAGTTATGTTTTGTACAGACAGTCCTTATTTAGTGGCTGTTCACAGTTATGACCTTGTAAGTCAGGGCACTCAAAAGTGATATAGCACATGATTGGCTGAGATGGTAAAATTGACTATGATGGGGGAAAAAGATCTTGTCCAGCTTTGTTTCTACCTGAAAACTACTTTTGGATTTTTTTGCTTGAAACTTAAAAAAATGAAACTTTAATTTTGGAATTTATTAGAACTAATTATAGAAATGCTATGTATTATTGTTGATTAAGAGGTCAATGTATTTTATATTTGCATCTGTACCAAAGAAGGTTAGAAATTATTTTCATTTTTTCCCCTTTTCTCTGAAAATTCTATTTTTGCTCTTTTTCTGAGTTTTTCTTCTAATTTCTATTTTTCTGTTTCTTTGCATTTTATCTTTTGTTGAAATTTAATAGTTTTTCTCAAAATAACCAAAATTAACAGCTAGCGTTTTCTATAGCATTCAATTCAAGGTTAAGGAAATGAAAAACAGACTTATGACCCATGCTCAAAGTTATGGACAGTGCAGCACCCCACTCTCCCATTATCAAAATTCAGATATTTGGCAACTGCCCACATTTACAACTGCAGGGGCACTTTAATTTCCCCATCTGCCTAGCTACACACACACACACACCTTTTGGCCACCCTGCACAGTGTTTTCATCTGGGAAGCTTCACCCACTCAGCAAGCCTTAATTCACTCAGCTGACTTCTCAATTCCTCATACCAACCCTCCACTTTTTGTGCCCAGCTGCTAAAGCAGAAGCACCTTGCTGCCTTTTGCTGTTTCATTTTTGGACCCAAGGCCACTCTGCTACCCAGGGTGCTCCAGCTTTCCCAGCTTCTTACATGGCTTCCCAGCCCATCCTAGCAGCATGGTGCCAAGATGCAGCACTCATGAAGCCTAGCAAGCACCAGCAGGCAGCACAGATTTCTAAAGACAGCACTCATGGAATCACCTGTAGGAAACATTTCTTGAAGAAGCTGAGTCTGAGAAGGAAACATCAAAGGCAGCGAGATTCTTGAGCTGCAGCAGCTGGGCACAAAAAGGCAAAAGGTTGGTGTAGCGAATTGGGAGAGAAGGCAGCTAAACAAACAAACTTAGTTGCTGATACTTGCTAGGGCAAGCTGGAAAGTTCTGGGTGTAGGGTGGCCAAAGGGCAGAGATAGGGGAGAGTAGGGGTGAGTTGGAGGCAGTCCCGTAACTTACTGAAGCTTGGGGCTGGGAGGGACCAAGCCCAGAATGGATTGGATTGGGGTGGGTATTCATTTATCAACCTGCAATTCTTTGTTAACAACCACAATCAGAGTGCTGGGATTGCCGTAGTACACCAGTCAGTCATGTGATATATCACCCTGACTTACAAGGTCATAACTGTGAACAGTCACTAAATGAGCACTGCCAGTACAAAACAGAACTGTCATAGTGAATTCAATTCTAATCTAATCTAATTAATTTTCAATTATATCATGTAAGAGAAACTCACTAGAACTGCATTTTTCCAAAATTAATGTGAGATTATATGGGGCAACAGGCTGTGAATTCCAATTGCCAGACCATGGAGTATTCCCGTTTATTTGGGATCGGACAATATCTCACAATGTGATAAGTGAACCTTAACATTATGGTTCCAATTTGTTTGATTTTGGAATAATATTTAATCACAACTTCACACTTACCTCTCAAGGGTACAAGTTCCAGGATGGCTAACAGAACGTTTCATCTAAAAAATAATATAAGTAATAAATCAGGTTATTATAACTTTTAAAATAATAATTGTTTCTTGGTCTATTTCTCATGAAATATTATTTTAAAATATGTATTTAGAATATTTTTTTCAGAATGTACACGGAGAAACATGTATGATATGGACATAAAGGACATGGCATTTATAACATCACAATTTTTTTTTAAATACATTATTGTTTCTATTGTTGGTTTTAGTATTTAGTTTCCCAATGGTAAAGAGACCTAGAAGCACTATGTTTAAGTACATGAGGATTAATAGGCTAGGTCTAAACTCTGTGCTTCAGAGGTTTGCAGAAGAAACCATGGGTGCTTGGAAAGGAATAGAACAATTTAGGGCTGGGAATAGTCAGCCATGGAGGCCCTCTATTTCCATTAAACTCCATAGGTTACTTTAATTTTTTGCTCATAGACAAATATGGAGTTTATTGGGCAGTAAAAGTATGAGGTAATATATTCCTCAACATGCAAGTTTGTTATCAGAAGTACATGTTTCTAAATTTAATAATAGGCACATTTTCCTGAGAAGGTTTGAGGCTTTCATAACATTGGGAAGAGGCCTAGCCTGGTGACTTGAACAAGGCCAACCCTGAGGAACCACTTGCTAGCTTATCCCCCATTGCTCCCTCCCAAAATTCCCCAAATCTTCAGGAATATTTGACATTAAAGAATATCCAACCATTTGTACAGGTGAAGGAGACACAGGAGAAACTAAAGGATCAGGATGAGGCAGTGGAAACATCTCCGGCTTAAATTTGGCATTTGCTATTTTCACACATTCTTCAAGTGTAGTGATAAATGTGTCACAGGTGGCACTGAGCAAGGAGGAAGCTTCATTCATATTCTGAAAACAAAAGGAAGGAGCAGGTATTGAAAACTCTCAGAGCAAAGTGTTTCCTAGCAAAACTTTTCACCAATTTAACTATAGTTTAATTGCAAAATCAGAAATTGCAATTGCTGGTTTGTACGGACTTAAGTTACATTGATGAACACCAAACATTCTATTAAAGGCTGAGTGGGGTGCAGATGTTGACTGTACCACTGTACCACCTCAGACATTTTTGTTCTGATACTTTGTTTATGACATGATAAAAAAGTTATTAAATATTTAAAAACAGAGAGAGCAGGCAGCTTTTCAGATGTTGGCAAACTGGAGAAGCCCAAGCCAACATATTCATTATGAATACAGGAGGACATGAACAGTACAAGGAGCTGGAGCTAATGAACTAAATGGCCTGTAACATTAACTCTATGAGTCAATATTTATGTTTCTTGCAAGTGAACCTGAAATGCATCCCCTGAACCAGAGATGGTAGATTTTATTTCTCTTTTCCATTGCAGCAGGGATGGCATCTCTCCCCACTTTGCTTTGATATAAAAGATTGCAAAGGGAATTATTCAGGGTTGTATTATCACAACAAAATTAAAATTAAAATCAAAGAATTGTTAACTTCCATCTCCTGAGAACAAAGATCTCTCAATTTGTTAAATACAAATTTAATGGCTTTCATGGTTTGGAAATGGATTTTGACTTAGCAGGCAACTATGCAAAAAGAGGCTAGAAGAGCTACTGCCTTTTACATTTACACAAATGAAACAACATAACAATTTATCTATTATTTGTGATTTTTATAAAATGTGAAGATTCTAAAATCACTATCTTTTAAAGATGTATTCTAAGTTGGGTCAGGGGTCTGTACTTTTTACTTCCTTCCATTTTATTTTCAACTGAAAGTGGATTTATATTATGGGGTTGCCAAGAATCTGATGTTATTGGATTTCTAACTGATGGCTTTATTTAAAAACAGGCAGAAGAAAATAGCTATTTCTTTAGATGCTGAGAAAGGTTTTATAAGGTAGGAGGAGTATATTGATCTGAAGAAAATGGACTCCACAAAAGTCTGGATATTCATATCTTAAGTATGGTATGGTTAAGTAGGTACATTTATTGAGCAACTAGGATATATTCTAATAGTGTATTTTCTTTTTCTTAATCTACAACGCAAAATCTCAACAGAAATTACATAAATATGTTAAAATAATTAGCCTTCCAACATTCTAATTTTGTCAACAGAAATTCTGAAAATATTGTTGATAATGTGGTAATTGAAATAAAATAGAAAATAGCATTGCCTCCAGAAGTTGCTTTGTATTTCATAGATAATCTAGATGCATCTATCCCAATCTTATTATTTTAATACAAGAGTTTAAGATGTCTAACTAAACTATAAATTGGGTAGATAAGACTACATATTATTCAGTAATAATTTTGATATGTAAACCCATGAGTTTTGCAATTATTTACTGATTTTTTAAAATTATCTTGGTTTAATGACTTCTAAAAATGTTTCTCAGGTGGTTAATATAAATTTAGCTCCATTTTGACAGCAACGAAACAAGATACAGATATATGGTATAGAATTCCTTTAGTTTTTTGGGTAAAATAAACACAATTTTCAACAAGGTTAACTTGTTAAGAGGCTTTTTCTATTTGCTATCTGTTAAATAACTTGGAAATGTTAGATGTGCAGCTCTTAATTTAGTAACCTACCTTTATAAGGTGCAGAAGGAAGTAAATTAAAACAATGCACCCATATACAAACACAAACACACACTCACAGAGTTATTCCTGTTTCCCACAAGCCCACTGGGAGACCCACTTTTTTCACAAAACAGCTGCAGAACAACAGCAAATGGGAATAAAATGTCAATTCTTTCCATTCCAAGGACAGAAACAAACAAACAAAAAACTGTGAGAGATGGAGAAAAGGGAGAGGAATAGAATGTGATAAAATCTAGAATCCTAAACATGAAAACACTGCAACAGTTTTGTTACATGCTTCAAGTGTCTTCATTTTTGTAGACACTTTCTTGTAGGGGATATTTTGCTGATATATTAAAGCCCTTGATTCTCTGGGTTTTATTAGTGAATTTGAAGTTGATTCAATCAATAACTTTAAGGTGCAATGTAAAAATAATTAAGACTTTGGCCACAAATAGTCCACTGTTTCTGAAGCAATTGAATTGCTTAGGTCATTTTTATCCATTTTTGTAATTTGATACATAAAATATCAATTTAGATCAAATGATAGAAACTGACACAAATTATACTGTGCAAAATGTTGTAAGTTGACAAAAATGAACACATTTCGATGTAGTGGACATTTGGATTTAACAGACTAAAAACACAGACAATCCATCTCTCCAAAAAAAAACCAGTTAAATTAAGGTTTTGCTATATTGGAAAGGAACAATAAACATTTAAAAATATAATCTGAAATATTTTGTATATATGTGAGATTCAATTATTACTGGTAGTATGGCAGTGGTGGACTGTTAAGGTACTCTCAGATAAAGCTATGAATCCACCATGATACTATTGCACATCCTTATAATCCAAGAACTTAAAATGGGTGAATTAAAAACTCCTTCAAACAATTAAATATTACCTCAATGCTTGGTGAGGAATGATTCCCATCATGATGTACATATTCTTGTATTGTATGGACCTGCTGCATCAAGAGGTCACAATAGAGACGCAGTTCAGACATTTTGGTTTTTAGAGATTCGTTGGTTTCACTTATTTCTGGAAGAATATCAAAAAACAGAAACTTACTAATCATGGTTATAAGTGCCCTCCTCAGAAATAAAAATCAATATTCACGTTTAATCTCATTCAAATTGACTGCAACTTGTTAAACTTCTGGGTTTTTTGTCAGTTTCCAATTTTGCCTCTATTTTGAAATTCATAAATATTTTTTTTTCAAATGGACCTAAGTGTGCAGAACCACCTAAATAACTGTTTTGATGCACCCCACAAAAGTGACTGATGGCTATGTTGGTTCCATTGAAAATGTAGATGCTATCTTACACAGAAAACAGTATTAGTATTCAAGGCTCAATTTTGCCTTCTTCTACAGTATGTCTAACTGCAGAATCACTCCAAAATCTCCAGTTTTCTTAAGTATCTGGGTTCTCTGAAGGGGAGGATTCCAAGAATTATTATCCAATTTTTCTTCACCTGACTAACATATTCTAATCTATTATACAGTACAGGTAGTCCTCACAATAGTTCATTTAGTGATTTTTTGAAGTTACAGTGGCACTGAAAAAGGTGACATGACCGTTTTTCACACTTATGACAATTGCGGCATCATGTGATCAAAATTCAGGCATTTGGGTACTCACTCAGATGATCGTAGTGTCCCAGGTCATGTGATCCCCTTTTGTGATCTTTTGACAAGCAGTCATTGGGGAAGCCAGATTCTTTAAACAATCATGTTACTAATTTAACAAGTGATTCACTCAACAGCAGCAAAAAGGTCACACAATGGGGCAAAATTCACTTAACAAATATTATTCTTAGCAACAGAAATTTGGGGTTCAATTGGGGTCATAAGTTGAGGACTATCTGTGTATTCATTGTTGTTAAAGGCAGTAGAATTATGTGTGCCCTGAAACAGGCTCCACAAAAGCAGTGGCTTTTACTTTGAAGTAAAATCATCTCAACAAAATCAACTCAACAAAATGAACAGATCTCAATACATGTAACTGAGAAAAAGTCCCAATGACAGTGCGCACCCCAACCACACATTCGCCCCTCTTGTGAAGCAGTCTATGGTGGAGGATTTCTATCTAATGGAAGGAACCCTGTACAGTCCCCAACTGCATACTGCCTGGGGGAGCCCTATTTGCAAGCATTTCTGTGTATGCAGGACAGCATCACATTAACAATGGAGGCATGCATCAATGGCAGGAGTGGGGGAAGCAGAACATTCTGCACCAGTTCCCAAATTCTGCGGAACTAAAAAGCAAGCAACCCTTTACTTCTAGATGAAAAGAGCAAGGGCTACTCTGTGTCAGAATAATATAATAAACCAGCCTTGCTCCTTTTTACTTGGCTAATGCTTGTTTTCCTCTTCTCTACGTGTCTTCGTACTTCTTTTTGAATCAGATCTATTGTATTGTGAACCTTCCACAGGGAATGTCTTAATTTTGAGTGCCTGAAGACTATAAAAGTGCCTAGAAGTTTCAGACAAAGATGATTAGGAGGCTGGAGGCTAAAACATATGAAGAATGTTTGCAGGAATTGGATATGGCTAGTCCAGTGAAAAGAAGGACCAGGAGTGTCATGATGTGTTCCAATATTGAGGGGTTGCCCCAAAGAACAGGGGGTCAACCTATTCTCCAGAACGTTTGAAGGCAGGACAGTAAGCAATTGATGGAAACTAATCAAAGACAAAAGCAATCTAGAACTAAGAAGAAATTTCCTAACAGTGAGAACAATTAACCAGAGGAATGGCTTGCCTCTCAAAGTTATGGGTGTTCCATCACTGGAGGCTTTTAAGAAGAGATTGGACAGTCATTTGTCTCAAATGGTTTAGGCTTTCCTGCTTGAGCAGAGGATTGGACTAGAAGGTCCCTTCCAACTCTGTTATTTTGTTAAGCAAAGCTACAAAAACTCCCCTACTGTTCAACACAAAGGAAATGAATCATGGTGCTTTCTTACCATGAAAGAAAAAGAAATAAAATTACATGTACTTTTGATAATTTTGAAGAAAGTAGCTTCTAAGAATTTCATAATATTTTAGAAAACATATGCACCTTTTTCTTTTTTAGTTTTGGCATCAGTCAGGCAAGCTTTGGAGCTCCCAAGGGCTACTAGCCACCTTTGTCGCTCAGCAGCATTAACAGCTTTCATGTAGAAATGCTGTTCTCCTGGAATTATTAGCTCCATTCTGGTGCTATCTATAGGATGAACTTAGGAAAAAGAGAAAACATAAAATAAGTTTATACGCTTTCTTAAATCACCTAGAATAAGAAAAGTGTTAGCTAAATAAAATTTATGTATTCATATATCAAATTTAACTGCCCATCACCCACGCAGAGAGGCTCTGAAGGATGTACAATTTAATCAATATAATAAAAGATTTTTAAATTTGTTTTAATATAAAATGTGTTACTTTAGATAAAGGATTGAGAAAGCAGTGCTGACCGGCACCAATTCACTTGCAAAAGCCCCTACCCCATGCATGGCATTTCAGAAGGATAACAGAAAGATATGCCATACTTGTGTAATTAGTGCTGATTTTTTTTGTCCTTCTGTGATATTAACATATATTTCATTCTTCAGATTCAAGGGTTTGTGTTCGAAGGTAGACTACACCTACTTAGATGTTCTTTGTGTTTTATTAAATATTGTCACCAAAGGCAGGTGACCTATGGAATCAGGAACAGAGGCAGATATCCTTTTAAACTAAGGAAAAACGATGTCTCAAGGAAATGTTCAGTTTTGAAAACTAAGTTTAGTTCCAGAATTGAGCTCCTGTCATTTCTTAGGATCCTTCTTCTCCCCCAAAGTTGTTATGGCTCCATATTGTGTGTTCCTGTAAGTAAGCAATTTAGAACCAAGCCTAACTGTACAGACTAAAACAAAAGGCCAATGCCTCACTGCTAATCTTACCTTTGATTTCACAAACAGCCATCTTTATACTTCCTTTGCTGCCTTTACAAACATCATCCTGTGAATCGTAGTAGGACAATATCCCGTTATCCAGAACAAACCAGCGAGGCTTCCAACCTAAGAAAATAGCAGAAAACAGTGTTCATCTGTTTTGCTACAAATATAATTTTCATATACACTGCAATACCATCCTTCATATAGAATTTACAGCTGAAAGCAAAATTCATGTTCATTCACATTTTTGGGCATAAATGATGCCATTTTAATAACATACATAGACTAACCTACATTTTGAAAATTGATATTCATTAGACAGGTAGAAAAACCTAAATAGCCCATCTAAAGAACTTTAAATTGCTGATAAATTTCACTTCTGCAATTCACTCTTCTGGCATAGATGGACATATTAAATTTATGCATCTGATGTTTTAAAAGATTGATGCAGCTGCCATATTATATAAAGTAACTGTAGGTGGCTAACAACAAATAGACTAATTATAGATTTATTTTTCCAAACAACAAAGAAACTGATAACAAGATACAAAAAAATGCAAAACCCTTTGATACTATCAAGCACCGTAACAATCCCATTGAACCACCAATACAGGGCTCATCTTAACAGCCTTTGGGAAGGTGAGGATGTTTGGTGCCCTCCACTTCAGAGGGGAAGCAGATCCATAAGTTAGGCACATCTACAAGAAAGGTTTGCTTTCTAGAACCCACCAGGTGAAAAAGGGAGGGGGGGCTACAGTAAATCCCACCTATTCCAATCTAGTGGGGTGGCTAGATGTCCTCTGGGAGAGGAAGATAACTGATAACTGGTTCCATGCCACATAGGCTTTAAAAGTGATAACCAGAATCTTGAAAGAAGCCTGTACAGCTGGTGCAACAGTGGTATAACATGGTTTACCTGTGGGGTGTCCAGAACTGCACACATTGCTGCATTCTGGATTGAACGGAATCTACAGTTAAAGGTGGCTTTACAGGGCAGCCCTATGTAGGGTGAATTATAATAATAATCCAAATGGGAAGTGACCTGGGCATCATTGACTGTGAGCAAGATCTCCCAGTTCTACAATTGTGCAGCTGTGCAAAGACCCCTCTGGATATGACTCCCATCTACTCTTTGAGCAGAAGTCCCTAGTGTAGAAAGACCTCCAAATTGTGCAGCAACCTTGTCAAAAATGCAATACAGTAACTCTTCAGATCCGGGAGTCCCAAAACTCAAGACACCCTGTCTTGCTGGAGTCATGTAGCCAGTTTCTTTCCATTCAGATCCATATCTTCCAGGCTCTGGGTAAATTTAAATGGCATCATTTGTCCAGCTTGGGCTTTCCACTTAATAAAAGAGAGTTTAAGAAAACCTTTGAAAAATAATCTTTTTAACTAGCAACATATACAGAGTACATGTGTGGGGGGGGGGAGGTTAAAATCTACAAGATGATGTCACAGGTTAACTTTTTGGTTATGTGTCAATGCTACATACATATACAAAAGGAACAGATCTTAGATTATGACAATCACCACAATCCACCACCTTTTAATCCCTTCCAACTGAAGCAAATCAGATCAAAGCAGTTGCTTTTAAAGAGATCATCTTAAAAGGTACTGACATTTTAGAATGTGCAGCTTTACTTACATTCCATTAGTTCAGTGGACAAATGCTGGAGATTATCCTAAGCAAGGCATGGAATACCTTTCAGGATGAATTCTGGATTGCTTCTTCAGATACTTCCTGCAGGCCGCATGATCTCAGTGAAGAAGACTAGGACTCTTGCAACTGAAAGCCCATTGTCAGATATAATCTGGCCCAGGAAAAAGAGCCTAGATTTCAAATCGAGAGGCTCATGACTGTCCCTGGAGAAGACTCTACAATTGGGGCTTATTAGAAACTAAAGCAAGGACACTTTGATCCCCTGCAATTATTTCTGACCCTGCCACATCTGTTCTGGTTATCATTTAAGGGACTGAAGGAATCATAAGAAAGCAAAGGTAAAAGTTTGAACGATATAAATACCTAACTAGTATCCATGTGCTATCAAGGCCTATTTAACAGTTTCCATCAGTGACGTGCGGTGAGGGTTATGGCTGGGGAGGCTGGTGACGTCATCAGGAAGGCGGGGAATGGGACCACGTGTGCAGACCACGTGGTCTCGTTCTCCGCCTTCCTGAGTGAACATTAAGGGGACCGCGGCGTAGCATTACTTCCTCCACCGGCACCAGTCCCTTTCACCCCGCTCAAGCCTTGCCGCCTGCAGCCACCGCCCGCCCTCACTGCTCCTTTCGTTGCTTGCCCGCCCGCCTCTAAGGCACGCCAAAGCCTCCTTCGTCCCCCCCCAGTGCGCGCCCTTTTTATTTCCCGCGACACCCCCCCCATTTCGGGAAAGCTTTCCCCATTGCCTGGGGGTTGAGGGGGGCGGCTCCTCTCCCCCCACTCCCTCCGTCCCTGCCTCTCTCCTCAGCCCCAAAGCTCCGTCCGCGCGACTCACTTCCAAGGCGATGGCTGCTCCATCCCGCTCCGGCTCTGGAAGCAACCGAAGATCAGGCTGCGTCGCTCGCTCGCTCGCCGGACTGCTTCGGCGCCATTCTGGCTACCTTCGTCCATCCGCACCCGGGAGATGCGGAAGCAGTCCGGTGGACGAGTGACCGAAGATCTCGCTGCCTCGCTCGCTGCCTCACTCACTCGCTCGCCGGACTGCTTCGGCGCCATTCTGGCTCCCTTCGTCCATCCGCGCCCGGGAGACGCGGAGGGAGAACTGTTGTCGGCGCCTCCAGATGACGAACCAGTCGCTTGCTTTCGTCATCGGGAGGCCGATAACATTTCTGCCTCCATGTCTCCCGGGCGCGGATGGACGAAGGTAGCCAGAATGGCGCCGAAGCAGTCCGGCGAGCGAGCGAGCAAGGCAGCGAGATCTTCGGTCACTCGTCCACCGGACTGCTTCCGCATCTCCCGGGCGCGGATGGACGAAGGGAGCCAGAATGGCGCCGAAGCAGTCCGGCGAGCGAGCGAGCGAGGCAGCGAGATCTTCGGTCACTCGTCCACCGGACTGCTTCCGCATCTCCCGGGCGCGGATGGACGAAGGGAGCCAGAATGGCGCCGAAGCAGTCCGGCGAGCGAGCGAGGCAGCGAGATCTTCGGTCACTCGTCCACCGGACTGCTTCCGCATCTCCCGGGCGCGGATGGACGAAGGGAGCCAGAATGGCGCCGAAGCAGTCCGGCGAGCGAGCGAGCGAGGCAGCGAGATCTTCGGTCACTCGTCCACCGGACTGCTTCCGCATCTCCCGGGCGCGGATGGACGAAGGGAGCCAGAATGGCGCCGAAGCAGTCCGGCGAGCGAGCGAGCGAGGCAGCGAGATCTTCGGTCACTCGTCCACCGGACTGCTTCCGCATCTCCCGGGCGCGGATGGACGAAGGGAGCCAGAATGGCGCCAAGACAGTCCGGTGGTCGAGTGACCGAAGATCTCGCTGCCTCACTCGCCGGACTGCTTCGGCGCCATTCTGGCTACCTTCGTCCATCCGCGCCCGGGAGATGCGGAAGCAGTCCGGTGGACGAGTGACCGAAGATCTCGCTGCCTCGCTCGCTCGCTCGCCGGACTGCTTCGGCGCCCGGGAGACGTGGAGGCAGAAATGTTGTCGGCCTCCCGATGACGAAAGCAAGCGACTGGTTCGTCATCCGGAGGCGCCGACAACATTGCTCCCTCCGCGTCTCCCGGGCGCGGCCGGACGGATGTATATAATATTATATATAGTATATAATATTATATACTATTATTCCATGAAGAGAGGTGAGGCCCTGCCTCCCCTGCCTCTACTGACCGCACGTCACTGGTTTCCATATATCGACTTGCAGAGCGGAACAAGAAAGGGACAACAGTATCAACCAAAGGCAGGGGCACAATTGTCAAGCTAAAGCCCCGATCAAGCAATTTATGGCTGTCATTGCACCAATCAGCAAAGCTGTCTGGTTCTGGATCCAAATAAGGTTTTGCTAAACTCTAAAAAGCATGCCCCCAGCTGACTCCATAAAAGAAAAAAATATTGGGGGTTTTTTTTCAAATCCAACTTTAATGACTTCATGGAGTAAATTATGTAGTTTTCTTAGTAAAATTATGGAAGCAGTTTGATCTCTTCCAGAATGTGTGTGGGCATGTCTTTAATTCCACAGTCTAATTCTACTCTTTTATAGATTACAGTATTGACAAGAAGCAGAGTGAAGTATTTATTTCAAATAGTAAGCAACAACGAAGTTCTGAAGATTCCATTCTGGTGTTTTTCCCGCTTTTAATTATAATCTCCCAGAGTTGTGGGGAATCAGATGGTCTATAAATTGTATAACTAAATTCTAAATACCAACCACAATAAATAGATGCCTAATCAAATGCCCCAAATTCCAAACTATTTCAAGAAACCATCATATCTAATAAGCAGTAATATTATATTTCTAATATAAATCTTAAGATTCTTATAAGAGCCATCCTGAGGATAATTCAGATTATGGGATGAAGCAAACAGAAGCTTGAAATACATGAAGTACCATGAAAATGACTCATCTTAAAACGCACAAACTTTCTTGAAGTGGATCCTCCTCACTGATATACCTAATAATGATGAGATCAATTACAGGACAATCTTAAATACCCTTTTGGTTATTTTTCCATCCTGAAAGACCTAACCGTTATCATCTAGGGAGCCAGTAAAACAAGAAGAGAGTAAAATGAAATAGATTTACTTCTGAAATAAAGATTCAGGGTAGAAAGCTTAAAAGATTTCTTCTACAGGTAGTCCACAATTTACAACCACAACTGTGCCCAAACTTTCCGTTGCTAAGTGAAACATTTGTTAAATGAGTTTTGCTCCACTTAACAGTTGTTAAGTGAATCACTGCAGTTCTTAAGTTAGTAACACAATTGTTAAGTGAATCTGGTTTCCCCATTGACTTTGCTTGTCAGAAAATCTCAAAAGGCACTGCAACCTTCATAAATATGAGTCAGTTGCCAAGCGTCTGAATTTTGATCACTTGACCACGAAGGTGCTGCAATGGTTGTAAGTATGAAAACTGGTCATAAGTCATTTTTTTCACTGCCGTTGCAACTTTGAACAGTCACTAAATGAACTGTTGTGAGTCTAGGTACCTGTACTCGGCCCTTAAACTGTTGAAATGCTGAAGCCTGCTTTAAGCCAGTGACTTTATGCTCTGACTTACAAGAGTTTAAGCCCAGTAATGGACTTCTCCATCATTCCTAACTACAGAGAGCCTTGACTTACAGTAGTTCATTTAGTGACTGTTCGAAGTTACAGCAGCATTGAAAATAGTAACTTTTGACCATTTTTCACACTTACAACCCTTGCAGCATCCCAGTGGTCACATGCTTTACATTCAGATACTTGACAACTGACTCATATTTATGACGGTAGCAGTGTTCAGGAGTCATTTTGCGACCTTCTGACAAGCAAAGTCAATGGGGAAGGCAGATTCACTTAACAACCGGGTTACTAATTTAACAACTGCAGCGATTCACTTAACAAATATGGCAAAAAATGTCATCAAATGGGACAAATTCACTTTACAAATTTCTCACTTAAGAACATTTATTTTGGGCTCAATATATTCATTCATTTGTTTAGAGGGGGGGTATTTTTGTTTTGGTAAAATACTTCCAGAATACAACACAAATTTTGGAGTTGGTTGTGGTCCTAACTGAGGATTACCTGCATGGGCTGGGACTGATGGGAGTTGGGAGTCCAGCAATCTGAAATACTACAAGTGCCACCTCCGAGCTGTGCCTTTCATCTTCCTGTCCTCTCCTCTGCCAGCCTCCCCTCCCGGCCTCTTCCTACAAGGTGTTGACCAGGCAATGCATTGCCTCTGTCTCTCATCTAGAAGCAGCTGCTGTCCCTTTCCTTCCCCACCCCCCACCCCCACGCCTGCTTCGCTCGGTAGTGGGGGGGGGGGCGCCTTTATTCCTCCTCGGCGTCTTCAAAGGACAACGAGCAGCCGAGGCAGCGGGGCCAACGGACAGGGCAGCGCGGCCCCACGCACGACTGACTGGCGCCCGCGTGCCGCATTCCTTCCTCCTTCCCTCCCTCCCGCCCTCCTGAGCCCGAGGGTTAGGCACGCGGCGTAACCCACCTGTGAGTTAGTCCCGAAGATGCTTTCCCGCCCCTGCCCCGCCCCCAACAGGCAACTAACTGGGCTTCCTTTGAAGACGTTTCGCTTCTACCCTCAAAACGACGCTCTAGGCCACTGCGTACCAGAACAACTACCACTGTATCTCAACCTTGGCGACTTTAAGTCCTGTGGACTTCAACTCCCAGAATTCCCTAGCCACCTGGCTGGGGGATTCTGGGAGTTGAAGTCCACAGGACTTAAAGTCGCCAAGGTTGAGAAACACTGAACTAGACATAAGGACAGTTTTCCCCCCAATGCCATCACTCTGCTAAACAACTAATTCCCACAACACTGTCAAATAATTTACTAAGACTATTACTATTCTTCTCTTCCTTCCTAGTACATATCTCTCCTCACTTATGACTGCTTGTATCTTTACAATTTATATTGTTTCTATTTGTTTCCTAGTAGGGTTGATAGCTTATCCTTGACTATCACTAAGTGTTGTATCTTTTTATTCTTGATGAATGTATTTTATTCGGCTTATGCCCACTAAGAGCACTTGCACCCAAGACAAATTCCTCGTATGAGCCAATGACACTTGGCCAATAAAGAACAACGAATTCTATTCTCCTCCCAAGAAGCTTCTTCAGCTCAAGAAGAAACTGAAGAAGCTTCTTGGGAGGAGAAGCGAAACGTCTTCCAAGGAAAATACCGTAGTTGCCTCTTGGAAGAAGGAAAAGAAAAAGGAGCACCTTCGGGACAACCCCGACCTGGATGATTTGAAGAACCTCCGTAGTAGATATATACCTGTGAGGTAATTCGTCCACTTGAACAGGACGCCTTCCATCGTTCAGAAGAGCCGCCGCGCCTGGCGCACCATCCTGCTCACCCGCCTCCTCCTTCGAGAGCGGCGGCAAGGCCAGCCCTCCTGGCGCCCCGCAGCCTTCCAAGGCACCGGCGGCGTCGGTGACAGCAGAGCAGTAGCGGGAGGAGGCGGAATCCGCGATGGGCATGGAGGGCTGAGAGAGGCTTAGCTCAAAAGGCAGCCGCCGCCTCCTCCTCCGCCGCCGCCTTTGGCTGCTGTGAGAGACGCGGCTACCCAAGCGGGTTTGAAGTCACTCATTGCCCGTCTCTGCGGAAACGAAACAATGAACGACGTCCCTTCCCCGGGGCTCGGCTCGCCTGCCTCCTCGGTCGGTCGGTCGGTCCGCGGGCTTGCTTGCCTTCGCCCTCCCCTTCCCCTTTCCCTCCCCCTTTCCCGGGCGTTTGGGGCCATCGACCCTGACGTCTCATTTACTTCCTGGATGCCGGTAGGGGGGGGGGAATAGACTCAACGCGCATGCTCGTATCGTTGCGGAACTCCGAAGAATATCGTCGCCTTCCATTTCCAGTTCTTCCTTTCCAGGAACGAGGATGGGAAAACTCCGTACAACACCAAAAAGCTTCTCATCCAAGACGGTTCGCTCCTCATCCAAGAAGCTTCCTTAGCTCTGAAGCAGCTTCTTGGATGAGAAGCGAAACGTCATCCAAGAAAAACCAGAAAGTCCAGTTGCCTCTTGAAAAAGCACCATTGGGACATGTGTCCCGACGGGAAACGAAAAGTGATTGTTCTTCCTTCCCTTGCCTATGGAGAACAGTGCTATGGTAAAATGACTAAATATGAACATCCATTATTTTTATTGCATAATTTGACAATAAAACGTGCCTGCTCATCTTGGTATAAATGAAGCTATTCAAGAAAATATTTGGGGGAGCGGAGAAGGCTAAGAGACAATTCTCCCAAAATAGGATCGGTGCTTCACCTTTCACCGCCTCCGCGGGAAAAGAAATCGCACCTCCGAGGCAGCGAGAGACTCCAACCCTGCTCATCCTATCTATGTCTAATAACCGTCCTCCCTCGCTTTAAATGAACGAGAAAACGTAACAAGAAATGCAAAGTGAACGCCGTAAAAAGTCCAACGACCGCACGCTTTCTCTAGCCTAGAAAAAGGAGGCGGGGAAGGGGTGGAAGGAGGGGCGGGGGCAAAGAAACAGGCGCAGGGCACACCTACGCCTTTCACGCATCTGCCGGAACAGGGCAAAACAGCGAAGCGACCTTGCGTAGGCAGAGCATCTTCGGCCACGCCCCTCTCGGCTCCCGTGACGTAGAACAATGCTGCTATAGTGCCACGCAGCCAGAGGACCAATTTTGCAACTATGGCTTTCCGCGCGGGACTCTGCTTTCTCCTGCTGGCGTTTGCTCTCCTCCTCCTTCCGTCCTACGAACAGAAGGCAGTGGGTCCCCCTGCAGAAGATGTCCAGATAGAAATCTTGCACGTCCCCGAGGTCTGCGAGCCCAAGAGCAAAAAGGGTGATCTACTCAATGCCCATTACGACGGTTTCCTAGGTAGTAATAAGACCAAGTTTTACTGCAGGTAAGTTTGTGGCGGTGCATTCGCTTTTGAACTCTCACCTTTCTCAGTTCACTTAAGATAAAATGCTGCCCGCTTTGGCTGATCTTCTGGCAGTGTCACAGTTTGATTACTCAACTGTATAGATGTACTCGAAGGCAGTTGTAGTAATATTTACTTCAGCTGCTTTCCAAGGGTTTATGCCCCAAGTACTGCAGCCTCAAATGGTAACAGATCCTTTCTTGATCAATAGAAGATGCAGATGTTGTCAGCATACTTTGATAAAAATCTGTATTGCTCTATATGCATATATTTTATATCGCCTAACAATCTTCCCTAAATATAATTATATTAATTATGAATTAATTATATTCATTATCAAGGTTGACTCAGCTGTCCATCCTTCTGAGGTGGGTAAAATTAGGACCCAGATTGTTGGGGGCAATATGCTGACTCTGTAAACTGCTTAGAGAGGGCTTCAAAGCACAGTAAAGCAGTATATAAGTCTTAAGTGCTATTGCTATATTACCTATTAGAAACATCTGTAAACAAATGTACAAGCCCAAGGAGCACTTCAAACTTGATTGAGTTGTATACTATATACACCAAAAGATTGTATTCAGGTACAAATGTCCCTGCTGCCAACTCTCTTTATTTAATACATTGATTCAGTACTATATTGTTCAATCTTTAGATCAGGAATAATTTGATTTTCAGCTAGCATCCCTGCTTGCCCTTGATTACAAAAAGCGGAAACAGGAAATATACTAGATAGCTCCCTAACAACTGTCTTCTGCTTTTGATGCACTTTCAGCAGGCTGGTGAAGCTCCTGGTGGACCCTTCCTAAGGTATCTTATTGTCTGGACAACTCTTCATGTGACCACAGTAGTACCAAGGATCTCTGCCATTAACAGAGATTTAAGTTTTGTTTTAATAATTAAGGCCCTATCTGTAGTCATAGCCAGACCAAGGTTACATTAAGTGTAAATACTAACAGAATTATGAGTATATAAGTGAAACAGGAAAACCTTTTGCATTCTTTGGGCTACATACAAAAAGTATAAATGCTGGTGTTATGCTAATATGGTGAGCTAATTCCTTAAAGTATACCGTTTCTTTTCTTTGCAGTCGCACACAAAATGATGGCCATCCAAAATGGTTTGTCCTTGGTGTTGGCCAAGTCATTAAAGGCTTAGATATTGCAATGATGAATATGTGTCCTGGAGAGAAACGAAAAGTGATTATTCCTCCTTCACTTGGCTATGGAGAACAAGGCTATGGTAAAATAGGACTAAATATGAATATCTTTGTTTTTTTTAATTGCACAATTTGGCATCCATACTAAAGTGGATTATTGAGATGCCAGAGCATATCACTTTTACATACCAGTAACACGACTTTTCTTCTTTTTTTCATCAGCAATTTTTTCTGTAAATGTTACTTATCCATCAGCAAATATGGGGTGATGGTGGCACTGAGGAATTGCTGCTTCCTCAGGTTCTTTCCATTGACAGACAGACAGACAGACAGACAGACACACACACACACACACACACACACACACACACACACTGAACTTGTATTCGGGCCTTTCCCGTGTAAGGTTTTCCCGTGTAAAGCCAAGTCAAGCCAATCTCAATCTTACATGGAAAAAGACAAGACCAGCATACCTACACCCCCGAAAATCTACAAATATGTATGTATGTATGTATGTATGTATGTATGTATGTATGTATGTACACACACACACACAATGTTGTTATATATATTATTTAGTAATATTGTTATTGGTTGCAAGATGTAAAATTTACAAGCCCCAGAATGCAATATATTTACACAGAATGAGCCAAAGGACCTGGCAGCCTAAAATACAGCAAAAGGAGAAAGAAAGGAAGATGTTTGTCCTTAGGGCACATTTTCTTCTAAATTTAATGAAACCAGAGTGGGGAGGCCCCTGAGATTCGGACTCTCTTAAAGCCAGTAATAACTTGATTTCCATAGCCATGTCACTTCATCATGATCCATCAAGAGATATTATATAAGATCACATGAGCACTGTTGGAGACTAATGCTGAATCTTTTTTCAGGCAGCAAATGAAGAAACTATTTTTCCCTATCCTACAACCTGCTTGTTCTCTATCAGAGCATCCTTCTGCATGCTGGGCAAAGATGACCTAGTTAAGAATGTCAAGAATGCATGTGGCTTTTTGCTTCTTTCCAGGGTATTCCTGTGGTATGTATTGCTCTTGGACTTGCTAGTGACTGAATTCTTTTATTAGGCTTTGCTACTAAATCTTCAATTGGAAAGGGGAAATATAAGTAGTTTATATGGCTGCTGTTTATGGTTTAAAAACGACAAGATAATGATCATTGAAGTCCCCCAGTTTTGTGAAATTATCCTCCCTACCCTCAACTAGTATATAGGAGAGCACATATGCATAACACTCTAAAGGTTCGTACTTGTTGCTTTAGTAAATGTTGGTGTTCTTTTTTCATAATTGGCCAACCTGATGTATTGAGGGTAAGGTTTAGATTTGTACAGTGCTCAATGGGTAGCAGTATAGCTATGACAGACCCAAATGGCACTCACAATTTAAGCATCTATGCATTCAGTCTTTAGTGAGATTGTCACAAGATGTGGCTATTTCTAAATACACATGACATTTTTGCCAATCTACATTTATACATATAGTGAATTGTGTTAGTCTCTGCCTGTTTATTCACAGTGAATTCTTCATATGACTTTTTACTTCAAAATTGTTTGTGATGAAGAACGTATTTTCATTTTTAGTTTTCAGAGCAACATATAGAGCAGTGATGGCGAACCTATGGTATGCGTTCCACAGGTGGCACCCGAAGCCATTTGTCAGGGCACACGAGGCGCTGCCCTGTTAGCTGGCCAGCGCGCATGTGCGTGCTGACCAGCTGTTCACCCTTTTTTAAAGCCATTTTTCGCCCTCTCCAGGCTCCAGAGGCTTTATAGGAGCCTGGGGAGGGCAAAAAGAGCCTCCCCCGCCCCCTCCGGAGGCTTCATAAGCTTCCCTGAAGCCTCCGGAGAGCAAAAAACCAGCCCTACGGGCAAACCGGACATTCGGGAACGGACATCCGGTTTGCTCGGAGCGTCGTTTTGACTGCCCCAGAGGCTTCAGGGAAGCCTCTTGATGGTCCCTGAAGCCTTCGGAGCTCTTAAAACGACCCTCTGAGCAAACCGGAAGTCATTTCCGGTTTGATCGGAGGATGATTTTGAGTGCTCCACTCAGAGGGTCGTTTTGAGCGCTCCGAAGGCATCAGGGAAGCCTCTTGAAGGTCCCTGACTTCCGGTTTGTTTGGAGGGTCGTTTTGACTGCTTCGGAGGCTTCAGGGCTTCTGGAGGGGGTGGGGGAGGCTGTTTTCGCCCTCCCCATGCTCCTATAAAGCCTCTGGACCCTGGGGAGGGAGAAAAAAGCATGCAAAAAGGGGGGGTCGCGCATTGCATTATGGGTGCGGCATGCCTGCACATGACCCCCCTGCGCTCCCCTCACTTATGGCACGTGAGCCAAAAAAGGTTTGCCATCGCTGATATAGAGGCTCCACAATAAATTCTTGGATTAAGGAACGTCAACTCTAATCCCTGTGACCCAACTCTTACTCAGTTGCATAAGCATCACCTGCTTCAACAAACGTGTATCCTAGTTCTAGAAAAGGAAGCCATTTTGAATTTAGTCACTTTGAATGAGTTCCCCCTAAGAAGAAGAGGACTAGCTCCTTTCTCTGCTGACTAATTGCATGTGCATGGTTTGTGAATTACTTTTCCAGACTAATTCTGGAAACTCACTCCTTCAATAATAGCACCTGTCTTCAGTGTTATTTATGAGAACCTGCTAGATATTACATATCCCATTTTGGTGTCCATCTTCCTTTTCTGAGGTCCTTTTGTGTTTCTTGAAATGTTAATGTTTTCTTGCTGAAGCCTCTCTCCCATATTCCTAAAAGTCCATATATTAATAGCAACAGAAGGATGAAGTTAGTTTCTGATCTGTCAGTGCTATTTGGCGGAGACACAGACCTCATGTCATAGTCAAAGCAGTGAGAGCACCACCAAGTATCCAATCCTGCCATTTATTATCTTCCATTGGCACACCAAGAAACTTCAGGATAAAGAGTACACTGGGCCCTGTTCGTTTACATTGTCTTTGATGATGGAGGATTGACTCCAACCACATGGTTCCACAACGCACTTCCCTTATCATATTGCTAAAAAGCTGTAGACATATGGTGGCAATGGTGGCTGTGGTTAAAATGATCAGAGATCAGAATGTGCATTTCCTATAACTTTCCTGTTACATTCTTAGAACCAGCAAAGATCCCACCCAATGCAACACTGATCTTCGAAATTGAACTGTATGCAGTAAGTAAAGGGCCACGGAGTGTTGAAACCTTTTCTCAAATAGACCTGGATAGTGACAAAAAGCTTTCCAAGGAAGAGGTATGAAGAATAATATTCTAAATCACTTCATTAAAGCATTTCATTTGTTTTACAGAATCAATTTATGAAGTATTGTGGAATGAATGTATGAATCATTCTCTTTTTATAATCACTTTTTCTAATTTAATTATTTTTTTCATTGTTTTCTTAGAAAGGGATGCCTGGATGATCACTAGTTCAATTAGTTTATTCACTTTTGATGTCTGTTCTAATAAATAGAGTAGAAAATGCTAATTCTAATCAATCCTCCAAGGTTGCTTGAATTTAGTGTTGCTTTAATGCTGGGTGGACAAGTTGTTACTCTGGATACCAGTTCCTAACCTTCATTATTAGTCATGATGACTAGAGTTGATCAAATCAGAGTTCAACAATTTATCAAGGGTCATATATTGTCCATCTCTGTCTTAAACCCCCTGTCTGGGACTCGGGTTCATCTCCAATACACTCCGGCATTAGCCATTATTTGGGGAACAGAGAAGTAAGCTGTTTGTTTCTTGGAATTGTGCTCGCCAACATTGTCCCTTTCAGATGAGGAGACAATCTATTCCTAGCAGAAAGACAATGTGGGAAGGTAGTGAGCATAGGAACAATAAATATACAGGTAAATCTCTGATTTATGACTAGTCACCAAATGACCATCCAAAATTAACAATGGCCAGAAAAGATGCTTTATGATCCATAAATCACTCCTGAATATAGTAAAACATGCCATCCTCTCTCTTGCAGTCAATTGAACAAATATCAGGTAACTTTTACATGTTAGAGTCTCACAATCTCCTGATTGCCACACTTTTTGCAGATTTCAGTCAAATATACCCATTCAGAAGAATGGGTTCGCACTTATAACTGAGGCCTTTTCTTGATGACCATGGATTCACTTAATGACTGGTGATTCACTTAATGACCTCTGCAAACTGTTGTAAAATCGGGCCTGGTTACATGAATGTCTCAACTCAATGACCATAATGACTTACCCAGTCCCAATTCCAGTAATAATTCAAGGACTACCTACCTAGTCACATTTATGGTAGAACACAAGCAATTCTTTCTGTCCCTGTCTTGTTCAACTTTTCCAGAAAGTGCAATCAGACCATTGAATCCCTCTCTCAGATGAGTTAGTTTACCTGAGACTTTTTTTGCTTTCCTAGTAGAAGATTCTGTTTCGCTTCCTCTTTAACAGTGACATTTCTTGGATTTATCCCTCATGCAAAACAAGCAGTTTGGAAAAATCACCCTCCTTGATTGTAAATTGCTGGTGGTTTGTACTGATGGCTGCCAGCAAAATGAATCCCTCTGGAAGAATAAATTCTACCAGAATCAACTTCTTGTTCTAGCCCTGCTGTGTTTCCTTAAAAATATTTTCTAGAGGATTAAAGGTGCAAGTGTGAAGTCAGCAAGTAAAAATTTTGTTTTGTAAGTTACAATCTGTTTTGTGGCCATAGAGGGAAACTTCATATATTTTAGAATGTTATAATACTTGATTTTTATGTAGTATTTTGATTGTCAGCATAATGGGGCTCATATACAAGAGGCTTATTTATATGCTGACCATCTTGCTATTTAAAGCAACTTTGGGTGGCTTACAATTGAATAAAAATAGAAATACAAAAGCAATTATAAATATAAGAGCCAGTTGAAATTATTGTTGTTTTTAATTCCTTTAGATAAATCATTATTTGAAGAAAGAATTTGAAAGAGATGGCGAAAAGCGGGATTCTTCTGTTCAAAATGACATTTTGGTAGATATATTTAAAAAGAATGACCATGATGGTGATGGCTTCATATCTGCCAAAGAATACAATGTCTACCAGCATGATGAACTATAAAAATGTATTATTCAAATGTCTACTTGTTGCTTTATGGACTTTGGTGATCTTGCAGTTTTCATGGGCCATGGAGTTCCACAGCCATCATAACTGGATGACTTGGCTGTACTCACTCCTCTTCCTAAAACAAGTCTTGGTAGATGTAAAGGTGTGGCTTGGATTTGGTGAATCAAATATACATCATGCACAAAAGTATAATGAAGTGACTCCATTAGTTTCGCTGCAATTTATCCACAGGGAAATGTAGCCGCATGTTGAAGTATTTTTTGTGTTACCTACCAGTTTATGTACATTCACTGTGGTAATTTTTATATTTTTGTATTGAGATCAAAATTGGTTTCGATTATGGTCCTATAAACTGCAGCAAAAATAAAATCTGAAAACAGGGTATAATTGGTATGCTTCCTCAATTAAAGAGAAGACTCATGAAGTATGCAAGAATTTCTAGGATGTAAATATTTGGGGTTAACATCCCTCAATGTCAAATATTTCCAAGTCTAAGCATCTGCTGTGACATTTTTAGATTTTACAAAAATCTCAAATTTTAACTCAAAAGTATACATATCTTCATTATGTAGATCAAAGGAAATCCAAGAAAACAAATTTTGAAAAGCAGTTTTATTAAATTATTCCAACTGATATTTATTTTTATAACTAGAAAACTCTTTTTAAAACATAGATGCAAATAAGAGACTTTGTGGTTCTCTTTTACATGTTTGCAGTCAAAATTCACAGAGCTTGATGGCACAATCAAACCTAGTTCAGATACAGAATTGGACCCAGAATATGTTAGTTGCATTTAAATTCCACTGAAATCAAGATGAAAAGATAGCTGTAACTTAGCTAGTTCCATTGGTTTTACAGGGAACAAAGTACAATTAACTTTGGAGCCAGCCCTTAAACATTTATCAGAAATCTACTTCATTCTTTTGTGCCAGAGATCAAAACAAGGCACGGCATGAAGTCGCACAAACTTTTGTCCATTAAAAGAACATTCAAGGCAACCATAAACTGTTTCCCTTCTGGAACTCCCCATACCACATAAAGAACAACGACCTTTAGGAATGTGGTTATTAAGCAAATTTACTCGTACATGGGTTCCTTCTCGGAAATAGGTTGTTGAAATGTCAGTCATGCTTGCTGTTTTTTCATAATCTGCAAAAAGGTCATCGAAATAATTATCTGAGTGGACAATGATATCCATCACCCTTTTATCTGTAAGAAAGTAGACATACACAAAGAAAAAAGATTACTAAATTCAAGTGGCACATATGGGTTACACAGTAAAATAGTTACAAAACACACTTCAATTTAGAAACTACATTAATCATTATGTAATCTGTCATAGTATTATTCCACGTTTGCTATTAATAGAATAATTTTAGCTGCTTAATGGGATGCCATTATGACATTTCACTGAAACGTAATCAGTAATTTTTACTTTCTTTTTTCTCTATCTCATATGAACACATATATGGGAATAAAAATATACATATGTGTCACTTAAACATTAATTTTAGTTACTAGGAATTCTTAGAATTTGTGCATCGAGAGAGTGAAGGAGGATTCATTCTGTTCTATTAATATTTAACATAAACTACGATTCCTATAGATATACGGTAACATTAAACTTGCCACTTTACAGAATGAGAAATATGAAGAGAAGAGTTGTATCATATTGAGCTTCCATGTCTTCAAAGCAGCTAACTGCACTCTGACCAATATTTTAACTGGGGATTTTATACATTTTATCCTCCTTCCTCATTAGGTCAGGGATTGAGTACTGTATATGTAAAATTTCTTTAATGATTATATCCTTTTAATCTAAATCAGAGAACTGATTGCTGGAATTTGGGAATATCTGGATTACAGTACATTAGACTTTAAATACCATAATATAGCTTTAACATTTTGTTGCTGAACATTGAAAGGTGTCTCCCTAATACAGAATTTAACATGAAGTAAAATCAATTATGTTAATTAAAATATATGCACTATGCTTTTTTTGAAATCCAATTATTTTAATTGGCCCTATAACTGTCTTCCTGTTATTGTTCTGACTTTTTTTAAAAAAAACTATTCTCACTGTTATTTAAGGCTGATAATAACATATTTAAATTAATCAAAGAAATGTAAATAAATATTAAACGTCATACTTCGATGAAACAGGTTTTTCCTTAATTTAGTTAGTGAACATGATCTTGATGGTTCTTTTTCAAATCCTCCTTTTGATTCTGGAGTAACACACAGTTCTGGGAGAAAAATGTATTTGAAATAGTGTTACTCAAATGCAGCAAAAATTAATGAGAATAAAGACATTTCATTTGTTTTATAACCATGATATTACATATAAGGTAAAAGTATTGAATTATTAGGAAATGATACAATACAGTATCTATAGGAAGAGTTATTCAGCAATGGACATTTGAACTTGGAAGCAAATTTCTTTACTAAACCAAGGGGTTTAAACTTACATGATAATGAATAAAAATCTACATCCTTTTGAATACGGTGCAGATATTGTGTACCATCCTTTCTTTTCACCCCGTTTGATCTTTTCATTTTAAACCAGTATTTCTCAATTTTGGCAGCTTGTATGGACTTCAATTCCCAGAATTCCTCAACCAGCATACTGGCTGAGAAACCCACATGTCCACACATGTTCAAGCTACCACTGTGGACAAATAATGTTCTAAGCAATGCAACAGTTCTCTCCCTATATTCCAGACAAAGCTGCTGGAATTAAAAACACGTACTGAAGATAAAACAATGTGGCAATCATTTTTTTAAATTATTATTTTAGAATTAAAAGAGAGAAATGGAGACAGTACAGTGGACTCTAGTGTGCAGATTTCTTCCCCTTCCCAATGTACAGGAAATTGTTTTGCTGTGTGTGACACCATGTATTTTTTTTCCCTTTAGACTGCTCAGTACTTGAATTTGTCTGAGTAGCCTACAAGGAAAATAAAAATATCTTGTTAGTTTCTAATACTATGCTAAAAACAATAGATAAAGAATCTCAGAGGAAACCAGATGCAAGAGTAAAAAAAAAAAAACAATGTAGAGAATTGAATGAATGCCAGCCACAAAAGAAAACTATACAAAAATATCTTAAGCATCAGATTTTATAGGTATTTCAATTTGAACATTCCTGCTTGATAACATGATTTCCTATTGCTACCTGCCAGCATTAACTAAGTAGTGGCTGCAACATAATCTCCCTTGTTCATCCCACCCACACTGCACTTATCTGCTTTTTATAGTAGCTTGGGAAGGGAGCAGAATATGCAGAAGGAACAACAAATCCAATCCCTCATTGCCGATAGATGGTAGTAACTGGAGACGTGAAGTTTTTCAGCCAGACTACAGATTCTGTTAGTAGTGCCACCCTCAGTCTGATATATCAGCACTATTTAATACCCCATTAGTTAAGTACCTGTTAGGTAACTATTGAACTGGGCTGCAACAGGTAAATAGCAAACATGGAGTTTTCATCTGAATATTACATGAATGTGTTGCTCAACCTGGACACAAACTGTTCAGGACAGTAGCACTTATTTAGTTTTACTACTAGACATTGTTACAGTCTATCATGCTTCTAATAAAATGAAACTGGCAATTTTTTTTAGAATAAAACAATGTTACTAGCTCTCTTCTGTTTTGCAACTTATTCTCTTATTGCTGTTTCCCAAACAGCTTCCTTGCTACGCCAAAGTCCAGTTAAACTAGGGAAAAATACAAAGGAAGAGGAACAAGCAATGATAAGATGAACAGAAGGAATAGAAAGGTTTACTTTCCCCCACCTAAGCACCCTTTTTATATAAAAGTCCATTCCTTATTTCATAAAAACAAGAAACTTAGTTGCCTCCGACTAAACTGAAATTATTGAAAAATGCTTCTGCGTGTCATACTGCAGCTAAGGAACCATGCAAAATAAGATTATCAGGTTGTGTCTTATATTTACATTGTGAGATGAAGAATAGGTGTTAAACAGAATATTCAACTTTAGTCTCTGAAAAAGAATAACCTGGATCATACTAGCGATCACGATCAAGAGTGCAGACCAAATATTACTTACCAAAATTACCATCCAGGCGAATGTAAAGCTCAAATATGCTAAATGCAATTGTTGTATGTGCAGGAAAGACAATTGCTTTGTCACACCCTTTGTAATTATGTTCATCGATAATATGAAACTAATTGGAAAAGAAAAATGCACGCTGCATTAATATTTCTCTCAAAATGATAGCATCTGAATAATATACTGCAATATAAGTTCTAGAAAGCAAAGTATATTTTTCAGTGAAACTTTTTTTTTCAAGGGAAATAGAATCATCCTTGTCATCATCACCTAAAATTCCAATGATCCAAGGACAAATGACATATAGTAATCCAATGAATAAGAGCATGATTAAAATGTCTGAAGCACAAATCAGGTAAATCTGATCTGCTGTTTGTACTCAGATTGAACCCTAGTAATCCCTGGGCTCAATTTCAATTGCAAATTTCTGGCACATTCATGGTCACAACTCAAAAGAAGCACTTGCTTATGGAATAGGTCAGAAAGAGAAGTGACAAAGACTGTTCGTGAAGGCAGGGAAATCCCATGCATGCATCAAAATCTCCTTCAAAGCATATACATGAATTTCAATGATTCATTTAACTGGATAAATTTGCATGGATTTCAGAGTCCGCAGATCTTTGACCTAAGTGGATTAACAGGCAAGCAAGACATTTTTTTGTCTATATAGATCAAAGGTGGGGAACTATGGCCCCTTTATAACTTGTAGACTTCAACTCCTGGAATTCCTGAGCCATCATGGCTGACTCAGAAATTCTGCGAAGGCCACAAAAGGGCCATGATTCCCCACCCCTAATATAGATTGACTAGAGATCAACAATACACTTTTGGGTTAAAAGCAACATTTCAGCATTCCTTATTTCTTCTATAAGAGCAATTAAATTAAGGGTTTATTTGACTGGATTTTTTTCCTGTAAATCTTATTTAAATTATTATTAACATGTGTGGAAGATGCCTTTGTAATAAACCAATATGGAATGATGCATACTTAAAGCAGGGATGCATTTGGGAGGATGTCAAAAAAAAGTGAAGATGCTGGGCCCAACCATGTGATCAAAGCTCTGACCATTTTCACCTGCCTGCAACATGCGCCACACATGTAAAAAAGGGGTGAGACTTAAATCACATGACTGGGATCATCATCTTGATTATTTTTTATTCTCCTCGTGGACGCCTATTTAAAGCCAGAGGCAAAGTATTCAATATACGCAATTGATTTTGATATCCATGCTCACTTACTCTCATTGTGTCACCTCTCATACCAGCATGGACAGAGAGAGAACACTGTCGAGTGGTTCGAATACTTTCCATTACCACGCAGAGAACCGTTCGACTACTCTCTCGTGACTGACGAACAAGGCAGTGTTCAAAATCCACTTTTCTAAAATAACAAAGAAATAATTCTCAGTGTCTTGCATTGTTCCTTTTATGATGTCTCAGGTCTCACTTATTGGATTTGGGTAATATTCATAGTTCTCAAAACTCACACGTAGCGTGCAGGGGTGAGCTGCTACGGGTTCGTACGGGTTCGGGAGGACCCGTAGCTAATGTTATGGCCGGTTTGGAGAACCTCCAAATCCCACCCCTGGCTGGCCCCGTCCACCCCACCCTCCCAGGAGTCTCCACACAGCCCGTTTTGGAGGCAAGGTAAGTTCAGGGCCCATACGGAGGCTTGGGGAGGGGAAAAACAGGCTTCCTAGAAGTTCCAGAAGGCCAGAAACAAGGCCATTTCCAGCCTCCGGAGGACCTCCGGAGCCCGGGGAGGCAGTTTTTGACTTCCCAGAGGCTCGAGAAAAGCCTTCAGGGCCTGGGGAAGGCGAAAATGCCCCCCCTCCCTCTGTGGTGCAGGAAGCCACCTAGACCATGCCCACCATGGCCATGCCTGCCCAGTAACCAGGCAGAGAACATGTTGCTGAAAGTTTTGAAACCCAGCCCTAGTAGAGTGTAGGCATAAAATAAGCAAAACTATCAAGGTATTTTTAAAAATTATACCAACCTACTAGTTAATTCTCTGAGCAATGTCGGTACCTCAACTTCATGCTTAGTTACAATACCGAAAGAAGCCTTCACTGCAAGGGAATCCGACCCAGCAGTACTGACCCCAGAAGAGTTCATGATGTGATTTCCTTGCTTGCCGTTAAGGGCTACATCAGATTTGTCTTCATAATTTAGTAATTGGTATGATGAAATACCTAAGGAGAAAGATGGTGTATTGGTGTCTTAAAAACATAATATTTATCTATATTAAGAGATGATAGACTTAGTGAACAAATAAAACCAATCTTGGAATCTTCAGATGAACTCCAGATTATATTATCCTAGAAAGGGTTTTCTTGATTTTTTTTTTCTGAAATAGAGATTGCACACACACATACACTCTCTCTCTCTCTCTCTCTCTCTCTCTCTCTCTCTCTCTCTCTCTCTCTCTGAAGGTTCCAATATATTTATCTCATTCGTTTTCTTTTCAGAGCATATAATTTGCAACAGTGTGCAAAATATTATGTCATTTCTTACGACACAAAGGTTTTTCACTGTTATCAGCCGAAATTGCAAGCAACAACATTTCTTCTCTATAGAATCAAATACGATTTCGTGATATGACAAGTTAAAATGTTTGTACATAAATCACAAAATGAGTACAGAGATAAAAGATTTTGGATTCCATCCAGACTCGGCCAAGATATACTTCCTTTTTCCTTTAACTGCAGTGGCATCGAGCCATAACTAATTTCGTGTGTGCCCTGTGGATTACTAAACACTCTCTACAAGATTGTTGTGAGTATGTCTGATCTGAGGTCAACCTTAGGTTTTGTCTGTATTTTAGGCTTGGGATAAACTACCTAGACAGATACCTCGTGAACCCTTTTCCAAATCCATTGCCTGAAAGGTAATGGATTTGTCTGATCATGCAAATACATGCACTGCTAACATTTCTGTTATGACAGCTATGGGTGGGCCTTGAAGTAGCCATACTGAGCCTTTGAGAAGATGTGGCCCTTTAACACTTTGCATCCTAGGACTCTCTGCTTACTTCCCATAGCTGTGCTCTGAATACCTTCCGCTTCTATAATAAATGTTATCAGCAAGATGTGGCTGTAGACCATGAAGTGTGCTCTCTTCTACTGGCTTCCTTCTTTACAAAGAGATGAAAAATGCATTTCTGGCACACTAAAAGCATTTCCCTATCATTTATTTTAAAACCAATTTAAAACTTTGAAAAGCTTAGGCAGCTACAGTAACATAAAAGGAAGAAATGGTGTTACAAGCACTATAGTACAGCCGAATTAAGTTATGTAAGAAAAGAAATGTCACATTTCATTGGAGTTATAATAAAATGTACGAACGTGTATAATTAAATATTAATGGTGCAGTATTAAGGATATCTGTTACAAAGCAAATCCTATCGAATTCAGTTAGGCAATATGTCTAAACAAACATACTAGAGTTCACATTGCAATCAAGTATTATTATATATATTATCCCATTACAGAGAACAGGTCACACAAAATGAATAAATGCTTTAATAACATAAAGCAAATTCTTAAAATGTATTCCTCAGCTTTCCAATCCTGTAATGAATGCACTAGCAAAAAAAACACCCTTTTAAATAAAACCTTAATATCAAGATATTTGAATTCTTTTTCTCCCCCTTAATAACAGTTTTGCCTTTCCCCCAAGATTGCTTTGCTTTCTATTTTGTTATTGTTGTTAAGCAAATTATGTACCGATATAGACCACAACATTGTCAAATAATTTACTAAGACTGTATTACTATTATTCTTTTCTTCCTTCCTAGCATCTATCTCTTCCCACTTATAGTCCCTCTTATGACTATAACCATGTTGTTTGTATTTTTCAGTTTATATTGTTTTTATTGTTTCCTAGTATAATTTGACAGCTTATTAGTAACCTTGACTATCACTAAGTGTTGTATCTTTTTATTCTTGATGAATGTATTTTATTCCCTTATGTACACTGAGACCATATGCACAAAAGACAAATTCCTTGTGTGTTCAATCATACTTGGCCAATAAAGAATTATATTATATTATATTACACACTTTGAAAGACTTTACAGGACTTACCTGCAGAAATTTCTTTCTCTCCTTGAAGAATGTCTTTAAGGCTGAATGGTGTTGATGTAAATTTTGATCTTTTAGAAAGAAAGCACTTTTTCTTTTTGATAACAAGACTGAGAGGTTGATATTTATCAGCTTCACTGAGGCTACGGACAGGAACTAATCGACCTCCGTCACCAACCTGCTTCACAAAACTTTTAGTAGCAGCAGCAAACATATTATACATAGACATTTAAAATAAACTCTTGCAATTGCCAAACCATAGAGCCATATTAAAAAGTTAATCGGTACAGTGGGAAAAACTCAGTTTTGTCTTAAAATTGATTATATCTAACTGAAATGGAAGCATTGGCATTATTCTAATCATCCTTTTCCTTTTCAAACTCCTTTTCATTGTCCAGGTAGAGTCAAAATAATTAATAATAAATTAACAAAGTAAACTGATAGGACAATACTCTTCTGTAAGACCATTCTTGCTTCCATGCTACTTTCACACAACATAGAAAATCTGCTATTTTTAACTGCATTTAATTTTTAAAACGGTTGTTACTCTAACATACAGCATGAATGGGATTTTTCCCCCCCTCTAATCTCTGTGTTCTTTTCTACCATGACACTAATTCAACCCAAATTTGCTTTGGTAGGGATTTTCAGTTTTAATGTGCATAATTTTGAGATCCCTGTATATCACAGTTCAACCAAGGCATCTCGTGATTAGAATTTTTATGGAACTCTGGACATTTTCTGTCTGTATCCCACACAATTTTCCCCATCCATTCTTCAATCTTTCTTTCAGATTTAAATATAACAGACACACACAGAAATGACCAGCTTCCAAAATTAGATTTTGCTTTATTTTTTCCATGTTGTCCCAAAGGTGGTTTTTCAGGAGGCAACTGGACATTCTTATTTTGCTTTGAAGACATTTTGCTTCTCATCCAAGAAGCTTCTTCCGCTCTGACTAGATGGTGGGGAATGGAAGGATTTATATTCCTTGCAGAAGGCTGCTGGTTTTTATTCTTTTAGAGTAGTTGAGGCCACTTTGAGATTTATCTGTGTCCTCAGAATAATTTGAGTAGTGCAAATGTGAGTGGAGCCTTCTTGGCTGCAGGATGTTTGCTGCCCTGTGTCCCTTCACTGTTGAAGACAGGCACAGGTTGTTGGGGAGGAGTCTGTGTTGTCTGCATCTCAAACTGAAGTGCAAATGGTTCCTGTAGTCTGCAATTTTACTGGAAATCCATTCATATTCCTGCACAAGAGTGTTCATCCCAAAGTGCATAGCTAAAAGCCTGTGGAGACTCTCAGTCTGTCACTGCATTTATTGGTTTGCCAGCTTGTGCTTATATTCTGAGTTATACAGCAGACTGAACTATTTCTTATCTGACAATGATTAGTGCACATGTCACATAATATGTCATACATTCCAACTTAACTTTCTCTTCTGATATCTTCTGTTCGCCTGCCGAAGGAGACAGGCACATAACTTTGCAGAGATGTACCGTAATTAATTCAGTTAGCAAGTTTTGTATCTTTATTTTCTTTTATATTAAAAAAAATGTTTTTATTAGATCTTGCTTCGGGTTTATTTTTGCTTATTCGGAAATATGCTATAAGGAATGGCAAGATCCTCGCCTCTTTAATTAAGGGTGGAAAACTCCCCCTTGACACAGTCATCCTGGTCATGGTTGTCCCAAAGATGCTTTGTCAGGAGGTAACTGGATTTTCTTGTTTTTCTTTGAAGACAGATGACTGAGAATCACCAGAGACAGTTTCAATAATGAAATATAGCTTGACTATAAAGAAACCTATCTATTTACGTATCTTTATCTGTTTATCTATTTTTCTATTTTGAAACTAGACAAGCCATGACCCATTGGGTCATTGTTTTAGAGATATCTGCTTACCTAAAAAAAATAAACAGAATGACCCAAGGTGGGCACAAAAAAAAAAGTCAATGGGAGAAGAAAGTTCCCACTTTTTCTTGGCTTCCCTATTGAGTTTGTTTGTGGGAATTACTGTCAGAAACTTTTCTCCCTCCAGAGGACTAGGATGGAACAGATCTAGTGAACCTCTGAGAAGCAGTAGGGTACTGCGTTGGCTGCGTTGAAGTATTTTTTTTTTCAAATTTCAAACTTACCAGTCCAGATTTTGAACACATTCTGTAAATTAGCCATTTTCCCCAATATCTTTATTAATATTAATAATTAATAAAATTATTTTTATTCTTTGTAAGAATTGTCTTACATTGATAAATAAATGTACAAATGTGTATGCTGGTTTTGTTGTATTCGGGTCTTTTCCCGTGTAAGGTTGAGATTGTCTTTGCAACGTTTCGGCAGGATCTCACCTGCCATCTTCAAGCGTGGGCTCAAAAATTTTTGAAGATGGCAGGTGAGATCCTGCCGAAACGTTGCAAAGACAATCTCAACCTTACACGGGAAAAGACCCGAATACAACAAAACCAGCATACCTACACCCGTGAAAATCTACGAATTATATATTCGTAGTTATACTGCAGTTATTATGTTAGTAACACAGTTGTTAAGTGAACCCGATTTCCCCTTAGACTTTTGTCAGGTCACAAAAGGTGATCAAAGGATCCCAGAATACTGCAACTGTCATAAATATGAATCAGTTGCCAAAAGTCTGACTTTTGATCATGTGACCATGGGGGTGGCAGCAACAGTTCTAAGTGTGAACATCACTCATAAGTCACTTTTTCAATGCAGTTATAACCGGTCATTAAATGAATTATTGTAAGTCAAGGACTACTATATTGAACAATACTACACCTTTGCAATAAGTAAGTTTTTCCCAAACGCCATCACTCTGCTAAACAAATAATTCCCTCACCACTGTCAAACCATTCACTAAGGAGGCATTACTATTACTATTAGTCTTCTCATCGTTCCCATCACCCATCTCCTCCCACTTATGACTGCAGGACTGTAACTTTGTTGCTTGTATCCTTACTATTGATATTGATATTGATATTGATAGTTTCCTGATTGCTTATTTGTACCCTAGGATTATCATTAAGTTCTGTACCTTGTGATTCTTGACAAATGTGTCTTGTCTTGTTTTTTTATGTACACTGAGAGCATATGCACCTGTTGGAAGAAATGTCCTTCTGGGTTCAGCTCCAAGTAGGGAAAAAGACACTGGCGACATGGAGGCTGCTTGGAAAGATGGTTTTAATGGGGACAGGACCACATGGCTTGAGGCCTGAACAGAAAAAGTGATCACATGCTTCAATGTTGGGTGAAGAAGAAGAGAGAGCAAGAGGAAGCCCCTGTTCGGCCCCACCTGTTTCCTGTTCCTGTGTAAGAACTGTATTTTGATTGGCTGTCAGACTCCCACGGGGCCAAGTTTGATTTTCCAGATAACATGTGGTGAGTTTCTCTGGAAGGATAATCCTTTCTTTATTATGTAAAGTAGACTAGCTAGGCTTTAATGGCTCATTGACAAAAAGAAGGAGGGCTATTAAGAGTGAGTCTGTTTCCTGCCTAAAACATGCTTCTCCATTTCTGATCATGGAAATATGTACTGCCTTTTCAATATTTCCCAGGATATTTCATTTTTCTAGGAGAGGGCTGGGTGCTAATATCCTACACACCAAAGACAAATTTCTTGTGTTTCCAATCACACCTGGCCAATAAAGAATTCTATTCTATTCTACTCTATTCTATTCTATTCCTCTCATCCTCAATGTAACTTCCTCAACAGCAGAGTTGTTATACAGGCTTTCTCCAGTATGGCTGGAGTTAAGTATGGCATCCAACTTTCAATATTAATGAGTTACAGTATCAAAATATGAAACCATTCATTTTTTAAAATTCACAATGGGGGAAAACTGGATCGCACTGACATTCGAGTTTTCATGGGAAACGGTGTTTTCGCTCCCTCGCGATTTCAAAAGGGCAGCAAAACCAACGCCTTCATTTTTCACTTGACAAGCGCTACCATGAGTCGTCTTTTTTTTTCTTTGTACGAGCAACTCGGCCTCAGCCATGACAGCGGAATAACAAGGTGCATGGCGGTACTGCAACGCAACCGCTGCTGTTTCGGAGGCGAAGGCCCAACGAGACGTCTTCCGAAACCGCGGTGAACGGGGTCAAAAGCCTGCCCCATCCAGGCCAAGAGAGAAAGCGACTTTAACAAATGCGGCCTTATTAACCCGCAGTTTGGAAGGTGTCAATCAAACCGAGCGTGAAAGAGTCGGAAAAAGAGCCGAGAGAGCTTTGAACGAAAAGCCCGCTTTGCTTCGGGCTCCTCCTTATGTGACTCACCGGAACCACGTGGGTTCCATTAAGTGAGGCCGGGCAAAAAGGAAGGCGATCCGGCCGGTGGTGGTGGTGGTGGTAGTGGGGAGAAAGAGATGGAGGCGCTGACTGGGGGTAGCGTGGCGGCGTCTCTTCCATGCGCGCCCTTGACGCCGGAGGAATTGTCCGGGCAGCGGAATTCTCCGAGAGCAAAGCCGAATCTCGCCAGGTCAGGCGGGGCGCGGGGCGGATGGGAGCGCCGCCATAAGCAGAGCGTGAGAAAAAATAAAACACGCCCGGGAATCTGCGCCGCGAAGGGGGAAAGGGCTTGCAGGCGCCGTGGAGCTTCTTGGGGTGGGTGGGGTGGGGAGGGGACCGCCCTTTTACGGCTGGCACATTTCCCGGGCCCCGAGCCACAGATGCCGAGCTGTTTGCTTTCATTGACGTGACGCGGTCCCCGGAATAGACGTATCCTTCCGAGGTCGGTAAAACGAGGACCCAGATTTTTGGAGGGCAATAGGCTGACTCTGTAAACCGCTTAGAGAGGGGTGTGAAGCGGTATATAAGTCTAAGTGCTATTACTATATTCGCCTCCCCTCCCCTCTCGTCCCCACGGGAGGATGGGGACCCGACGCGGGACCTTCTGTCGCTGGCAAAATAGGGAGACTAGAAATGAAGAAAATAAAAATCCGGCGCAATTTGGAGGCAGAAAAGGAGGGCTGCCTTGCCGAAGGTCCCCGGTTTGAATTGAATCGACTCAGAATAGAGTTGGAAGGGACCTTGGAGGTCATCTAGTCCAGAGATCCTATACCATTTCAGACAAGTGGCTGCACAGTCTCTTTGGCTCTAAGCAAAGTTGGTGGTAGGATCCTTCCTTGAAAGCTTGCAGAGCTCTGAGCGTTGAGCAGCTCTTCTTCGAGTCCCATTTGTGACTTCATGCAGACCTCCCACATTGGTTTTCGTGGCAACAGGACGGAAATGACTTACTCTTGACCCTTTTAGGGAGATAGGTTTGCTTTCCAAGTCGCGTTAGGCCCTTGAAATTTTCTGGTGGCTTCCGGTCTGAGTGACCAACTAAACCTTAAATCTTGTCTAGTTTTTCAGAAACTTAACTAAGGTTAGCTCGATAGTGTTAAGCTAGCTGAAAGGGTAATGAATTCAGCTGAAATATTTTTGTTAAATTTGGTCCTGGGGGGTCAATAGAATAGAATGGGTCAGGAGGAGAAAGAAGAGAAGAAAGAATAGAAAAAGAGAGAAAAGAAAAAGTAGTAGAAAATAGAATATTTGGCCAAGTGTGATTAGACACACAAGGAATTCGTCTCTGGTGCAGGAGCTCTAACATGTAAAGCAACAGAGTAGTAAGAATCATAATAGTATCAATGAGGGAATAATAAAGAAGCTAAGAAGGATACTAATAATACAGCCATAGAACATGTCTACTTAGATACATATATATAGATATGGCAGTATGGGAGAATTGTCCCTGTGTCTAGTTGTATTTGCATCCAATGCCCTGCAGTTGCCTCCCAAGGGGAGGAGTTGAAACAGTTTGTGTCCAGGATGTGAGGGGGCTGTAGATACACAGCCCTCCTTCTGAACCATATACAGGTGGTCTATGGAAGGCAGGCTGGTTGTAGTTGTTTTTTTCTCCAGTCTTAACTATCTGCTAGAATCTGTACCTGTCCTGTTTGATTGCTATACCAAATTAGACAGTTACAGAAGTAAAAATGACAGACTCAATAATTCCTATGTAGAACTGTATTAATAGAGCCTGGGGCAGCCTGAATTTCCTGAGTTGGTGCAGGAAGAACATTCTTGTACCTTTTTTTAAATGATGTTTCTAATGTTAGTGTCCATTTCAAATTGGAGAGATTTGTAATGGACACATTATGGAATACAAAAACTTGAAGGATGCTACTGCTGATATTGTACTACCTGCCTGATACAGTAAGAGGTGGTAGAATAGAAGGGCTCCTAAAATCCACTCTCATCTCTACAGTTTTAAGCATGTTAAGCACTAGATTGTTCTAGCTGCAACAGAGGGCCAGTTGTTCAACTAACCATCTATATTCAGATTAATCACTGTCTGAAATGAAACCAATGACTGTTGTATCATCTGCAAATTTCGGTTGAGGGTGAATAGGCAATCCTTTTTGCACGTGAAACTTTCTTTTTATTCTCTGGGGAATAGCTAATGGATATCTTCATGCAAGGTACATGCAGCTTCCATGCATGGTATTCCATGGCTGAATGCATTTTTCTCCTGAATTATCCAAATGCTTTAAAGATATCAGAGCATCTTTTCATATATGGGCATAAGTGCCTCAGCTGAACAGATCCAAGGTTGAGAACCCGTGAAACAGCCATTTTGTTTATGACTAAATCATTAAAAAATACTTTAAAATAATTGTTCATAAACTAATTGGGAAAAAACAAAGTTGTTGTGAAAACGAAAGTGTACCCTGTACTTACAACCATTAGGAACAATTTAATATGCTTGTTTTTAAAATAAATAAATAAATAAATAGGGATTAAAAAGCTAAATAAACAATGGTTGAAGGAAAACGGTGGCTGTTTCTTAGGGAAAAAAGTTTTGTCCTTTCCCTGTGCCTGTGGAATTGCTTTGTGGAATTGCTTTGTGCAACTTGCTAGAGGAGTACCATCACTGGATTTGAAATTTACTTTTAAATAACCATGCACAGAATTTAATGCATGATTAAGCACAGCTAGTGTGACTGCATTAAAAAGTTGTTTAAAATTAAAAATTAATAGAATTCAAAGCAAATTCAATGTTTTAAAAAAATGTCTTAGGAAATACGGTTTCTATTCCTGATGGATCTATTTCCAGTGTTGATAACAGAAAGTCATCTATTATATAGTATAGACACAAATGTGTGCCTTCCACATTGCAGGTCTCTGAACAAGAATGGGCGGTTCAAAAAATGTGATAAATTGTCTTTGTACATTACAGCTAATTTGCACTTTCTCTTCTCATACGTCTGGGACCATATCCAAATGCAGCTGATATTTACTAAGCTAAATGACAAATAAGATGACATTCCTTCCTATTTTTCCAATGTATAGATTTGTATGAATAAAGTTATCACAGAAGCATATTTATATTTTCTGGGTTCTAATCACTAAATATCATGAATGAAAAATAGAGCAAGGTATTTGCAAAAGAAAAATTAGTAATTTCTTACACATTTTCTTACATATTCATAATCATTTGTTGAACAGCTTGGAGGAAATTATTGCAGCCAAACCAAACAAAACACCGATTCAGCTGTTGCTTGAATATGGCACAAAAGCTCACCTTAATCCTGAATATGAATTTGAAAAAGCTGAGGGAGAAGTACACATGCCCGTTTTCACCTATAAAGTCACCATAGGTGACATCGTTGCATCAGGTTTGTGAACATGTTGTAATGTATTAAAATGCCTTTCTTTAATTCATTGCATGTAATATTTGTTTCTTTGAAAAAGAATGAAGTGTTTCTTTTGTTTAGTATATTGCCCTCCACATAACTTGTGGCTCCCAGTGAGTCCGAAATAACAGATGCTACTGAATTTCAGCCATGGAATTTGTCAGTTTGTTGCAAAAAATAAATCTAGAAGCACCCACAGATAACTGATGCAGCAGGATTCATTAGCTTCTTTATATACATAAGACTATATGAATAAATGTACAATACCATCAGATGGTTCTTCCTAGTAAACACAAGGCAGAAGAGTTTCAAGCAAACACAAGCAGTTAGTTTCATTTTAGCAGACAAGCCCAGACAGACTGCTAGTTTTACTTCTCAGAGCAGCAGACTACTTTCTTCTTAAGTTTCTGTTTCAATTCTCTGCACAGACTCAGATCTGTTTAAGCTCCCATTGGCTGATTTAGTTGCTATGTCCATTCATTGGCTGACCTTGTTCCCATATCTCACCCAGTCATTAATATTCTAACAGAGTTGCCCTTGCTGGCTGGAATTAGTAAAAGTTGTGCTTTAGCAAAATTTAAAGAGCCACATGTTGTGCAGCCATGAAAGCAAATAGAATGGTTCAGGATTAGGGTATCAAAATGGGTGGGGGTTTATACAGTGTTTATATTGCATCATTTTTGTTGGGGAAAAAATAACGTTACCATTCTCTTTGTTCTTAAGGAAGTAGATAACATTTATATGGAAAAAACCAGGGTAGAAAATAAATGTTTAAATTTAGAGATAATGTTGGAGACAGGAATTGGACAGAGAAAATATGTCAGTATGGAGTAAAGAACGGATCTCACAACTTGGATATCTTTCCAAGGCTATGTCCCCCACCACCACCAAAAAAAAAAAACCTGTGTGAAAGGCAGTCATTTTAAAATTTAATGGAGTTCGATTTAGAGCAGCATTTCTCGGACTTTGGCAGTTTGAAGACGAGTGGACTTCAACTTCCAGAATTCCCTAGCCAGCCATGGCTGGCTGAAGAATTCTGGAAATTGAGGTCCATACATCTTCAAGTTGCTAAGGTCGAGACACCTGACTTTATTGAAGGTTTATCTCATCACCACTATCTTCTAGGCAGCAGCTAATGCTGTGCAATAGAGGGGCATTCTTCCCTCCCCCTGCGTTTATTTCCTTCTATTCTCTCTTCTTAGTTCAAACATTTCTCGTTGCTTTCCTCTTTCCGTTCTGTCCCCTTTAATTCAATTTCAGAGCCCAAAGGGCCAAGGTTTATCCTGATATCCTCTTATCCTTCCTAGCTTAATCACTTTTGATGTCACCTTAACGCTGATAAAACACTATATAGATACAAATTCTGTGTGGGTTTTTTTCTGAACCTTATTATATACTGTCAAATGTAATTGGCTATTTTGTTCCTTTGGAAAAATCAAATTGCCCATATCTCTGGGTGATCAGGATAGCGAATTTACGTTTTAATATTTTGAAAAATGAATTTAATTCAGTGCATGATGATTGCTGACTATAAGCTTCTCTATTTTTCTTTCCCAGACAAAATACTAACAGCAAATTATTGTTTGAAATTCAGATGTTGAGATCTTTATTGTTACTCTGCTTTGAACAGAGAAATATCTTAATGTTTCTATTGCTTCAGGAGAGGGTTCCAGCAAAAAGATTGCAAAACACAGAGCTGCTGAAGCTGCACTGAATATTTTGAAAAGCAATCCAAATATCTGGTGAGTTTGATGTTGAGCATTGTGAGGCTAACTTGTTGAATTAACCTGTTCACCTGTGTTAAAAGTGGGAATTGCCTCCGGGGTCCCTGTTTCACCCTCTCTATCCTGCTCACTGGGTCCTTGATCTTCATATGTAATAGAGGAAGTTTATCAGGATGTTCTCACATTTTTATAAATAGTACTAGATATTGCTGAATAGGCTGGACAGTGTCATTTATTTTGAAACAAATATTGGAAGAAAAAATATTATGTAATAGTATCTCACCTATCTCTGTTGGGAGTGAGATGATCCACTGAAATCTTTTCTGGTATTTTAGATCTTGTCAGAATTTTTTTTAATCATATTTACGACTGTCTATCTTTTGAAAAGTTGATGAATTTTCATGAAAATGTGGTTAGGTATGAATAGGTGAGAATTTCATAATTTCTGTGAAATTTATTTTCATAATTAGTGTTGACTGAACCCAGTAGATAGCTATTATACTTTATCAAATATGCTTAGAAGAAGATATCAGAGAATGAAAGAAAGAAAAAGGCATCAGAAAGTTAAAGGTAATATTAAAGAGAATAGACTTATGACTCCAACATTGCTTACTTCAGATCTACTTATCAAAAAATGGGCGGGGGGTGGGGAATGGGATAACAGTTCCTGTGAAAAATCCAGTGCATTTGGCATTATAATATGTGTATAATAGTACCAGAAATAATTTCTAAAGTGTCCATTTTAAGTTTACTATGTTCATTTTAGTATTTCTATGCCAGACCATATAATCCCTGAACCTCTCAAGCAAGCACAGAATCAGACCAATCCGATTGGATCGTTGCAAGTGAGTTATGATGAACTTAACACTAATTTGTTATGTTATGTATTTATATCTTTGCTTTTAAGAAGTTAAAGGAATCCTAAATTATGGTTAAAAACAGGTTTACACCCCCCCTTTCTTTTTTTTCTGATGGCAGACTATTGTAGGTAGTGAGGAACAGGTTGTGTTAATGAGGAATGAGACTTCACATCACCCTCAGGAAAAGAAAGCAACTATAAAGAGAAGTTGGTGATAACAAAATAGGCAAAGAGGGGGGAAAAAGAAACTACTGATACAGGTAGTCCTTGGTTTACGATCCCAATTGGGACCAGTAAAGATGGTTGTTAAGTGAGTCACACCAAATTTGACATTTTTGCCACGGTTGTTAAGTGAATCAATGCAGTCGTTAAGCAAATCACTTTAGTCATTAAGCAAAATCGGCCCCTTTGGGGGTCGAACAACCCTTTCACAGGGGTCGCCTAAGACCATCTACCTCCACTGGTGTCGCCCATGCTCAGGAGAACGTCCTGAAGTGGCAGGTGCATGAAGAGTGCCGGGTGGCAAAGCAGCCTCCTCCCAGCTCCGGGCGCAACCTAGACGCCGCCCTGCCCGGTCTCCACGCTAGGGAAAGCCGAGGCGCTGAAGGGAGAGAGACGGGTTCTTCTGGGTGGCGGATCAGCCTCAGCTCCGACGGACGTCCGAAGCGAGCACGGTCGGCGGTGCTGCTTCAGCCCAACTGCCTGCACAGGGGCTCAAAGGTGCCTGGAGACCAGGAGACCGGCGGGGCAGTCGGGCCACCCGCTTCAGCTGGTGGGACGGGCTCTTGCTCAGGCAGGCGCATGCCAGGATTCAAGCCGCCTTGGGCCAGGATGCTGCCTTTGCTGCCCCTGCCACCGGTCCTATCCTAAACTGATCTCAAAGGCTTTTTGGGCCCCAGGAAGGGCTGGCAGGAGAGGCCGGAGGGGAGGACAGGCCCAGCCCACCCATTCCTTCCATCCCGAGGAATTCCACTCGGGACGGAAGCACAGTTCGATGTAGCTTAAGCCTCTGTTTAAAATCCCTTTCAAAGGGTAACTTCTTAATCTGTGTTTAAGAAAGAAAGAATGAAAAGAAAAGGAGGGAGGAATGGAAGGAAAAGAAAGAAAGAAGAAAAGGGAGGGAGGAATGAAAAGAAAGAAAGAAGAAAAGGGAGGGAGGAATGGAAAGAAAGAACGAAAGAAAACGGGGGGGGGACGGAAAGTAAAAAAAGCAAACATAATAAAGTGAAACTCATGTAAACTACGAACTGCTGCTGGAGGCAGGCAGGGATGTTGTTTTATCCTGGAAAATCACAGCCTGGCTGATCTCCCAAACTAAGACTGGCAGATTAATCACTATGCTTTAATTATGTTCAATTGGTAATAATAAAAATACATCCTGCATATCAGATATTTATATTACGATTCATAACAGTAGCAAAATTACAGTTATGAAGTAGCAACGAAAATAATGTTATGGTTGGGGGTCACCACAACATGAGGAACTGTATTAAAGGGTCGTGGCATTAGGAAGGTTGACAACCACTGATCTAAAGCGACACAATGAAGTTTTTATTCTATTCTGTTCTATTCCGGTTGCCAAGTACCCAATTTTGATGATTTTCATGGGGATGCTGTGATGGTCATACGTGCAAGGATCAGTTGTCAGGCATCTTATTTCAGTGCCATTGTAACTTTGAATGGTTACTAAGCAAATGGTTGTAAGTTGAGGACTGCCATACATTAGACCAGCGATGGCGAACCTTTTTTGGCTCGCGTGCCACAAGTAAGGGGAGCGCGGGGGGGGTCGTGTGCGGGCGTGCCGCACCCATAATGCAACGCGCCCCCAGTGCGCATGCGTGCACAACGCGCCCATTTTTGCATGATTTTTTCGCCTTCCCCAGGCTCCAGAGGCTTTATAGGAGCCTGGGGAGGGCGAAAAGAGCCCCCCCCCGCCCCCCCCCGGAGGCTTCAGGGAACGTCCGGAGGCTTCCCTGAAGCCTTCGGAACATTTAAAACCTCCCCGCCCCCCCCCCCCCCCGGAGGCTTCATGGAACGTCCAGAGGCTTCCCTTACTACATCGCAAGGATTAAGGCGAAAGGGGGTGGACGGGGAAAGCGAAGAGGGCTTTGCATGATTTTTTCGCCTTCCCCAGGCTCCAGAGGCTTTATAGGAGCCTGGGGAGGGCGAAAAGAGCCTCCCCCGCCCCCCCGGAGGCTTCAGGGAACGTCCGGAGGCTTCCCTGAAGCCTTCGGAACACTTAAAACCTCCCCCCCCCCCGGAGGCTTCATGGAACGTCCAGAGGCTTCCCTTACTACATCGCAAGGATTAAGGCGAAAGGGGGTGGACGGGGAAAGCGAAGAGGGCTTTGCATGATTTTTTCGCCTTCCCCAGGCTCCAGAGGCTTTATAGGAGCCTGGGGAGGGCGAAAAGAGCCCCCCCCGCCCCCTCCGGAGGCTTCAGGGAACGTCCGGAGGCTTCCCTGAAGCCTTCGGAACACTTAAAACCACCCTCCGAGCAACCCGGAAGTGACTTCCGGGTTGCTCGGATGGTCGTTTTAAGCGTTCTGAAGGCTTCAAGGAAGCCTCGGGACGGCCCCTGAACAGGCACGAGACGTGCGTCTCCATCGCCCGGGCCCGGATTGCCTCCGCTGCGCGGCGCCTCAGGCTTCACATCGCTGCCGCCGCCACCGCCGCTAGGACGGGCTCGGCGGAAGGGAAGTCCGTCAGGGTTCGGCCGCGCCGCCCTCGCCTCCTCCTCCTCTAGCCGCGCCATCGCAAGGATTAAGGCGAAAGGGGAAGGACGGGGAAAGCGAAGGGGGGGTTGTTGTCCTCCTTCTCCTCCTTTCCCCCTCCGGCTCGAACGTGGCGCCGGGGCCCGGCAGGCAGCGAACGAGTCAGAGCCTGCCGACTGGAGGAAGAGGGTGAGAGTCGGGTCCTGTGAACGGCGGCAGCAGCGGCGACAATAGTCGCAACTCGGCTGCCTGCCGCCTTTCCCCTCCTTTGTCTCCCAGCCGGGGCGGCCCGCCGCCGAGTTACGACTTTTGCCGCCGCTGCTGCCACTGTTCACAGGACCTGCCTCTTACCCTCTTCCTCCAGTCGGCAGGCTCCGACTCGTTCGCTGCCTGCCGGTGCCGCGTTCGAGCCAGAGGGGGAAAGGATGAGAAGGAGGACAACAAAACCCCCTTCGCTTTCCCCGTCCCCCCCGTTTCACCTTAATCCTTGCGATGTAGTAAGGGAAGCCTCCGGACGTTCCATGAAGCCTCCGGGGGGGAGGGCGGGGAGGTTTTAAGTGTTCCGAAGGCTTCAGGGAAGCCTCCGGACGTTCCATGAAGCCTCCGGGGGGGCGGGGGGGCTCTTTTCGCCCTCCCCAGGCTCCTATAAAGCCTCTGGAGCCTGGGGAGGGCGAAAAAATCATGCAAAGCCCTCTTCGCTTTCCCCCCCCCTTTCGCCTTAATCCTTGCGATGGCGCGGCTAGAGGAGGAGGAGGCGAGGGCGGCGCGGCCGAGGCCTGACGGACTTCCCTTCGGCCGAGCCCGTCCTAGTGGCGGTGGTAGCGGCGGCGGCAGCGATGTGAAGGCCGGGTGCAAGGACGCCGAGCCTGAGGCGCCGTGCGGCGGAGGCGATCCGGGCCCGGGCGATGGAGACGCACGTCTCGTGCCTGTTCAGGGGCCATCCCGAGGCTTCCCTGAAGCCTTCAGAGCGCTTAAAACGACCATCCGAGCAACCCGGAAGTCACTTCCGGGTTGCTCGGAGGGTGGTTTTAAGTGTTCCGAAGGCTTCAGGGAAGCCTCCGGACGTTCCCTGAATCCTCCGGAGGGGGCGGGGGAGGCTCTTTTCGCCCTCCCCAGGCTCCTATAAAGCCTCTGGAGCCTGGGGAAGGCGAAAAATAGCTTTTAAAAAGGTGAACTCAGCTGGCCAGCGCGCACATGCGCGCTGGCTAGCTGACAGGGCAGCGCCTCGTGTGCCCTGACAAATGGCTCCGCGTGGCACTTGTGGCACGTGTGCCATAGGTTCGCCATCACGGCATTAGACAAAGCTTTTCTACCAAAAACGGAAAGAAAAAAATTTTCTCTTTAAAGGATGATATAAAGGCCTTTTCTTTGTCAATGGGCCTTCTGTAGAAACATTAGAATGGAGCTGGAAGGGACCTTGGAGGTCTTCTAGTCTAACTCCCTACTCAAGCAGGAGACCCTATATTATTTCAGCTAGATGGTTGTCCAATATTTTCTTTAAAAACCTCTAGTGATGAAACACCTACAACTTCTCAAGGCAAGCTGTTCCACTGGTTAATTGTCCTCACTGTTAGGAAATTTCTCCTTAATTCCAGATTGCTTCGCTGCTTGATTAGTTTCTATCCATTGTTTCTTGTCCTGCCTTCTGGTGCTTTGGAAAATAAGTTGGCGCCTTCTTTTTTGTGGCAGCCCTTCAAATACTGGAATACTGCTCTCTTGTCACCCTAGTCCTTCTTTTTTCTAGGCTCACCATACCTAATTCCTGCAACCATTCTCCATGTTTTAGTCCCCAGGCATTTAATCATCTTAGTTGCTCTTCCCTGCACTTTTTCCAAATTCTCAACATCATCTTTGTAATGTGGTGACCAAAACTGGATGCAGTGTTCCAGGTGTGCTCTTATTAAGGATTTATAAAGAGGAATTAATACTTCATGTGATTTTGATTCTATTCCTCTGTTTATACAACCAATGATTATATTAGCTTATTGGGATGCTGCCGCACACTGCTGGCTCCTGTTTAAGTGATCATTCAGTAGAACTCCAAGGTCCCTCTCACAGTTACTGTTTTTGAGCCAGGTTTCGCCTAATCTGTATTTGTGCCTTTGGTTTTTCCCATCTAGTTGTAAAACTTTGCTTTTCTCCAAGTTTGTCCAAGATTGATTTATGTGTAAAAGTCCTCCATATTTTTATTTAATTCATATTAACAGTGTTGATGGAAAGCTTACAAATAGCCTACCACATCCTCCTGTTTTCTTTGTAACTGCAGTATTGATAAAGACCATTTTATCCCAGATTTTAGATGCATTTGGGAGCCAGGCAAAATGCATTTGATTGAAATTTTGATTTAACAGGCTGTGTAAAGTAAAGGAGTTTGTTAAATACAAATGCCTCTCTTTTTCTCTCTCACACTTTTTGCAAGTTGAATACAGGCTCTTAGGCCATGGAATCCCTTAATAATAAATAAATAAAAATACTTGGAATTCCTGATCTATCACCAGTAATAGAAAACTGGCTATATTTGAGTGGGCATTTTTTGCCCTTACTCTCTCACAGAACCCCAACAAGATATTGTGAAAGTTTAGGATGTACCCTAAGCGGTCTCATCCTCAGCCTTAGGAACTGTTGAAGGAACCTTTTGACGTCAATTGCTTTGTTACTAAAGAAGCGTTGATTTGGGCAAGAGCCAGGGCAGGAGAAATTGCCACGGCTGCCACTGCTGCAGCATATAACCACTGGCCTGCCTAGTTGATGTAGCATCTTCTGTTCTTCCCTCTTTTGGGAAGTCCATCACTTGCCCACCAAATCTTTCCAGCCCTCTTTTCTCAATTCAGTCCTGCCCAATCTTTCCAATGTATTGTCTCCCTCCCCCTTCCATGAATTCACACAAAATTTGTGCAAATCACATCAAATTTTCTTAGCACCTTTCTGCTCTCGCCTGGAACTCAGACATGCTTTTGTGCATAGTCTTAGGAAAAATTGTGCCCACTGTCTAGACCAGCAGCCTACAACCTTTTGGAAAACAGGGACCGATTCCGTGGAGCGTTTTTCCGTGGACTGGAGGGCACATAGTTTCGTGTGCTGCCTGCATCCCACACATGGGCCTGCAGTTATTTGTGTGACACATTTCTGGCATGCCATGGCCTGGTGCCTATCCATGGACTGGGAGTTGGAGACCCCTGGTGTAAACTGCTTCCCCAAATAACAGAAGTCCACTATTTTAACCATTATGTTCAAAGTCAGTTAAACTGAGGTCTATTGAACAGAGGATTTACTGTAATGTTGTGGTTTGTTTCCTGTGCTGGAGAGGAAACCTCTGAAGTGCAAGATTTTTTTTTTAAAGCTGGATCTAAAACATTTTCTTTGTGCTTTTTCCCCCCTTCAAGGAACTGGCTATGAGGAAGCGTTGGAGATTACCTGAATATTCACTGGCCCAGGAGACTGGGCCACCTCATAAGAGAGAGTTTGCAATGACTTGCAGAATTGAGACATTTGTAGAAACAGGTACATCATTCTTTGTCAAAATGACTTTATTAAAAATGATGAAGAATTGGTTTTTTCTATTGTTTCAAACTTTCTCGTATTTATATAATTTTGTTTGATAAATAGCCTTGTCAGATATTTCACTTGGAAGCCTGGTTATGAAGGTTTTGAATTAAATGTACTTCTGGACACATAGCTGCACATACAGGCAGGGAGAAATAATGGTTATTATTTTTAGGCTTACCAGGAAGTTTTTATGCATAACAATGCCTGTACACTGGAAAGAGTAAGGTCTCTTGTCTATATTCTTGTGGAATATCCTAATTCATGATGATTATTTTTAGGCAAAATAGATAAAATTTAAAAAAAAACTAGTATCTGATCTATAGAATTACTTCTACTATGTTTTTGTCCCTTGGTCAATTGCATGTTTTGAAGCTGGAAGAAGAGGGGGGGGTTGAGGGAGGGATTGCAAGCACATGTTTCCTATTATATAAAATGCCACTGAGTCAAGAAACTAGAAGTAAGTCTCCTTCTCTCCTCTTACCTAGGAAAAATTTAATTGGTCTAATAAATAAAACCAGGGCACTTGTTCAATTTCATCGGTCGCATTTCAGTACAATAGAACATCAAAACACTGATATGTTACGTTGTAAACTGGATTATTTTCTCTCTTTCTCGTATTTTGAAAGGTGTGGCTGCTTGATAAAAGTAATTTAAAATTATAGCATATTGATGGAGGAGGGAAGTTTTCATAACACTCTTAGAGAGCTTTTATTTATGTTATCGTGTTTCCCCAAAAATAAGACAGGGTCTTATTTTCTTTTGACTCCCAAAATAAACGCTTGGCCTTATTTTGGGGGAGGTCTTATTATTTTTAAGGTGGAGGAGGCGGTGAGTGTGGTGACCTCATGGCTGCTGCTGTGTTGCAATATTTTTGGGCATGCGCTTAAAAGCCCGATTAGGCTTATTATCCAGGGAGGTCTTATGCAGTGCATGTCTTATTTCCCTGTCCCCGTTTCTGCACTTAGTGCACAATGCTTATTCACTTCCTTCTCCCTGTAATCTAATCAGATAGGCAAGGTACCTATATCTTATTTCTATATATCCCACCAGATATTATCAGGAATATAGCAAAGTTCTGCTTGATCACCATTGCTCTCAAACAGATACTGGAGCTTATCACCATTTTGGTGAGAGATTATCCACAGCAGTTTAGCATTCCGTCATTAATTTGCCTTGCTGTTTTATATTGTGCAGCATATGATAGTTCTATTTTTCAGTTGGTCTCTGTTTCTAAGTCCATAAAACAGAGTAGAAATTAGGATTTGATACGTTTTATCTATGGATTGGTGCAATTCATCTGTGCAGAGTTTATTTCAAAACAGGAAAACCGATTATCCTTGTAACTTTTTTTATATGGTTGAATGGATGCAGTCAACTAAGTCTTTATATTTTATCAGTTGCACTTCCTGCTCCTTTTTCTGTAGAGATTTTACCTTCAAATTGCAACCAAGTGGTCCGCATGCTATGATAAGGCAGGTTCAAATGAAGCCTCAGCCAAGTTCAAACAAAGCCAGCAAGCATCTCTCTCTTCCTTACATACTTCCATACTATTTTGCATTCTCATCTATACAATGATTTGATGAATCAGTACTGACAGTAGCTGGAAGGGATATGAGAGGACAAGAATTCATGATTGATGCCTATTGCTAAAGTTAGTAAGTGCAGAACAAAATAGATACAAAGAGAATTTCAAATTTGTGGCTACAAAAAGGGATGTACGTGCCCCTTGTACATGTAATCCTATCTGATTCTGGAATGTAATTGTGCAATGTAATCCAAAATAGTTCTTTTGTCTATTTCAATAATTTTACCTTTTGTTCATTATCTAGGTATGGGAACATCTAAAAAATTAGCGAAGCGAAATGCTGCTGAGAAATTACTTGAAAAGTTCCACAATTTTTGTCAGGATAATATCACAATTTCTTTAGTAAGTAATTCATTAAATTTAATGGAAAATACCTGCTTCACCACTGAACTTTATTAATGTCTTCTTCATTCCTAATAATAATAATCTTCTGTCCCCATTTCTCTGTTCCTAATATGTAAAGGATGACATTTTTATACAAAATAGTTTGGGAATAACTTCTCCTGGTATTTTTAAAATGTATTTATTTTTTCCCCAAGTTTTTTTCCAACAGTGTTTATTACACTAGTATTGATTATAATGATTATGATAATAATAATAATAATAATAATAATAATAATAATAATAATAATAATAATAATAATGCTGCCAGCAATCCGTATCAGCCATCCGAGCCACTCAATGGTATTTGTAATACATTTTTAAATGTTCAGTTGACTGAGTTTTTGTTTAATGCATAAAAGTTTAATACTAATACTAATAATAGAACACCATAGGCATTGACACATTCACCAGTCAATTGCAGAAGGCAGCTTTTCTTGGAACAGCTTCCATCCTGTGACCATATCTGTAACATTGTCAAACATCCAGATTTGCCTATCCCAGGTCCTTGGTAAAGGACTCAATAAGTAGACAAAAATGTCAAACCCAGTCTGAATAATAATACTGTTGTTTACTTAATCATTCTAACATATCTCCCTTCTATCATTGATCCTTTCCTTATTTTTCCCTGTTTCTAACTCCTGTTTTTGTCAGCTAGCCATTGATAAAATAAGTCCTAGATCAAAAAGTATTCAGTTTCTTTTAGTTTCCTTCTTTTCCTTAATTGTTTTTGCCTATCCATTTCTGCTCATTCTAATATTTTTCTAATCGCATTTTCATCTATTGGGATCTCTTCACTTTTCCATTGTTTAATTTATTTCTGAGTAAGAAAGCATTGCGTTGAACCCTGCAGTTCCCTCCAAAAGCTAGGATTATTTGTAAATCAAGAGGTACAGCTCTATTCAGATAAAGCCTTCCTCCTGGCCCTCGGTTGGCAGGCTGAGGGCTGCACTACCAGTCGTACGCAGTGCTAGGACATAAAAAGAGGTATGGGCAGGAAAATGCATCCGTTTAAAAACTAATCGAACGCAAGTAATATAGCCGTTTCCCCATGCATTGAATAGTTTTCTTATGTTTGTTACAATGACAATTTGGTGACAATGTTTGGAGAGGATTGGAGGGATACAATCAAGTCTTCGGAGTTATAGTCACTGGAACTTCATTATAAACACTTGTGGGTCCTACTTTGTCTATTCTCTGGCAGCCGCTTTCTTGGTTTGGCTTCACTATCCAATAACTTTTTTATATGGGTGAATAGATGCAGTCAACAAAGTCTTTATATCCCTCCAATAATTACATAGGCAGCCAAATGACTACTCTCTATTAGCATTGAATTCTCCTGGCTAATATAACATTGGCATACACTAAATAAATGAATACTAATTACACTTGCAGTTCCTTTTCATCTTCTCAACAGAGATGAGGTTTTTTAATATATTGTAATAAACCTCACATATTCATTTGGTATCCATGGTGAACTGCATTTCTATTTGCTATAAATTACAGTACATATTATTTTAAATGCCACAGAAGGTTTGATCATCTGCAGTTCTTCTTCACATGATCAGAGGTTCAAGAATGCTGTTCCACTCTTGCATTTGGCTACCTTCTGGAAGCACTCGAGAAAGCAATGTTTTCTCTTTAGATGCTAGAAAAAAATGGCTGTTATCTTTACAATAGGTCTTCACCACTACCACCCAGTCGGTTGGAAATGCTAATTAAAACACAACTTGGTTTTTACTTTGTCCTGTTCTTTATTGCGTTTCTGAAAACGTAAGATGTTTTACTTTCAATATTCTCTTTCTACTTTCCCTCAATCTGCCATCAGCTGGAACTGATGAGTAGTCCCATACTACCATGAGAAAACTGTTTGGATTGGGCCCCTTCTTAGAATTATGCAGTGTTTTGAATTCAGTTCAGAAGGGGCACTACCAGGAATATGAATACAGTAGCACCTTCCACCACTCATTATCCCAGGAAAGGCAGAGTAAAAAAGTTTAAATCAAGGGTGGAACTGCACATTAAAGTGAAAACTTCTTTAAAAACACGTAGGTATCTTTCTTAAAAGTTAGACTATTTTATTAGGTTTGTATCCTATTTTCACTTTATCCTGTATCTCAGGATTAGAACTGCCAAACAGCAGAATATTCATCCATTAGCCAAACTGTCTCATTCAGGAAACAGACCATGAAAAAAGGCTATTAACTGTCCTAATGGGGATAAGCATGGTTACATTTTAATGTAAATCCAATGTGAACTGGTTCATTTGCAAGGAACTTTTAACCTATCATTACTACAGAATCCATGTATAAGGTTTCCCAGGCTTAGCATCTTTTAAGTGGCCTGCCAGGGTCCCTATTACTGAAAGATAAGAGTCTGCAGCCAGGATAAAAGATCAATTGGATATTAATTTACATATAGTACAATTGGTCTCTGTTCATAAATTATTTCAATTTAAATGACTAACAGTATTCGGAAGTCTCTGGAGACTGCAAGTCATGCATTTCTCTTCTTGGCCTCAACATGGACACAATAAAAGGATTGGCACATGAATGAAAATTATAATTACCATATTCAATAATAGCTTTGCCTAAATTCTGTTCTCTTTCCCTCAATCTGCCACCAGTTGGAGCTGATGAGTAGCCTCATAGTACCATGAGAAAACTGTAAGAACTGTTTGAATTGGCATCTTCTTAGAATTGTGCAGTGTTTTGAATTCAGTTCAGAAGGAGCACAACCAGGAATATGAATACAGCAGCACCTTCTACCACTCATTAAAGCCGCACATCTGTCTCCAGGATCACATGCAGTGAAAACTTTCCCTTTTTAGCCTAATGATCCTAGAACATAATTTGGCTGCTTTAAAGAGTTACAGACAGGTCCCGCCATTGCACTTCCATGTTTTCTAATTAAAACACAAAGTATTGCATCATAGATTCTCATCTCAGGATTTAAAAAAAATATTGATTACATGACTAAATACAAAGCAATATTAAAATGTGCAGCAAAATCTAAACACTCTTCATTTGTTTCAGGGAAAAGAACCAATGCATAATTTGGGATGCACCTGGGATAGCTTAAGGAACTCTTCTGGTGAAAAAATTACTATGTTGAAGATAAGCTCCCTCAGTATTCCCAATACAGACTATATTCAGCTACTTGGAGAAATAGCAGAGGAGCAAGGTTTTAATATAAAATATTTGAACATAGGTAAGACTTGGTGAACTATGTAGTATGCATCCTTCCCTTTATATTTCTTCTTCCAACACTGCTAGGGCAGAAAAAGTAGTTTCAGATGTTGTGTACTCGGCAATTAATTTTTAAAATTTGGTCTGAATACTTGTTCAAGTATGCCACAAGGAGAGAATCGGTTTCTATATTTTGGCTTTGTCTTTTAAGGCTCAGATATTGTTCTGTAGCTAGTTTGAAGAACATTACATTAGTTAATGTAATGTTTAAGAAGGTCATCATAAGAAAGGAGTATAGATAATAATTGAGTCTGTCATTGCTAGCACAGGATAAAAAGGAATGATTCGGAAACCCAATCCACAAGCTCTGAGAATGAACCTCCATCCTCTCAAAAAGAATAGTATCTACATCCATCTTCAGAATAAGACAACATCTATGATGACTTGGTGATCTGTTCAGAACATTTCGGAAGGCAAATTTGCCCATGTTTTTTGTTTGATAAAAATCATTATTTTCTACTTATCACCGCTTTTGTCTGTAATTTCAGAGGAGTTGAGTGTGAATGGACAATTCCAGAGCCTCGTAGAACTTTCAACCAATCCAATCATAGTTTGCCATGGGACTGGAATCTCCTGGAGCAACGCCCACAATGATTCGGCCCACAATGCGTTACAGTATTTAAAAATCATGGCTGGGAGGAAATAACCTTGAAATGGGAAAAAGAATGAACATGGGTATATATATATATATATATATATTATATATATATATATATGTTGTATCTGTACTGATAAATACAAATATTTAGGCATACCAGGGGTTGTAACACAAATACTATATATACATATATATGTATATAAAAAATGTTTCTGTCTTAAAATTGAACAATTTCCAAATCATTGAAGCTTTTTTTTAAAAGTCACATCACAACCTCTGCATTCATAATTGTATATTATAAAGAAAATGTAACTTAAACATATTATGATGTTTTTGTTTATTTATTTTGGGAAGCTAGAATCAGGAATCAGGAAAACCAAAAGCCTTGAGCAGGGGATGAGACACGCAACTCTGCAGCATTTGATGAATCGCAATCCTCAGTACCAAAATAGTCATTAGTCTGCGAGCAGCTGTTCCCCAAAAGCAGCCTCAAATCCATTGCGCTTTCTCAAATATTGTTTTGTACAGGGATGGGGAAGGCTGGCTTGAGGAAAACCTGCAGAAGAGTGCAATGTGTGTTGAGGGAAGGAGTTTGTTTCTTAAGAATGCCATGCATTGGGAGCAGGAAGTCCAGCTCATTTTTCTCCCTTATTTCTTAAAGCGTTGCCGTGTTTTTCCGAAAATAAGACAGGGTCTTATATTGTGTTGACCCCCAAAATAAGCACTTGGCCTTATTTTCAGGGAGGTCTTATTATTTTTGAGGTACAGGAGGCAGCAAGCGCGGTCACCTCATGGCTGCTGCTGTGTTGCAATATTTTCGGTGATGCCCCCATCACCGAAAATATTGGGGGGGGGGAGGGCTTATTTTAGCGCATGTGCTCAGAAGCCTGATTGGCTTATTAACCAGGAGTCTTATTTTCAGGGAAAGAGGGTAATATTTTGCCTTGCCAAAATGACTAGATATTTCACAGTGAAACCACAAAAAAACATAAACCATAACTTCATAGTAGTTTAAAATTGAAAATCCAACTCTGAATAAATCAACTCATTTCTTAAAAAATCAGATTGACATCCATATCCATAAAGCAACCCGGCATGCAAATAATTCAATCCCTCCAAGCCCAGTGAAACAAAACATCTCCAGGGTTTGCCTGAAGTAGTGTTGTCGTGATCCATTAGAAGACAAATCAACAAGCAAGGCCTGCATCCATTATCATTCCCCAGTGGCCCATAACAGGCAGATGGGGACACCAACTGGCCTGCGGTGACTTCAGTCAGTTGACTTTCTATTATGCCAAACCACCACCTGTACAGCCAAATTGAAACATCCAGCACTCCTCCAATTTGTCTCCAGAAAATACACTCCCATACAATCAGGGAAAGGGAAACTTCCCTATCCTTTGGTTTGTATATAATGAACTCACAGAAGCATTAAGTAGTCACAGGCAAGCCCTTCACTGCTATTATGACAGGTCATAGTCAGAGACAGACTATAAATTAGCACAGCAATGACCTTGGAGAGAAAATATGACCATTAGTAGAAAGTGAGGTCAACCCAGAAAAATAAAGTGTGACAAAGAGACTGATGACTTTTGACAGTCTTTGGTATAAAGGAGGGAAAAGGAAACACTGTCAGGCTTCCAAGTTTTTGTTATCCCGGTACAGTCTACTACAGCAACCATTTTAGTATTTCTTGTGGCTTTCCTGAACTGGCCTACCTTGAAGGGTTGACATAAAAAGTTGTAGCTTTTCTCTTCCCAGGCTGCAGTTTCTTCAAGCAGCTGATATCTTCCCCTTTCACTGGAGCTGTGGAGCAGTAGTACCAAATAAGCTCCTTAGTGAAGTTATTAAGACTCCCATCTGATTCTACCTGCGGTTCTGTCTGCATGGCAGCAGATAAGTTGTAATGTGTTATAATGACAAAGGAGGTAATAATAATGTGCATCAACTAGAATTAAGACATCACATTTTTCACATTGATAGTGTCTTTCCATTTCCAGCATTCCATCTTCCAGTCCTTCCCTCAATTCACATCTTCTGCCTTCCACTTTCTACACTTTGCTTTCTTTTGTACCTGTCAGTTGATGTTCCACACAATTAAGTTTCACCAGCTTTCCCAATTCTCTGCTTTTCCATTCTTTTGATGCACAAATCACATCTCTATTCCTCAACTCCTCAGGAACTGCCAGGATGAAAAACACCTATACCAAAAAACCTTAAGACCCCTCCAAAATGCCAAATATAAATCACTAGCTTGCAAAAATTGCCCAACAGTGGTAATATTTACCAAACTATCCTGTTGAACATCATTCATCTATTCACTTGTACACTTCATTATATGCAGCGTAATGGCAGCAAATACTTGCCTAAACCACACAATGAATTTCTATGACTAAGGGTGGACCCGAATCCAAGTCTCTAGTCCAGGTTTAACAATCACTGTATTGTTGTCTTGGATGTCAATTGAGCTTTAAATGTGTCCACTGAAATAATAAAAGTGATTTTAAAGGTTTGCAGTGATGGAGAATGGACATGCCTCCTATTATACAATTAGAGCAGCACACTAGATTACAATCATATTACACTGAGAAAAGAGCAATTGTGAATTATGACTTAAAGATATATTCTACTGGATGTTATGAAAAATTACCAATTTTTTTAAAAATAATTGCATATTTCAGTAGCCAGGAGCATGGCTTCTGATCTCTGCAGACTTAACTCCCTTGGAGTTACTTATGTAGGCTGGCATTTCTTTTAAGACTTCATGTCTCATGAACTACAAAACACTCGAACCTTTGTAGCAGAAGGCTGAATTGTACATAATAGCCATTATATATTTACTTTTTTGTGTTTAAATTTCTTCTCAATTGTGGCCTTTTAAAACTTATGTTTGAAGATTAATTTCACAGAAATGATACAATTTGTTATTACTGTTCTTTTTTTCATTAGATGTGTCATTCTTTAATAAATCATTTTGAACGATATAAGTTGTTTTTAATGTTTGAGAAAAATGTTCAATCAATAATGCAAGTAGAACCATAATTTACATTAAATGTGCCTTGTTCAACACTAGGTATGAATGCAGCATGTAAGCAGCTGTAATTTTTTTTATTTGTTGGGATTTTCAAAGTATTAATTGGTAGAATTCAATACAATGTCAGCATAATACAGTAGTATGTCTCATTGAGTTTGTAAGTCACAAATATGTACCATATCAACCATATTGAACGTAAATGAATATTTTCTAGTGTGAAAGAAATAGGTGGCCATAAGGTCAGTGGTGGGTTCCAGATCCCGTTCCAACCGGTACGGTTGGAACGGGCCCGGCATCACCCACATGGACGCGGGGAGCGCCATGCAGGTGCCGTATGTGCCATGCGTTAACCGCTAAAGGCTTAAAGGACAGGTAAGGAGCTCGGACCATTCTTATCCCATTAGCCATATTTTTAATCAACTGCCTGGTTGAATTCTTTGCAGCATTCTAATAGGTTAAATAAACATAGGTTCTAAAATCCCAGCTGTGTTATTTCCTTTGAAGTTAAAGCGAGCCAAGAAACTTAATTTGCCTTGTGTGAAAATTCTATAAATCACTGGTTAACCACATGCTTCATACATTTATATATTTCAAAGTTTGTCCCCAGCTTCCAAAGAACTGGATACTGTATGTTCCCAAACACATTTAATATAAATATAGATTTTACAATAGCAGAAAGAAACAAGGTGATTTTTTTGATGCTATACTAATATATATGCTGTCTTTAGTGCGCAGTAAAAACAAATCAATGGTAATCCTCTAATATTTTTAATCTACAATGCTGTAAGAATGTACAAAATATTGTTCTTGTGGCTTCCATTCTTACATTACATTATTTGGCTCTGAAGAGGTATAACTTTTGTGTGGAACACGTCTAGAACCAAACATATTCAGTAATTCCCAAGTATTTCTGAGGAATTAGCAAGCAGGCTGGTCTATTAGAAACAATGGTTTTTTTTATTCAATGGCATTTTTTATAAAGGTATACATGAGTTTTCATATTCAAGGCTGAGGATAAAGACCACAGAGTTTTGCAAAATGATCCTGTGCAAGTATCACAACGTTCAATCTTCATATTTAGCTTTAACATTGGGAAGTGGGATAAAGACAATATTGAGTTTGGGTTGCTAAAAATAAGATTCAAATCTCTGTTCACTCAGGGTTCATTGCAGAACTTTGGAATCACTGCGATCTTTACAATGTAAGATTGCAGTCAAATTGCAACATTAAAAAAAAAAAAATTCTGAAACATCAAAGTGCCTTAAAAGTGCTGTGTGTTTATGGAGGCCAGTTTTCTTACAAATGGTACATTCCTCTGCATGACATTTATCTGAAGAGGCGCACTTCTGATTAGTTAATAGTATATCATGGTGAGTCAAAGAAGGAAGTGGCAAAAAGTATTATATTTTGTCTTAGGAAATACTTCTGAAAATGAATAGTGGGGTTGTTGATACTTCAGTCCCTAAGCATTCTTCCTAATGCCAATCACTTTAAATTAGGCTGCACAAGACAACAGAGCAAAGCCATGGTTTTATGGCACTAGGGTGGTGTAATTAAGATCTAATTCCACTACTTTCAAGGTTTGCAACATTTCTAATTGAGATTTACTGCTGCTGGTCCCAACTGGAGTCTTATTACAATTCGCCACGGCCAACTTGCTGTAGGATAACTCATCACAGCTAACTCATTGCGGGAGAAGAGTTACACTAATACCAAAGAAATGGTGGAATGGAATCATTAAAGAATGAAAAAGGAGGGACAGAATGGAATGGCAATGACAAAAAATAACTTTTTTATTTATTTCAAATAATTGAATAGTTAAACTGTCCCACAGTGACCTGTCCTGTGGCAAGTTGGCAGTGATGAGTTGCCCGGCGGCAAATTGGCTACAAGTTGGCTGTGGCGGGGCTGTCCTATTTCACTCTAGATGTGCCAGACCACAATATTCTTCTCTTGTACCAACATTATGCAGCTTGGATGGCTCTAGCTAGAGACAATTTGAGGGAGACTGATAATCTACTGGATTAGGCTTTTTATCTTTAAGGGAAGAAAAGCAATTGATAAATTGTTTCAGAATACTGCTTCTTACTTGAATTCATATAATTTCAAAAAATATAATGTAGCTCAATATTGTCTTTTAAAAATCCTGACAAATAAGGTAAGTCACAAAAAGTACTTTACAATATATATTATTTTATAGGGGAGCAATTCTTTTGTTAATTTGGATGAAAACTTAACAATCCTGGGCATGGACACAAGTCACGTTCTGTTGAAATAAATAGGAAAACACACATAATACATTGCTTGCATTAAAATTATTACATATTACAGAATTCCCGGTTGCAAAATTGGCACCATTCCATTCTCAGAAACACAGGGATGGCTGAGAGAAATTTTACTGAATTCTAATAGGGTCGACTTGGTAGATAGAATGTGGTTATTGTTCACTCTAATTATATGTAGCATTAGCCCAGAACCAAAGTTCTTTTGGGCAACCACAATAATTATTTATGAGTGTGAAATACTTGGGAAGCCTGCAAAACTTCATTTGATTTGATCAAGGACTTCACCTAAGTGTCTGTCCAAATCCTGACTCCCCCCCCCCTACTGAACTCCCATTTTGGAACTGTTATTTCTAAAGAGAGAAAAGCAGAGAAGTAACAATAGTTAATAATGATAGTTCTGTGATAATTATTCAAGTATGTTTTGAGCCAACGTGCCCAAGTCTACATTCAGCCAATGCCGAGACTGCATGCTAAGACTCAGCAGTGCATAGCAGAGATAGGGATGGGACCGATTCCTGTTATACAACTGGGGCCTCTCGGTCTGCTTCTGGACTCTTAAAAAGCCTCGTTCTTATCTGTTCCCAATCTACAGAATTCCCCAAATTTGCCATTATAATATGGATACTTTCAGAGGAATCACTGATTGGGATGGCCAAGAGGGGAGATTGAGAGGAGAGAAGGCTTGCAAAAAGCAAAGCGTATAAGATAAGTTAGAATGGGCACTTGATTGTGACATAGTTTGATGAAGAAACTTCCAATGAATAAGGAGTATTTTAAATTGGAAGCCTATCACATAAATTAGATGTTCTTGAGATTTTCCTGAAGCTTGTTTGAAAGAGAAGGTCAGGTTAGAGAAGAGCTCCATTTTTCAATCTGGAAATTTAATAAAGAAAAATTTCCATCACATGAGTTCAATCCTTTGCAGAAATTCACATTCATCTTCTTAATTCTATAATTTTCATTTTTAAATGCATATTTTATCTGATTTAAATGAACTCCGGCTAGCAGAGGTTTTTTTTTTTCTTTTGGGAAGTATTTCTTTTTAAGGTTTTTTTTTCCTGAAAAATTTACCTATTACCCAAAACTATCATATTTTATAGGTTTAGATAAAATAAAATATGTCTGCAGATGTGTGATGAATGAATAAACTAGTGTGGCAAGTATGCTCACACTGTTAGCATGAATTTATGGTAGGACTATACTGTCAATTATAGCTAAATATGATATACTTACTTCAGATTTAATTTAGAACCTTATGAAAGCATATCTTAAAATAAATGCTACAGTGAAATGACTTCAATACCACCCAGATTTTTAAGAAAATAATTCAAACTAGAGATCTGGACAGGTTTCTTTTCCCCCAAAAGTGGTTTATTCTTATATCTCACTGTGTCCTGCGTTGAAAACTAAGAGAACCACTAAAGCAATCTTGCAAGACAATTTGCAAGATTTACAAGGCAGTCTCTAGATTAGAGTTCTGTCTTGCATAGAATAATATGAATATGCTTGGAATAAACCTGGGTTTTGTTGCATTTGTGGTATCTCTGGGTCAAAATGGGCCCAAACTTCCTAGCCTTCCTTTCATCATTAGCAGGGAATGTTTCACATCTAAAACTGGTAACCTAATTTACATTTTAGCTATCTTACTAAAAAGCGTAGCGTGAAATCTTTGCTTGACCAAACTCATCATGGGCAGTAGAGATGAGTACTGGGGACACAAATGGTTAGAATGCAGTACTGCAGGCTACTTCTCTGACTGCTGACTATCAGCAGGTTGGCAGTTCGATTCTCACTCGCTCAAGGTTAACTCAGCCTTCCATCCTTCCAAGGTCAATAAAAGGAGGACCCGAATTGTTGGTGGCAATATGCTGATTCTGTAAACTACTACTTAGAGAGGTCTGTAAAGCACTGTGAAGCGATATATAAGTCTAACTGCTATTGCTATGAACCCAATTAGTGTTTATTATGGCATATGAAAGAGAGCAAATGATAAAGAACATTAATTAACAAATGAAATAAAAAATAGTTTTATGTCTCTGAAAGGTCTTATAGAGCGAATATTACGGAGGGGGGAGAGGGATTGGTCCGGTGCATCTTATAGTGCGAAAAATACTGTAGTTTGATCTTACGAGAATGGAATTGATAAAGACATGTATGGAAGTGAAAATGTTTAATTATGAAGGAACGAGCTATGGAAGAAATGAAAAAAACTAGAATAATTACAGGTAGACAAAATGTACAGATAAAAGTGAAAACAAATAAATATCTCAATAATCCAAAAAGAGAGTAGACTTGAGGAAAAAAGAATGTGTAAGCTAACTTAAAACAATTAGAAAAAATATTTTACAAATGCCACTGAAGTTTGTGGACATATACTAAAGGAAAGTACTATAGTATTAAAAATGAATGAAGTCAAAAGTGTGTGAATGAGCAATGCACAGGCAAGAGAATCATGATGAGGAAAATATATAACGTACATGTAAAGAAAAAGTTGCAAAAATGCAGTCATAGACAGCAGGAAGCTGTTTAAATAAACGCAGGAAAGAAAATGCAGAGCAATTAGGTTGGAAACAAATACTGTAATTGTTAAATATCTGCAGAATGAATTAGGACTGCGAGGCAGTGATCTCTAGAGAACGAATGAAGAGCAAACTATAAAACCAACGTATGAAATGGATTCAGATGAAGTGGATAATGAAGTGGTTGAATGAGCTAATGAAACCCTCAAGAACTTATAGGTTAGAAGATTTAGAACGAAAGGCAACCTCTGAAGTGAAGTACCAATGTGTTTGAAGCAAGAATGGTTTGCAAGGATAAAAAAGTACAAAGTTATAGTGAATTTTATGGGTGTAAATGTAGCTATCTTCATATATGCTCCTAATCTATGTCTCGTGGTTTGCTTACTAATTCTTATTACTTTTTTACGTTTTGCATTCACCTGAAAGGAAATGTCTTGGACATACAGATGGATTACAATTGTCCCAAAGGAAAATGGCTGTATTTAAATCAAAGATTTAAATCAAACTTTTTGCACAAATACAAGTAAGCATTTGAAGTTTAGCCAATTAGTTTAATGGCTGGGTTCATAAAACAGGTGGTTAGCTAAATGGACTGATTATCAAGGTGTGTACAATATAGAGACCCATTTTGGTCCGGTGGGTTAAGGCACCAAGCTAGAAAGCAGGAGACTGTAAGTTCTAGTCCTGCCTTAGCCATAAAGCCAGCTGGGTGACCTTCAGCCAATTACTCTCTCTCAGGTCAGTCCTCTTCGCAGGGTTGTTTGTGGGGAAGAATAGGAGGAGGAAGGTATGCGGAATATTTTCACTGCCTTGAGTTATTGGTAAAAGAAAGATGCGATAGAAATAAATAATAAATAAATATAGTGTAAACTAACCAAATGGCCTGCCTTCAAATAACATGCTAGTCAAGCTTAAAACTAATCAACTTTAGTATGTTATTTGGGGAGAAGCATGTTATGTCGAAGTTAGCTTGATTTATAATTGACCTTGGTAAGCACCTGGTCCCAACATTTACTAAATCATAATATTTATTAATATTTATAACTTTTTAATTAATAATTCTGGCTTTGAAGAGACAGTAACAAATTCCTGGAGGTTACTGAAGACTGAATGTAAAAGACGGAATGGTAAGGCATTTTTTCTTCCTATTTTTACCAAGATGGACTAAACTATAACTTGTAAGGATTACTACGTTAACAAAATCCCCAATGTGACAGTGGCATGCTGATAACTCCTGTTGTATAAGGCCCATGTAAGAGTCCATGCATATGTTACCCTGTGCATTCTAATTCTCCTTCAATTTGAATGAAATGTACATATCAGCAAACAAAACATTTTCCTTCTGTACTTCAGAGGCTCGTATAGAGTACCGTGCATATTTTAAGCCTTGGTCAAATACAAGTGATCCCAAGTTACAACTGAAATTTAGAGCAAAATCACAGCCAGATAATAAATGTCTAGCTAATATGGTGCATCCCAACTGGAAGTAACTTCAGGAAGTTAAGCCCTATTTTTAAACAGGCTGTCCCTTATACAAGTGTGCTTATTGAGCAGAAATGGACATGGGGGAAATCAGATGAGTAATACATAGAATGCATAATCAAATACAATTAATTAATACAATACAATTTCGGAAAATCATAGCCACCTCTGTGCCTTTACAGAAAAGCAATAAAACGCACTCAGTAAAATACAGTTATGTGCCATGAATATACAGAAATGTTATTTTTGAATTATATACAAGAAAATCTTTTCTATTGCCAGTGTCCAAGGTATTAATAAATTAAATCACTGGACATAAATGATAGACAGGTTTCTATTAAAAAGCATTAAGATTTTTACCTTATATATTGATTTTAGCAAAGCATGGTAACCAACTAGACTTAATTTTGAGGGCAACATCATCCAGGCTCTTTCCACATATACATCACAATGTGCTACATAATAGCCATTTAGGTCATTTCTTCATCCAAAAATATAATTGCTTTATGAAAAAGCAATAAAATATAATTTTGCATAAAAATGATATTAGCAAGATTCAGCTGAGAAAGTAGTGCATGTATCACATTACTTCTCCCAACAATTTCCAAAGAGGTGAGAACAAAAATATATAATGTACATAAGAAAGCATGAATACATAAGTTATCAGGATCATTATACCCCTGCAGGATGCTTTTCTAATTTAAAAGATGTGCTTAGCATTCATGCACAGTTTTAGGGAATTTTAATTCTAAAAAGGGTTATGAAAATGAGACAGAAGGAAGTATGAGAAGTCATGAAAAGAGATGGTATATTTATCACAGCATTAGGCATTGAGAACATGAACTTAGATTAATTTCTCAAGATCATTACAAAATTAGTCAGTTTCCATTTAACCTGCCTATATAGAACCACAACCTGCAAAGATAAAACATTCCTAGATCATCCTTTTGCTTTACAATTACAGTTCATTTTCCATAAATAATACATTGTATCCCTTGTTTAAAATACAAACCAAAATCCCAGTGGTTTTTAAAAATCTGCCGTTGAGAAATGACAAATACATATTTTAAAATAACAACGCACAACTTGACATTGTTTTTAAGGCATGAAAAATGGCATATGAATGGAAAGCGCTTCTAGAAAAGCATTATGTTGTTTTTGATATAGCCAGTCCAAGCACAAAACATAAAAAAAAAAAAACCAACCTGACTCTAGAAATGAACAAGTGTTCTAATGTGAATCAAGATTCAATAACTATATGTGTAGACATTCTAGAACTTAGTTATAACAAGAATTGTTTCTTTGTGTCTATTTAAAGCACCAGATACCCTACAAAGCATCTTTGGCCAAGTCAGTACATGCTTCTTTTATGCTGCACTTCCAGTATCTCAATAAATAAAGGGGCTGTGGGCATTTTCCTCCCTTCTTTTCAATTTAGTGATCACAGAAATGTTCAAAGTCTGGGCTAATGCACTTTTGGAAGTCTATTATAAATTGAATGTAAAAGCAAAGGAAGGTTTCCTGCAGACCCACAAATCACCATCAGCTATAAGAAACATGTTGTGCATAGTGGTTTCTTTCTTTCTTTGTTTTTATATTTTAAAAGAGTTATATGCTGCTAGATCTATATTCTCAGTTTACCAGAGTTTGAGTGTTTCTATTTTACTAAAGCCAGGATCCTTTCGGAGTTCCCAATAGGTGTCATTAGAAACCCATGCTTCTCTCTGATTGGCTTCAATAACTTTTCTGCAAAATTAAAAGAGTTATTGGTTAACATAAATTCAAAAATATTCTTTAAGAGAATAGAAACATACTTCAATTTAATTTACTTGTTGAGGAAATCTTCTGAAAAATGAAATTGCAATAAAATAATCCATTTTATTTAATCATAAATCAACAACCAACAAATAAAAGAAGAAAATCACAATTAATTAGGGTAAAAAAGAAAGAAATAATTGTTTTAAAATATCTAAGGAGGATTAGAAGAGATATTATGGTGTACTGTACAAACTGTAGAATGATACTTAGCTGTGGTCAAAGATGTCAAATCACATTGACCTAATAATAACAAAATAAAACAAATCAGAACGAATAGGATATTTAGTAAAGAATGGAGATAATAATTCTTGGTGTGTGTCTGGGTATCATGTTCCAGCATTTCAATTATTTCTCCACCATGCAGGCACATCTCTGTTCAAAAGGGAACTTTCAGCATGTCCCTTCAGTAATCGCTATTGTGCGGGCACTAAATTTAGCCAGGGATTAATTTAAATTTGGGGATCAAGTAAGGTATTTGGCTGATAGAAGGAGATATGTAGAGTGGCTCAAGCAGCTGTTTCTAGATAGAACTGATAAATCAGCCTACAACTCTAAATCAATGGCCCATTGTTTGAGATCAGCTAATGTACAATCATTTTAAGTAGGCCGGCTTTACTGTGAAGCACACATTGTGGCATACAATGAGCTACTTGAAAAAGAATCAAAAACTTGGTTTGAAATCTTTCAAGACAAAGGAATGCCCTTTAAAGGCCCAACTAAACTCCAAAAAGTTGCTGGGCTTGGATGTTAACTGCAGAGATTTTAATCACTGCTGATATATACGGAGATCCTTTTGAGAAATAGAAAAAGTATAAAGCCAATGCAGATTTCTGTGTATTTAGGATAACATAATTGGTGTGAAATTGATTGTTTCCTGTAGCATGGAAAATATTTAAAACCTACTCTGTTAAATAATTATTTAGCTGTCAGACATGTGTGCCTTAGCAAAAACCATCACCTTGATTTTGGCGTAATTAATTTCTAGCTGTTCTTCTTAACAGTGCCCACCAAGTATATAACGTGCCTATTTCAGGACAATCTGTGTCTGAGCTCTTGTTTTCTTGCAGTTGTTTCATTATCCAAACTAGGTAATATCATCAGTGGTCCTTAGACAATCTGTGTCTAAGTAAGCAGTGCAGCAGCATCTGCATATAAAAGAAATGTGTCTATTTCCCAATTTTGGCAGATCAAGAGATGGACTATTCAATGTGTCCATAAGAGAGTTAATGAGTGGCTTTCTCTGAAGCCTGTCTGCTCATCAACCAATATATTCTCAGTTACAATCCAATCCAGGAGCTTGTTGTTACAAGTGCTAGCATATAATTTACTGATTGGCTAATGGGCCAATAACCTTTATTTTTCTTTTTTGTAGATTGAAGTCACCAAAGATGGGCCCCAATCATCAGAGACCTTAGCATAGTTATCAGTGTAGGTGAATAGGAAAGCCAAAATGGGTACCCACCAATCTAAACTGTTTTGAATGTCTTCCGCTAAAATGAACTCATATTCTGGAGCTTTATTCAATTTCAGATGTTTTATAATCTCTGTTTTATAATCTCAGAGCAGGGGGGGGGGGATTGAAACATTTTAGCAACCGTTTCTCTGCTTGGTTGCCGGGTGGGCATAGCCTACTCGGCATACTGCACCACGGCGGGGGGGGGGGGATTTGCCCTCCCCAGGCTCCAGAGGCTTTTCTCGAGCCTCTGGGAGGGCAAAAACGCCCCTCCCCCCTCTGGGCTTCAGAAGCCCTCCGGAGGTTGGAAACAGGCCTGTTTCTGGAGTTATGGGAGGCCCATTTTTCACCCTCCCAGAGTCTCCGCGTGGGCCCTGCACTTACCTGGCATGATGAACAGGCCGCATGGAGACTCCTGGGAGGGGCCAGCCGGTCCTTCCAACTACCGGTTCGATGAACCAGATGTAAAATTAGAATTCGGTTTGCCCGAACTGGTCCGAACAGGCTGAATCCCACCCCTATCTCATGAGGAGCCTCACAGGAAGGTGGGGAGAATCTTACGTTCAACTAATTCAGTTTCTTCAGCCAATTTCTCTATTTCTCCATCTGGTGTTAATAGGAATTAGCACTCTTCTAACTTGTTAACAAATGCCATCCAGCCAAGAACAACTGATTTCCTGATTTAAAGAATATAAAAATGATCCTCTTTCTTATTGAAACCAGGATGAGTTGCTGCTCTGCTGCTCTTCAAGAGGAAATACAAACATTATATTATTATATGCCTATAATAACAGGCATATATATATAGGCAAAGAAGAAATAGGCTTTAAGAGAGTCTTGGAATCAACTCTCATTATAAGACTTCAGCTCTATCTGGAAATGCATAATTCTTTAATCTGCTTCCTCTAATTTACAAATTTTGTCTTTTATACCTGCTTCAGTCTGGGGACACCACTTCATATTGTTGTATACACAGAAGGAATTACTCCATCCGAAGAGGGATTAGACTATAAATAAAATAATTATTTGGCAGAGAAGGAGAAAAGAGATTGAATTTTACTCTTAGTACTTGGCAGATTTTTGTTTTTCTAAGTTTACACGGTAACATAAAAGCGAGGAACTTCACATACACTTAATTTTTTGGACAATTCTCTTTATCTAGCTAGGGGAAATTTTATGAAAGATAGCGCATGCATAAAACACCAATCTGAAGATCAAACATTAATGTTAGATCTCTGAATTTCAAAAATAATACAATAACTACATATTACAAATAAAACTGATTTCTCATTATCTAAGTCAAGATTCACAAAAATCATCATCTTTGATTCAAATTTATCTGAGGAATAAGACTCTAAGCTACAACCAACCTATGTTTTGACACATTTCTGAAAATAATTTAATTGTACAATAAAAACATGCAAATGTTACATAATGTAAGACAATTTCTAATGCTAAAAACATTATTAGTATTTTTGTTAATATTGTTACACCATTATATATACCAACCCCATTCTGTTTGTACAAAAATCACACACAGAGAGAATACTTACTTAAAAAATTTAGGTATATGTTCCATATTGTTTTCTTCTAAATAACGTCTCCGGCATCTCTGGAGTTCTTCAATTCTTTGTTTTTCTGCTGCTGCCGCTTCTAAATTTCCATCTTCCAAATGCCTATAGTTAAGAATTAGATCTTTCAGTAGATACATACCAACCTTTAAAAAATATAACTACAAAATTCAGAAATCTCAAAGTTCAAGAAGCACCTGTCAGACGTGGAAGCCATATTTTACATTTTGGCCTTCAGACCTGCCACGTTTTCTACTGTGGGAAAATGGGAGGGGCAATTATACAGAGTGTGGGTGATATGTAGCCATCACAACATTCCTTTCTCAGAGTCAAGGTCACCTTGCCCTGCAGCTGTGATCAGGTGACTGGGAGGCACCTCCAGTTTTGGATGGTGCCTGATTGGATTATGTGACGGACATGTGGGTGCTGGGCATGGACTTGAATTTTCATTTGGGTAGGGAAAACCTGGAAACTTTCAGATTCGGGTTTTCCCAGACGTGCCAATATGACAACTCTAATAAAATGGAACTTTGAGGAAACTCAAGCCTCAGAGTCTTCTTTCGTTGGAGCTGCTACTTGGAACCCGGACAGCACCGAAATCATGTTCTATATTATGCAGGTTAGATAAAACTGATAGAACTATTATTCAAGTAAATATATTTTGAATGAATCAGCATAAATATATATGATTAAATTCTATTATTTTGGACAAACAGTCCGCCTCCCTTGTTTCTACAATATGCAGTTGTATATTAGTGCAGATAGTATATTACAAAAGTATTTATGAGGTGGGATGGGGAAGAAAATAGGAAGGTGATCCCTGTCTGCTGCACTTTTTAGAAGTTCACATATTAAAATAATTTAAATACTTCTCAAATTGTCTGGGGCACGCTTTCACTGAGCAGCAATGATTCAGATGAATTTTTTAACATTAATGTCTCTTATAATATTCAATCAAAAGCAGCGGTAGCCATTTTTTAAAGTGTACTTCTTGCCTTTGATCTGGCCTGAATCGAGCATCTGTTTTTGGAAGAAGGTCTTTCAATGCAGGATCTAACTCATTCAGCTCAACAGCAAACCTTGTGAAACCATAGTAATGCTCATAATTTGTTGGCATGGAACCTATATTAAAAATTGAAATAAAGGTAGTGATTAACCACTGTTAGTAAACACTTGATCTAGATGATAAAAGAAAATCTTTGTACCTTGATCTTCATTAAAAACCCTATATGCAGCACTGCCAATTCTCAAAACTCTTTAAACAAATGGTTTTATGTGCAGACATTATTCTACGTATTATTGAGATGATATGGGAGATGATGTATTGCTCATGTTGTTGTCAAGATATGCTCTGCTTGGCTAGGAGACCCCTATGTGCTCTCCCAAAGTTTGTCCCACAAAATCCCTCTTACCCCAAAAGGCATGAAATGGTCTGACACAATCACTTCGTGCTTCTCTGTGCAAGGAGAAAGGAATTCCTTTAGGAAGAAAGATCATCCCGAAGGATTCCAGAGAAGGTGGATACTTAAGGCTTCAGTGTTCTTACAGACAATACTGAATGTTGGCTTTCTACATCACTGAGGCACAGCATGGGCATTCATATTATGCTTTATGCACAAGAATCAGTGGATGGAAACCCAAGAAGCAATGGGTAGAAACTAATCAAGGAGAGAACCAACCTAGAACTAAGGAGAAATTTCCTGACAGTGAGAACAATTAACCAGAGGAATGGCTTGCCTCCAAAAGTTGTGAGTGCTCCAACACTGGAGGTTTTTAAGAAGAGACTGGACAACTATTTGCCTGAAATGTTATACGGTCTCCTCCTGGTTAGGGGATTGTACTGGAGGACCTCCAAGTTCCCTCCCAACTCTGTTGTTTTATTTTTTATTTAACTTATATTTTTATATTACTGAATCAGGCTGAATCATAGGCGTGTACAAGTAGATAAAACCAGAATGTAACATTATGAAACAAGGACAGTTTAAAGGCCTTCGGAAAATTGTCAGCTTTGGCAGTTTTCTGAAAAGATCCCAACAACGCCATCTTGTGAAAACCACTGCTTTGAGTCTCCACTCTCTTACTTAATAAGGGTGAAACTCGAAAAATTAGAATACCGTGCAAAAGTTCATTTATTTCAGTAATGCAACTTAAAAGGTGAAACTAATATATAAGACTCATTACATGCAAAGCAAGATAGTTCAAGCTGTGATTTGTCATAATTGTGATGATTATGGTGTACAGCTCATGAAAACCCCAAATCCACCATCTCAGAAAATTAGAATATTACATGCAATCAATAAAACAAGGATTGTACATAGAACAATAACGGACCTCTGAAAAGTATAAGCATGCATATGTACTCAGTACTTGGTTTGTGCCCCTTTTGAGCAATTACTGCCTCAATGCGGCGTGGCATGGAAATTATCAGCCTGTGGCACTGCTGAGGTGTTATGGAAGACCAGGATGCTTCAATAGCGACCTTCAGCTCTTCTGCATTGTTCAGTCTCATGTCTCTCATCTTTCTTTTGTCAATGCCCCATAGATTCTCTATTGGGTTGAGGTCAAGCAAGTTTGCTGGCCAATCAAGCACAGTAACCCCACAGTCATTGAACCAGGTTTTGGTGCTTTTGGCAGTGTGGGCAGCTGGAAAATAAAGTCAGCATCCTCATAAAGCTCGTCTGCGGAAAGAAGCATGAAGTGCTCCAAAATCTCCTGGTAGACGGCTGCGTTGACCCTGGTCTTAATGAAGCACAGTGGTCCAAAGTCCTCTTTTCTGATGAGAGCAACTTTTGCCAAAAGCACCAAAAACTGGTTCAATGACTGTGGGATTACTGTGCTTGTTTGGCCTCTCCATACTTCCTCCATACTCTGGGTCCTTGGTTTCCAAATGAGATGCAAAAGTTAATTTTAGAGAAAGGAAGCAGTTCTAAATATCCTTTGATGTGGCCTTCTGTTGCCTCCAACAACCTGGCAGCTGATAATTCAAATTCTCAATCAGTTCTCATATCACTTTTGTTAAATCACAAAACCATCATATAAATTATAGGAGAACTAGGAACTGCCTCATAGATACCAATTTTGGAAAGTTATAAAAACTTTACTACCCTGTAGCTACTAATTTTGGAAAGTTAGAAAAACACAAGATTTAGTTCAGAAGGTACAACTTGTATCCTTAATCAAAGAACCCAATTTTTTCCATCAATAGAAATACTGCATGAAACCCACTATATTATTTCTACTTTCTCTTCCAATGTTCTTTATTTTTTCAACATTCAGTTTCGCAAAATTTATCATTCCAATATGGGGAAAAACTGATTGTAACCTAACCAATAACTCCAATTGTGTAAGTGATTCTTTCCTTTTTCAAAGGAACTACTGCTTTTTTTCTGTTTAGCTTGATGAATATCAAAAATGTGTATAATACTGAAAAATGCATTCATTTTAATGGCAACAGTGGCATTAAACATTTGCCACCATGCTCAAAATATTACATCTCTCTTCATTCAAACGTGCCTTTTAACAACTTATAGCATTTTTGCATTATTCCTGCTTGGTCTTAGAACATATTATGGAGTTTGATCTAGATTTCATCATGGAAAGATAAGAGTTATTAAAGGACAGCAATGACTTTCACTTACAGTTTTTAACTACAATTCATGTTCCAAGCTATCATATCTAGTATACTGAGATAAAATCCCTGCATCTATAGTACAAATTCTACTCCTTTCTTTATTACTTGTTTAATTATATTTAAAATTACATAATTGTCATATATTACCGGGCCTCCATATACATTTTGCTGAAGGTGCAATTCCACAATATAATCCTTCATGCCATTTTCCAAAAAGGCGATGCACCACTTTTCCTTCTTGATCCATGACAACACCTTGAACTTCATTGACATTAGAATTCCAGTAATTCACCTAAAAACGTTAACCAAATAGTTTGGTTTTATTAAATGGAAAATAAATCATCTAACATCAAGCATATCCCTGCTTTCAATCCAGTGGTGGGTTCGGGATCACGTTCCAACCGGTACGGTTGGAGCGGGCCCAGCGGCGGCCACATGGACCGCATGGATGCGTCTTACCACCTCCGTGACACTTCAGCTACTTAGTGGAACATTATGCAGGCGCTGTATGCGCCATGCGCGTGCGCGGAAGTGCAGAAGCCTTAAAAGACAGGTAAGGAGCTTGGGCGGGTGGGCCCTCCGGAGCACAGTACCGGAACAGTATCCGGTGTTCTGGCAGATACGCCTGTACCAGGGCGTACCACCTGCAACCCACCATTGCTTCAATCAACAGCAAGAAGGCAACCCCCATTACTAAGAGCACTCAATAACTGCTCTAATTCTTCATATGCAGCCCCATGAGAAAAAAAAATGTAATCTTTTTTATGACCCAACACGCTATGTATGTGAGTGCTCTGACTTATGGTAGGCTTTTAATTTAAAAGGAGATTGTCATATAAAGTTCTTCTGTGATCGTGGAGACAGCAGCCAGACTGGGTTTGCTCCATCCAGTAACCAATTGGACTGAATCTACACTCATCGGGCCCTTGTGGCTCCTCCCCAGTTCAGATTCAATCCAACCAGGACTAGCTATGAGAATTGATCTCTCCTCCAAATTTTAACCTTATAACTTTAATTGGCAATTTTTTACAATTTTTTCCCCTTTGAATTGCCTTTTTTAATTGAATTTTTTCTTCTGACCAAATTGGAGGGAAATTTAAAACTGCTTTCTGGCTGCCTCTTTTCAGCCGTCTGACTGCCTGCGGCTACGAGTTCGCTCAGGAAGCCTGCCTTGCAGTCGGATCGGCCAGCTTACGAGCTACAGCTCCGGAGCTGTTTCCCCACAGCACTCCTTGATTCTGGGTATTCCGAAGGACCCACGACCAGCCCTTTCACGTGCAGCGGTTCCAGCGAAATCGGTGGCCATTCTGCAGATTGCTCGGCCACATTGAGTGTCGGTGGCCATTTTGCAGGTCGGAAAAGCCCGCAAAGATAGTGGTGGCCATTTTGAGGCTCGGAAAAGCCTCAGAGACAAAAAGTCGGCCATTTTGGACACTTTAAAAAAGGCGTGAACTCTGCAGCAGCCGTTAGACGTGCCCAGCGATCCAGGATCATCCCAGGTGGACCGGATCAGGAGCGCCTGGCCATCAAACGGGTGAGATTGTTGCCTATCTTTATTGTGGCTTGCTTTATGTCAGGGGAGATGGCTGACCAAGCTGTGACTGCAGATAAAGGATTAAAGGAGGCAGGGCCATCGGGGGCAAAGAGCAGTAGGAAGAGGCAAGCCAAAGAGGCTCCTTCTTCGGAGGTAAATCCCAAGTCTCTAAAGCCACTACCAGGGCAGAAGAGCGCAGGCAGAAGGCTCTTGAGAAAGAATTTCAGAGGGCCCAAAACCAGCAACAAATTCTATACTGCCCAGCCCTCCCCCCTCCTCCTGAGGATCTCCAAATTGCCTCTCCAGCTCCACCTGTCTTGCTTCCCATGGGCCCTTGCCCTTCACTGGCAGATTCAGATGGGGAATTGTCTTCTTCAAAGTCCTCCTCTTCTATAGAACCTGACAACAGAGGCAATTTTTAAAATGTCCCTCTCAATAGGGAACGCACCTTTGAACAGGCTTCCCTCCCTGTTAAGCATGGTTCTGGGATTCCCCAAGCCATGTACACCTCTTCTGCAGATATGGCAACCATCATTGCTGAAACCATTAAACAGGTCATGGCTGCTGGCCTACAACAGCGCCCCCAACCAGCTCCATCCATAGCCACAAGCATAAATCTGCAACTGCTCAACAACCTGATCCTTCTGCTTCTACTTCTCAGGCTTCAGTTGGTGGGGAGCAAGTTTATTCAAAACCCATCGCTTTAGGTCCCTTCTACTTAAGGCCATTAAAGCTGCTAACTTACCATCTTCTGCTTCATCTTCTACTTCACAGGAGAAACCAACAGAACCGGCTACAACTGAGGGTCCCAGTACCACATTCACCGAACCTACTGTGGAAAAGGAGCTGACCCCTGTTCCCAAGATCTTCCTGAATATGATCCAGAAGCAGTGGGAGTCCCCGGGCACGGGTCCACAGCCAACCAACTTCGACGAACGCCTCTATAACATTGCACCGGAACTCACCAAATTCTTCGAGACTCCCTAGTGGACGCACTGGTTGCAGCCCTGTCATCCCCTACTGTGGTCTCTGGAGCCCCTGAAGAAGTCCTCAAGCCTGAGGAGAAAAGGTCAGACCAAACCTTAGTCAAAAACTATCAGGCTGGGGCCTGGGCTGTTAGGGCCTCCACTGCCACTTCCTTTTTCTCTAGAGCGGCCCTAGTCTGGATTGAACAACTTCAGAAGCGCATTGCCTCTACTGACACTAGATCACATAGGGACCTCAACAAGATTAGGGCAGCCATTGAATTTGCGGCTGATTCTTCTCTCAATGCTGCCAGGTTCGCTTCTAAAGCCATGGCCTCTTCGGTCACGGCCAGGCATCTGCTTTGGCTCAAGCCATGGCAGGCGGACGTCCGTACCAAGTGGCGCCTGGCGGCCTCCTTCAGTGGCACCCAATTATTTGGTACCCCTTTGGATCCGTAACTCACGGAATCTAAAGACAAGTGCAAGGTCCTTTCATCCATCTATAAGAAACAGGACAGTCGTCCCGCTTCCTACTATAGGAGGTTGGGGGAACTCCCTTCTCCCGTCCGCAACGTCAATCCTATACTCCCAGACAGGGATCTCACTAGGACAGATCTAACAGAAACGCACAGAGTTTCTCCCCCAAGAAGTCTTACCATGGAGGAAGCAATTGCCAATTTTCATGTTGAAAATGACTATCTGGACTCTCTTCCAATCGGAGGCTGCCTGGCATTCTTTGCCCACCGCTGGGAAGAGACCACAACAGACAATTGGGTACTCAAAACTGTCAAATTCGGCCTCATGATGGAATTCCTTTCCATCCCCCAGGAACACTTCATGCCATGCCCGGTCTCTCGGTGTCCTCGCAAGAGGTAACTGATGGAACAGGTCATTCAGCACCTGTTGGAGATCCAGGCCATCCAACCGGTTCCTCCCCATCAGGAAGAGCAGGGCTTTTATTCCCAGCTGTTTGTGGTACCGAAGAATTCCGGGGGATGGAGAGCAATTTTGGAACGAAAATCGTTGAACCGCCATATTGTCTATCAGCGATTCAAAATGCATTCTCTGCACACCATCCTGCAGGAAGTCAGAAAAGGGAGTCCTGCAGGGAGTCAGAAAAGGCAACTTCCTCACGTCAGTGGACTTGACCGAAGCTTACCTTCATATTCCCATCTTCATAGACCACCGAAAATATCTCTGTTTCTCTTATGGGGGGGAGGCACTTCCAGTACCGAGCTCTTCCGTTCAGACTGTCCTCGGCCCCCAGGGTATTCACAAAGGTACTGGCAGCCCACATCAGGTCATCTCCAGTTCAGATTCTGTTACCTGGACAACATTCTTTTGTTGTCCAGGTCTCCGGTTCAAGTAGAAAGGGATCTCGGTCTCACCATTCACACCCTGCGGAATCACGGGTTCAGGGTGAATCTCAAGAAGAGTCACCTCGTTCCCGGCACTCGCATTCTCCACCTCAGGGTCTTGATAGACACTGTGGCGGAGAGGGTGTTTCTGTCCAATGACTGCATACTCAGTCTGAAGGAGCTTGTCAGGAAGGTGCTGTGCCTATGCAAGGCGTCCCTTCTTCTTCTCTCCCAAGTCTTGGGCAAGATGGTGTCTTGCTTCGGGGTTGTCCCGTGGGCCAGGTTCCACAGCAGGCCCCTTCAATGGGTCATGCTTCCACATCAAAAGGCTGACAGGAGCTGCTCTCCTCTCTGGGTTCCCTTTCCCAGCCAGGTCTTACAATCCCTCAAATGGTGGCAGTCCCCGGCGATTTTGCAAGGAACCTTGTTCAGGGATCCATGTTGTCTCACACTTACGATGGACGCAAGTCTGATGGGGTGAGGGACACACATGCAGGACCTAGTGGCTCAGGGTCAGTGGTCCTTCAAAGAGAGCCAAAACAGCATAAATTGGCTAGAGTTATGGGCGGTTCACCTCGCCCTCAGACAATTCCAACACAAAGTTCAGGACCGCCACATATTAGTCCTAACAGACAATACCACGACCAAGGCGCACATAAACAGGCAGGGGGGAACACGTTCCTGGTCCCTAATGAAGGAGTCCAACCTGTTGTGCCGGTGGGTGGAATCTCACCTGTCATCTCTCAGAACACAGCACATCTCAGGGGCCTCCAACGTCCAGGCAGACTGTCTGAGCCGGACAAGGATAGATCAGGCAGAGTGGAGCGTCCATCCGAACCTCTTCCATCGACTGACACTACGATTCAGTCTCCCAGTCCTAGACCTGTTTGCGATAGCAGACAACAACCAGGTACCCAGGTATTACTCATGGTTCATGGATCCCACGGCAGAAGGAGTAGACGCCCTCAGGTGCCAGTGGCCCAAAGGTCTCCTGTACGCGTTTCCGATCCTTCCCCTCATTCAGAGAGTAATTTGGAAAATGTTGGAGCAGGAGGCAGAACTATTGCTACTAGCGCCGAATTGGCCACGCCAGCCTTGGTATGCCGACCTAGTGACTCTGTCAATCTCCACTCCATGGCACATTCCACGGTCTCTCCTGTCTCTACACCAAGGGTCTGTTTTCACCCTGACCCCCAGTGGCTACAATTAACCGCATGGCGATTGAGCGGCAAGCCTTAACAGCTGATAAAATCTCCCTCAACGTCATTGCTACCATTCAAGCATCACGCAGAAGCTCTACTAACCTCATTTATGATGCCATTTGGCGAGCATTTGCACTGTGGTGTACCAACCAGACTGTTGACCCACTTAAAGCATCCATTCCACAGATATTGGATTTCTTACAGAGGGGACTTGATCAGGGCCTTACCCTTAATACGTTACGTCGACAGGTGGCCGCATTGGCTTCTGTCCTAGACGGTCTGGCCTCTGAACATCTACCTTCTCATCCTTTGATCCAGAGATTTGGGACTTACCTCGTGTCCTAGAGGCTTTGACTTCCTCGCCCTTTGAACCTATGAGATCTACTTCTTTGAAACTGTTATCCTTTAAGACGTTTTTGGTGGTTTTGGTACATTTTTGTTTTTGCTGCCAGATGTATTTCTGATTTGGCTGCCCTTTCAGTCAGGCATGACTTGTGCGTGTTCCATCCAGACCGAGTTGTCTTAAGACTGGACCCAACATTCATACTGAAAGTGAATAGCTGCTTCCACAAAGGTAAAGAGTTAACCTTGGCTGACTTCTGTCCGTCTCCCTGTCATGAGAGGGAACGTAAGTGGCACACTCTTGACGTACATCGGGCCCTCAAGATCTACATCGACCGCACCGCTTTGTTCCGCCAATCGGAAGCTTTCTTCATATCCTTTCGCCAGGCTTCCTTGGGTAACAAGGCTTCATCATCGAGTCTGGGGCGATGGATCGGGGCCTGTAATAAACTGTCTTATGAACTTCAGTCCTTGCAGGTTCCTCTAAACATTACAGCTCATTCTACACACAGTGCTGCAACATCTGTTGCTTGGTCCACGCAAGCCACGTTGGAAAAAGTCTGCCGGGCAGCCACATGGGTGTCTCCCACAGTCTTCATACGTCATTAAAGTTGGACAACTATGTGTCGGCTGACGCGGCTTTTGGGCGCAGGGTGCTGCAACAAGTGCTTGTGCCTTAACGGACTTTCTTTAGTATTCCCACCCTAGTGGATAGTCCAGTCTTTGGTACATCCCAGTCTGGCTGCTGTCTCCACGATCACAGGAGAATGGGTGTTGGTTCTTACCTGATACGCTCATTCTCTGTTGAAGTGGAGACAGCAGCCAGCCCCACCCTGGGGTGCGTCACGCAATGGAATTTTTTTGTGTGGAGGAGAGAGAAACAGAGACTATGGACTTGATACATGTATGTTTTTTTCTCACAATTCTCACTTGAGTCTACAGTTTTCCTTCGTCTGAATGGAAGGAGCCACAAGGACCCGATGACATCATAAGTGTAGGCTTAGTCCAATTGGTTACTGGACGGAGCAAACCCAGTCTGGCTGCTGTCTCCACTTCAACAGAGAATGAGCGTATCAGGTAAGAACCAATGCCCAATCTACTTCCACAAGCTGCTCAAATTCTGCAGAAGATCATAAAAAGGTAATTGCTGGGATAATGGAAAAGACTGTGAAAGCAAGGTTATTTTATATCCTACTCCAAAGTACTTTAGTCTTCTTGACAAGTGAAAGCATTTTGTAGGGCAGATTTCTTCCTTCTAAAACATTTGTCTGGAGCTCAAAAAAGAAAACAGCATTCTTGGTTCAGCCATAACTGGCTAAACTAATTTTTCTTTTTATAATTATCTGCATGTAACTATCAAGGCCCATGAACTCCAGTAAGGTTGGGACCTAATTAAAGAAATTTCAATTGATTAATTGTACCACTGGACAGTAAATTAACAGGTCATCTCTACATCAGGCCACACAGGAATGAAACTTTTAAAGGAAATGCCAGGTGTTTTAGATAATGTATATGCATCTCATAGCACCTTAAAATGAAGACAGAAAATCTTCACTCATTTCAATATTGCTTATACTGTCATCCACAGATCCATGGGGAAAATCAGAAGTTCCCACTTATCCTAGAAAAATCATTTTGGGTGACAGAGAGAAAAAAGGGAAGATTCTTCTAAAATTAGTTTGTGCCCTATTTTTACTACTATTTTGCTTAAAGACAGGTATTTATGGGGAATAATTGAAGAATGAAAGTTAATATTAATATTGAGAATTAAAATATTTCCAGTTAGACCTTTCACTATCATGCTGAATTGGTTCATATAACCAGGAGCCACTTCTAGATTCACATTAATATTTTCCAAAGTCACTGGGAGCCTGGAAGTATAATGATTTAATAAACTGTTGCTGCCATTATCACTAATGCATAGGATTTAAATAAAATGATGCCGAATAATGCAGAGGTGGATTGCTCCCAGTTCGGCCTGGTTCAGCCAAATCGGTAGTGGAATTCAGGCCTGGGTCGTAGAACCGGCAGCGACCCAGGCATGCCACACCCCCGAACTGCCACTGGGCCAGTGCCATTTTGATTTTTAGTGACTGCGCTTGCACAATTCACTGTAAATTGTTCTGCGCATATGCAAAGAACAATTAACATTGAACAGTGCAAGCGCGCACAGTGCGCCAGTTGCAAATCGGTAGTAAAACCGGCAGCAACCCATCCCTGGAATAATGTGGTTTTATATTGCTGAAAGTTCTATTATGCATCATAGAATAGAATAGAATAGAATAGAATAGAATAGAATAGAACAGAATAATAGAACAGAAAAGAACAGAACAGAATTCTTTATTGGCCAAGTGTGATTGGACACACAAGGAATTTGTCTTTGGTGCATATGCTCTCAGTGTACATAAAAAGGCAAGATACATTCATCAAGAATCATAAGAATTACTGTCAACCATAGAGCTCTACATGTTATTTATAGATTTGCATCAATGGACATGCATAAAGGCACTGATTGCATTAATTGTGGTACCCAATAAGAATATATAAGAATGTTGCCACTAAATTTATATGCTCTCTGGCAGCTAATTGAAAGGACTATTAATTATTCTCCCCACTGGAAAAGAAGCCTATCGAAGCAAGTGTGCTATTGGTGCATTTCCAAACGCTCCTGTGAACAGGCCATTGTTCCTTCATTGTTCATGATTATGATCACAGTAAAACTACCTTGATAAATGTGAGCTTACAAATACAGACACTGCTTTTTGTATTTCTAATGGTTACTTCTCCATAATGCTCTATCCATCTCCTTCCACTCAGGATGTTGTGTATGCAAGTAGTGACTTTGTTCCAAACATAGCAATCACCATATCTAGAAAGAAAGGGAAGGGTAATATGTTTCAGAATTACCTTTTCTAAAGCCATATGCAAATAAATCTCACTACATTTCCAGTATTAAAAACAACTCACAAAGAAGGAAAAGGTGAACATCTTCACTCATTTAAACATTTATATTCTACCTTTTCTCATCTACATCCACAACAATTTTTTACAATCAATCTTTGCATCATCATAAAAAGCATAATAAAACAACATTAGTCGAACATGGCTCTATATCCATCAGCAATTATATCACACTGATTCCTAAGACTACCAAAAATATCTGGGGAAACAACAAGACTTAAACACTGTAAACAACAGGTCTGACAAATGTTTTCTGGAAAGTCATCTCAAAGTCTGGAATGGTAATGATAAGAATAAAAGATTCAAACATCATTTTTAAATGATAATGATTGTCAAATATTTTCCTGAAATCAGGCTTTGCAGGGTACCTCTGATAATGGAGGCAGTAACATCCACATAATAGAATATTTTTGAAAATAATTTTTACTCTTCCAGAAAAGACTATGCTTACATTCCCAAGACAGAATTAAGCACAAAAAATGATTAACATGAATGCATCCACTTGCAGCTCTGGCAATTCCTTCACTCCAATTATGGTCTTGGATCATTCTGTTGCTTGTATGCAGTTCAAAAGATGCTTCTTGTAGAAACTAATGTAAACCACTGAGACCGATTAGATTGAGACAAAGACAGCCAGTGCTGTTAGTGATTAAAAATCTGGACTGTAATTACAGAGATCCAGATTCTAGCCCCTTGTAAGCTGCAGAAGCTCATGGAGTGATTTGAAGCCTCTTTCTCGCAACACAACTGATCACCCAGGGTTGTGGAGAAAAAAGGAACACAGGATAACTATTTAGTTCTTGAACAAAAGGCAAAATATAAATCTAATGAAGAAATTTAAAAAGACATTAAAATTTCAGTTGTCTATAGCTACACAGTGGGCTGCGTACTGATGAGAAAGCGGAGTCATTTTTTTCCAGTTTATTCTTCTGTTTGTATTAGTTCTGCCTGTAGTAAGCCGAATTATATGTTGGCATCAGCTGATGAATTGCAACATGATTCAGGATAAACATACTAAAGAATAGTAAGACCAAAAAAGTGCACTAGGTTTCCTCCCTTTCCCAACACACTTGTTTGTACAGGGCCATATTTCATTTTTCAATTGCTAAAATATAGCTACTTTTAAAAACAAAATAACGGGAAGTCTAAAAGCTTTTACTGTTCTCCAGGTAAGACAGGCAACGATTTGTAAGGATCAAAACACCATCCATTCAAGCAATGACCATTTTCACCCTAGCTTTAGAATTAATTTTAATATTGTTATTGCTAGGACATTGGGATCTGGCTCTTCAAGTACCCCAACTTTCTTCCCGCTGTCTAAAAAATTATCCTACTCCATTCTGCACATTTTCAGATTTTGTATCTGTCATGTTATACAATAACTTGCTATTTAATCTATATAAATATAAAAATGGCCCTGTGTGTGTGTTCCAGCATAACTCTGGAACACCTTGAGCAATTTCAATCAAGCCTGGTACACAAATGTTTCATTCTCTGGAAAAAAATACTGTGGGGGTAAGACACCCCTAACAGCCCTCGGTGTGTGTGTTCTGTTAAGATATAGCCTGTTGTGCCTAATGGCTTCTATTGTACTCTGTAAAATGGCTTCTACTGTATTGCGCAGTGGAGTTGCCATGGTAACGGCTTCACAGTACTCCACAAGGGGGCTCCCTCTGGTAAGGGGGAAAATCCAACATTAGAAATTATGTTCGGTCCGGACATTTTCCGCCGTTAAATAAATACCCGGGCAACGCTGGGTTATCAATTAGTAGTAAAAAAAAAAGGCACATAGACTAAAAGCACTTACTTAGGAAGTATCACATTTAGAGTTCCAATTGGCAATATTTCCATCGATTTCCCCCAGAATTTGTTTTTCCATCTAATATCTAAATAGAAGAAATTTTTATAAAGAAGCAAAATGCTATACACATTTATTCATTTATACACATATCATGTAAGCTAATACATCTTGTTCTAAATAGATCAATAGGCTAATCCAGAGGCAGAAAACTGTTGATTTCTAATTTCTCAATGGAAAATATATAATAAAAAATAAATAAATAACAATTGGCCTTTGCTAGTATTGTAACTGTTTAACTACATTTCAACAAGGGAATTGTATAACATTTAATTTTCTTTTTTAATTGAAATTTGATTCATCCACTTGTAACTCAAATATATACCTTGCCAAAACACAAAATTCTTTGATTCACAGTGACAGGCAGAAATGGGTGGGTGATGGCTAACCTGAAAAAAAAATTATATAGAAGTAATTGGACAACAAAATCTACACAAGATTATTATATTCATCACCCTTTGAAAGACAATCTACGCAACTGTGCAAAGAACAATTAATGCAAAGCTGAATTCTGCCATGTTGAATGTTAGCTAATATTGCAAAAACAAATATTGTTTTAAAACAAATCTAGGGATTGTCTCGACAGCACTTCATAAATCAAAATGAAATGTTTTAAACAACTCTCCTTCCTCCCCAAAATTAAAGTCATATGGCAATATTTAACTACCTTGATTACAGCAGATCATACCTGCTCTGAGAAAAATCGAAATCCCTTGTCTTCCCTGATACACTCATAAGTCTCACCAAGTAGAGGGTTAAAAGGCTTGCTTCCTGCTCTGTAATAAGTGGAAGCATATCCCGAAGTTGCAAAGGTAGCAATAAGGACCTAATTAGAACAAAAAAAAACAGTATTTAAGAAAACAATTCTGAAAGAGCCTGGCTTAATACTCTATTATTTGACACGCTTTTAAATGCAGGAAAGAAAAATATAAGAATGTTATATTTTGAAGACTTAAGAGGAAGACGGGATGGACACTGAATCTACATTGTATATCTATTTTTGTATAATGTAATATATAATGTAATATTGCACTTACAAAGACACAAAGTTCTGTGGAAAACCAAAAGAGGAAATGTCAAGGTGAGAATCTGCATCTGAAGAAAATGCAGTGGCCATATTTATTTGTTGTGGGGAATCAGCTTATTATGAGGTGCAGAAGATGAGGCAAACCAGAAGGAAGAGAGTTGGACATTTTAACTTCAGGTTTTATGGAAGCAATGCTTTTTATTCCTTCCAAGCAGGATCACAGTATAAACTATTTTATTGCTTTGAGAACAAACCAATTTCCCAATTTCAAGTTCCCTTCTCAGTTGCCTGGGAACCAGAAGCTCCAAATAAATGTTCCAAACTGGACCCTTACTAGATTGTTTACATCCGAGGGTCTGATTTAACTGAACAGATCACAGAAAGAACTACAGATCATTTCAGGGAGAATGACCATTGGCTTACCTGAAGGGTCCTTTTCTGTGCACCGCGGGAGAGTCCAAGCAATGGGTTAATTCACTCTGGTTGCCCTGGATACTGAGGAACTTTTTTTCTCCCTTTAACCACACCTCCTCGTGTGATCACAGCCAGAATAATTTCCGAAAAGTCAATCTGTCGAGAGGATGGAGCGAAGGCGTCCAAGGAGTTTCCAGTTGAAGAAAAGAGTAAAGAATCCCCGGGCCGAAGACCAGGGTGGGTTGGACTCTCCCGCGGTGCACAGAAAAGGACCCTTCAGGTAAGCCAATGGTCATTTTCCTGTGCACCGCTTGGAGAGTCCAAGCAATGGGACATACCCAAGTTATTGTCCGATTGGGTGGGCAGAGTCAGAGTCCCGGGATTCGGTCGAAGACACGACCCCTTGAAGTACCCTCCTGCCAAAGGACGCCTCAGCCGAGGCGTAAACGTCCAGTTTGTAATGACGGATGAAGGGCGACGGGGAGGACCACGTAGCCGCCTTACAAATGTCTAGTATTGATGCCTGGGTGGCCCAGGCCGCCGTGGTAGCCGCGCTGCGAGTGGAATGCGCAGTGATGCCTCGGGGCACCGATCTGGACTGACTTTCGTAGGCCAGGGCGATGCAGGCGCGCAGCCACCTGCCAACAGTGGAAGAGGAGATTTTCTTGCCCAGGGAACCTGGATGAAATGACACGAATAAGGACTCCGACTTCCGGAATTCGGAGGTGCGGGCGATGTATGTTTTCAGCGCCCTTCTCACGTCCAGCATGTGCCACTGTCGTTCCCTGGGATGTGACGGTCTCGGACAGAAATCAGGAATCACAATTTCTTGCGTTCTATGAAACCAAGTATTAACCTTTGGAATAAAGGTAGGGTCCAGTCTCAACACCACCCTATCTGGGTGGACGGTACATAGGTCCTGGCGAACTGACAGGGCTGCCAGTTCTGAAATACGACGAGCTGACGTCACGGCGATGAGGAACGCCGTTTTTAGTGTAAGAAGACGCAGCGACGTAGTGCTGAGAGGCTCGAAGGGTGGAGCGGTGAGCGCCTGCAGAACCACGGACAGCTGCCAGGTGGGGTAGCGGTGGACCGTGGGAGGTCGTAAGTTACAAGCTCCCTTGAGGAAGGAACGGACCCTGGGCACCTTGCTAAGGGGCAAGACCGGGTCACCGGCCCAAACGGTGGAGAGGGCCGCCACCTGTCGTCGAAGGGTATTTGGAGCGAGGCCCTTGGCAAGGCCCCCTTGTAGGAAGTCCAGGACGCGGGAGACCGGAGCCGTCACCGGGTCCAAACGTAAGGCGTCGCACCATTTGGCGAAGGAGGCCCACGAGGCATCGTAGATTCGAGTGGTCGATGGCCGCCTAGCTGCTTGAATGGTGTGTATTACCTCCCCTGAGAAGCCCTCGCGCCTCAGCTGGTCCCCCTCAAGTGCCAGACGGCCAATTGTAGCCATTGGGGCTCTGGATGAGTTACGGCCCCCTGGCTGAGGGAGACTTGGTCTGGAGGAATCTTCCACGGAGGTGACAGGGAGAGGCTGACCAGGTCGGCGAACCACGAACGACGGGGCCAGTGCGGGGCCACGAGGAGTACCTCCGCCTCCTCCGCAATGATCCTGTGGATGACTTGTGGAATCAGGGGCAGCGGAGGAAAGGCATAAAGTAGGCCCCGGGGCCAAGGAGAGCGAAGGGCATCCGTCCCTTCCGCCCCCGGGGACTGGAAGCGGGAGAAATAGCGGCGAAGTTGAGCATTTTTCCTGGATGCGAATAGGTCGACCACGGGAGCGCCGAACCTGCGGGACAGCTGGTGAAACAGAGCCGGATCCAGTTTCCACTCTGCCGGGTCTATGGTGGTCCTGCTCAGCCAGTCCGCCTGGGTGTTGTCGACTCCCGAAATGTGGTCGGAGCGAAGAGATGCCAAATGCCTCTCCGCCCAGCGCCCCAGGGATTCCGCTTCCTTCATCAACGTCTTGGATCTGGTGCCCCCCTGGCGGTTTATGTGGGCCTTGGTGGCCACATTGTCCGTCATCAATAGGACATGTTGATGGAGAATGTCTTGGCGAAAATGCCGGAATGCCAGGCGGGCCGCACGCAGCTCCAGAAGATTGATGCTGCAGGAGCTCTCTGCGGGTGACCATTTGCCTTGCACCACTAGATGACCCATGTGTGCCCCCCAGCCGGCGAGGCTTGCGTCTGTGGTGACCACTAACCGGTTGGGCTCCTTGAACAGGTGGCCCTTGAGGAGTGCAGGGGACGTCCACCATCGGAGCGATCTCTTCACTGCTGGGGGAACGCTCACCAGTCGATTCGAGTTGCTCCTTGAGGCCCTCTGGTGAGGAAGGAGGAGCCATTGGAGAGCTCTGGAGTGAAGGCGAGCCCATGGGACGATCGAGATGGCAGAGATCATTTTTCCCAACAGCTGTGACAGGAGGACGATCGGTACCTGTCTCGCGAGCATCACCTTGCGGGTCATGGCCACTAAGCTGTCTAGCCTGTCCTGGGATAGGAAGACCCTGCATAGGGAAGTGTCTATGACCGCCCCCAGGTGGATAAGTCTGGTGGTGGGAACCAGATGGCTTTTCTTCAGATTTAGGGAAAAAACGTGGCTCCTCAGGGTTCTCATTGTGATGCGGAGGTCCCGCAAGGCCTGCTGCCTGGACGACGACTGGATCAGGATGTCGTCCAGGTAGCACTGGAGCCTTATGGGTCTGCGCCTCAGCTGGGCTGCTACAACTGCCAGGACCTTGGTGAAGGTCCTGGGGGCCGACGACAGGCCGAAGGGAAGGGCCCGGTATTGAAAATGCCTGCCGGCATAAAAAAAGCGCAGGAACCTCCTGTGCTGGGGACGGATGGGGATGTGTAGGTAAGCCTCCTTGAGGTCGATAGAGGTAAGGAGGTCTCCCTGACGGATCCCCGACAGGATGGACTGGAGGGACTGCATCTTGAACCTCCGGTAGGCAATGTGCCTGTTGAGGTTCTTTAGGTCCAAGATGGCCCTCCAGCCCCCCGAGTTCTTTGGTACCAGGAAGAGGATGGAGTAGAACCCCCTCCTTTCCTGGTCGGGGGGGACCTGCTCTATCGCGTCTATCTCCAGGAGATGGCGAATCTCCTGGTTCATAAGCTCCCTCTTCAGAGGGCAGGAAGGAGTGGGACACCGGATGAAGTTCCGGGGAGGGGGGGATAGGAATTCTAGGGATAGGCCCTCCCTCACGATCTGGAGGACCCAGGCGTCCTCCGTGGTCTGGACCCAATGGTGGGCGAATAGCTGGAGGCGCCCCCCTATGGGTGACGGGCCCGGGCAGTCACTTAGATTTGCGGAAGGGCCTGTTAGAGGCACCTCCGCGGTTGGATTTACGAAAACCGAATTGTTGTCTACCTCTGTCCTTAAAGGAGGACCTGTCCTGGAACCTGTCCCCTGACTGACCGGCCGGTCGGTAGGGCGGGGAGAAGGAAGTAGAGGTAGAGGGTTCAGGGGCACGAAAGGGCTGCCTCCTGGGGTATGGAGCGGACTTGCGGTCCTGCTTTTTCGTGGTGGAAGGCAAGATCTTCCTTTTATCTTTGGATTCAATGAGGAGAGGCTCAAGCGCCTCCCCAAATAATTTGGCGCCCTTAAAGGGGGCTGAGGCCAGCTTCCACTTGTGCTTCTGGTCCGCCTGCCAGTGGCGGAGCCAGATCAGGCGGCGTGAGGTGACGTTGGCCGCCAAGGCTCTAGAAGCAAATTTAGAGGCGTTAAGGGATGCGTCGGCCGCATATTGGGAGGCCGCAATAATTTTTGAAATATCCTGGCGGAGGCGCAAGTCTCCTGCCGGGAGTTTGGTCAACAGTTCCCTTAGCCATATAACGGAGGCCCTGTTAAAAAAGGAGGCGGAAGAGGAGGCTTTGATGGCCCAGGCAGCCGCCAGGTGGGCCTTATGGCACACCCTCTCCGCCTTCTTATCCTCCGCCTTGAGTCCATCCAGCAGTTCTGCTGGGAGGGAAGAGTTGGAGGTTAGGGCAGTGATAGGTGGTTCCACGGCCGGGAGAACCAAAAGGTCTTCCAAGGTGGGGTCCATAGAGTAAAGTTTCTTGTCTGCCCCGCTGGGGGAAGACAAGGTGGCTGGTTGGGCCCACTGGCGTTGGATCACGTCCAGGAACAAGCCCGGAACCGGGACCAGTTCCTGTTGGGGGGCCGGGACGTCGAACATGGCCGCATTGGGATTCTCGGGAACAGCATCGGCCGAAGGTTGGGCCGGCTTAGGTTTGATCCCTACCCTGGTAGCTAGTTTGGCCTTACGGAGAATGGACTTAAAAAGAGTGGGTTTGAAAAGTCCGGAAAAGGCAGGGGCTTCCGGGGGGAGGCCCTCGTCTTCAGATAGCTCCAGGCCGTCCTGGTCAGCGTCCTCGATGGCGGAGGTTTCGCTGACCACGGATGACTCAAGGGACGGATGGCGGGCACGCTTGGCTGGAGGGGGGGCCGCCGGGCCCCGGGAAGAGGCCCCTGGCCCCGAAGGGGGAGGGGAGCGCTTTTGGAGGCCCTCAGCAATGCCTCTGGCGATAGCACGATCGACCAAAGCCTGCACGCGCGGTGACAGCTCGGGCTCCTGATCAGAATCTGATCCCGGGTCCCTGGGGTCTTGGAGATGGTAGGGAGAACCCCCAGCCGGGGGAGCCCTGGTGTGACCCTCTGGGACTGGGTCCTGCTCATATGACCAGGACGGGGCAGGAGAAGTTGGCTCCGCCAGTGATCTGTCCGGGGACAGATCCTGAGACTCTACCTCCTCATTCAGCAATGCCAAGATATCACTTCTGGATGGGGGAACGGGGGCCACTTCTGGGGGGGACCCTGTCCCAGCCTGGCGCCGGGCCTTCTCAAATTGTTTATCAAGGGCCCGCTGGCGTCTCTCAGCGTCCTTGGTTTCGGCTGCAGTCGGGGCCTTGACAGGGTGCCTATGGGTGTCCCCTGAGATGCCCTTGCCCACACTCCCACCCCTACTGGAAGGGGGATCCTTGCTAGGGGCCTGAGAGGGGCCGGATCTAGCCTCAACGGAACCTGATGGAGGGAGCTCCATGCCAATGACCGCACAAGGATGATGCAGAAAACACAGGCAAACGGGTGGGCTGCAGCGGAATTCGACTGGCTACACTGAAGGCCTAAGGAAAAAAGACAATTATGATTAACAATACAGGTATAGGAAAATTAATAAATTCATTCCAGCCTAACACCAGTAGCCAAATGGGAGGAGGACACCCAGGAGGCTGAGCTATGAGGTGGGCCTGCAGCCCAGGCTGCAGTAACCCTAGCAGGAGAGGCAGGGAAGTCAGTAGGCCAGGAGACTAGAGCTTAAAAAAAGGCGAAGGCCTGGCCAGATCTTAGGGATAAAGAAATCCTTCCCTGTGCCGGTGCAAAGGACACGTGGTGGCCAAATTACCAGCGCCGCTGATGTCCAGTGGGTGGTGGCCGAGGGTCCGTTGGGCGGGCCCGGCGAGGCCCTGTAGCCACCAAGCGGCCTCCTGCAGGAGCGTGGCTGAGCGGCAGAGGCCTAAAATTAAAGGCGCGAACTTTTCGCGCCTAAAAATGGCCGCCGCAACAGCGAGGAGCTGGGCGGAGAGGAGAGCGGCAGCCAGGATCAATCCGGGCCGCTCGTAGCTCCGCGGGGGCTGAGGGGTGTAAAGAAACGCAGGGAAGTCAAAAAAACGAAAAAACTAGGCCGGAAAATAACAACCGGGGAGGGAACCGACCAAAAAACAAAGAAAAAAACCCCTTCGCCGCTGTTGCCGCGCTCTGGGAGCAAGCGGCAAGTTTCCAAGCCTGCAAAAGTGCGAGGCTGTGGAGAAACAACCTCCCCCACACACGCTTACCTCCTGGCCTCCTAGATAGCTGTGTTGATTGAAGAAGAATAAAAGACAGGGAGAAAAGTTGGTTTTGAAGAGGAAAAGGTTTTCCAAATTATTAGGAGAGTCCAAGCCAAGGATTAATAGCCTGAACTCAAAAATACATCCGATCTGGGCAGTGAGGAAAATTATTCTGGGTGTGATCACACGAGGAGGTGTGGTTAAAGGGAGAAAAAAAGTTCCTCAGTATCCAGGGCAACCAGAGTGAATTAACCCATTGCTTGGACTCTCCAAGCGGTGCACAGGAAAAAAATGCAGTTGTTGACTATAGTAAATTTTTCATTCATACATGTGCCTATGGGAGGAATATCCTGCAGTAACACACCCCTTCTTGTATTTCCAGATCAGGAACATACCCCTTCCTAAGTGAATTTCTCCCACATTGGCATTTGATTGCTTCTATTTAAAAAAAGTGGCTAACAAAAATCTACAACTACTTTTGAAAAGGCAGTTTTGCAATAGGAAAAAAAAAACCCAGAGGTGTAATTTAAAAAAAAGAAAAGAATATTTCTTTATCTTTGAAGATACATCATAGTTAAAAATATTTATAGAGATTCAACTCATAATAATTTGGGTACATTCCCCAGACACAGAAAATAGAGCATTATTCATGTATATAAATAAATATAATGGAAACAGTTCGCCAGGACTTTTTCCTATGCAAACTATAATCATATTTTTATTTATATATCTTATTTATACAGCTGCCATTCTCAGAGAATGCAATGTAATGATAGGTACTCAGGCAAGACTTTGCAATATAAAAATTCCCAGTACCCTCTTCCTGTCAGAACATATTTTATGTTTTTCACACAGAAAAGAGAAGGGCAGGTTATCTTGGAATTTTTTAAAGTATGTTAAAAAAGGTAAAAGTTTCCCTTGCACATATGTGCTAGTCGTTGGTGACTCTAGGGGGCGGTGCTCATCTCCATTTCAAAGCTGAAGAGCCATCACTGTCCGAAGACGTCTCCGTGGTCATGTGGCCGGCATAACTAAACGTCAAAAGCGCACGGAGCTCTGTTACCTTCCCACCAAAGGTGGTTCCTATTTTTCTACTTGCATTTTTACATGCTTTCGAACTGCTAGGTTGGCAGAAGCTGGGAGAAGTAATGGGAGCTCACTCTGTTACGTGGCACTAGGGATTCGAACCATCAACCTTTCTGGTCAACAAGCTCAGCATCTTAGCCACTGTTAAGTATGTTACAAAATACATTATTATAGGCAAGCAAATGGTATTTTTGTATAAACCAGAGGCTCTCATTGTGCCAGCATCACTTCTTTTAGAGAATGCAAAATACCAGAGGTCTAAGAGAGAAGGAATACATTATGGAACACCATGACATGTTCCATAATCAGGCCCATTACCATACGTTCATAGGGATCATCGGTTTCAGCGGCTTTGTCCAAAAGTTCACTATATTCCAGTTCCTCGCAAAGGTGTTGCAAAGTATTCAAAGGCTCATTGAGCTCTACAGGCATTGATACTTTGGAAAGGTCCTTCCCAATATTATTTCTCAAAATGTTCCACAGATTAATATTACTAGTATCAGGGGAGGGTGTTGGAAGACATGTCCTTCGTCCATTTCTGAAAGCACCTCCTGTTAGCTCACCATTCATTACTAAAAGAGAAATAGAGCAGAATGATCATGAAACCTATACAATGGGCTGATATACACATATATACATATAGTCGGTGTATGTTTGTGTGTGTGTGTGCGGCATGTGTGTATGCATGTATATGGGATGATATTACATAAAACTATAGGTAGTTTTCACAGTTACCGATTCATTTAGTGGCTTTTCAAAGTTACAAGAGTGCTAAAAAAAAAAATCTTAACACCCAGTTCTCACATTTATGACTTTAGTAGAATCTGTTAATTTTAACTCGCTGATTTAACCCATACTAAAAACGAAAGAGAAAAGCTGAAGCAAAGGAAAACTGAAGTAAAATCATAAGCCTGCCTGCAGTCCTGTCATTTTAATTGCATAACTGCTTTGCTTCACATGCAAGTCATAGAACACGACTGCGGTAGGACAATCTGTATTTTGAATTTTAATTATCTTACATTTTATCTTACTGTCTTATATTAGTCTACAAGCAAGCTTGTAGCCTACAATAGGGAATATCCTTATTTTGGGCCACAATTTCTTTGCTTTTTTAAAGTGAACTAACCGCCATGAATTCACAAAATACACTGTGAGGTTAAGTACCATTTTTAAAACCTGTTTCAACAATTGAGTCCATAGTCCTCCCTTGTATCTGAGACTATCACTACACCTGACTAAATCCTGAGTGCCTGGCAAAAACATAAAAAAGGCATTTAAAATCAATTTAAAAGAAACCTGATTAAGAATGATCCCAAATGTAGCTTTTATTGTGCACAGAATTTTACAAGGCATCCAGGTGTCATTATTTTCTTTATAAAATCACACAATGCCTTACCATGGCTTTACCTAGATTTTCCTTTGCTTTCTCATGTGTACATAACAAACTGTTACAGAAACAAGATGGAATAAGCTGCTTACCTTGAAATATTCAAACAGCAATATAACTCGCAGCGGTACATATTTGCTTAATCTTTCATTTCTTGCCTTTTTACCACCTTAGTTTTTTTCCCCTTCATAGCTTCCTCGACAGATGGAATTACAAAATTATATCTACGCACTAATTCCCACTTTTGCTTTTCTATTTCCATTAATTTATTTTCCAAACAGACTTTCCTTCCCTTTTAATTATTTTTATTTTTAAAAGGATTTTTGTTAATGTTACTGTACTTTTGCATATAATTCAATTAACTACTCGCTGACAGATGAGTTGCAGAAAAAAAAATGAAAAAAGAGGGGAGAAGATGGTTTATTTTTTTCCCCAGGCCCATTTTCTGTAAAATAACTGGAAAAATAAAAATGTTTTGGTAATACCTTAAAAAAAATTAGTTATATATTTTCAAATAATGAATGCAATAAGAGAAGTTCTTAATATATATTGCTATTGTTTATTTACCCCAAATGGTAATTAGAATCCCCCCCCCCAAATAGCAGAGTATTAAATGTCTTATAGACAGAGTACAGCTTTCAAATGTAAATACAAAATACATTTCAGCCACTAATGGGCACTGTCATTTTCATCAAAAGGAAGAATGATTTGGTACTTTACTTGTGAGCTTGTCTATTGCTGAATTTTTACCTTCAGGTCAGGCCTGCTCTTGACTAGGTCTCAAAGGATAGAAATATGTTTTATTATCATGTTAATCATTTCTTCGGTCTTCAACTTTATTTTTTTCAGTGACAAAATTAAGACACCTTGGATTTCCAGGGAATAATGGCTGAACTGAAGACGGTTCTACAAAATGAAGAGCTGATGAAGAGCTCACCAGAATGAAGAGCTGGTGAATAGACCAACTTTTCATAATTTCTCTCCAGACAAGGAGAGGACTTGAGATTGCCTATGTGTGCCCCAGACAGTTTCTCCTCATGAGACCACCTCAAGACAGTGGTTTCCAACTGTCAATCTGGGAGAGAGGGGTTCTTATTCAAACTGTGGTTGGTATTTTCAAAAGGACACTGGGTTTCCATACTTCCTTTTTTAATCATGTTAGGAAATTGTTAAATTGTTAACTGCCTTTCACCTATTAGGAACATTTGGATTGACTTTTTACAGCACCAGGTAAATTTCCCTCAATCCTTAGCAAAATAGAGTCTGAAATATAACATTAATGACTTAAAAATCCTTTCTGAAATAAACAGTAAAAAGGTAATTAAAACTTTGAATTTTTAAGCATTTTTTATTAAAGTTTAAAAACACAAAGATAAAAAGTTAATACAAACTAAGAAAAAAATAACAGTAAAAAAGTAAAATGCAAAAATATTAAATAGTTATATATGTTTAGATATACACATGTATCTTCTACATATAAATATTGAAAAACATTATAGATATATTAAAGATATATTAAAGAATATATATATATTTATATAATGAATTTTTTTTCATATAATGAAAAAAATTGGCTGGTAGAGCTGAAACAATGAGATTTTATGGATTTATTTATAAATAACCGATGGAATATGGGAAGAAGAGATGATTTGTTGTGTTTTAAAAGAAGATGAGTGATTAAAATTGTTTATAATTGTAAAGAAGGAGAAAGTTGTTTTTTACTGCATTCTTATTTATTCTTCTTTAATTATTCTTCTTTTTCTTTTCTGCACTGTCTATTTTTCTTTTTAGTCTTTTCTTTTTTTAGTTTGTATTAGTTTTTATTGTAGTAAATTGTAATCTTTAATAAAATTGCTATAAAAAACAACAATTAAGAGATCCTGGGTTCTTGGACATCTATGGTTTATAGTTCCATTTGTAACAAAAGTTAAAAAGATCTTTATGTACATTCAATTAGTCATGGGAAAATAAAGGGAAAAGAGTCCCTGTGGATTTTACTCCACTACTTGTTGAGTATATAGGGGCGGCGCTCATCTCTGTTTCAAGGCTGCAAGTCAGCGCTGTCTGGAGACGTTTCCTCAGTCATGTGGCCAGCATGACATTGTGAAGCGCTGTTTCCTCCCCATTGAAGTGGTACCTATTTATGTCACTGCGTTAATTATTTGCTAGCCATGCTGAAAATTTACTGCGCAGGTCATAGGCCTTATCTGACAATTTACTGTGCATGCTTCTTAACACGTTCCTTAATACATCACACATTCCAGATACTTCTGAGTCTTTTGATCTTCTGTTCGTCTGCCAAGAAGGTGGACGACAATTGCTCTTGCCAAAATGTAACAATTAGATAGATTTGTTTTATTTTATTTTCATATTAAAGTTTTGTTTTTAATTAGAACATGTTATCGGTCTTACTTTCGCTTTTTCTGAAGATATGCTTTTTAGGAAAGCCGACGGTCTACACCTCATTAGCTCAGGGTGAAATTTCCCCTGACAATTTATCTACTCTCATTTGCATACTTTTGAACTGCTAAGTGAGCAGGAGCTAGACAAAGGTAGGTGCTCACCCCCGTCAAACGATGCCCTGGTCTTGAACGCAAGCTGTCAGCGTTCCAGTCAACAAGCATCTTAACTGCTGAGCCATCATGCCACTCACTCAATTAGTAAATGTAGCAATTATTTAAATAAATTACATATTTAAATTTAATCAACATAGCAAGCATTACTGCATGAGTAAAGAATTTGCTCATGCCCAAAGTATAGAATTTGCAATATATATTTCTTAGCTGAACTTAAATGAATAAACAAAATTTTTATTCAAATACTGGAATACATTTTTCCAATATTTCTTGACATATTTTTTCCAAAATAATTAGAAGTAGCATTTTACTTCAAAATAACAAATCTAAAACTTTTGCACACCACTGCTTGTAAGTAGAAGGGAGGGAGGATTAGCAACTTAGAAAATTTAGAAATATGATTTATAATGAGGTTTGGGTTAGGCACAATGGGATGCAGAAAGACGAATGAGATGGTAAAAATTAGCGATGAAGATGCTGAAAGATATGTCAATTGGAAAATAGAAATAGAGTAACTAAGAGAACAGGGATGGGAATTATACATAAAAAACAATACAATATCCTGAAGTGACCAAAAGAAAGAGGATTAATATGAAGAGAGGTTCAAAGTATCTTGCGATGGCAAAGAGGAAAGAATAAAGGCAGAAAAAAGGATTAACAGGAAGCATATGTAAAAACTCATATTAAAAAAGAAAGAAAAGCAATTTATTGCAACTAATAAAGTAAATTAGAAGCAATTTGAAAATAGCTCTCAGAGTGAAGACTCCTTGTTTGCCTCTTTATAAATTATATAAATATCATTTTCTAAAAGTCAAGAAACTGCATACTTTGCCGAGAAATATTGTCTCCAACACTAGTGTTGTCCTCAGATATGTTGTCGCTCACATCACTTATATAAGATTCATCATCAGAAGCCTAATGAAGAAAACACTGATTATTACTATTATTATGCTGAAGAAATAAATGCTATTGTCATAAATTCAAATTCCTTATAATCTTTTTGCATTTTTAGATCCATCCTGTTTGCCTGCAAACATTCTGCCCATTCAATAAAACATCGATAGGTACACATATCTGTGGTGAATCCCCCTCTGGCAAAACAACAATGCAACAACCGCTCAAAGAAAAAGCAGCAAAGAGATTTGGAAAATTATAGCATTTTGCTGCCATCTTATAGTTATCCTCAGCTGTACAGGTCAGATATGGTAGCCCTTATTTTATTTAGTATTTCAGAGTGTTCAAATAATTATGTACAGTATATTACCTTAAAAACATTTGCTATAACTTAACTGATATGATTGCCTTCATACATGAATCATTGGCTGGGACATATATGCTTATGAAAAACATCAACAAAGCAGTTATTAAATGTGAATCATAGACAAGCTATGCCATGCCCATATTTCTAATTAAAATGAAGAATCCAGTACTTCAATCTCACGTTACATAAAGGTGTTATAAATATAAATTACGCTGCTGAGTAAAGATTGTTCTTCCTAACCTCATTTTCTGATGAGCTTGCAGATAGAAGCACTTCTTGGGCATCAAAAAATTCAGAGACAGACTCAGACATGGAGAGCCTGCTCTCATTAGAAACTTGTTGGGAAAGTGGGAGACTGACATGGATCTGTTCACCTGTCTATAAAAGAAAAGCATATAGATGAATTCTGCATACTGTATAGTGAGAGCCTAAGAGTTTATGCAAGCTATGACAAAACAAAAATCACCCCAAGCCATGCTGGATAGATGCACTGCTTCTTTTTTCACATTTCTTTCCCGCATACTGAGAGAGAAAATAAAGCAGAGATGGTCCTGTAAACCTGCCCTGTATCTAGCAAATTGAGAGTTTAGTTGAAAAGGAGTCATATTTTCAAGATACACCCCAAACTTTCTGGTGCTTGGAGAAAGAGGTGCATTACTTTCCTCAGGATTAGTACAATTCTTAGTACGTTTACACTGCAGTTCCACGTGTATTGATGAGTGTTGCCACAAAATGCAGGCTGGCTACAATCAATTCATACGCAGCCAGTCATTCTCTCAGAGAGAGAATTCTATTCTTGCCCACAGTCATTCAACGTTTTGTAATCAATGACTATGTTCAATTCTCAATAAGTTACATACGCTAATAACTTCTAATTCTTCAGGTCTCCAGTTTTGATTATAGTCTTTTTACCACCCCGTTCTTAAGTGTGCTATTAGGAAAACAGTGCTTATACTCTATTTACTGTATTTCAAATCTTCCCTTTTTGAGGATAGGTCATATATACACCGTTTTATCTTCTCAATAGGTAATTTTAAGGTTCACCTTGGAAAGAGATATGCTCTGCCAGTCAGGCTTGCAGCATGGATCTCTTTTATTTCATTACTTCCCATTGCAAAGGAAAATAACACTTCTCTATTTAAAAGAACGCTCAACCCACATCATTAAGAAGCTACTGCTACAGGATGGGAAAGCCGAGAATATAGGAAAAGCAATTTCTGCTATCCCAGAAAATGAGAAGTTGTATATGCTGTCAGATACAGGAAATTCTGTTTCAAAAGGGGCGTAGCAACTTTAACAAGTGCCTAAATGCATTTGCCTCGATTCATACTCTGGAATAATTCTAACTGCATGCAATAGAAGTAGCTTCGAATGAAAGATGCAAGAAAAACTTTGAATTGAAGGGTTAACCAACAAAGCGCATGGTAATGTAATTAAAACATGGCATAAAATTCAAGTGAGAGAGGAAGAGAGACACCATAACTTTCAAGAAAAGGAATTTGAAAGGAAAATATATAATGAAATAGAGACCTTGGTGAAATCACTAAGCATTATCTTCTCATGTATCTCTTAAAATTAAGTGAAGTTTTACATTTTCTAATCTGGAAGGTCTCCTGCTCAAAAGGAAAACAGAAAAGATCATCAACTGAACAGGTATTGTTGCAATGCTAATTGGTTTATCTTCCATCTTTTAAAATCCAAAGCATAAGATTGATAATGCCAAATGATCAGAAACAGAAAGGAAGCAGACAATTCTGCTTGGATGGATGGAGTAGTGGGCTTACTCCAAGGGTCTATACTGATAATGACTAATGTTTTTTTAACACATTTTAAACTCATTTTTAAATATCTGGAGTTGGACTAGTCAAAAAAGGTAATTGACCGTATGGACTGACCAGGATGGCCAAAAATATGGCAGAGAAGAGCTCTAAATCAATTTCTTAAACTGGGTAAAAGACTATAAAATGGCAAATGTGGTTCAATAAATGTTAAATATAAAATAATATGCACCAATGCAAAAAAAAAAAAAGTTCACAACACTCTGATGATGTCCACTGAATACACTGAACTGGCAATGATGAACCAGAAATATTGTGGCATCATAATGGGAACCAGAAATAAATATATTAAGATTTTTAGTTTTGGGAAAATAAAGTAGTGGGTATGAATAAATTATGCAGGATACAATGAAAGTAGATAGAAAATATATAATATTTCTCTCTCATAGGACAGAAACTCGGAAGCAGATTTACAAAAAACAAATGAAAGTCTATCTACACATTTAAATAGGCTAATTCTATTTAAATGTGTAGATAGACTTTCATTTGTTTTTTGTAAATCTGCTTCCGAGCCATTCTAAAATCAATAGCCGATCAACTAATTAGATGTCATTTAGTTAACAACCACATGAATAAACATTATCCAGGATAAGCCTATAGCTTAGTTATAATTTATATTCACAGGGTCCCCACAGTCACTTGGGAACAGGCTGTTGTACTATATAGGTATTTCATATAAAGTGGCATGGCTCTTATGTATTTACATTTCAGCTGCATGTTCAAATACTGATTGAATGAGGTTATCAAACATTCTACTCAGCAATTTAAAATATGGGTTTTTTTCCATAGGGAATTTACACTAATTATAGCTTATTACTATCATGAATGCAATTAGAAAATTATTATCTAAAATGAGTTTGTCCCACTACTTGCCAACTTTGCCAACCATAATCATTTAATCATTAATGGTTATTAGCAGAATTTAACTGTGGTAAGTCCATTAGAGCAATGCCAAAGTCTTACCTCATCAGGACTAGGGATAATATTTACACTGACAACCTGATCACAAAGAACAGACTCTGAGTGTATTCTGTTCAAACGACTCCTTAGTTCAGCATTCTGGTTGAGAGCCTTAAAATAATAAAATTGAATATTTAATTTTAATTGCACAAGAAGAGTAAAAAAAAAAAAGAGCCAAGCTATCTTTATATCTTATATCCTGGCCAAACTATAGTGTTATTATATAACGTTTTGGGTAGGATTCATTTTCAAAATTAACATCTCTGCTGATTATAAATGTTACTCTCCAAAGATTCCTTTACTTATTATGCATTAATTGCAACTACAGTATCATGATATTTCCCCCCAAGATTTTATTACTAGTGTTATGGAGGGACTGCCCTCTGCCCTTCCCATTGCCTCACCCCGATTTGACCTGGGGAACTCAACTTTGATTTTTAAAAACATTGTCAAAATCAAGCCCCTCTAGAAAAGCTTGAAAAATGACCCTAAAACTGAAGACAAAGGCTAGATGGACATTTCACAAAAGGACTTCGTCATTCTTTGGATTATTCTTAGCATAGATGCATCCTTCTCTCGGCTGACCATTGGAGAGTATCAGGGATGAGAATGGCTCTGTAATTCATTTGGCAATTCATTTTTTTTTTAAGATAATCTCTGTCCAGGAGCTTTCAGAGGACCTAGGAGGAATGAGGGCTGAGAGACAGGTTTACTTCCACAATACTTCTACAAACCATGGAACAGTTTGCCTTCAGAAGTTGTGGGAGCTTCATCCTTGGAAGCTTTCAAGAAGAGACTGGATTGCCATCTGTCAGAAATGATGTAGGGTCTCATGCTTAGGTGGGGGATAGTGGACTAAATGACCTCCAAGTTCCCTTCCAACTCTGTTAATCTGTTAAAAAAATTCCTGCTAGAAATGCATAGTCCCTCACACTTTAGATAAGTCTGAGACCAGGATAAAATATCGAAGATCCCTGTGCACCTTTTAAATAAAGCACAGCTTGGAAGGAAAGGTGGTAAAAATGGTTCTCAAATCTTTCCCTGTGGAATATTTGCTTATTCAGAATAATTTACACACTAGATTTACACAAAAAAATTCATCAAACTTCTGTATCTGTTTCCTCTGTGAGGAAAGGAGTAGGCCATTATTAGAAAAACAGCCTATAGAGAAGAGGCTATGGAGCAGTGGTGGGTTCCGGATCCCGTTCCAACCAGTACGGTTGGAACGGGTCCGGCGTCGCCCACAAGGAGTGTGCGCACACACGCACACCATGCACATGCGTCATCCCTGCCAGCGACGCCTCCCCAATGCTCCAGCTGCTCAGTGGAGTGTTGCGCAGGTGCTGTACGCGCCATGCGCATGTGCGGAAGCGCTGAAGGCTTTAAAGGACAGGTAAGGAGCTCAGGCGGGCGGATGGGAACTCCGGAGCCCCGTACCTGGAACGGTACCCGGTGCTCCATGCAGGCTCCAATACGCCCGTACCGGGGCATACTGCCTGCAACCTACCACTACTATGGAGCCTACCGACTCTTACTGATCCAACAAAATGTGTAAAGAGACATATCAGTTTAGAAATAATGTCTGAGACTGTTTTACATCTCATTATATTTGGCTATAAAGACTGAAACTCAATAGAAACATCTTACCCAGAATTAGACTTACACCGAATTGGCCTGCACACCTTATAATGCAGATACTGACTTACTTCCTTGTTTCATTAGTTTATGAAAGAAAAACTAATTCGAAATCCCTTCTACTAAATTCTGTCATCTGATGGGATATTGGAGGCATCCCTTCTCTATAGCTGCCCTAGCTCTTTGGAATAGCCTCCCGACTGAGATTTGAGAAAACCTAACCATTTTACCCGTCTGGAATGCCCTGAAGACCTACCTCTTTCTCCAAACATTGGACCAGGGTGGTGGTTTAGCTTGGAGATTGAGAGCTGATTGGTCAGACCCTGCTGGGAAGGCTTGCCCTATTTTTATTAGTTGTTGTAAGTCATCTAGGTTCTCAATGTGAGAAAAGCAGCCCATACAAGTTCAATAAACAAGCAAGCAAGCATTCATGCATGCATGCATAGTTTCCAATGGAAAGTGATCTGAATGCTTGCTTCAGTAAGTAAAACATGCCTTTAATAGAAATAATATTTATAATAATGACTGCTGTTTGTAACTTCAGTATATCAATACTTATTACTGATATAATCAGTCATAATCTCGCTCTCCCCCCTCCCCCCACTTTCAAGTCAATCAACTCAATCTTGACTCTTGACAACTGCCTGAACAAGGGCTTGCAGTTTTCTTGGGAAGATCTAGGAATGGTTTGCCATTGCTATATTTCTAGGGATGAGAATAAGAGACTGGATAAAGTTCATCCAGTTGGCTCTGTGCCTGAGGTAGGACTAGAATTCAGTCACCCCAATTCTAGCTTGGTGCCTTAACCACACCACCATATTGGTTGTCATACTAATATTATCTCATACTTTTGATATATATTTGTAACATAATGAAAATACTCTCCAAATAATCATTAGCTTTTATATAATGGGACAGAAAAAAAATCAATAAACTCATCTCCTGAGCTGCCTTATTTACTATAAATTAGAAAACCCACATTTTAATATTAACTGTTTAATAGTTAGTTAAGTAAGCTAGACAATTTATGAAGCTGAATTCTATTCAGCAGCAGAATATGATTCACTGGAACACATCGCAATGAGGGGAAAGCCAAGCAGGACCCTGGACATTTTGACAAACATTTTGGTGATCAAAGAAAGAGAGGAAAAGATTAGTAAAGAAAAATATGATTTCATTTGCTAACCCTGATTCTTTTCTATTTTTAGAAATGTTAATGTTCTTCTACAGAAAGAAACTCCTAATAAGAAATGAAAACTAAATGATCAGAGAAACATAAGATGCCAGACTGGAAGCAAAATCGTATGCCATGTTACCATGATTTTATCTTTAAACCATAATAAAATCATTACATGACAATAAAAATGCTAATTGGGTCACTTAGATGATACTGTGACCAGAGGCAAAAGAATAACATTCTACTAGATATGGATTATTTCATGAGAAGCTTTTTTTCTCCCTCACTTCTTCTTTGCCTATTTTCCTCCCTATAGAAATTATTGTACTAGGAAAGGAGATATTCTAGAATACTGGGTTTCAAGATATATATAAGTACTAATCAATAAACATTGTAAATAATTTCCTCCTCCTTGGGAAGGAAAAAGAGTAACAAAACAGAAGAGATTATAACCCAAACATGTATTATCTAATCACCTCATGGAAAAAAAATGAATAAGGCAAGACGATTGCACAACAAAAGCCCTATTTGGAAATATTTTAGAAATTAAAGCATGACATCAAGTAGAAAATAGTAACAGTAAAACAAAGATGAAACAAAAACTATAGACATTAACCAACCTAATATCAATATTAACTTAATTGTGAATTTATATGTGGGTGCTATATAGATGCTAAGGCAAAGCTGAGGAGATATCAATGGGATTGTATATGCCTTACTTCCATGCAATTTATATTTATATCATACTGTATTTATTACATCACACTACATTACATTACTTTATTGCAAGTGCAGATTTTATTTAAATGGACTAATCGAAAGGACAGGAAGTCTACACCTAAGTATTTGTGGATTCTTCAATGGTACCTTATCTCTGAAATACTCTCACTTCTTTTTTGCCTATTATCTCTGAAATAACCTTCTCAAAAAATGCTTGGCAGATACCTTCAGTAGTAAGACCAGGTCTCTTACTCTCCCAGGCAGATAAACACATTTTTGTGAATACTTAACAACTTTCATTGCTTCTATTATTACTGTGGTTTAATGCTGATTAATTGTCCATGCTATAGCAGTTCGTGAGTTCTTATTTTGGTCATGGTTTTTTAATATTGGTCTTTTTTTTAAAAAAACTATGTTTTACTTCATTCAAAGTTAAGTGGAATGAAACAGCAATACATAGAATAGTGTGAAATATTATGATCTAAATTACAAAAGGAAACAAGGTCATGTTAGGCCATCATTCAAAAATTGTTGCTCTCCATAAAGATATCCATTTCAGCTGATATCTAAATAGGCAGATATCAGATTAATCAAGGCAAGGGTAGGCAACATTAAAGCCAACATTTAAAACATTAAAGCTCAAGCTCAAGACCCTCTCTTGTTATGCAACTAAAATATGTCAGATTCCCACTGAAAATTGGAAATTGTTGTAAACCTTAGTATATAATTTGGGGGATGGGGGGGAGAGAGGTTTCTTGTTTTTCTACATTAAAAAAAAATTGGAAACTCGTGGACATAATGTGACATATTAGTTTATTTAGCACCACACCCTCCCAGCCCAATAGATTTAAGGGATACATAGGAAACAGAGTCTACCATATTAACACTTCTCCAAAGCTCCCTTTACAACTTATATACATGTAAGAAAAAAGGAGGTAAAAGAAATGCTTGAAATGGAACTCTAGGGAGCAGAAAAACAAAATTAAAAATCAGTATAAAGTATAATGTTAATATCAGTATGTTTTCCAGCAGAAGCAATATTAAATTGATTTATCTTATGCACTAGATTGAAAACACTAGGAAGGAAAAGAAATCACAGGCATTCATCTTTTATTATGTAACATGGAAGCATAAAAAATTATGGAAATTATTTCTCGTACTACTTTGTATTCGATTATCTATTAGAAAGTTGCTACGTATCATGTGTTATTAGAACACAGACACAAATTATAGCTATTTCCAAAGTCAACATTTATTTTCCTATAACCTTACCTGAGAAAGTGATTGTCGGAGACGTAGCATCTGTGTGTTGTGTCCTGCAAAATCATGTTCTGTTACCATCTGTTTCAGCTTTTCCTTTTCTATTGCTATACTGTTAAACGCAGACTTCAAAAGAGAATGTACTGAAGAAGAAACAAGAATGTCTTTGAAAAACACTGTATTGTTTTTGTATGCAATCATTAAATGTAAACGTAATAATATTAAATCTAAACATTTAATAAAAAGAAGGACTAGGGGAGACATGATAGCAGTGTTCCAATATCTCAGGGGTTGCCACAAAGAAGTTGGAGTCAAGCTATTCCCCAAAGCACCTGAGGGTAGGACAAGAAGCAATGGGTGGAAACTAATCAAGGAGAGAAGCAACTTAGAACTGAGGAGAAATTTCCTGACCATTAGAACCAGTGGTTGGTTCCTACTGGTTCTGACCGGTTTGGCCGAACTGGTAGTAGTTTGGCTGCCTGGGTCGCTGGAACAGGCAGCGACCCAGGCCTGCCACGCCCTCAAACTGTTTTTCCCTGTGGCACCGTAGGCCCTGCCATCTTGTTTTTGGCTTCTGCGCATGTGCAGAAGCATTTCTATAGTACTGTGCATGCGCGTACATTACGCATCAAGCACACGGATGCTGCATGACCACGAGCAAACTAGCAGTAGCGGCTGCCGGAACGCACCCCTGGTTAGAACAATTAATCAGTGGAACAACTTGCCTCCAGAAGTTGTGGTTGCTCTAACACTGGATGCTTTTAAGAAGATGTCAGATAGCCATTTGTCTGAAGTGGTGTAGGGTTTCCTGCCTAAGCGGGGGGTTGGACTAGAAGTCCTCCAAGGTCCCTTCCAACTCTGTTACTCTATTCTATTCTACATTATGCATGCAGAAAAGCACTGTACACTATACAGGTAGTCCTTGGAAAATGCTGTACAGGTATGCCTTGACTTACAACAGTTCATTTAGTGATCGTTCAAAGTTACAATGGCACTGAAAAAAAGTGATTTATGACCATTTTTCACACTTTCGACCATTGTAGCATCCCCATGGTCATGTGATCAAAATTCGGACACCTGGCAACCGGTTCATATTTATAATGGTTGCAGGGTCATGTGATCTGCTTTTGTGACCTTCTGAAAAGCAAAGTCAATGGGGAAGCCAGATTCACTTAACAACTGCAATGATTCACTTAACAACTGTTGCAAGAAAAGTCATAAAATGGAGCGAAGCTCTGTTAACAAATATTTCACTTAGCAACATAAAAGTTGGGCTCAATTGTAGTCGTAACTCGAGGACTACTGGTATACAAAATACCTCTTTAGAATACTTTCACAACTATGTCCCCAAAACTGAAAAGGGTTGACAGCATCTCCAATATACACAGCATGAAATAGTGATTTTACATATTCTGCTCTTAAAAATGTTTCAGCACACTGTGCTCTCTCTCGCAGCTCCTAATGATAGATTATTTTCCTTCTGACTTTTACTACAATGACAGTCTCAATAGAACAAAGGCTTATTTTTAACGTTTAGATTAATACTGCTGAAAGTACTGCCACAGACTTGAGAGGTTTCAAAAAAACTAGCTGCTGATCTGATGAAAAACACACAAGTGATAACACAACTTTTATACGGGTATAGCTGTCTACAAGTGCATCTATTTTGCATGTTAGCTATAAGGATTCTTTGAAACCAATTCAGGAAGAAAAAGTCTCTTAGACATCTGATTCCACCTGTTTACATCTTCACAGATGAAATGGCCAAACCAGCAGCAGCGCCCCGTGGGATATGGACGCACTCACCTTTCTGAGCCATGAGGCAAAACTCTTCCTGAAGTTTTATGTAGTCTGTGGAGCTTTCCAAAGGATCCGATACATGAGTGGGTGGGGTCTGAAATTCGATGTCTGCACAAAGGTTAGGATTAGATGAATGCAGTCGAACAGGAGACATTGTAGTACTGAAAGGAACCTGAATTGAAAATCAACAGATACATCACACTGACTCCATGAAAGACCAGAAAAACCTTATAATACCTAAATCATTTCTTACATTATTTTAGGCTTTATTATTATAAATATTTAGAAAGTTTTTTTTTTAAATTGCCTTCCCGTTAGAGGGTCCTTTCTGGTTTCTAACAGAACTCTGCTCATCTATTAACTGAACTGGAATTTACTTTTCAAATATCAGGTTAGAATGATTTTCTTTTTGTATATCTTATGAAGTTCAAACCATATAAACACAATTACCAGTAGTAGCATCCCTCCATCTCTAAAAGATGCACAGTTTTTGGCTGGAGTATTACCGTGTTTTCCGGCGTATAAGATGACCCCAAAAAATTATTTCAAAAATCGAAGGTCATCTTATATGACGGGTATAAGGCCATACCAAAAAACCAAAACAAAAGAAAAAGCAACGCTGCCAAGCAAAAAACCGCACCGCCACCAGCGCAGAGGCCGGCTTTCAATCGATAACCTCGCCATTCCTCGCCTGAGCATGTGGATGGATGAGCGCTGGGATGGCTTAGTAAGGTCTGGCTGGCGGTCTGGATGAGGAAGGCGCTGAGCTCAAACTACTGAAGCCCAACAGCGCAGAGGGCTTCAACCAGCTCGCGGGCGCTTGAAAGTAGGGAGTTGTCTTATATGCCCAGTCGCCTTATACGGCAGAAAATATGGTAATGTATTGGGCAAATGAGCCTATCTTAGTGATTGCTATTTTTATCACTCATTTTTGTTCTTCATTAACTGAAATAAGTTTCTTTTTATCCCCATACACATGCACTATTACCATGAAAATGTTCCTTTAACAATTCCTACCATTTTAGCAAGTGATTGAAGGTGATTGAAAACTGTATCAAGTTATTTTTTAAAAATAGCATTATGGTGCTAGTCCTGTTTGGAAATTCATTTTTTAGTTTTGGACATATTGTAGGACTGTATATGGACTGTATTTAAGCAATATTTCTCTATTATCTTAATAGTATTAATATTACAGTAGCATTAACAGTAATAGCATTATCTTAAAACATAAAACATGCTTTTAGATTACTTAATGTTTAAAAAACAAAGACGTGATAAAAACAGCACCCTTTTACAAGCATCACACTGAACATGTAACTAGATTGTTAGATTCACATAATACAGTACTCCACGTTTCAGAACCACATCTCATAAAAAAACATGGACAAGCAGCATTTATGCAAGTGATTATAGTGTGCGAACTTCCTACAAAATGTGAGTAAGCAAATCATGGAATTCCATCAAAAATCCTCACCTGGAAGCGGTCCAGCACTTTTGTTTATTTTGAAGCAAGTGCTAAAGTTAGGCTACTTTCTCTCAAATCAATGCTGATGCTTTTTGAACATTAACTGAAAAATACTTATGCTACGCAAGGAATAGATACAGTTTTCAATACATGCACAGAGCTAACACTTATAATGTTCAAATGCAAGAGTCTTCTAAAGACAGCAAAGTGCAACAAATCATCTATTGGAGGGGAAGGAATAAAATAATGGATTTTAATCAATACCTGCCGGAATTATTCTGAAAAAGCAAATAAGTGAATGGTAGTATTTTTATTTGTACTAGCTTTCCCCCAAATTCATGCTAATAAAATGTTCTTGAATTCAATCCTCCACAACTTTATGCATGATGATTTTCAACAATCATCTGAAGGGCATGATCTCAAACCATCCTACATAATGCTTAGAATTAAGATTCTTTGAATATCTCAAAAGACCCAGTGTCATATGCCATCTCACTTTTTATTATTTTCTAAAATATGTTTGCTGTACATATATTAAATGTACATTGAATGTGTATAATTTTAATACAACACACATGTTCAATTTTGATATACAGTATATCTGTAAAACCTATCCTAAATATGTATGCAGTCTGACATGGTCATGAAAACATAAACACTACAATAATATAAAAGCTATTCCATGGTTTCGATATGCACAATGTAACTAAAGTTAGATATGTAATTAATTTTATTTTAAAATTTACTCCAATTCAAATTGCTCATGTAATTTAAGGACCAATACTAGGAAAAATATTACGGAATACAGCTGCGCACACTTTGAACAGGACACCAATGGGGTTTTGATCTCATACGTGCAGCCTCTCCCTGCTGATCATTTAAGGTACCCCATTTAAGTATTTTTTGTATAAGCCTGAAAAAGGGTGCAGCTGTTTTAAGAACTGCAAAAACTTTAATGTGTGCATTCCTTCATTCCTTCACAAGACATCCTAACTGCTCCTTCCTAAGAGCTTTCAAAGCTTGCCCTGCCAATCACCCCCCAAAAATGCAGTCTTTTGAAATAATCAACATAAAAGCAACATAAAAAGTCATATCACTCCATACATCAATAAGATTATTTCATTTTCCATACTATTTGAAACTGGCCTAAAATAAAATTGTTACCAAGTTTTCAAAACCTGGACTGAAATTGTTATTTGGCTGAACTATAACTCTGTTGCATTTCTTTCCTCTAGTCTAGTTATTCTAACTGAAAGGTTAAGTTCCATTTAAGCTATCATCTGGAATCCCTTTTAAATCAACTAAGTTCCAATATTTAAGCCCCAGTCCAGCTGAAACTGAAAAAAAAGAGGAATTTGCAATGTTATTGTCACATGCACATAATGGATAATATTCAACTAACATATACTACTGCAACAACACTTTCCCAATCTTTTCCCTTGGAGAGAATATAGAAGAGGAATGTATGATTACACTGACAAAGAAATCTAGATACCATCCTGAGGTATTAGCACTGAACTGTAAATCCTTCCAAGGGAGAAATAAACTAGGACAGTGATAGCACCAAGTGCCTAAACTGAAACGTGTGTGCGCGGGCATGTATGCGCGTGAACAGCGGAGACCAGCTGGCAGGTGTGCATGTCCACACTGGCCACCAGGTCTTCTGTTTTTCGGCGCGAGCACCGGCCAGCTGATCTGTGTGCCGGAACCTCAGACCACCAAAGACCAGCTGGCCGGTGCGCATGCATACATGGCCACCAGGCACATGCAATGATCAGCATGGGTGCCGGAAACCAGAAGAGCAGCTGGCAATGGAATACGTGCCCACAAAGAGGGCTCTGGCGTGCCACCTCTGGCATGTGAGCCATATGTTTGCCATCACAGAACTAGGATCTTCTCTTCAAAATGGAAGCAGGAAAGTGTTGAAAATTCACTTGTATAAATATGAATCATAGTTTAACTAAACTATGGGGAGCAGAAAAAAACCTTATAAGACTGATGGCTAAGGCAACACACCTTGCCTTCAAGAGGCTTTGAAAACACTTCTCCAACATGGGGAAAGCATCTCTTGCAATGGCTTCCTTTGACGATGATAGGAGACAAGACAGAAGAAGTTCACATGAAGTTAACTCATTCTCTGGAAACTTCTGGGGAAATATTTATACTCCATATTTATTTCGTGTATGCTCTTTTGGAAAGCTAGGATCTAAAGAGGTGCAGCACTTCCCCCATCAAAGAAACAACTGCTATCATTTTTAAGATTTAAGATTTTCTTAATCTTGGAAATTTGAAATCAAGAAAATAACTACTGTACATTACCCAAGGATCAGAGAACAAGAAAAAATAAAAGAAAATAAGACTGAGTTTTATTTCCTGAGAAACACGGTAGGTGTTCCTCAACTTACTCCTTCCACAATTAGCCCAAAATTTCTGTTGCTAAGCAAGACTGCTTTTAAGTGAACCTTGCCCCATTTTACGACCTTAAGTTAATAACATGGATGTTAAGCAAATCTGGCTTCCTCATGGGTTTTGCTCGTTGGAAGATTGCAAATGGTGATAACATGACCCCGGGACTCTGCAACTGTCATAAATACATGCCAGTTGCCAAGGGTCCAAATTTTGATCAAATGACCAAGAGGATGTCAGCAGTCATAAGTGTGAAAAATAGTCATGTCACTTTTCTCAGTGCCACTGTTAACAGTCACTAAACAAATAGTTGTAAGTCTAGGACTACCTACAATTTCTGATGTATTTGGTCAGTCCAGCTGTAAGCACAATTCCAATTCTTATTTTTTATGTTGAGAAGGATTTGGTTGCATCAAAGATAATTTCCTACCAACTAAGCCTGCCTGAACAAGAAGTCTAGTGACATATACAATCAACAGATAGTTCCTCAATAATGACTTTCTTAAATGTGTCAAATTTAAAATGTCCTACATATGGAAAGTTAAGGAGGGAGGGACACTTTTAATTTTTTCTTGGCATCAAACCTAATCACTACAGTAACTTACTTCATTATCTGAGTTTTAATTTTATTAATATTAACCATTATTTTAAATCACTATGTCTTTTGGTAAACATACATTGCTTTTGTCATTTGTAAGATTCTACTGAATTGTTTCAATTATCTAATATTCTGTATTACAGTGCTCATAATGAAATAAATGTATTTTATATATTAATATGCTAATTAGTATTAGCATTAGCACACAGTCACTTGTTACTTTAAATATCAGAAAATCTCGTTACAGAAGTCTCAGGCATTCTCATTTTTTTGGCAATTCAGATTCATGAACTGTCTGTCCCTTGGTAGCTGCGGGAGTCAAGGGAGTCGAATGTAAACAATTAAATATCTTCTCTTTAAATTATTGAATTATGTGTGCACTCTTTTACTTCCCTTATTCAAATTAACCCAACTTTATTTCATTGATTAATTGATTGGTTTGCCTCTGATTAGATGTCTTAGTTCTTTAAAAAGAAAAATAATAAAATATTAACAGTAGGTAGTAATATGACTTTTTGAGAATGGAGCAGAAATGAAACTTATCTAATAATGTAATGTAATAGAACATAACATGAAGGAATTCCTCAAGGGGACTAGTACATAAATATTTTTTTCTATTAAAAGAATCAGTATGGCTTAAGCCACTGAATTGAGAGCTAATGCTACTCAGATTTCATGGAGTTCACTCGACAAGGAGCCTGGTGTGCGTGTGTGTGTATGTGTGTAAATACAACATATGTAAGCATTTGGTAGTTTTATTATCACTCCATTTTAGGTCATTCAGATTTTTTTGGAGGGGCATTATTTATATATAAAAAAAGAGAAAACAAACAAATACATTTTGGATACACACACACACACACACACACACACACTGTATCTCTTCAGGGGGAAAGTGGATTGAGCAAGATCATAACTAAAACCCTTTCTCAGTAAGCATCCACATTTTAAATATATATTTGTGTGCATGTTTGTGTGTGTGTGTAGTTTTCTAGTTATACTTACTATATAAATTTAATTGTTGTTTGTGAAACTCAATTGTCTGGCTATGAATTTCCCTTTTGATTGTTGTTTTGGGGGTATTTAAAATCACTATCCAAGAGGAAGCAGAATAATTTTTAAAAGGAAAAAAAATTACAAGCTACATAAAATTAAATTAAAATTTCAAGGTAAATGAATGCTTCATATCAAATGTCAAGTATAATTTTCACATCATTACAAGGATCAAATCAATAATCAATAATTAATTGAAATGGCCAACATGTCATGTTAGAATGAACATTTCCATCAAGTCTTAAACTTCTATCGTCACTGAACAATTCAAGCAGAAACAAATGTATTAAAGCTTCAAGTTAAGAGAAACCAAAATTCTGAATGGGTTACGTCTATATATAAAATCGTTATTTATAAATGTTTCCAATTTGAATTAAATTCTATGTTTGACTTGCTTTTCAGGTATGAAACCTCTCTATTTTCCCACAACTTAACTTTGCCACTCTTCTGGAGAGGGAAACACAGGTGGTGATTTGGTATTTTTAAGCCTTTCTTTCTGTTTAGCTCACAGAATTTACTAACAGAAAAGGAACACATAGTCTGGGGCCACAAAACCTGGGGGGGGGGGGCTCCAAAATCTGGGGAACAGTCCCTGCACTTGTTGCCCCTAATTATAACTTTTGCAGATGTCACAGAAAAATACTAAACGCATGAGGATGGAGCATATTCATTATATTTAATTTAGCCTACATTTAATTTAAACCAACATTTTTCTTTCCTTCACTCCAGCCATTGGTCAGTTTGACCCCTGTTTTGGAGGGTGCTTCCTAAAATGCCATTCAAAGGCATTTTAGGTGGGTCGCCAACTAAAAAAATCAGGACGCATCCCTCCCATAGGTGGCCATGCATAAAAAGACTTAATTTCTGTCATGGGAGAAGTGAAGGAGAGTGAAGGAGCCAGACTCACCAATATAATAGCCACGGTAGTAACAATTATTCCTGACAATGTAATGTATGTAATGCTTTACATACTGCTCATAATGAGCAACACCATGGCTATAAAACATAAAAGAATTAAGCTCAGAAAATAGAAATACAACCACTTATGTGGGAAATGGCTATATAAACGATACAATTTACGGTCCAATCAAACTGAAGTCTTTTTGCTAGAACCACACTTTCTCTCTCCAAAGTCAACAGGATCTAAACTCCATGAAGTTTGGCTAGATTTTTTAGGGTGCTTAAAACACTTCTGTAAATTCTTATAAATCAAAGCTTTATGAACCCATCTGTAGTTGTATATAAATATAAATGTTTGTATTCCGCCACCATCCCCCCTTATGTGACAGCTCTAGTTTTCCAACCTTGCCCTCTAAACTTCCCCAAGGGGACCAGCCTCTGAAGGGCTCCAAGCTCTCCATATGGTAAGTGCATGTTCCAGGTATACAGTTTCTCATCTTTAAAACTGGAGGTGCCTTGACTGAGGTGTCCACTCACTGTTGTAGCCACTGCTGCTGCTAATCTCTGCCGGCGCCGTGCAGTACCGAACTGGCCCTTCAGAGCAGTCACTTCCTGACAGGTAACATGAAAAGAACAGGGAAGCAAAAAGAAGGAAGAAGAATGATGGAAGGCAAGAAGGAGACAGATGATCAAAGAAAGGAAAGGTTGATTTTTAATGGAATTTTCTTCCTAAAAATGCCAAATTCCATAACTCTCTGAACCTAAACAGAGACTGTATATCTTATCCTACATCTACTGTAGGTTTGAGGAAAGGAAAATTATATTCTTCTTCAGGTAAGATAATTAAACTAAATGAAATTGCATCGCTTGTTGTCTGGCCAATTAAGGAAGTAGGTAAACAAATCATCAAATCTAGCTATAATCCAATATTGCCACTCTATGAGGAATCATCAGAGTTTATCATAGGTCATAGTAGTAAAGAATATTTTGGTAGAGAAGAGCATGCTTTGTTTTGTCATATGCAATAGAAATTCAAAATATTTGTTATGCAGCTTTCTCAGTACCATCTGACTGTGGTCAACCATGATTTGCTGTATGTCTAATCATTTATTATGAAAATAATTTTTAAAAAAAGGTATGGGATGAAAAGACAACAAAAACATAAGAATGTGACATTCAGATGATTTACTTTGTATTTCTAATACAATCACCTGGAATGCTGCTTTATGCTTTATAGGTTAGCAGGATGGCTACAAGAAAGGGGTCAAAAAAGCTAAGATAGCAGCCAGTACCATGCAATTCAGACACTGAATTGTATCGTAAGGACTTTTGCGTGTATGATCGTGGCAGCCATCAAGACTTTTTGCAGACTTCCTGCAAGTTAGCTAGACAAAGTAAGCTCATATTTTAAGTTTTTTCTAAACTGGCTATTTTCTACAATCAACCTTCTGTAGATTTTTGCATTATTAATCTGTCTGTTCATTTCCTTTCAAAACTATTCTGCATCCCCATCCCCAAATAACACCAAACATTAAATAACTATCTCTGTGTTTCATCTACCAAAGGAGTGATGACCATCTTTCAATATTCCATCTAAGATTCTCTGTAAAATTCAGTGCTACGATCCTACCGGTTTGACAAGCGGTTCACTGAGCACACGCTTCGTCTTAAACCCTGGCTGTCAGCTTTTCCAGCTGACCAGCTCAGAGTCTTTAACCACTAAGCCAACGCACCCTGTCAATAAATTATTGTTATTAAATCAGAACAGTCTTGCAAAATTAATATATTACAAATGTATTATTTTTAGCACATGGATTATTGTACATGGATTAGCAATATATATTAACATTTCATCTAGATTAGCAAAACTCAATAAAATATAAATGTTAAAAAGATCTAGTTCAAAAACCAATGTCTGGGTAATGTACAGTAACCATTGAAGTGCAACATCATTTATATTTTTAAAAATCAGATACTGGGCTGGTTTAGGTCCTCATCTTACAGGCAAGTCATAATGTGATCTATAGTTTGACATGGGACCCCTCAGTCACACTAAGGGGAGGATACTCTGTCCTATTTATACAGAGCACCCCTCTACATTAGAAATAGAAACAGTGAAATTAATATTTGGATCCAGGCTTTCAGACCAATCCTCATTAATCCCATATATATCACTAAAATATCAATGCACATAAAAATATAAAACTATGTTTTAGAATGCTGCAATATTATTTCATTTTTATTGTTTAATGTTGGTGACTTGATAGAAAAACAATCCTTCAGACTGTTGACTTGTTATTCTAAAATCTTTCCATGTAATTTCAAAAACATTACATTGATTTTGAAATGTGCAAATTCTATAGGCCTCTGAATTATACCTTCTGTGTGGGAAAATTAAGATAAAGAGGTCACAAAGCAATCGGAACAGAATTTTTGAAAGCATGGAATAATTTTAGAAGAATCCCTTTGAAATTTCTGGTATAAAAAGAACAGCTCCATCACTGAGCTGATGGAGCCTCTGCACTGCACTTAGGCAAGAAAAACCAAATACACAGCTACAGAATAGGCAATAGCAACAGCAATAGCACTTAGAATTTACAGCCCTCTCTAAGGAGTCTACAGAATTAGCATATTGCCCCTAACAATCTGGGTCTTCATTTTACCGACCTCAGAAGGATGATTGGTGAGAATTGAACTGCCAAACTGCTGGCAGCCGGCAGTCAGCCTGCAATACTGCATTCTAACCACGACATCACCACCAGTATCTGGCCCAATAGTAGTAACTGTTGAGAAGGATCTGGAACTGGGTGTCCTAGCAAACCATTACGTAAGTATGTGCCAGCAGTGTGCTACAGCTCTCAAAAAAGCCAATGCAGTCCTAGACTGCATCAAGAGAGGAACAACATCAAAATCATGAGAAGTAAAACAATCTAAATTTAGTATTCCTTACGCAAGACATTAACTGAGATACACTGTATAACAAAGCCACTGCTATATAAACACTTCATGGAAAGCATACCACAAACACAAAGATTGTTTGAAGAAAGTGTTACATCCTCCATATGTTTAAAAAAAACCCTTTTCTTCAATGCGTTTTACTTATTACCGAAACATAATTCAAGTTGAAAATGAAATATTTTATATGCAGTCTTAGTTTCCCTTCTTATCTGATTAACTATACAGCAATTAACACTGCCTTGCAAATAGTCAGATGTTAGAAGGTAGCTTTTTCCAATTGATTTTGGGGAAAGACATAGTAGGTTGTCTCCAAGCTAGAGGCCAAAACTAATTCCAGCTTGAAGGCACATATTTTGAACAGAATCTTTCATTGCAACGGTCCAATGGTATGGCTCAGTTAACAACATGTTCTCTCCTACTTCCAACTTCAGAAAGAATACAGTGGAAGTCATGATTCCATTTTTTCCCAGGAAGAAAAAATATTCAATTTGTCCTGTACACTTATAAGCAATTTGTCAGCCTCTACTTTCCTTGCTTGCTATCGGCTGCCATAGAAATGGGGAGGGGGGGCTTGAGATATTTGGGAGAGGGAATTACTGGTGCTGGAGGAGTTATGAAGAAGGGAGTTTTGTTCTCATCATCTTCTGCACATGCTGGTGGCCTGTGTTTGGACTTGGTCAAGGCCAACCGTCTCGCATACCAACTTGATGAGGTTTTTTGAAGATGCACCCCACATGACACCTTAGGGAGTTGCAGATTGGACATTGGGTTGGGGAATTGGGGGGAGGGTGCTGGGTAAACGTTTGATATGTACATGTTCACACTTTTTGGGCTCAGATCTTGCTTTCATTTTTGCTGCTTTCAATTAATATCTAGTAATAGTACCTTATCTCTTATTCAAATGGAGTTGAGGTTTTTCTTTCTTGGATATTGAAGGAGGCATGCCTGACACAATTGTCATTGTACCTATATTATTTCTCTAAGCAGAAACCACTTATTTTTAAACTTGCAATAGTGTTTTCATGAAAATAATGTCATTTTTAAAAAAAGGTGAAGATATCCCACTTCACTCATAAATGTTTATAAAGTTGTTAGAGTAAATTCTTCCATAAATAATAGATTCCATATTGCCATATTGCCATTTTTGCTATCAGGGTAGTATCAACAACCTGTTATTGATGTTTTTCCTCCAATTTTAAAATCATGACATACTTCAATCCAGTCACCCTTACTATATAGTCAGAATACAGATTGAATAAATAAGGGGAAAGTGCATAGTCTTGACTTATTCCTTTGCCAATCTTGAGACAGTCTGTTTCACCATGTTCTTTCTGCACTATGGCTTATGCGTTTATGAAATATAAATTATGGTTTATATTTTCATAAACACATAAAGTAATAATCTTTGGTTTGATCTCCAGTTGTCTATTCCCACTGTTTCTGGAAAGTCAGTCAATGATTCTCATGAAGATCTTCCCAAGGACTTGTAAAAGTAATAAGTCTCAGTGGCTTTTTCATTTGCAACTATTGCCATTTTCCAAAGTAGCGATTTTAATCGTTCATTTCCATGCAATGGAAACCTCCTCTGACTGCCAAATAATGGAAAATAGTGAATGTAGTCATTGTAATGCCTACATTACTACTGTAATGCTCTCTACATGGGGCTTCCCTTGGGACGCGCCCGAAGACTGCAGCTAGTCCAGAACGCAGCCGCGCGGGCTGTCATGGGGAGTACTAGGTACTCCCACGTAACACCACTCCTGCGCGAGCTGCACTGGCTGCCTGTGGTTTTCGGGTGCGTTTCAAGGTTTTGATCACCATCTTTAAAGCGCTCCATGGCACAGGACCTAGCTACCTGCGGGATCGCATCTCTCCACACACATCCCTGCAGCCAATTCGCTCTCACAGGGAGGGACTTCTCCTAGTGCCGTCCACTAGGCAATGCCAACGGGCGGCACCAAGGAGTAGGGCCTTCTCTGTGATGGGCCCAACCCTCTGGAATGACCCCCCCCCCAACATTAGAACCACCATCGACTTCCGCTCCTTCCGACAAAAATTGAAGACACACCTGTTCCGATTGGCTGGCCTGGCATAATCATAACTGCTACCTCCTGGCAAACATATTTCTTAACTGGTATTTTAGGGGAATTGTTTTTTAAATTTAATTTTATGGGATATTTGTAGGGGTTTTAAACTATTTACTCAGCTGTACAGTTCTGTTAAATCTTTTTATCCTCCTTCGTATCTATTTATCTATTTAATAATTTTAATTGCTTAATTTTATAGTTATTTATATGATGTATTTCCGATATGGACTGTACACCGTCCCGAGTCCCTTTTGGGAGAGGGGGCGGTCTATAAGCGCTCAGTAAATAAATAAAATAAATAAAAATAAGAATTACATTATCTCTACCAACTTTGAATATCTTGGCTCTAATTCCATTCATTCCAGCCGTTTTAACATTTTTCAATAGATTTAATGCTGTTTTCATTTCATTAAACCCAGCATCCAAGACATGATTTTGTGGTGCTTTGATGAGCAGTGGACCTACTGGTATCCTCAAAAACATCATGTTTGTATAGTTGCTGAACAACAATATATATTATTGTCTTTTCACTACTAGTTGATTTCCCTCCCCCTATATTAAGGCATCTACGAAAACCAAACTTTTGGCATCTATACAAGGATGTTTTCTGATACAATAACTCTTTTGAGTACATAAACCTTGCACACTGCTACTGTCTATAACTGCTCCGTAAGTATGGCGAGTAAATGTGATTTCCCAAAATATGTTCACACACAAAATAGACACATATATTCAACATGTAACTTATCGTAGTGTCTTGATAACAAAGAATCATATAGCTTCTGCACAATCTATTTAGGTCTCTCTCTTTCTCTCTTTCTTTCTGTCTTCATTTCTTTCTTCCTTTTCATTTAATAAGACTTTATGCTTAGAGGAGAAATGATATGGCTACCAGATCAAGGCTGTAAAATCCAAAGAACCACTAGATCAGGGATGCCAAAGTCATGGCCTGTGGCCCGGATTCATCACGTGCTGGCCACGTCCACTTCCAGTTTAGCGAAGGGGGAAAAGTCACGAAACGTCATGTGACGATGACACGAGTTTGACACCCCTGCACTAGATACATTTTTATAGTTATCTACTACTTTCCAGTGGTCCTCTGGATTTCTGCAATGTGGTCTGGCAGTTCTAAGAAAGGACAAATAATTCCAGAAATAATTTGAACAGCAGACCTTAATTTTCAATTTTTAAAAAGCTATCAACAATTAAATATCCAGTAATTCAAATTCAAGTTAGTTTTATGTTTTATTATTTTTAACAAATATTTAACCAAACCATAGTTAAAACAGTGAACTCAGTACCTGAAGCTGTATTTTAGCATCTTTGCTCACACTTTTTGTTCTCCATCTTCTGGTGACACGCTTGTCTTTCTTATCTACACTGTTAGCCTATGTTATAAAATAATTAAAGTAGTAAAGCATTGGGTTAAAGCTGACAAAGCTGACATGGACAATACTGCAAAAGTTAGTAACAAACACTGAGCATTAGCTGACTGCCAAACATAAGCAAAGTGCTAATCTATACATTATGGTACAGATAAAGCAAACATGCCATTAAAGACAGTTCCAAAAATAAAAATTGCCAGACAATTCTTCAACCATTTACGATGAAGTTTTCTTTCTAAAATTTGCTAACTAGGATCATTCCATTTCTCTCTTCAGAACAGTTCTTAACACGAAGAACAAAGAACAAAAGGGCAACTGAACATTAAATTTAGAACAAAATATGCAATTTAGGCTTAAAAATTATTTCAGTTGATGCTCATTAGAGAACCTGACTGTAATAATGAATAATTCTGCATCACCTTGTGTCATACTAGAAGTTTATATACTGATAACGATATGGCTGTTAGCAGAGGATGTTCATAGAGAATATTTCAAATGCAAAATAGATTGTATGAGCGATCATTATTTTAATAATTTTTTAAAACAATTTTATTTACCTGCATATCTGTGAAACTAGGTGCTGACTGAGTTCTCTGAAGTATTTCTAAGTTCTGAAGAATTTTACTGAGTTTTACAAGATTTGATTGACAATGTGCAAGATCTGGCAAAAAAACAGATTTAGGACAACAAAAACATACTTTGATTAAGATTTTACTTGCTAGAGGAACACAAGAGAACTTACTGAAATGATGACACCCGAAAGCCTCATTCCCCATTAACATTCCATAAAGGAAACAAGATAATCACACAGTAAAAATCCATAAAGTTCATGACATATTATGCTAATATATTTTGGGCTCCCTTCTCTATTCCACGCAGCTATTAAAATTTCTTCCTGCATGTCCCCAAATCTTCTCAGAATTAACTTCACAGATTGGTGGATATCATGATGGCAAATTATTCCATATGCAGAACAGAACTATTTATGTGCTAGTGGGAAGACCCATTGAAAAAAACTCCCTGGAAACATTCAAAAGTTTTGGGAAGGTTTTTATTCTTTGATTCTTCTATCTTCTTAAACTGTATTTCAAGGCAAATAATGGGAACATCTTAAAATTCATTTTAGATTATCTTTAATCCCTACAATTATTATTTCTGAGTTAAATGAGAACTATTTAAAAACTTTTAAAGGATACATTGAAGTAGAAAGTATAAAATACGTTATTATTACCTATAATAGAAACTACATAATTTTCAGCTATTACAGAGATATATATTACAAAGGAAATACTTGTTAAGTTGAAGTTGACAACTTTTAACTATAAAATATACTAACATTAGGAAAGAATGTTGATTAGTCCTGAAAATCTGAATGTTGATGGTTCTTGGAAAAATGGCATATAATTAAAAAGAGGGGGCTTCATTTTAAATACAGCTGAGGGAGATTTCCTATATTTTTTGCTACATAAGAGAAGAGTAGAGTAGAGTAGAGTAGAGTAGAGTAGAGTAGAGTAGAGTAGAGTAGAGTAGAGTAGAGTAGAATTCTTTATTGGCCAAGTATGATTGGACACACAAGAAATAACATACAATAAGTACATATCCATAGCTTCAAGCTATGTTCTGCATGTAGCTATATCAATAGTAGTGAAGATTAAAGGAAGGAGGTGCTGACCTTCTGCACACTTGTCCATCTCCTCCGATTCTTGCAACCAAGCAACTACTTTACTTTGGCCAGTAGTACATGTTTCAGGTAGACTGCTACTGCAAGGGATAGACGGTTGCCAGGGGAAATTATTCTGTGAGACCTAAAGAAAGATATAGCCACATATATGCATATACCTGTGAGAATTCTGGGAGAAAAACTGCCTGTGATAAAAATAAAGTGATAATTGTTATTCTCTTCTTTGAAACTTGAAGCATGTATGCGTATGTATGTTTTGCCCCACTCTACAACTTTTGTTAAGTGAGTCACTACAGTTGTCAAATTAGTAATGCTGTTGTTAAGTGAATCTGGTTTTCCCATTGACTTTGCTTGTCAGAAGCTTGCAAAAGGTGATCACATGACCCCGGGACACTGCAACCGTCAAAAATGTGAGTCAATTGTCAAGCATCGGAATATAAATCTCATGACCATGGGAAATGATCACTAAGTGAACTGTTGTAAGTCGAGGACTACCTGTACAGAGTAGATTTCTTTGTTGAGTGTGTTCTTTTTGATGTTAGTGTTACTCATATATAATAGCATCCATTTTCATTTGCAACTATAGTGGAGAAAAATGAGTGGATAGTAATGTTGTTTATTACAAAACAACTATGTATGAACTGAAGGAAGATATTCTTCCTGACCAAAAAAGATTATACCTTAGTTTCCAGCACTGTGGCATTAGTAGCTGGTGAAGATTCAGTGGTGGAAGTTGAAGGAAATATGTGGAAACTGGCATCCCGTGGCGATCGCACAATCTCATTCTGACGATATAATCTATGATGGCGCAACTTGGACACCCAAGCATCAAATGAATCCTGGGATTTTACCTAATAAAAAAATCAGTGTGAGTGAGGAATCCAATAATAGTATTTGATCTTCCTTTTACAGCAAAACTTGAAAATACAAATTAGTAAAAATACTTCTTACTTTTAAATGATAGATATGCTCCTCGGTATCAAGATCTATCCTACGTGCTTTCTTTTTAATTGACATAACCGATAATCCCACATCTATGCTGCCATGAACCTTTCCTTTCTGAGTCTGAAAAAAAATAAAGAAAAGTAAACATATGCACATTAAGAAATAAAAGGCAAAATTTGTAAGTTATTACTCTTTAGAATGGACAGACAGATGAATAGCTTTCTGGGATATAATGCAAGGGTACATAAAATAGCAAAAATTAGAAAACGTTGGGAAGACATTATCACACGCTGCTTATCAGGACAGGATTATTATGTAAGAAACGCACTGCTTTTTTCCCCCCACACACATACATATCAACATTTCACAGGCTGAGTAAATAAAAGATGTGGAATAATTATGTATAAAACTATTTTAAGAACAAAACCAACCAAATGACAGATGTTTAAATATGAGAATGAAAAACAAACCTGCGGTTACGATTGAGATAATCCACATTTACGTACAGGCAAAAATTACACATCTAATTTAAGTCACATTTCTATGACAGCTACTTTTATTGCTAAATAAATAAATTCAGATTAACACTGGCTCACCTATGTAATAGTAAAAGCTATGATGATAAAAATGGCTAATATAATTCTGGCAAGATACATAATTCATATGTAAATACTACATCTGTAAAGATCAATTTATACTGATAAATAATAATAGAGAGTTTCTGCCCTCATGAAAATTTGTACCTATATAAATTCCAAAATAGGCCCGAAGGCACCAACTACATAAATAAACTTATATTTGTCATTTATTATACACATATTTCAGAAATAACTGAAAATAATGTTATCTAAATAGTTAACTCTTCCTCTGAACAAAATATCAACATGTTCTGAACCAATTTTCCCTTCCCATGATTATATATAAAAAGAAAATTAATTATAAGATCACTTTTGTGTTTTATGAGCATTTTGTGCTGAAACTCTTGTTTTATAAAATAAGTAACAAAATGTGCTTAATTCTCACATACTATATATAGTATGTTTATATATATAGATTATAGATTCATAGATTATATTACATATAATCTATGAAGTTCTAAAAATGCAACAAAAACTAAATTCATCTACAATATTGTAGGCCTTGTTTGTTTTATATTGCTGTTTATTTAAGTTGCTAGATTATGAAGTTTCAGCAACAATTTTTTATTTTAATGTTTTTATGGGCTAGAATTTTTTCAATGTTTATATAATTACTGGCTTGTATTATTATGGTAAAAATAATTGTTTTATTATGCCCTACAATTACATCATTAAAATAAAACAAAGTTACAATTTAAAATCTCTAACCACTACTTATTAGTATGGTAAACCCTTAATTTACCAATCTTCATTAAAAATTGGTTCATGAAAGCAATGGAGAAAATTCATTTACTGTTTTATGTATCCCCTTTGCCATTTAATAGACATTCAGATCTAACAATTATTCCTTCCCCTCTATTGTTCTGTGAAATTGAGGTTTTGATGTATTTTGTAGTCCATTGAGCAGCAAATGGCACATAGAGAGTTTCCAAGGCATTTGACCTACAAAGACACAGGTGCTGCATAATAGGTACACTGATGATATCAATCAAATATTGCAAAAGGCAGAACACGGATCTGACCAAAGTAACGTTTTAAAATAGTATTAAAGAAAGAAGTTGATATGCTTTCAGTTTTAAACCTTAATACTTTAAGAGCCAGAGGGTGGAATTTGCTGGCTCATTATAAACAGGAGTTTGCCCTGTCAATCTTACTTGAGGTGTGCTTTCTTCCTTGATGTAGGGAGAAACCACAGGAAAGAGATTTCATCTCTAGGTGATGAAATAACTGCTGGAAAACAATCAAGCTCAAAGACACTAAAAACCCAGGAGGTTAAAAATTATCTAATTGCCACAAATAAAATCTGGCAAATTATAAAACTGAAAAATCCAGAAGGTTTGAGATAAAAGGAGGAGGGTGGGGGGGGAAAGCGGAACTGAATGGCAGGATTATACCTTTTCTCTGCAGTACAGGAATGTCTGCATCACTACTGGAACTAAGCATCCAAATAATATGTAACACTCATTTGTTTAAAGGCTCCAGGGTTACTTACATCAATTGGTGACTTTGAATATTTCAACATTCCATTGTCCAGAACAAAAAAGCGCTGCAGAAAAAAAATATGTAGATCACAATGCAATGGAGACTATATAAAGGTATTAATGAAGACATAAGCACACTGCATGCAGCAATAAACATCATTACAAGAAATGAAGGGCCAAGATAGGGACAGATTTTCCTAGTTATTTGATTGGTCTACATCAGCTTGATGGAACATGGTCAATCAATCAATCCTAAAGCTAAATCATTAATGTTGATTCATGAATTGAGCTATGGTATATGGCAATACAATCCATCACTTTTTTTTATAAATAACTCACAGGATCATACGGGAACAAAGTATTTTCAATATGGGTAAGAACAAGACCTACTGTATGTAGTCCTCTTGAATAAGGAGCCCTGATGTCCCCAGAGCAGAGAAAGGAAGGATCTATTGCCCTTCAAACTAGTCTAGACAAGAAGCACTAAACAATGCTAACGCTACCTTTACTGTAAGGTTATAGAAATAAAATCTGAAAGCACTTTTCACATTGTTTTCCTTCTAGAAAACTAGGGAGGGTGCTTTCTGAGATGCTTCCTACACTCTTTTTCCTTCTCTGGACTGAGATACTTTGGTGTGACAGTTATCCAGTCTGCGGCTCTTTCTCTTGCTTCCCAAGGTCATTCCAATAGATCATGACAGAATCAGACTGACACAAGCAGCACTGCAGCATTTGATGCAAACCCTGCCTCTGCCTATGTGCATTGTGATGTAACAAGGGTATCTCAAAAAAAAAAAAGAGCAGCGCTTCAGATGCAATACTGCTTTCATCATTCTGACAGAAGCAGCAAGATTCTGCGGCTTGTACCAATAAGGGGCCTGTCTGAATTTCTGAAAGTGTCTCTGTTTTATTTGACAGAATTGAATCGAGGCATGCATGGGGCAATTTCAATAACCCTACTGAATTACTGCGTCTGAAAGCTTGACTAGAATTGGGTTTCTGAAGGCTAGGATCTTAAGCAACTTTACTTGGCAGAACCCTTTAAATGTTTTCCTGCAAGTCTTTGCATCAGGATCAGAATTAAAAGACACAAAGGCCTCATAAGTCAAATTGATACACTTTTTTTAAGAACCATTCCTGTCAAATGCTTCTCCAATCTCAGAGAAACTCTTACTTTCTTAAACACTTACAATTTACCCAGTTTCATATATCATACTGAAGGATTTCTGTATCATCACTTCATTCAATAACTGTGATGGAGTCTGAACAATTCCTTTTTACAATAATCAAACCAACATTCAATGAGACAGGCAGACAGATATTATTGAGTATTAAGAATAGTTAAGAACTAATACAAACTAAAAGAGAACAATAAATAAAGAAAAAAAGAGATAAAAGCTAAAAATACAAAAAAGGTAAAGAAAAAAAAGGAAAGTAGAAAAAACAAAACATTAAGATAAAAGAAGTGACTTCCAATTGTTTTCTCACAATTATATTTTAACCTCTCTCTCTCTCTCTCTCTCTAAGATTAAACCATTACTCTCTTCTTTCTATAGTCTATCTAACCTTTCTAATCATGCAAACCATAAATCATAAGTCCAGAAGTCTACACTAAATGTAGATACTGGTTTTTTCTTCAATCAAATATGTCAATTTAACCACTGAATTTGGCATTTTCTATTCCATACCAGAGATATATTTCCCTCTGAATCACATACATCTTCATAAGTGAGTACAATTTATATTTCAGTCCATTTTATCTCTCGCTTTTTCTCTGACTGTGTGTAGGTCTATAATTGAGTAGTACATATATATGCTGACGCAGTTAAATTTCTGCAAAGGGCATATAATCACATGATAACTGATTGTTTCTAGACCCATGAGGAACTGAGGAAGGTTTAATCATGTTCCCTTGAATGCTGATAGAATTCAACGCATTACATGAGTGCAAAACGAAGAAAGAAGTCAGTGAAAGCCTCCTTTAGATTCTGTCATCAAATTCAAGGTCATGTAGGCACGATTCAATGACTGCTCCTCAGTTTCTGACAAGAGTTCAATTTGCTACAGTTCATGATGAATTTTGTGTAATAAATGAAAATAACAGCACGTTTTACACATATTTTACCTTGTGCCAGCCTTTTAAAGGCCATTTCCTTTTCTTCAGCATGAATCCTTCATGTTTGTCTGGCTTCTGGACATTAGTCTGGCCAATTTTCAAGCCTTCTATAATTTCCCAGCTGTCTGGCTCCTGAGGAAAGTGGGGAGAAGAGGATGGAACAGAACCAAACAGATCAAAATTTCAGTTTTGTGGTGCCTATTATTCAAGCTGTTTTGGCAACCCAGTGTACATTTACATAAAATCTATCCCACTGAATTCAAGAAGATTGCCTTTAGTTAGCAAATAAATAAGAAACCGGATATTACATAAACCACACTGAGAACAAGAATGTTCCAGAAGTATATGCTAAGGAAATTACTGAGGGACTTCCAAGGTTAAACTATATACCCCTAGGAGGTACCAGTTTTGGCAGCATCTCATTCCATTCATAATTAATCGTAGCTAAAATAGCTTTAGTTCTATTTGGGCTTAGTTCTTTTCCAAAAAATGTTTGGACGAAATCTGGTTTGTATGTACTTATCTAAAGTTGTAGCAAGCAAAGATGTTATCCATTTGCAAATGATGAACCTAGCATAACTTACTGGGTACATCAAGGCACAATAATTCTAGGAACAATATTTTAAATTATAACCATATTCTTTGATTAGAAACAAATGACAAGGGCTGTTTTGTAGCATTCTGCCTAGCAATAACTATAAAAATCATGCTACTCATCGTGTTCAATCCCTTAAATGTTTATAATAGAACAGAGACTTGTAAACAGCACTTCTATGAATTACTGATATAGTACAGGGATACATTAAAGGATTGTGTTATGCTGAATTCAGTCTTCAGTAAAAGGTTTTTCATTATATACCTTGCAGTATTTATGTACGAAAGTGTTCTCAAAATCTCATGCAGGTAGTCCTCAACTCACAACCACAATTGAGCCCAAAATTTATGTCGTTAAGTGAGGCATTTGTTAAGTGGGTTTTGCCCCATTTTACAACCTTTCTTGCCACATTTGTTAAGTGAATCACTGCAGTTGTTAAGTTAGTAACACAATTGTTAAGTAAATCTGCTTTCCCATTGACTTTGATCATGTGATCCCAGGACACTGCAATTGTCATAAATATGAGTCAGTTGCTACATGTTGGAATTTTGATCACATGACCATGGGGATGCTGCAAGGTCGTAAGTGTGAAAAACAGTCATAAGTCACTTTTTTCAGTGCCACTTCCAACTTCCAAGCAACTGAAGCAATCAATTAACTCACCAAAGATCTGAGCTGGAAAGGATGAAGCTAGAAATGGTTCCAATCAGGGTTCTCACTTAATGATTGAATTATGTTAATGATAGCAACAGGGACTCTCATGATTGCCCTCACTAAGGAATGTGGTCACATGACACCATGCTTAATGACCTGTTTAACAATCAGGCACCAATTACCACTGTAATTCAAGGTCGATCTGTATGTTTCTTGTAGTTTGCTTAGTTTCATATGATTTGCCTTTGTTCTTTTGCCAGGAAGAAAATGCATTGATAGTAGTCATTCATTTTTTTTCTAGTGCCAGAATTTATGAAAGCAGATGTATTGTGTTTTCATTATATGCAGCACTTACATTATTTTTCAATTAACTAGAATAACTTTTGATTTTAAAAAGCTGTTTCTTAATCCAATTTTTCTTCCTCGTAATGCATATGAGAAACATATGTTTCAAGAAGCTCTAGCATGTTTTATCTTTATAGTTTTCTCCAAAGTTTCACACTTTCAGTATAGGGCTGAGCAACCTCTGTTAGACCTCTACAGTTATGAAACCCAGCAATGACGATTCAAGATGGGGAAGATGGGGAGGATGAAAAGGATACAAGTAGTCCTCGAATTATGACCGCAACTGGGCCCAAAATTTCATTTGTTAAGCAAGGCAGTTAGATGAGTTTAGCCCATTTTATGACATTTCTTGCAACAATTACAAAGTGAATCACTACAATTGTTACGTTAATAACAAAGTGAATCTGTCTTCTCTATTGACTTTGCTTGTTCAAAAGGTTACAAAAGGTGATCACATGATCCCAGGACACTGCAACCATCATAAATATGACCCAGTTGCCCAAGAGTCCAAATTTTGATTACATAATCATTTTTTTCAAAGCCATTGTAACTTTAAAAAATCACTAAAATTTCCTGACAGTTGGAACAATTAATCAGTGGAACAGCTTGCCTCCAGAAGTTGTGAATGCCCCAACACTGAAAGTCTTTAAGAAGATGTTGGATAGCCATTTGTCTGAAACAGTATAGGGTTTCCTGCCTAGGCAGGGGGTTGGACTAGAAGACTTCCAAGGTCCCTTCCAACTCTGCTATTGTATTAAACTGTATTAGATTCCTTAGAATGAATTGGTATAATTAAAACTGGCCATAGAAGGAACATGCAAGATCCACTTCAAATAAAAGTCCTTTAATTGAATTTTCCTCCAAAATATAATTTATAAATATAAACTATTTATATGCATGAAATGCAATCCAGAAAATACACTTTCAAGTTCTTTTAATATTTGTTTAAAAATGCCTGTATTCTTTAAACATAATCTGAATCCTTCTCGTTTATCATTAGTCCTAGGATCACTATTTTTGTAGAAATGAAGATTACCTAGAAAAGCCCTCAAAGCAGACTTTAATGCAAGCACTTCAGTGCTTCAGTACTTTGAGGAATGGCACTTGGCTTATAGTATTGCTACAAGCAAATGATTTGCATAGCCTTATTGAACACCCTCAATTATTAAATTGGGGGTGTTCTGCAACCATCTACTTATGCAGGAACCAAGACTTTACTTACCTTAGATACAGCGATTGGCTCATTCTCTAACAACTGTTTCCCAATAATCAAGTCTGCGCTTCCAACAGAAGCATTTCGCTCTAACACATGGCCACTCTAAAACACAAAGAAAAGACTGGAGTAAATTTTTGTCATTGAAAATACTTAGTTGTTATATATAAGTAAGAAGCTTTGAGGGAATGGGGAAAAAAACATTTATTCTAATAAACATTTATTCTAATAAACAAAATAGATAAATTATTTTCAAATTTTAGTACTGAATGTTATTTCAGTCAGCATCTTAACATTCAACAGACTTTTTCTGCCAACTTAAGATAGTATAATTAAGTTTTTTTCCTTAAAATTTCCAAAATTACATTGAGTTAATATAAAATGGCTTATGTCTACAGCTGTCTTGCCTAAAGTACAACAGGAGATTATGTACATACTCTTCTGATATAAAGTGAACATGTGTGAGGCAAGAATGGATTCATGTGCAGGAATATTATAATTGGGCTGCAGAAATTCAGACCAGCACAAACAGGGCAGCCAAGATGTACAGAAAAATCTGATTCTTTCCCACATCTAGTAGTTATCTGGATTTTTTTCTCCCAGATGTGGGATTAGGGATAACCCTAATTATGATGGCAGATGCCATCCATAGCAGAGCATGTCCATTAAACTTCACAGATGGATAATTTAGGAAAAAAATGTGATGAAATTCTGAGTCCATTCACTGTATACACTATAACAATGTGAAAATTAATTAGGTAAAAGTACGTCAAACTCTCTCTCTCTCTCTATGCTTGGAAGATAAACATGAGTTTGATCCTGCCTTGAGTTGAGTTGAATTAAATCTGTCAAGCACAGTACTATAAAGCAGAATAAATTTATTCTTGATGTATCTATTTTAAAGTACAAAGACTTGAATATCTGTCTTGCAATGTTCTTTTGAAAGTGTGTTCTTTTAAGGTGACTCACTTGTTCCTTATCAAAACATAATTTACAGAAAATTAAAAGAGTAGAATATTGAAAGAATCTTCATTGGGTGCTTGATATTTGCATAAGGAAATCATGCTCAGTTAAAACCTCTTGAGGAAACAATTACACAAATATACAATTTGTCAAAAGAAATTTACAGAAAGTTGGTGGTTATCTAAGGGAAGGTTGACAGCAGACTATTGGGGGCACTTTAATTTGGATTTTTGCATTGAGAATAAATTGGGCTCAATGGATTATTTGATCTCTTCCACCTGTACAACTCTAGAATTACACCGGTTAATCAGCTTCTGCCTATTGAATTGCAGCACTGGGCACAGTCCAACTGGCTTATTCTTGATCCAGGAAAATTTGACAATATGCTATGATATATAAATCTATTCTTTGGACTCTTGCTTTAAGACAATAGTGCTCTCCCTCTCCTTCTCCCTAATCTTGGATTTGCTTGTCTCATCTGAATAGTATAAGATGAAAGTATGCCCAAGAACACTTTCACTAGCTGTATAGTACAATGACAGCAAATGATATCAAAACATTGTACCGGTTCATAACTTTCAGATCAGATTACAGTAATGTGCTCTACTTTATGATGTTCGTCCATTCCGCAGGTGGCTGGTAAGGCCTATGTGGGCATGAAATGTTCTACTTTACTTTATACATAGTTTAGGAATTGCAGAGTCAAAATGCAGGAACCAGAATGGAGTCTAGGGCTAATAAAAGAAAATTTTATACCTTTTCCTAAGCAGTTGAACTTTTTACTTTTATTTTTGGAGAGAAATAAGTACTGGTTATCAGTACTTTAAAGCTTTAATTACTTAGGCCCAGCCTTAAAGATCCATCTTTTCTTATTGGGTTTTAATAATGCTTTTATATTATATTATATATTATTTTAATGTAGTTTAGTGATTTACATTTTATTCCAACTACCTCAGCCATTTAGTAAGAATAATAGAGAGACAACATCAAGAGCAAAATAGATGCATCATGAAAACAACTGAATAGCAAACGTGACTAATGTTTTATGGGAGACAGAAATTTTTCTAATGACAGAATTTAAAATGATCAAATTAAGTTCAAGAAATGAAAGACTAATTAACGCATGATGAATGATTACTGGAATACAATACTATCAATTCTGCATCTTTCTAATGCATTTTCTTAAATTGGAGGTAATTAACAGGGACTAATTTTAACATAACCTGGGGATAATAAAACAATTTGTAATTGCTTGTTTGTGAATTATGGATCTCATTTGGAATTGCCACTGTTCTTCCGTAAAAACAAAAACTGGTTTTTTTGGTGTGAGTAATGACATTATTTCAAGACCAGGCAAAAGAATAATTAATTATGCCTTAGATCACATTTTTATAATTATTTTAAACATTAATATTACATATAGAATATATTTATCTTTCATCTAAAACATATGTTTTGATTTGGAATTAATAATTAATGCCCAATTCCAAATTATGTCTGTAAATTCTGGCTCAAGTCACAAAGATATATTCTATAAAGAATGATATAACCATTTATGATCTCTTCCTTATAGACAAACTAACAGCTCTCAAGGCAGCTCTGACAGGAAAATTTCCTCAGAATAGCAATGGGTCCCTTGTGGGAAGTCTTGGGAGAGGCATTCTTGGGAAGTAAAATGTCAGGCATTACAGGACCAATATTTCACTTTGATACACTGCTAGCCATTACCAGCAGTATTGCGAAAAAGAAAAGGATTGACCCTACCAGTACTGTTTGATCATAAGGAATCAAGGAATGGCAGCAGAGCATCTGAAGGAGGGTCAAAAATAATTCAGTATTGTCAGAGGTGGAATAAAAAAAATAAACTAACAATGTGTTTCAACATGTTTCAACAGGGTAGGTAGAAGAATCAGAGAGGCTTCGGGGATAAGGTCTCAAGACAGCAGTAGAAGGTATTAGGCAGACTGTATAATAATCCAATATGAGTGGATACACTAGAATAATATAAGATAAAATGGTACTAGAAAACCAAAGAACTAGAGAATTCACAAAGGATTTTGCCATTATGAATTACAGCTATCTTTACTGAAACATAATTTTATCCACTGACTCACTTTTTTCTTTAAAAGGTGAAGTAAATAAAGAACGCCACAACTAACTTGCAGGATTTCTACATTCGTAATTAAAAGAACACTCTTTCACTTACCTGCCTAGTGTCCCATTGGGAATATGATGAAGAGGAGTCAGCTTTATGTGATGGTGTGGAGGTTCTGTGAGCAGGAGAAATACCTTTCTCTTCAGAACTCATCACTGCAGCTAAATTCTATGGGCCTCCTTTCACAGATCTAACACCACATTCCGTTCAGTTTTCCATGGAAAGAAGAAGCCAAGTGATTTTCAGCATTTCTCCCAGAGTCTATTCTTTACATGGGCAGCTCAAATTAATATAAAAGGCATCCAAACCAAATCTTGAAGGAGAAAGGAAAAGAGAAAGTGATGGTATGCTCTGTATTCGTGAATTAGCATGAATTAGCGGGAATTAAAATGTCAAACAAAAACAGGTCTCTTAGGTTCCATCTATCAGCCCTATGAAAAACATTTAATCTCAGTAAATAAATGGCAGTTTCTAGTCTTCAGAATAATTACTACTTTTTTCAACAGCAGAATACCTCCTCAAATAATATTGATTACTCTATTCCAATGATTTCCCAAGTGACACATCATAGTATCTTGCAAATGAATTGTTAAAATCTGTTTTCTCCACTCTATCCCATTTCAGCTTTATTTCTTTGGAAAGACATATATTGTAAATGTATAACAAGTGTCATTCATAGAACAGGTTAGAAGCAAAATAGTTACAGTAATCAGAGCATATTTATTTTCTCCACAAATGAACATTCAGTGTTACCAACAAACAGCATTTGCAGCATGTTCTCAATAACTTTGGAAAAAATAGACATAACTGCCTGTGAGAGGTATATGTATAGGTATATGTATATGCATATGTTTTGCCTTTATTATTTTTATTATCATCCAAGATGCCTTTCTCCTCCAATTTTCCACACAATAACAAGCCTGTGAGGTGGACAGGCCCAAAATCACCCAACTGGCCTTCATGCCTAAGGAAAGGCTTGAACTCACGGTCTCCCACTTTCTAGCCTGGTGATGCCTTAATCACTAGACCAAACTGATTCCCAGTAACAAAATATGTATGCTATGGACCATTTTCATCTTTATATGGTATACTATTTGATATCTATCAGGGAAATACTAAGCATAACTACTTTTTTCTTATATTAGCTTCCTTGTTTAAAACAGACGCATGTACAAATGTCTTTGACCCACACTTTCCTAAAAAAAAAGGGGGGGGGAAATAGTATCTGTACTAATTTGAGAAAGATCAAAGCATTCTGCAGTTGCAACTAATTCAACCATGATTTGCTTTATTTTCACCTCCTCCTATTATCTCATAGTTTCAAAGTAATGTATAAAAGAAGAAAATAGAGTTAACTACGTCACAAATTGCTACTAAAGAAAGGATCAGAGATATTTTAGCTAATATCAGATTTAAGTCACCTCAACTCCAAAAGAGATATTCTGGAAGTATTTTATACACAAAAAAACCCTAAACAAATGAAAAAATATATTCTAAAAATATATATGAAGTATACCGGTATATAGTAAAATAAATATAGGCATCACACATTGCTGTTAAATGCTGCAAATCAGATGCAAAATGAAGAACAGTTAACTGTTCTGACATATTTATGTTCTTAGTTCATATACCACAAACTGTCTCTGACTAAGTCATATATTTGTCTGTTACAGAGTTTAAAATTACTGTCAATATTAGCATACCGCTTAAGAAGAAACACAAACACGTTTTGCCCAGCTTTCTATCAATAACTGTATCCCTATTTTATTTCAGAGTTATCTATCCTAAGTTAAAGCTCTAGACATCAAATTTTTTTTTAAAGATTCCAGAGTATCTGGAATTGTATTTCTTCTATAGCTCATCTTACCACTAAGCTTTGTCTCCTTCCCCACTTTATTCACAATTATAACTTTGGAATAACCTGGATAGCCTTATGAACATAAGGCTATCCTTTGTGGCCTGATATGTCAAATAAATAAACAAACAAGTAGGAGTATTTTAAACCATTTCCAGAGCTACACTCTTCAAAACTGATTAAAAATGTTAAGTTAATAGTAATAGGATTCAAAATAAATAATAATAATAATAATAATACACAAGATTTAAATATTATATGAAACAAATTCTTCATGAAACTTTGCTGTCATGAAGATTTGAACCATGATTGGATTGTCAGTTGTAAAAGACAAAATAGGGGGTAAAAGAAGACAGAATATGAAAGTCATAGGCTTATGAACAATTTTTGACATTACATCTGAATGTCATCATGGAGCACTGAAATCTGCAGGTGTTGTATTGTTGAGTTTAATAGTATATTAAAGTGATCCCAATTACTGGAAGCAGTTCTTCCTTATTATCACAATCATGACTGAATCAACATTAAAATTACTGATGAACATCTAACGTGGCAGATAAAACTGAAACAGCATTAGCCTATAAATTTTATTATCCTTTAAAACTAGTATCCTTCAGTGAATTTTATTTGTATAAACAGAATCAGTTTTTTAAAAAATGATGGCTGAGTCAAGTATTAGTCATCAGAGGTTATGGCTTCAGTTGTAATAAACAGCACAGCATACCACAAAGGGCTACAAGAACAATTATATTTGTACTTTTCAAGGCCACTTTCAGATGTGTTTTTAATACCAAGTTAACTCTTTCACATATTCCAGTGTTAATTCCCAAACTACCCTGCATTAGTTTCACTTCATAAATGAGAGTAAATGGAATATTTTGAGAATGCAGTGCTAAATTTAGCAGCGAGTACCTAAAGGTTTAATTTGGTTCATAGTTGTGGAAAAATCAACAGAACCCAAATTGGTTTTCCCAAACACAGATTTATTTTCAGCAATGTTTTTTAAGCCGTTGGGAAAACAAAATTCAGTGTCATGCAATTTTTTTTAATCAAAACAGGGACTAGTCGAAGAGGCGACTTAAACTTGTACAGATATACCTCAATTTATGACCATATGTTCAGCGACCATCCAAAGTTATAGTAGCGTTGTTACACTTGTTGCAGTATTACCCACAGTCACATGATCAAAATTTGAGTGCTTGGCAGGCTCCCCGAATTTATGACCAGAGGGATGCTTCAACTTCCTCCAGCCTATCTCTCTTCTCCATCTATGCCCTTTTAGCTCTACATCTCCCTGTGTTCTGCTGCTTAAGCCGACCTTTACTGTATTCTTGCCCCCACTACTGACAAAGCATGCCCCGTCTGGTTACCGGGTCAGGCTGGTGTTGGCATAGTGCTACGAAAAAGAAAAAAACAGCCCCAGAGCCACAGAACACCAAAACTCTCCTAGGGCTGGACTTCAGCTGCAAAGAAAAAAGAAAATCCACAGCTATGAAATGTCAAAAAGCTCCTTCACACCATACTCCTGGGCTGAACATCCCAAACGTCTAACAGAGTTTATTATATTAATTAAATTGACTATTGGAGTAGAGGAAGAAGAACAGAGTAGTAAGTTTTCCTCAACACCCATGGATGAGAGTGAAGGTTACACTCACACATAATCTTGCTATTTAATACCGAATTAATCTCCAGTAAATAATACTGAATCTGTATTCGTAAGTACAGTATATAATGAATTAGTATCACCATGCGTAGCTTTTCAAAGAAAGGTTGTATAAATTATTAATACAGGTAGTCCTCAATTTACAGCCACAATTGAGCCTAAATTTTACGTTGCTGAGACATTTGTTAAGTGAATTTTGTCCCATTTTACCATCTTTCTTGCCACAGGTGTGAAGTGAATCATTGTAGTTGTTAAATTAGTAACACAAATGTTAAGTAAATCTAGCTTCCCCATTGACTTCGCTTGTCAGAAGGTCGCAAAAGTGATCACGTAATCCCAGGACACCGAAACCATCATAAATGAGTCAGTTGCCAAGTATCTGAATTTTCATCACTTGACCATGGGAATGCTACAATGGTTGTAAGTTTGAAAAATGGTCATAAGTCACTTTTTTCAGTGCCATTGTAACTATGAATGGTCACTAAATGAACTGTGGCAATTCGAGGACTATCTGTATTATTTGTTAGTATGAGGCTACCCAACAATTAGATAGACGGTTCCTATTCTAGATTGCTGCTTGCTTGGACACACAAATAAAAGCTACATCATTAAATGTCACCTTCAGAATGCCTATTTATTTTAGCATCAACCACAGAGGAAACAAGGCTCAGTGGCCAAGACGCTGGGCCTGTCGATCAGAAAGGTTGGCCGTTCAGCAGTTCGAATCACTAGTGCTGCGTAACGGAGTGAGCTCCCGTTACTTGTCCCAGCTTCTGCCAACCTAGTAGATTGAAAGCACATTAAAAAAAATGCAAGTAGAAAAATAGGAACTACCTTTGGTGGGAAGGCAGCAGCGCTACATGCGCCTTTGGCATTTAGAAATGCCGGCCACATGACCAGAGAGAAGTCTTCCAACAGCGTTGGCTCTTTGGCTTTGAAACGGAGATGAGCACCGCCCCCTAGAGTCAGGAACAATTAGCACATACGTGCGAGGGGACTTTACTTTTACAAATCAAACAGGGCTTTAAATATATATATATTTTAAATCGTCAGTTGTCTGTATTGTATGGTGTGGTATGCCTTGTCTGACACTAGCTTTCTGGAAGTCTGTGACATCCATTATAATTTAAGTTTTCAAACAGAGATGATGCTTTAATTATACACCACATATCTTTTCAGTGCAAAAGATTCCTTTCCTAATATAAGCTTTTTAACAGCATGCCAACAGTTTCTCGCTCTCTTCCAGATTTGTGCCAGAGAAAACTCTAGTGGGTACACACAAGTATTTTTGAAGGAAAAACCTTTGACTGCTTTAACACTATCTCAAAGTGTTAGGAAAATACCATATTAAGTATCATAGCAAGGGCCTAGAGATAAAACAGTTGTAATTACAGCACTATAAAATCTAAAAGGACAATTTCTATGATAATTACAACAGCTAATTCACCAATAGAAATGGATACACTCTGAGTCTTGCCCTTTTAAGAAATCCAGATCCGTTTTGTATTTCTAATTAGATTTCTCCTAGCAGAATATTATGATATAATTGTCAGTGCAACTCAAGATGCAAAGATTACAAACCTTATACAGTCTATGAAAATATGCAGAGACGAAGCAGATTATTGATTGATTTGATTTATATCCCACATGAGCTCCATTTTACCTCCCACCATAGAAACACTGTACAATAGAGATGAGATAATGAGTGAGTGTGTGTGTGTTTGTGTGTGTGTGTCAGTGTCTACTATTTTTTCAGCAGTGAAGGTAAACCTAGACGTTCCCAATTCTAGACTTGAATACAATACTGGACCATCTAGCTCTCTAAAAAACATATAATGAATGAGTACAGGAGAAAACCCAAATGGACAGCAGAATGAAGAGCATTGCATGTTGCGTAGTAAGGCAAGATTTTATTTCTTCATTATGATTTCTGATTTTCTACAAACTGTCTGGATCAGCTATAGATACAGGCATGGAAAAACTATTTTGCAGGTGAATTTTCATACAAAATTATAAATAGGCAGGGAGATGGGACTCTGCACTCCCATAAAAAATAAATAGTTGGCATAATTAGTAATGGTGCCATCCAAGTTCATTATAAGCTCATAGAAATTACCATTATTTATTTCAGTAGTAATCTGAACACAATAATAGGTGTGTGTATGTTGGTGGATGATCTCTGGAGGGCGAAGGATGGGGGTTGTTCCTCCATTCTAGTCCTGTTAGATCTCTCAGCGGCTTTCGATACCATCGACCATGGTATCCTATTGCGTCGGCTGGAGGGGATGGGGGTGAGGGGCACCGTTTTGCAGTGGTTCTCCTCCTTCCTCTCCGGTCGGACGCAATGTGTGTTGGCGGGGGAGCAGAGGTCGACCCTGAGGCCGCTCACGTGCGGAGTGCCACAGGGGTCGGTCCTCTCACCTCTCCTATTCAACACATACATGAAACCGCTGGGCGAGATCATTCGAGGATTCGGGGTTGAGTGCCATCTGTACGCAGATGACACTCAGCTATACATCTCTACCCCGAACCACCCCAACGAAGCCGTCGAGGTGATGTCCCGGTGTCTGGAAGCCGTGCGGGTCTGGATGGGTGACAACAGACTCAAGCTCAACCCTTCCAAGACGGAGTGGCTGTGGCTACCGGCGCCCCGCTTTAGCCAATGTGTTCCATCTCTGGCCATCGGGGGGGAACAATTGCCCCCGGCGGATAGGGCACGCAATTTGGGCGTCCTCCTAGATTCCCGGCTGTCGCTAGATGATCATGTGACAGCCGTGGCTAGGGGGGCGTTCCACCAGGTTCGCCTGGTGCGCCAATTGCGCCCCCTACTAGAGCGGGACGCCCTTCGCACAGTCACTCATGCCCTGGTGACTTCCCGTCTTGATTACTGCAATGCTCTCTACATGGGGCTCCCCTTGAGATGCACCCGAAGGCTCCAGCTGGTTCAGAATGCAGCCGCGCGGGTTATTATGGGGAGTACTAGGTACTCCCATGTAACACCTTTCCTGCGTGAGCTGCACTGGCTGCCTGTGGCTTTTCGGGTGCGTTTCAAGGTGCTGATTGTCATCTTCAAAGCGCTCCATGGCTCGGGACGTAGTTACCTGCGGGATCGCATTCTACCCCACACATCCCTGCGACCAATCCGCTCTCACAGAGAGGGACTCTTCCGGGTACCGTCCGCTAAGCAGTGCGGGCGGGCGGTGCCTAGGAATAGGGCCTTCTCTGTGATGGGCCCAACCCTCTAGAACGACCTCCTCCCCGATATTAGAACCACCTCGGATCTCCGCTCCTTCTGCAAGAAACTCAAGACCCACCTGTTTCGACTAGCCGGCCTGGTCTAATTGTAATTGTAATTGTACTTACAGGGAACATCTACTACTGACCTTCCTGGATGGCTTTCTAAATTTTAAATTTTGGGGTTTTAAACTGGTTTTAGAATTGTTTTTAATTATTTAATTGGTTTGGGTTGTATATACAGACGGTATGTGTGCGTTGTTTTGTCTGATGTTTTATGTTATGTTTTGTTGTTTTATACACGAACGGTCTGTACACCGCCCCGAGTCCCTACGGGGAGAGGGGGCGGTCTATAAATTTAATAAAACCTAAAAACCTAAAACCTAAACAACTAGATGGCAATCAAGGAAATACAGGTAGTTCTCATCTAACAGCCATTCATTCAATGACCATTCAAAGTTACAATAGTCCTGAATGGACTTACAAATGGTCCCCCAACCTAAACCAGTTGTAGCATCCTCATAGTCATGTGATCAAAATTTGAGCAGTTGGCAGCCCCCCTACACTTCCAACACCCACCAGGCAATTTCTTCCCCATCTATGTCCTTCTGACCCCTTACACTTCACAGCCCCTGCCATCCTAACTGAACTTTGTTATCTTCTTGCCCCCACTGCTGACCAAGCATACCCAGCCCAGCCCCTTCACAAAACAGTTGCTGGCCACACAAGTTTCTTCCTTCCCCAGCTCACATGTGGCAATTTCCTCACAAGAACAGGGGAAGCTGACCCCACACGATCAGCAGCTGTTTCATGAAGGGCCAGGTCAGCCATGTGTTATAAGCAGCAGGAAGAATAAGATGGCAAAAGTCAGCTGGGGTGGCAGTATTCTTGGAGTGCAGGGTAGTGAGGGTGACTGCAGCTGGGGTTGGGCTGGGGCAGCTTTGCAGGGAGCTGCAACTTTGTGCCATGCTGCTGGACCATGCTGGGGATTCTCAGGGCAGCTGCAGCTTCACCCCAAGGTGCTCAGAAGGCAGAGATTGGGAGTGGGGAATAAGCCATTGGAAGAAGTTGAAGGGTAGGCAGTGTTCTAACTGGGACAAACCAAAGCTTGGGGCTGGGAGGGACCAAGCCTCAGATGGCTAGGATTGGGGCGAGTCCTTAGCTAACAACTGGTGGAATTCAGTTAATGACAGCAATGAGGAGTCACTAAGCGATGTGGTCACATGACATCCCACTTTGCAACTGCATTGCTTAGTGACATAAATTCTGTTCCCAATTACTATCGCAACTCGAGAGCTACCTATGCAGAAAACTAGTTAAGTCTTTCGGACTTTGCAGCCAAGGAATGGTGTGTCTAGTGATAACTAATGTAAGACACAGCCATGCAGACAGATGTAATGCAGTGGGACATACCTGATTCCCATAAGAGACTTCCATAAAAGACCTACATGTTCTCAACAATTCCTCAGGACAGCCCACTCGATGAATGCAACTATCTACTTTATTCTCAAGAAACCCTTTCTCTCTGCAGAGATTTGATCAGGAGGCGGAAAGTGACAAACCTCCTGCCTCCACATTCCTTTTTGTAGCTTAATGGGAGCAGAGAGACCATATGACATTATAATCAGTTCAGAATAAGTGGCCTGAATCAGTAAGAAATGCGCATATATATATATATCAAGGTTAAGGACATGAACAAGAGTTGAAAATCAAAGAGCAAGGGGAAAAAAGAGCAACTGAAGCGTTCAGTTTTTATCTCCACAGCTGCTGTCTAAGCCAGAAATACACATATACAGATAAAAGTAGAATAATTGGGTAACAAAAAAACCCAGAGTTTAGAATATTTTTAATAAAATAAAATTTTTTACATCAAGCCTCCAATTCTTATATTGCTCTATATATCTTAGACCTCTAATTCCTATGGATCTGGATCCTTGATTTCTTTGCTTTGAATCAAACATGCTCCACTCTTCCCAAGGGAGAGAAGGAATAATAATAAAATAATGGAATGGTCTCCTTTTTTCATTCTTGATCTATTGATCAGAGTTTGAATTTATCAGGCTTCAATGATCTCTACTCAGTAGCTCAGGATTTTTTTCCAGACAAGTATGTTCTTTATCTTACACTTCTTTACTTTTTAAAATGTAAGATGCCTAGAATCATTTAGAGTTGGGTAGCCTCTAAATTCAATAAAATACAGGTAATCCTCATTTAGCAACTGCCTTCTTTAGCAACCATTCTCAGTTACAACACCGATGAAAAATTCCTGTGAAGATTCCTTACATTTACAACTTTATCAGGTCTGTAAAGCAAACGAAAGCTAAAGTAATAATAACATAAGCAAGCTTGTGATTTCACCACAAGATTACTTCATTTTATGGCGGACTTAGTTGCTTGCTGGTCCCTACCATTAAATGAGAACTACCTGTAAATAATGATAGACAACTTTGTCCTACCTTTTCTAGATGATCTAGATCACTTGTAATTATTTTTTCTGACACAGTCACCTGCTTTTAACCCTTTGAAACCTTGCTTTGTGCTCTGCAACCTAATCTTGCAGGTATGACTTCATTCAGAATGTGACTGAACTTTTGGCAGCTTTTGTTCTGCACATCTTTTGACCTTTAGAGTACACATTTAGCTTGCCACAAACTGCTTTTTATAGCAACTATAATGGTGAACTGGATGGCCTATTTCACATTATCAATATTTAATAATATTATAATGAATATTTATTCCAATCTCAGGAAAAATAACTCAGAATTCAGCATCAGGAGTTAAAGGGCCCACTACATTTAGTGATGTAGGCAACGCCCACAAATCTTTTTAAAAAGTAAATCCAAATTGTGGCAAAGGAATGTGTGTCCTGTCCTATTCTAATCGCTGCAACTAAATGTAGAAATCATTCTAGCATTCTAGATAGAATTTTTAATGTAAAATAAATAAATTCCAGTAAGTGCCCCAGTGGTAAAATAGTATATTAGCTGTACCATGTAAGCAGAATCTCCAAACATGAATTCAAATACAGTATTAAGATGCAAACCACCAGAAATATTACTGTGACAATAAGGTTTTCAAATAACAAACTATAATTCTATGGATCAAATAGTATCAGTATAAAACTTTGAATCAGGAACTCCTTAATGAATGTTTTTTTCCAAAGGAACTAACAACATTTTCAAAATTGCAATACGTAATTCTTGTCAGTGAGGTAGGCAAGAATAAATCAGAATAAGGAAAAAATTGTGTAAGATATTGGTTTGTTTCCAGTCCTTTTACTCTATCTGCCAGGAGGCAGTGACTCATGAATGCACTTGGTTTGCTTACAGAATGACAACGCATCCAAAACATGGCTAAAAGATCCTGGCTCAGAAAGCCGCTTTCCATTACAGTAATAGAAACAGCAAGACAAAAAAATTATCTGCATATTTTATTCTTTTTTTAAAAAAAAAACCAAAGTTTTATTGGTTTTTTTAAAATTTACAAGGGAAAAGGTAGTGGAAAAAGTATACAAATTTTGGCAGTTGCAAAGTGTGGTAGGCGCCCCCTCCCTCCAAACTCATAGTATACATCTGGGTAAAAGTCATTAATACATAGTCATATATAGTCAGCATATTAATTCTGTTGGTACTTTCAATCAGTTTAATACATAGTAGTATATAGTCCACATGTTAATTCCATTGGTACTTTCGGTCAGTTTATGTCGAAAAGATTTTCTTATTCATTTTTGTGATCTGAGCTTTCTTGGTATTGCCCCATCTCCCCCCGCCGGCAGAGCTCCGGCCCCTCCCGTGTCCTGCATATCTGTTGTAGGATCTTCTGTTTTTTCTAGGTGTGTTTTGTTTTTTTCCATAAAGGCCTGTGCCTCTATGGGTGTGTTGATTCTAATTCTTGTCTCCTCCCAGAATATTAACATACCTTCAGGCATCAACCATCTGAACCACACCCCCTTCTGGTATAATTTATTCGCTAATTGCGAATAATTTTTTCTTTTTTCCCTTACTTTCTTGGGGATCTGCTTCAGAATGGTTATTTCCCTATCATGGTATGTCAAGGCTTGCCCCCTTTATGCACCCAGAATTTCGTCTCTTGTGCTTTTTCTGAGGAATTTAATATGTACCTCCCTGGGTACGTTGTGTGTTCTAGCATAGGCTGAGTTCACTCTATAAACCAGATCTATCTCCCATTCCATCTGTTGTTTTTCTTTGTGAATATATTCGGCCAAAATATTTATCATGATGTCCCTTATGTTTTCATCATCTGCTTCCATCACGTTTTGAAATCTAAGATAAAAGGACATTCTCTCAAATTCTGTTTTCATTTGTTGGGTATCAAGTTCTTTGTTTCCCTTCTGCACCGCCTCCACCCCCTCCCTCATCTCAGCCGCCCCACCCTCCAAAAGGTCCAGTCTCTGTGAGTTCTTATAAATTTGGGCTTGATTCTCTTTAATTTCTTCTTTCATTTCCTTTAATTGTTTCTTAATTTCCTCTTGTCCCTGTAGAAGTTGCTGAAGCATTTGTTGCAAATCCATCTCTGTACTTTTAGGTTGCATCAGGTCTGTTATCTTTGGTTGTGTAGCAGGGCTGGAAGTTGCTGATGTCGGGGCAGAGGTAGCGAAGCCAGGCTTTCCAGGAGGTGGTCTTTTAGGAGGCATTGTTTATAGAATAAAGAGCTCAGTCAGTGTAGAGAATGGACAGTTAGAGTGGCAGAGCAGCCAGATGAGTCCAGGAGGCAGAAGGTCCATGCAGGAGAGAATTTCTCTAGTCAGCCTGGCAGTAGAGTAAAGTTTTTCACTCCAGGGAGTTCAAAAAGTAGCAATCCACAAGAGATTTATCTGAGTAGCACGGAGACAAAGACCGGAAGCCTGAATTTTTAAAGGTGGAGTCAGGTTTCACAGTTTATGAAGACAACGGAAGTGTGCCATCTTGCCCTGCCAGCTTCGGGTTTAGAGGCATAACAAAGTTCTCAAAGTTCCCAAAGTTTTCAGATCATCAGTACATTATGGGGTTAAATTCAAAGAAAGTCACTTTAAGCAAGGGTGTGGCATCATTGGTTGGCTCTCCCCCCTCCTCCATCCCCTGGGGCTGAGAGCAAAATTGTTCCAAGCCGCCTGTCTGAGGGGGGGGGAATCCCCCTCCCTCCAGCCGCGCCTCTCAAGTTAGCCGAAAGAAAAAGTTTTAAACTGCTGAGAAGTTCTTCAATTCAATAAAGGGAGTGGAGGGGGGTATGCGCCTCACCGCACCGCCGCTGCTTCCTTCTGCTTGTTCATTCTCCGCACAGCCTTTCAGCGAAAACGCCCACGCGTCCTCCGATCTGCTCCCCGGTGCCTTGGGCGAAGCGGGGGACCTCCCACCGGCCACCGCCGATCCAGGAATCCCCGCGATGCCGCCCCTCCGGCAGGGCGCCTCTGCGGGGCGTCCTGTGCCCCCCAAGAAGTGGGGAAGCCCACCGAGGAGCCGGAGCGAGCAAACACTTGCTCGTCGCTGGTAGACGCCGGAACCGGAAGTGCATATTTTATTCTGAAGTCTAATGATACTCATAATGCAACATTTGCAATCATATTTTGGAATAGAGATATGAACCCAAATCACTTAATTGAAAAGATTAAATGGACCATAGCAAAATTAAGTGAACTGGAAGAGGGAATAAAGAAAGAAAATTTACGATTATTGTTTGTCGCACAGTCAACTAGATGTTCAGACTGAATTTGGCATTTTTGCCCACCTATTGAGTCCTTCACAAGGACCTGGGATAGGCAGATGTGGGAATTTGTTGGTGTTAGGTATTGTGGAAGATTATAAGATGTTCCCAGTGAAGCTGCCTTTTGCAAATGATTGATGATGAATTTATCAATGTTGATGGTGTTCAAGTGATGCTCCAGTTGTTTTGGGATTGCATCCAAGGCGCTTATTACTATTGGTACTACCTTTGCTTTTTTTTTTTTTTTTTTGCCAGAGTCATTCTATCTCTATTTGCAGCCTTTGCATTTTATTATTTTCTCCAGTTCCTTCTCTTCTATTCTGCCATCTCCAGGTATTGCCACGTCCAGACTTTTTTGTCTTTCTCGCTGACAATTGTTTCAGGTGTTATGGCAGGTTCTATTTGAATACTAAAATCCTAGAGCATTTCAGTTTCTACATTTTCTATTATTCTATTATTGACTCATGAGTTCTTCCTTGCAGGCAAACAGTATTTCTTAAAGATCTTTCAATGCACCATTGTTGCTAGTTTGTCATGCTGTTGTTTGTAGTCAGTCTGTGCGATCTTTCGGCAGTAACGAACCAGATGGTCCACTGTTTCTTCAGCTTCTTTGCAGAGACTACATTTACTATTTGTTGCTGTCTTCTCAATACTGGCTTTGTATGCATTTGTTCTTAAGGCTTGGTCTTGTGCAGCCAAAATTAACTCCTCTGCCTTTTTTTTCAATTTTTTTGCACTTAGCCACTGCCAAGTTTTCTTATTCTGTGGTTTCCCTGCTGTTTTTTTTATTTAATGTACTGGCCATGTAATGCTTTGGCTTCCCATGCCTCCTTTTTATTCTTCATTTGGTGCTTTTTATAGGCCAGTTTGGTCTCTCCATACTCAGTAGGCCTTCCTTGGTATACTAGCTTCAGTGCATCTTACACACTATCCTTGAGATAGTCTTCCAATGCCCTTTTTCTTGTTCAACCATCTGATGTACCTGTGATATTCCATGCCCAGCCATTTTCCTTGCTAAGTAATCTGTCAATGTCACTGCATGGATGAAGGATATGATTCACTGTCATTATTTTTCTGGTCTTTTTATCCAGGCCTTTAGTTCTGTTTTAATCCAGTCCACTATTCCAGCTGTGTATCCAATGATTGAGATTGATTGCCTTGATTATATTTCTTCAATAGAGTTTGGACTTTAAGATCTTCTTCACTCTCTTGATGTATTCATTTCTAACCTTTTTCTTGACTTTAGTATGCTTGACGTTGTCAGCTTGAAGGATGCCCAGGTATTTGTAGTGATCACCTTTATCCAGATTCTTGATGTTACTTCCATAGACATCTTGATTCCGTCAGTTTTCACTATTTTTCATCTGTTGATGGTGAGGGTGGCACATTTTTTCAATCCAAACACCATTGCAATATATGGCTGCTTATATGGACAGTGTTGAACAGCGATTCTATTTCAGATGGTGTTTTCCATATAGCTTCAGGTCCATATAAAGAAGGCGGGATAGCCTGGTAGATTTTTTTTTAATGTTTCATAGCCATGTCTGAGTTATTCAGAACTGTTAAGAGAGGAATCAGTGCAATGATGAACAGTAGCAAATTTCCTTGGAAAATTCCTCTCAATATTAACGTCTTCCATTCTATCACCATTGACCAGCAACTGTGACTTCCATTGTGCCACCAATCTTCGCACAAAGCTTCTGATGTTTCTACTGTCTCCTGTTATTTCTAGGCACTTGGTTATCCAATCATGTAGCAGGGAGTCAAATGCCTTCATGCAATCAATTAATATTACATACAAGTTGGTCTTCTTTCTCTTGCAGTTTTCCAAAATCATCCTGTCAGTTAGGAACTAATTGTTCTGCTGTTGGGACAGTTTTCTTTCTGCTGATGGGGAAAGAGCATGTTTTCAACTAGATGCTGTTGGAATGGATGAGCTACAGCATAACAATCATATAAGCAATTAGGCTTTCCACAGGCACAGCAGCAAATCTTTACTCTCTAGACCAGTGTTTCTCAACCTTGGCAAATTTTAAATATGTGGACTTCAACTCCCAGAATTCCCCAGCCTGGTTAGCTGGCTGGGGAATCCTGGGAGTTGAAGTCCACACATCTTAACATTGCCAAGGTTGAAAAATACTGCTTATCCAGAATATTCACTGACCTGAGACAGACAGGTCTAGAAAAAAAATGAAGCAATATATCTGTGATGGTGAACCTATGGGATGCGTGCCACGGGTGGTACGCAGAGCCATATCAGCGGGCATGCAAGCTCAGTTCTGGCGCACATGTGTGTGCCAGCCAGCGGATTTTAGGGCCTTCTGGACATACCAGAAGTCAGAAAACAGGATGTTTTCAGCCTACGGTGGGCCTCCAGGGGGGTGGTGAAGGCCGTTTTTGCCTCCCCATGCTCCTAGAAAGGCTCTGGAGCCTGGGGAGAGAGAAAACGGGTACACTGTGCCATTGCATGCCAAAAGTGGGGGGAGTGCAGAGGGGTCGTGTGCGCATACGTGGGGGCAGGAGAATAATGGATGCATGCACGAACACACACACACCCGCACTCCACTGGCTTTTGGCACGTGATGGCAAAAAGGTTAGCCATCACTGCAATATATGAATGGGATCTCTCTACTGCAAAAATCAAAGCTGTGGGTCTATGCTCCAGGATTTAATAGCTAGATCTCTTCGTTCTACCTTTCTAAGTCCGGGGACTTTGCTGGCCCAAGAGATACCTGATCTATGTAGACATAGCAGTTTTCTCTCGTGGTAGAAATATTAGTTCCTGCTTAATTCATTACAGTAAGCATTACACAACCATGCAAACAACCCATATTCCTCTTAAGTGTTAGTAACGAATTGTAACTTAATACTAAAGGTAGACAGGAAAGAAAACATGACTGATCAGCACAAGTAAACTCGGGAATTAACTTCAGTGAGACTGTCAACTTTATAGACCACTGCAGCCTTAAGAGTTTCTTAAAGAGGCTCATAAATAGAATATTTATGCTTAGCCATTAAAACATCTTTCTACATTTTAGCTTATATCCATATGAATCAGCTAGGGCCAATGAGGATGATGTGAGATAAAGCATACTTATCTAGATTTTATCTGTTTGCTTCACTGCTTAAAGTGAATCTTGCACTCTGTTCCCACAGTGATAAATACACCACTAAAAGCTAGCATGCTTTGCATTGAACAAATGCTTGACTATCAAGCATCCAGTCAGAAGCAACCTTCCGGGTTGAAAGGATTAGCTGTTGTTTATTCTGATGGGCAGAATAATGTTCACCATCATTTCAAGCAGAAGATTCCCCCCCACTTCCCAATCCAATCAATTCAGTCGTAGGGCATTTTGCATAATGAGCATGTATTTCTACCACTCACTACCACATACACAGATAAAAGTAGAATAATTGGGTAACAAAAAAAAAGTTCTGCCCAACAAGAATGAAATTTTCACGCTAGGTTAAAAATGGCTACATCAGTGGATTTAAAATGCTGGGATATTTTGCACAATTTCTAAACAAATCTAAAATTAAAGGCCTCTTTTATATAACTAGAAATCTGCAAAGTTGCCTTGGGAATTTTCAGCTATTGGGCAAACTGCAGATAAAACATTTTCCTAGGGCTCCCCAGATTCAATTGTCCACCAAATGTCTTCATTTTTGACCGACTGACTCCCATATCACAATCATAAGTGAAAAAATATGTATGAGAGAAATTCCTCCTTTTTTTTGCTCATATACTCCTTAAGTTAGTTTAAACCTGGAACGAAAGTAATAATCAAGTATACAAAGTCTTTATCTTTGAACAGGCATATTAATACTAGGAATGCCTTCAGTGGCCTTTTAGAATTGTGAACTGCATAGACCAGCTTGCATGTTTTAAAATCCCTTTCCCCCAAAAAAAATATTAATAATTGAATTGTATAATATTACATTAATGTACGAGCCTTCTTTTTCTGTTTATTGTGCACTTGTGTTACAATACAGTACCTTGAACAGTAATGTAATTGGAATAATTTAATTCAATTTTCCTCCTGCCTTTAATTCTTTTTTTGATGTAGCCTTATTGCCTTTTGCAACTCTGCCAACATGCTATTGTAATGCTGCTATTGTTCTATGAAAGCTAACTACCATATAGCAAAGAGATAATTTTCAACTCTTTATATTTATTCTGAAGGAAGTTAAAGCAACTAACACAAAGTGTGTAGTTTTTTCACCTCTATAATTGTAAAGATATAATTTTAATTCATGTTGCTGGCTATCTAGCAAAAATTGCACTGCCCTGTACATCACTGGATCTTAGAAACGGTTCAGAAGCAAAAACTCTGATTTTCTTGACAAGAAAAAGCCTTTCTAGCACTCAAAACAATGAGAATGCTTTTGTAATGGCTTTCAGAGCCAATGTGATCTGCATTGACTGATTTCTTGCATATTACAAGGATGATTGCAGTCTTATGAATTACAAAGAATCTGCAACTCATTCTGGGAAATCATTTGGCCACACAATTGGTTTAACATAAAAGGATGGCAGACATATATAGTTTTAAGCAAATGCAAGAAAAAAGTGATTATTCTTTATTTACCGTAGCATATCCCAAATATATGTAGTCCTGGACATGAGGCTGCTTCAATTCAAACAATGGTATTTGTTTTCTCTTGCCACATTAACTGAGAGGCAAATTAGTAGAACATCTTCATAGAATTGTTAAGTATGACCTTTAAAATTGAGCAGTATATACAGGAACTATTTAGCCTAGCCCAGTGATGGCTAATCTTTTTGTTGTTGGGTGCCAAAAATGCAAGGGCAAACGCACAATGGTGTATGTGCGTGCCGGCACCCATAATGCAAAGTATTCCCCCACATGCGCATGTGCGCACAATCACTCCCATGCTCCCCCACGTGTGCTGCACTACTTGCCTCCAAGCTAAGCTTGGTATTTTCTTCAGGAGGGGCGGGGGGGCGTTTTCACCCTCCCCAGGTTCCAGGAAGGCCTGGGGAGCCTGGGGAGGGCAAAAAATGGGCCCAACGAGCCTACTGTAAGTTCGGAAATGATCCATTTCCGGTTTCTGGAGGGCGTCCGGGGGGGGCGGGGGAGGCCGATTTCGCCCTCCCAGGCATCAGGAAAGCCTCTTGAGCCTGGGGAGGATGAAAAACAGGCCCAATGGGCCTACCGGAAGTTCGAACTCCTCAAAGCTGATGGCTCGCGTGCAGACAGATATGGCTCCGTGTGCCACCTGTGGCACACGTGCCATAGGTTCACCATCACGAGCCTAGACTATTAGAGCAAGCTCATACTCTTGATAGGTCCACATTCAGTGCATTACATTTATACATTTTTATTTATTTAAAAAAGATTGCAAGTGTCACTCACTGCCTGTTGGAAGAATGGAAGAAAGAGGAAGAACTAAAATATGTACCCAATAGAGTGTCAGGAAAACAAGATGACAAGGTGAGACAAAAAGGAGTATAAATATAATATTGGAAAGCTGCTGGGCCAATTTACTGAGCTCCCTAAAACCACAGTATAATATCTGAAAAACACTGCATCATAACAAGCATGTATTTTAATCAAGGGACAAAAATGTATCAAGTTATATTTAGTTCCAATCTATTCTACTCATTGATTCTCCCACTAAATGTAGTTAAATATTTTTAACTGAAAGTTCAATGGATAATTTCTTACAGTCAGATATTATTTTCACTGAGACTTATTTCCAGATAATTTTTCTCTTTTCTTTCTTGTTTGCTATATTTGCCAGTCCTCCTGAGAACTTTTAACAATTAAATCGAAAGCAGTGTAAACAATTCTGACATAACTGAAGATAAAACGTGTGATTTCTGAAGATGTTTGCTATTTTAGTTGGCTGTACCTTTGACACAATTGAGAATACTATGTTGCTCCAGCAACCATTCCTATTTATTCTGGGATCCCTAGCAAACAAGATTTCCATTTTAAGCTTGATGAAGGTCATTTTGGCAATTGTGATGCTTAAGCACAGGTTATTATTACAACATGCCAAGCAACCACTCTTAAGATTTCTGTCCTACAAAATCCTTATTTGCTACAAATAGAATAATTATGTGGGAAATGGTTTGTGATGTCTAAATTGATTGCTCTAGCTGCATAGGAGATCAAATCCAACATCTTTTAGCTAGATGTATATTTACATCTTCATTAACATAAGTCAATCACTTATTTAAAATACCAGTGGTTTTTTTAAAATCAGAAAACGAATGTAAATATTAGAATAGCCAAAAGAGTTAAAAGAGAACAGAAGGTGGAACTTTGCACCAAAGAATCCAAATACTCTTTAACAGAGAAAAACCTAACATGACCCTAAAGACTGATTCTGCATTTCAAAGACTCCATAAAGCTATTCAGATTTTTTTTTATTTCTAATTGGATTTTTTTTTAAAATCTTCAAATGTGCTGAGTTTAGATTACTTGCAGTTGGAACTGGGTTTCAGACTAATATATATGACACATTTTGCTCCCAAAAATTTATTTTTGTTGCAGAAATGAGTTGTTGAAAGAAGAAAACATGATGATAATACAGTATTCTTGGTGATCAAATAAAACCATGCAGATCCACTTAACCCTGGCAACTTTTAGTATTTTGTTTGTTTGTCAAATTATATACTGTCCATCACTCACACAGTCATTCTTAGTGAATATCCCCTTTTTAAGCTTATCGTTTTTATGCTTAAATGGAAGAAGCCTCTTATCTAAACTCTTAAGAGCAATCACAGAAAATATGTGCAGGCTTATCTTGTATTTCAATATTCTCAGTGTTACTCAACTTTGATAACTTTAAGATGTGTGGACTTCAAATCCCAGAATCCTTTAATGAGCATGGCTAGCTGGAGAAGTTTGGGAATTGAAGTCCACAGATCTTAAAACTGTCAAAGTTGAAAAACACTGCCTTAGAGAACACTGAAATACAAGATACATCCATACACATGCGCTAGAATTGTTCCTAAGAGTCTAGATATGAGGCTTCTTCTACTTAAGCATAAAAAGAAACAGCTGTGGCAGAGGCAAGAGAGAAGTGGCTATACTAAATGAAGCGACTGTTAGGCTAGATTTGGACACAGCAAAGGTACAAAAGAAATTTGTATCAAGCCCTATGAACATGTGTTCTGACAGAATCAACCAGGACAATTAGCTTCCAAGGTATTTTAAAACATCCACGAGGTAACACGCAATAGCAATAGCATAGATGCCATCCAATCATGCAGGATCAAAGAAATTATGTCTGATCAATTATTCACAGAATTGGTTTTTGCCTCCAGTAGTAGTTGTAAATCAACTACTTAAAGTTCCGTGAAGTCCATAAAGAAAAGAAAAAAAAAACTTGATATGTTTAACTCACTCAGATTGAAAAATACATAAAGATGGGTGGGGGATTCACATTTTGAACACCATCATCTGGATGTATGAAGGTTCACCAGATGTGACCATTATACTGCTGACAATTTGGTCACATGCTAAGGAAAGTCAAAGTGAGTTAAGAGAGTATTTCTCTTTGTACACAGAGAAATAGAAAGATTATTTTTCAGTCTAAGCACAAAAAGGACAAGACAGGAAGCAATACTGCCATGTTTAATGTTCTTGCATCTGAGAGATATGGTCGACCTACCTAAGAATTTATCTCCTTTTATCCGTGTTTTCCTTTGAAATAAACAATGACACTTTTAAGACAGATGTTCAGGGCCCCACTCAGAACAAGCACATCCCTAAGTGCACGAAATTAGATGTTCATGATTTGAAATGAGTGAATATTAGAAATGTTGGGTAAAGTAGGCATCCTCTACAGGACAATTAATTTTGGAGTCTAAAATTATGCAATTGCAGTACTGGATGCCAGCTATCATCCTATATCTGGATTCTGTATGGTTCTGTTCAGCCAAACTAGCTTAAAACCTAAAAGAACCATTCCAAAATTTAGAAAATATATTTTACATTGCTAGAATGCAATGTGAAAAAAGATGACGTGTAAGCAAGAGCTAGCATAAGAATTTATGCAAGTAATGGTAGAAAGGACTTGACCAACTTTACTCATTATGTTGTATTAGGAGGTAGGTTACATAGTATTGGGGGATACCCCTGCAGCCTCTGAAGCTTCCCTTGGCATCAACCAAGTATCCATTGGACAGGAACAACTTCAAGGAGGAAGAGAGGAAATCAAGAGGTAGGTCTGCATGATCAACTTCCCTGCCACTATTTCTACATGTGATGAGGAGGGTAAATAGGAAAGGGATTTGTCTGCTGGACTTGAGTTGCAGAAAAAACACCTTTTTGCTCTTAAGGCTTGCCTTTCCATTTTCTTTCAGCCTCAGGGAGATGAAGAGGACACTTTTGATTTCACCAAAGTTCACAAGACACAAATATTCAGCCTTTTTTCATCTTCTGAGAAATTGGTCCATATGTAAACATCATATGGGTATTAAGCCTTGAGGTTAAGCTTTAAATATTCAAAAATGAGAAACAATGTGCCACTGTAAATTAATACTTTGCATTTTAGTAGCATGATACTGTGACACAGGAATCACACAATGATTTATTCCATTCCTCAAAAGTGGTTTATTCTTAATTTAATATTCCTCTCTTAAGAGAAGCAAATCAGGTATACTGGTTTCACACCTCCCAAAAATAGTAAGAAATATTTCCAAACTCTTTACTTACCCCTACAAGCTAAAGCAGCGAATATTAAATAATTATAAGCATGCATCATTATTAACTAGAATTTTGGATTCATTCACAATATTTGAAATATAGTGAACAAAAAGAAACCCTCTTTGCACCCGGAAAATTGTACCTCTGTATCTGAAGTTGATACCTTCTTTTTCTTCTCCAGTATTTCCTGCTGTACAAAATCTGTTCCCTTCCCATCGGCCCGCCCTGTCATCTGAATTGATATTTCTGTACACAGTACTGTGAAAATACTGTGAAACTCATTTAACAGACTGATCAGATGGGGGGGGGGGTTCATTATTCACCAGTATCATCTCAAAGTACCACATCATGACAAGTTATATAATTTGTGTAATGAGATCATTATGTAAATTATATAAATGACATCATTACACAAATGATGTAAATCACTGCAGAAATCTCTGTCACATGAAATGTTTATTGTAACAAGGTCTATTAAATCAAGGTTTCATTGTGCTAAAAGGAAAAGACCTGCTACCTATGGCTATGAACGGTACGGAAAAAAATAAGTAGTTTAGGAATTATGTCCCCCAGGGTAGATTCCCCCCACCCCCTCATTATTATTGAATTTCCCATTGAAAAATACTTGGTAAAGTGCCTTTGGAAAAAGGAAGTTTCCAAACACTTGAAAATTCCGGATAAAGCTGAAAATATAACACTACTATGTGACCACAAACACATGTTAAGCTGCCAGAGTGCCACAGAATCAAAAATAAATTATGCTTCGTTAGATCAGGTTTCTATCAACACTTAAAATACCAGCAATTAAATGTGTTATGTGAACAAGGAACAAAAAATCCATATAAGCCTTTTAGTGTAAACGTAACCTCTTCCATCTGCCATAGGGGAACACCCTTTTTTTACCTATCTAGAAAAGAGTTGCTGTTTTTGAAAAAATTAAGAAGGGTAAATACTATTCAAAACTAATACAAGAATCCTCACTTTCTTCCAGGATCATTTACTGATAGATCATTTACAACCATTCTTCCATTATTCAAATATTTTGTTTATGTCCAGCTTTGATATCTTTCAAACTGTTAAAAGCTGAAAAATATCCTCTTCTCAACCTAATATTTTAAAAAAACATGTATTTTCCTTCACCTGTTACAAATAGTAGGATACACCCAAGCATTTAAAATTTAATAGCTCAAATACACTTATTTTCAAGTGAATACGTTTTGCAAGCTGTAGAATTTAATGCAGTTTCAAGCAAGAGAACTCAAATATTCTCACTGCGTATAGAGTATAATATTTCAGTATTTGAAAGGAAAATACATTGAGGTATTATGTAATTATGAAGTCTGCACATGAGGCTAGATTGAATTCAACAGTGAAAACCAAAATGGTCTGTGAAGAATTCTAAACATTATTCCTTAGCACTGGGAGAATATATTAGAGAGATTTTATTATGTACCATATTTGCTTCTAAATCAAATCCTTAGCCCAATCCCTCACAAAAGATTCTAATCCACATGTATTTTTATTTTACCAGCAGAATACAACATTCTAATACCTCATGGTGATTTGTAAATCAAAACAATTCTCGCATTAAAGCAGGATTAATTGCCTCAACAAAACTAGCTCCCCTCCCTTTCAATCATGTACCCCTAAAATTAAAACATAGTACAACTTTTATTTATTAGCATAAAGTAGACGGGGTATTTTGTACTCCCAAAAAATAGTTTGACTGTTTTCTTCTGACCACATAGATTGCAGTGGGAACAGTGGAACACGAGAGATTAGTCTGGCATACTGCTGATATGTTATAGGGCAGAGAAAATATATCAGGGAAGGGAAAGGGGGCCATATATTCTGTCTTATCCAGTCTGAAAAAACTGAAATTACATTTACAGAATAGTTAAAAGTTCATATCTGCAAAGCTTTCAGCAAGGACACATAAAGTACCCAAATATCTCAGGGATATAAATGAGTAATAATTGATTTCATTTATATCTCACCTTTATTATTTTTATAAACAATTCAAGATAGTGAACATATGTAATATTTCTTCCTCCTTCTATTTTTCCCCACAACTATAACCCTATTAGGTGAGTGGGGCTGAGAGTGAGTGATTGGCCCAAAGTCACCCAGCTGGCTTCCATGTCCAAGAAGGGACTAGAACTCAGAGTCTCCCAATTTCTAGCCTGATGCCTTACCCACTAGACCAAAATGGCTCTATATAGTTACTATATACTTGATTTTAGCCTGGTAATAGAAGTTACTGGACCTTGGAAGCCATTGCCTCTTTCTACTCTTCTGCATTTTAGTTGGAGATAAAATGTTTCCTAAGGGATTGTCTGACATTACATGACAACATTATCTATCTAGCAAATGTCTGTCAAAAATTTATCACATGCAAGAGGCAGTGAAAAAAGGTTCATGAAAAAAGTTCAACAGGTTAACAACTGATAGTACAGAAGTGAAAACTCAACAGTAAATCTCTTTACTTTGTCCTATTATGTGCAACTAATATGACATTTAACTCCAGAAAATTGGGGGGGGGGGGGGGAAGCAATGTATACTAGCTTCATAAAGCTACATGTATTCCAATACGCAAATAGAGAAAAGGTATCTACTCATTAGTGAAAGAAGGATCTAATTATCATGTAAGATTTCAGTCCAGACACTTTTTAAAAATGAATTATATCTAATTATGAAGTTTGGAGGGAAATAATCTTCAATTCCTAAATAAAATCATTTTAACTTCAAAATTAATCATACATTAGTACTTAGTATTTGATCGATTATATTATTCTATCAAATGAAATAATAATAAATTTATAATTTCCCACTTTTAGGCCCTCAAAGTCTATGACTTCAATTAATGCTGGCAGGTTTTTAATACATATCAGAAATCCCACCTCTTTATATGGAAGCAGAAATGAGAGACTCAAAATGTCTGCTTTTTATCTAGCACAGACCAAAAACATGCTACCAATGGGACTCCTGAAAGCCCACCACAGAACAAGTTATTCCATCTGTCATCTCCAGGAACAGCTGCAGCACTTCACCCCAGCTGAAATGCCCGTAGCCATAGCTCTGACTCAAACCATCCCCCTACTTCTTCAGTAGGTTCCAAAAGATTCCCAGAGAAGATATTCATGTTGTGGGTACATAGACAGATCTCCCTCAGAATCTCTTGCCACAAATGAAATCCTGATATTAAAACAGATTAAGACTAGTCAGCTGACCTAGTGACTAATTTTTGTGCCCAGCACAAACTGTGTTTATTGTGTTATATATCAACAGATTATATGCAAGTGTTTCCTATCTCCAGTTTAAAACAGTGGAAATAATAAATGAGGACCTCCCATCAAAGCATATCTGTAAGCATGATCCCCACAGCAGGGATAGTGTGATAAGCGATGTTGGTTTGCTATGTAAGCTTGTATATTGAAACTGGCTGAAAATGCTTAAAGAACTTTTGCTTCATCGCTTACCATTCTATAATATTTTTACTCATAGGAAATTATACATTCTTATTTTAGTCTTTTCTGCAAAGCTTCTTTACCCTTTTCTTCTTGAAGAAGCATCCTTCACAATTTTCATAGCCAATGAGGAAGGCATTTAAGGGTTAATTTTGAGGAAGACAGCTCATTACCTACCCCAAATTAACCCTAATAATTAGTTCAGAACCTGCTGTATGGAGTCATTTTCCCGTTAAGAGTTGGGGATCAGTATCTGTTCCTGCACTTGAAGAAACCCAAACATTTGTGGGGGTCTGGCCTGTTTCCTACATTAAAGCTTATGTAGCTGTTAATATGTAGATAGGTTACCATAACAAAATAACCCATTTCACCCCAAAATTCTCCACCCATTTCTTCTTGTGCTGTTCATTTGTCATGAAGAACGGACTACAGTTAATTACAGAAATGCAGAAAAAGTGTGCTTTTGATCTGTTTCTTAAAAACTCGGGAATCCATAAGCTTCACTTCTGAAATATTCTTTCCATACTTTGCTCTGCTAAGTAGCACTTGGGAAGTCTACAGAGTCAAAGCCTCATTGCTCATCCCGCATACCTGCAATGCCACAGATCATGATTCTACTATAGGAACATAAGATGCTTGCTGCCTCAGTCTACTTGACATTGACTAGAACTGGCATTTTAGTGTTTTAGGCAGACAGTTTTCTAGCTCAATCCAGAGATGCCAGGGATGAATTTGAGGTCATCAGTATGCAAAGCAATGAATAACACAACTGTACAGGTTCACAACCAGGCACCGGAAGCAGTGGCACATGGGATAGGAATTGCAAATATTTAGGCATGATTATGTTCTAATCAGCGGAAGCAAGATGGAGAGGGACAGGAAAGAACTATTTTCTCTAGCATTATACATTCACCCTTTTTCTTTTACCTGACTTAATTATTTTGTTCCTAATTATTCTGTACCCTTCATTACTTTACAGTCAAATTTTTATTGCATTCTTCTCAATAGTAAACAACCCTGATGTTATTTTCATAAAATAAAATAAATTGCATTAATTAAAGTAGAAGGATATCATGTGTTCTCTAACCTTCTATGTAAACTAGTTTATGATTTTTTAAAAATCATCTAATCTAAATTCAGTTAGTCTCTGAGTTCTGAACATAATAAAATATTGGGCAAAAAAGCTTCCAAAATTTTACTGCAACATTAAAGCTAGAAATCAAAAGCATTATAAATCAAATGCAGTTGTATTTTAAGAGCATTTAATCTTTAAAAAGTTTTTCTTCCGTATTGTGCACAAACTGGACTTGGGCTGCTCTGTGTCTCAGCCCAACCTACCTAAAGAGACTGTTGTAGAGAAAAATGGAGAGAGGAAGTACTATAAATGCATCTTCAGCTCCTGAAGGAAATTGTAATGGGCCATTATGTCACATCCTGGTGAATGCAGGAATGAGTCCATGCAATTTTCTTGCCAAGATTTTCAGAAGTGGTTTTCTTTGTACCTAAAGCTCACAGCCCCCAGTAGCTTTAACCATTATTATGTACCAAACTGGTATGCCTAAAAGGAAAAGTAGAACACAAATCAAATAAAATAAAAAAATATGTACATTCAGTCACATTTTGGCTTTTCCATTAAGAAACTCACAACTCTAATAGTGTGTGTGTGTGTGTGTGTGTGTGTGTGTGTGTGTGTGTGTGTTGATTTCAGTTCAAGTGTAAGAAATTGCACATGTATCTCTTAAATGCAAACAATAATATAAAATGTTATTCCAACAACTTGAATTGATTTTACTTTCAGTTTGGTATTTTTCTTTTCTTTTTTAATTTGTTCAATGAGTTATGTTTTTAATGTCTTTTTAATCACATTCTCATTCTATTAACACATTCTAAAAGCATTCATACAAAATTAAATTTTAACTTCTGCATACATTCTGCAAGTGGGTTAATACACTTTCAACTGGTTTAGAAAAGATCTAATCTACTTATTTTAAATTATAATTCTTACACTACCATATAAACACATCAGTTATTATAAATATACATGTGAACAAATATTAACAACATTGGAAATAATGCTCAGAAGCAAAACATTTTAATCAAACAAATATATTTATAACTTTTAAAAAGTCATTCCATCACAAAGACCATTAAAATGCAATCAGGCAGCAACATTTTCGCTTCCCTGCAATGACAGCATTAAAACTCTGTGGGCAGGATCATACAGTGTGCATCTTTCTTCTAAACTCCTGAGGTAGATTGGAGCATTTTGCTCTATTATGGAAGAGAGTCATGCTACAACAACCTAAAAATGTTATAGATGAATGGATACAGAGAAGCTGTGGCAGCAGTATTTTCATTTCCATTCTCCTGCTCAGCACAGTTTGTTTTTTTTTTCCTGCACAGAACCACAATGTACATTTAAATGTTTTACTTGCATCGATTTATCCTGAAATAAAATGATTCAGCAACTTCATTTTAATCTGCTCCCTTCCCTGTTCCAATTCAGTTTCTGAAAGTCAAGGATATTATCACTTAGTGAAACAACATTGAAATCAGCTTCTTTTGGAAATATGAGCAAATATATAGCCTATGTACATATGTTACACAACTATTTCAAACCAAGCAGAAGAGAAACCTGCTACTAAGAACTGCTTTATCTTTTAGCTGGTGGCATCCTGTTGCTAACCACTTAGAGAATAACAGCCTTTATCACTCTTGTAATTTACACAGTAGATTTTCACCACAGTTCTGCTACTGTAGTTTTTAATAGTCAATGAATTTAGCAGTTTTAGCATCTTTAACTTACTGCCAGTATTTTTTTAAATATGTGGCAAGTAAGTTATAAAGTATTTCAATTATTTTCAGACTCCATTCAAGAACCACTGTAAATATAATCTTCCAAGGTGGCTCAGGCACCTTATTTTACAGATGACAGATTGCTAAATGAAAGCTACGCTGCAGGTTGTCGACCTTGGAAATGTGTTTTACTATGAAAAGTACAACACATATATTCTTCTTACGTTACCATATTGCTATAACCTGATAGACATATTTAATATTACCCTACAGCATCTTACCAGTAGCACTGGTAAAACATTTTAAGCCATGTGAAATATTAATGTTTTGCACAAGTTTAAGCAAATGAAAAGTAAAATAAATTTCTCTCATTAATTGAAATCTAAGAAAGTATGTCTGCTGTTATCAAAACTTGGGATTCCTATTCTCCAACACACAGGAACAATTCATTTGCCACATATTTCAAAATGACACTGTATGTAATGGGAAAACCTCCTGATTCCCCCCCCCCCCACAATAACACAAAAAGATCTTTCCAGCCCTTTCATTCCATTTCATTTCAGCACCACTGAGTTATATAACATCATGCCCTGATGTCAGTTCCAAGTTTTTAAGCTTCATTTATAGGTTTATCATAGCACAGCTCTTGAAGCATGCAGCTTTTTCCCCCTCCTCATTATGCAAGGAAAAGTACCCTTCCCAGGCAGGCCCAGCTTCTCTGATGACATCGTTAATGCAGAGCAGCTCCTGCTATGCAGGGGACTGAGCCCTGCCTCCAAAACCAGGAGAGGATGAAAAATAAAATAAATCTCTTTGCCCCCGTATTATTTATCCATTTGCAGCATGAAAGAATTAAGGACACATATTATCCGTTGTTTTTTTAAAGTAGACTATGTTTTAAAAGGCAGCGATATTTTCTAATGGCACCCAAGAGCATGCAAGTCCTGTAGGAGAAGGGAACTACAAACCCGTACTTTCTTGTGGGCTCCGAGACCCGCGTACAAACCACCCTTTCCCCCGCAGTCAGCAACGTGCGCCCAAGAATGCAGACCCTCCTGACTCCTGATGGGTGTGGACAGGAGCCAACCTTAACAGCTGCTACCCTACCTAACCCAAGGGGAACCGGAGCCCCGCAGTTGTCTGGCTCGCCGGCCTGTGCGCAGTTCTGCCCCCCCCCCCCCGCCTCGTCCGCACACGGCCATTGTCACAAAGTCTGCAAACGGCCTCTAGACCCGGCTCGGTGCTGCTTTGCGGCGATACGACGCTCCCGTTATCCGCAGCCAAGGCGCCCTTCCTCCAGCTGCTGCAGCCCCTCTGACAGAGGGGACTGGATGTGGGGCGAGTCGCGGCATCCTCCCCTTGGTGGTTTCAATCCTAACCCCACCCTCCCCTCCCCTGAGCAGGGTTAGATAAACCAGGGGGAAGGAGTCTCGCCGTCCGTTCCCCCCATCCACTCACCCTGCCCGGTACTCTCCGCGCAAAGCCCCTGGAAAGAGAGCGACAGCGGCGGCGGCGGCAAGGGAGAGAAAACCCACCTGAGTTTTAAGTGAGCTCGGGGGGCGCCGCAGGAGGAAAATGCGCACGCGGGAGGTGTGTGGAGGGAGGAAAGTGGCGGCGGGCTGCTCGGAAGGGAAGGCGGCGGGGGTTGGTGGCGTCGCCCGCTTTCTTTTCGCGAAGCACTCCCGAGTCCCGCGAAAAGGCGGCGGCGCGCGGCGGCTCCTCAAGGCAGCTTTCCTGGGGCCTTTTCTCCTCCTCCCTTCTGTGGCTGTGCAGTCTCGCCCTCCCTCAACGCCTCGCGGGCGCTCCCGCCCACCCGTCTTGCTCGGTGAAGGCCGGCCGGGCTGTGACAAGACCTGGAAGCGTAGAGCCAGCCTGCCCGCCTGCCTGCCTGCCGGAGTCGGATTCAATGCTAAGTCATCCTCCCTCCCCTAGCCGAGCGGGAGCAAGCGAGCGAGGCCCCTTTCCCCTCCTCCTTTTCAGCGGGTCTTGGCAAAGGGATGGCGACGCGCGTGGGTGTGCTCAGAGATGCCAGGAAAGGACGCCGAGCTTCCTAGCTCTCGTTAAAAGGATACCGGAGTAGCGGCTCTTTACCAAACAGTGCGCCGTCCTTAGGAGAAATGACCCGTGTTTTCGTTTCTCGACTTCAACCAATCATAGAAATAATCCCGCTGGCTTTAGAATATGGTGTTTGGGTGCACTTGCGCATCTGACCAGCTCCTCGTACCTACGTTGAGTTGGGTAATAGAGGTGTATATACACAGCCTGTGTTGCAGAGCAGCGGAAAGACAGATAGAGGAGTGTGTACAGGTGATCTGAAGTAAAACTGAATGAGTAACACTGTTATTCATTTTAAGTATTTTCATTTGCTGCCCTTCAAAACTGTTTCCCTCAAGATGAGGAGGATAAAAGAATTTAACACCTCCGGTTCTAATAGAAGAAATGTGAAATGTAATAGGTGATACGATTTCTAAAGACATACACAAACACAACTAGGATGGAACGGAACAACTTGCCATGGCCAACTTGCCACAGCCAACTCAACACAGTCAAGTCACTGCGGGACAATTTAACAATTCTATCTAGTTATTTAAAATAAATAAAAATATTTTAATGTTTGCCATTTACTTTTCTTTCGATCCCTCCTTTTGCATCCTTTAATTACTCTATTCCACCATTTCTTTGATATTAGGGTAACTCTTGTTCCAGAGCAAGTTGTCCTGTGTCAAGATGGCCGTGGCACGTTAGCCGTGAATTGCCATGGCAAGTTGGCTGTGACAAGTTAGCCATGGTAACTTGGTCGTGGCAAGTTGACTGTGACGAATTGTCACAGACCCTAACTAGGAGGTCATAGGAAGGCTACTGAAAACTTGAAACTCTCTTGTAGGCTGGGTTGAAGAAATCAACCAGCCTGAAGGGGTATTGTGAGCTTCTGTAAACTTGAACCTAGATCTCCTAGATGCCCGTTCAACGTATTGGATTTGCACAGTAAAAGTTGTTTAATCCAGTTACTAGAGTAGATTGAATATTAGATTGAACAATGGAAACTGCGACAAAGAAGTAAATACCCAGACTGTCCATAAGTTACCACTTTCTGCTATTGCACAAGGGTTATTAGATACTCTGTTGTGCAAGATGACATTGATAGAAATAACTCAAATCTTGTATGGACAAGAAATGATTGACTTTTGACATCCGGTGCTGTGGGCGTGGCTAGGGTGGTCATGTGACTGAGTGGGCATGGCCAACTTGATGTCACTCACGCCCATGCCCATTCAGTCACATGACCCCCACCACCACCACCAAGCCACATTCACAGAAAATGGTAGGACATTTTCTTTTTATTTCTACCTATTTTCTGCCCAAGCCTGGCCTAATCTGTCAAAGGCCTCCTCCTGCATGCCTCCCCACCCTCCCTTCGCCAGTTGCACGTGTCGTCCCATTTCCCCTCCTTCAATGGCCACGGCCTTAGCACCGCTTCCCCCACACATACACGCCTCTTCCTTCAGGCTGCTTACCTTCCTCCCACAGAGGCTGGTCCATACTCTAGAAGGCAAGCTGATCTGCAGTAGTTTTTGGTGGGTGGGCAGGGCGAGCGAGAGGGCATGCGGGGTGAACAGGCGGGTGAGCTGAGCAAGTGAGTGTCGAGCAAGTGGGCAGGCAGAACAAGCAGCGGGCAGACAGGGCAAGCGAGCAGCGACCGCACGATCAGTTCAGGGGCATGGCCAGCCAGCAATCGCTATTGGTTCAGTGACCCAGGCCAAATTTCTACTACCCGTTTTGCGCAAACTGGTGCAAACCGGCTGAATATCATCTCTGAGCAATATACATAATCATAATTATTTTAATACCTCTAGGGTGATGGAGGGAACAAGGAAGCAAGACTCATGTAGCTAGAGACTTGGAAGCAACCCATAGCAATCTTGAAATAATTTTGATTTCTCGTGTCCTCAAAGCATACTATGGTACGTATATGATACAGTGCCTTTCACGATCTCAAAACCACCAAATGGATTATTGTTTGGATCAGGGGTTTTTCCAAGGATTCCACAAGAATTATTTATTAGATTTATATCCCACCTTGTCCATTGCAAGGCAATGAATTTTATAGATTGCCATAGGAGACTTAGATAACAAAAAGTTAATTTGAATGCAGTTGTTATCCATCACTACCTCTTGATCAGGAGTTCTGGGATTTTTCCTGTTTAACAGATTCCATGGTCTGAAACAGTTTGAAAACCCATGGTTTGGCCCAGGTAGGGTGAGAATTCTAGGTATTGAATCCAGCAAATTTGGAAAGCAGTTGCTTTCCTAGCTTTATAGAAAAGTAATAAATTGTAGAAATAATCAACTCTATTCTGTAAGAACATCTTGCAACTCAGTCCAAATAATATACTATTCCACATTGTGTAGAATTAGAGGGCAGAAGAAGAGAGCAGAAATGATGAATAATGTCTTTATCTTTTGTAAAAGGCCAGATGACTCAAGCAAGTTATCCATCCACAAGAGAAAAGGAGAAACAGTCATTTAATAAAAGGATAGCTTGCCAGGAAATAGTCCACTTGCTATATGAAACATGTTCTTAATGTTGAGGAATGACCTTCAACTCTACTTGACAGCTATAAAAACAGTAATCTTCACTATAAGATTCTTACAGTGCAAACACACTGATCAGAAATGTCACAAACTCTTTCAGCGATTCTGGAAGAATCTCTACTAAATGCTGGAATATTCGATATTTCAGTATTTGGGAATGAAATTTTATTGAACAATTCTGAACACATTCTGTGGGCTCAGACACCAGCAACTGTGGTATGTTTTCTTTCCATTATTGAGATAGAAGGAAAATATATTAATATAAAGCACTCTGCTTTTTTATGCCTTGAGAATGAGACTGGTCAGTGCTGCTACTCACGGGTGAGTTCTGGATACTTTTACTGCTGGTTCGCTCAGGGACACGTGAAAAAATTGCTTCTGCACATGCGCAGAAGCAAAAAACAAGATAGATGCTGTCAATAGAACCGGTTCAGAGGCATGAGTTACTAACTATTAGGAACCACCTCTGCTGCTACTCCAATTAAATGTAAAATACCATAGGACACTGATTGGTGGGTTCCTCGTCAGCCTTTCGTCTCCCAGCCTATCTTGCCACCAGTCATTCCCATGAATGCAAAAAGGTTCTTCCAACATTTCTAGAGTTGCAGGTTTACTTCATTGAGAATTGTTTTATATTTAACAATGGAGAAACAAGGAAATTGTCCAATCAATTTCTTGATTCACATCCTTGACAGTTGTGTTTTTGAATCCAGAAAAAGCAGTTATCCAAAAGCTGAACAAAACCTATTAACGAAATTCAGAAAATTTGTTTAAAGAGCTGTTCCAGGATTGTTGAAAAAGCTGATGACATGTTTGATCAGACTGTTTCCACTAACAGTTATAGATTGTTTTCTGTACAGAATGGTCACACACTAAATATAACTCCTGTACATGGTAAAAATAATTTTATTCAGTGGCATTTGTCAAGGGAGATCTTTTTTTAGTTGTCAGCTATAGCTCATATATTGTATTCAGAAGAAAGCACCAGGACAAGAAGCAATGGATGAATACTAGTTAAGGAGAGAACCAACCTAGAACTAAGGAGAAATGTCCTGACAGAACATTTAAACAGGGGAATGGTTTGCCTCCAGAGATTGTGGGTGCTTCAACACTGGAGGTTTTAAAGAAGAGATTGGACAACCATTTGTCTGAAATGGTATAGGGTTTCCTGCTTAAGCAGAGGGTTGGACTAGAAAACTTCCAAGGTCACTTCCAACTCTATGGTTGTGTTATTCACTAATCAGGAGTGGGCTGCTGGGGGTTTGCATGATCCTCCAGCTAGGATTCTGCCCAGTTCAGTGAACCCCCAAATGCCACTCCTAGCTGGCCACGCCCACCCTGCCCACCCAACCCCTCCCCTCCCAGGAGTCTCCACGTGGCCCATTCATCATGCCAGGTAAGTGCAAGGTTTGCACAGAGACTCAGGAAGGGGGGAAAACGGGCCTACTGGAGGATGCAGAAGTCCAGAAATGGGCCTGTTTCTGGCCTCCAGACAGCCTCCGGAGCCCGGGAAAAGTAGTTTTCTGCCTCCCGGAGGCTCAAAGAAAACCTCCGGAGCCTGGGTAAGGTGAAAAACACCCCCTCCCCACTGTTGTGCAGAAGGCTGGCTACGCCATACCCACCTTGGCCATGCCCATCCTGCAATGGGGCAGTGAACCCGTTGATGCAATTTTTGAAGCCCACACCTGATAATATACATTGGGAAAAATAGTCCAGCATTCAGTCTTATATGAGATTAATTATCCCCTCTCTACCACCATTACCACCAAAATAAGATGTGCAGATAAAATGTTTGCTATTTCTCCTAATCACAGCTGAAAGAACCTTGGAAGATAAGAGTCCACTGACCAGGGATGATTCCACAATAGGCTTGCCAGACCAGATGGAGCCTAGCTCGTTGCTTCTCCTCTGGGGGCCCTAAACCGTACCTATGGGATCTTCTGTTGCAATAGCAAGGATAATACTACCTTCACTCCAGAAATGCTTATACTAACCAAGAAATTATTTACCTGGCAATTTCTTGCACTACTGGCTTAGAATCTTGCCACACACAAAACTAAAAGAATAGAAAGCAAATATGGAGGAGGAGGAGGAGGAGGAGGAGGAGGAGGAGGAAGTAATTTTATGATTAATATGTGAGTCATGCCATTCAGCATATAGTTAATTCAACAGAGATGGGAAGAAATAATGCGGCACCAACTAAAGCATAGACTCCAAACTATGCGTTGAAGCCTTCTGCATTTATACATGGTTGTCAGTGGGTACTGATCTGACTCATTCCACATTTGTGATGATATCCTATGAGGAAATTTAGTATTTTCACGGATTTGTGTTCTGTCATCCTCCCACCTAGATGTGTGAAGATGCAGATGGAGTCATTTTCCAGATAATAGGTAGTTAAAAGCAAATCCTGTTTAATCCCGACACAATACTTAGTTTGTTTTTCCTTAGAACTGTTGCATTTAAGTTCTCCTATAATTATTCCTTTCTCATTATACACCAGAGTTAAACTGGCAATAGTATTTAGACATCAAAAATCATTGGCTAAATTTGGAACACAACTATTAGATGATGCCTAATTTTGTAAACTGTGAAAACATAGGATGTTGCCTGGCAAAGTAAAAAAAAAAGAGAGAGAGAGAGAGAGAGAGAGAGAGAGAGACTAAACAGCATCCCTTGAATGCCATTTATATGATAACCCGGGTTTTTTTTTATTAATTTGAGAACCAAAGCAGTTAAATGTAACAAGGGTCCTTAATACTATAGAGAATGAACAGATGCAGATCAAACACAAGAATAAGATATGTAGTCTTTCCATTCTAAAAATTGAGCATGGCAAAGGTTAATATATTGCTTTCTTTGGAATGGATTGGAATGGAATGGAATTCTTCATTGGCCAAGTGCGATTGGACACACAAGGAATTTGTCTTTGGTGCAAATGCTCTCAGTATATATAAAGAAAAATAAAATAGAATACATTCATCAAGAATCATAAGATATAACACAGTGATAGTCATAGTTACTAATAAGCAATCAAATTATACCAGGAAACAAACAAAACAATATAAAATTTAAAGATACAAGCAACATGGTTATAGTCATAAGTGGAAAGAGATAGGTACTAGGAAAAGAGATAGGTACTAGAAAGGAAGAGAAGAATAGTAATACAGTCTTAGTAGATAATTTGACAGTGTTGGGTTTCGTTGACTGCAGATGACAGTCACCACCAGTCTTGTCCAAATGAACCAATTATTTTGACATACAATAATTGCAAAAGATCACACAAATGTAAACACAGTATCATTATTATTATTCAAGATAAACTTTAATGTCCATTAGGTTCATTAGATGACACAGTTATAGAAGATACAGCAAGGAACCAAGAGCTCATTGTGCAATGTAGCTGTGGAACAGACGAGAATAGTTTAAGGTGAAGATACTGTATCGTAATTAATAACTTATTCAAGGTACACTTTCAAGCAAGAATGAAAGGAAATGGAATAGAAAACAATACTGTACGAAGCAGCATACTGCAAAGCAAATTCAAAAGGCATCTAATGCTACCTCTGGAATCTTTTAAAATCCTAAAAATATAAAGCCATTTTTTAAAACAATAACATATTTGCAACTAAATAAGGGAGGCAATCAATAGTACATGGCTACACAATATATGTGTTGGGCATATTATGTTTGGTAAAGCTGTTAATAATGATTGGTTGAATTAATCTGTACTCAAGGAAAATGAAAATGATTAGGTAAGTTTGTTTGAATGAATGAGCAGAACAGAACAGCAAAGACTTTGGAAGATATCCAGGCCTAAGAAAGGAGATGGCAATACTATAATGTAAGCTGATTCAAGGAATATTTGTCCAGACAATATAGCAGTGATGGCAAACCTATGGCACACGTGCCACAGGTGGCATGCGGAGCCATTTGTCAGGGCAAGCGAGGCGTTGCCCTGTCAGCTGGCCAGCGCACATGCCCGCGCTGGCCAGCTGAGTTCACCCTGTTTTAAAGCCATTTTTCGCCCTCCCCAGGTTCCAGAGGCTTTATAGAAGCCTGGGGAGGGTGAAAAGAGCCTCCCCCCCGGAGGCCCTCCGGAGGCTTTGTGAGCTTCCCTGAAGCCTCCGGAGTGCAAAAAACCAGCCCTTCGGGCAAACCGGAAATTTTGACTGCTCCGGAGGTTTCAGGGAAGCGTCCTGAAGGTCCCTGAAGCCTCCGAAGGGCTTCTGGGGGGGGGGGCAGGGGAGGCTGTTCTCGCCCTCCCCAGGCTCTATAAAGCCTCTGGAGCCTGGGGAGGGTGAAAAAAGCATGCAAAAAATGGGGGGTCGTGCCTGTAGTGTGCGCATGCGCACTGGGGGGTTGTGCATTGCATTATGGGTGTGGCACGCACGCACATGACCCCCCTGCGCTCCCCCCACTTATGGTACACGAGCCAAAAAAGGTTTGCCATCACTGCAATATAGGAACCCCCCCCCCATGAAAGAATCAGAGAGAGAAAAACAATAACTAGACAAGCAAGCAGGCAGACTCAAAATTATAGTGCCATGCAAGGGTGAAATTAATATATTGAAATAATCAACAAGTTGATTGGGAATGCAGTAGATATTGTGAGCAGACATGAATACTATTTATTGCTTAACTATCTTCAAATTACCCCATATACCTTTGCTCTCCTTATTTGATAAAATGTTAGAGGGGATGTATTTAATTTGCCAATATTAAAACATTACTGGGACTAAAGGTATTCTCCAGATATCCAAGAATGATCTTTTCAGGAATTAACTCCTTGCTCTGAGGTACTTTTCAGTGTCCTTGGGTAAAAGTAGGAGTGGACCCAATCAATGACTACTATATAGACTCTCTAATATCTGCTTTTGAAAATGTTACTAAAATTTGAAATATGTTACCTATCCAAATGTATTGCTTTAAGTTTACACTTGAAGAAGCCATACACATTTTTTTAAAGAAAAGCGAAACTTATGTCTCTTATTTTACTATGCCCATGTATTTACAACATATATTACCAATAACTCATATTTTTGCTCAATGGTTCATAACTTAGATCAAGAGCAAGCAATTATTTTGAATAGGTAACAAATACTATATTTTAAGGTTTTGGGATGGTGTTTCTCATTATTAGCATAAAGGAGGAAACTACCTTTTCAATCTGTTACTGACAAGAACGAATCATTAGTGAAAATAGATTACTTCAGAAAACTACCTGTAGAAAATTCACCCTTAAAATTAATATAGTTTTGAAGTTTTGTATTAATTCTGGGATAATTGCATAGATTTCCTGAAATATTTTTCAGAGAAGAGTTTTGGATTTATTGAAAAAGAATACCTTGCCTATTATTCTTTTCCTCCCCTGACAAGAAATTTGAAAGCCCAAGTAAAATATATGCATTTTTCAAGTCCTCTAACTATTTCTAAGAAGGAGACAAAAATTCATTAGAAGGTAAGATTTCTAAGGAGATATAATTTTCCCCCCAAACATTGAATCACTTTAAGATTATATATTGAATCCCTTACAGATTATATATGCTTTCAAATGACTGGATTAGATCTATTACAATGCCAATACATAGAAGAAGAAACAAGGTAAACCTGACTAATATTCACTATTCAGTTAACTTTCTTAGAACAATTAGTGGCTTTCTAGACAACTCCATGGGAGTTTAATCAAATGGATGCAGCAGGACAATGTCCAGTTGGAAGAGCAAATAGGGTTAAGAAGAGATGGTCAATATTCAACCAAGGTATTCATCTGCCTCGTTTAGTGGGAAAGTACTACAATAGCCCTTGGAGCATCTGTCACAATATCTTTACTGATTTATATAAATTGCTATGCAATCTACATGAGGCCACTCTTAAAAAGTATCCAAAAGCTACAGCTGTTACAAAATGCAGCCACATAGGCAATTTTGAGCACCCGAAGAATAGTGTGTGTAACAATGCATGAGCTGCATTGGGTGATCAGCTTACTTCTGGATCCGATTCAAGGTGGTGTTTATGATCTATAAAGCCCTACAAGACACAGTGTCAGGTTACCTATGGAACCACCTTCACCTGTTTTATGTATACTTCTCTGCTGCTTTTTCAACGATTTGATGTTGAGATCTAACCATGCCTATTTGAAAGCTCACACTAACATTAATACACCATCATTTGTGGACTACAATCCATTTAAATACAATATTTGAATGTCCACTTACAAGGCAAAAAAAAAGGCCAAGAGTTTACTAGAAATTAGATTTTAATAAGAAGTGTAGTGGCTGACCATGCTATCTGCCTAGCATTCAATATTCTCACCAGCAAGAAATGAAATCTCCTATAGTGGCAGGGCTGAAAGAAGAGTGAAAGGTGGGAGGTCATAAATCTCTTCTCAGAAGATCTCTGGATCTATACTAGCCTTGCCTTTCTGTCTCAGTGCAGCTAATTAATGCTGCTATTCTATATCCCTCAGAAAGCTGCTTTTATGTAGTATCCTCCCCCTTATGAAATAAATAAGGCTGAGAACTTTATAGCCTGTCGAAGGGGGGTGGGGGAGTTGATAGAAATGAAATGAATTTTATAGTGCCATCTTCTGGTTCTATAGAATCAGATGTGATTAGAAAAATATACACACATATGCATACGCACACACAAACCCCTTTGGGAATCAGGTTTTTAATGTACAGCATCCATTGCCTACAACTTGTCATTGCAACAAAGATGTATTTCAGCTGGCCACCCCCTGAGATGAATGTATCCGGTGAAAGCATTAATGGAACTACTTAGACTGATTCATTCAAAGAAGCTAAGTTTCTCATTTGAAGGAAATGTTGTTTTAATGGACATTTTTCCCCCGAATAAGTGTCGATAATTGGCATTATCTCATACTTTGCCAGGTAGAAAGATTTAGCAAGTTTGCTTGTTTCATAATTTATTTAACTGCTTCCAAAAGAAGAGAATATATGTTGCTCAGGATTGAATTGTGGAGTCTGTGGTACCTTCTATGCTTGGTTGATTATATGGAGACATTTCATTACCCAACCAAGAAAAGTTAATGCTAGGGAGGGTGGGGTTTATATATAGCAGTTTGCTCTGCCAATGTTGGTGGGCATGTGGCTTTTCTCATTGAGAGTTCCTTGACTAGGGTATTGTTTTTGCTTGGTTGTGTCTGTTGTTAATCCCTGCTTATCTGGGTGTTGCCTGCTGGAGAGGATACCCTGTTCCAGGTCAAACACAGGCATAAATATGCAAAGAGATTGGGATTTTTTTTTCTCCTTTTACTAAATGAGGCTAGCAAACACACACACTACACAAGGGATCCACACTTTTCATTCTATGTGTGGGAATGCTAAAATTTCTAGACACTGCATTGTGGTCTGTGCTATGATCCTGAAGAGTAATGATCCAATGGGTTTTCCTCTGATTTGTTGGTATATTTGTCCATAAAACTGAATGTAGGTAGTGAGGCAGAGGATGATGAGGTCCATAATTCTGAATATTGTGATCTTAGTGTTTTACTAGGTCAAATGTGTTCTGTCGCACTGCCATCTTGAACCCTTTTGCTAGTTCTAAATATATAGACATGAAGAGTACTATAACATTGAATGAAACCATAGTTTCACCTTCTACTTTTAGGTCTCAGAATTTCTAGAGACATTGTTGTGGGGTGTCAATAGAATATTTGTTCTCCTGTATGAGCTATCCAAGCTTTTTTATAAGTAATTTGGCACATTGGGTTCCCTAATTATGATACAATTGGATGAAGAGGTATGTTTGGGTTGTGTATTTTTAAGCATATATAGAAGTGGGGGAGAATGAGTCCACTGCTTTTTATCTGTTACCATTATTCTTTTTTGATTTGCCCTTTCTTGGTTAGGTCATCAAGGGTTCTCTTGATGATGTCTAGTTTCTGTATTGGGTTGGTGCTTACTGGAATTTATGTTTTTTTCTCCTCCAGTAATTATGACATAGGACTGAGAGGCAGGTGGACAAGGAGATAGCTGAAGTTGTCTGCTGAATACTTGATGTGAAGAAACAAAAACCCATGATGCTGAATGCTCTCTCATTACAGCCATCATCCCTGAAACCGAGGCTGGAATACTACAGCCAATCACGTAGCATGTATAGCAGTGAACGCTAACCTTTTTGTCGTGTGCCAAAAGCATGCATGTGCGCAACACTGCACCCATGTGCCCACACCCATGATGTGTGCGCAACCCCCCTGCACACCCCTGCCCTGCGCATGCACACATGACCCCCCTGCATGTGCTTCACCCCATGCATGCAATCCCCCCCATGCGTGCGTGACCCCCCCCATGTTCCCCCGCTCCCGTGCATGTACTCCACGCACCCTCACACATTTTGTGCTTCCGGGTTGGTGCAGGCCCAAAATGGGGCACGGGGAAGGCTCACCTGCCCCCCCCGTGCCCTATTTTGGGCCTGGAAGGCCTTCTGCACCAACCTGGAAGCCAAAACGGGGCATGAGGGCGCGGTGCAAGGCCCCAAAATGCAATGCAAGTGCCCCCTGTGCATGCATCCTGCCCCTACACATGTGTACATGCATCCCCACATGCGTCCCGCCCTCCGTGCATACACAGCAGAGACCTGAAGACCATCTGGAGGCGTGCGTGCATGCATGGAGCTGGGCTGGGGCCATGGCTAGCCTGCCTGTAGAGAGGGCTCTGCGTGCCACCTGTGGCATGCGTGCCATAAGTTCGCCATCACAGATGTTTAGGATATGGAAGCCATGGGGCATGCTTGAAAAATCAATTTGGAAGCTTCTCAATTGGTTCTAAAAGTTAAATATATATTGTAGTGGATTTACCAGTACATTAAAATCCAAGAATTATAATTTAGAAATTAACGTGTAGTATTTGCCAATTGCTATATTGTACATTATTTCCTTGTTTTTATTTATTTTTTTATTTACGGTATAAATGTTATTAAGTCTTCACTAAGAAAGTAAAATATATTTGCTAATGAACTTGTCTCATGGCTTTTTTCTCTGTACAGGCATTTACTATCTATAACATAAATCTGGTAAAAATATTATATCCAATTCCACTCTATCAGCCTGTGGTATCATGACTCTGATCTTCAGTAATCATTTCATGTGGGGACTGAGGTGTATTGTTAGACTTTGACAGCTTAGCCAGTCACAAGAACAGATGTTTCTTTCGTAATGCATTTTACTCAAGAATTTCTCCATATTTCTTGTTTTTTTAATCTTTATCACACAATATGCAACTGTCCTTTTAGCTGCCCAGTTGACAGGTACAAACAGAAGCATGAATAATAGCATAAAAGCAATTGTTTGGTCATTCTAGTCAATTGACCACATAGATCAACTGTTCTGTAAGAAAGAGGCTCAGGATTATTGATAATGCAACTCTAGACTAGATTTTCTCCAGCTTTGCAAACAGTTAATGCTTTTAATCATTGGAAAGTAAGTAATCTGCAACCCTTTCCCTTCCAATAGATACTTCTAAATGACTAGATTTCCCAACTAAGGAAAGCTTTTCATGTATTTTTTTGGTACATTAAAAGTGAAAAGTCCTCAAGCAATTTTGTTTAGAATTGCTGGGAACGAATTAAATAAAAATTCTTCTTGTAGTGCTGCTGCTCTGAGGAGCAAGAAAAGAGACTCTCCTCTCAACTTCTCCGCAACTTTGCAGTGGCTCTCTGGGTTCCTTTAGTTTCTTCTGACAGAAGTCAGTCAGTCAGTCAGTCAGTCAGTCTTTCTCTCTCTCTCACCTTCCTTCCTTCCTTCCTTCCTTCCTTCCTTCCTTCCTTCCTTCCTTCCTTCCTTCCTTCCTTCCCCTTCCCCTTCCCCTTCCCCTTCCCCTTCCCCTAATGATGACAGAAAGAAAGTAATGTATGTATGGGATAGAGTCAGTACCATTGCTGGTTCTGGTAAAAAGACTACACGGATTTTAAAAATGTGGCCAATCAAGATGCAAATTTAGCACCAAAATGCAGTTAGGGTTTCCTGCATCTCCCTACTGCCATCTAGTGGTCGCCTCAACACGTGCAGTTACTGGTCTTTAAACATGCGTTCCATCGTTTTTCATCCTATATAGATCCCAACAATTCAGATGTAGGTACGTATTTCCACTATTAGCAGTCAAAGAATGTAGCATCCTCTTGCTCAGAGTCACAATATTGTTACATCAGTGTCGGGAGGTTCGTCACTTTACAAGCAACGCATCCTTCCGCTTCCATTCGCTGTACACAGCCTCGCTGGCGAAGTTGCGGATTCAGACGATGAGTGCGACAATAAACGGTCTTCAGAGTTACGGGGTTCCCGGAAAGGAGAGAAAGTTCCTGGATGTTTCATTTCGGAGTCATTCTCTCCAATGCGCGAAAGGCAACTGTAGGACGGGAAGGGAGTTTTCAAAAAGCTCCGAGGGAACGTGGTTCATCCTCCGGTTTCACCGGTTCTGGATAGCAACCGCCGTCATCAGCATCGCCATCTTACCAAGATCATACAGATTTACTAGCATCATTTATTCCGGGCTCCCTACAATCCGAACACCTGGTCTGGGAAAATCCGCACGAGTTTCCGTGTTTCTCTGCCGCCAGTTAGTGGTCAGGCGAATTTTTGCAGCCCAGTAATTTTTGCAGCCCTGCATGGATGAGGAAAATTAAACCAGGCTCCTTCGTCCGATTCTACACTCTTGTCTGTAATGAAGCAGTCAATCACAAAACGGATTTATTATTTCCTGGGATTTCCAGGTTTATTGGGGGGGGGGGGGTCGGAGGCTCGGAGTCCTCGGACCACTGTTGCAGCTGTTGCGGGAAAAAGCAAACGATCCTTTTGCAAGGGAAAACCTTTTGTACTTGAACGTAAACATATTCTCCAGGTTTGAACACTTTTGTGACAGAAAGAATAGAATATTTACCATTGTTGTTTTGTTTATTGGCCATTATGTACACCGAGACCATAGTCACCAAAGACAAATTCCTTGTGTGTCCAATCACACTTGGCCAATAAAGAATTTTCTTTCTTTCTTTTTCTCTTTCCTTCCTTTCATCTATCATCTATCTATCTATCATCTATCTATCTCATCTATATCTATCTATCTATCTATCTATCTATCTATCTATCTATCTATCTATCTATCTATCTATCTATCTATCTATCTATCATCTACCTACCTACCTACCTACCTACCTACCCATCCATCCATCCATCCATCCATCCATCTATCTATCATCTATCTATCTATCTATCATCCAACTTCAGTGGACCATTCTGCGGTCCGATATGCGGCTAACGCGTGAGGGGAAAGATAGGAAAAAGAAGCTGAGGAACTACGGAAAGCGCAAAAGTCCCCCCCCCCCAACAGAGATGCCGAGGCACCGCGGCGGTTCTTGTAACCGGTAGATCGTTCTGTGAGCTAAAACGGCCCAATCGGCAGTCGACAAGCCGCGGCACGCTTGCCTCGGATTGGTCAATGCTACTGTGACGTAATTGGCTTGCTCTCCCTGGGCGGCTCGAAATGCGTGCGGAAAGTGTGATCTTGGCCCGTTCGATTTGACGCGATTTGGCGGGAGGGTTCGGCCTCGAGCCAGGAGGAAAATCCAAGCTAGCGTAGAAAGTGACTTGATCCGGCTCTGACTTAAAAGAGGTAGGCAGGACGGAGAGACCGCTGTTCCACAGCGGGAAAGGTTTTCCTGCCTGTATTTTACTGCTATTGCGAAGTGCTTCGCTCTCAGTATTTCGTTATTATCGAAGAGGGGGTGCTGCCTCTTTCTCCCTCCGCTGACGGTGACCGATGACACAGCCGCACAGACAGAAGTGGCCGTTGTTCCCTTTCGTTTCTTTTTAATTGAACTGAAAGGTGTTCCAATACATTTTCTTTTAGATTTGCACCCTTGGTTTATGAAGCCCAAATCATCACCACACCCTTGTGAATACACCGATGCACCTTAATTTTGAATAAATATGTATAGGTTTTTCACCTCAGGTGAAACTAATTTCTCAAGATATTCCTTGACTTAGTTCATTTAGTGACAGCAGTTCCAAGTTACAACAGCAGTGAAAAAAGGGACTCATGAGCATTTTTCACACTTATGTGAACATTGCACCATCCCTCATGGTCAGGTATAGTATAGCCTTTATTGTAGATCATGTATACAACGAAATTGGTTTTAGCCTCACTGGTGCAATCCATGACAAAAAAATACAAACAACATAAATAGTATACAGAATAATCCCTGTGCAAGTAATTTGGGGGGAACCCCATGATTTTACATGCAGATACTTGACAACTGATTGACAGTTGTAGTGTCCTGGAGTCGTGATCATATTTTCTGATCTTCTGACGAGCAAAGTCAATGGGGAAGCCAGATTCAGGTCACAATCGTGTGACTAACAATTGTAGTGATTCACTTAACAAATGTGGGGAGAAAAATCGTAGAACGGGACAAAACTCACTTAACAATTTCTCACTTAGCAACATAAATTCTGGGCTTTATTGTCATCATAAATTGAGGATTACCTATACATCTATTTTATATTAAATGTTCTGTAGTTTTATGTATGCTGTTGTATTTTGATAGTATCTTTCACAATTTATTGAAACCTACTTCTATCTAAGGAAAAAAAAACAGGTCTTTGTATATCCTGTGCATTTTTCAATAGATTCCTCTGTGTGCATTATGAAATGACAAATTATTTTTATGGTGTGATGAGGTTTGTGGTGGTGTATATAAAGGAGGACCTATGCAGAGTATACCATACATTATTTTAACCCAAGCTTTTTCTATGGAAAGTTAACAAGTTTCTGACATGTACCCTTTCTTTTTTTCTCTCTGTTAAAATGCTTCAAATACACTTTTTCAAGATGTTCCTTATCTTGATTATTTCTCAATCCTTACAGCTTTATATTATCTTTTTTAAAATTATCTTGATGTTAACTGTGCCCTAGAGTCTTAAGTATGGTGAAAATGCCAAATGTAAAGATAATAAAATAGTGGAAGCTTTATTTTTAACTTTTCTAATTATTTTCTTCAATTTTTTGGGAAGAAACTATATGAAAGTTTTCTAAGAACCCACTGTTACAGAATTTTGAAAGGAAGATAGGGCTTAACCTACACAAAAGCCAAGTTATTCTTTATAATGGGACTTAGCCATTTAAGGAATTCTTCAAAATCCTTTCCCAATTTGCCCAGAACAGTTTTTAAATTGTTCTATAACTTCATAGCCCCATTTCCTCAAACAATTTTTTTAAAATATGCTACACTAGTCACTTTTCTGTCCTCTAAAATAGAGAATGGTTTTAGGGATGGATTGCAATGTTTTGTTAAAAAATTAGATGAACAGGGCTTGGATCTTCTCAAACCCATTATATTTGCCTCAGACTCATAATATACTTTTCTTAACCCCAGTACCTATCATGTTTTCTGCAGTAAGCACAATCTTTGCAATTTCTTTTCCCCATAAAGTCCATCAAGTTCCCTAGGGATCATCCCTGTGTTGCATGTATTTAAAGATATTTTTAACGTGAGTAAGATGCTTCTTGAAATCTATTTTCCCATGTTTTAACTACCATTTCCTTCCTACAAGTTTCAGTTCTTTTGTATTGCCTGTTCTGGGGCAATATCTTTGTTTTCTGAGGTAAATTTGAAGTCTAGCTTGACTCTTGTTAACTTCACAGACATAACCATATAGCTTTCTTGGCATGATTCAGAAGTACAGTAGCTCACCACTGTGTTTGTCTGCATTTTTATCCATTACTTTCCATTCTAAGTCAAGACCTGTGACTTGAATCCTCGCATATATAATGGGCTCAATTCTAAACACTTTTGTTTTGTAGTTAAAATCATGTAGCAGAAACTTAACTGCAAATTAATCCAAAAACTTAACTGCAAAATAAATTTCCTGGCGAATAGGTGTAAATTTAAAACATGTAAATAGTAGGAATAGGAAAACATCTAAATAGTTCTTCCTCTATTCAGACTATGAAATTATAATTGAAAAAAAGCCCTTGAATTGTATTATGGATTTATATCAGTGGTGGGTTGCAGGTGGTATGCCTCGGTACAGGTGTACTGGAGCCTGCCCAAGCACCAGATACCATTCCAGTATGGTGCTCCTTAATGGTCTTTTAAATCTTCAGCGCTTCCGCGCACACGCATAGCAGCACTTGCGTGATGCTCCGCTGCACCATCCATGTGGACACCGCTGGACCCGTTCCAACCGTACCGGTTGGAACGGGATCCGGAACCCACCACTGATTTATATGTAGTGTGTACCAGTATTACTACTTTTATTCTTGCAGTTAGTCAATAGTTTGCAGCCACTTCAATAATAAATATACACAGTTAGATTTTTTTATATCTTACTGCATATTCATTTGAAGAACTGGGATTCCTTTGGAATACTTCAAGAAATATCTTTGAATTACTTGTTGAATAATCTATATTTCACTTCATATTTATTTCCACATTACTTTTGTATTAGTATTGTTGGTATTTCTCACTTCAAGCTATATTTTGTTGATTGAAAGAGTAGATAATTCATTTAATTTACCTCACTTGAATATTAAAATGAAAAAAAATGATATTCTACTGTTTTAACAGTTGTAACTTTGAGAAAGCCATACAGATGTCCTCATCTTGCAACCATTTATTTAATGAGTTTTCAAAGTTACAGTGATTAATGGCCATTTTTCACACTTATGACCATTGCAGCATCCCTATGAACATGTGATCAAAATTCAGACGCTTGGCAACTGGCATGTATTTATGACAGTTGTAGTGTCCCAGGGTCACCTTTTCCGACTTTCTGATAAGGTCCAAATCAATGTTACTAATTTAAGAACTGCAGTGATTCACTTAACAGCTATGGCAGGAAAGGTCATAAAATGGGAGCCAAAATTCACTTAATTGTCTCGCTTAGCAACAGAAACTTTGGGCTTAATTGTGGTCATAGGTTGAGGACTACTTGTATTTCAAATGTAAACTTTCCTCAAGGAATCTTTCTTTATAGTGGTATCTCACTGTACCACTATTATGGACTACGTATCCTGAGGAAGTCCCCCAGGATTTTTCTACATAATCAAGCTCTGGATATCAAGTAAAAATGCTTCTACATATAGGCTATTAGGGTATAAAAACGTGCCAATGATTTTTATTACCTTGTGCTTAGGATTTTCAGCTTGGGTTTTTTTTCAAGAAGAGAAGCAATGTGCAATTAATGCAACAATAATAATGTATTATTTTAATCATACACCACATTGCTTTGGCAACTGCAAGAATGATGAGTAATTTAAAACTACTGTATAACTAAATAATGGTTCACATATGGGGGGGGGGACTAGTATTTGGAGATTTTTAAGAAAAAACTATTCTGAAACGCTGTTGGTTTTGAAAATTCTGAAATAGTTATATCAACAATCTGATAGATACATTAAAATAATGGTTTTTCATTGCTATTCATTCCCCCCACAGATTACCATGGGTGATTTTGAAAAGGGTAAAAAGATCTTTGTTCAGAAATGTTCACAATGCCACACGGTTGAAAAAGGTGGAAAGCACAAGACAGGCCCTAATCTCTGGGGACTCTTTGGCCGAAAAACAGGACAATCTGCAGGATTTTCTTATACAGATGCAAACAAGAATAAAGGTAAATTATATTGATAAATAGGCATAATGGTGGGAGCAATTTGATGAAAATTGCTTTATAAAACAGTTGGGTCAATATTAAGTTATTTTAAAATACTACCTCTAAATTAATTGGCTCCAGAGTCAGGGAAATAAAAATGTCAGTTATTGATTACTTCCCATTTTAAAATAGAGTTGTTGGATATCTTCCAAAAACAACTTTCTAATACACTGTATGTAATGGTAGAGGAAGATTTCGCTGCACTCTTAATTTTGGCAAACTATATTCAAACATCCTTGGTTAGCATGTCAGTAGTAAGAGATGCTGGAGTTGTTAGTCACCAGTATCTGAGACTTATAGATTCTTTATTTCTGTGGAGGTGCATACTCTGTTTCTTTAGGGAGTATCTATTATTTATGTTTGATGTTTGAGATATTATTAGATTAATAGTTCATTCTATTTTTGGTATGCTATGCATCTACTTAGGCCAACGCTACAAGAATTTGTGTCAGAACTGTGTCTTGCTTTCAGTCCTATGTAGTAAAGATCCAATGGTGGAGCTTGACAATTTGTAGTTATACTAGAGGTAGTTTGAGCTGGCAAGGAGCCTATGTCAGTGCAGATTTTTGTTTATTGCAAATGTTACAATGGGAAAATATTAGTCATATTAAGATGCAATTCTGGAGCCATCAGGGAGGAAATCTTCACTAAACGTAAAGGAGCCTGCTACGTTTCAGTCATGGTGCTTGATTTTTAAGCTTTCTACAGGTGAAACTTGAAAAATTAGATATTGTGCAAAACTTTATTTATTTCAGTAATGCAACTTAAAAGGTGAAAGTAATATATGAGATAAGACTCCTTACATGCAAAGCAAGATAGTTCAAGGCGTGATTTGTCATAGTTGTGATGATTACGGCTTACAGCTCATGAAAACCCCAAATCCATCTAAGAAAATTAGAATATTACATGCAATCAATAAAACAAGGATTGTACATAGAACAATATCGGACCTCTGAAAAGTATAAGCATGCATATGTATTCAGTACTTGGTTTGAGCCCCTTTTGCAGCAATTACTGCCTCAATGCGGCATGGCATGGAAGCTATCAGCCTGTGGCATTGCTGAGGGTTATGGAAGACCAGGATGCTTTAATAGCGGCCTTCAGCGCTTCTGCATTGTTCGGTCTCATGTCTCTCATCTTTCTCTTGGCAATGCCCCATAGTTTCTCTATGGAGTTCAGGTCAGGCGAGTTTGCTGGCCAATCAAGCACAGTAATCCAACAGTCATTGAACCAGATTTTGGTGCTTTTGGCAGTGTGGGCAGCTGGAAAATGAAGTTAGCATCCCCATAAATCTCATCTGCGGAAGGAAGCATGAAGTGCTCCAAAATCTCCTAGTAGACGGCTGCGTTAACTCTGGTCTTAATGAAGCACAGTGGTCCAAAGTCCTGTTGCTCAGTGGTCCAAAGTCTTCTTTTCTGATGAGAGCAATTTTTGCATCTCATTTGGAAACCAAGGACCCAGAGTATGGAGGAAGAATGGAGAGGCCAATCAAGCACAGTAATCCCACGGTCATTGAACCAGTTTTTGGTGCTTTTGGCAAAAGTTGCTCTCATCAGAAAAGAGGACTTTGGACCACTGGGCCATTTGCAGAATTTTCATTTAATATGGGGTGGTCAAGAAAGCAAGGGGTAAGTACATACCCCTCAATATTACGCCACCCCCCCCCCCCGGATATGATCTCTTGGAACAACTTGCTCCCTACCTGAAGTTAGAATTGTTCCTTCCCTTTTTAATATTTAGGCTGGCTGTTTTTCCTTATTCTGGAGTTTTGGGTACAGAGTCTACCAAGACTTGGCTCTTTCCACACGCATTAGGCTAGGATGAGATTGACCAGGGAGACTGTCTGGTGCCTGGGGTCTGTTTTTGGTTTTATGGATTTTTGTGAGCCTCTTAGAATCATTAAATGAGATAAGCAGTCCTAAAAGTATTTTAAAGAAATGAAAAGTCTGCAATTTAAGAATTACATTTCATTAGCCGTCTGATCATTAATGTTAATGTTACTGTTGGTATATTTCAAATGTTACAAAGATATGACATTTTACATACTGAATATTTTTGGACTATTACTATTTTTATTATGCTGTGTATTGCCTTGAGTCTTGGATGGAGGCAGCCTATATAGATTATATAAATAAAATAAAAATATTGGATTATAATGAAAATAAAATCTATTAAATTGTTTTACAGCGCAGTGTCTTGTTCTTCTACTATTGAACAGCAATATAGAACTATATCATTATTCACAATATTTACAGTATATATTAATATACTGTAGGAAGTTATCACCTAGCCCTCTCCCAGGAAAATGAAATATCTAGGAAATATTGATAAGGCAGAATATTATATTTTCCTGGATGTGAAAAAGGGAGAAACACATTTTAAAAAACTAAATTCCTGCAGCTTCCTGCCCATCCCCACTTTGTCAATGGGCCATTAAGAAGGCCAAGCTAGTCCACTTTACATAATAAAGAGTTCTCCTCTTCAGCTGTGATGGGATTAAGGCAGGATAATATTGCCTTTTACTCAACTGACCACATGGCATCTAAACTCAATCAAACCTGAATTCAAAACTCACCCTAGAGGGTTGGCCTTGCATGGGCCCATGGGAGTCTGGCAACCAATCAGAATACATTTCTTACACAGGAACAGGAAACAGATAGGTGGGACAGAACAGATTATAAAAAGCCCTGCAAGCCCTTTTTCTCTCTCTCTCTCCTCTGCTCTTCTCTTTCCTTCTCTTCTTCTCCACCAACATTGAAGCATGTGATCACCTTTTCTGTTCAGGCCTCAAGCCATGTGGTCCTGTCCACCATTAAAACCATCTTTCCAAGCAGCCTCTATGTCTCCAGTGTCTTTTTCCCCACTTGGAGCTGAACCCAGAAGGACATTTCTTCCAACAATACGTACCATTATCTTGAGCATTTTCATGGAGAGTGTGTGTGTGTATTCCATGAAATTGCTCAGGTAATGATTTATTTTCATATACCATATCCCTACAGGAAATCCAGCTAATTACTTTAATGACTGAACAGGAATTTGAACTGGGTTTCTGATCTCTCCTAACTGCAGTACTTTTTTTCTTTTTGTGCTGTAATGGCCTGCATTGTGACAGCTAAATCAGATTGCTGAAATTCCACTGCTGTCATTTTTGGTTATTTAATTTATTCTGACAGAGGGTGGCTAGATTCTTTATACATCAGTATCTGTCTATTTCAGTTTTGTACTGACACATCTTTACATTGGGCACAGCCCATGGCAGTTGGCTTTTCTTTTTCTTTTTTCATCTAACTACTTTCAGCTGTTGAAGAAGGCAGGTAAGTTTGCCACTTAAGTTTGCTTGTCCAGAGAAACTTACTTGAATTGCACAAAATTATTCGCATGTTTTGCTGAGCAGGAAGCACTCCTTTCATTTTTTAAATCTTTGAGTTCTAATTCCAAGGGCATATTTACTTGAAACATTTACTTGAACATAAATTCAAATTAAATAAGTCTAAATATGGATAAGAGGGGAAGTTAATATAGATTTCATTTAGAAAGGGTTGGATTGTATTCAGCTTTATCCGTTTCTGACAGAATGGTATCGATAAGCGCAATATGCTTTTCCTTCATTTTATATCATATTATAGACTGTCATACTTAATTCTCTCAATTTATTCTATGTATGTCTCTACTGTACTTATTTATGAGCACATTATCAATATACTAGTATTTGGGAGCATATATAGGATTGCAGTGAAGTGGCATCTAAGGGAAACTCTGTTGCATGGGGGAGTTCTAGTTGTATAATATTGAATACAGCATTAAATATATATCCCATATATTCAGGGGAGGAAGTAATACAATAGCGGTGAAAAAGCTATGTCTTTCCAGATATTGCAAACCACAGATTTCAACATTTCTTACCATTGACCCATCTGGCTCAGGCTATTGGATATTTGTAATTTTGCCTTATAGAAATATCTTACAGGTCAAACAGTGCTTTAACAATCACTTGAATATTAGAAACAATGGTGTACAGAGATGATTGAGGAGACATTTCCTCTGGCAGTAGCTTTCTATTCCCTGTTATTAAAAATAATCTTTATGTTCCTTCAGTAGCTGAAACAGTCAGTCGGAGGGAGGGGAAGAGAAGGGGACGAAGGAAGGAAAAGGTGGTTGCTGCTAGATTGCAGAATACTTTACTACTTAGGATTTATTTAGCTGCCCATCTTTTAATATTTATTCATTAGTAAAACATTTCTTATTTTTTTAAACCCTTTGTTCAGTTAGAAACATTATTTTTATACACTTTAACATGATTTTTTTTCAATTTAAACAATTTTATTAGTTTATAACATAGCATACAAAGAAAATACAAAAGTAAATAAAAGGGATATTAGAAAGGGGAAAGGGAAGAAAAGAGTGGGAGAAAGCAAGGGGGGGGAAAGGAAAAAAAGGCATTGACTTCCAACTCCCTTTGGTGCAGTAGAATAAGGCATTATACATCAACCCTCAAGTTTTTACTTTTGCATAATAGTATAAACTAGTCATTTCTATAACAACAAATCTATCTAATAGGTAAAACCCAAAATCAAAGTTCCATTTTCTTCCGCCTCAAGCACAAAGTCCAGAAGCAGTTTCTAAGTAGAAATAAAAGTATTTGTATTTCTTTCTTTCTTTGATCAAGACAGTCAATTTAGCCATCTCTGCAAAGTCCATCCATTTTTGCAGCCATTCATCCATAGTGGGGATTGAGGTGACCTTCCATTTCTGTGCATAAAGACGTTTTGCTGCTGTCAACATATATAACATCACAGTTCTGAATTTTTTTCCAGGTCTTTTTTTGTAAACCCAAAAGAAAAGTCTCTGGGTTTTTTTTATATTCGCATTAAGAAATTTCTTTATTAAGATATGAATCCTACTCTAATATTTCTTTGCTTTATCACACATCTACCCTTACATTTCCAACATTCATTTGAAATACCTTTATAAATTCTTGACAACTTATCTGGAGTTAAATACCAATGATACATCATCTTATAGAAAATTTCTTTTAGGTTTAATGTAAATTTTAAACCTTTATTCCACATATTCTCCCATTGTTCAAGAATTACCTTATATCTAAAGTTCCTTGCCTACTAAAACACACAATGTTTTACTTGTTCAGTTTCCAGATTTAAATTCAATAACATTTTATAGGCTTTAGCAATTTGTTCATCACAATCACACAATAGAGTTTCCAATTCATTTTTAACAATGTTAAACCGATAATTCTTTTGTCTAATTTAAATCTTTCTTTCAATTGTAAATATGTAAACCAATGGCAGACATGACCTTCTGATTCTAGCTGCTCCTTAAATTTGAGAGTAGGGTCACCCAAGTTAAAAGATATTATTTTACCATAATATTTACCCGTTTGGCCTCATTACCATTTCTTTTCTTAAAAAAGCTTCCTGTGGGGAAACCTAAAGAGGCACCTTTGTGGAAAACCTTGTTATGTTTGGAACATTATGAGAATGTTCCAAATTCTCAAAATAGCACATCTGACAAAATATAACAGAAAAATTCCCTGAAAAAATTAGAAAATAATATTTCTTAGGTTTATTGCATTATCCCAGGCAAACTACGAAGGCGGACACCAGATAAATCTTCGCTTCTGTCACATATAGTATCATCAATTTTGCAATGACACCAAATTTTGTAAGAATAAATTACAAAAATAATTAATGCATCTATTACAATAAAACTCTGGTTAAAAAAATAGTAATTTGAGTCCCTAATTAATATTTTAATAGAACATCACCTGGAAAATCTGGAAATTGTAGTCCCAATATAATTGAAGGGTGACAAGTCACTCATGTGCTGGTGACGTCTCGCCTTGACTACTGCAACGCTCTCTACATGGGGCTTCCCTTGAAATGCACTCGGAGACTACAGTTGGTCCAGAATGCGGCCGCGCGGGTGATTATGGGGAGTACAAGGTACTCCCATGTGACACCTCTCCTGCGCAAGCTGCACTGGCTTCCTGTGGTCTATCGGGTGCGTTTCAAGGTTTTGATAACGATCTTTAAAGCGCTCCATGGCACAGGACCTAGCTACCTGCGGGTTCGTATATTGCCCCATACATCCCTGCGACCAATTCGCTCGCACAGAGAGGGACTTCTCCAGGTGCCGTCCACCAGACAGTGTCGGGGGGCGGCGCCTAGGAGCAGAGCCTTCTCTGTGGCGGGCCCAGCTCTGTGGAATGACCTCCCCCCGGACATCAGGACTACCTCTGACCTCCACTCCTTCCGTGTAAAGCTCAAGACCCACCTTTTCCAAGTAGCTGGCCTGGCTCAACCATAGTTTGATCATATCGCTCCTGATGGGTTTTTAATCTTGTAATTTTAATTAGGGGATTTTAAATTGCAATCTTAATTTTATTTCCATTTATCTGTCTACCTCCTCCACGTATACGTCTATGTTTATGTGTATGTATTGTCTATATTTGTATTTTATGTGTTTTTATTGTACGCCGCCCCGAGTCCTTCTGGAGAGGGTGCAGCTAATCAAATAAAATATTATTATTATTATTATTATTATTATTATTATTATTATTATTATTATTATTATTATTATTATATATATATATATTGTGCGTTGTCTTTTAAAACAAATATGATCCAACTTAATGAGAAAAGTGAAAAGATTGACACAAAATAAATAAAATTTATTTGGTTGTCGGTCTTGACAATTTACTCTAGTTATATTTTGTTAACTATTACTATTTAATCCTGATTATTTTATTGTGAAATATTAATTGTGTAATTATCATTTGATTATATTAAAAAGATAATGCCATATGATTTTGATATCAAAGTCAGAAACCTAGATCTAGATGCTGAAGTATTTACTTAAATAATACAACTAAAATATTGACCAGTTTGGGAATCAGCATTAACCAGTTGATAAGTAAAATGTGCTTCAAAAGCTAAATAGAGTACCAGATATATACTGAATGTTAAATGAGATCTTACAATAATCAAAGCTAGAATTTGCTTGACAATCTTTTTTTAGCTTTGGAAAAAAAATTTTTTGCAGATACTTTGACTTAAACCTGTAACTGGTTGGTTACTATTACGATATTAATATAATATGTAATAGATATTGCATAATTATGTATATTTTTCAGGTATTGTCTGGAATGAAAATACACTGATGGAATATTTAGAGGAGCCAAAGAAATATATTCCTGGAACAAAAATGGTCTTTGCTGGCATTAAAAATAAAAATGAAAGAGCAGATCTCATTGCATATTTGAAAAAGGCAACTTCTTCATGAAACATTGTAGTTTCTGAATACCAAAATATTCTGTCTGGTGTTTTATTATTGTTCTGGCAGGGGTTTATTAATTATTGTCTTAAAGAAAATAAAAATATTTCTTTAAAAATTAAGGGAAAATAGTTCTTTTCTTTTTACACACCCATATCCTGGTAATAATCAGTTGTTCCTTTTATTTACTTATAATATGCATAGTTGTTCCTATTATACATTTTTCAGTTTAAGACAAAAAATAAAGGAATTAGAAGTTTATTAATGATAGACAACTTGGCTTAGATAAATATCTACAGAAGTTAATTTTTTGGAGTGATTGTGTGTTATTTAATTAATAGAACAGAGAAAAGAAAAAAATAAGGTCAGGGAGATACCTATTACTTTCTCTTAATGTTTAATCATTAAGCTTTTTTAAAATTCTTAAAACAGTTGTTGAAGTTCTCCAAAAATGTTCAGTCTTGAATAATACATTTTGCTGCTATAAGTAAACAATCAGTCCTTATTTTTAAATGAAGCATTGGATCATATTAACAGATGCAAAGGGTCTAGAGACCCTTTGTTTTGTAATAATAGTGATGTAACCAAAAAATCTGAACCAATTTCATTAAAAATTCTGTAGCAGAAGGTTACTAACTTATTGCATGTTCGCTAGATATTGTAAAGAAGTCCCTTTTGCATATAGTCCCTCCAACAGTCTGAAGACTGATTCTGTAGGGTACATGCTAATTAAGGAGGGGTTAAAACTTCTACCTGTGTAACTGCTTCAGTTGCAACTCTTGGATAGTGACAGAAAGACAAAGCCTCATTTCCATAAAAATTGTCATTTTGGTCCATCTATCACATTGTTTAAATCAATATTCTAAACACTATTTCAGCCAAGTGAGCATCCCCATCTGGATTTGCAATAGTAGCATATAGATCTTAGACATTACAGTATTCCTTTTGAAAATGCCAAATAATTTTATATTTCCTCAATTAATAGATAAGTTGCAGAATCCTAACATTTTTTTATCCACATTGATGTTTCCCTCAAAAACATAAATGTTGGGATGCTACAGGGGAAATGCTACCTATCCATGTAAAATACTGCCCATTTGAAAATTGCCTTGGTAAAGGCATTATTAAATTTTGTTTAGCTTAGGCTGAAAAAGTACCATGTATCATTTTAAAGATGTCAGGCAGTGATTCAATGCTCAGGCAGCCTTCTAATGTAAATGGAATCAGATGATTTGTGCTGCTTGGTAATGGCTTTTAAAATTTGGAACCTCCCTGCCTCTCTGTTTTTGTGGTCAATATAAAATCTGTCAATTTATTCTTAGAAATAAAACAAGCTTCCAAGATTTTTTTAATATAGTTATGTAATGTTTTATCTGGAAATTCTAATGGATGGGATTGAAATAAGAAATTAGGACTTGAAAGAACCAACAAGTTGCTATCCAATTTAAAGTTTCAAATGATTGGTCTGATTTTTCCTTTTTTTCCCAGGCTGCAATAAAATTTATTTGTTTATTAAATTTGTTTGCTGCCCATCTTGTCACTTTGGGCAACTTACGTTTGTTTGCTGCCCATCTTACCATCCTGGGCACTTTAAATGTAAATGGAAAATTATTACCACATAATATTTAAAACACTTTTTAAATATTCTTAGTAATGTTGATCCATGGGTATTTTTAAGAATTTGAATGCAATTACTGTAGGATTCTTAAAGCATTAGATACCACTCTCTAAGTTGCAAGGGGAGTATGGAAGTAGATCCCCCCCCAATTTTTTTTTTAAAATTCAGTGAGCAGCCTAATACCTGAGCAAGCCAAGGTTTCTTCTTAATATGTTTGGCTGAAGAGCTAGGATTCAACAATGTAAATACCATGTCACCTGCAAATAAGATTAGTAAATACCAATTCCCAAATTTAATCCCTTGAATTTGATTATTAGCCTGCCATGCAATTGTTAAGACTTCTAAAGCCAAATTAAATAAAGAGGTGATGGGTACCTCCTCATTTAATTCCTCTCAAAATTACAGTCATAATTGCTGAACCTCATCTGTGTGTCTGTGTTAATGTAGAATTAACCATGTTAAGAAAATAGGGTCCAAATTTAAATTCCTTTAATACCTGCTTTAAAAGTAAGTCCCCTCCTGAGAATTCAATACCTTCAATATATCCAGTGAATATTTAACTGAAGGAGTCATATTTACTTCCCTAAAATGTGTGATATTTAATCTTTTCTTAATAGGTGTACACACACACACACATATGGAATAAAATCAGTTTGATCTAAAAGAACATTCCAAATTTAAATAATAGTATTTACAATACATTTGCATATTAAGCTTGGCAGTATGTTTTGCATATGATTTATAATCCACACTGAAGTGAACTCAGTCTATAAGAAGTCAGTCCCTGTGGGTCTTTTCCCAACTGGCATTCGTTGGCAATGGTGGTACCAGCAGCACTGGAGCCGAAGTAAAGGCAGAGGGCTTCAGGAGTATCAGCCAGCTGCCACTACCCCCAGGACTCTTATTTCAGCTCCAGTACTGCCACTATTGCCAAGGATTGCTGCCCTGCACCATAGCCAGTGTAGCCTCACCTACTGCCACCCTGCACTCTGCAGGCCCTAGCACCTCCAGCTGGCCTCTGCCATCATCTTCCTCCTCCTGCTGACAAGGCGCATCCGATCCGGCTCTATGCTAGGTGGCTGCACCAGGTCGTCTTCCTGAGGCCACGAGCGCCTCTCTCCAAATCACACATTGCCTTCTCAGCTTACAATAAGGTCACACCTGCTCCTCTCCAAATTGGAAGATAAGTAGATAGGGGGAGTGCTCAGTGATGTTGCAAGTAGAGATGTATGGCATCTGCCTTTAAAATGACACATGCAGTTCAACTTCTTTTTTTTTTTAAGTTCTCAGGTCAGAGGAAAAAACGTTAATCTAAGTAAAAACACCACACAGGATAACACCCAAAATAAATAATTTCTCCCTACCTCCTCCAAAAAGGTTGTAACTGCAGGCAGCCTGCCAAGGACCCGAAGTTTGATCATGTGACCACAGGGTCATTGCAATGGTCGTAACAATAGAGTCCAGGCATAAGTACAGGTAGGCTTTAAGTTATAACACAACTGAGCCCCAAACCTATGTTGCTAAGTGAAACATTTGTTAATTGAGTTTGCCCCATTTCTTGCTACAGTTGTTAAGTGAATCATTGCATTTGTTAAGTCAGTAACATGGTTAACTGAATCTGGATTCCCCATTGACTTTGCTAATCAGAAGGTCGCAAAAGGGGATCATATGACCCCAGGACACTGCAGCTGTCATAAATATGAACCACTTGTCCAAGCATCTGAGTTTTTATCATAAGACCATATGGATACTACAATGGTTATGTGAAAAACAGTCATAGGTCACTTTTTTCAGTCCTGTTGTAACTGAAGAGCCACTAAATGAACTGTTGTAAGTCGAGGACCACTTGTACTATTTGTTCAGGGCTGTCGTAACTTCAGTCACTGAATGAATGGTCATTAACCGAGGAATCCATTTATGTGTTTTAACCTTTTTACATTTGGTTGTTTTTTTTAATTGTTGTGACCAGCCCAGGGTTACTTCAGTCAGATGGGCAGCTGTACAAATTTGAATATATAAAATAATGTAATATCCATATATCTGTTTGGTCTGCGAGCTTAAGAAAATGAAGAGATCTGTGTATACAGAGGTGGGTTGCGCTTACGTTCACAATGAGTTCGCTGGTTGTGAGTGCTTGCACGTGCCACTTTGGGACTGAAATGGAGCTTCAAACTTCGCTAATCAACTCAGGCAGCTCTGGTGAATATAGCAGGAGCAGCACGGAACTCAGCTGGACAACATGGGCCGGGGGGGGGGGGGGGAATGAGCCAGAAAGTTATTTATATATGGAAAGCATAGCACAAGGGCGGGTGGGCAGGCCCAGCAGTCACAGTTAAAGGTTCGTCCAAACCTGAGCGACCATGCAGCAGCCCACCATGTGTGTATATAATTCTAAATATGGCATACTGTGTGTGGGAAAACTCTGCTTTAGGACCGTTATTCCATTTCAATTAAGAAATCATCAGATGAAGAAGAAAAATTCTCCATTAATTCCATCAAGCAAATTTGATTAGGAACATTCTTAATGCCAATCACAAAACTTTTCTCTGTTCTGTATAACTGAGACGCCAGGAAGTTAATGCAATATTTCACAGTTTTGATTATCTCATATTGTTTTCTCCTGGGCTTTCATCTGTTGGTAAGAGACTTTGTCTTGGATCTGCTTAAGGGTTTTATTAGTCTCTGTAGTTGTTGTTTGAAGAAAAGAGACAGACTCAAGATTTCCTGCAACATAAAATTATAAATTGTCTGGAAGATATTCCCCTGCTTTTGAAAGAACAGATGGGATGACACAGCTGGAGCTGCAATAGAAAATTTCTTGGCTTTAGTTGACATAAGAGCAAAGCAATCAGCTATGGTGAAATATTACAATATAAACATCCTTAATTTACCAGATTGATGAAATATTGTACAGGCAGTACAGGATTAATGTAGTTTAAGGAGAAAATAATCAGAAGAGAAGAGACATGAGTTCACATCACTATCTCCAACCAAAAGCCCTACGTTTGTGGACGTGTACAGTGGGTGTTTCATCAAGATATATATGACAGACCATCTTATTTCTGAAGTCAGAGAAAGGATTGCAGAAGGAAGGGGAATACAAGGCCCTTTACAGGTCACCCAGTAACACCTACAAATTTGCTTTACATGCAGAGAATCTGTACGTTTCAACTGTTATGTTTATTCAGAGGTGGTTTGTTTTTTTTTGGTGAAATTAATGGAACAAGTGACTCTCCTGTTTGTCCAATTCTTTTCTAATTTCAAATATTTGGAGCATGGATAAAGATCAGCATTCCTTTTTCCTAATGTGTATTTATAAGATAGATTATGAGCCTGCCAGTTCTATATTGAATTAGATACATCTGTCCATTTAAATCAACTAATTTGAGCATTCTGGTCTGCACAGTAGCCTTTCTATGATAAAGCATAGCCTGCTGTAGCCATACGAACATGTTTTGCAGCAAAGAGAGGCAAAAACATTATGATAAATGGTTTTTGAGACAAGAGATCATAAAAGACTTCCAAAGATCATGCATTGCAGGTCATTTCTTTAATACCCAAATACACTGTAAAGGGAAAAGTTGTTTTGAACTTAGTGGGATTTTTCCCCCTTAGTAAAACCACATTCAGTAACTAGATGTTCTTGAAATCCACTGTCCAACAAGCATCTAGAATTCTGCTACCATAATCAGAGAGAATGACTAAATTAAATGTCCAAGATGTCAACAAAGCATTAAGCGAGGGAAAACTGGAGAAGACTTATTGTAATCCAAACTTTAGATAAGCAGTTCACATAATGGCTTAAGCAACTAACCTGCTTTGAGGATAAGAGACAATCACATCCCAGTTCCAAAATAAATCTGTTTCTGAGTGCCTCAGATTCTTAAAAGGACCCAGCAGGAGCAACAGTAACTTTGGTTTTTCTGAGCATATTATCAATACATTTCTTTTCATCATTTCCATCACAAACATGTCTTGGCTATCGTTTTTTTTCTGCTGTATCCTCAGGACCTTCTCTTTAGCTGATCCCTAACACATAACTAAGGCACCTTTAGCTGCGCATAATTGCTTTCTGCCTTATTCTAAAACCATCTATGGCCAGGATGGCGAACCTATGGCACGGGTGCCACAGGCGGCATGCGGAGCCATTTGTCACGGCACGCGAGGCGTTGCCCTGTCAGCTGGCCAGCGTGCATGCGTGCATTGGCCAGCTGAGTTCAACCTTTTTTTAAGCCATTTTTGCCCTCCCCGGGCTCCAGAGGCTTTATAGGAGTCCGGGGAGGACGAAAACAGCCTCGCCTGCCCCCACCTCCCGCGGGAGGCCCTCCGCAGGCTTCAGGAGCTTCCCTGAAGCCTCGAGAGCAAAAAAACGGTCCTAAGGGCAAACCAGAAGTTTGGGAACGGACTTCCGGTTTGATTGTAGGGCTGGTTTAAGCCCTCTGGAGCCTTCAGGGGCCTTCCAGAGGCTTCCCTGAAGGCTACAGAGGACAAAACGGAGAAACCGGAGTCACTTCTGGTTTACTCGTAGGGCTGTTTTGAGTTCTCCAGAGCCTTCAGGGAAGCCTCCGGAAGGCCCCTGAGGGCTCTGGAGGGCTTAAACCGGCCCTACGAGCAAACTGGAAGCCCGTTCCTGAACTTCCGGTTTGCCCGTAGGGCCATTTGTTTGCGCTCGAGGCTTCAGGAAAGCTCCTGAAGCCTCCGGAGAGCCTCCGGGGGGCGGGAGAGGCTGTTTGCACTCTACCTAGGCTTTTATAAAGCCTCTGGAGCCTGGGGAGGGTGAAAAAAGCATGCGAAAAATGGGGGGTCACACCTATCATGCGCGCATGCGCGTTAGAGGGGGTTGTGCATTGCATTATGGGTGCGGCATGCCCGCACATGACCCCCCCGTGCTCCCCTTGCTTATGGCACGCGAGCCAAAAAAGATTCACCATCACTGATCTGGGCATATAAAGTCCATTAAGCTTTGTCATCCACTGCCCTGTAGGGAAATCGTGTGAGTGTGATTGGGAACAGAGAGAATAGAAACCTGATAGGAATCAGCAAGCGGGGGGGGGGGGGGGAGATAGTCAATTCCATACCAAAGTAGTTTTTTTGTCTATTCCAAAGATGACTGGAGAGCACTTGAACAACTATTGATGGGAAAAATGATCCCGGTGAGAAAAGAATAGGATGAAATTGGCCTACTCTTGCAAAAGGGCGCTTGGCACGTTGTGGCATACAAAATTTACCAGCAGGGCCTGTTTGGAATTTCTTTCCACTTGGAGCATGCTTAAAAAGGAACCTGATTGTGCCAGCAACCTTCTGGAGGCTTTGCAGCTCCTGCTATGCTACTTCCCCAGGAAAAGCGAACAGCTGGAGAGGGTTACTTTGCAAGCCCATCATCTTGCAGTGAACAAGTGAGGTAGCCAAGCAAGCAAAATGGAAATAATTCTTAGCAATATAAGTGAAATCTGATTGCAGTGAAATCGCAAATATTGCAGCGCTGAGAAGCCGGTATTTATTTTGTGCTCCTTTCTTGCATCTGTTTTGCTTGATTCAGCTATATAATCTGGGACAGATATTTAGGTCACAGTTTTCAAAGTGACCATTCTTTTGTTCATTTCAGTTACTGTTACTAACCAAGTTTGTATGCTGCTCCTCCATTAAGGATCAACTACACTTCATCAAGTTCCATATATCGGTCTTTGATCTCTTCAACTCTTTTTCGGATCTGTCCTCAAGTTTATCATTTTAAAAATCTGGAGCGCAATAAGCTTTGTGAACCTATTTCTTTGGTCAAGCGTGGAATCTAATTCTGTAATCATTGGTGAAAATTCTGAGAAAGAAACTCTGCACACACATACTATTTGCTTAATATAACAACCGGTTCCTTGGATTGAGTTTTAGCACAAAAACATTTCCCGGTGAGCTTCAGGCTTATTTTCTTTCCCTTCCAAGCATGTTGAGTTCTTAAGATATTTCAACTAAAGGCTTGCTGTGTACTGGGCGCCCTTGGAGAAGGCCTGACATCTCATTCATGAATATTTGAAACGGCTTTCATTCATGTCCTTGCATCCTCACATGCTGAGATCCATAACTTCAATTTAGCTATGAAATGTGCTCCTCCACGTGTGGATAAGAATAGCTCCACGTCAGTCCATCTCAATGGAAGCTGCCCAGATTTTTGTCTCACTGCAGGAGGCACGGAAACTGCATGTTTGCAGTTCCTCCAGCAGACCTTAGCCACTCGCACATTTCTGTGGAAAGGCAACCATGTGCTTAGCCATTTGGGGGAGCACCCGGTTGTACAAGCCAGCCAGCTGTCCCCGACTCTGGGTTTTTGTCATTATCCTTAGGTTTTTGTGAAAACTGAAGAGAAAGATACTGCCTCCGAGATGTTGCTGCCGCTTTCTCTTTTAGGAGAAAAGGAGGCAGCGATATTTATCAGCAAGTCATTTTGTGCAGGAGACATTCATTCTAACAAGCAATAATAATAATAAATTATATAAATCAGAATCAGGAGGCCCATGCCTGCCTTCTTGAATGGAACTCTATTTTCATTTAGTGGGGTTATTTTTGAGCTGTCCTACATGGGGTTCCTGCTGTAGAAGGATCCATTTCTTATGGATGTAATGCCTGCACTGAAGGATGGAGTCACAGGATTACAGGAAAGTAAGGAGACAGCAACAAACTACAGCTGTCAAAGCTTCTGCTTTCCTTGAAACATCCTACAAAAAGAGAATTTTAAATATTAATGGAAATGTAAGAGAGCGGTGGGGCGGGGGAAGAATTGTCCTATTTGGGACCATCCCATTAAAAACAGGAAGGCCAAAGTCTTCATAAGACCCCCCCCCCAGAACAACTCGCAGCCTCAAAACATAAACGCGTCGCGCCAAATCGCATAGCGCGCACACACATCTCTACCCCATATTCTTTCACTAGCGTTCAAAATATTTCGTCTCTTGTCGTCCCACCCCCACCCTCACGCCCAACTCCATCTTCTGCCCAGCGGCATCTATCGCCAAGCTCCATCATCTTCATGGAACACTTGGAATACGCCGAGAGCTGTTTCGCAAGCCATTAGCCAGGGCTGTATGTACCGCGCTGGTGCAATCCCTGTTTCGGCTTTATGAGAAGACGGGGGGGGGGGGGGGGAGGACAGCGATCGATGTCCGCCCCTCCCCTTTTGACGCCTTCATTCATTCTGCTGCACGAATTCCAGCACAAAAAAACCGCCTCCAGGCAGAAGAGAAGGCGCTGGCTCTTTCGCCGCCGGCTTGTGCTTTGTATCTCTTCCCCTCCCTCCCTCGGCCCGTGGGCCCTCCCCTCCCCGCCCTCGTTTCTTCAGTGCTCTGTTCTGGCCGGGTTACGCAGCCGCCGTCGCCGGCTGGAGCGGTATAGTTGAGCAAGGAGGGCTTTTGACGGCCGTCCCCGGAGAATCCGCGGCAGCTCCGCTTCGGTAATTGGGAGCGGAGGGACAGCAAGAAACTCCGCAAGAAACAGCCGGACGCGGGAAGCAAACGGGGTCTGTGCGTATATGCGAGCGCTTGCGCCTGGGTGGAATACGGACAAGCCGAAGTAAAATCGAGAAAGAAAGAGACGAGGTTGCAGGGAGCAGGGAAGAAGCAGCTCGCTAGCCAAATGAACAGGAAACGTGGCGAAAAAGCAGAGCATTGCCCAGCAAGGCGCAGATCTCAACGCTGAGTTTCTCCATTCGGCGGTGCGCCTCGGACGGCTTCGGATGTACCGTGCGAGGAGGGCTCCATGCCTTGTAAGCAGCTTGGGTGCTTTCCTCAGGACGTGGGAATTAGTGGCTTAGACTTCCCACCGCTTTTTCTGATCAACGGAGGCTGCGGCATGAGGCATAAGTAGCGCCTAAAGTTCCTCCTGGGGGGGAAGGCGAGGCTACCCGGGATCATGGCAAACCCCGCCGGCTTGGACTCCGCCACGGTGGAATGTTTCTTAGACAGACACCCGGAGCTGGTGGAGAAGTGGCTGAAGAGGAGAACCACCTTCCTTAGTAGTAAAGAAACTCCCGGGGGAGCGCCTGACTTCGGCGACGGCGGGGCGGCAAAGCAGCCCAGCAGCCGCCGCCACCACAACGGCCTCTCGCCGCGGAGCAGCCCCTCGTCCACAGCTCCTCCCGGCCCGGAGCCGACGGCTGGCGGGCTGCTGCAGCACCGAGGCTCCCAGAAAGAGCTGAGGAAAAGTTTCGCGCGCTCCAAGGCGATCCACGTGAACCTGACTTACGACGAGCACCTCCACGCCCGGGCTCAGGAGCCTCTGAGCAGCGCCAGGAGAAGGGCGCTGCTGAGGAAGGCCAGCTCCCTGCCGCCCACGACGGCGCACCTGCTCAGCGCCCTGCTCGAGTCCCGGGTCAACCTGCCCCAGTACCCGCCCACCGCTTTGGACTACAAGCGCTACCTGAAGCAGCACAACGAGCGGCAGTTCTTTCTGGAGCTCGTCAAGGACATTTCCAACGACTTGGACCTCAGCGCCCTCAGCTACAAGATCCTCATCTTCGTCTGCCTTATGGTGGACGCCGAGAGGGGCTCCCTTTTCCTGGTGGAAGGCGGCGGGAAGAAGAGCTTGGTCTCCAAGGTCTTCGACGTGCATGGCGGCGCCCCCGTCCTGCCTTGCTACAGCACGGAGAACTCCACCGAGATGCAGCTGCTCTGGGGCAAAGGCATCGTCGGTTATGTGGCCGAGCACGGCGAGACTGTCAACATGCCCGACGTTTACCAGGTACGGCTGGCGTTCTGCAGCCCTGTTGGCGATTCGATAACCCTAACAGAATAACTTTATAAAACTAAGGTCTCCGGTTTAGTCGGTTAAAAAAAAACACCCAACAACACCAAAACACAATCCTGCTCAAATTCATACTGTAGTTATCCAGAACGGCAGCGTGGGAAGAAATCTGTTTAGATGAAAGCATAATATCTTGCAGAAATGCAGGAGGTCTCCCCCTGGTGCCAGTTACCTAGGGAGCTGTTACACATGTTTTGTGGCGAGTTGGGGGGTGAAGAGATTTCGTATTTATGTTTAAATATACCTTCATGTATAAATACAACGTGTTGTCAGAGAACGGTGTTTGCAGTCAGAGTAGTGAAAAAGAGTGAGTGGTCCCTTTGTGCATGTACGTGTGTGTGATTAAAGGATTCAGATGAGTGAGAGAGAGATAGCAATTTTGTGTAATCATTTATGGCCAAAGGATCCTGTGTGGATTAAACTAAAGACTCAAGATAAGCCGTGCATATTTTTCCTCAATGGCCAACTAGAGGTGGAAGCAAAACACAAGTAGTCCATTTGATTCTTCAGCAATTAGTATCGAGAAGTTTATTCTTGCTTTGACTGCTAAACCTAATGGGTTTCTTGATTAGCCTTGCCATCCCTCAAATGAGTAAATGCACTTCTGGTCACTGTTGAAGTCCAGCTGGATCTCTAGATAATAGTAATTTTGGACCCATGAAGGTGCCTATCAGTGTATCCGAAAGCAAACCACAGTGGTGCCAAAATGACAACATGCATGTAATAACCATTATGTAAAAATAAAAGGCTCAATTTGCTCTTCTGATAACATTCATTTGTATTTATTCAGCTGTAGGGATGGGATAGTTTGGCCGGTACATAGTATTTAAAGGGAACATCATGGATTTATGTGAAAACATTTTGGTTTTGACTGTTTTACTTTTAGTATTGCTATGTATCATTCCATAAATAATTTGTAAAATATGCATTGTCCATAGGCATCTGAAGGAAGTAAAGACAAAACATCCATTGCACCTTAAGCTGTACCGCATCATGTGCAAATACGAAAGGATAGAGTTCATATCCTGTTGTCACAATGCACAAGTAGTGTTTTCGCATCAACATGATCAACAGCATCAAGAGAGATATCTATGCCCTTGACTGCAACTTTTTAAAGCAGCCATCTCTATTCCCAGGATCACATGCTGCTCTCTGCAGCTAACATATCCCAGGAAAAGATTTGACTGCTTTAAAGAGGTGCAGATAAATTCACATACCCCTTTTGAAATGCAATCCAAAACATTGCACAGAACTAATTTTTAGTTTTTGGTGTAATACTCCTTAGCATGGTATTTGCTTTTTTAAACCGCTTTGTACATTATGTAGATGTTTTCATTAACCCTGTTAATTCTTATCAAATTAGTCATTGCCAGAATTTAAAAATCCTCCTTGTATTTGTACAGACAAATCCATTTGTAGAAAAAAACAGGTTTCTTTTATGTGGTTGACACAGAGACTGATTAATAAAGACATCATTGGGTGGAAGTGCCCAGGTTAGTATATAGCACAGTGCTACTAAATACAAGAAGCCGATTAGCAGGGGGAAAAGGCAGTCTTGTAAAGGGATATTATTATACTATACCTCTAGAATTAATTGGCAATAAATTAATTCTGATTAGTGAAAATACTTTTTTACGTAGAACAGACAAGATTTCAATAAATGTAGATTGCCTTTTCTGTAAATCATCATCTAGAACATGTTTATTTTGGCTTCTTATTGTTTAGTAACCTATATTAAGTCATTTTCACTCCCAAATATAGTTTGTTTTCATAAATGCAGATAGTGTACATTTGATTGATTGATTATGTGCTATTAAGTTGTTTCCAATTCTTAGCAATCACATAGCTACATTTTCTTCATGATGATCTGTCCTTAACCTGTTCTTTCAGATCTTCCAATGGTGTACTCATCACCATTTTAACTGAACCCATTCACCTTGCTACTGATAATCCTCTTCTCTCTTTCTTTCTTTCTTTCTTTCTTTCTTTCTTTCTTTCTTTCTTTCTTTCTTTCTTTCTTTCTTTCTTTCTTTCTTTCTTTCTCTTTCTCCCAGTATTATAGTCTTCTCTAGAAAGCTAGGTCTTGGCACAATATGCCAAAACTAGAATAATTTGAGCCTAGTCATTTAATTCTTAAGTAAGAACTCTGGGTTGATTCGTTTGATGGTCTATTTGCTTTCTTGGTTGAACTTGTAAATTTAGACTTAGTTAGAAGGCTGACTAATCTGTGAAATTACTTGTATGGAGCTAGTTATTCCTATTCTATTTACAATTGTAATAGATAAAATTATGGGAAGTAATATGAAATTTAAACACATCGATTTACTGACTGATAGTCTCACTGTGAATGTAGGAGCTCCTGCTTTAAGAGACAGAAGGAACAGATGGATTACAAAATACTTGTGATTAAGATCTGGGGCAAGTTACAATATTTATTAAATCTGTTCTGCCATATGTTCATCTTTTATAAGGTCTATCGTTAGGTCTTGGCTTTTCATTTAAAAGAGTAAGTCACTGATTTAACCCAACCCTATGAAACACTGTGTCATTCTGGTTTTGGAACCATGTCAAGCCTCATTTGTCTCCCAATTATTCACCTGCTTTTAACACGAAGAGCTATGGACTTAGATCTTAGTCAGAGATTCACTGTGGCCGTATATGATAGTGTATCAAAACTGATTTCTTCTTCTGCAAGCTGAGTGCTTGATCAATTTTACAGCTTTTTTCTTCTTGCTTAAAAGTAAACCTGTGGATTTACTTCTATGCCTATTGTATGCAACAAGTTGCATTATGTTTATTAAAAAGTGTTTGGTTTGACTAAAGAGGACAAATACTGCTAAGTCAAGCAAATATGAGCTTCTCTATCATAAAAAATATGGAATTATCTTACAGCAGGGAAAGGAATTGTGCTCAAAAAATTTCCACCGAAAATAGCTGGGTTCCAATGATAACATGTTTATTACAATGGCAAAAGAAATGCCAAATTTGGATCTTCCTTGTGGGCTGTTTCTGTCCAAACATCAGTGCACTCACTTCTTATATGTTACACTAGGTCTCCATTGTGATTACTGTATTCCTTCCTTGCAGGTAGCCAGATAGTGCCTGGATTGCAAAAAATCTCTCAACTTACTGTCCTTTCAGTGCATTGAACTAGAACTCTAGATACAATAGTGGGAGTTGTTGCCCAACATGTATGGAGGACTGAATTATTAGTGATGTTAAGTTTCTACTATGGGGCACTTATGATGACACAACTAACTACAGTACCTAAAAGATAGAAAACAACTTAATAGGCAAATACCAAAATATTTTACTTAGATCACAGAAGTCTAATGCAAATGTATAGTATGGGTATACCTGGTCGGGTGATAATAGTAAAAAGGAACAGGTATTGTATGATCAGGAAATGAAACCATGTCTCATTTTTTACAAAAGAAATTTAACCATTTAAAAACCATTTTGTTTTGAGAAGAAAAAGGGTGGGAAAAGAAATTACCATAGGCATCTGTTCCTAATCAATGTTAAATCAAAGCAATAAAACACCCTGTGAAATTATCCCACAAGTTTCATTCATCCTTATACATTATAGGGTAACTGTCAGGTTCTCAACGTGCAGAGTTTCCACTGTGATCCACATTTCGTCACTTGCCCCATTTCTTCTGTGGTGTTCTATGGACATGACGCCGTAGAAAATATTGTCTATTGCCCCAGAGTACAGAAAATAAAATAATAGATTTAAATTACAGAAAAGTAATTTTTTAATGCTGGGGGCATAATAGCCAAACATTTGGCGCAGTTAATAAGGAGAGAGCAGGAAATGAAACAATTATCTGGAGAGGTGGTGGGTTCTACTTTTCGGAGTATAGTCAGATGGAGTTAGTCAGCTTTCTCTCATGGATGCTTTATTTTAAATTTCTGCATTTCAAATAGGCAATTGGTATGATAGCCTTAATGGGCCCTTTCAAACTGTTTCATTCCATGAATTTAGTTTTCATTTTAACTCCCATTTTTTCTACTATTACTTCTGTAGAACTACCATAAGCAGGCTGCAAAATCAGGATGACTAGAAATGACAGCAAAGAGTTCGTTTTTTTAAATACCTCTTTGATGCCATAGCCACCCACAGATTTTGTAGATGAAAATGATAATGCTAACATCTTTTTTTTCCAGAAAAAAATTGAACCAGTTAAATGATAGAATAGTTGTGTAGTGCTGCTTCAACATACTATGAATTCTTTGTCTGAAAGGATAGGTGACAGTCATGGTTTGGAGGGCCTTTGCACATATTCTTCTTGTGTGCCAATGATACCTGTAAGTATAAGAATTAACCCTTTATCTTATAGATCCATGATGGCGAACCTATGGCACACGTGCCAGAGGTGGCATGCAGAGCCCTCTCTACTGTCACACGCATCGTCACCCCAAGTCAGATCTCCGTGGCGTTTCTTTTGTGAGCTTCTGTTTTCCTGCAAACGCCGAAACAGAAGTTCGCAGGGAAAAAAATCTTACCTCTTGCTGCTCTGCCAATGTTGGGATGCCCAACCTCCCACCAGCCAGCTGGTCTTCGGATCTCTGCTGCGCATGTCCATGCATGTCTGTGAGCGTTCATGCACGTGCACACACCTTTCAGTTTGGGCATGTGCATGCGCGCAGGTTGGGCACTCGGTGTCTGTTATAGATTGTTACTAGCCAGCTCACACTTACTCTCAATATACTCAGGGATAAATGAAATATTAAATAATCACAGATTTGAAGAAATCTGAGTGGTTAGAGAAAGGACGTATTTTTTGTTTTGTTTATTGACTGTTCTTTTGAATATTGTTATGGATCTAACCCTATGCCCTTACTTTATAGTAATTTTATAGAATTTTAACACTTTCCTATTGAAAATCTACATAAAACTACTAGGAAAATTCATCCAGTGACTTGGGTTTAGATACCATCAATATGATACATCTCGACTCCTGGTCATCCAAGTGATACTGTCAGTGTTTCATTTCAGTATCTGGAGTCTATGAGGATCTAGATAGAGAGGAATAGGCTCAGTCATAAACCTGATGAAACTGAGTAGCAGTTTGACAGATTTTTCATCTAATTCTGGATGTGGCCATACTCCCTAATCAAAAATGGCCCCAGCTTGAATAGCTGAAAGTCATGGTTAGGAAGGCCTTTGCACAATTCCTTCTTGTGTGTCAATTACCGTATTTTTCAGAGTATAAGACGCACCAAGATTTTGAAGAGGCAAATAAAAAAATGTAGGTAGGTAGAGGGATAGAGAGCAAGAGAAAGACATAGAGAGAAATACAGTAGGTAGGTAGGTAGGGAGAGAGAGAGAGAGAGAGAGAGAGAGAGAGAGTAGGTAAGGTAGGTAGAGGGATAGAGAGAGAGAAATAGAAAGATAGAGAGAAATACAGTAGATAGGTAGGGAGAGAGAGAGAAAAGGTTAGGTAGGTAGAGGGAGAGAGAGAAAGAGAAATACAGTAGGTAGTTGGGAGAGAGAGAGTAGGTAGGTAGATGTTTCCAGGTGTATTTATCCATGTGCTGGAGAAGGAGATCGCTGACAATCTGCAGCACCTAAGACTTTGTTTCTGCTGGCACAGCACTTGATCAATGTAATTCTCATCAATCAGTTAAAGAGCTTTCCAAAAGGAAAAAAAAAGTTTTTGCACTCTGCAAACCTCCCCAAAGGCCCGTTTTTCGTCAAAATGGGCCCGTTTTTTTTTTAAAGGCATGAATAGCCTTGGGGGGGCTTGCAGAGTGCTCCTGGGGGGGACAAAAACGAGCAAAAAAACAGCCAATTTTTCACAAAAACGGGCCCATTTTGTGTCAAAAAAATTGCATGCATAGCCTTATGGAGACTTATAGAGTGCTGCTGGGGGCTGGGGGTGAGTGGGAAACGGCCCTTTTTTTGCTCATTTTTGCCCTCCCCAGCCCTCAGGAGCTGTCTGAAAGCCTCCATAAGGCCATTTGGCAGGGCTTCGGGAGGCAAAAAAATGCTGTATTTAATGTATAAGAAGCACTCAGATTTTCAGCCTCTTTTTTGAGGGAAAAAGGTGCGTCCTATACTCTGAAAAATACGGTATACCTGTTCCTGAATCTAAAGGCCTTGGTGATGGTCATCCACACTTGGGTGAACCCTAGCTTGAATTAGTGTAACATGCCCCATATGAGACTGCACTTACGGACAACTCTGAATCTATGGCTAGTCCATGATACAGCAGCCTGAGTACTTTTGAGTGTGCCTTGGTATATCCATATAGCACTACTACTGTATGAACTGCATTGGCAAACATTTTGCCTTTTCCAGGCAAAATCTACCTTGTTTTTTCCTTGTCTTCTTTGAACTTCTATTTATTTATTTTTTAAAATAGAAGCCAGCATTGTATATAACCCTCCCTGGGACCTAAATTTATCTTCTCTATCCCATGTGGAATGTTATGCACAATGTTTCGTCTGAGGGTCATTCTGATTTCCCCCCCACTGCATTACATTTTTCTTACTCAAATTTTCATATTCTTGTCAGGATTTGCCATCACAGTGATAGATAATGTGAGGCTCAAGGCTCTGTGAAGCACATGGCTAATATTGTATGAAGTGCCAAAAAGGACAAAAGAAAGAAGGCTAGAATGAACAGGCAAAGATTCAAAATCAAGAGAGCAGAAACTATTACATCAGAACACACCTTTGTTCAGTCTTTCTCAACTCTCTTATCCTTGAAGAAACCTTAAAATATAATGTTCAGTTCTCAAGAAAGCCCTGCATAAAAAAACATCTCTACAGCTACCGTAGCACTGCACAATGTATTAAGTTTTAAAAAAACATTGTTTAAAAAGCAATGTTTTTTTTTACAAGCTCTCACAGAATCCCTGGTGAACCAGTGAAAGGTTGCCTTTTCGCCTTTGTGTAATGCGGTTCTACTCTGATTAATTATTAAGAATTTTTATTCTTGATGCCCTTGCTTATTGTAGTAACTTTCATTTGATCTAATGTACTCCTGGAAAAGCCAATATTTTCTGTGTGCCCTGCATTTCACATATGAATGTTGTTTTTAAATAATCAAAGAAAAAGCTTTATTTTTTGTCAACTGGCAATTTTTAGTATGCCACAATTTTATATTCTAACCCCTTTCAGATATATTAGAATTGACAGCTATCTAAACAAGAGGAAATATTGTGTACTAAAAATGAAGAGGCTTAGAAGGACTCTAGTATTGAACAAACACAAATGAGCAACATATGCTGCCAATCAGATCATTTTTAATTTCAAAATATTAAAAATTAATACAATTATTATTTTTTAAAATATCATTTAGTACTGAACATAGCTAATTGCTTATCCATGAAGTGAATATATAATCAAAATAATAGATATGGAGAAAATGATGTTCAAAAGAATGATGATATAGAAAATAACGTTTAAATGTTTTGGAAGAACCAACATTTTAGCATTGCTGATACCTAAAGACATATTTGGGGGGGAAAAACCCAAATCCTGTCTTCTGCCCTAGGTATTTAAACCTAAGCTTTAAATATACCTCATAATGTAAATATGTTTTTGGATGCTTAGTTTAGAATAGTAGAGTATATTCTCTTCTATTGGTAGGTTAATAAATATCAATGTTGAATATTTAGTATTGCACAGAAAAATGGAGAAGATTGGAAACATTTTCACATTTTTAAACCATCTGCTATTCATCCTTAAATCCTGATGAGTTTGGCACTGAATTCAGTTAGATTTGGATTGTATTTCTGCAGGCATATGAAATTACCTAGTGACAGGTGAAATAAACTATATAAAACATCCATGGCAAAGGGATGTCTGTACATATTTAATGACTTTAACTGATAGAAGGAAGTTCACTTGTGTATCAATATAAATATAAATTGATTCCAGATCATTAAAGTAATTATTAATAAAGAGAAAACTCCTTGGAAACTTTTCGATTCTGATCTCAGTCTCATAACAAGCTGCATAAACTCCTTGTTCTATGTTTGGTGTTTCTTTAGGTGCTTGATTTACTATCTATACCAGTGACGTGCGGTGAGGCTTATGGCTGGTGAGGCTGGTGACGTTATCAGGAAGGCAGGGAATGAGACCACGTGTGCTGGAGGCTGAGGCTGCCTCAGCCTCCAGCACACGTGATCCCATTCCCCGCCTTCCTGAGTGTGCTCCGCCGGCTCGCGCTCCGCGATCCCCAACAGCAGCTGCTTTTCAGTGCTTTTCTGTGCGTCTGGCGTTTAGGACATCTGGCTATCTACCTAAACGCACAGGAAAGCACTGAAAAGCACTTCGCCTCCAAGCCACTTCGTCTTGATGACGTCGCTGATGTCGCTGCTGGGCGCGGCCGGACAGAGGCAACCAGAGTGGCGCCGAGGGGTCCGGGCGGACGAAAGCGAGCGAGCGAGTGATGGAGGATCAGGCAGCCTGATTCTTGGTCGCTCGTCCGCCGCACTGCCTCGGCGCCACTCTGGAACCTCCATCCGTCCGCGCATGGCAGCTACGGCGACTTCATCAAGCCACTGCCACTTCTGGATGTCTATTGCAGTCGCGAGGAGCGCGCAAAGTACAGCGGAGGCAGGAAGGTTATTGGCGCTTCCGAGAACCCTCCTGCCTCCGCCGGTTGCCCAGCTGGCACCACCCCGCGCGCGCTTCTCCTCCCTCCTCTTCCTCTTATATATATGAAACTTCCTCATGGATATTATTATTATATATTATTATTTCATGATGAGAGGTGAGGCTCTGCCTCCCCTGCCTCCCCTGACCGCACATCCCTGATCTATACCCAGGCTGAATCAGTGGTTCTTAAACTTTTTGACCCAATTAATATTTTCCTGGTCTCAAATTATCTCATTGTGCCCACAAAAAATCCAGACTTTTGTTATTTCACACCAGCTTCTTGATGGCAGCAGTCCCAAAATGGATTCTTGACGCACTAACAAGCAATTATAAGTTACCTCGTTACTTCTACAATATGCCCAAATTACACCCCTGGGAGAAATTACTTACCAGTTTAAGGACTACTAACCTAAATTGTTCGTTTACCAACACATTTTATACATAGCATAAGTAAGAATATGCATGTCTGTAGAATTATAAAATGGATTGGACTACCCACCATGCATAATGTAATAATAATAATTGTATTTAAAGTAATTATAAACCTACTCACCTGCTTTTTGCTAGAAAACATGCTTTAGAAGAGAGGGAAAAGAATGTAAAACAGTTTTTGTGTCATTGGTCCATTTCTTCCACATATCATTTCTCCTGTCCAGTCATAGAATTTTAGAGAGTGGAGTTTGAATGACTTATTAAATCTGGGTCATAATTCTTCGGACACACATCTGTGGATGTACACACCTCTGTTGCTGCTTTTGATTGCCAGTAAGCATAAGTGGATTCAGTTTTGGCCTTGATGCCTGCTTGTTGCTGATACTTATGAAAGGCAAAATTGTTCAGTCAACGGTAAAAGAAGGATTATGTTTTCTATTATTAGTTTTGTCATATGCAGCCATGAAATTAATATTGTGTTATTATTTTTTATCATTTGTTGTAGCTCCTCCTCTCCATTTTAAAAAAAATAATTGCAAAGGTTGTTACCAGCATGGATGTTTCATAATAGCTCACCTTAGTTGCATTCTTCTGACACCCACAGTGGGTACCTGTAAAATCTTAACAAAGGACAAAGCCTTTGAAATGCAGTGATTCTGAAGCAGATTTACACTTTTTAGATTCGTTTTCTCCAATTTGATCATTGAAATTATGAGGTCTGAGCTAACATTTCTAAAGAGTTTCAGATTGGGGAAGGTTATTTAAAAGATGTTCTTTGTTCAACAGAGCATTAGCTGAGGTTTCATCTACTGCTTTTAAATTATACTTGTGTCAGGTAGAACCTAAACCAGAATGGTTTTAATTTCAGCAAGAAACTGAAAAAAAACAGCAATTTGTAGGAAATGGCTTTTAAAAAGTAGGGACAGAAAAAACATTCTTGTGTAAATGTTTATCCACTGTGGATAAAACATTCTTTTCCTCACCAAGCAGCATGACTATTCTAAAGGGCTATGAAAGAAATACCTATTTAGATAGTATCAAGATAAGCCAGGTCAAGAAATGTGTATCATAGGACACATTAATTCTCCAATTTATTGAAATAGACTATAAACACATAAACATGAAAGCCTGACAGCATTTTCCCTTCCTTTCCTCTTAATTCCAAAGAAAGTCAAGTCTGTTTTCTTGAACTAAGCTCATGTTTTACTAATGGTGGCCATATATTTTCTTCAAAGCCAACTTTGTTTCCCTCTGCAAACTTTCTTCAAACAGAATATAACAACCTCAGCAGTACTTTAAAAAACGTTATTTAGGGAAGCTTTAAAACAGCATTTGCACTTGTAGTTCACGTTCATGTCTTCCTTCTGATGCAAGTGCTAAAATCCTTCCTGGTAGTTATAGTTGAAAGTAGCTTGGAGATTATAAACTAAACAGAGTGCATCAACAAGGCACCCATCCATAATATTCTTCCAAGACCCAGCTATGTTTTCTTTTTCTCCTGGATTTCAACTTTCATGGATGATGCTGAGGACCTTTAAGGGTTTGAGATGTCAGTACTTAGAAGCACTTCTAGGATGTATCTGCTGTTATTTTAAGATATACACAGAGGGAGCTCTTAGCGTCCCTTGGCTAGGATAATTATGTTAAGTGGAGATATTGGAGATACTTCTGTTTAGTGGCCCTTGGATTGTGGAATATCATTCTCCGGATGGCCAGGCTAGCACCTGATTCATTCTGAGCCTTTTGGCTCTAGCTGAACATTTACTTTTTTTCTTATGTTCAAAGTGTAGCATTTTGAACATAAGCATTTTATGAACCATGGTGGTGCAGTGGTTATAGTGCAGTATTGCCAGCTGTCTGCAATTTGGCAGTTCAAATCTCACCAGGCTCAACCGTGACTCAGCCTTCCATCTTTCCGAGGTGGGTAAAATAAGGACCAAAATTGTTGGGGGAAATATGCTGACTCTGTAAACCGCTCAGAGAGGGCTGTAAAGCACTGTGAAGCGGTATATAAGTCTAAGTGCTGTTGCTATTTGGAGCCTGATCATGCTTGATTAAAACCAAGAATCAACAAGAATCCCTAATGCAAAGGCACACAAGTGATTAGACTTATTTGCTTTTGCATTAGGGACTCTTGCTGATTTAATTTAATTTGAATAATTTAATTTAATTTATATCGTACCTTTATAATGTTTATTAAAAAAACCTCAAGATGGCAAACACACACAATATTCCTTCCTCTTCCTATTTTCCCCACAACAACAATCCTGTGAGATGAAATGAGAGAGGGGGGGACTAGTCCATCATGCCTTTCATGCTTAAGGCTATATTTTACTTAGTGGTAGGGTTTATCTTGTAACATGCAGAGGGATCCTCTGGATAGCAGACAGATTTAAGGGTACAGTGTGTCAATAGCAATAGCACTTAGACTCATATACTGCTCCATAGTGTTTTACAGCACTCTCTGAGTGGTTTATAAGTATCCGCATATTGTCCCCAACAATCTGAGTCCTCGTTTTATCGACCGCGGAAGAATGGAAGGCTGAGTCAATCTTGAACCAATCAGGATCGAACTCCAAAGTGTGGGCAGAGTTTGCCTGCAATACTGCATTCTAACCGCTTCACCACCAGTGGTTAGAATAATAATGTATTTTCTGTTAATATGCCCATTATGACATTTAATTTGGGTTTGTTATAACTGTTAAGCGTATAGGCATTTTACATCCCATTTATTTTCTCTCTTAAATCAGAAAAAGGTCATATTTGGGCTTATACTATATTTCAAACCAGCTTTGTTTCATGCAGTCAAATCTGAAATTATTTTATAACAATAAATGATCCAGACAATGGTAATTTAAGAAAGAGGGAAAGAAGAAAATAAAAAATAATTTGTTGTACTTAATGTAGAAACCAAGGCTTGGTCTCTTTCATAGGAACTCCTCCAGTTATGGTAATTTCATAGTTTAGGTTACTTTCTCTTTGGAAATGTTACAAAAGGTCCATTGTTTGGTTAAAACAAAGTAAGAGTCTTTCTGTCTCTCTCTCATTCTCTTTTTTAGTGTTCTAGAAGTACATTTTATAATCAGTGGGAAACACACCTTTGTATGTACTGTAGTCAGACTTCCATACCATAAGGTAGACTGTTGCTACTATCAGGAGAGAAAACACATTTAAGTGATTATTGGTTGCAATCACAATACCTTTTGGCATTAGGTAAAGAAAATGCTATATGAGTATTAATTTCCACATTAATGCTGTATATAATAGCTCCTGTGCAATGGATTTATTTATTTATTTTTTGCCCCATTTTTCTGCAAGCATCACTAAAACCTGAATGCGTGCTTATGTAAAATGCAATCCTCATCATTTGTGTATTGATTTTGTCATTTTGATTGGTGAAATGGCAAAGTCCCTGCCTTTATGCAATTTGGCATAGTAGTTGTAAGTCATTTGAAGGTACTGGGAAATGTACCACTTCTGCATTTTTAGAGGCATACTATAATTTGAAGAAATAAATTTTCCTTAAGAATAAAATGAAAGGCAATGTTTGCAGCTCCCTTTTTACTTGAATGCCACATTTCATACTAGCAGCTGAGTTTTGTTTTTTGGGGGGGAAATCCTTTACCATCTTCAGAATGAAAATATTTCTTGTACACTGATATAATCAAAATGCAGCAGGAGTATAGCATTTTTATTGACTTAAAAGAAAAGAAAATCTTAGAAATCTTAATCCACACTCTTCTCAGAATTCATTGAAACATCTCCATAGTACTAACTAGATATATTGCCAGGACTTTAAAATGACATAACCTTTTGGGAAGTATCTTAAAAGGAGCAGTGGGGGAAATTTAAGTAAGTAAGATGTTATACCCTAGTATTCTTCATTCCTATGTTTGAAATTTTTTAGGAGAAAATAGTACACTTATGATGACAATCATTCAAATAAGCTAATATCAAAATCAACAGTAGGAAAAAAAAAATTCTTCTCTCTCTCTAAATGACCATACTTTAAATCAAGTCTCAAAGAACACAAAAAAATAATATAACTTAATCTGTGACCTATATTTAGCTATCTTAATAATGCAATTTGAAGTTTAGTATTGCCAATCTACCTTGTTTGCATCTTGTAGAATCTTAAACTTCACTTTTGGTATTTTACTTGATCATGTACAATTAATTATACCATATGTCTCTGCCATCAGTTTATTATCAATACTTATTGGAATCATTTGCAATAAGTGAAATCTTGGCAATATATTTGTTTTTTCATTATTGCAATTTCTCCTAACAAAGATCATTTTAACTTTTTCAACCTTTTCTGCCCAATTTTTTTTCAAATCTCATATCTTTTGAAAAAATATTTATGTATTAAAAATACGTATGTATTAAAATATTTGTGTAACCAATTTCATTGTATTTAAGTACAATGACAATAAAGATTATATTTATACTTATACTTATTTTTGCTAAATTCTAGCATACACCCTTTTTGGTAATAACATTAAACCATTTGCTTGCTGTAAATACTGTTTTTCATGTTCAGATAAATTTCATGTCATAACAGAGTCATACTTCTATTCATCCATCCATCCAGTGGTTAAGAGTCAACACTAATTTGATGGTACATAATCAGTCTTGTTAACCAGACATCTTGATGATGAACTACACTGCTGTAGATATTCCAATGTCAGATCTAGAGAATTTGGCATGGATAATTGCAAGTATATCATCTGCAAATAATTTATGCACTTGATTTGATGATTTAATTCCTGAAATTTTATTTTCCTGCTTATCTTCTTTGCCAATGGTGCTATTGCCAATAAAATGAATGAAAGAAGAAAGACTTATTTGTTATTTTACATTTTTATGCTGGAAGTCCATTTGCAATTAACATTTTATTTATTCTTTATAAATAGTCTGAATCCATATAAAATTTTAATTACAATTCATGTCTTTAAAAATAAGAGAAACGCCTTATATAAGAAATATAAATTATCAGAATCTTTATCCACATCACAAAAAAAACAACTTTTCTTATTTGTTTGATTTATATTATTATTACATTCAAAATATATCTGATATCCTCATATATCTCTGTGATATATGAGAATAATATCAGATATATTATACCTTTTGGGACAATGCCAGTCTGCTCAGGATAAATTAATTCAGATAGAAGGCCATTTACTTTCTTTGCATTGCTTTAGAAACCTTGTAATCTACAGCATATTTAACAAAGAAATTAATCTATGATTCTGGTTCATTCCCTTTTTATATAAATTATATATATATATATATATATATATATGTATGTATGTATGTATGTATGTATGTATGTATGTATGTATATATATATATATATATATATATATATATATATATATATATACATACATACATACATACATACATACATACATACAGTACTGCAAAAGTTTTAGGCAGGTGTGAAAAAATGCTGTAAACAAAGAATGCTTTCAGAAATATAAATAATATATTTATATTTCTGTCAATTTTCAAAATGCAAAGTGAGCGAGCAAAAGAAAAATCTAAATGAAATCAATATTTGGTGCAATTCTTCTAGGTACACTTGCAAACAGTTTTTGAAGGAACTCGGCTGGTAGGTTGTTCCAAACATCTTGGAGAACTAACCACAGATCTCCTGTGGATGTAGGCTTTCTCACATCCTTCTGTCTCTTCATGTAATCCCAAACACACTCGATGATGTTGAGATCAGGGCTCTGTGGGAGCCATGCCATCACTTCCAGTACTTCTTGTTCTTCTTTACGCTGAAGATAGTTCTTAATGACTTTGGCTGTATGTTTGGGGTCGTTGTCCTACTGCAGAATACATTTGGGGCCAATCATACGCCTCCCTGATGGTATTGCATGATGGATAAGTATCTGCCTGTATTTCTCAGCATTGAGAACACCATTAATCCTGACCAAATCTCCAACTCCATTTGCAGAAATGCAGTCCCAAATATTCAAGAAACCTCCACCATGCTTCACTGTTGCCTGCAGACACTCATTATTGTACCGCTCTCCAGCCCTTCGACGAACACACTGCCTTCTGCTACAGCCAAATATTTCAAATTTTGACTCATCAGTCCAGAGCACCTGCTGCCATTTTTTGCACTCCAGTTCCTATGTTTTCGTGCATACTTTAGTCACTTGGCCTTGTTCCCACGTCAGAGGTATGGCTTTTTGTCTGCAACTCTTCCATGAAGACCACTTCTGGCCAAACTTCTCTGGACAGTAGATGGGTGTACCTGGGTCCCACTGGTTTCTGCCAGTTCTGAGCTGATGGCACTGCTGGACATCTTCCTATTTCGAAGAGTAATAAGCTTGATGTGTCTTTCATCTGCTGCACTAGGTTTCCTTGGCTGACAACTGCATCTATGATCCTCAGCGTTGCCCATTTCTTTGTGCTTCTTCAAAAGAACCTGAACAGCATATCTTGAAACCCCAGTCTGCTTTGAAATCTTTGTCTGGGAGTCACCTTGTTGATGCAGTATAACTACCTTGTGTCTTGTTGCTGTGCTCCATCTTGCCGTGACATGAAACTGTCTTTCACAACCTCACCTTGGTAGCAGAGTTTGGCTGTTCCTCACCCAGTTTTAAGCCTCCTACACAGCTGTTTCTGTTTCAGTTCATGACTGGGTTTCAACCTATGTGTGACATTGATGATCATTAGCACCTCGTATAATTGGTTGATCATACACCTGACTATAATCCTACAAAATCCCTGACTTCGTGCAAGTGTACCTGTGAGAATTGCTGCTGTTTTGAAGGCAAAAGGTGGTCACACCAAATATTGGTTTGATTTAGATTTTTCTTTTGTTCGCTCACTTTGCATTTTGAAAATTGACAAAAATAAACAATCATTATTTATATTTCTGAAAGCATTTCTGAAAGCATTCTTTGTTTACAGCATTTTTTCACGCCTGCCTAAAACGTTTGCACAGTACTGTATATGTATGTGAGTGTATGTATGTGTGTACACACACACACGCACACGCTTATATACAAATATAAATTAAATAGTTTAGAGCTTCCTGTCATGTAAAAGAAAGTACATGAATTGTTAAAACTAATTCAATAATTAACAGCGTAATCAAAACTTCTTGAAAAGTCTTGTATTAACTGCAGAAAAACAATAAGGGCCTGGAGATTTATTCAACTTCAGTCTGTTCTGCTAATCTTTGGTAATTGGTTTATTAAGAATTTCCTTTTGTTTTTCCTTCCTTTCTATACATTTGGTGAACTGTCTTGTGTTTAAATATTTTTCAGTTTGTTCTGGATTTGGTGTCTGTTTGGTGTACAATAATAGAATATTATTTATTTCATAATTAATAAATTGATTTATCTCCTCCATTGTTAAAACATCTGTTATCATCTTACATAATGTTATTATTTTGTCTGCTTTTCCCAGTTGATAAGCTAACAATTTATCTAGTTATCTTTTTCATGGTATTTCTGTCTAGCAAAATTCATCTTACAGCTGCCATTTATATCTATTAAATCCAACTGGTAAAAAAAATCACTTGGATCGTTTGTGCTAAATCCAAAAGTGGATTCTAGTTATGTCTTATTTCTACAGTGATTATTTCGGTTCATTCACCTATATATCCTTCTGATTTTATGCAGCTTTTTATTTGATGCTAAGGAGATAAAAACCTTTTCATAAATGATTTCTTAGAATTCAAGAAAAGTTAAACTAGCTTGGAAGAAGCTCTTTGGTTTATGTTGATGTTTTAGTTTAATATCTTCTTGCTGTAATGATAAACCATTAAGTCTGCACCTTTTCCAGACAAAAGATTCCTCTGTGTAAACTGACAATTACTGGATTATGATCTGCTAAGTGAACGGTGCAGTTTTAACATTTATAAGGTTTGCAATGAGCAATGAGCAAAAGAGCCAACGCATGTCTATTCTTGGATAAGTTTTATGAGCAAGAAAATCATAAGTAAATTTCTTTTTGAGAGGATATTGGCATCTAATGTGCATTTGAGAGGCAGAATAGCAAAATATCATTGGAGACATTGTGTGGGATTTTGGCCAAAGTCCTTTTAAAGGATCTACATTTATTGAAATATAAAGAAAGGATTCTGTTGTTATTTGTAAGAATCAGGTTTCTTCCCATGCAAACTCAAGAAGAAATTGAAAAAAATAACCTGTAAGATTTTATTTATGATAATTTAGAGCATAAAGTGAAACAATTGTTATTTTCCCATGTTTGGCCTTAAAATGAATTTTTTTTGTCTGGAATTTGTTTTTCCCAGAGTCCTGGTAAATTTCTCACATATATGAGTATTCCATTTTTTCATCCACCGAACGCCACACAGATTTTTAACAGACGTTGTATACATTGTAATAAATTAATAACTTCAATACAAATCTTTTCAAGATATATAATTTATACACTATCAATAAAAGAGAATATTAGTAGCTCAGACTTGAATTGAGTGATCTCAGAGCTTGTTTGTTTTCTTGCAGATGTTTCATTACCCAAACTAGACAACATCATCAGTGCTAGTGCTAGTAACATCACTAGCATTGATCATGTTACCTAGTTTGTGTAATGAAACGTCTGCAAGAAAACAACAAGCTGAGAGAGCACCAAGGACCCCTCAATTTATACATTACCATTTATTACTTTTAGAAAACTCATTTCTTTCAAATGGACCACTGAGTGCATTATTAGTTGAAAATGTTTATATAATTTATTATGCCAATTATCGCTGGTCTTTAATTGTTTTGAGTCTTTAAAAATCTATAATTGCTAATGACTCAAACATTCTGTTGGTGCCTTTAACTGAATATCTAAAACCTTTACTACCATCCATAAAACGTGGAGACAAATGGCTTAACTATACTTGATCTTTCTTTCTCAAAGAGATGTCATGGAAATCTAAAACCTCTTTTAAGTATGCAGCATTCTTCCACAAAATCTAGAACAGCGGTGTCAAATTCAATTTCATTGAGGGCTGCATCATGGTTGTGTTTGACCATAGGTGGGGGCCTAGCCAGGGGACATGGCCAGCTTGACCTCACTCATGTCGGAGGCGCCTGTGGCGACCCGAGTGCTCTGCTAGCGAAAAGGGGCTCCCAATCTCCATTTTTGGCTGCAACTACCTCCTGCAACCCTCTGCCAGCAAAAACGGGGGGCGGGAGGGCCTTGTGCGGTCTTCCTGAGCTCTGTTTTAGCTGGTAGAGGCACTGCAGGCCAGTCTTTCACTGTTTCCAGGGTGGCCCCGTGGGCCAGATCTGAGCACCCTACAGGCCAGATCCGGCCCATGGGTCTTGAGTTTGACACCCTTCATCTGGAAGGATCTCGTTTGTCCAAATGGATCTCAATATGGGTCAGGAACAGTGTGCTGGGATACAAGGGAGTGTACAAGAACTACAGCATGAGGAGTTAGGGTTCATTAAGTTACAAGGGGATGTGTAAGAAGCACACTGCCAGAGAGTGTACGTTGGGGTTTGTGGGGTGTGTGACAATGCAGCATGGTTTTAGGAGGGTGTGCAGGAATGCAGCAGTGGTTGAGGAGAGTCTGTGAGGGTCGGGAAAGGTCTGCAGGAAGTGCATGACGGACACTGTGGATTGGGGAGGTGCATGGGGGTACAGAGTACATAGGGAAGGGGTATATAGTTGATGCATCACTATATATATGGTTTTAGGAGGGTGTGCAGGAATGCAGCAGTGGTTGAGGAGAGTCTGTGAGGGTCGGGAAAGGTCTGCAGGGAGTGCATGACGGACACTGTGGATTGGGGAGGTGCATGGGGGTACAGAGTATAGAGTACATAGGGAAGGGGGTATATAGATGTATCACGGGTTGGGGAGTGTGCACAAAGAGAAGGGAGGATGCAATGGAGGTATGGCAAAGTTTTAAATAGAGTATGAAGGTTTTAAGTTTTAAGTAGAGTATTAAATAGAGTATGAAGGGATGCATGAGTGGTAGGTAAGAAATGTATTAAACAATAACTAAATGAGTCACGATTAATAATTAATTCTGTTTATATCTATCTACCAGTTATTCGCCTTGAGGTAAGAGGAAATAAATTAGAATCAGACTAAATTTGTAAATGCTGCTAAAACTGATAGCAGTTGTCAATGTTTGCACTTTTATGGTTTTCATTTTGCATCAGAAGAAAATTGTACCAGTCATGAGCTTTGTGGTTGTCCTTGCTGATCCCTATCATGTTTCTATTGCCTCTGTAAGACAACTTCAACTGTAAATTCTATTTGCCATTCTTCAAGATTTTGTTTTCTTTCCAAAGTATATAAGCATTACTGTACACTTCCAAGTAGAAATTTGATTTGTTCTTTTCTGCATTATAGATAATGGAAATGCATTAGTATGAATGATAAAAACTCATTCATTGCTGATTCACATGTTAAGCTTCTGGTTTCTATTTCTGTCCCATGTTGAAATGCTTTCAGATGTGCAGCTCTTAATTAATCATTGCTCTTTTGCTGTGACTTACAGCCAGAATAGCAGCTAATGTTCTACTATAACTGAGATGTTGCACTCTGATCTGTCCACCTTAGTATCACATGAGTAAATGTAGATAGCTTGAAGCCTTCTGTACGTTTTGGAGTCCAGCTGCTATCAACCTCTAGCCGTCATAGCCAGGGGCTAGAAGTTACAGGAAGCATAGTCAAACCATCTGGAAGAGGATGCTTTTCATACATTCACAGACCTCATTGGACACACAACTTAGACTATTATAAAACCCAAGAGTTTACAATACTATATTAAATGCAATGTATTGGTTTTAATTAGGTTTAATTAATATTATTAATTTTTTAGCAGCATCTTCTTTTGAAAGTCTTGATAGAACTTTTCTCTGCAGTCTAATTTAATAGTTTTCTTTCTCACATGTCACCCAATTGTTTCACAAGTTGTGGCTTTCTGCCCTTTCTTGGGTAGAGATTTCGATAATAGATAAGTTTACTAATGTGTCTTGCACAGCAGAGTGAGCTGCCCTTTTCAGTGGCCTCCCCTCTCACTCCCCGCTTCCCCATCCAACCATATTTTCTTCTCCTATCACTCTATCACTGTTTTATTTTTCATTGTTTATTCTATTGTTCCGTTACTTTACTACTGTTAGGTTTACACTTCTTTTCATTTCTCCGGTTTTACTGCTGCAAGCCACAGCAGTAAGAGTAGCCCCATAGGCAGCAAATAAATTTAACACATAAATAAAATAAAAATCATGTTGGATTTGTATATGGCTGGTCATTTAGTTCAATCTTTATATCTTCATTAGCACACGTAGAAATATTTTGTTCCTGGAAGTAGTAGAGAATAGTAGACCAAGAGAAATTATAAGGAGTAAGGACTTTTTCCACTTGCTATATAGCCCTGAGCTTTGAAAGCTCCAGTGAATGAGATTCTATTTAAGTGTGGTAAGTCTGCATATATTTGTAGCAATCCAACATTCATATTTTTTTTAAATTTGTATTGTGAGTTGTTTCTCAGCATATGTTATTCAGATAGAAATGGATAGGAAACATAACCCGGCTTTCTCCATAGTGGTGGAGGCAGCATCCAGGCTGGGTTGACCTTCATCCACTCATTGCAAGGACTGAGTCTGGTAAAGTTGTTAAACCACGCCCTTGTCACTAGGCAGACCCAGCTTTCGACTCTGAATTGGAGGAAGGCGAACACAAAGAAGCTGAGCTGTCTGAAGATGAGGGCAGGGAGACTGAGCAAAAGGCCTTTTCGGGTCTCTTCCCTCCAACCCTTTTTCAGTCCTTGTTGTATAAAGCCAAAATAGCCTCAAAAATTGGGTCTCAACTGGCAGCTACCGCCCCTCGACCAGCGGCTGTTTGTGCAGAAACCCTGTACTCAGAACAGGCTCCTCCATCCGAAACGGTGCCAATGCCAAAAAAGTTTGTGGACCTAATTCAGTGCCAATGGGCGGCTCCCACATCTGGGCCAAGTCCCTCTGCCTCAGATAAGAAGTTTTTCAACATTGATAATGAGTTGGCACAGTTTCTATCTATTCCCACTATAGATGCTCCTGTGATTGCTCTTTATACGCCAGCTCATATGCCGCGAGCTCCAGAGGATGTCCTGAAACCTGAAGAAAGGAAGGCGGACCTCACTTTGCAACGGGGACACCAGGTTGCAGCTTGGGCAGTCCGTGCCTCCACTACGGCTTCATTCTTCAACCGACCCTGTCTTCTCTGGCTCCAAGAACTGCAACAGCACATCCCCATCGCTGATATACGGGCACACCAGGACATTGCTAAGCTGCTGGCGGCAGTCCAATTCGCTTCGGATGCTACGCTGACATCAGCCAGATTTGCTGCCAGAGCCATGGCGTCCTCGGTGGCATCCTTCAGACTCCTGTGGCTCTGGCAGTGGCAAGCTGATGTGCGCCACAAGTGGTGTTTGGCTTCTGCTCCATTCAAGGGCAGTTCTCTATTTGGGGATGCCTTGGATCCATTTCTGGTGGAGAACAAGGAGAAGAGAAAGGTCTTCCCTATAGCGCCCAAGAAGGGCTTCAATTGTCCGGCTCCCTATCTCAGAGTCCTTCCTTTTGAGGGCAGGATTTTGGTTCGTCCTTTCGGAACCAGGACTATGGTTCGTCCTTTTGGGGGACGGACTATGGGAACCAGGGATACAGGCAACAGGGAGGTTACAACTCCAGGCAGAGAGGCCAACCTGAACATTACCAGCGGGGAAAATCCTCCCAAGTGCCCCTTTCGGGGAGGGGGGGGGACATTTTTACCACTGGAACTAGCTCTCCAGCGGCCAGTTATCCCATCGGGGGTAGGTTAGCCCTCTTTGCTGATTTATGGGACAACACCACCTCCGATGCTTGAGTTAGATCAACTGTTAGAGTAGGGGTTGCCCTTGGGTTTGTCTCCAACCCCCCTAGGCTCTTCAGGACCTGTCCGGTTTCGTCCAATCCAGCTCGCTGACGTCTCATGCAGGAGGCAATCCAATACCTCCTCGACATACGGGCCGTACAACCTGTGGATGAATGCGGGCAGGGCTTTTATTCAATTTCCTAAAGCCTCGGGGGGCTGGAGAGCCATCCTTGATCTTAAAAAATTAAACAAGTTCATTCGTTACAAACGTTTCAAGATGCATTCTTTGCAGACCATTTTGGGTTCCGTTAGGCACGGTGATTTCTTGACTTCAATTGATTTCACAGAGGCCTATCTCCTTGTCCCCGTTTTGCCCCAACATAGACAGTTTCTCCGCTTTTCCTATCTAGGTCAGCACTTCCAATATGCAGCTCTTCCCGTTGGGTTTTCCTCGGCACCTCGGGTATTTACAAAGGTGCTAGTGGCTCTGGTTGCTGCGCTGCGTGAGGTGCCTATTAGACTACAGGCCTATCTAGATGACATTCTTATTCAATCCTCGTCACCTAGGCAGGCACAAAGGGACCTTGCGACTACCATACAGGCCCTTCAGGACCATGGGTTTTCGATTAACATACCCAAAAGTCATCTTCATCCAGTCACTAGGTTGGTGCACCTGGGGGCATTGATCGACACTGTAGATTGCAGGGTCTCCTTGTCGCATGATCGACAGGAGTCCCTCAGGACTTAGCAGCTCAGGCAACCAAGGAATGCAGATGTTCCTTGGCATTTCTTTCTAAGTTGCTGGGGACCATGGTGTCGGCCATTGGGATTGTTCCGTGGGCGCGTTTACATTCTAGAAACCTCCAATGGTTCTTCTTGCCTTTTCAGAGGAGACTCTTAAACTGTTTTTGGCCAAGGTACGCATCCTGGCGGAGGTCTCTCACTCCGTCAGGTGGTGGACGTCCCAGGCCATCACCAGGGACCGGCTCTTCAAGGACCAGAACTCATTGACTGTCACTACAGACGCCAGCCTTTTCGGCTGAGGGGGCCACCTCCAGGTGCAAATAGCACAAGGTCAGTGGGACCAGGTGGACTACACCCACAATATCAACTGGTTGGAGGTACGAGCGGTCCACCTAGCCCTCCACCACTTCCTTCCATTAGTGGCGGGCAAACATGTTCTTGTGCTAACGTACAATGTGCCAGCCAAGGTGTACATAAACCGACAGGGGGGAACCAGGTCGCGTTCCCTCATGGACGAGACCATGAAATTAGGACTTTGGGCTGAGAGGAACTTGCTCTCTCTCACTGCGGAGCACATCTTGGGGGTGGCGAACGTGTAGGCAGATTGGCTCAGCTGTGAGGTTCTGGACAATGCCGAATGGCGCCTGCACCCATCGATCTTTCAGGACATTGTGGACAGATTCGGCATGCCGGTGATCGATCTCCCCAACAATACACAGCTCCTTGGGCAATAGAGTTACTTCTTCTACCATAGGTAGATGGTTGAGGGCCTGCATTTCCTTGACATACCAATCCCAATTTTCACAGGTGCCAGGAAGGATAACCGCACACTCTACAAGGAGTGCGGCCACCTCGGCGGCCTGGGCTGCACAGGCCTCCTTGCAGGAGATATGTAGGGCAGCCACTTGGGCCACTCCGTCGGCCTTTATAAAGAACTATAAATTGGACTCTTTCGCATCTGCAGATGTGGCCTTTGGCCGCAGGGTACTACAGTCTGTTGTTAGGGCTAAAACATCATCGAATCAGTCTTAAACCTTCCCTGGGAGAGGTAGAGCTTTGGTACGTCTCAGCCTGGATGCTGCCTCCACCACTATGGAGAAAGGGTATTGGTTCTTACCTGAGACATCTCTTCTCATAGGGTGGAGGCAGCATCCAGCCCCTCCCTGAAAGGAACTGGTTTGCCGTTATCTTTTCTATTTCTTTGATGTTGGTGCTTTGGTCTTGACTTGTATGACTGACTTCTCTGTTAGACACCACTGCAGGATTGTTCAGGTTCGGATGATCGTATTATTTTTTCACATTGCGCTTGAGACAGATGACGCATTGGGTCTGGAATTCCTTCGTTGAAAGCTGGGTCTGCCTAGCAACAAGGGCATGGTTTAACAACTTTACCAGACTCAGTCCTTGCAATGAGTGGATGAAGGTCAACCCAGCCTGGATGCTGCCTCCACCCTATGAGAAGAGGTGTCACAGGTAAGAACCAACACCCTTTCTGTAACAAGATATTCTCCAAATGAGTTGAACTAAATATTCTTGAATTCCTTTCGCCATGCTGGTCACCAAAACTAGAAGTATCATCCAACATATGCTGGAATTGCCAGGCTCAAAAAAGCAAAAATAACTGTAGTAATTGCAATGCATTCTACCATGAATTCGGTTCCGAGTAAGGTAAATACTTAAGAATACATATATAAAAGCTGTATTTCTAGATATAAACGAGAATAAGAGAAAGTTATTGTGTGAAATGTATACATACCAAAAATCAAAAGCTGAAAATGCAACGTTTAAGATTAAAAGAAACAGGGAAAAGGCAAAAAGATTCTAACGGAATTTTAAAAAATATTCTACAAGTAGATGAAAAGAGTTAAACAAGGAGTCTTCAGCCGACTGAATGGGATTAAAAATAAAATGATTAAATTATTTGGGATGAAACTGAAGTCGGGTAATGCTAGAAGAAATAGTTCAGTAATTTTTATGGCAGCGGTAATGTTAGATATAGGTCAGAAAGCCATAGTACACACAGATCATGGTGAAATACAGTTTTACGCTAAAGTCTTCTTTTTCTTCTCTTATGCATGGCTCCTAGCACACGAGGCAAACAATGCATTCCTTTTGACGTCAATTTCCCATTGTGTGCCTGCATGATCTCTTCTAACACTTTCTTCTGCAACGTAAATACAGACATCACTTCTCTGCTTGCTAATTATCCCAGCACTAGGATGAGCATTCCAAAAGATGAGGGAGTGGAGGAACAAGGGCTATAAATAGAGATTTCCCCCTGTTCTCTGCTTCCTCTGGAGCTCAGTTCTGGAAACCTTCTTCACTGTTTGAGGTCATATTTCCTCCCCTCCCTCCGCCACTGTAAAAGAATGAAAACTTGAAGTAAACATGTAAAAACACAGTCAAGGAACTTTTCACTTTATTGACCACTTCACTTAGTGACTGATTTGACTGTCCCAATTATGGCCACTAAATGAGGACTACTGGTATGTGGAGATTGCATTTCCGCATGGTGTTCAGAAGAATATTTTTATCGTTTCCTTGAACAAAAGGAAAAGTTACAAGAGTGAAAGCAAAAATTATTAGAAGATTAGTTTGTTACCTTAACCCCTATTGGAACTTTGATAATAACTTACTCGAGGCTAGATTTGCTCCGCCTGCGGGAGGCCCCTCTCTCGCAGGTTTGGCCCTTGGCTCTTTCAAGGGCCCGCCTCGAGGACGGGTTCGTGGACCCCGAGAGGTGCAGGAACCGGAAGCTAAGGGGATTTTTAGTAAAATGTTTTTTATCTTTTTTAGGGGGTTCCAGGGTGGGGGGGAGGGCTATTCAGACCGGGAGGAGAGCCAGTGCCGGACATATAGGTGAGTCCAGGAAGGACGGGGATGCGGTGGAGGGGGGGAATATAAAGGTCACTAAAGCAGAGGGTTGCCCTATTACAACGGTCGCGGGGAGGAGGGGATGCGAGGACAGGATAAGATCTCAAGGTCGGTTGGGAGACCGTGGCTGTTGGTTACGCCCGGTCGCTTGTACCAACCCCTGCAGCCTAGGTGGACAGGTCATACAGAGCCAGGGCCTGCGGCTGATGCTTTGTAACGCAAGGTCTGTCACCAACAAGGCCCCCCTCATTAATGAGTTGATCTCAGAGGGGGAGCTAGACCTTGCAGGGATAACGGAGACCTGGCTGGGCCACGAGGGTGGTTTACCCCTCGTGGAAATGTGCCCACCGGGTTTCCGTGCATTTCATCAGCCTCGGGCCCTGGGTAAGGGTGGAGGGGTGGCGGTGGTTATGCGGGAATGTTTAGAGCCGAGGGAGTTCACTGTTCCTCAGATACCCGGGTGTGAGTCCCTTGGTGTGAACTGGGGCCCAGGGAGGCAGTGGGGCTTGCTGATTGTATACTTGGCTCCTCGCTATGCGTCAGCAGCCCTGCCCGAGCTCCTCGAGCTAATCTCAGCGACGGCAGTTGAGACTCCCAGACTTTTGGTCATGGGGGACTTTAACTTGCCGTCGATGGGAGCGGCTTCCGAGGTGGCCCGGGAGTTCATGGCTTCCATGACGGCCATGGACCTGACCCAATTAGTGCAGGGCCCCACTCACGAAGGGGGCCATACACTGGACCTCATTTTTGTATCTGAACAGTGGACGAGTGATCTGGGAATAGGGGATTTAGTTATCACGCCCCTGTCATGGTCAGACCACTCATCCCTCCGGCTGGACTTCCCTGGCGCTATCCCCCACCGCGAGGAGGCGGAACCAGACTCTATAAACTGGTACCGCCCCAGGCACCTGATGGAATCTGATAGATTCCAGACGGAGCTTGGGCCAATTCCTGTAGCCTTGTCCCGCTCCCGCTCCGAGGACCTAGTGATTGCCTGGAATAGGGCGACGACTGGGGCCTTGGACCGGGTTGCGCCTTTGCGACCTCTCCTGCGGCATCGACCCACCCGGGCTCCTTGGTTCACTGAGGAGCTTAGGGTGATGAAGCGCCACAGGAGACGTCTAGAGAGCAGGTGGAGGTCCTCACGCTCCGAATCTGACCGAACACAGGTAAGAGCCTATTTGCGGACTTACCTTGTGGCAATAAGAGCGGCCAAACGTAGACATTGTGCTGCTCTTATTGCGTCCGCGGATAACCGCCCTGCCGCCCTGTTTAGGGTGACTCGCTCCCTTCTATCGCAGAGGGTGCGGGAGACACCCTTACAGGGTAGAGCAGAGGAGTTTGGGGAATATCTTCAGGACAAAATCGATCAGATCCGGAGCGGGTGGACCTCCGTCAGTGGACCAGACGAGCTGCCAACAGCGAGTCTTGAGAGACCACTCTGGGAGGAGTTTGACTCTGTTGCCCCCGAGGATTTGGACAGGTTGCGTGGACGGCTGCGACCCACCACTTGTTTAACGGACCCGTGCCCCTCCTGGCTGGTACTGGCAGCCTGGGAGGTGACACGAGGCTGGCTCCTGGGCCTGGTGAGCGCATCATTGGGTGAGGGTTACTTACCAACCGCCTTGAAAGAGGCGGTGGTGAGACCCTTGCTCAAGAGGCCTTCACTCGACCCAATGGAGCTAGCTAACTATCGTCCAGTCTCCAACCTTCCCTTCGTGGCGAAGGTTGTTGAGAATGTGGTGGCGCAGCAGCTCCCGCGACACCTAGACGAATCCGATTATCTAGACCCACGCCAGTCCGGCTTCCGACCCGGGCACAGCACCGAGACAGCCTTGGTCGCGTTGGTCGATGATCTCTGGAGGGCCAGAGATAGGGGTTGCTCCTCTATCCTGGTCCTATTAGACCTCTCGGCGGCTTTTGATACCATCGACCATGGTATCCTATTGCGCCGGTTGGAGGGGATGGGAGTCGGAGGCACCGTTTTGCGGTGGTTCGGCTCCTACCTCTCTGACCGGAAGCAATGTGTGTTGACAGGGGGACAGAGGTCGTCCCTGAGGCCACTCACTTGTGGGGTGCCACAGGGGTCGGTCCTCTCGCCTCTCCTGTTCAACGCATATGTGAAGCCGCTGGGTGAGATCATCCGTGGTTTTGGGGTTGAATACCACCTCTACGCTGATGATACTCAGCTGTATATTTCAACCCCAAACCACCCCAACGAGGCTGTCGAAGTGATGTCCCGGTGTTTGGAGGCCGTCGGGGTCTGGATGGGGGACAACAGACTCAAACTCAACCCCTCCAAGACCGAGTGGCTGTGGTTGCCGGCACCTCGGTTCAGCCAGCTGACTCCATCGCTGGCCATAGGGGGCGAACAGTTGTCCCCTGTGGAGCGGGCGCGCAATTTGGGTGTCCTCCTTGATGCCCGGCTGTCAATGGAGGACCATGTGACAGCCGTGGCAAGGGGGGCATTCCACCAGGTTCGCCTGGTGCGCCAATTGCGCCCCCTACTGGACCGGAGTGCCCTGCGCACGGTCACTCATGCGCTGGTGACATCTCGCCTGGACTACTGCAATGCTCTCTACATGGGGCTTCCCTTGGGACGCATCCGGAGACTGCAGCTGGTTCAGAACGCAGCCGCGCGGGTTATTATGGGAAGCACTCGTTACTCCCACGTAACACCTCTCCTGCGCGAGCTGCACTGGCTACCTGTAGCCTTTCGGGTGCGTTTCAAGGTATTGATTACCATCTTTAAAGCGCTCCATGGCAGAGGACCTAGTTATCTGCAGGATCGCATCCTACCACACACGTCCCTGCGACCTATCCGCTCACACAGGGAGGGGCTCCTCCTGGTGCCGTCTGCCAGGCAATGCCAGCGGGCGACACCTAGGAGTAGATCCTTCTCTGTGATGGACCCAACCCTCTGGAACGACCTCCCCCCAGACATTCGAACCACCACCGACCTCCGCTCCTTCCGGCAAAAGTTAAAGACTCACCTATTTCAATCAGCTGGCCTGGCACCGTCTTAGTTTTACCTCCCGGGATTTATTTATTTTAATTGGGTTTTAAGGGTTTATAGGCTTTTAACGTATTATATTTATTATTCGATTACAGTCTCATAACCTCCTTCACCAGTATTAATTTAATTGTTTATGTATGTATTTTAGAATGTATTTTAGTGACTGTACACCGCCCCGAGTCCTTTCCGGGAGAGGGGGCGGTCTATAAGTGTGAATAATAATAATAATAATAATAATGTGTGCCTAGGAAAATGTTCTCAGACTTCTGATTTAAAGGATATCAAACATGGTAGAAAGCAAAAATTGAGAAGTGCTTGTTGGGTGGAAAGGTTCGCTTGTCAGCAGATTATGGAGAAATATATGAATGGGAGAAAATTTACTGCACTTTTGTTAATTTAGAGAAAGTGTATGCTAGGCTCCAATTGTAGGATATTTTGCCAGAATATAGAATTGAAGTTGAGTTACTGAATGTGACAAGAGTAATATATAGTAAATAAATACATTACATGTGTAATAAATAAATACATGTGTAAGGATAAATACATTGTTTAATGAATGTTCAACATTTAGCTGGGAATAAGGCTAGGATATGTAATGTTTCCTTGGTTGTTTAATGTATGTATGTATGAATAGAAAAATAATACTTATGCAATTGTTGGAAGAAATGTCGATCTGGGTTCAGTTCCAAGTGGGAAGAAAGACGCTGGAAACACGGAGACTGCTTGGAAAGATGGTTTAATGGTGAACAGGACCACATGGTTTGAGGTCCTGGGCAAAAAGAACACATGGATGAGAGGGAGAGAGATTTATACCTTATGTTGGGCTTTGAACTTGCTTCCTGTTCTTGCGGCAAAAAATGTATCCTGATTGGTTGTCAGACTCCCATGGGGCCATGCAGGGGTAACTTTTTGTAGGTTGTCTTGATTCCCAAGCTTGGTTGAATTTTGCTGGGTGATGCAATCTTCTCAGGTGTCATGTAGTGAGATGGGTAGAGGGCTAATCCTATTATGTCCTAAGGGTGAAAGTCTTTTGTGTTGTAGATAAGCTGGCCCAGCCTTTCTGGGGCTATTAGCAAAGGTGGGGGCTGCTTTCCAGGAGCATATTTCTCCTTTTCTCATCCACCATATTCTGGCTTTTTAATATTTCCTAAAATATTTCATTCTTCTAGGAGAGGGGTGGGTGCTAACTTCCTAAACGCTCCAATGTGTAATTTTAGAAAGATATTGGGGAATTTCATTTGAATCTAGACTATGCCTAGATAGAGCAGGAACCATTAAAACCACTAGACACATTTTACTATATTGCTTGCTTTATGATGATACTCATGGTTAAGTCCACATTTAAACAAATTACTTAGTCATTCTGATCAGTTTTACTCATTTTCAGGCTCAGGTGGTTTGTTTGTTTGTTTTTTAATGTAACATATGCAACATTTGGGTTAACATGCTTAATTTAATCAATTAATATTATTTTATATTTGTAATGTGTTTAATGGACTGGGCATTGACTTTAATTGTCTGTCTGTCTCTCCATCTGTCCATCCATTCTTATGATAGTGTTAGAGATGTATTGGGCAGAGACATGAATGTGTGTACAAACAATGCTTTGTTATTGACTGAAAATAAAATGATTTACAACAGGTATTAGATTGTATGATACAACTAGAATATGGATCTGGAAATTAATGTACTGATTTACGCTATAATTATGCTTGACAAGGAAAACGAAGTGAATGATTGCAAATTATATATAAACAACAAAAAATATATAGAGCAAATAGATGAATCTGTGTGTCTAAGTAGACCAATCAGAATTTTAAGCTGTGTAAATGTTGATAGAAATATAATAAATAATATGTGGCCTTTTCTGAAGAATGAATATTTCTTGAAAGAAAATAATATGTTATATATAAGAATGTGCTCTTGCCCATTCTTTATTATATAAAGTTGAGTATGTCAGGATAAAAAATAATAAATTGAGCGCAGTCAGAATGGGGTACTTAAGAATTTGTACAGTAGAACAAGAGATAAGTTCAAGAATGAATGGGAAATGAATGTGCTCTGAATTAAAAAACAAATTAGTGATATGAAGTAAACATATTGAGGTAGTTTGGCCATAGGAAAGAATGCATTGGGACCAGGATTGCTATCACTTGTCAGATTTCTGAAAGATGCCCTAATTGATTCATGAGACGAGCCAAGTTTTAAAAGAAAACCAGTCATTTATTAGGAGCACCATTTTGGCAATACCATATTGCAGTCAGACCTAAGCCTCATTTGAATTATAGCTAAACTTTACCCCTGTTTTTTCCTTTCCCTCAGTCTGTGTCATAAATCACATTCCCTAATGTGGTGCACCCCTCCCAAACCTGCTGTACTAATCTGACATCCGACTCTAGCCGAAGGTATGCGTGGAATGCGCTCCCCCCTTTCCTCACCATGGCAAGTTTATGAGTTGACACCACTAAGTAATACAGTTGTAAAGCATAACATCACACTATAGCAGCGATGGAGAACCTTTTTTGGCTCGTGTGCCATAAGTGGGGGGCTGCAGGGGGGGTCGTATGCGGGCGTGCCGCACCCATCATGCACTGCGCAACCTCCAGTGCGCATGTGTGCACTACAGGCACTCCCCTCCATTTTTACATGCTCTTTTCGCTCTCCCCAGGCTTCAAAGGCTTTATAGGAGCCCGGGGAGGGCAAAAACAGCCTCCCCCACCCCCCTGGACACCCTCTGGAGGCTTCAGGGACCTTCAGGAGGCCTTCGGAGCAGTCAAAACGACCATCCGAGCAAACCGGAAGTGACTTCCGCTTTGCTCGGAGGGTCGTTTTAAGCATTCCAAAGGCTTCAGGGAAGCCTCCGGAAGGTCCCTGAAGTCTTCGGAGCGCTCAAAACAACCCTCCGAGCAAACCGGAAGTCAGTTCCCGAACTTCCGGTTTGCCCGTAGGGTCGGTTTTTTACGCTCCGGAGGCTTCACAGAAGCTCATGAAGCCTCCGGAGGGCCTCCGGGAGGGCGGGGGAGGCTCTTTCCGCCCTCCCCAGGCTCCTATAAAGTCTCTGGAGCCTGGGGAGGGTGAAAAATGGCTTTAAAAAAGGGTGAACTCAGCTAGCTAGTGCGCGCATGCGTGCTGGCCAGCTGACAGGGCAGCGCCTCGTGTGCCTTGACAAATTGCTCTGTGTGCCACCTATGGCACGTGTGCCATAGGTTCGCCATCACTGCACTATAGTATCACTTAGTGACAACAATTGGACAGTTTTTAGTTGACATCATAGCCCCAAGATTTATGGGTCATTAAGTTGGAAGAGGTGGGAGTCCTGGGTAAGGAGTGTGGTGTAGGGGTTCTGGAGGTCAAGAAGGGGTGGTGGATCTGGTAGGTCAGTGCTGGTCTAATGGGAGGATAGGGGATGGCTGACATAAGCTGACCATGGGTCATGGGAGGTCAGTGGAATAGGCACGTGGAAAGGGGTGTATTGTGGCCTGGAGAAAAAGCAGGAATGACCTACTGGAGCTTCTCTATTGAGTTTGCTTATTGAAGCTTCCTTATTGAGTTTGCTTTTAGGAAGCAAGAAGAGAAGGTTGCAAATGGTGATTATTTGACTGTAGCTTTCTGCAAACTTGTAATTACATGCTGGGCACCTGAGCACACACACATGGTTGCTATGATTGTGGAAAATTCAAGACCAATTGTTTAGCACCATCGTAACTTTGATCATAATAAATGGACATAAGCCAAGAGCTACTTATAAATAAACGAAGAGGTAATGGTGGAGAGAAATGAGAAGGCTGAAAAATTTATGATTGAAAAGAGTTGTCAGGGGAAGTGGAAAGTTAATTAACAGAAGTGAATATGTGAATTGATACAGACATGGTAACAAGAATGGCTTGCTTCAGAAAGAAATAAAGATGTATAATAAGTGATGATTTAGCTATACTTCTTATTCTTTTTCATCTCATTCCTCTAATTTGTTTGACTTACTTGTTCTTACAGTATTTCCATTCTGTGCTTTTTGTAATATTTCTTACCTCAAAATAGAATACCAGTGATAAAATAGTATGCATATATGTAATCCCAACCTTTTAGGATAATAATAAATTAAAGTTTCTGAAAGTACATATGGACAACCCCAAGAAACCAGTTGTGGTTTCTTCAGCGACTTCAGATTAAACAAACTCATTTACCATTTATCAGATGAAATATTTCCCAGGATTCTTTGAGGATAAAAATAATGTAGTACACGTTATTTAGAAGGAAATAAATATACAAATGAAATAAAAATTAATAAACCCATATTCATTTGAAAGCATTTTCTTTGTTTTTCAGGAGGCCTTTATTTAAATCCTTCAAATGCCTCATGCTTAACTTAATTTCTTTTATGATAAATTACTTTCTTCTATGTTGTTTTTAATACGCTAAACCAATCCTGATTTCATAACTATTATTAATCAAAATATGAATATAACTTACATTGTTTCTCTTCTATATGAGATGGCATATTTAATACAATTGTTAATTAAAGTGCTGCCATCCTTTGAAAATTAAGGGACAGATTGTTACAGGCCTAAGTAGTAATCTCTTTGAAACCATGGAAAGTAAATGAGGGCTTTATAATTGTCCTTGGAATAGTTTTGTCATATTTTTAAATATTGTATTTATTACTTAATGGAGACTATTTTTCTCCTCTACAAAATTATGCATTTTGTTGATAATTATTTTCTAAAAAGTTATCAACATGTATAATCAGCATGATTCATTATTGTCATTATTAATGGGCCTGTAAAATTTTTATGGAAGGAGTTACCAACAATATCAAAAGATAAGTAATTAATTGAACAATTAATTGAACCTGTAGCTAGCTAACTTCAAAATAACAGTTCCATAAAATACTTTTTAGTTCCTAATTTATTTATTAAACTTAATATAAGCATTTATTCTCTTAAAACTAAAACAATTTAAAAAAAAGTTTTTACTGTAGGTGTGGCTTGGTGGGCGTGGCAGGGGAAGGATACTGCAAAATCTCAATTCCTTCCCCACACTGGGGCCAGCCAGAGGTGATATTTGTCAGTTCTTCAAACTACTCAAAATTTCGGCTACTGGTTCTCCAGAATCTGTCAGAACCTGCTGAATTTCACCCTTGCATTTAAGGCTTCATAGCTAATACTGAAAACGTAGTACAATTATTTTAAAATTGCTTTGTTTTCAGGTTTTCTCAATGCTTCACCCTATGAAATAAGCAATAAACTTCTTCAAATAGATAAAAACACCTTAAGGTTGACTCATTCGGGCAAAGAACATGCAGTGCAATCTTACCTACACTGCCAAACTATGACTAAACAGATTTCCCCTCAATTATTTCTCTAATACAAAGTCTTTAGTTTAGGAAATAGTTGTATGGTTAGGTAGAACTGACTCTTATGCTGTGGTTTCTAATCCAAAATTACTCATCCTTTAAAAGATCCTCATCGTCTGCTTGAGCAAATTTTTGGCACTGGATTTGCTATCATTGCGGAGTTAAGCTCCTGAGATCAATATGCAAATATGTTTTTACGATGCCTGCTTTGGCTGGCCAATCTCATGTGAAGCATGGATTGAAAACTTGCCAAATATTCTATAGATGTTTTCACCCAAGTTCAATGCAAAATGGGCAGCATCTCTCTCCTCTGCTGAACGCCATACTGATTCGTGACTTTGTAGAATTTTGATAATATAGTAATTAAATTTTCTTGCAAAAAAGAGAGATTAAGAAATAGCCCAAGTTATGTCTTTGAAACTATAAATGTTTCCAAGGCAACCCAAAATTGACAAGTATATGAAAAAGCAGTGTACCAGACTCCCTTAAAATGGCTAGCAAGTATGCTGTTTTAGAGTTAAATTTGTTCCTAAACAGTAAGGCAAGTACTATGATAAGGCTACATTAAATACAACCAAATTCCAATCAGAATTATTGCATGCTTTGTCAAATTTGGATAATAATTTGGATGATTCACATTCTTTAGATGTGATTGTGGAATCCCTAGGCCCTGCTGAAATGAAGCAAAAAATAAAACTCTTGGCTATTCTAAGTCCAATCTTATATATCTGATGCTCACTCCTTAAGTTGGACAAGTTGAAAAACACTGGTTTCTCAAATTTCACCTTAACTGTTAACTTAGGCCTTGACAGCATCACAGTATCTGTGTCAATATATGAATAAACATTTCAGTACCTCCCCTTGATAGGAACAGACATGTTTTTCTTGGTCTGTGTTTACAAAGGTTGTCCTGAGAAAAGGAAATTTAGACCAAGCATCTTTAGAGCTATGTCATTTGAGGAATCCGGTGGCTCAGTAGCTAAGACGCTGAGCTTATTTTGTTTGTTTGCTTGTTTGTTTGTCAACATGTACAAGGTAACTGGTATTAGTATAGACATGGACATTACCGCGTGAGCTTCATACAAATAGATGATATAAATAAGTATAACATGGCCATGAACACATAAAATGTGTACATATCAATGGGGACAGTAGGATAGGGACAGTAGGCATGCTGGTGCGCTTGTCGATCAGAAAGGTCGGCAGTTCAGTGGTTCGAATCCCTAGTGCCGCATAATGGAGTGAGCTCCTGTTACTTGTCCCAGCTTCTGCCAACCTAGAAATTTGAAAACATGTAAAAATATAAGTAGAAAAATAGGAACCACTTTGGTGGGAAGGTAACAGCATTCCGTGCAGCTTTAGCGTTTAGTCATGCCGTCCACATGACCACGGAGATGTCTTTGGACAGCGCTGGCTCTTTGGCTTTGAAACAGAGACCACTCCCTAGAGTCGGGAACGACTAGCACATATGTGTGAGGGGAACCTTTATCTTTACCATTTGAAGGAAATGGTCCGTTTAGTTTTAAAAAAACAACACTATACTAGATAGAAATCTCTGCAGGTAGTGTACCATACAGTTTTGAATATTTCGTATAATTTTTATGGCTTGCTAAATCATGCTCCTGGATGCTGAGAAATTCCTTCTCTGCTACCGCTTGATTATTTTGCCTCCTCACAGCAGAATAAACAAAACAAGTTCTTTCCAAATGGAGAAAAACATGTTACCAAATGGAGAATTGCTAACGGTACTAAGCAAAAGATATTATGCAGCTATTCCAAAATGTACTCCTTAATGGATTTCAATCATAAGGGGGAAAAAGGATGAAATAAGTAGTGGGAAAACACAAGAGGATTAAAAATGGAAAACATCATTTGGAGCATTGCATTAAATTCCATTAATGAGTCAGTGGATCTGCACATAAAAGCCTTGTCTACAAGCACTCTTTCTTACAGGAACGATTAAGAAGATTTCTTCAATTACAAAAGAGTGATTGGTAGACATGCTGAAAGGCTTGCTGGTAAAAGATCTTTCACTGGTTTTTTTAAGCATAGCAGATAGTCCTTGTTTACTGATCATAACTGAGACGGGAACTTATTTGTTAAGCACAATAGTCACTAAGTGAAATTGTGACTGTGTTTATGGTCTTCCTTCTACTTCCCTTTGCTTTAGAGTCCTGCGAAAGTTGTAAAGGAGTGATTTTTTTTATCACTGTTGTAACTCTGAATGGTCACTGTGCAAGGCAATTGCTAAGTAAGAACTACTTATATTCAGAATATTTCAGTAGATGATAGTATGTTCTAACACTGGCATGAATAAAGGAATGTGTAGATAATAAGGTAAATAGAGTTATTAGTACCACTGTCAGGCTTCTGTTGATTAGCTAGTAAAAAGGCTGCCGAGATTTCCAAAGGACACAAAAGATTTATTGTAATGTCATTATGAAATAATTCCATTGAATTCTGTTGTCTATCAAATGCAACTTCTATTTATCTATATGTATAAAAATAGCTGTGTGTGTGTGTGTGTGTGTGTGTGTGTTCCAGCATAACTCTGGAACACCTCGAGCAATTTCAAGCAAACCTGGTACACAGATGACTTACTCTCTGGTTTAAAACACCATGGGGGTACAACATCCCTAACACCCCTTGGAGTATGTGTTCTGCTAAGATACAGCTTGTTGTGTCTTAAAATGACTTCTACTGTTCTGCCGTAAAATGGCTTCTACTGTACAGCGCAGTGGAGTTGCACGGTAATGGCTTCACAGTACATCACAAGGGGACTCCCTCTAGTAAGGGGGAAAATCCAACATTAGAAATTACATTTAATCCATACATTTTCCTCCTATAAATAAATACCCGGACAACGCCGGGTTATCAGCTAGTAGAAAATAAAGCTTCACCTCTTTTTTCTACTCATGCAGTATAACAAACTAGAATCTGTTCATTTGGGGGCAAGTGATGCAAGCAGTTTTTTTTTACTAGGCTCTGTTTCAGTAACAGAAGCTGTTTGCTTGTGCCTATGTGAGAATTGGGTTTTATAGCTGATCATTATTTTGGGGGGAAAAACTTGAGTCTGATTTTGCCTGAGCACAATAACTCTCTGCTATTTGTTAAATCAGTTCATTTTCCCCCTCAGTCTTCTATATGTGCCTGGAAAAAAAAGTGTGGCTGCTTTAAGTCCTTGACACAAAAGCTATGCTTCCAAGCATTCATGTCTTCTTTTTTAGATTTGCACAGAAACCTGGGGGAAAAAACAGGCTTCTTTAATGATGCCTTACATAATTAGCCAATATAGAGTGAAAACCACAGGGATTTCTGAAAGTTATCCTTATTGATAGTTAGGGCTAGAAACATAATCTTGAAAATAGTAAATTTTCAGCCTTATTTATAATGAGTCAGTTAAGATAGAATCTCTTTGTAACACATTTTCCTATGTATTTCCTGTATCTGGGCTCTGTTGTCTCTTCTGACATAATCTGAATTCAACCTTCCCATAGCGTCTCACAAGAAAATAACATTTACTTAAAATCACGTTGCGTGTGTGTATAGGTTACCTGTAGCACAACTTTGTTATTTATTTGTGTACTAGCTGATGAGCTGGCGTTGTCCGGGTATTTATTTATAGGGGGGAAATGTCCAGACCAAATGTAATTTCTAATTACCAAATGTTGGATTTTCCCCCTTACCAGAGGGAGCACCCTGGTGGAATACTGTGAAGCCGTTACCATGGCAACTCTACTGTGCTGTACAGTAGAAGTCATTTTAAGGCACAACAGGCTGTATCTTAACAGAACACTCCCCACCTCGAGGGGTGTTAGGGGTGTCTTACCCCCACAGTATTTTTTTCCAAAGAGTAAATCATCTGTGTACCAAATTTGGTTGAAATTGCTCAAGACATTCCAGAGTTATGCTGAAACACACACACACACAGTCGTGTGTGTATGTATCATTCAGTCAGTTAACATCCCACCATACCTCTGGGAACTCAGGATAGCAAACCACTTCTTCAGTCATTCCCCATAACAATACCCTTGTATTGTATTATGGTAGATTGAGTTGAGAGATAGTCACAATGAACTTTGATTATTAAGGCTGGTCTTGAACCTACAGTAGGTCTCCCCATTGAAATCACTTATTTTAATTAAGTGGACAATCATTCCTCTTTTTTTCCTCTTGGGAGACAATTCATTTAGTCTATTTTATTCTAACTAAGTTATGGACCAAGTAAGTTACTAAATATTATTTCAAAATTTGTATTTTAAAGTTCAAAATCAAGAAAACAGTTCCAGTTATATAAAAGCACGGAAAATGAGTTTATGCAGCAATAAGAGGAACTGAAACTTTTCTGTTCTTGTAAAGACCATGTAAGTCAGGGGTGTCAAACTCAATTTCATTGAGGGCTGCATCAGGGTTGTGTTTAACCTCAGGGGAGAGAGGGTATGGACAGGGGGCATGGCCAGCTCGACGTCACTCGTGTTGTGAGTGCCTGTGGTGGTCCAAGCACTCTGTCAACGAAAACAGGCTCCTGAGCTCCATTTTTGCTGGCAGGGGCACCTGCCAGCAAAAATGGTCCTTTGTTGTCTCCAGGGTGGTCCCACATGCTAGATCTAAGCAGCCCATGGGCCGGAACAAGACCCTGAGCCTTGAGTTTGACACCCCTAATGTAAGTCATTGTGGCATTTTGCTACTTCCCCAAGTCTAATGCATAGTAATTAAGAATGCTCAAATTAATTTGAGTGAAAGTTCTGTTTATGAAAATGCAAATATGCATTACTTAATAAAAAAAAAACTTACCTTTATTGACAGTATTTGAGACGTAAGGATATGCCCTCAGGTAACCTAATGGTAAGATTGGTTTTCATGTTGCTTTTTTTAGCGTAAATATTGTTATTTTTGTTGTAAAACAGATATTCAGGTTTGTTCAGTTCTTAAGCGCCTTCTTTACTGATACCAAATTAGAATCCTTAGCTTTGGAATGGTTTAAATTTTGAGAACTCGCAACATAAAATTATTATGTATAGGCTATTATAGTGATGGCTAATCTTTTTGTCGCTGTGTGCCAAAAGCATGCGCGCACCCATAATGCAATGCATGCATAGCATCCCCCTGCGTGCCCCACCCCTTCGTGCATGCACACGTGTCCATCCCGTGCATGTACACATGACCCCCTGTGTCCTCCTACCTCCCCCCGCATGCGCAGCAGAGACCCAAAAACCAGCTGACCAGCAGGAGGCGCACACATATGCGCTGTGGAGCTGAGATGGGGTGACGGCTCTCATGTCTACAGAGAGGGCTCTTTGGGCCACCTGTGGCACGCGTGCCATAGGTTTGCCATCATGTGGTTATTACATGTCTATAGAGATTCTCAGTCATCCAGGTCATTTTTGTCTCAAAGATGCTGTTTCAAAAGGCAATTGAACTTCATGAACTGAAGAAGCTTCTTGGATGAAAAGCAAAACATCTTCAAGGAAAAACAAAGTCTAGTTTCCTTTTGAAGAAGCACCTTTGGGATGGGCTATGTCATTGACAAAACATAGAAGCTCTTTGAGAAAGGCCAACCTGATACCTGCTCATTTCAGTTCTAGACCAAGATACATATTAAATGCCATATTAATTAACTTATTAATTTTTAATGATACTAATTGGTTGTTTTTCATTTTTAGAGACCTGTTTTGGCTCTCTTTTGTTATTGACCTTAATGCTAGCACTTCCTTTTATATTGGAGTCAATTATCTTTTATGGTTTTATTTTGTATTCTGTATGTGTCTTGAAGAATTCTGTTTTATAAAATGACACCATTATGAACAAATGCATTCTAAATGATTGCATTCACTATAGTTACCGTATTTTTCGGAGTATAAGTTTTTTTTTAACTTTTGGGATGTGTTTTTTTTTAATGTTGTACGCCGCCCTGAGTCCTTTTGGAGAAGGGCGGCATATAAATCCAAATAAACAAACAAACAAACAATAAGACGCACCTTTTTCCCTCAAAAAAGAGGCTGAAAATCTGGGTGTGTCTTATACGTGAATACTGAATACAGCATTTTTTGCCTCCTGAAACCCCGCCCCCTTCACCAAAATGACCGTGCATAGTTTATAGGAGGCTTTCAGAGAGCTCCTGGGGCCTGGGGAGGGCAGAAATGAGAAAAATGGGCCAGTCCCCAGGAGCACTCTATAAGCTTCCGAATGCCCTTTTTTTTGACAAAAAACAGGCCTGTTTTCGTGAAAAATGGGCCATTGTTTGCTCCCCCCTCCCGAACACTCTATAAGCCTCCTAAAGGCTATTATGCCCTTAAAAAAAAAAAAAGCAGGCTGTTTTGGGGAGGTTTGCAGAATGCAAAAACCTTTTTTTTTTAAATTTGCCTCTTCAAAACCTTGGTGCGTTTTATACTCCGGCGTCTTATACTCCGAAAAATACAGTATTTTCTTTGGAACCTATTTTTCCATTTTTTTGCTGGCTACTTTTACATGAGCCATGCTCATAACATTATCTATTTATAGATAATATAAATATAATATAATATAATATCATTATCTATTATAATTTCCTCCATTTGGTTAGTTTCTTTTTAATTTCACATCCATTATTTCTATTGTATGGGTCTTTTTAGTAGTAGGTCTGCCACACCCAAATGGGACAACCAGTGATTATTCAGAAGTTCTTGCTTTTTTCTATATTTGCTGGCAGCGCTGTTTTTAATCTCCCCTTAATCAGAATTGTAATAGCTAGATTTTAAGGAAAGGGTTAGCCATCTGTAGAAGAAACGGTAAACAAAAGATCGAGATTAGACCTCAGGGAAAGATTAATTTAAAGGGATGCTTTAATTCAAACAAATGCAAACCCTAATCCCAACTCAAGTTCTCAAGGGTCACACCCAGATTTAGGGAATAAATCACATATTGCCAGACACTTAACCCTTAATTCACTCCTCAGCTAGTCTTAGCAAAAGACTTCCAGACAAGAATCAACAAGATTAGAAATGTTATGGCAGGCAATAATGGAACTTCAAATCAGTGGTGAAATTCAGTTTTTTTAACTACCGATTCTGTGGACGTGGCTTGGTGGGTGTGGCTTGGTGGGCATGGCAGGGGAAGGATACTGCAAAATCTCCATTCCCACCCCACTCTGGGGCCAACCAGAGGTGGCATTTGCCAATTCTCCAAATTACTCAAAATTTCCGCTACTGGTTTTCCACAACCTGTCAGAACCAGCTGGATTTCACACCTGCTTCGAATGCAACAGTTGATTGTCCACTGTAGTGCATAGAGGCTCAAAATTTATATAGCTTTAGGGTTGAATTCTTCTTCTGAATTAACAGATTCCTAGCAGGATGTTGAAAAGTATTATGCTTATGAAATGGTTGTCTTTGCCCTGGAATTATTTGGTCCTGCCTTACCAGTTTCAGTCCTGTTGATATGTAATTTCTCACTGCTTGTAAACATCTCTGTGATTTAGACATAGTCGGAGTATGACCATTTTCCTGTGCACTGCTTGCAGAGTCCAAGCAATGGATTAAATTAGTCTGGTTGCTTTAGGACTGAGGAATCTGTTTTCTTGGCCACGCTTCCTGGTGCTCCTTAATGCCAGATTTTTTCCTCATTCTGGCCCGTTTGGACTAGTTTTATTGAGCAATTCTCCTACCGCAGACCCAGCCACAGTGGCGCCTCCAACAGGCCCTTCCGCAAATCCAAGTGACCACTAAAGGTCACCTCCCATCGGGGGATGGCTTCAGCTGTTCGTCTCCCAATGGGAACAAACCATGGAGGATGCTTGGGTCTTGCAGACTGTCAGGGAGGGACTCTTGCTGGAGTTCCTCTCATGTCCCCCAAGGAACTTCATAAGATGCCCCACCCCCTCTTGCCCTCTCAAGAGGGAGCTCATGACCCAGGAGCTAAACCATCTCCTGGAGATCAATGCCATAGAGCAGGTATCTTCCGACCAGGTGGGGAGGGGATTCTATTCCACCCTCTTCCTGGTCCCCAAGAGCTCAGGGGGATGGAGGGCAATCTTGGACCTCAAGAACCTCAACCATCAGATCACATACAGGAGGTTCAAGGTGCAATCCCTGCAAACCATCCTCGCAGAGATTCACCAAGGGGACCTCCTAACGTCCATTGACTTAAAGGAATCATATTTACACATCCCAATTTGGCCACAACACCGAAGGTTCTTGCGATTCTTTTACGCTGGCCAACACTATCAATTCAGGGCCCTGCTATTCAGCCTGTCATTGGCACCCAGGACCTTCACAAAAATTCTGTCAGTAGTCGCAGTGCACCTCAGGCGCAGGCCCATAAGGCTACAATGTTACCTGGATGACATACTTATCCAGTTGTCATCCAGGAGACAGGCCTTGCGGGATCTCCAGGTCACCATGAGGTTCCTCCGGAACCACGGGTTCTCTTTGAACCTGGAAAAAAGCAATCTCACTCCGACCACCAAGCTCCTCCACCTGGGGGTGGTGATAGACACTTCCAACTGCAGGGTGTCCCTCTCCCAGGACAGTATAGACAGCTTAGTCTCCCTAGCCCACAGGGTTCAGGGGTTGAGGCAAGTCCCGGTGCTGCTCCTCTCTCAACTGCTAGGGAACATGATTTCGTGTATCTCAGTCATTCCCTGGGCATGACTCCATTCCCGAGAGTTGCAGTGTTTCCTCCTGCCTCATCAGAGATCCGACAGAAGCAACTCCCCCATGAAGGTCCGTCTTCCTCCGGCCGTGAAGAGGTCCCTCTGATGGTGGCGATCAGCAGCACTTCTCAAGGGTCATCTCTTCAAGAAGCCGGCGAGAGTAGTCATCACGACTGACGCCAGCCTTGCCGGCTGGGGCAGACACATGGGACATTGCATAACTCAGGGCAAGTGGTCTCTAGCCAAAGCGGCTTGCAACATCAACTTCCTAGAGCTGCGGGCAGCGAGACTCGCCCTGCGTCATTTTCAACAGGACATTCTACATTAACACGTACTCTTAATGACAAACAATGTGGCCACCAAGGCACACATAAATCTCCAGGCGGCATGAGATCCAGGAAACTCATGGCAGAGGCAGAGGCCCTCGGCAGGTAGGCGGACCGTCACGTTGAATCCATCCATTCTGACCACATATCGGGGGTGGACAACACCCAGGCAGACTGGTTGAGCAGGACCACCATAGACAATGCGGAGTGGAGATTGCACCCGGTCCTGTTCCGCCAGTTGTCCCGCAGATTCAGCACTCCCACGGTTGAACTGTTTGCCACCTGCGAGAACATGCAGCTTCAACAGTTCTCCTGCTTCCACTCTCCAGGGGCAGGGGGGACGGATGCTCTCTGCTGTAGGTGGCCTCAGGAACTGTTGTATGCCTTTCCGCCACTTCTATCAAAAGTGATCCGCAAAGTCATTGCGGAGAAGGCGGAGGTGCTGCTGGTAGCACCTTACTGGCCCCGGAGGTCCTGGTATGCCAACCTCATCAGCCTGTCGGTGTCCAGCCCGTGGCGAATCCCTCAGGGCCAGGCCTCCCTCAGCCAGGGGGCCATCGTCCATCCAGATCCCCAGTGGCTCTAGTTGGCCGTCTGGCACTTGAGGGGGACCTCCTGAGGAGGGACGGTCTGTCGGAAGAGGTGATACAAACCATCCAGGCATCCAGGCGACCTTCAATGACCAGAATTTACGATTCCACATGGTCTACCTTCGCCAAGTGATGCGACAACTTATAGCTTGATCCTGTCACAGCACCAGTTCCCCGTATATTGGACTTTCTACAGGAGGGCCTCGATAGGGGACTCGCTTGCAACACCCTTCGACGCCAGGTAGCTGCATTATCCACCATTTGATCTGGGGTTCCAGTTCAACCCCTTAGTAGGATACCAAGGGTTCAGTGCTTCCTCAAGGGTGCATCCAATCTGCGCCCCCCAGTGGTCCACTGGTATCCGACCTGGCAGTTATCGGTGGTCCTACAGGCTCTCACTTCAGCTCCCTTCGAGCCTCTTTGCACGAGTTCTCTCTGACCCCTCATCTTTAAGACAGTTTTTCTCATTGCTATAACATCTGCATTGATGGCTTTATCTGTCCGAGAGGACCTATGCATCATTTATCCAGACTGGAGCCTGTCTTCATCCCAAAAATTAACACTTGGTTCTATAGGGCACAGGAGGTAATTTTACCTAACTTTTCCCCGCACCCCAGACACCCGAGGGAACGCGTCTGGCACACTCTGGACGTCAGACGGGCCTTGCGGTGATACATCAAATGGACTGCAGATTTCCGCAGATTGGAGGCCCTCTTTGTGTCGTTCCAGCTGGGGTCCATGGGATGTTTGCCTCAGCCAAGGCTTTGTTCAGCAGGCGGGTTCTCCAGAGAGTTGTTTCCACGACTGAATCCCAGGACAGACCTTCTTCCCGCCCTAGTGACATGTAACTTGGGTATGTCCCATTGCTTGGACTCTCCAAGCAGTGCACAGGAAAATGACCATTGGCTTACTTGAAGGGTACTTTTCTGTGCACTTCGGGAGAGTCCAACCCGCCCTGGGTCTTTGTGTCCAGGGATTTGGGACCATCAACTCAACTCAAACTCTTTTCTACTGTGTCATCATACCTTCAGCCTTCACTGGTTCCAGAACTGGTCAAAAATCTGGCGTTAAGGAACACCAGGAGGCGTGGCCAAGGAAAATGATTCCTCAGTCAGGGCAACCAGACTAATTTAACCCATTGCTTTGACTCTCCCGCAGTGCACAGAAAAGGACCCTTCAGGTAAGCCAATGGTCATTCATGCAGCAACCATTCAAAGATATGATGGCACTGAATGAAGAGACTTATGACCTGTGTTTAAAGTTACAACCGATGTAGGAAACCTGTGGTCATGTGACCAAAATTCATGCACTTGGCAGCTGAGTGATTGATTGTAAGTCAAGCACTACTGGTACTGTAATCTTCTCATATTCTCAAGTGAGGGAAAGATGATGGAAGGTATGACAGTAAACAAATGGAATGGCAACTTTATAGCCATTCATCTCATTTAAAGTGTTTAAAGAATACCAGTTATTGTTATATCTGTCAGTTATCTTAGATATTATAATTGGTTTCCAGAAGTGGGTGGAAGAGAATTGTACAGTGATCATAGATATCAGTGTGTGGATAATAGATTGGAATGGGGAGTCTAAAGAAACTGATTAAAATATTATTTTAAAAGGTCTGTTAAATTCAGGTCCATTAAAATAGCCAAGAATGAATGAAAAAGCAGAAAAATTACTCCTACTATACATGCCAAGAAAAAGAAGCAAATAGAGCATAAATCAACATACAAAAATTACCTAGAAGATAGATAGATAGATTGATTTTTATATGTTGATTTAAGTTGTACACATCAAACCTGTCCGTCCATCCATCCATCCATCCATCCATCCACCCATCTATCTATCTTCTACCTATCTATTGGTATCTATTTATCTTCTAGCTAGCCTAGAAGATTATCATATTTCAGTAATGTGTACATGAGACTAATCCATGCCAAATTGTGCTGAATCTTAAGAAATTCCTGACAAAAGTGATTTAATATATTGAATGTAGAGAAGAACATTTTAAAAGAATATCAGTTTTAATTTTAATATTTTCCTTCTCCATTTTGTTAGGACCACCGCTTTAATGACAAGATTGACAAATTGACAGGATACAAGACCAAGTCATTGCTCTGCATGCCTATAAGAAACAGCGAGGGTGAAATCATTGGAGTTGCACAGGTGATAAATAAAACTCCTGGAGGTATTCCTTTTACTGAGGATGATGAAAAAGTAAGATTTTCTGCCCTTTTCATTTGATAATATGAAAAAGATATGTAGTTCTTCTCTCAAATGTGTATGCAAAGATGTATCTATTTATGTATAGTAAAGTGTTATTTTTCTATAGGATATTAATAAGCATTGCATTATTTAATTTGAATTTTTCTGGAAACCTGATCATTCTTGCTTAGGATGGATGGTTTAACCACTTCAGTTTTGGGGTTTATGTATTTTTTTAATGTTATGGATTGGTTTTCTGGTTAGTCTTATCTTTTTTCCTTGATTTTAATTTTATTTAATTTTATTTCCTTGTAAACTACCCTATTGTGTAACCTTAAAATTGGGATATTAAATTACAATTAAATTATTTAATAACCAGCCGTTAAATCACTTATTTGTTGAAATTGTTCTGTTTATTAACAACTACAAATTCTTTATACACATAGATCAGGTATGAATGATTATAATAAAATATGGTCACCCGTTATTGAACACATTTTCCTGTATACCGCTTGGAGAGTCCAAGCAATGGGTTAATTCAGTCTGCTTGCCCTTAGGACTGAGGAACTTTTTTTCCTTTAGCCACACTTCCTGGTGTGATCAATCCCCAGAATTCTTCCTCAGTCAGCCCGTTTGGACGTAATTAGCTAGAGCTCTGAGCTGAATTAATCCTTTTTTAGCTTGGACTCTCTATTTGCGTTTCTTTCTCCTTTCCTGATATTTCCCCAACATTGTGAGACGTTTTTCTCCTCATTGCTGCACTTTCCTCCAGCAGATTCTTCGTTCTAAAGGCCAGGAGGTAAGCTGGAAGGTGGGGGGGGGTGCCCCTCAGCCGATCTCTATGGGACGGCTTCGGAGGCCTGCCGCTTGTCGTTTAAAATGGCGCGGCTGCAGCGGCGAGGTTCCTACTTCCCCAGGCCCCTCGTTTGTTATTTTAGACGTAGTTTTTTCGTTCCCCGGCCTGCTAGAGGACCTCTGCCACAGGGAGGAGTGAGCGATCGTCGCCATTAAGGCGCGTTCGCTCCTCGCTCTCCCTTCGCCCCCACGCTGTTGCGGCGGCCATTTTAGGCGCGAAAAAAGCACGCTCCTTTATGGCCGCCATTTTGCATCAGCCTCGTTATCAGGAGACCGCTGGAGGTGGCAGGGCCTGGCAAGGGCTTCCAGGCTGGGGTCACCACCTTCGCTTTCTGCCTATTTTTGCGAGCGGTGCTGGTTCCTGGGCCATACAAACGGTCATTATACCGGCTCAGGGAGGAGGCCTTTGTAAAGTGCAGGCCAAAGCCTTTTTTCTAGTTATTCTCCTCCCTGCCTCTCCTGCGGGGCCTTGCGCCTAGGTGCAGGCCCCAATCCTCCCCCTGGGCCTCCGACTGGTATTAAGCAAGGGATCTTTTAATATGTATCGAGTCATTTACTGTGCAAATAGCAATTTTGACAAATCTTTTTGTTTTTTTCCCCTTGCAGCAACCAGTCTCTCTCTCTACCTTCTGCCTTGTCATAGCCTTGCTCCATCTTGTGTGGTCATTGACTATGGACCTGCCCAGCCCCCCCGATTCCCAAGATACTAGGCCAAGCCTCTCTCAGGCCCCTAGCAAGGGTTCCTCCTCATCGGGGAGTGGGGGTGCGGGCAAGAGTGGTGGGGGAAGTTCTGGGAAACATCGTTCCAGAACCCCTTCTGTGGCTGAGGCCAAGGATGCTGAAAGGCGCCAGCGGGCCCTTGACAAGCAGTTTGAGAAGGCCAGATGCCAGGCAGGCAGGGAGCAGTCCCATTCCGGAATTCCCCCCTCCCGGGAGGATCTCCAAATGGCTCTTGCCGAGGAGGTGGAGTCCCAGGACCTATCCCCAAACAGGTCATTTGCGGAGCCGGCTTCCCCGGCCCCCTCCTGGGCCTGCGAGCAGGCCCCTCCCCCTGGGGATGCTAGCATGGATGATATGCCGGGTGAGGTTCAACCCCCTCTAGAGGAGGGCCTAGATCCTGATTCTGATTCAGAGGAGCTCTCTCCCCGCATGCAGGAGCTGATGGCCCGTACCATTGCCAAGGGCATCACGGAGGCCATGAAATTTAAGGATCCCCCTGCAGTGACCCCTAGGGGCCCCAAATCTGATCAGGCCGCTCCCCCTCCTAGTAAACGTGCTCATCACCCTTCCTTGGAATCCTCGGTGGTTAGCGAGGTCTCTGCCATTGAGGACCCTGACCCAGAGGTGCTAGGTCTCTCGGACGACGAGGACCTCCCCCCTGAAGCGCCCGCCTTTGCGGGTCTGTTCAAGCCCAGCCTTTTCAAGTCTGTCCTCCACAAGGTTAAGGCTGCCACCAGGGTGGGGATCAAGCCCAAACCGGCCGCGCCAGCGGCGGATGCCACTCCGGCTAATCCCAATGCCGTCATGTTTGATGTCCCAGCACCCCAACAAGAGTTGGTTCCGGTCCCGGGGCTGTTTCTCGACCTCATCCAGCGCCAGTGGGCTCAACCAGCCAAGCAGTCCTCTCCCAGTGGGGTAGATAGGAAGCTCTACACCATGGAGCCAGTGCTGGAGGACCTTCTGGCCCTTCCCACTGTCAACCCGCCCATTACTGCCCTCACCTCTAACTCCTCCCTACCGGCCGACCTTCTGGAAGGCCTCAAGGCGGAGGACAAGAAGGCAGAAAAGGCGTGCCACAAAACCCATCTTGCGGCTGCCTGGGCCATTAGGGCTTCTTTATCCGCGTCCTTCTTCAACAGGGCCTCAGTGATTTGGCTGCGCGAGCTTCTGACCAAGCTCCCGGCGGGAGACGTCCGTCTCCACCAGGATGTGTCTAAAATAATTGCGGCTTCTCAATACGCCGCTGACGCATCCCTCAACGCCACTAAATTCGCCTCCAGGGCACTGGGCTCTAATATCACATCTCGCCGCCTGATCTGGCTCCGCCATTGGCAAGCGGACCAGAAAAACAAATGGAAACTGGCTTCCGCCCCCTTTAAGGGGTCTAAATTATTTGGCGAGTCCCTGGAACATCTCCTCATTGAGTCCAAGGACAAGAGGAAGATCCTCCCTTCTTTAAACAAGAAGCAGGAACGCAAGGCCTATTCCAGGAGGCAGTCCTTTTGTGCCTCCGAGCCTTCCACCTCTGCCTCTTCCTTCTCTCCCTCCAATAGGTCCTTCGGTCAGCAGGGCGACAGGTCCCAGGACAGGGCGTCCTTCCGGGACAGAGGCAGACAGCAGTTCGGCTTCCGCAAGTATAACCGCGGTGAGGCCTCCAACAGGCCGTTCCGTAAGTCAAAGTGACTGCCCGAACTCGGCACCCATCGGGGGTCGGCTCCAGCTGTTTGCCTCCCATTGGGACCAGACCACCGAGGATGCCTGGGTTCTGCAAATAGTCAGGGAAGGCCTCTCCCTGGAGTTCCTATCCCTTCCCCCCCGGAACTTCATCCGGTGCCCCATTCCCTCCTGCCCTCAAAAGAGGGAACGCATGGAACAGGAAGTCAGACATCTCTTAGACATCAAGGCCGTGGAACCCGTCCCCCCGGACGAGGAGGGGAAGGGGTTTTATTCCATCCTCTTCCTCGTACCAAAGAGCTCGGGGGGGTGGAGGGCTATCTTGGACCTCAAGAATCTCAACAGGCACATCGCCTATCGGAGGTTCAAGATGCAGTCCCTGCAGACCATTCTGGCGGGGATTCGACAGGGAGATCTCCTCACATCTATAGATCTGAAAGAGGCATATCTCCACATTCCCATCCGTCCCCAGCACAGGAGGTTCCTGCGCTTCTTTTATGCCGGCCGCCACTACCAGTACAAAGCTCTTCCATTCGGCCTCTCGTCCGCTCCTCGGACGTTTACCACAGTTCTGGCGGTAGTGGCGGCCCAGCTAAGACGCAGGCCTATAAGGCTCCAGTGCTATCTGGACGACATTCTTATCCAGTCGTCGTCCAGGCAGCAGGCCTTGCGGGATCTTCAGACCACCATGAGATCCCTCAGGAATCACGGCTTCTCTCTAAACATAGAGAAGAGTCACCTCATTCCAACAACCAGACTTGTACACCTGGGGGCGGTGATAGATACCAGCTTGTGCAGGGTTTTCCTCTCCCAAGACAGGTTGGACGGTCTAAGGTCCATGACCCACAAGGTGATGCACTTGAGGCAGGCTCCAGTGGTCCTTCTGTCGCAACTGCTGGGGAAAATGATCTCCTGCATCTCCATCGTGCCGTGGGCCCGCCTGCATTCCAGGGCGCTTCAGTGGCTGCTGCTGCCGCACCAGAGGGCATCCAGGAGCAACTCTCCCAGGCCGATTCGCGTCCCGCCAGAGGTGAAGAGGTCTCTCCGCTGGTGGGTGTCTCCGGCCGTCCTCAAGGGCCACCTATTCAAGGAGCCCGAGAGGTTGATCATCACCACAGACGCCAGCCTCTCCGGCTGGGGAGCCCACATGGGTTCCCTTGTTGTCCAGGGCAAGTGGTCCCAAGTGGAAACCAGTTACAGCATCAACCTACTGGAACTGAGAGCTGCTCGCCTGGCCCTGCGCCATTTCCACCGGTCCATCCATCGTCAACATGTACTTCTGATGACGGACAATGTGGCCACCAAGGCGCACATCAACCGCCAGGGTGGCACCAGATCCAGAGCACTGATGAGAGAGGCGGAGTCCCTGGGCCGCTGGGCGGAGCGCCATCTGGAATCTCTCCGCTCCGACCACATCTCCGGAGTGGACAACACACAGGCGGACTGGTTGAGCAGGACGACCATAGATCCTGCGGAGTGGAAACTGGACCCTTGCCTGTTCCACCAGCTGTCCAACAGATTCGGAGCTCCAACTGTAGACCTATTCGCGTCCAGGGACAACAAGCAGCTCAACCGCTTTTACTCCCGGTTCTTCACCCCGGGGGCGGAGGGGACGGATGCACTGCGTTGCAGGTGGCCCCGCGAGCTACTATATGCCTTCCCTCCTCTACCTCTTCTTCCTCAATTCATCTCCAAAGTCATCGCGGAGGGGGCAGAAGTTCTTCTCGTGGCTCCACACTGGCCCCGCAGGTCGTGGTTCGCCGACCTTTTCCACCTGTCGGTGTCTCCTCCGTGGCGCATCCCTCCGGACCAGATCTCCCTCAGCCAGGGGGCCGTTGTTCATCCAGAGCCTCAGTGGCTCCAGTTGGCCGTCTGGCACTTGAGGGGGACCAACTGAAAGGCGAAGGCCTGTCAGAGGAGGTAGTGTGCACCATTCAGGCGGCTAGACGTCCTTCAACCACCAGAATTTATGACGCGTCTTGGGCCGCTTTCGCGAGGTGGTGTGAGGAGCTACACATCGAACCGACGACCACGCCTGTTTCCAGAGTCCTCGACTTTCTTCAAGCGGGGCTCAACAAAGGCTTGGCCCCAAACACACTTCGACGCCAAGTGGCGGCCTTGTCCACCGTCTGGTCGGGCGACCCCCTTTTGCCTCTCAGCAAAATTCCGAGGGTGCGCCTCTTCCTCAAAGGCGCCTCTAACCTTCGCCCTCCCACCGTTCATCGCTACCCCACTTGGCAGCTGTCCGTGGTCCTACGGGCCATCTCTGGCCCTCCATTCGAACCTCTATGCACAACGTCTCTTAGGTTCCTGACGCTGAAGACGGCCTTCTTGATTGCCATCACGTCCGCTCGTCGGATTTCAGAACTGGCGGCCCTGTCTGTTCGCCAGGACCTGTGCGTCATCCACCCTGACAGGGTCATATTGAGGCTGGACCCGACCTTTACCCCTAAAATAAATTCATGGTTTCACAGAGCGCAAGACATTGTGTTGCCAAATTTCTGTCCACATCCGTCGCATCCCAGAGAGCGTTCCTGGCATAATCTTGATGTCAGGAGGGCCCTGAAGGTCTACATCGCTCACACTGCAGAGTTCAGGAAGTCAGAGGCTCTCTTCCTCTCCTTCCAGCCTGGTTCCCTAGGGAAGAAGGTTTCTTCCTCCACGATTGGCAGATCGCTTCGAGCCTGCATTGCATCAGCCTATGAATGCCAGTCCAAAGCTGTTCCACGCGGCATCACCGCGCACTCCACACGGAGCGCTGCTACCTCTGCGGCCTGGGCCACTCAGGCTTCGATTCTGGACATCTGTAGGGCCGCTACGTGGTCCTCTCCATCATCTTTCGTACGACACTACAAATTGGACATTTTCGCCTCGGCTGAGGCGTCCTTTGGCAGGCGTGTGCTCCAGGTGGTTGTGTCAGAGACCGAATCCCGGGAGCCTTCTTCTACCCACCCAGATGGACAATAACTTGGGTATGTCCCATTGCTTGGACTCTCCAAGCGGTGTACAGGAAAATGACCATTGGCTTACCTGAAGGGTCCTTTTCTGTACACCGCGGGAAAGTCCAACCCACCCTGACTATCTGAAGCCGGGATTCGGATTCTTCGTGTTAACAGTACATCATCTTGGACGCTTCGCTCCGTCCTCACGAACTGACTCTTTCTAAGAATTCTGGGGATTGATCACACCAGGAGGTGTGGCTAAAGGAAAAAAAGTTCCTCAGTCCTAAGGGCAAGCAGACTGAATTAACCCATTGCTTGGACTCTCCCGCGGTGTACAGAAAAGGACCCTTCAGGTAAGCCAATGGTCATTTTGTAAAATTGTACATATATCTGTAACAGGCCTTCACATATACATTTTTATTTTTTTATTTTTCCATTATTTACTTTTTTATTTTTCTGTCCTGCTTATTTAAAGAAAGACAGCATTTACAGTCACTTGATAAGCTGTTCTTCCAGAGATATCAAAATTAGACAACAACCAGCATACCTTTTAACTTTTACCTCCCAAATGATAAACCAGAGTAAGAGAAAACCATTTTCTGGGTGGAGATAGCAGTGACAACAGCAGCCGTAGATTAAGTAATTCCTTTTTATAATACATTTAAAAGAATTAAATTCAAAATTCAAGAGCAATTTTCAGTGGAATTTTTGAGGTATACCCAGGTGCATCTAGACCAGTGAACTTCAAGGGTTCCAAGCTATCTGTCCTGAATATATCCAAAACTTGATCTAGGAAATGCTGTTATTAAAAAAAGAGAAATGAAAATGGATGCACATAAACAATGAATCAGAGATGTAAATCTGGAGATATTTCAGTTTTTAATGGTATATTTTGCTTGGATAGGAATATAATTTCTTAATCAACATCTTAATTAATATCAATAACCAGTTCCCACTGAAACTATGATGACTGGAAACTTTTCCTGATATCACTATTCTATTTCTTTGACCTCTTAAAATGAAAGCTTAATTTGGAACAAACCAGTGAAATTTAGATACACTAATTTCTTTGCACATGTTTCATTCTCTCTTTAGCGCATTTAAGACGTGGTCTTATTGTTGTGGTAAGAGCATTACAATCATAAACATTTTTTAAATTAAAAATACACAGTTTAACAGCAAAAAATATGCATTTAGGTCTTACAAGAAACTCCTTAATGACAAATATTTAGCAGTGTTGGATGAAGAGTTACTTAATGTTATTATGTTCTGATCTAGCCTCTGAAAAATAGAGGGAGGATATTGATTTTCCATTTTTAGCATGCCTCAATAATTTTTAGTGTAATTATAACAATCTCAGATTGTAATGCAATTCAGGTGTCCTCGCTTTATTACTACCCATAATCTCTTGGCCCAAACTTTCAGTGATATTGGTGAATGAAATCATTAAGAATATTTTTTTTTTCAAATTGCATCATGGTATTTTCAAGAGCTTCAGGGAATAAATAAAAATTTTAGTATGGTTCTTTTTATGGCTTCCTATCACTGTGGAGGACCTGTCCAGCAGGGGAAATCATGCTGATGCATAAAAGAAAAGCTGCAGTGGCGGTGTGGGGATACCTTTATAGTAATGTGTTTTGCAATGCTGTGCCTTAAAAGTGGAATTAATCAATTTGTGGAAAACTAATGGACTTATCAAGCATAAACGTAACACATTTTTACAACAGAAAGTCAGTGCTTCCCTGGGTTATAAAATTGGAGATTTGTTTGCTCTCTGTATGTGAACTGGCTCTTTATCAACATAATGGAAAGATCGATTAATATTATTTCATGTGGTTACTGTTTAATGCATTTTTAAAAACTAAGTTTTTATGTAAGAGTTTTGTTTTTATTTTTCCCTTCCGCTTATTTTTATTTTGTTTTAGAAGAACGTGTGTGTGTGTGTGTGTGTGTGTGTTTATGTATTCCCCAGTTTATAAGCTAAAACTGACTTATTTCCTTATAAACCATATCAAAAGGGCTTAGGACTTCAACTGGTGACCCCCCCACCTTTTTTCCCAAGGCTCTCAAATGTCCATGAGTCACTTCTCAGAGTTAGATGGACAGCATATAAATTAAATTAATTAAATAAGTATATCCTATGTGATTAATTTATGCTATCCTTCTGACACAGGTGTGATGAATCTTTATTCTTGTCCTGATGTTATCACTAGGTTCCATTCATTTTAAGGGTAGGAATGCTTATTGATGTTGGCTTATTAAATTTAGGAACTCATTTTTGTTATCCAAGTTAAATCATTGTTATCTTTGCCACACATCTGCAAACGCCTCATCAGTTATATCTGAGATTTCCAGGCCTTGGAGTTCATTACATTTTTTGTTTTCACTTTTCACATATTTCTTAACTGGCAAGGAACAAGAATAAAAGATAATACCCAAGAACAATTTATTTTAGAATTCAGTTATATTTCCCATTAATTGCTAGATTACTCATAATTAGAGCTATAACCATTAACATAAATATAAAATTTTAGAACCAATAAAATATGAATCAACTCTATATGAATTTAATATTAGAATTTTATTGGTGATTTTTTTTCCAGGAAATAATATTGACCATACTTTAATGTGCCGACTATCAAATGATAAATTATCTGTGAATTCCCTCTTTTGAGTATTATTGCTGGAGCTTTTTATTGGCTCCCTTAAAGACTCATGATAATCACAATTCTGACACATACTGCTTTTTGTTTAGTTATTATTCTGAGTAATTCAAATATTTTTTTCATAAAGGAACAACTTCACAAGTTTACTGCACTTATATGGAATAATATGGGATAATAGGAATTGTAATATATGTGTGTGACTTACGTTATAATTGAGCATGTTAAGAGTTTTGTAAGAAGAGATAGCATGAGGAAACACCTCACATATCGCACCTGTAACCGCAGTCATAACGGCAGGAAACTTAGATAGCTTTTGCAAACATCCTGTGACCTATATAGAAGAGGCCACAAGTTATTTAGCTTTTTGGCATAGCGACGAGGGAAAGGGGAGTTGAGATGAGGGGGGGGGGGAAAGCTGTGGGCTGTCAGAATATGTAACCAATCATGAAATGTCACACATATGTATAATAGTGATGAATTAGAATCCTTCGGGGTTCAGTCTTTGCTCCTTGTGTTGCTAACTGAACCTGCGCAATAAACCTTTTCTGTTTGATCCCGGAATTCCGTGTCAGTTCCTATATTCCATAATAAATGGCACCCCAGATGGGACTGACAGGAAGAGGCCATTGACCTTCCAGACGGACTGCCCTGGTGGGCAACCCCTGTCCCGGCGTTTGAATCTCCAAGCCGGCTCCGTAGCCCTTGTCTATGGGGAGACTTCGTCAAGGGGATAGAGGACATGCCCGCCAGCGAAGCACTCCAGTCAAGGATCCACAAGGGACAAACAGAATTGGTCCTTTAGTCCGCGGACAATTGAAGACACCTGCAGGCAAGTATAAGTAAAGGAATTGTACCTACTCCCGTTTGGAGTGGAAGAGGGGACTGATCACCCCCTAGGAGACAAGGTGGCGTCCTAAAGTCTCCGGAGATAAGGTGGCGTCCTTAATTCTCCATTGTTAGGATTGTGTGGGTGGTTAAGCCATTGCAGTTCCCATTGATGACCGTGAGTTTTCCGGCTTCGTGGGTCAGTGGCAGTGTATTAGAACATGGGTGGTAGTAGCAGCAAGGGAGGTGTCTCACAGACACCCCTTCAATGTATGTTCGATAACTTCAAAGCTGGTTTTTCTAGGGACTATGGAGACCCAGTGGCTACCCCGTTTGAACTAAAAACAATTCTGTGAATCAGAATGGCTCACCTTCGGCGTAGGGTGACCAAAACAGGATCGGCGAACCCAGAACTCGTGTCAAGAGTTCATCAAATAGTGACGGGTGATGGACACTGGGACCAATTTCCCTATATTGATCAGTGGCAAATTAACATCAAAGAGAGACCCCCTTGGTTAATCGATTGTCAGACAGTTAGAGTCTGTTTGATGAAGTCAGAAAAAGGGGGAGGACGAAAGAAAACCTTAGTGCCAAAGATTCTAAGTCAGACTGATAGGGAGGAATTCTAACAACCCCCTCCGTATTCAACCCAAGTAAAACCAGTAATTCCCCTTGCAACAAAAACTGAACCGGTTCCTGTACAGCCAGAAACAGAGAATCAGACAAAACCTAAGGAACCTAAGTCAAAGAAGAAAATAAAGAGAAGTGCCTCATGGTCTTCAGCGGGTTCTGAAGATTCTGTGTCAAAGCATAATAGAAGTAAAACAAAGACCAGGGGAGTAACTATTGCCCCTCTTAGAGAAATAATTGTATCCATGTTAAATCAAATGATTGGACCCCCCATCAGAAAAATCAATAACAATACAAGGAGTATCAGGAAATTTGAGTTTAAAGCCTATCTTGAAACCCCTTAAATGTCAGATTGGAAGGGGAACTTTGGGCTGAAGATAATCCCCCAGGTTTTGCTAAAAATGCAATCCCTGTTGAAGTCCAGTTAAAACCAAATTCTTACCCAATAAATGTCCCTCAAAGATACTATTCAGTAGAAGCTTTACAAGCCATACAAGAATTGATAGAGAAGTATTTAAAGGCTGGCATTTTAAGAAAGACCAGGTCTCCATGGAACACCGCAATTTTGCCAGTCCGAAAGCCAAATGGACAATGGAGGCCAGCACAAGATCTAAGGCCCTTGAACAGACAAGTAGTGACCCTTCACGCTTTAGTACCAAATCCATATGTTCTATTGAGTACAGTGCCCTCTTCTGCAGCATGGTTCTCTGTGGTGGATTTGAAGGATGCTTTTTTTACCATCCCCCTTGCCAAGCCAAGTCAAAACCTATTGGCCTTTGAATGGACAAATCCTGTGAATCGAGTCAGGAGTCAATACACCTGGACTCGCTTACCCCAAGGACTTAAGAACTCCCCAACATGTTTTGGAGAAGCTTTAGCCTCTGATTTGCAAGCACTAAAACTAACTCAGCCAGGAGACTGTTGTTTGCAGTATGTGGATGATGTTCTAATTACAGGGGAGAATGAAGAAAGTTGTTTCCAAAACACAAGAAACTTCTTACAGGTGTTACAAGAATGTGGTTATAGGGCTTCAAAAAAAAAAAAAAAAAACCAACCACAATTAGTAAAACAGGAAGTCACTTATTTAGGTTATAATTTGAAAAAAAGGAATGTGACAATTAGGAACAGCTAGAAAACCAGCGATTGCCCAGATCCCTACACCAAAAACAAAACAGGGGGTTCCTTGGAGCAGCAGGGTTCTGCAGGATCTGGATTCCAAATTTTGCATTAAAAGCAAAGCCTTGTACCAAAGTATAAAAGGACCAGAAAAAGAACCTCCCCTCTGGGAAGGAGAGCAAAGAAAGGCATTCCAAACACTGAAAGATGAACTCATGAAGGCTCCAGCACTAGGCTTGCCAGATGTCACTAAGTCATGCAAATTGTATGTGGATGTCAGGAAGGGAGTTGCAGTTGGAGTCTTAACTCAAGACAGTGGGCAATGGAAAAGACCGGTAGCCTATCTGTCTAAACAGCTGGATGGACCAGCCCAGGGTTGGCCACAATGTCTTAAAACATTGGCTGCTACAGTCATACTTTTAAAGGAAACTAACAAACTAACCTTCAATGCTCCAGTTGAAATCCAAACCTCCCATGCCCTACAGACTATTTTGGAACATAAAGGGCATTTATGGATAAGCAACCAGAGAATGTACAAATATCAGGCTCTTTTGATTGATAATCCAAATGTAACGTTACATCAATGTACTACGTTAAATCCGGCAACACTTCTACCCCTCCCCGATGCTTCTAAGCCAATACATGACTGTGTCCAGACAATTGAACTGCTGTATTCTTGTAGACCAGATCTGGCAGAGGCACCTTAGCCACATGCAGACTACACCTGGTTTACCGATGGCTCAAGTTTCATGCAGGGAGGCATTAGAAGAACTGGATATGCAGTGGTAGATGATAAACAAACTATCCTCAGTGGTAGTTTACCCTCAAATCTTAGTGCCCAGGCTGCAGGAATCTATGCTTTATATAAAGCAATGATGAAAGCAAAAGGGAAGACCTTGAATGTGTACACAGACAGTAAATATGCATTCTTAACTATACATGCCCATGCAGCCATTTATAAAGAAAGAGGTTATATGGATTCATCAGGAAAGATAATACAACATGCCCCTCTTATTAAGAAATTGATTGAGGCAGCGCAGTTACCAGCCCGTTTGGCAGTCATCCATTGCCCTGGACATCAGAGGACGGACTCTCCAGTAGCAAAAGGAAATAGAAGGGCAGACATAGCAACTAAACATGCTGCAATGCAAGGACCAGATTATTCAGAAGAACTATTTGGAAAATTATGCTATTTGAATGATTTCATTGAAAAATCTGATCCTACATACACCCCCATAGAGGAACAAAAACTAAAGTTAGATTTACATGCCACTTCATTGAAAGGCTGGTGGCATCTCCCAGATGGAAGGGTAGCAGTCCCTTTAGCTCTAGCTGTCCCATTAGTTCAACGTGCCCATCGTGAACATCATTTAGGGAAAACCTCTCTGTTACAACAACTGGAGAGATCTTTTTATATTCCGATGGCAGCTGCAGTTATTGCTAGAGAGTGTAACCAGTGTTCCATATGTGCTCAAGTGAATGCAAGACAAGGGAAACAACTACCTCCAGGAACCCAGCCCATTTCATATATACCTATGGATTATTTAGTTGTGGATTTTACTGATATGCCAAGGCGCAACAAGTATTGTGCACTATTAGTTTTCATTGATACTTACTCTGGGTGGGTGGAGGCATTCCCTACCATAAATAAAAAGGCTATTCAGGTGGCTCGTTCATTACTTAAAGAAATCATTCCAAGATTTGGCTGCCCAACCAGAAAACCTTAGAAGGGAAGAGTTGGATCCATTGGACCAGACTCAAGGCAGCAAGAGACTCTGACCCAATACAATATCGAGTGCAAAAGACTGATAAACCCCTAGTACTGAAATTCTCTAAAAAGGCATCCTACTGAACCTGACCAGGAAAAAGGGTTCTCAACGTACGATGCGAAGATAGACTGCTGAATCCTACTGGCAATGGATTCTCGACGCACAGTCTGAGACATCAAGCCCTGCTGAAACCACTCCTTGGAAGCTGGTTTCCCGGCGCACGGAGGAAGAAGGGAGTGGAGGAGAAAAAGTATTCCATTTGTTAGGATGTAAAATGAAGTAGAAACCTAGCCATTTGTCAGGGAATAGAAAGCCACTCATACATAGCCATAAGTCTTTTGGAATTGCCCCCAATCCAAAGGGACTGGAGCTGAGTCAAAAGACACTGATACTTATGTTTGAGGAAACCTGGGAGTGGGGACTCTGTGCTGCTGTCCTAATCTTAGGATTGTGGACATTATATGTAACAAATAAGGACTGGCTTTGTGGGACACCTAAGACTGATATTGCCCAACAAGTCATATATACTCCCAAACCCCTTCCTGACGTGGTGAGTCTGTAGACTAAGGGCATTGGGATTGAATAAGGGCCTGTGTGGGTTGGGAGGAAGCTATGATGACCCTCCTGTTGCTTTGGGTGATGTTGGAAAAGGGTCTATTAAGTGATAATATCCTGAGTGGTAGTTCCCAGAGTTGTAAGGATGCCCGTGAAATCCCCCTTGTCCTTGAGGGAGGATCTGGGGAGGTTGGGAACCTCATGGAACTGGACAAGAACAAGTCACAGAATGGGGCTACCCTGGGTCAGGTTCGTTCTCGCCAACGACGTATCATCGAGAGGTGGGGTCGAGACCCTGGACCTAGGCCAACCCCAAGGTCCAAGGACAAGCGTCCGACAATCCCGGTAAAAGGAGGAGTAGGAAAAAAGGGATAACGGGCCTCTAAATCAATTGAAAAAAGGGAACTACATGTTGAGGATACTGGAATTAGGACAGAGCATTGTAAATCAGTCTGACCCTGTCCTAAGTCAAAAATGCTGGTTATGTTTGTCTGCTAGTCCTTCATCTTATCATGCTATTCCAGTTGAGTCAGATCTCTGGGAGAGAACCAAAGCCACAATAGTCCTTGAGAAAAATATTAGATGGAGAACCAAAACAGCAGCAGCCAAATTGCAGAAAGATTTTTATAATTCATTTAAAAGACTGGGAGAAAGCCGTCTCCCAATTGTTGGCCCTATTGCTGTTGGTGTGGAAATCCTAGGGACACCCTCTTTATGTGTACAGAGATATCAGGAACCCGGTACTCCTGTAGGGTCCCTGACAAAAGAGGAATGTTCATCAGTAATAAATATTGGTCCTAGGAACCAGACCTTATGGGAGATAGAACTAATTCCAGGCATTTCTCCTTCTGCGCACCATTTATTTCACAAAAAGGTTACAAACAACGGACATGTGGTTTTCTTGGTTGCCTGGGTCCAGCTGAGTTAAGCAGATATTATTCGTGGTGATATGTGCAGTGGCAAGTCTCGTTTTTATTCCTTGTGTGATCCCTATACTCAAACAGTTGGTTATGAGAGCAGTAAAGGAGATACAAGTGGAGAAGGAATTAGTCTTGATGGAATGCCTTCTGGACCATCAGATGGACTCAAATCCACTTGAACGTGATGAGGACTCTGACACAGGCACATATGTACAAATTATACCCAGGGAACTGGAGAGGGTGCCCGCAGAAATTGAGAATTGAAAGTCATATGCATTATGACTTTATGACTGGTTGGGCCACGAGGGAGGGTTACCTCTCGTGGAAATGTGCCCACCAGGTTACCAAGCATTTCACCAGCCCCGGGCCCGGGGAAGGGGCGGTGGGGTAGCAGTGATTATCCGGGAGGATTTAGAGCCGAGGGAGTCCACTGTGCTACAGACGTCTGGATGTGAATCCCTTGTTGTGAAATGGGGCCCTAGGAGGCAGATGGGTTTGCTGATAGTATACCTGGCTCCCCGCCCTACATCAGCGACCCTGCCTGAGCTCCTCGAGCTGATCTCATCGGTGGCGGTTGAGACCCCCAAACTTTTAGTGATGGGGGATTTTAACCTGCCGTCGGTGGGAGAAGCATCAGAGGGGGCTCGGGAGTTCATGGCTTCCATGATAGCCATGGACCTGACTCAAATGATTCAGGGCCCGACACACGAGGGAGGTCACACCTTGGACCTTGTTTTTGTCTCTCGCCAGTGGCTGAGTGATCTGGGAGGAGTGAATTTAACCATCACTCCTCTGTCATGGTCAGATCACTCACTCCTCCGTCTTGACTTCCCTGGTCCTACCCCTCGCTGCGGGGAGGCGGAACCGGAGAGCACTAGATGGTTCCGCCCCAGGCGCTTGATGGAACCAGACAGGTTCCAGATGGAGCTTGGGCCACCTCCTGCAGCCCTGACCCGCCCTCGGGTAGAGGACCTGGTGGCCGCGTGGAATAATGCGACTACCGGGGCCTTGAACCGGGTGGCGCCTTTGCGGCCTCTCCGGCGGCAACGATCCACCCTGGCCCCTTGGTTTACCGAGGAGCTAAGGGTGATGAAGCGCCGCAAGAGATGCCTAGAGAGTCGTTGGAGATCCTCCCGATCCGAACTTGACCGAGCACAGGTACGAGCCCATTTAAGGACGTACCTAGTGGCATTGAGAACGGCCAAACGTCAATATTGTGCCGCTCTCATTGCATCCGCAGAGAACCGCCCTGCCGCCCTGTTTCGGGTATCCCGTTCTCTTCTGTTTCAGAGGCCACGGGAGGCCCCTTTACAGGGCAGGGCAGAGGAGTTTGGGAAATATCTGCAGGATAAAGTCGCTCAAATCCGGAAGGATTGGGTCCCCTTCAGTGGCCCAGTCGAGATGCCAGTGGCGAGTCTTGAGAAACCTTTTTGGGAGGAGTTTGACTTGGTTGTCATTGAGGATTTGGACAGATTGCGTGGGCGACTGCGACCTACCACATGTTTGTTGGACCCGTGTCCCTCCTGGCTTGTACTGGCATCCTGGGAGGTTACACGCGACTGGCTCCTGGACCTAGTGAACACTTCGTTGGGTGAGGGGTCTCTCCCGGCCGCCTTGAAAGAGGCGGTGGTGAGACCCTTGCTCAAAAAGCCTTCCCTGGACCCTATGGAGCTGGTCAATTATCGTCCTGTCTCCAACCTTCCCTTTTTGGCGAAGGTTGTGGAGAGTGTGGTGGCTTCTCAGTTTCCACGACATCTGGAGGAGAATGATTATCTAGACCCGCGCCAGTCCGGCTTTCGCCCTGGGCACAGCACAGAGACGGCCTTGGTCGCGTTGGTAGATGATCTCTGGAGGGCCAGAGATAGGGGCTGTTCCTCTATCCTGGTCCTATTAGACCTCTCGGCGGCTTTTGATACCATCGACCATGGTATCCTGTTGCACCGACTGGAGGGGTTGGGGATCCGGGGCACCGTCTTGCGGTGGTTCGGCTCCTACCTCTCCGGCAGGACGCAACGTGTGTTGGCAGGAGAGCAGAGGTCGACCCTAAGCCCCCTTATCTGTGGGGTGCCACAGGGGTCGGTCCTCTCGCCACTCCTGTTCAACACATACATGAAGCCGCTGGGTGAGATCATCCGTGGTTTTGGGGTGAGATACCATCTGTACGCTGATGATACTCAGCTGTACATTTCCACCCCGAACCACCCCAACGAGGCCGTCGAAGTGATGTCCCGGTGTGTGGAAGCCGTACGGGTCTGGATGGATGACAACCGACTCAGGCTCAACCCTTCCAAGACGGAGTGGCTGTGGGTTCCGGCTCCCCGGTTCAACCAGATAATCCCATCTCTGGCCATTGGGGGCATTCAACTCGCCCCCGTGGAGCGGGCGCGCAATTTGGGCGTTCTCCTGGATGCCAGGCTGTCCATGGATGAACATGTGACAGCCGTGGCCAGGGGGGCGTTCCATCAGGTTCGCCTGGTGCGCCAATTGCGCCCCCTATTGGACCGGGACGCCCTACGCACAGTCACCCATGCGCTGGTGACGTCTCGCCTGGACTACTGTAACGCTCTCTACATGGGGCTTCCCTTGAAATGCACTCGGAGACTACAGTTGGTCCAGAATGCGGCCGCGCGGGTGATTATGGGGAGCACCAGGTACTCCCATGTGACACCACACCTGCGCGAGCTGCACTGGCTTCCTGTGGTCTATCGAGTGCGTTTCAAGGTCTTGATTACGATCTTTAAAGCGCTCCATGGCTCAGGACCTAGTTACCTGCGGGATCGTATTCTGCCCCACACATCCCTACGACCTATTCGCTCGCACAGAGAGGGACTTCTCCAGGTGCCGTCCACTAGACAATGCCATGGGGCGGCGCCTAGGAGCAGAGCCTTCTCTGTGGCGGGCCCAGCCCTGTGGAATGACCTCCCCCCGGATATTAGGACCACTACTGACCTCCGCTCCTTCCGTGTTAAGCTCAAGACCCACCTTTTTCAAATATCTGGCCTGGCTCAACCATGACTTTGTTACGCTCCTGAGGGGTTTTTAATTTAGCAATTTTATTTAAGGGGATTTTAAACTGTGTTTTAATTGTGTTTTTAGCTGTGTTTACTGTCTTTTACTTACAAGTCTACTCTCCTCCACGCACAAATGAAATTGTCCTTTTTTCGTATGTATGTCTGTCCTATGTGTATTTTATCCTTCTGATTGTACGCCGCCCCGAGTCCTTCGGGAGAGGGTTGCGGCTAATCAAATAAATTTCTTATTATTATTATTATTATTATTATTATTATTATTATTATTATTATTATTAACTACCCATGTAATGTCAAATATTATATGCTTATTGTGTGCTCGCTTGCTTAGTAAGAAGTATAGAATGTGACATACTTACTGAACCAAAATAGTCAGATAAGAAATAGTGGAAGTTTCTGTATGGAATAAACTTCCATAGGGGGGACTTATATGGAATAATATGGGATAATAGGAATTGTAATATATGTGTGTGACTTACGTTATAATTGAGCATGTTAAGAGTTTTGTAAGAAGAGATAGCATGAGGAAACACCTCACATATAGCACCTGTAACCGCAGTCATAACGGCAGGAAACTTAGATAGCTTTTGCAAACATCCTGTGACCTATATAGAAGAGGCCACAAGTTATTTAGCTTTTTGGCATAGCGACGAGGGAAAGGGGAGTTGAGATGAGGGGAGGGGGGGGGGAAAGCTGTGGGCTGTCAGAATATGTAACCAATCATGAAATGTCACACATATGTATAATAGTGATGAATTAGAATCCTTCGGGGTTCAGTCTTTGCTCCTTGTGTTGCTAACTGAACCTGCGCAATAAACCTTTTCTGTTTGATCCCGGAATTCCATGTCAGTTCCTATATTCCATAATAGCACGGTTGTTCCTTTCTGATTACAACTTCTCCAACATTTTGATATATGACTATGAGCTGTTTGTACTATTCTAATTGAAGTTAAATGCCAACAGAGTACTTATCTTCCACTGCATCTTTTGTACAGTATGGACACTGATAGAAAATAACTTCATTTTTTGTATTTGTTTTCCTAAATCAATATGACAAGATTTGTTTAAAACTCCTGCAGGGATCACCTAATTCTATATTCCAATAATTGACATTGTTCTTTTTAGGTTGGGAACAATAATTGGTTAATCATTTGTGAAAGGTAGCCTAACACCAAGATGCTGATTCTTTTATATCCTTTCTATTAAAAAGAAATTAAGATGGAGTCATTTGAGCAAAGACAGATGGCAACCTATTTGTAATTCAATCTCGACTGTGTAGTGCCTTCTTATTATAGAAGCTACTGACTCTGCCAAGCCTTTAGTTGTGTTGACTGATCTTGGTTATAGAATTCTTAATATACCATTAAAGATATTGGAATATCAGTGCTACATGTTTATTTTTCCCAAACCAAAACAGATTTTGCAAATGTTTTGTTTGTGTTATCTATTTTTATAAACATTTTGAGGAAAATTTACTTGTGTCTCCATCTACTTTTTATTTGTGCTTGAACCATATCCATTGTCTTCTTGGATCAAAGGGTCCCAATTTCTTAGAAAATGAGTTTCTAAGATCATTTTAGAAACTCCCCATTCTTCTTATTTTTGGGGTACACAGGTAGCCCTTATTTAATGAACACACTGTTGGGATCAACAGCTCCGTTACTAAGTGATGTTAAATGAAATACCATATGCCATTCAAGACTTAGCATGTGAGCTCCTGTCATTAAGAGAATCATCCACAGACATCACGTGATTGCAATGTGAGATTTATGTTGACTTCTCTATTGACTTTGCCTTTCAGAAGCCAGCTGTGAAGCTTGCAAATGGTGATCTCGTGACAGTCATGACATTGCAACCATCATAAATGCATGCCAGCTGCAAAGTGCCAAAATGGCGATCAAGTGACTGTTGGCATACTATGATGGTTAAAAGTTCAATGGCTGGTTCTAAAGCAACTTTTTCAAGGCTGCTATACATTTGAATAATCACTAAACAGGGCAGTAATTAACCAAGGCTTACCTAAATTTCCATAAACGTTTTCCATTAACTCTTAATTGTTTCCATTGAAATTCTTTTTGCTGTGTGTTAATAATTTATCTGGGACTTCTGAAAAAATAGGCCAATTAAAAACAAATGCTAACTATTTTCCTTACTTTCCCCCCAAATTCTGAAATGGGTTTTCAGTTGTAAATTATATAACACATTATACAATTAAAATGCCAATAATGAATAAATGAAATGTATTTGTCCAAATGGAATATCAATTTTTAAAATCTGAAATGTGTACTGGTACAATCTCTAACTGGACTGATTCAAATATATTTACGGAACCCAAATATAATTTTGCCTGCCCTAATAACACACAATTTGATAGAAATGTTCTGTCTAACCTGTGGTTAACTTGTAATAGATTAAATTATCAGCCAAAAAATCTTTTAAGATAGTGTTCAGAAAGCAGTCTTCGTTGTGCAGTATATCCAGTTAAATCAGTATTTTCTCTAATTCTCAAATTTTTTCTTCTCTTCGTCTCTTGAACATTAGTCAAGTCCAGTCTAATAATTGTAATATCTTTTTGTACTTTTCCGATATCAAGGAAATTCCATTGTAAGTTTTACTTGAGTAGATGATTTTTTTAGCTGTTTATTGACTTGTTCCAATGTACCTCCCATATTTTCTTGGATTGTATTAGCTACTTCAATCCATACTACCTTCAGTTCTTGTTTTAGTTGCTCAAAACATTGATTGAACAGTGCTCAATTTTCTCCTGCTATGTGGAACTGTATCTTCCTCTTCCATTTCTTATTCATTGATAGACTGGGGTGTAACTTCAGCCTTTTGGGGAATCACCTTTCTTAAACATATTTTATTAGTAATCTTGCCATAGATGTCATTTTTGTGTGTGCATGTGGCTCCGAGTCAGTGATTCCTGGCAACTACCTGGACTAGTCCCTGCTGTTTTCTTGGCAAGGTTTCCAGAGATGGCTTGTCATTACTCGCTTCCGAGGGATGAGAGAGAATGACTGGCCAAGGTCGACCAGCTGGCTTTGTGCATAAAGGAGGACTAGAACTCACTGTCTCCCAGTTTGTAGCTTGACGCCTTAGTCACTGTACCAAAATGGCTCCCTAATAGTCAAATACAGAAACATAACTTATCAAAAAGTCTGGAAGAGATCAATTTGTTCAATACACCATTTTTACTGATGGCTAGCCACACACCCTTGTCCCCCTTCTTTTATAAGTGATTGTTTCATATTCTTACAGAATTCATTAAATTTAACAAAAACTTAATAGTCTAAAAAGCAACTGTGTCAATCATCTACAATACAATAGCAGTAGCACTTACATTTAATATATTGTTCCACAGTGCTTTACAGCACACTCTGAGTGGTTTACAATGTCAGTATATTATCCCCAACAGTCTGGGTCCTCTTTTTACTGACCTCAGAAAGATGGAAGGCTGTGTTGAACCAGTCAGTATCGAACTCCTGGCAGTGGGCAGAATTAGTCTACAATGCTGCATTCTAACCACTGTGCCACCACGGCTCTTATGCATAGTTATGTATAGTAAAATATATTTGGCATAATATCACATAAAGTCTAGAGCAGTGATGGCGAACCTATGGCACACGTGTCACAGGTGGCACGCGGAGCCATTTGTCAGGGCACGTGAGGCGCTGCCCTGTCAGCTGGCCAGCGCATATGCGCGCGCTGGCCAGCTGAGTTCACCCTTTTTAAAAGCCATTTTTCGCCCTCCCCAGGCTCCAGAGGCTTTATAGGAGCTTGGAAAGGGCGAAAAGAGCCTCCCCTCCCCCCAGAGGCCCTCCGGAGACTTCATGAGCTTCCCTGAAGCCTCCAGAGCGCAAAAAACCGGCCCTCCGGGCAAACCGGAAATTCAGGAACTGACTTCCTGTTTGCTTGAAGGGTTGTTTTGACTGCTCTGGAGGCTTCAGGGAAGCCTCTTGAAGGTCCCTGAAGCCTTCGGAGTGCTTAAAATGACCCTCCGAGCAAACCGGAGGTGACTTCCGGTTTGCTCGGAGGGTCATTTTGAGTGCTGTGAAGGCTTCAGGGAAGCCTCCTGAAGGTCCCTGAAGCTCCGGAGGGCTTCCGGGGGGGGGGGCGGGGGGCTGTTTTTGCCCTCCCCATGCTCCTATAAAGCCTCTGGAGCCTGGGGAGAGCGAAAAAAGCATGCAAAAATGGGGGTGGTTGCGCCTGTAGTGCAAGCATGCGCACTGGGGGGTCGCGCATTGCATTATGGGTGCGGCACACGACCCCCCCTGTGCTCCCCCCACTTATGGCACGCTAGCCAAAAAAGGTTCGCCATTGCTGGTCTGAGCTTTGTTCTGCTCCATCACCACAGCTCATGGATACAGTTCATCACAAATATTTTGAAGAGTAATGCATTCAAAATAAGACATTAATGTAATAGTTACAAATTCTACTGGCTTCTAATTATGTAAGAATAATTTATCACTGGCAGCCAGTGGAAGACATGAAAAAAATAAAGCTTTTAGAAAGCAAATGAGAGTTTGTATTGTTTGTATGTGTACTGTTTGTATTGTTTGTGTTTTTTTTAAAAAAATAAAAATAAAAAAGCAAATGACAGAAACTTAAAACTAGGATCAATATTTAAAAAAAATCGTAGTTGTTTGGAGACCTTGGTTACATGGCTGCTTGTAAAATTATGTGGTGGGTTTCTCTGTCCCTTAGTGAACCTGAGCAGGATTAAGGTAACGTAATACTGTTTTGATATCGGCTTATCACTAGCATGCATCAAATACAGTGAGGAAGATTAAACTTTTGTTGTAATGATGACAATGCATTTCTTGCCATGGTGGTGCAGTGGTTAGAGTGCAGTACTGCAGGCTACCTCTGCTGATCACCGGCTGCCTGCAGTTTGGTAGATCAAATCCCACCAGGCTCAAGGTTGACTCAGCTTTCTATCCTTCGGTAAAAATGAGGACCCAGATTGTTGGGGGCAATAGGCTGACTCTGTAAACTGCTTAGAGAGGGCTGTAAAGCATTGTGAAGCGGTATATAAATCTAAGTACTATTTATATTGCTATTAGAATAAACATTTATCACAGGGAGTCGTCTTTGGGAGATTATTTAGCAACTGTTATACTACTTTGGTTGTTTAATGGCCCATTGCTATTGTACATCTGGTTTCAGACTGAAGTCTAAGGAATTCCATTGCAGCGTTAATATGTCTATATTAACCAGGATATTTTAATTCTAGTTGTACCAGTTATGTTTTGTCTGATCTGGCATGTATTAAGAAGACCAAAAAAATGGATGAATTCTAGAATATTGCCCTTAAATGTTCTTTATTTGCAATTAACTTTGAAGACTACATTTCTATTGCATAAAGTGTATTTCTTGTTGACAAATTAGCATAATTGGCCTGTTTTGCTGATACTTTAATTTTAACAACCTTTTTTTAAGTGGCCTTTATAAACTATTCCAGTTCTCCTTGACTGTCATGCTTGCAATGGATAAATAGAAAAAGAAAAGACCTGATACATTAGCTTTGCACTGCAATTTAGTCAACTAGAATAAAACTATTGTCTAGCTAGTTTGCCAATTTATGAAGTTCACTCCATGCTTGGCATAAAAATGAAAGCCAATTAAGCTCCCTGTGATATTTTCTTCCCATGCAGCCATTTCTTGGCATTATGTTTATTATTGCAGTCATAATAATTTTAACGCTTTAACGTGTTTGGGGAATATCAAAGATAAGTGTGTGCCATTGTTTACAGTCACATATGCTAATTAAAAATAGCAATATATTGCATAGTTTACAACTATAAAAGATACTTCTCTGAAACAGCCTGTGTCTCTCAGTTCTATTGATACATTCAGAAGATTGTTAAATATAATTAGAATAAGGTTTTATAATAGAAATATAATAGAAATGCCTTACAATATTACCAATTCTATTTCAAACCTTATTTCTGTTTGAATTGGTTTTATCATCGAAGCAAGTAGAAATATATATTAGTATACCCTAAAATATGTCAATTGTTTTGAATCCATATTATAAATCACCATATTATAAAAAAGATGTTGAGACTCTGGAATGTGTGTAGAAAAGAGCAATGAAGTTGATTAGGGAACTAGAGGCTAAAACATATGAAGAATGGTTGCAGGAATTGGGTATGTCTAGCCTAGTGAAAAGAAGAACTAAGGGCGACATGATAGCAGTATCCCAATATTTGAGGGGCTGCCACAGAGAAGAGGGATAAACCTATTTTTCAAGTACCAGAAGGCAAGTCAAGAAACAATGGATGGACGGAAACTAATCAAGGAGAGAAGCAACCAAAAGCTAAGGAGAAATTTCCTAATAGTGAGAACAATTAACTAGTGGAATGGCTTGCTTTCAGAAATTGTGGGTGCTCTGTCACTGGAGACTTTTAAGAAGAGATTGGACAGCCACTTGCCTGGAATGATATGATCTCCAGCTTGAGCAGGATGTTGGACTAGAAGACCTCAAAGTCCCTTCCAACTCAGTTATTCTGTTATTTGCCCCTTATGTATTCAGTGTTTTTGAAGTTTGGGAAAAATTAAGCAGTTAATTCCTTACTTCAATAATAGAACAATGCAAATTTTCTTCTACATTAGTGAAATATAACATGCTTGCTAGGAAGAATGCTGAGTTATTTGTTGTTACGTAAGCCAGAGGCCCTCAGCCTTTTGGGCATCAGGGACTGGTTCCGTAGGTTTTTCTGTGGACCAGAGGGGACGTGGTTTTGCGTCCTGCCTGCATCCTGTGGATGGGGCTTTGCTTGTTTGTGTGACCTAGTTTCTGGCATGCCGTGGCAGTCCATAGACATGGGTTTGGGGTCCCCTGATGTAAACTATTTATTTATCGTACACTTCCCAAAGGAGTTTGCACATGACCCATCCTTACAGCTTATATCCTTACATCCAATATAAGAAGTTGTTGTTGATGTACACTGGATAATTGAGAAAGCCAAAGAATACCAAAAGAAGTAGGTGTTTCATTGATTATGGAAAGGCATTTGTGTCAGGTTTTGTCAAACTGTGGAATGTACTTAGAAAAACATCTCGTTGCCTTCAAGCAAAATCTATACACAAATCAGGAGGCCCAAGTGCAGTTAGAACATGGATAAACAAACCAGCTCCAGGTTAGCAAAAAAAGTAAGACAAGGCCGTGTATTCTTACCTTATTTATTCAATCTACATGCTGAATACATATTAAGGGAAACGTATTGAAAGAAGATGAGCTTTAAAATTGGAGGAAGAAACATAAATAGCAGTGCTATGCTGATGACACTACTCTGATAGTTGAACATGCAAATGAGCTGAAGGCTGCATTAATGAAAGTCAATGTCCTCAGTATTAAAAAAAAAACCAATTACAACAAGTATAGCAACCACTGTCTGGAATTGGGCAGCATTTAAACTGAATGAATTAAATTTAATCAGGCTTAGACCTGACATTTGTTTGTTTGTTTGTTTGTTCAGTCATTCAGTCAATTTATATAGCTACCCGTTTAACAGATAAGTGACATTAAGGATACTGAAGAAAGGAGTAAAAAAATATGCTGCAAATTCAGAATATACCTACAAAATCAGAATATGCAAGTGATAGTACACAATCAGTGTAATCCAGTTTGGATGACATTTTAATATATGGGAAGATAATGTTGTATTAAATCAAACATTAATTGATTGTCCAATAAATGTTAGAAATAATGTTGTATGTGTACTTTTGGATACTTTAAAAGTTATTAAAGGTGATTCTGATCCCTTAGTTGTGTGCTGTCGATTATTCAAGCACAAGAGATCTGTGCAGCATTTTTGTTACCTATTGCCATTGAGAAAGAAAGCAGCAATTTCTACACCTCACTCTAATAATCAGATTCTACATTTAGTGCCTCGGCAGTGAAATATTGCTTCATCATTATAGCTACAAAAGACTGCCCTTTCTGGTCTTATTACAACTTTTATCTTTGTGCTGCTTGTGCTACTGCTGGCTCATTTTTCTTTCCCAGTTACTGTTACTGCCAAGCAAAATTAATTGCAAAATTGGATTATTCAACCTAGTTGAATAATTTGCTCTGCAGGCTTTGCCACTTCAGGTTTTTGTGTGCAAAAACTGAACTGATATCAACGACCTAAATGTGCCAATGGACGAGAATGAACTGGATGCACTGAAATGTTCCTAGTTAGATAATGAAACGTCTTGCCTGAAAATAACCAAACTCATAGAGCACTAAGGATTCCACAGATATAATTGTGCTTTCTAGTTTCAGGCCTGCATGACATGCAATATGAAGCTGCCTTTTTTGCTCCTTAAGCAGAGACATTCTGCTTAAAAGTTGGAAGTTGAATGAAACAGGTTCCTCATAAACAACATTTCTTGACCATCCTTGTTGGCGTGTCAACTTTGAAGCGATGCCCCATCGCATTATACCTAATTTGAAGGAAGCAATTTTAATTGACTAGGGGGAACCAGGTAGGCAGGTTTTAATAATTTGATTAGGTATGCAGAATAACGGCCTTTATTAGAGATGCTGAACTTGAAATTTGAATTTTCTTACTTCCCAAGTCTGTGCTCCATGATTAATATAGAGCAGGGATGTCAAACTTGATTTCATTGTAGGCCTGATCAGGGTTGTAATTGAATGGGGGGGGGGCAGACTCTGCCAGCTCAACATCACTCATGTCGGGGTCGCCTCTGGTGGCACGAGAGCTCTTCCAGCAAAAACAGGCTCCCAAGCTCCGTTTCATCTGCAACTCTCTACCAGTGAAAATGGAGCTTGAAGGGCCTCCCAAGTTCTGTTTTCACTGGCAGAAACACTGCGGGCCAGTTCTTTGCTGTTTCTGTGCAGTTCTTTGCTGTTTCCATGGGCCAGATCTAAGCACACGGCAGATGCTTCTGGCCCTAAACATGGGCCAGATCTTTGCTGTTTCCATGGGCCAGATCTTTCTGTGCAGTTCTTTGCTGTTTCCATGGGCCAGATCTAAGCACGCGGCAGGCCGTATCTGGCCCCTGGACCTTGAATTTGACACTTCTGATATATAGAGAGAGGAAGAGGCTGAAGGAGCCAAGCAGAAGTTGTGGAAGGAAATGATGTTAATATTTATGTTAGGTAATTGAGATAGAATGAAACAACTGTAGGCTAATATTGGAGGGCTTCTCCTATGGAACTGAAATCTGTCCTTTTTGTTCTGCTTTTAAATTTTCTGTTAGGCTTTATTCCCTTTGATGCTGAGCTATAAACTGCTAGATTCAGATTGTTTATTATTTAATTTTTATCATCTTTAGGAACCACCCATCTGTATCATAGAGGGAGATATAGTTATATCAGTTGTTCTATGATAATGTTTATTGTTGTTATATTATTACTAGATTAGTCTTTTAATACATTGTGAGATACTTTGGATATAATCTTAATTTACCAAACTTTGCCAATAAATAACAAAGAGAATAGAGGTGAAGTTATGTCAAGGTGCAGGACCATGCACAGTGAAATGCAATCAGATGTCAGATTCAGCAAAGCTTCAGCCAGTTTGATATGTTGGCATTAGACTAACACTGGGGACATCCAAGTTCAAGTCTCCACTCAACCAGAGAAGTTTACTGGGTAAATGTTGAGCCAATCATTCTCTCTTGACCCAATTTACCTAATAAAGTTGCTATTATGAGCAGGGCCATCTTAACAGCATTATGGGCCCCTGGCAAAGCAGTGTACTGGGCCGCATACAACAATTATTCACGGGAATACAGATGTAAATGGTCGATAAAATTAAACATACATTTATTTTATTGGCATGTTAGTATTAAGAACAAAATGCAGTAAAATGTAATAACTATTTTGCTGTATTCATATGATACAAGGTGCATTGAAGGGTTAACATACACAGCAATTCTGGCAATCCTAGTTTCTTCTGCAATCTCAAGATATACAGGCTGATGCAGTAAGTCGTGGGAGGCCAAGGAAGGCTTGAAAGGACCAGCAAAGGCTGTCTGTAAGTTGGGGGTGACTGGGAGGTTCTGAGAAATTTGGCAAAGACTGTATGTGGGCCAGTGGTGGAATTCAATTTTTTTTACTACTGACTCTGTGGGCATGGCTTGGTTTGGTGGGCGTGGCTTGGTGGGCATGGCAGAGGAAGGATACTGTAAAATTTCCATTCCCTCCCCATTCCAGGGGAAGGTTACTGCAAAATCCCCATTCCCTCTTGATTAGCTGGGACTCAGGAGGCAGAGAATAGATGGGGGTGGGGCCAGTCAGAGGTGGTATTTACTGTTCTCCGAACGACTCAAAATTTCCACTACCGATTCTCCAGAACTGGTCAGAACCTGCTGAATACCACTTCTAATGTGGGCATGAATGACTTACCATCTTGTCATCTTCCCTGCTGTCTTCCCCATTAACTTTGCTTGTGGGATGCTGACAGAGAAGGTTGCATATGGTGATCACGTGACTGGTGGTGTTTTAATGATGTTTTCAGAAGCTGTGTACCTGAGTGTCCAGATCGCAATCACATGAACGTAGGGGCGCTGTGAAGGCTTGGATACTAGTCATGTGGTCATTTTTTCAGTGCCACTGTAACTTTGAACAATTACTAAATGTATGGATATAGGCCAAGGACTACCTGTATTTTACTTTAAATGTTTTCTATATAAAAAATGCAATAACTTTAAAAAATGATGTTCAAGGAAGGTCTGACCCCCCCCCCCCCCCAAATAAAAGGAAATATCACTTTCCTTGATTTTGGAAATTAACTTTTGTTGATGCAGCCTAAAATTTTGTTTGCTATTATTTTTCTGTTAACTCATATCAAGTTTGCTACCAATTACTATTTCTTTTCATAAATACTGTTTTCATAAATAAATGTGCCAAGCCACACATCCCCAAGCTGTGCCTATTAATTTGAATCCTCTTTACTAAGTGAAGAACTTTGCATTTATCTTTGTTAAATTTTGTTACGTTAGTCTCAGTTCGTTTTTCCAACCTATCAAGATAATTTCGAATCTTGTTTCTATCTTCTCCAGGATGTTAACTCCCACACAGTTTCATGCCATCTGGAAATTTGTCAAGAATTCCCTCTTCCTCTTCATTAAAATTATTAAAATATACTGGACAACACAGGGCCCAGGATCGAATCCTGTTAATAAAAATTTTAATGAGGCAAGCATTTTTGGGGATATGAGTTTTGAATCAGTTATGCATCTATTTAATTATGCTATTTAGGCTATACATCTGTATACTAATCAATAAATCATTGGCTATTTATTAAATGGTTTGCTACCATGATATGTTTACAGCTCTTACACAATATGACAAGGTAGTTACCTAACGGAAAACTGGGATAAGATTAATCTAACATCTCTTCTATTCATGCTGACTTCTAGTAATTACAGCTTTATTTGGCATGATACATTAGCATTTGCTGAGTTGGTGCATTTTAAAACATAAAATTAATAAATGCAGTTATTGGACTGTGACTGCATCATTCTTATAATATTGTATGGAATCTGTATCCATTCCCAACTTAGATATGAAGCCAATAGGATTTTCTTTACCCAAAATAATGCCTATCAAGACAAGGCTCTTTTAAAGTCAAGTCAAGTAGCTTTTATTGTCATTTCAACAGTATACAGTACAGTACACAGAGAAACGAAACAACGTTTCCCCAGGACCAAGGTGCTACATCAGACAACATAGATAAAAAGAAAAAGAGCAGGACACAGAACTACATATAGCTCTAAATCTAAGAACTTAAAGAGTGTTGAGGAGTCTGATGGCTTGTGGAAAGAAAGTGTTACACAATCTGTTTGTGCGGGCCCGAATGCTTCTGTACCTTTTTCCAGATGGCAGGAGAGTGAAGAAGGTGTATGAGAGGTGTGTGTGTTCAGCCACAATGTTTCTGGCTTTACGAATGCAGTGTGTGTGTATATGTCCATGACAGAGGGAAGAACAACCCCGATGATCTTCTTTGCCATCCTCACTATTCGCTGTAGGGTCTTGCGATCCGACACGGTGCAATTCCCAAGCCAGGTGGTGATGCAGCTGCTCAGGGTGCTCTCGATGATCCCTCTGTAGAAGATTGTAAGGATATGTGGTGGAAGCTGTGCCTTCCTCAGTTTCCTAAGAAAGTAAAGACGCTGCTGGGCCTTCCTTGTTATGGAACCGGTGTTGAGGGAGCAGGTGAGATTCACCGCCAGGTGAACACCAAGGAATTTGTTACTCTCTACGATCTCCATGGAGGAACTATTGATTTTCAGCGGGGAGCGGTCGTGTTGTGTCCGAGATCAAGGTGTATATATAGACTTTTTTTAAAATAAGGGGTTAATATAGCTCCAGCATCCCAGCCAGAAGCAGCACTGTGACAGCCGTCAGGGGCAAGAGGGCGATGGTGGCAAGGACGGGCAAGGGCTTCCCTCCCTCCACACCCGAGTGGGCTACTTGCACGGCTTCAGCCCACGGCTCTGATGAGGATCCATGGTCCGGAGCGCTGCTGCTTCCAGCCAGGATATATTCTGCCAGACCCTTTGCGGCGTCTTTATACAGGTAGCTTGCCTCCCTGCCAGCAGCTCCTCCAGCGTCCCAGCTGGAAGCAGCAGTGCAACAGTTGCTGTTACCAGGGGCGAAGGAGTGGCGGTGGCAAGAACGGGCAACCTCAACCCCTTTGTCCCTTCCCCAACAGCAGCTGTTGCATTTCCGCTTCCAGCCAGGATGCTGGCAGAGGAGCTGCTGGCCGGGAGGCGAGCTACCCACATAAAGACGCCACTGAGGGCCTGGCAGAATATATCCCGGCTGGAAGCAGCAGCAATCTGGACTGTGGATCCTCATCAGAACCGCGGGCTGGAGTTGTGCAACAAGCCTTCTCGGGTGGGGGAGAGGGAGGGAAGCCTGGGCCCACCCATCCACGCCATTGCCACCCCTTCGCACCTGGTAGCGACAGCTGTTGTGCTGCCACTTTCAGCTGGGATATATTCTGCCAGGCCCTCGGCGGTTTCTGCCTGGTCCCTCCTGCCCTTCATCCTGTGACTGCAGCTGCTGCTCTTCTGGGGCTGCGCGGAGACAGGCCAGCTCTTTTGGGGCACCCAACCAGCCGGGCACTCCAGATCATGGATCCACGTCAGTGCTGTGGGTTGGAGCCATGCAAACAGCCCGCTCGGGTGGGGAGGGAGGGAAGCCCTTGCCCATCCTTGCCTCTGCCGCCCCATCACCGATGGAGGCTGTCACAGTGCCCCTTCTGGCTGATGTGGGAGTGGTTGTGGGGGGCGGCTGGCCGCTCCTGTCTTTCCCTTTGTGGCTGCTGCTGCTTTTCTGGATCGCCCGAACCGGCCAGGCCCTTCGGACTGCAGATGAGCCACGGACCACAGTTCTACTCCGCTAAGAAGCGATGGCCAGGAGACTCTCTCCGCGACTTTTGGCACATGCGGCCATTGCTCTTCTTGTTGATGGTTTTAGCATGTGCATGTGCGCCAGGAACCAGATCACCAAATGGCAGGCGCGCATGTTCACCCTGGAAACAAAAATATGATTTTCATGCGCATTGGGTGGCTCCACTTCTGCTTTCTGGCACGGCAATGCGCGTGAACACTAGCTGGCTGTTGCGCCTGAAACCGGAAGAGCAACTGGTGATGGCTCCGCGTGTCAGGAGAAATGGCTCTGTGCGCCACTTCTGGTACGTGTGCCATAGGTTTGCCATCATGGCTATAAAACATTATTTTTGTTAATAATTTTTAGAAGTTTGATTTTTAAATTTAAACCTGGTTTTATTGTTTTCAACTTAACTTTTTAAAATTATGTTTCAAAAACACTGAAGTAATATGAATTATGTAATTATAATGACATATTATATGGGCTTTGCACAAGTTAACAGCTTGGTTATTTCCAATAATCTAAGGATTTTGGTCCAGTTTTTATTAGTACTTTGTGCCCTACAGTTCTCCCTGACAATCCCAGCATGAAAAGAGGAAACAGGCCTAGCCTGTTCATACTGCCCTCAAGTGGATGAAAGCAATCATAACTCAAATGTTTTCACTACTCAAAGCCTACAAATTACAGTACTGTCACATTAATTTCAGCAGCATGAAATTGAAAAGTCCAGTTTTCCTCGTTCTCAGCAAAATAAAATAAAATGTTACACATATCCAGAATAGATCCATGTAAAAGTTAAGATGATTTCTTCCATTAATTATTCAATCTGTAACTCAACAGCTTTAGTACCGTGTTTCCCCGAAAATAAGACAGGGTCTTATTTTCTTTTTACACACAAAATATGGCTTGGGTCTTATTATGAGGGGAGGGTTTATTGTTTTGGGGTTGCCGGGCGGCTGCTCTCTTGCAAGCGGGCTCCCAAAGAGTCGGGCACAGCCTCATGGGCGAATGGCTGTGTTGCTCTGTCGCAGCAGCGCAACACAGCAGCCATGAAGCAACCACACATATGAGCAGCCATCCGACAAACCCCCTTTCCAGCCGGGCACAGCGCCATTCACTGACCTAGAGGTATCGCCAAGCCGTGTGAGCGCCTGTTCGCCGCTGCCTGGCTCCTGCGACTTGGCGCTTTCGAAATGGCAGTGAATGATGCTCTGCACGGCTGGAGAGGGGGGTTGTGCGAGCGGCTATTCCGCTGTCGCTCGCACGCCTCCCAGCCTCACGATGCCCTCGCCCAGCTCTCTCCGCAGAGCCAGGGAACCTCTGCTGCTGCTCCCGTCACCACCACATGGCTTTTTCTGCGGCTTCCAAACTGAGTCTTCCGGCAATGGCCGCTCTGGGCGTACGCTCTATGGTTGTGGGCCAGCTACCGGCAGAGCGTACAACCATAGAGCGTACGCCCAGAGCAGCCACTGCCAGAAGACTCAGTTTGGAAGCTGCAGAAAAAGCCATAAGGCGGCGACGGCGGCAGAAGTCCCCTGGCTCTGCGGAGAGAGCTGGGCCAGGGCATCGTGAGGCTGGGAGGCGTGCGAGTGAAAGCGGAACAGCCACTCATGCAACCCCTCCTCTCCAGCTGTGCAGAGCACCATTCACTGCCATTTCGAAGGCAGCAAGCCGTGGGAGCCGGGCGGTGGAGAACAGGTGCTCACGCGGCTTGGTGATACCCCTAGGTCAGTGAATGGTGCTGTGCCCGGCTGGAAAGAAGATTTGCCGGGTGGCTGCTCATGAGTGTGGTCGCTTCATGGCTGTGTTGCGCTGCTGCGACAGCGCAACAAAGCCATTCGCCCATGAGGCTGTGCCCGGCTCTATGGGAGCCCGCTCGCAAGAGAGCAGCCGCCCGGCAACCCTCTTCAGCTGTGCACAAAACCACTCACCAACCTAGCGGTATCCCAAAGGCACTAAGCAACGCAATCACCTTTGCCTCCTCCCCGGTTCCCACGGCTTGGCACCTTTGGGATACCACTAGGTTGGTGAGCAGCACTCTGCCTGGTTGGGGGGGGGGTGTCCAGGAGGCTTATTTGTGAGGGAGGGCTTATATTTTTGCCCACCAGAAAAATGTGGCATGGCTTTATTTTCAGGACATGTCGTAATTTTGGGGAAACGGTAGTAGTGAGTTGTTTCGATTTCATCAGCATTTATTAGACATAGTGCAGTAGTTAATGTAAAAAAAAATTGCACGCAACCTGGTGACTTAAAATTCCTTATAAATTTTAGGGTTGGAATATATCACCACATTTTATTCTGAATGGATCACTTTACTCTTTCCTCACTATCTTTCTTTTGACAGAAGTTATTCAAAAGAGGTGTTTCATAAAATATGTAAGCAAATCTGTGAACCAAATGTTTTCTATCGAGAGTTAAAACAGCTGTGTCTGTTGCAAAGCCCCGCAAGATATCCTCTGTGTTTGTGTGTATACAAAGGCCATGTTTCCACCAGACTGCCCATAAAGCAAAGGAGCTGAACATACACATATATGCAGAGCTATGGGTGGCTTGCAGTTTAATGTCCCTGCAGAACATCATCCACGTGGTTATAACATTGACCTCCAACTTGGTACTCTTTGGAAAGGCCCTGAAATCATTGGTTTTGTCGGCAGGCCTGCGGTGATATGGAGCCCATCCAGTAGTTTGTTTGAGCGTTGTTGCCAGGAGGATGGCGGAGAAATGGAGAAAATCTTAACAAAGGCAGAAAGCAGCCTCAACTGCCTCCAGCAGATGCCTGAAGTCTTTAGAGATGAAGATTTTGTACCCATTAAGAAATCTGGGCCAATCTATTCACAAACAAAACACCTTCAGCTCCAGTTGATGGGATTAAGAAGGACAGGGCCTTTAGGACATAATAGGATTAACCGACCACCAATCAAATAATAAAAGCACACAAAGCAAACCTCAATATTACAAAATACTGTAAACTGTATAAAAATCCTCACACTTGTCAAGCTAATTTGTCAGCTGTCCCAGAACTGCATGCTTCTGCTCATCAATAAACCGGGTGCTTCTTTCAAATCAGCCTCCATTTTATTTCCAGTGCCTTTCTCCCGGTTTGGAACCAGACTTGATTTTCTTCCTTCACAAACAAGTAAAATAAATCAATTTTGTAAAAGATACTGCATTTCAACTCATCCAAGGGAGGTACCTTGTTCTTCCTGATGCATTTGGCAAACTATGTACTTCCTTCACATGCATTACGCCGCCTTGAAAATTAATGTGTGAAATAAGTCCTGCACACAGCCCTCTATTTTTGTAAATGCTTAGTTTTTTAATGTTTGAAAACAGCAAAAACATATATAAATACAATGGAAATGAACACTATGCACTTTTCTGATTGCAAAATAATTGTAGTAATAAATTTGGAAGCATACCCCTTTTATTAAAGAAGAAATGACAGATTGCCTTTGCACCATTAAAAGCAATTGGTATTATAAAGATCCAGTTTCAGAAATAGAGAAAAATGAAAAATGGCCTTTTTGAGGCATTTTAGCCTAATCATCAACAAAAGTACAGTGTTGTCAGAATACAGTAGGATTCCACATTCAGACAGAAAATGGATTAAATAGAAGAGACAGAAGGGTTATGAATATGTAAGATAAAAACATTAGGAACAAGGGTACAACTCTATTGAACCTCTCTTCTGGCATTTAGGGTACATCAGAATCACATCTGTGTTTGTTTGTTTATTGGATTTATATGCCACCCTTCTCCCAAAGGACTCAGGGCGGTGTACAACATTAAAAAAACACATATTACAAAAGTTAAAAAGGAAATTAGACAGAGTATCCAAAAACAAACCCAATTAATATTAACAAAAACATTTTAACATCTGACTTGAATCTTGGCATTTTAATACAGACAAGTAATTAAGTGCAGCAATCTTTTATCAAAAGGAAAGTAATTAAATGTTCTTTCACAATTTCTCTCTAGAAATAGAATCAAAAATAAAATTCAAATGGATGAACATGAAATATTTTTTTATGTGAAACTAGCATTTATTTCTTGGTTAAAAATTTAAGTCAGTGATGTGGAATTGACTTTCCTGTTCAAGTCCCAGAGACATCAAATTTTCTGCTAAAGCAACTCACAAATCTGATAGGTTTCCAATTATTGATAGCAAGTAAAAAACCTATAATTGAGTCAATAATTTTTTCAGCCATTTTTAATTATGAGTTGCTGTCTTCTGGATGAAGTGCAAGAACATATTTGCTTTATTATTGTGTAAATAATGCTGCCAAAAGAGTTGTCCATAAGGACATACTGACTTTTCAGGATTTTGGGCATCAAATGGTCTGTTTTCCTAAGTTTTAGAAGAAAAATCAAAGATCTTACATCAGAGTGGACTGGAAAATCCCAGGCTATGTGTTCATGCATTTTCAGTAATAATGGAAACAGTTTTGTAGGTCCATCAAAAATTCTAAAGAAATAAAAGTCCCAGACATTACAAAGTGTAGTACAGTATATTGAACTAAAAGAATTACCAGAATGTTTCTCAAGAAGCAAGCAAAACCTACCCTTCCTTTTGGTAGAGTGGATAAAGGGTAAAGTTTGGTAAAGGGACAATTTTGGATTGTTAAAAATGGGATATTGAACAATTCAAACATAAGAACAATCCAAAAATTCAATGCAACTTATTTTATTAAGGATGTTAATTAGTAATGATCCCGTTGATAATTGGCTATACTGTCTGATATAGTGGAGAAGGATATGGAGGTCATCTCTGAAGACATGATGGATTTGTTCAAAGGTCAGAACTTGGACAGCGCAGCATCTCCGGTGCTTCTTAGCACAAGTGGAACGCATCCAGCTGCTTTTTATATCACAGCTATTCTGTAACTTTTAACAAATTCTTTAGCTTACAGATAATATTTGAACGATCTCATTGTTGCTGTTATCTTCTTGGCAGCCCAGAAGCTTCTTTGAATGTTCCCATTAATCCTATTTTTCTACAGAATTCCTTTGTTTGCAACTTTTTCGACCTTGGTCATGATTATTCTGCCTATTGCAAATTTTATCATTCCTTTTTACTCCAAAATGCTTACATTCAATTTTAGTTGTAATCAATGAATATAGATGCAACAGAAATAATGATCAATAAATATAATAAATACCGGTATATGTGTAGTTACTAAATGATACACATACACTGTTTAATATTATGTGTATTTTATGTGGGTAAAACCAATATAATTTTTAAAGCAATGAAAGGCATTTAGTGTATTTTCAGTTGGTAATATATTATAGATAATGAGGAATTTTCGTAATGGATTTATACCAGTATTGCTTTTTGGCTTCACAGTACTCATTTCCAGAGCAGGACATCTGAATGGTATACACCTTTTTTTCTCTCCAACCACAGAGATAAAGCTATTATATATGTCTTACAGAGTAACAGAGTTGGAAGAAATCTTAGAGGTCTTCTAGTTCAACCTCTTGCTCAAGCAGGAGACCATATACCATTCCAGACAAATGGCTGTACAATTCCTTATTAAAACCTCCAGTGATGGAGGCAAGCTGTTCCACTAGACCAGTGGTCGGCAAGCCGCGGCTCGCGAGCCACATGCTGCTCTTTACACATTTTAATGCGGCTCTTCTGTGTGCCGGGCGCCCGCTCCCCTCCCTCCTCTCGGGCACTTCAAAACAAGCACCCCTTTCCCTTTTTTCTTTTCGACCCACAATGATTAGGGAGGATCCTGAAGTCGGGCGGGGACGAGAAGCGAGGAGGCAGAAAAAGAAACGGATGCTAAGGAGCTTCCCCCCCGCCCCCTCCCAGCAAAAATCTAACCGGGGAGCCGGGTGGGCAGTAGCAAATTAGCCGATCATGCCGCGTGATCGGTTAATTTGCTACTGCCCACGCGGTGTGATCGGCTAATTTGCTACTGCCCGCCCGGCTCCCCGGTTAGATTTTTGCTGGGAGGGGGCGGAGGGGAAGCTCCTTGGCCTCCATCTCTTTTTCTCCCTCCTCGCTTCTTTGGGCTCCACCAATGGGGGAGAAAGGCCCGCCCAGCGCCAGGCTTTGGGCTAACACAGAGGTCTGCAAAGTTGGCTGTTTTAAGACTGGTGGACTTCAATTCTCAGAATTCTGGGAGTTGAAGTCCACAAGTCTTCAAGCTGTCAGGTTTGAAGACCCTGGTTTTTTTTTTCTAAAGGGTTGGGGGTGCGAGGGTCTTGCAACTTGACAGCTTTAAGACTTGCATGCTTCAATGCCAGAGTTCCTGAGCCAACATGACTGGAGGAGGAATTCTGGGAGTTGAAGTCCACAACTCTTCAAGCTGTCAGGTTTGAAGACCCCTGGGGGTCTTTTTCTAAAGGGTTAGGGGTGCAAGGGTCTTGCAACTTGACAGCTTTAAGACTTGCGTGCTTCAAATGCCAGAGTTTATTGAAACTAAAAACAGTGCACCATCCTATGTATTTTCGGTTTTAAAAACGTGGCTCTCAAAATAAATTTCAATCGTGGTTTTGGCGAGATTTGGCTCAGTTGAAAAAAAAGGTTGCCCACCACTGCACTAGACAGTTCTAACTATCAGGAAATTTCTTCTTAGTTCTGATTTGGATCTCTCTTTGATAAGTTTCCATCCATTACTTCATGCCCCGCCAGGTGCTTTGGAGAATAGGTTGACCCCCACCGCTCAGAGATTGGAAGATTGCCAGTATGTCCTCTCTAGTCCTCTTCAGATGTACTCAATTCCCACAACTGTTCATCATACGCTTCAAACTCCACTCCTCTAATCATCTGTGTTGCTCTTCCCTGCATTCTTTCTAGAGTTGCAACATCTTTTTTTGTACCGTGGTGACCAGAAATGGATGCAGTATTCCAAGTGTGGTCTTAACTAGTGCAGGGTAGAGTGATACTAATACTACGTTATCTTAATACTATCTCTCTGTTGATGCAGACTGCATTGGCTTTTTTGGCAGCTGCAGCACACTGCTGGCTCATACTTAAATGATTGTCCACTAGGACTCCTAGATCCATTTCACAGTTATTGCTGTTGAGCTAGATACCACCTATCCTATATCTGGGGATTTGATTATGCTTGCCTGCATACTAGAGGTTCCAAGATTCTAGTGTTCCGTGGTGGTGGTGGTAGTGGTAACTATTTCAGTTTAAGTTCTTCCAGATTATAGTGCATAATAATTATAAATAAATGCTGCTTTTTCATAAAGTAATCAAAAGTTATTTAAATAAATGGGTGCCATATGAAAAGACAAGTTTCTTTGTTGTGGCAAAGCGTGCATCAAAAAAAATGTCTGTGAAGGATATATCTATTTTTATTTTTTTGTTATTATTTAAATTTCTCATGTCGGCCCATTCCAAAAGTCTCTGAATGACTATAATATGCTGAATATCTGAGTTCCAAACAGCCTGCATGTACAGATTCGTGTAGGTATTTCTGACTTAAATTGCAGTTGGAAAGACAGCCTTAAAAATACAGATTATAAACATTGCACTTGGTAGCTTCAATACTGGCACCCTGTTATGCTTGTATAACAGTGTGTAACGTTTTGCAGGATGTAAGCTCATAACATTGCTCACAGTGCTGTACTCACAGAATGTTCATCCAGTCATTTGTTCTATTGTTGTTTTTCTTTCTCTGTGCATTTCATAAAATTACCCAGAAGAAAGGCAAATAGGCTCATTAGAAAGCATTGTAAATAAACTCCCAGTCTGCTTAGTTAGAAAGGAACAGAGGAAAGATATAGAAACATTGGCATTGCTTCACTGCTCCAAAATTCAGCAGTCAACTTTCTTTGTGTCAAGCTTTACATAAACTACTAGATGTTGCTGCAAGCCATATGCCCTGCTGTTGCACCCTTCTCTGATATCTCTGCCTTATTTAATTAGATGGAACATGTGATTGGCTATCATCCCATTCCTTGTTGTTATTCCCCTTCAGAGGTTGCCACTGTGCAGGGAGAGAAATTCAGAACAAAGGAGATTTAACTTGATGTTGTCAAGAAGCAAAGAAGGGACCAGACCAGGATCACTGAATGGCTTATAAAGGATGCAGCCTTTGATCAGTGCTGCACATTACAAGCTGCTGAAACTCTTCTTTTATGAACCAGTGTTTTATGTTTAGAAACACAAAACATTTGTGTTATTTTAAGTACAGTCATCTTTTAAAGGCAGGGAACATGTGCAATGCAGTCTTTTTGTATAGCTTTAGACCCTAGAAATGAGCTATGGGTGAAGCTTTTGTCGCTTGGAATTAAACTGACAAATACAAATCCATGTTTTAAATCAGCGGCTATCTACCTTTGGGTTGGGAAATGGGCAAATGAGCTTTTAGAGTTACACATATATTTTAAATTCAAGGTTATGTCTCTTTGGAAACCTCTGTTTCTCTCCCTCCCTCATAGAGTTTTGTCATCTAGATTTGTAAACTTTATTCATTGATCCAGAAAGCACAGCATGTTGTGTGTGGGATCCTTGGAGCTGAAACCATTCATACAGTTTCATTTTCCCACACATAGCATACATTCGGATAAATAAAGCTAATAATACAAAGTCAGGCTGTATTAATCTAAACTAAGAGGGGATTATGAAGAGTTCTTAAATTTGGAATAAGGTATGTTCCGTTCTAAGAAAGAGTTTTTTCCCCCCTAACTCTTAATCTCCTTTTCTAATGTAGAGGTGGGCATTCCACCGATGTGATCAGGGACGTGCGGTCAGGGGAGGCAGGGGAGGCAGAGCCTCACCTCTCTTCATGAAATAATAGTATATAATATTATATACTATATATATATATATATATATATATATATATATATATATATATATATATATGTATATATATATATATATATATATATATATATATATATATATATATATATATATATATATATATATATATATATATATATATATATATATATATATATATATATATTATATATACATCCGTCCGGCCGCGCCCGGGAGCTGAGGAGGCAGAAATGTTGTCGGCGCTGCCGGATGATGTCATTCGGCAGCGCCAACAACATTTCTGCCTCCGCCCTCCGCAGCACCCGGGCGCGCCCAGACGGAGGTAGCCAGAATGGCTGCCTCCATCCGGGCCCGCCCGGGAGCTGCAGAGGGCAGAGGCAGAAATGTTGGCGCTGCCAGATGACAAAGGCATGAAAGCGCAGCCGCCTGAATGGGAAAGCAACGAAAGGGGCTGTGCTTTCACCCCGCTCAAGCCTTGCCGCCTGCATGGGAAGCCGCCTGAATGGGAAATGGGAATGGGAAGCGCAGCCACCTGAATGGGAAAGCAACGAAAGGGGCAGCGAGGGTGGGCGGGAAAGCAACGAAAGGGGCAGCGAGGGGGGGCGGTGGCTGCAGGTGGCAAGGCTTGAGCGGGGTGAAAGCGCAGCCCCTTTCATTGCTTTCCTATTCACCCCGCTCAAGCCTTGCCCGAGGGAGCTGGGGATCGGGCTTTGGGTTGGTGGGAGACCTTGAAGGAGTGGGGGGGAAGGGACTGGCGCCGGTGGAGGAAGCAATGCTACGCGGATCAATACACTCCGCTGTCCCCTTAATGTTCTCTCAGGAAGGCGGAGAATGGGACCACGTGTGCTGGAGACTGAGGCTGCCTCAGCCTCTTGCACACGTCCCATTTCCAGCCTTCCTGATGACGTCACCAGCCTCACCAGCCATAACCCTCACCGCACGTCACTGGATGTGATACACAGTAGATTCCACCCCCCATCTTCACCCCATGAAAATGGGACTTATTTGTTAAGAACTTTATTTTATGACTTTCCTTGCCACAGCTGTTAAGTGAATCACTGCAATTGTTAAGTTAGGAACACGATTGTTAAGTGAAGCCGGCTTCCACATTGAGTTTGCTTGTCAGAAGGTCACAAAATTTGATCACGTGACCCTGGGACACTGCAACCGTCATAAATATGAAGTCAGCTGCCAAGGACCTGAATTTTGAACACAGGACCATGGGGATGCTGCCATGGTTGTAAGTATGAAAAACAGTCCTAAGTCACTTTTTTTCAGTGCCGTTAGAACTTGAAAATGTCACTAGATGAACTGTTGAGGATTACCTCTACTGTAAGAGGTATATAAAGCCTAATGACAGCCTATTTTAGTGGAATATAGAAAAATGGGAGAAGAAAGTTCTAATAAACAAAACTAATTTTCACATGTAGTCCTTGACTTACAACAGTTCATTTAGTGACCATTCAAAGTTACAACAGCGCTGAAAAAATAGACCTATGACCATTTTTCACACTTACGCCGCTTTGCAGCATCTCCCGGATCACGTGATCAAAATTCAGAGGATGGTTTTTTTTAAAAAAAGTTTTATTGGTTTTTTCAAGTATTTTGGGGAAAAGGGTATATAAGTGTGGAGAAAAATTTTGACAGCTACATCATACGGAAGGTGGTACTTCCCCGGAGTCTTACATCTCTCTCTTATTTTATATATATCAAAATATCATTATTACATACATATTAGCAGTTTAAGTTTACTTCAAATTCTTTAACATCTTCAACCATACTTTATATCACTTCTAACCATTTCATTGTATTAACAATTGCAATGTGTTTTTAAATCATTTCTGTGACCTAAGTCTCATTGCTGTCTCTTCTCCTCTGTCTATTGGCTGAGCCATGGCTCCTCCCCCCTTCATGTCTTGTGCAGTGTCTCTTATTTCATCTAGGAGGTTCTTGTGTTTTTCCATGAAGGCTTCTGCCTCCACTACTGTATTAATTCTCACTCTACCCCCCTCCCAGAATATCAACAAGCCTTCTGGAATTAACCACCTGAACCAGATATTTTTTTCATATAATTTTTTGGTTAGAAAGAAGAATTTCTTCCTCTTATCTCTTATTCAGAGGATGGTTTTAATGTCCCGGGATCACATGATCCCGTTTTGCTACCTTCTGATGAGCAAATTCAGCGGGAAAGCCAGATTCACTTAACAACTATGTTAACTAACTTAACAACTACTTAACAACTTTTGTTTAACCTGTGGTAAAAAAAAAGTCATAAAACGGGACAAAACTCACTTAACAAATGTCTCACTTACCAACAGAAATTCTGGGCTCAATTGTGGTTGTAAATTGAGGACTACCTGTTCTAAATCAAGTTTCTGTTTGGTTGGAAACATTCCAGGGGTGGGTTCCAGCAGTCACTACTGCCAGGTCACTCATGGCCGGGCAGGGTGTGTGTGCTTGATACACATTGCGTATGCATGCGCAATGCAATAAAAATTGCCCATGAGCAGAAGCAAAAAAGAAGATGGCAGCGCCTATGGCGAGAGAACCAGTTTGGAGGCGTGGCAGGCCTGCTGGTTCCAGCTACCCAGGCTGCCAAACCACTACTGGTTCAGCCGAACTGATAGGAACCTACCACTGAAACATTCCCATGCTACTACTGGTAGTTATTTTATCAGCTTCTCTGATAAGCTAGGAATAGACAGTTTGTCTTTCCAGGAAAACAATATACTTGCAGGTATATGATTCTTGGCTTTGGAATTTAAAAAAAAAACCATGGTGCATTCCTGGGCAAGCAATTCTTATGCCTTCATATTCCTCAGATCAATTACAAGCAAAAGAATGCTCTCTCTCTGTCTCTGTCTCTGTCTCTGTCTCTCTCTCTCTCTCTCTCTCTCTCTCTGTCTCTCTCCTTTTTTTCCTCTCTCTCTCCTCCTCTCTCCCCTTCCCCCCATCCCTCCCTTCTCCCCTTCTCTGCCAAATCCTGTTTGCGCTCCCTTTTTCCTTGTTCAGTGCTTATGTGATTGAAACTTTCAGTCTTTCCTATCATACATTAACGACGCCCACATACAAATCCTGGAGAAGCAATAACTTAGAAGCGCATAAAAAGAAGCTAAGAAAGATTTATGTTCTCAAACTCTAGTGGCATTAGTAGCAGGTTTAAAAATAGACCTTGGAAAAATATTCATTACAAGACTTGTTTCAAAAAGACTTTAAAAGTAATTTAGTGGTTATGATTCAAAATCACAGGGAATAAAAGTTGTGCCAGATAATGTTTAAGTAGGACAGCTGTGCATCAGTTTAGGTACAATATTGGACCTTGATGCAATATATTTCACTGGCATAGACCAAATTTGCACTTCTGTCACCCGTGTAATGAGATTAGCACACATTATAAAAATCCCTCTGATGCCTGGAGCTCTCTGATTCAACACACTGTCCTCAGTAACAGAAACATAGTTCTTCCAATCATTTCATTCATACATAAAAAAGGCATCTTGTATTTGTCAATGGAGATTCTCAATCATCCAGGTCATAGTTGTAGAAGCTGAAGAAGCTTCTTGGATGAGGGAAGGGAAACATTTTCAAAGAAAAATTAGACAATCCAGTCACATCTTGTATTCATTGATCAGCTTTCTCTTCTTGCCCTTAACAGAGTATGGTCCCCTTCCATACTAATGTAAAACATTTCAAAATGCCTTGAGGCAAACCTATGCGCAAACCAATATTGTAAACTGCTTGCAGATTTTTATACATAAGGCATCCCCAGAGAATTACTGAAAGTTTCTTAAATATACTGATTGAAACCTGGCATTCTTGCAAAATGAGTCAGTGATGGCGAACCTTTTAGACACTGAGTACTCAAACTGCACGCCCGTGCATGCCCAAACTGAAAGGTGCGAGTGCGAGAGCGAATGAGCACATGCGCTAATGTGTGCATGTGCACACGTGTGCATCCAGCAACATGCGCACATGTGCAGCAGAGACCCAAAGACCAGCTGGCCGGTGGGAGGCGGGGCATTCCAACACCAGCAGCACGGCAAGATATTTTTATTTTGTGAGTTTCTGTTTCATCATTTGCAAAAGAAATGATATGGAGATCTGACCTGGGGGGACGGCGTGCATACCAGCAGAGAGGGCTCTGCGTGCCACCTCTGGCACGCCTGCCAAAGGTTCGCCATCACAGCTTTAGGTGGTTCTGCCTTAGGGATTGTGATCTCTTGTCTCCTAAGGTTCTCCTCAATATCTTCCTGTACCTTAAAATCTCTGTCAGGAGAGATTGAGTTAAGATAGAGATTTGAATGAAGAACACAAGCTAGCATAACACGGTAGCTAAGATGATATGAACCGAGATGTCTGCTGAAGCAGACATTAAGAAAAAAGATTATATCTAGGACTAGTGGACTTGTGTTTAAAACTCAAAACTGCAGGTTAAACAGTTATCTTGGTGGCTTGAGAGTCAAAACAGGGATCTATCTCCCTAGAGAAATATGTTTGTTGTATGTTGATTTGATCAGAGGTCTTGATTATGAACATTGCCAGTAACACCCGGCATAGATGCCATAGCGTAATTCAATTTGGTTGAATGTTCACATCTAACCACATTGCAATTGATTTCCAGGCTCTGGATTCTGGTTTTAGGTGAATAGTAGAAGTGTATTACTGTATACTTATTTTTAGGAAGATATTATATAACAGAACGGGCATGAAGATGCAAGTTTGGACATGTATGAATTAGTTATAGAGATAACATATTTATGAAGGAAAATTAGCTTTCTGCTAGCATTCTTCTGAACCCTTTTTTTGTGCTTTGTAGCAAACACCGCAGAAAAAGATGATTGCTGAATGTATAAAAAAGAAACGCAGATTGCTCTTTCAAGTTTCTTCTGCTTCCAGGCTTAGATTTGACAAATATTTGAAAGGGAGGGGACATTACATTCTTGGAATGTAGCATTGTTTACTGATAAGTTTAAGGATAGACTTAATATTCCTTTTTCCCCTTTTAAAATATTCCTAAATCCCCCAAAGATTAAATAGAAGAGGATGCAATAATTATAGCCCCCAGCAATATATAAGGTCTGGATTGTCACTGGTACACATAGAAAATCCTTAGAAAATGTATTTCAGCATGTGATATATATTTTATGGTATGTGAATCTTTTATAAAACTAGTGATGCCTTTTTCTATTATTCAAAACTCTTTTCACTGTCAATATGAGTGTGTAGTCTCTGAAATGGTAAATTCTAATGGCTTTATCATAGTTTTAGAAAGTTACACGCTACTAATCTTTGTAGATAAATCAAATTCTCAATGAACATCTATTCTTCAATATGTAAGTAGACTTTTTGTATCCCCATAATTTCTCTTATAGTAAGCTATGCTTCTAAGATTCCCATATTTGCTTCTGAACTGTACTTGCATAACTACGGTAATTCTTTATCGAATTATTTTTAGGAAATCATATAGAGAAAACTATTTGAAGTTACCTAACAAACATTAACAATTTCTGTACATTATATCTATTATAAACTATTTTCAGCAAACTTATATGGGGATAAATGAAATAATATATTTTAAAACTAGAAACCTGTTTGTGCTTAGATTCTTGATATTACTGCATAGTAATTTCAGTTCAAACCATTGGAATTATTTGATTAAAATTGAACTAGTGGTACTCAAGTAAAAACTTTGATTTAAATAAATCTACCCCATTAGTAGTTGATGCATTGCAAGTTGAGATCTTGAGTTAAATATAACTTTTTGTTGCATTTACTATAAATATTCCAAATACTGTAATAGAAGCAGTATACAAATATGTCATTGTGTTTGTCTCTCTCACGTTTTAGGCATCTAATCTTAGTATGCTGATCCTGTTTGCTGACCTGATTTTCTATTTTGGTGATGCACTTTGACTTTTTTCCTTGTTTGTTGATTTTGCGTCCAAGATCTTCAGTTATAACTGCAGCAGTGCTCTATATCCGTTGGTTTGTTTATTGGAGTAAATTGATGCTTGCATTTGATATTACAATATTGGCATCTTTTAATACTACTGCATTTGGGGTTTTCTTTTTTTCTTTTTTGTATTGTAAAATGTTATTGGTTTTTAGGGGTTTCCTTTTTTTGTAACGAGTGTTACAATGCAGGTAACCATATTCTGTTGATTTTCTGCTGCTCTAGAAGCTCAGTTATTCATCATTTAAGTTCCTCTGCTTTTTTCAATTAGAAAACTTGGTTCTTTCTGAGAAGTTAAAGGAGAGGATGCCTGGTTTGGGAAAGAGAATAGCTCACTAGTGATGCTGGCTTCCTCTACAACCAATTCCCCCTTAGTTGCCTTTACTATCTAAACTACTTCTTGCAAGACTTCAATTTCTTTGTCCTGGGTAGACCATTGATGTACTTCCAGTTCTACTTCTGTGAATACTTTATTTCATGTAATAAATTGATGTCGATTTGTTCTGCTATTTCAGAATCTGAACGTTCTTTTGAGAACTGGTGCATTCTTTTCAGATCCTCTTCTCATTGGACTTGATTTATAATAGTAAATCTTTATTTATTTATTTATTTATTTTACCGTGCTTCTAGACCGCCCCCTCTCCCAAAAGGGACTCGGGGCGGTGTACAGTCCATGTAAAGAATATATCAAAATACAATAAATAGAATTGAATATGTACAGTTAGAATGGAGGAGGTTAAAAAAAGAATTAAAAGAACTGTACAGAGCCAGTGTATATAAATATAATTTTAAACCCTAAAACACACACAAATTAAATTAAAAACAATACCCCTAAAATAACCAGTTGATAGTACATTTACCAGGAGGAACAGTTGTAATTATGCCAGGCCCGCTAATCGGAACAGGTGAGTCTTCAATTTTTGCCGGAAGGAGCGGAGGTCAGTAGTGGTTCTGATGTCGGGGGGGAGGTCATTCCAGAGGGTTGGGCCCATCACAGAGAAGGCCCTACTCCTTGGTGTCGCCCGTTGGCATTGCCTAGTGGACGGCACCAGGAGAAGCCCCTCCCTGTGTAAGCGAATTGGCCGCAGGGATGTATGTGGGAGGATGCGATCCCGCAAGTAACTAGGTCCCGTGCCATGGAGCGCTTTAAAGATGGTAATCAGCACCTTGAAACGCACCCGAAAAACCACAGGTAGCCAGTGCAGCTCGCGCAGGAGAGGTGTTACGTGGGAGTACCTCGTACTCCCCAACACAGCCCGCGCGGCTGCGTTCTGAACTAACTGCAGTCTCCGGGCGCATCCCAAGGGCAGCCCCATGTAGAGAGCGTTGCAGTAATCCAGGCGGGACGTCACCAGCGCATGAGTGACCGTGCGTAGGGCATCCCGATCCAGTAGGGGGCGCAATTGGCGCACCAGGCGAACCTGGTGGAACGCCCCCCTTGCCACGGCTGCCACATGGTCATCCATTGACAGCCGGGCATCAAGGAAGACGCCCAAATTGCGCGCCCGTTCCACAGGGGGCAACTGTTCGCCCCCTATGGCCAGCGATGGAATCAGCTGGCTGAACCGAGGTGCCGGTAGCCGCAGCCACTCAGTCTTGGAGGGGTTGAGCTTGAGTCTGTTGTCCCCCATCCAGACCCCGACAGCTTCCAAACACCGGGACATCACTTCGACAGCCTCGTTGGGGTGGTTTGGGGTTGAAATATACAGCTGAGTATCATCAGCGTAGAGGTGGTACTCAACCCCAAAACCACGGATGATCTCACCCAGCGGCTTCACATATGTGTTGAACAGGAGAGGCGAGAGGACCGACCCCTGTGGCACCCCACAGGTGAGTGGCCTCGGGGTCGACCTCTGCCCCCCTGTCAACACACATTGCTTCCGGTCGGAGAGGTAGGAGCCGAACCACCGCAGAACGGTACCTCCGACTCCCATCCCCTCCAACCGGCGCAATAGGATACCATGGTCGATGGTATCAAAAGCCGCCGAGAGGTCTAATAGGACCAGGATAGAGGAACAACCTCTATCTCTGGCCCTCCAGAGATCATCGACCAACGCGACCAAGGCTGTCTCCGTGCTGTGCCCGGGTCGGAAGCCGGACTGGCATGAGTCTAGATAATCGGATTCGTCAAGGTGTTGTGGAAACTGCTGCGCCACCACATTCTCGACAACCTTCGCTAGAAAGGGAAGGTTGGAGACTGGACGATAATTAGCTAGCTCCGTTGGGTCGAGTGAAGGCCTCTTAAGTAAGGGCCTCACCACCGCCTCCTTCAAGGCGGTTGGTAAGGATTCCTCACCCAATGAGGCATTCACCAGGCCCAGAAGCCAGCCTCTGGTCACCTCCCAAGATGCCAGTACCAACCAGGAGGGACACGGGTCCATTAAACATGTGGTGGGTCGCAGCCGTCCACGCAACCTGTCCAAATCCTCAGGGGCAACAGAATCAAACTCCTCCCAGGATGGTCTCACAAGACTTGCTGTTGGCGGCCCGTCCGGTCCACTGAGGGGGGCCCATCCGCTCCGGATCTGAGCGACTTTGTCCTGCAGATATTCCCCAAACTCCTCTGCTCTGCTCTGCAAGGGCGCCCCCTGCGTCCTCTGTGATAAGAGGGAGCGGGTCACCCTAAACGGCGGCAGGGCGGTTATCCGCGGACGCAATAAGAGCGGCGCAATATCTATGTTTGGCCGCCCTTAATGCCACAAGGTAGGTCCGTAAATAGGCTCTTACCTGTGTTCGATCAGATTCGGAGCGTGAGGACCTCCACCTGCTCTCTAGACGTCTCCTATGGCGCTTCATCACCCTCAGCTCCTCGGTATACCAAGGAGCTCGGGTGGGTCGTCGCCGCAGGAGAGGTCGCAAAGGCGCAACCCGGTCTAAGACACCAGCCGCCGCCCTATTCCAGGCGGCCGCTAGGTCCTCCGACCGGGCGCGGGTCAGGGCTACAGGTAATGGCCCAAGCTCCGTCTGGAACCTATCCGGCTCCATCAGGTGCTTGGGGCGGTACCAGCTTGGACCGTCTGGTCCCGCCTCCTCGCGATGGGGGGTAGCGCCAGGGAAGTCCAGCCGGAGACATGAGTGATCTGACCATGACAGGGGTGTAACAGCTAAGTCCCCTATACCCAGATCACTCGTCCACTGCTCAGATACAAAAACAAGGTCCAGTGTGTGGCCGCCTTCGTGTGCCTTCGATTTATCATCATAAATCATGATTACTTTGTTTTCAATCTTTATATATTTGTGGTGAGTAAGCAACTTTTTCCCAGTAATCCTACAGCTGATAGCCCTGGTGCTCAGTTAACCATCTTGAGTCCTATAGTCCACTTCTGACAGGATGTCTTGGAACTCCTAGCATGGTCATTTACTGTTGACCCAGGCAATGACTTGTCTGGTATAAATTTCTGTAGTTATGTCTCACCATATTATTTACGGGAGAAACAATCTATCTGGCTTCTCTGAGGAGACTTGTCTATAATGATAGAACCTCTGGCATAGTTCTCATCTTCCTCAGAGCATGCAAACCCCACAACCTCATCCAGGTAGTGCCTCACTGGGGGTTATTGTCATTATCATAATATTTTAAATCGTACCTGTATTTTTTCCTCCTCCTATTTCCCCTACAACAATAATCCTCTGAGGTAAGTTGGCTGAGAGAGTGATTGGCTAAAGTCACCCAGCCATTTTTAATGTCTAAGGTGGAATAGAACTCACTGTCTCCTAGTTTCTAGCCAGCACCTCAATCATTACACAAACTGGCTTTCTTGCCAGAGTTCTCCCCTCCTCCCATTGTGTAGGATCTGGGAGGCAGCCACGGTTCTAGCCCTAAGATTATGCATTTTAGGAGGAAGATTTTAAAAATCTCTTTAAAAATATGTCAGAGTTGCAAAACTGGGTACAGAAACAGCTGGGCCTGATTCTCCATCCAGTGAGATGGGGCAGGGTGATGTTGGTGTTGTGTCCTCTTATCCAGGGCTTCTAATTTTCACTCTGCAAAGATCTGTATAAGTAATTTTGATGTCAGACTCTAGCTGATATTCTGATATATCTTTTGTGAAGATGAGATTGCTGATACACATGTAATTTCACAAAGAACATTTGATGTCTTTTTCTGTGTGCTAGGTAATGGAAATGTACCTTCCCTTCTGTGGTATTGCCATATCCAATGCTCAATTGTTTGCTGCTTCCAGGAAGGAGTATGATAGAAGCAGAGTAAGTCAGAATAACATGAATAACTATCATTAATATTATTTAGTATGCTATCCGTTTTATGATGTGATAAAAGAACAAGTGATGATTTGTATAACTATTTGCATAGTTACGGTACTCTATAGTTTCAGCAAAATGAACATAATTGATATTATTCCTAATTTGTATTTATATTTTAAGACTGCCATATGTATTTTTATCCAGTGAAGTGGTTTATACGGTTCTTTAAACTCAGTTGGGAAAAACTTGCTTTGAATCATACAGGAGAACAAATGTAGCACTCTGTTCAGCTTATTAAAGCAGCAACATTATTTTTCAAGACTGTGGCTGCTGCAGAGAGATTTCTGCTACAGCCGCATGATCCTGAAAATAGATCTGGCTGCATCAATAATGAGTTAGCATCTTTGTACACATTTCCCTGGGAATAAGCTATACTGAATTGTGGAATCTGCTTTGTTATACATATGAAGAAGTCTATAGAATGTTGTTTCCTATTTTCTCATTCTTCTCCTTACACCCAAATAATGTATCTTCCTTATATTTTAATTGCTATTATTTACAGAAATTCATTTCTATTTATACTGTGCTAACACTTTTAAACTAAATAACAAACAATAACATTTTTTCAAAATTTACAGTGCACAACATAAGAGAATATAGTACATGCTCAGAAATGTTTAGAAATGTTTCCCCTGCTCTTACGAAATTGATTGTAGCAGATATAAAATTTCTGGTCTTATATTTTTTTTTTGACATTTCAGTTTCCTTGATTTCCCTTGTTTCTTTACCAGATGGATGGTATTGGGGAGCACAGTGAGAAGCGAGGAGAATAAGGGGTGGGGGGAAGCCTTCTAAAGTAATTTTCCTCATCCATTGGCTTTGCTATGCCTCATTCATGAAATTTATGTGGATTCAGTCATAGTCATGTTCATTTAGTTTAATCTTTCTTTCTTTTTCCTCCACTGCTACTTGCTTCTATTTTTTGTTTCCAAAAAAAAGGAAAGGAAAAAACCAATCACAATAGTAATGTTAGACGCATTACCCCAACTGCACTAATATACAGGTGAAACTCGAAAAATTAGAATATCGTGCAAAAGTTCATTTATTTCAGTAATGAAACTTAAAAGGCAAAACTAATATATGAGATACTCATTACATGGAAAGAAAAATAGTTCAAGCTGTGATTTGTCATAATTGTGATGATTATGGTGTACAGCTCATGACAACCCCAAATCTACCATCTCAGAAAATTAGAATATTACATGCAATCAATAAAACAAGGATTGTACATAGAACAATATCGGACCTCTGAAAAGTATAAGCATGCATATGTACTCAGTATTTGGTTTGGGCCCCTTTTGCAGCAATTACTGCCTCAATGCAGCGTGGCATGGAAGCTATCAGCCTATGGCACTGCTGAGGTGTTATGGAAGACCAGGATGCTTCAATAGCGGCCTTCAGCTTTTCTGCATTGTTTGGTCTCATTTCTCTCATCTTTCTCTTGGCAATTCCCCATAGATTCTCTATAGGGTTCAGGTCAGGCGAGTTTGTTTGCCAATCAAGCACAGTAATCCCACGGTCATGAACCAGGTTTTGGTGCTTTTGGCAGTTTGGGCAGCTGGAAAATGAAGTCAGCAGCCCCATAAAGCTCGTCTGTGGAAGGAAACATGAAGTGCTCCAAAATCTCCTGGTAGACGGCTGCGTTAACTCTGGTCTTAATGAAGCACAGTGGTCCAAAGTCCTTTTGCTCAGTGGTCCAAAGTCCTCTTTTCTGATGAGAGCAACTTTTGCATCTCATTTGGAAACCAAGGACCCAGAGTATGGAGGGAGAATGGAGAGGCCAATCAAGCACAGTAATCCCACGGTCATTGAACCAATTTTGGTGCTTTTGGCAAAAGTTGGCAACTTTTACAAATTTATGGAGAACCCCAGAAAGCTCTTGTTTGGATGGGTTACACTTTTGCCATTTTTACAGTATTAAATATCTCATGATTGTTTGGTGGGATTTTAAGATGGTATTAATTTTTTAACATCAGATATGAAATAATTGATTTTGATTTTATTTTGCTTAGAGGGAGTTGGCGGACACACACACACACCTGGGTTACACTTTAAGAAACACTGCCTTAAAGGAGTAAGAGAGCTAGGTCGTATTTTGTGGAAACAGCTTTTAAAATAATAGTTATGTTGCTATATCAACTAACATATATTTTTGTGAAGTAGAGTCCACTGAACCTAAACTGACCCCTGAGAATAACATTTTGCCTGCTTAAGTAGTGGACTTTAAAACACAAGAGCTTTTGTGATAATAAACCTATTAGGCATTAAAATGCACTTTTAAAATATCTAGTTTGCTAAAAGTTCATGCTCCTAATACCTTGAGTTTAATTTATTTCTTCTTCAACCTAAAAGTTGTCCTGTGTTATCATAAAACCATAACTAAATGAACATGGCAAATAGTTATCCCTATGTTGACATTTGCCTATGCACTAGGAAGACATGAGGAAGGGTAGACTTTCGTTTTCCTTGGAGATACCATTTTAAAAATTGTATATCTCCTATAATAATGAGACCACAATTTTTTTTTAAAGGAGCATCCAGAAATTTCCCTTACCTGTCCTCTTGTGTCACCCTTTTTGCAGCCCTCAATCCCTCCATATGTATAAAGTGCGGAGCACGAATCCTAAAAGTAGATCCATCTGTCTAGTCACTTACATTTGTATTAGTTCACCAATTTTTCCCTTTCATATTGCAGTCGGCAGTTCTGGGCCCAATCCTACCCTTGAAAGTACTACCGAAGGATTTTTTTTTTAAAAAAGGAAAATGTTCCTCTGCCACTCCTAGCACTTTTAGCATCTTTCTGTAAAAACTCTCTGCTGTTCTTCAGCTGGTGATTGCCCACTTCTGCCTTAATTAGTGCAGTATGAATAAGAGTAGAAATCGGTACACTGTTCTGTGTTCACACTGGGCGTTGTGTCATGTTTGCACACTCCTTGTTTTCTACAGCACTCTTAACTGAAATAAATCCCATGTAAAGTGCATGGTATTGGTTTGCCTGAAATCTATTCAGCTTCACTACCATAATTATCAAGGCTATAATTCCGTATGAGGAAATATTCTTTTTTCTTTTCCACATAATTACTTTGAAACATTCAGAAAAGCTATTCTGGGCTTTTTTCTCGTTCTTGACTAATACTTTTCAAGTTCACTTAATATCTACTTTATCTCAAAAATTTGTTAGACTGCCACTGAGAATTAATCTGTTATGTTATAATTTGCCCTGTGAAACACATAAATTAGATACCACAATCTGAAGCAAAGTAGCTGTGAGATTAATTAACGCTTTGTACCTCTACTTTCAAAATGCCATGAAAGAAAAAAATAATGATCTCATGTTCAGCACCAGGTCACACAGGTTTGTATCAAGCTTGCTTGATTATTCTTAGCATGTGACTAGATGATTGTTTTTATTATTATTTTCTGGGGGTCATTATGATATGTCAAAATATTTTTGCTAATTGTTACAGAAAGCTAATATCCCCTAGGACATTCCCTAGTCAGAAATAGTTTAAAAAATAGTTGAAATATATTCAAGTCTCTTACAGGGAAACTAAATTGAGAACATTCCATATGTAGATGTCCTGGTACCTATGGAATGACTGTGCATCTAAGTTTAATTTACAAGTAACTAGTATCCCAGAGTGTTAGTAACTGGTTCTTTTTACAGCTCTTTTTTGAAATATTACGCAATCATTTATTCATTACTTTTGGAAACCAATTGTGATCGATTTCCATCCCATGTATGAAGGCCTTGCTGGAGGTGGTTAATGATCTCTTTGAAGAACAGACAGACTTGGAGAAAATTGTGAAAAAAATTATGCATCGAGCCCAGAATCTACTCAAGTGTGAGCGTTGCTTGGTATTGCTTCTTGACGACATTGAATCACCAGTAAGTAGATACTTCACAGTTTGGAAATTTTATGTAAGTGTCATGATGTTTGTATTTATTTATTCAGCATGTACTTAAAATTTGTACCGTACTAGGTTTTTGGTTGACTAAGCTGAAAACAGATAGCTAGTAAGGTGGAACAATCGTGAACTATTTGGATACTCAAAATACCAGATTTTGCTGAGAGAAAAGTCTGAGTGGAATGGGAGCGTAGATTCTTGTGCTCAATTGTTCTTTATGCGGTAACATTCCCATTTCAGAGAAAAAAGGGAGACGGATTATTAAGAGTCAATGTGGTACAGTGGTTAGAATGCAATATTGCAGGCTACTCCTGCTGACTGCCGACTGCCTTCAATTTGGCAGATCAAATATCACCAGGCACAAGGTTGACTCAGACTTCCATCCTTCCAAGGTTGATAAAATGAGGACTCGGATTGTTGGGGGCAATATGCTGACACTCTAAACAGCTTAGAGAGGGCTATAAAGCACCGTGAAATGGTATATAAGTGCAATTGCTATTAAGAAATACAAAATATAAACAAATAAATAAATAAATAAATAAATTCAGCAGAAGTAGAAATGGAATGAAGGGTTGCTCATTTTCTATTATACAGTCTAGGTTTTGGGGGTGATTTCACTTAACCCACCAAGCAATCATTTTTGTTCTGTCCACTCACCGAGATGCTAAGATGCTAAGTTCAACAGAGGAATGATGACATTTGCAGCTCTTCTGCAGTGTTAAATTAGAGAAAAAAAATAGCTTCTGATCATACACATGTTGGTATATTTGTTAAAACCTATGCTTTTAAAAATATTTTTGAAGTCATTGTAGCTTATTATTCAAACCATTAGATCAGTATGGCTAATCTTTTTGTCGTCACGTGCTGAAAGTGTGCATACATAATACAATACGTGTGCCCCCTGCCCCCACACATACACATGCTCCCCTGCACACACACGCCCTGCCCCCCTCGCCCATTTTTGGCTTCCAGGTTGGTGCAGGAGGCTTTCCAGGCCCAAAACAGCATGTGGGGGTGCCCGGCTTCCAGGTTGGTGCAGAAAGCCTTCCGGGGCCAAAACAGGATGCAGGGGGAGGCACGAGGCCCCAAAATGCAAAGTGAGTGCCCCCCATGCATGTACCCTTTCCCCCCATGCATGTATGTGTCCCCCCGTGCATGTACTGCAGACACTCGAAGACCACCTGGCCAGCGGGAGGCGCACTTGCATGCGCGATGGAGCTGGGCTAGGGTGACAACTGGGGTGCTCGCAGAGAGAGCTCTATGTGCCCCCTGTGGCATGTGTACCATAGGTTCACCATCACAGCATTCGATCCTTGACCTTTGAATATATAATCCACTGAAATTAATGGACAACCTTTGTTTTACTGAACTTTTGGAAAGGGTCATATTTAGACTGACAATACCCTCTGTATTATAAAGTATACTCCTTTATTTCAGAAAGCTGTTCTTTAGATTTATTTATTTTTTGTTCTTGAGTTTTCCTTCGTTATAAATAATTTTGTTTTAATCCTTATGAACCTCTTTCAGATTTGCAGCTTTTTCAGGGTTGTCCTTTATTTTTTTGCCACCAAATATGGTCAATGTAATCATAGTTCAATGTCACGATGTACATAACATTGCAGATTACAATTCCTAGCATATCTGAATAATTTTCTGATCGGTACCTTAAGAACTACTTTAGATTAGTTTAAACAATATTGAATTTGATACACTGATAGTCTAACCTTTGGGCTCCGACTCCAATTTATTTATATATTTGGTTCCACACTACACTAAACAATATAAAAACAATTTAATAGAAACCAAGAAAGGAGACCAAAACAGCAAACCCCCAAACATTCCACCAGTAACTGACACCCTTCAAATGGTACACCAGCCACTCTAGCCCAAGGCCTGGGAGAAAAGCCAGGCCTTTATAGGCCTTCGGCAAGCCTATAGGGTAGGAGACATTCAGATCTGAGGGAATTTCATTCCACAAATGAAGGCAAATATATGTATCTCAGGATAATGTTGTAGGATCCAATCAGGGTCGGTGTACATATTCTGGTGAGAGAGAAGTTCCCTGAAGATGAGTTCCAGCATAAGTCCAAAAGCTCAGAAGACTAAGCCTCTGGTCCGGTGACCAACCCAGATTGGATCCTACATTTTCATTCCAGGTAGCAGGCACTTTGATAGAGAAATTGTGTTTCTTGGGTCCTGATAGATGACTTTGTTTAATTGAAAGAACCTGAAATGCACTAATATTGTCAGTTCAAATTGGCCATGCAGATACCATGGGACATACAGTAGGTGGCCTCTCTAATAAATAGGCCCTATGCAGTTTAAGGCTTTATAAGTTATAACCAGCACTTTGATTGCACCCAGAAGCAAACTGGTAACCAATACAGCTTGCGAAGCAAGGGTGTCACATATACATATTGAGACATGCCCATAACTGTGCTTCCTTAGCTGTTTAAAGCTTCTGTGTGGTCTTCAAGGCAGCCCCATGCAGCCCTAAATGTTCAATCAGTACTCCAAACTATAAAATATTTTACTGTTCACATTATTTGGAGGTCCTCAAATAATAAAAACAATACTTAAAAATAAATTGGTGATCTTAATAATAATAATAATAATAATAATAATAATAATAATAATAATAATAATAATAATAATAATAATAATAATACTTTAATTTATAGACCGCACCCTTTCCTAAACAGGACTCGGGGCGGTGTACAGTCATATTAAAAACAATGTGAATACAAAAATATAGATATACATAGATAAATAGACGGAGGAGGTAGGATATGCACTGTACAATAATAGATTAAGATTCGAATAAAAAATTAAAAATACCCTTAAAAACTACCCCAAAATGAGATGTTTGCCAGGAGGTTGAAAGTGGGACTATAAATCAGCTAAGCCAGCTAATTGGAACAATCATACTTTGGAATATTATATTCTATTCTATTCATTACATTTTTATCCCGCCTTTATTACTTTATAAGTAACTCAGGGTGGCAGATGTACATGATATTCCTGAGGAGGGTTTTGCTGAGAGATTGACTCAAAGTCACCCACCTGGCTTTTTTGCCAAATCCAGGACTAGACTCATGGTCTCCTGTTTTCTAGGCCAGATTAGTAATAATTTCACAGTATATAAAGATTCAGTTAATTCTTTACAATGTAGATAGCATTAAAAGAATGTGCTTTATGCTTTGGGTATAAATAGGGCACACATTTAATTTTTATAACGTGATTATGTACTTTTCTAATGTTGTATAATAATTTTGCAATGAATGACATTTACACGTGTTTTACCTTGACAGGAAGTAAAATTTACCAAGTCCTTTGAATTGATGTCTCCAAAGTGCATTGCTGATACAGAAAATAGGTTAGATTTTATTCTTTTATAATTAATCTTCTTTTTAGGAATAAACCTAGATTATAGGACAAAATTATGTCTGTGAAAAGCTCTTTCAAGTTCACCTTCATTCTAGAAATCCAAATAAGAGTTCCTTTTATTTAATTAATTATTTGCACAATTTTTCATTTGTTACACCCATCTGTTATACTTTATTTTAATTTTTGTTCTACTGTTGTAAAAGTATTATATATTTTTATGCCCTTAAACTCAATATGTTGTAGAAGAGAAAATATTATTCTTCCTCAGATGGTATAATTGGTTGCATTTCTGTTATGTGGGAAACAGTTGCAAAACTGTGACATGATTACATGGAATGTTATTTTAGCATAATTAGCAGGCTAAAAGATTTGATTAAGTCTCCTTCTGCCAAAGGCATTCCATATGGACTTCATCCAGTTTATTAACCACATCCAGGTTACTTAGCTTTCGCTGTATTGATAGGTTGATTGATGTGGTTATTGAAGAGTGATACAATCTTCTTTCCAGCCAACTTTCGTGCATTTTTGGGTTATTTCTATTTTATTTTTAGCAGTGAACATATTATTTAGCTATGCAAACATTCTCATGATTGTTTAAAATTTTGGGCTGTTTCTTCTCTCCTGCCACCCCACTCCTGCAGCTTAAATAGCGTATCTTAATGACAAGATGGGTACTAATTAAATAACCTCTTTAAAAAATAAAGGCAGGTTTTTAATACTTAAAATACTTTAAATACTTATTTGCCATATTATTATATAAGGTCTCTTTATCTCGTGCACAACATCTTACAGGGAAAGCAGTGGGAAGAAATAAAGGTATGTTTAGCATAAAATAAAAGGTGCAGATCTAGAGGTTCAGTGAAACTTGGGAATTTTTGATATTGTTGTAATATGACACTTGACTTATGTAATTCCCAAGAACTTTTAGCATGTACATTTTGTTCTAACTTTTATGTAGAAATAAAATTCCAGAAATAAATTTGATATAGATTTCTACGGTTTGGCTGAACTGGGCCAAACCGGGAGCAACCCACCTCTGGTTGAAAATGAAAAATTTACCGTTACCATGTAAATTCTCCCCTAGTCACCCTTTATTTCTTTAGTCTCTTTATGTTTTCCTTAGTTTTTTCCCCAACAGAGATTCCAGCTGAATTCTAGCTAGACTTATTAGGAATTCTGATGTCTTCTAAATTTGGTTATTGTAATCTTTTTTGTATAGTTTGGATAGGAAACATTTGACATTCATGTTATTTCTACATTTCTTTAGTAACATGCAGTAATCCTTGAGTGTGTTATGTAGAGCAATCAACCATAAAAATAACATTTTTGGGGGGGGAAACCAAATTTGGAGTCCTCTTGTACACAGTCTATAAAATGGAACAACAGAACGCAATATATTTTGTTCTTAGTTATTCTTTCCTTTGTTTAGAGATTGTGAGGAAGAATTCAGGATAGAGAGAAGAGGTGCCTAGAGAAAACTGGAAATGCATCTTTTATATTATTGTTGAGACTAGATTTTGTTTTCAGTAATATTTTATTCAGGTATGGATTTCTGAGTTCTTTATTTGAAAAACAAAGGATACAGTTTAGTTTATGATCTTGAGTTTATTGATGGTGCATTTAAAGGAAAAGTCAAATTCCATAAAGAAAGCATCTCAGATCCAGCACGTCTGACTAGAAATTTGTTTCATAGATCCTCAGTTTATAGTTGGATTTGCTTCTTCTGGTCTGCCAGTCAAATCTTGCTGCTGTGAAATACAGCTGTATGAAATTCCATGAATTTCATTATCAGACAAGGCTCGAAAAAGAGGTCCTGGCTTGCTCTTGCCTGAAATGTTATATCTCTCTGCCATCCTACCTTTCAACTCAACATATGCTACACTATTGTAAAAGTGTACTCGATCTTTGCAAATCTCACTACTGCAGCATGATAAATATGGAGACAAATTCCTTTTCTTAGTAAGTTCTAGAGTTATAATTGATTTAAATAAAAATGAAGGATTGTAAAAAGAATATTAGTTTTACCAGGGGGAAAGAGAAAAAAAAGACCCTTCGTCAGTCAGTTTTGTGTTAATATTTTGTAATAAAACAATGAATAGACAATATGAGAATAGGAAAGAAAAGTAAACTAATATTAGAATAAATGTATGCGCATTCCAACAACAATCCTTGCCTCTGTGGAACTATGAGATCAGTACTGTTTTTCAATGAGATAAATAAAAAGGTGATACCAAGACAGAAAACAATTTAAAGAAATCAAGAATAAGGGGTAGAGAAGGCAAAGTAAACCTTTATTAGCTGGTTCCAAGAAATCAAATTATCAGGATACAACATATTTGAGTCAGGACTAAGGACAGCCCCAGATGGCATTATATTTAGCCAAGGGTAAATAATAGTAAAAAGAGAAATAAAGGATTTGTTGTTGTTATTAGTTGTGAAGTCATGTCCGACCCATCGCGACCCCATGGACAAAATTCCTCCAGGCCTTCCTGTCCTCTGTCATATCCCAGAGTCCATTTAAGCTCACATCCACTGCTTCGGTGACTCCATCCAGTCACCTCATTCTCTGTCATCTCCTTCTTCTCTTGCCCTCAATCTTTCCCAGTATTAGGCTCTTCTCCAGTGAGTCCTTTCTTCTCAAAAACAAATTGTAACTGCTTTCCCCCACCCGACAAAGGACATATTGCTTTTGGAATGGACAGTTTCTTCCCTTGATAGTGACTAATCAACATTGCTGAGGAGGTGTGTTTACCAAATACAAATGCTTCATGTAAATCATTCAAAGGTTTATTTCTAGCCTGGAAGAAATATGAGCTGCAAGATGGAATAAGTGGCAGGCAGAAAACAGATACCTCTGGACTCTAGAAAACTAGGCTTTTTAAGAGCAATAGAAGTGTGAGAGAGGTGAAATAAATCTTAAAACATAACCAACATTTAAGAATTTTACTTCAAGCTTTCTTGAGATATGTAACCGATTCGAGGGAATGAGTTATAGAGGCAGAATATTGTATCTGCTCTCTCGCATTGCAGTGGACAAGGACATACATTCAATTTTGCAGCTACAAAGATTGTTGGATGAACAGGCACAAAACCAGCCAAGGGACACGATTGAAGCCTGGGAAACAGGCCCCTCCTCAGTCAACAGGAGTGCTGATTTACCACCAGCTTATCAAGTACTTGAGAGGCAAGGGCTTGGCAGCACAAGGAAACAACAGCCTTAATAAGCCAGCATCAACACACCAATCAACATGTAAAAAGCCACACATAACAGGCACCATATAAATACCACACAGAATAGCCCAAACACACACTCTGCTAGAGAGAAGTTCCCTGAGGATGGTCTCTGGCGTGAGTCTGAAAGCTCGGAAGACTAAACCTCTGGTCTTGGTGACCGACCTAGATTGAATCCTGCAACATTATCCTGGGATACGTCTATTCACCTTAATTCCTGTATTTGGAAATCCCATAGTTATTATTACTTGTTCACAATAATGTGAAGTCATCGCTGCTGGTTCTTTAGCTGGTGTTGGCCTTTATGTGCAATGAGTTCTTTCAAAGAGCTGGGTTGTTGTAATTAAAACCAAAAAAGCTAACACAGTTCTAGGCTGCATCAACAGAGGGATAGAATCAAGATCACGTGAAGTGTTAATACCACTTTATAATGCCTTGGTAAGGCCACACTTGGAATACTGCATCCAGTTCTGGTCGCCACGATGTAAAAAAGATGTGGAGACTCTAGAAAGAGTGCAGAGAAGAGCAACAAAGATGATTAGGGGACTGGAGACTAAAACATATGAAGAACGGTTGCAGGAACTGGGTATGTTTAGCTTAAGAGAAAGAAGGACTAGGGGAGACATGATAGCATTGTTCCAATATCTCAGGGGTTGCCACAAAGAAGAGGGAGTCAAACTATTCTCCAAGACACCTGAGGGTAGAACAAGAAGCAATGGGTGGAAACTAATCAAGGAGAGAAGCAACTTAGAACTGGGGAGAAATTTCCTGACAGTTAGAACAATTAATCAGTGGAACAGAAGTTGCCTTCAGAAGTTGTGAATGCCCCAACACTGGAAGTCTTTAAGAAGATGTTGGATAGCCATTTGTCTGAAACGGTATAGGGTTTCCTGCCTAGGCAGGGGGTTGGACTAGAAGACCTCCAAGGTCCCTTCCAACTCTACTATTGTATTATTGTATTATTGTATTGTATTATTGTATTATTATTTATTGATTAGCCAATAAGACATATAGAAGAAGAAGAAATGTGCTAAAAAATAGAGTAAAAGGCATAACTAAAGGAAAACGCAAATCATTTTTCTGTGCCACTCTAACAATTTCCCCCAGTTGTGTACAGATATAAATACCGAGAGCAAATGAATACAAGCTATCTGCCCATTTTTTATTATCTAAATACAATTAAGCTGCTCTGAAATTTCAAAGGTTACTCTGAAACAAGATGGTGGTTTCTGTATATTAAAGTGGACCTTGAACCAATAGTGACTACATTCTTTCTTCCCTTGCTCTTTTTAACAGTTTCAGAGACAATCTGGAGAAACCATCAGCATCTTATTCAGACTGGCTAGTAAATAATAGCATTGCTGAACTTGTAGCTTCCACTGGCCTTCCAGTGAACAACAGTGATGCTTATCAAGATCCTCGCTTTGATGCAGAAGTAAGACATTTTTGACTTATCTAAGTATTCATTCCATACTGAAAATTTTGGATAGCCGAATATAATGTGCCTTTTATGATCTGATCACAGACCTGGAAGAAATAACAAGATTTATAGAAATATCCTCATGGTCAAGTCAAGATGGTGCCTATGACCACATGTTTGAAGCCACATCCCTTCTGCGCATGTATTGAACTTCCACACATATTACATGGGATGGGGCTTCAATTGCATGGTCATTATTGCCTCTTGACCTTTTGGCCTCCCACCCATCCACAATACTTTTGCAGGTTTGCCTTCTGAACGCCTTCTTTTCTCCATTTGATTTAGTCATTTTTTAGAATAAGCATTGGATCTTTGTATCGAAATAATTACCTGGTTAATTCAAATCAGTCTGTTAAAGTTTTGCTCCATTACACAGTTTCTTAGCCTTCAGTACTTTCTGGAAATATCAGATCACAATTGACAGTAGATGCCGCAAGTACCAAAATTTCCTACACATTGGCATTCTTAATCCCTTTACTTTATTCAAAGAGCCCTAAAATAGTTTAGTTTGAGTGTTTTTGTGGGTGGGAGCCTGGTGCAGAATTAGGTGAGAATTTACAGCAGTTCAAAGCTAAGAGAGCAAAAGTGACATTTTTACAAGTCTTCTGTTTATAGGAAGTCTGTCAAGAAATGTCTCTAAAAGCCTTCATAATAGATTTTTTTAAAAATTATATTTGAAATATAAATGCTCAGAGCCATTTTACAGAGAAAACTGCTGGAGGTAATTAATTCAGCCGTTGAAAAAGTGTCATTAATGCCTAGGCAATATTTCCTGCCAACAGGCATGCTGAAATAAAGCATATAATATTCTTACTGAATGTAGAGTTACAATTTCACATATGCTCTTTTGATTAATATGTAATGCAGCTGATTAATTTTTGCTTTACATTTCCTTAAAGAGTGCATTAATAAAAATGCTGTCAACTTATTTAGAAAAGGAATATTGTTTTTTATAAGGCAGAAGAAGCAATAATTAATTCTTGATGGGATTTTCTTGCTATTTAATATTTAATCTCCAAAGTCAATTTTCAGGAAAAATGATTATTGAAGACAAAATGTCTTTATTATTAAAATAACATCTCATTAAAATACAAGAAAGCTAAGAACTGTGATTTGCCATCAGATTTTGGTCCTGTACCTTTCCTGCACTACTTGAATTGCAAGTAAAATTATTATGTATTTTATTTCTGAAATATCTTTACCATTTTGGAAACTTATTTATAATATAAATTAGTAATGAGTCCACCTCATACATCCCTGCGACCAATCCGCTCCCACAGGGAGGGACTCCTCCGGGTGCCGTCCACTAAGCAGTGTCAACGGGCGGCGCCCAGGAGTAAAACCTTCTCTGTGATGGGCCCAACCCTCTGGAATGACCTCCCCCCCAATATCAGAACTACTACCGACCTCCGCTCCTTCCGACAGAAACTTAAGACCCACCTGTTCCAATTAGCTGGCCTAGCTGATTTATAGTCCCACTTTCAACCTCCTGGCAAACATCTTATTTTGGGGTAGTTTTTAAGGGTAATTTTTTATTTTTTATTCGAATTTTAAACTATTATTGTACAGTGCATATCCTACCTCCTCCGTCTACCTATGTACATCTATATTTTTGTATCCACATTGTTTTAATATGACTGTACACCGCCCCAAGTCCTGTTTAGGAAAGGGCGCGGTCTATAAATTAAAGTATTGTTATTATTATTATTATTATTATTATTATTATTATTACCAACTACTTCATTTACAACGCAGCAAAAATCACATGTTGAACTCCATATACCATAAATTATTGTTTAAAATGATGAAAAGTAGCGAAGACTACTAAGTTCAGGAAGAAAAAAGCATTTCACTACATCTGAGATGTGTTCAATTAAGATGCATAGATACACATCATTTTGCCTTGTGTTGATGTAATTGTGTTATCATTTCAAATTAGCACTTTTTTTCCCGAATATGTGAGGGAATGATGATACAGGTAGTCCTCGACTTGCAATCATTTATTTAGCAATTGTTCAAAGTTATGACGGTGCTGAAAAAAATGACAGCTGATCCTCACACTTACAAATGTCGCAGCATTCTCATTAACATGAACCAATCAGCTGCAGCTCTTCTAATAACCATCTCACTTAGTGATGGATGTTGCATTCCCAATTGTAATCCTAAATCTAAGGCTACCTGTACATTTTTGGATTAAGACTAAATCATATGTTATGGTAATTGATGAAGGTTTTTTTATTTAGGTTGATCAGATGTCTGGCTTTCACATAAGATCTGTACTCTGTGTACCTATATGGAATAACAGTCACCAAATAATTGGTAATATACTAAAAATACTTTTAAAATTAAAACGTGTGTTAATGTGTTGATGCGATATAGTTCACTATCAATTAATTAACTGCAGTAGTACTATAATATTAAGTAACTGTTCTTTTGTACATTTGCAAATTAGATTTATTAATATTGTCCATGTCCGTATAAAATGGTATAAAAGATGTGAATACAAACAATAGCAGTGTAACAAAACTTTACTGTTGGCTGTTTTAGTAATTAATGTATGAATTATTAATGGTAGTGAAAAATTCAATTCTGCGTGAAAAAAATAAAAGCCTGTTTCTGAAGTTTCAGATACTGATCCAGCAAGTGAAAGGAGGATTAGGAAGAAAAGCAGATTGGCAAGCAACAGATTGCTCTGCTTTCAAATTGATTATAATTTACTGTCTCATGGAATTTATTATGTTAAAAATGAGATACACAAAGAATATTTGTACAATAAGTTGACATGAAGCCTGACACTCAGAGCTAAATCTAATACAGCCAGCATGGAAGGAGAAAAGCTACTATTTTGAGTTGTTTCATTTAGCTGAATTCAAGCTTTGATGAATATATTAGTAATCCAGTATCAGATGCTGTTGGTATAATAGCATTTATAATTTATAATGCAAGTAATAATGCTTTGTGTTTTTTGAATTTTGATTTCTTGTTTTGTGGCATTTCTCCTTCATTAATTTATTTATGTATATGTTTATCATTGTAAATACACAGTTTCCTTTAAAATATAAAATTAACTGTTAATTCCTTGTAAAGGTGTTGCTCAGGTGCTGAATAGACTTGATGGAAAACCTTTTGATGATGCTGATCAGCGACTCTTTGAGGTAAGACATGTCAAATTGATGAAGTTTAATTACAATATTCAGTGCAATATATATATTGTATATATATATATATATATATATATATATATATATATATATATATATATATATATATATATATATATATATATATATATATGTGTGTGTGTGTGTACAAATATATAACACAATATATAACACATAACATATATGTATTTGTGTTACAACCCCTGGTATGCCCAAATATGGGAGGAAGCTCACTACTCCCCCTTTCTGTCCTTCGGCTCATTACAGAAAACCATCCAGGCAGAAAACCATATTTTTTATTTTTAATGTTGCCTTTTTATATTTGTGTTGTATTTGTGCTGATAAATAAATAAAGGGAGACTAGTACCAGCGGTTGTAACACAAATACATACCTATTTCCCTGGCTCAGCTGATAAGGAGGAGAGCCTGTGGCTTAGTGGCTAAGACTCCTGCCTAGTATGTAATACAGCCCAGGTTCAAATCCCAGTAAGGGTATGGCTAGCTCAGGGGTGGCAAACAAGTTCGACAAAAAGAGCCAAAATTTTAAACTGTGAGAGTCAGAGAGCCACACCACGCAGTGACCTGCCAAAACAGACCCGGAAGCAATGTTCCCTCTAATTTCTTTTCGATGTGAGCAGAAAAGTATAGTGTTTGAGCGGCACATTTTCATGCCTGAGCACCCGAATTTTTTTCACAGATGTCACCTAAGACAACAACGAAATCAGTATTATTTGAAACTCAAAGTTATGTTTCTTCAAGGTACCCGCTTAATTCAAAGTGTTATATAATATCAGTATCACTTAACAACGCTCCTGCTTAGCAACCAAAATGTTGGCTCAGAAACTCTGGCATTTGAAGCACGCAACTCTTAAAGCTGTCAAGTTACAAGACCCTTGCACCCCTAACCCTTTAGGGAAAAAAACCCCCAGGGGTCTTCAAACCTGACAGCTTTAACACTTGTGGACTTCAACTCCCAGAATTCCTCCTCCAGTCATGTTGCAGCGACGTCATCTGCGTGGATCTGCTCCATCTTTGCTTTCTTCATTGTGGGCAGGGCTTCTGCTGAAGATACCGACGAGTACGAGTTGCCACCAGAATAACTGCTGCTACCTCCTCCTCCTCCTCCTCCAACAGAATCACCAGATTTGCTCCTGAGCTCAGCGCTGGGTTACCTCTGCCCCCTCCCCCTCCTCCGTGCTTTTGAGGAGCCATGAGGCTTTTTTTCCCCTGCTCCCCCCCCCCCCGCCTTCCTACTGGCTCCTGCAGCCTCATGGCTCCTCAAAAGCACGGCGGAGGAGGAGGAGGGGGCAGGGGTAACCCAGCGCTGACTGAGCTCAGCTGCTCCGAGCGGAGGGGAGGCGCCGCTGCCACGCGCGGAGATGCCGGCTGGAGCTTTGGCGGCTTCATCTCAGCCACAGCGCCGGGCGACAAATCCGGCAGTGCTTCCTGTTAGAGGAGGATGAGGAGGAGGTGGCAGCAGTTCTTCCGGTGGCGGTGGGGGCTTTGGGGCTTCACAACTAGCCTCAGTCGCCCCATGCTCCTCAAAGCAAGTCTGGGGAAGTCCTTTGCAGGCGGCCCGTTCTAGCTGCCTGCAAAGGACCTCCCCAGCTTCCGAAAGGGAGCGCGCGATCTGAGCCACAGTATACTAAATAATGATAAGAGGCAAAGAGCCTCATTTATTTTGGCCGGGAGCCGCATGCGGCTCGCGAGCCGCGTGTTTGCCACCCCTGGGCTAGCTGATGAGAGCTAAATAGCTTGAAATAGATCTATACTAGTCTCCCTTTATTTATTTATCAGCACAAATACAACACAAATATAAAAAGGCAACATTAAAAATAAAAAATATGGTTTTCTGCCTGGATGGTTTTCTGTAATGAGCCGAAGGACAGAAAGGGGGAGCTTCCTCCCATATTTGGGCATACCAGGTTGTAACACAAATACATACCTATTTCCCTGGCTCAGCTGATAAGGAGGAGAGCATGTGGCTTAATGGCTAAGACTCCTGCCTAATATGTAATACAGCCCAGGTTCAAATCCCAGTAAGGGTATGGCTAGCTGATGAGAGCTAAATAGTTTGAAATAGATCTATACTAGTCTCCCTTTATTTATTTATCAGCACAAATACAACACACACACACACACACAAACACACACACACATATAATCTTCCTATAATGTTTGTTGCAAGTAAAAAAAATCAATAGAATCGTCTTGTGTTATCTGATTTCAGTACAGGTAGTCCTCAACTTACAACTACAATTGAATCCAAAATTTATGTTTTCCTAAGCGAGTTTTGCCCCATTTTATGTCTTTTTTTGGCCACATTTGTTAAGTGAATCACAGCAGTTGTTAAATTAGTAACACGGTTGTTAAGTGAATCAGGTTTCCCCATTGACTTTGCTTGTCAGAAGGTTGCAAATGTGAGTCAGTTGTCAAGCATCTGGATGTAAATCGTGTGACCACTGGGGATGCTACAGCGGAAGTGTGAAAAACGGTCATAAGTCACTTTCTTCAGTGATGTTGTAACTTTGAATGGTCACTAAATGAACTGTTGCAAGTCAAAGACTACCTGTATAGTAGTGGTGGCAGTTATCTTTAGAACCTGTGCTGCTGTAGTCTGCTTCAGCATTTGTATGAGTGATAATCAGACAATTAAATAGTAAAATTAAAGTGGAAGATTGAATCTGCCATTCTGAAAAAACATCATTTTGGTTTAAAAATGAATAATTATGTTTTTATATGAAATACTTGCAATGTAATAATTCTATCAGTATTTGCAATTATGCAAAGTCTTGTTTTTTCTTGTGTCTGCTTTATAATATAAATATTGTGCCTTGTGATATTGCTTTATAAGTCTTTATAGTACCTCAAATTCAATTGCTTACTATAGAATTACATTTTAAGATTTATCTAATGTTCATTCACAGTTTTGATCAAGAGTTACTTTTTTTAATTCTACTCTTTTCATTATTCCTGGTCCATTTTCTTTTTACTAACATGTCCAACTTTTTCTCAAGTGCTCAAAAAAAAAAAAAAAAAAAAAAGTTGCCCAGAAATTGATTTACAGGAGCCAGCAGCGTGAAAAACAATTATGCTCAGAACAAAACATGCCTCTTTGCAATGCTTATTTCAAGTACGGAATAAAATGGGTCTTTTTTATTTTTATTTTTTTTAATATTTTTTTAAATTAAACAAAAACACAACAAAAGAACCATCCTTCAATACATCTTGTAGAAAGTGTGTCGATTGGCTACAAATAACTTTTGTGCATTTCTTCCATAGTCATTACTTGTAGTTCATAATAGATTATACACTTTAAATCAAAAATCTTTATATATCTTACCATCAATATATCACAATTCTCATTTGACTACAATTATTTGAACATGCTTCTGCCCGAACTTATTCATACTTAAAAACACAACCACATAATGGCACTTGTTAGCTATTTCAAAAATCCTCCAATAACATTACACTTTTATGACATATTCTAAGTAAAAATCAGTTAATAAAGTTTCTAAGCTCCCCCCCCCCCGCTGTTTAGAATATTATATCCAAGTTGCTTTTACCAATACCAGAGCATGTATTAAAAATAATTGGAGGGCAACGAGATTACCCGAGAGATCCTTTAAGCAACAAAGTGCGGAGAGAAATCTATAAAAACCTTATAAAGGAGATAAAAAGAAGACTGACACCACAATTGGCAAGAGAGATAAGACTGTTTTGTTATTGGAAAGATACAGGTTGACAATGAAAGTTCTTAATAAAAAATTAATTAATTTTGGTTGAGCAATAAGTAGGAATTTAGTAATTTTTAGATTGTTTTAGATTGTTATTAAATGTTTATTCGTTAACAATTAAATAACTATAATTAACAATAATGGAAGATAATGGATACAACTTAATGATATATACTATGTATTGTTAAACTAGTAAAAGAAATTTGGATATAGATTGCAAATTGTGACCTGGGAAAAAGAACTATAAATTTTACTAACAAACTTCTATTTAGGTTTTGTCATAAAGGTGTAATGTTTTTTTTTTGTTGTTGGTTTTTTTCGGGTGTGACGAGAGGAGTTGGGATATAAAGAGTAAATGATTTTTAGCTAATTATAATAACAACAAGGAAATGTTAATGGATATTGTTTAATAATATATACATGCTCTGGAATTGGGTCTTTTTATTTTTAAAGCAGTCTTCTGGATGGTCTGTGAAGTCAGAATTTTGTTTTGCTTCTTCCAATTGGAATTGTTTCCCCTACTGCAATTCAAAATTCACTTTGAATTTTGCAGCTTGAGCCTATACATTGCTAGGGATTTGTAATGGATGATGTTTAAGATACAGAAGGATGAGGCTTAAGATACAGAAGGATCTTGACAAACTTGAACATTGGGCACTATCTAATAAAATGAAATTCAATGGTGAAAAGAGTAAGGTTCTACATTTAGGCAACAAAAATGGAATACACAGGTACAGTATAGGTGGTACCTTGCTCAGTAGTAGTAACTGTGAAAAGGATCTTGGAGTCCTAGTGGACAACCATTTAAATATGAGCCAGCAGTGTGCAGCAGCTGCCAAAAAAGCCAACACAGTCCTAGGCTGCATCAACAGAGGGATAGAATCAAGATCATGTGAAGTGTTAATACCACTTTATAATGCCTTGGTAAGGCCACACTTGGAATACTGCATTCAGTTCTGGTCGCCACGATGTAAAAAAGATGTGGAGACTCTAGAAAGAGTGCAGAGAAGATGATTAGGGGACTGGAGACTAAAACATATGAAGAACGGTTGCAGGAACTGGGTATGTTTAGCTTAAGAGAAAGAAGGACTAGGGGAGACATGATAGCATTGTTCCAATATCTCAGGGGTTGCCACAACGAAGAGGGAGTCAAACTATTCTCCAAGGCACCTGAGGGTAGAACAAGAAGCAATGGGTGGAAACTAATCAAGGAGAGAAGCAACTTAGAACTGAGGAGAAATTTCCTGACAGTTAGAACAATAAATCAGTGGAACAGCTTGCCTCCAGAAGTTGTGAATGCCCCAACACTGGAAGTCTTTAAGAAGATGTTGGATAGCTATTTGTCTGAAACAGTATAGGGTTTCCTGCCTAGGCAGGGGGTTGGACTACAAGACCTCCAAGGTCCCTTCCAACTCTACTATTGTATTGTATTGTATTATTGTATGTGAGAGACTGAGCTTTGGTGTGAAATAGTAGCCCTTAGGGGCACAGGGGGAACTGAGGAAGCCATTCTGCGTTTGACTGTTGTAGGTGAGAGATGCTCCAAAGAGTGAAGCTAGGAGTAAGTGCAAACAATACCAATACAATTGCCTTCTTAAATTCAGGTGTAGTATGCACTTTGCACACTTTTGTGTGCTGGAGATATAGAAACTTAAGTAAGTGAATGAATCTGATTGATTCCTGGTTTCTCTGCAGAAGATACTACTTTCCCATTCCGTAGCTGGAAAAAAAATATCCAGCATTTTGCATCAATCTGATAGTGCAGCAAAGATGCAGGGATAGGTTTAACCAAGGTCCATGTACCTTAACTTGATCAACAAGCTTGGTCTGCAATCTTGTGTTGCAGCATTGTTGATTTATCTACCCAATTGAGTATTGAGCATGGGGTGACTTCCATTGGGTATGTTTAGTCTAGTGAAAGGAAGGATTAGGGGGTGACATGATAGCAGTGTTCCAATATTTGAGGGGCTGCTACAAAGAAGGGGGGGGAGTATCAACCTAGTCTCCAAAGCATCTGAAGACAAGACAAGAAACAATGGATGGAAACTAATTGTGGAGAGAAGCAACCTAGAACTAAGGAGATATTTCCTGACAGAACAATTCATCAGTGGAATGACTTGCCTCCAGAAGTTGTGAATGCTCCAAGACTGGAAGTTTTTAAAAAGAGACTGGACAACCATTTGTCTGAAATGGTACAGGGTTTCCTGCTTTAGCAGGGGGTTGGAGTAGAAGACCTCCAAGGTCCCTTCCAACTCTGATTCTGTTAAATTTGGGATACCTTTAAAAATATAGTACATCTTTGTTTTTAAAGGTTCTCTGAAAGATTCATAATCAATGGAGTAGAAAAGCATACAAAGGAAAGCAAAGAGACTAAAGTGCTCGGAGACTTTAGAATTCAATCAGAAAAGCACCTGTGACATAACGTCCCAGATTTATCAATTGTTGATAAGAAAGACAAAAAAATGGATAAAGGACCTGGAGAAAGCAGATTAGAAGAGAAAGAACTTGAGAACAATCATAAAATACAAAGACTTGTAAACAGGAGTAGAACAACTGTGGCAAAAGAAAGGGAAGATAGTAGCAATAGTCCCTTGGGTGCAATCCTAAAGCATCTGGAACTTTACTTGAATATTATCAGCATTAACAAAATCACAGTCATTCAATTACAAAAGGGAGTTTTCTGGGACAGCTTACACCCTGGGACAATGCCTTTAACCCCATCAAATAAGCAACAGGTTCTTGGGAACGACTTGATAGGTGGATAAAAATGCTAAATCCAATCTAAACATCTGGCTGACTGTGTGACCAACAACAATAATAATAATGTTCCCATTTTAAAAATTTAATTTAATTAAATGTAAATTATTTAAACTATTAAATTAAATAAATGTGTTAATTTAAAATTGACAAAATTCCCATTTGTCAATTATAATAAGCCAAACTGCTTTGTTATACACATAGGTAAAGGTTCCTCTCGCACATATGTGCTAGTTGTTCCCAACTCTAGGGGACGGTGCCAGTGGTGAGTTTGGCCCAGTTCGGCCGAACCAGTAGTGGCATGCTGGCCTGCAGTGACCCAGGCGGTCCACGCCTCCGAACTGGATCCCCGATCACCATCACCGCCATCTTGTTTTTGAGTTCTTCGCATGTGCAGAACAATTTCTATTGAACTGCGCATGCACTCACAGCGCACATCCAGCATGTGCGCAAAGCGCACTCACAAGCGAACTGGCAGTAATGCTGGCTAGAACCCATCTCTGGATGGTGCTCATCTCTGTTTCAAAGCAGAAGAACTAGCACTGTCTGAAGACTCTCCATGGTCATGTGGCCAACATGACTAAATGCCAAAGTCTCACGGAACACTGTTACCTTCCCACTAAAGGTGGTTCCTATTTTTCTACTTGCATTTTTACATGCTTTCGAACTGCTAGGCTGGCAGAAGCTGGGACAAGTAACGGGAACTCACTCCATTACGTGGCACTAGTGATTCGAACCACTGAACTGCTGACCTTTCCGATTGACAAGCTCAGTGTCTTAGCCACTGAGCCACCCCCGTCCCTTCATTATACACATATATTATGCCAATATACTGTATTGTAACAACCTGGGATCTTGTTAAAGACCCAATCCTTATGAAGGCCAACACCAGTACTGGAAGCTATGTTTTTATATTGCACATGTACAGTATAGAATAATATACGCCAAATCCAGTCTGAGCAGCTGGCTGACCATGCAACAAACCATAATAAGAACGCCAGATATATTTAGAAATACTTACATCCTGTGATGATACCTTTAACATTGTTCAACAATATCTGCCTAGCTAAGGTCCTTGGGAAGGACTCAATGTGGATAAAAAAGACCAAATCCAGTCTAAACATATGGCTGACTATGCAACCAACCATAATTTATTAAACTTGTAGGCACCCAACTCATATAAAAAGTCTGGGGAAGCGCCTGATGGATTTGGGGCAATGTGCCAGGATCGTACATAGGGCGGGAAAGAGGAGCGCATGGGAGAGGGAAGGGAGAGGGCAGGGATGATGGGCATGGGATTAGGGGGAAGAAATGGCTCCCTGTCACACAAATACTTCAACATCTATAAATACCCGGGCAATGCCGTGTCATCAGCTAGTAAGTGGATAAAAAGACCAAATCCAATGGTAAAACTTAAGGCTTGCTATGCAATGAACCATAATTTATAAAGCTTGTAGGGCACCCAACTCATATAAAAAGTCTGCACTGGTTGATTTCAGCTCAGTTTTGGAATTTGCTGAGGACTTGCACTCTGTTCATGTTCCTGTGCAATATTGATGCAGTCTATGATGTATTTTGCTATAAAAAGATGTTGCGGTGTACAGTTTTTGTTCCTTTGGCATTTGGAGTAAAAAGAGGGGGGGGGTTAACACTCCAATCAAACATATATGCATGACTCATTCTTGTTCTTTTTCTGAGCGGCTGAGATTTTAGAAGATAAACTTAAGGGCCAATGTGTATGAAAACAATTTGGTATTTTCCTTATAAGAGTTCTTCCCTGCATAGTGGTACTTGTCTTCTTTCTTTCTTTCTTTCTTTCTTTCTTTCTTTCTTTCTTTCTTTCTTTCTTTCTTTCCTTCTTTCCTTCCTTCCATCTTTCTTTCTTTCCTTCCTTCCATCTTTCCTTCCTTCCTTCTTTCTTTCCTTCCTTCCTTTAATCTTTCTTTCTTTCTTTCCTTCCTTCCTTCCATCTTTCCTTCCTTCCTTCTTTCTTTCCTTCCTTCCTTTAATCTTTCTTCTCTCTCTCTCTCTCTCTCTCTTTCTTTCTTTCTTTCTTTCTTTCTTTCTTTCTTTCTTTCTTTCTTTCTTTCTTTCTCTCATTCTAGTATGGAGGAGCATATTGTTTCTTCATTCATATATTTGCAAGCCAGCTATTGCAAGGCTGCCAGGAAAGATAAAACCACATCTTGAAACTGAAAAATAAGAATTGCGATGTCAGTTGCTGACTATCTGCAAGAAAACTCACAATAAATAGGGAAAAAGTCAGCACTCCCCCTGGACAAGAATCCCTGAAACTTATATAGGAAATTTCAAATTTCTTTCACACTTTGGGGGAATTAAAAAAAATAAAGTTTGGATAGCTGATCTTTATGCAATGACAAGCCAACATCTGCATAAACTGCCGCTGTATGTATTTGTATAGTTCTGAGAAGGAAGAACTTCATTGTTTTCAATGTTTCCTAGGACTGGAAGACAATAGCATTTCAAGTGGGACTGTTTTGTTCTGAGCTTACACAATATTTTCTTTTTTATTTCATGCGCATCCTAGTAACAAGAACGTTGCTTTCTTTATTCCTTTTAATATTATTAAATTTTGAACTCATTTATATTAAAGCTAGACCTTTTCTTTTAGGCTTTTGTTATATTTTGTGGCTTGGGCATCAATAATACTATAATGTACGACCAAGTGAAAAAGTCCTGGGCAAAGCAGTCTGTGGCTCTTGATGTAAGTATTATTGGAAAATCAGGTATTTTTTAAAAAAAAGCTTTTTATGATTCGAAGGATGCTGTATATAATTGGAAAGGGGTCAATAGGAAGGCAACAATGCCAATACATATACAATTGCTGAATTGCTGTGCTGTGTAGGGACATAGCATACAGAAGATGAAGAGGAAGAGCAGACTGGAAAAAATACTGAAAACAGAAACAAAATAAAATAAATAAGTTATGCATACTGAACTTTGACTTCCTCTCTATTAAACAAGTGAGGAAAACGATCTTTTTGTTTAAAAAAAAAGACTCAAGAAACAGAAGGAAAAAAGATCCAGGTTTATACATTGTGCCATGTGAAATGTCTAAATCAATAGCTCATTATTTATCAACAGTTTTATTCCTTCAAAGTGAGACCAATTTAGAGTTTTTAAAAATGCTCTTTTATACTGTTAGCTAATTTCTTTGGTGTTTGGTAGTTTCCATACATCACTAAATCGCTTAGTTCAACTTCTAAAAAGAGACTATTAGGGAACATTTTAAAGGCTTGTAAAAAACAGAAAATGTTTGGTGCCTCTCGGCAGCTCCTCAGGTTTTCAGGGTACTTTTTCTAGGACAATTATGTCTCTGTGCAGTGCTGGTTGATACTACTGCCAGGATCAAAAATAATTTAAATGACACTGTTGTTTATTAATTGCAAATGAGACCTAAAACCTGAAGTAGTCGTAGTATGAGTAGCTGTAGTGAAAGTGCATTGATCTAGAAGTAGAACCATGGGCATTCTAGTTTTCTTTAAAATTTGGTTCACTGCGGTAAGTAATTTCATGGATACCGTGTTTCTCAGAAAATAAGACAGGGTCTTATTTTCTTTTGACCCCCGAAATAAGCACTTGGCCTTATATTTGGGGAGGTCTTATTATTTTTGAGGTGCAGGAGGCAAGTGTGGTCACCTCATGGCTGCTACAGTGTTGCAATATTTTTGGGGTGGGCTTATTTTTGGGGGAGGGCTTATTTTAGCGCATGCGCTTAAAAGCCAGATTGGGTTTATTATCTGGGGAGGTCTTATTTTGGGGGAAACAGGGTAATATATATTGCAGAGGTGTGAATAAACCATTGTAATATTCACTTTGTTGATGGCTTAAGTCAGGGGTGTCAAACTGGATTTCTTCGAGGGCCAGATCAGCATTGTAGTTCTCCTCTGTGGGCCAGCCGGTCAGGGGTAAAGACAGGATGGATGCCTCCTGCAGCACCCTTCCAGCCAAAATGGGCCATGCTCCGTTTTCAACCTGGACAACCTCCTGTGGCACCCTGCCAGCCAAAATGCACTCTCCCTGCACCCCTCCCTGTTCCCCCTTTTGACTTTCAGAGGCACCGTCGGCCGGCCCTTTGCTATTTCCAGACTGACCCTGTGGGCCAGATTTAAGGACCCCATGGGCCAGATCTGGCCCATGGGCCTTGAGTTTGACATCCCTGGTTTAAGTTGATTGTAACTTTTTAGGTTCTCACCTGTGACCGTTTCTCTCCCCCCTCCCCCCAATTTGTTCTGGATCAGGTGCTGTCTTATCATGCAACATGTTCAAAGGCAGAGCTTGACAAATTTAAGGTAACATATTTCACTTATTTTAGCAACAAATTTAACAAAAATACATTTGAATCTGTAATAGAAATTAATTCTAATTTTTCAAGGTTCACTGCTGATTCAATTCTTTGGTTACTATTTAGTTTCTTCAGTTGTTTTTGAAATGTTTGTGATCAAATGATTACTCTTGTCAGGATTTTCTGTGTTTTATGTTTTTGGCTCTGCATTATTCCTCCCACCATAAACACAACCTAACTTTCTTTCTTTGCTTTTTCACTTTTACTGGGATCACTTCAGAGGTGGGTTGCTCCTGGTTCAGCCCAGATCGGGCGGACTGGTAGTAGCGGCAGCGGGAGACTCTGTCCATCCGCCTGGATACTTCTGTGCATGTGCGGGGGAGCGTGCCCAAACTGGTAGTAAAAAAATTGGCAACCCACCACTGGATCATATATTGTCTTTAGCCCTGGTTGGTCATGGTGTGCTCAGTTACTGAGATTTGTTGACTAAGTCACTTTCGGCAGAGATCATTCAATACAATGAATAAATTGTGGTTTACAAACCAAAGGGACTGAATTGAGATTGTAAGGAAATTAGAGTACTTATATAAGCATAAAGGTGAGGTATACATGTGTTCAGTAATAAAAAATAAACACCCTGCCACAAGCAAATTAAATCAAACAAACCACATTATAGCATTGACGAGGAGTACCCTAAACCTTTGACCTGAGGGTTGCGGTATTTTGAAATGAATATGACATCCAAACGCTATGGTTACATGCAATGTGTGAATTTCTTGATGTAGTACCTCCATTTTAATGTTTTATTTAGTGATAAATGCTATAATTTGTGGTGAGAACAAACATAAGTATTGCTATAATTTGGGGCAACTTGATGGAAGGCTGCAGATTGGGAATTGGAAGCCATATGTGGCCTGTGGATTATAGCTTGGTCATCCTAGTTTGATATGGTATAGGAATTTTATCTAGTTGACCATTCCGTTACAGTGACTAATCATTGTATTTGTAATATCGATGGAAGTGCCAAATGTGTGCAGAGTACTATAGTAAAAACTATCTGCAAAACAAATGTTTGCAAAGATCATGACCTCAGTGACACTCCATAACAGGACTCTACAACCTTGGCAACTTTAAGACTTGAGTTAAGACAGATTTCTGGGAGTTGAAGTCCATAAGTCTTAAAGTTGCCAAAGTTGGAGAGCCCTGCTCTATAATGAGAGAATGGAGTTGGGAAGGAAACTTACTGGCTAGGAGAAGATAGAAGGGAAATGAGATGAAAGACAATAATGAAGCCAGAAAACAGGACATTAAAAACATATCAATATTTTCTTAAAGTGAAATAAATAGAAATCCAGAAAGAAAGTTCCATGCACAACGAACAAGCTAATATGCAAGACAAGAAATAACAAGTTCAGGATTGTTGCCAATTCTTGGAGGCAATACCACTCTCTGCCCCATAGATACATGTGGTTTATGGTTCGATGGTTGTTGAATATGGATATTGTACTTCAGATAACCAACGAACCAGATAGAAAAAATTCTTTCAGTCTTTATTTGGTATAGAGCAGTGGTTCTCAACCTTCCCAATGCCGCGACCCTTTAATACAGTTCCTCATGTTGTGGTGACCCCCAACCATAAAATTGGTGTCTCGGTTCCTAAGACCATCAAAAATATGTGTTTTCTGATGGTCTTAGGCAACTCCTGTGAAAGGTCATTCGACCCCCAAAGGAGTCCCGAATCACAGGTTGAGAACCACTGGTATAGAGTGTGGTAATTCAGTCATGTTTTAGATCATGAATTCTGGCTCTAGCATAAAGCACTGTTTTAAGTGATATCTCATACTACACCTGTGATGGCAAACCTATGGCACACGTGCCATAGGTGGCACACACAGCCCTCTCTGTGGACATGCAAGCTGTTGCCCCAGCCCAGCTCCACTGCCCTTGCACACATGCCTCCCACCGGCCAGCTGATTTTTGGGTCTCTACCACACATGCACGGGGAGCAGGGCCCATGTGGGAGAAGCACGTGCATGTGTGGGGTCGTGTTGTGCCCCCCCCTCCCGTGGCCTGTTTTTGGTCCCAGGAGGCTGCAGGGAGGCCTAGTAGGTCCAAAATAGGGCAGGGGGGTCACATATGCATGTGCAGGGGGAGCACGGGGGGTGGTCATGCGCGCATACACAGGCAGCGGGGAACACATTGCATTATGGGTGCGGGCATGCATGAACGTGTGCTGTTGCGCATGTGCGCACTTTCGGCACGCAACCACAAAAAGGTTAGCCATCACTGATCTAGACAAACTGACTGTTATATACAGACTAGCTTTCTAAGATTATTTCAAAAAAAGCAAATGCCGTGTTAAAATTCTGTTAGTTTTGTCTTAAATTTCAACCAAGTCCATTTCCAAAGAAAATATGTGAACAGTTCCATTTCTTAAGTATTTACAGTTAAGTTAAAAAAATGCTTATCTAAATTGTGCAGCTGGGAATGATGTGTATGTAACAAATTAATAATTCATGGATGATTTGCTTTATTTATAGTTTGTATTCATTTTTGTAGGGCAAATAATACTCAGGAGAATCTTATGATACAAAATACTGAACCACTTGTTTTATTCATCTTTGGTTCAATATGTAATAATATATTTCTGATTAGGTGCTTCTGACCTTTGCTAAGCCCAAACACAAAACAAAGCTATAATCAATAGGAGTTTTAATTAATCACAGCTTCAAAAGTCATTTTCCATTTGTTGAAATAACATTCAACACAAATATGATAAAACATTTTTGGTATTGTTGTTCTGCATGTATGTACATTTCAGCAATTTGTTGTACAGCTCCAGAGATTTGCATCAGTAAAAAAAAATCCTTCTTCATGCTATATTGTAGAAATCAAGCAAAAGATCTTAACATTATTTTTTTAAATATATATGCATGTGTTTATAAAAAAATTACATGTTAGGGTTCAATTATTTTACATATTATTTTAAATTCTAGTCTTTTAAGATGGAAACATTTGGGCGATTAACGAAAGCTAAAGATGGCCGGGCTATCAGAAATGCAAATAAAAGTAGCCTTTTAAATATTTCAGCAAATATAAATATATTACCGATCCCTAACTCCCATTAAACTTTTTAGTGTGAATACCCACACCTCTTGTTATGCACAAGAGGGGTGTGTGTATGTCACACAGATTCATTTAGTATTTACCGTGACACAATATTATGAAGTTTGAGAGTCTTGAATAAGGCATCCTTATTGTAACACAATGGTGTGATTTGCACAATGTATCACAATAATTTGACCTGCTTATTTTAGCCTTGAATGAGAACTCTGGGTTGATTATTCTATAATCCCTTTGTTTCCTTAGTTATCCACAGTAGTCTCAGGAATTTTCTTTAACATCAAAGTTCAAAAGCATCAACACTCCTCCTATCCTGCCTCCTCAAATTCAACTTGCACTTTGTTGAGTCCATTGCCTGTCCAGTACTCTTAAGTTACAGGTAGACACATCGTAGCACAGGGGTCGGCAACCTTAAACACTCAAAAGAGCCACAAAGGTCCTAACCTGAAGCTGACCGGAAGTCCAGCTCCCCCACCATAGAGTCTCTTTCTAGCTTGGCGTCCTTTTTCCTCTACCTGTCCTAACCGAAATCCCTATCGACAGGGAGCTGCAGCAGAGGGATGAAAGAGCCACATGCAGCTCCAGAGCCGCAGGTTGCTGACCCCTGACCTAGCATCTGAATATCTTTTTCTAGATCTTCATTGCTAATCTTCAGCATATTTTTGACTCCTGATTTCTTCAGTATTGATTGTCGATCCTAAAAGGCAGGTTTCTTTATTACTGGTTTCTTTATTATCAATTGTTCATTCTTAAAGGCAGAAGCTATCCATCACTTCAGTATCTTCACTGTCAATTTTAAGCCTGGTTAATGTAAATTTAATTCAGTGAATTAAAAGTGCCCTCCCCCCTCACCCAGCCCGGCTCCAGACAGTTTGCTGTAGAGTTGGATGGCACCTCATTAGTTTGGTCTTTCTTATATTCAATCTTAGTCCCATTTTTTTTTTACTGGAATCTTTGATTTTCTTTATTAGAGTTTGCTGATTATTTGCATGTTTAGCTATCTTAGTAGTGTCATTAAGCATTGCATCAGTTATTGATGTTTCTTCCTCCAGTTTTAAAGGTACATTGTCCAGTTTTTCTTAATATATACTCAACTTATAAGCGGAATAAATAAGGAGATAAGATATGGTCTTCTCTTACTTCTTTGCTGACCTGGAGCCAGTCTGTTTCATCTTGTTCCACCCATAATGTGATTTCCTGTCTCGTGTAAGAGTTTCCCATAAGGAAAATGAGGTTATTTTGGACTTCCCATTTTAAAAAACACATTCCATAGCTTCACATAGTCAACCCAATCAAAAGCCATTCTATAGTCAATGAAACATATTCTGACTTAATTTTGGTATTCTTTATTTCTGTCAATTATGCAGCATGAATCACAATAATGTTTCTTTTTCTCTGGCCTTTCCCGAAACCATCTTGAACATCCTCCTTTTCCCTGTAGGTCTCTAGTCTCTATTGGATGAGCCTAAATATTATTTTGCCAGCATATACATTTTAGAATACAGTACTGTCAAACTGTCTCCTTTCTTTAGTACTATTGTGCAGGCTGACCTTTTCCAATTTGTTATTGTTCTCTGCATTTGCTAAGATTGTTTGGTTAAAACCCTTATAGATTCTTCTTATGTTACTCGCCATATTACTGTGGGTATTCCAGCAGTTTCTGTAGTTTCGCACTTGGTAATGACTGGAGTGCCGATCTTACTTCTTCTAATGCTAGGGTATCTTGTAAAGTAGATAATACCTTCAAAGGCATTGTAAACATTGATATCTCTGTAGTATTTCAGTATATTCCCTCCATTTTATTTGATCTTCTTTGGTTATTGTCTACTGGCAGCCTTTAGCCTATGCATTTATGATTGGAATCTCTTTCTGAGTTTGGAAATCTTTTGGAAGAATTCCTTTGTTTTTTTCATGTCTATTTCCACACTTGATGTATTCAGAAATGTCATTGTAGTACTGCTTGTAGTCTCTTCTAACAGCTCTTTGAAGTTCTTTTTTTAAGTTCCTTTCTGAGATGTTTATATGTCTTGGTGTTAGATTCCTTCTCTTCCTGGCAATATCCACTGTTCTGACATGTGATTTTTTTCTTTCTTTCTGCTTTTTGGTCTTTGGCAGTCTTTTTTCACATTCATCCTTAACAGTCACTTTGAGGTTCAGCACTTCAAAATGATCTTTTATATACAGTATTGTAGGCATATGTTCAGTATCATATTGTGGAAACTGATTAGCTTTGTTTTTCAGGTTTAGCTTGCTATGATACATTGCACAGCCATTTGTAATGGATTTTCCTTTATTGCTATTCCATCTCTTAAGAAAAGCATAGTTCCGTCACCTAAAAGTTGGGAGAAAACTTATTAAATTTAGAATGATTGGAAAGAGCCTAAATTAGATGAGATCATTGCATTATTCATAGCAGAAGGCAAAAATATTCTGCCTTTCTGTCACCTTTCATTTAGACCAGTGGTTCCCAACCTTTTTTTGGCCATGCCGTGCCTAAGCATCTGTAATATCCTGATGCCCCCCCTCCCCCTGGTGACATGTAATTCTTACTTTTCTCAAAAAGTGAACTCTACTCACGGGGAAGAAGCCTAAAAGTCTATTATCTTGGTTTAAACAAGGTTCAAATTGCCCCCATTAAAAATCAATTTGCTCCCCTGTGGGGCATGGGCCCCAAGTTGGGAACCACTGATTTAGACTGTCAGAATATATGACCATCATGGGTATATTATGAATTCTAATATGATTATTTAATAGTAAGAATATTAATAACATTAATTTAGCAAAAATTATTAAGACAATATTAAACATCACAAGAAGCACGGAGGATGCCTTGCTTTGTTTCTGTCACATTCTCCTTGTGGGTGACAGCTACTAAAATACTGGATTTGCTTCAATGACCCTACAGGGCCTCCTATTATTTTCTTTGAACTATTGCCTATTATTGAAGAGGCAGAAAAAATAGTGTGATTTCATCACATCACACACTGAGTTCTTGTAGCAGTAGATGGAGATAAGATGCGACTTTCCTTTTCTCTTACATCTCTTGGTTATCTGACGGCAAATAGAGAGATACAAATTCTGCTTCCAAATTTACCCACACTTGAAGGTAGCAGCCAGAGATGGTTTTGGATAAAGCTGTTTTCCTCAGGTCTTGAAAACAGGTAGAGCTGCTTCATAATGAAGCACCACTTCATCAAATGATGAACTGTGTAGTGCCAGCAGAGTATGTTACTATTTGTATTAGAAAAGAGAGTGATGAAAAAATAAGAATGAAGAAAGAGCTTGTGCATTTTTCTGTCACAGAGGAATTATTTTTGCTCTGGAAGGAAACAATCCGTCTAAAGATCAATATGGACAAATTGAGTCATATTTTCTACCCTGGTCTTCTATTATATGAAAAGGCAGCAAAAGAATGAATTGGGATGAATGAATTCATACAGTGTTTGCATAGAGACAATCCTTAACTAAAATGCCATATATACAAGGCAACGCTTCTAGTCAATACATCTTGTCCCAAGAGCATACATACAGTATATATATATATATATATAAAGCACTTATGCCTACATGCATCTATCTCTGCCACGATCGTGCTAAATGTATTTCTCACACTCCTTCTGCCCCCTGCAATCTTTCCACTAATGCAGATGTACTTTTTATATGCAGGAGATCCAAATCATGTAATGCCTGTGGAAAAGAGCTAAATTGTTTTGATATTCACAAGATGTCATGCCATTATTCTGCCTGAAAAAAGAAGTCAAGACCTAAAACAGTTTTCCTTTGTTGCAAACCCAGCCATTCAAACAATCACATTTATGCCATGTCCTCCAACGTAGTTCAAGTTTGTATTGAGGTTTTGTTTAGACTAGTTGCTGGGAGAAAACAACTCATCCTTGCCTCTTCTTTCCCAAATGGAAAGAAAACAAAACCCATTGGCTAAGCAGCCGATCTTCATTCCCTAACCAATTATTTTATCCAGTGTTCATGTAGTCTACCCTGTAAAGTACAGTCAACAAAGAAATCAGTCGCTCCACTTAGTCTTAGCGGCAGAAATGTTTCTTTGATGTTGAGCACCTTTCATGTTTGTACAAGGATATTGTATATTTGATGCCCAGAGTCTGTTTTAAAAGTAGTATCAAATTAAAAGAAACTTTTGTCACACCTAACACTCTGTATTATTATTTTTTTACTTTGAGTGAAGCTCAGCTCCTATTGATACAAGACCCATTGAATAGTTTCCTTGGCAGCCATAAATAATTGATTTGCTACTCTTTCTTCTTCTTCACTTCCCAGATTTTCTATTTCCTTGTTGTTGTTAGTTGCAAAGTCGTATCCGTCCCATCGCGACCCCATGGACAATATTCCTCCAGGCCTTCCTGTTCTCTACCATCCTCTTGAGTCCAATTAACTCACTCACGCCTACTGCTTCAATTACTCCATCCAGCCACCTCATTCTCTGCTGTCCCCTTCTTCTTTTGCCCTCAGTCTTCCCCAGCATTAAGCTCTTCTCCAGTGAGTCCTTCTCCAGTGAGTCCTTCTTCAGTGAGTCCTTCCTTCTCATTCGGTGGCCAAAGTATTTGAGTTGGTGGCCAAAGTATTTGAGTTGCTATTTACCATAGAAGTGCTAACCAGGCTTGACCCTGCTTGCCTCTTTAAGATCATCATTTAACTGCTGCCCCTTAGCAATATCACTTTGTCTACTGCAAATAGGGTCAGGCTAACCTTCCATAATATTATGATAAGGAAGTAGAATGCTGTCTATGTGATCATGAAACAAATAGCCCTCCAGAGGTTATTGAACTACCATTTCTGAATCCTTCATCAATCACCATGGTTCCTGGGGATGCTGGGAGCTGTAGTTCTTCAACAACTGGGGAACCATAGATTTAACATGTGTGGATTAACCTTTACTAGCACCACCAGGAATATTTTAACTTAACCTCTAGCTATATGCAAGTGTGGGCTATGGATGTTCGGAGCTTGGAGAGGAAAGAATAAGATTTCCCTCAAGTATGATATGAATAAGCAAAATTTACAAAACCTCTAGGTCAGTGATGGCGAACCTTTTCGGCACCGAGTGCCAAAAAGGTTGCACGAAAATGTCATGCATGCACGCCTGCTCCTCAGGGCCACGCTCTGGAAATGCCGAACTTCCGGGTTTTAGTGTGTGTGTGCGCCTGACGATCAGCTGGCCAGTTTTTGGTACTGCTGCGCAAACGAAGGGAGTGCTGACCATCGCACGTGCGTGCACACCAGAAACTGGGAAGACAAACAGGCAAGGCCGCGCGTGCCGGGTGACATGGATTCGTGTACCACTTTGGGCACATGTGCCAACGGTTCGCCATCACAGCTCTAGGTTGTCAACATTGAGATGAGAATAAAGGAGAATGTTTTTAACTCAGGGTTGAAATGCACTGAATAATGAAACATCTGCAAGAAAACAATCAAGCTCAGAGAGCATCAAGGAGCCCTCACAATGAGATGTTTCTGTTTCTCTTTGTTACCATCTCAGGGTCATCTAAATTTGTACTGCCCAGAAACATTTTAGTGAAGCAACAGAGTCCCTTTTGGGAGAGGGGGCGGTATAAAAGTCTAAAATAAAGTAAAGTAAAGTAAAAGATACATTAATCTGGATTTTGGACCTTTTTTTTTTTTAATTGGACATTGAGTGAGTAGAAACTTTCTAATTTTCATATTCTCAAAATGCAGTGGAGATAGATCTCCTATTACTTAATGTTTCACAGAGGCAAGCACTAACCAACGGATGGGTATGCCTACCTGGACTAAGCAGATGCAAAACTGGCCATTAATTGTAAATTAATATAGATAAAATAAAAAAGGCATGGACTAAGCAGTTGGAGAATTTTAAAATAAAGAAATTGCTTGGCAAAGAAGAGAAATGAACCCGTTGTATAAAGCTTTCATTTGGAGGATTTTGCTTGATTAAAAAAAAAACGTGTGTCAGCCTTTTCCAACTTTGCATTGTCTAGAATATTTGGAAATTTCATAATTTCTCATCACTTCGCAGAGAAGTAATTATGGAAATCAGGCAACATGTGAAGTGCAATGTATCAGAAATATATTTTGGTCCCTCTGTTGAATTCAAAAAGTAAACCATGTACAATGTACCTACTCAGAAGTTGTTTTCCTACCACATTTGTATACTACTTTCTAAATTAACAATGATACTCATAAATAGAATTGTTAATATATTGATTCAAACTATGTCATTTTGATAAACTAAATGGTGGGGTATTAACATAAATGCTTTATTTTCCGCTGCTCTTTTGATTTTTAAAATAAATTACTTATTTTAAATTATGTCTGGAACATTTTAAAATTCAAACACTTGTTTGGCCACTAGGTGTCATCCTTGCTCCATGTTAAGAAGTAGAGCGATAAGACTATATCCAGGATTATCAGAAGGACAATATTCAAAACAATTCAGTTTCCATGTAAATTGAGATCAGAATAATGTTTTCACATGAGCAGTGACTTAATGTTGGCAGGAGCAGCAGTCATTTTGTTTTTACTTCAGTCCGTTAAAAATGAGAGCTCTGAAGAAATGTTTTTGTTGATTCAGTGGTAAATACAGAGTAATAGTCATATCAAAGATGCTTTCTTGAATCAACACACCCTACGTATTGTTGAAAACAGGAATAATGGCAAGGCCATATGTTCTCCTAGGCTCCCATATTATCAGAATTTGACCTTGCACTCTCCCTCTTTTCTATCTCGTCCAAGGAGGGAGGGGGAGGAGAGAGGGTGGGGAGGAGAAGGAGAAGATATACATTATGGCAATGACATAGGTTGGCTTCCATGTTTACAGAGTAGACCTTTACGGAGTTAAATAGACCTTTTGCAAAAGCCTTTCTCTTTTATGTTAAATTTCGCCTCAGTTCCTTTTTCAAGGCCATTAGCATTAGTACCTAAGGATTCAGTGAAGGTGTCTTTCAAGTGCTATTAAGTTTTTCTTGGTATACTTTTATTTTTATTTTTTAAAAAAACTTCTTATTTCTCCTATATGATCCTTATTTTGTTTCATCAACTAGGATCTGAGTGAGTTTCATGTGCTTTAAAGTACCATTTCTTCAAGGGCGTAGCAGGTAGTACACTCTATAGAGGCCACTTGTCAAGGTAACTAAGGATTTAACTGCTGCCAGTTGATGAAAGGTTGTAAGCTGTAATGTGTAAGCTGATGCAATGTTAGGCATGGCTGATGCAATGAGGCTGATTCATTGCAGCTATGGTATAACCCTTTTAAGACTCTGATGGGAGGTCCACACAAGTCTATATATCAGGGGTGAAATCCAGCAGGTTCTAACAGGTTCTGGAGAACCAGTAGTGGAAATGTTGAGTAGTTTGGAGAACCGGCAAATGCACCTCTGGCTGGCCCCAGAGTGGGGTTGGGATGGAGATTTTGCAATATCCTTCCCCTGGAGTGGGGAGGGAATGGGGATTTTGCAGTATCCTTCTCCTGTCACACCCACCAAGCCACGCCCACAGAACCAGTAGTTGTGTGTGTGTGTGTGTGTGTGTGTGTGTGTGTGTGATGTCAAAGCACCTGGTATGCCCAAATATTGGAGGGAGCATACTGCTTCCCTTTTGCCTTTCAGCTCTACCCTAGGAGCCTTCCAGGCAGAAAACCATTTTTGTGTCGCATTTGTGCTGATAAATAAATAAAGGGAGACTAGTATAGATCTATTTCAAGCTATTTAGCTCTCATCAATTTTATTTACCACATTTATGTTTGTATATAAACCACTGTTAATTGTATAAAGACTCTATGTGCTGTATGCTCTGTTATGCTTCTGGGTTTATCTCATAGTAATAGTCACGCTGCCAAAACTCTTGACACCACTCTTATAGCACAGGCAGCTTGGTGAGGACCATATTTGACTGAAGTTGGCAGGAAGACTCATTCTTCTTGGCTCAAGTCACACACACACCCTTTTTTTTTTGCAGTCAACTCTGTGGTTCAGGATAGCCCAGGTCTCTTACAGTTGACCAGAGTTTGCAACTTAGCAACTGTCTTATTTCACGAAGGAAGGGGATTGCCAAGTTGAGCAGATAAAGTTCCACCGAGGTGATAATGCCAAATTGATCAAGCTCAACTCAACTTGTTTATCTAATTCAAAAGTGCAAGCCTCAGTCCAACCTGTCAAGCGCAAACACTAGAAGAAGAAAAATAACAATGAACTACCTTCCAGGGTAGGTCAATATACAGGTGCTGACAGAGCAGGCAGTAACTACGGTACTAATTCTCTCACTTGTCCCGGCTTTGCAACCAGAAACACTTAACTGTAATCAATGGCAGTTAAAGCAGCAGGCTTAGGTTGTAAATAGAGTCTGAGGTCATACACCTTAAAAAGGCTTCTACAAGCAAGCAATAATGAGCATGTTATCAGAAGAAGGCAACAAGGAAGACTTTCACCAGTGTCTCCGAAAGACGGATTTCTAAAGCAGTTTGGTTTTGATGGCATCAAGAACTGTTCATGACAAGGATTCCACAAGGCTTCCACAAGAGACACTGCTTCAATAAATATCTTTCCAATCATAGTTGCTTTCCAAACATCAGTTCTCTCTGTGTCTAGTTTCATGTGGCCCTCTTTACAATTTAACCACGCTGGCTCTGCCTGATTCGCAGCCTAGCCAGAGACCTCGCCGCAGTTCTGCCTTCTCCACAATCCCGCCTCACTGAGGCGTGAGGCTTGTTGCTGGGCCTGCCACTCTTTTTGCGGCGGCAAATATTTTAATTGGGGAATTTTATGGGTAATTATTTTAAATTCAATTTTTTGGGGTATTTTTAGGGGTTGTTTTTAAATCTGCTCTTAATACTTTACTTGATGGTACAGTTTTATATGGCCTCCTCTATTTATGTATTTATGTATCTATGTATTTTTTGATATGTATCCTATTTGTGTTTTAGCTTGACTGTACACCGCCCTGAGTCCCTTTTGGGAGAGGGGGCGGTCTAGAAATACGAAATAAAGTAAAAGTAAAGGCCATTAGCATGACAGAAGTGGCACGGTGGCTAGGGTTGCGGGAGCAGCTGTTAGGTAAGGGTATGTAGGGTGCATGGGGTATGTTCCCCCTCCCTTTCCCCCCCCTCTATTGATACCGCTTTGAACAATTATGCTTGTAGGTTGGACAGCAAAGCTCTGTGTGGTCCAGATCAGAGGCAACGGTGTCATGGATAGGGGATCTAGAGAAGCTGGGGGATGGACTTAAATTGTAGCACTGGTTCTGCTTGTAATGGAACTTACTTGATCATAATAAAGGAGACTATTTGTAGTTCAGGGTTGACATGATATGAATGCTTATTAAAATATGTAAATATATTTACATACTTAGAAATATACATAAATATTTTAGTGCACAGTATTCGAGGGGGAATACTGTATAAGTATAGTACATGCGATTCCCTATGATATATTATCCCTGTGAAAATGATTACAATATATCTTAATATATCTGGTGCACAGAGAAGGATATTTGTACATGTATACAAAATTGGTATGAATATGGTTATAAAAGAGAAAGTGTTTATTGTTTAACAGAGAAATAATCAAATATAGAACTTAGGTAACCATCCAAATGATATTGCTAGGAGCAGGGGTGGAACCTTTCTTCCCGGTTCGCAAATGTGAGCACATTTTTTTGGCGAAAAAATGGCCTAAATGGGATGCCATAAAGCCGGGTGCGGGTGGGCAGAGCCACTCGCAATTTCCGCTACCGGTTTGGGTGATCCAGTCCAAACCGGTAGAACTACCACCTCTGGCTAGGAGTAGTAAATGAATCAGAAAAAATACAACATAGTTACTTATATGTTGACCATTATTAGAGAATCCAATCATGGAGATCTGCTTTCTTTACCAGCCCTTAGTAGCAGAATAAACTGAAACTTAGTAGTAACTAAGACGCTTACATCTTATGAGTTCCTTTGAGCAAAAAAGAAAGTCAGGAACGTTTCTGGGGGGAAAAATAATTTTTAAATCCATTCCATTCTGATCCATCCATTACTTGGATGCATTAATTAGCAATAGCATTTAGTTTTTATTTTTGTGTGATCGACAAAATGTGGAAACTTTTGATGCATATTTGATAAAGATAATACATAGTCATGTGAATAAGTAAGTTATACTTCTGCCTTTTTTTTTTTTTTGCAGATGTTTCATTACCAAACCAAGTAACATCATCAGGGCACTGATGATATTACCTTGTTCGATAATGAAACATCTGCAAGAAAACAACCAAGCTCAGACAGCACCAAGGATTCTGCAATTCAGCCCTGAGCTACAAATAGTCTATCGTACAGTTTGAACTATAGTTGCCTGGAATAAAAATTAGGTGGTTTAATCAATGATGTTATCTGAGATTATGTTACTGGCAGGTCCTTTGCTTTCTTACTTAGGGGCAGATTACTATTATTATTATTTTCATTTTTTCGGTTGTGTGTGTGTTGCTGCCATTTTCAGTTTTTGCTTTGCTTTTTAATGGCGTTTAATTATATTTTTATATATGTTTATAACGTCCTGCACAAAATGAAATTGAACAAGATAATGACCTCCATATATAAAAAACATTGATTTTATTACTGTAATATAGTATTGTGGAGCCAGTTTTGCCTTCTGCAATCTAGCATTCTCTATATAGTTTGAATTATAGCTGAGCAGTGTGTCATATAACACCAGTGTTAATGCAAATTGAAGAAAGGGTTATGGTGTGCTAGAATTCATCTAATGCCCTGTAGGCAATGCTGTGACTTTTAGGATATTTTTTTCTTGCTTCCCTTTCTGTCTCCTATCTTTCTCAACAGCAAAGAGGATCTGGCCTTTCAAATCTCAGATTCTTGTGGTAAGATATTAAAATGTGCACTTGGGCTTTGTTGGTTCGAGGCCTGGTTCATATGCAGCATTATGTTTTAAATATGCAAAAAGCAAAAGCAAAATAAAAGCAGCTAAGGATCTGTGAAGTTCATAAATATTATCTGTACATCTGAAGCTGTATGAGAGCTGTCACTGTATTAATTTATGTATGCCAAATACATGTAGTTTTCTTTGTCTGACTCACTTAATCCTGGGCTAAATACCAGACCACGTAGTGTTGAAGTCTTTGATGACTGTCAACACTGGAGTCACACAACGGGTTAAGAAAGGAAAGGAGGGAGAGGGAAGACATTTTCCACTACGAGGACAAGGACTCTTCCTATGGAAGATTTTAAAAAGTATGCTTAAACTGGATATTTCCCCTGCTTCCATAATGGCAGCCATTATTGTTTACTCAGTGGCCAAGACGCTGAGCTTGTCGATTATAAAGGTCAGCAGGTCGGCAGTTCAAATCCCTAGTGCTGCGTAACAGAGTGAGCTCCCGTTACTTGTCCCAGCTTCTGCCAACCTAGCAGTTCGAAAACATGTAAAAATGCAAGTAGAAAAATAGGAACCACCTTTGGTGGGAAGGTAACAGCGTTCCGTGCGCCTTCATCATCTAGTCACCTACACATGACCATGGACACATCTTTGGACAGCGCTGGCTCTTCAGCTTTGAAATGGAGATGAGCACTGCCCCCTAGAGTTGGGAATGACTAGCACATATGTGTGAGGGGAACCTTTACCTTTAATATAAAAATAAGATTATACATCAAAAAGTGAAAACGAAGTATAAATAGAACTTTGTACAGATAGTCCTCGATTTTTGACCACAATTGAGACCAGAATTTCTGCTGGTAAACAAGACAATTAAATGAGTCATTCCAATTTTATGACCATTTTTGCAGTGGTGAAATGCATTTTTTTTTACTCCCGGTTATGTGGGCTTGACTTGGTGGGCGTGGCAGGGGAAGGATACTGCAAAATCTCCATTCCCTCCCCACTCCAGGGAAGGATATTGCAAAATCTCCATTCCCATCCTGCTCTGGGGCCAGCCAGAGATGGTATTTGCCAGTTCTCCGAACTACTCAAAATTTCCACTACCGATTCTCCAGAACTGGTCAGAACCTGCTGAATTTCACCCCTGCATTTTTGCCATAGTTGTTAAATGAATAAGTGTAGTTGTTGAGTGAATCATATGTTGTTAGGGGCTTTAAACTTCCTTAGGTCCAGGCTGTGAATTATTATTACTGGATGTTATCTCTGAACAGGAATAAATTCTATGATTCACTCAGGGGCGCTCAGGATATACAGTGTATGATGCCTCCCATGTACTCCAAGCAATCATTTTGCTAATCTATAATATTTAAGAGCTGGAATTTCAGATTAACAGTGGTTATAAGCAAGCATTTTAATAATATATCCAGCTATCTTTTATGATAACTCAATTATTATAATATTATAGAATATATATTATAATTGTATTATTAAAAAGCTATGGTTTTCTTCTTATACTGCTTCTCAAAGGTAGGAGAATGACAGCAGCCGAGGCACACAGATAATATTTCTCTATTATTCAAATAACTTTTGATTGCCTTACATAATTCTGGCATTTTTTATTACTGTCATAAGTAAACAGTTGCTTTATAAAAATGTTATCTCTCCGCTTTCAATTTAGTGCTTACTTTTTTATATTACTGGACTACTGTTTAAATATAGAGTGAAAAAACATAAATACCAACTTTGACTTGTTTTGCTCATTGATCTTTATGATCAATTTGCTATATATTATTATTATTTTTCCAGCTGAGATAGCCTTATAGCTTTTCTCATCTGCAGCATCAGGAATATTCATGCTTCTGATTTTATTTTATACCTTTTCACTGTTCAGCAACTTGCACAGAACAAGGACTGGGAAAAGTCTTCACTCTACTGTATGAATAGTAGAAGGGGTATATGCATATACAGGAAATTGTCTGATTTACTTATATTCACAGCTTTTTTCCACCCCCAAAATGTTCAACAAGCATTACCGGTCATTGCTGAAGATAGCTAGCAGTGCTTGGATTATAATTTCTGGATTTACCATGCGGACAATTTCATGCAATTTTATTCAGGGAAATATATAAATAGGTTGATGGATGATCTGTCAAGGGAGCTTTTGTTTTAAGTCCAAATGTGGCCATTGTAAAGACATGGACACTTCCCCTGACATTTTCCCCAGAAGTTTGAAATCACTGATCTGCCTAGTAATATAAATACCAAATAAAAGAGAGAAATCAAAGGGCATGTTTACAGTTAGCTTTTTTTCAACAAACATTGTGAGAAAACCGAGATGCATAAACTGCAGTTCTGAAGTATACAAGTGACTATATTTCCGAGGGCATAACCTGTGACATGCAAACAAATAAATTTGCATATTTATGAAATTGTAAGTCAATTTTCTAAGAGTTCCGAATAAGGATTATATTTTAAAAAAAGAAAAACCTCAGATTCCTATGTGGTCACAAGGTTTGTTTTAATTACAATGTTGTAGTTCCTTCTCCCCAAATTAAAAAGAAGCCGTGCTCTCTGCTATTCCCCAGCAAATCCTTTTCCATAGAAGGAATTTTGTGAAGAATGTGTTACTATTTTCCAGCTTTATATTATAGAATTCTAGCTGATGGTCAATAAAACCCACGGTTTTAAAGTTCCCTAAAGATTATTCATACAAGAGACATTTCATTCTAAGGAGCATCCATGCCATGGCAAATTGTTCTAGAAGCCAATGTTTTTGAGCACCCATATTTCCAAAATGTATGAAAGCTTTTATCCATTGTTCATTTACTAGGGTGTTGTTGTTTGTTGTTGTTGTTATTTTTGTTATTGTTGCACTTACTGGTTTTTTTTTCCTGCCTAGTATTTCTTTACTAATGTACTGATTTTGCAATTTGCTATGTTGGTAGAAATGTCCATCTGGGTTCAGTTCCAAGTGGGGAAAAAGACACTGGAAACATGGAGGCTGCTTGGAAAGATGGTTTAATGATGAACAGGATCACATGGCTTGAGCTCCTGAACAGAAAAAAGGGCAGACATGCTGAGAGTCCCTGGGTTTTATGCCCTCTCTGGGCTTTGAACTTGAGCTTGTATTCTGATTGGTTGTCAGACTCCCATGGGGCCATGCAGGGGCAACTGTAGGCTGTCTCCCAGGCTTGCTTGACTTGCTGGGTGATGATGTAATCTTCCCAGGTGCCACGTGGTGAGATGGGTAAAGGGCTAATACTATCATGTTCTGAGGCCCATGCCTTAATCCCATCACCCTGGAGCTGAAGGGGGATCTTTGTTATGTAGAATAGACTGGCTCAGGCCTTAATGGCTCATTCACAAAGGTGGAAGCGGCTGAGTTTCTGCCTCTCTTGAGTTTCTACTTCTCTTTTTAGGGGAAATATTCTGCCTTTTTAATATTTCCCAAAATATTTCATTTCTCTAGAAGAGGGGTGGGTTTTAACTTCCAACAGCTATTAAAAATTGTAGCCTGGGCTCTAACTCTTCTCAAAGAGGACTGTTGTCTTGTAGGGTCCATATGACTGGATTCGGTTCATCGAAATGTGATGTACTACCATAGAAAGGGAGGGCCTCCTTCTTGAACTGAGCTTGCTTCTGATGATCTTGGGCCTTTAAGAAGAGCCTTCACCACCAGCCCAAGGAAACATACATCTCTTCTTTCCACCAAGTTTTCTTTCAAGTCTCTCAGTTCATGAGAATCCCTATCACATGTTTTGTTTTTCTATAGCTCTTATTGTGTTGTTGAACAGACAACTGATTATGCAGGAGCCAGATGCATATTTCACTCAAAGGGTCAACAGCAACAGGATTGATATTGGGGCCAGTTTCTGTGAAGAGATTGAAGATATGCTGTTGTCTGCTGCAGCAATCAGAGAAAGCCAAAGGGTTTTGCTTGGGTTGAGAAGCTACCACTATTCCAAGTAAACAAAATCACAACGCTCTTTCAGCTACGCAATTCTGGTAGTATAAATATGGAAGTGTGTGTAAAGGTTGAAAACAAAGGCTTCAATATCAGGCTTAGAATGCATTCAGCCTACATGAAGTATTGTTTCTCTTGCTTTTAATTTATTTCCAAAGTTAATATTTGTTTTCTCAGCATAAAATTGAATCCCCCTTTCTTGTAAATTGAAGTTACCAAGCTTTACATATTTTGTAGTTAGAAATAAGGTAGAAGTTTCACCTGAATTTTTTACCTTCATGCCCTCACTGTATTTCTTTGGCTAACAATTTAAATTTCCTCTGTTAGAAACATCAGTTGGCATAAAACCATAATCATGGTTGCTCAGTGACGTGCGGTGAGGTTTATGGCTGGTGAGGCTGGTCCCTCACAGTCCATGTTGACTCAGGAAGGCAGGGAATCAGACCACGTGTGCCTTTTCCCTTTTTTTACTTTTCATGATGAGAGCGGTGAGGCTCTGCCTCCCCTGACCGCACGTCCCTGTGGTTGCTTATGCCACCTTCCAGATTGTCCATGGTAAAAGTTAGATATGTTAGCAACCAGAGTTTTATATGAATGCACCAGAACTTTTCATTATATAGTTTTCTAATGAAAGCAGAAATGCAATTCATTAACAAAAATCAATGATTATCCATGGATTATGCACTGTAGCCTAGGTGACCAAAGGCACCTTCAGCTGATGCCCTTCCTAATCCACTTTCCTGAGGAATTGTCTTTACATATAGATTTGCTACACCACTGCTTCCAGCTTCAATCCATGATTTTTATGTGTATGTTTATATATGATACATGAAATATAAGCAGAAAAAAATATTGGCTTGCCGTATGCTTCTACAATGCCCATTCCAATCTTTCTCAAAAAAATGGAAAGGCTTACAGTAGTTATTTATTGATGAATAATTGCATTTAGGAGACACCTCCTGTTTTCTTAGCAAGTAGCTTTAATGGACATCACTAGAGAGAGTATTTTGATAATGGAATAAAAAATAACATTGGGCTATGTACCCAATTCAGTGTATTCTTGACTATGATTTAACTTAAAACCATATTTTTGCTAGATGAGTATCTCAGATGGGCGTCTGAAACTTACATCCATTTCTGAATATCTCTATTTACTACTGTAGTAAATCATAAAGAGGAGCATTTGTCAGGTATAAATACATATAATATAAAACAAGAAATCTATTGTCCAGTCTCCAAACTCAGCTGCTATTAAGGCAGACCAATGTGATGGCATATGAATGCTGTTTCCCATGCCATGGTTTGCGTAAGCCGCCTTCTCCTCCCACCGCCAATCAAAAGCATCTTCTAGAAAGCAGAACATTTCCTTGATGTATGGGCAGTGATTGGAAACCAGCAAAATCAGGAATGTCACATGAGTTTTTATTTAATGAATATATTTGCATCACACACATCTGTTTCCTTTCCCAGGCCATGAATTTGCATTTCTCTTCCCATAGGATTTGCATTAACGCTGAAATAGTATTGCAACAACAACAAAAAAGTTGTTAAGCAATTTAAATGAGTGGAACTTGATGCAGTTGAAGTACTTGTTGGCTTCAATTCAACATAAACAGAAAATCTATTTCGAATGTTTTTTTCCCCCCCAGATTTGCATCAGAGAGTTATAGCTGCTATAGCAGTTATATGTAGATCTAGATAATGTTTCATTACACAAAAGAGAGTAGAAACATTGCTGAGTTGTGCCTGATACATTTTTCCTTCTCCCTGTGTAATTTCAGACAGCAAACATCCCTCTGGTGTCAGAGCTTGGTATAGATAACGTCCACTTTGATGATTTCTCCCTTGATATGGATACCATGATAGCAGCAGCTCTCCGGATGTTCATGGAGCTTGGAATCGTTCAGAAATTTAGAATTGACTATGAGGTAACCATCTGCTCTGCGGAGATAATCAGCTGCTTTTGTGTTGGCAAAGGAGGACCCATTTGTACTTGTACTTGTTCCTGATGCATTTTTTTCTTTTCCATTTCAGACACTGTGTAGGTGGCTTTTGACAGTGAGGAAAAATTACCGAATGGTTCTGTATCACAACTGGCGGCATGCTTTCAACGTGTGCCAGCTCATGTTTGCCATGTTAACGGTATGTATGTGAGTGGCAAAAGAGATCCATGTTCCCATCCCTCTCGCTTAGGATCTAAACATTGATCAATATTAATGGATAATTAATTAATTTTTATATAATTATTGGGTGAGGTACAGGTGCTGAAGTGTGAATTGTGTGTTTTGGCTACAGCAATGGCCCCCAACCTTTTGGGCTCCAGGGACCAGTTCTGTGGAAAGAACCTTTTTCCGCAGACCGGAGGGCACGTGGTTTCACCTGCCTACATCTCGTGTGTACAGATGGGGCTTCACTTGTTTGTGCAACCTGGTTTCTGCCGCACCACAAACTGGTGCTGGTCCGTGACCCGAGGGCTGTTGACCCCTGGACTGCAGCATATTGCACATCCTCCTTTGGGTAGAATGTTTTAAATAACCTTTTGTTCTTCTGCCACCACTAAATCCTCTTCAGGGTTTAGAAATCTGTAAAGTAACATAACTAGGTGAAATGCAAGACCAGTTAAAGTATTTTGTGTTTTGTATTAACTTAAAAAATAAGTTCATGTATTTCTATACATCATCTATATCTATGATGGCGAACCTATGGCACCATGCCACAGGTGGCATGCGGATCCATTTCTGAGGGCACACGAGGCCTTGCCCTGTCAGCTCCAGTGCGCATGCACATGCTGGCCAGCTGATTTTGAGCGTTTTTCACCCCCTGGAGGCTTCAGGGAAGCCTCCTGAAGCCTCCGGAGGGAGAAAAATGACTCAACAGGCAATCCTGAAGTCCATTCCCGAACTTCCGGTTTGCATGTTGGGCCATTTTTCGCCCTCCCCAGGTCTTCTAGAACGCCTCTGGAGCCTGGGAAGGGCGAAAAACTGACCTACTGGGCCCACTGGAATTTGGAACAGGGCCGTTTCTGGCCTCCGGAGGCCCTCCGGGGGGGTATTTTTGCCTTCCCCAGGCTCCAAGAAAGCCATGTGTGGGGCAGCAGGGGGGAGTGTCACGCACGCATGCGCAAGAGGCACCGGGGGGGGGGTTAAATTATGTAGGTGGGCACGCAAGCGAGCGCGAAAGCGCGCACTCGTGTGCTTTTGGCACCCGCGACAAAAAAGGTTCATCATCACTGATCTATATCCTCTTAATAATACCATACATAAGTAAACCATGAGGAATGGTTTACTTAATAGAGATGGTGATTTTAAACAAACAAAAACCTGCCTATGTTCTACTTGCTTATCTACCCAGCTACCTCCCTCCTTAAATCATAAGGTGCAGTCCGATGGTTTGGGTACATCAAGTCACAAGTAAAAAAAAGAAATATACAATTTGAGGTGCATATATTAAATATTTAATAAATATATTAATGTAAATATTCCTCTCCTATTTTTTTAAGTCTTTTAGTCATTTGCATTCAAAGTGGTGTGTGAGTGTGTTTCCTCATGAAACTTTTGGGGTGGACTTTTCCAGCCCAACATTTTGTGAGAAAACACTTTGAATGCAAATGACTAAAAGACTTAAAAGATAGGAAAGGACTATTTTTAAAAGGATAACTAAAGTAAATTACCTGAGAGTTTTGAAACTTAATTGTCTTAAAGGATCAATATCAAAATCAAGTTTTATAGAACTTTTAAGAACCACTTTCAAATCGGTGTCATGCCAATATAAAATTTAATTTACATCTTCCTCTAGATGGCGCTCAAAGGCTAGATTTGCTTTAGGCTGCTTTTTTAAAGTGATTGTAAAGGATGGAAATAGGTTTTGTTCTCTGACAAACAGCCTTGTTTCAATTGGATAAAATAACTATCAGTGGCAGGATCAAATAAGCCTGCTGTTGTTTATTTTAGTAGGGTTGAGCTTTTGAGCTTTTGGTAGTGGATCCGAGGATGTCTTTCAAATACTATAGAAGTTGATCCCTTCCCACCCCAACTTACCTCACAGAACCTCTGTGTCAACTCAGACCTTCTTTACAATAGTTCAGAATAGGGGCAGAAATGTTGGTATTCCATTATTGAGAATGTCTTCACACCAATCTGTTTCCCCATGACTTCTATCCCACTAATCAGCATGTAGAATTTTGCCTTCTGGTTGTTACTGAACACAGCCTCTAGATCAGGAGTGTCAAATTCAAGGCCTGGGGGCCGGATCCAGTCCACGGAGTGCTTAGATCTGGCCCGCGGAGCCACCCTGGAAATAGCAAAGGACCAGCCCATGGTGCCTCTGCCAGCCAAGAATGGAGCTCACGAGGGCCATGTGTGCCCCCTTCTCCCCGAGCTCTGTTTTCACAGAGGGTTGTAGGAGGCCCTCACAACCAAAAACAGAGGTTGGGATCTCATTTTCACTGGCAGAGCACTCAGGCCACCACTGGTGCCATCCAACACAGGTGATATCATGCTGACCACGCCCATCCTGGCCACACCCACCCCGGCCCCCTGAGGTCAAACACAACCCTGATGCAGCCCTCAATGAAATCGAGTTTGACACCCCTGCTCTAGATGCTTTAATGTTTTTAATTTAATTGGATAAAACATCAAGCCATAAAGTATAATATAGGGTCCACTTGATAGCAGGGCATTTCACATGTTACAATATTGCAGTAGGAATATTGTCCTTTAGAGAACTCACATTTTCTTTTTTTTCTTTTTTTTTCCCTTTTATTCACTCTTTTCTTGGCTCAGAATTTCAGCTGGGACATATAGTGCTGTCAGCATCCTTTGACATATGGTTCCAGCAGTCATACCATAATATAACCAAGGAACAGTTGTGTCATAATGATTGGACAAAGTAACTAAAAAACTCCTTTTCAAGATTATATTATGTATACTCTAAGTGCTATCCTCTTGTCCCCACTGATACATACAAGAAAGAATTGTACGCCTTCATGACAAAAATAATATTCATTGATATATACAGGAATGCATCTGGTAGCCTCAGTTAGGCCCCTGGCACCTTTTTTTCCTGGTTTTCCATCTTGCTTTAAGCTTCACTGTAATATCCTTACACTTAATTGTGTCAGATTTCAGAACAATTTTACATCTGCAATCAACAATATAGTATATCTGTGGTTGACTTAGAAACTTTCACTCACTCCTATCCCTCTTGCCTTCTTTACATATGCTGCTCCAGATGTACTGTATCTATTTTTATCATTTGGATAGAATGTAGAGCAGTTCCATGAAGAGATCAAAAATGTCAATCTTTGCATTAACTTGATCTTTAATTAGAAAGCAAATAGTACCCAGATGACTAGAGGCATTTACAGAAGTGTCTTTGGCTTTATTCAGAACAGTCAAATAACAGAATAACAGAGTTAGAAGGAACCTTAGAGGTCTTCTAGTCCAACCCCCTGCTTAGGCAGAAAACCCTACATCATTTCAGTCAAATGGTTGTCCAATCTCTTCTTAAAAACTTCCATGGTTGGAGCATTCACAACTTCTGGGAGCAAGTTCTTCCCAGATCAACACTGTGCCCATCTTTTCATGCTAGCAGCTCAGTTGTTAACGTCTTGCTAGGCTTGACTCAAGGGTACCATAATGCCCCCCACCAAAAAAGGCTTTTTAAAATGGACAGTGCTGGGGCTTCAGGGTAGGCAGCTTCCCCACTCCATTCCGCTTCTTCCTCCATGCTGAGGTTCAGCTACCTCAGTATTTCAGAGATCTCAGGCCCTGCTCATAGCAATCAGCCAATGTTGATTCTTAAGTGCTAAGAAAAGCTGTAAGGATGAGAATGAGATGTGCTGTAAAAACTGGATACTGTACTGATTTCTGTGTCCCCCTGTTGGTCAGCTGAAGGAACTACTGATTGACTCTAGGATGTGTGAATATGTCAAGTGAGAATGGTCCCAGGGGCACCCAAAAGTATTTCTGGGGGTTTAGGAACCGAACATGGTGACTGTGTAAAAAGGTTCTGCAGCCATTCAAAATTCAGTTTGTAATGGAAACTTACAAACTATTCGCGCATGTTGTTCTTCTGCAGATAAATCATATATAATTTCATTTGTTCAATATTTCCCATCAGGACTAAATCCTTAATTCAGAGTCATTAAAACCCTTGTGTTTAATGCCGCTGGGTTAAAGTAGAATAGTTATATGATCTGGCCATAAAAGTCACATACGCAATGAACAGTAACTTTGAATAAAAGAATCAGATACTATGAGTTTGTCAGATGATTTTTCTTTCAGAAATAATTGACCCTAGTTTTCTTTTTATTTTATTTTTTCAAAAAAAAAAGGATGAGGAATTTGAACTTGACTTAGCAGAAAGACAAGTCTTATTGAAAAAGGGCTGATCTATTATTGTCTCATTAGCTAAAGTTTGTGAATTACACCAGAACATTTATCTTTCAGTTATGTGGCCCTTCGGAAATAAGCAACTCCTAGCTCACTATCAACAATAACTCAGTCAACAATTAAACCAAGTATATGAGCTCAGGAACTGAACCTTGGCTACAAATATGGGTTATAGAAATGCAGAGGACCGCTAGATGGTAGCAAAGAAATGCCTACAACTCAAGCTTTCGTGCATTCAGTAGCACTCAGGGAACTGTAATATGGATAACTTCGCTCATAGTAATACAAATACATTACCTTTTATGACTTCCACTGTGATATAACTCATCACCTGTCAACACTGATTGATTGATTATTTCAATTTGGAGGCAGCCCATAGTAAGTCTGGGCAGCTCACAGACAAAAATTAAAAGAAAACAAAATATATCAAGAGAAATAAAAGACTAGAAACCAAAAGCCCCCTAAAAAACTAAGCAGTCAGTAACCAACTAAGGCAAATATCTCTAAAGCAGATAGATCTGGATTTTTTTAAAAAATAATTATTGTTATTCGCTGATTCACTTTTTTTCTGGCCTATATTATGCCTGCTCACCTCCTTCCTGATTTGTTTAGAAAAAATAGTTGTAGGGAGTCCTCAACTTATAATCACAACCGAAACCTCCGTTTCTAGGTGATGAGGTCATTAAGTGAGTCCTGCCCAATTTTTCTACCCTTTTTGCCGCAGTTGTTAAGCAAATCCAGCTTCCCAATTGACTCTTGCTTTTTGACAAGCTGGCTGGGAAGGTCACAAATGGCGATCATGTGGTCCCAACCCATTGCAGCCAAGCCCCCAAATTTCAATTATAAGATGGTTTAGAGATGCTGCAATGGTGGTAAATGCGAGGACTGGTGACCATGAATCAGAATATGGTGAAGATTTGGCATTCACATTCCTCCCTTCTTGTGAGTTGGCAAAGAACTCAGGATAAATACGGCCCTGTAGGAATATGCTCGCACCTACTTTATCAACTTCCAACAACTTTATTTTTCCCCCCTTCCGGTAGTTGCATATATTTCCATCGCATTTTGTATAGTTTAAGTGGCCATTCAGGGCCCATAAGCATTCTTATAATCGAAGAGGATACGGATGTAACACATTTGGAGTTGCTGCACGTCAACTATCAATTTTTTCCATTAAAGTTGTTAAAATTAATTTTAAAAATCAAATGTAAAGGAGGCAGACAGCCTTGTGGGCATAGTGATGAAAAGGTTGATTACCCACTGTCTACTCAAATAGTTGAAAGATTACCTGGCTACTTTTTCAAAAAAAAAATTCAATTCCCCTTCTTGAGGAAGAAGAGAGAAAATAACTTAAGAGAAAGGGAGTAAAAGGGAACAGAGGCAATTTAATTGAACAGAATTAAAGATGGGAAAATAAACTATAACATATAACGAATTATAAAACATAAGAAAAAAGACAGGCTGGTGGCCCCAAATGCCATCATTTTGTAAAAACGTACAATTTTTTTTTTGATGTATCTCTTAAAGAAAAACAGCTCACATTCCATACAATCTACTGGGAATAAGGTTATTGTTAAATAAGGTTGTAATTGTTTGCAATTAAATGGCCTCCACTTGATTATAGTCGTGTTCTCGTGGCTACCATATATATCTTTCATCAATAACTGTCTATGTTTATGTAACCAGATCATATTATAATGGGAAAAGGGATATGTGCAGCACAGCTCCCTGGGCATATTAATCTTGGTTCTGACAGTAATATACTGCTGTGGTGGCTTATGTTGGTCAGAGTTAAATAGATCTGCGGGTCCAGTCGAGAATATCTTTATGACCTATTTTCAGTGGAATTATTGCCACTAATCACACTTTTCTGGCATTTGGAAAGACCATGATGTTATTTTGTAATCTGAGAAGAAGGGCACATGATTTTCTAAAGCATACTTAACTAAACTTCCTTTCTCTTTTTATTAACATTTTAACTCGTATCTGTAGATCGTGCTTGGAAGTTTTAAATTTTTAAAATAACTTCCTAGCATTGCAGTTTATTTTATGTTTAATGATTTATACTGTTACCCTGTATGGCTTGGCCTTTGAGAGCTATAGACCTAGTAGTGCAACTTACACATCCATCATTTTAACTCACACGACTGCTTTCATTGATTATAATGAGACTGTAGTGAGTACAGAATTTGATTGTAGGTTCGACCTCAAGATTAGGTCCATTCTTTTATCAACTCTTGTTTCTTCAGATAATCTTTTCAACTTTTTTTCCTTCAGTTTTCACAACTGATATATAGAAGAAATAATTAAATTTAAAGTCCTAATAACAAAACACATAAAAGTAGACCAGTTAAAATGTAATTCATTTCCTCACATAAAGAATGACCTTTATAATTACATTTAGACTCTGGCTCTAGTGAATTGAGATAATTTATTCTCCAGCAAAAAGAAGTTCTCCTCCACTGTTATAGTACATTATGCTGTACACAATCCTTTTCAGGCTTACATTTTGAAAGTAAGGGGAGTATAATGCTTTACTCTTCATAGAATAACAGAGTTGGAAGGGACCTTGGAGGTCTTCCAGCCCACCCCACCTACCCCCACTCAGGTAGCAGCCCCAATATCATTTGAAACAAATGCTCATCCAGTCTCTTCTTAAAAGCCTCCAGTGATTGGGCACCCACAATGTCTGGAGGCAACCTGTTATAATTGTTCTCAGTGTGAGGAAAATTCTCCTTAGATCTAGATTAGATCTCTCTTTGATAAGTTTCCATCTGTCACTTCATGTTCTCCCTTCAGATGCTTTGGAGAATAGGTTGACTCCCTCTTTTTTGTGGCAGCCTCTTAGTTATCAAAAGACTACAATCATATGACTCCTGGTCCTTCTCTTCGTTAGATTAGAACCAAATAATAAGAACCAAATCTTTCTGTGCTCATATTGCATTTGCATTGGAAATGATACCTTTGGAATGATCACTCCTAACTGATATTAGCTTATTTTATTACAAGATTTACTGCACATAAATTATATAACAGTGAGAAGGATTGGATCAGATTTGAACATGCTTCTTTATATAGCAGTGATGCCCTGCATTGTGCTGGCATGGCAATCTTTCCTAAAGTGTTGTGCCAACTCAGCAAGATAAGTCAACAACACTTATTCATTTAACATTGACCCAATGAACAGCTACTGTGAAAAAAAGAAAATGCCACATTTTGGTGAATCGCTAGGAGAGGAATCGGATTGTCAATAGCATAATTCCTTTGTACAGTGCTGAGATGCAGCTCCCTCCAAACAGCATGTATGCTTGTGGTCATCAGGATAACTTGAAAAAATGCAGAACAGGACGTTAGATGATCAAATACCTGGAGCGGAGGCATTTACAGGATCAACTGCTTTCATCAAAAAGATAGAATTATTGATTGCTTCATTATAATGCTAACTCTCCATTGTTTGTACATGTACAGTATAGGATGGAACAACATAAGTACAAAAAGTGAAAAATATGGATCATGTTGTTGTGATTTTTTCTTTATCATTTACTCTGCAGGCCTGCAATGATTTTCCTAAGGGAAATGTGTTTGAGGCTTTTTGTGTGTGTGTGACAATCATTATATATATGAATAATATGAAGAAAATGGATACTAGGTTTTTTTCCTCCCTTCTTAACAATCCTAAAACTCAGCACTCAGTGGAATTAAACAAAGGGAAAACCAGGACACACAAGAAAAAGTATTTTACAATGGATTTAACTAACCTGAGGAATTTTCTGTCATAAAATGGAATGACACCCATTAATTTGGGTCCCCAAAAAGGTGATTAGATTGATTCACGGAATGCAATTATCAGTGGTTACTAGCCTCAATAGCTAGTTTTTACTTCCTGCATTTGAGGCAAAATGGCTTGTTTGCTCAATGAGCTAAGGTGTAAGGTGTGATTTAAGGGCCATAGTAATTGAGTTCATGCACTGCTTTAATCCAAGTGCAAGCAGATAGATTAACGTGAAGTGCGAACCCAGTCTATGCCTCTACGCATTCATGTTTCACAATGGGAGCACGAGTGGCAAAACAAGCTATTGTGCTCATCTCCTGCTTGCTAACTCCCATGGATATCAGATGGGCCAGTATGGGAACAGGATAGGCTACGTGGATTTTTTATCTGATCAAGCAAGGCTCTTTTGATGTTCTTATTACATTTTAGATGCATTTTTCATCAAAGAGAAAAGGATGGCAGATAAGTTCCTTTTCTTAGCTTTAAACTTTAAACTCTGATTGATAGGTTCAGTAATACAAGTAGTCTCCAATTTATGACCACAACTGAGCCCAAGATTTCTGCTGCTAAGTGAGACATTTGTTAAATGAGCTTTGCCCCAGGTGTTAAGTGAATCACTGCAGTTGTTAAGTTAGGCAGACGGTTGTTAAGTGAATCCCGCTTCGCCGTTGACTTTGCTTGTCAGACGGTCGCAAAAGGGGATCACATGACTCCGGGACACTGCAATCATCATAAATACGAACCAGTTGCCAAATGTCGGAAATTTAATCATGGTTTGTTACAAGGGTCGTAAGTGTGAAAAACAGTCATAAGTCATTTTTTTCAGTGCTGTTGTAACTTCGAATGAACCATTGTAGGTTGAGGACTCCCTGTATAGCAGTGACGTGCAGTCAGGTGAGGCAAGTGAGGCACAGCCTCACCACTCTCATCATGAAAAAAAAAAAGTAAAAGGAAAAAGCTGAGCTAGTTGCTGCCTCACTGTGGATGACTCTGCTTAACCTCACTGGTGCTCTCCCTCCCCAAGTATAGTGACTTTCTCCCCAGGCCCCCATTCATTTCTCTCTCACACACACACAGCTGGATAAAACTATATAAAAATCTAGCCCAGCTTCACTGATTACAAATTTGAAAAGGCAACGTGGCTCCACCTGCAATCAAACTACACTTGGGGAGGGAGAGCACAAGCGAGCACTGAGGAGACCACAGGAGGAGGCAGGAAGCCAGGCAAAGAGCCATGCTGTAGTACACACACTTCCCCCCAGCCTCTTTCTTTTGGAAGGCTCGGCTCGGCTCCCCTCCGGCTTCTCTGCCTCTCCTCTCACCCCAGCCTGCCAGCAGGAGGTGGTGGGTGGGCTTTATTGTGTTCCAGCCATTTCCCACCCAGACAGCAGGCTGCATTTGCAATGGTGGAGGTGTTTGGGAAAGGCAGCAGGGGAATGGGGGGTGGTGGCAGAGGAGTTGCTTTCAAGCCACTGGAAAAGATATCCAATCCAACTTTTGTGTGTGGGGGGTTTGTTTGAGAGTGAGTGAGAGAGGGAAGTGGTAGGAGAGATAGTCCAATCCAACTTCTGTGTGTGTGTGTGTGTGTGTGTGTGTGTGTGTGTATTTGAGAGAGGGGGAGGAAGGGAGAGAGTGAGGAAGGAGGGGAAGGAGAAGAAAAAGAAAGAAGGAGCAAAGGAGAAAAACAAATGCTGTCGCTTTAAATTGGAACTGAGCATGCCTGGCTGTGGAATTCTGGGAGTTGAAGTCCACAAGTCTAAAAATATTTGAAACTCAGCACTGTGTCAGTGCCTCACCAGTCATAAACCTCACCGCACGTCACTGCTGTATAGTACAGTATATTTCCTACTGTGGGGGCCTTTGAATTGGAATGTATCTCCTTTTCACCTCCAATACTCAAGACTCTAATATTCTAATCTCTAGTTTCCTGAAAACCCAGCCCCCACAAAAATTGATATGGTGTAGCATTAATATGTGACATTAGTACGTGGCATAGGCTATTATTCAGTACTATTGAAAATAAGTACAGGTAGGCCTCGATTTTCAACCACAATTGAGCCCAACATTTCTGTTGGTAAGTGAGACAGTTAAGTGAGTTTTCTTCATTTTATGACCTTTCTTGCCACAGTTGTTAAGTGAATCACTACAGCTGTTGAGTTAACAACACAGTTGTTAATCTGGCTTCCCCGTAGACTTTGCTTGTCAGAAAGTCTCAATAGGTGATCAGATGACACAGCAACCGTAAATATGAGCCAGATGCCAAACATCTGAATTTTGATCACGTGACCAGGGGGAGTGTGCAATAGTCGTAAATTTGAAGAAAAAAATGCAATAATCCGCTTTTTCAGTGCCGTTGTAACTTCAAGCAGTCATTAAATGAATGGTTGCAAGTCGAGGATTACCTGTGTAGTGTGCTAAATGAATAATAAAGTATGAAAAACTGAGAACAATCACCTTGCAAGGCAAACGGAAGCTCTTACTGTACATTAAAAAAAAAGCTCTTTTCTGTCATGTTCACATCCCAGCGAGGGATGAGATTTATTCAGACATCCCTGAAGTGCACCTGTGCAGAGAAAGATGATTTAGGAAATACTCTCTGATCAGTTGTTTTTATTGGACACCTTACCAGCTGAAAAGCATCCTGTTCAATGATTCGCTCAGGTGAAACCAATTAGTTATAGTCCAGCTTGTCCAATAAGCTTCCTTTTTAAATCATCAAAATAGCAGGATATCAATAGAACGAAGGCATTTGTAAGATTACCATTTAGCAATGCTGCTACTGTGCACTTCCGAGCTTTTTTTGCACCTATGAGTTAATTCTAGCTGATCCAGTGAAAAGTGAGAGGTTACTGCTTTATCCATATGGAGGGCATTGGAATTATGAACAACTCTTTAGCTATTTGCTAAATGTACAGATAGTCCTTGACTCAACCACCACAACTGAGCCCAAAATTGCCACTGCCGAGCCACTCAAGCAATTGAAAGAAATTTGCCCCATTTTATTACCTTTTTGCCACAATTGTTAAGTAAATCATTGCAGTGATTAAGTGAATCATGCAGTCACTAAGTGAATTTAGCCCCTCCCCCCCATCTTTTCTTGTTGCAAGCAGGATGGGATGGTTAGAAATGGTGATCTCATAACCCAAAATATAAATATATGTTTATATCTATATATTTATATATTTATATATAAATATAAATATATTTATAAATATAAATATAAATCATAAATATATGCCAGTTGCCAAGTGCCCAAATTTTGATTATGTGACCATGGGGATGCTGCAGGGTTTGGTTGTAAGTATGAAAAATGGTCACAGGAAACTTTTTTTAAATAGTGCTGTTGTAATCACAAACAGTTGCTAAATGAATTGTTGTAAGTCAAGGACTACCTATGGTGTATATCCTGCTTTTCCTTCAGGAGCTTAAGGGAGGTAACCAGCATTCCAACCTCCCATTTTCCCTTCAGCAGCAACATTGTGAGGTAGCTTGGCTGAGAGAGAATGACCCAAATCATCCCAGGATTTAAGGTGATCTCAGTTTAACCACTAGCTCATCCTGACTATCAAACTTAACTGCTGATACATCTTGGTCCTTCTTCCAACATTCATTTATCTCACGGGTGTCAAACTCGCAGCGTCATGTTGCCGTCACATGACGTTTTGCAACGTTCTCCTCTGAGCTGAGCTGCGGTTGGCCTGCATGTGATGTATCCAGCCTGTGGGCCGTCCGTTTGGCACCTCTGATTTATCTGACTTCTAACGACAGCTTAAAAATGACTGCGTTTGTTGACGTTACCAATATAATTTTTTTTCTATTTTCAGACAGCAGAATTTCAGGAGATTCTGACAGAAATAGAAATTTTAGCTTTGATTGTTGGATGTTTATGCCATGACCTTGATCACAGAGGAACAAACAATGCATTTCAAGCTAAGTATGTTTCCACTATTATTTGTCTTGTTTTGAAAATTAATATTTTAGAATTTAGAGATAAATGTTGGTTTCAAGATATGTGTAATAAAATTGCATTTCTTTCTCTCCATTTCTTAAAAAGAAAACTTAATTCCTTCCAAATTATTTTATTTTATCATGACCTAAGCTACAAATGAATAATCCATTAACATAACATTAAATTAGGCAAAACTTTAGTTTAAATTGGAATAGAATAGAAGACAGAACAGAAAGCATAAAATGTGGGCCATTATCCTATGAAATAGTAACAAATATTTTGGAAACAGCAAGCATTTGCATTCAAAACAAAATAAACTTTTTACATAAATGGTGCCTTGTTTCATGAAGATAGGCAGAGTCGCACAGATTTTTGTGATTTGTGCATGACACATTGACAACTTTTTGCAAGAGTCCTGGGTTTTTATAACATGTCAAACTCTGACTGGTTGATGAGTTGGATTATAACTACCATATTTTTCAGAATATAAGACGCACCAAGGTTTTGAAGAGGCAAATTTTTTAAAAAGTAGGTAGGTAGATAGAGGGATAGAGAGGGAGAGAAAGAGAGAGAAATACAGTAGGTAGGTAGGGAGAGAGAGAGAGTAGTTAGGTAGGTAGATAGATGGGTAGATAAAGGGATAGAGAGAGAGAGAAATATATATATATATATATATAGAGAGAGAAATACAGTAGTAGGTAGCGAGAGAGAGAGTGTATAGGTATGTAGGTAGGTAGAGGGATAGAGAGAGAGAAATAGAGATAGAGAAATACAGTAGGTAGGTAGGGAGAGAGAAAGAGTTGGTAGGCAGGTAGATGTTTCCAGGTGTATTTATCCATGTGCTGGAGAAGGAAATCGCTGACAATCTGCAGCACATAAGACTTTGTTTATACTGGCACAGCACTTGATCAATGCAATTCTCATCAATAGGTTAAAGAGCTTTCCAAAAGGGAAAAATAGTTTTGGTACTCTGCAAACCTCCCCAAAACGGCCTGTTTTTCGTGAAAATGGGCCCATTTTTTTAAAAAAGGGGGCATGAATAGCCTTGGGGTGGGGCTTGCAGAATGCTCCGGGGAGGGGGCAAAAAATGAGTTAAAAACGGCCTGTTTTTGGCGAAAATGGGCCCATTTTTTGTCAAAAAATTTGCATGCATAGCCTTATGGAAGCTTATAGAGGAAGCTGCTGGGGGCTGGGGGGAGGCAAAAAGCGGCCCGTTTTTTGCTCATTTCTGCCCTCCCCACCCCCCAGGAGCTCTCTGAAAACCTCCATAAGGGTATGCATGGTCATTGTGGTGAAGGGGCGGGGCTTCAGGAGGCAAAAAATGCTGTATTTGATGTATAAGACGCACCCAGTTTTTCAGCCTCATTTTTGAGGAAAAAAAGGTGTGTCTTATACTCTGAAAAATACGGTACTCACACACTACTCAGCTTCATAATAGGTAATCTCTCCCAACTACCCACATGATCCTTAGAGTCTAGTGGTCATAGTGGTAATTTATAGGAGGACTTCTTATAGGACAATTGGCTTGTAATACAACAAGATGGACTTTGCAAGGGGATCTGCAGAGTTCTGCCTAATTTGTTATTGCCCACATGAAAGTAAGAGCTTATACCTAAAGTAATGTTGTACCTTGATTCTACTTAGATTCTACACAGACAGTTCCTTCACAATAGTCTATGTCAAATGGCCATTTACTTTCCACTGTTCTGGATTAGTGTGTCCCCTTAATCAGTGAACGTAATGGTCTGAGCTCCAAAGGTGGTTTTTCAGGAGGCAACTGGACTTCATTGTTTTTTCTTTGAAGACATTTCATCCAAGAAGCTTCTTCGGCTCTGACTGGATAGTGGAGAATGGCAGGATTTATATTCCTTGCAGACAGATGGTCATTTGCATTCTTTCGGAGAGTCATTGAGGCCACTTGGAGCTTTACCTGTGTCCCAAGGGTCACCTGAGTAGTGCAAATGGATATGGAGCCTTCTTGGCTGCAGGATGTCTTCTGCACTGTTGAAGACAGGTGCAGGCTTTTGGGGCTGAATCTGTGTTGTCTGCAATTCAAACTAAAGCACAAATGGTTCCTGTAGTCTGCAATTTTTCTGGAAATCCATTCACACTCCTGAACCATTCGAAGGCTGTTTGTCCCTGAGAACCTCCATAGGCATTTAATGGTCTGGGCTTTTGTACCAAAGGACCAAAGTCTTTACAGGGAGAGTATAAGATTGTGGTCAGATTCAGTAGTGTCATCATCTTCTTTAGGAGTTTCAGATTATATACAGAATGTATTTCAATTTTACAATTCTGAGAGACCTCGTCTGAGATAAAAGATACTGCTGCTTTTGGGATTGGGCTTTGGACTGGTAATAACATTCTTCACCAGCTGGGAAAGAAAAATGAAGTACTTTGAATTAGTATAAGCATAAAACACACAAATAGATGAATGTACATTGTAAAATGTACTTTGCAACAGGACATGGCCATTGCTTTTGGGAGGCTGAATTTCCTTCGTAGGGGATTCTTAATTTTATTTGTTTTGTTTACACCTAAACAAGTATTTTGTTTATGCGTAAGTTATTTTATTCCTAGCATAATGTTATGCCAACACAATATGTTGGGTTTCCTAATAAAGATATGGGATGTGGCTCAGTAGCTAAGATGCTGAGCTTGTCTTAGTTCGGTAGTTCGAATCCCTAGCACTGTGTAACGGAGTTACTTGTCCCAGCTTCTGGCAACCTAGCAGTTCGACAGAATGTAAAAATGCAAGTGGAAAAATAGGAACCACCTTTGGTGGGAAGGTAATAGAGTTCCGTGTGCCTTTGGCATTTAATCATGCCGAACACATGACCATGGAGACATCTTCAGACAGTGCTAGCTCTTTGGCTTTGAAACAGAGTTGAGCACCGCCCCATAGAATCAGAACCACTAGCACACATGTGCGAGGGGAATCTTTACCTTTACCTAATATAGATATTGTTTATTGTTTTGATTGAAAATGGAACACATATTCATTGCATGGTAACTGCTCCCATTCAGGCAATTGGAGCCATATCTTCTCTAGACTTATTTTCCCTGTAATTTTGCAGCCAATGGCCACTAAGTGAATGTTGTAACTTGAGGGCTACCTGTACAGCACCCTAAAAGAGAAATTCTGTTTCCAGTTAGAGACTATTTCTGCTAATATAATTCTCTGTATTAAGAATTCAGTATCAGGAGTTGCATTATGGCATGCAGATTATATTTGATTCAGAAAACTGATACACACACATGCACACTTACTTAACCACCTAGTTGCTAGGCAATAGATTTCAGAAAAACCAATTAGGTCTGCACTGTTAGTACAGTACAAGGCATTAAGGAAATATGAATCTTTAATACAATTCTGCATTATAACAACTCCAGTTGCTGGCATATTACTATTCAGGACGATGTGAAATGGGGGAACTTGATTATATCTTCATTTTGGGAAGTATTTTTGTTATCCAGCATAGCGTGATGGTGTGAGTTGTAGTTTGGCTTAATCCCGTCCATATGAGGGATTATACTCATGTTTCACTGTTCTGCACAAAAGCTTAAGTAGAGCAAAGGTGATTGCTGTCTATAAAACTGTAATAGCAACAAGGATGGTTGGATAAAGTAACCATCAGGTAATGGATTGAGTTGGGTGAGTTTGTTACTGCCTCTGGCAGCGCACCGTTATATTTCCCATTATATATTCCAATATTTGAGAGGCTTTCACAAAAAAGAAGGAGATAACCAATTCTTCAGAGCACCTGAGGGCAGGGTAAGAAGTAATGGATGGAAACTTATCGAAGAGAGATCCAACGTAGAACTAAGGAGAACTTTTCTAACAGTTAGAACAATTAATCAGTGGAATGACTTGCTTTTTGAAATTGTAGGTGCTTCTTCACTGGAGGTTTTTAAGAAGAGATTGGACTGGAATGGCATAGGTTTCCTGCTTGGGCAGGGGGTTGGACTACAAGACCTCCAAGGTCCTTTCTAACTCTGTTATGCTATATTCTGTACTCTGACCTCTGTCACTCATTTACTTGCAATTTGCCATGGTCTCTGCAAAGCCTTGCTATGAATGAAAATAAATATGCTCTTTCTCAAAGCAATGGCTCTGGGTTCAGCCATATAGTACAATAGCTGTATCATTATTACTGGGTGTGTGTGTGCGCGTGTGCGCGCGAGCAAATTATATTAATTTTTAAAATTTCTGCAAGGGCAAAACATTTTGTATTGAGTGGGTGCTTAATGTTAGGAGATTTTTTTTCCTGCACAATTTACAGAAGCTGTGTATGGGAGAAGCCAATGAAGAATTCTTTGTTACACCTTTTGAAAGAAATCGTCTATCATAGTAAGGATATGTAAGAGCCATTGATAAAAAAAAATCCCTTGATGCAAGAGGAAACAGAAAAAACTAGATAACTCCAAAGTCTAAGACTCTCTCTTACTGTCTTCTTTTTATCTCTTTCTCTTCTGTGGGATTGTTGCTGTGTTTTTCTGCAGTAACCAAATCTGATTAACGGTGAAAAAGTTACCAAGGTAGTATAAAACCTTAGGGCTTTTGAGGACCGTTAATGGTTTCACTGGCTAATTAAAAAGAGAGGAAGTATAATATTAGTATGCAAACTTATTTTGAAGAATGTGCGTTTGGCCTGCAGTTCAAACTGAGCTGGAATAACTACTGGATCAAACAATCATCATTTCAGTTGCATGGAGCTTTGAAATTATCAAATATGTTGTAGGCTTAAAAAATAGCATTCAAAATGAATGCATTATAAAAAAATGTTTATAGCTGTACACTAACAAGAAAAACAAAGTCCAGTTGCCTTTTAAAAAATGTACCTTTGGGACAACTATGACCTGGGTGACTGAGAATCTCCATAGACACTAACAAGGGCGAGATATGAAATGAAGGTTTTATGGAAATTAGAAGAAAGAAGCTTTTGGATGTTGAAATGTAAAATAGATTACTTATTTTACAGATTTCTTATTCCATCCCTATTTTGAAAGACTAATATTTCCCTTGAATACTTCTCTATAATGCCAAATGTATGAGGTGGGCTAGGTTTACTCAAGATCAATTCTGGCAGTGAGTAGAAGATGGAAGAACTACTGGTATAGCTGAGTTCACTCTGGCAGGCTGCTGCGTTAACTCAGTAGTAAAATGCAAGTTTTTATGAGGCTTAACAGTGGATGCCTCCTGAGGCGGCTTTATGTTCCTGTTTGAATTTATACCATTTGAGATTTTTCTGGCAGTGGATGCTTTTGTACAGTCTTGAACAATATTGTTTGTGTTAGATAAATAAAATTTAAAAATGGTGAACTCTTGCAGGAATAGAAAAATCTAGCACATTGAGACAGTGACAAGAAAGTCAAAATGTCCGTGTACAGCAAGCCTTTAGGTTCAAATCTGAAACCAGGTGCACAGCACAATTACATGAGATTTGAGACTTGGCAAGATTCAAACATTTTTAAAACGGCAATATTTTATAAAACATGTTAATCAAAATGCAGCCCATTTAATTGAAGGATTATTTTTAGATTATTATTTTGTTTTTATAAAAAGCATTATTTACTGGTAAGCCATCAGTCTATACCTGCCACATGCACCGAGTTCTGTGAGTTTATGCAGGGAGAACATGGTCTTTTTGTAATATTAAAGAAATAAGTGAAAGGTTACAGGCACCTGGTGACATAGCGTGTTAAGTGTAATGATAACAGCTGTTATTATCCTGACATGTTGTGATTTGTGGTCACATAGGTTGCAAAGACTGTAAATTTATGCCTCACCTTTCCCATTCCTTTCCTAACTTGGGTGGGGAGGGTTCAGCATAATGAAAGATTAGAAGGAGTGTGATTGAAAACAGTATCACAAGATGTTAGTCCACTTCACTGCTGTTTCCTCTGGGGACACTGTTCTTGGTAATTTTCTTCTCTTTCCCCTCATTACAGCTGCCCCGTGATGATTAAATATCTGGGTAGGATAGCTTTGCAATATAATCTCCTAGGAGAATTCTTTTCATTCCAAGCCAGAATCTCTTAAACTAATTTCTTCAACTATGCATATATACATAAGCATACGCACACACACACCAGTAACACCAAGTCTCATCTGTCACTTTAGAGTGCTTTCTGGTAGTAAAATAGCAATATGTGTTAATCTCTTGTGATGGTTTACTCCTGGTGTGTTCCACCTTCTAACAATTACCAGTTTTGTCATTGTAATTCATACTTTCCTTGAATTTAACATTTTAAATGTACTGCAATATATGTTTGTGTAGATATGTGGTTAGTTACACAGCTATGCAGATATTAAACAGGATTTTGTTTTGAAAGCATATAAAACTTAAACTGAAGCATTAACAGCACATGCATGCATATTTAGTCATATCTCATTTTTTAAAATGAAGCTTGCACCTCCAGGTGTAACTCATCTTGAACATTTGACTAGATTGTATTTTCCTTCTACAGCTTCCATTCCAGTTTTTATATAGGTTTATAAATTATATAATAAATTGTTCATATTTTTAAAATAACAAGTGGAAAACGCACAGCAGTTAATTGATTTTAAATCCACTCTTTCTCAGATGCTGTGTGGTTTCTGCTTAATTGTTGATTTATCAGAATTGGAAGCTATTAACAATAGTTGTTTTGTCTTGCCTGAGGTTTGTCATATATGTTGATTACTTGGCAAACAATATTAACCTGGTTTTCACAAAGATTAAAGAATGCTGAAAACGTATTTCTTTTCAGAAATACAAAGCATAAAATTTTGGTTTACATAAATCAGGCTATGAGTTATTAATTATATAGTTCGTAGCCTACCTTATTGGGGAAAAGGGTAGCATATAAATTAGGTAGGTGGGTGGATGGATGGTTGGATGGATAGATGGCAGGCAGTTCTACTACCTTTGATGCAAAAATATATTTCTATAAGGTCTCCCCTCCCTCATATGGTGAATGTGCAGTTTCCAGTCCTGAATACCACATATCTAATTTTAAAATGTGTCAGAAACCTTTGACAGCCTTTTGGACCCTTTCTTCTCCAAGCAGAATTTAAACAATTTTAAAGAAAATAAAAAGAAATATAGCACTTCACTAGTTCATTTCAGAAACCATTACCACTGTAGAAACCAACGTCCCAGTGACTGAAAAAGATCAAATCGTGTAGAAAAGATTATTCAGAATCACCGATCATATTGTATTTATATGTTGAAGAGATCAATATGTCTCTATGGCTTCCAGGTCTGACACTATGATCAGAATGCATATCCCTGTTATCATCCTTCTTTTAGCCCTCCCCTTTCTCATCCTGGGATGGTGGTATAGATGGAAAACAGTGAGTTTGGAAAGGTGGATGGTCTGTTCTATGAAACAGAAAGATTGGGATAGCATTTCTCTTATCATTTTGACAGTCTCAGAGGCATCTGCTGAAAGAATGTCATTTGCTGTGGGTTTTTTTCCAGAATCGGTTCTGCTTTAGCTCAGCTCTATGGGACATCTGCTACTCTGGAGCATCACCATTTCAACCATGCTGTAATGATTCTTCAGAGTGAGGTACAAAAAACGTGGATTACCTGGTCTCTTCTTTTCTAAAGATAACAGTCAAAAGCTGCTTTATTATAGCATATCTAAAAAGGTATTTTCTCTGCCACCACACAGAAAACAGATTCTGAATTCCATACATGGCAGCGAGTTTAACGATATGAATTATATAATATTTACTCTCAAAACAAAATATTTCCCAAAAACAAAAAGTTTTATACATTTTAATAGTAAGCTACCCAGAGTCGCTTTGCAGAATCAGATAGGTGGCATATAAATTTAATAAATAAATGTGCTTAAAACAGTTTTTTCTTCTTTACAATTAGAGCTGTAATGCTCTTAGTAATATATTCTCTCTTATGGGGAAATATAAATAAATAATTGGTATCCCTAAGTATAGGCTGGCATTATCTGTTCCTAATTACGGTAACTATTAATTCTAGTATTAAATTATTCAACAGCATCCATCTTGTGATTGAAAAGAAGTTCATGAGTTGAGCTGCTGGAGTTGGGAAAAAAAAGGCATTGTTAAAGTTTTGCATTTATGAGGTTGGAAGTTTTCCTCCAATGAAATTGCTCTGTTACTTGAATGCACACATAGAATTTTGTATTAGTATGTTTATTGAATTTTGGAGGAAGAACTTGTTTCTTGAATTTAGGTTTTAATATAACTCATAAGTTATATCATAAATATAAGAACAAATTTACATTAATATAGATTCCTTTTCTAGAATGAATTGGATGTGTCTGGGTAGACAGAAATGATAGGGGGAAAGTTTATTATACTACTGAAAGTTCCAGGGAAATCAGAGGAGGACTACATCATAAATTGGACTCTGTTAGCATATTATTGGATGGGGCCTAGATAATTTGTCATTGTCTACAATTTATTTCAGAACTTATAGAGAAAAACACATCTTATCATGATTTATGTTGATTGATTATTTAGTATCCTATGACTAACACTGAGTGTTGTATCTTATGATATATGATGATTGTATTTTATGATTACAATCATGAATTATCACTTGTGGCTTGTATGTATGCTGAGAACTTATGCACCGGAGACACATTCCTTGTGTGTCCAATCACACTGGGCCACTAAAGAATTCTATTCGATGTGAGTCCCAAAAAATAAATAAGAATATTTCAAGAGAACATCTAAAGTGGACTCGGCTTGAAAGAAGTTGTCGCATCTTTGGCATGTTTACATCAAAATAACTTTTACTGAAACTGAGATTTATGAGCATAGATATATATGTAGGATTGGGTGGATAGCCTAATAGTAATCTGTATTTTATCTCACTGTGTAGATACATGTGTTTAGATTTATGTAACTACCCACCTCCTACCATAGCAATTCTGGGCAGATAACAACAGATTAAAACACAGTACAAATAAAAACCAAAGCAACTAACATAAAACTTCAGTTTTAAAGAAAAAGCTAAAGTTCTTTAGGTTGAAATTTCCATAGGTTGTTTATCAGCTTATATGCAAAAAAGAAAAAGTAGATGGGCAATATTTTTATTTACTACTAAGCCATACTTTCAGTCCAGCAAAAAAAACTAGCATTACATCTTAAGTATAGCAGCTGAATGAAATATTTTTGTAATGATTTGTTGCAACGGTGAGACACAATGTCGACTTATTGGAAAAAATCTTCTATTGATTCTGAGGTATTTAGCTTTGCTCTCTCTTTAATCATAGGGTCACAACATCTTTGCTAATTTGTCCTCCAAGGATTACAGTGATCTTATGCAGCTTCTGAAGAAGTCAATACTGGCAACAGACCTCACTCTCTATTTTGAGTAAGTATTGGCATCTTCTAATTTTGATAAATGAAATTCTGAAAGAGTTGCAGTCCTCAACAATGGTGTTTAAATATCAGCTGGAGCCCTGCGTACACAATGCTATAAGTTAGTATTTACTTATCATTTTAATTATTTATTCTCACACCGACAGCAGGAGTGGGGAATGATGGCCCCTTTATGACTTGTGGAATTCAGCTCCCAGAATTTCTGAGCCAGACATATTCTACATATGAGAGCCAGGGGAGCTTAGTGATTAAGGTGTTAGACTAAGACTAGTTAGGCCCAATTTTTGGTCCACCTTCAGCTACAGGAATTGCCTAAGACCGTGATGGCGAACCTATAGCACACGTGCCAGAGGTGGCACGCAGCACCCTCACTAATGGCACGCGAGCCATCACCCCAGTTCAGCTCTAATGCGCATGCATGTGCGCCTCCCGCCAGCCAGCTGGTCTTCAGGTCTCTGCTGCGCATGTGCATGTATGGGACGTGGGGCGCGTGCAGGGGCCCTGCGCACATGCATGGGGAGGGACACGGGGATCACATGCATGTGCGGGGAGGCATGTGCAGGGCGCATGCAGGGGGCTGCATGCACATTGCATCTTTTCGCACACACACATTTTGGGCACTTGGTTCGGAAAAGGTTAGCCATCACTGGCCTAAGAGAAAGTGTCAGTTTCTCCCTCAGCCCAACTCCACCTCACAGACTAACATTTTATATTAAAACAGGCAATTAAATAATAAAGTTGCTTTATCTTCTAATCTGATTTTATAAGGCATTAGTGAGACCATTAACAATTATTTGAAAGCAAGTTGCTTGTACAGGTAGTCCTTGACTTGCAACCATTCACTGAGTGACCGTTCAATGTGTAACTGCACTGAAAAAAGTGACGTGAGCCCTTTTCACACTTACGATCATTGCAGCATCCCCATGGTCATGTGATCAAGATTTGGGCGCTTGGCAACTGGCATGTATTTATGACAGTTGCAGAATCGCTGGGTCATGTGATCACCTTTTGTGACTTTCTGACAAACAGTCAAAAAGGAAGCTAGATTTACTTAACAACCGTATTACTAATTTAACAATTGCAGTGATTCACTTAACAACTATGGCAAGAAAAGTCATAGAGGGGCAACATTCACTTAATAACTGTCTTGCTTAGCAATGGAAATGTTGAGCTTTGGGCACACAAAGAGGAGTCCACCTCCTGAGATTACCATGTTGCCCTTAACTTTTCCATTTGTTTCGTTGAAATTTGACACAAAAGGGGTGACACAAGTATAAAATAGGACATATTCCTAAGTCTTTTTAGTAATACACAAAATGTATGCGTAGGAAGATCACATGTGGAGACTAACTGCCTTATCCATTTTTATATATCCTTAAGAGAGACAAAACAACTGGGTACGCATTTTTCAAATGTGATTTTGCTCTTTCAGGAATCAAAAGAAACACTAAATAGTGAGCTTCTTATTTTCAATAGCAATAAAAAGGTTCCACCTACAAGACAATCTTGTGGAATGCTGACGCAATGCAGATTTGCCTTTGAACAGTTAAGATTGATTTAAACGTGCCTGTTAGTGCACAGTTGTGAAAATTGTAGTCACTGCAGTACTTATTCCCAGAGGGATTGAATGAATCTGCTTGAGAGAAAAATGATATTTTTCCTGCCAGCGTGAATTTGTATAATATTAGAAACTTTCAGCTACATGAAAATGCTCCATGATCTATATAAAGTAAAGTGCATGGGAGACAGTGAATAGGCTTCATCATTAAGAGGGAAGAAAGTATTGTTCTTGGAAAGCTTTGTGCCTCTATTATGTATTACAGTGGTATATAATGACTCGTGTATGAGGCATGAAATCCACTTACCTTCGTTACCGGTTCAGAACAATTGCACCCACGCAATTGATTCACTCACAGGCAGCACTTCTGTGCATGCGCAGAAACCTCTGTGCCTACGCAGAGCATCTGTGATGGTGGGTGGGCGGAACTTCCCACCGCTACTGGTTCGCCCAAACCAGGGCAAACCAATAGAATACCACCTCTGTCGTACATTAATTAGATGTTGTTAGATATTGTTTAATAAAAAGAACCCAGAACATGCCTCTCATGCATAATTTGTGTATATACTGTTGTTGCTCTCTAGCCCATCTAGTGGCTAGAGAGGGGTCCCCAACTCCCAGTCCATGGACTGGCACTCGTCTGTGGCATGCCAGCAACTGGGCCGTGCAAGGAAGCAAAACCCCATCTGTGGGATGCAGGCATCGTGCAAAAATCTTTCTCCACGGAACCAGTCCCTGGTGCCCAAAAGGTCAGGGGCCGTTGTTCTAAATAATTTGGAATTATTTGGGAGGCATAATAATAATATAAATAATATATGACCAAAAGCTATGGAAGATGCAGAAGTTTAGAGAGTTAATTTCAAACATTGTGCATTTCTATTTGTGGGAGGGCAGTAAATATTAAGTAATAGTTTCCATCATTTCTGTCTTTAATTATTACAAATCTATAACTGGCAGGATATGATCAATGGGCTGTTAAAAGACATCTCCTTATTATTAATTATCACCTTAACTATCTGAAACAATCTAAACTATATACTCTGTAGGTTGTGCTAATTTTTACTTGTTACAATAAGGATTATTTAGCACATTTTTTCCTGCTGATTTCTGCATAGAGGGAATGAATTTTCATACGCCTAATCCTGATCTGACTTTTCCCATAAGTTGTTTGATAGAGGCTGCAGCTTAATGAAATTGTAAAGTTTGATTTGGATATGTGCAGGTGTGTTACAGGCCCTGGGATGTTTTTTGTTTTGTGTTTACTATTTAATTATTGCTTTTGAGCACCTACAGCAGCTATATAAATATCATCTATCTATCTATCTATCTATCTATCTATCTATCTATCTATCTATCTATCTACCTACCTATCATCTATCTATCTATCTATCTATCTATCTATCTATCTATCTATCTATCATCATCTATCTATCTATATAAAAATGGCTGTTTGTGTGTGTGTATGTTCCAGCATAACTCTGGAACGTCTCAAGCAATTTCAACCAAACTTGGTACACAGATGACTTACTCTCTGGGAAAAAAAATACTGTGGGGGTAAGACTCCCCTAACACCCCTGGGGGGGGGGGTGTTCTGTTAAGATACAACCTGTTGTGCCTTAAATGGCTTCTACTGTTCTGCCATAAAATGGCTTCTACTGTACAACACAGTGGAGTTGCCATGGTAATGGCTTCACAGTACTCCACAAGGGGGCTCCCTCTGGTAAGGGAGAAAATCCAACATTAGAAATTACATTTGGTCCAGACATTTTCCCCCTATAAATAAATACCCGGGCAACAGCAGGTTATCAGATAGTTTTAAATAAATACATATATATTATAAATACATGTCTTTCCCTGTTTGGTTTGTAATGTTGTAATGTTTGGTTACAGGAAGAGGGCTGAATTTTTTGAACTTGTCAACAAAGGAGACTACAATTGGAATGTTAAATATCAACGCGAGGTATTCCGGTGAGATCTTTCTCTTGGGTAAAGTTCACCTGGTATAGGAATTGAGGCACTCTGCAGGGACAAGGGACAAATTCCTCCCAGTGGCTTTAGAAGTGCAGTCAATTTCCGTACATCCTAGAGGTGCAAAACATTTTTAATTTGAAACGTTTCATATTGAAAACATTTTACCGTAAGCCCAAAAGTGATTGTTTTGAATTCAAAATTGGCTGTTTTAACATTCTCACATTATTTGGAGCTCAAAACATTTCCGGAAAGGTCAGACCAATCCATTCTGAAATGGAAACTGCTTCCAACTCTAAATGTTTTGGACACCTTTGGTATGTCTTTATTAAGAATGTCAAAGACCGCTGCTTTTTGAGTCTATCCACAATTGAAATTAAAAAAAAAAATCCTCCCTAAGCTTTAGGGCCTTCATTACCATACTAGTATTTACAGTGAAGATTTTGATCATCAGGTCTTGCGTTCTGGGGTTACCAAATGTCCTGATTTCAGCAAAGCATGGAAGTCCTCTAAATATTTGCTGTGATTCCTCAGATCCAAAATGTATGTTTGTATTTATTTCTAGATTACTTTTTTAAAAAACAACAACAGTATATCAGATGTATAAAAAAATAAAGTCACAAGAAACCTATACACAAAAACCTAAAGCAATTAGTAATGTGAAGGGAACTCCTACGAGGTGGCTTCAAAGAGCCATAGCTATTGTTAGAAATTTGGCACCCCATTTTTTAAAACAACTGAGGTTTGGTCTTTTTAAAGGAAAACAATGAAAACACCTTGTGTTTATTTGTTAAATTTAGATTGCATATGTCCACCATGCTTCCCTTTTCCTTGAACAGTCACAACACCTATTCTCCCATTTCTTTTGGAAGGAGAAATCCCTAAACATTTAAGGTGCTGGTTGAATATTTTAATGTATTTACAGATATAAATATTAGGGTATGTGTGAAGAAAGTTGCATAGCAATCCCTACAAAAAAGCATTAGCTGATATAATAATAAATAATAAAATTTATTTCTTAGCCGCACCCTCTCCCGAAGGACTCGGGGCGGCGTACAAGAAAACACATAAAATATAAAATAGACAACACATACACAATAAACAAATACATGGACATAGACATGGAGAAGGGAGGCAGATAAATAGAGACAATCAAAACACAGTAAAATCTAAAAACCCCAGAATTAAAATTAAAAAACCCGTCAGGAGCAGAGTGAGCGAACTATGGTTGAGCCAGGCCAGCTATTTGGAATAGGTGGGTCTCAATGCCACAAGGTACGTCCTTAAATGGGCTTGTACCTGTGTTCGGTCAAATTCGGAACGGGAGGATCTCCAACGACTCTCTAGGCATCTCTTGCGGCGCTTCATCACCCTTAGCTCCTCGGTAAACCAAGGGGCCAGGGTGGATCGTTGCCGCCGGAGAGGCCGCAAAGGCGCCACCCGGTTCAAGGCCCCGGTAGTCGCGTTGTTCCACGCGACCACCAGGTCCTCTACCCGAGGGCGGGTCAGGGCTACAGGAGGTGGCCCAAGCTCCATCTGGAACCTATCTGGTTCCATCAGGCGCCTGGGGTGGAACCATCTAGTATTTTCCGGTTCCGCCTCCCCGCAGCGGGGGGTAGCTCCAGGGAAGTCAAGTCGGAGGAGTGAGTGGTCTGACCATGACAGCGGAGTGATGGTTAAGTCTCCTCCTCCCAGATCATTCAACCACTGGCCAGAGACAAAAATGAGGTCCAGGGTGTGACCTCCCTCATGTGTCGGGCTCTGAATCAGTTGAGTCAGGTCCATGGCTGTCATGGAGGCCATGAACTCCCGAACCCCCTCAGATGCTCCTCCCACCGATAGCAGGTTAAAGTCCCCCATCACTAAAAGTTTGGGGGTCTCAACCGCCACCGATGCGACCAGCTCGAGGATTCAGATCATGTGCTCAGTTAAGGCGCATAGGTACCCGCAGATGATTTTAATTGTCACTTCACCCTCTGTCTATTTCACACGTGCACATAGAGTTACTTTTGTCCATTGTCTCCAATTTAACCATTGACTGTCATTCTATTTCCATTTATTTATATTGTCTTTCTTAAAAACAGACTTTTGTTTTAAAGGAATTTTTTTCCCAAAGTGAAGATGATAGCCTCGATCATGTAGTTGCAAACACTATTTTAACTTTTTAAATGCACCTTCCAAATGCCTCCGATTCTGTCTTCCATACACAGATATGGAGAAGTAGACATTGCAGAAAATGACCCCTTCTTAAAGCAACCTTTTGGAAGAAAAAGCTGGTATTTTTTAATTTGTTACATAGGTCACAAGGGCTCCTCTAAATCAGTGTTCCTTTATGTGGTTATCTCCAGAGACAGCTGAATTTTAACTACCATAACGCATAAAATCCTGCCTTAGGCATGAACCAGCTGGATGACTTTGGACCATTCACTCTGTCTCAGGCCATGATATCAAGCATGGGCAATAAGCCAGTTGGTCAATTCCTGTTGCAAACCATGGCTCAATACTTGGTTGACCAGAAACAATAGGAGACCCTGCACTTGTGGGAAAACACTAGGAAGGAACAAAATGCATAAAGCTATGTAGGCTGCAAATGATGTGTACAGGTAGTCCTCAACTTACAACAGTTCATTGAGTGACCATTCAAAGTTACTGTTCTGACCTAGGCTTCCTAAGACAGTAAAAAGCACACACTTAGTCCCCAAACCCCTCTTTTTATTTCAAAGGCTGTGAATTATGTTCATTCACAGCCCGTAATGAGTCACAAATAGTTTGTAAAGAGTCCAGCAGAAGTCTGCCACAGTCCTTCGGGATAAGCTCCCACCTGTATCTTCCTTGAAACGCTGCCAAAGACTTAACTGGCAATTAGCTTCGCAAGGCCATTCGGAGCACAGAGTCAAAATGGAGCTTCAGAATGTAAACCAACCAGAACAAACAAAGTTGCTTCCTGCAAAGGCTCACGTGCCTTTGCTCCTCCTTTATGTCCTATGAGAAGAGCCAATCACCTCCGAGCCTTACTCCCAAGTCGTCCCTTTTATCTTAACTGTTCTTGCCTTCTGGAAAGCTCTGCGCATAAGTTCCTCTGCCTCGCTGATGTCCAACTCTGGAGGCTCCGGAGGCAGCACATAACTCCCAGATGGCCCTGGTCCCCTCTTGCCTCCGACACAGAGCCCTCGTTCAAGCCTTCCTCAGACTCCAGGACTGGCGCATGTTCCTCCCCAACCTCCTCACTGTCCAACTCTGCTGCCAGCTCTGCAGGCCACTGGCGGACCGCAACAATTACAATGGCACTGAAAAAAGTGATTTATGACCATTTTTCACAGTTATGACCTTTGCAGCATCCATATGAATATGTGATCAAAATTCAGATGCTTGGAAACTGGTTCATATTTATGACCATTGCTGTGTTCCAAGGTCATTGACAAGCAAAGTCAATGGGGAAGCCAGATTCACTTAACAACCGGGTTACTAACTTATTAAATTTAGTGATTCACTGAGGCAAAAAATAAGGGAAAACTCATTTTAAAATGTCTTACTTAAGAACAGAAATTTTGGGCTCTATTGTCATAAATCACGGACTACCTATGGTGCATTTTGACACACCTTCATGGCATGAAGTTTGAGAAGGCTAACTTAGATAGTCCATTGCAATCTTTATTATACCATAAGAAGCTCTGTTAATATGCTCAGACTGGGAATATATAAACATCAGTATCTAGGTATTTTCATCTGTGGGGGAATGAAACATACTCATGAAAGGAGCTATTCTTTAAGTCTTTGTGCTTTAGATGAGGTACAGATAATTTTCCATTTTTCCAAATTTCACCCATTCCTGATTTTAGAATATGGACAATAATTTCCTTTTTTTTAAAACTCCCCAATATTCTTGCTGTTCTTCTGGGCTTGCTTATAGTTTAATATGCTTTGTGCATTGTACATAAATGCTTTCTCCATCTAAGTAATTCTTATCTCCCAACACATATAAAACATATTTGTAGCCAGGTATTAACTATGTTAAGATGGAGTCATCCTTACAATAATCTTGAATATTTATTGCACACAAACGATAGAAACTGTTCAAACAGTGTCTGGAATGTCTCTCACAATCATTTTCTTAGTACATTGCCCAGTTATAACCAGACTACCCCAAGCTGAATATATTACATAATTTCCTTTCATCATATCATGCCATTCCAACTACCCAGTGTCCTATATTATGACTTAATTAATCAAACTATAACAGCAAAATGAGTAGTTAGTCTGCAGTGAAACATGCATCTTTTGTAACACTCAATAGTTAGCATTGAAAAGTCATTATCTGATTATATCTGTAATGCATTAGCTTTTCTCTATCTAATAACATAAAAACACTGACTATTCAAATTCCAAACTCTGCCATGTTTTAAATTGACGAAGAAGGTGTTAAGTCTGCCTCTTTAAAAAAAAAACCTCATGTATTCAGGATGAATCTGTTTAGAAAACCAACAAAGCTTTGTTCCATTTTTATTGTTCGTTTCTGTTTTTCAGATCAATGCTAATGACAGCCTGTGACCTTGGAGCTGCAACGAAACCATGGGAGATTTCAAGACAGGCAAGTCATGATTAATAGCGGCACAAGAAAGAGGAGGTTCTGTCCCAACAATTTTCCCAGGAACCTGACACAGATAGGGCCAAATCTGCACTCAGGTTACAATACCATTGCTTGCATTACAAAATATCACAGATCTTCTGCGACATGCGGTTTATTGCCCGGTCTTTTTCTTTTTTCTTGCTTAATTGATAATATTGAATAGTATTAGAGTATTTCAAGAGACTTTACTTCCGTAATCACATAATCAATTAGGAAGAACATTTGCATTTTATTAAAAATGTGAATTAAAAAAAAAAATCGGTGTCCCTAATTGACAGCATTTTAATGTCCATCCTGGCATAAAATAGTGAAGGCAAATGGCTTACCATAAATCTTTGTGGAAGAAGTTCATTCAAAACTTTACTTAAAATTATTTGAGCGATTGCTTCGCTTATTTTTACCCAACTTGATGCCTTCATCTGGAATTCCTATCATTTGTACCCAAAATGGCTGCTATAGCTTTATTAAACCTGGTGATAGCATTTTTCTCTCTCCATAAGGATCAGTATAAAAAAGTCATTTATTTAGATGCTACATGTAGTCCTTGACTTACGAGCAGTCACCTAGTGTCTTGTCAAAGTTATAGCAGATCCCTGAAAAACTACCTAGTTTCAAACATACAACCACTGCGATGCCCCAACAGTCACATGATCAAAATTTGGATGCTTGGAAAACTGCCTGCTCTTATGACCGACATCAGCAACACTCCAGCTCCCCCTGCTTGTCTCCCTCCCCCAGTCCCCATGTGAGAACAGGACTATACATTTATTCATTTAGTGAAATCATACTATAAATTGAAAAGGTATGAATTATGGAATGTTTTATGCAAAAACAGAGTTGCGGTTACTGAATGGCAGTAAAACAATGGAAATAAAACATGCAAGAGAATAAATGGATGCTTAATAAATTATTCAATGTTGCATATGGAGGAAGAAATGACTGACCAACCCTTGGTTGTTTATGCACTTGTGGATAAACACATTTGTATTATGAATGCTTATGCTGATGTGTGAGGTGTGTTGGTCGGAAATGTGAACATGAATTTGTAGTGTTGGCTGAGAATCCCAAGGATTTGCAGTGAATGTTACACAATTGTATGATGCAACAAGGAGGATGGGTTTGAAATTTAATGTATCAAAGAGAAAACTACAAAAATGAATGGCATGTATGAAATGAACATATTGAAGTGGCTTGGTCATGTTAAGAGAGTGAATTACAAAACAAGTATATGAAGGATGAGTGAATGTATCAAGAGAAGGGGACGACGACAAGGAAGTCTTGGTTATATGGACCCAATAAAAACATGAGACAGGGGAGAGAGAAGCTTAAACAAGGGAAAGGGGTATATGAAGCATATTTGAAGCATGGAAGACTTGTAAGGGTTAAAAAAGTATGGAGAAACATAGTGAAGGTATTACTGTGTACACAGCAGAAGTGGGTTCATTCAGTCACATATCCCCACCTAGCCACGCCCACAGAACCAGTAGTAACACAGGGTTGTTCTTATGGGGAAAATAGGAGGACACGGTTATACAATACAATACAATACAATAGTAGAGTTGGAAGGGACCTTGGAGGTCTTCTAGTCCAACCCCCTGCCTAGGCAGGAAACCCTATACCGTTCCAGACAAATGGCTATCCAACATCTTCTTAAAGACTTCCAGTGTTGGAGCATTCACAACTTCTGGAGGCAAGCTGTTCCACTGATTAATTGTTCTAACTGTCAGGAAGTTTCTCCTCAGTTCTAAGTTGCTTCTCTCCTTGATTAGTTTCCACCCATTGCTTCTTGTTCTGTCCACAGGTGCCTTGGAGAATAGCTTGACTCCCTCTTCTTTGTGGCAACCCCTGAGATATTGGAACACTGCTATCATGTCTCCCCTAGTCCTTCTTTCTCTTAAGCTAGACATACCTAGTTCCTGCAACCGTTCTTCATATGTTTTAGTCTCCAGTCCCCTAATCATCTTTGTTGCTCTTCTCTGCACTCTTTCTAGAGTCTCCACATCTTTTTTACATCGTGGCGACCAGAACTGAATGCAGTATTCCAAGTGTGGCCTTACCAAGGCATTATAAAGTGGTATTAACACTTCACGTGATCTTGATTCTATCCCTCTGTTGATGCAGCCTAGAACTGTGTTGGCTTTTTTGGCAGCTGCTGCACACTGCTGGCTCATATTTAAATGGTTGTCCACTAGAACTCCAAGATCCCTCTCACAGTTACTACTATTGAGCACGGTACCACCTATACTGTACCTGTGCATTCCGTTTTTGTTGCCTAAATGTAGAACCTTACTCTTTTCACCATTGAATTTGATTTTATTAGATAGTGCCCAATGTTCAAGTTTGTCAAGATCCTTCTGTATCTTAAGCCTATCTTCTGGAGTGTTGGCTATTCCTGCCAGCTTGGTGTCATCTGCAAATTTGATGAGTTCCCCATTTATTCCCTCATCCAAATCATTGATGAAGATGTTGAAGAGTATTGGGCCTAAAACAGAGCCTTGGGGTACTCCACTGCATACTTCCCTCCATGTAGATGCAGTTCCATTGAGGACTACACGTTGAGTGCGGTTGGTCAGCCAGTTACGAATCCATCTGGTGGTGATGCTGTCTAACCCACATTCTTCTACTTTATCTAGTAGTAGGTTATGGTCTAACTTATCAAAAGCCTTACTGAAGTCCAAGTAAACTATATCAACGGCATTCTTCTGGTCCACTAATTTTGTCACATTATCAAAGAATGCAATAAGATTAGTCTGGCATGATCTGTTTTTGACAAATCCATGTTGACTTTTGGCTATTACTTTGTTTGCTTCTAGGTGTTCGCAAATTTGTTGCTTGATTATTTTTTCCAGAATCTTTCCTGGTATTGAGGTCAGGCTGATAGGTCTGTAGTTTCCTGGATCTATTTTTTTCCCTTTTTTGAAGATGGGAACCACATCAGCTCTTTTCCAGTCCTCTGGTAGTTCCCCGGTGTTCCAGGATCTCTGAAAGATATAATTCAGTGGTTCTGAGATCTCGTCTGCTAGTTCCTTCAGAACCCTGGGGTGTAATCCATCCGGTCCTGGTGATTTGAACTCATCTAGGGTAGACAGGTGCTCACTTACCATTTTCTTCCCTATTTCAATTTGTGTTCCTAATCTGATTTTTGTGGTGCTGCTTTTGACAGGTTGGACTGTTTTATCCCTTTGTGTAAAGACAGATGCAAAACATGAGTTAAATAGTTCTGCTTTCTCCCTGTTGCTTGTCACCTTCTTGCCACTTTCTCCTAGCAATGGACCAATTGTTTCCTTAACTTTTTTCTTGTTTTTAACATGTTGGAAGAAGCTTTTTTTGTTAATTTTTACTTTTGTGGCAAGCCTTTCTTCATTGTGAGCCTTAGCTTTCCTCACTTCATCTTTACATGCTCAGGCTGTTTGCTGATATTCTGCCTTAGTTATGTCCCCCTCCTTCCACTTTTTATACTTACCTTTTTTGTCTTTCAGTTTGTCAGATAGTTCTTTATGCAGCCATTCTGGTTTCTTTTGGGAGCTGATATTTTTCTTCTTCATTGGTATTGTGCTAGACTGGGCTTTTGTAATCTCATTTTTCAAAATTTCCCAAGCTTCTTGAGTTGTTTTCCCCTTGAGGATTCTCATCCATGGAATTTTTCCCAAGCTCTCTCTAAGTTTATTGAAATTAGCTTTCTTAAAGTCCAAGACTCTAGTTTGGCTTTGTTCTACTACTTGTGTTTGGATAATGTTGAATTCCAATATTGCATGGTCACTTGCCCCCAGGGTTCCTATGGCTTCAACACCTTCTATCATCTCCTCTCTGTTAGTGAGGATTAAGTCCAATATGGCTGATCCCCTTGTTCCCTTCTCTACTTTTTGGAAAACAAAGTTGTCTGCTAGGTTTCTTAAGAACCTGTTGGATCTTCCACTTGGTGCAGAGTTTGTTTCCCAGTTGATGTCAGGGTAGTTAAAATCTCCCATTACTATTGTGGTGTGCTTCCTACATACCTTAGTTAGCTGACTAGCAAAAAGTTCATCTACTTCCTCTGCTTGGTTGGGTGGCCTGTAGTATAGACCTATGGCAGTGTCATTTCCCCCACAACCTTTAATATTGACCCAAATGCATTCAAGATAGTTCTCATCATTGTTGTGTTCTATTTCTGTAGAGATGTACTTATTTCTTATATATAGTGCAACTCCACCTCCTCTTTTATTTGGTCTATTTCTTTTAAATAATTTAAATCCTTCTAGCTGTATGTTCCATTTGTCGGTTTCATCCCACCAAGTTTCTGTAATGGCAATAATGTCGTATCTGCCCTCTTTTACTTGAATTTCTAATTCGCCCTGTTTATTCCTCATACTCTGTGCATTGGTGTATAGACATTTGAGTCCATTTTGATTGACCCTGTGTTTACTGTCTACATAACCTGTGTTATGACTGACTGCCCCTATTTTCTTGCCACTTGTGTGATTCATGCACATGGTATGGCAATCACTATTAAATGCTTGGTTTTGCTTGACAGCAGGAGTGATAATCTTACCCACACACACATCTATGTTACATGCACTTATAACCCTATGAATTTTAGTTTGCTGGGGACAGAAATGTTCTGTATCTATTAATTCTCTGTCCCCGCTCTTCAGTTTAAATGTTTATCAAGAAAATCTGTGAATTTAATGCCAAGTAACTCAGTCCCTTTCTTGGATGGGTGCAACCCATCTCTTTTGTACAGTTTTTCATTGGACCAGCTACAGGCATCATGACTAATAAAACCAAAGCCTTCCCTTTTACACCACTCCTTTAGCCAAAGATTAAACTCTGCTACCCGCTGGCCCTTCCCTTTTTGTTCCTTATATACAGGTAAAACCTCTGAAAAGATAAGCCTACAACCTATACTATTAAGTTCATATCCCAAGTTCTGGAAATCATTCTGCACAGAAAGTACATCTTTTTGGGACAGATCATTTGTGCCAAGATGTATAATAGCATCAACGTCACAGTCCTTACTTGCATTCTTGACTATCTTAAGAATACGCCTCTTGTCTCTGCTGGCAGTAGCACCTGGCAGACACCTGACCTCTTTTAAAACCTCCATATCCTCTCCTAAATTTACATCCCTTACAATTGAATCACCAACCAGAAGGTGGCTTCTCTTTTTGCTTACCTTGCTCTTCTTCTGTGACGGGTATGCTCACTGCCTTGTAAAAATAATAAAGGTGGGATATATGCAGAGGTGGTATTCTGGAAAACCGGTAGCGGAAATTTTGAGTAGTTCAGAGAACCTGTAAATACCGCTTCTGACTGGCCCCGCCCCCATCTATTCTCTGCCTCCCAAGTCCCAGCTGATCAGAAGGGAATGGGGATTTTGCAGTATCCTTCCCCTGCCACGCCCACCAAGCCACGCCCATAGAACCGGTAGTAAAAAAATTTGAATCTCCCCACTGACTGGGTAGTAGATTAAGCTATGTTGTCTTTTTCCAAACTCATGTTTTAATTTCCTTTATTATTTATTACTCTTTTTCTGCTCTCACATAACATTACATACCATGACATGTATTATGCCAAAGTATTCACAAAGGGCATCAAATAGTGAAATACTCATTTGTACTTATAAGATTATGCTTAATCTTTTTACTTAATAAAGGCTTCAGTCTGGATTAACAATTAGCAATATAAATCATAATTTTATCTTTTTGTATGTGTTTTAGGTAGCTGAACTGGTAACAAGTGAGTTCTTTGAACAAGGCGACAGGGAAAGATCTGAACTGAAACTCACACCTTCTGTAAGTTAATATTTTGGTAAATATCTGTTGCTGTAGAGTGAGCAAACCTAATATAATGTACTGTTGTGTGACATGATGATATGATATAATTGACATCGTAACTATATTCTTTCCCACTATCAGTGTATAATAATGAAGCTTTGGGTTCCATTCCGAAAAGATATTTATCAGATCTGGGTTGCAAAACCCTAGACAATCACTAGATGGCAGCATTAATTTACTGTTCTTTATGTTGTTCTATGCCATCTGATGGTTCTAGGGATTTTTGCAGCTCCACTCAGATAACCATACTTCCCAGAAGTGTGTGAAACTGAGCACAATGGAAATTATTTCAGAGTGGAAGCAGAAAGAATTGCATTGCACTTCTCTGAATTGAATAGCAAAAATAATGCTGCACATATTTATTTTCTCCTATTTTCCTATGCAACGTAAATGCCAACAATGAATTGCATTTGTTTGATACTAAGGAATTAAATTGTAAAGTGGTCAAATAAATGAAACCTCTACATTCCCTAAACAGGTCCAGAGAATAATGAATGGTTTATTTTTCATTCGAGACAAAAGACAGGAAAATGTGTGTAAAGATTGATTATGGTTTTCAAAGTCTTCCGTTTATAACAATTTGATCCTAGATCCAAAATATTGAATGAAGCAGCTTCTGTAAAATACTCTAGAGTAATAAAGCATGACACATTCCTCTTCTCCGCTCAGGCTATATTTGATCGGAACAGGAAAGATGAACTGCCTCGATTACAGCTGGAATGGATTGATAGTATCTGCATGCCTCTCTATCAGGTAATTGTGCATATTGCTGGTGCAGAGTTAAAAGACGGCCCAGGGGTTTTGCCTCTCAGCAAAAGAAGGGAGGGAGGGAGGGAAAGAAGGAGGAGAGGGAGATGATGTAACAATTTTTGCAGCTTTTTCCATCTCACAGACCCTCCGCATTTCATTTTCCTCTCCGGAGGCATAAACTACACTTGATAAAGCAGCAAAGGCACTTGTAATGGAGAAATCCATGCAATGAAATGAGTAAATATAGATCAGGACAAAATCAGTGCAGTCTGTCAATAAAGAAAGCAAATCAGATAAGAAATCATTGTCTTCCTCTGCTCTTCCCTAGGTTTCCTTCATCACCATGCTCTGAATCTATTGGTTTTGGTTCATGTTGCCAGGACCATAGCAGTGTTTTGTATTTTCCTCCCTTGTTTATTTGTGATGAAGAAGACAATTATTGTTATTGATGTTGTAAGTTTTAAAAATTTTCTAAAAGATAAAAACTTCCACTACAACACAAACAAGGCAAAGTTTTTTTCCTTTTTAAGCAAGTGCTCCATTTCAGAGTTACAGACAGCACTATGCTTACAGTCAGGTTACATCCTGAAAGGCTGTTCAAAAGTCTGTTTGGTTTGCAAGTCCCAACAAATGTAAACACCCATGCAAGTGCTGTTCTTGCTTGCATGGGTGACAGCATCGTGGTAAAAGCTGGCAATGATGGCATAGGCTCATCCTCTGGAGTAGAAATGGCACATTTCTCTGCTTTCCTGAAGAAGCAGCCCAGTGGGTTTTGAATAGTGGCAGGATGAGGGCAAGAGAGGGAGGTTGGGCTTCCAGTCAACTTACATATATGTCTGGCGCACAAAAACCAAACCAACTTCTCCCAACCATTGGGTTTGGACAAGTTTATTCATATTGACAAAAGTTTGCAACTCGACAGTATGTTAATGGAATAAGGTCTGTACTTCTAACGTTTGGAGAGCATATGCTAGTCGGACAACAAGCATTTAGGACAATGCAGAAAACTATCGACCTGCAAAAGGAGACACTTTCATATTTTTGGCCAAGAATATAATGGAGGACTTCTTGCTTAATTGTTAACTCAGTCTTTCCCGTAGTGCTTCTTAAGACAGGTTTTGAATTGACTTGCATTTCAATTGTACATTTTAATTAAAACATACTGATACGGGATGCTAATAATTTTTTTAATTCTTTTTAAAATTGAGTTTATACATTTTTACATCATCAGTACTGATTTTCTCAAAAGAAATACGTTTTAATGGAATTCAGGATTAATATACTTCTTCAGCTGCACTTGGAATAGTTTCCAATAGACCTCGTATTACTCGAGATTACAGTAAAGATGCTGGATTGATTTATTTGCATGTTTATTCATCCATCCCATTTCTAAGCTTACTCAACTCCAAATATGACCCTGAGTGGGTTCACAAAATTAAAAACATGATATAAAAAGGAATAATGAAGGAAATCATCTACCATGCTCACCAATCATCCTGACCAAAGACTTGATGGAAAAGCTCTGTTTTTACAGCTCATTGACGGCAGTAGCAAGTTTCTGGGGAAGATGCTTCTCTCAGAAAGCAATAGCTATAACAGAGAAGGTCTGCTTGTTGGATGTTGTTAGGTTACATTGCTCAGTTGATGGGACCTAAAGCAAGAAAATTCTATCTGATTGTTCAGGAGTGACAGACACTATGAGACCAGATGAGCCGCCAAATAATTAGGTCCTAGGCCACATATGTATTTATAGGTGATAATCGAAACCTAAGACACAACACACAACAAAATGTATTAAAGACAAAAAGTATGGGAAATAATAAAAAATTATGTTGATGCTTCTGATAAAATTCTATAGATAGGACCATGATAGATACCAAATGAATCTTGTTCAGGGGAAGGTTTTATAGGTAAGGACATTACTAAACTCTGGCCCATTCAGGGACAATCTATTTCATCTCAGATATTTGATGCTGGAGAAGAATCATGAAGACATAACATAATAGATATTTAAAATATTTTGATTTTCAGAAGATTGAGGGGCTAATCTACCCAATAACTCTATAGTGACCATATAGCAAATTTTACAAAATATTGTTTCAAGTTAAGCAATTGCAATCTATTAAATATCTCATAATAAACATTTGTTATTATTTTATATAAATATTATGGTGCTGATAAATTAATAAGAAGTTAAATGGTGAAAGAAGTTAGAATGTGATGAAGTAAGACAAAGAATGCCTCTTCAGCCAGAAGTTGTATGCTATTTGAACTAGCGTTTTTAGCCCAGGAGAGAGAATAGAATTATCCATGGAGATAAAGAATGCTCAGAACATTCTTTCTGGATGAGAAGGTTGGATATAACAGTTAAGGATTCAACTTTATACAAGCAGAATTTTACTAGCAAGCAGAGATGCATCTAAATGTCTTCCCCCCCCCCCCTCTGTTCATGCTGTATAGCTATTATTCCCCTTTTTTATTATTACGGCATCGTCTAATGCCTAAGGGGTAAACAGAAAACTTGATGTCATAGTCACATACTGGGAGAGATGCTCCCTAGAATATAAAACTGACTTTTAATTTCCAGTACAGCCACCGTACCAATGATGCATGGAGACACTGTAAATCCCATTTACACATGGTTAAGAAACCCAAGTTGGAGCTTCATGCTCTACAGACACCCCAGGCTCTGAGTCTCTCTCGCTCCATACCAATTTATTTTTCAGTGGTAATAAATGGTCTAGAACACACAACATAGAACATTAATGATAATAGCAGCAGGGCGTTTAATGCTTATACAGAATTCAGCTTTTTTTTCTTTTCTTTCCCCCCCTTTCCATGCAGTTGCAAAGAAGGGGCTGCATAAAACAGACATGACTATTAGAGACCATTTAGCTCAAACCCATTGCCCTTCCCTGTGATGCTCTACTTCCTGCCACTTTTTTTTTCTTTTTTTTATGGGCTAGAATGTTTATCTGTTAAAAGTTGCTTACACTGTTAGGTTGGGCCACCTTGTAAGATACTAATAATACAGGGTGGTAACAAAACCAGCAGCTCTGGATATACTTCTCTTCAAGTAGCCAGGGGCATTTGATCCTATAACGCCAGTGTAGATGGGACAGATAATATTTGTAGACTTATTATTATTTAAATTAGAAAAGTTATATTTTCAATTAGGAGGTAGCAGCCCACCGGCAGAAATATCCCTTAGCATCCCAAGATCACTGCACCAAATTATCACCACCACCAAAGGGAGAAATAGCCAAATAGCCAGTGCTGTTTTGTTTCATTTTATTATATTTTACAAAAGAAGGAAAGTAATAGAAGTTGGGGAGAAAGTGCTTCCATCTCCATTTCTAACCAACTAACCCGGCCCCCACCAAGTTATAAAAAATGTCCAGCCTTGTGTCATTAAATTATTGCTGTTTTCTGGCTTTTAGAAAGATGCAGAGTATGCATTGCAGTTGCCAAGCCCTCAAATGTGCACACACACATTTGAGGTTATGCATCTTTTAATGTATACAAAGCCAAATTTGAGAATGTGGATCCTCCTTAATCTCATAACCCCACAGGTAAAAGACCAGGATACAAGAGAAACTGGGGAGGGCTTTGCCAGGGGGACGGGACTAATGATATGGGATGGAGAAAGGAAGTTAAATAAAACCTGCCAGTCGCTGCTACCACTTTCTCCCAGTTCATCTGAAAGAACACCAGCCAATGTGTTTGAGTTGATTTGCAAGTTGTCTAATTCAGGACCTCTTTGCAGCTGTTCTCTCTTTTTTCCCCCATCTAAGTCCACAAGAGAATTGAAGGTAAGATTTGAAACACTGAGGTAGGAACTAAAGGATTTTGTTTAAAGAAAAGAAGGTATGAGAAATCCCCTCTTTTTCCCCACTGCATTGTTATGTGCTGGTAGCAATCTCCTGACATGGAAGAATACCCAGGTCAGAGGCCAAGCATTGTGCTTCTCTCTGGATGAGAAGATAAGCAGTTCGCCAGTGACAGCTGACAGCAGCAACTTGAAATTTAAGGAATCGCTTCGTCTTGGTAGACAAGCCTCCAGCAGTTTGATCCTGAAAGTGGTGTGCACCCTTCTTGGATTCCCAGATGGGATGCTCTTTTCACAACATCTCAAAGAATATTTTGAAAATGTCTGTGAATTAGCTGATTACAAAGGTTAAATAAACTGGCTCACTTTCATCCTAATCGCCTAGGAACAGGATGTATTTCTCATTTTACACTGTTCATGCAGCTCTTAAATAGAAATCCCCAGTAATTGACTTCATCAAATAGCATTGATCACAATAGTTCATTTTCTTGTCCAGCAGCTTTTTGACATCATCCAAAACCTTCATTAAACAATAGGTAATGTATGACCCCATGGTTAAATAAGTTTTCCAACTTGCTCTAGCTATTCTTACTGAAAAGCAAAAGTTTGATAAAGGAGCTGAACTGTTATGAGGCCAAGAACTGTTGGAAAGTAAGATGAGAGGGAGAAGCAGTTATTCCCTTTCGAGTGATGTTGCAAGAACATCTTTTTTTAAAGGAATAAGGAACATGGGAGATCACAAGTTTTCTCAAGGTATAACATTTTGGGGTTTTTTTTATAAATGTAATGGGTAGAGTGTCTACAGGCTCTGTGTTGCCAGATCTTACATTGTAATATATCAGCTGCCTTTTGAAGATTTTAAACAGATGTCCTGCAGGAAATGGTGATATCAGTGGTGTCTCCTGCTGGTGGGAAACTGACAAGGTCACAATAGAAGGAGTCACAGGATCACCATGGGTAGATCGACAAAGGTCACCATAGGCAGAACATGAAAGATGCTTTCTGTTATCCCATAAAGAATACCAAAAGAGTATAGAAAACACTCCATTTTCTCACACCGAAAGATACTATAGGACTTAATACGTGAAACTATTTCTAAACGATTAAAAAAAAAATCCGAACCATATTTAGTAGGTGAGAAAGAAATAGCCTTACTGCCCTCAAATAACAGAAACTAAATAGAAATGAAAACTAAAGTATTTCTATCTAGATGAATGTGGATGATCAAATAACAAGGTGCCGTGATGACGTTGATTTTCTTATCATGCAAATTACAACATTTCAGAGTTGAAATGTTCTCACTCTATGATATAAGCAAATAAATGTGCAAACAATGCACATTTTCTCTGACTTTCCATGCAGGCTGTGCTCTTCAGGAAAAAAAATGCTGCTATTCCAAAAAAGGGTTCTGTTTTCTAGTCATCACAGACTAGAACCTGAGACCTGCCTGCACCAGAGGTGGGTTGCTCCCGGTTTGGCCCAGATCGGGCAAACCGGTAGTGGTGGTGGCGGGAAGCTCCGCCCACCCACCCGAACACTTCCGCGTATGCGCAGAAGTGTCGTGCGCGTGCACGCACATACAACACAAACGAACCGGTAATATAAAAATTGGAAACCCACCACTGGCCTGCACATATCCTTAGCTATGTAGGTAGTTCTCTTTTTGTGACTGCAATTGCTCTGACAACTTGATTGTTAGCTTCAGCTTTCCTTTGCTTTGCAGCAGTGTTTCTCAACCTTGGCGACTTTAAGTCCTGTGGACTTCAACTCCCAGAATTCCCCAGCCAGCTATGCTGGCTGGGGGATTCTGAGAGTTGATGTCCATAGGACTTAAAGTCACCAAGGTTGAGAAACACTGCTTTACAGGGTCTGAAGGATCCAATCCAAAACAACCCAGTGAGTCCAAATGGCAGGAAAGGTTTCTGGAACATGGCTCACTAGCAAGGTAAAAGGGCAGATCTTATAGCCCTTTTTATCCACTCTCCTGCCCTTTGGAATGTTCACCCTAGTGCTGGGATTATTAGCAGGAAGGAAACAAATGTTTATATTTACATTCATTTCAAGAGAGTAAACAAGCACATAATGAGGAATACACATGGAAAGGAATGCACTGACAATCAGCTCGTTTCCTTGGGACACTGATGGCTGCAAGCCAGAGGTGGGCTCTTGCCAGTTCGCACCGGTTCAAGCGAACCAGTAGTTAAAATTCTGCGCGGTTTGGTGAACCAGCAAATCCCACCACTGGCTGGCCCCGCCCCCACTTGTTTTTTGGCACCATTTTGTGGTCGTTTTTGGGGTTGTTTTCAGGCTGTTTTTGGCCCCCAAAATGTCCCGAAAAAATCCTGCCAGAAAACGGACTGAAAAACAGCCCAAAAACGGGTTAGTGTGGGGGCAGGGCCAGCCAGTGGTGGGATTATCTCCAACTAGCTGAATCCTACCTCTGCCTTTGAGGCGAGTGGCTGGTAGGCAGGAGTGGGTGTGAAGAGTGACGTCACCCACACAGTCACATGACCAACTGGCCATGCCTACCCAGCCAGAGAACCGGTTGTTAAATTATTCAAGTCCCACCACTGCGGCAAACCACAAGCTACTTAGGAAGCAAAGGAAGAACTTCAATGTGAAACTGTTTGGGGTCTTGTCAGTGTCAAGCAGCAGTGCCAGAGGACTGGAGGATTCTGATCAACTAATTAAGCTCACAGATCTGAGTTTGTAATTTATGGTTTGCAATTTTTAGAGAAGCACTGCCCTACAGAGAAAAGCAGCTTAGGAAGAGTAGCTTGTTTAAGCAATCTCTCTGCTCTACAAAGGGAGCACCTTTGCTCATTCACCAGACATTTTAAACATGCATATCATAGATATGATAATCACACACCCGTTATTTTGCAGAGTGTATGTACACAATAAAAGTTATAAGTATTATCATTACCAGTGGCAACTGGAGAAATATATATTCTAGAAATATTAGTATTTTCTAAAGGGATACGGCCATATTTTTTAATATCTGGGATTATTTTTGTAGATTCTTTCAACAATTCTATTGTTCTATGCAAAGATAAGAATTTCTATTCTGTTCTATTATTTACATTCCAGATTCATCGAGGTGTTCCCTATGTAGTCAGCTTTGCTTGTCACTTACATTCCAGGAGGAAGGGAAAGGGATGAAAAGAGTCAGTCTCAAGGCAAAAAAGCTTGAAAATGGTACCCGTTATGTGACAGCTCTTTGGAGAAAGAAGGGGCTTCTAGACATCAAATGGAGAGAGTTCACTTATAGAATGAATCTGATTCAGATAATTTGTTTTAATCCAGTATCAGTTCCACTAGGTAAACCAGACCAGCAAATCAATTCCACAGGAAGCCTGAATACATGTTATTGAGGTTAGCTATAATAACCGAATCTTGCAAGTCTGATTGTGCTGTATCTCTTCCTCCGCCTTATATTCTAGTGAATCAGGGATCTGGACTTTAAAAATATTTCAGCCCCTTTTGCTTAGGTCACTCAACCTTCTCCAGACTGAGTACCCAAAGCGTGACAACCCCTCCCCAAATGCAACGTATGTGCCACCCCCGTGCATGCACCCCATCCCCTGCGCATTCACCCCACCCCACTCACATGCACATGGCCCCTTGCATGTGCCCCCTGTGCATGCGCGCACACCACCTCTGTGCGTTGTGTGTGCACCCCCCACAGGCGTGCGCCCCCCCACGCCACTGCATATGTGTGGCAGAGACCCAAAGGCCAGCTGGCTGGTGGGAGGTGAACTGGGGTGACGGCTCACATGCCCACAGAGATGGCGCTGTGTGCCACCTGTGGCATGCATGCCATAGGTTCGCCATCATGGGTTTAGGTAATAGTTTCTATTTGTTCCCACAACAGCAACTCTGTGACATAGGTTGGCCTGACAGAGAGCAACTGGCCCCAAGAGAGCAACTGGCCCCATTGAGCTTCCATGGTTGAGAGTAGACCCTCTGCTCCTACTCCAACATTTTAAGTATTATACTATGCCAAGTTCCCCTTACTGTTTTGCTAAGTGTAATCAAACTCACTAATTAGGCCTACCAGATGTAAAGTCGTGTCCCTTCCTCCTTTCTATTATTCTTCAGAAGGTATCTATGATGGTGGTTGAAATATTTGGGAATACTTCCTTATCTTTTAGGGTTCCTTTTCAGAGAATAAAGCATAAAACAAAGACCTGACCATGGATGGGATCTAGCAACACTTTCTTATTGTCCCAATGCTGAAGATAGGGAAAATTCCTTAATACAACCCAAGCTACAATTCAGTGATACAAGATAGGGAAATATTCTAAAATGGACTCCCCATTTTCTGCTGCTGTGTTAAATGGCACTGCGTACAGCACAGAAAGAAGTTAGCAGCAAAGGCATTTTTGTTTGCCTGCGGTGAACAGCCTGCAGTGAATTAAATATGTATTTAAAAACGGGGAGAAGGAAGCGAAAAACAACTCCTATCCCCAAACCCTTCAATCTCATCACAAATTTCTTTCCTGATAAAATTTGACTCAGCCTTCAAATTGATAAATGATGAAGAAATTATCACACAGGAGTTAAAATGGCATGACTTGGGAGCGTGCATAACATTTCAGAAAATAAATGAATGGGGTGAAAAAGGCAGTTTTCCCACAGATTTAAAGGAAGAACTAGAAGTTCCTGAATCAGTAAACTTGCTTTCAAAACAGAATCGGTTATATAGTGCAATCTCAGAGAGACTGAAATGTAAGAGAGACTCGAAGTAAAATTTAAGGAAACAATCTGAAAATCTAAATAAATGCGTTCAGAAAAATGGCCACAAAACCCGTAGGCAAAACAAAGAAGGGAAAAATTCACTGCAAAACTGAAAAGAGAAGATTAATGAATAATTTAACAGCCACTTGGATTTCAAGAAAGACAAAGAGCAAAGAGCATTGCATCAGAAAAGGGCTAGAAATGATGATGGATAGCATGCTCCCTGTAAGTGTTGAGCAAGCCAGAATCACCTTGTGTCTGGCTGGCAAATTCCCAGCTGAGGATAAATCTAAAGAACTGGGGATAAGAGAGCGATATGGACTGAAGAGATTTCTAAAGATCTATTTAAGAGCCAGGCAGCAAGTATTGATTGCTGCGTGGAACAAATATCATAAGTAAATGGGTGGAGTCATGTCAGAGGCTGTTCAACTCTATGATAATCAGGGAAACTTGCAGAGGAGATTAAAATTGAAATCCTGCAGCTGTGTCTTGCTTAAATTATTTCTGAGATATATTATTCTGTGATAAACACAAAAGTCCAAACCATTTTGTTAAAATAATTGTAGATTTCAATATGCAAGATTATTTATGAATACTGGAATGATTTTGTTCTATTTTTAGACAAGAGTGACTCACAAAAATTATTAGAAAAAGGTACCATGGCCAGGAATGTGGCTGCCTAAACATGGTAGTGGGAAAAGGTTTAAATTTGTGTAAATATGCATTTAAGAAATGTTATGTTCTTTTGATGTACACTTACATAAATTTAAAAGTTTAAGTGTAAATATATCCAGAATGTTGCAGCACATTACTGATTGAAATGATTATTGGAGAATGTAAATTCCCCATTCTAACAGCTTTTTGGAAAATGTATATATTTCTGGGCACCATACAAAATGCTAGCTGTGATTTGCAAAGTACTGTGTGATTTGGGAATCAGTCAAGAGCACATTCTCCTATATTAGCTTGCCTAGATTTCAAAGTCCTTGAGAGTTCTTTCTTGCCCACCATCAGTAAAAACCATTTAATGACACAGAACTCCTTGCTAGAATAGGTCATGCTCCATCTGTTTTCCGTCTCTTTCTGCCACATTTCAAAAGCGTGTTATTTAAATAGGCTTTTGTTACTTGAGTTTTAATCAGTTTATTGAAATAGGTTTCAAGAAATAAGGGCTGTTTATTTTTTTATTTTAATTATGTATCTTTCAACATTTGCTTTTAAATAATCATTTTGTGCTTGTTGTTAGTTTCCTCGAGCATGGTTTATAGTGGAAAACCAAGATGTGTATTTAATGAGTAAATAAATAATTTGCATATTCCATTCTTCCACTAGAATTTTCTCCTAAAGCATCTTTAGTGACCTTCAAAGAAAGCTTTGGAAATACTTCAGTTAAAGCCTGTCATGTGTGAAAGATCAGGATCACGCATGAAGTTCCAATTAAACTAATGTATTAGTAATCATGCTTAATCATGTGGCCAAAGTGACACACGAAGCCATGTCGCCCAGCATGCGTGGCCTTGCCTGTTTGTCTTCCGGGTTTCTGATGCGCAACCGACAATCAGCTGTCCTTTGCGTGCACAGCAGTGCCGAAATCCGGTGTGCACATGTGCGCTGATCAGGTAATTGTCAGGTGCGCATGCATGCCAGAACCTGGAAGTTCAGCTTTTCCGGAGTGCGATCCCTTCACACGCGTGACAGTGCCATAAACCAGCCTGTACATGCGTGCCAGCCAGCTAATCGTCGGGAATGCCTCCACACCAGAACCCGGAAGTTTGGCTTTTCTGGAGTGTGGCCCTGATGATCGCACACATGCGTGATATTTCCATGTGATCTTTTCAACACTCAGTGCTGAAAAGGTTCGCCATCACTGGTATAGATAGTCACTTAATGTACAAAAGCAATATATTTCTCTATAAATCGTAGAATAACAAAACCAAGAAGTGGTTACCCAGTGGAAAGGCTTGTCTTCAGAGGTTGTGGGTATTCCAACACTGGAGGCTTTTAAGAAGAGATTGGACAATCATTTGTCTGAAATGTTATAGGGTTTTCTGCTTGAGGAGGGGATTGGACTAGAACAGTGGTGGGCAACCTTTTTTTTCAACTGAGCCAAATCTCGCCAAAACCACGATTGAAATTTATTTTGAGAGCCACCGAAACCGAAAATACATAGGATGGTACACTGTTTTTAGTTTCAATAAACTCTGGCATTTGAAGCACGCAAGTTTTAAAGCTGTCAAGTTACAAGATCCTTGCATCCCTAACCCGTTAGGAAAAAAACCCCAAGGGGTCTTCAAACCTGACAGCTTTAAGACTTGTGGACTTCAACTCCCAGAATTCCTCCTCCAGTCATGTTGGCTCAGGAACTCTGGCATTGAAGCATGCAAGTCTTAAAGCTGTCAAGTTGCAAGACCCTCGCACCCCCAACCCTTTAGAAAAAAAAACCCAGGGTCTTCAAACCTGACAGCTTGAAGACTTGTGGACTTCAACTCCCAGAATTCTGAGAATTGAAGTCCACCAAGGGCATCAATCATATTAGCCCAGGGATCTGCAAAATTGGCTCTTAAGACTGGTGAACTTCAACTCCCAGAATTCTGAGAATTGAAGTCTACCAGTCTTAAAACAGCCAACTTTGCAGACCTCTGTGTTAGCCCAAAGCCTGGCGCTGGGCGGGCCTTGCTCCCCCATTGGTGGAGCCCCAAGAAGCGAGGAGGGAGAAAAAGAGATGGAGGCCAAGGAGCTTCCCCCCGCCCCCTCCCAGCAAAAATCTAACCGGGGAGCCGGGCGGGCAGTAGCAAATTAACCTCAAAACGTATCAACGCTTGGAAGGACGTTGTGAACAAAAACCAGCGTGCAACATGGAAGGATCCCAAATGACTTAACGTTTGTAATGCTGAACTGTCCAAGAATGCTAAACCAATTTGTGATTGCAACTTCCTCGAAAGCCTTTTGAGCGCACCCGGATTAAGGTTCCCTTCCCACAACTTTGTTACCAAATCCCATGGCCACCAAATTAACTCACCCATTTCCACATATACCCAATCATAAAGTAATCAAGACTGACTGGAATGGCACACACACACATACAAATTAAAAATCATAAAGCTGAAGGTGAGCCTGTTTCTCAACCTTGACAACTTTAAGGAGTGTGGACTCCAATTCCCAGAATTCCCTAGCCAGCCATACTCCAATTGTAATTTCTTCTTAAAATAGGATAGAAAGGCTCATGGCAAGAAACTCCAGGCATCCAAACAACTAAAAGGTCAAGGCTGTGTGTTAATTCTGTTTCCCACTTATTTCACAAAGTGGGCTGATTTATTTATCCCACTCACTTATGCCATGCTGTCTTTAGTTTTTGAAACATTTTACAGACTAAGCCTTTTTTTAAAAAATGCCATCAATGTATACACAATTTATTGAGCTGGTATAGGTTCTCCTTGAGCAGGCGGCTGAATTAGAAAACCTCCAAAGTCCCTTCCAGCTCTGTTCTATTCTAAAGACTCTCTTGTGCTCAGCTCCATTCCAAACAATACTGACACGGTCAGTACTAGTTTTCCTGATTTCCTGATTAGGGAGGATCCTGAAGTCGGGCGGGGACGAGAAGCGAGGAGGGAGAAAAAGAAACGGAGGCTAAGGAGCTTTCCCCCGCCCCCTCCCAGCAAAAATCTAACCGGGGAGCCGGGCGGGCCCGCCCGACTTCAGGATCGTCCCCGCCCGACTTCAGGATCCTCCCTAATCATTGTGGGTCGAAAAAAGGGAAAGGGGCGCTTGTTTTGAAGTGCCCGAGAGGAGGGAGGGGAGGGAGCGCCCGGCACACAGAAGAGCCGCATTAAAATGTGTAAAGAGCCGCGTGTGGCTCGCGAGCTGCGGCTTGCCGACCACTGGACTAGAAGATCGCTAAAGTTCCTTCCAACTCTGTTATTCTATTAAATTCTATTAAGTGCCACATCAAATGTTTTTGGCAAAAGCTTAGTCTTCAACATCTTCTAGAAAGTGGCTATGATATGGGCATATATATTGAATATGGCTGCACAGTTGAGAATATTTCAAAATCCAACTAACCTAATTAATCTAACACTTGGGAGACTCTTGTAAAGAGTTGATCTCACCACAATGAAATAATCCCTCTGAGCATTGCTCCTTAAATTCCTGAAAATGGGGAACCGCCAGATGCTTTTCTCTGCAAGATTGGCCTCTATAGGTTCTTGCTGATCTCTACATTCTTGTAGATTGTTATATAGTACAGGAAGAATTAAAATTGTTAAAGGTGTGGAAGATACTTTGTGCACAAACTTTATCATATATACAGCTAAATAATATACAAATATTGCAGAAGTCCAAGAATCAAAGTAGCACTAGATTTTGTATGGCTGCTAGAAATAATGCCTTGTTAATAATAATTTCCCTTATGCTTACTAAATGAATGGTCAGCAGAAATAAATTTGAAAAATTACAATGGTATATTGTATTCCTAAAAAATCGTTGGTGTGACATTTTCAGTAACATCCATTATATATTAGATTTTGGAGACTAAGCCAGACCAAAACTTTTAAAGTTTTTATTTAAATGACTGTTTAAAGAGAATAAATAGCATAGAAAAAGTATTTGCAAAGGACTTCTCTGTAACTGGCAGAACAGGTCATGATATGTGTGGTATGAAGTGTTAAAGGGTACAAGGTCACAGCTGTAGCAAAGTCAAAAGATTTAAGTGGGCTAGTAAATAAATTGGTAAATTGATTTAAATGTGGAAAGGTGCTAAAGAAGTAATTTAATAAATGTCAAAGGAATCTGCAGGGAGGAGAGAAACGTGGTGCTTTTGAGATAATTTCCCAGTAGTTTCATAAAAGGGAGTTGATTGTAGTGATTTAGTAAACACAAAACCCCCCAAAATATATAGTAATCAAAAGATTTTAAAAATTATATCAGGCTGTGTATTTTCTATCTAGAAAACCTGAAATTAATGCTTCAGTAGCCAAATTATTTTTAAAGGCTAATTTCTACAAGATGTATAGTAGAATGGTTAATTAAAACACACAAATAGAGTTTAAATATCAAAAGAGCCTCTGAATAAGGATATTTTATGCCTTGCACATAAAATCTACCCTTTTGAGGTATTTCTAACCCAAATGCCATCTGATTCAAGTGTATATAAAATGGCAGTATTTTAATAATGTTACATCATTATCTTACTACTGTTCTATACAATTAATTTCTTGTAGTGTACTTATAACTAAAAATCAACTATGTCCTTCATTTTTTTCAATTCACTTTTAATGGCCAAGAGCAATAATGATGTTGGGTTAACTAACCATTATGTCTTACAGTTATAATCGATATACAAATAAACTTCACTAGAAACAGGCTAATATGCTAATTAATCACATAAAAGCACATAAACTACTAGTTACTTTACTACTTTAGTAAGTTATATTTAGAAAGAATATCACACTAGATAAAAGCCAAATTCTATAGTACAACCACATTTTTTCATAAATTATATGGATTTCTCATTGGTTTCCTCTTTAAATTGTGATGTCTCTCACAATTTGTTGCAGAATATTTTGGCATCCCACAGTACAAGGTTTTGCTTGTGTGCAGAATGCCATTTCATTAGTAGGATATCATCCAGTTTTTCTCAACCACAGCAACTTTAAGATTGTTGAGCTTCAATTCCCAGAATTTCCCAGCTAACATGCTTGTAACGTTGAGAAACACTGATTTATACTAGGAAGGCTATCCTTTCTAACTTCTTAAACTATTTCATATTCCTTGATAGGAGTCATATGCTTAACTGCTAATACAAGTCTTCTAGCATTGTAGAGGCAGCTAGGTCATTTTGAATGTAAAAGTAAAAATAACTGCAGTTGGGAAATTTTTCAGAGGAAGCAAAACCCACCAGTGTTTCTTAATTTCATAGGGCTATGCAAGATATTTCAAAGAGGCAGTTTACAAAGTCTCTGAAGCCTCAAAGGTGTCCAGAAGACTTGGCACACCTACTTCACAAAATTTCTCTTCCTAATCTCTGCATGCATATTCACACACTGATTATTTTGTCTCCATAACTGGAGACAAGTGGGGAAAGTCTTTGAAAAAAACTATGCTGAGGAATTAGACCTACTTGTGTCACGTCATGTAATAATAGGGCAGCCCTTAAACCCAAGTTCTTTGCAGCCCCATATGACTCTGAGATTGGGCGGCTGAAATTTGACAGGGCATTGCGTAAACATGGGCAGTGCAGTTATAGAATTTTTTTAAAAAAACTAAGGATGGGCATGAGAATATAGGCCAGGTCAGGTTTACACACTCCCAAACTCATCCTTACAAAACACCCAAATTGCTAAACATCTTCAGCCTTCCCACTTAAAGTAACATTTTGTTACTAGGCTTCTGTAGCCTACCAGCCAGCTAGAGAGTTGTATTTGTATGGCCAAATACAAACATGTTGCCCATCCTCATTTTTTACAATGATTAGAATAAGACTAAGGCTGAAGAGTCCTTGGACAAATATCTAATTGGCTTCACGGTTGGACCATCTTTGGCCAATTGCTCTCACATAACTTATCTCACCATTTTTGTTAGAATAAAGTGGAAAAACTGTGTATTCTATTGACAGCTTCAGTCTCAAGATGTGATAAGAGACTAACTGCTTGTTTAGATTAGACATTTTTAATGATTTCTTTATGTCATTTTTACCAGGACATATTAGCTATGCCCCCATCTCCTTCAAAATGTCTTTTAATGTTTTAGAATATGTGGTGCAACAATACTCTCCATTAAATGCTCTCTCGAAGAGAGTCTCTCTCTCATGGAGTCTGTGAGCAAACCAAACCAAGCAAATATTCCATTTTATCTGAACTGGAACCAGCATCTTAACTAATAATACACAATTGCTTCTTTTGTGCTTTCTCTTCAGGCCTTAGTGAAAGTGAATGGAAAACTGAAGCCTATGCTGGACTCTGTGGTGGCCAACAGAAAAAAATGGGAGGAATTGCACCAGAAAAGATTGCTTTCCCAGACAACATCCAACTTAGCCATGTCTCCGGAGAGCATAAAATAAGTCTACGTCTGTTTCCTGTTCCTAGGATAAGAGAGTCAAAAGAATGCCTAAGAATGCTCGTCTCACAGTATTTAATTAATAATATAAGGCAGGCAAGAACATATGTAATGTCAGTGAAAACACACTGGCAGGCCAGGCCTTAGCTTTTCCTACAGGCCAAGACTTGGTCTGAGGGGAGAATCTACAGGGAGACAGTTGGGTTCTTGCAGTAATCTGGAAAGCTTGGTCAAGTCTGGATCTTGTCAGCTTCTTTCAGCAACTCTTAAGAAAATTGGCAAATATGGTCAGAAAGGATTCATATAAATGGAACTTATGGTTCAGTAAAATTAATAAACGTGAGCTGTGGCTGATTTTAAAGAAAATAATGAAGCATCTTCAAGAGACTCTGAAAAAAGAGAATTTTTGTAAAAATATTTTGAGATTGCACCTTTCCAGCTTTTATTAGTATGAATGGTTATTCCTGCGCTTGTGAAATTTGTCTTTTTACCCCTTTTATGTTCTATTTGGTTTATTCAGAGAAGCCTGCTTTATATTCTGAAGAAATATGTTTTTTACAACAAGCCTTCCTAGGATTCAACAGGGCTTTTAGAATTGTCTCTTTTCGCTGTATTTAAGGGAGGGAAAATGAACTTTATTACATTTAAAAAGACAAATCCGCTCTGGCTTCCTTGATTTCATATTAGCAACCCAATTTGAATTGCTCTGCAGGCAGAAGCTTATATAAAGATAAAATTCTGCATGATTCTTTTAGAATTCTGTAATAATTTCATTTTTAAAGCCGCTTTGCACATCTAAAAAGAGAATCAATGGTATATCAAGGAAATTGTCTAACAAAAACAAAACCTTACCTTGGGTAGAGAACTTGCACTATAGGATATGAACGTAGCTTTCTAGTACATTTTCAGAAAATTATTATTTTTAAGTCTGATATGACACGATGATAATATGAAAAGAGCAATGACTACCTCTGCTTTTTCTAGCTATTTTCTTACACATGTTAATCTGTCTTAGCTAACAGAAATTAAGTCACCATTGCATGTGCTCCAATTATTATTACTTTTTTGCATGTTGGCAATCCTTGATTTATAAAATATCCACAGAGATGTCTGCAATTGAAATGAACTCACTTCAGTTAATGAAACATCAAATTTATTTCAGCACTGGCAAGGCAACTTACTGGATTTCTATTCCCTAATGAGGTGTGGAATTACATCTATATTCCATTCTCATTGCCAGTGTGGTCTATAGATAAATTTTGCTTGCCCCAGGAAGGATGTTGTACACATGTCCAACCACAACCCAGTCAACACTTACTGAAAAGGTTTGTGAGCTGAGAACACCTGAGTCCAAACAATTTGCATGCCTAACATGACAGCCTTTGTCATATGAATTGGCATGTAGTTAAGATTACTCTGGGTTGCTGGCACTTCCCAAAGTACAGGAACAAACAGTCTGAGATAGACGGCTGGCTATAATTTCTGCTACCCTATTAAACCCCTGCCAAAGATCATTTGGAAGTAAAAGATCTCTAGCTACTCAGAAGAATCCTTAGAGAAGAAGGTGGTTGTAAAAGCAATATTATTGCATCCCTTCCCTTTCAGAACTTACAGAATTTAGATTGCACAAAGACTGGACTTCTAAAGGGGGAAAAGGGGAAAAATATAATGCTAACAGGAATCAGGCAAAGGGCCTGGGTTAAATCAATTAACGAGAGCAGTTGAAACAAGATTGAATAATAGAGAATCAGAATTTTATATAATTATTTAACAGCAAAGAATCATGGTTGGGATGAAAAAAGCACTCTCCTGAATTTACAGGAATAATTTTAAGGCAGAAGACTCACAACTCCCATCTCTGCATTTGTTGTACAACTGAATCACTTGGTCTGAGGTTAGTAGGAGTTTGATAGTGAAAGCTGGGGTGCTCTGAGGGATCCTTTTATCATTTCCTTGTATCTGAAGGCTTCCCATTCAATATCCAGCAGATTCTGAATGTCATTTGGCATCTGAGAGGTTCTATATCAAGTGTGAAAGGAAGGGGCGGATTTACCTCAACAGCAACGATAGCATTTTATTATTTAACAGAAATAGGTGTCCCAACATAACTATTTTAGAGGACATATTCAAGGGCACTAAGGGTGATCATTTACCCAATTTCAGCAGTGGAAATCAGCTACCGGTACTTCTGTTAGTGTAGCCAAACCCTTGGCTCTGCCAAGCTCTGCTACAGGATGGGAAACCCAACACCTTTTATAAATTGTAAGATACAACCACGGTGGTCTTGTTGATTGAGTTGTGGTCCAAACACCTAAAGGACACGTCATTGCTTAGCAGGTAAAATGTGGCAAGGCTTTCCAACATTTCTCAAGGGTAGAAAAAAGAAGCGGATGTCCCTGAGAGCTGGATGGAAAAACATTTGACTTGATATTCTCTTTCACTGTGGTTTAGGACTTCCAAACTTGAACGTTTCATAGACAGACAGGAAGGAAATGGTTCTGAAAAGGTTCTTTTTCATTTCCTCACTCAGGAAACAGTATAGTTAGGGAAGGGTAATCTCTTATCTATCTATGCCTTTTCTTTTAATTCAAAATTTAATTCGAATCACTGCTAACAGCTTAATTACACCAATGTTCTCTTCTCTTTCTCGCCATTCATTTCATAGTTCCTGGAAGTTCATTAAATGCTTGTCAAGCTTCTGAGGGAATTTTAAAACATTGTTTTTTCTTAATACTGGCAAACTTTATTGAGTTTCTCCGAGTGAATAGAAATAAAGCCTTTTAGCCTAAAGTTAAATATATTGTTGTAATGGGATTTTTGCAATTACACCCATCAAGATTTAGGCAGGAAACCATTTAAATGCTGTGAATCCCTCACTAATTTGCTAAGGAAAAGTACAAGCAAGAGATCTAATGGCTGCTTTAGAGGAGTTATATCTCAAAACAACGATTAAGGGAAATATTTTCCTTAGCCTCGTATAAATTACAGTGCAGATCCATTGAACGATAATGTATAGGTAAAGCACTGAGGATAGATGTTTGAGGGTGAAGCCTGTCACTGTTTATTTTTTTAACTAAAAAATGAAAAGCATTCACCAAAATAGAATGTCATAATGCAAAAGGACCTCCAATGTGAAATGTTTTCAAATATTTCTTGGTTCCAAACACACATACAAAAATATTTGGAAAATATGCCTTTCTCAAACCCTATCAGGAAACCATACCCACGTATATACTGTACATGTACATATATATGAAACTGCATAAAGAGGGATTCTCATTTTTTAAAAAAACCTATAAAACGCATGAAATTAAAGTAGCATACTAAGAAATGTTTGCGATACCGGCCTAGCCCAGATGTGGACTGAACTATATATACAATGGAGGGAATTTTCCTTGGCATAAACAGAGCAGATGGAATCATTTGCCTCTAAATTATGTTATACATCTACTATAAATGTGTTACTTTTCAGTTAAACAAAGCTGGTATAATCATGAAAAAGTGGCTTCTCTCAGATTCAGAATGTTAGTAATCTTGGCACTTTGAATGCCGCAAATGCATGCTGAGCTGTATTATACATATTTATTAAATTTAGAATTTCAGAGTCCTAGAACTACCTGACTCAAATAAATGCAAGATTGTCTTGAAAAACCTAATAGAATATAATTGTAATGGAAAAAGTAGTTTTTCCCTTTATAGGGAATTAATTCTGATTCTCTAGCAGGTACTCTAGATAGCTGCCATCTCCTACATAAATATCTTAAGCACAAGATTCAGAACGCAGATTATCTATTATATCACCTATTTTGAAATTGTAACAGCATTTTGTATTTCTAGGAACACATGACAAATCATCTGAACCCTAAATATAATCTAATCTGAGCTCTACAACACTTTACCATATTAATGACATGTGGATCCCATAACTAAACCGGATCCATTTTTAAAAGCTTTCTCCCAACCCTGGTATTAGTACTATTCACTTTGATGAAGCCTTCTGGAGTTGAAAGCTTTTCTGTTCTGTGACATTTTCAGTCAGTTATAATGCAAATGTTACCACACTCTTAATATTTTAGAGGAACATGTTACTTGAACAAAATACAAGATGATGGAACTTCTTAATTCTTTTTCCAGAGGGAATAGGACACGTTAAGGAAAAGGAAGATCTATGTTATTGTCTAGAATAAATACTTGTAGTCTTTTAACTTGCTTCTGTTATTCCTCCTCCACTTTTTTCTTTTTCCTCAGTAATAAATAAAAAGGTGGGATGGCATACTTGGAATTTGTCCGAGACTTATTTATGTAATATGTGCTTTATGGCAAAAGACAGATACCATGATTGACTGGGGGTTGCTCGCAGCTCCATAAAGCTTTCCTGAATTTTGATACGATGCACTGCGAAGTGTGACATAATTTATAGCACGTAACCTCCAGCTTCCTCCAAGGTTGAGTGTTCCCTTGTTTCCTCTGCTTTTTATTGGCTTGAACACATCGTTGCCCATGGCAACAACAGTGGCAGTGAGGGGAATGCAGAGCCATTGCAAGCTGACATACACTTGAGGCCCTAACAATGTCAACCATCCATCACAGACTTATTTGTAATTGCCTCCATCTATTTCCCATGTCTCGTGCTATCTTTTCTATTGTGGCTCAAAATTCAAAAACTTGCTGACTAATATTGTGGTTCCAATGCTCCCCAGTATCTCCATTCCCTTCCCCCAATTCCAACACAACTTCTGACCATTAACGTATTTAGGCATAGAGAAGCATCTCCTCCTGTTCAAAAATATAAACAAACACTACCGTGACAAGGTCTTCATGGATATGGAAGTGATCATAAATTGTCCAGTGGTCCTTGCAGAATCTACTTTTAAAAGCTCAAAGCTCCTTTTAATTCCATAAAAGTAAAGAATCTCTTATTCCTTCTGTTCAGTTCTGGGGAATACGTCTAGGTAGGTACCGCCTAGCATTACCTACCATACACATTCTATAATACTTCGTATTTTCTTCCTAAACAGAATGCTTTGGGTTTCTAATGGAGACTTTCTGATGGAAATGGCCTTTCTTTGGATCCCTGTAAAACTGCTATGGGAGGCAGAACAGCAGCATGAGAAAATTAAAACCATTTCAGAAATCTGAATCCTAACTTGCACTAAAGAGTTTTTTTCCCAAATGAATCCATAAATTGTTGGCCATAAAATGATGCATGTGAAATTTTACTATGAGGGAAATGTAGGTCACATCTGGAAAACCCCAAATGGGGAACGTTGAATTGCACTGTGTTTTACATTAGACATGGGCACTAATGTTTAAAACACTTTTATTATTGACGATGTACCATAATGATTTCTAAATACAGAGAGATGGACAAAATTTACCATTTAAAACAATTTTTGCAATTGTATTCAAAAAATCCTGTAGGAGAGTGTTGCCTGAACAATTGTTGGCATATATTCCGACGCTACCCCAATGCGGCCCATAAATACTTATTTGGCCATAAAAATAAAATTGCCAGCCAAACCTACTAAGCATCTATTATTATTTGAAAAAGAAAATGAGAAACTGTGTACATTGAACATTCTGATAGGTTGCAATAAGTCCTTGGTTATGGTTCACTAAAAAAATATTCAACTGTCTGATAAAAATAAGTCTATGTGGTATTTTAAAAAGTTGATATCAACATAACTAGATAAATGCTTTAATGATTTATACATTGTAAAAATGAAAAGCCTTCAAAATATTTGTATATAATTTCTGTGGAAGTTTGTAAGATTTGACTAACAATTCACTATTATTCGGTCAATCAATTTGTATTCTGTCCATCTTTCATAAAGGCATAATAATTTAAAGCTGTCATATATTATGTCTTTTTCAAAAATTCTTCAAAATTAGAGGTAGTATTTGATTCAAGATCATTCCTTTGAGTTTTATGGTTCAAATTTTAAAGAAAGCATCTGTAGTCTATCATAACACTAGTTTGTGCAAATACAAACAAAAGAAATTGTATAAATGAATAGCAGAAGATTGGATTCTCTTTCCATATCCCACCCAACCTGAAAATCGAATTAGCATATTTTTAATTTAAATCAGAATTTAAAAAAAGACATACCAATTATAATAAAAGAGTTGAATTATATGAAAAAAAAATTAATTATACATTTGACTATGCCACTGCATATTATTTAGAGGAAAGATAATTGTTCTTACAAGACAATCTTAAATTTGAACCACTCCTATTCGTTTTAAAGGGGGGAGAAAAGAGCACGTCTTTGTTTTAGGGGATGTTAAGCGGTATAGAAACGGCATCCGATGGACAAAGGAACCTTGAGGCAACAACTTCGCCAGCTCCAAAATCCTTTGCTCCACCCAGCAAATTAAAGTACAGGGGCTTGACTCCCTTTGCAGTCCGTCTTCCTTCGAGATTTCGGAAACGGCAAATTTAGCTTCAAACCTCCGGGAGGAAAGGAAAATGAAACACATCTAAGCCTGCGAGCACCCGCTCAGCCATTCTAGGCACCGGGCCACGCCCCTAACCTGGAATGCGCGGCAACGGCCGGACGCCAAGTTCCAGACGAGAACTACACCTCCCACAATGCTTCGCGGCAAGGGAAACGCGGGTCGCGCGACCCACGGGCGATGTGGTCCGCCCTGTCAATCCTATTAGGATCCCCATCTCTTTCCCTCTTTCCAGGGACGCAGCGACGCAACGAGAAACCAAATACGGAAGGGCTTGTTTCCCCAAGGCGATCACCACCGTCATTTTTACAAGTGGGGGCAGTGGCGGGACGCGGGCACTCGGTCGCCTTCCGCTTCCGGTGGCGGCGCGTTGCCTAGGCAACGTTGTTTGCAGGCGGCCCGAGGCCCGGTCAGGATGGCCACCGACATGGCCTCTATCGCCGATGGGGAGTTCACGGCGGCTATTTACGGGCTGATCCGAGCCGGCCGCTTCGCAGAGGCGGTGGGGATCTTGAGTAGCGAGTTGCAGAGGAGTTGCCGGTCGCGGGCCGGCCTCTCGCTGCTCGGCTACTGCTACTACCAGCTGCAGGACTTCGCGGCGGCGGCCGAGTGCTACGAGCAGCTGGGGCTCCTGCACCCGGAGCTCCACGAGTACCGGCTGTATCACGCGCAGGCGCTCTACAAGGCCGGGCTCTATGGCGAGGCCCTGCGCGCCGCCGTCCCGCTGCTCGACGTGGCACCCTTCCAGAGCCGAGCCCTGCGCCTCCAGGCGGCGGCCCACTACGCCCAGGGCGACCTCTCCAGCGCCAAGGCCCTGGTGGAGATGCAGCTGGCAGCCGCCACCGAAGGCAGCCCCGGCGCCCCCGAGGACCCTTCCGAGCTGCCCGACGCGGAGGTGAACATGGGCTGCCTGCTCTACCGCGAAGGGCAGCACGAGGAAGCCTGCGGCAAGTTCGCCTCTGCCATGCAAGTGCTGGGCTACTGCCCTGAACTGTCCTACAACATGGCCCTGTGCTGCTACGCTGCCAAGCAATACGCCCCTGCTCTGAAGCATATTGCCGATATCATTGAGCGGGGCATGCAGCAGCACCCGGAGCTGAGCGTTGGCACCAATACGGAAGGCCTCGACGTCCGCAGCGTGGGCAATACGTTGCTCTTGCACCGGACGGCCCTGGTAGAGGCCTTCAATCTCAAAGCCGCCATTGAGTACCAGCTGTGCAACCTGCAGGCGGCTCAGGAGGCCCTCACGGATATGCCCCCTCGGTCTGAGGAGGAGCTGGACCCGGTCACTTTGCACAACCAGGCTCTGATGAACATGGACAGGAGAGCCACAGAAGGCTTTGAGAAACTTCAGTTCCTTCTGCAGCAGAACCCTTGCCCACCAGAGACATTTGGGAATTTGTTGCTTCTGTACTGCAAGTATCAGTACTATGACCTGGCTGCAGATGTGCTGGCTGAGAATGCTCACTTGACGTACAAACTTCTCACTCCTTATTTGTACAACTACTTGGATGCTATGATCACCTGCCAAACGGCCCCCGATGAGGCTTTTCATAAGCTTGATGAACTGGCAGGGGCCCTAACAGAGCAGCTCAGAAAACTGACCAAAGAAGTGCAGGAGTCTAGGAAAAATCGAGATGATGATGCTCTAAGGAAAGCTGTGAATGAATATGATGAGACGCTGGAGAAATATGTTCCTGTCTTTATGGCCCAGGCCAAGATTTATTGGGACATGGAGAACTACCCCATGCTGGAAAAAATGTTCCATAAGTCAGTAGACTTCTGCAAGGATCACGAAGTGTGGAAACTGAATGTGGCTCATGTACTATTCATGCAAGAGAACAAATACAAAGAGGCAATTGGTTTTTATGAGCCCATTGTGAAAAAACACTATGACAACATCCTTCAAGTTAGTGCCATTGTTTTGGCTAACCTATGCGTTTCTTACATTATGACTAGTCAAAATGAAGAAGCAGAGGAGCTGATGAGAAAAATTGAAAAAGAAGAGGAACAGCTTTCTTACCATGAACCTGAGAAAAAGATCTACCATCTCTGTATTGTCAATCTAGTTATTGGGACTCTTTACTGTGCCAAAGGAAATTTTGATTTTGGCATTTCTAGAGTGATTAAGAGTTTAGAACCATATAACAAAAAGCTGGGCACAGATACTTGGTATTATGCCAAAAGATGTTTCTTGTCACTTCTAGAAAATATGTGTAAGCATGTGATCATGGTGCGTGACAGTGTCATTCAAGAATGCATCCAGTTTCTTGAGCACTGTGAAGTGTATGGCCGAAATATCCCAGCAGTAATAGAACAACCACTTGAGGAAGAGAAGATGCACAGTGGGAAGAACACGGTTACTTATGAAGCTAGGCAGCTGAGGGCACTGATGTATGAAGTTATTGGGTGGAATAAGTAGCTGCCATAGCATTTATATTCAAAATGGCCCAAGTCAAAAGATCACTGAAAAGTGACGATGTAGTACAGTTCTGTTGTAAAAGTTCCACAGGAATTTGAATTAACTTGGAATTATAGGGCAGCAACTTTTCATTCTTTAAAAAGTATTTTTATTAAATGAGCTTCCTTGTCAAATGTATGATAGATATATTTAACAAACGTAGAAACAGATTTCTAAAATTGTAGTGTGCTGTCCAATAAATAGCACTATAGAATGAATGTATTATGAGGGGTGGATTATATATCTTATATATGGTATATTTTTCAAGAAGTTATTTGACAGCAATACTTCCATTTATTCAGGTTTGTAGGTAGCTCTTTAAGAATACCAAAAGTACCTTTCAAATAAGTATTCTTTGGCAGTTGAGATTGGCAATCTAAGTCAAATTTGCTAAATTTGGTAAAGGCAGAAAATTACCTTTGAAAGGTGTCAAGCTTTTGAACATTTTAACGGTTATTGTATGTATGTTAATGCTTTCATTGTGATGGGAGCTTTGGATAAGTGGGTTTCAAGTCCTAGTTTAAAGCAATAAAAAGTGTTTTGTTTTAAGAAACATGATTTAAATTTTACCAGTGCAACCATGGGATCAAATGCAATATATATTTTCCCACAGTACTCTCTGGAATGTTCAGTGGAAGTTGGTCGTGTGTGCAGGGCAAGTAAAAACAGATGCAGAAAGTACTAAGTAACTGCATTTATCTACCAAACCTTTTCCTTCCAAATTTACCGACATCATATTTGCCACTAGATGTATCAGATAGCCCAGCATTTCAAGGCAAAGTACCATTAGTTGTTCTTCCTTTCTTTAGAGATAGAAATATTTACTACTTATTTCAGTTATGGAGTTTACTACAGACCATGTCAAGCCTACATAATTTTTCATGGGGTTCAGCCTGTGCCTTCTTTTTAAGATTACAGGTATGATTAAAGTCCAATCGTATAATGTCAGCATAAAACTCTTCTTTTCTTTCTTCCTTTGCCAGACAAAAAGTTCTAAAGAACTCAAAACAACTATGCATCGTTTTGCCAGTCTGAATAAAAGTTATTGGTACTGTGGATTTTGTATTTTTCTTTAATCATTCAAATTCAAGTTGAAGCTGAACATTATTGCCATTGTACAGCAGCTTGGAAATCACTCTGATCATACAACATGCTAAACATGGCTTAGTATACCTGTATGGTAGTGTATGTGAATGTGGCCCAAGTGACACAGTAAACAGGTTATCTCTAACTAACTGATCTCCCTCTCTTATGAATGATATCACAGTAACCTTTGAGCAAACTAGCATACATATGATGTTTGAGTGGCACACTGGACTGAGAAAGGCAAACTAAGTGATAACACATCACAGTGTATGTTTAAAACATCCCTCAACCACCCTGTAACCTACAAGCTCCATTTGTCCAATAATGATAAGGCTTAGAGGTCACATGGAGTAAGTCATTGAGTCATATGTTTGAAGCCAATAGACTTACAGTATTGAATTGATACCAACATTCATTTGAAGCCATCCTATATTAAATGTTTGCACAATTTCAGGGAATGTCTCGTAGAATCCAACCTTATTCTATATGGAAGAGAGCAATAGAAAATAAAATAAGTTTCAAATTTACAGGGGAATTGTATATCGTTCAATGTAAACAGGATGGCCTTTATTGAAGGTTTTTAAAAGTCACTCCATATTATAGGGGACAGAGTGCAAGCTGTAGGCAATGATACAAGGAGATAGAAGAGCTTTGCTTAATATTTACTGAGTGCTTTCTGTAAAAGTCAGTGGGCATTAAAAAAAAAATCCTGGGTATATTTGTGGGGGTTCAAACGTTGAAATTTCTTGAAGCAATATGGTGCACAATAAATATATCTTTTTTATTATGTTATCCATGGCTGATTTTGCTATGATGGTCACTGGCTTTGGACATTCCCATTTTAAAATCATCTTTAATAGTTCCATGGCCAGTGTTATCGTTTGGTATCTAATGCTCTCCATGTTTTTAATGCAAGGAGCCATCGTATGGAACGCCTTCAAATGAAACTGCTGTAGAGAGATATCTTCAGACTTTGTGTCGCCTTCTGAACTGCATTGCATGTTGAAACTGCAGAAAGAAAAATTGTTTTCCTCCAACCTCTATTGTTACTTAACTTCATCTTGATACTGATTAAGCCGCATCTACAAAGGTGTCATGCCCCCGTGCAGCAAGCTCCGCCCCTTGGGGCAATGTGATGGCACAACATAAATACAAAAGGGTCAGGGCTTGCACTGCAATATTGTGAAGCTGCTTTCATCATTCTGAACCACCTTTGCCCTCTCTGGGGATGCGGCATTGTTAGAGATAGATTAAAGAGTAGCATAAAAAATGGAAAACACAGACGGTGTAATCTTATATTGCAGTTTTATGTTCACCTATTCAAAGGGCACATGGTGTTTATATAGAAACTTCACAGAGTGCAACCCTAGTCCAGAAATGGTAATCTAGTACCTCCCGAATATCATTGGAGTTCAATTTCTATTAGATCCAAATATAATAATCAGGCTAATGAGAAAAACATGGCTGGAAGTAAATCCTGTTCCTTAATTGGATTTACTCTTTCGTAGCCATGTCTAGGGGTACCCAGAGATAAATAGTTTTAAATATTTAAATCAAACATGCATTTTTCCTGAATAATTAATTTTCTTAAGTATATTACAGTATTGTCTATGGGAAGTATATGAGAACAACTCCAATTAACTGAATAACCTAATAATTGCTACAGAACATTCATAATTGGCAATAAAATTAATACTGACATGAATAGATGGTTAAAATGCCAATGAGCTTCAGAGGATAGATATGAAAGTTGATAAATTTTGTTATCATAACTACATTATTGCATTATTATACTTCATTGTACATATTGTAAACCAGTTGAACTGAGGCAGAGTATGGAATTCATACATACATTATTGCTTTTAGATGATTTTATATGTATGAATTATGTATGTATCTATATATCTCCAAGATTTTCCAAGTATCTAAAAGATAAAGGTTCCCCTCGTACATATATGCTAGTCGTTCCCGACTCTAAGAGGCAGTACTCATCTCCATTTCAAAGCCGAAGAGCCAGCACTGTCTAAAGACATCTCCGTGGTCATGTTGGTGGAAGGCAAAGGGAATAAACCTACTCAAGAATATATGTTGTTTTGGAGGGTATAAGGGAACAATTTAAATATATTGTATATCTAAGAAATACAAGCTGGGGGGAAAGATGTCCAGGCATGGGGGTGCACTGTAATATTTTCCTTTTTCCTTTTTTTTTGTATTCAGTTGTATTTGTACTGTATTACTTGTGTTTATTTTTTTTTTAAAAAATACATATCTATATCTATATCTACCTACCTATCTACCTACCTATCTACCTACCTACCTACGTACATACATATGTACATACATACATACATACATACATACATATCCAAAGACCCAGCGCTATCCAAAGAACTCTCCGTGGTCATATGGCTGGCAGTACTAAACGCCGAAGGTGCATGGAACGCTGTCACCTTCCCACCAAAGGTGGTCCCTATTTTTCTACTTGCATTTTTTCATGCTTTCGAACTGCTAGGTTGGCAGAAGCTGGGACAAGTAATGGGAGCTCACTCCGTTATGTGGTGCTAGGGATTCGAACCGCCGAACTGCTGATCTTTCTGATCGACAAGCTCAGCGTCTTAGCCACTGAGCGACCGCGTCCCTGTTTCTATATCTACCATATGCTTTTCTTAGTTTCCTGATTTTCAGCTTTATCACCACATTTTTACTTCTATTTTTCTGCTGAATGCATGCAATGAATTTCCAAAGCAATGGGCATATTTTATACAGTAACTTTCAATTGTCTGATACTTTGGCAGTTGTAACTTCAATATTTAAAGCTGCCAGTTGTTGGAAAGTGTAGTTTTGATTCTCATCATAAATTTGGAGGAATCTTAGACTGAAAATTGTAGGTAAATCTTTTTTCTCTCCTCTCATTCTCTTGACATGTTATATACAATTTCTTTTTATATGGATTAAAATTATTCAAAAGAATATTCTATAGCTAGGTATGAGTCATGATAGCTAAATGTGAAAATGGCACATACTGTACTTCTGAATACTGTATGAGGAAGACAAACTATAATAGTATTTTATTATCTGGACATCTCTTCTAAACTTCCTTGATGGCTTTGGTTAGCTGCAGCATCTTCTTCCAAGAGCAGGTGTGAGACCATAAGCGGCTTACTCAAAAGTCAAAACTGAACGCTACACAACAAGGGATCCATGGATCTTGAATATCAAAGCATTCCTTCAACCCTATATTTGCGGCTATATCATCCATTGTATGGAAGGAAAAATTAACAAGGGAATGGCTCAGAACCACATGCTGAGTACACGGCAGGGGTGGCTTTAAGTACTGTTTTCTTTTCCATTCCTTTCCTCTCTTTTAAATGTATTCCTGCCCCTCTTTAAGCCTGCCTCCATCACTCTATTCCTCCATCAATCCAAGTTGGGATAGCACATAACCCAGTTTTCTTTCAGGTCAGACGAAGCAGGAAGTCAACACTGCAAATCCTAAGAGAGCTGTGGTGATGGATCTGTCATGTTAAGGCTTGGAAAACTTCTAAAAGAAAATATTTGAAAAGTCATCTGATTCCTTCACTCGACGCAGAGAAGTGATGTGAATAGCAAAGCAGGGGTCAGAAGACTCTCATGCACATCCATAGCATCATTTCTTTGGTGTAAGAGAGGGACATTTGGAATTGGATCCAAATACCATTGTCAAAAAGATCAAAGAAGATCTTTTCCTTCTCATCCTTAGATTTTCCTTCTATCTTTTAAGAATACCACTGTCTTTTGATCTGACATTTCCTAGACATTATGCTATCACTGAAGTGTCATAGAGATGGGCAGAACTTAAACTTCCTTGTCAGTACATGGAGTAGCAAGGCACCCAAAGATCTCTCATTCATGGCATATATTTACCAGGACTGTATGTTACAAGATGGAGTCACCGAAGCAATAGGAGGGAGCTTAAATGGATTCCAGAGGATGGTAGAGGACCGGAAGGCCTGGAGGAACGTTGTCCATGGGGTTGCGATGGGTCGGGCACGACTTTGCAACTAACAACAACAACAACATGTTACAAAATGTGGGCGAGTGTATCTTCGAGTCAATTTTGACTCCTGCCAATACCTGGATTTATCCCTATAGTTTTCTTGGCAAGATTTTTTTTGAAAGTGACTTGCCTTGCCTGCTTCCTGGGACTGAGAAAGAGAACGCCTGGCCCACGTTCACCCAGCTGGCTTAGTGCCTAAGGCGGGACTAGAACTCACAGTCCCCCTGTTTCTAGACTAATGTCTTAATCACTACACCAAGCTAGCTCTCTTCCATATGTTATGAAATACATGGATTTTATAAAGATATAGAAAGGATTCATATATGAGGCCCAGTTTGGTCTAATGGTTAAGGCACCAGGCTAGAAATCAGGAGATTATAAATGCAAGTCCCACTTTAGGCTTGAAAGCCAGATGGGTGAGTTTTGGCAGTCACACTCTCTCAGCGCAACCACTTCACAGGGTTGTTCTTATGGGGAAAATAGGAGGACACGTTTACGATGGGTATGTTCACTGCCTTGTAAAAATAATAAAGGTGGGATATATGCAGAGGTGGTATTCAGCAGGTTCTGACCAGTTCTGGAGAACTGGTAGCGGAAATTTTGCGTAGTTCGGAGAACCGGTAAATACCACCTCTGACTGGCCCTGCCCCCATCTATTCTCTGCCCCTTTTAACATGTGGCATATTAAAAGGGTGGGATTTCAATTGCAGACACACCTGCTATTTTGACATCAGCCCCACCTGCAGATGCCATGGCTTTAAGTTATTTCTTAAACTTGGACTCCAACAGCAGTGATAATAATTTCTTTTTGGCAGCTTTGCTTGATACATGAACCAAGCCCATTTGCCTACCTGCTGGTCCAGGTTATTGTTCAAACAAAACCACAATGTGGGTTGATTCAGTAGCCAAATGAAGCATGTGGTGTGATATTTTTAATGTAATTTTTATTGAAGTTTTTCAAGAAAGTAAAAGCACACATTTTTAATTAAAGAAAAGAAAAACAGGGAAAAGTGGGAAAGAAATTTAAAAAAAGAAATAGAAAAGAAGGAAAAAGTTTAAAAAAATAAATTACTTTCAATCTTCTTAACAGCAGTTTTAAATACACTTACATTTTACCTTCTCTCTCTGAGGTTGCATCAAATTTTCCTTATTTCTACCATTAATAATCATCAATCCATAAATCACCACTTCATTTTTTTCTTTTTCTTTTTCAGGAAAAAGTCCATAGGGGGTCTAATCACAAATAAATGTGAACTATACTAAACACTACCCAGAATAACTTATTTAAGATGGGCAGGCATCAGAGGTGGGTTACTCCCAGTTCGCTGCGGTTTGGATGAACCAGTACTGGTAAATGGGCCTGGGTCGCCAAAGCGGTAGTGACAGCTGGCTGGCCAGGCCCCCAAGTGGCCCACTGGGACACTTGCCCTGCCTCGCCTTTGCCACATGCATCCACAGAACTGCCTCCTGCCTACATACAGGTAAGCATTCACGCTAGCCTCCCCTCCCCACTGGCCAGCCGTTGCAACCGTGATGGGGATGGGGGCAGCCCAGCAAGCTAGATGCCCATAAATGGTGCGGAGGTGCAGGTGAAGGCTGGGAGGGGGTGCAACATGCAGGAAGCTCCCTGAAGTTTCTTGGCTCTTCTTCTGCCCCAGCTATTGTGAAGAAGCAGTGCCTCTTGGTGCTCCGTATCTGCTTCGTTCTCTTTGAGAATCGCTTTGCAAACAAGGTGCAAAGCAGGGACCCCACTCAGCTCCAAGGCCGCAGCCTGGGCCCTGCCTGGTCAGCTGGGTGGGTGGCCAGGAAAGTGGTGAGTGAATGGGTGACCAGGTGGCTGGGATTGGCTGGCCTCCAACGCTACGTCTGGCAGAGGCGGCTGCGGCAAGCGGTAAGGGAAGTGAGCCCTGGACTGGCATCCCTGCCTCCTTCCTCCAAGAGCCGGCTTGGGGGATGGCCAACTTCTCCTGCCACCGTCTCTTTGTCTCACTGCCCATGCGGAGCCTCTGCTGGCAGGGCACCTCTCACATTGAGGCCAGAGAGGGGCCGGGCCAAACTGGTGGGGCCTGGTGCCAGGGCTGGCAGCGGGGAGCCCATCAAAGAGGTGCCTCTTCCGTCTTCGGCTGTTGCGAAGAAGCAGCAGCTCTGGCTGCTGCTGTGCCCACTTCATTCTCCTGCCCCTCTCCTTCCCTCGCTTGGCTGCTACTGACAGAGTGCCACCAGGGCAAGCAGTGTGTGTGTGTGTGTGTGTGTGTGTGTGTGTGTGTGTGTGTAGGGGAGGCACAGCCCATTCGGTGCTGAGGTAGAAGCAGCCGCAATGGCCGGGAAAACGAGGCTTCTTTCCCAGCCTTCCAGCTGGCAAAACAGAAATTTTCGCCGGTTTGGTGGCTGTGGCTAGTTGGGGGGCATGTGATTGAGTGGACATGTGTGTGAGAGACGTCAAGTTGGCCATCCTCACTCAGTCACATGTCCCTCCACCTAGCCTCGCCCATAGAACTGGTAGTAAAAATTTTTAGAACCCACCACTGACAGGCATGCATGCAAATTGAATGATTAAATGAGTAAAGAAGTGGAGTAGTCGATCTTTCTCTAAGCAAGAAAGTTAACTTTGCCACTGCATATTGTGTAACATTACCACAAATTATGATTTTGAGAATTCTATGAATAAAGGCTATTCTTGCAATTGGCTTTGTAAAAAATTCAGGAGGAATTGTCCCTCCCTCCCTCCCTTTCTCCCTCTGTCTCTCTTAGATATGGGTGACGATAACCCTTCCCCACCCCAAGTCTATTGCTGAAGCAATATATGTACTGTGAAGAGGCTGTGTCTGAGAGCTGACTGCCCTCTTCAAGGAATCCTATGGCATTTGGTGTTTCCATAGAAACCAGATGATGAATGGGAATCTGTTAGCACATTAATTTTATAAATCCACTGCATTATCTCCTCAGCCTGTGGATAGAATGCAGTGGAGTAAGTAGAAATCATGGCCAGGAGAAATTTTGGCCCTCTTCCACTGGGTTACCATTGGTTATAGCCAGTCTTGGAAAGGGATACCTTAGCAGACAAGACCTTAATACCTCATGGTTAGACTATTGCAATTCATTTTTGAAAGGGCTGCCCCTAAAGACCACTCAGAATGGCAACTGCTTGTCTGCTTAATAAGTGAGAGCAGATATAACCATCTTATACTTCTAATTGTGAGGGCTCTATTCACTACCAATTTTGTTCTATGTGTAATTCAAGATGCTGGTTATTACCTAAGGTAAAAAAGTAAAGGTTCCCCTCGCACATATGTGCTACTCGTTCCTGACTCTGGGGGGCGGTGCTCATCTCTGTTTCAAAGCCAAAGAGCCAGCACTGTCCAAAGACGCCGAAGGCGCACGGAGTGCTGTTACCTTCCCACTAAAGATGGTCCCTATTTTTCTACTTGCATTTTTACATGCTTTCGAACTACTAGGTTGGCAGAAACTGGGACAAGTAACGGGAGCTCACTCCATTACGTTATTTATAGGTTATTATCTATAAAGCTGAAATCCTGGGTCATTTTAGAATCATCTATACTCCATGTAAAATCTGCCTCCCAAATGTTATTACTGAACAATTTGTATGTGTGTTAGTGGTTACAATTCTCTTTTGTGAGCACAGATCTTCACATTAACTCTAAGAAAGTAAGTTGAAAGTAAGTTGAAAGTAAGACACCAGTTCAAATGGATTGCAAAGTTGAAGCCCTAGTCTAGTTATTTCCAACTCTTATAATGTGATGTGACAAGCTTCTTTCATTGGTTTCAGAAAGTCTTCAGCTACTTCTGGGAGATTTTTATTGCTATCCTCCAGATCTAGCTTGGCTCTTGCAAATATATCAGTAAATATATTCACTGGGAGTAAGCATATCTATCTTGATCATTCAGAGTTTATGTTATAGAGAAAGAAAAAGATAAAACTTTGCTTTTCTGTCTGCTTCAATATCTGAACAGGGCCTGACTGCATGGAATCACGCTGTTAAGTCTAAACCATGATGCATCGGTTTGGATTCTGGAATTTAGGGAGGGAGGGGGCTAACAATTTGAAACTATTCATTTCTTGAAATCATCAAAGTTCCTATCCTGTTTCCCTCTCCTCCCCTTCCACAGAGGCTCTCGGGGGGGGGGGGGGAATCTATTAAGCTGTATTTTGTTCTAGAACTCTAGGGACCTTTAAAACTCCTTCCTCTGATTCCTCACCACAGTAGTAATCTTGCGAGGTGTTGAGAGAAACTGACTGGCCCAAAGTCATCAATTAATTGAATTGAATTGGCCCCTCGTCTCCTCAGCCCTAGTTCAACAACCTGAAATTACACTGACTAGGAAGGGAGGGAAGGAAGAGAGGAATTCAATGCTGTTTCTTAGTAAGGATGAAGCTATAATGAAAGGACAGAGGGTGTAAAAGGGGAGAGAGAGCATCAGCAAGGGAGCATACACAGCTAGGAATATGTCTGGGAATACTAGAACAGGGGTGTCAAACTCAAGGTCTGGGCACCAGATCTAGCCCGCAGGGCTGCCCTGGAAACAGCGAAGACAGCGCTACAGTGCCTCTGCTAGTGAAAACAGGCTCCACACATTTTGGTGGTCACAGCTCTGTGTTTTGGTGGTCACTGCATTTATGTTGTGTGGTAACTTGATGTTGTGCCTGTTGACATCAGGAAAAACAGGTAACACATAAAGAAACTAGCTTTTCTAATATAAAGTGTGTATGGCTGATTGCTACAGAAATGTAATCAAATTGGGAGGAAAGATCCTTGGCTTCCTTTTATTTACTCACTCGTTGCTCTGCAAACCAGCAAATGAACCTAGTAGAAAGGTATCCAATAAAGGAATGGCAAGGTTATAGCAAACTAACTGCAAATTTGTCATTAATTGACATTAACTCGCATTTGTGAGTATGGACTTTTCGGTTACTTCTACACAACTCTTGCAGATACTAAAGAGCCTCATCATTCAGATGTGGCTTGGTTAGTGACCTCAGCATGATCATGTTGACTCTGTGCTTTGTTTCTTTTTCTATTTAATTCAGGGTGGTTTACGGGACCAAGGGTCAGTTCCTGACCTGATTTACACCACAAAAGCAATGGGGGTTATGTGATCTTGACAGCATGATATGGGGGTCAGGAATGTTGGGGCAATTAATCATGGAGTTGGAAGAGACTTTCAGGGTCACCTCCTGCTCGCCTCTGTTGCACAGCTTCAGCTTTTCACGACTCCACAAATGCTGAACACTGGGATTCCTTGCGTGGATATTGATGATCATCTCCGTTCTTATCTGCTACTCACCAGCCTAGTTATGACACCCCTATGAAGCATTTATAGGAGGAGGTAGGGAAGCTTTCACCTGAGACAAATGGTAGCAGGTCCAGAGTGCCATAAAAACAGTGTGACCCCCACTGGAGGCCTCTGAGAGCATTTTTGTTGAAATCTCTGTAACCCAATTTTTTTTTTTTAGATTATGCAGCAATGTCTCCAAGAAGTATTGGGACAGGAGAAGGAGGATATTGTATTTGTTCACAACAGGCCCAGATGATCTTGTCTTAACTTAATTCATCCCTCCCTCTATTTCCCATTCTAGCCTCCTTGTCTCCTTTTGTGAGGTAAATCCCAGCTTTCTGTAGAGGTTGTAAAACGTGCAGCTTATTTTAATCACACCAGAGACAGGTTTCATTCTTGGTTTTTCATATTTATACACCTTCCATTTGGGTTTATCAGCCTTCAGACTTAATAAATAAGGAGATCCTTTCCTGATCTTTCTATTACTTTTCTTAGCGACTGGAAATGTCCCAATGCATATGTTGGGCATTCTCCAATGTTTTCTTGACTGGACATAGACTGTATTTAAAGAATCAGCAACATGCCCATTTTTCTTCAAGCCATCATGGTCCAGTCATCCATTCAGTGCTTGGCTCAAATTTCTGTTTTCTGCTTACTCTTTGATGATCTTCTACTGCTTCTAATGTAAATATCCTAAACCTTTGCAAAGTTCCTTACCCATAATGGTGCCTCTTTGCTAATTTGTTAAACATTTCTGCAATCATGGACTGTGGAAATGAATCAGACACAATTGTAAATGTCACAAGGAGTTACTGGTATTTATTTAAAAAAAACACCTCTTTTTACTAGTTCCAGTTCTTTCGAGCATTTGTGCCACATCTCTTAGAGTTCAGCTCATTTTCTGCAGTTGAAAAATTCAAGCACTTAACCAATTGAGAACCAGTTCATCTTGCTAGAAATGTTCACATTTACAGCTTGATGAATACAGCAAATCACTTTTAGGAGAATATGAAATTTAAAAAATGAGGGTAGTCCATCAAGGTAGGCTGTTGAATACTCTTCAATCAAAGACTGGTTCCCCAATAGAGAACATGATATCCCTTTAATCTGGATGGGTTTTCAGCAAGGGTTAGGGCAGTTTTAATTCTTGGTCTCCTGCTGCATAGTTTAATCTTGTCATAATTGCCATTTGGGTGGTTAAGAAAGTTCCCACTGAAATTTAAAATCTTGTTTTTAGACTAGTTCCATCATGCCTTCAGCCCTTTTGTTTAGACATTTCTGTTGTAATTGGGTTTTCAAAAGCAAACATGGAGATTTTCTTAAGCTACTTCGTATTACAGGATTCTTCTATGAATGTGCAGATTCCTTGACTCTTGGTGTACTTAGCTAACAGTAGGAAAGTTTGGCACGCTGTGTGAGATCCTGGAATAAGATACCTCAAATAAATGAGAGTTAACATTTTGCAAGATTTCATAGAATCTATGTAAGAAGATTCTGTCATTGGCCCAAGTCTATAAAGGTTGCCAAACTTTTAACCAGGTGCTCATAGCTATTAGTACAAGCCAAGATTATCTTCCCATCCTACTGTATTATTTTTAAAAAATGTTATTTCCAATATGCCTGTTTGGTAAGTTAGTTCTTTAATATGCTACTTATCAACACTTGTGTCATCTGTAAGACAATTCTGCTTAAAGACGTTGATGTGAATCTAATACAAAATTGAAGTTAAAGTTCTATTTATGCAGTTTAAACTCAGATGGTTAATTCATATGTGCAAAATCACTCTGCCTGCTACTTTAGGAAGACAGTAGAACGCAGTCTTCTTTGGTGATATCTGATATCTGACATCTGATATATGACACCTTTGGTGACTCACTTTGATTTCAACCCAACCAATAAACAAGAAGAAAAAAGTGCCCAAGAGAACACAACCTCCCAAAGAACAGTTGTGCCAAATGCTACCTCCCAAATTTGTGCTAATGAGCTGTTGATCTGTTGAGGAAGCCCCCTCCCAGAAGCAATAATAGGGTGACTAGACTCTCCTTCGGAGGACAGTAGAGAGAAAGATTGACCAGCAGACAGTGTGATTGCATGGTTCAGAATAATCAAATGCTTTGGTATATCAAATGGATTATCAGAGGTACTGATATTCAGGATGCCCAGGAGATGGGGGTAACAGTGGCACCATGCTGGATCCTTCCCATGTGGCATACATGGTATAGAACAGTGGTTCTCAACCTGTGGGTCGGGACCCCTTTTGGGGTCGAACAACCCTTTCACCGGGGTCACCTAAGTCCATCGGAAAAACATGTATTTCCGATGGTCTTAGGAACCGAAACATCAATTTTATGGTTGGGGGTCACCATAACATGAGGAACTGTATTAAAGGGTCGCGGCATTGGGAAGGTTGAGAGCCACTGGTATAGAAGAAAGGGATGGAGAATGGAGTCCGTCTGATTAGGCAATAGGACCCAAAATGGTGATCTCACATCACATTGAGACTGGCAATGATTGCCTTAAATACTGGCGCACAACAACCAGAGAGTACTGTGTCAATTCAGTTATGGTCCTCCTAGTTCTGCTTAAATAAATTTTGACCACCTCTTGATGTAATTTCTTCCACAATCATCTGCGCATTTACTTATTAGAAATATTTTAATGATAACTATGCCTCTCTGAGATACACTATATTGCCAAAAGTATTCACTCACAATTGAGTCTGATTATGTGGATGGGTGAGTTAATACTTTTGGCAATATAGTGTACCTATCTACTGATTCTGTCTTTTAATGATATACAGAGCAAGCCTGCTCTGTTTCACAAGCTGAGTCTTCAGACATTTGAACACAATTAATATATTTCTATCTTCTCTATTTTACAACCAACTTTTTTAGTCTTCTGAGAAAGTTAGTTTTTTGCAACTATATTTACTCTATGCTCTCTTTTATTTTTCCACCCTTTTCTTCTCTATTACTTAGTTTATAATGTTGTAGCTAGGGACTTTTTCAAAAATCTTGATAGGGACATGTTGTTGATTTGTGTCAAGTGAATTTAATACACTTAAATGTAAAAAAAAAAAGCAACACCTATTCTCTTCCATTGACCTGGGAATAAGCCCCATTGAATTCAAGATAATTTATTCCTAAATCAAGGGGTATAGCTTGTATTATAAATGCATAAATATTGCAATACTAAATAAACAAAATATGGCTTATGAATCAGAATTGTCTAATTTAAAAGCACCGTACTGAAGGCTTTGCATTTTAATGCTTTTCTTTTTTACACCAGAGGTCATATTTTCTTTAATAAACTCACTTTACTCCCCACGTCCACCATAACTGTCATTAAGAAGTTCAGTTCTGAATTGCAATGATACTGTTGATTGGTGTGCCTGTCCTTCTGCCTCTTAAAGGCAACATGTGCTATCATTTTACTGTCCTTTGAAAACCATATGTAGGAAAACAGAGCAACAGAAAAAGAATAGAATAGAATTCTTTATTGGTCAAGTGTGATTGGACACACAAGGAATTTGTCTTTGGTGCAAATGTTCTCAGTGTACATAAAAAGACAAGATGCATTCGTCAAGAATCACAAGGTACAGCATTTAATGATAGTCATAGGGTATAAATAAGCAATCAGGAAACAATATCAATATCAATCATAAGGATACAAGCAGCAAAGAACACAGCCTACCTAAGGACACTGCCTAGAGCAGGGGTGTCAAACTCGATTTCATTAAGGGCCACATCAGTGTTATGTTTGATCTTGGGGGGGGGCCGGTTAGTGTGGCCAGCTTGACATCACTCATGTTGAGGGGCCCCTGTGGTGGCCCGAGCGCTCTGCTAGCAAAAACAGGTTCCTGAGCTCATTTTCGACTGGGACAGCCTCCTGCAACCCTCTGCCAGTGAAAATGGAGTTTGCGGATGATTTGGTGTTTATTATGGAGGATCCAATTGAAACGGCCAAAACTAGTTAAAATAATAGAAGAATATGGAGAAGTAGCGGGCTTGAAGATTAATAAATATAAAACAAAAATTCTGGTGAAAAACAGAAAAGAGAGTTGATGGGGAAACTGAACATACAGGTGGTGAAAAAGGTGAAATATTTGGGTATTCAATTGACATCAAGGTGTGTAACACTAAAGGAGGATAATTATAAGGTGAGAAAACAAATAGAAATAGATTTGGAAAGATGGAAAAACCTACAATTATCATTGATGGGAAGAATAGCAGTAGTAAAAATGAATATATTACCAAGATTGCTATACCTATTCCAAACAATACCGATAAAACTAAAGAAAAAATTCTTTGAAAATATTAATAAAATAGTGGGGAAATATACACTATATTGCCAAAACTATTCACTCACCCATCCACATAATCAGACTCAATTATGAGCGAATACTTTTGGCAATATAGTGTATATGGCAGGGGAAAATAGCAAGAATTAATATAAAAATGTTGCAAGATGCAAGGATTCAAGGTGGATTTGGATTACCAAACTGGGAATTGTACTATCAAGCAGCCGGACTAGCTTGGATGAAAGAATGGATTCTATTGAGAAATACAAGATTATTGACATTGGAGGATCATGATTTACAACTGGGTTGGCACACTTTTTTGTGGTATGATAAAAGTAGGGCATATGACTATTTTCAAAGACATTATGTAAGGAATGGATTATTAACAATATGGGAAAGAGTGAAAGGGAAACATTATTTAGGAATACCAATATGGCTTTCAACAATGGAAGCATTGACACATACAAATATTAGTAGTATGAAAAATATTATTAGATATAAATATATCTTAACAGAAAGGGGGGGACTAAAACAAAAACAAGGGATTGAGATAAGATGGTTTTCACAATTGCAAATTCAATCAAGATATGAAAAAGATAAAAAGGAGTATGGAGTAGGGAGTTCAGAGTTGGATAAGATACTTACGGGAATAGAAGAAAGAATAATCAAGGAACTATATAGCTACCTATTAAGAACTATGCTAGAAGAAGTCGTGAAAGATACAATGTTAACTTTGGCAAAGAATTTTGGCCACACGATTGAACTAGAAAAGTGGCAACAACTATGGGAATGGAATTATAAATTAACATGTCAACAGTATACGAAGAAAACTTATACACAATGTTTTACAGATGGTACATGTCACCGGGAAAATTAGCAAAGATGTTTAAAGACAAGTCAACGAAAGGTTGGAAATGTCAACAAGCAATAGGTTCATACTATCATATGTGGTGGACATGTGCAGAAGCAAGGAAATATTGGATTAAAATAAGAGTATGGTTAAAGAAAATGTTACAACAAGAAATAGAATTTAGACCAGAGATATTTTTACTAGGTATTATCCCAGAGAAATTCAAGAAAGAGGATACTTATTTGATTATACATGTAACTACAGCAGCAAGAATTGTATTTGCCCCAAATTGGAAATTAAATAAGCTGCCAACAGACGAAGAGATAATAAAAAAGATATTAGATTGTGCAGAGATGAATAGGTTGACAATGAAAATAAAGGATAAAGAGGAATCGGAGTACTTCAAGACATGGGGAAGATTTTATGATTGGCTAGAGAAAGCAAACTAGAAAAGAAAGTAGGGAGAAGATAAAGTACCCAAATGACACACTATTAAATGGAAAGGGGGGGGGGAGAAAACAGAAAAGAAAATATTAAATATCTAAGTATATATTCAAGAGCAAGATATAAAGGTGGGGGAAAACATAATTAGGGTAGACTAGCGAAGGTATAACCTATTAAATGAAATAATAAATGTATAAGAATGATAAATGTAAAGAAGAATAACAATCATGTGAATGTAACTTAAAATGGTTTGTAAGAGAATAAAAAAATAAAAAATTCTTTGAAAAAAAATCAATGCAACACACAGGTTATTCTGAATTTCCAGATGCTTTCCAAGGGGGTATTTGGGGGTTCAGTATAGAGTACAGTCCTATAGATACATACAGGATAGCATGGGAGATGACCATTGTCAATATTCCATTTTTTTCTTTAATTTCCATTTTGGGAAGACACACTTTTTTTCATACAGATTAGATATTTTTAAGGCATTAGATGCAGAAAAAGGAGATTTTTACACACATCAGTTCCCCAGTGTGCTTGGTGGCCTTGGTGGCAATATGCTTAGCATAACATATTGTTCCATTTTTTTAAAATGCTCTTAACTAAAACATGAGCTTGTGGAATTTAAATATACAAACTAAACCATTAGTAACACTGGCAGCTCAGTTCCCTTCCCAAAACATTGTTTGTGCTTGTAGGCTTTTTGTTCCTAAAGAAAGAGAAAACTATGGAAAAGCTCTGTAATTACAAAATTACAAAAGGTATTTCCTAATTTTAAAGCTAAGGTTATTTTCAGCAGAATAATGGAACAATTGTGTAACAAATAAAACTTTGCTGATTCTAATTCCATTTCTTTTAGTGGAAAACTATATGTAATGGCTAATACTTTAATGGGAACTGAACACAGCTAGTTAACAAAATCAGTACAGGATATAATGCTTTTAGAGTCCCCACCTCTTTTCATCACCTCACACTCCTTCTTAATGGAAATCACTTGTAATTGTCACAGATGGCTACAAAAGTTTACAACTCAAAAGGTTTATTAGAATTTGGGCATTTCGTGTTGCTTCTTTTGCATCAACTGAAACAGAATGTAATCCCAAATTCTATCTGTCTCCTGATTAGAAAGAAAGAAGGAAAGAGAGAAAGAAAGAAAGATGATAGATAGATACGATCGATCGATCGATCGATCGATCGACAGACAGACAGACAGATCTAGATGGATAGGGATAGGGATCAGAGGTGGTATTCAGCAGGTTTTGACCAGTTCTGGAGAACCAGTAGTGGAAATTTTGAGTAGTTCGGAGAACCGGTAAATACCACCTCTGACTGGTCCCACCCCCATTTATTCTCTGCCTCCCAAGTCCCAGCTGATCAGGAGGGAATGGGGATTTTGCAGTAACCTTCCCCTGGAGTGGGGAAGGAATGGAGATTTATAGTATCCTTCCCCTGCCATGCCCACTAAGCAATGCCACGCCCACCAAGCCACGTCTACAGAATGGTAGTAAAAAAATTTGAATCCCACCACTGATAGGGATAGGTAGACAGACACACAGATTCTAATCAGACTTTTCATAAATGCTTACACACAAAGACACCCCCCCCTCTCTTTCTCTGTCTCTCCCAAATAATCTTTTCTGTGTGTTATCAATAGCAACTGGACTCCCTTGCTTCACGCAAGATCCCTACAGATGAATGTAAAGCAGTGAAACTACATTAAAAATGAGATGGAAAACATTTTGCTATGTTCATTAGAAAAAGTGCAGTGTTTGGGAGGAAATGAGTACATACAGCCATACAAACTGAGCCTGGTGTTTTTACACTGCATTGTATTCATATAAGAGCCAGTCTCGTCTTGTGATGAAGACACCAGGCTAGAAAGCTGGAGTCTGTGAATCCTAGTCCTGACCTGAAAGTATGTTAGGCAAGAAGTCAGATGGGTGTCCTTGAGCCAGTCACCCTATCTTGGCCCTAGGAAGGAAAGAAGGGCAGACCAGTTCAGAAAAACCTTGCCAAGAAAACTGCAGGGATCGGTCCAGAGTTTTTCGACTCCCGATTTGAAAAGACAAAACCTCCAAGCCTAATTGTGTTCATAGATCTCTTTTTAAAAGGCAGCCTGGCAAATGAAGGAATGAGATATTTCAGATGTTTATACATTACTTTTCCTCCCAACCCAAGTCTATAACTTGCTGAGAGCAATGACAGAGTGGAAAAATATGCAAGTACTTAAATTATGCATGGGAGAACAGATTTAGCCCTGACGCGCACTGCGTTTCCCCGCAAAGCAGGGAATGTCAATAATAAGAGATATAACGGCCTGACAATTTGACTCTACTGTATGGTAATTACTATTAAAATTTCCATTAATTCAGCTTTCCTATGCTCAACCACAGATGAAGCAGGGAGTGGTTAAGCTTCAGACTAAAAACTATACATGGTTAAGAACAGGGGTGGGTTCTGGCAGTCGCTACTGCTGGTTTTCTCATGGCTGCGCCACGCGCCTGCTTGCTTTGTGCGTGCTTGATGCATGCTGCCTGCGCATGCGCAGTCCAATAAAAATGCTCCGTACATGCGCAGAAGCCAAAAACAAGATGGTGACACCTATAGTGCCACTGGAAGAACCGGTTTGGGAGCATGGCAGGCCTGGATCACTGCCGGTTACAGTGACCCAGGCCGCCAAACCACAGTTTGGCTGAACCGGTCCGAACCGGTAGGAACCCACCACTGGTTAAGAACCTATTATGGCTAAGTTTGCTTCTAAACAGGGAAATGTCTGTTTGCAAATTGAGTCTTTCTGACTTCAGTGCCACTTACTCTCAAGTAAGCGGGTACACTGCAGCCATGGATTCTAACTCAAGGGATACAAAAAAGTATTATGAGCTATAGTTGTATCTGCACGATACCTTAGTTAGGCAGTGAAAAGCCAACATATTTTCAGTTTGATTATGTTACAGTAATATCTTACCTTTCCTTCTTCCTTTCCCAGATACTGAACCAGGGGTGGGTTCTTGCCAGTTCTAACCTCTTCTATAGAAGAGGTTCCACAAATCTACCGTGCCATTTAGAACCGGTTCCAGCTCCCTCCCCCTGCCCGTCCGCACCACGCTTGCCCCACCTGCCACTCACTGATTGGCTGCTCACCAATCACCCCGCCCGCCTCTAAGAGTCCTATCTAAACCTTAAAGTCTTAAAGCTGTCAAGTTTGAACAGCCCTGGGTTTTTTTCTAAAGGGTTAGGGGTGCAAGGGTCTTGTAACTTGACAGCTTTAAGACTTGCGTGCTTCAAATGCCAGAGTTTCTGAGCCAACATTTTGGTTACTAAGCAAGAGCGTTGTTAAGTGCGTTTCACCACATTTTACAAGTTGGCCATGCCCCCCAGTCACATGACTGCCAAGCCACTCCCACTCAGTCACATGGCCTGCAAGCCACTCCCACAAAGCAGGCCACATCTACAGTAGAGGTTCTAAAAAATTTTGAAACCCACCACTGTACTGAACACACACACAAACACACACTCACAGCAATTCTTCCTGAACACACCTGGGATAAGGAGGAAAAATTAAAAAAAATATGGAAATTAGCTATCCTTTTTTAAATACACATCATTTCTTGTTGCACTGATTCAAGCTCCAAAACTGGAAATCCTGCATTTCATTGGTTTGCAAATCAAAATGAGGGACTACATCAGCTTACTCTTGAACTTAACATAAGGCTCTTCTCTGTGCACGGGTTGCACTAATCCAAAATTGGCATCATGTCTTTCTTTTGTTGGGTGTCAAGTAAAAAACTGAAGATGACAAATCTACTGTTAATGCTGATAAAGTCTGCAGCATTCTTTTTATGCAAATCATTTTCTTTCTTTCTTCTTCTTTTTCAGTTGCTGCTACTAGGAGCAAATATTGATGAAAAATAACTATGAAATGAAAAAAGGACACACAGATTTCAGAAATTATGCAAAAGCAAGCTAGCTCATCTTTCCTTCCCATTAAAGTTTTAATTAAATTTAAATTGGATTTCTTTTTTCATCTACACTGAACTGGGTTTTGTTTATTAAGCTATAAGTTTCTGACCTTGTTGTTTTATTGGATTTGTTAATGACTGGTATACATATATTTCTTCTTCAATGAAAGCATTCATTTTATTCTTGTGGAAGGATTACACTAATTCATTTATTATTTTAGGGTTTGTGGTATTCCAGAACATGAGAACTTCAGGAATCAATCAGAAGGGGGACATATTGCATGTAGATTTAAATGACAGGACTTTATTTTTAAGCAGTAGCCTATTGACAAAAGTCTCTTGATGCAGGAAGGAGAGTGCAAAAGTTGGCTTGAAACTCAACATTAAGAAAACTAAGATCATGGCATATGGCCCTCTCAATTCCTGGCAAATAGTTGGGGAAGAATTGGCGGTAGTGACAGATTTTATTTTCTTGGGCTCCAAGATCACCGCAGATGGGTACTGCTGCTAAGAAATTAAAAGATGCTTGCTTGTCAGAGGAAAGCTCTGGAAAATCTAGACAGCATACTAAAAAGCAGAAATATCACTTTGCCAACAAAAGTGCGTATAGTCAACACTATGGTTTTCCCTGTTGCAATGTATGGCTGTGAAAGTTGGACCATAAGGAAGGCTGAGCACCAAAGAATTGAGGCCTTTGAACTATGGTGCTGGAGAAGACTCCTGCAAGTCCCTTGGATTGCAAGGCGATCAAACCAATAAGTCCTAGAGGAGATCAACCCTGACTGTTCTTTAGAAGGCCAGATCTTGAAGATGAAACTCAAATACTTTGGCCACCTGATGAGAAGGAAGGACTCACTGGAGAAGAGCCTAATGCTGGGAAAGATTGAGTGCAAAGGAAGAAGGGGACGACAGAGAATGAGGCGGCTGGATGGAATCACTGAAGCAGTCGGTGTGAGCTTAAATGGACTCTAGAGAATGGTAGAGAACAGGAAGGTCTGGAGGAACATTGTCCATGGGGCCGCGATGAGTCGGACACGACTTCGCAACTAACAACAACATTGACAAAAGTGATTGCCCTAGCTGTAGAAGTCACTCCCTAGATGCAGCAGACCAGATTCATGAAGACCCTAAAACCTTCTCTATAGCTTGCAGTTATTTCTTGATGAACCAACTACCACAATACTTTGTTACGTTTGTTTTCACTAGAAGAAAGTTAGTCATTGCAAGATGTGAGGGTTGGTCCTCTCCCTTTCTATAGAAAGCAGCATATAAAGAGGATGCCATGTTAGCTTATCAGTTGCAGGGAAAGGAGAGAACAAAATTTGGGAGACAGGGTGACCTTGGAGTTTCTGCTAGTGGGGAAACGGGGGAAATGAAAAGGCAACCTGAAAATCAAAACATTTTTAAAATGAAAATGTTGCCGTTTTTCCTGAACCATGGCTGAACTGGAGCTAAATTGGCTCAGCTCTTCCACGGTGAGAAAAGCAGCCAGAGGCAGCTAGAAAAGTACATCCCCAAATTTATTTATTGTTTTATTTATCTATTTATTTAGTTTGTCACTCATGTGCAAGATAACAGGAGTAAGAATAAGCATGAATAAGAACACAGGAAATGGGTACAAATAAATGGGGACAGTAGGACAGGGACGTTCGGCACGCTGGTGCACTTTTGCACGCCCCTACTGACTCTCTATCCTTCCACTGCCAATCCCACTGGGCTCGCAGGTTTTGTGTGCTGACTTGTGGTTTCATCTGTTTTGCTTAGTTACAAGGTAAGAAAGTAGAAGTTCCACTCATTGCTACCTCATACAAATGCCACTTGTTGATCATTTTTCTTTCTACTGATCAAAAGCAACATCCATACCACACTTGAACATAGGCTGGTGGAATAAAAAATCACTGTCCCATTGCCTGCCTACATCTGGCAACCTGAAGTTTCACAGATGAATCTGCACCATTTTTCCAGGCTCAGCTGGTAGTTCCTTATCTTCAAGAGCTATCAGTTATATTTATATTTATATCAATAAAACTAAGATGATTTCAGAGATAATCTCCACATTGTCAGGCTGGTGGGGAAGGGCACTCTTGGCATACTTTGCCACACTGGTTTAAGATGAGATTAGAGGTATCTTTGGGGCAGCGGTTGGCAACCTTAAACACTCAAAGAGTCACAAAGGTCCTAACCCGAAGCCCCCGGTTCAATTCTGGAGCTGACCGGAAGTCCGGTTTTCCCACCATAGAGTCTCCTCCTAGCGTGGCATCCTTTTTCCTCTACTTGTCCTAAAAGTGTTATCAATTGTGGAGCTGACCGAAAAACCCTTTGCCATAAAGTCTCCTCCTGGAGCGCCCTACTCCCCCCCCCCAATTGGAAGCCATCTCAAAATTGTCGTGCTGACTGGCGACAGGGAGCTGCAGCAGAGGGATGAAAGCCACAGGTGGCTCCAGATCCGCAGGTTGCTGACCCCTGCTTTGGGGTGAAAGTCAAGATGATAGACCTGATTGTATGACCGAAGCATGTAAAGAAACAAATAGAGGCTTGGTCTCACTTCCATGGCTGCCATTTTGACTTTTTGACTACATCTTATCTACATCCCGGAATGAGATGAGATGAAATGGAGGAGGGATGAAGAGAAGATGATGTGGGGAGCTTTAGGCTTGTTATGCTTGGAGCCCGACTTTCATTTCTTTGCCGTGTTCGGATGGAGCTATAACAGTTAGAAGCTGTGATTCAATTTGTTTCTTACTTTCGTTTGGCTGTACTGAATTTGGTGCCTTTGTTACATAGTTCACAAAGCCTGAACAATGAATGTGCACACATGTGGAAGCCATTTACTCTGATACCTGTGCCTGAGACTAGCTGTTCCTGGTCCAAAGATTACACGCAAAAGGCTATTCGTCTGCGCCTCTCCCCGTTTCTCATCAAACTGGATGTACTTTTAAACAAGATAATATAATCTAGCAGAAAACACTTTAAAGGTTATTGTAGAAATGATAGCATTCAATTTGTGATGCACATGTGCGTAGGTGGGGAAAAGAGTGATGAATGATAGAGATGTTTCTTTTCCCATTTGGGAATGCACGTACAAGGAGAAATACTGAATCTGTTTATCCAGATGGTAGCCATGTGTCACCAGTAGTGTTCTTTGTTAACTTTTTTGGGGGGCTGGTTTATTAAAATTCTACTTCAGAGCACCAGGGTTTTCTTCTTTAGAATCTTTCCTGAACTATCCAAAGAGAAGGGAGGTGAACTTAGTAAGGAAAAGAACATTATTTGAAAAGAGTATATTAGCTGATGGAGGTATATGAGGACAATGTTGTTCTGGCAGCCACTTGAGTTTGAAGAACACCCTTGCCAACAACGTGACCACTCCTGCCAGTTGGTTCTCTTGCTGTACTCAGGAGCATAAATCTGATTATGTTCTCCTATCTCCTTTTGTATCCCTGATACTCTGTTGTACCTATGGGTGTGTAGCTCATACTTATCTGGACAGAAAGAGGGGCTATCAGCCTAATTTAAGCCATAAAAGAGTTGTAAAAATTCTGAACCATTCTGGGTACATTGGTTGTAAGCAGGGGGGGTTGCTGCCGGTGTTACTGCAATCCGCGTGCAATGTGCGCTGCATGCGCTGTACATGTGTGCACAGTTCAATGTAAAATGTAAAATTGTTCTGTGCATGTGCGCAGAACAATTTACAGTGAACTGCGCATGCCCAGTCTTGAAAATCCCAAATGGTGGCGGCCAAGTGGCAGTGAGGGAACTGGTTCAGGGGCGTGAAAGGCCTGGGTCGCTGCCGGTTCTGTGACCCAGGCCTGAATTCCACTACTGGTTCAGCCGAACCGGGCTTAACCGGCAGCAACCCACCTCTGGTTGTAAGTTGACACAATGGCAAAAGGTAAACTGATAGATCATTGCCCACAGAATAGACCAGTTTTCATGAGTTTGTAGATGGGCTGCCTCATGGATTACTTAGCCATAAATTGATTAACTGATTGTAATTAAATCAAACATGGCAAACATAAACTGTAAAAACACAATGGCTTAGAGGAATGTGCTGTTGCTTTTCGTTCATGAATATGCAAGTTCAATCCATTTTTTTCTTGTTTCCCTGAAAATAAGACCTCCCCGGATAATAAGCCCAATTGGGCTTTTTAGCGCAGGAACTAAAATAAGCCCTCCCCGAAAATATTGCAACACAGCAGCAACCACACTCGCCGCCTCCTACACCTCAAAAATAATAAGACCTCCCTGAAAATAAGGCCAAATGCTTAATCCAGGAGTCAAAAGAAAATAAAAACCCTGTCTTATTTTCCGGAAAACATGGTAGTACTGACAGACAGGCAGAGCAGAGAGGAGGCATCCAGATTGAGTGGGGGGACCCTTTTTTTTTCTTCCAGAAGCTCCTATCATTTGGCAGTGAGGAATAATAAAATAAAATAATGAAAATATATTATTTTAAATGATAATATTTAAAAAGCCCACTGATAACAGTTAGGATTTTATTCTTTTTCTACTATCTAGCACATTGATGGATGGAATCCCGCTGCAGCCAGGATTCAGATTGGCTGACCCTCAAGTAGTTTTGAATGGCAAATACAGCATAACATGGCTACACTTTCAAAACATTAAAATGACTAAATAGCAGGCTATTTGGCAAGGGGGACTTCCCAGGTTCAGAACAAGATGCCCCTGTTGGTAATACAAGTGAAATCAACCTCCTTTATAAATGTTTACAGGCCTGAGTGTAACTTATAAGATTTCAACAGTTGTTTGTCTGTAAGTATTGGCCTCTGTCCTATATTGCAAAATGGCACTTGCAAATTCTGCTTTGTGGTAGTGAACACAGCACTGTGAGAAACAGAGGTGGCAGCCGGTTCAGATAGGTTCAGGTGAACCAGTAGTGGAAAGTTTGAGTAGTTCAGGGAACCTGCAAATACCACCTCTGGTTGGTCCTGCCCTCCCACCCCCGTCCTTTCCTGTCCTATACTCCCTTGTTTTTTAGCTCAGCTGATTCGCGCAGCAGAGTGGATTGTCGCGCCTCAACTGAGCTAAAAAGACAGCTCAGGTCATCAGCACTGACACCAAGGATGATCTTTGAGTGCTGTGCATGCATGCGAAGTGTGCATTAGGCACACTCACACGTAAAGCACAAGAGTGCATGCAAAGCGTTCTCTCATAGGACTGGTAGGAAAAGATTTGGAATCCCATCACTGGTGAGAAAGTCAAGCCCATGTTATTCTTGTGATGTAGTTCTATGGGCCTATGCCATTGTGGGGAGAACGAAAATATTTATTTAAACAATGTCCCGCTTAATTATTTCAATTTAAGATGATTAACTCAAGCTTAAAATATATCATTGTGATAATAATCATGCTAACTTTCCATGAGATTCATTTGTGACTCTTTTTCCTGGCCCAACCCTTTTTGCTTGTAGCAGTGGGACTTGAATACAATCATAAACCTGATTTGTAAAAAACGTATTCTTTTTTCTCTGAGAACTGTAGTTCTTTTGATGTTAGCAAATAATTTTTAAAGGGATTGTTCAACTTCAACTCAATATTCCTTTGGAGAAGCCATAGCAGTTAAATTGGGGAGAAATAATTGAATAATATATTTCTATTACAGTTAAGCCCTACAATTTTCATGGCATTTTCTCTTTGCACCAGTAATGGCAACGTAATTCAAAAATAAATACTGGGCAATTTATTTTACTAAGCAACATGGTATTTCTTGAGAAATAATTTAAGTCCCAGCCACATTAGCTGCACATGGAAAGCAGATTAAGTTTTGATTAATAGCGTGCTCTGTCCTTCCCTCCCTCTTTGTCTCACACTTTCTCCAAAAGTCCTTCAGAACTTTTAAAGGACTCCATGGCTAATGGCATGGTAAAATTTAAAGGCAACTCTGCCATGAACCCTCTAAACTCTGAAAATTAAAAATAAAATGCAGTTAACTCCAACTGAAAGTGGCAACATCTATAAAATATTTCCTCTCAAAACATGGAGAAATTCCAAGCCACTGGTGGCCAACCTAAACATTAGGTTACCTTTTTTTCTTGATTTTTTTTTTTTAAATAATGTAGCCTCAGGAGCCCACCACAGAAATTATAAAAACAGGTACATATAGATTTAGTTGCACTTATTAAAAAAGGTACTTTTTGTCCCCCCGAGAAAGAATTTGTAGTAGTTTCTTATGTATCATTTTCATTCTTTTATTTTCAATATATCACATATTTAAAAATACAGTTAAAATGTAATGTATGACTGCAAAAAACATCATAAAGAAATATGAATCAGAAAGTTCCAATGTTTACCAGTTTCCTACCAAATATTTACTTCGTGGCAGATCTGAAGTTGGTACCAGATAATTGATGAAATGCCTAAAAATTCATAGAGAAAAAGGGAAAATATGTATTAATAATTGCTTTAATCACCATCCTCCACCATTAATACTATTTGTTTGCTGAATTAGTCTTCGAGAATTGAATGTATGGATGATAATTTATTTATAAGACACATGTATGAATTCAGTTGAATTGCCTTCAAAGGAGAATAAGTAGAAGGCAGCTAAGAAGAAATAAGATTAATTATCTTCGTTCAGTTCCATTTCTCCCTCTTTATTTATTTTTGTTTCTCAAATGTCTCTTCCTGTACAAGGCAATGGATTAGGTCTCGGCTCTCTCCCCAGCTCTCCAGAAGTGTCAAGAGTTAAAAAGAAGAGATGAAATAAAGCCACAGCTTCTTTGAAGGAACTAAGAAAGAAAGTCAACAAGAACCCAAACTTGGAGCTGACTATTCAGAGTAGGGAATATCAATCTCTAAAGTAGACTGTCTGTCAGCCTAGTAGCTATGGTGCCTGAATCACCCTGACATGCCTCATTCATCTGGGTCAGAGGTGGTATTCTGCAGGTTCTGACCAGTTCATTAGCAGAAATTTTGAGTAGTTCAGAGACCTGGTAAATACCATCTCTGACTGGCCCCACCCTATCTATTCTCTGCCTCCAGAGTCCCAGCCGATCAGGAGGGAATGGGGATTTTGCAGTAACCTTCCCCTGGAGTGGGAAGGGAATGGAGATTTTACAATATCCTTCCCTGCCACACCCACCAAGCCACACCACTCCCACCAAGCCACGCCCACAGAAGCAGTAGTATTTGAATCCCACCATTGTTCTGGGTGTGTGTCACATAAGGAAATACAGGGACACTGTATTGTCTACTGGCTGGTTGGCTCCTGATTGCACCAAGAGTTGGCCCTCATCTTGCAAGGAGGAATCTGTCTCCTTGCAAGATGAGGAAGCCTAGGGTTTTTAGCTCTGGACCCCAAGTCACTCTATCCTTCTCAAGGCGGAGCATGGTTTCTCCTTCCTGCTTACTTCAGGGGACCTGACAGCAGGTTAATTATGTTGTCAAGTAAGGATCTTTTCTTCTATTAGCAGACCGGTTGTGTCTTTTCTTCAAGGTTATGCTTTATCTCCATGCTGCCTTTTTAAATCAACATTGGGAAGATCAGGGGGAGGAGGTTCAAGGGAGGATCCTCTGACTCTAGACAGGAGATACAATGCTGGCATGATTGTTGCAACTGGACTACTACCATCCAACTGAATGAGGATGGACAACTGAAGTTAAGCCCGGTGAGCCCATTCTTTTGCCATGACAACCTCATTAAAGCAAGCTCCTGTAGCAGATTTCCTCCCCTTGATCTCCCCAAAGGCAATTTTAAAAAGGCAGCATGGAGATAAAGCACAACCTTGAAGAAAAGACACTACCGGTCTGCTAGTAGAAGAAAAGATCCTTACTTGGCAACATAATTAACCTGCTGTCAGGTCCCCTGAAGTAAGCAGGAAGGAAAAACCATGCTCTATCTGGAGAAGGATGGAGTGACTTGGGGGCCAGAGCTAAAATCCTTTGGCTTCCTCATCTTGCAAGGAGGCAGATTCTGCAGTTTGCCATACAGTTTGCCTTGGAGAGCCAACTCTTGGTGCAACCAGGAGCCATGGTGGCACAGTGGTTAGAATGCAGAATTGCAGGCAAACTCTGCCCACCGCTTGGAGTTCGATCCTGATCGGCTTAAGGTTGACTCAGCTTTCTATCCTTCTGAGGTTGTAAAATGTGGGACCAGTTTTTGGGGGGCAATGTGCTGACTCTGTTAACTGTTCATTGAGAGCTATAAAGCACTATGGGGCAGCATATAAGTCTAAGCGTAAGTGCTATATTACCATTGCTGCTGATGTTTGTCCATCATGTTCGAAGAGGACCTTGACATCTAACAGGTTGAGGGCTGTCCATGATTGTGTCCGCAGGTGTCTGGTAAGGCCTATACGGGCATGAAATGTTCTGCCACATGTCGGGCAGATATGTGCGGGCATCATTGTTGCAGCATTTGCAGTTCTGGCTTTGCGGAGTGCTTGCTTCCCTTGTGCTATGGTTGTTCTTCTGTTACTCCTGCTGCCCATTGAGTAAGAAAATGCCTCCTTTCACCAGCAGAGTGAGGCCCAGGCAGACAATGATGCCTTCTGTGAAAAAGACAGGAGGTTTTCCACTGCTGCAACCACGGTGCCATGAAGCAGCTGATCTTGACAGCAGAGTCTGGAAGGCAGGGAGGACAGCAAGGCTTGGACAATGGGACTGCCCCTACTAGCCTTCAAGTGCCCTGTCAGATGCATTGAAATAGGATTCACCTGCCGCCTCCCCTCCTTGGCTTTTAGATGTGTAAGAGTAGAGAAAGCCCTGTCTTACTTTCTACCTTGGTCCTCAAAGGGTCTTTGCACTTTCAAAATTTTACTGCTGGGAGTTGGGGATTGTTAGTCACAGTGAGGAACAAACTGCAGAAATCCCTCTCTTGACAAGAAGGAAGAGGAACCCAGATTTGGGGTACAATTTTGCCCCAAGGCCTATCAACTTTATATGATATGTAATGATCTGTCTCCAATCTATTAATTTATCTCTGAGCTCAATAGGGTTGTCCTCTCATATCTCAAAGGGGTAGAAATGTAGCTTGAGTAGTGTCTTTATGAGAAATAGCTTTGTGTAAAGGTTGAAGACACAGGGCTAGAAAAGAGGCCCCAAATTCTACTCAGGCACAAAGCCAGATGTGTGTGAGTTTGGACCAAACCCTCTCTCTCAGCCCTAGGAACAAGGCAACAATGGCAAATCATTTCCAAAAATATTGCCACTAAAATTGCATAAACATGCCCAACATGTTGACCCACTGATTTAAAGAAGCACAAACACAAACACACACACTTAGATGGTCTTTATATTGAATTGAATGGCAGGAGAAGCCAGTGAAGTAGTTCCTCAGTGTGGTTTATACTCTGTAGCTATTATTTGCTCCATAACTATTATGAGAACAAGTATTTGTGGGGCTCTTGCCATTTGGGCAGGCTGGGTAATTTTATGCCATGGAGTCAATGGGGGGTCCTTTTAATCAGATAGCTGGAATGGACACAACTTATATTAGTTGCACCACACTGCCATCCCATGTTTAAATTGCAGCTGTGCTCCTGAGACATAACATCGTCATCAACAACAGCAAAACCCACAAACTGGTCTCTTAGCCAGTTCCAAATCATAACAAGTTTGAAAAATAAGGTACTACTTAGGGCTTTGTATTTTTTTTTAAAATTTTAAACTCATTTAAACCACAGCTGCAGAAACAAAAGAAAGACTCTATGCTAAACACATTTGGAAATAGACATCCTTTTGTTCTAGAAAAGGACAATCTGTTTAAAACCAAACATCTGTAAGCATTGGGAATCATGCATATATTTAGCTGGTTGTTACCTTAAATGAAATTAACTAAATTAAATTATTAATATAAGATCAGAGCCAGCTTGGTGTAATGGTTGAGACATCAGGCTAGAAACCAGGAGACTGCGAGTTCTAGTTCCACCTTGAGCATAAAACCTGCTGGGTGACCTCGGGCCAGTCACTTTCTCTCCCCCCCCCCCCCCCCGGAAGGAGGCAATGGTAAACCACTTCTGAAAAACCTTAACAAGAAAATTGCAGCGACTTGTCCAGACAGTCTCCAAGACACAAGACACAATTTAACAGAATGAAAAATTAATTAATTAATTAATTAAATTAGACAAAAGGTTACGGATTGAGGTGATCAGCCCCAGAAAGTCTGGGTTCTAGGTGGCCCAGAGGAAGACAATAGATCTATTGTTAGACTCTTTGAGCCCCACTTCTGTCTTGGAAGTCATCTGGGCTTCTGGCTGAAGCAGTGGTGGGTTCCTACCGGTTTGAACCAGTTCAGCCGAACCGGTAGTAGCTTGGTGGCATGGGTCGCTGGAACCGGCAGTGATCAAGGCCTGTCATGCCCCTGAACCTGTTCTCCTGGCGGTGCCATAGGCGCCACCATCTTGTTTTTTGCTTCTGCGCATGCGCAGAGTAATTTTAGTTGTACTGTGAATGCACGTACAGCGTGCATCAAGCATGCATGCATGCGTGCCGCACCCCTGAGCGAACCAGCAGTAGTTTCTGCTGGAATCCACCCAGCAGCTGGAGATAACTTAAAAGTGGGACTCCAGGTTATGTCACTGGATCTTCTTTGGATCTTAACAAAGTCAGGAAGGTGTAAAAGAGCTTCTTCTCGTGGCATCTTAAAGAGCATTATAATCATTTCTCTTCTAATGAAACCCTCCACCATCAGCTCTGCAGCTGGAATACGGAGTCAAAATAAAGACAAATGTGACAGGCACGTTTCTTAAAAAAATAAACACGGCAACTCTTTCATAAAATACAACTGTCTGACAAACACAGATGAGCCCTGTTCTCTGATTTACAAGAGGTCTGCTGGATTGTTTTTCTAGGGGGATTGCTTTTCCTCCTCCATTCTGTCTCAGAGGGATTGAGCAACTGGCTTCAACCAGAAGATTTAGCAAAATAGCTTTTCAGCAGTGTGTGAAATATATTGAATGGGGTTTATTCATGCCTGCGATGAAGAAGAAATCCTTGGCAGTGATGTCTTTTCAATGCTGGATGGGGGCGGAAGGGTTTTTTTTTAAATGTCATTCAAAATTTTGCTTTAGCCTCAGCTGCTGGACACAAAGCCAACACAGGCCACTCTTAGGAATAAAGGTTCAGAATGGATTTGGTAAGGAAAATAAAATTAGATTACAAATACTTGAGATAACTGAACTAAGAAACAGATCTTATATTTTAGGCATTTAACAGCATGGATCTAGTGGCCAAAATCTATTTTTGAGGCATTTTTTCTAAATGGTGGCTTTATGGGGACAAATGAGTAGATATACGGTATATCTTAAATACTTTTTATGGCTAGACATCGATGTGTGGCAATAATAACATTTAAAGATTATTTTATTTTGTAAACATTTTTGCAATATAATGCAAGAATAAGAGAGCAGTTACCTGACTCCAAGCACAATAAATACTCAGACAATCCCAGCCAATTCTGAGGAACCATCTCTTATATGCCTATACTTTCATTGTATGTGCATGCCTTTTCATATCTGCAGGAAACATCACCATCAAAAATTTAGGATGCCTCTCATATCTCTTTCTTTACCTTAGTTCAAGCTTGTTATGCCCTAAAAGTATAACTGAGTCCTTGAGTAACCAAAGGTACTTGCTCATAATAAAAGAAAACTATATTTTGGCAAATACATCTCATTATTTCAATTTAGAAACAGCACCTATTGAACTGTGGATATCTGTGGAGATGCATGTGGGTGAAGGAGGCTATCACATCATCATGCAAGTGACACAAATTATGTAAACTCTGTCATTTGCACAAAGATCACTATTTTTATTTTTTTTTATTTTTTTTAAACAAATGTTTATTGGTTTAAAAAAAAATAGTCAAGGAAAGGGGTAAGTGGATAAAGTTACAAATTTTGACAGTTACATTATGCAGGAAATGGCCCTCTCCCCCATTCTCATCACTTTCATTTATCAATACATTAGATTGTTACTACTTAATAGTATTTTGTCAGCATATAAACTTTTATCTTCAAATAATTTCAATCATTTTATATCAAACAGATTTTCTAGTTCATTTTTGTGATCTGAGTTTTCTAGATGTTGCCTCTTCTCCCCCCTCCAGCAGAGCTCCGGCACCTCCCGTGTCCTGTATGTCCGGTGTACTGTCATCAGGTTTATCTAGGAGGACTTTATTTTTTTCCATGAAAGCCTCAGCCTCCATAGTTGTGTTGATTCTAACTCTCGTGTCCTCCCAGAATATTAGCATACCTTCTGGAAAAAGCCATCTAAACCACACCCCTTTCTGGTATAGTTTCTTCGCTAACAGCGAATAGTTTTTTCTTTTATCTCTAACTTTCTTTGGGATCTGTTTCAGAATGGCTATTTCTCTATCCTTGTATTTTAATGCTTGCCCCCTTTGTGCACTCAGAATCTCGTCTCTTGTGGTCTTTCTGAGAAATTTAATGTGTACCTCCCTTGGAACGTTGTGTGTTCTGGCATATGTTGAGTTTACTCTATAAACCAGGTCCATGTCCCACCCCATCTGTTGTCTGTCTTTTTTAATATATTCAGCCAATAGATTTGTCATAATATCCCTCAGATCTTCATCATCAGCCTCAATTACATTTTGAAATCTAAGGAAAAAAGACATTCGTTCAAATTCCGTTTTTATCTGGTGGTTCTCAAGTTCTTGATTTCCTTTCTGCACCCCCTTCACCTCTCTCCTCATCTCAGCCGTCCCCTCCTCCAAAAGTTCCAGTCTCTGTGAGTTTTGGATCGCATGGTCTTGATTCTCTCTGAGCTGCTTGTTCATTTCCTTCAATTGATTTTTTAAGTCCTCCTGCCCCTTTAAGAGTTGTTGAAACATCTGTTGAAAGTCCAACTCAGGGGGTTTAGGCTGGAACAAAGAAGTTAGTGTCTGTTGTCCGCTGGGGCTGGACGTCGAAGATGCCGGGGCGGAGCCAGCAAAACCCGGTTTCCCCGGTGGTGGTCTTTTAGGTGGCATTGTGATAGACAAAGCTCAGATATGACAATATCAGTACAGAGAAGAAACAATTGGGAAGGTGGATAGCCAAGAGAGATCGCGAGGCAGGGAGTCTGAGCAGATAAGGATCTTTTCTCAGTTCCAACTCCGGGCAATAAAGCAATAAAATCCTTTGTTCCATGTCCAGGGTAAAATGTAACACGAGATTTCTCTGAGTGTCACGGAGACAAAGACAAAATGCCAGCAATTTCTGTGGGTGGAGTCAAGTTTCAAAGTACATGAAGATGACGGAAGTGTGCCATCTTGCCCTGCCAGCTCCAGGATCAGAAGACAACAAGCCAAAAGTTTTCAAAGTTCAAAAAAAAAAAAAAAACAGATCATCACCTCATTTCACAATTGCAGTAGAAGGAATCTGCTGTTTGCTATGAGAGTGATTCCATTCCAAGGCTCCCCCCCTCCTCTGGGGGCAGAGAGCAAAACAGTTTAAAGCCGCTTGTCCAAGGGGGGGGGAAATCCCCCTCCCTCCAATCACACTTCCCAGGAGCAAGTTGAAAGTTTTTCTAAAAGGCTGACAGTCCTTTAGTTTTCCTTCACTCATAAGGGGGAACGGGGGGGAATTTCCATCTCACCGCATTGCAACTGCGTCCTTCGAATCTTGAGTTTTCTTCCAGCTGCCTCAACGCGAAGACGCCGCGGCGCCTCCCCTCTTGCCTCCCGATGTCTAGGGCGATGCGGGGAGCCCCCCCGGCTGCCGCCGACACAGGGGGTCCCCCGCTACGCCGCCCCTTCGGCAGGAGCCCCTCCAGGGCGTCCTGTGCCCCCCCAATCAAAGGGGAGCCCACTAGGAGCGCGTAGGGCGAGCAAAGCTTGCCCATTGCGTACCGCAGCCAGAACCGGAAGTCCACAAAGATCACTATTGATTACACAGATCAATTAAAAATGCCTTCTACTATAAGTTTAGTCCTCCTCCGGTCATCTATTTTGCATCGTTTAGAAAGGAAAAGGGAAGTGTGTGGTCAAATCTACGACAGAAGCAACTGCTGTTACGGATCAGCCCTGTTCACTATTTAAGCTAAGGATCAAGAGGTATTAATTGGCGTGTCTACTGGAGTGTAGGCATCAGGCCTGCTCTACGTTGCACTGAGGGGAAATTGTAAGATGGAGCAAGGCCAGGCTCTCCAAAACTGCATCTTTAAGGAGCTTGATTTAAGGGGTGGCCAAAACATCATCATATCTGCCCTCTGAAATTGAGGCTGCCCCTGAGAGAGGGGTGGCTGTCATTTTGATGGCCTTCCTCGGGGCCTTGAAAACGTGGCTCTTCCCTGCTCTGTTTAGGATTGTTGGAGCCCCTTTTGGTGGTATGAAATGTTTGGGGTTTTTTGATCCGTTCTGCCATCTGGTTATTGCTATTGTTATATGCATAGGTATATTTGTTGGTTTTTTTGTTGTTTTTTTTACGATGTGAGCTGCCCAGAGTAGGTTGGAGTCCAAGTTTAAATGAATAGGTAAACAAATAAGAAGTTACAGCCAAGAATCCTCTGAATAACACCCTTTCCCTGTTGAATTTGGATCTCTGCATAGCGCTTAAGAGATACAATTTCTTTTCAGATCAAAAGGCAGACACGCTGGCTTGTCTGCTCAAAGCTGTGTCACCCACTGTGTGTTCATATTTGTAACTGAGAAGGAAAACTAGAAAAACTAGAAAAAGACATGCACTAGATTGTTCTCCTCTCAGGCAGCCATGTAAATTGAAAAAAAGTCTGCTGATAGGGAGCAATATATCATCATCTTGAGATTTTCTGTAAGTTTGGGGCAGTGGTGGGTTCCGGATTCCGTTCCAACTGATACGGTGGGAACGGCCCGGGAGTTACCCATATGCACGTGTGCAGCACGCGCATGCGTTATAGCGTCAAATGATGCTTCCGCAATCCTCTGCAATGCTCCAGCTGCTCCGCGGAGTGTTGTGCAGTCACCATGCGCACCATACGCGTGCGCGGAAGCGCCAACAGCATAAAACACCGGTAAGAATGCGGGCGGGCCTTCCGGAGCACCAGAATGGAACGGTATCCAGTGCTCCGGGCAGGATCCTGTACGCCCGTACTGGGGTGTACCGCCTGCAACCCACCACTGGTTTGGGGAATCTGAGCATTTCACAGAGATAAAGACCAGTAGAATGTTATTCTAGAGTTTTGCTGCTGAACCTAACCAATATTGGCTAGGGGATGCCAACAGCTGGATCACTCCTGCAAACCTAATACTTTATTTAAAGGGCCTTTTTAATGGGGGAGGGGGGAGCCCTAAACTTCCAGAGACTTTTGGAATATTGATGGTTTGTGTGCAGCCGTTAAAAGCATAGGTTTAAAATGCAAGCACATTTTTCCTTTTGCATCTGCGATTTATAGCTCAGGAGTCACTGGGCATGATAAACTATGCTCAAAATGTCTCTTTCCTTACACATAAACCCCCCCCCCCCATAAAATAAAGAAATGGGGAGGGGCAAGTAGCTTGTCTTCATTTCCAGAAATTACTGCTTTACTTTCTTTCAGATAAGAAGCCGAGAGCAATTTATGCAAAGAAATGTAAGCTGTCTAGCAGGGGAGTGAAGGGCTATGTGAAAAGGATGGAGAAGCAAGGGGAGGAGAGAGGAGAAACTGCACTGGCTAGATGGTCTACTTATAGCCCATCCAGAGTCTAGATTCAATGAAGCAAATCCTGATGAGTTTGATCTCATGTGAAGCAAATAAGCTGCTTCCTCAAGGGCTGGGCAACAGCTGTCATTCGTGATTTTGGAGAGTATTCATTGCAAACTGCATTTTCCTATGATTTAAGTAGCAGGATTGTGCTTATTGGAGGACTAATGCATTTCGTAAACCAGACTGTGCCAGACTGTGACATGGGAAAGCAATTATAGTCAACGTTCTCCAATTGCAAAGTCTCAGTGAAGATCTTGCTTTTCTCACTTACTTTTTGGCAATGGCTCTTCCAAGGAGTATATGGTTAGCATGAAAGCATCTGTTGGTTCAGAGACCTCAAAGACTCTCTTTTCACTGTACCATTCATGGAGAATGAATGAAAGGGCTTCTTCCCTTTGGATGATCCTACAAGAGATATGAGGGAACCTGCTTTTCACCCTCATATTTTTTTAAAAAATATTTTATTGTTTTAATTAAACAAAAAAAACACACAAAAACATTCTTCATTACATCTTCCAGAAAGCATGTCGATTGGTTACAAATAAATTTCATGCGTTACTACAATCATTCTTTATATTTCATTCATATTGAATTGTACATTTTAAATCAAAAATCTTTATACCATCAATATACCATCATTCTCATTTAACTATATTTGTTTAAACATGCTTTTGTCTAGAATCATTTATATTTATATTATAATAAATCTAGACAAAATTTATTACTAGAATTTATAAGTACCCAGGAGAGATTACATCTTTATAACAAAATCTAAACAAAAAAAATATTAATAAAAGTAGTAAATCTTTTCCCCAGGTCCCATATTATAGTTTATATCCAAATTGTTTTACCAGTTAGAGTTATTATTTCATTATTATTGTCATGATGGGTTATCAGTTAACGAATAAACATTTTAAAAACAAAAACATTCTATAAGCATCTACAACGTTCTACTTATTAATCACCAAAAATTAACTAAGTTTTTATTTTATTTTTATTTTTTTCCCATTCAATTATGTTTTATTTGGGTTTCACCATTCTTAACTTTCTTATTTTACCCATAACTATTATTTTTAAGTTTTGTTACATTCCTTCATTGATTCTTGTTTCTTTCCTCCATCCACCTATACCATTTATCCCATATCTGGTAGAATTCTGATTCTTCTTTTCCCTGAATTTCTTTAGTTAGTTTGTCCATTTCAGCACAGTCCATAACCTTTCTTATTATTTCATCTTCACTTGGAGTTAGTTTGTTTTTCCATTTCTGGGCATAGGCAATCCTTGCCGCCGTTATTATATGTAGTATTAAATACTGGATTTCTTTTTTGTATTTCGCAGACATTATTCCTAATAAGAAGATTTCCGGTTTCCATTCTATTTTAACTCCCGTTATTGCCTCCAGCCAATTTTTGATCTTTTTCCAAAACTTTTTAGCCTCCTCACAGGTCCACCATAAATGGTAATACGTTCCGTGAATCGATTCGCATTTCCAACATTTGGGGAGGTATTTGATGATATTTTAGCTAACCTTGTTGGTGCCAGGTGCCATCTATAAAACATTTTGTACTGGTTTTCCTTGTATGCAACTGAGAGTATCATTTTTAAGTTTGTTCCCCAAAATTTTTCCCATTTGTCTAATTCAATATTATATCCAAAGTTCTGCGCCCATTTTATCATTTGTTCTTTCACAATTTCCTCTTCCATTTTATACTTCAGGAGAAATTTATATATTCTCCCTATCATTTTTCTATCTGGGCTTTGAATGATTTTATCCAATTCGTGTGGTTCTGTTTCAATGTCATATAATTTGGTATCTTTATTGTATTTAGTTTTGATTTGAAGGTAAGTTAACCAGTCAACTTTCATGTTCTGTTCTGCCAATTCTTCAATTGTTTTTAAGTTTCCCTGTCTATCAATTAAGTCTCTATATCTTAGCATTTTGTTCCAATCTATAAAATTTGGATGAGTCGTCCTTTCTGTCGGTGATAGCCAATTCGGAATTTTCACATAGTGTCACCCTGATGAATGAATGAAAGGGCTTCTTCCCTTTGGATGATCCTACAAGAGATATGAGGGAACCTGCTTTTCACCCTCATATTTTTATATGGCAACTATCAGCCTCCTGTAGCATTGTCTGTGTTGACTAGTGATAATTGAGCTTGTAATTGAGGCACGCTTCATTCAAATGTGCTACTAGGGGGATACAAATACATTTGTGCTTGTTGAGACACAGAATTGCATGTTTACAAGATCTGACAGACTAGGCAAGCTTTGGATCACTTCACTTAAACTATATCATCTGTAGGGATCCAGGAAGAATGTCAATGAAGACTCAATCGTCCAGGCCAAAAGCATCTAAAAGGTTGAATCATGGCAACTGGGCCAAAATTTTGGTCCAGTTGCCATGATTCAACCTTTTAGATGCTTTCCCTGTCATAAAACCAGAACAGCATCTCCCTCAAGATTAGGAAGGCACCACATCTGCCAGTTTGTTATAGAACATTGTAGACCTGTTTCTTCTCCCAGACGTGGGGTAAGACTCTCTTTGTGTATTTTGTGTTACATTCTTATGTGGTCCTGAATATGTGTTCTTTTTAAAATCTTCAAGGGAGGGAGGGAGGGAGGGAGGGAGGGAGGGAGGAAGTTTTATCATAAAGGGTCTGATTGTAAGAACGTAACCAGTCAGTTTGCCTTACTCAGCCTTCTGTGTGAGTCTTAGCTAACTTTCAGCCTCCTGCAGTTTATTTTTCTGTTTCTTTAATTGTGGTTTGAACTGCATTGCAATATAGCTGGTATGGTATACAGTGGCCATGTAAAATATAAACCAGGATAACTGGGTGGAGATGTATTATAATCCTAATGGATGCTGGAGATCCACCGCTCTGTAAAATCGTCTCTTGTGACTTTCAGAAAGTCTTTAGACATAGTTTTATTTCACGAGGTCTTCAATTTTAGCTAAATTATATTGCCGTTCATTGGAGTGGGGGGGGGGGTAGTTTGATTTACTATAAATGTGTTTTGAAAAACAATTTTGATTTATTCTTTGTTGTGTTTATACATCAAAGACAAGAGCCACAGAAAGCAAGTCATCAGTATGAGCCCTGCAGTGACTGGATTTGGCCAGAACTAAGTGAAGGAAGCTGGAGCAGAATATGAATCCCGTAGGGAAAAAAAGTTCACTGAATTTGTTGTGTGTAAAAGGTAGATTAAATTGGTTTGATTCACTCAGAAGTTGGTGTTTGCGGTTATTCTGTCCTCCTGTTCTTAAATATTTTCACTCACCTCTAATGAGGTGGTTTCTGGCAACTGTCTTTTTTTTAAAGGGGATGTTCTGGTATTTTTCTGATCTTCCCAACCATAATGGGAATGAGCCATTTGATATTTTCAGACAACTACAAATCTTCCTGAAAAATAGCGACCCAAAAGAAACTGAACTTCTATGATTTCTCCTGTTTTGCCATCTTAATTTTTTGGGCGGATCAAGCTAGATCAATATCAAGGCAAAGAAATAGTAATCATCTTAGATTTAGAAGCTCAAACAAAAATTGCTGCTTTTCTCCCAATAACCAATATAACAATAAACAAATATTAATGTCTAAACCAGCTTATATCACAGTCCCCAAATTTAGGAAAGCTGTACCCTAAGCTCAATTTAATGTTCCCCCTACAGTTGTCTTCGAAGGGAAAATATAGGAAAACCCCATAGGAATTCTGAGGCTGCCCTGTGACATGCGGTGTCATAGTAACCACAGCCATTGTTCTTCTACATTGCCAGTTTCACGGGGACATTCACCACCACTTGAATACCCCTTTTATTTAAATTTCTAGGGCACCCTGATAGCTTTTATTTGCATAATGTTTTTGACCAATGACTAAAATAAAGTTCTTTCTGCCTATTCTTCTGAGTCTTCTTTTCTTCTGAGTCTTCCGACTACTTTCGTCTCTTGTGTTTTTACAAACACTATTCTCCAAATCCATTTAGTCCTAAAGTTAAGAAGCAGATATTTAAATAATGGAACCACTTTGATTCTTTGCTTCATAAGATAACGGTAAAGGTTCCTCTTGCACGTATGTGCTAGTTGTTCCTGACTCTAGGGGACTGTGTGCATCTCCGTTTCAAAGCCGAAGAGCCAGCGCAGTCCGAAGACGTCTCCGTGGTCATGTGGCTGGCATGACTAAATGCTGAAGGCGCACGGACCACTGTTACCTTCCCACCAAAGGTGGTTCCTATTTTTCTACTAGCATTTTTAATTGCTTTCAAACTGTTAGGTTGGCAGAAGCTGGGACATGTAATGGGAGCTCACTCCATTATGCGGCGCTAGGGATTCGAACCACTGAACTGCTGAACTTTCGATCGACAAGCTCAGCATCTTAGCCACTGAGCCACGAGATCCCTTTTCTTTGTTTCATAGCTGAGTGAAAAAATGAAATCACATTTCTCTAAATCAAAGCTTGGCAAAGGGTTAAATTCATAATAAACATTCTTCAAAGTCTATAGTTGGACCGTCACACAGGCAAACAACCTACTGTGTTCTTATGTGGCTATGTTATGAGTTTGGTTCCACGCCTACTCTTCCCTGTCTTTCAGCAGCCTCTGTTTAGTGTTCTGCTACAGTCAGATTAGTCTGCTTTAGGAGTTAAATTGGAGACAGTTGTTTCTAAAATGGTGCCGGAAAGAACATGGAGGGGGAAATGTAGGCAGATGTAAATGTCCACAGTCTACACAGCTTAATATGCTACTAACGATATGATGCTTTCCATACTGCCAATACATCCATTTTCCCAACTTTAATCATGCTTCCTTAAACAAAATTGGACTACTTCTGAATTGACTTTAGGGTTTTTGGGGGTTCGTAAGCTATGCTGGCAGAGTGTAATCATGGTCAGACAGTATCTATTTACAATACAACAGCAGAGTTGGAAGGGACCTTGGAGGTCTTCTAGTCCAACTCCCTGCCTAGGCAGGAAACTCTATACCATTTCAGACAAATGGCTATGCAACATCTTCTTAAAGACTTCCAGTGTTGGGGCATTCACAACTTCTGGAGGCAAGCTGTTCCACTGATTAATTGTTCTAACTGTCAGGAAATTTCTGCTCAGTTCTAAGTTGCTTCTCTCCTTGATTAGTTTCCACCCATTGCTTCTTGTTCTACCCTCAGGTGCCTTGGAGAACAGTTTGACTCCCTCTTCTTTGTGGCAACCACTGAGATATTGGAACACTGCTATCATGTCTCCCCTAGTCAGTGGTGGGTTTCTACCGGATCGCACCGGATCGCGCGATCCGGTTGAAGAATGAACCCGGAAGTAATTTCCTGCCCTGCCCCCTTGGCGTTTTTTGCATCGGGGCTGACTCCCCGCCGCCACTGCTGTTCCTTGTCTTCTGGCCGCGGCCCCACGCCGTGGAAAACATAGGCGCAATTACAGCCCGGAGCAGGAGCAAAGCCCCTTTCCCAACTGGCCTTTCCTCGCTTGGAGGGCTTTGGAGGGAAGCTTCTGCAGAAGCCCGGGTGAGTGACAACAAGTTCCCACCATTACGAAGTCTCGGAGGCTGTAATTTTCTGAGCTGTGCGCGCGCACCTGTTTTCCACGGCGTGGAGCAGCGGCGAGATTCTGCGTGGCCGGCAATGACTCAGGATGCCATCCGGGAAGACGAGGAACGCAAGGGGGGGACCATTGACGGCCTCCGCAATCATCACTCGCCTCGCAGAGCCTCGCTGCTGCTCCACGCCGTGGAAAACAGGCGCGCGCGCACAGCTCAGAAAATTACAGCCTCCGAGACTTCGTAACGGCAGGAACTTGTTGTCACTCGGCCGGGCTTATGCAGAAGCTTCCCTCCGAAGCGTTCTGAGCCTCGGAGGCTGTAATTTTCTGAGCTGTGCGCGCGCGCCTGTTTTCCACGGCGTGGAGCAGCAGCGAGGCTCTGCGAGGTGAGCGATGATTGCGGAGGCCGTCAACGGTCCCCCCTCACGTTCCTCGTCTTCCCGGATGGCATCCTGAGTCATTGCCGGCCACGCAGAATCTCGCCGCTGCTCCACGCCGTGGAAAACAGGCGCGCGCGCACAGCTCAGAAAATTACAGCCTCCGAGACTTCGTAACGGTGGGAACTTGTTGTCACTCACCCGGGCTTCTGCAGACGCTTCCCTCCGAAGCGTTCTGAGGGAGGAAGGGCCAGTTGGGAAAGGGGCTTTGCTCCTGCTCCGGGCTGTAATTGTGCCTATGTTTTCCACGGCGTGGAGCAGCGGCAAGGCTCTGCGCGGCCAGCGATTATTCCGGAGGCCATCAGTGGGGGGCAGGGTCCCCCCTCATGTTCCTCATCTTCCCGGATGGCCCCCGGAATCATCGCTGGCCGCGCAGAGCCTTGCCGCTGCTCCACGCCGTGGAAAACATAGGCGCAATTACAGCCCGGAGCAGGAGCAAAGCCCCTTTCCCAACTGGCCCTTCCTCCCTCAGAACGCTTCGGAGGGAAGTGTCTGCAGAAGCCCGGGTGAGTGACAACAAGTTCCCACCGTTACGAAGTCTCGGAGGCTGTAATTTTCTGAGCTGTGCGCGTGCGCCTGTTTTCCACGGCGTGGAGCAGCGGCGAGATTCTGCGTGGCCGGCAATGACTCAGGATGCCATCCGGGAAGACGAGGAACGTGAGGGGGGACCGTTGACGGCCTCCGCAATCATCGCTCGCCTCGCAGAGCCTCGCTGCTGCTCCACGCCGTGGAAAACAGGCGCGCGCGCACAGCTCAGAAAATTACAGCCTCCGAGGCTTCGTAATGGTGGGAACTTGTCACTCACCCGGGCTTCTGCAGACGCTTCCCTCCGAAGCGTTCTGAGGGAGGAAGGGCCAGTTGGGAAAGGGGTTTGCTCCTGCTCCGGGCTGGAGGCTTCCCTCCGAAGTCTTGGGATGTTCTGAGGAGCCCCCCAAGGAAAAACGCCGCTGCCAGGTAGTTAAAAGTACCTCTCTGATTCTGTCAGACTCTGTCAGTCTCTCTCTGATTCCTTCTCTCACTCCCTCTCTCTGTTCCTCTCTCTCTCTGTCTGTCTGTCTGTCTCACTCACACACACACACTGTGGTCACCTTGTTGAGTGTTCCAATCACATTTGAAACACTCAACAACTGGCCTGCATTTATGGTATTTTGCAGCATTCTGCAGTCATAGGACCAAAATATATGGTTAAAAGCATATATTTTGGTCCTATAACTGCAGAATGCTGCAAAATACCATAAATGCAAGCCAGTTGTTGAGTGTTTCAAATGTGATTGGAACACTCAACAAGGTGACCACAGTGTGTGTGTGTGAGTGAGACAGACAGACAGACAGAGAGAGGAACAGAGAGAGGGAGTGAGGGAGGGAATCAGAGAGACTGACAGACACACACACACACACACACACACACAGAGACAGAGAGGGGGAGGGAGGGAGAGAAAGATAGAGAGACACACACAGAGTGAGTGATTAAGTGAATGAGTGAGAGACAGACACACCCACATACACAGAGTGACAGAGAGAAAGGAAGGGAGGGGAGAGAGACAGAGACAGAGACAGACAGACACACACACACACACAGAGTGAGTGAGAGACAGACAGACACACACACACACAGAGTGACAGAGATGGGGGAAGGAGGAGAGAGAGACAGAGATACAGAGAGAGAGACAGACAGATAGACACCCAGAGAAAATGACAGAGGGAGACAGAGAGGGAGAGAGAGACAAAGAGCCAGAGAGAGAGAGAAAAAGAAAAAGAAAAAAAGAAAGTGGAAGAGAGAGATGAAAGAAAGAAAGAAAAAGAACTTATGACCACAATTGAGCCCAAAATTTTGGTTGCTAAGCAAGAGCATCGTTAAGTGAGTTTCACCACATTTTCCAAGTTAGCCATGCCCACCTGGTCACATGACTGCCAAGCCACTCCCACCAAGTCACATGGCCGGCAAGCCATTCCCACAAAGGAGGCCACACCCACAGAGTAGGTTCCAAAAAAAATTGAAACCCACCACTGCCCCTAGTCCTTCTTTCTATTAAACTAGACATACCCAGTTCCTGCAACCGTTCTTCATATGTTTTAGTCTCCAGTCCCCTAATCATCTTTGTTGCTCTTCTCTGCACTCTTTCTAGAATTGCCACATCTTTTCTACATCGTGGCGACCAAAACTGAATGCAGTATTCCAAGTGTGGCCTTACCAAGGCATTATAAAGTGGTATTAACACTTCACGTGATCTTGATTCTATCCCTCTGTTTATGCAGCTTAGAACTGTGTTGGCTTTTTTGGCAGCTGCTGCACACTGCTGGCTCATATTTAAATGGTTGTCCACTAGGACTCCAAGATCCCTTTCACAGTTACTACTATTGAGCAAGGTACCACCTATACTGTACCTGTGCATTTTGTTTTTGTTGCCTAAATGTAGAACCTTACTCTTTTCACCATTGAATTTCATTTTATTAGATAGTGCCCGATGTTCACATTTGTCAAGATCCTTCTGTATCTTAAGCCTATCTTCTGGAGTGTTGGCTATTCCTGCCAGCTTGGTGTCATCTGCAAATTTGATGAGTTCCCCATTTATTCCCTCATCCAAATCATTGATGAAGATGTTGAAGAGTACTGGGCCTAAAACAGAGCCTTGGGGTACTCCACTGCATACTTCTCTCCATGTAGATGCAGCTCCATTGAGGACTACGTGTTGAGTGTGGTTGGTCAGCCAATTACGAATCCATCTGGTGGTGATGCTGTCCAACCCAAATTCTTGTACTTTATCTAGTAGTAGGTTATGGTCTACCTTATCAAATGCCTTACTGAAGTCCAAGTAAACTATATCGACGGCATTTCTCTGGTCCACTAATTTTGTCACATTGTCAAAGAATGCAATAAGATTAGTCTGGCATGATCTGTTTTTGACAAACCTATGTTGGCTTTTGGCTATTACTTTGTTTGCTTCTAGGTGTTCGCTAATTCGTTGCTTGATTATCTTTTCCAGAATCTTTCCTGGTATTGAGGTCAGGCTGATAAGTCTATAGTTTCCTAGATCTATTTTTTTCCTTTTTTGAAGATGAGAACCACATCAGCTCTTTTCCAGTCCTCTGGTGGTTCCCTGCTCCAGGATCTCTGAAAGATATAGTTCAGTGGTTCTGAGATCTTGTCTGCCAGTTCCTTCAGAACCCTGGGGTGTAATCCATCCGGTCCTGGTAATTTGAACTTGTCTAGGGTAGACAGGTGCTCACTTACCATTTTCTTCCCTATTTCAATTTGTGTTCCTAATCTGATTTTTGTGGTGCTGTTTTTGATAGGTTGGACTGTTTTATCCCTTTGCAAAAAGACAGATGCAAAAAATGAGTTAAATAGTTCTGCTTTCTCCCTGTTGCTTGTCACCTTCTTGCCACTTTCTCCCAGCAATGGACCAATTGTTTCCTTAACCTTTTTCTTGTTTTTAACATGTTGAAAGAAGCTTTTTTGTTATTTTTTTTACTTTTGTGGCAAGCCTTTCTTCATTGTGAGCCTTAGCTTTCCTCACTTCATCTGTACAGGCTCGGGCTATTTGCTGATATTCTGCCTTAGTTATGTACCCCTCTTTTCACTTTTTATACTTATCTTTTTTTGTCTTTCAATTTGTCTGAGAGTTCTTTATGCAGCCATGCTGGTTTCTTTTGGGAGCTGTTATTTTTCTTCTTCATTGGTATTGTGCCAGACTGGGCTTTTGTAATCTAATTTAATGAGCCTGATGCTTTGAGGGCAGTGAGTTGAATCCGATTGGCCTTCAGCTTGGCCAATTTTAAGGCCATTCACAAGTGTTCTTCAAGAGCACTAGATTTGTTAATTAATAAGAAGCCCTTAAGTCCTCTGCCAAGAAACAAAAGGTTTAGCATGCTCAGCAAAAACTTCGTGGATGGCATGACTTGCATTTTTCTACCTTCATCTAACATTCCCCCCACCCACCCACCCCCATTACTGTTGATCAACTAAGTAGTAGTGAGTAATAACAATTCATTAGCTTTGTGGTATAAAGTGTGGAAACAAATGTCTCTGAAATTGGTAACCCTGTAGTGATAATGCAGCATGCTGACATTTAAAAAGTGTGATTTTTAGGGTCTTGATACTACAGTCATAGCAATAACCCAATATTCAAGTCTTTCTTAAATGGTACCAGGAAGGCAGTGGTGGATTCCGACTCTCGTTGCAACTGGTATGCTGCAATGGGGCTGGCCATCTACCACATGCACGCGCGTAGCATGCACATGCGTACCCAATCACCCGTGACTCTCCAGCTGCTCGGTGGAATGTCGTGCAGGTGCTGTACGCGCCATGGATGTGCGCAAATGCCCCGGTCAGCTCAAATAGAGGTAAAGAGAGCAGGAGGGTGGGTGGGCCCTCCGGAGCACCGGAACGGAACGGTACCTGGTGCTCCCAGCAGGCACGGGTATGCCCGTACGGGGGTGTACTGTTCATATCCCACCACTGCAGGAAGGGAATTAAGAATTAAGAAAGAATCATGTAGCTGACAAGATCAAGGAAACAACAATTGCATCAGTGGAGGGATGCTGTCAGTTTAACAAGCGGTTTAGTGAGCACGCGTGTTGTGCGCATGAGTGCTTTGCCTGCATGCGTGCGCAGCGCTGAAAATGGAGGATTTAGAAGCTCAGCTGCTTACCTTCCAAGTCAGCAACTAAGTATCAGCTGTGCCACAGGATTGAGATGAGCTAGAAAGCAGGAAATAAAGACAGGATTGAGCAGGGGTGGATGGGCGGGCCCAACTGATCGTCAGAGCTACTAATTCGCCTGAACCGGTCCGAACCAGTCTCCTCTCCTACCATTGGCAGATGGTTAAAGGCCTGCATTTCCTTGGCCTACCAGTCTCAGTCTCTCCTGGTGCCTGCTCGGATCATGGCGCATTCCACCAGAAGCGCTTCCACTTCAGAGAGTCTGTGTGCTGGCGGCCGCCATTTTGGAATCCATGACAGCCGTTTGAATCAAAATGGCGTTCCCGCTCTTTTTAACTGCTGCCTCTACTTTTAAAGGAGCGGCGGAGCATTCCCCAGTCAAGCACTCTGCAGCCCAAGTCGAGGGGACTCTGCGGACGCTCAGGAGCAATAGCAATTTAAATCCTTTCACAACAAGCACACTTGCTGACTCGAGAGGCGAATTTTCCGTTCGCAGCAGAGACTTTCGCTCCCTTTAATAGCCTGCTTGCCCTGCATGGTATTGATTAAGATCTCTGTCAGGGGAAAAAATCACCCTGAAGAAAAATTGAGGTCTATGGACCGGGCTGATTTCCAACAGCATATGCATTAAGATATTGAAGAAAAGAAGATAGTCTTGAGAAGCATATTCTAATTAATAAACAAACTTTAATACGAAAATAATAAAAGTAAATAAAACAAAACTAACTAATTGTTACATTTTGATAAGAATGTTCCGTCTGCCAGCTTGGCAGGCGGACAAAAGTTCATCAGAAGCTTTCTCTTTCTCCTTCGCCTCTCTCTCTGTAATGTGTGAAGACATGCGCAATAAATCACTTTCAGATAACTTTTATGACCTGCGCAATAACTCTTTCTCAGTTTAACTCTTCAGTGTCAGTTTTCAGTCAGTTCATGTCTAGCAAACCTTTTAACATCGTGACACCCCTTCTTTTGCTAGTCTGAGCTGACGTCATCAAGTCATCAATTAAGGCACATCTTCTTTCGCAGATACTCGTGTTGATTTACAGGAAGTGGTTTGTTCAGCATATCAGCAATCTGATCATGTGTAGAAACATATTGCAATTTAACAAAACCTTGCTTAACTAATTGCTTTGTGTTTTGATAACGAATGTCAATGTGTCTGGACCTAGAACCTGTGAAATGTGACTCAGAAATATAAACTACAGATACATTATCTTCCATCACGGTGATTGGTCGAATCGGACGTGTCCAGATATCTGTGATCAAAGCATCAAACCACGTTAGAGAATTACAAGCATCTGAAACACAAGCATATTCAGCTTCAGTAGATGAACATGAAACAAAACTCTGTTTTCTCACTTGCCAGTAAACAGGACAACCATTTAGGAACATCATGTAACCAGAAGTGCTTTTGCGTGACTTCTTATCACTTGCCCAGTCAGAATCAGCAAAACAAATTAACTGTGGATGATCAGTGTGTGTTGGTTCTAGCAATAACTTCATGTGTTTAGTATGTTTCAGATATTTCAACAACTTCTTAATGCATGACCAATGAAATTGTGTTGCCTTACCTACGTGTCGTGATAAAAGATTAACACTAAGTGCAATGTCAGGTCTGGTCCAACTACTAATGTATAATAGTGAACCAATGACTGAACGATAAAGTGTTTGATCCTCGAACTCAGGACTTGGTTCATGTGTTAAGTTGTGAAAATCTGTTTGCATGGGTGTCTTTGTTGTGCTAGCATCTTTCATATTGCAATGATGTAGAATGTGGTCAATTTTCTCCTCTTGTGAAAGACTAAACCCCTTCTGTGTCTTTTCAATTTGAACACCTAAATAAGTGCTAATGTGTCCTAAAGATTTCAGTGTGAAGTATCTCTGCAAACTTTTGGCAAAAATCTCACTCATTTTCTTATTTGGACCAATATAAACAATATCATCAACATAAACAAGTATTATCTCATATGCATTGTTAGATCTTTTTGTGAACTCGCATTCATCAGTTTCGGACTTAATAAAGCCCATTGAATTTAGTTTGTCAGTAAGACATAAATACCACATTAAACCTGACTGTTTCAGACCATAAAGACTTTTGTTCAGGAACCTTCTTGCTTTCGGAATCCTGGAGGGCTTCTTACGTAGATCTCTTCATCTAGGTCTGCATGTAGATAAGCTGTGTCCACATCAAATTGGAAAACTTCTAAACCAAGAATAGTTGCAGTGGTTAAGGCAATTTTTACACTTTCAGTTCTGACTGTTGGTGAGTAAGTGTTTGTGTAGTCCTCAGGATAACGTTGAGCGAAACCCTGAGCTACAAGTCTGGCTTTGTATAAAGACTCACCATTCGGTTTCTTCTTGATTCTGTAGACCCATCGGGTGCCAATGACTTTCTTGTTTGCTGGAGGTTTTGCAGGTGTGAATACATTAAGTTTCTTTAAACTGTCCATTTCATCCTGCATTGCATCATACCATTTGTCTTGCTCTGAATCAGGAAGCTGTTTGATTTGTGTGAATGTCTCAGGAGGAAGAGTAACGTTGCAAATCAAAGGTAATGGTGTTTTTGTCAGTTGCCATGAATAACGTTGTGGAGGGATTCCTTTTGTGGCCCTCTTAGAACGTCTAGGAACAACAGACCAGTCTTCTTTTTCTTCTTCATCCTCATCCTCGTCCTCACGTTCGTCGCTAGCATCAGCATCCGTGGCTTGCGAAGACGGAACATCAGGTTGTGAAGAACTGGTAGAAGGAATATCTGCCTGCGAATTGTCATCAGGCTGCGTGGCATCTGGAACACCATCTCTAGGAAAATAAACTTCAGGATCATTGGAATGAATCCTGGACCAGTCAATATCTTCCTCAAAATTAGCAGATTGTGAAATGACAATCACATGTTTAGTATCAATGAATTTGCACCATTTTGAGTTATCATCAATACCCATAAATCTCAGTCTCTTTGCTACTCTTCCTCCCTTTCTTCTTTGACTTAAGGGAGTGTTCACCATAGCATATGAACCAAAAATGTGGAGGTTCTTGAGATCAGGCTTGTAGCCATACAGCATGTAGAAAGGAGTTTGATTGATTACACTGCTCCAAGTACGGTTGACAATGTAATTTGCATATTTGATTGCTTCACCCCAGTATGTGTTACTGAGATTGGCATCTTCTAGAAGACAACGCATCATGGTTTGTAGAACCCCTTGTCTTCTTTCTACGACTCCGTTATGAGCTGGTGTATATGGAGCAGATGTCTGATGAAGAATTCCATTCTTACGCATCCAGTCCTGGAAACGCTGAGACATGAATTCTGCACCACGGTCACTCTGGATTCTGGCGATGCGAACTTGGTATTGTGTAGAAACAAACGCTGCAAAGTCTTTAAAGATCTGAAAGGTCTCAGATTTCTCTCTCATAGGATATACAAATCCATATCTATAATGATTATCTACTATTGTTAGAAAATACTTTCTGCCACCAATTGTTGGTGGGAAAGGACCTACTATGTCAGTGTGTACCAAATCAAAAATGCGTGTTGACCGGCGTGTAGCGTGTTTTGGAATTGCAGTTGCCTTGGATTTAGCCTTTTTGCAAACCGCACAATCCAAAAACACCTTACACCCCTTTAGATCCAAACCTTTTGCGAACTCCGGCATCTTTCTAAGAACACGGAAACTGGCATGTCCCAATCTTCTGTGCCACTTGTGAATACACCTGGAATGCAAAGGTTTACCAGTTAGTGAATTCTCAACATTAACAGTTTCATGAGGAACCTCAGGCTTGCTCTGAGCAACCTGTTTCTGTTTTCTCTGTTTGTTGGCTTTAGGAGCCTTTGGCACAGTAACGGTTTCTCTCTCTGAACCAACTCTCTCTGGGCCCGTGTTGTGCCTTTTTGGAGTTTGCATACTTGCCTGTGCTTGCCCTTTAGGCTTTGGCTTTAAGTAATAAACACCACCAATCAGCATAGTTTCAGCAACAATATCACCATCTTTAACTAAGTAACTTGCTTTTTCGAGGTGGTGAACCTGGAACTTTAAATCTCTAGACAAGTGACTTTGACTAAGCAAATTACTGGTTGCTGAAGGTATGTAATAAACATCAGGGATGTGTCTATCGAGCTCTTCAATGTAAACAGTTCCTTTTCCCATAACCTTGCAAGTGTGGTTGGTGAAGGAATACAGTTCTCGATACTCGGGCTCTGGTTCGCCCATCTCTGTGAAAAGTTCCCTTCTGTGGGTAACGTGTACAGCTGCTCCACTATCTAAAGTCCACAAAAGACGTCTGTCGAACTTTGGATCAGGTTGTGGAATGTTGGTTATGGCCAGTATTACAAGTGGAGCTTGTGGATCATGCCTTGGATCATGCCTTGTCTTCCGCCTCTACCTCTGCCTCTGGAGTCTGTTCCTCTGGGCTGGTACGTGACGGGAGCTGGAACTCGTTGGGGACAATCCCGGGTGTCATGTCCCACACGGTTGCAGGTATAGCATTTTGGCATCCTTGGAGCGTAGCCTCTTCCTCGGAGGGGACGTCTGGCTGGAGCCTTTGATGCTGGGGGTCGTTGCAGATGTGGTGTAGCTAACTTGATAGCTTCCTTTTCCACTAAAAGTCTGCAAACGTGGTTAACTGTGCGTTGAGCAATAGGCATGAAGTTAATCTTTGCAACAGCATCTTTCCATTCATAATTCAATGAGTTAATGATGATGCTAACCATTTGGATATCATCGATTACATGGCCATTTTGTCTCAATTCACTTCTCATTCTTTTCAGTTTGGTCAAATGTCCACCAATTCATTCACCAGGTTTCAACTTCGAACCATGGAACTCAGACATGAGCAAACATGAAGATTCAATTGAAACGGGCCTGTAGCAATCTTCCAAAATAGCCCAAATTTGTTGGGCAGTTGCATCAGGTGGAAAGATACCCTGGATCTCAATTTCCATTGACATGAGGAAAGTTGTAATTGCTCTGTTTTCCAGGTCTCTCATTGCAGGTGTCCACGGTTGAGGGGGAGGATTAAAAATCATGCAGTGTGTGCCTTCTCTTCGAAGCAAGAGCGCAATTTCACTGACCCAGGCTTTATAATTCTCTCCTGACTCCTTTAATTTGGATTCACCAGTCAAGGGAGTGACTGGAAATACCTGCTGAGGAATATGCATCGGAACAATTTGTTGAGCAGGTTGCAAAGCTGGTTGTTGAACCAGGGGGTGCTGGAGTTGCACCATTGGTCTTTGCGTGGCAACATCAAATTGACTTCCTTGCATTCGCCTTTGACTTTGCCTTTTTCCATTTAGGGAGGATTCAGCACCACCAGGGGGCGTTGAAGACTTAACCTTTGGAGGCAAAGCTTTGGCTTCTAGAGAACTCATAGACAAATCTTTAAAGCTTTGATGGAGCTGCTTCATCTTTTGCTCTAATAATTTTTCTCCGCCAGCAGATGGCAGTGCAGCTTCACTTTTTTGGCTGCCTCATCTTTCTATACGTAGCCGGAAGTTCAGTGGACTCAAAGGGATCACGTGACCTCGGTGACGTGTACATATATCTTTGTTCTGATTCACCAATGAACTCTGTGGGGTGTGTCTTAGGCTGTTGTTTTGAGGAAGACAAGATGGCGTCCTCAGACATTTTGGGAGTGGGGGAGCCCCTCCCACTCCTCTTCATCTCCTCAAAGCACTCTCTCGCCTCCCTAGCATATTTTTCAAACAGCTCTAATTGATAAAGATAGCTTTGCATTTCTTCCCCCGTGCCTGGGAAGGATTCATAAACTTCGCTTTTTGCGTGGGAGTATTTTTTCTCTGCCGGCAGTTGCCATTCATCAAGTGTTTCATAATCTCCAAGAGTCTGGGAATGGAGTGGCTTTGGCAAAGTGGGAAGTTTTGGCTTGGCCCCGAATAAATCATAATCTCCTGGAGGTATTTTAGAAGGGGGAACCACTGACCTCGTTTCGTAGATCTCGCGTCCTGTAGCTCCTTCCCCCACATCTGGCTCGGCACCTGGAGGAATTTGTTGCTCCTGAAGTACGTTTGAAAGATCTTGCTTCTCTGTGTCTGAGGGAGCCTCCTTGTCAGAAGAAACGGATCCATCTGTGCTTGTCCCATTTTTCTTCTTCTTTTTCTTTTTCTCCGACATGGCTAATTAGCCTTAGTCGGTTATCTTAAGATAGCTCGAAGGAAAAAAGCAGCCGTAAATTATAGCCATCTTAGCTTCTTCCAATTAACTCTGGTATCATCGACCAACCTCTGCTAACATAAATTGTCAGGGGAAAAAATCACCCTGAAGAAAAATTGAGGTCTATGGACCGGGCTGATTTCCAACAGCATATGCATTAAGATATTGAAGAAAAGAAGATAGTCTTGAGAAGCATATTCTAATTAATAAACAAACTTTAATACGAAAATAATAAAAGTAAATAAAACAAAACTAACTAATTGTTACATTTTGATAAGAATGTTCCGTCTGCCAGCTTGGCAGGCGGACAAAAGTTCATCAGAAGCTTTCTCTTTCTCCTTCGCCTCTCTCTCTGTAATGTGTGAAGACATGCACAATAAATCACTTTCAGATAACTTTTATGACCTGCGCAATAACTCTTTCTCAGTTTAACTCTTCAGTGTCAGTTTTCAGTCAGTTCATGTCTAGCAAACCTTTTAACATCGTGACAATCTCTTTATTTAATGACGTATAGGTAGTCCTCGACTTACAATAGTTCATTAGTTACCGCTTGAAGTTACAATGGCACTGAGAAAAGTGACTTATGACCATTCCCCACACTTACGACCGTTGCAGCATCCCCATGTTCAAGCGATTCAGGCACCTGGCAACTGACTTGCATTTATGACGGCTGCAGTATTCTGGGGTCATATGATCACCTTTTTCAACCTTCGGAGAAGCTAAGTCAATGGGAAAACCAGATTCGCTTAACAACTGTATTACTAACTTAACAACTGCAGTGATTCTCTTAACAACTGGGGCAAGAAAAGTCATAAAATGGAGCAAAACTCACTTAACAAATGTTTGGTTTAATCACAAAAAATTTGGCCTTCACTGAGGTCGCAAGTCGAGGACTACCTGTAAATACAGAATCTCAGAAACTCCAATAGGTTTTTCCTAGCCTCCTTTATAGCAAGTTAATTCGGGTGGATTTTCCGTGAAACGCTTTTTTCCAGACATTTTCCACACTTGGCCTGAGCTCTCATTTGTAGTGCTTCCAGGCAAACTGAGCTGCCTATTTTCTACCTGCATCACAACACTCCATGCATGCCAAAATAGGGGGAAGCTTGTAGCACAGCACCTGTAGCTTCTTTCCTCATGTTGAGAAGTGTAATGAGGTCCTGTGGATGCCACTGATGGTAGTAAGAAAACACTCCTACAAAAATTGGATTGTCCTACGGTTGCAGAAGATGCAAGGCAGAGGTGGGTTGCTAATATTTTTACTACTGGTTTGGGTGTGCTCCTGCACATGCGCAGAAGCATCTGGGTGGGTGGGCGGAGCCTCCTGCCGCCATTACTTCTGATTCGGCCAATCTGGGCTGAACCGGCAGCAACCCACTTCTGATGCCAGGTGATCTCCACCTATAGAATATGTATTAATATCAGCAACATTAGGTTCTCAAAGGAAAAAAAATGTTTATAAGAATCTGGTAAAGGAAAGTGAAGAAGTGAATTAGAAATAGGGCAGAGTAGATGGGGCATTCTAATGGAGGTTGAATTTTCAAAGTATCGCTTTCATTGACATTGAATCCATATTTAACAAGGGTTGATTCCAGATTAAGAGGCGTCTAATAAGGCTGGTGAAAGAGGGTTTTTTGCAGTAGAATTCTAGTTCGGGAAATGAAATGTACTGAAAATTGGAAACTTTATTATGAATGGAGGAGATAAAAGGTTTCTTTTGGCCAGAGAATGGAACTGGAATTGTGAAGATGGACATGCACATAAAAGAATCGCCTTGTGGTCACTGCCAATAAAAAAGCTCACTTTAACAGACGCCAACTGTGGCTATTTAGCATTTTTGAGTATGTTTGTTTGTTTATTGAGTTTATATTGCTGCCTATTCTCCCATGGCAACTCAAGGCAGGTTACAGAATATAAAACCACATTTAAAACAATGAAAACTATCCCCCCAAAAATCAAATAAATTAATATAGTACAATATAACAAAATCACATTCCAACCCCCACCCGGGCAACAGCAGATCACATGAGCCATTTAATGGGCTCCATCCCACTGGGTTCCCCAGGCCCGCTGGCAGAACCAGGTCTTCAGCGCCTTCCGGAAGAGTATTAGAGTGGGGGCCATTCCAATCTCTGGGGGAAATCTCTGTTCCAGGGAGAGGGAGCCACCACTTCTTCTGGGTCCCACCAGGTGTATCTCCCTCGGGAATGGGACCCACAACATTCCCTGCCTCCCCGCTCTGATGGGTCGGGTAGATGTGACCGGCAAGAGATGGTCTCATCTCATGTTACATCACACCACCCACTCTTTTTCTAACGATGGCTTTGGGCAATGGAGAGGCATTGTTGGAAATTCAAATGAAGGCTTGAGAATAGACTTGTGGGTGCCAATGCAATGGCCTGCATATTACTTGCATTAACAAATGCCTTGTTCACTCCTCTTAATTTATTCCATATCCTACTTCTCAAACCAAAGCAGAAGATGAGTTCAAAGTTACAGATGGACATGTTTATTGCCAGTACAGGATCTAACAGATGTGAAAAACTGAGCAGAAATAAACCCCATGGTTATTTCCATTTTCTGAAAACAGAACAAAAAAAAATCAATCTAAAAAAGGATGATTGCTGTTAGAAAAGCAGGTGAAGTTGAAATACAGATCAGAAAACATCAACCCCTTAAAAAAAAAAAACAGATGAACTCTACATCTGTTATGGAAGGATCATGGAAGGATCCAACTCCATCAAGGAGACTAAATAAACAGAAGAAATATAAATCAGTCTTTATCTTTTTGCTTAAATAGATATTTCAAACTTCAGGCTGGAAAAAAGTTTCAGAAATTAGCAGCTTCGAGTATCTAAAAAGTAAAAAAGGCTCACTGACTGCTTTGCTGACTGAATCTTTAATCCCGCGACCTCACAGGATGTGCTGTATTAATCAGTTAATGATACAGAAGTACTCCCCTGAGAAGGGTCCTCTCAGTACAGTGAGCATGTTCTCTTGGAAAAAATAAAGGACCAACTTGAAAAAGAAACAAATCTGAAAGAGATCCATAAGGATAAAACCTTTTATTTTTGCTTTACACACACACACACACACAAAATTCAAGATCAAAGCCAAGATTTTTTTTTTACAAAAATACATAGTATACTTTTAAAACAATTCTAAAAGCAAACAGCACAAGTAGTCCTTGACTTATAACAATTCGTTCAGTGACTGTTCAAAGTTACAACGGCACTGAAAAAAGGGACTTTAACCATTTTTCACACTTATGACCATTGCAGCATCTCCATGGGCACGTGATTTACATTCGTATGCTTGGCAACTGACTCATATTTATGACAGTTGCAGTATCCCAGAGTCATGTCACCCTCTGTTGCGACCTTCTGACAAGCAAAGTCAACGGGGAAGCCAGATTCACTTAACAACTTTGTTACTAATTTAACAACTATAGTGATTCACTTAACAAAAGTGGCGAGAAAAGTCATAAAATGGGGCAAAACTCACTTAACACATTTCTCGCTCACCAAGATAAATTTTGTGCTTGTAAGTTGAAGGTTGTAAGTTATGGTTGTAAGTTGAAGTTGTGGTTGTAAGTTGAAGATTATACATACACTTGTTTTTAGAAGACAATTCAATTTCTCTATTTTTCACGTGAAAGACTGTGCATGAAGTGGTACTATTTCTACAGCCGAAGTTAAATGATCAAAAGGTGTTACTGCTTCATTGAGAAGACCCAGAGCATGTCTACTCTGCCAGGTCTTATTAGTCAGGCAAAAACTACAGGAGGGCTCCCCCAGATAACAGGATCCATGCTACGTGGGGCTTTATAAGGGATAAGCAGCACCTTGATTGAGCCTGGCAACCAGTGCAGTTCATGAAAACAAAGGAGTCATATCAACATGTCTAGACACAGGGCTGCCACTGCTCATGCCCTTGCATTCTGGATCAGCTGAAGCTCTAAGCAGTCTTCAAGGACAGCCCCATCTAGAGAGCATTACAACAGTTGGGATGGAACATTGTCTTTTGTCCACTTCCACTCTTTTCGATTTAGCTGCAAGACTACATTGCAGGGGTGTCAATTCGATTTCATTGAGGGCCACATCAGGGTTGTGTTTGACCTCGGAGGGGGGGGGGCAACAATAGGTTCTGGCAACTTGGTCGTTAAGCAAAGTGGCCCTTAAATGAAAATCATGTGACCACCGGCTGTACGTAGTGTGACTTTAGGTTGGGGTCAGGATATTAATACACAACCAGCTAAGTAAACCAAAACAGCAGGGAGTTTCTGGGACTTGACTCATAAGGAAGCAGGCAAAAGGGAAAATCTTACAACCCTTTTTCACCACCTTGGGAATGCTAACCTTGGCAATGGGGTAATTAGCACGAAGGAAATTAAATTTTGCATTTACATTTATTGGAGAAAGGCTTACAAGACAGTAAGCAATAGAGAATAAATACATCAAAAGAAATGCGCTGGCACCAGTTGTTTGCCTAGCACACTCAAGGTTGCCAGCTGCACAGGAGGCAAACAAAAGCTTTTAGCATGAAACTGATTAGACATTTCAGGGTCAGCAGTATGAATTCTGGAAGGTTGTAATCAACTAATTCAGACTAATTCAGTTTATTAACTTGCTGTTAGCACTGTTTAGAGACTGGCTGCACTGCAGAGAAAAGCAGCTCAGCAAAGGATAACTTGCTCAGGCAATCTTTCTGCCTTTTGTGGGGGGAAATAAGAAAAAAAAAGGATCAGGCACAGGTACTGATTATAATGGCAAACATTATAATCACAGAGAGAGAGAGAGATGCTGTGAAGGTTATAAATGCAAGCACTATAAATTCAGCACTGTCGTAACTGTGAACCATTGTTGTCGGAGGCAGTTACTAAACGAAGGCTGCTTGTACTTCCTTTCACCATAAAGTTTTGGGAAAGGCAAATCTGAGTTAGACAAGAACCAGTGGAAAAATAAATTGAATCAGGTTCCAGTCTCAGCCTGAACAGTTTTGCTAGGTTTTTACGCAACAAAATTCCACATGAATGGATCTTTAAGCCTCTCTGAAATCCAGCAAAACGTACCTAGGTCAGACATTGCTCTTTAACACTTAAATAGTAAAAAAAAGTTGTAACAAAGATAAGAAACCAAAGTATTCCAGGAAATGGGAGACATCTGGCCTCATCCAGCTATGGATGGAGATACTGTATATAGCAAGCTCTGCCATAGTTTACAGAACAATCTAAGTCAGGGGTATCCAACCTTGGCAACTTTATAACTTGTGGACTTCCAACTCCCAGAATTCAACACTGGAAGTTTTGAAGAAGAGATTGGGCAACTATTTGTCTGAAATGGTATAAGGCAGTGATGGCAAACATTTTTTGGCTCCCGTGCCAAAAGCGGGGGGACCGCAGGGGGGTCGTGCACAGGTGTGCCACACCCATAATGCTATGTGCACACAACCCCCGGCGCGCATGCGCACATGACCAGCACACACACACACACACCGCTTTTGGCGCATTTTTTTCACCCTCCCCAGGCTCCAGAGGCTTTCTAGGAGCCCAGGGAGGGCGAAAACAGCCACTCCTCCCCCCCCCTCCCGGATGCCCTCCAGAGGGCGAAAAACAGACCTACGGGAAAATCAGAAGTTTGGGAATGGTGACTTCCGGTTTGTCCGTAGGGCCAGTGTTTGCCCTCTGGAGCCTTCCGGGAAGCTTCCTGAAGGCTACAGAAGGCAAAAAACAGCCTCAAAAGAAGGCCGAAGTCAGCTGGCCAATGCACACATGCGCGCTGGCCAGCTGAGAGGGCAACACCTCGTGTGCCCTGATAAATGGTTCCATGTGCCACCTGTGGCACATGTGCCATAGGTTCACCATCATGGGTATAGGGTTTCCTGTCTGAGCAGGGGGTTGGGCTAGAAGACCTCCAAAGTCCCTTCCAACTGTTATTCTATTCTATTCTACTGAACAAGCTGTAATTTGCTAGTTTATCACACTAAGCTATATACCAGCTCTGCTGGCTGGAGAATTCTATATACCATGGTTTACAAACCACAATGAGTGGGTCCATATAGTACTGCTAAGCCAAAACTAAATAATTTGCATTATGGTTTAGTTCAATGTATAAGCTAGTTCCTATGTTAAAGTTCCATATAAAAATATGGGTGTTCCATCACTAGAAGCTTTTAAGAAGAGATTGGAGAGCCATTTGTTCAGAATGATATATAATTCTGGGAGCTGAAGTCCACAAGTCATAAAGTTGCCAAGGTTGGAGACCCCTGATCTGTGTCTTGGCTTCTACAACATGCTAAGCCATAAATAGTTATTTATAAACTACTGGGTTGACATGATAGGCTAAACCAAAACCAGGCAGATCACACTGATGCTTAGCTTATTCAGTAAACTCAACTGATTAGGTCTGGCTTCAGAAAATGTTATCTGGAAAACAATGGAGAGTTTAGTTAAAACAAAGTTTTATATTCTAAAAGACTGATCTTTTGTCCCAAAGTCTATCCTCCTCTAATGCGAATAACTTCAATCATTGCTTGACATTTAGTTGAAATGTTTCAATAAAAGAGAAAAAACAAGCCATTTGAAAATGTATTAATTTAATCAATTTATGGAGAACATTTAGGACCATTTTATTAATAAGCAACTGATGTCAACATTGTAACAGTAGTTGTACAATTAACTTATCAATATGTGATCAACATGTTCTACATCATTAGCAGAAAATTCAATTCTTCCGTTAGCTAGTAATATAGTGGATTAACTTTTTTAAATTTGATGTGCAACCCCAAAATGTTATGTTAAATGTACCCATGGATGTGCTTTTAAACTTTTTTTTATTGGAACCCCACTTGAGGCTTTAATCTGAATCAAAGTTGGCTAAGCCCTCCCCCTCTGCTTTTCTCCCATTTACGCCATGATCCAGACCCAAACTAATCACCCTACTGCTACATAAAAATCCACCACCATAAGGCAAATAGATACATTTAACGTAACAATTTAGTTCCTAATATAGGCACGTTTAGTATAAAGTGACTCCTAAGTAACCGGTTTTCTAAACTGAAAACAACACAACTCCATTCTTCTCCTTAAATTCAACATACGTTTCTGAAATGGTGCACAAACATGTGCCATTGAAAGATCTAAACACCAATACTCCAGTTTACAATGTTGAATTTCAAGCTCTCTCCTGCACATCTTAAGAAAACCAGATTTAACCAGTTACATTCCAGGCACAAAAAGTTGATTCCCTCTTGCCCATTTTCTGCTACTTGTTCTTTTTCAATCTACTTTTGAAAGGCCTCCCCATTTGCCTCACTATATGGGGGAATCACAGTTTGATCCAAGGTCCTTCATCTGTGTGGGACATAGTTGTCTCATTCTTTACATCTCATTACTTGCTATGAATTGGAAGCAACTGTGAACAGTGGGCAACTGTGACTGAAAACTTGTTCTACCGAAAAGATTTTAACTAATATAAAGCTGATCTTGTAAAACTGATGTTAAAAGGGTACTTCAGGCAGAATCTCCAGAAAAATTGCTTATGGCTTATCAAAATGGACTTTTTCTCTTGCAATTTTCATCATAACTTCAGTTACCTTGAAACCTATTAAAGAGACATGCTGTGCAGTCTGCAACAGGGCCTACCATAGTCCTCACTGAGAGTGTCTGGAAAAAGCCCGTAACAGGGCTAGAACCAGTCTGAAAGCAACAAGGCACTTTTCCAGGCTCACTCATCCTCTCCATGAGCAGTCCTGACCAGTTATCACAATGTTGCATTAAGCATCTTGTCTTGTTTAAAACATTTTCATTATTTGGTAAGAGCACCTGCTGGGAGGTGCTCATGCTATGATTAGACCCTCAAAAGCAAGACTTCTATTTCGTATTCCAGCAGTTTTGATCCATAAGGGAAGAGGTTTCTGAGCTTCCTTACCCTCTTGGCTCCTGCGTGGTTGTGTACATTTGGATATCTGGTGAAAAGTATTGCAACTTCATCAATAAATGATTTTGACTCTATGCGTATTGGATTCTCAAGAAAGTGCAGCAAGGTATTACAATGCAGCAGTGGAGAAAAAATTCAACATGCCATATACCAATATATAGCTTTCACAGGTCTGTCGGTATGCCATGAAAAGATAAGCAACAGCTTCTTTATTTGGTGCATTTCTGATTTTTTTTTAATGAACATCACTTTTCAAAATTAGCATTCAGCTAGTTCATATTTTACAAGTAACTCCTGCTAATACTCCAAACGATTTAACAATTAAAAAAGGTTTAGCAAAATAGACATAAGTAAAGCAATTTACATTGTTCACAGTTATCTGCATTGTGCCTTTCTCCAAAAGCCTGTTCACCTTTGTGACTTCACAATTACTTTGATAGGACTGTACCCACATGACACAAGATAATACTTCATGATTTGAACACTCCTTTTTATCTATAAAGATATGGAACATATCTGCAAAATATATAATTCTGTGCGACCTAAGGAAAGAGGGGATTAAGAAAATCCCACCAGTAAAATAAACCAATTGAGCACCTTAAGTGAGACTAGAAATTTGGGGGATAGCATAAATTTGGTCACAACAAGAGAAGACAACCAAGAAATTAAACTTCTGCTTTAATTCTATCAAAAAGGCAACTTTATTCCCTGTAACACACATTTGGTTTATATTTGGTACTCTACAAAAACAAAATCCAAATCCTCCATGTATCCCTGTACGAGTAAGAAACTAAACCACTAATGGTAAGGATACCTTACCCTAACCCAGAAGTAAAAATTAATGCACATATGTGGCCGTCTTTAACTGGAATCCAGTTGGATTCCATCTGCTGACAAAGTTTTGTGCTTCCCTTCTCTATAGCCCCCTGCATCTTCATTAGAGTCTACTCTGAAGAATTGGGATTTTAGCGAGATGGAGTCACAGAGTATTTGAGCATCTCTCTCTTTGGCTGACCACATCTTAACTGAGACCAACGGGCAACTGGATGGAGTGATCCAAATAGCCAATCTCTGCTGAATACAATTTTATTTCTGTGGATTAAATTTAGAAAATGGCGGCCTATTTTGTAATCATGATAAGGCGCCATCAGTATTACAGTATAATAATGCGTATATGCCTATTCTATGTTTAAGCCATCTGCTATAGCAGTCTTTAAGATTTGAACAAGTGTTGATTTTTGTCTCGGACCAGATAACACTCATGTTTCTGACTTTAGCTACATAGTTAAATTTGTATATTAAACTTCAATTTTGTTATCAAAGCGGAATAAAAGCTAAAAAATGTTTCAAGTACTTTTGTTTATATATGCTTCTTTACAATGAAACTGATTAAATCTCGTTCTTTCACAATAATGGATTTGGATGGGTGTAACATGTAAACAGTTTAGTTCCAATAAAGCCATCTTGATTTAGGCAAGCTTAGTAAGAATAACTAACTTTAAGGAGCTGCTCTTGGATTAGCATAAAATAATATCCCTTCCCTCAGCTTTTCTGCCAAAAGGAATGTTTGCTCAGGAGATTCTATTCTATCATTGACAGAATAAAATTCTAGACCCATTGCATTGTTTTAACTATCCCGTGAAATATTACATTATATATTTAATTTAAATGCTCTTGGATACTTTTAGAAGCTTGGTATTTTGTTTTTGTGGGTAAACAACTTAAACATTGCTTTGATTTGTAAAGGCTGAAATTTCATTTCCCCCCGCTATTGGAGGATTAGAACTAATAGCACTATTTTTATTCTTAGGAAAAGTTGCCCACTAAAGTAAATGAAGAGTGATTATGAAGTTTGAGATTTTATATAACAATGAATTCCAATATCGAGAAAGAAAGGTTTACTTTTCTGGCTCAGTAAGGTTGATAAGAGGATTTAAAAACATTTAATTTTTTAAAAATAGTATCAGAGAGGAAAACATGTTTTGTCTCCTATCCAAATATCAACCTTTTTTTTCCTCCAATTGCAGCTTGCCATTGCTTCTCTCTGCTTTAACTGTTCAATAGAAAACCGTATTTCAGTTAAATATACTGCCTATTTTTCATCTGCTTCCCCAAAGTGCTTTTCCATCAAGAAAGTCTCCAACCACCATCAGGTTCACTCTCAAACATTTCAGCACTTACAGCAGGAAAGCCATCCAAATAGGTTATCAATTGAATGGATCTAACTATACTCTGAACTGACTGCATTTGAACAGTCTTCAATTGAAAGAAGAAATAAAATTTGCAGGGAAGGAAAAGCTTTTGAAACTAAGTCCATGCTATTTTTGGATACTGGGAAAAGCTATGAGAGTCAAACATTATTCTTTCCGGTACTTCAGCGTGGAGAGTAACAAGGTTATAAAAGGCTTCCATTCCCAAATATGTTATTGGGGTCCACAAATTGTTTGATGGATTTCAGCATCCCAAAGCCAACGTCTGATACACATTCTTTCAGCCAGTGTTTTCGTAACTTGCCCACTGGAAGAAAAAAAACAAAACAAAAAGTGTCTTTAATATTCACCATAATAGCAGGAACCAATTAATCTTATGGCCATGAATGAACAAACACTGGGTGATAAATGTTTTTATTCAAAAATGAGAAATGTTTTGCTTTATTTGATTTATTGAGCCCACCAGACTATCAAGCTCATTAAGTGCAATGTATTCCCAAAGGAAACCTGGATTCCAGACTGCCTTTTCTCTGTACAAAGTATGAAATTTAGATCAAGTTTAGGCAAAGATGATGTTTTGCATTAAATATAATTAAACCGAAGCAGCATATATTTACATGGGAGTAGAGAATTCTGTGCTCTGTTTTAAACAAACAATGCACAGATTATAATGAACCAGACAAAGTTATTTTTATGAAAAACACTCAGGTTATCAAATAAACAAGAAAACACATTTCTCAAAAGTAGGGTGACAGATTTTGGCTGTAGTTCTATCTGGATCTATATTTAGGAGTAACTTCCTCTGAACCCAGTCAAATACTTTATTTAACCAAATGTGAATAGCTACACAAGGAATTTGTCTCCGGTACAGATACTCTTATTGTACCTGCAAAGCAAATAATAATAATAACAACAACAACAATAATAATACCAATAAAATGGGCAGTAAAGACAATAATAAGAAATAATACTACAGCCCATACTAGATGGGGTAATAGATATTAGGCATTGTTTAACCTACATCTTAGCATTACATTTGCATCCAAGACCATTGCTAGCTGTTACTATTTTTACATAACTTTTTTTTGGGAGGGGCAGGGGCTTCAAGCTAGTCTTGACTCCTACTGACTGCCTGGACAGGTCCCTGTAACTTTTTTTGCAACGTTTTTGGAAATGGCTTGCTTTCTTCCTAAATCTGAATGGCCCCAAGTCACCCCAACTGGCTGTGTGCCTTTAACTACTACCCCAAGCTGGTTTCCTCCCACAACTTAAAAAATTATAAATATGAATATAAACTTGACGGTTTATAACACACAGCCACAAAATTACAGTTGTTTTAAATGAAATTGGCTCTATCATTAAGCAAGTATTATAACAGCATTTAATTCTTGATAGAATCAATTGAAGGAGGTGTTGGATACAGCATGCCTTTAAACCAAAAGCTTGATGTATTTGTGTGATACAACATACAAATGTAAGGGAAAAAAGTAAGTCGCAATCAATGAATGCTTCTTGTCTTGGCTGCATTAGATGCCTCCCTCTCCCACTATCCTCTTCAACTAAATCTAGGATGCCCCATGATTGAGGTAGCTGGTTAAATTGCCGCAGGGATAATGAATGATATGAACATCAACTGAGAACAGAGTATTATTGTTTCTTTCTCCTGCCAAATATCAGCCTGTCACCAAGCTCTCTGGAAAAACAACAACAACCTTGGCTGACCAGGAGCATGTTCTCAGCCACCCATGTGCCAACCAGAGCTAAAGAGACAATGTATAGTCTAAGCCACTATACTCCATTATCTGTAATATTGTTTAAGTGAATGTATCCTGTGGATATAGATGTAATTGTCTAAAAAAAGACTGAAAACAACTGGTCCAACAAGCTGGAGCACATTAAAGCCCCAGCAGGATGTCCAACAGCTAGCAGGCCTGTCTTTTCCCCACCTCCACAATAATGCGACTCCACCAGGGACTGAACTGATGTCTGAACAGCCACCAAACAGCCACTGCATATTTAATGAAGTTGCTCACCGAGTGCTGGAAAACAGAAGGTGCTTGGACTGCATCATTAGTTCTGTCACTATGATAATTTACACATCTATCTTGTCACATTTTCTATGCTTTATACTTTTACAATAATAAATCTAACATACATTTGATTAGCGAACCGGAAAGTAAAAAAGCTGTGCAGCGCACACCGGTGGTCTTTTAGGAACATATTTGGTAAAGAAATTAACCCATTTGTAGCATAAAGTTGCAAACCCTGAATGTCAATTTTCACTGTGTTAGAGGCCCACAGTTGCTTTTTTGCAAGTATAACCAACCAGGCAAGGTGTCGTTTAAAAAAAGATAATTTTATTTTGCCTGGAAAATATAGAGCCGTTTCTCAGATAAAATAACAGATGCCCCACCTGACTACATGAATTCATGAGTGTCTTGCAGTAAAAGGTACAACCTACTTTGCCTCTTTTCCATAGTGTGTAAATATAATACTGGCTTTTAAATATCCAAATTATTTGTTAGTTGCAAACGCTGATGTACATATGTAACAAGCATATATATGTAACGCGCTTTTAGTGAATCTTTAATCTTTATTCTGCTTCAAGTTTACAGTTACTGCTTTTAGTCAACCTAATTCATTTTAATTAAGACTTTTTTAGGTCTAGTGAAAGACTAAAAAGCACATTATTTTATTTTGCAGTATTTAATTTCACAGCTACTGCAAATGCTTGCTTTTACACATCCATTCGGCCAGCCTCTTAATATCTAGTGGATTTGCTTCAGTGACATAGCTGAATAACAATTTATTTGAGACCTTGAAACTGAAAGTGAATATTCATGAACACCTCTTCAATAAACACAAAAATACTGCCTAGCCCTAGCTGATAACTGCTAAATGAATCAATCAAGCCATTTTTAATCAACAGAAACAAACACAAATGCGAAAGATTAAGCTATCTTGAATATTGTAGAAATATTTACGAACCTAGCAGAGTTTTAATTGCTTATTTTTTATTCCAAGTGGTTATTTTATTTATCTAGGCTCAAAGATACTACTGTATCTCTTCAAGATACTTATTTTAACACATTTGGTATATTATAGTGGACTGTTAAATTTGAATAACATGGACAGCCCTAACATGAGCGTTAACTACTGCACTATAATACACAGACACACACATGCAAGCAAATGACAATGGTGACCAGCCCACCAATACTGAATAGACTCATCAATGCAAAATCTACACTTCTTACGATTCCTACTCTGCATTTCCAATGCTATTGGCAATTGGAAGATTAGCATAATGGAAGGGAAGTCAAGAGAAGTTGGAAATGTCCTCTACTCTCTCAGAAAATTTTGTCTTCAAAATACAATGCTTTCCCACAGAATGGAAATGTTTCTTTTTTCTGGTTTCAAATTATCCTTAGCTAACATTAAATGATATATTTATATACAAAATAAATACTGAGATGAAAGCAATAAAGTTATTTGCAAAGGGCAACTATTTCTCATGATTCGAATTTCTCAAGATTTTCTTTTTTTTTCTTTTTTTTTCCCCAGAAGAACTGTTAGGAGTAAACACTTTGGTATAAACTGTCTACTTCCTTCCATAAAAGCAGTAAGTACTATGAAGATTAAGTTAAACATACTTTATATTCCTTATAGCCTCAAGTCCCAGACTACATCTGTTTTCTTTGATACACAAAACCAGAGTTAAAATAGCTTCATTTATCACAAGATGATTGTGGTAGGCAGACAAACCAGGCTGTCTGTTTCGGGATAGTGAAAGCAACTGTTATTAATCACAATTATAGGGCAAACTCTGAAGAGGAATTGCATCAATATTCTCCCTTCCACATGCAGGAACAGAAAGAAACACTAAGAATGTGATGGTAAAGCCTGAAGGTCAGTAAATAATAATAAACAAGGATACTACCAGTTTAATCCCAAATCATAAATTGCAGCTCAGAATAAGTATTAAAAGTCACTGTGGGAATTTAACACATGGTATTTGATAGATCTACTACAGAAATGCCTTTTTGCAAAATTGAAAAATACAAAATTCAAAGTTTATTTATATGCTCTGCCAGAGAGCCAGACTCAAAATATAAAGAAGTCACAATTCTTTGGTCAAAGTTTTAAGGCTTCTATGACTGTTGCATGCAACATTCTTTTGTTAAACTTGTCTCCAACTATATCCTTAGTTTTAGAATAGGCAATAAACATAAATAGAACATGAGTTACAGAAATACTACAGCCATTGTTAGCTGCTAAATTTCTGCTTAAATAACAAATGTAGCTTCATGTAGCTTAACTCACAGACAGGCAACCTAGTACTATGGAGATTTGATGCTACAATCTCTTTCAACTGATCAGGGCAAGAGAAACGAAAGCCCAAATCATCTGTAGGATAGCTGGTTGCCTACTCTGCTCAATTGTTCTCCAGATCAATTCAAGACACTTCCATTGATTCTGCCTACTGGCTCTCAATGTTTGCTTGCAAGGCTGATGCAGGCATTCCCGCGAATGTCAAATTCAACATAGCTGCCACAACTCATTGGTCCCAGTAGCTCACTTCTCATTCCATTCTGCCCAGGAAGACATTTCAGATTCATGGTGAGATTTCCAATATCCAGTTTGTAGCGAATAGTGAGATATCTGCTAAGAAATGTTACAGAACCAATGCAGACTTAGAGCATTGCTTCTGAGTACTCTTGACTTATATCCTCATAGGGACATTTTGTTCATTTTAAGGTGGGAACCCATGTTTTCACATTTATTTTATACCCGAATGAGTGGAATATCCTAGAACTGGGCTCTTAAGTTGGAACTGTTCAGGCCATGCCTCCTGCTTTTCTTGTTCAATTTCCAAGCAATACAAAGCAGACTATGCAAAACAAAAGGAACCAGCAACCACTGCAAGAAATAAAGTATGCAGTAGGAGACAATCTATCTCCTTTGTCATCCTACAAACTTCAGGTATGTTTGCCTGGATGAGCGGTATTAGTGAATGAGAACTGCATGACAAAAGCATGCATTGTCCTTTGCATGGAGAGGTGTCTATCCACACCACAGATGCCTCTGAGACATGCAGCAGCATGCCTGGTAGAATGTACCATGATGGGATTTGGTGGACAGAGATCTCGTAACCAATTATTCCACTTGAGAACAAAATGATATAGGAAAACAACATAGGTGGATTGAAGACACCATTTTAAAATATGCATTCAGGAAACAACGTTCATTTGGCCATTATAACAAAGAGCTGCTAGTCTTGAAAATATATCATTGTAATCCAGGTTGAAGACAGGGGGTTTGCATCCATTAAGTAAATGATGAAATACTGTCAGGAGCAACAACAGCTTTGACAAGTAATCAGATAAGTTAATTATTGATATACTTGGGCAGATGATCATTTTACTTCTATGCATTGGAAGACATGGGCTCGAAGCTCACCACCCACAGGCAGCCATTAGAAATACATTTTTTTTTTCAGATCAGCAGTTTATGCGAACAGGTACAAGTTGTTTGAAAGATTCTTTCATAATCCCAGAAAAAGCACTGGAAAGATATAGGCCCATGATGGCGAACCTATGGCACCCATGCCACAGGTGGCCTACGGAGGCCTCTCTGCTGGCACAGGAGCTGTTGCCCCAACTCAGCTCCACTGCACATGCGTGCACGCCTTCCACCAGCCAGCTGATTTTTGGGTCTCTGTCATGCGTGCAAGACACACGTGAGGATATCGTGTGTGCAAGCATTTTTGATCCCAGGAGGCTTCAGGGAGGCCTGCTAGGCTCAAAATGGGCCACCGGGGGGAGGGGGAAATGGGCAGGGGGAGTGTGTGTATGGGTGGTTGTGCGTGCATGCACAATGGGGCAGGGTGCACGAGGGGTTGTGCGCACATTGCATTATGGGTGTGGGCACACACGCATGCACTCTCGCATGCACGTGCGTGCTTTCGGCACGTGAGGACAAAAAGGTTAGCCATAAATGATATAGGCCAAGTGATTTGGGGGGACATGCTGGGATTAAGGAGCTTTCTTTGATCAATGACACATAAGGGGGAGAACGCTGAGGAATTGCGAACAGGAATAAAACACTTCTGTCAGATATATTGTTATGAAAGAAATGGTGAGTCTTCTGGATTTTAGAGAAAATAGAAATCCGTCTTATACATGAAAAATGAGTTCCAGTCACAGCAGGCTGTTAAATTTCTAAATGAAATCCATTAAATACAGCATGAATTATTAGTACAGAAACCGTGAGCCATACAGTATACTGTAGAAGAGACTCAAATATCAGTATAACCCACAGGATGGAAGAATTAGAACTGCAATAATTAAAATTTGAATCTTTAATTAGGGTGGAAGTTGCTGGACCACATGATTAATCAGCTTCAAAACCAAAAAGACAGCTTTGTTTCAAAACAATTTGGCTGAATATCCCATTTCCGAACATTGAGAGGACGAATCCAACTAATATTGTTTCAAGTGCAATATCTATGAAAACCGTTGTGGTCATCTCCTAAGCAAAAATGACAATGAGACATTAAAGCAATGTCTTATTTACATAAGTGCAAGAACAATATTTGACTCAAGCAGTTGAAGGGAGAGTAGAAATGGTTGAGTAGAAAGCAGCATCAGTTGCTGCCAATTCTGCCTGTAACATTGGAGTTGTGAATAAAATACTTGGAAAAAGAATGGCTGATAAATAATTTCTCCTACTGTAATTGGAAAGACTTTGGTCATTCAAACTATGCACATTTTAAAAAGAAATTCCAATTTTTAATTATGCCCCCTTTTTAATTTCCTACTTTTTCCTTCTTTTTGTGTTGATGGACTAACTGAAGCAAAATAGAAGTTGAGATGCTCTGTCTTTTCCTTGTTATCTGTTGGTATTTTGCCTTTTTACTGAGCAAATACTAATTAGATTCTTTCTTTTCTTTTTCTTTCCCCCCTTCATTCCATTTATTATTCTTAATATCCTTTGCAAAGTCATTTCAGTTTAACCTAACACTTGCCTGACAGAAGCATTACATTCAATGTTTCCGTTTTTACCTGGCCTCCTTTCCTGGTTTTTTTCATGTGTTTTTATTTTGTCATTAGATTTTCACTAACCTTTTTGTGTAGCCAAAATAACCTCCCCATTGTCTTCCTTTCCTTCTCACTAGAATAGTTTTCTTTAACACTTAGTGACTACATAAATCAGGGGTGTCAAACCCGATCACATCACGGGCTGAATCGGGATGTTTTTTGCCTTTGCGGAGGTGGGGTGGCCATGGCTTACGTGGGTCGGGCCGCCAGTTTGACAGGCCTGACATAAATTGTAAGTCTTACTTTCCCTTATAATCAAAAACTTCAGCATTATGTGATCATTCTCCCACCCAATGTGCCAGCTACTTCCACTTCCTTTTTCTATGTTCTAAATAAGAACTATTTACAAGATAAATTAAGGGTTTTCTGGAATAGCTGTGCTTGGCAAGGTTTTTCTCTCATGAATCTGAATTTAAGATGAGGCTACCAAAACAAACAATAAGAAATAGAAAAGGGTATATACATAAAATTCCTTTAAAGTCCCGGCTTTCATTCTTTGTCTGTCAGGGTTGTTAAATTTCATGTAAACCAACCCTGGCTTACTGTATTTCTTTCCCCCCAAAATGTGCACATGGAAGCATTTTGCATATCTGCAGTCCAGGTGTCTATATGCATTTCTCATAAGCCACATTTCAAAAATAAATGATCAGGTCAGGAGAGAGAGAATAAAAAACTTCTGAAACAATCTTCTGTATTTGTAAAACAAATCTGTTTCATCTGAACCCATGCACAATTCCATTTTGGAAACAAAAATAAACAGAGAAAGAAAATTTGGAAATAAAATTAATTTATAATCAGCCTCACTGAATTCAGCTTTAAGTTCCAGATCAGTATACATAAACTTTTGCTATGCCAGGAGTTCATCTATTTAGACCAGTCAGCCGCATAAAAGTTGTGGTTAAGATTGGGAAGCAATTATTTAGGCACTGAGCTGTTTTGTTTCTCCTCTTGCTCTTCTCTTCATACAAAAGTGTCTGCAATGAAGAACCTCCATAGCTGTTGATGGATATTAAAAATCATCTTGACTTCCCCCATCTTTTCCCAGCTGTGATGGCTAGTCTAATTTTCAAGAGCATTCAAGCTTTCAACTCAATATCTGCTCCCACTTGATTTAATTATCAGTAACTCCGGCTCAGTTTTCAATAATATTGTCAGCATATAGAAAATAACTCCCCCCCATGAAAAATTAGTCTTCTTATTAGGTAAATATAATAAGTGCTTTGTAAAAGATTCTCCATTTCATAGTGTAATATAGCCACCAAGAGTATCTGGATTGTGGTTGGAGATAGGCAAGTAGGTAGACAGACAGGCCAAGTGGTAATATGAACGATTAACACTGACTATAAAACAGGAATTCTTCAAAACAGGAATGGAAAGCATTTTGTATGATTTATATTTTTAATCAAATAAGTCAAAGTGACTAGACTAATAAAAATATAAAACAGCTCACAATTATCTTTCAGTCTGTTCACTTTTTCCAATTTTATAATGCAGTTTTAACTCAAAAGATGACATTTTAGAGACTGAAAGAAAATATTTTTAAAAGACATGCAGAACCTGCACATAATGGACTTAGGGCTGAAAATATTGAGAACTGACATGGATCAGTTTATAAACTGATGTATTGTCACCAGTCATTTTGCCAGAAATTATAAATGTAACATTTTAGACATGTATCACAGAAAAAAGCTTGGGCATGTAATCTCTGTTCTGTAGACGTCTGACATCTATAAAGTATCCTAAAAATATTAAACTCTTGTGCTGTATTTATCTTAATCTTACTCCTACTAATGATCTCTATGTTAAAAGACATGATTTAGTTGGACATTCCTCAAATGTGACAAAAAAAATTTGTTAGTTAGTTGCCACACTAAGTTTGCTTACTGTGTAAGAAACTTCTGTCAGCTTGGAAGGTATATAACAATGTGTGTCTAAAACAAAGTATAGTGTAAATATTCCTAATACTAGATATGAGGGTTGTGTAAAGTATTTTAAACTCAAAATGGATTATTTCAACCTTGACGGAAATATTCCAGATTGACAGTATTTCATTCTTGACAATTGGGCCCAATTTGGGGATAGTTGTGGCTATATATTCTGAAACTATTTGGCCATAAGCAGCATTACAATACCATGCAGTCTGAAATTGGAAAACTTATTTTGGAACGTTTGTATAATTTCACGTGTTACACCTGTGTACTGACATCTATATATTTTGGTTCTGTTAGCAAAAGACGAATCTTACATTTTCTGAGAACTAAAAATGCTATTTTAATGTATGCATTAAGACTTTTTCAAACCAACTGGGATGATAGGAAACATTACAAAGTCATCTGTATAGAAGAATATGGCAAAAGTATTTTACATAAAATGCAAAGATGAAAAAGGAGATCAATAAAGATTTCAGTTGTATGGTCACATAAAAAAATGAATAAAAAGGGAGCCTATAAAACGTCTGATTCCACCCAGATTAGGCTCTTGTTCTATGTATTTCATTACTGTTGGCAGGTTACTGTACAACCATGTGTGAGTAAAAACAAATATCTATCTGCAGGAGATTCCTCTAATTAGGGGTCCCCAACCCTGGTCTGTAGCTTAGTGCTGGGCTGCAGCCTGTTTGAAACCAGGCTGTGGAAGTGGCATGTGTGTACGTGCAGCTGCATTTGTGAAAGAGGTGTGTGTGAAACCACTCCCTCTATCCCCCGCTGCTTCCACTGGTCTGCCAAGCCGAAAGGTTGGAAACCGCTGCTCTAATTCTTTCCACTGGAGTATCAAATATGAAGCATTTTACACACTGACAGACAAGTGTACAATTCTCTTAGGTTTCTCTGTGTATTAACTGAACGTGCCTGACAGATTCTAAAACTGGCTAGGTCACATGTTCCAGCCACTCTATAAGCTTCCAGGAGAGATGATGAGTGTTTTATTTGCTAATGATGCTAAGCAGTCTAATTGGGCTATAATCTGCAGGCGTTTCTTTTCTCCTTTTAGATATATATGAATCAAACATGCCTACTACAAAGTGAGTAACTAAAAGTATGATCTGTAACAATACCTCCATGATGATGTGACAAACTTCCTCCATTAGCAAGGATTTCGTCCCTAGCTGCTGTCTAAAAGGAATAAAGTAATTTAAATCATTCAGTTGTTCAAGCAGGGAAGATAGTATGTTTCATTTAGTCACCAACAAATATAAATGAAGGGGGTGTTGCACTATTTACACTTAAATAAGGACAGTAGTTTTACTTGCAATTTATCTTTTGAGAGACATGTTTTTAAAAGTCCCTGGTAAAAATGAAAACAACCCTTTTCAAAGCATTTTCACTCTGAAGTTCTATGTAAACATAATATTAGTTGCAATATGTATCAAAAGTGTAATTAAATAGCAAATGTTAGCACATCTTCATCCTCACTCTTATTCCACCCAATTCTGCTAATAAGTAAAACTTTAATAGAGTTCTGCAAATATCTTGGATTGCTTTTAAAATGCAAACAAACAGAAAAGCGTCACAATGAAAAATTATGGTGTTAATTGGATGATGGGGGAAATAGAAGTTAGGAATTTTTTTTAGAAATGAGGTAAGAGCTTGGGAAGAAAAACGTAGGCGGGTTCAACGTGATAAGAACTTGGATGGGAAAATTATCACAAAATTCGGAGTCAAGGAAACAGATGACCAAGGTCATAAAAAATAAACATCTCCTTAAAGCTATCAAACAGTCAGTTTCACATTTAACTTTGGTTTAGGTAACAATTAAACATACACTTTATCTAGAACATTTAAGTTATTAATTATGTAGAATTACCTCTATTTCTTCATAAACCCGAACAGGGTCACTAATTCCTCTGTAGTTAAAGCCCAAATAGAAGTAGACGCATGCACCAGAATCATACATCTGTGTCACCCTGGTTTTTTGGGGGGGGAAAACATATCAGTCAAATAACGTAGTATTCTTGCAGAGTCCAATTTAAAAATAAACGTTATGGTGATACTGGGATGTACTTGTACAAATATTCCCAGAATTTCCAGCAGCAGGACTTACATTCCCAATGCAACATTTTACTATGTTAAAAAAGAGAGAGCGCAAAAGCTATAGGAAAAAGGAATAGCAAATTTATGTGAACCAGAACAAGACTCAAGTATTCCCATCACTCTTAAGTTTGGATTATTAAGTTTTATTTACAGCCCAAAGCCCCAAAGTAACAAAGTACCCGAGCCAGCATCAGGATATTCTGGGAAGTCCATACAGCTCAAAATGGCTAAGGTTAGAAAACATTGCATTATAAGGGCTGAACTAACTATGGTTGAAATTACAGTCTGACCAATATTTATTTATTTATTTATTTATTTATTTATTTAAACTTATTAGTCGCCCCCTCTCCCCACAGGGACTCGGGGCGACGTACACAAGCAACAGTCAACACAGTGTCATACAGAGGAGGTAAAAAATAAATAAATAATTACAATGCTGAAAAAGGTTAAAACCTCAATAACATTAATAGTTTAAAAACTAAAATTAACAATTAAAAATGACCTAGGGGTGGATAAGTTGTCGAGTTATGCCAGGCCGGCTAGCCGAAACAGGTGGGTCTTCAGTTTACTGCGGAAGGAGCGGAGATCGGTTGTTGTTCTAATGTCTGGGGGGAGGTCGTTCCAAAGGGTAGGGCCTGCCACAGAGAAGGACCTACTCCTGGGCACCGCCCTCTGACAATCTCTAGAGGACGGCACCCGGAGGAGACCCTCTCTGTGTGAGCGAATGGGCCGCAGGGATGTATGGGGCAGGACACGATCCCGCAGGTAACTAGGCCCTATGCCATGGAGCGCTTTGAAGATGGTAACTAACACCTTGAAGCGCACCCGGTAGGCCACAGGAAGCCAGTGCAGCTCGCGCAGGAGCGGTGTTATATGGGAGAACCTCGATCTCCCCATAATTACCCGCGCGGCTGCATTCTGGACCAACTGCAGCCTCCGGGTGCACCTCAAGGGGAGCCCCATGTAGAGAGCATTACAGTAGTCCAGGCGAGACGTCACCAGCGCGTGAGTGACTGTGTGCAAGGCCTCCCGGTCCAAAAGGGGTCACAATTGGCGCACCAGGCGAACCTGGTGGAACGTCCCCCTCGCCACGGCTGCCACATGATCTTCCATAGCCAGCCGGGCATCAAGGAGGACGCCCAATAGAGAAAAGCAAAGGCCACACTATAACTTAGAAACCTGACTTGTTTTGACTAATGATGATTTAGATTAAGCGCACAGTACATTTTGTATGACAAACTGTGGTGACTCTAAACAAGATAATGGCTTGTTGTAATTTAACTTTCTTTGTAGCAATTAGGAGATTCAGCTGATGCAAGTGGGCATCTTAAGCTATTTTACAAAAACTGGTCACCAAATAAATAAGGCTACGTAGCATTAGGCCTTTGGTGCAAAATGATAACGACAATATTTTAAAAGGATTCTAGAGGTGATAAAGATCACACTATAGGCCTACATATCACTTATAGGGTGCCCAACCTATTTTAGAACTTAATTTATATGAAGATGCTTTACCGGCAGGTAGCAAATGGTGGAAACTGAACACCTTTTTCTTTGCATTCCCTTGTCATTCTTTCCTTTACATTTTTGCACAGATCTACAACCCTAAAGATAAAATAGTACAAAAGTTTAAAAAGCAAAATTATTTAAAGTATTAATAGGTAACATTTTGTGACTGATATAAGAATGGGTTTATTGTAACCCAATACAAGGATTAATTCTGGATCATTAAAAGTAAAATTATGCCTACAAATTCTGCTTGGTTTTTAAATGTACATATTGCCACAAAATAATCAATAAACAACATTTAATAAAAACTGGAATTATATTTAAACATGTTACAATTTTTATCTTGATTAAAGTTCCCTAAATTTAAGACCTAGACGGATAGTTCTCTTAATCAGGACTTTTTCCACCACAGGCAAATTATATTGGCTCCACATATTCCTCTGAATGTGGTAAGGAGAACCAGTTGGCCAAGTAAAGATTACAAATTTGATTACATTAATTTTAATAACCAAATATACATAATGTATGTATACTTGGTATTGAAAGCCACAAGATCAAAAAGGTCTGAATAATTATAGAGCAGTCTCCTATAACTTAAAGCCTCAATTGATAATATTTTGGAAATAATGGAACTCATTTTTGTTTGGGAAATGACAGTCATAACAAATATTAGAAATGTGAAGATGAGCATTTCCAACTTAGTCTCTCAGAATCACAAGAACAATTACAGAACTACATTTAGATGGTTTTTAGAAGATGGTAACAATACGGCCATTTAATTAAGCAGTTCCAAGATTTTGGGTACTGTGTTATATTTTTATAATTTATTCTTAAGTTCATATTAAACTTTACTTATGTTCATTAGGACATCACCGGAGAGATGATGATGATCCTTTTCTTTTAAACAACAAGATCTTTCATTGGCTCAAAAAGTGCCTGATGGCAGAAGTTCTTCTATTGTAGGATGGGGAAGTTAGGAGCCAAGTGAACAGGTTTCCTTACTTCATCAAGAATCTTTGATGTATTATTATTGAAATAAGTTTCACATGAACTGTGAAATAATATAGTTTTTTTCTACTATTCCAGAAACAATCTTTATATTCTACAAAATACTCAGATCATTAAAACCTAAAACCACCATTTTTTAACAATTTTTCCAGAAAAAAGAACATAAAAATATGAATTTTCACTGAATAGAGAACATTTTGATTTTACCTATCCCAAGGAACAGATGTTTCAAATGATTCTCCTATTATATAATAATCCATGCCAAGGTCCTATTTAAGAAATCAGAAAAACCTTGGATTAGTATGCAATCTTAAGATTCATATATTCACTATGTATATATATATGTATATATATATATATGTATATATATGTGTGTGTGTGTGTGTGTGTGTATATATATATATATATATATATGCAACTGAGAATAGTTAAGATATTACCAAGGCAACAGACCTGCATTAATCTAATTACCATAGTTTTCAGAGTATAAGATGCATTGGAGTATAAGACGTACCAAGATTTTGAAGCGGCAAATTTTGAAAAAAAAGTTTAGTTTTTGCACTCTGCAGACCTCCCAAACGGCCCGTTTTTCGCGAATATGGGCCCGTTTTTTGTCAAAAAAGGGGTATGCATAGCTTTTGGGTGGCTTGTAGAGTGCTCCTGGGGGCTGGGGGGGGGGGGGGAAACAGCCTGGTTTTTGCTCATTTTTGCCTTCGCAAGCCCCCAGGAGCACTCTGGAAGCCTCCTAAAGGCTATGCACTGCCATTTTTGCAAAGGGGGCTGGGTTTGGGGAGGCAAAAAATGCTGTATTCGGTGTATAAGAGGCACCCAGATTTTCAGCTCCGAAAAATATGGTAAATGACTAGGCTCAGTCTAGGAGTATGGAAAATGTATCTGAAACTTACTTTTAATTTCCTGTCCTATCAAATCTGTCTGTAACATATATTGCGGATTCAATGTATACCGTATGAGCAACATTGTAAAACTATATAATTTTATAAAGCACAAAGACAAAAAGAAGCAAAACAATTCAATTTCCATGAGTATTGTAGAAAGTTCAAAGACTATGTATTTACTATCTAAAACCAAACACAAGAGGAAAAAATACAATAAATATAGTAAAAGTAGAAAAATTGCAAGAAAATCCTGAGCAAATTAATAGCTAACAATACCACGAGGTGGAACCAGATGGTTTCTAATAGCTACTTCTTGTTGATAATTTTTAAAAAACCATCCTTTTTAGAGGTTTCTGAAAAGTGATCTCCTCAAAAGATGGGTAATTGCCTCTTGGTCACAATGCCACTTAAGGTTGTTAGCAACTTTCAATCATCATTCGATGTACAAGAGACATTTTAATAGCATATGTTCATATGTCTCTCTGAAGCCCTGAAATATGGTGCATTTCTGAACCGAATCAGTTCAAGATTTTTTCTTGCTTCATTTCAATAGCTTTCCAAGGTTAAGCAGAGTGGGAAATTATATATTTACCGTATTTTTCGGAGTATAAGACGCACTTATACTCCGGTGCATCTTATACTCCCAAAAAATACAGTATATATTGTTCAAAAAGTAGAATAAACTTACCCTAATATAAGCAATGATAAATGTCATCATGTAGCCTCTCTGTCCATTGTCTTCTCCAGCTGCAAGACCACTGCAATTTGAAAATATTAAAATATTATACTCTCTAGCTCTAAAATGTCAACACTAGCCATTCTGAGGATATAATAATAGTTCAGGTAGTCCTTCACTTATGATCACAACTGAGCCCAAAATTTCGGTTGCTAAGCAAGGCAGTTATTAAATGAGTTTTGTCCCATTTTATAACTTTTTGCCAGAGTTGTTAAGCGAATCACTGCAGTTGTTAAGTGACTCACATGGTTGTTTAGTAAATCCAGTTCCCCTCATTGACTCTGCTTGTTGGAAGCTGGTTGGGAAGCTTACAAACGGTGATCCCAATGGAACAGTGCAACTGTCATAAGTACATGCCAGTTGCCAAGCACTTGAATTTTGATCATGTGACCATGGGGATGTTGCAACGATGGCAAGTGTGAAAACTTTTTTCAGTGCTGTTGTCACTTCGAATGGTCACTAAAGGAATGGTTGTAAGTCGAGAGCTACCTGTACTTTAGTTGCTAGAATTTATATAGATTTAGTTCTAGATATAATAATTGACATAAGAAGTTATACATGCAAATGCATAGATACACATAAGGTTTTCAAGTGACACAAAGTCCATCGTTACAAAATGTTGATATGGGAACCCTGCAGTTTTGCACTGTTTAGATACTGAGAAGATAAAGGACAAAGGCTTTTCGCTATTTGGAAAAAATATTACGCAGGATTTAGAGAAAAATCATTTTAAAAGATTGCTAACACAGTATAGTGGTGAAGTTGGACCAGGAAACCTGAATTCAAGTCTGCAGCAACCCCAGAGATGTTGGACCTGTCCCTTTCTGTCAACCGGTCTCTCTCTGAATACTCTAAAGCAGTGTTTCTCAACCTTCCCAATGCTGCGACCCTTTAATACAGTTCCTCATGTTGTGCTGACCCCCAACCATAAAATTGGTGTCTCGGTTCCTAAGACCATCGAAAACATGTGTTTTCCGATGGTCTTAGGCGACCCCTGTGAAAGGGTCGTTCGACCCCCAAAAGGGTCCCAACCCACAGGCTGAGAACCACTGCTCTAAAGGGTGGGTTTTTTTGCGAGGACAACATATGTCAACCCACACTTCTCCCATAGCCTTAAAGTATGGAGAGGAAAGGCAGGATATATATGCAATAAAGCAGACTTTTCTAGCCCTGTCAATTCTCTGCATTAGATTGATGCTCGTTAGTCAAATTCCTCAGAGTAGGAGTGTTTTGGTTTGCTTTTAAAAAGGACACTGCTTCAACTCCACTTGTTGGTGCTAATGAGCACTGCTCTATGGGAGAGTCAGGGGAGTAGATTGCTAGCGACGTGTGTGATTACATGCAGCAAGAAAGGCAGTTTAAATGGGCTTGGGGATGGTTGATGCCATGGAGCTATCTTCTTTCTGCTGTTACTGGCTCTTCAAAGGAGCAAGGACCTGAAAGCCAACTGGGTTTGCATTTTGATAAAGTGATAGCCAGACACGAGTAACAGCTGCCTGGTGGGAAGTATAACAATGTCTTTTAATAGCTGGCTGCATTTTCTCCTTTTTTCCCTGGCATTGTGACAAAGAACACAGTGTGCAAAGGGCAGTGTACAAGAAAAACCAATATGGGGCTACTGTACAGAATCAGTAACTAGAACAACTAATACAAGCTCTATCTTATTCCTCATTTTGTAGCTTTCAGGCCAAAAGCAAAGCACAATTGACCAGGGATGTGCAGGATACGGAGCAAGAAATTGATAGGATAGACCCTGTGTTAATTCCAAATCGATTATGAAATTATATATATATACACATACACACACTTTCTAAACTTCAAAAGTATGTCTGAATCTGAATGTTTTGGGATGTTTTGGAATAATCCTTTTATAGAATAACATTGAAAAGTAGAATGCTATTAGCAAAATCTGTTAAACAACGGAAGTTAACGAAAGATCTGCATAGCAGTAGCAATGCTGTTTTTTTTTTTTAAAAAAAGGAAAATAAAGTTGTAATCTGAATAAATATCTTCACCGTAGTTTCATTATCAGACCCATAATCAATCAAACCAGCTGGACACAAATTACCCTTCCATTACTCAGCTTATAAAAGTGAAATGTTTTCTGTTTCCTTGCAACAGCACAGAGCAATAGGTGACAGGAGGTGGGATATATATACAATTAATCAAGTTCTGTTGATTAAAGACAGACAATTTCCTATTTAAAACAGACTTGTTCATTCCAGCTGTAAGTCAATAATGAACGTTATTATACCTTAATCTCTAAACATTACTCTCCTTCCCTGTATTGACTCATTTAGCATCAGAAGTTGCTTTTAAAAATTAAAAAAAATAATAATAATATTATAAACAGACATGACTTCGGCTAAATGAGATAAGTATTTACATTTTATTGTAATAGTTACGGCTTTGCCAAATTGCACACTTAGACAAACTAATAGCAATAATATTTGCAATATTTATTATAAAAACGTAATTATTGAATATGTAGAAGTGCAACTAAAAAGAGACAACAATGTTAGTTTGTTCTCACTTTTCCATTTTCTATAACTGAAAATGCGTGACACCCAAAGGTCCATCCAGTTCTACTCTGAAAAGGTTTTAGGATAATAAATGAACAGTAGCAGTAATAAAACTTTAAAAGTCGTACCCAAATTTTGCAGCAATATCATAAACTTGCTTTTCGTGCTGGAGGACTTTCTCTCTGTCACCCTCAAAGACCAACGTAGCAACACATAATACATTGGGATCAAATCCTTTGAACTGTGGAAAGAAAGTACCTGCATTATATTATTGTAACATGCACAGCAAGATCTGTTATTATTGTCACTAAATTCATTTTCATATTACTTTTGATAAGATCAATTTCAAAAGTAAGAAGCATGACACGAGTTTTTTTTAAAGGATGAAGTTGAAAATTCAGTTTGTGAAGTTTTTAAGGACCAATTAAACTAAATTTCAACTACAAAATACCAACAAATATCAAATTTCTTCAAGCATAATCCAGAAATAACAAGAGGCCTGGTAGCTGTAGAAAACCAGAGAGGGACAGCAGATATTTCATTTCTATCAGCACAGATATGCAGAACAAGAGGGATCAATCACTGTCTCATGTTATAACTTACCTTCTTCCCCCATTTTGGGTTTCAGAGGTAAAGAGGATGTTAATTTCAGATCCAAATACTTGGGAGAAGGGAGTTATGGTATGTTTAATATTGGATTATCTACAAGACTAATAATGTGTTTTTACAGATTGTAAAATTGTTCTTAATGCAGAGAGTAACTTTTTCCACAGAGAAAGACAATATATTGCCCCTAACCAAGATTTAATACTATATTTGAATTGATGGAATTCTATATTTCTGGCAATATAATGCTACACCGTAAATTGTAAATGTACACTGTAAACAATTCAGAAGACAATATAGAATGTTTTATTTTTTATTTTATAAAAAAACCTGAAAGATGACTATTTCAATATATACTTTCTGATCCTATTGAAGGTTTTATTAAAGAATGGTTTAAAAAGATGTGTTCTTTGTTGATATTTGAAATGAGAAGATGCAGCAGTTTGTTTCTACATATAGACTGGATTTAATAATAAGTTAAAGAACTGAGATAGTTGTATATCAATAGTATTAGACAGTATTATCACCGACGTACTTTTTAAAAGTTTTTGCTAAACTTTACTATGCAAACTTACAAAATATTTCTGAACTCTGTGTATCACTCACAATAATTATCTCACTAGAAAAAATTCTGGAAAAATCATTTTAAAAACATTCCAAATTATATTGCATTAAAAAAAAACCCCAACTAAAGTTTGGGTTTATACAGGATATCATAATTTAGATCCCAATCATACTTCAAGAAAAACACCAGTTCAATCCTCAGTTCAAGAGTCCCTTGTAATACTCCCTATCTCTATAGCTCACACTTCAGTTAGCCTCCGGTGGTAGCTACTCCATAATGGCTCCCTCAGGGTGCCATGAGGTCCTTAAATGTCTTGCTGTTCTTGTCCACACTTCACCCCAGAAAACCTTCTAAGCAGCCTAAGCCAAAGTAGCAGGTCCCTCCTGCTAGTCTGCTCCAGGCAGGACAATTATTTTTGAAAAATAACATCCTAACATCCTAGGTTAAGTTCCAACCATATCACCTCACTTAAAGTGGAATACTCAAAACAGTTTGAGTAACTTAAACTAGAATGAGATATCCAAAACATTTTTCCATTCAAAATAACCACGTTCTGGATTATTATCATGCATCTGACACTGTTCGCTATCAAACTGCTGGACCCATCCATACTAAAAGTACTTTCTGTGAAACACACAAAACTATTTAAAATGTGCGGGGGTTTTATTGCCAAAAACAATAAATTAGATACCTTTGTGATGTAAAATTTTTTCAGTCCATCCAGTAGTGATGTAAAAATAGATGCAACCTGTGGTTTAAGAGCATGACCTTGCCAAGAAAGAGAAAAAAAAATTGTAAGACAACAGAAAGATGAATAAAATGCAGATATGCAGAATGGGAATGTATGCAATACATTAATTATGTGGAGGCATACGTATGTGCTTCAAACCCAGGAAATATTGAGATGTAGGGTGAAATAAAGCATTTCTGCATAAACTTCTACTTATTGATCTAACGTTTCATGATATGTAAATTATACATTCTGGTCTACTTCCTGGACTTATATTCTCTAATATAATTGTATGGTAGCCTTATCAAGACTCAAGCACACAAAGAATGTGGAACTTAATTCTCCCCCACATTCTCAGGGCTTTTTTTTGGGGGGGGGGGAATCACAAATAGCACTGAGTGTTTTACCTTTTTTACCAAAAGGTTTTAGTGCAATCTCTGCTTATTCACTGAAGGAATATACTTTAGCTAAGTTCAATTACGTCCTTAAGCTTTTAATGAACTGACTTTTGCCATAATTGCTGCTCCTACACTTGGGGACTTCTCTTTGGGGAATTTTTGTTTGTTGCCTTGCCATTTCTCATGAGAGGGGAATTTTTCTATCACCCTGTTTTTACTCTTCCAATTTCATAATCACGATAGGCCTCACCAATTGTCACTAAATACATCGAAACACAAAGAGGGATTAGAATATTGCACGTGCAATATCGAATAGAATATTGCAACTGCAACCCTACCAATAGAATACTAATGCTAACAGAACGTTTAAAAGTATGTTACGTTTCTCATCGGACATCTGCTCCAAGTGGAATAGTACTTATTTTCTTTTCTAAAAGCCTATAAGTTGATCTGTGACTAAAGTTGGGATTCTACATTTCATTTTTTTAAAACTTTGTTGCATGATCAAGTACTTGTCCTAATTAGCTATTCAAGAAATTTTAACCTGATTAATCTAACTAACAAATCAATATTATAGCCCTGGCATGTTTTAGCAATATTTGAATTTCATGAAACCACTTATTATTAACAGATGAGAAAACAGTAAACGCGAGAACAAATGTATCGATGGATCCTCTTTACGGTAGTAAGTTGCTGAGAATGACTTACACATCATGTTTTAGTTTCTTGACTGCAATATTGGGTTACAATTTCCCAAGGTTAACATCAAAGGAAGATTACCCGAGTTCTCGAGAACAATTTAGGATGTGTCTAAGAACTGCAGAGTATTGTATGCGATTTTTGACATTTTTTTAAAGCAAAATAATGTTACTTCTAAAAACAAATCGGTAGATATCACTAGCTACTGCAGGTACAAGAGCACATGCTTCATGTTGTAGTTTTGTGATAACCTGGATAGTTCTTTGAATATTGACTGCAAAAATGAGCTATGATGATTAACATCAGATGGATAAGACAGTAGAAAGTTGCTACATACAAAATAATTACAGGAAGAATAGACCGTATAATGCAGAATGCTGCTTCCAATTCACTATTTACAATTAAGGAAGGTCTGATTACAGAGTACTTAGTATTTTTACCAAAACAATTCCTAAACATTTAGTTAAAAACCTACCAAACTGAAACTGTACATTGTCCATCAGGCGAATGGAAGCAGGAGCACATCGCTATGGGAAAAGGAAAAAGAATAGTGGTGAAACATACAAATTAAATTATATCAATGCGCCTGAAAAAAAACTGGCATGAGAATAAGTACTGCTGTCTGACCAACATTGAACTTCTGCAAAGGGTTTTCATCATTCAGTAATAATTCCTCAACACAGGGAGTCAAGATTAATGGTTTTAAAATTTGAACCATAATATATTGTTATATTGGGCCATTCAACTTTCTAAAATATAATGCTATATCATAAATATAAGTTAATTGTAACAGGTCAAAAACCACTTCAGAAATGTGATAGCAAAGAAAAACCCTGTTGCTTAAGTCTGAAGGATGAATTCAGCCACCAGTTTCCCTTGGTCAAACAGTAAAATGTATATTTGTGTGTAATTTGCTCTCCCTCTGCAATCTGCCCTGAAGAATTAGGTGGCTCCCTTGAGCGGGTTTTAGGTAGGATGCCTGGAATTGCAATTGAAGGCAGGGAAGAGAAAACATGCTTGGATGTTAAATTTCACCAAAAGAGGTACAGTTGTAAAATCAGAGGTACATGACAGATACTTTAAAAATAGTCAATAAATGACCAGAGCAAATAAAAAATAAAGGTAATGAAAAGATAATGAAAGATTTGCGCATTTGAATACAGTACCATTCAAGAGTAGAGAGGATAAAGGATAAACTATGTATCCAAAATATATAAACAAATAGAAAAACAAATAGAAGTGTGCTTGTACAATGGACTGTTCCATCTACTGTATTCTGTCTTCTCCAAAAATGTCCCTGTGGTTTCAATGAATAGCGTAGGATCTGATATTATGGGAAAATTAAGAAATGGGGAAAGAGAGAGGGCATTCACCTTTTTTTAATTAGACATCAAAAAGTAATATAAATGAAAAGAAATAAAAGATAGGAAGCAACGAATAAAATACAAAGTAGTAAACAAAAGTCTGGGAGATTACAGCTTTATAATGTATCATTCACTACCTATCCATTATAGATTATACTACTTTAAAAAAGTAAGAACCACTATTAGATTTTAAAATAAGAATGCTGCTTGAAATTTGAAGTTTCTTCAATTTAATACGTTTACTGGATCTCTATTTCAAAATTATAATAGCTAGGCTTTTATTAAAAAATACTGATTTTAATGTAATGGAAATAAATGGAAAGCCTTTTCTATTTCTGAAAATTTGCCTGCTTATCCCTTTCCTTCTTATATCTTAATTCCTTAGATTTATCAGAATAACAGAGTTTGAAGGGATTTTGGGGGGGGGGGGGGGTCTTCCAGTCAAATATAATTAAATACATTAAAATATTTTTAAAAATATAAACTGTTTTTTTTAGAAAAATCAGTTGTTCAGCTACACAAGAAAACACCTTCTAAATTCTTTTTAACATTGATAGAAAGATAATTTGAAAAAAACACAGTAAAATAACTGATGCCACTTCATTTCCTAGAAGAGAACATTTTATATTTTAAATAACATAACTCTACTTCAAACATGCAAACAATAACATTTTTGTATTATATGAAAATAGTCTACAGCTAGGTTTAATCACACCAAAGTATAATTTGATTTTAAATTGGATTTAAAATACTCAGGACTAATTAAAGAACTGCCAATTTTGGTAAAATTTACTCAGTAATTCTCAAAAATGTAAATGTATTAAACATTTTACCTAGCTTTCTTTGGAATTGATTAGGTTATTGAATTGCAGTTTTAAACATGTTCCTCAGCCTGAGAGGCAAGTGTAGTAGGGTACAAGCATGCCATCTAGTGAAAGTACTTACTGCAGCTTTTTAAAAAGTGCAATTAAATACAATTTGAAGACAAGGTTACTTTACCTGCTTTGCTATTTCTCTTAAACAGGCCACCCCTTTCTCAAAGTTTGGAAATACTACAGAGCCATACTTTTGGTATTCAGGGACTGGTCGAATTTTTATTGTAACTTCTGTTATCACTCCAAGGATTCCTTTATAAAAAGAGGAAAATAGTCATTTTGCTACTGCAGCTGAAAGATATAGAGAATTTTATGATTTCATACCAATATCCAAAATCCTATTCCACATATTATTTAAACCCATTAAAAATGCAAACCACACAATAGTGTAGTTCATTTCTTTAAATGTTTCCCATCCTTAAAATGCCAAATGATAACGTACAGGGAATGCAGTATTTCTCAAACTGTGAGGATTAGCCTTCCAAATATCATAGTATTTATTCACTATAGCATATTATAAGACTAAATTTTTTAAACAGCATTAAAGTTGTTATTTAATCTTCTGAAATGTAAGTAAAACTCAATCTGTGAAGTAGATTTGTGAAAGGATCCTGCACAAAGTACTGCTCTAGCACTCATTAAAGCGACAATAATTCGCACTATTTGGTATAAGCAAAACTTCTAAATATGTTTTTACTTGAAAATATAAATTATTTAAAATGGAAATGACTTCTGATTACAAAAAAAAGATAGACATATTTTGGAAAGAAACATTTGCAGGTCTATGCAAATGAACTCACAAAAGTATGTTGATGCCCAATAAACTACTGCTGGTTTCAAAATCCAATCAACCACATGAAACCACATGAATACAGTGGCTGTGTGGTGATACCTATACCATGATTTTATTCTGGCTTAATCCAGTAAGTGAACTCTGCAATTGTGATTTGTAAATGGTACTTTATGGGTAAGTGTAATCGATCATAGTTTGTTAAAACCGTGATTAAATAAAGCATGATTTTGCACAATGCCTGAACCCTGCTATTTATTCAAGTCACTTCAGTTGAGAGTTAAGAAAATCTGACTAGTCATTAATTTATGCTAATTATTCCTCAATATGTTTATTTGGTTCTCCAAACATATTAAGGATTTGATTCTAAATCCCATTATGTTAAGAATTTATCCATAAGGAAATGTATAGAAAAGCTTTTCTGAACTATGAATAATACTATCCATAATTAGGCAAAATATCCAGGATGAGATCACTATCTGTACTAAATAAAATCAGTAAATACAGTATAACAGAACAAGTAGTCCTAAAAAGCTTTATCTAGATTCCCATATCTAACACAAAGTTAGATTTAAGATTTAAAATGGCCCTTCCAACACTATGATTAAGTAACTAAATGGCTGCCACATAGGGAGCAGTTGCTCTCCAAAATATACTAGCCATGATATGACAGCCAATAAACCCCCCCACACACACCATTTACTCGAGGGGGGAGGGGAATGGTGAAGCTGATCTTAGCCATCTACCTCTAGCCTATATTCAAGAAGCTCCTTGCCAAATGATGCACATGAATGCATGCATCCACCATTTAAATTGCTTTAGACTGCTGTTTGGGCTCATGTGATAGTTCAGGTAAAAGCAGTGGAAGCTGGTATCTTTCAACATGTCAGCATCTCACTTTTATGTTATTGTTTTTTTCAATCCCCATTATGCACCAAGGTAAATGTCCCTAGGAACCACACGTAGAATTCAAAATATAGGATATAGGCTCCATAGTTTGAGATTGAGAGTTGTTGGCTCACAAACAGAGCTACGCTATTTTGTGTAGAATGGTATGAGTCAGATGAAGGCAGTGGCATTTGCAGGAAGTAAGAGACATGTGGGCAGAATGACCTATTGTGACACTGGACCTGTTCCCTATTATATGTGCATGCATGTGCAAAAAGAAAAGAGCTTGTGGTGTAACAGTGCATTGCGGCAGTCTATATTTTGTTGAAAAACCTTGCAAGTACCCATGATTGTAGAGTTAATAAAATTCCTTTTCCTTAACTCAGAAGTATTAATCAAATATTGTGTTATAAAAATATGTGAAAAGCATTAAAGTATTGCAATATTTTTTTAAAAAAAAATACCTTCAGATCCTAAAATGAAATGATGAATATCAGGTCCTGTTGACATGCGTGGTCCTTGACAGTTTTTTTGGATTACCCCTTTCGGTGTTACCATTTTTATATGAACCACCTGTATAAAATAGAGTCTGCTTAATACAACTTATGAGAATATATAAAATATGCATTTATATTAAATGCCCAGGAAAAACTAATCTACATCCTATTTTGCCGTTGTAGATAGAAACAAGGAAGAAACTGTCACCACAGAACTTTGTATTACTGTAAATAATATGATCTAGTAAATAAATTTTTGGTGCCATCTTAATTCTTTAACTCCCAAACCACAAAATGCAGAGGAGTATTTACATTGTTTTCTTTTCATATGTGTCAAATAAACCCAATATTTGTCAACCACTAAACTATATTTTAATAATTTTTTCTGCATATCAGCTAATATTTGTTAGTAACAGAAATCTTATACAAATGAAGAAGTTAGATTATTTATTGATAAAAACAGGAAAAAAATTATAGAAAGTGTTTACCAGATCTTCAATATTTCCATAAATATTTTTCTTCATGCCTGATGCTCGGGTAGCTACCCATCCTCCAAGAGTACTAAATTCCATTGAGTCTGGTTCATGGCCTGTACAATAACCACTTTCACCAAGCTAAAAGAAAAGAAAAAGCCCATTATTTTAACCACATTTAGTTGTTAATGTCCACTGCAAAGTTAAGTTCTGTAAATGCTTTAAAAGAGACAATACAGGTAATCCTCGACTGTGTTCAAACAATGCTGGTGTGGTACATTTGAACCACTATCAACTTCTTCTTGCTTCCAATGTTGAAACAATGAGTACACAGAAACTCTATCTAACTTTGATAATGGCTGGATGATGGTGAACATGACATTATATTGAATAAGTGGTGCTACTGTCAGTCAGAAGAAAGGAAATTCAACTTGTCCTGATGGTTGTACTCCACTTGGAAGAGTAAATCCATAGTCTGGTAAGGATCCTTAGCTCCACCTCTCTAGGGATATCCAGATGGTGATGGCAGTTAAGAAATGCAATTTTATGCTTTTCCTGAACCGTATCTTATTCATATCTTGATTGCAACCTCGTTAGACCACAGGAATATAGTCTTCTCAGGATTACCTTAGAAGAGTATTTGAAAGCTCTCCGAAAGACCAAAATATTGCAGCTAGGCAATTCTAGGAGTATAATACGCCTACAGTTAGTCTTTGTTTAGCGACTATTCACAGTAATTGTAAAAAAGTAACTTTGCAATCGGTTCTTGCATTTTCAACCAATGTGGGTCTCTAAAACAAAGAAAAGCTGAAATAAGATCACAAGGATGGCCATGGTTTCACTTAGTGACCACTTTACTTAACAATTGTGGTTGCTAAACGAGGATTACTTGCATATTGAAATACTTGAGCTTTTTATAAAGATGGGGGATAAAATTTAAGGCATTGGTGTTCACCTTTAAAGCACAAAACAGCCTTGGACCTGATTATTAGGAACTGTCCACCTTGGTATGAATATAGGTACATATTAAGATCAACAAGACATGTCATCTGCTTTCTGTTTCTTCATCTACTTGGCAAATAGGAGAGGCCTGCTGTTTGGTATCAGAATTCTAAGTCAGAGGATCCACATAATTACCATTGCATAGTTCACATCAAATTAAAACAAAAAAACCCTTCAAACATTTAATATCTTTTGAAGAGAGTCTGGGTAAAGGTACCACTCAATGTACCATGAATTCACAATTAGGATGCAGATTCCCAAAGTACATGTTATTTAAAACAGAATCCATTACTATTACAAAGGCGTCAAACATTTTATTTTAAGAAGAGCCTTTTGTTCTTTTAATAAGCTATTCTAGTTAATATCCATATTTCCTTGTTTGACTACATAATTTTCTTCAAGATGGTAGCTTATTCTGGATCTAAGTGAGAGATGATAGAAACGTTCCAAAAGATAGTGACGTTGTTGTTTTTGGTCAGTGACAAAAAAAAGCCAATTTTTAACATACATACTACACCTGCTAAGATTAAAATAAACAGAAAAATTAATAACATAGCAACTGCCATTAGGCTGGATATAATGTGCATAACTGTACAAATATATTTACTTTATGAGCCAATATATGGCAGTATATTTGGGGCTATAAAAATACCAGCATTCTCAAAGACATAGCTTTAATGATACCTGTTTTTCCAAGTCTTGGCCAACAATGCCAGCATCAACGTGAGCAGTTAAATTTTTCTCATCTATCCAGTGAATCCTGTTCTATTACAATAAAAAAAAGGACTTGTGAATAATGCCGGCATTTAATTATTCAACAAAGCACAGTTAAAGTCAGTGATTAGTGCAGCAGTAGGCATTAATTATGTGTAAAAACCACCATTCCTGGAATGGAATGTACCATCACCAAAGGCAGAGTTTTGCATAGCTATATAGACTATAAATCAATAGAGACAAGAAGATGAATGCATCTTGTCTATTTGCATTGCTGAAATTGCACATATGAGGACAAAAACATCAGTCAGAAATCAGAAACCATACATTCTTTTAAGAATTTAAGGAATTAATGAGATGAGTTTGAAATCAAATTTCATCTTACTTCAATTAACCGCAGATGTCGAAATAATTCTAAAGTGACAATATACCAAAGACAAGGCTTTCAGAATAGTGAAAAAGTTATAGTAGCAGAAATTATTTTATTCCTTATGTTGTTCTAACCTAGGCTTCCCAAGAGCATGAAAAAAACTCCTGGTCCCGACAAAAACCCATTTTATTAATTTACTGTGAATTCTGCTTATTCACCTACAGCAAAGTGTTTCAAGGGAGGATTTAAAGTCACCAGACCTTATCTGGCATAGAGAGCTGCCAGGCTGATATCTGCAAACTTGGCAAAGAGTCTTGTAGTCACAGGCCAATTAAGTGAACTAATTGTCTCCTGAAATCTTCACTCCGCTTTCGCTCCTCTTTTATTTCCTCTGGGAGGGGCCATTCATCATCCACCTGTAGCCTTACTCCCAAGTCCATCCCTGTTCTTTAGCTGTTCCCTTCGTCTGGCAACTCTGTGCATGCACACACTGGGAATAAGCTCCAGCTGTTCATCTACCTCACTGATGTCTGACTCTAAAGGCAGCTGATAACTGGCATACGGCTCTGGCCCCCTCTCTGCCTCCAACACAGAGCCCTCATCCGAGCTTTCCCCAGACTCCAGGATTGGCCCATGTTCCTCCTCAACCTCCTGACTGTCTGAATCTGCTGCTAGCTCCGCTGACCGATGGCGGGCCAAAACATATGTTCAGTCTTGTTCAAGACATGATTTTCAAGAAAAAAATAGTAGGCACGTGCTAATTTTAAACTCTTTGGTGTAAATTTGTCGCTTGTCTTATTTTATGCTCTGATATCCATGTATTAAAGTGATATTATAAATACTACTTTGAATTGGGGTCAGACTTAACCTGCTTTTATAGAATGTAGGTTTCTAAAACTGTTCCTCCACTAATGTGTAATCCCCACACAATAATTCCTTGATGAAAGAATTTTTCCCATGCTCTTACAACATGTCTTCATCTTTTCCACTGTGAGTGTGAGTAAAAAAGCCTTAAGTAATTAGCAGAATCAGCCTTAAAGTTATATTTTCCACCTATTCATACAGCTATCCCAAAACAGCTTCAAAGTATGCAAAATTGTTTATGCTTTGTCACTCATAACCTGGGAGGAAAGCCAGACAGCTTAGCAAACAGAGGCAATGATGAAGAACAGGCATCAGCGATAGAGACTGCACATTTCATGCTAATATTGTTTTCTACCAACTCAAGGATGTGTGGGGGAAGAGAACAATCCTACCAGTAGATTTTTACAGTACAAAGAAGAATGGAATTCCAACTCTATTGGTAAAATCAGTTTTCTTCTCCTTCTCCTAATCTGTCTAGACAGCATCTGAATATATCTGTTACTTCAGGAAGGGTGAGAAAATCCTGCTTCTCAATGTAAAAATCTACTACTATGATGTTGGGTTTCATCAAAAGAAATGTGACAAACTTGGGCAAAGATACACAGGTGGTTAGAAAAGATGATAGGGAAACCTGTAAATTTTAAACCTGAATTGTTTTTATTAGGTATAATATCAGAGAAAACTGATGAGAAAAGTATTTTGGCAAAAATGCACCCCTTTTTGTCCTGCAGAGTGTTTCTGGGGGCCGGGAAGAGCAAAAACGTGACACGCAGAGAGTTTGAAAGGCCAAAAATGCCCATATTCGGTCTATAAGATGCACCCAAATTTTCACCCACTTTTTGGGGGGAAGGTGCGTCTTATACTCTAAAAAATACGGTAAATACACAGACAACCTGTTGTTTAATAAGCACTAAGAAATGCATTTAATAGAAAATCAATAAAATAAAATGTGACCAACTAATATTCTGTAATGCATGAAACCACATATCAGTTTTTTAAAAAAGTCTTGCAGCACATTAATTCTGACAAAATATTCATAATTTTTGATTGAATTTTATGTCTTTAGCTACTGTATCAGTTGTGAACCCTGAAAGTTTTTTTAAGCGAACTAATGCTGAAATGGTATTATCTCTAATGCAAGTAAACAGCAACAAAGTGACCCTGAAAATATAAAACCGGGTCTAAAACTATTTAATTGCTCACTCTAATATTTATTACCACTGACAAAGTTCAAATCTAAATTTTCATTGATTACTAGAAAAGAATGTGGATGATCGGGGTCATGAATCAGATTCAGCTGATTTACCACAATCTGGATCTTACTTTTTCAAATCACAAGCTCTACAAAATCCAATGTATTTGATGATATGTAAAATGAGGTGATAAAGCTGTCTCCTAATTCCATATTTCATACGGCTATCAACTATAAATGATGTCTCAACTTATAGATCTGGTCTCACAAAAAATGTACTGCCATATTTTTAAAGTGGTCTTTTAATCACAATTTTCTCCCTAACATCCAATCAATTAGTTCCCTTGTGTGGTCCTTGCAAGCAGAGTATTTAACAGTTTCTTCACATGTGTTATTACCATAAATAAAGGCTTTTTGCTATTTCAGAAACTACTGAAATTAACTGAGGAAGTTGTCATTAAAAACCTAAAGGAGGATTCCAGAGGGAACTTTCTCTCATCACATCTATAGCAATATATATAATATCGGATAATTTTAAATTTCAAATTTTAGGCTAAATTGATGAAATGCTATTAGCAAGATTGATACTCATTGTCTAAGTCCGTGATGGCAAACCTATGGCACGTGTCCCACAGGTGGCATGCGGAGCCATTTGTTAGGGCATGCGAGGTGTTGCCCAGTCAGCTCCAGCGCGCATGCATGCGCTGGCCAGCTGACTTCGGCCTTCTTTTGAAGCGTTTTTTGCCCTCCTGAGGCTTCCTTGAAGCCTCCAGAGCATGAAAAACAGGTCCTACAGGCAAACTGGAAGTTCAGGAACGGACTTCTGGTTTGCTTGTAGGGATGTTTTTCGCCCTACAAGTGGCTTCCGGTTTGTCCATAGGGCTGTTTTTTGCCCTCTGCTTCAGGAGCCTTTCCTGAAGACTCCGGACGTTCCTATGAGCAAATTGTAAGTCCGTTCCTGAAATTCCAGTTTGCCCATATGGCTGTTTTTTTGCGCTCCAGAGGCTTCAGGAAAGCTCCTGAAGCCTCTGGAGGGGGGCACGGGCAGGGCTGTTTTCGCCTTCCCCAGGCTCCTAGAAAGCCTCTGGCACCTGGGAAGGGTGAAAAAAGCATGCCAAAAGTGGGGGGGGGAGTGCTGGTTGCGCATACATGCGCGCTGGGATCATACGCACATGCGTGCTTGGGTCACACACATAACGTTATGGGTGTGGCATGCCCACACACGAGCCCCCAGCGCTCCCCCTGCTTTTGGCACGGAAGTCAAAAAAGGTTAGCCATCACTGGTCTAAATTATCCTGATTCTCAAGACCAATATTGTGAATGCTCTTGCTGGAAACTGCTGATCACTTACAAATATTTTACAAACTCATCATGTTATCGGTGCAGGAGATGTCATTTAAAAAGCTAATTCTTATCAAATAACTTGTGAAACATGAGAAAAGCAGATTTAAATGTTTACACAGATACTTAGCATAAATATCCCACACGTGATGACATAAATTCCAGAAGAATTAAAATACTCAGTGAATTAAGGGGATCCTTAAACTAAGTGAAACATTATATGAATGACATTCTGTGAAATACTCAACTTGCAACTGTTTTGTACACATACCATTTGTGAAGTGTCTAGTGAAACAATTGTTCTTTTTTCATCAGGAGGACACTCAAGTGCACTGGTAACGCTTGTGCCTCCTACAGATATGAGAAACAAATCAATTTATATTTCATTTGTTACTTCAGTATTAGTTCCTTAGATTCTAATTTATGATATCCAGTGACAGAATAGAGAATGCTGTGAATGAAATTACGATGTAAGCAAAGGATGAGACCAAGCAGAACAAGCCCTAGTCTCAAATATTTATGGGATTTAAATAAAAGATGCATATAAGGATTTCCATTAAAAAAGTACCACGTGGCAAAAGGTATTTGCTATTAAAACTAAACAATTCTATTTGACACAACTTAAGATATTATTGTGCTTTAGGGCCTGCCTTAAAAATATGTTTTTAAAAATGTTGATAGCTTGATTACTTACCACCATAAGGTATAATACAAATATTATGCTTGCAGGCTATTTCCACAATTTTAACTACATCATCATGGCATTCTATAAAAATGAACAGAGTAGTAAGAGTTTAAAATATTATATTTTAACATAAATTACTGAATAATGCAGCTAATCCCAAAACATTTAGAAGTCAGTTTTCTAATAATTAAAATACTTAATTGTATTAAAAGAATAAAGTCACCAATATTTCTGACAGCTTTTAGACTGAAAATAATCCTCAATGCAAATTAACCATTAACTATGGGAGAAAATGAGATGTTAGCCTCCTTTTAAAAAACAGTTTTGAGCCCATACGATAAACATTTTAAGATGTGCATGTTGTTTAAAAAAATTAATGACCTGCAAGATTCAACAGAATTTCCAAAAAAAAGGTCAAACAAACAAAAAAACAGTCAAGTCCAAGAGTCTTGAAATATACTCGACTCTCAATATCTTAAATTAGTAGAGTCTTCCAGGAAAGGCATCCCATAAAGTTTGAACTGCAAAGTCCATGCTCCTAGGACCCAGACCAAGTTTCAGGGAGGGAAGGCACAGCATCCCCGTGGCTGAAATGGTGATCTAAGTTACTTGGGCCTGCACAGAATGCTTCTTTTCTGAGGCAATTAGTATAGTTCTGATTAATAAATTGACTGTGATCACTAATAATTTCCATACTAGAAGTTTTCACATGATCAAATGTGTTGAATGGCAGCTTTGTATCATGCTGCCCAATGGTCAGCAAATTTTTCAGGTACTGGAAACCCGATTGATTTCATGGATACAACCTCTGTTTTAAAATCAGAATATTTCATTAGCTCCAATGGGGCTTAGTTATTTTAGTCATGCCAGGAGCAATATTCTTTTAATCATGCAAATTATGTTCTACATAAAATGCTAAGAAAAATTAACTTTCTTGTGATTTCCTTATAATATTGTAAGCCTCCCAAAGTTACCATGTGGTAAAATGGGCGGCCAATACATTTTACAAATAAAATAAAATAATAAAATAGTCTACTATATAAGCGCTAGCAATTGGAGCTGGGATTAATTTTATTATCATGGTACTTAGATACGGTGATTGTCTATTCTCATACAGTGTTAGTAAACAATCACAAATCTTGGATACAGGTTGCTACAAATTTTGTTTATTTCTGATAATGCATTGTCTCTGAATAACCAAGATAATCATAAAATGACATGCTTTTTGAAGGAAAGACATAACACGTGCCATTCTCATGATCACATTCAATGTGTTCAATTCTGCATCTGGACAGCTTTGTGTAACAACTGAAAATATCATGCTCAGAAGCTTGGAAAATAAAAGGAGCACATCTTGAATTACTGTAATCCTCTCTAAACATTAATGTATTTCATTCTAAACATTTATGTTATAACTGTTGAAAATGTTATAACTCATTTGTTTAATAGGAATTGATTGTCTAAAAATAATGTTCAAAAGCAAGTAATTTTAAGACTTGTATTTGACTTTTAGAAAAAAATGGGGCTCTGCATATACTGAAGTAACATTTTATTCTTTTATATATTTTTATTGTTTGGTACTCTATTTATTCTGAATTTTGAGTCTTCTCTTTACTTTGGGAGAAATGTCAAGAGTCAAATGCAAATAAAGGTTGTGCTTTTATAACAGTTCAACCAACATGCGACATAAACAACATTCTTGGCAGATTCCTAGGCTGTATTTCTGAACTACTTCTCTAATAAATACTTTGTATTCTGAAGTTTCTATAAATTGTTTCTCAATTCCATTTTTTCCAAAATTGAAAACACTGTTACATAAGTTCAGTAGGAAATGGAACACGGAAGTGCAAGAATGAGAAAGGTATTCTGAATAGCTTACCTGGCCATACCACTACATCAGGAACTCGCTTAAACATTCCTTCCCTGAGCAAAAAAATCTCGTGTAGGCAATGACCTGAAATACAAAGTAAAAATAAGTCTCACAAAAACATCAAATGTTGAAAGCAAGCAATTAAGATGCTATTTTGGGCATGCTGATTTTGCTTACCATGGGCTCTAAAAAGTCTAGATTCCGCTTCCTGTGTATATGAGATTTTAGCATTTTGGAGGTCTTGGAGAAATTCTTCACTTGCAATGGAGGGAGGTACATCACTGATATTTAAGGACGCCTTCAAAGTAAAAGAAAGAGATAGATAGATAGATAGATAGATAGATAGATAGATAGATAGATAGATAGATAATTTCCAGTGTATCTATTCAGAAAAATATGAATCACCTCAAAAGGGCATCATTTTAAATTATGCTAAAGGAAAAGCAATTCCGACTCTCTTGCCAGCAACCTCTCTTTTAATTTATTAGATTTCTTATTAGATTTCAATTTTTAGCAAATCAATTGCTTTCCCCCCCCCCATTTTATGAGCTCATCACACAGACAAATCCTTTGGAGGAGTCTCTGGAGCAGACCTTAGGTAAGTGCATAGAAATACTGAACAAATGAAGTTTATTGCTAAACAAAACAGAAACGTATGTGTGATACAGTTCTTAGAATTTTTTATACCACACTTTTATTCACAGGCCTCCAGAGACAGAAGAATAAACCTTTTTCTAAGACAGACATCTTGAAATACTGCAACAAATTAAAATCAGTGATCTATCAATGTACAAAAGCCGAAGTTTTAAAGCAAACAATCTGTGCTTAAGAAATTTTGAATTAACAATTATATTTTCAACTACAGATCCTCAGTGACAAGATTACTACCTGGCAATAAGGCTGGAAAAATCTTTATGTCAGAGTGGTAGAGGACAATGGACAAAATAAGCAATTTTATGTTTTAACTGAACGATATATAAAGAATTAACTACAGGTTAATGATTAAAAAACACACACGGCACATGTATTCACTTACTTTAGGAGTAGTTTTATGTTCCAGATTTCCACCAAGATTTTTCTCTACCCAATCTTTCAAAAGTGGGAATATCAGTCCGCCTATTCGGTACCTGAATCCAAAAGCATTTTCATCAGTTCCTTCCAGAGTGAAGCCTAGTAAAACCCTGGTGCTAATTTCTTTATTGAGATATACACAAGCAGTGGGCAAATAATTTCTAGAAGTAAAAGTCTGAGTATCTGGAATGATGGGGATCTTAAAATATCAGTCATAACAAACTGATAAGAAATTTCATATCTGAAACTTTAAGCATGAAGTAACCTTGCAAAGAAATATTGCTATGATTTCTGTAATAAGAACTTCAACTCAAAAACTTTTCAGAATTCTGTCACGGTCAAATACAGAAATAACAGTTACATAGTTTTTAAGTTCAGATAAAGTATTCCACTGCACGTTAAGCAAGCTATGACAAATCCCCATGCTAATTACAGCAAATCAAAACATAGAAGCAGATTATTAATGCCCTGTTTCCCCAAAATTAAGACCTCCCCGGATAATAAGCCCAGCTTTTGAGCACATGCATAAAATAAGCCCTCCCCCCAAAATAAGCCCTCCCTGAAAATACTGCAATGCAGCAGCAGCCATGAGGTGACATGCTCACTGCCTCCTGCACCTCAAAAATAATAAGACCTCCCTGAAAATAAGGCCAAGCGCTTATTTCAGGGGTTAAAAGAAAACAAGACCCTGTCTTATTTTTGGGGAAACACAGTAGTTTTTGCAGTGGAGGGGAGCAGTAATGGAATTTAGTATTGGCATCAGTATTGTTTCGTGTATTAATAAGTCACTTGTTTTCCAATGACAAATTATTCAAGAAATTGAAGACTGATAGTAGTCAGGAATGGAAAATATGAGATTTCCGCACTGAGCTTGCAAACAAAATTAATTTTGCTACCTAATGTATCTTGTGCCTAAGATCATCATCCAAATATGCAAAGTGATGCATACTGGGACAAAACCAGTTACAGGTAGTCTTCATTTAAAAAATATTTATGCCTTTAGAGCAACCAAAGGAGTAAATGACTTCTGTTATCCATTTTCTAACAGGAGACGACAAAGTTAACACATGGATAAAGGTTCAAATCTTAATTCAGAAACAATATAATCAAGATATTTCTGGTTCACTCAATTACAAGAGCAGCTATAAAATTCAGGAGATACAAATAAAACTATTTCTTTATAGAATGAATAATTGTGTTGGTACGTTTAGAAAATTTGTTACTGCAGAATTTGATAAAGATGGTTTAGATGAATTTAATAGCAAATATACTGTATGTCGCTCAGTGTTGAATTGTAGACTCAGTTTTCAACTGTGGAAATATAAACAGGAGCAAACTCCACATTAATCTGCACTGATGATGTTAAATAATTGGATAATTAAACATTTGCAAACTAAGCTCATAGAGCACCAAGGACTCAATACATAACTTTAAGACAAGCTTAGATTAATGTGTGTAAGGTAAACAGCATATGCCTAAACATATCCAACAGTGAATAAACTCTAACTGTAATTACTTCCTAACAAAAGAAAGGCTACTCCAAAGTTAATTACCTATATGCCTCAGCAAATTTGTCTGTGATTATGTATATGGCAGCTTGCAGCTGAAATGTTTGATAAAAGCAGAATATGACAGAAATTGCTATTGCTCATTCACTCTGGAAAAGAGGACAGTTGTTCGTGTCACAGAGAATACAACATGGATGCATAATAACGTGATATTTTTTGGCTTTCAATGCTAGTACCCATTTCTTACAATATGTCATAACTTCAGTGTAGTCATTTTTCTGAAAAGAAAAGAAATTATTTATCTTACTGTCTCCATAGCTGTTACCTTTTTCCGGTGAATTCTCCTTGCCCCTTCTTATTGAAAATGAATTTTGAGTCATTGTATCCCCATCCATTCCACTTTAAAACTTCTTGCCTTAAAGAGAAATGAGAATTAAAAAATGTGCTGTTAGTTCAATATTTCCAACTTGTTTGGTAAATTAAATAGCAATAAGACTTCCCCCCCCCTCTCCAATCTTTTACTTTGTTCTCTGGCAAAAACGGGAGTTGTTATTCAACACTCCTGAAGACATGTCACTGGGGGAAGACACCTAATAGGTTTTCCATCCTATGAAAATAAATAATCTGCCTTCTGCCTAATTCTGTTAGAACAGTTTAATGCCAACAGATATTCATCTGATAAAGTACACTGTTGATCTGAGAAGTATAGGAAATCATAAATTTGTTGAGCTTGTCAAGTGCCTCTAAATTCTTCATTGTCTTAGCTATATAGTGTAAAAGGTACATTCTCCAGTAATCTATTAATAGCAACACCTACTACCATTATGCATACCTGCCAGTCATTTTGCTCTATGGAAGCAGGGCTGCTGTTTGAAAGATCTTTTTCAGAGCCCACGGCATTGACCAAAATAGTTTCCCCATGAATGGAATGAATAGAATACAGAGTTAACAGAATATATGCAGCTCCAAGGCTAAAAACTTTTCAATGTTACTTAAAATACTTTCAACCATTTACAGAAAGCTGATCATTTCAAGTAGCTGAGGGTAAGGGTCAGAGTTTGACCATGCTTAATCAAAAGGTCATTCTAGTTCTGCTACTTAGGAATAACAATGGGGGAATCAGACATAGGCAAAGGAAACAAACCAACATTGCCAATCCCGTCTCAGTATATTAATAAAAGTGTTTCCTACAACGTCACTGATTCTAACCATAATAATTGGTTTAGCTGTCTCCTTCTCATCCATTTTTTTTAATTTTAGATGGCAAGGATCAAAGCAGGAAGCGTCTTTTATAAGAGATTATTCACTAATAAATGGAATTTAAAAATGGCATCAGTTCTTTTGCCAAAAGCTCATTTAAGTTCACATGAACACTGATAGGAGAGGACACGTTCTTTTCACAGACACAGGGACACTCACATCGAAAGCAAATAAACATATAGTTAGTAACTTAAATATTAAGTAGGTACCGGGAGATAGCGGTTTTGTTTTCCTTAATATTGTCCATAGAGACATTATATAGTACAAAACAAGACTACCAATACCAAAAATTTTTGTAGAAGCCTTTTGAGTTTTCCATGATTAAAAAAAAATCTAAGAATTACATTAAAAACATTAAATTTAAATAGGATTTTAAAGTATTTAAAGCTTCGTATGAAAAAGAACTCGGCCCCAAAATAATATATATTCTAATAATCTTATAATTATAGTTCAGAGACAGAAACAAATCAACGAACAGAGGTTTGTGAATATGAAATATATCACAGCAGGAAGAAATAGGTTAAATGAGACAGCCAAAAGGACTCAAAATGGAACAGGGAAAAGAAGAGAGATATCCATGCAATTCTGAGAAAAACTGTGTCTCTCTCACTGAATGAAGTACCAGAGACTTTATCTGGAAATAATAATGTTCCTATAGCTTAAATTTTTCAGTTTGAAGACCACCAAAGTGGTACACTAGCTTCTGATTTAGCTTTTTCAGCAAGTATGGCTTTCTCCCCAACATCCCCTTCCTTTGAACTTTATTCTAAATTGAGAAATAATTTAGGCGGGGGAAAAAGTAGGAAAACATTTACTTCTTTTCCTGACTATAAACCAAGAGGAACACAAACAGAAAGTAAAGGTTTGTTGTATCACTCTCCATATTTTGTCTTCACTGAAATGTTAATTTAATTTTAAAAATGTGTTACCTTTACCATCCAGAAATGAATGTGCCTGTTGCTGAACTATTCTGTGAATATATAAATACAGTTTTTTGAAAAACCTGTATAATGTTATAGCACCTCTTGGGAAAAAAAATCCTCCAAGCCTGATTAATTGAACAGGAGCTCGTTCTCTTCATAGTGATTTCACAAGTATATGTCGGCTTTAACGTTAATGAAAAGTATAAATCATTATTAAATTTTGAAAACAATTTCAAACAAATAATAATTTTCACAAGTATGTATTGCTTTAATATTAATAAAAAGTAGAAATCATTATTCAATTTCAAAAACAATTTCTAAAAACAATAATTGCTCTATAATATGTGCTTTCTTTGAGTCAGCTCTCTGATTTTGCTTCTCAAGATCAGACAACTTTAACTAGGTGCTGCCACCTGGTGTGATATAGTACAAGCATTTACTCTTATTTCTACAAAATAAAGTTATGTTGAGAATGGATGACTAGGCCTTACAGATATACAGAAAAGCTCTGTTAGATAGAAGCACTTTATCAAGTTTTGCTGATTTTGAAAAGTGAAGTACAGCTACTAGATGGAAAACCATCAGGAAATGCCCCAGAGGACAAGAAAGGTAAACTATTTTTCACACTGTAGCCAGGAAAATAATGTGGACATGCCCATGAAGTTATTAAAGTCAAGCGCAAGAAGATTTTATTAAACAAAAATTCACTTTCAAACAATGTTCATTAAATACTGTAGAATATTCCCGACAGTGGTTTATACATTAAAATCAAACCTTGTGGAGTGATAATCGCATCCATCTTGGTATGATAAATAACTAGAATTTACTCATGAAGTTTTTCAAAAGGGATGTGCATATTTGAAAAAAGATGTTTATTAGTGATATGCTAAAGCATCCATGATTCAATCCAAAGGTGACTACTGGTAAATTTAGTATGAATTGTAGATACGAAGATAACAAATTTAGTTTGCAACTATTACAGATTTGATATTCTACTACATATGATAATGTGCAGATCTGTTGACTCCAGGTAGAGTGCAAATACCTTAATACCCTAAAAATCCTAACCATGTTAAGAAACCACGAAGAAGGAAAATACACCCCTACCAAATATTATTGCAAGTAAACTAGTGGGAGACGCCAGACTCAGATTGATCATATTACTACCTGGACATTGAAACATCTATAAGCAAACAACCAAGCTCAGAGAACACCAAGGACTCACTTTAACCCTGAGTTGTCTTCTCTCTTCTACTATTGGAATACTCATTTACCTAGGAAGTATGTTAGCACTGTTAATGCTATCATAATTGTAATTATTATTTTTAATGTTCTATGCATAGCACAATTTCTTACTATACGATATTTATAAGCTACCTAAATTTGTTCCATCAAAGCAACATCGAAACACTTGCAATAACTGAGTCAACAATGATGAAGCATCAAAATCTCCTGAAATGTAGAGTTACTCAGGGTTGATGCTCTTGCCACTTCTACAGTATTTAACATTCACATGAAACCAATGGATGAAGTAATTTGCTGACACAGAGTCAGTTAACATCAAAATGCTGATAATATCCAGGTCAACTAATTGATGCTGTCCAAGTTCTTTTGTAGTTTGGGCTCATTTGCTTTTGGCAATGCTATAACTGCCCTCAAACCTGGGACATGCACCTCTAAACAAATTTAACCAAGGTATCATATCCCATTACTTATAACTTTTTTCAAAAAGAGTTCACTCTAACTTCTTATTTATCATCCATTACAATTTTGGAAACTTTGCAAGGTTTTCATTTTAGCCAGGCTGGAGTCAGCAGTCCATTTGGAATATTTTAATGGTACTGCTATGAGTTTCTGGTTATGTCCATGGGGCGCTGGCTCAATAGAAACTTTAAGCTATATGCTACTTTGCCATTCCTCTATTAGGACTCCAGACAGACCTTCAATTTTGAAGAAATTTCCAGGCAAGGAATGTAAATTCTACTTACTGTTACTTCTTACACACAAGGATTACATCCTCCCAAGTTGCCCAGTTGTGTGCTACTAGTTGTACAACATATTAACTGTTTGTTTTAGAACTAATATGCTTGTCACTCCTTAAGTAAAAGCCTTGTATATATATTAAAGCTAATGATCCAAATAAAGATTTCCGTTTGCTACCCAAAGCTACACTGTCCACTAGGAAAGTTGTCCGGGCCCAGATCGATAACTCTAGTATTTTCTTAGTTCAGAGGAATTTATTTCTGTGAAAAACATCAAGCTAAAGCACTGTAGTGGGAGGCTAAAAAGGTAGCATAATTTATTCAAGTCTTATGATCATGTTACTGTGCCCCATTGTAGTGGCTGCTATGTTTGCATCTGTCTAGCATTCCTTAATGTATTGTTTTTGAATGGTGGTAATAGAATTCTAATAAGCAGCAAAATAAAGGGATATATACCATCTAGGGGTGCAGTGGTTTAGGGATTAAGACGCTGGGCTTGTCAACCAGAAGGCTGGCAGTTCAAGATCCAAGTATTACGTAACAGGGCGAGTTCCTGTTCTTGCCCCAGCCCCTGCTCACATAGCAGTTCAAAAGCATGCAAGTGCAAGCAGATAAATAGATGCCACCTTGGTGGGAAGGTAATAGCGTTTCGTATGTCTTGATGTGTAGTCATGCTGGCCACATACCCACGGAAGTGTCTTTGGACAATGCTAGTTTCCTCAGCTAGGAAACAGAGATGAGTACTGCAGCATGAGAACCGCCTTCTCACCCCTCGCAGCGGCAGGAGCAGCGGGTGAGAGGGTAGGGCGGCTAGGCAGCAACCTCGGTCCCTGAGCTGGCCAAGCGCTCCAGACTGCAGAGGTGTGTTGGTGTCGCAGACTGGAGGGCTGGGGCCATGCAAGAAGCCCGCTCGGGTGGGGAGGGAAGGAAGCCCAGCCTGCCCGTCCTAGTTGCTCTTCCGGGTCCAGTGCACATGTGCACTGACCAGCTAGTATTGGCAGGGGCATGCGCACCAGAAACTGGAAGACCAGAAACTGGTGGCTGGCGGGCATGTGCATGCCAGAAACCAGAAGATCATCTTCCTGGAGCGTCCTGCATGCATGAAGACCAGCTGGCCGGTGCACTGGAACCTGGAAGAGCAACAGGCAACGGCTCGCGTGCAGGGAGAGATGGCTCTGCATGCCACTTCCGGCACGTATGTCATTGGTTTGTCATCATGGCCCTATATCTTTTAAACAAAGAAAAAATAATGAAAAGAGTGACACTATTTCAAACTTTTGTTAAGTGTCTTTAATATCTGGAAAATAATTTTGCTTTCGTGGACCACCAAGAGTTATATTTTAAGAAACCCTGTTGCAGTATGTACACACACATACACACACACACAAGTACCAACCCCTGCAGTAACCCAAGACAGTGTTGTAAGGGCTGAAGCTGGTAAAGCATAAACAAATGGATCTCAGGACAGGTATAATTATGATATAAACATGGAATAAATATTCATTAACTCAGGGAACCAGGAGGAATATGCAAACCCTAGCGCTGACGTATGGAATTTGATTCCCATATTTGAGTGTCTAGCTATGCAGTTTCTGAAGCTACTGTTGTTATGTTACTAGGTGCAGTGTTGTTTCTGGTATGTAAGGAAACTGCCATGGATAATGTGAAATCTGACCAATGGGAATATAGGAATGATTTTCTTTTGTTTCCAAAGCAGAGCAATGAGTCCATTTGCAATTAATCTCAAGAAGACAAAAAAAAAAAAATCTCACACTATCCAAACGCTTTACTTAAAATCCTGGATATAAAAAGAAATCAATAAATACTAATAGCTTTATTATTTTTGACTAAATTCCTGCCAGGATAATAACTATACAATACAATTGGTAAAACAATATCCTTTACATTTAATACAAGTACAGATAGTCCTTGAGTTATGATGGCAATTGAGAATGAATTTCTGTCACTAAATGATGCAGCCATGAAGCACAATGTCAAAGATCATGGATCTTTAAGCCTCCTCCTTGCAACTTCCTGCCAGCTTCCAACATCCAAAGGCAATGGGGAAGCTGGCAGGAAGTTGCAAGTCCCAAGCAGACCATAGGCTGACAGGCAAGTAAATAGTTACTGCTGGATGAGAAAGAGAGCAATGTGAGGTGGGTGGTTGGGGAAGCACAGGGAAAGCATAGGGGGGCTTGGGATAGCTGCTGCTGAATGGGAAAGGGAGAACGAGGGTGCACAAATGGTGAGTGTGTGTGAATGGCTGGGAACAGTGTGACTGGATGGTGAGGCACAGTGTGATGCAACAAGGTTCAGGGAGGGTGTGTGAATGGGCAAGACTTATTCAATAACTTAAAACTTTCCCTGTAGGCTTCTCCATTGCATTGGCTTTTGGGAAACTGCCAGGGGTGGTTACAAATTGCGATCATGTACCTTGGGACAACGTAACCATTATAAGCGCAGCCCCGTTATCAAGAGCCCTGATCAAAATCACATGACCACAAGGGTGCAGGAATGGCTGGAACTTTGAGGACTGTTTGTTCAGTGCTGTCATAACTTTGAACGGTTGTTGAATGAGTGATCATTAATCAAGATTAACCATTAACCTGTATATAAAGATTCTCCCACGTATCCTGCTGTGCTGTCTCATCATAGTGGGGTGGGGGTGTTCAGGAGTATATGCCAAGAATATATATTCCCAGAAGGGTCACCGAGGCATGAAGGTAATCTCAGCTGATTAGCTAAAGCAAATAGGCCCCTCGATGTTGAAGGCAGACAATCATTTTAGTGATAATGGCAAAGACATCAAATCATGTTTTGCTTAGAGAAGGCAATAATAAACTATTCCTGCATTTTACCAAGAAAACCGCAAAGATAAAAAATATAACATGATAAACAATATAGTGTCGGATGATGAGCCCTTCAGATTGGACAGTGCTCAACAAACTACTGAGGATGACCTGAGGAAGAGCCTTCAGGACATTGATTGCTAATGTTGCCATTATATGTAAAGAATATCTGAAGCTGCAAAGATAGAATCACAATAAGAACATGGACCACAACAAACACGAACACAGGGAAAGTTCAACACAGTGATGCTTCAGGTAGTGTCATGTGCAGCAGCCTATTGTAATTATCAATGTACTGCGATTTTCCATAAGAGATGCACTGGCTGTCAATTATTTTCCAGCCGCAATTTATAGTGCTCATCTTTAAAACCCTAAACTACTCAGACAATGGATATCTCTGAGACCTTTCTAAGAGTTGAACTGCCTGTCCAGTAAGAACTAGGAGGGACTTTCTCAAAGACCCATTACTGAGGGAATGTCATTTTCAAGACTCTGGGCTCTTTTAGTAATATAGTTCTCTTTTTGGTCAATTTACTGAGTGACTATTTAATGTTTTCAGAGAGCTAGAAAAGCATGGCTCATCAGAAAGGCATAAGAGGACAAGTAAGATCACACTGTGCTAAAAACTGGCTCATTACACTGATTGGTTTTAGTTGTATTGCTTTTTTTTTGTTTTGTTTTTAATTTTCTAATATTAACAATGTAGTTGTCAGAATCTCCAGCAATGAAGCAGCATAAAATACATAAGGAATACATAAGGAATAAAAACAATCCGGAAGGTGTACCTTTGGTTCATGTTGTTGAACATTCTTCCCATATTCTAACCTACTTTCATTTGTTTCCTTTCCTCCAATTTGGGATTAAGAAACACTTTAATGTGGTTAAAGGCAATGGGTTAGAAACCAGAAAATCCTCAGTTCTACTCCCACTTTAACTTGTAACTTTGGACCAGAAATATTCTCTCAATCCTAGGAAGACGACAATGGCAAACCACTTCTGAAAATGCAGCCGAGTAAATTGCATGGACTTGTCTAAGCAGTTGTCAGGAGTCAACATGTACACGAAAAGATTAGAAAGGTTCTCTCTATTATATGCATTAGTTGTTTATGTCATTTATCCTCATGACATCATATGGTTTTACTATAATTGTGTACCTAAGTCAATTAAATTTCCATTCAGAAGGAAACACATTTCAAGAACAGCTCAGCAATACTAACTCCTGAATCAGAAGTAGGTTAATGTCTCTTTGGCAGGAATATCTGCCTTACCTTGCCTCTCCTGCATTAGAAATCAATGAGACACTGCCAGTTTATTGCTGAATAAGAAGCTAAAGTGCCAAGGTATCTAATGACCATTTCACCACTCATAAATTGAACCACTTTTCTTTTTCTCATCATAAAAAAAATGTGATAAGGCAAGGAGAGAGACTGGCTATCTGTATTTTTTCACTCTCCTATTGGTCAGCTGTAGGGAATTCTACTTGTCCTCTGGAAAGATCTGTGCCTGAGGGGAAAACAACAGTGAGGATACTAGAGATCTTGAGAAAATTTTAAGACCTCGGAGTGTGAAAGATATGCAGTAGTGATATTTTCTATTATCATTAAAGCCTTTTGTATATTATGGTATTACACAACATATAGGTAGTCCTCAGCTTACAACCACATTTGGAAGTGGAATTTCTGTTACTAAGTAATGTGGTCATAAAGCATGATAACATATGATTGCATCACTTAGCGACAGGAATCTCAGCACTTCCTGTTGTTGTTGTTAGCTGTTAAGTGAATAATCATCCCAATCCAAGGCATTTCAAGATTGGTCCCACCTACCCGGGGAGGGATCTTGGTAAAGAAAGAGACTGCCTTGTTTTTAACTCTACCCATCAGCCTACCCCTGCCACCGCCCCCTACCCCCAATCAGCTCTATCCTTTTGGACACCTTATATCTGACCAAAGAGCCATGGTGGCACAATGGTTAAATGCAGTATTGCAGAGTTCAATTCCTTTGATCCTGGCCGGCTGAAGGTTGACTCTGCCTTCCATCCTTCCGAGGTGGGTAAAATGAGGACCCAGATTGTTGGGGACAATATGCTGATTCTGTAAATCTCTTAAGAGAGGGCTGTAAAGCACTGTGAAGCAGTATATAAGTCTAAGTGCTAATGTTAGTGCTGTTTGCCTGGCCTTGCAGGGCAGCAAGCAGCTCCAGAATATGGCTTTGGGGCCGATTGCCATGTTGTAGTTCTGAAACTCTGCAAGAAGCTAAAGTCACAGTATAACATGAAGCCCTTTATAGCGGGAAGCACAATCTCAGCTCACCCATCAGGGCAGTGTTAAGTTGCTGCTTCTGGAAGCCTCAGAGGTACAGCACAAAGCAACCCCCTGCCGCCGCCCAGCAAGCCTCAGGTACCCCAGCCCAGATTTCCTTGCTGCCCTACACCGCAGCTAACTTTCTTCTTGAAAGTCTCCTTCAGCTTTTTAGCCCTTGTTGCTGCTGAGGTGTGCTTGCCCTGGCCCTGCTGTGAATTCATCTTCCTCAGGTCTCACAAGGAAACCACCGTATGTGATCTGGGGAGGAAAAATTTTGCGCAACCATAGCTGCTTCGTGAAGAGCCAGAGCAGGTAAACTTGGTCAACAGTAGATGGAGAAGGTCAGCTAGAGTATCAGGGGCCATAGAGCGTAGAAGGCAAAAAGGTCATAGATGTGGGGAAGATAGGCAAAGTAAGGAAGTTGGAAGTGCTCTTGGGGTCATAAGTGCACGTGGGCTGCCTAGGGCCCAAATGTTGATCATGCGACTGTTGGGGGCACTGCAACAGACATAACTTTGCAGACCGGCCATAAATCCCTTTGCAACTTCAAATGGTTGCTGAACAAATGGTTATAAATCGAGGACTACCGGTATAATAAATTATTTTAATGAATCTAATACTTAATAAAACTTTTCAAGTTATTTATGTAGTTGCTTTGCAACTCTTCTAACACAAGTATGCATTTTTTAAAAAAAATGAAAACTGCACTTTTAACTGCATATGTGTGATAGAATGTGTGGATGACTTTGTGGAACAAAGAGAAGAGTTGCTGCCTTGGAAAAAAAATCAGACAAGAAAAGCAGGATCCCCCAGTAGCTTAATGGGTAAAGAAAGAAACCAAGAAGAGACCCACCCTACTGGGTCAATCAATTAAAGTGGTGGTGGGAAGTTGGTTCTTCTGGATTTGCAAGAGTCTATTAATGTAGCTTTACAATAAAGTAGAATTAGTTCACTAGTCACATTTCCTGTCTGGTTCACCTGGGAGGGTTGATAATATGCATAAGGACAGCTTACCTGACAAGTATTGTAGAATATGCATTTCTTGTTGGCGGAATGTAGTTAAAGATTTCAAAATGAACTTGGAATTCTTTTGCCACTGGTATTTAAAAATTTACATCAAGAAAATCAGCTAATGGCAGCACCAATCTAGGCACAGAAGTTAAGCAAAGTTGGCCCTCTTTAATACTTGGATAGAATATCTTCATGGAATCTCAGGCGTTTACACTAGATCAGAAGTGTCAAACTCAAGGTCTGTGGACCGGATCCAGCCCACGGAGTGCTTAGATCTGGCCCGCAGGGCTGTCCTGGAGACAGCAAAGGAGCGACCTCTGCCAGGAAAAATGGAGCTGAGGAGGGACATGAGTGGCCCTCCCGAGTTCCGTTTTCGCTGGCAGAGCGATCGGGCCACCACAGGCGTCTCTGACACAAACGATGTCAAGCTGTCCGTGCCCACCATAGCCACGTCCCTTGTCCCCCCCCCCGAGGTTCAACACAACCCTGATGCAGCCCTCAATGAAATTCAATTTGACACCCCTGCACTAGGTTATGAAGGCAAAATAACATCCCCGAAAGTAAATGGCAAATTATCTCCATGCTGGCACCCAGAACACTATGCAGACATGTCCATGAAGTCACCTGAGTTTCACTTGACTCAAAGAATATTTTATTTCAGGTAAGCTCATTAGTAAGCTTCTGAATATATAGTAGAATATGGTTCATAAACTATTTTGGGCATACAGTCATTTATGATGCACCATTTTCTGCACACCTTGTCAAAACGTTCCCTTATTATTCTTTTGTCTGAACTGACTGAACTCTAAAGGCCCACAGCTCATTATTTTTTCCAATATGTTCTGTCCAGAACAGCCCTTTATTTAAATAATATGTACATTCATTTCAAAATGACATCTTTGTTTCTTCTACCACCCCTCACCACAAGTACAGGTAGTCCTTGACTTACAATATTTATTCAGTAACCATTCAAAGTTACAAAGGCACTGAAAAGTTAGTTATGACCATTGCAGCATTCCCATGGTTGTGTGATTTACATTCAGATGCTTGACAACTGGTTCATATTTATGATAGTTGTAGGGTCCTGGAGTCATGTGATCATATTTTGCAATCTTCTGACAAGCAAAGTCAATGGGGAAGCCAGATTCACTTAACAACTGTGTGACTAACAACTGCAGTCACTCACTTAACTGTGGCAAGAAAAGTTGTCTGGGCTTAGTTGTGGTTATAAGTCAAGGCCTACCTGTATCCTTATCCTTATTTTAGTAAGCTGAACTCTAAGCCATCCTGGCTAAATATAACAAATTCCTCAGGGCCAAAGAAGAGAACGAGTTAGAGATCTATCTCTTCAAATGTTAGCAAAAGGCAAACATAAGGAAAATCCAAAGACTATTTGGATGCTTCCAATTCCCTCTGTTGTTCATCCAAAGCTTTGTCTCTTCTTTCAACATTGTGTGTTGCAAACTAATTTGAAAACTAAACATTAAGTTTATTAGACTGAGCTTTGAACTCCTTTAATTAAAGGTGAGCTATAAATTCAATAAAAACACTGAGGCTTAGAATTATACTGCTCTTTATAAACCTGCTAAATTTTGCTCATTACACACCTGAACTGGTTAACTTATGGTCCTTCTTTCAGAACATTTCAAGATCTTTTTACAATTATTCATAAAATCTCAATACATTTTAAAAAGGAAATATTAAGTCTAAGATTAGCTGTCCTGCATAGAAAAGTTTTAAGTAACTGAGACATGCAAACCTATTACAGGCAGAAGTCAGTTAAAGAAATAAAAGCAAATGTTTATGAACTGTATAACGTTTTATACCTACAATTGTACACATCTAGCATTTTAACCTTTATTGCCAACCATTATAAAGAAAATGCAGTATAACATCACCATATCTTTACAAATATATTCTCTCTTTCTCTATGTGTACATAGACACATGTACACACACGTACAGACACACACACACAAACACACCCCTGAAAATAAGACAGGGTCTTATTTCTTTTGACCCCTGAAATAAGCACTTGGCCTTATTTTCAGGGAGGTCTTATTATTTTTGAGGTGCAGGAGGCGGCAAGCGTGGTCACCTCATGGCTACTGCTGTGTTGCATTATTTTCAGGGAGGGCTTATTATCCAGGGAGATTTTATTTTCAGGGAAACAGGTTATATAGATACATACACATACATATATAAACTTTGCATACAAGAAGGTCCAAATTGTCCAGAAGTCTTCATCACACACACAAAATTACAAGCCACGAGCATGATGAAACTAGAGTTGTAACCTATTTTAGGAGTACTAACCAGGTGACTTCCACTGTGCTTCAAACAAAATCTTGCTGGTGACCCAGTAGGAGAGTAGAATGTAGCTATCTCAAGTGCAACAACTGTCTCATCCTCCAATGTCCCAAATTCACATGACTTTACACCATCCAAATTAATATGCCATGGTGATCAAGAACTGTAGTTAGGCGCAAATGTAGGTCCACATATTCATTGCCGAATTAAGTATGCAAGTATAAGTACTTTAAGAAAGAATTAAGTATGGGGAACCAGCAAACTTTATGACTAAACTCAAGAGACAGCACTTTCAAAAGCTAAGCAAATTTATCAACCTTCTCCACTGATCAACTCTTCGACAGACACCAACAGGTTTGCCCGCTAGGATTCACTGGGACTTAATAAACATTTGCCTGCCTTCCAGCCCCACAAAGAAGATGGTTTTTATATTATTATTACTATTATTTCCTTTGAATGCTTCAACGGTATTCCAAGCGGACCGTCTGCAACCTGCTTGGATGTCAGGCAGGGATTAACACGCGAGGAATTGACCGGCGGCACATTTCAAGCTGACAGGCAGGGCAGGGCGCTGCTCTCCTCTCTCCATCACCGCTCAATGAAAGGTGCCAGGGCGCGGGCGGGCGGGCCTCTCGGGAAGCCCGCAGCCACCGGCGAGAATCCGTAACGGCCGCCCTCGACCAGTTTTCCCTCGCTTACCGTCTCTTGGGGAAGGTGCCCGGCTGAGATCCTGGTGGCGTCGCGGCAGCTCGCCCTCCGCACTGGCTAGCGGACAGGTCGGCCTCCGAAGCGCCGCGCAGATGGCCCGAAAGGATTCGCAGCCTCCGGTGAGCGGCGGACTGGGACCCGCCACCTCCCCCGTCTCCGGGCGCTGCTGCCGCCGCCATTTCACTTCCGTGTTGCGCCGTGAGGCGCCGCTGGGGTTAAAAAGGTGCGCGCGGCGTCCAATAGCAGTTATAGGGGGTCCCGTCGTGCACCGCGCCTGCGTGTCTCTCTTTCTCTCGCTCCTCTGTCCATTTATAAGCATGGGGCAACAAAAAGAGAGAGAGAGAGAGAGAGAGAGAGAGGGAGAGGGAGAGGGAGGGAGGGATCCTCCACCCCTATTGGCAGGGCGAGAGGAGCTCGCGCCTTCTGAATGGCTCCTCCCGCCTCGAGTTTAATGAGTTCTGAAACCTTCAAAGGGTCTTAAGTGTCCCTTAGAACTTTGCCTTCCTCAGAGTATTTGATTTTGCTTCTGTGATATTGGATTTAAACGTCCACAGGTCACCTTAGCTGGAGCTGTGGGAGCTGGCGTTTAAGCAGAGCAGAGTTTTGCAACAATGGTACCCTGTGTTTAATTGTTCAATTGTTCAGATATGCACAATGCACTGATTGTCTTCTTATTCCTCTGTCTGGGTTTTCACCACCCACAGCCACCAATTAATTAACCAGTTTTAGCCTAATGTTGGGGGTTTGGGGTTTGTTTGTTTGTTTGTTTTGCAAAAGTTGCCAGAGTGATGATACTTCAATCGTCTTTTGACATAACAAAAATTGGGTGAAGCCTTGAACCAATTTCCATGGAAAGAATGTATTGGATTTGCTCATGCATTGTTTCCAGGAGCTGCAAAAGGCTTGATGCTAACATAAGGATTTACCCAAGTTGCTAAACTCAATTTTATGGCCCCCTTTTTTCTTCTCTGGTGGGTTAGGGAAGGCTCCCTGACTGCAAAGAATGTCAAGGAAACTTGCCAAACATTTATAAGCAGCAAACTTTTAAAATTTAATGCCTCGTAAAGATAAGTGTTTTCTGATCAAGAAAGCAAAAGTGACATTGACAGACTTTATTATTGTCAGTTTCTTCATGCATTTTTCATTCAGAATCCATCAAGAAAACAATTCTTTTGCAGTTCTGTCTATGTTAATTTGGCATTTTAATTTAACCTATTTATATCTCATTTATGTATTTTTTAAATAAATAATAAAGTGGCAGGTTGGACAGAGAATGGGACTGGCCGAAAATTTCCCATCTGGCTTTCATGACTATGACAGTTTTGGAAGTCTCCTGGTTTCTATCCTGAAGCATTAACTACTAGACCAAATTTACTCTATAATTGTATTATAATTACTGAATTATCAGTATGTTTATTTTTCAATGCATAAATGTGGTTAATCTGTATATTAACATAGCAATATAGAAATAAGGTAAAGGTAAAAGTTGCCCTCGTACATATGTGCTAGTTGTTCCTGACTCTAGGGGGCGGTGCTCATCTCTGTTTCAAAGCCAAAGATGTCTCCATGGTCATGTGACCGGCATGACTAAATGCCAAAGGGCCACGGAACACTGTTACCTTCCCACCAAAGGTGGTCCCTATTTTACTACTTTCATTTTTTACGTGTTTTCAAACTGCTAGATTGACTGAAGCTGGGACAAGTAACGGGAGCTCACCCCATTACACAGCACTAGGGATTCAAACCACCGAACTGCTGACCTTTTGATCGACAAGCTCAGCGTCTTAGCCACTGAGCCACCGCGTCCCCACAATATAGGAATATATATTTGTAATTCCCAAAGTAACCTGAATTGGATCCTGTATGTCTCTGGTCTGATCTTCCATATGTTTCTTGTTTATTCTTGCTCTCCGTATAAACTTTCTTACTTCCAAGTTAAAAGCAGACACGTCTCTCTCTCTTCCTCTCCCTCCCCCGTCTCTCAGAAATTCAAATAAAATAAGTATTTGGAGTATACATCTATGTAAATATATAAATATATAGGTCAACCTGTGGAGAAATGTGGTCTTATGTCACAGTGACACTTTTAAAGCTTTTTGTTCTGTGTTAATTTTTTAAACCAGATCATCTGCTTACGTTTTTAAATATAACTGGTCCAGTAAAATTTGCATTGTATTTCTTCAGTGTTTTTAGACTAACAATAGCAATTAAATAAATATGTGAAACAGCATCAGTTTACATTTCCTTAGGAAATATAAACATAAACTAACAATAGTCTTGTATGTTTTTATTACAGTCTAGCAAAATGTCTGGGAAAGTTGCTAAATTTCATCTTATGATAGCCACTGTTAGATGACTTTGAATCTAAGCGATGCACAGAGAAGAATAGATTTTGATAAACATGTTGATTTATGAAGTTTATTTTTTTTCCTGATCTATGGTCATCAAGCAAGTAAATAAAAAATACAACAGGCCTCGTTGTAAATTGGGAAGTAACCTTCCCAATTTCTTTTTAAAAAATTAACCGAAGAGATTGAGTAACTGGGCGATGCCAAAACACTTCTCTTTTGAATGGTATTCAAGTGTCACTCAAGAGAACATAGCTTTAACAAGAACACCCATACACTTTTCATAGTTTTGGGAAAAAAACAATCTCTGATTATTAAATTAAGGACAAATTTTTAAAAAGTATTTGAGAATGTAGTCTTCTAATTTTGGAATTTGGGTGTATTTTGAATATTTTAGAAAATTTCATACAAATAGCCTTAAATAGTTGCCATAGTGCCCATTTAGAAAGAAAGAGATAATCTTGACCAATCACAAAATGATTAGTTCTCAGAAGACTAAATATAATTAGTCTAACTAAACCTGAATATAAAATAGTGACGAGGCCCACCCGTTTTCCAATATATTACCCATTTCATAGAAAGTAGGACTTAATTTTTTTAAAATAAATTAATTTCCAAAAATATTTCCCAATTTGATAAGATCATCTTTACATCACACATAGGACTCAAATGTCCCACACAGCATGCACAAAAAACCCCCAAAAAACCAAAACCAAAAAATCCCTATATCTTGAAGCATCCTCAACTGACTTTCTGGGTAGTTAAATGTCACTAGTTATAAGGAGAAAGCCTCGGAAATGAAATTAGCTTAATTTTATCAGAATTGGGTCACTAATAAAAGAAAATTTGGTCCTGAGTATTAATTGGCTCCAGTTTCCAAGATACAGCTTCAGGTCAAAATTGCATCAAAATCATTCAAAATTACAAGAGATGTGTACGATTACGCTCCATAACATTTCTGCAAAATGTGATACAGCAATGAGAATGGTGCCATACCAATCATTATAAATATAACTTTTTATTGATACCAATAACATAACTTTCCATTCATTTATTGGTTTTTCGTGTAACATTTTCATGCTTTTGACATGAAAAACTGACAAGTTCTAACATGATTAAACGACAAGATTCCAATTTTATTCGGTATCTAAACTGTGCTTTTTGGCTTTTCTCTTCTGAACTGCAGTAGGATCATCCCTGGGGAGATTCCAGCAGTAATCAGCAAGCATGGACGGACTCCATTTCCCTTGGTATCTTTTTTCCATGCCTATGATAGGCTGGTGGAATCTCTCCCCATGTTCATCGCTCATTGCCCTACAGTTCAAAGGAAAATAGTCTAAACGTTGAGTGCAAGAAGTGAATTTTCAGTAACATGTTTTCACCAAGTGCTTTATAGGACCTAAGCAAATTTTCCACCTGTTTTTCATAGTCATCTGCCTTGCTGTTCTGAAAGTGAAGATAAATTTATACACTTCCATGTGGTAGAATTTTCATTGTTCTACTATACATTGTCGAAAGGTTATGAAGCATCATGATCATTAATCACCTCCCTCCCTTGTAGGCCAATATACTCGTCTGTGTATACATCTTTATTGTGAAATATCTTGAAAACTTTAGCCACCCAGCACCTGTTTTCTAATTCATTTAATCAAAATATGTAAATTTAACACATTTTATCTCAGAGGTCGATAATTTCCCAAACTTTGTAGACTGGTGTATCCACAGTGGATCATCAGTGATTTCTCATCCAATGAAAAGAGATACCAAAGAAGTGCCTCAAACCTCAGTTGTAGCCTTAGTCTAACATTTTTATTAAGGACATGAATAAACAGGTAGACACAATACTTATGAAATTTACACATGACACAAAATCATATGGGGCAAGTCATACAGGTGAAACTTGAAAAATTAGAATATCGTGCAAAAGTTCATTTATTTCAGTTATGCAACTTAAAAGGTGAAACTAATATATCAGATAAGACTCATTACATGCAAAGCAAGATAGTTCAAGCCGTGATTTGTCATAATTGTGATGATTATGGCGTACAGCTCGTGAAAACCCCAAATCCACCATCTCAGAAAATTAGAATATTACATGCAATCAATAAAACAAGAATTGTACATAGAACAATATCGGACCTCTGAAAAGTATAAGCATGAATATGTACTCAGTACTTGGTTTGTGCCCCTTTTGCAGCAATTACTGCCTCAATGCGGCGTGGCATGGAAGCTATCAGCCTGTGGCACTCCTGAGGTGCTGTGGAGGACCAGGATGCTTCAATAGCGGCCTTCAGCTCTTCTGCATTGTTCGGTCTCATGTCTCGTCTTTCTCTTGGCAATTCCCCATAGATTCTTTTGCATCTCATTTGGAAACCAAGGACCCAGAGTATGGAGGAAGAATGGAGAGGCCAATCAAGCACAGTAATCCCACGGTCATTGAACCAGTTTTTGGTGCTTTTGGCAAAAGTTGCTCTCATCAGAAAAGAGGACTTTGGACCACTGAGCAACAGGACTTTGGACCACTGTGCTTCATTAAGACCAGAGTTAACGCAGCCGTCTACTAGGAGATTTTGGAGCACTTCATGCTTCCTTCCGCAGATGAGCTTTATGGGGATGCTGACTTCATTTTCCAGCTGCCCACACTGCCAAAAGCACCAAAACCATGGGATTACTGTGCTTGATTGGCCAGCAAACTCGCCTGAACTGAACCCCATAGAGAATCACACTGCATTGAGGCAGTAATTGCTGCAAAAGGGGCCCAAGCCAAGTACTGAGTACTGAGGGCCAGTCAGAGGTGGTATTTGCCAGTTCTCCGAACGAATCAAAATTTCCATTACTGGTTCGTCAGAACCTGCTGAATATCATCTCTGACTCAGAAGCAAATTAGCAACAAATACAGCTCGCTAGGCAGAGACATAATGTGTACTATTATAGGAGTCCCAATAACTCATGCCACCAATCCACAATCCTCTTCAAGGGCAAGCCCATGTAGAGTGCATTACAGCAGTCAATCCAGATGGTGACTGGGGCATGAATGACCATGAACAGATCTCCTGATCAATTTATTAGGTGCCACCTTCCTATAGCAGGAGGCAGCTCCATAGAACCTCATAGTGATAAGGGCGTGATTTGATCATGACAGGAAGGCCACAGACAGTTCTTCCAATTCCAGATCACATTGCTAACAAGAAAACCAAACCTGGTGTCCAACCACTGTCCTGTTTTGAGTCCTGGATGACCTGGGATAGACCCATCGCTATCATGGTGATTCTGAACTGAGCCCTCTCATATCCCACTCCATAAAAGGCAGATTGAAGTCCCTCAAGACCGTAATCATAGAGAACTCCATTGCCAACCCTAAGATTGAGTCAAGGAACTTCAGGCGGGGACATTGCTACATAGCACAGAGGCTGTTACAATAGACATAATCCCAGCTGATCCCTAGAACCAGCGGTGGGTTGCTGCTGGTTGTACTACTAGTTCGCAGCCCTTGCGCGTGCACCAGATGCATGCGCAGAACAATTTACAGTGAACTGCGCACACACAGTCACTAAAAACCAAAATGGTGGCAGCCCAGTAGCTATGAGGAAACCGGTTCGGGGGCGCAGAAGGCCTAGGTCGCTGCAAGTTCTGCGACCCAGGCCTGAATTCCACTACCGGTTCAGCCGAACCGGAAGCAACCCACCCCTGCCTAGAACTCAACTTTAGGAACAGGGTCTCATGTCTGACAACTAAAAACTGTAAGAGATTCCTGAATGACAACCATTGTATCCTCATCTTTACCCTGGAATCTCACCTTATGCCACACCTGGAACCTAGCTGGGTACATTTCTGAGAGGGGAAAACCCACCTCCAGAACCAGCCAGGTCTTGGTAATGTATGCCAGATCAGTCTCTCATCTGTAGTTAAATCATAGATGAGAGAAGTCTTATTACAACTGACTTGGCACTTATCAGCAGCAATAGCCAAAAGCAAGGGCCTCCGAAGACCTGACCAGGAAATTTCCAGGGTTGAGTGCCAGGAGGCAGAATGTGGAACTGATATGACACTGGGCTCAATACGTGACCTGACCCAGTGTCCCACCTCATCTTCCCATCACCATCACAATATTCAATATTGTGCTCCAAGTTCTCCTTACACCACCCCGCTTATATCCCCTTACCCTATGCCTGCTGGCTTCCAGACATTGGGTATGAGAATATCTATTTCTGGTATTAATGTACTTTTGCAGAATTTGTTATATTCTTTCAATAGAAATAATCTGTAACCCCTAATAATTCAATTGGGGAAAGTCAAACACATATTTTTCCAATTTAGCAAAATGGTTATGTTGTCAGCATCATTCTCCGATCTTTCTAACACATTTGCACAGATGGGTTTTATGAAAATATCCATACGGCATCTAAATACATCAGCATGCTTTTACCCAGACTATCAGAAAACGTTTTATTCATGAATCTGGAAAAGACCACACCGCAATTAACCAAACCAAATTTGTGTATTCCGATTTGGCATACTGTATCTGAAATCAAAGATATTTGTGCCCTCTTTTAATTCTGGCTAAATTATACATGGTTTTCAAATCCAGTTTTGGGTACGTGCACTGCATGCCTTTTGAAGATCTGACATAAGACACGGGGGGATGGGGGGGTTAGTCACCTCTGGTGATTATTGTCCTTAGGGATGAATAATCTCCAGGTGCTGGAGATTTTGTATTGGCGTCCATTGCATGTTTGATCATTTTGGCAGCATTGTAGTTAAGAGTGGACGCTGAGGGTAGCAAAGAAGGTAAACAGGCAGCCAGATGATGCTGTGCACTTTCTCGTACCCTATGCCTGGGCCAAATGATGGCTTCTTTTTCAGCTTTTACCCCCAGCCAGAAAAGAGTCAATATAATTGTTTATGATTTGAAGATGAAAGGCTCAAACCAAAATCACAAGTAAAGTGTTACTGTGTACAATTTTGTATGCAATGTCTAAGCTTGACCGTAAGCATCGCAGTTCTAAACTATTCAAACCAAGAATTTCAGACTAGTAGCATAAGGTATTCTATTATGGACAGAAGAATGCGAGACTTTTCTTGTAAAGTACTTCTAAACTTGCTCGATTGTACTAATGTCTGATAGGCGGTAAGGATTCCAGACAGTTGAACAGTATGTATATTTTGTAAGCTCTACTGAGCAATGCAATATTTCCAGAAAAAAAACTTTGCAGAATTAAATTTACAACCTTTAGCGCATTTTTATCAATGCTGTTAACAATGAACTTTAGATTGTCATCTATTATATTAAGAAGAAGAAGAGAGTACAAGCAATAACATCTGGGCATGGTTTTATAATAAATCTTATCAGGGACTTGGTTGTAATTTTTGTCAGTGGAATATCTGCCAAATATACTTTTATGGAGGACAAGTTGTGGCAAACAGCACTTGGAGAAAGTATGATGATATTTTGGGGTCAGTGCTTGGGGATCCAAATAAGTAATCTTTTGCTAAGAGTATGTTATAAGAACATTCCTTCTAGTATGCAGCAATTGTTCTCCTTCCCTTAGCAAGTGCTAGATTGTGAACTGGTGTTGTGCTGCTTATCTTAATTGCTACATGTAAGAAGACACATAAAAAACAAGGGAGAATAATGAACCATACAATGATGCAATCCACAAAGTTTGCTAAATTGGTTTTGCACAGGTGAGCAATTAAAAAAAAATCTTGCTCAATTAAATGCAAATTGCTCAGCTGGCTAAATAGTCCTTTCTCTCAAGCATAACTGAAGGTTGCTGCATAGATGATTTAGATTAGGTTGCAGCATAGAAGATTTACCATATTTTTCAGAGTATAAGATGCACCTTTTTCCCTCAAAAAAGAGGCTGAAAATCTGGGTTTGTCTTATATACTGAATACAGCATTTTTTGCCTTTTGAAACCCCGCCCCTTCACGAAAATGGCCGTGCATAGCTTGTAGAAGACTTTCAGAAAGCTCCTGGGGGCTGGGGAGGGCAGAAATGAGCAAAATATGGGCTGGTTTTTTGCTCAATTTTGCCCCCCCCCAACCTCCTAGGAGCACTCTATAAGTTTCCTAATGCCCTTTTGTTTGACAAAAAGGGCCCGTTTTTGCAAAAAACAGGACATTTTTTGCTCGTTTTTTGCCTCCCCCCCCCCGGAACACTCTGCAACCCTCCTAAGGGCTATTCATGGCCTTTAAAAAAAAGGGGGCCCGTTTTCGCGAAAAATGGGCCATTTTGAGGAGGTTTGCAGAGTGCAAAAACTTTTTTAAAAAATTTGCCTCTTCAAAACCTTGGTGCATCTTATACTCCGGTGCATATTACATGCCCAAAATACGGTATTCAAGAATCTAGTAAACTAAAGTCCAACACTAAATTGGCCCCAGATAAGAGGTGAACAGAATTATCAAGAGATTAAACTAGGCATTCTTGTGAATGCAATATAATTGAAATTTGCGGCAATTCTTTGATTTGTTTCTAAAAATATTTATTTTTACATTGACATAAGGTTATAGGTAAGATAAATATGACAGTGTGTACTGTATGGTTAGTTTGTGAAGCTAGAATAGTAAAAGACTTAATTCAAATATCCACTTAGTTTGAAGCATACTAAGCAAATTTCAGAAGTTAAAGATGTATTTGTCATTCAGAAATACTGTGAGAGTATTGAGGGAGGAAAATATTTTTTTAAAAAAAAGTAAAATAAACAATTAAAAGAACAACAGTTGCGAAAACAAAACTAAACTGAGTAGCTCACAATGGTAGTCAAGATTTTTTGCAAATAAACATGCAATCTTGAACATACTTCTCCTGGACTAAGGGACATAGTTTGGTATAGTGGTTAAGACATCAGGGTAGAAATAGAGAGACTGTGAATTCTAATCTCATCTGGATACAAAGCTATCTGGGTGATCTTGGGCCAGTTACTCTCTCTCAGCCCTTGGAAGTAGGCAATGGCAAAGCACTTTCTGAAAAACCTTGTCAAGAAAATTGCAAGGACTTGTCTACACAATATATGAGAATTGGACACATTTGAATGGAAAAAAACTCCAAACCCTGGAATAAATTCCTCTGAGCCAAGTGAGAATTATATGTGAAAACACAGAATCAGGATTTCACTCTTAAATGGCTATGGAAGCTGCTCTGGTATGGACGATTGGTATCCCAAAAGAAAAGCAATACAGTACAACTACTTTATATCAATCGTTCTTTTGTTGATGCCACACAAATGTATTGACTAACAAACACATCTTACCTGTTTGAGGATAGTATGTATCAGTGGTGGGTTGCAGGTGGTACGCCCCAATAGGGATGTTCCGGAGCCTGCCCGGAGCACCGGGTACCATTCTGGTACGGTGCTCTGGAGGGCCCACCTGCCCGCCCAAGCTCATTACCTGTCCTTTAAAGCCTTTGGTGCTTCTGCGCATGTGCATGGCGCGTACAGCACCTGCACGATGCTCCACCGAGCAGCTGGAGCATCACAGAGGCTTGCGGAGGCATCGCTGGAAGGTACGACACATGCGTGTACTGCGCGTGTTCCTGTGGAGGATGCCGGTCCCTGTTGCAACCGTACCAGTTACAACGGAATCCGGAACCCACCATTGGTATGTATGCAATGTAATCAGCATATAGTGGAAAAATATTACGTTGGGCAAAGTATTCACAAATCTAAATATGAAATATTTTGCAACAGTTTAAATAAGAGATTGCGATTGCTATTGGAATAATTGTCCAAGCTAAGGGTGGAGTCAGTCCATTTGTTAAAGCTAGTAATAAGCAGTTTATCCAGAACAAACAGCAAAGCAAGCTTAAATAAATGGATCCATCATATTTGATTTTTGGGAGGAGTATAATCCCATCATAATGAGGCAAGAATCCTGCCCCACGTATCTACTTACCAACCATAAATTCAATATAGTTTGTTAATTATTTTCTGCCTACAGTAATACTTTCCAGATATTTCCTGATATAGGATACGACTTTTAAACTTGGTGTTTAACATCAGTCCAGACCTAAAATATCTATATGTGCTTTCCCATTTTTAGTACACAATATCACAATATATAGTATTTACTTTATTTTTTGCCATTTATGTATACTTGCAATAATCATCTCCATTTTCCTTTGATCCTTCATATCTTAATTGTCAGATCCATAGACCTTCTTTTAAAATTTAAAGTATCTGCTGTTATTGTAAATACTGTTGCTAGGGCAACAAATTTACATACAAAAAGGGTTCATAAGCATAATTTGTATTCAAATTATGTGCACATTCATGTCCTTGACGCATCTCTGACAGCACAACAGATTTTTCAAGCAATGTCCTCTCCCTGTACATTCTGATTTTGGCCATCAAAGAAGCCATTCAGAATTGGTGCCATCTTCTGGAAGGAACACCTTACATCAGAGAGGTTATAGTAAAACATAAAACCTAGCCTAGAACATCTACAGACTTGTCACAACTTTACTTGAAAATAGGCTGACCTTTTTCCCATGTTGATTTTTCAATCTTTTTTATTCACAACCTGCCCAATGCTTTATCATATGAGTGAGCATATTTCTAGCCTTATAATACTCCTCAACTTCAGTTCTTGGCCCAGAAACTTTGACGACCTTCTTCTGATACCTTCTTTGGAGGAGGAGGAAGAGGAGGAGGAAGAGGGGAAGGTCTCCATATGGATCACACTCAGAGAACCACTTTACCTCCTTCCTTCTCCTTTTCCTGAGAGATGGAGAATTGCACCAAAATGGCTGGCTGTATATTCTTCCTTTTTTTGAAGGGGAAGGTTTTGCAATGCCGTCGTGGCATTTCTTTATGGCCATCTGCTACTGTACTCAGTCTCTCAAAATGGGAAGTGCAATCACCTCCAACTCTCACAAAAACTGTGTGATACAATTTCCTTGGACTTTGCAATAGATGTACCAATGTATTAAGGGTCTTGTTGCTATTTGGACGGTAGCTGATCTTTTTTCAATGTCTCATTTAATTCCTCATTATCCCTCCTTCTGCCACTGAGATATTTTGCCTGTTCGTGTAACAACTGTTCTTCCTGATAAATTAACAGCTTCCTTGCCCTGGTGCCACTTACTCCTACCACCCCCTTTTATCTTGAGGACGAGGAATACTAGTGGAGTGTCTTCCTGGCACAAGAGGGGCATATTTCAGTATGTGGTTCATTGAAAAGTCATTATGGATAATTAATGCTCCTGAGAGGAGGCAGAGATGATATACACATATACACCTACACCTCCCCCTTTGCAGTTTTCATTTTCTATATTCTGAGAAAACCAGTCAATCCAGAAATCCAGATTAATTGCACAGTTCTGCTTTCCCATAGAACACAGATTCTGCAGTGTGATAGAGGTGGAGGAATGAAAAATGGCATCATCGTGATAGAGGTGAAGAAATAAAAGATATAAAATAATCTTGTCCCTTCACTGCTGCACTAGAAGGCACTGCCTGAATAGGTGAGGCAGCTCTGAAATTGTATAGGTTTTGTTAGCTCCTAAAGAAAAACGAATGGCAACGAGCATAGGGAAGTGTCAAAACAGAAGGGACTTCAATATCCATGGCAATCGAGTGAAGAGTTGAAATACTTCTCTTCCTGCTGCTTTGAGACAAGGAGAAAAAGGTATTATTTTTGGTCTTTCCCAACATATAGAATGTGAGGATGGAGGCCAGAATTGCTGTGAGGGTTGAACTGTGTCACAGGTTCTTAATGCAATAGCAATAGCACTTCAACTTATATACCACTTCACAGTGCTTTATAGCCCTCTCTAAGTAGTTTACAAATGTCAGCCTATTGCCCCCAACAATCTGGATTCTCATTTTATTGACCTTGGAAGGATGGAAGGCTGAATCAACCTTGAGCCAGTCAGGATCGAACTCCTGGCTGTCAGCAGAGTTAGCATGAATACTGCAATCTAATCACTGTGCCCAGTGGTGGATTCCTACTGGTTTGGCCGAACTGGTAGTCGCTTCGCAGCCTGGGTCGCTGGAACTGGCAGCGACCCAGGCCTGCCAAGCCCTCAAACCGATTCTTCCAGTGGTGCTGTAGGTGGCGCCATCTTGTTTTTTGCTTCTGCGCATGCACAGAGCAATTTTAGTTGTACTGCGCATGCGCGCACATTGTACATCAAGCGGGCTCGGCAGCACATCACTGAGCGAACCAGCAGTAGTCTCTGCCGGAACTCACCCTGACTGTGCCACAACAGCTTGTAATGCAGTCATGCTGATGCCAACAATCAATAAATATTCAACTTCAAAAGCATGAAGTTCAGATCAAAGAATCTTTTGAAATGTGAGAAAACAGGAAGCAGCAACCACAGGTATAACTGCAATAACAGGTATAAGAACGAATAGTACCCTCACCACCATAAATGGTTTAATATAGCTTCTGCCATATTTGAAACAACAGGCTAGTTAAAACATTGAGGGACTTAATTTCATAGTTATAGTTTGACCTTAATAACTTGCAAGTGATGCTTTAATTATATATGTAATAGGGCTGTGTAATACTTCAGATTTAATTCCAAAAAAAATTAAGCCTGCTTTGTGAATATGTGAAGGTGTGTTCATAGGACTTATCCGCACCTGCAGTTTTTCCTATGGATTATATTCCAAAGAGCTTTTAGGAATCAAATTTAAGAGACCTAAGAGTCAATCTTATTAGATTATCTAGACAACCTGTCTAAATAGTATGCAATTTTACACAATTTCATAGGTGGAACGGGCTGGTACAATTTGCATCATCACATTATGTCTCAACCTTTGTATATTCTCATTGATATTTTGCAATGTAATACATACACAGGCATATAAACTGAAATCTTACGTGGCCTTTATAGAAATGATCTCTTATGGATGCAAACACGATTATGATTTGTACCTGCAATTAAGACTATCACACCACTCTGTGGTCACATGATCACAGCTGGGGCTTTTGGCAACTGGTTTGCATTTAAAAACTGGTTGCAACACCCTGAGGTTACATGATCGTGGTTTGCTTTCCTTTTTTTCTGACTTCCAGCAAAAGATACCCATTGGGGAAACTGGATTCGCTTAATGGTTGCATGATTCGCATAACAACCACTTGATTCTCTTAATGACTGATCTGTTTAGCACTGCCATTTCAATTGTTATAAAATCAGGTTCAATTTTACTTACGATTTAGAATGAAAATTGTGAAATGTCACATATGGAAATATGTGGCGTTAAATAAAGGGAAACATGAAATAGGTTAAGTTAAGTATGCTAAGGATCAGAAACAAACAAGCTAGGAGACTGATTATTGCAAAGTGACTAGAGAAAAGTACAGATAAAAAAGATAAACAGATTATCATGCCCCTGTTGGAGTCTGAATCCGAAGGGGAAGACGAACAGCTGACAGAGAGCGAGAGAGCGGTTCCGTTGGCTGTGGAAGAAACTGGGGAAGGGCAATTCAGGTTGGGCAGAGCAGAAGAGAGGTAGAACAAGATAGAGGGGGTTCTGATGAAAACCAAGACCCACCCCCTTTTCATCCTAGGACACGCAGGGAAGAACGCAGAAAAGAGCAACGTGGGTTGAGTGGTTTACGAGGGAGGAAAGGGCCCCCGACTCCCTTCACAAGGCACACCTGGGGATGGAGTTTAAAGGAGAGACAAATGGGAGGAGCGGTTGTTGGAACAAACGCGGAGTTTATTTTGTGTTCACTGCTTATCTGAGCTCCTGGCATTCTCCCAACTGGTTTGATTTACTGCCACCCTGCTGGATTAATTACCTTATCTTGCCTTGTTGGATTTATAGTTGGAAGTTTTCTGTTTACAACATTGGGACTGAAGTATTGTCAGCCAAATACTATTACAGGTTGATGAAAGAGCTCTCTACAAGCCGAAGAGTTGAAAGGGACATTGGGGGCACAGTTGGTGATAATAAAGGGACTTATACCAGTTCTCTGGCTGTGTTGCCTTTGTGTCACACCTATCACACAGATAGAAGAAGATACAAATGAATAAATAGTAAACTATGGATGTAGTTTGCTTATGGGCCTGTGTTTAACTTGTGTGTGAAGATTGCATCTATGTCTGAGGACCAGTGGTGGGTTTCAAATTTTTTTAGAATCTCTTCTGTAGGTGTGGCCTGCTTTGTGAGAGTGGCTTGCCGGCCATGTGATTGGGTGGGAGTGGCTTACTGGACTGGAAAAATGCTGTTACAGGGTTGTTTAGCAAGGAAATGAAACCTTAGCCAAGTTCCCAAGCAGAGGAGGGAGACGGTAATTTTTATTTTTCCACCTCATTGTTTACGTATATAAAAGAAAAGGCAACAAGAGTGAGCACAGAAACCACAGGGAACTTAGGTTGTTAACTGTGCCTGAAAGTATTTTGCAAGAATTTGATTAAAAGATACCAGATGTAACAATGAATAAAGTTGGAAGTGCTCAGTGGCTTCACGCTGGACACCCTACGGCATGGCATGTGCAAGCCAGATTTTTTTTGTCACAGAGAAATGGATGTGCATGAAAAAGTTGATTGTGCCTTGGTTGATTTTGGGAAAGGATATATGAAGTTAATAGACTTCCATTATGAAATGTTATTCATAAATATGGATTTGAAGTTTCCTGAAGGAATTAAGGATGCTACAAGAAATAAATAAAACATCGTGTAAAAATAAATAGGATGTTTACCTAGTATCAGAATTATTCTGTCATTCCAGCTGCACCAAGGATATGTATTGTCCACTGCTTGTTGGATGCATTTTTCAACAAATGTATCAGGAAGGTTTTATGATTTGAGTTTCTGTGGAATAGTGTCTATATGCCTTCCAGGAAATTGTTCCACTTATGAAATGCTTTTGATAGCCAAATATTCCTTTTTTAAAAAGAACAAGGAGAAGAAGGTGCCTGAAAGCCTCTGGTGATATTAGGTGTGTTGCAGTGACGTGCGGTGACGTTTATGACTGGTGAGGCTGGTGACGTCATCAAACCACGTGGTTGCTCCGATCGCAGGGGCGCAGCCCAAACGGAGAAATTTCTTCAGCTCCAGCCTCAATCAGCGCAGCCGCGGTCCCCTTCATCTTGCCTCAGGAAGGAGGGGAATGGGACCACGTGTGCAGGGGAAGGGGATTGCGGCTCTGCTAATCTGAGGCTGTGCGCTGAGGAGCCGCCTGCACACGTGGTCCCATTCCCCTTGCAAGGATCCCGGGCTCGCCCAATGCAAAAAATGCCTGGGTACCGTGTTTCCCCGAAAATACAACCTGTCCTGCGCTCACTGACCTAGCGTTATCCCGAAAGCGCCAAGTTACAGGAGCCGGGGGTGGGGGGAGCGCTCACGTTGCTTGCCGCCTTCGGTATACCGCTAGGTTGGGGAGTGGCGTTCTGTCCGGCCAGAGGGGAGAGTTGCCGGGAAACTCCCCAGCCGGGAAAAGCGCCATTCACTGACCTCAGCAGCCGCCCCGCAAATCCCCTCTCCAGCCGGGAAAAGCGCCATTCACTGACCTCAGCAGCCACCCCGCAAATCCCCTCTCCAGCCGGGAAAAGCGCCATTCACTGACCTCAGCAGCCGCCCCGCAAATCCCCTCTCCAGCCGGGAAAAGCGCCATTCACTGACCTCAGCAGCCGCCCCGCAAATCCCCTCTCCAGCCGGGAAAAGCGCCATTCACTGACCTCAGCAGCCGCCCCGCAAATCCCCTCTCCAGCCGGGAAAAGCGCCATTCACTGACCTCAGCAGCCGCCCCGCAAATCCCCTCTCCAGCCGGGAAAAGCGCCATTCACTGACCTCAGCAGCCGCCCCGCAAATCCCCTCTCCAGCCGGGAAAAGCGCCATTCACTGACCTCAGCAGCCGCCCCGCAAATCCCCTCTCCAGCCGGGAAAAGCGCCATTCACTGACCTCAGCAGCCGCCCCGCAAATCCCCTCTCCAGCCGGGAAAAGCGCCATTCACTGACCTCAGCAGCCGCCCCGCAAATCCCCTCTCCAGCCGGGAAAAGCGCCATTCACTGACCTCAGCAGCCGCCCCGCAAATCCCCTCTCCAGCCGGGAAAAGCGCCATTCACCAAGCCCTTGCGCAGCTGTCCCAGGCGACCGCTGCTGGCTGCTGCTGCCCGCCGCCGCCCCGCTCCGCTCCGTGCATAACTTCCAAACTCCAAAACTTCCAGCATCGGCCGCTCTAGGAGTGCTCTCTATGGTGGGCCGGCTGCTGGACAGAGAGTTTTCCGGACAGTCTTCCAGCAGCCAGCCCACCATAGAGAGCACTCCTAGAGCGGGCGATGCTGGAAGTTTTGGAGTTTGGAAGTTATGCACGGAGCGGAGCAGCGGGGCGGCGGGCGGCGGCGGGCAGCAGCAGCCAGCGGCGGTCGCCTGGGAGAGCTGCGCAAGGGCTTGGTGAATGGCGCTTTTCCCGGCTGGAGAGGGGATTTGCCAGGCGGCTGCTCAGGTCAGTGAATGGCGCTTTTCCCGGCTAGAGAGGGGATTTTCCGGGCGGCTGCTCGTGAGCATAGTTACCTCATGGCTACTTCGCCCCTGAGGCTGTGCCCGGCTCTTCGGGAGCCAGTTCACAAGAGAGCAGCCGCCCGGCAACTCTCCCCTCTGGCCGGACAGAACGCCACTCCCCAACCTAGCGGTATATTGAAGGCGGCAAGCAACGTGAGCGCTCCCCCCACCCCCGGCTCCTGTAACTTGGTGCTTTCGGGATAACGCTAGGTCAGTGAGCGCAGGACAGGTTGTATTTTCGGGGAAACATGGTACCTAGGCATTTTTTGCATTGGGCGAGCCTGTGATCCTTGCAAGGGAAATGGGACCACGTGTGCAGGAGGCTCCTCAGCACACAGCCTCAGATTAGCAGAGCCGCGATCCCCTTCCCCTGCACACGTGGTCCCATTCCCCTCCTTCCTGAGGCAAGATGAAGGGGACCGCGGCTGCGCTGATTGAGGCTGGAGCTGAGGAGCCTCCAGCACACGTGGTCCCATTCCCCTTGCAAGGATCCTGGGCTTGCCCGATGTAAAAAATGGCGAGATCGGCACACTTGGGGCTGCTGCTGAGATGTCCAGGGAGGCTAAACCAAGCCGCGCGCCTCTCCCAGCCACTTTCACGGCTTCCTGGAGTAATTCTTTTTTATTTTCATGACGAGAGTGGTGAGGCTCCGCCTCCCCTGCCTCCCCTGACTGCACGTCACTGGTGTGTTGTTGGGAACAGGCATGTGCAGATGTCTTTGTATAATGGTAATGCTGAGTTGTTAGCTGAAAACTGAATTCATACTTTGCAATGAATTGAACAAAGATTGTATGATGCAATGACAAGTATATGTCTAATAATTAACATGTAGTCTGGGGTGAGCAATTAATTTTCCCAAGGGGCCACATGTGAAACTAGGACTGTTGTGTAGGACCAAACCAATAGGGCTGCCCTCACTCACACTCTCTCCACTGCTCCACTCTTTCTGCTACCCCTCTGTCTCCACTGCCCCCACCGCCCCCCCTTATTGCCACCCTTGCCCCTACTGCTATAGCCAGACAGGTACAGCCAAAGAGCTGGATGTGACCTGTGGGCCATAGAATGCCCAAGTCTGATGTAGACCAAGATTATTGTATTTAACAAGGAAAATTGAATGGAAGTTTGTAAGTTGTATATTACACCATCATACTATTACAAGTAGGCTGATTTATGTACTCTGCTAAAACAAGGAGATTAATTTGTGTACTTTGCTATTGTCTTTTGTTGGAAGAAACGACCTTCTGGGTTCAGTTTCAAGTGGGGGAAAAGACACTGCAAACATGGAGGCTGCTTCGAAAGATGGTTTTAGTGGTAAATAGGATCAAATGGCTTGAGCTCCTGAACAGAAAAGAGGGATCACATGCTTCAAGATGTTGTGTGAAGAAGAAAAAGGGCCGAGATGCTTAAAGTCCCTGGTTTTATGCCCTCTCTGGCCTTTGATCTTGATCTTGTATTCTGATTGGTTGTCAGACTCCTATGGGGCCATGCAGGGGCAACTCTGTAAGCTGTGAGCCCACGTTTGGTTGAGCATTGCTTCTTCCCAGGTGCCCTCTGGTGAAATAGGTAAAGGGTAATACTATAATGCTTTAATCCCATCACCCTAGAGGTGAAGGTGGAGACCTTTGCTATGTACTTTTGAAACAATGAGTTTTTCTACTACTCGTTTTAGCTAATCATTTTAGTTATTCGGCTCCAATGCTGAAACCAGTTGGAAATTAAATCAATTTAAGAAAACTGGTGACTGCATTTCCAACTATTATTCAGTTTTGACAATGAGGCTGTCCAGATGTTTCTATCTAAATGGTATTAACCACAGCCCGATTACCAGATTTCCCTACCAGTGATGGGATTCAAAATTTTTTAGTACCGATTCTGTGGTCATGGCTTGGTGGGTGTGGCATGGCTTGGTGGGCGTGTCTTGGTAGGCGTGGCAGGGGAAGGATACTGTAAAATCTGCCTTCCCTCCCCTCTCCAGGGGAAGGTTACTGCAAAATCCCCATTCCCTCCTGATTAGCTGGGACTCGGGAGGCAGAGAATAGATGAGGGTGGGGCCAGTCAGAAGTGGTATTTACTGGTTCTCCGAACTACTCAGAATCTCCACTACCGGTTATCCAGAACTGGTCAGAACCTGCTGAATACCACACAAGCCAACAACTCCGCTTAACGAAGACCTGAATTTAAAACCCCGATTAACTTGCCCAAGTCCAAAATAATTAATGTCCCAATTGTTCAAATGTGCCTTTCAATTTTATCATCAAGAATTGGTTAACAGTGTTACAGAGCCTACTCTTCAACTGAACCCCCTATTTTTATATTAAATAGTATTAAGTATTTAAGACAAAGTATTTAAAATTAAGCAATATGAAATGATTGTATAAGCATGAATTATTAAAGATGCTGTGACAAAATGAAGTCAATACGGTATCCTTAGATACCTGCCACAAGTATTTGTATAATCCTTTATATACAGGTATATACAGGTAATTACAGGTAATCCTTGATTTACAGCCATTCATTTAGGGTGTCAGGCACTCTAAATACCATGTGGCTTTTCGCCACTCAGTGCAGTTTGCCATCACTGGACTAGAACTCACAATCTTCTGGTTTCTAGGCCAGCACTTACTGTATTTTTTGGAGTATAAGACGCACCGGAGTATAAGATGCACTAAGGTTTTGAAGAGGCAATTTTTTTAAAAAAAGTTTTTGCACTCTGCAAACCTCAAAAACAGCCCCTTTTTCACAAAAACAGGCCCGTTTTTTGCTCATTTCTGCCCTCCCCAGCCCCCAGGAGCTCTCTAAAAGCCTCCTACAAGCTCTGAACGACCATTTTGGTGAAGGGGGCAGGATTTCGCGAGACAAAAAATGCTGTATTCAGTGCGTAAGACGCACCCAGATTTAAAGCTTCTTTTTTGAGGAAGAAATGTGCATCTTATACTCTGAAAAATACGGTAATTACTACACCAACTCTCGGTTTGAAGAAAGCTTCTGCTTCCCTTATGGGAAAAAAATCTGTTAAGGAATCCTCAAGTGTTGGTGCCAGAAGATTCCAGCTATTCAATGAGAAAATAAGTCATTTTAGGAACTCAAGCAGTGTGTGATGTCTAACCAGGTCCCCCCTCTCTCTGATCTGCCTCTCTTTTCAAAGGAATGTGTCATCCTTCCAATTAATAAACTCAGCAATCAAGACAGTTTGCCCAGGTTCAAGAAACCCTTTATTGAGTACATCATGTCAGCATTTAGAAAGGCAAAGTTAGCTCTAAACAGTCCTGCACTCAGGGTTAATTAAAATAATAGGATTTCCCCATCCCCCTGTGTCTTTAGGTCCTATGGGCCAATCAAGTCAGCCGCAGCTTCCTGCTCAGCTTCAACAGATGTCCGTTGTCATGACCTTGGTTCACAAACCGGCTGGTAGATGTTTTGACTAGCAGCTGAGTCACCACATTCCTAAGTCCCCCCATCCCTCCCCCCCCTGAAAGGGAACTAAGAAACGAAGCATGAGTAAGCATGAGAGAGAATGGCTTCAGTTGAAGTCATTTTGCAGATTGACAGAATGTTTTAAGGGGTTAACTGAAAGTTGTTCTTGGAAATATCACAAGTGACTTTTCCTCCGATTTTGCTGATTTCTAACTCGTTTCCAGCATATGCATGCTTTTATTTATGAGTATCAGACAAGAACAATGTGAAGCTGGAATGCGGGAACATCTTCATGGTCATCTTATTTTCCAAACTGCTTTGATGCCCAACCAAAGGATCTCCATGAACTTTCTTAGAAGATAAAAAGCACTGAATGCCTAACTATCCTGAAGAATGTTAAAGATAAGCAGGGGGAGAGGAGCACTCATCATGTGAGAGGCAGAAAGGTGAAGTGGTAGGGTTTCCATGGCTGCAAATTTCAGATGGCCACTGGATGGGAGCAAAAACCTAGACTTTACTGAAGTTCTTTACCGTCTTCCAGTGCTAGCTGACGTTTTTAGTCTAGGTTTGGTAGTCCTACAAGATGGGAATACACAGAACATTCTGGTAAATTTCACTTTGTATTTGGTTATGTCCCACAAAGAACCTATTTACCCCCTCAGAGAAGGCTCGCAATCTGGGAGTCCTCCTGGATACACGGCTTAGTTTAGAAGAACACCTGACAGCCGTGACCAGGGGGGCATTTTACCAGGTTTGCCTGCTACGTCAGTTGCTCCCCTTCCTGGATCGGGATGCTCTGTGCACAGTCACTCATGCCCTCGTCCTTTCTCGCCTGGACTTCTGCAACGCTCTCTACATGGGGCTGCCCTTGAAGAGCACCCGGAGGCTTCAGCTGGTCCAGAATGCGTCCGCGTGGTGTGTCATGGGGGTACCTAGGTGCTCCCATGTTACACCCCTTTTAGGCAGCCTGCACTGGTTGCCAGTTGTTTTCCGGGTGCGATTCAAGGTATTAATTATGACCTTTAAAGCGCTCCATGGCTTAGGCCCAGGGTACCTGTGAGACCACCTATTGCCACCAGTAGCCTCCCACCGTCCAGTACGATCCCACAGAGTTGGCCTCCTCAGGGTGCCGTCGGCCAGAGAGTGTCGGTTGGTGACCCCCAGGGGGAGAGCCTTCCCTCTGGAATGAGCTGCCCCCGGAGCTTCGCATAATCCCTGACCTCCGGTCCTTCCGATTCTCCCTAAAAAGTTGGCTTTTCCAACAAGCCGGCCTGACCTGTTAATTTTAACTCATTTTTAAATGTATTGTCCTATAAATTGGGTTTGTTTTTTGGGGATATGTATTTAATTTCTTTTTAACTTTCCGGATGTGTGTTTTTTTAATGTTGTACGCCGCCCTGAGTCCTTTGGGAGAAGGGCGGCATATAAATCCAATAAAAACAAACAAAACAAAACAATTTAGAATTTTTAAAATTCTAAATGTACCCATCAGCTGTTCTGACCTAGGCTTCCCAAGAGCATGAAGCAACTCCTTGTTTTGACGAAAACCCCTTTTATTAATTTACTGTGAATTCTGCTCATTCACATGTAGCAAAGTCTTTCAAGGGAGGATTTACAGTCACAGACCTTATCTGGCTTGGAGAGCTGCCAATATCTGCAAAATGTGGCAAGTAGCCTCGGAGAATCACTGCAAACTCCACTCCGCTTTCGCTCCTCTTTTATTTCCTCTGGGAGGGGCCATTCATTGTCCACTTGTGGCCTTTCTCCCAAGTCGACCCCTGTTCTTTAGCTGTTCCCTTCATCTGTCAACTTTGCGCATGCGCACACTGGGAATAGGCTCCAGCTGTTCGTCTTCCTCACTGATGTCTGACTCTGAAGGCAGCTGATAACTGGCATATGGCTCTGGCCCCCTCTCTGCCTCCAACACAAAGCCCTCATCAGAGCCTTCCCCAGACTCCAGGACTGGCCCATGTTCCTCCCCAACCTCCTCACTGTCTGAATCTGCTGCCAGCTCTGCTGGCAGGCCACAACATCAGCCTCAGACTAGGATACTATACCTGATTTATAGTAACACCCAATGTAAAAGTATCCTTCTTTAGGCTTCTAAGAAGACAGTATGGCTTTATAGATGGCAGGCTCAGTAAGGGCCCTGAATGGAGCATTTGCTTAGAGAAATTCTAATCTAATACTTCCTAGTTATGACATTTGCATTTGGCATGGGATTTCTTTAACAACCAGTGCAGTTGAAAAGTAAATTACTAACTCATGACTGCTAGTGGCTTCTGTGGTATCAGGGCAAATCTTGGCAATATGGCAAGAGGAGTATTGTAATGCAAACCTTGCCCCCTTTGGTATGTATCATGTACATGTACATTCAGAAGGACTAGGGCTTGCATGGCAATGTTCCATCTGCCAGTTTACAGGTAATCCTCAAGGTATGAATAGCAATAGCACTTAGACTTATATACCACTTCACAGTGCTTTTACAGTCCTCTCTAAGCGGTTTACAGAGCCAGTCTATTGCCTGCAACAATCTGGGTCCTCATTTTACCCACCTCGGAAGGATGGAAGGCTGAGCCAAACTAGAGCTGGTCAGGGTCACACTGCTGGCAGTGGGCAATACAATACAATACAATACAATAGCAGAGTTGGAAGGGACCTTGGAGGTCTTCTAGTCCAACCCCCTGCCTAGGCAGGAAACCCGATACCGTTTCAGACAGATGGCTATCCAACATCTTCTTAAAGACTTCCAGTGTTGGGGCTTTCACAACTTCTGGAAGCAGACTTAGCCTGTAATGCAGCATTTTAACCACTGCGCCACCACAGCTCCTGAATGGCTGCTTAACGACTGTTTGCAGTTATAAATGCATCCCTAATGTGTACTTATGATAAGGGTTCAAAATTGTGATCAACAAGAGGTCTCATTTTTTTCCTGCCTATTCGCCCGAACTGGCAGAGAAAAAAATACTTTAAAAAGTCAAAAAAAAAAAAAAAGCTTCCCACGGATCGCGTGGTTCACAGCTGAGCTGCGCGATTCTCAGAAGCTTTTTTTTTTTACTACCGGTTTGCAGAACCAGGATAATGGTCCCTACTGGTTTGGCTGAACTGGGCCGAACTGGGAGGATTTCACCTCTGGTTCTATCAGAAAGTTCCTCCTTCTTTCTAGGTTTAATGTCACCTCAGTTTCCATCCATTATTCCTTGTCTGGCCTTCAGGTACTTTGGAAAACAGCTTGATCTCTTCCTCTCTGTGGCAGGCCCTCAAATATTGGAAGACTGCTATCATGTCTCCCCTGGTCCTTCTCTTCACTAGACTAGCCATGCCCAGGTCCTGTAATTGTTCTTTGTATGTGGGGAGGAAATGGAGATTTTACAGTATCCTTCCCCTGCCATGCTCACCAAACCATGCCCACGAAACCATGCCACACCCACCAAGCCACACCCACAGAACTGGTAGTAAAAAAATTTGAATCCCACCACTGAGATAGTATTAGTACCTCACTTGATTTTGATTGCATCTCTCTGTTAATGCAATTTAGGATTGCATTGGCTTTTTTGGCTGCCGCTGCACATTGCTGACTCATATTTAGCGGGTTGTCCACTAAGACTCCAAAATTCCTCTCACAATCACTGCTATTAAGCCTGGTTTCACCCAATTTATATCTGCACTTTTGGTTTTTCTTACCTAAGTGTAGGACTTTACTTTTCTCTACACTGAATTTCATGTTGTTAGATAGGACCCAGTGTTCAAGTCTGTCAAGATCCTTCTGGATCTTGAGCCTATTTTCTAGGGTGTTAGCTATTCCTGCCAGTTTAGCATCATCTGCAAATTTAGAAAGTTCCCCCTTCTATTCCCTCATCTAAGTCGTTTATGAAGATATTGAAGAGTATTGGGCCTAAAACAGAACCTTGCGATATCGCACTGCTTACTTCTCTCCGTGTAGACTTAGAGCAGCGGTTCTCAACCTGTGGGTCAGGACCCCTTTGGGGGTCGAATGACCCGTTCACAGGGGTTGCCTAAGACCATCGGAAAACACATATTTTCGATGGTCTTAGGAACTGAGACACCAATTTTATGGTTGGGGGGTCACCACAACAAGAGGAACTGTATTAAAGGATCGGCATTGGGAAGGTTGAGAACCACTGACTTAGAGCCATTAATGTAATCATTGTTCTTGAGTGGTTATGTATTGAAGATAGAGGCTCTGGGATTATTGCCCTTGTGAGCCACTGGGTGGCACTGTTTAGTAGAAATCGAAAAATGGGGACTCTGGAAACAGGATTCTCAAATCTTGCTAAAGTACAGGTAACCTCAGGACACTTTCCCGACAGGCTTGTAAATGCAGCAGATGCATTTATGCAAGGCTACCTGATTCCGGCTGTAAAAATCTGGATCATCTCTAAATAGTGACACAAATACAGAAAATCTTAAAATGTTAACGACTATCTAGCCGTCATCCAGATATTTGCCTTCTAGATCTGATAGTCCTGTGATGGTGAGCCTATGGCATGCGTGCCAGAGGGGGCATGCAGAGCCCTTTCTGGTGGCACGCATGCCGTCGCCCCAGGTCAGATCTCTGTGGCGTTTCTTTCCCGAGCTTCGGTTTCCCTGCCAACGACAAAACAGAAGCTCACGAAAGGAAAAAATCTTACCGCTTGCTGCGCTGCTGGTGTTAGGATGTTCTTTGGGTCTCTGCTGCATATGTGCGCATGTCAGCGCATGTCCACACATGCAGATGTTCACACGTTTGCACAAGTGCGGGCCTGCACATACATGTGAATTGGGTGGGTTCCGGTACCGGTTTGTGCATCACTGCTTGCTTTGCTCTCTCGCGCCGACCACACATTGTTTGCACATGGGCAGTTGACTGTTAATGGCGAAGATCGTGAAAAGCTAATAAACAAGATGCCAGCAACGGCAATGGAGACCGGGGGAACCGGTTTGGGGGCGTAGCCAACCTGGGTCACTGCAGTTCTGCGACCCAGGCCAGATTACCATTACCGGCATTTCTGCACGCAAACATTTTAGTTTGGCCATACGCACATGCACGGTTTGGGCACTCGGTGTCTAAAACGTTTGCCATCACTGTGATATTCCCAATTCACAGCCCCTTGAGGATGGAATAGCTTCCTGTGCCCTTCCTGTTTCCTTCAGACACTGCCACTTTCATTTTAAACCGAATGTCTATAGAGAAACTTTCAAACGTCAAACATTTATGGTCTCAGTTTTTTTGCTATGCAAATGTGATTGGCTATTTTGTTTGTTGTATTCAACTGGTTCCTGCTTTGACTGGAGCTTCATAGGCCCTTTTTTTCTTATCTTGAAAAACAGCTGCAGTTGGCATTGGCTGAACACAGCGGCCGTCTAAGCTGCTTATTCCCCTGAGCTAGAGCTTAGTTTGTACCCAAGAGGTAAAAGAGATGCGGACCAAGATGAAAATATAGGGGGGAAGAGAAGTGGAAATGGTAAAAACAGCCTTTTAGTTGGTACCCCAATCAGCCATACTGTGAAGTAAACCGGTTTATGTTTGGAAATGAACATTAGATATGTTTGCCTCAGTACAGGAATATATTTTGCTTTCTGTAATCCATGAAATCGACTCAAAATGATATTCAAATTTATTTGAATATTTATTAAATAAATACTTATTAGTTTATTTCATACTCAGGTCAACATGCTTAGAAATAAGCAAACAAAATACATGCAGACACACAGTGTGTGTGTGTGTGTGTGTGTGTGTACACGTCAGGGGTGGGTTGCTGCCAGTTTTACTACTGGTCCGCAACCCGCTAGCGTGCGCTGGTCAATGTAAATTGTTTTTCGCACATGCGCAGAACAATTTACAGTGAACTGCACATGGAGTCACTAGAAACCAAAATGGCGGCGCCCCAGCGGCAGCAAAGGAACCAGTTCAGGGACGTGGTGGGCCTGGATCGCTGCCAGTACTGCGACCCAGGCCTGAATTCCATCACCGGTTCAGCCAAACTGGGAGCAACCCACCTCTGATGTATGTATGCATATATTAATGACCCTGTAATCCCTTACATCGGGGTGGTATTGGGTTGACTGGATGGAGCTGAGTTTTTAATGGCTGGATGCCCTTCCTGACGCCTACACAAAGCTCCCAGTAGCTATTTTCTCTTGATGCCCAGAGAGAGAGATATCTGCCAGTACCTGGGATCAAACTCACAGCCTCCTGATTATGAGGCAAGAGTTCCACTCAAGGCCACCACACCACTCATTTATGTTATATATTTATACACACATTTATTCATAGAAGTGTACGTGTGTGTGTTTGTTGGTGCATGTATATACATACATACATACATACATATACATACAAACACACACACACACAAACACACACAAACCAGAAGCATGGGCACCCATTCCTAACCTCTATTGCAAAATGGCAATATGTGTGCTGTGACATCACAATGCAAGCTCTGCCCTTTTGTATTTGCGTATGTAGAGTGCATAGTGCAGTTTGCATAGTGATATCTCCTCAGTCCCCCCCTATGTGCAAAGATGCCTATGGCAGTATTGATAGGGATAATACTTTTAGCATCAGAAACTGAAACTACTTAAACAACATTTCAAGTGTCAAAATGTGGATTCTGAGTCTTGGTTCCTCCTGGTTTTCCCCTTGAATTTTTTTTTTTTGCTGTAGGTCCGGAATATCTAACTTTGCTTTAGTACAATGTGGAAATTCATTTCTTCTGTTTTCAATGTTAACTTTTTTGTGCCTGTTTCTCCTAAGCAGGAAAAATGAAAAAAATGTTACATTCCCGGCGGTCCAACAACTTGAAAAACAAGTTATTAGATATATTTTAAAACATCTCACTCTGTGGATGTCCTTGAACGATGATGTTTATTGCCACTGACCATGGGCTCTGCTGCCAGGTGGGAGCTACAATCAAGCGTTGATCTGGAGGGTTAATGAATTTGAGCATCAGAGAGAGTGGAGGGATGCTGCCGGTTTAACAACCTGTTTGGTTGAGAGTGCGTTTAAAAGCTCAGCTGCTTACCTTCCAAGTCAGTAAAGGTAAGTAGAACAGCGAGGGGGGAGAAATCAGCTGTGCCGCGTCATTGAGATGAACTAGAAAGCAGGAAATAAAGGACAGGATATGGCGGGTGGCGTGGCCAACTGATTGCCAGCGCTACCGGTTCACCTGAACCAGTCCGAACCAGCTGAAAACCACCTCTGATCAGGGAATACACTACTCTAAAATGATTTCCAAAGTGGATTCAAGGTATAGGATGCTTAACACAGCAGTCTGCTCATGAAGCAGGGATATAATTATAATTGCTTCCCCTAGCAATACAGGTAGACCTCAACTTACGACCACCATTGAGCCCAACATTTCAGTTAAGTGAAACATTTATTAAATGAGTTTTGCCCCATTTTGCAACTTTTCTTGCCACAGTTGTTAAGTGAATCACAGTCACTAACCATGAATCTGGCTTCCTCCTTGACTTGGCTTGCCAGAAATTATAAAAGGGGATCACCTGATCCTAGGATGCTGTGATTGTCATAAATATTACTCAGATTCCGAAAGCTGAAAAACTCCCAGATCATAACTCCCACTTACCTCAGGTGGACATGCCAAAGCAACAGAAATACAAGCTATTTTACCTACAAGAAACCATGGGCATTTTGCCTCACCTCTCAAGTCACCCAGGAAAGAGCCTCCAATAGGAGAGTACAGATATGGGGGAGTGTTAAAGCCGTACCATTCATATTGGCAAAGTAGGCTCATACTTGAGTTGCATCAGTGGTCCACTTTTGGTTTTATATGGTGATTGATCTAGGTTTTTTTCCAGTTGCTTCATCTTCTTGCAAAGTGAAGGCTGCAGGTGACGGACAGCTGGAAAAGCCACCTTGTCCAACACTCTAGCTCCGTGATGGCGAATCTGTGGCACGCGTGCTACAGATGGCACGCAGAGCCATCTTTGAGGACACGTGAGGCGTTGCCCTATGTCAGCTCCAGCGCGCATGCATCCTCTGCCCAGCTGATTTTCGGCCTTCCAGAGGGCAGGGGGAGGCCATTTTTGCCCTCCCCAGGCTTCAGGAAAGTCTCCAAAGCCTGTGGAAGGTGAAAAATGGGCCCAACGAAAGTTCACTTCCAACTTTTGTGCCTTCAGTGGGAGTCATAATCTTCTGGTTTGTAGCCCAACACCTTCACCACTACTTCAGACTGGCTCTCCTGACTATATTAGTATATTACTAGGTTACTATAAGTTCAGAGTTATTTGTAAAATCGGTAATGGGACCAGCTACTCTTTGCATCACTTTATACACTAAAATCAAGGGTGAGGGAAGGAAACCTAATGCCAGAATAACTCTTGGAGGGTCCTGGAAAAATAACATCCTTGGGCAACCATGATAGAAATGGCCAGTTTGATTGATACATTATAGTTTTATACAATATCCATATGACTCTGAATCATTGATATGCTAATCGATAACTACATATGGGAGGACATGATAGATCATAGGATCATATTGGGCCCCATTTGTCAAATATTTCTTTGAAATACTCATGATTCTAATTTGGAAGGAAACTACATCGTTCAATTTTATTCTGAACCGTAGTGATTTGGCTGCTCCAGAGGTAGGTTCCTACTGGTTCGGCCGAAATGGTAGTATTGTGGCGCCCCCAAACCAGTTCTCTCGCCGCCATCTTGTTTTTGCCTTCTGCGCATGCACAGAGCAATTTTTGTTGCAATGCGCGTGTGCATTGCACACGCTGAGCAAACAGGCAGTAGCAGCAGTCGGAACCCAACCCTGGGCTGCTCCATTAGTGATCTGGTAGTTTTTAGTTATTTATTCATGGAAAAGCTGGACCGGCAGAATCTATGGAAAAAAATGGAATATTCTGGAATATCCCATCCCTGGAACAGTGAATATTGCATATTCTAGTAATATTAAGGCACTTATGATTAGGTATTGAAGGCAACCTTGTAAACAGGAAACTGCTTGCTCAGAAGTCATTGTGCAAAAGTCTATTTGGACTTCAATGCATTTGCATCTAAGCCAGATACTGGTACTGTATATTGAATTAGGCAGATGATGTTTCTACTGGAAACCTGATAACAAAAAATGCTTTTTGATAAGAAAAGAGAGTGAACATAAATACGGTTTTAGTATCTGAATAGATAAATGAAGAATTACTATAAGGATCCTATGGACCCAACTGTTAACTACACACTTCAGGAGAATCACTATCAAAAGATAATGTCCTTGAGAAAAGGTTGGCTCCTGAATCCTGCTTCCTGGAAGTCTCACTTTCCACCCAGTAGCAGCGAATTCATCTAAGTCAGGGGTATCAAACTCAAATCTCATCTAGGGCCGCACCAGGGTTGTGTTGGACCTCGGGGGGGGGGGGCAGGGTTGGCATGGCCACCTCGACATCACTCGTGTCGGGGGCGCCTGTGGTGGCCCGAGCACTCTGCCAGTGAAAACAGGCTCCTGAGTTCAGTTTTCAGCCGTGACAGCCTCCTGCAACCTTCTGCCAGTGAAAATGTAGCTCAGGAGGGCTGCAAACAGCCTGCACAAGCTCCGTTTTCAGCTGCAATGGCTTCCTGCAACCCTCTGCCAGCAGAAATATAGCATGGGAGGGCCGCACGCTGCCCACCTGAGCTCCATTTTTGCTGGCAAGAGTCACCCCGGGCCACTCCTTTGCTGTTTCCAGGGCGACCCCACGAGCCAGATCTAAACGGCCTATGGGCCAGATCCGCCCCGCGGGCCTTGAGTTTTGACACCCCTGATCTAGGCCTTTCCTGTTTGTCCAATCTTCTACTGAATCCAGGATTTGTTTTTAAATATTCAATAGCATAACCTGAAGACAAACAACTCTACATCTAAATCAAGGTATTGTCACAGAGTTTGGAGAGGCTACTGAACAGGTAAAACAGACTTACACCCTACATATGGAATTCCTGGAGTGTGAAGACTCCAAATTATTCAATTTCAGTTTCCCTGTAAAAGGCAAATGAGAGTTGTCATTGCCAGTCTAACCAGGATCTAACTGTTTATTAAAATAAGTTGGATAAGTTTAGGAGGCTTCCAGAGGCTACCTGAACAACAGACAAACAGCTGTTCTTTTCTTGCCTCTATATGAGAATAGACCTATGGAGCAATGAATCCTAGACCAGTCACTTCTTCCAGTTACAGACTAAACTGATAATGTAAGTTATCAAATGTCTTAAATGAAAACCAAACAAACTTGTTTCTTGGGCATTAGCTTTGTGCCGATTATGCATAGTGATTAGCATTATGCTAATTATGGATAAGAATAGGACCCCCATGGCCCTCCAGATATTGCTGAACTAGATTTCTGAGCACCTGTTAGCTTGGGTCACACTGCCTGGGACTGGTAGGAATTGTATTTAGTAACTAACTGATAATCCGGCGTTGCCCAGGTATTTATTTATAGGGGGGAAATGTCCGGACCAAATGTAATTTCTAATGTTGGCTTATCCCCCTTACCAGATGGAGCCCCCTTGTGGAATACTGTGAAGCCATGACCATGGCAATTCCACTGTGCTGTACAGTAGAAGCCACTGCAGCAGTACTGCACAACAGGCTGTATCTTAACAGAATACACACCCCGAGGGGTATTAGGGGTGTCCTACCCACACAGTATTTTTTTCCAGAGAGTAAGTCATCTGTGTACCAAGTTTGATTGAAATTGCTCAAGGTGTTCCAGAATTATGCTGGAACACACACACACACAGACACACACACCAGACGGCCATAGATTCTCCATCCCTGATAGGTGATCTGATCAATTCTTAATCTTTAAGGAATGTTAGTAAGCCTATATACTTGGTTAAAACATTGTATCCACACACAAAAGAAGGCCTTGATACGCCGAAGGCTTTCCATGTTTTTCCTAAACTGTTTATCAAAAAGGCGTTGCTCCATACCTCTTCTTTCTGAGCCACTGGGCTTATTTAATCTCCATTAGCAAGCTGATATCGCCTCTTGAGAGGATCTGGATTTTATTTGAGCAGGTGGCTGTTGGCTATGGTCATTGTGTATGGTAACCAGTTTGCAATTCAATCCACATTTATTGAGCTGTTACTCCACCAACCTCTGGCAACATTGCAAAGCTATTGTCAACAATCCCATTAGGTGAATTGTTACATGATATTTCACCATGTGCAGACCTCTCTGGGTTCACTCAGTCTAAATTTTCAGGACATTTAATCAAAAAAGCAAACAAAATTAAAAAGCCTGCATTAGGCGGTCTCTCTTACTATAAGTAAATATTGGTTTTGAAAAAGCTGTAACATAGGAGACTCGAAAAATAGTGCATGTGTTCCCACCCACAATTTATCCCACAACCAAATGCTGTTACCAGACTAATTTCTCCTTGTCCCATGGATTCCAATGCAGTGTTTCCTCTCACATAAAGCCAGAGGTGGGATTCTATCGGTTTGTACCGGTTCGTGTGAACAGGTAGCTCCGATGATCAGCTGGTAGCAAACCAGTTCGTTCCGACGATCAAGTGGGCCCGCCTGCTCCTGCGCTTGACTGACATATATCTTCTCAGCTGATTCACACAGCAGAGTGGATTGCCGCGTCTCAACTGTGTTACTCACCAGCAGTAACGGTTTTAAGAAAACAGTAACAGTTTTCTGTGCACACGTGCAATCATCAAACCGGTTGTTAAACCAGCAGGATCCCACCCCTGCATAAAACCATATTATTACTTAAACATGTGAATGATTAGGGAATTATAACATATCACCAACATGTTACGTGCCTAAAGCTTTGACATAATGCCAACTGAGTGGCCTAAAATGCCAAGTAGATTGGCTTTTAAGTTTCTACTGTTGTCTTTTGCCCCATTAAAATCCATTTAAGTTGTGAAGTGTCCTAAACATTATTTCATACCAAGATGTTTACTGTTTAAGTAGCATTGTCATATAATATATATCTTATGACATACAACTATAGAAAGGAAAGCTTCATCTGTCAATAGATGATCTAAAGGAGACCACGGATTCATCCCCAACAGCCCCCACCTGGGTTCAACAGTGAAGAGACTCAGGGCAGAAAACATCCTGCAGAAAGCACATCTCTATAACACAGTCCTTTCAGCAGTTCCAAGAAGGCTCCACACCTACCCAGATGACACTGAGGACACAGGCAACCCTCCAAGTGGCCTCAACTACTCTCTAAAAAGAATGCAAATGACCAGCTTTCTGCAAGGAATATAAATCCTTCCATCCCCCACCATCCGTTTAGAGCTGAAGAAGCTTCTTGGATGAGAAGCAAACGGTCTTCAAAGAAAATCCAATTGCCTCTTGAAAAAGGACCTTCAAGGCAACCATGAACTGGATGACTAAGAATCTCCACAGACATTTAGATCTAAAGGATACCATCACATTAGAATTTGTAAACTTTGGAGAAAATATTCCGATCCTTGAGAATGTTCAAAAGACACAGGTTAAACAAGTAAGGAAGTGTTTAGGAGAGAATGACAAGCAACTTGACCATTTGATGTGATTTATGTAACAAACTGTCTGTGGGGCCTGACTTTTAGTACACCTTGTATTGCATACCAATTTACTAATATTTGTATACTGTAGCTGGCAGGCAGTCTGGAGGCCTCAGAATGGTTTGACATTACATTAAACAATCTCACAAATGTTCTCCGTTTTTCCCTCCTGCAAGTGATTCATCTTTTATACACACCACTGCCATGGCAATAAAGATTACAAAGCTTGTTTGCCTATGCAATATTCCTCAAATTTTCTGTTTCTACAAGTTGTGGCAAGATCTTATGAAAACCAGGAAATTATTTTATCTATTTATAACATTTGATCCCTACTTTCCACTGAGGAAGATAAGGTACATTAACCCAATCCCTTTCCTCTTCTGCTCACCACCAGCACTGAAACTGTGCATTATAATGTTGAAAGCTAAGAACTGTGCTGGAATTAATCACTGAGCTTCAGGACTGATCTCAGTTTTGAATTTCAGTCTCCAGCATCCTAGACTAGCATTCTGAATTGCTATATTATGCTAGTTCATGTCTCAATGAGACAGAGTATGACTGGGTCTCTCTCATAGCTTGTATAAATGGCTTGTTTGGTTCAGGTTTACTGTGTTGAGGGAAACTTGTTGATGTGCAGACTGGTTATGTCTTAATATGGAATATCTATTTATTAAATTTGTACATCATTTATCTCACTGTCATGCAGTTCTGGGCAGCTTACACCAGAGCTGGTATTTAGCAGGTTCTGATCAGTTCTGGAGGAGCCGTAGCAGAAATTTTGAATAGTTTGGAAAACCAGTAAATACCACCTCTGACTGGCCCTGCCCCCATCTATTCTCTGTCTCCCGAGTCCCAGTTGATCGGGAGGGAATGAGGATTTTGCAGTAACTTTCCTCTGGAGTGGGGAGGGAATGGAGATTTTACAGTATCCTCCCACTGGATTGGGGTGGGAATGGAGATTTTACTGCATCCTTCCCCTGCCACGCCCATCAAGCCATGCCACACCCACACACCTACAGAACAAGTAGTAAAAATTTTTGAATCCCACCACTGGCTTGCACCATCATAAAGTCGAATGGTTGAATAGGCGGCAATAAAAATTCAATAAAAAAATAATAAAAGTGCAATCTAAAAAAACCACAAAAGCATTTAAAACAATATTTGTGTAATTATTTATAACGTTTATATAACTGCCCATCTTTCAACTGACTCTGGGCACATTAAAACAATATGAAAAGACCAGACAGATTTATTGACGTCTCCTTGAGCATAGGTTTATCCCCACCCCGTGGCTTTTTGGGGGGGTACCTTCTAGTGTGGATCCCTGATGACTGCCTGGCCAATTCCTGCATTTGCTTGGTAAGGTTTCAGAAGTGGTTGCCATTCCTTGCTTTCTAGGGCTGAGTGTGATTGAGTGGCCCAAGGTAACCCACCAGGCTTCATACCTAAGGTGGAACTACAATTCTCTAGTTTCTAGGCTGGTACCTGCACCAAACTTGCTCTCATTCACCCCTCTACCTCTTTACAAAGAACGAGCCATATGAAGGGCTGGAAATTGAACACCATTGGTTCAGTTCAGTTTACTTTTGAAACTCATCATTTCAAAAGATCGTGTTTTTTTTTTTACAAAAAAACCTCATGTCAGCTTTAAGGAATGTGGAGGTACAATTTATGAGAGGAGATACCAGCACCTGCTTGAGAAGCAAATATCTGCATCCACTGGCTCTTTCAGAAGCTCAAGTGGTTCATCCAGGCAAAGTCCTATCAGCTGCCCAAAGTCCTAAATCCTATCAGCTGTCCGAGAGGCTACCAGCAGGTCCTGGAGTGGCCTTTTAGAATAGAATAACAGAGTTGAAAGGGACCTTGGAGGACTTCTAGTCCAACCCTCTGCTTAGGCAGGAAACCCTACACCACTTCAGACAAATGGATATCCAACATTTAAAAAATGTCCAGTATTGGAGCTTTCACAACTTCTGGAGACAAGTTGTTCAAACTGATTAATTGCTCTGTCAGGAAATTTCTCCTTAGTTCTAAGTTGCTTCTCTCCTTGATTAGTTTCCACCCATTGCTTCTTGGTACCACATATACTGTACCTGTGCATTCTGCTTTTCTTGCCTAAATGTAGAACCTTACTTTTTTCACCATTTCTTGTGGACAACTCACTTGCCCTTGCAGTGGTGCATCTTTCAGGTCTCCGTGCCCTTCAGTGTGAAGCAGCCAATTTAATGTTGGATCAGAGAAAAACTCATTTCTCTTCATAACTGGCTTTTTTCATCTGTGTGTGTGTGTGTGTGACAATCTGCCTGAGCAGAGAAACAAGACATGTGGGCAAGACCTGGCTGCCGCCTTTCACTCATGTCTGGAAACCTAAAAAGGGGCCAGAGCCCCCCCCCAAAAGGAGCTGCCCCTCTGCCCGTTTAGGAGAGAAACCAGGAAAAGCAGCTGCAAACAGCAACCGCTGACTTATCCCTGTACCTTCTGGAGTCTGGACGGTCTCAATCCCACCCATCACACTTATCCAGTCTGCTTCTTGAGACAGTAAGAGAGTTGGAAGGGACCTTGGAGGTCGTCTAGTCCAACCCCCTGCTCCTTTTCTGATTGACAAGCTCAGCGTCCTGCCGCTTTCCCGCGCCTCTCCGATCTCCTCGGGAGGGAGGGGGTTGTCCAGGCTGGCCCCAAGGGTCTGAGGGGCTCTAGCTGTCACCCAAGCGACATCCAGCGGGCGGAATCGGCGGGACTTCCCTGCCCTCCGCCAAGCAGCTCCGGCGACCTCCGCTCCGCCAAGGAGGAGGGGCTCCTCCTTCCTAAGTTGCCTTCCCCCACTCGAGGCCAGCCAGTGGCTCGGGAGGAGCGGGGCGGGGCAGCCGGCGGTTTCCCGGCAGTTCTGGGACGTAGGAAGAACGGAGGGCCGAGAAAGCGGCTGGCTGGGCGCGGAGAAGTTCAGTGGGCGGTGGCCGACGATCCGGAGCCTTCCTATCGCCGCGCCCCACAGCAGGCATCTGGGAACGGGGAGTTTTAAAGACGCTGCGCTGCTGCTACCGTTGGCTGCCGTGGCCGGCGCCCGGTTCCCCATGGAAGTCGAGATGCCGCAGGTGAGATTCCAGCTCCCCCGCGGGCAGCGGACTGTCTGGCGGCAAAGGAGAGGCGGGCATTTCCCCCAGCGGAGCATTCCAAAGAGCGGGATTTTTTTGGGGGGGGGGGGCGAGACGGTTTAAGAAGAGAATGTACTTCTCTGAAGTAAATTGGACGTAGACTGGGTCGCGTTAAGCAAAAGAGGTTCCGCCCACTCTCCCCCCCCCCCGGCGGCCCTCAGGCAACTAACGCCGGACTCTCTGGCTTCAGACTAGGCCCCGCCCTCCTGTCGTGATGTAACAATCACGTTGCACCGCGCTGACTCATCGGCGCCTCTGCCGGTCTGGTCGGCGAGATAGGGAGGTGGGGGGGGGCAGTTGAAGGAGTGGGAAAGGACTCCGTAGAGGGGATGGTGACTGTAGAATAGAATAGAGCTAGAAGGGACCTTAGAGGTCTTCTAGTCCAGCCCCCTGCTCAAAGCAGGAGACCCTGTGTATAAGTACAAGTGGCCGTCGGGTCTCTTCTTAAAAACCTGCAGGGGATGAAGCACCCACACAGCTTCTGCGGATGAAGCAGCGGATCCCCGACGGAAAGTTACTTTAATACGTGTTTGTCCCTCCTCCAGTCCTTCGTTTGTAGTGATACCTGCAATTGGGATGCTTAAGGTGTAGTGTGCCGCTTCCAAGCCACCCACTCGCCCCGCTTCCAAAGAACTGCAGACGTGAAGGTTGAGGACAAGGTTGGCTGCGGTTCCAGGAAGCTTGACGCAAAGCAAGAGTTCGTTTTGAGTGTTTACACAACTTATAGAAATGCGGCATCTTCCGTATTGTGATGATGGACACCAATTCTCGGCTTGTTGTGTGGTGACTGTAGGCGCGCTCGTGGAATGCTGGGCTACCCATGGCTACCCTTCTCTATCGCTGGCCCTTGCACACCTTAAAGAGTTCCAACTCCTGGGTTAATACAGCGGGGAAAGTCTTATTGTAAACGCCTCTTCCGTGTTACATAATGAACGTTGCTTCTAATAGCCAACTTGTGACAATGTGCTGGGGGAACTTAGCCTAGATCTAGCGGAGCTCTTCCTACTTTCAGCTCTGGGATTTTTTTTTGTCCCCCCCCCCCCCAAATCTGGAACTTTCTGGTAAAAGATGATAAAAACAGGGCTTAGGGCTAAATATCTTTAGGCAATTTGCAATGTCAAAGTCCTTAAAAGAGCAGAAAGGGAGGGAGGGAGAGAGAGTAACAGAAAGAGAAAGAAAGAAAAAAAGGAAAAATAAATTAAAAAAAGTTTGTTGTGGCCCAAATTCTGGTAACTTTTTTTGGCTTGTTTTTCCATATGAATGATTGTGGTGTACTAAATTATAATGAATTTAATTTGGAGGATCCTATCCATGAAATTACCATAAAACAGGAAAAAGTAGGCATTTTGTAAATACTACATAGAAGTTTATTTTGCCATTGTGAAATGGGCCAGGAATCAGATATATATTGTCTGTAGACCCTAAATGCGAATAAAGGATTTAAACTTGTATTTTCCACCCTCAGAATTTACTTGAAATATAGATGTGCTGCTTTGCCGTATATGTACAAACATCCAAAACATTTATTTCAAATACTAACATGGTTTTAACATAATAAAAAGTATACTCTGCTTCCCCCCCCCCCAGTAAAATGAGTTTTAAATTATTATAACCCGTTGCATGTTTACTCATTCATAAGTCCTATTATGTAACTGTTGTCTCCTCAAAGAGGAACTCTAATGTCAAAAATAAGGAGAAGTAAAGGTTTATCCAAATGATTTCTGATAAACTAATTAAAATAAAATCAGTATAGATGAGCCTTATAAAAAAGCAAAAACATACTTCAAAATTCAATCAAAATATTCTAAAATTTTAGTTTAAAAATTCACAGGTTCCAGGGGGGTGTCTTCTGTTCATTGAGATCCATGAGAGCTTCTTCATCAGAGGAAGCTCAGAAGAAAAGTTTGTTGTTGCTGTTGCCACCAAATTCCTTATGTTACCACTTCCCACTGCAGGCGGTTTTCAATAGTTTGGAAACTTCCAAGGGGGAGGATGAAGAATTGGCAAAAGTCATCTGCGTCCCTTTTTCTAGCCACAGAATCTGAAGTCAGCCATAGAAATGCTGCAACATCAAATACTAAATCTTGGAGAAGTAAATGGTATTACAGGTAGTTCTTGACTTACGACCACAATTGAGCCCAATTTTTTTCTTGTGAGACATTTAAGTGAGTTTTCCCCCATTGTAGGACCTTTCTTCTGTACACCGCCCCGAGTCCTTTTTGGGAGAGGGGGCGGTCTAGAAGTGCGAAGAAATAAATAAATAATAAATAAATTTCTTGCCATAGCTGTTAAGTGAATCACTGCAGCTGATAAATTAGTAACCTGCTTGTTAAGTGACTCTGGTTTTCCCATTGATTTTGATTGTCAGAAGGTTGCAAAAAGTGATTGTATGACTTTGGGACGCAACAACAGTGATAAGTATGAACCAGTTGCTGAGCATCTGAATTTTGATCACATGACCAGGGGATGCTACATAAGTTGTAACTGAAAAATGATCATAAGTCACTTTTTTCAGTGCTGTTGTAACTTTGAACAGCCACTAAGTGAACTTTATAAATCGAGGACTACCTGTACGTACTTTCTCATCAAAGCGATAAAAGTGTTGCTTACTTGCTTGTCTGGGAAAGATATATTATAAACACAGGTGACCCAATGAAAATGAACTTTCCTTAAATCACAACAGATCTAACCTCTGAACCCTTAAAGGGTCTGTGTGTGTTTCATGCCAGTTGTCAAGCATCAAACGTACAAATAAGTGAAACCATCATTAAAAAACCCTCCCCATAAACCTTGAGATATTTTGCCTTAAATTCTGATATTTTTAAAAAAGTTGCTTAAACGTTTGCATACAATGTGGAACATGCAACTGTTAAACCTCTGCTTAAAGAATACCTCTATAGTATTAAGCCTAAAACTGAATATATCCTGTGTTTCCAAAATCAGACTGACTGCAAATAGGTATATGATGCTCAGGAAAGAACAGAAGGATTTTTTTTACATCATTCTTATTTTCCTAGATTGAGGTCTTTTTAAAAGAATAGGGTAGTGTTTTCTATCTCCTGTATTCTCAAGTATGGGAGCAAGCAATGCTGTAGTAAATTTTAGCCCACAGCTTGGGCTAAATATCTTTAGACAATTTGCAATTTCAAAGTCCTTCAAAGAGCAGGAAAAGAAAGGCCTTTCATGGCCCAAATCCTGGTGACTTTTTTTTGTCCTGAGTTATGTATGTGCTTGATTAAAGGAGGCTTTCTGTATGAATGCTTGTGCTGTATTAAACTATAATGATATATTAATTTGAAGGATCCAGAACACCAGGTATGTGAAATTACCATGAAATAGGAAAAAGCTTGAATTCAAGGCTGATGTACATGTAGCAAGGGGGTTGGACTAGAAGACCTCCAAAGTCCCTTTCAACTCTGTTATTCTATACTTTTACAATCTATAAAAGAGAATTTGGTCTATCACTAATTTACAATTTAAAGCAGGGGTCCCCGAACTTGGCAACTTTAAGACTTGTAGACTTCCAACTCCCAGAATTCTCCATCCAGCGTAGAAACACACGGAAACACAGACTTGTAAATAAATTACCTTGGTGTTTCTCCCTTACCACCCCATTGTGCATTTGATCTCTTAAGACTTGGCCTTGGACCTTCAGTTCTATGGTGGTGTTAATTATCTACTTACCTCTAAGTACAAAGATTGCCATTCTCAATTGCTCCATGGGAAGCCAAGTATGGTAGTAAATAAGAAGAGATAATTTACAATTTCATAAGATATTTGTAACATAGCTTTGGCTGTTTCACAAGAATACTAAATGTATTAATTTTATGCACAGGGAAACTAACTATCTACTGGGTAAAAGAGCAGCCACGACGTATTTGGGTGAATATGGTTCCTGGCTACTGAATGGTTATGGTTTACAATATTGGATTGACGTGTAGCAAGAGTGGTCACTTTTTCCGAGGCATGTCAAAGTTTTCAATGAAATTTAAGATCCCAATAGTTGCTCCCGCCTGCCTCAATTCAGGAATAGTACCCAGTGCTGTTTACAGGTTGTCCTTGTACCAGCAACTCTTGAGCAGACTTCTGTGGCTCAAAATTTTGGTCTTGCTAGAAATTAGAACCTACACCACAACTTTGCATGTTGGATGGGGTAATTGGAAAAACTGAAAACCACTTCTGCATTGCTACCAATCCCACCTTAGATGTGTGTCCATGGTCACCAAAAATCAACTTTGTGGGAAATAACACATCTTCTTAAGCTTGTACTTGTTGTAACGGCACAAGGCAAATAACTTGCCTGATTAATTTGTGATGGGGCCCTTGGAGTTTTGAGAGTCATTATTTTATCCATGCTGAGGATATTTGTTACGACATTCAGAAAAGTAACATACAAAAGGAGAGGCTTTTCTTTGCGTGGCAATTTTATGAAATGGAAGATTCCCACATGAAGTTGATTCTCTAGGCCAGTGGTTAGAATTTATCAGGTACATTATACTAAATTATATCAACCATGGTTTGTTGAAAGAGGGAGTTGCCCATTAACCTTTGACAATAGACTAGGCTTAGGCCCAACATAATATCCAAACCTGAAATAAAATTGTGGTTAAGGTAGAGCACTACAGTTTGAAAAAAAGGGATGCAAAATGTTCTCCCAACTTGCATTGTCTCTTGTTTCGCTTTTCCCACCATCTGTGGGAACAGAACTGGAGAACTAGTGAGATATCAGAAGATTGGAGAACAGTAAACACAATCCCAATACCAGAAAAGGAAAGAGCGGTGGGTGGAATCCAGAACTACAAATTATTTAAAATCTATACTGAGCATGGGGCTAGAACAGAAGGTCAAGCAGCATGTCTGTGAACACTTAGGGAGAAAATGCCACCAATACTGTTAGACTAATCTCTTCTTAAAATGGAATGGCTAATTTGATAGACAAAGGGAATGCAATGGAGGTAGTATAACCTGAACATAGTAAAACATGTGACAGATTTTTCCCTGATAACCTTTGTGGGTATAATGGATAAATGTGGAGTAAACCATGTTTTGATCTGGTGAATTTTCATCTGGTTGGATAACTGCTCCAAAGAGACTTTATAAATAGGCGTACATCATCCAGAGCTAAAATATTGAATTGTGAGTTGATATATTTAGAAATGATCCCGATGATGGAATAGAAATGAAGCTTATCAAATGGACTGATTACACTGAACAAGTTATTAGCTAATACGTTCGAGGATAAACTACTAGGTATTGACTAATAGAGGACAAAAATCACAATTTGAAATTACCTCAGAAATTGGAACCTTGGGCTAAAAGCCAATGGAAGATGTTAACTGTGAAAAAGGTAAGAAGATAAATGCATAGTTTCGGAATTGTGGCTTAGTAGGTCATACGTATGAGAAGGATCTTACAGATTAGCTGAATTTGATCAAGCAGTTGGTTATAGCAGCTACACAATTGAGCTTTAGTAAAAGAAGGATTGTGCCCACATTGCAGAATGTAAGTGTTGCAAAGAACTCTGAGGTTGAAACACTCTTGAAATACTGTGATTCAGGGCATTGCACTTTGAAAGAAAGAGAAAGGTTCGAAAGTGGTTTGGAAATCAACTCTATGAGAAATAGCCAAAGGAGCTCACGTAAGAGAAGGCATAGGGTAGGCATTGCAGTGAACAATTAACACAGGTATTCACATGTATAGTAGGGTTTCCTGCCTGAGCAGGGGTTTGGAGTAGAAGACCGCCAAGGTCCATTCCAATGCTGCTGTTCTATATTAAACTAACCAAAAAGCTGCTAGATGCAAGAAGAGATGAATCTGTTCTTTGTTGAAAGTAAGAGCAAAATATGGATTAACAGATTAAATTTAAGGAGAAAGAAGAGTCCAGTTGAATATTACGAGGAATTTCTTCATGATAAGAATGGTAAGCAGTGGAACAGTTTATTTTGCTTTATTTTATTTTTGAAAATTATAAAGCTTTCCATCTCACAAGAAGTAATTTTGGGTGGCTATATAACAAATTAGAAAGATGACAAAAAGCTGGAGGTTTCCAAAGTTGATTGGGATACCTCTCTGAGGAAATGTAAATATCCCAACGTGCAGATTGTTCGTTCAATGACCATTTGAAATATGGACAGTGCTGAAAAATAGGGTTATGACCATACAGAATTTAAGCAGAGGTGGGTTGCTTGCAGTTTGGCTGGATCGGACGAACCGGTAGCGGCGGTGGGAAGCTCCACCCACCTGCCTGGATGCTTCTGTGCATGCACGAAACCTCCTGCGCTTGCGCGAGCGTGCACATACATACGAACAAACCGGTAGTAAACGAAATGGAAACCCACCAGTGAACAAAAGCATGGACATCTTATATTTCAATTCACCATTGTGTCACTTAGCGACCATGTTGCTGGTCCCAATTGTGGTCTGTAAGAGTTCTATCTATAGTGTGTTCCTCCCCTGACTAGCAGCTTGCCCGGTGACCTATAAATCCATTCCCACTCATACGTCCCTTGATTTTGTGGGTTTGCTTTAATTAATGGAACAGAAGTTTATATAATAGCACAATTCTGGATTTTAAAAGTGACTGTTGTGAGTCGTGCCTTCCCTAAAATGGCCCTTTTTTGTTCTTTAGCGTGCAAACTTTGTGTTCTGAGTAGCAGAACAATATCAAGAGTTGTGCAATCGTTTCTTTTTCCCCAAGGCAGCTTTGTTTTTGGAATGTGCCTTTTCAAATACGACTCTAGAAGAGAGGTATGCCAAGAGTAAAAGATTGCAGTTGTAACCTATAAGTATTTTGAACTGACTTTTGCATTGAAGATATTAGCTTGCTTCTAATACAGCAACTTTTGTTATCAGAAAACAAACAGAATAGAGGAAATGAAAAAAATTCTTGTTAATTAAAGGAATAGTTTTTTTTTAAATGAGTTTTTGAACCAATTCCGTTGTATTTAAGTACAATGACAATAAAGATTATACTTATACTTGTATAATTAAAATATTTTTTCCATATAAAAATACATCGCACAAAATATTCAATTATCAATCACTTCTAACATCAATCACTTAGATTTGCTTTTTACTTAGCAGGAGATGATTGGATAAAATTTAGGTAGCATAACATGATACAATGGGTCCAATCACAAAATAATTATTGTTGGAGGGCAGAAACAGAATGTTGTTTTCATGTGTCAGTTCTCAAAATATTGAGAGCACCCCTCTTGCTCTTAATGGTCGCTCTCTTATTCATAGACAAAATACAGAAGGAATAGGGAGGGAAAACAAAGAAAGAAAGAAAGAAAGAAAGAAAGAAAGAAAGAAAGAAAGAAAGAAAGAAAGAAAGAAAAAGAAAGAAGAGAACATAATACAATACAATAGCAGAGTTGGAAGGGACCTTGGAGGTCTTCTAGTCCGGGTTGGAGGTCTTCTAGTCCGCCTAGGCAGGAAACCCTATACCGTTTCAGACAAATGGCTATGCAACATCTTCTTAAAGACTTCCAGTGTTGGGGCATTCACAACTTCTGGAGGCAAGCTGTTCCACTGATTAATTGTTCTAACTGTCAGGAAGTTTCTCCTCAGTTCTAAGTTGCTTCTCTCCTTGATTAGTTTCCATCCATTGCTTCTTGTTCTACTCTCAGGTGCCTTGGAAAATAGTTTGACTCCCTCTTCTTTGTGGCAACCCCTGAGATATTGGAATACTGCTATCATGTCTCCCCTAGTCCTTCTTTTCATTAAACTAGACATACCCAGTTCCTGCAACCATTCTTCATATATTTCAGTCTCCAGTCCCCTAATCATCTTTGTTGCTCTTCTCTGCACTCTTTCTAGAGTCTCCACATCTTTTCTACATCGTGACGACCAAAACTGAATGCAGTATTCCAAGTGTGGCCTTACCAAGGCGTTATAAAGTGGTATTAACACTTCACGTGATCTTGATTCTATCCCTCTGTTGATGCAGCCTAGAACTGTGTTGGCTTTTTTGGCAGCTGCTGCACACTGCAGGCTCATATTTAAATGGTTGTCCACTAGGACTCCAAGATCCCTCTCACAGTTACTATTGAGTAGTATATGTCCTATTTATTCAGATGTCAAATTATTGGAGAAAACGATTCTCCTTTCCATCAGAAAGGTCTCAATTGCAACTTCCTTGAACTGTGCAGGTAATCCTCATATAGTGACTACCTCGTACAGAAAATGTTTGCACTTAACAACAGTGACAAAAAGTAACCTTGTGACCAATCCTTGCATATATGATCTCCGTGTAAAACTGTAAATCGAAGGAAAGCTGAAGAAAGATTATAAAAGCACTTGTGGTTTCACTTGGCAACTGTTTCACTTAATAACTGTGTTGCTGGTCCCAATCGTAGTTGTTTAAAAGAGGCAGGCCTGCCTGCCTGCCTGTGCAGTGCCAGTGATTGCAGATAATGTCCCATTCGGTTACAAAAGGAAGATAACCGAATGGTTGCGTATTCAGTGTGGTTTATTTTCTGTGGTTTCCAATGGGTGAGCCTGTGCAGTTCTCGGCATTTTGAATTTATCTGCTGGAAGGTCAATGTGGGCTAGTCCTAATGTGGGGAATGAAAATGAAGGCAACATGGATGAGATTGGAGATTTTAAAAAATGCTGAATTATAAACCTACACGGAGAAGTGCCCTGGAATAAACTTTTGCAAGTAAACCCTCAACCATTGTGAGGAGTGGGTGATTTGGAATGAGGCAGCATCAGTATAAGAGACTTCTTAATCCCTTTCCACCCCAGAGATTCCCAGTCCACTTTGCTGTCCACCCACCAGCTTTCAGATACAGGATTGCAAGAGTGGAAGAAGCCGCTGGAGAGGAGAGAGTGGAAAAATTTTCCCTTGGCCATTTCCTATTATACAACCTTCCCTCCTGTCTTCCGTTTGCACATTGGACTATGGCTTGCTTGTTTAAGTCTGCCTGCCTCGCTTGGTTCACAGGGCACATTAGTCCATAAGCTCCCAAGGTGGGTTAAGCTATGTCAAAAACCATGGCTAGGTAGCATGTGTGAACGCAGAAGGTTTAATATTTACCCAGAAGGAAGAAGGTTTCGAGTCAAGTAATTACCCACCAAGGCAGGGAAGTTGGTGTTGAAAGTTAGGGAGTAGTCAGAAGGTCCAATCATGTAAACAAGTGTGTGGAAAGAAAGCAGAGATGCTGCTATTGTAGTTACAGAAGGGAAAGAGGTTGGATGGGCTGGTCCTTCCGTTTTTTTGTTTTTTGTTTGCCAGTCTCTACTTGGAGGGGGTGAGTTCCTGAAATAGAGATCTGCTTTACTTGTGGAGACTTGGAGGTGCTCCATTAAAAAATGCTTGCCCCCAACCTGCGGCCCGTGGCCCACTACTGGGACGTGGCCTATTGGGCACTGGGCCGTGTGAGTAGCTGGCTGGTGTACATGTGTGTGGTACTCTGTTGCACAGGCACTTGCAACCCCACTCATGCGAGCACTCACAGCCCATTAGTGTGGGCGCTTGGGGCCCTGCTCGAGTGAGCCATGGGTATTCATGCATGTGCACGCACCTGCCCCTCTCACAAAACCATCCCCTATCCCCCCCCCTTTCCCCACTCCAGGCGCCAACCCAGAAAAGTTGGGGAACTCTGCTCTAGACCTGGATTGGGAATGAGAGGAGAGTGAGCACACTTGCAGAATAGGACTAGAAGATCTAACCTACTTACCATACTTTTCGGACTATAAGACACACCGGAGTATAAAACGCACTAAGATTTTGAAGTAAATAAAAAAAAAGTTTTTGCCCACCCCGTCCCCCAGGAGCACTCTGCAGGACCTCCCATACTCTCTGCATGCCCCGTTTTTTGTGAAAAACTGGGCATGCAGAGAATTTAGGAGGCCTGTACAGTGCTCCTGGGGGCCGGGGAGGGCAAAAGCAAGCAAAAAATGACCCCTCACAGATAATTATTTTTAATCCATAGACATTAAGACAGTTTTCTTTGACTGGATCAAGTGTATGTAGACCATGCAGATGTAAGGAAACAGGCGAAGTTGTCACATGCACTCATTTGTTGAGAAAGGGGATACGTTTGTGAGACTGGTTCTTGAAGAGCAAGGTTGCCAAATGACAAAGTAGAGAAGCTTGGACATGTTTTTGTATGTGCCTTTATACGTAATCCTTGACTTACGTCAGTTCATTTAGTGACCGTTCGGAGTTACAACAGCACTGAAAAAAGTGACTTCTGACCGTTTTTCACATTTAATTGCAGCATCCCCACATGATCAAAATTTAGGCGTTTGGCTACTGACTCATTTATGACGGTTGCAGGCAGTGTCCCGCAACTGCATGATCACCTTTTGTTAACCTTCTGACAAGCAACGTTAAGTGGGGAAGCCAGATTCACTTAACAACCGTGACAAGAAAGGTCGTAAAATGGGAGAAAGCTCACTTAACAAATGTTTCGCTTAGCAACAAAAATTTTGGGCTCAGTTGTCGAGGTATAAGCTGCATAGCCTTTTTTTCTGACGTTTTGTGAGAGATTGTCTTACATTCAGGATTGCTTTCATGTTGGGTTCCTATTTGGTCCAGAAAGTATATGAGGGCAGTGTGTAGATAAGGCCTTAGAGTTGCACAGTTCTAAGCAGAAATTGGTTGCGACAATTATTAACTTTATAGGTTGGGTTAGAACAGTGCAGTCCAAGTGAAAAGTAGATATAGATTAATATCCTAGTTAAACTTTATTTTGGCCCCAACTGCCACATTCTATTCCAAAGGAATCTCTTTCTGTCTGTGTGCGTGTGCGTTCGTGTGTGTGTGTCTGTGTGTGTGTTTAAAAAAACCCTTTAGAACAGTTTGAAGCTTGAAATAACTTTACGCATGTGCACAAACATTTGCACACATAGTGATCAGAATGTACCTGATTGGGAAAGGTTTTCATATAAATGTTGGCTAGGAGCATTAAAATCAGACTTAATTATTTCTGGAAATAATGCCTATATTGTGTATGCAGTTGACCAGTTTAACCAGAAAGAATAGTCAGATAGCATTCATTTGTGCTTCCCCAGCCTGTTGGAAACAAAGTTCACAGAAAAGAAAGTTTATTACAAATTAATGGACTTTTTTTTTTTTTAAAAAAAATGCTAGTTGAAGTATGACATTTTTGCTTTATCTCTTCTGCCTTTTGGAGGTGAGAAGCTGATTTGCCTGACTTGGGATCGTTTCTCCCTGTTAATTTAAATAAGAGGAAGTTCACTTTCTCAAGTTCCTCTGGTTTTTCTTTCTTAGTTGTAACAGGGTTTTCCCCAGATTAAGACTATCTGACATTGGCAAGTTACCCAATCCTTGTGGGTGATTGCTGTTAGCCCATGTGAGAAGCTAGAGTTGAGCAGGGTTGAGTGTGGGTAGCAACCTTTTCCAAGAATGACTGTGAATTGTGCAATCCGGTGCTTCTTCCCTGAGGTCCTACTTGTTAGTAGACAACCACAAGAATTGAGGGGAAGTGCCTTGTAAAACTTGTCACCGCGTATAGTCACAGAGAGATAAGAGTTGTCAGGAGATGTAGATCATAACTTTGTTTGTCCAACTGTTGCCTCTCGTCATTCTAGTTCTGCAAGTTTTTAAAGAGCTGAACAAGGACATGGAAAGCTAGATATAAATATGGGGAAAGGGCTAAATTGGATCCACCACTAATAATATTCTTGGTGGCCCTTTTGCTTCTGATGTTGGTAAGACTCTATGGATTTGTTTAAATATCTAATATTTTGTATAAATTATAAATAATTAAGGATAGTTAAACATTTTAACCAACCAAAAGTAACTTGTAGTTTTGAACTGTGATGCATACTCCGTGCACCGCTGCATAGGGAGGGCTATAGATGATTTTTTTCCCCCTATTTGGAGCATTAAATAATGAAGATCTTAATAAAGGTGACAATACTGAATATATACACTAATGGTGTTACTAGTTTGGTAATGAAACATCTGCAAGAAGACTACCATGCTCAGAGAGCACCAACAATATGAGCCACGGTGGCGCAGTGATTAGAATGCGGTAGTGCAGGCTACTTTTGCTGCCTGCTGACTGCCTGCAATTTGGCAGATCGAATCTCACCAGGCTCAAGGTTGACTCAGCCTTCCATCCTTCCAAGGTAGGTAAAATGAGGACCCAGATGGTTGGGGGCAATATGCTGACTCTGTAAACCACTTAGAGAGGGCTGTAAAGCATTGTGCATCGGTATATAAGTCTAAGTGCTATTGCTATCCCACAGTAGTGAATGTAATTGGGTCTCCCAGTATCACCACTGCACCTACTTTGCCTCCTGAAGATCTTATCAAAACATTAGTGTTTATTCTCTTAGCATGTACTTAAATGAACACCAAAGTAGCACTTAAGTAATTTTTTTCTAGCGAAGATATATGAGATACATAATAGTTGTACATGACATCCCACCTTCTTTCAAATTACAACTTGAATGACAATTTAAAAAGAAATGAATGAAAACGGTGGAAAAGAACTTTGTTGTAAATACATTAGCATAATTGAATAAGATAGCTTTGATTACTTATTTGTGCATTACCTGCTTCTTTAAACATAGCTGTTTTTATCCAAAGATGTGCTCTGAGAGGTCCGTGGGCAGTGTGCTATGGAAGATAAATGCTATAGATATTTCAGCTTGAGGGGATGAAAAATAAACAAGAAGAGGAGAAGGTATTACTGGTTTAGGGATTTTGTGTGTGTGTACAAGGAAGGGACTTTCCATATGTTTACGTCATATGCATATGGGTGTATTTTGCTTCCGTTTTGACAAGCAAATGGAATGTGAAGCATATAGTACCCAAATTTGTGTCTACTTTCAAGGATGCATGGATACATGAATTGTTCCTGGAGGTTCATCACAACTTCTAGAATTCAGATGTAAGGTGTACTTTAATGACACACTGTAGGAATATGATGTTCTGGCTATTCTAACCAAACCATTCATTTTGTGTTGCCCTGGCCTAGGCATTTATGGATCTGGCACTTAAACGTGATGGATGTCACAAGATTTTGACTATCATTCTCAATTCTTATACATAAGTCAGTCTAACCAGATAGTTTTCTTCGTGTAAATTAGATTCCTAAACATACATAAGCATGATCAAATAGTAACTTGAATGATTTGTCTGGCAGCAGATGTCTTTTCCACATATAATGGCTGCCATGTGCAAAATGATTTTTTAAAATATGGACAGAGTAAAATGCAGTTCTTAAACAGAGATAATTTAATTGGCAGTGTCCTTTATTGCTTGAGAAATTAGGAGAGATAATTTTTTTCTTCATGACTTGAATCTGCTGAATACTAATAGAAATAATAATGCAACAGCTATCACAATAATCCTGAAAGCTATAATATTTGGACTTGAAGCTGTCTCAATGGTTTCTATAAAATTAAATATTGTTTTTCAGTAGATGTAATGATAAAAAGAAAAGTTGGATTACATTGAGTAACTAGAAAAGCAGATCCCGTGGAATTCAGGAGAGATAAATTTGGCCAAAAGTTAGTTTCCTTTATAGCAATAGCACTTAGACTCATATACCGCTTAACAGTGCTTTACAGCCCCTCTAAGTGGTTTACAGAGTCAGCATATTGCCCCCAACAATCTGGGTCCTTATTTTATCCACCTTGGAAGGATGGAAGGCTGAGTCCACCTTGAGCAGGTGAGATTTGAACTGCCAAACTGCAGCTAGCAGTCAGCGGAAGTAGCCTGCAGTACTGCACTCTAACCACTGTGCCACCTCGGCTCTGGAAGGCCTTTGACACGATCCTAATATATTTATGTTCAGAAGGAATTTCTGTTTTGTTGGTAGGGATAGGATTGTAGTATTTGTAATCCAATTTCCTAAAGTTTTTTGCCTGTGTCGTTTTAAGATGTCCTAGCCACATGCTTCAGGTTGTATAAGTGTTGGGCAACAATAACAACAACAACAAAAAAAGCTCCCAGTCTAATGACCAAAAATAGTACATGCATAGCTTTCAGATTTGACTTTCTCCACAGTAGTGAGGTAAAAACTTACCCTGCTTATCATCTAGGAAGAGTCATAACTCAAACTTAGTTCCATAATAGTTTCTTTTAGATTTAACAGAATAACAGAGTTGGAAGCTCAAGCAGGAAACTCGATACCATTTCAAACAAATTATTTTCCAATCTCTTCTTAAAAACTTCCAATGTTGGATTAACTAGAGCCGAGGTGGCGCAGTGGTTAGAGTGCAGTATTGCAGGCTACTTCAGCTGACTGCTAGCTGCGGTTTGGCAGATCAAATCTCACCAGGCTCAAGGTTGACTCAGCCTTCCATCCTTCCGAGGTGGGTAAAATGAGGACCCAGATTGGGAGCAATATGCTGACTCTGTAAAATCGCTTAAAGAGGGCTGTAAAGGCACTATAAAGCGGTATAATGTCTAAATGCTGTTGCTGTTTCTATTGCTATTAACCACAACTTCTGGAGGCAAGTTGTTCCACTGATTAATTGTTCCAACTGTCAGGAAATTTCTCCTCAGTTCTAGGTTGCTTCTCTCCCTGATTAGTTCCCACCCATTGCTTCTTGTCCTGCCTTCGGGTGTTTTGGATAATAGCTTGACACTCTCTTCTTTGTGGCAGCCCCTGAGGTATTGGAACACTGCTATCCCCTAGTCCTTCTTTTCATTAAACTACACGTACCTGATTCCTGCAATGTTCTTTGTAGATTTGGGAGACGTAGGCTTGCCTTATTTTAATTTTTCTTCTAAAATTAATTTCTGAAGCTGACTGGGTAGTTTTTAAGAGTCACAATTTAGAGGATTTTTCTCTTTTGACAATAAGTGTATCAGTTAGGATCAATGGCAGGGCACTGAAAAGTCTTTTCTTCCCATTCACAAATTTCACTACATATTATTTTGTACAGATTGCCTAACCTATAGTTAATTTATTTTTAAAGCCTGTTGCAAATATATAATGGCAGGAAGTATTTCTCACATAGCTATTACACAATGCTAAATGTGGGGTTGTTTATCTAATACAAATGTGTTTGGTAAAAAGTCAGACTTTTCAATACAACCACAAAACTTTCACATAAAATAAGGAATTGTCTATCTCAGTGCAACATGTTAATACATAAACCTAAAAGACAAATAATTCCAATGGGGTCCAGATGATAACTTAATGTGAATTGTTTAACCGTTACATTTATCTTTTTAAAATTGCCTTTTATAAATTCAAACCAAGCTATTAATGTGGCTTGGAACAGAGTCAGATAAAGTATGTAAGAATTAATTTAATGACAAATGCTAGTCAGTATTTAATTTCTAAAAAGAGAGCTGTTTATAACTGAGCCTGTTGGGGAAGGCGTCTCCTTGCTATCTCAAAGGTGCATTTTCAAAAGGCAACTGGACTGATTTTTTTCCTTGAGAAAGAAGCAGACTTTTCACTTCTTATCCAAGAAACTTCTTCAGTTGTGACAAGGAAAATAACTTTGAAAAAGCGCCTTTGAGACAACTACCCTGTTTTCCCGAAAATAAGACCTACCTGGATAATAAGCCCAATCTGGCTTTTGAGCACATGAGCTAAAATAAGCCCTCCCCCGAAAATAAATCCTCCCCGAAAATACTGTAACACAACAGCAGCCATGAGGTGCTGCCTCCTGCACCTCAAAAATAATAAGACCTCCCTGAAAATAAGGCCAAGCGCTTATTTTGGGAGGGTCAGAAGAAAATAAGACCCTGTCTTATTTTCGGGGAAACACAGCACCACCTGGATGATTGAAAATCTCCATAGGCACTTCTTGTCATTAATGGGCATGAAGAAGCAGTGATTATTTCACGCTGGAGCAAAGGCATTTTATATCAAGAATTATGTCAATAATCTTACTTGAGTTGAATACCAGCTAGCTGTGAGTAGAGATTATTCACAATGAAACAAGAATGCAGCGTGCTTATTCCCTATAATTCTTCCTTTTCCTTACAGCCTACTGTGCTATTAAAAGTGCTGTGGAAGATTAGGCAATGTTCTGAAAAAGGAGGGAAGGAGAGAGCTTTTTTTTTTTTTAAACCCTTTTTGCTACCTCTAGCATTGCTGGAACCGTCCAATAGATCCAAATCTCTTTAGAAATTGAAGGAGGTTTTTTTGGGGGGGTTGCAATAGGACAAGCCTAGACATGATCCTTGTTGATTCAAGGCTTAGTCCTGAAGTTAAGGACATGATGTAGTGCTTAATGCCAAAATAAATAAAGTACTGATGTCATTAAAAATGGCTTCATTTTTCTATCCCCTCCCCCTCTTCCTCTATAGATTTCTGGTTAAAATTAGATTATAGTTTGGAAGACAGTAAAATTCAGATCCAATCGTTTTTCTTCAAAATGTCCTCACAAAGCTATTGTTAATATGTAAACTGAGGTATTGTGTATTATGTTGACTTGTTTTTGGAAAAGAGTAAAATCATAGAAAAGGTATTATCCATGAGTCTAGTGCCACTTGTACTCAGATTGTAAAGATGATTTCTGGCTCTGGATTCAGTTCACAACACATAACTTTATAGTTGTTTAACAGAAAAATTAGGGGTTCTTGTCAGCATTAATACAACGTGATTGCACTGGTCAGATGATTGGAATATCTACAGTGCACCTGAGTTAACAGAAAAAAGGCACCCTTAGCTTAAGCACTATGTTTCATAGATTTTGAATCCTTTTTTAAGCTGTTTCTTTGGATATTTCCTTTTCTTAGATTTGCCTAAGCAGTTATATGCTCTGATGCAATTATGAGAACTTGAAAAACTAAAAACGGAATAAAAGAATTATTATTATTATTTTTTAAACAAAGTTTTATTGGTTTTTTTAGAAATAAAAAGGAAAGGGGTATTGGAATGGATTACAAATTTTGGCAGTTACAATGTGTGAAGGGTGTCCCCGCCCCCCGTACTCATAGTATTCATTTACACAAATAATTCAATATTACATAATAGTAATTTGTCAGCATATAAATTCAGATAATAATTTCAATCAATTTATATCAAACTGATTTCCTTATTCATTTTTGTGATCTGAGTTTTCTTGGTATTGCCCCTTCTCCCCCCCGCAGCAGGGCTCCGGCCCCTCCCATGTCTTGTATGTCTGGTGTAGGATCGTCAGGTTTATCTAGGAGTGCTTTATTTTTTTCCATAAAGGCCTGAGCCTCTATGGTTGTATTAATTCTAACTCTTGTGTCCTCCCAGAATATTAACATACCTTCAGGCATCAACCATCTAAACCACACCCCTTTGTGGTAAAGCTTCTTCGCTAATTGCGAATAATTTTTTCTTTTCTCTCTCACTTTCTTGGGGATCTGTTTCAGAATGGTTATTTCTCTATCTTGATATTTCAACACTTGCCCTCTTTGCGCACTCAGGATCTCATCTCTTGTGGTCTTTCTGAGAAATTTAACATGTACCTCCCTGGGAACATTATGTGTTCTAGCATATGCTGAATTTACTCTGTAAACCAGATCCAGTTCCCACCCCATCTGTTGTTTTTCTTTCTGAATGTATTCAGCCAAGATGTTTGTCATGATGTCCCTTAAATCTTCATCACCTGCCTCCACTACATTTTGGAACCTAAGAAAAAAGGACATTCTGGAATAAAAGAATTATTGAAGAACAAATCACATGGTAGCCCACTGAATTGTTTTAAGGATGTAATAAGCCATTATCTGGCTTATTAGGGCGGGAAGACATGTGACACGGTGTATGTATCATCATGAACACTTTGCTCCTTATTTTAGCATTAATATCAACTTGCAGCTAATGCGTTTAGGTTTTTAAAATCATTTAATGAAGTTGTATTTGTAGTAAATAATATATTTAGAATGACACATTAATTATTTTGAAAGGGAAAACAACTTTATAGGAGTGATTGATATACTGACCCAAAGGTGCTACACCAGCCATTGTCCTTATAATTATCAGGAAATTCTGCATATAGGTCTTAGGCTGGTAACCTAGTCAACCCTTGCCCTTTCTTATAAAAGCATTGTGTGAAATATTGAAGTGCCCAAGTCCTGATGGGCAAAGAAAGTGAATATTCAGTGGTCTGTGTTGTGACCATTGCATAATTAGGATTATAACATGCAGGAAAAATAAAAAAAATATTTTATATGTCTGAAACTAAGACGAAGAATGCTGGTAAAAGATTCAAAGGTGATTTCAAATTATGAGATTGATGTACATGAAAGTATAGTATGGGACATAAAAGGGTAGTATGAATAGATATTATCTAGATTGTTAGGGTATATGAAAGCAGGAATGTATAGATTGTTAGTTATATCTTGTTCTCCAGGAATGGTGCTATTGAAAAAAATCATAGATAATCCTGAGAAAAAAATACACAACATTATGATTGAGCTTGATCCCAGAAAATAAAACATTTTGTTATGTGAATATGAACAGATGGATGAGAATGTAATGACAGATAGCAGGAAAAGTGATTGGACATCTTGATGAGCAAGAATGGATGAAAATTATGAGGTTATGTCAAGTGGTCAGTATCTGCTTAGAAAATGTCTCTTTTTAAAAAAAAGTTGTATGATATAAGAATAAGTCTATTCATATATTGACATAGCAAAGAATGAATATAAATTTAAAAGCATGATTGATTTCACTTCTTATGATGAAAGGTTGTGGGAATTTGCAATGAGTATAGGAGAAATAGAATTGCAAGGATTGTAGTCGGAGAAAGCAAGGAATAATTAAGACTAAAAATATGCCAAGAAACTGCATGGCAATTAAGATGGAAATTTTTAAATATGAGAGAAGTGGATGAAGTACGGTAGATAAAATCAGGAGTCATCAGAACGAATGGAATTAAAATTAAAATGATGAAAATTACTTGAGAATGAATATTTTAGAGATTTGTATGGGATTTTATATGGAAATTATATTGATATGCAAAGTAGAATTGAGATACAAATGCCATAAATGTCCAGAAAAGAAAGGGATGAAATGAAAGAGATGTATGTTGTGAAAATGCTGAAAAATAGTATGAGATACAAATAATATATCTGGAGAAATGTTAAAATATGGATGTGCCTTCCTTGAAGAATGACTGTGGAACTAGATTTCATATGTGTGTGAAGTTTGCATTTCTGTCTGTTGTTTCGAAAAATGCAATTATTCTCCTACTTTAATGGAAAGGTAGCAAACCTACAGGAACAGGAGAATTAGATTAAGTGTGTTTGCCAGAATTCTGATGAAAAAGATCTCTTTTGATCCATGGCTGTGCAGTGTCTGGGCAGGGAATGTGCACGCTAGATTTTTGCCCTTTAGTTGGTTACTGAGAAAGGTCTGTGTGAGAAATCTTTATTGTATGTCCTTTAATTTAGAGAAAATGTGTGATAAAGTGAGTAGGTTTGTATTATGGAATGTTTAATGTGAGAATATAAGGTTGAAATTCAGGCATTTGCATAATTCATCGGTGATGTTCATCAATCCCATAAATTTATATAAAAACAAGTTAATTTTTTTAAAAAAAACATTGAGACATTTTATTACTAGAGTATGGGATATTAAGTTTTGAAATCCAAAAAAGGCAATTATTAAATATTCGGTCATTTGTTCATTTTTATTTTTAAGACCGTAGATTATGATGTTTACATAACATTTAGAAATTTGAGAAATGGAATTGGCCTTTGGGATTGTATGAATAAGAAATTTGTCTGTGTGTGTGGGGGGGCACTTTTATTGATACAAGATTATTACTAAATGAAAATGGAAAGAGTCCCAAAATTGTGGTCCACAGGACAGACTAAACTTCAATTAGAATCAGTGGTGGAATTCAATTTTTTTTACTACCGGTTCTGTGGGCTTGGCTTGGTGGGCGTGGCAGGGGAAGGATACTGCAAAATCCCCATTCCCTCCCGATCAGCTGGGACTCGGGAAGCAGAGAATATAGATGGGGGCAGAGTCAGTGAGAGGTGGCATTTACCGGTTCTCCAAACTACTCAAAATTTCCCCTACCAGTTCTCCAGAACTGGTCAGAACCTGCTGAATACCACCTCTGATTAGAATCCTCCTGGATAGTGTAAATTATACATTACATTAGGAGCTGTGGGCTTCCTGCTTCTTGTATAGCAGCACCCGGGTAATAAATTAAGAAAATTATTGTATAAGGAATCTCTGGCATACAAACTCAGAGAGAGATACTGTGGCTACTCTCAGCAAGGGTGAAATGCTTAAAATGGATGACCCACTACAAATATAATTTTCAGACTGAAAAATATTCCATTACAAAAAGCCCAAGTGTCTTAGATGGATGCTTATCTATGCAAGAGTGCAACAGTTAGATACAGTGGTTAATCTGAAAGGTTTAATTGAGTTCACTGTCACCTATATTTATTTGTGGTTTACCAGAGATAGAGGATATGCTACATGTATTATCTGAGTACCAGTTGTATTGCCCAGAAGGAGATAATTATCTTAGAACATAGAACATTGAAAAATAAAGTTGGAAGGAACTTTAGAAGTCTTCGATTCCAACCCCTGGTTGAACCTTATATAAGACAAACAGTTTTTAGGGATCCATATCTCAGAGCAATATATTTATATGTGGTCGGAATACAAATATTACATATAAAACAACCTCCTTGTTGAATAAAGCAGTGCAATTGGTGCTACATATGTATGGTATGTCTTATTGAGGTAAATTGCAAGGGATGATAAGAACATATGAGCTAAGTTTGTTTTTCGTTATTTTGCAATGAAGGCTACATTCAAATATTTTATATTACAGTATGAATTTATGGCTGAACAATAAAATATTGTTGTTGTCACCTAGCAGAATAATTTTTCTCCTGGATTTTCCCCTAAATTCATTTTTTATAAAATAACTAAGCTTACAATATCTGATATCATTTACTTTTGTAACTTTTTGAAGTACCGTTAAAGGGAGATTTGCCTTAATCTATAAGTAGTCAACATCCTTAGCTGGCCAATTCCTTTATTAAGACAAAATAGTAATGAAGGAACTGGAGTTAACTTAATCAAGCTGACTTTTAAACATTGAATAATTTTTTAAAAATGAAAGAATACCTGTCATCTGTTCATGTAACATGGTGAATATTAGACGTGATGTACAGTAATTCCGATCAATATCAATAATAATGAGCCATATCAAGAATCTATTAATTAGCTGTGTTTTGGCAATCTTGAAAAATCGCTGACATTTAGAAAAATATGGCAAGATTACTAGCATTGCCATTGTATTAAAAGTTTCTGGAACATTATATATAACGGCAGCCTCCAACCTTTCGGACACCAGGGACTGGTTATGTGGGCGTGGTTTCGTGTGCTGTCTGCATCCCGCGAATGGGGCTTTGCTTGTTTGTGCGGCCCGGTTTCTGTCATGTTGCAGCTTAGTGGGGACCCCTGATATATAACATTGTGTATAACATTGTGTAATTCTGTGTTGAACTACTTATTAATGCTTGGTGGTGCATGTCTTTGAATATTTTTTGGAATCTGATACACATATTTATGACATAGACCAGGGGTGTCAAAACTCGATTTCATTGAGGGTTGTGCTTGTCCTTGGGGGTGGGGTGGGCGTGGCCAGGGTGAACATAACCAGCTTGGTGTCACTTGTGTTGGAGGTGTCTGTGATGGCCCGAGCCCTCTGCCAGTAAAAATGGGTTCTTGAGCTCTGTTTTTGGCTGCAACAGTCTCCTGCAACCCTCTCTGGCAGAGGCACTGTGGGCTGGTCCTTTGCTGTTTCTAGGGTGGCCCTGTGGGCCAGATCTAAGCACCCTGCGGGCCGAATCCTGCCCGCAGGTCTTGAATTTGACTCCCCTGACGTAGACAATTCTGTCTTATTCATATTTACTAATAAGCAATAAACACATTTAAGAGTACAGGCATGCAGTCAAATCCACTGCATGTTTATTGACAAATAATTGATAGAATTGTTTTCAGCTAAGTGTTTACAGTACATATATTTTACATTAACTTCAAATAGTGTTCAGAATCACAGTTAACATTTTCTTTTAACTATTCTTATTGGTACATTTTCATCTTTTGTAATCAAATACCTACTGATTTTTTTTTCCGGGACTAACATCGATGTTAATATCAATTCATAAACTTTGGCCTTTGGTTCTATTTGCAACCATTTAGGTATAATGGCCACTCTGTTTGAATAGTATGTTTGAAAGGCAGACAGCCCTGATGTCCTTTATTTTCTGTCTCTCTTGCATATAGGATGTGACTCTGATTGACATTCTCTGGAGACAAGACATAGATCTTGGAGCAAGTCGTGAAGTTTTTGATTTCAGCCAAAGAAAGAAAGAATATGAACTTGAGAAGCAGAAAAAGCTTGAAAGTGAGAGACAAGAGCAACTTCAGAAAGAGCAAGAAAAGGTCTTTCTTGCCCAGTTGCAGCTGGATGAGGAAACGGGAGAATTTATTCCTATCCAAGCAGCTCAAACTGTTGAATCTGGAAATTCTGCCATATCCAACAATTATGCACAGGTATAGCTGTAAACATATAATCCCTTTTGTTTTTATTGATTGGAACCTTGTATTCTCTCTCTCTTGTTCCTTTCACTGTAGTTGCTGTGGGTGTCTTCAGTGAATCTGCATTTAACACAATCATAACCTCCTGTCTTTTTTACACAGAGTGTACATATTTCCAAACAAGATGCGGATGATCTGTTTGATGACTACATGCAGATTTTAGCAGAAACATTTTCATTTGCAGACGAGCGTGAGGTAAATATTCACTACTTTGACAATCTTTATGGACGTAACTGCATCTCTTGCTATTTTCCACCATTCCTCTTAATATTATAAGCCACAGATTTTATGATATACATCTTTTCATGCTAACGTTTAAGGTTTCAAGCACAGGTATATCAAAGATCTATTTCATATATTCTAGATTTCCCCAGCTGAATTTCAACAAGTGGCGCCTTTGGAAATGGCTGCCAACCAGGTCTTTGTTGAATCTAACCACTTGCAGCAGCTTGACTCGTCTGTACTTCAGTCTACGATTCCAGAGTTATTAGATACAAAAGTGGAGAACACACAAGATATAGAACAAGTGTGGGAAGAACTCCTGTCTATTCCAGAACTGCAGGTAATAATTGCTGTCATTGTTTGACTATATATTTTGGACAGATATTTTCGTAAAAGGAAAAATAAATGTTAGCATTTTTGTCTTCTCCGATCAATTCTCTCCCACATCGCTCTGCGTAGGATAATTCAGTGGGAGAAATAAAGTTAGAAACCTCACCAAGTAACAACTTGGCACTGATTTAATAGCTGTGAAATACTTAATTTACAACTAAGGAGATTTAATTGTAATGCGAATGAAATAGCATTTATTTTCTAGAGAGAATTTGTACTATAAACTGTACAGTAATTGCATTTGCAATTTGCAAGTAGAATCAAGCTCTAACGTGCATTATAATCCTATAGCTACTTTGCTTGAAAATGTATTGAAAGGCTATTTAGTTATTCATTTTGGTATACCACTTACAGTATAGTAATAGCAATAGCACTTAGACTTCTTTACCGCTTCATAGTGCTTTTACAGCCATCTCTAAGCGGTTTAGAATCAGCATATTGCCCCCAACAATCTAGGTCCTCATTTTACCGACCTCGGAAGGATGGAAGGCTGAGTCAACCTTGATATTGAGAGATTACCAGAAATCTTGCTATTTAATATCTCTTCAGTAACTAGGGAGAGTTTTTTGAAAAAATCTTGCCCTTATCAGTTTTATCCATAATTGCACCGGAAGAGTAAGCCTTCTTTTTCTTAAAAATAAACAAAATAGTTGATTAAGCGTGGTACTCCAGAAATTAAATTACTTGCAAGCTCATCAGACACATTAAAAGCCTAAATTTTTTTCATATATCATGGATACTGTTTTATAAGAAAATGACACTTTGTAAATCTAGAGCAACAAGTTGCAGGAGCAGGAATTCATAAGCAAAAGACTAATTATTTTATCCCAAATGCGGGGAAAACAGAAATTTCTCAAACAGAAGTTCATTCTTGAAGAAAGAAATCTTCAAGGTCTACAGTTATTTACACCGAAAAGTCACATCACTTTTCAGCCCCACAAAGGGAATGGTTTAGTTCCAGTTGTGAGGAAGAACATACACTTTTGTAAACTCTTGTTGTTGTTGTTAGTTGCAAAGTCATGTCTGACCCATTGCAACCCATGGACAACGTTCCTCCAGGCCTTCCTGTCCTCTACCACCCTCCGGAGTCCATTTAAGCTCATGCTGACTGCTTCAGTGACTCCATCCAGCTACCTCATTCTCGGTCTTCCCCTTCTTCTTTTGCCCTCAATCTTTCCCACCATTAGGCTCTTCTCCAGTGAGTTTACAGTGAGTAAACTCTTACATTTAAGTAGATTTGTTGAGTTAGGCAACTGGTTCAAGTATGAGTTGAATGACTGAAGGGTTGATAGTTGTATTTCATCCTCCCCTTCTTAGTATTCACATTTCCTTTTTGAAATTCTGTTGTGAAAGGGGTGTGTGTGTTACTAATTACCTGCATCTCTCTCCACCCTCCTTATTTCTCCTGCATGATGTTTGTTTCATCAGGTTTTCTAGTCTCATAGTACCGTATGTAAAAAGGTAATAGTAAAAACCAGTGTCCATGTGTGTGTGTGGCACGAGATTACCCATAAATTCTGCCTCCCTAGCTCCATAGATGCTTCACCTGCTCAGAAACTGCTAATAGATAAAACAGAGTTAGGGAGATCCTCCTGCTCAGAAGTCCTCTCCTAGTTGTCAGTTTTCATGTGACAGAAGGGAAGAAATATTAAAACGGATGGAAAGGAATCATGCGATTACTCTGAATCACATTTAAATTGAATTAAACCAAAGCTTAGTTGCTATGCTGCATGCAAGCATGCCACTAAAAATTCTAGTGTGGCTTTCAGACCAGTACAACTCTTAAATGGAAATACATAAGATTGTCATGTAAGTTTTATTGCTGAACATTTTTTGAACCTTTCTTTCTACAGTGTCTTAATATACAAAATGACAGCCTTGCCGATGTAACATCAAACCCATTTGCCATAAATACCACTTCAGAGGTAGCCGATAACTTTAGCTTCTACAATTCATTATCTACCATGGAGAAAGAAGTTCTTAACTGCAGTGAAGACTTCCTGAAACCTTTGGAAGATTCCTATTCCAGCATGGGGATGCCAGAAGATTCTGGTCAACGTAGCACTGATTTCTGTGAGGATTTCTATTCCTTAATCGATGTGAAGATGAACCCCAGAGTGGCTACCCCGCCATCTCATTTTGTGGATCAGGCCATTGCTGGCTTTTTAAGTGAACCAATTGATCTTTCGGATTTTGCTCAGTGCAAAGCTTTTAACCAGGACCTTGTAGGAAATGCCCCAGAGTATAATGATTCTGACTCTGGTATTTCACTGAATGCAAGTCCCAATATAACCTCCCCAGCTCATTCTGTTGAGTCATCGTCGGTCTGTCAGGATACAGGCTTTGGATGCAGTGATTCAGAAATGGAGGAGATTGATTGTGCCCCTGGAATTGTGTCACCCAGCAATGCCAAGATTCATTTATTTCACCTGCAGGCGCCTGCCTCTCCATCTCTGGAGCAAGGCACTTCAAAGCCTGACTTGTCACTTACTAGTACACCTCAAAGAGAATTGCCTGCCAATCCTGGCCACGTTGAAGCTCCATTTATGAAAGATAAGCCCTTCAACCAACAAGAAGCTTATCTCACTAGAGATGAGCTGAGAGCAAAAGCTCTGAAGATCCCTTTTCCTGTTGAGAAAATCATCAACCTCCCTGTGGATGACTTCAATGAAATGATGTCCAAGCAGCAGTTCAACGAGGCTCAGCTCAGTCTGATTCGTGACATACGAAGGCGAGGCAAGAACAAAGTAGCTGCTCAGAACTGCCGTAAAAGGAAACTGGAAAACATTACTGAGTTGGAGCATGATTTGGATTACCTGAAGGATGAGAAAGAGAAGCTCCTGAAAGAGAAGGTGGAGAATGACAAAAGCCTGCAGCTGCTGAAAAAGGAGCTGAGCACCCTGTATCTTGAAGTCTTTAGCATGCTTCGAGATGAAGATGGCAAGCCATACTCCCCGAATGATTACTCACTTCAGCAAACCAGAGATGGGAGCATTTTCCTTGTGCCTAAGAGCAAGAAGCTAGAGACTAAGTTCTGAAGATCAGGGAGACAATTTTTTTTCTATGAATATTTTTACATTGCTATTTTCTATTGATAAGTATCATGTAACCCAACATTGTCCTTTCTCAAGTGACTACACGTTTATTTAGAGTCAAATGTACGAACGCACTAAATCATTAGCATAAGAGAAAATGTATGCACATGGGTAATGCTTCCACAATACACTAGTTCTTCCTGTTATATAACAGCCACTTCAGTAGTTTTTGTGTTTTTTTGTAAATATTTCAAGGTCTTATTTATATATAATTTCTATAGTTGGCTTTATTCAAACTTGATTTAACTGCTAATCCTACATATTTACAAAATTATTTTATGACTTAAGGTACATCGTTTTATAAATACGAATTAATTTTTTAGTTTACAAGTGTATTTACTTTAATATAGCAGCTTGAATATAGTATAAACTGATATGCAAAATGCAGCAACAGGATACAACCCAACCAAAGACAAGCACTTTGAAGAATAGCTTAGAGTAGGAACATTAAGCACATGCTTAACATCCATTAAAATTAATGGCGCTTTAGGAACCTGATCATTGGAAGATTGTGGTTAAATTATGTAAATACAGTAAATTGTTATGTAAAGTATTATGATTTTGTCAGCCAAAGCTGCACAACTATGTGACTGAATGTGATTGAAAGGGGGAGTGATTCACTGGATGTAGAACACAGCTTCTTGTGAATCTAAACTTTTATTATCCTCACTTTTTTTCTAGCTCTTATATTTTCATATGTTTGACTTGAAATGTATTAAAAGTTTCTTAAGCCAGATTGGGTAGTTGAACAAGGCTTTATTGGTGAGTGGGGGATCTTTGGCCTCCTAAATTTTAGATTTTTAAGAGATTGGACAGCCACTTGTCTGATATGGTAGAGGGCAGGGGTGCCAAACTTGACTTGATTGAGGACTGTATTAGGGTTGTTTGACCTTGAGCGCCGGGTGTGGCCAGCTCGACATCCCTCGAGGCTCCGTTTTAGGCTGCAACGGCCTCCTCAGTCCTCTGCCAGCTAAAACAGACCCTGAGGAGCCTCCATGGCTGAAAACAGAGCCTGGTAGAGCTATGCGCAGACTTCCCAATCTCCATTTTTGCTGGTAGAGCCACCACAGGCCAGTCCTTTGTTGTTTCCAGGGTGACCCCGTGGGCCGGATCTAAGTACCCCCACGGGCCTTGAGTTTGACACCTCTGGTATAGGGTCTCCTGTTTGAGCAAAGGGTTAGACTGAAAGACTTCCAAGGTCCCTTTCATTGTTCTGTTAAATAACTCCTTGGTCATATTCATAATTTTGTAGCATATAATTGCACAATTATATAGTCCAGCTGGACTTTATATAACTAATAGAGTTGTTATTCAGTTCTATTCTTTTAAGCATGTTTGCAATTTAAAGTTTAAGAGTGCAGCCGTTTATTCTATATTTCAGAAGAGAACTAAGAAAAAGATACTAGTAGTAGTTTTCAGGAAACCCCCCCCCCTTTTAAGAAATAATGTTGTCTCTTGAAAAGAGCATTGGACAATACTTTAGTGTAATATATAACATTTATCCCCAGTTTCTACATAAAAGTATCTTAAATTAATGTGTGCATCAAGTTGGTGTCGATTCAGTGACCACATAGATTTCCATGGCAATCTGCCCCTAGCTGAGTTTTTCAGGTCTTCTAGTAGCAACCTATGACGATGGTTTCCTTCTTCCATGCTGCTGGTAATTTCTTTCCCCCTTTTCTTTCCAAGCATTTTAATGCCCCCTCCCCAAATATTAAGGATGGGAGCCATTCTGACTTTGAGGGGCCGATTGTGGGGAAGCTAATCAGTTTGTTTGTAGACCCTCCCTCCTTGTACATCCTGTTGTGTGGGAACTTGAAACATCCCCTTTCAGCTGAGCAGGTGCTGTACATAGGCAGGAGGACCACAAAGGGTTTAAAGCGAATAATCAGCTCTAGAATTGCAGCCAAAACAACTCTTATTTCAAGAGTATTTAGAATTGCATCAGGTTAAAAAACAACCACCTCAAATCCCTTTGCCAGATGTACTGAAAATAGATTTCACCCTTTTGTTTTTCTGTAATTCAGTCCAGTGTAAAGGGGATAGGTATCATTTGTCATCCAACAGGTTTTGTACTTGAAAGATTTGAATTTGGATTTCATCTCCAATCAATACTGGAGAAACGATGTTACTCTTGATTTTTAGCATTGGAGGTGGCATCAAGATGAAAGTTGTTCCATAGCGAAGTTCAATGTTGCTGGTTTAGGCTCCAGACTTCTGCAACTGAACTGGAACGGAACAGGGCTTTAGAATGAGATCCACAGCACTGAAGGCCTCCCTCTCATTGTTATACAGTATCTTCTAATCAACCTATTCATGCGTGTTCCTTTTTTCCCATTTTTGATTTTTGTTTACTTTTTTTTAACATCTTAAAACTAGTACTGCTTTACATTTCTACCATTAAGAAAAAATAGCATTTTTGTGAAGAGTTTATTGAACAAGATACCACTCTTTTATGTGGCAAAATAAAGAGATTACCTTATTTGAAAGAGCACTTCGATGGTTATAATCCTCATGGGTTTTCACTGTAGTTTTAAGGAACTTAGTGATGTGGTTCAGGGTCTTCAGCTTTTTATATCTCATGCTTAATTCTTTTTAGACTTAGAGAAGGAAAGGTACTGTTTTTGTTCCCTTGCCTACAAACATCTGATTACTGTTTTACAGTGAAATTGCAAATATGCTATTGTAAAATTACTCATGATTCAGAATTAAACAGGAACATTGGAAAACAGTAATGATACAAATATTAGTATTTTTCATTCTCAGCTCATTCATGGGACACTATAAAAACAAATTACTAATCCATGTCAGCCAGAAATTATTTGAATGTGTGTACTTGTTCATGTAGCATGCCCTGAAGTTTTGTTCTAGCAGGTGTCCTTAAGCTCTGAAAAATATCCCCTAAGCTAGTGCCAAACATTTGCACAGAACCGGTTGTTTCATGTGGAACTAAATGAGCAATGTGAATCAAGCATCTCTAAGTGACTTCAAATATTTCAAGTTTGTGTCATAACAATTTAGAAGAAATCATGCAACTTGGTTGCTTAATGCAGAAATAAATGATGGTCCAGAATTGGGATTCATCAACTATCATGATTAACTGTGTTTTATTATAAGCATTTGATTGTTACATGCTTCAATTTTTGCTCTCATAGCTATCAGTTGTATGCATGTTCCATTGAAGAATCAAAAATTTCAATTTATGGAAACAGACGATTGTTTCTTCAGGATTAGTCATCCTGCAGAGCAGAAGATAAAAGCAAACAATTTAGCACATTAAGAATGGTAACCTAATGAATATCTTAACTTTGCTATTAGTTGATTGAGGACCACAAGATCCCTAATTCTGGCACTGTTCTAGTACCATAATGTACCTAAAGCCCATCACCAAACACAGTTGGTTGATCTCCATCTTGTTTGGGAGAATACTTCGCTGAGCGCATACAAGATTCAGATACTCTTTTAGTAAAATGTGAGGCAGAGAAACACATGCACTCACCCCATTTCCATCTTGCTGGGGATTGCTGAGATTACTGTACCCATTTTAGCCTCAACCCTGTTTTCATAAGACAAAAAGGGAGCATAGGTGCTCTTTGCCACTCATAGTCCTAGAATAGCAAGACACAATCCATAAATATTCTCTAATATTCAGTTGCAATTAGCCACAGTTCCTATTTACTATAACATAACAATTTGTACATTTGATGCTATTCTAGATAGGTACAGAAATTATAAACTGCTCATAAATTCACAACTTATGAGTTAAATTGAGATGCTGACAAGCCAAAAAATGCAGACTATCTGGAATCACAATTCTACTCTTTTATATGTAATAACAGAAAAAGGCAAATGAATTTCAGTATTAGATTACAATTAAGGTTTACAGAATGAGTTTTTTAAAAAATCCTTTAAAAACCCCAATAACTCATTTTAAAATTTGTTACCTGAAAATTAATTTAGAGGGCACATCAAGTATTCCAGGTGAGAAAGAACGTTGGTCTTACCTGAACGTTTTTTTCGGGAGAGTGGAGGGAGGGGTCACTGAAGGTTATTACAGCCTGATTGGTCCATTTGACTGAGAGAAAACTTCTTAGCCTTCGGCTTCTCCCGTTGGCTCCCAGTTTCCGCGATGTCAGGTCAGCGTCTGCATGATGTAAGAAGACAAGGGAAAGCCGCCCCGGGCCACCCGATCCTACCCCTCCCAGACCCTGTCTATCTAACTAGGGTGGGAGAGTGACCCCTCCCTCCACTCTCCCGAAAAAAACGTTCAGGTAAGACCAACGTTCTTTTTCCAGTAGAGTGGAGGGAGGGGTCACTGAAGGGACATACCCACGCTACGTCCCAGGGAGGGTAGACTGGGTCTCAGGGGGAGGATCGGCCACCACCCGCTGGAGAACCCTCCGCCCAAAGGATGCCTCAGCCGAGGCATAAGCGTCCAGGCGGTAGTGTCTTATGAAAGGAGTAGGGGAGGCCCAGGTGGCCGCGCGACAGATGTCCTCGAAGGGCGCCCTTGTGGCCCAGGCCGCTGAGGAGGCCGCACTACGAGTCGAGTGAGCCGTAATCCCCGACGGGGGAGATTTGCCTGAGGCTCCATAGGCCTCAACGATGGCCAACCTGATCCACCTCCCAATAGTTGAAGACGAGACCTTATTGCCTAGAGAACCTGGGTGAAACGAGACAAACAACGCCTCGGTCTTACGAATGCCCTCCGTCCGTTTCAGATAAATACGGAGGGCCCTGCGTACATCCAACCGATGCCATGCCTGTTCTCTCTCCCTTGTTGGATTGGGGCAAAAATTTGGTAGGACAATTTCCTGGGCCCTATGAAACAGAGTATTGACCTTCGGTATGAACGAAGGATCTAAACGCAATACCACCCTGTCCTGGTGAATCATGCAAAGGTCGCTTCTAACAGAAAGGGCCCCCAGCTCAGAGATACGCCTGGCCGATGTAATGGCCACTAAAAATACTACCTTCAGTGATAGGAGGCGCATGTGGACCGACCTGAGTGGTTCAAAGGGAGACCCCGTCAGTGTCTTCAGGACGATGGTAAGGTCCCATGTAGGGAACCTATGGACCGGAGGCGGACGGATGTTGGCCGCCCCTTTAAGGAACCTCTTCACCAACGGAGAACGAGAGAGGGTAGAGGGACCCTCCCCTCCCAATATAGTGGATAGGGCCGCTACCTGTCGCCTGAGGGTATTATGGGACAACCCATCCTCTAATCCTTTTTGAAGAAATTCTAGAACGTCTGGAACCGTGGCCCTGGCTGGATCCACCCCCCTGGGGCTACACCACTTCGCGAAGGCCGACCAGGTGGCGTTATAGATCCTCACTGTGGACGGTTTCCTAGCTGCCTCTAAGGTGGCTATGACCCCCGATGACAGCTTCCTCCGTTTCAGCAATCCCCTCTCAAGAACCACGCGGTCAGATGCAGCCACTGCGGCTCTGGGTGAACTAAGACCCCCTGATACAAGACTACCTCTTCCGGTGGAATTCTCCAGGGATCTACGACCGAGAGCTGGACCAGGTCCGCAAACCATGGTCTCCTCGGCCAATATGGGGCTAACAGAAAGACGGAAGCCCTCTCTGTGACTACCTTCCGAATGGTTCTGGGAATGAGGGGAAGGGGAGGGAAGGCGTAGAGGAGACCCGGAGGCCACCGGGTCCTGAGAGCATCCGCTCCTTCTGCAGCTGGGGTCTTGAATCTGGTGAAAAATCTCGGCAGCTGCGTGTTGCTGGGGGAGGCAAACAGGTCCACCAGGGGGCTGCCGAACCTGAGGCAGATCTTTCGAAACAACTCTGGATCTAGCTGCCACTCGCCGTTGTCCAGAGTCGCCCGGCTCAACCAGTCTGCCTGGTGATTGGACGTCCCCGCAATATGTTCTGCCGCAATGGAGGCCAAGTGTCTCTCCGCCCATAGTCCTAATGCCTGTGCCTCCCGCCAGAGGGCTCGGGAATGAGTCCCGCCTTGCCGGTTTACATGAGCTTTTGTCGCTACATTGTCCGTAAGTAGTAGGACATGTCGCCCCTGTAGCTGGCGGTTGAAAGTCCGGAGGGCCAGTCTCGCGGCCTTGAGTTCGAGCCAATTTATATTGTGTCTGAGGTCCGAGGCAGTCCAACGTCCCTGGGCCATGTCGGACCCCATCACGGCCCCCCAGCCGTAAAGGCTCGCGTCCGTCGTGACTTGTACTCTCTCCGGCTCCCAAATAGAGGCCCCCTGTCGCAATGCTGGGGACATCCACCACTTGAGCGAGCGTCTCACTTCCGACGTTAAGCGAAGCGGTCGTAGAGAGTTGCTCAACATTCTCCTTTGGGCTGGTATTAAGGCCCACTGAAGGGGACGCAGATGCAGGCGGGCCCAGGGAACTATCCCTATGCAGGATACCATCTTCCCCAGGAGTCGTGATAATGTCAGGGTGGAAACGGACCTTTTTGTCCTGATTGACCTGATCAACTGCGTCAGACTGTCTAAGCGGTCTGGGGACAGGCGGACCCACCCCGACTGGGAATCTATCACTGTCCCTAGGTGCAGAATCTGTCTGGATGGGGATAGATGGCTCTTGGGGAAATTCACTGAGAAGCCTAGTGTCTGGAGCCATTGGATGGTCAGCTGGAGGTCTGCCCTGGCCCTGGGAAGAGACCCTGCTTGCACTAAGACGTCGTCCAGGTAACACTGGAGCCTGACTGGGATGGATCTCAGGTAAGCGGCCAGTGCCGCCAGGACTTTGGTGAACGTCCGAGGGGCCGAGGCCAGGCCGAATGGCAGGGCCCGGTACTGATAGTGTCTGCCTTTGTGGGAAAATCTCAGAAATTGACGGTGAGACCGAAGGATGGGGATGTGTAGGTAGGCCTCCGTCAGGTCTACCGAGGCCATGTAATCCCCCTTTCGAATGCCCTGCAAGATTGATTTTAGGGAGGCCATCTTGAAGCGCCTGTAAACTAGATACTGATTCAGGCGCTTCAGGTCGAGAATAGCCCTCCAACCCCCCGAGGCCTTCGGGACTACAAATAGATTTGAATAGTAGCCCCGCCCCCTCTCCGTTTCCGGAACGACCTCCACCGCTCTGATTTCCAGAAGGTGTGAAACGGCGAGGTCCATGAGATGACGGCGTTCCGGATCCCGGGATGGGGAGAAAACTTTGAAGCGCCTCGGGTGATAGGAGAGGAACTCTAACCTTAGGCCGTGGCGAATGGTCGCCCGGACCCAACCGTCTGTTGTAATCTGGTCCCACTTGTCCGCATATAATGCCAGGCGGCCGCCTATGGGATGACTCGGATTTGAGTCATTTCCCTCTGCGGAAGGGGCGGCCGCCCCCCCCGCGAAAGGGCCGCTTGGACTGAGACTGGTATCTGGAGCGGTCTTGGAAGCCTTGTCTATTGAATGGCCTATCCTGCCTGTACTGTTGGAAACGGGACTCCTGGTCCCTGTCATAGTTTCTGAAAGGAGGCCTGCGATATGGGTGACTGCGTGTCTCGGATTTCTTAGTGGAGGTAGGCATTACCTTTTTCTTGTCCCTATTCTCCACTAGAATTGGGTCTAGGGCAGACCCAAACAAATTTGGACCCGTGAAGGGGGCAGCTATCAAATCCCATTTGGCTTTATTATCGATCTGCCAATTTCTAAGCCAAAGGAGCCGGCGTGAGGCCACAGAGGTGGCCAAGGCGCTGGAGCCAAAACGCATGGCATCCAAGGTCGCGTCGGCCGAATACTGGCAGGCCGCCATAATTTTGGTCAGGTCTTGATGGATTCGATCATCCTGGATCGGGATACGATCCTGGAGTTGGCGGAGCCACATCACTGTTGTGCGATTAAAATACGAGGCGGCAGCCGCCGCCCGCATTGCCCAAGCGGAAGCCTTATAATTTTTCCGCAGGGTAAGCTCCGCCCTCTTATCCTCCGGCTTAAGTTTGTCCGCAGCATCCCCGGAGACCACCGGGGAGGATGAGACCAGGGCAGCTATGGGTTGGTCTATAGCTGGAAGTTGAATTGCCTGTAAAAAGGCCTTCTCCATATTATAAGCCCGCCTATCATTGCTGCCAGGAGGGGAAAAATTCGAAGGTCGGGCCCACTGACTGGTGGCCACCTCCAAGAACAGAGGAGGAGCAGGGATCTCCTCCTTGTTGGTGGCCGTGTTTGAGAACATCACCATGTCTGGATCCCTGGGCGGGGGCACTGTGGGGTCCCCTGTGCCCACCTTGGTGGTTCTCCTAGCCTTCTTCAGTAGGGATTTAAACATGGCCTGAATGAATAAGTTAGAAGAGGTGGGCTGATCAGTGGCCGCATCCTCTTCCTCAGAGAAGCCCCAGTCGTCTTGACGACCGGCCTCCCCCCTAGAAGAGACCTCGCTCATGAGGGATGGGGAAGAATTCCTAGACCTGGCCCTGCTGAACGGAGTAATCCTATTATGCCGGGAAGGGCTGTCTCTTTGAGCTATTCCCCTGGAAATGGCTGCAGAAATTAATCTTTTTAGATTTTCAGGGAGGTGTTCTAGATCCTCCTCGTCATAATCAGAATCATAGTCATGAGGAATTGAATCCCTGTGGGATCTCCTACCCCGGGAGGGGCCTGCAGAGGGGCCCTCTAAAGGATCATTTCTATCCAAGCCCCCTGTCCCAGGGGAAGTTGGGGGAGGGGGAGAAGCCCCCCGTTCTTCGCTCCTAACAGATCTGGATGAAGAGGAAGAGGGAGAGGAAGGGCTGAACCCCCTGTTGACAGAAGGGGAATGACTATGAGCCTCTGGTCTGGGGGATCTAGATCTAGGTCTAGGATCCCTGACCTTCTTCTTTTCTGCCCTCTCAATCGCTTTCTCGATTGCCCTGGAACGCCTAAGCTCATCCCTTTGTAGGGCTCTGGAGGGGCGATCCTCCGCAGAAGGCCTAGAAACACGAGGCCTGGCTGGGGCAGTGGGGCCTGACTTATCTTCCTGGGCCTGGGGAGTTGCGGTTTGAGCTGCCTCAGATCTCGCTGCCATCGCCCCACTCACGTGCTCTGATGACTATAGAAGAAGAAAGCAGTCGCAGCTAGAAGCCTCTTGCTGGGAGAAACTCTCAACTTGAGCTTTGAATAATGGCGGAGGCTCGGTAGAGGGTGGAAGGGCTAGGCCCAACACGTGTTCAAAATGGCCGCCGCTGAGGCTTGCTGGTCTTCTTCTCGAGCGGCCGTTAAAAATGGCGCCCGAGCCTGCCGCTTGCCTCCCCCGCACCTTGTAGGGCTCGCCGATTGAAAAGGCAAGTAATCTCGGCCCTCTGGCTACTTCCGCCGGTCTTCACGCCCGGCAAGAGCCGCTGGCGCTCCGGTCTCGTTCACGCACCGCCGCCGAGGGCACCGCCGACTCGGTAGAGACGGCGCGGTCTCGTTTACTGGCTGCCGGTCTTCACGCGCGGCAAAGGGCCGCCGGCGCTGCGGCTTCAAGGCAAGGAGATCGTTCGGGGGAGGATAAATGAGCTGCAAGCCCCCCGGCACGCCCGAGTCACCAGGAATCAGTCGGGGGGGAAAAAAGCCCGCAGGGAGTAAGGTGGGAAGAGCTTTGCTCCGCGCTGCTTTCCCTGCCTATTTAGGACTGCGATAGCTTGTCCTATTGGGCCAGCTCTATTTTATGAAGTAATTTGTTTGATTTAAAGTGTCCAATTGAACCAATTAATTTTTCTAAATTTAGTACTCACAATCACTGGGAACCAAATTTGAGTCTTTTGGACCTGTTGACTGAGAGGAAACTGGAAGCCAACGGGAGAAGCCGAAGGCTAAGAAGTTTTCTCTCAGTCAAATGGACCAATCAGGCTGTAATAACCTTCAGTGACCCCTCCCTCCACTCTACTGGAAAATGTTACTGATTTTCTTGCCTGCAATTTGGCAATTAGAAACATTACCAATAGGAATCCAGCAATGCTAACTTTATTATTGGCTACTTTTCTAACTGAAAAATCACACAATAAAATCAGGATTTCAGGTTGTATGAAAGGTTATGTGCTTTTTTTTTCTTATTTGCCTGATGTACATAATTAGGTATATTTAACAATCTGTGATGCATCATACACCTTTCTTACCAAAATCACTAGGAAATTATCTCTCTACAATACAATGCTTCCTGACAAATTTTGGTAGCAGCATTAAGAAGCTATATGCCAGGAACATGCAAACAGCAAAAAACAACCAACCATTGTTCTTAATAGTTCCCAAAAGTAAAACAAAATGATTTGTTCCATTGGTTTTCATATTATGCTAGTTTACAACTTTTTGTTCTAGGTAAGCAGGGTAATAAAGCTTGTTTCAAGGAGTACCCATTTTTCCTATGCAAAGGTATGTTGTTTCATCAGGGAAAAAAATCTTCTCAAAATATTGAAAATGTTCTTTCCAGCCGAGTAGTCCTCACCCTCCCTCCCATTCCATTCATGCTGTTGCATGCAAATTGCCTATTATAACCAACGCCTATTGAAAGAAGATGCTGAACCCTACTTGAGACTACTATAATTTTTTGAGCCATTCACAAGTCATGAATTTAGCTGAAGACAAACGATTTTTAAAAAAATGTTAATTCTCATTAATTAGTGGTTATTTGACACACACACACACACACCCGCCCGGTCACATAGATATAGTCTCCAAAACTTCAAAATCTTAAATTAAGATTCATCCCCAGCAAGGGCTAATTGTTAATCTACCCACCTCTATAACAGAAGTACTGTGAATGGTAGAATTTTAGACCTAAATCCAATTAGATGATTTAACATGCCCATCCACATTGATTCAAATACAATAATAAATATTCAATATATTTCATTTACCCAGTTTGTTGTTTTCTCCAAAACTCAAATTTTCAGAGCTCCGAATACAATAAAAGAAACATCAGTGTTGTACATTCTTACCAAGCAAGTTTCCCAATAAGATATCCACCTCTGGTCACAGAGGTTTCTTCAACAATCTGCAAGTCAAACAGATCTTTCTTACCATGTTCAGAGAGGTGGAATTAATTCATGGAAAATGTTAGAGACAAACCTTACCTAGTCTTACTCCCCTTTCAGGTCTAAATGCTAGACCTATGACTGTAGGTCAACTCAAATAGCTATGATCTGGGCGCTTCCAATTGGTGAAGAACTCTTCCTAGACTTTCTTCGTTATTTCGTCACTGACAGGCAGATTTAACTATTTTGGGGAAGCTGCTCACTATCAGCATAGTATATGCCTTCTCTTGTCTGGAAGTTGAAGCTGTTGCTGCCTTTTCCTTTTTTTTATTTGCTGACTTGGGCGCTGCAGTCCTGTCTGAATCTCGTTTGATCCTCATTTCGACTAAGACATCTTTAATGCCGGTTATTCACTCTCCACTCCTTTTACTTGTCAGAATTCAGAGAGATCTAGGTCTAAGTCACTGATTACCTTACAGGTTTCACATTTTTACAAAAGATTAACACACTGGTATTGTTTTTCTCTGTATAACATCGAGTCATTTCATCTCCATTAAAAACATTGAATGTCTTAACCAATTTCTCCAGTTATGCTGCTGAATTCAGTGAGACTTAGAAGGGATGAGTTATATCTGCTCTATCTTTACAGGAAATGCATATATGTATACTAATGTAAGCCCCCCAGAGTCACCCTACTGGGGAGATGAGTGGCATATAAATTTAAAAAATAAGAAATGTACGTAAGAACACAGTTAACAGCTGAATCCCTTCAAACAAGCTTTGACTAGTGGTATGCAGACACTTTCTTGGAGATAAAGAGAGATTAAGAAACGAGCACCTCATTCCCACATTTAGTCATATGACACTGTAAATCTTTGTGAGACTTGATAATCTTGAGTTGGGTTCACATATAGTAATAGCACTTATATACCACCCCATAGTGCTTTATAGCAGAGCTCCCCAACTCCCAGTAGTGGGCCGCAGCCTGTTCTAAACTGGGCCACAGGACATGGGCAAGTGAATGCGCATAAAGGTCCACTCTCAAGGATGTACTTGCATGCGAAGCTCCACTCGTGCAAGCGAAGGTCATTTGTGCTCATTCGGAAAGCTCCATTTCCACAAATGCGCAAGTGAAGCTTTGCACGTGAGCACAAGCACTCTGCTTACACAAGTGGAGCTTCATGCGCAAGTGCAGGTGCCTTCTACTCACGAGTGGACCTTTGTGAGCAAGCACCCACCACTTGGGCACGAAGCTCCATTTATGCAAGTAGAGGGTGTGTGCCTGCCACTTCCACAAATGGAGTTGTGCCTGCATGCGCCTACCACTCATACACTCCTTTCCCAGGTCAGCAAACTGGAAAGGTTGGTGACTGCTGCTTTATAACACTTTTTGAGCAGTTTACAAATTTCAGCATATAACCCCCAACAATCTGGGTCCTCATTTTACCGACCTTGGAAGGATGGAAGGCTAAGTCAATTCTGAGCTGGTCAGGATCGAACTGCTGGTAGTGGGCAGAGTTAGCCTGCAATACTGCATTCTAACCACCATGCCACCACGTTTCCTTTTATACTTTAGAGTTTTAAAATAAATATTAACCATAGTATTTTATACCCAATGACAAGTTCATGTCTGATTCTTGAGCAATTTGTTCAGCAATCAATTCCTACACTGGAATTAAGTTTATCTTAAACTCATTGACCTACAGAAATAAGAGGTGAAAAATTTCTGAATTTCTTCTACTCACTGTGCCCTACTCTTCTGGATGTGTACTGACAGAAAGCACTGCTCTGGCAATAGTTCAAAAAGAAGTCTGATCAGATTAAGGAGGATAGCAAATTATTAGGGAACATGGCTGTAAATAAATCTAAGTAAGTGAAGGAGTAAACAACTTAGTCAAGATTGTGACTTTAATAAATTTTATCAAATCATTCCAACGAACAGTCTTTATTTAACTATAGCCATAGGACCCTCATTAGCAACAACAGGTTCTACCAAATTAGCTCCTATTTCTTTCACTTTACCTTCATGACCCATTATCAGGGCATTAGAAAGTATGTGAAACATCTTGATGCATTCATGCTTAGAAGAGTTATACTTATTCCAACGAACTCAAAGGGATTGTTTCTGTGCTGCAAATTAGCATCAGATAGAAAGGGGCATATAGAATTATACACAGTAGAACTTAGGCACCTTTATAGATGAACCTATATTTTAAGGGCAGATATATATACAATATGAAACTGTAGAACTGTAAGCTAAGTAACAGACCCACGCTATTAGATTCAAAGTTTTAATTTAATTATATGTGTGCATTTAATCTGTTTGCAATTTGAGGGAAATTGAGTCTCAACAATTATAAAAGGCAGAAACATGTTCTGCCAATGTTTCTTGTAGCTCCTTTATATATCAGCAAAGTGGGAAGCAAACTGAATAAACTTTAAAAGATCTTGTCAATGCTTATTTACTTAGAAGGTTTAAACTAAAAACAAATACTACAAATTATGATATGCACAACCCAGAAATATCTGGAATTCTCATTTGAAAATAAAGCTTTTATCATTCACAAGCATTGGTTTAAATGACTCAGTCCTAATTATACAGCTAAACAAGCTTTAATGCAAACATCTTTCCTCTCCCTATGCATGTGCAACTCATGTCATTTGGTTACATATGCAGAAAAAAATTAAAAGTACTTAAAACGGTTCAGCATTTCTATTGTTTTAAATTAATACAGATTATAATGCACTGATTTTTTTTTCCTAGCAAGGATATACCCTAAAACTACATTTCTTGTTTAAAGAAGTTTCGGTAAGAAAAAACTGAACTACACAAGTATTGAAAAAAATTAAATGTTCCTTAATTATTTTTAATTCCTGGTACCACTACCACAAATTTACAGGGCAATATACCTGATTTTATGAAGAAAAGACAAAGCTACAACAACAAATTAAAAAAAAAGTCAGGAATGTACATCTAAACACTACATTGCATTAAATCAATAGCTGCACTCTTTGCAAACTGTGGCTATTAACAGTCCTTAAGAAGGGTCTCCTGTTTAAGCTGCAGTAACTTTTCTGACTATGGTTCATCGCTCCTTCTGTGGCAGATTTTACAGTTCCTCTAATTCATTTGGGACGACTGTCTCAAAGTAACCTGCAGCTTTCCTGACAACTCCTCGCTTTCTCCTGCTAAGAACTGTAGCCTGTTGAATACAGGATAAAAAAAAAAGATTACTCTCAAAGAAATGTTGTCAACTTAATTAAAAACACTTATTTGTAGCATACATACCATTATCCCACTAGTTTTTAGAATCTTCTTCCACCATAGCCACCACTTCCTCCACCTGATCCATAGCTACCTACAAATGGAGTATAACTGTTTATATTCAAGTCCTTGTTGAAAGATACTAGCCAGCTGCATATATTTTAATGTTGCATTTACCACCATAGGGACTGCCTGAACTTCTGCCACTGAAACTGCCACTTCCTTTCATGGGTCCATAACTTGAAGCCTGCTGTCCACTGTAGTTGCCAAAATCATTGTAGCTTCCACTGCCACCATAGTTGCCTAAAACAGAAATTTAATTTTACGTTGAAGTCTGTTATATAATTTGAAGTAATTTAGAAAAGTACTTCATTAGATTAAATAAATGAAGCACTACTGCATACAATTTAATATGCAACATATGCATTTTACGGACTTACTGAAGGTACTTATGAAATTTTGATGAACAATGTGAGTTGTAAAACATAAAAACATATGCAGTTTTTAGCTGCAAAAATGGAAGTCATGAACTCATTGTTTCTGTTCTTTTCTCCACTGGTAAGAAACTAACAATATTTGATTCCAGCTAGTAACTTTGGTATGATAACCTGTGAGAAACAAGCCTTAGGAACACTGGGAGGAAGAAAAGCCATGCGTCTCCTCCTGCTTCAATTTAAGTGTACCAAGATATGTTTTTTCAATAAGGAAAAAAGCAATCTGTAAGCAAGTGACATACCAGCCTCTCCATAAAGCGGCTGGCAGATAGCTGAACTTTCTCAGTTCAAAGTGCCCCTAGTGTCCCATAATTTTTTCATGGTGCCTTGTAGTTCTCAATATTCTTTAAATATAGTCATGTTTCCTCTAGGTAAAGGAAGTTTAAATTAGTTCCAAGTTTTGTTTCTCATACTGATGCATATATTTGATAATCTCATTTGTTCATCATCTTTTAAACCAACAGATTCAGTTTGTTCGTTCTAGAAATATACGCTAATCGGAATATTTATCCTTGAAACTGTGGGCCAGCAATCAACCCAAATATTTCATATATGGTGCAGTGGTTAGAATGCAGTACTGCAGACAAACTCTGCCCAAAGATTGAAGTTCAATCCTGATGAAGCTCAAGGTTGATTCAGCTTTCCATCCTTCCAAGGCTGGTAAAATGAGAACCCAGTTTGTTGGAAGCAATATGACATTGTAAACCACCCAGAGAGTGCTGTAAAGAACTATGGGATGGTATATAAATATAAGTGCTACTGCTATCGCAATAGAAAGAAAAATTAACAGAACAAACTCCTTATAAAACAGATACAGGTTAGAAAAAAATCAATGTCATATCCCTAGCAGCTAGCACTGGAACTCTTCCAAACTAACAAAAATGACAGTATGCACTGACATATGCCCCTGAATCCTTAAAAAATATCAATGTGATTTCACAACATTGGAAGTGTACTTTGAAAACATGTTTACACTGCATAACATTTTATTTAATGAAACCTACATGTTTTAAAGTGACAGGTAAAAAATTAATTTTAGTGAACTTTTTTAACAATCACACTAGTATTTTATTTATTAAATTTATAAATATTTATAATTCTAATGCAATTCAAGGTATCTCACCTCCAAAGCTTCCTCCTTCATTATATCCATCATAACCTCCACCTCCTCCGCCATATCCACTACCTGGATTTCCATAGCTTGGGCTACCACCATAACCACCTCGGCTACCATATCCAGGGCTACCACCATAGTTTCCACCTTGAATTAAATGTAACAAAAATTTGTTATAAATAAAAATATAGAACTTGGGAAATAAAATCAATCAACCTTCTGCCAATGCCTCTTTATTTCAGATAAAGAGTTTGCAGCATACATCATTCCTGATTGTTAACCACATATGCCTTTGGCTGATCAAAACTGTTTTTCCAAACAAATGGAGATACCTAGTTTGAAGAACATAAACAATATTTCATAGGAAGACAAATCATCTAACTATTCAGTACAGAGATTTTCTGTATACCTCAACTTAACGTTTTCTATGTCCTGATATTCCATACTCACTAAAAGCTGTGTCCTATTATACCTTTGTTTTCTTTAATTGTAAACATATCTTCTTACCAGGGACAGGGGTGGTTTTACAAAGGAATTATAAAGAAAAAAGTTATCCCTTAAAAACTTTTCCCAATCAGGTCCTCATAAAGGACCTGATTGGGACCCACTTTCGAACTGAAATCTTTGAGACACCAGTGCAACCAGGTGTGGCTTGTCAAGCTACTGAAAGCAATGTAGATGAGATATTATGTATGTTGTATTTGTACTACCACGCTTACCATCACCAAAACCATTATATCCATCGCCACTGCCAAAGCTTCCTCTACTGCTGCTGCCACCTCCACTACCGTAGCTTCCTAAAGCAGAACAAAAGTATTATGTTATAAACAAGTTAACAACCAATAGTGTAAAATAGTATCTTGGAAGAACACTGGGAAGAACTAACACGTACCTCTACTACCAAAACTTCCACCTCTGTTGTAACTTCCACCACTGCCTCCAAAGTTCCCACGACCCATGAAGTTGCTTGAACTACTCCCACGACCTTAAATAAAAACAATACATTGCACATCTAATGGTATTCAATAGGTAGCATAATTGCTGTATTTTGGACTCCTACTGACTAAGACTCACTTCTTTGTGCAGTTGCAGTCTGCATTTCTTGCTTGGAGAGAGCTTTCTTCACTTCACAGTTATGTCCATTTATAGTGTGATATTTCTGAACTAAAATAAATTTTGAAACAAATTATTACTCTGAAAATATGCATTCTGCTCAATAATGTTTTATGCAAAATATTGTAAAATATACCAAAATAAAAAACAAACAAAAACAAACAGGAACATAAAATGAAGAACCTATACTGATCCTCTTACCCACATGTAATTAAAAGTATGATGAAACCTCTTCATTTTCAAGGATATCCACAAACACTTGCAAAGTAATTTATTCAGACTTTTATCTCTAACTTTAAATTGAGTTAAAATTGTTTTGATCTCTATTTTGGCTTGGTTTGCCTTTCAACCCTGAGTAGAAAAAAGCAGAATTCTGGTTTCCAATCAACTTGTCTCCTCCTTTTTTGTTCTACGAATATGTGGATCCAGAGTATTTTAAAGGAAAGTAAAAGAGCTTCTTAGAGACAAATGATTGAAGTAGCAAGCAAGCAAAACATCACAATGAGGTACCAGAGGCTGGTGCTTTCCAATCAGTCCAACTCAATTGAATGAGTGTAGAATACAGGTAAAATTCTGCTTGTACAAGTAGGAAGCTATTAGATTGGGACTTGTTGTAACAGAGCTAAGACTGCTTGCCTTAGGGAATATCTGGTTTGTCAAAAACAATTTTTCTATCGGTTTCTTTTGGTACTTTCCTCAGTAACAATCCAATTATATTAAATTATACCGAGAAAGGCTATGATCTTTCTGGTCCATCAATACTTGCTTTTTGTTACCTTTAAACTTTACCCTTTCATCCTCTTCCTTTTACGTTAGTTTGTATTTTATTGTTATTTAATATAATAAAGATATTTTTTTAAATAAATTGAAGCTGCAATTAGGACTTCTGTGCACCAATAACAGCAAGCAAGCAAATTGAAAATACTGTACTTTATGGGAAATATTGGCTATCATACTGCCTCCCAAACAGGCATTTAAGCATAGTGGAAAAATTCAAGAAAGCTCTAGGTAATGGAAATGATGGAGTCAAACATGTGATTGTGAATAAACAACTATCAGATATTTGAAATTGCAGGAACTGATGTAAATACATAGGAGAATAAAAGGTCAAGAATTGAATTTGGAACTACAAAGTATAATCTTTTAACACATTGAACTATCTTATATTATTCCTATGATAAAATTTCTTTGTTTATTAAAACATATTATAAATAAGTATTTATCAAACAGAAATTATCACAAAGACAAAATACTACATACATACCAACAATTTTGTCTACTGTATCATGATCATCAAATGTCACAAAGGCAAAACCTCTTTTCTTTCCACTCTGCCTGTCTTCCATTACTTCAATAGTTTCAATTTTGCCATATTTTTCAAAATAAGATCTTAAATTATATTCTTCTGTGTCTTCTTTAATTCCACCAACAAATATTTTCTTTACTGTTAAATGAGCACCAGGTTTCACAGAATCCTATGAAATTTTAAGTTAAATTTAGTATTTCAAACTTTTAAATTAGTTCAATGTTTGAAAAAAATACATTTAGAAGTAAGAAAGCATTTATGTAATCAAGATGTAACATTTAAAACAATTACTTACTTCTCTAGAAACAGCTCTCTTTGGCTCTACCACACGGCCGTCAACTTTATGTGGCCGAGCTGCCATTGCAGCATCTACTTCTTCCACACAAGAATAGGTCACAAACCCAAAGCCTCGAGAGCGTTTTGTCTGTGGGTCTCTCATCACCTTCAAGAGATACATAGTACAGAGAATGCTGATTGAAATATTTTTTATTTAAATCTAATGCTCTAATCCTATTAAGTAGAATAGAAGTTTATTCGAAATGCAGACATACAAATGTTATAATTTCTCACCACACAATCTGTGAGTGTGCCCCATTTTTCGAAGTGGTCTCTTAGGCTATCATCTGTTGTTTCAAAGCTCAAGCCACCAATAAACAGCTTTCTCAATTGTTCTGGTTCTTTAGGATCATGACCCTGAAAGAAGAAAAGTTTCAATATCTGCACTATGTTCATACTGTTGCTCAGAAATTCACTTAAGCTGTTTGTCCATAGAGTTTGCAATTATTAAATAAGTTATCACTTCTATAGCTATATGCTTCAGTATGATACAAGCATACTTACTTTCTAACATATAGGCATACAGCTATAATCTGAGGCTGCAATTCTATATTGATAACTGCTCTAAGCTTTGTCTAATTGAAATCTATATGACTTATGAAAAGTAGAAAAAGAATCACAGTAAAATTGCCAATAGCCCTATTTATAAAAAACATTTCTATGCAAAGGGCTATTACTGTTAGAATTTCATTACATTCTATCTAAATATAATTAAAGGACCATATTTAGAAAATTTTAATGATCTTTTAAAACCAAAATTTAGCATGATTCCAGGTGTTCTTCCCCAAAGTTCTTATTATTTTATTCAAAATATTCTAACAAAGTTAAAAGCTATTGGAGTCTAGTCATACTAATCCAGGAATTTCAAATTTGTGGCCTGCAGAGTTCTTCCGTAAAGCCCATGATGGCTCACACATCAGATGCTGTTTCAGCTTTTATTCCTGACTCAATATATGCATTTGTCCCAGATTTTTGAGTCACAGGCAAACACCCCCCCCCTCCCGTTTAGTCTTCTCTTCTGCAGAGCTCACTTATCCCGCAGAGTGAAAGTGTTGAGTCTTCCCTACAACATCAAGTAGCTGGTCCCACTGCAGAGAAACCAATGTTAAACAAAGTGGTATTGTGGGGAAAAGCAAAGACAGCTTTGCACAAGCCATGCTGTGGAGGAGGTGGTATCTGCAAAGGAAGAAAAAGAGTGATAGCTACGCCTTCACTTCTTCCATGCAGCACCCACTTGTTCACTTTCTGCTTCTTCCCAAGTCACTTAGTAATCTGCCTGCTGATGACATGAAGAACCAAAACTGGAATTGCCAGATAGGCTGATAGAACAGAAAGCAAGATGAAAGGGAAACACAGGAAAAATAATTCCAAAGAAAATTTCACAATTGCTATGTGATTTTGAGCTTCCAGACAACCCATGCGCAGAGTGAAATATTTGTGTTCCACATCCTTTGCTTGGTCTATAATCGAGTGATTGATGCCAACTTTGGACGCAATGCCCTAGACTGAAAAAAACAAACTACAGTACTTAGGTAAGATGGAGAACCTATGACATGCATGCCAATGGTGACATGCCCAATTGTTTTGGGTGGCACACTAGTGTTCACCAACAAATGAGAACAACTATTCTTGAAAGCATAACTTATTCTCACACGATTTTCAGAGACCGCAGAGGATGTGAGAATGAAGTGTGCTCTTGTGCAGCCTCCAGAGCCTCTAAAAATCGTGCAAAAAACAAGGTATGCTTTCCAACAGTTTTTGGAGGCAGTGGAAGAGCATTCTATGAAGCTGCTTCACAAACCAAGGTGTTATGCAACCCGGAGCAACCTTGGATAGGCTGCACAGGCCTGTCAACAGAAAGAAAGCACGCCTGAAAGTAAATGGTACATGGCAATTCTTGGAGAGTGCTGGGCCATGGGGCAATCATACATTCTCCAAGGCTTGTGGCTTCTTAGAGAATGGGGCAAGGCAGCTTTTTAAAGTGGCAGCAGTGGTGCAAAGGTTGAAGACGTGGGCTTCTATGTACTTCAGGCTTAGTCTTGGTGCTGCCAAATGCTGCTGTTCAGGGCAGCTTAGATAAAGGATACAGAATTGTTTCTTTTGTTCATGGATGGAGACCATGTCAGCACAGAAACATTTTTGACTTTTTGACATGCCAAGCCTATCATCCATCCATCCATCCATCCATCATCTATCCATCCATCCATCTATCTCTATCTCCGAGGCTGGAATCTAAAAGAGACAGAAGCTACACATTCTTTTATTCGAGGGCAACTAGACAGTGCCAGGCTGCCAAAAGGAATGGGGACCACACTTCTTTAAACATTAGGTCGAGTGTTTAAAGAATCTGGTCGTCCTTTCTAGATATCACTAGAAAACAGTAAAGAGTCCAGATTATTCTCTCTCCCTGCTGCTGTTCAGGAATTTCCTAGTCTACTCTCTCAATTTGAAAATCTTGTTTCCTCTATCCCAAACTTCCAGATCTAATAGAATTCAGAGTAGGTGAACAGTTATGGATCCTTCTCTCTGAAAACAGTCTCAAGTGGGCAGAATGGAACAACAGAATTTGAGGAGAATGTGTGCAGAGTTCAATACATTTTCTTTCAAAATGTATCACTAGTTACAAACTGATAAATCCAGGAAATGGGAATGACTTAAAAAACCCTCTATTTTTCATATTAACATTGTCACTTCCCTGTTTAGCATCTCTTCATTTGAAACAATTCACCAAGAGAAACATAAATTTGGTATCAAGTTTAATTTGCATTTATTAGAAGTTATACATTTTTGAATTAATCAGATTAATTGGTGATTCTCAGAATAAACACATCACCATTTTTTTCTGCCTCAGAAACAATATGTTTTAAAAGACTAAAGTCATTATTTCAAATTCCAAGGTTGCAAATGAAGGAGGAAGTTATTTAAGTGACAGTCATTTTGTCAGTGAATCAAGTAGGGTGTGTCTAATATTGATAAAGGCACACAGAATAGGGGAAAAAAGCCTGCATTTGAGTTGTAAAACTATTTGAATTTTATAGCAACAGCTGACTTCAAGGGAGTTTTGATTTGTATCTGAATAATGGAAACTAAACATCAAATTGTGATTGGCCTTAATAACCTAGCTGAAATGTTTATTCTGATCTCTATGGTGTTTTCAAATGAAAATTGTAAACAATGGCCATACTGACAAAAGAGTTAGCCTACACTTCCCCTTTGGATAGTTGTATTTATAATGAGTGGAATACTGCTTCTACATTTTAATCTTTCCCTAACAAAAGAAAAAGAACATATCACCTATTGTAAAGTAGTAAAGTGTCCATAACTCTTAATTCTAAAGCCTTTCCTTACCAAATTGCTAGCCCCAACCATGTCTTTCTTAGAGATGGAAAAGGGCATGGACCACTAGGTCTTTTTCTGCCATCAATTTGCTATGTTTCTATAATCTCTATTCAACACTACAGAGGAAATAAAGGTTTCACTAAATAAACTAAAAATAAGTCTGGACTGTTACAATTTTTTCAAGAACTACCACTGTATCATTCTAATTCTCCCTAATCCCTTAAGATACATTTATGCAGGTTATACAAGCTATCTGTCTGTGGACAGTAGCAAGCTCTTGCAGTTCCTTATAAATTAGAAATCGTAATGAATACAAAGAGGAATTTTCATTTATAGGAGTTTGAACAAGTTCTATTATTACAATTTCTATAATTTTCAACAGATGGCTATACTTCTCAAAAACAGCTTAATTGCTGAACATATGTAAATATTACATAATCCAAAGATTCAGGTATTTATTCAAGTGAAGCTGATCTATCAATTCATAGCTGTATTTGACCTAGTTTTAAGTGATGTAACTCTGAATCTGGATTCAGTTTTTTACTATATGAAACAGATACAATATTCTTTTTTAAAGAATGTGACTTTTCAATTCTCAATGTTCTAGTTTTTATGGAATACTGATGCAACAGTAGAACCCACAGCACAGCACTATCATAAATATGAGTCAATTTGCCAAGCATCTGAATTTTGATCACATGACCATGAGGATGCTACAACAAGCATAACTATGAAAATGGTGGTTACTTTTTTCAGTGTCTTTGTAGTTTTGAATGTTCACTAAATGAACTGTTGTAAATTGGGGACTACCTGTAGTTAACTCCTCAATACAATATAAATTTTAGTCAATTATACATGTCCATTCAAGCAGACAGAACCAACAATAATTGTCTGTTTCTGGATTTTAATAATTTAGCTACAATTTTAAGATTTATTTAGATATTAGTTTTCAAATTATTCCCTTTACAATAACATAAATTTATAGAATTATGCATATAATAGTGCACTTACTGTAAACCTTTATACTGGGAAAAAGAATAATGTATTTTCAAAAGCAAAGCAGAAGAGAGTAGTGCAATGTGAAATCCGAGCCACAGACTGATCAAAGCAGCAGCAAGCAAAAACTAACTCCAGTTAACTCAAGTAAAAACGCTAAAATCATAAAAAATATTCAACCTGTGAGGATCTTCTTCCCCTTCTCTTGTAATCTTCATCCTCTCTCTCATCTTTACACGCCATTTTGGGAGTGTGTTCTGACTCAGTTGCTCCTTTTAACCTAGGTAACAAGTAGTAGGAGTTCCTGTGAGTTTTCTCCTCACTCTCATACCAAATAAAGGGGCCCTAATTTTCAATGGACAATATATTGGAGCCTCTTTAGCTTAAGTAATGTTATTGTATGAGAGAATAAGTAAATAAGTAATGTATTTTTTAAATAAAAACAGAGTATTAATTGAAAAAACAAGCATGTTCATCATGATATGCTATAATGATAGCAAAATGAACTGCTAGCCAATTAAACTGTATTCAAAACTATGCAGTAATAATAGACTAAAATTGTTTCTAAATAGATATTATATGTATTTGCATTCATCATAAGGACTAAAGAAGCAAATCCCAGCAGGGGAGAGAGAATCAAGACCGTCTCCAATGTACTCAGTTTATAAGCATCCTATTCCCTGGCTAGTTCTCTTGACTGTGCTATTCTAGATCTTTAGATCTGGGAGGGGTTATTAATACTTTAAAGCTTTTGCTATAGCAATGCTTTGAAACCTACTATCTTGAGCATTTGGAAAATAGGCTTGTTTTCCTTCAGAATGTCTTAAATCAAGCTTGTGCATGTAAGTACTCAATACCTTGCTCAGATATATATTAATTAAAAATGCATCATTTAAATGCAGCTGTTAATTGGGCACTAGTATTTCACTATGGCCAAAATTATTAAACATGTTTCACAATTAAAAACAGTACTTCCACTACACCAAGTTATTAGGTACTGCCTTGAGAGAGGTGAACTTAACTGTTGGGTAAGAATATCTCAAAAAAACCTTCACTCTACAATGTGAAGTGATGGATAGACTTATATACCACTTCACAGTGCTTTACAGCCTTCTCAAAGTGGTTTATGGAGTCAGCATATGCCCTCAACAATCTGGCTTCTCATTTTATTGACATTGGAAGGATGGAAGGCTGAGTCAACCTTAAGCCTGGTGAGACTTGAACTGCTGGCAGTCAGCAGAATTAGCCTGCAATACTGCATTCTAACCACTGTATCACCCCTGAGATAAAGTCAAGATGGCAAGTCCTCTTTGTTACAATCTCTGTCCTTTGGATCTTCTTGCCTTCAGAGGTTTGAGCATTTTTTCTGGCATTTCATAGAGCTGTCCTACCTCATATCATTCTTTTAACCAAGTTTGAATGTTTTTGATGTCCATCTGTTATTTCTATTAACTGGGAAGGGTTATAAAACTGTACATTAAACACATTATCCCAAGACTATAGATTTGAGAGAGTTGAATCTAAAATTGATAAAATTGCATTCATCTTAAAGAATTGCTTACAATCCTGAAGTAATTGAATTACAAGTACAGTTGAGGCTGGTATAGATTATCATTAAAAAAACCACCACCCTCTCCAATTAAAAATATTCTTGGGTTTCAATATACTTTTGTATCTATTTTCTTACTAAGATTCTGATATGCATTTGAAATAAAAACTTTAAAATGGGACGTTACTTGGACAATCTTTGCATCCGTTTTGCCTTCACATTATACCTGCCCACTTAAAAAAGGGTAGATGGAATTTTAAAACTGTGGGCTTTTCTACTAATACAAATAAGAAACTCCCTTCTTCAAGGCCAGAAAAAAGAAAAACCAAACAAGAAATACAAGAAAGCCCCTATTTTTTTCTTTCAAAACTATAGGTGACACAGAAGCAGCCGCTGCTGACACATGTTCTCAAATTACAATTTGGAAAAGCAAAGATAAGAGAATGCAAGCCTAGAAACCACACACAATAGCAAGCCCCAGCAGAGTCCCAGAGCTGATATCAGCAAGAAAGAAGCAGCTAGAACCTTAGGATCACTGAACTTAGTGTTAAAAATATAATACTAAAGTCAACTTATGATCTTGAATTCCTGTTGAACAAGAATGTTCTCTAGTTGAATCATTTGACAATCAAAGCACAATTTCTGCATTTTATGCTCCAAATTATAATCCCCCCCCCAATGAAGTTTTAGATTCAATCACATATACTTCAGGCTACTTGGAATTCAACTGTATGACACATTTTTCCAAATAAATTGGTGACATATTCATAGCTGTCTGTTCCTTCTGCAACTTAGATGTGCATAGGTTAATGGTTTCCCCCCAAAATAATATAGTTTGGCAATTTATGTGGCAGAGGCAAAAAAAAAACCTTTTAAAATTGTGGCTATGGTATGAGGATAAATTAAACAATTCAGAAATAAAGGGTCGGTCTAGAAAGTTAATCTATTTCACACTGTTCAATCTTATTATATACAGAGTTTACTGACTTTTATGTCACACCTGGATTCAAAAAGAGCAAGATGTAATTACAGAACACTAATCCTGTGGTACTTACAAGTGTGAAGAGTACTCAAAGACATAACAGGATTATTCACTTTAATGTAATTACATCACTTAGGTTTGGATACTAGTCATTCAAGAATCTAAAGATTCATTAAACCCGAGGTAGAAGATATGGTGGTTATCTGAACCAGCAAAATTCACTCATAGCTTCGAGGAGAAAAAAAAGACACTGATTCCAAATAGAAACATTAAATGATCCAGCACCACTTTTAAGAACGATCAAAAACTCCCAATGGCTTTCATATCGAAATCATTCAAATCCTGACAGAGGACTGCTTAAACAGAAAATTAACCGTAGCACTTTTTGTGGTGAACTGGCGACGTACATACAATATCACTCCGGTGGGGGTGGGGGGGGTGGTAGACATCACAGACAAGAAACCTTAACTCTGAAATATTTAGCACTATTTCTCAACGAGCAGGTTCACAGAAGCAGCGTTCAACAATTCATATTTGGGGACCCTACTCAATGGCATTTGCTGAGGGATGGCAAAATACAACACACACGAAGGAAAAAAGGAGCGTTTTCCTAAGGGTTTGAATCAAACCCTGTACCATTGCGAGTCGGCGGCAAGATCTGTGTGTGCGCGTCTCTGCTGCGCGCGCTGTTATCCTGCGTTAACCTTCTCTTCCCTTTGAAGGAAACTGGGCCGGCTGCCTGGGATTTACCTCAATCGGCCACGCTGACGATTACTCCCCCACCCCACCAGCCCTACTGCGGCCGCTCTCGCTGGATTTCAGCCTCTGTTCCCCCGCGCGGGGGTCACAATGGCGGCCGAAGCAGCCTCCTTTCCCGCTCCAGGCCTTACTCCTCCTCCGCTCCCAACCCTCCACCCAGTTGCGCCATTTCGGAGACGTCGTGTGGCTAAGCTGGTGTGGGGGGGAAAAGGAAAGAACCGGGCCAGCTCGAGCCGGCCAAGAGCCCGCCCTTCTCCCGCCTAGCCTCCCTGCTCGTTGCTTCGTCTGCCGCGCCTAGGCATCTCTGGGGTCCGCTGCTGCCAGAGTCCATTGCCCGCCGCTGTTCCCGCGCGACGCCGAGCATCGTTTACCTCCATTTTGTGACTGGATTTTGCCTCCTACAGCCTCAATATGGAGTCGAGAGGAAGAGGGTGGGAGGAGCAGGTCAGAGGAAACTAGGCCACGTGAGAGAGGAAGGCGGGCTCGGCGGCAAGGAAACGGGGGAGGAAGAGGAATTGTTTTCAAATTTATGTTTTGATACGAGCTACCTGTACAAGTGCGGTATTTCACAAGTTGTGAAGGGCGGAAATAGGAAGGGGAAGACTGAGGCGTTTCGTGTCATTAACTACCTGGGGGAAAAAAGAGGAGGGGGGGAGCGCCACGATGCAGAGCAACGGTAGAATCTGGGAGGAAAATTCTACCCCACGCGCTTGGTGCGCGAGGCTGTCCGTCAACCTCGTTGCGCCGCCTCAAACCATCGAGTGGTTTGTGGCGAAGTGGGTAGTAAAAAGAACGGCCCGAGCCGCCAAGCACGAGATCGGCCGTTTGGAGGAGGCGTGTATATGTGTGTGCGCGCGCGCTTCCTGTTGCTCAGCTCGTTGCGCGGTCTCGGACCGAAGAACGCTGGGCTCGAGAGGGAAGGCGGGGCTGAACGGCGTAGCCGTGTTTCTTTCTCCTCTAACCGGCTTATCTGCGCTTCCCTTTCCCTCGCTTGTTGAGAAAGCGCGTATCCGTATTGGATAGCTTTTCCCCAACTGCTGCGCGCTTTCCTGGTATATTGATCTAGGCCACGTGATCTCGCCGCCCTCGAGGGGGTTCTTCGGGGTTACTGTAACCAGTCGAATGCATCCGGGCGGTGCCTGGTTGGGAAAAAAAAACGCCAAGGAAGGGAGGAAATAAGTGATTGGGAACACGGCTGCTTTGACTGAACGCAGCTTGGTTTTTTTTGCTTGCCCCTTTCTGGACTAGGTTTGTTCAATTGTCCTTTCTGGGTTGTGCTTTCGCCGTCCTAGAAAGAAAGTACCGGGCCGAAGGACGGCACCCTTTTTGAGGCAAAAACGGCCCTTTCATCTTGCTCGCTCACAGTCTCCATCATGGGCTCCGTCGCATGGAGCCGAGTTGCTTTTGCCTTGCAGGGTGAAAGGCGCTTTGATGGCGCGTGTTGTTTTCCCCCCCACATGCGGGACGCTCCCAGAAGAAGCCGTTAACTGTACAAATAGGTCGAAACTCCCTCCCCCCCCCAATTCGAAATAAATGTTCGGGTCATCGATTTGGCAAGATACCCATCCCGGTTTTCCCCACCATCCTTCCACAGAAGAAACCCTCAAGAGGAAATACAGTGGAGCCTCGCTCGCCCTCTTTAGCTGATAAATCAGCTTCATTTGGAGTGTCGTAGTTAGATAAATAAATGTTAATTTTCTGCCAAGCGACAGTCTCGGCTGACCCTTTCGCCGGTTTCTGTTGTTGCTGGGCTGCCCGAGAAAGGGCGCCATTTCTTTCTCGGCTCCGCTCTCTTAAAAGCTGAGGCGGAGGAGGCAACATTGTTGTCTCTAAGCAGAAAGAAAGGCGCTCTTCCCACCTCCCTAGAAGAGCAAAATCTCTCAGGAACAACGGCTGACGCCATACCAGAAATATTTTATTCTGAGGCATAGGGCGGTGGATTGGGTTCCTCATGTTTGTTTATGCACAGTTGCATCAGTGAAATTCAAACAGGAACGTTATCTTGTTCAGTTGAAAAACGCTCCAGAGGATAGATGATAATTTGGTATTAGGATTATAGTTTTGAATTTCCTGATCTACAGTTGAAGTATTTACCTATTAATACTAACCAGATGTTGTAAACGAATATACTACACGATAAGTAAACACTTTCACGTTTTAGTTGAAATGGAACCATTTTCAAAAAAAAATTCTTATCTTGAATTCCTCACTATTGATTGTTTGCAGTACTATTGGATTTCTCCTAAAATTTCTCAAAAGTAGAGAGGCAGATAATATATGCACAAATGATTTGATGAGACATTAAATACATGCACTTGCTGTACACAAATATATAATAGGGTTTATAGAAAACAATGCTCAAAATAATGTTGATAACAGGAGAACATGTTCAGGGTTGCACTTTAATAACGTAGTTAAACCTACTTCAAGCATGGAAAAAAAGTTTCCTTGGAGACAGGCCTGACTTCTGATGATTTAGTTTGGAATCAATACTCAGGTGGTTTGCCATAGCTTTATTTCAAAATTATTTTTGATTTCCCGGTTGAACCTATAGCCCAAGTATTTCTTGTTGATTTCCTATTCAAATACCAAATTGGACCTTGCTGAGCTTTTCAGGATCAGACAATATTGTCTTAAGTGTTGCCACTTAGCTGAGCAAGCTGAGAAAAAAGCAAGAATTTTAAAAATCAAATTAACTAAATGGTGAAAAATGAAGGTAGTACCATATATCTTTGCTTTACCTTCATCCATATATATGCACCTAATTGTTTTATCTAGAAATCTCAGACTTGAAAAGTTTGTTCTTGAAAATAAGCTTTCTTAAAATGTATGTTGTAAACTTATACCAGTATGATATCCTGCATTTGTCTTTCTAAAATGTTTTTAAATGTATAACAGCAAATTGCTATTCTCAGGAATAAAATTTATGAGGTGTATATATGGAGATATTTCCTAATGATGCCAAGGTGGTCAATTGCTCAGGAATTATTTTGCAGAGTTTTCTCAAAATTTCAATGATAAAGAATTGATTTTTAAGAATCCATCTCTTAGACATAAAAAATAATTCGATTAAATCTTAAGAGAAAAATTCTAGAAAAGCCCAACTTCTCTAAAACTGTTATTTGACATTTTAAGCTACCTTAAAATAATGTATTCAAATGAGCAGGTGTTAGTTTTTCAGAAATAGATTATCTTGTTTTTCAGAAATAGATTATTTTAGTTGTAACTCCATGCATGGTAACAATTCAGATCTTTAGTATTTAACAAAATTGTTGTTTTTGAATATAATAATATATATTTTATTAGATAATCCAGCAAAAGGATTTAAATATGTCAATTATATATTTATGAATATCGGCTGTGTGCTTAGAACTACATTGATTAGATTTCTGTTTTTGTATCTTAGGTTTTATATCTCTGAGGTTCATTTGCTAGCAGATGGATTCTATCCCATGCAATAATTACTGCTGCATGGATAATGTGTCTTTGTATATTCATTCACAAGGAAGCCTTAATAATATACAGAATTACTGTATACAGAGTAACCTCTTGCATGAATGCATGCATGTATGTGTGTATGTGTATGTGTATGTGTGTGTAATATATATATTACAAAGGGGAAGGTCAGAAGAGATTAATGTTTCAATAATTTTACTTGTCCCTACACGCATTACAGCAATATTATATAATGCATGAATATGTATGTTTTTGTGTTGTGACTGGTAACATTTTTTTTATTCCAACTCCTATAAATGTCTAGGAAGGGCGATTGTTCATAGTTTATTTAAGAATAACAAATTTCATTTGTTGTATTTTAGTCTAGGTTAGCGACTGCTGATTTCACTTAAATGTGTCCCTTTGTAATCCCTTTAAATTTGATGAAGAGATTTACAGTGGGAAAATAGATTTTATCATACTTACAAATAAGATGTAAACTTTTGATAATATCTGATTTTAAACATCAAAATTTAGGAGATATCTATGTGTCCTTTCTGACTGTCTCCACTGATGAGCAGGATTAAAAAAAATAATCCATGACTGCAATGCAGGTCTGTATGGGGGAGTGGCTCCCTGCAAAAGCCCTAGCCTGTGTTTCAACCAATAATCGCCAGCTCTCTGCGGCTGGATTTGATTATGTGTTGTTGATCTGAATTTTCTTTTTCAAAGGCTTCTAAATGCAGGGAAAAAATCTCTTACCTTTTTTCCTTTAAGACAAGCAGTTTCCTCAGCATATTTATTAAACAATAAATAAGGAATCATGATAAAAGACATTTTAATTCTTAGAATTTAGCAGAAGCAAATTAGACCTGAAATCATAACCTTTTAGTGGGACAATGTGATTTATGATAGTCCAGTGAGATGAACCAGACAACCTAAAGGACTGCTAGCTTATGGTCTGCTTAGCCAAAAGTCTATATATTCAGAATTGCGAAACAGAGAAGAAAATGGTAATGCTTGCAGAGAAAATATCAACTTAACAGCAGTCTCCATAGAATTTATAGATGGCACGCGTAACCTCAAGCTCTCATAGACTTCCCCATCCAGATTCCTTCACATTTTTTATCAAGGAATTGCTGCTGTTCAGAAGATAATTTTAATAAGTAATTGAGGAAAGAGGAGGATATAAGAGTTATTGCTAATGAGGAAAGACTAGTTTGTTTCCCTTTGAAAAATTGACTTCCTCTGCAAGTAAGCTTTCTTGTAGACCAGGGGTGTCAAACTGGTGGCCTGGTGGCCGGATGCGTCACATGCAGGCCACGGCCACTCCAGTTCAGCGAATGGGGAAAACAGCAAGAAATGTCACGTGATGGCAATGTGACGCGACTGACACCCGTATTGTAGACTCTTGATGCCAGCTCACTGTTTTGAAGCTTAATTGCAGTGAAAAGTATTGATGTGTATGTGCATGGTAGAAAGTAATAAACGTGTTGCTCCAAGAAAACATTTTAAAGACAGCATGTATGGCGGTGTCCTGCCTGTTAGTACATAACTCATCTCAAGCTTAGTTTTGATAGTTGTTTCAAAGGCTCCTACACGCATCCCAGGCAACTAGGATACAGCTTTTTAGATTTTCAAATAAGCCTTCCAAAGAATATGGCTGTGTTAATTTTTGAGGAAGTGTACTTTATTTGTGCTAGCACACTTTTTGAAGCATCTCCTTTGAATGTTTTGCATAACTGCCGAAAATAACCTGTTCTTGAAATCTGAGCTTTACCACCATTATACTCTTAATTGGCTGAAATAGGATCCATATAAGTGCCCATGATAGCTATAGTTAAACAATTTTATATATAGATTGAGATAGGAGGACAACTCCATGATATGGCCCTAATTCAAAACAGCAGACATTGGAGAAACTATGTTTTGTGAGTAGTGGCAATAATATTGATTGTAAGAGCCTTCAGAAAGTTTGTCAACCCTAGCAACTACCAGGATTCCCCAACTATCATGGAACTGAAGTCTCCACATCTTAAAATTGCTAGGGTTGAGAAACAATGTTAAAGAGAATGCTAAATTGTTAAATTTGCAGGGTCTTTGTGCAAAGTGCTTTCAAAATATGTTATAATTCTTGATTCAAATAGCAGGCTCTTTGATCTATATTGGGGAAGGTGATCTGCTAGTCTCAAATTGTTTAGAGTTTTGTCTTTCAAAAATGATTTGAAACTAGCTCAGTTACTTCTTTCCTTAATGCAATATGAATATAACCAGGTATCTTGCCTGGTTCTTTGTGGATGCCACTTCTGCAGTAAGGAGCAGCTTCACATAAAGCTTTGGAATTATCTAAACAGGGAGACACCGGTGTGTACATTTACTAATTGTGATCTAAAAAAAGATGATGCTGTAGTTGGTATGTCAGTGAAACTGACCTTAGAAATCATTTGTTAAGCCCCCTAACAGTAATTAAGGAAACTAGATTCTTGCACAATAGTTTTGGTTAGGTTTATTGCAAAGAAAAAGGTTACAGAACCTGATAAACTGGACATGAGTGTACTTTAGCTCATCTTATGAGTACATTTAAGTAGGTCTTGCCTGATGCCCTTGATCTTTTTACTTCATTTAAGGTGTAGCTAGTTTGCCTTTAGGAAATACAAAAGAATGTTCATTGCTCTTCTTTATCAATGTTAAGAAAATATCTATTATCACTCTCAAACTCAGAATTTTGTCACATCTGGGTCTCTAATGACAGTATAGAAGCTAGAAGCGCCTCCAAATTATATTTTTGCTCCCTTGAAAGGAATTGTAGCCTCAACTAAAACAAACACATTTCCTAATTCCCATATTTTGGAACTACTTATTAGTAACACTTTTAACTTTCCAGGAGACTAAATTTGTTATTTTTTATCATACTGCTTCTATATGATGTTGTTTTTATATGATGGCTATAACCCTCCCATAGAATATAAGATATAAGATCTCAAGAATCAGTTCTTAATGCTAGTGGATTTGGAAATTAACACTGTCTAACATGGTCTGTCTAGCAATCTGTTTTCACTTCATGCAAATGCAACAGTTTTCTCTTGTTGACTGATTGCCTTTAATGTGTGACATGGCTTCCCATAAATGAGTTGACTTTTTGGGAGTACGATAAGCACATTTTAAGCATGACAAAATACCTTGGCAGAATTAATGTACATGATCATTTGCCAAAATTAAATTCATTAAATATAGAACTGATAACAGTCCAAGTACTGATGAACATATTAAAGAATAAATTAATTGGTTTATCACCGATATATTTGTGTTTCTTTTCAGTACAGTAATGTACATCCAAATACTTAATCATAGGTTGCATTGCACTATAGAAAAGTGCTGAATAGTGTGGATATTTCTGGCAGTATATAACTTGATGACATTTCTTGCCTTTAGGACACCCATGATTTGAAGTCTCTTGTTTTCATAGAACATATGATTAATCATACTCTTATGCTAACAAAAAGAAGAATAATCTAAGCAGTTTACACAAACAAAAATTAAGTTACGGTCAACTGTACAATGCATAAAATGGAATATCTATGTGATTAATTCTTATGCATATGATTTCATGAAACAGATACCCTTCAGATCAGAAACACATTACAGAGGTAATAGTCACCTTTTGAGATAAAAACATCTTAATGTACATGGATAAAAAGAATAGAAAAAGTGTTTCTTTTGTGTCAGTAATTTTCTATTCTTTGTTAAAATTATAAAGTATATTTCAGGAAAGATATTTATAATTCAGAAGTTGGCTGGTAATAAGAGTTTTACATTCTAAAATATATTTACAATTACATACCTTTAAATAGATCCAATCTGTATGTAGACAATCCAATGCTCTCCAAATGGTTTAGGCTACAGCATAGGTAAAGGATTGTAGGAAGCCTATCATTGATCTAACCAAAACTAACCAAATTAATAGTTTAATTTGGAAATTAATAGATAAAACTAAAGCACTGGCTGTTTTAGGTTTTATTTGTTATAAATAGCAGTTTAACAACGAACCACTGCTCACATTGGACTCTGGTTGCAATGGCAATTCACTCTTGAATGGGACAAACAATATTCATATGCTGCTATATACATCCTTGCAGAACAGGTGGAAGCTGCATTTGGTGCAAATGTGTGGTTAAATGGAATCTTATAATGCCAGTCCTGAAAGCTCTACACCTTGAACTCCTGGGCCGATTGAAGGAATCAGTGTTTCCACACCCAATGGCATTGCTGATCAGAGACTCTTAAGTTATTTGTGTGGTGACTTGATTATTGTATTATTGCACTTTTTAAATGTTATATTATTTTTAATAGTTTTTTTTTATTATTTGCTTGGTGCCTAGAGTTCCTTGTTTAAAATGGCAACCATATAAATTATGTAAATAATGTTATTTTAAACATTATGCTTGTGATTTGGGAGATGAGTTAATTAACAGCAGAAATTAATTGGCTCAATTTTCAATCCAGAGGAAATATTGTAACAAGATGTTTTCAGATCCACATTTCCTTTGGAGGGAAATATAGGACAGCTTTGTAATGATGAGCATTCAAAGCTTGCCCTGCATCCCATCATTAAAATTTCTCCACTCTTTAAAATTAAGGGCTTCTACCATTATTTGTCTCCTCTCTGTTTTTACGAACTGAATGAGGAGGCAGCTCTGCTGCTCAACTGGTAGAATTTCCATTGTTTTTTCTTCTTCACCTGCCTTGTTGAAAAGCTAATGTGGAAAAGTGAGCACGTAAGATGCATCTGTCAACAGACATATCTTTTGAAGATCCTCTTTCATAGAATGTGATTTTGAATTACCTTTGTATTTTTCCTCTCATGAATTCTCTTTACTTACTGAGATCTTCTTAAAATACCATTGTATTTTTTTGGGATTACCAACTGCCCAGAGCAGAACTTCTATAACTTCATATACTCAAGATGTATATTAGTAGTATAGAAAAAGAAAAGTATCCTATTTATAATATCACTATCATATGAGAAGTTACTTTAAAAAAACCAAATATTTCAATTTCTCATTTTGATCTGGTGGGTTTAATTTTGTTCACTTGCTAATTATATGTAAATCTAATTGTCTATTTCCACAAAAGGCACAAAGTAACATAAACATGACATAGAATACTGTACTGCATGTCTAGAATAAATAAAAATAAATTCACTAATTAAAATTGAAATATAGTACATCTCACCATTTATATATATTTATGTCATGTGGCTAGTTAGTAATTACTTTTTTGGCGTTGAACAGAATTTAGTTGTGGGTAATTGTTCCCCCAAACAGCCATTAACCCCCAAAGGAAGGAGTGGAATCAATCAGGGTTTACATATGCAAAATGATGTATGCCAGCTAAAACATCTATATGTTTTTAAAATCCATAACTCTTTTTCCACTCCACAAGGTTTAAGTTACTGCATTTTGGCGCGTTATAGAACTGTGAAAAGCAGAGGAGTTAATTTCCCATTCATACCAGACCTAAGATGTAGAAAGCTTCATGAATAAAATAACTCTAGATCTGTCATTATCTAATCTCTATCTGACACAATCATATAAGGTGTAAAATGGCTAAAATATTTCAGTAACATGTTGAGTATAATTTTTAAAAGTTATAACACCTAAGACCTAATAGGTGTGCTTGAAAAAAATCAAGATTAAATGGTTAAAGAAGCAGCCATGTATTATTTATTTATGCTCCTTTAATAGGAATGTTATCACTACTGAACTGTCTTCCTTTCCTCTGAGAAAGAAATCTATTGCAACTGCAACATGCTTTGAGAACATGCTAGACTTTCCTTTTTTTGTGCACAATTATCCATTTCTTCTAATACTTGCATATTCCACAACAAAAAATATAGTACATAAAAAAAATTGCATGACAAAACTGGATACACTCTGCATTATTGTCACCCTCATTCTTTTGTTCACAACTGGCTCGTCTGCCTTTGCTGCCATGTTAGTTAAAACTAAGAGTTGTTATCACTAGGTTGATCTTTTGTTTGCTTTCAGTAAAAATCACTTCTCTTTCAGCAAAGATCAGGCAAATGGCTTTCACTGAATCCCAAGATTTCTTCTTCATCTGTAATGCCTGTAAGAGTTGGGGTGTGTGGATAATTTGTGACCCTCCAGATGTTGCTGAGCTTTAATTCCTAGAAACCCTATGCAAGTGAGGCCAGCGGTGGAGCTTGCCGGAAATTGTAATTCAACATTAGGAGACATATTGTGTATTTCTAGTCTAGATTCCCTATTAAGTACATGCTTGATATTTAAAACTACTTTTTCCTTTTGTTTTCCCTGGGTAATGAAAGCTAGCAATCTGGGTCATATACTAGAGATATCATCTCTATTCCTCCTTTGTTGTGCTAGTTACCTGCTGTAAACAATCTTGACAACCCTTGCCTTTAATTTTACCTGTATTGTGCCACTGGCAAGAACGGATGCTGCAAACTAACAAGAGCACAATCTCTGTGTGATAATTATAGTCATGTTTCTGTCCTCTCCCACCTTTTAAATTTCCAACCCTCTTCCTTTTGTGATTTTACTACTTCCATGAAATATATAAACAACTCCATGAAATTTCAAAACTAAGTAGCCCTGCAGCTGTTAGAGCTGTTAAATGAAATAGGGTTTACACAACGTGATAATGCAGGAGGGGGAAACTTGGTCTTTTTCATTTGTTTGGGGTGTCAGTTCCCTCCTGATATCATCACCTAATAGTAGGATGGCATAGTTCAGTTTTGTCTGGGCTTAAACTGGGATTTGGGTGCCAAGACACTCTTATTCCTAATTTACCCTCCCTTTTACCATAACTCCAGTCTGAAAAAAACTGGCTGCTCTTTTTCAGTGTCCAGGGGAAGTTTGTGACTAACAACAGAGAAGTCAGTGCTCCCTTGCATGCCAGGCCAACATCCTGTACAAAGGATGAAAAAGATGCAGTTGCTTGGTTGGGATGGTGATTAAAAGTCACAGGTTCCCCCCCCCTCCCCCAAAACATGCAACTTTTCTGAATCAAATTAAGACACTTCAATTTAATTAGAAGATAAGCAACAGCAATTCTATTCCAAACCTGCCCACTGTAGTTATTGCTTTATCTTAAGCAAGCTGCTTCAAGCACTATCAAGTCACTGGTAGTGAAATTAATGAAGCTGAAGTAACAGGAGACTGACTAAACATGCTAACCATGGATTTTAAGAGTATATAGAAAGGGACTATAAAGTAAATTTCTGTGCCAATGATCAATAATTATTATCTGAGAAGAAGCAATACTACTGTCCAGTTGTGCCAACAAATTTTTGGGGGGCCTTCCCCACACCCTCTTTTTTTTTTTTACTGAAGGCTGGCTATTTTAGTGTTTAAAATATTAAGCTGAGCTTGTTTTTCTTACCTGAATTTTGCTTTACCTGGTTAATGATTAACTCCAAACAGTAGGAAGCTACTCAGCAACTCATTCGGGTGGAACTTGAGAAGGTTACAAGTAGGAGATGGAAGATCATTTGTACATAAGAACTTGCCCCATTAAATCATATATTGATTTCAAAATTGGATTAATAATAATCAGCCAGTCTCTATATATCTAGAAATAGATGTGGCTCATTATTCATTTAATCAGCTTTACAATTAAAATCTATTTTAAGTATAAAAAGGAAATTGAATCCATAGAATGCAAGTGATTTCTTTTAAACTCTCATCTTTAGGCTATTCAGCATTAAGAGATCATATAAATAAATATTCAGCGAAATGAATACAAAATCTATGAAGAATCACGATTCACTCAGGAAGGAAGCTTATTTTGTCTGTGTTTTGGGCAAGTTCCTGTCTCCTGAATACCAAGGTACTTCATGTAAAAATGCAGCCTAAGGCATGGCTCATAAAACTTGCCATGCAATTAAAAGTGGTTTCTATTGGAAATAAAATAGGTATGTTGCTTGGAATCTGAATTAAGCCAAGCATAAATAATAAATAAAAGCTAGTCAGGAAATAAACCTATTTTTTAAACTTAAAAGTGAGCTTAAAAATGTTTTAACCTACAGTCTAGTCCAATGAGTGGCTCTGTGAACCATGACAGAGAGCTGAGCACCATTCCTATATTCTAGATAAGTTTGGTGCATGAATTTATCCAGTCCAGTACATTCTCTACTGCAAGAATAAGGCAACACGAGGCCCACAGATATCAACATATCCCTATATAACTTTCTTGATGCTGACCAACTTATTCTCCCACTTGACTAAAAATAAATGTAAAATTAAGAGACCGGGTGTACTGCAGGGCAAAGCACCATTCTTTCATTCAATTTGGCAAAGGACATAAAGATAGAAATGGTAGAATGATAGAAAGCCTTCCTATGGAATTACTTTGTCTTCTATTTAGTAAATGAGAATTGGGGCCTAGTCCTGCCCAATGTAGCAGATATTTCATGAAGCAGTAGGTCTTCTGTGGCAGCAATTTTGTGAATGTACCTACTATCTGTCACAAAGACCAAGCTTTGAAAATTTGTCTATCCTTGCTTTTCTCCAAATATTAGGGCTAACTAATGGACTGCAAGGATCCAGATGACTCTTATTAGCATTATATAATTACCTTTTTTGTATCCTTTTACCATAATCCAGGGGTTGCCCAGATTTTTTTTACCCAAGACCTGTTAGCTGTACAAATGATGAATGCTCATTAAGGTCTTAGTTACAGCTCTTCCCCAGCATTTTTGGTAACTGAGGATATGTCTTACATGTAAAATACATGCTATCTGAAACTGAATTGTAATCCTTGCTGATAGTGGTGCTATGTAAGCAGTCCTTGCCAGAAGAGAATGCTAAAAATAAGTCCAACATCATTCAATCAGCCCCAGATATTTTCAGTTTCAGATATTTTCTTAGTGATTTTTATAAATCCGGCTGCTGTTTACAGCTTACCATGTTCTGCAAATCCAACCAAGTATAGTTTATTCAACACACCACGATTAAGTAAAGCGTGGCTTATACAAATCATGTGCAAACTGGATCTATTCTACCATATATAAACTGGAATTGAGTGCTAGATGTATTGAGGGTGAATCTGATACGTTGTGCTAAATCAGGGTTGAATTAATAAATGGTTATTGAATTAGTCACATATAGCTGCCTTTAGAAAGCCATAAACTACAATGATGGTTCATACAGCATATATTGTCAAATAAACAATGATAAATCCAACTTGTCTTTTGAGATAACTATCCCCTCAGTACTTGAGTATAAAAAGGACTGAGGGCCATTAGCAAAGCACAATCTACAAGAGGATTTGGGTGACAGAATGGATTTTTGAGCACATGAAGGCATGATCAGAACACTTGTTGGGAACACCTTTAAATCAAATGTATTTTTTTCTCCAAATGACGTACCAGCATCCAAAGACAGATGCACTCCCTGAAGAGTGATTTAGGTCTTTATCACTGATTTAAACTTAAACTGAAGAGTGATTTAAGCACAGTGTTTTAAGAATCGTTATAGTGGAGAAAAAAAAATCTATGAAACAATGGAAACTGCAGCTTTTTCCTTCCTATTTTGGACACCACTAGAGTCACATCCAGCTCCTTACTTTGCCAAATCTTATCAGGCCCAAATTGACCTTCCCTACTCTGGACAAAATTCCCCTTCAATACCATCTAACCAAATGTGTCAGCTAGTACAGCCCATGGAGCTGCACCCAAGTAACAAGCTGAGAAGCCCAATCTCCTGTCCTCCATCAGCCATGGCCTCAATATTCCTTTTCCTTTACAATGGATTTTTCCCAGCTGTGTTGACCCTCCTGAAAGGGCTGTTTGGTCTAACATCAGAACTCATCCCAGCTACAAGGACAAGGACCTGCCTAGTTTTCCCAAACTGAGCAGCCAATCAGATCCCTAGGATTTCCTGCCTTTGTAGCCCAAATCTTTGCTTTCCCATGTTTTGGGATCCCTCTGTCTTGTAAAGCAGCCATTCTATGTGTAACGTACACAATTCTTTCTCAGTGTTGTGCTCTGAATTTTCCAGGACAGTTGACACCCAAGGTTACCTGAGCGGCCGCATTATATCTTTTGAATTTGGATAATTGCATAGGTCTAGTGTGAATCTATAATAGCAAGCAAAACTAAGTAATACATCTTATTTAGTTTTATATTATGTTTAGAAAATTATATTTATCTGTTCTCTCCCCTTGAGTCTCAACTCGGAGACCATTGGTCCTGTTTGTATTGACTGTTTTTGTTGCCGTCAACAAAAAGAACGTGTGCCCAGATTGTTTGACCCTGGATTTTGATTTGACCATCTTTTCTGCTTGCAAAATGTGCCGGCTTTCAATCCTAATTAGGAATCCCCAAATGAGATAGCTATTTGAATGACATTTTTAAAGGGATGGTGCCAGCTAGTGGCAAAGAGATGAAATTGATTGCTTCATCACATGGCTGATATTTCTGTAAGGATACATACATAATATAATTTTATCTGCATCTACATTATGTTTTATTTGTCCATGATTCCATCACTGTACCAAGAGTGCAGTGGCAACGGAAATAGCAAAGTGAAAGCTGGCAGCAATCTCCTCTGTAATAGGATTTAATTATATATTATTTATATGGAATTGTAATGTTATCGCTATTTATGGAAAGATTGGCTCATGTCAGACCTTTTATCAGCCATCTCTCTTCATTTTTAGTATTTACAACTGTAGACCTTGCTTGCTGTTTATTTGCTTACTGTAAACACATCATTAGACATACTGCAGGATTTTTTTTTAAAAAATGCAGTAATTTTAAACATTTTTTTCCTTTAAAAAGTCACTAAGATTGTAGATGTCTTATTTCTTCAGCTGATTCATTTGTGAACATAAATAGGGCTATGAAATGGATAATAAAATTGAGATGCCTATACTGGCATGAAAAGGGTACTAGGTTAACTAAAAATAAGGATCCTGTGTTTCAAAAGAAAAAAAAATATTCCCCTTATGTTTGTTTATTCAGTCCTCAGCAAAATGTGCAAAAATATCTGTAAATTACACCGCAAGTATTTTGTATATACAAAGCACCATCGATGGTCATCTTTTCAAGTTTGATCAGGCTTGTTTGATCTTTGAACTGCTGTAGGGATCTTAGAACAGTAATAAATAAAGCTAGGGGCTAAAGGCATTCTGTTTGTTAAATAGTGAGAGCTGTTTATACTCTATTACTAACAGGTAGGAATAAGTTATTACTAATACTTGCAAATAATTTATAGCCCAAAGTATTAGGAAAGCAATAAAGTCAAACTTTTCTTTAAATGTCATATGTACCTAAGAAGGTCAGCTGCTGTGAATAACGGCACCCCAGATAGAAGCACTTCCAATTACATTTTGTGAAGATAAATGAGGGATAGTGACAGTCACCAAATTTTATTTACCTTTATATACAAGTTGTATTAATTGTATGCTTCCAGCTTCACCCACTGGGTGGAGCTGCACTCTTCACTTTTTAAGCTTGATTCGGTATGACAAAAAGCACAGCTGGATCAATCAGAATAGCTGGAAGGGACCTTGGAGGTCTTCTAGTCCAGCCCCCTGTTCAAGCAGGAGAGATCCTATACAATTTCAGACAAGTGACTGTCAGACTCCTCTTAAAAACCTCCAGTGATGAAGCGCTCAGAACTTCTGAAGTCAAGCTGTTCTACTGGTTAATTGTTCTCATTGGTAGGAAGTTTCTCCTCAATTCCAGATTGCTTCTCTCCTTGATTAGTTCCCAACCATTGTTTCTTGTCCTGCCCTCTGGTGCTTTGGAAAATAAATTGACCCCCTCCTCTTTGTGGCAGCCTCTCAAATACTGGAATACTGCTATCATATCCCACCCAGTCCTTCTTTTCTCTAGACTAGCCAAACCCAAATCCTGCAACTGTTCTTCATTTAGTCTCCAGGCCTTTGATCATCTTAGTTGCTCTTCTTTGCACTTTTTCCAAAGTCTCAACATCTTTTTTGTAAGGTGATGACCAAAACTGAATGCAGTATTCCAGAAGTGGCCTTTATAAAGCGGTATTAATCATTCACCTTAAAGTGTTCTCCACCAATCCTTGAGGCACGAGGAAAAGCATACGGGCATAATATTTACTGCCTTATCTGTTGAGTCCTATCACAGTAATGGAACCTCCAATGATGCTTTCCTACTGTTTTAACGTGGGGCAAGCAAACGGAAGACTCCCCCAGCTTCATTATCTTCCCCCAGCATCACTTGCTGGTAGGAATACAACAGCCAATCATGCAACCTAATTCAGACTGGGAAAGTATGGGCATGTATTTGGAATGGCATAGTTAGACAACCATCAGTCAATTTGCCTGACTAACAGGTGTCAGGCAGCAGGTGTGGAGATGTTTTCCATCTGAGGCCCATCCATCAGTCTATTTCCGAACAGAAGTATTAGCACTCTTCTGGAAGTGCTCAACCTGTATCCAGAAATAGCCTAATTGATAGGACATAGATTTAGAGAATTGGCACAAGGGGATTAATGATAATCAAGCTCCATTTTTGACCTATGCTGCCTAGAAATGGCAGTGATCCTGTTCTTCGGGCCAGAGCACTCAGAATTAACCCACAGATACAAAATCTGGAATGGGATGTAATGCCTTCAAGTTAATCTTGATCCCTGGTGACTGCCTAGACCAGTCCTTGCAGTTTCGTGGCAAGATTTCAGAAGTAGTTTGCTATAATTGCCCTCTTCTCAGGGCTGAGAGAGAGAGTGACTGGCCCAAAGTCACCCAGCTGGCTTTATGCCTAAGGCAGGACTGAATTTATCATCTCCCAGTTTCTAGCTTTAAAGTGATACACCAAACCGGTTTCCCTGGACTAGGCAGAACAGTGCCCACTCAATCAAAATGATGAAAATTGTAAAAAGTATGATTATATAAAAATCTTTCATGCCAGAAACAGGGAACAGTCTTTAATGGTGATACATCAACAACACAAAGAACCTACCTCTCTTTCCTGGTTATATCGGTGTGTGTGTGTGTGTGTGTGTTTGGTGCAATACACAATTAGTACTCTCAAGAGTGGCCTGAAATTACTTTGCCAATGAAGCACACTGTATTACAACTATACCACAAAAATGTGGCAGGAGAAGAAAATCGGTATTTAAAATTGGAACAACTAACAGTGACCTTAAGCTGCTTCAGTATGGACTGGGGACAAGAGGAAGGTGAAGACCTGCTATTAAAATGGTTGGTAAAGGACATTCACAATACATTTATGGAATGTGAGGTTTAGTCCAAAGGTCATGTAGCTCCTCATTCCCCAAATTCACATAATCCAAATTTATACGATGGCACACTTGACACCTATTTATGTGGAAGTAAGCACTTCACAATGAAAAAAAAATTCCAGCCTTTTACTTTTTCCTAAAGCTATTTACGATTTTAAGATAACATACCTGAGAAAACATTATTAAGGAGGCTGGTTTGAAATGAGGTAGAAAATTCAAATTTAATCATGAATGGGATTTGCTCTGTGAATACCTCCAGTTCAATAGAGCTATGTTTGCCAAAACCTTTCGCTGTTAGAACTGTACCCATTTCACAGAACAATACCTGAGCAAAGTCTCCATTCCTGTGCTCTGTCCTTTCACTTGGCTCAATACGCCTTTTCAGTGACTGTAGCTGAAATCTGTGGCCATCTTTTGACTCTACTGTGATACAATGAATAGCTCATTAATACTCTTAATATATTTTAAGTAATGTATATGGTTGCCCATTTGTAACTCTGGTCAGGGTACAGAGATTAAAACCCAACAGTTAAAAGCAATAACCTATGATACCCGAGGTAAATGATCACAAATCACAAAATCACATCAATAGCCTAACAGGGTTGGGGCCATCCAGCTTTCCAGATGATTGTTGTTCCAATACTACCTTCAGTCAAAGCAGGAAGAGCATTTCTAAGTTAGCCGACAGATATCCAACAGCAAAGTAGTCAATATCTTTGCTTTCTTTTCTTTGCAAAAGCTTGCCTATTGCGCTTTCCATCACAAGATCTGATGCAGGATGGTGGTTTGCTCGCATCTGTTAGGAAATAGCTGCAGATGGCGGGGGTCATTAGCTGACAGAACTCCTTGGGAACATCATCAAAGAAGGCTGGGACTTCATTTGACTAAATGTGAAGACTTAATCCTGTTCAGCATCATTACATTTTCTCAGATCTTTAACTGACTTCCTGGCACTATATTTAGAAAGGCAGACATAACAGAACCTTGCTTGTGCAACTGGCAGATATGTCAACATTAAATGGGAGTAGTTATGGCATCTTTAGGTATTTTGAATAAAATTTGCCGTTTAGTTTAATACTGTTTTAAAAGATGGTTTAGGAATAGCATTTTAGGTATTTTTAAAGCATTTAGAAACAGTACAGTATATGTTTCAACAGTGAGACTAAGATTGTAGTTTGCCTCTTAATTTTTTTCAAGAAATCCAGAAGGGGGAGCTCATAGGTTATCCTATAGGTACAGGTTTGGGTCAAATCAGTGGGTTGCAGGCGGTACGCCCCGGTACAGGCGCACCGGATCCTGCCTGGAGCATCAGGTACCGTTCTGGTACTGTGCTCCGGAGGGCCCACCCGTCTGCCCGTGCTCCTTACCTGTGCTTTAAGCTTTTGGCGCTTCCATGCACGCGCATGGCGCATATGGCACCTACGTGACGCTCCACCGAGCAGCTGGAGCATCGCGGAGGCTTGCAGAAGTGTCACTTGATGCTACAATGCAAGTGCATGCCGTACACGTGCCTGTGGGTGACTCCGGGGCCGTTCCAACCAGTACGGAATCCGGAACCACCACTGGGTCAAATGGTCACAGTCTTTAACTTTGCTTATGAAGAGGGTTTTTTTGGGTGGGTGGCTAGTAGTACTGTAATTATGCATGTACCAGACCTTTTTAATTTGGGGGGGGGGATCTGATGTTTTTTATAAACCAGATCTTTCTTATCATACCATTATATTGCATTTATTGTTTTTAACAAAAGTATTGTATTCTTTTAGTCTCAATTTATTGAGGCCTTATTGAAGGGCTTTGATTTTTTAAGGCTCCTGTTGAGTATCAGCATAGTACAGTATAATGATGATTAAGGTGCTGGGCTAAGAACAGAAAAAAACAGTTTCTAGTCTTTATCTCAGATGGGTGTTGTTGGGCCACACACTCCCCCTCATCATCAGGCTCTGTAACAAGATGGCTGGAAAACAAAACCCCTGATTGGCTCATGTATTGATTCTTCCTTCACCTTGTGAACCAGACACCTCGTTGCAAAAAAGTGAACCCTGCAACCAAGAGGGAGAAGTTCTAAGAACAGCATTTAAGGCAAATGTTAGAAATAAAATCGACTTCCAAGAAGATTCATTTGACGCTCCCAAAAGTTATAACATGGCAGCCTCAAAAAAAACAATACAGCTCTCAGGAAACAATGATATGGATTAAAAAAACAACTAAATCAAGCTAAAATCTTACTCAAACCAGCAACTGCAACAAGATATAATCCAAAAGATCAGCGTTTCTCAACCTTGAACACTTAGGTTGGGTGGGCTTCAACTCCATGCTGGCTGGGAAATTCTGGGAGTTCAAGTCCACCCATCTTGAAGTGGTCAAGGTTAAGAAACATTGCAATAGATAAAAAGCAGGAGCACAAATCCCAAGGCAAATGCTAAGATGACCCAAGTTGGCCCCAGTTGAACTTTTCTTGGAGAGAATCTGTAGCAGTGGTAGGTTGCAGGCGGTACTCCCCGGGACAGGCGTACCAGGTACCATTCTGGTATGGTGCCCACCTGCCCGTCCGTGCTCCTTACCTGTCCTTTAAAGCCTTTGGCGCTTCCGTGCATGGCACATACAGTGCCTGCGCGATGTTCCGCGGGGGCTTGCAGAGGCATCACTGGCAGGTACAACGCATGCGTGCGCCGTGCACGTGTTGTGCGCGTCCATGTGGACGCCACCGGGCCTGTTCCAACCATGATCCGGAACCCACCACTGATCTGTGGCTATGATGTAAAGACCTGCCTGAAATTACAGCATAGTGATACAACAAAACCTTCCTTTAACAATTAAGAGGAGGAAGTGTCTTTGTCTATTAAATATGCACTTTGAATGCGTCACCTGTGATCTATTTCACCTACGATTAAACAAAATGACCTAAATTGCCAGGATGTCATAAAATTACGATTATATTAATTTAGTTTGTCTCACCTAGACTTGTTTGTTTTGCTAGGCGCAATGGAAATTTGGTCTGTTGTATCCAAAGTCTGCTAATTGCAGGATCCATGAAATTGAGGTTTTATGGAATACCTCGGCTATTTTTTTGTGGCTTTTTCATCATCTTTTGATGTCTGCTGATTAACTGCCGCAGGCAACTGTTTGAGGATGGGGAAAGTTTGATTTTTTTAATGATATTTTGTACTTTCTTTGAGATGTGTGCTCCATCTGTTCCAGGTGAGAACAGTTAATGAGTGGAACAGACTGTCGTCCTCTAGGATTTGTGGGTGCACTAGACGTTTCAAGAAAAGATTGGACAACTATTGTCCAATTGTCTAGATGGTATATGGATTCCTATGTTGGACAGAGGGTTGCACTAGAACAGGGGTGTCAAACTTGATTTCATTGAGGGCCGCATCAGGATTGTGTTTACCCTCGTGGCTGGTTGTGTGTGGCCAGGGTCGGCATGGCCAGCTTGACATCACTCCTGTCAGGGGCACTTGTGACCCCAGCTCTATGCCAGTGAAAACAGGCTCCTGAGCTCCGTTTTTGGCTGCCATGGCCTCCTGCAACCCTCTCTGCATGTGGCCCTCCCGAGCTCTCTTTTCCCTGGTAGAGAGTTGCAGGAGGCCGTGGCAGCCGAAAACGGAGCTCAGGAGCCCGTTTTTGCTGGCAGAAGTATTGCGGGCCAGTCATTTGCTGTTTCTAGGGTGGCCCTGTGGGCCAGATCTAAGAACCCCTTGGGCCGGATCCAGCCCATAGCCCCTGAGTTTGACACTCCTGCACTAGTAGATCTCCCTAGTCCTTTCCAGCCCTATGATTCTGTAAGGTATAGGTCAGTGATGGCTAACCTTTTTGTCATTGCATGCCGAAAGCAATGCACATGACTCACCCCACGTGCCCTCCATGCATGCACACAAAACAAAAATGAACTAGCTTCCTTAAGATGCACCATCATCTCTTAGCTGGTGTAATGGACCCCATTTAGGGAGCTGTTGTGACCCGACTCCCAAACACAACAAGCCCTTTGTAGTTAATGAAACATTCCCTTTATTAGGAACGCCAGCAGCCACTCTCTCACAGCAGGCTACAAAGTCTCTTAAATCCTGTGGAAAGTGATGCTCGCTCCCTTTCCCCCTGAACTGGGCCAACACACCAGGAATCTCTCTGTCTCTGTCTCTCTCTTCCCACGCTTGCAAAGGAAGTCCTGGAAGGTGCACTTGTTTTCTTTCAGCAGCGCGCACGCACACACACACACACACACACACACACACACAGAGACACACACACACACACACACAGAGACACAGACACACACACACACAGACACACACACACACAAGGTGCTGCAGATTCCAAGAAGAATTCTGATAATTTCCAAGCCAGGATTCAGAAGTGCAGGCTATCAGTGGCAGAACGGCAGGGAGACGAATAGTTGTCTGCCGTACTTATTCATCTCCGCCACCCTGCCTTTTATCCCCAGAGCTAGAGTGGGGCTTCACTAACGGCGGTGGGTCTTCCATCCCAAGGACCAGCCCATAGATTTCCACTGGTCTCCTCTTCTGTGCATCTGTGCATCAGGCACTGGACCCAGCTGTTCCTCCTCTTCCTCATCAGCTACCTCCAGACCTGGGAGCTGTTGACTCTCCATCTGAGAGCTGATGGACAGCCCAGGCTCTGCCTCTGTCTCTATCTCTGACAGCTCCATTCCTTCTTCTCCTTCGGAGCTCTCAGATTGCCTGGATGCTGGGCCTGATTCTCGTGCCACCTCCTCACCTGATTTGACTCCTGAAGGAGCCAGTGGCCAACAGGCCACAACAGGAGCATACAATAGAAGAGTTTTAATTTAGTTTAATCTGTCCCCAAGCTCTACCTCAATACTCTTGTTAGGTTTTATGGCTGATGAGATCTTCTGGACAATTCTGTCAGGACCACATATGTATCCATGGGTTAACAGGACTTCAGGATGCAAAATCTTCAGTGTAGAATTTCCTCTTATCTGGGGAATCTAATCTAATATAATCTAATTAATCTAATCTCCAGATCATGTTGTTTGGAATAGTGTGGAATTTTTTTTTCTAATGTTATTAGTCAACCCTATGATTGACCAAAATAGATTCTGCAGAGGACAAGACAATTCTAGAATTCGTATTTACTCAGATTATAGAGCTTATTTATTTAAATTAGCCTTATACTTGAAAGTTTAATATAATGATTCCAGTGTAATTTTGAATTGTATGGTATTGATTATATTATATTTGGTTCATGGCTCTAAACTTGAAATAAGTATCAGTGGTTGTTTTCTGCCTTATTGCACTCTGGCCTTGGTAAAACCAGGCTGTTGATTATCATTAAAGTGTTATTTATTTCATATTTATTAATCCCTATTTTTTCATTCATGTTACGGGTAAATTTATACTTATATTTCATGCTCTGTTTGGCTTTACTGATTAATATGTCCCATGGCATTCAATAAAGCCAGACTGTGGTAAAAATAAGAGTGGTATTAATTTTTACCATTACAATAAATTTACCTTAATAAAACTAGTTCAGTAGCTCTGCAATGTTATTATAATGGATGCTTCAGCATTATTAACGATTGTTCACAATTGCGGTTATAGCACAAATGAGGAAGAGTTGCTACTTGTTGGATTCAAAATATAAACTAGATTGTATTTCATACTGGATTTTACATTCTTAAACTTTTAAATACTTCTAATACTTTTTAAACGTATTCTTTTTTCAGGATTTGATTATTTCCTTTGCTGTTAAACTGGAATATTAAAACAGGTTTTGGATTATGACGAAAACTACGTATTTTCTGTAAAATTTACATGATCCTTTCTAGTAAAACTTGCAGATGTAGAGATAGATATGAAATAATTGATGTTGTTTGTTTTAAGGCAATCACATAAGTGACATTAATTATATTTGCTAAGTTTCTGATTTATATACAGAATCAGGCAAGGAAATTTGTGTGTGTGTGTGTGTTTGTAATTTGTTGCCCATCGCATTGTGATTTATTAATATTGTAAGTCTGCTTTACTAGGTAAATATGAGATAGAGATACCTTTTCTGATATTCTTGTGCTTTTTATATTTGGCAATACTACACGGCAATATTTTGAATCTAAGTATAAGTGGAAACTAGGAAAAAAACAGCTGGTTGACAACAGCACTTTATAGAATGTACAATTAAGAAAGTGCATGCTAAACAACTAGCACTCCAATTCACCACCCAATCAAGCTTCTTTTTAACCTGGTTTAAGTCTCATTGACTTTAATAAAACCATACCAGCTAGTATTCTGCCAAAGTAGGTTGGGGTCCAACATTATTAATTCCTGGATATAAAAGAATAGGAACAAAAAAGATAGGTCATTTCACAACAGTTCATTTAGTGACCGTTTGACGATACAATAGCATTAAAAAAAGACGTATGACTGTTTTTCATATTTATGACCTCTGCAGCATCTTCCTGGTCACATTATCAAAATTCAGACACTTGGCAACTGACTCATGATGGTTGTGGTGTCCTGGGATCATGTGATCCCCTTTTGTGACCTTCTGACAAGCAAAGTCAATGGGGAAACCTGATTCACTTAACAACCGTGTTACTAACTTAACAACTGCAGCGATTCACTTAACAACTGTGGCAAGAAATGTCATAAAATGGGGCAAAACTCAACTAATATCCCATTCACAACAGAAGTCGAGGACTACCTGTACTCTTTTTATATATTCTGAATTTTGTCAGAATTATAAATATCTCATTTGATAGTCCTGAGATTTAGAAACTTTTCCCACTCATGATGTGCTTAATTTTGCTTTTAGACTTTTAAACTTGATGGTCAGATCCAGAAATGGTGTCACTTAAATGTGGTCTTGTAGAGTATTGTAGCATATGGGAATGAATTGGGAGCCTTCTCTTTATATTGTACCACTTTTTCTCATATTGTTAGGCTATTTAAGCCACCCTAGAGTAACATTCCAAATTAATTTAGTCCACATTTTCTTTATATCATGGTTTTTTTAAAGCCTTTTAAGTTAATTTGTGAATTGTCTGAATGATTTCTCAATTTTCTCTCATTCTGTGACGTGGTTATGAAAAGAGGCTATCATGAGAAGGAGTTAGTAGTCAGCCAAATTTAGTCTGGCTGCCTCTAGATCAGTGGTTCTCGACCTTCCCAATGCAATTAATACAATTCCTCATGTTGTGACCCCCCCAACCACAAAATTTTCATTGCTACTTCATAACTTCATAACTTCTCATTCAAGAAGCTTCTTTAGCTCTGACAGGATAGTGGGGAATGGAAGGATTTTAGTCTCCAAGGAATATATATCCTTCCATTCCTCACTGTCCTGTCAGAGCTGAAGAAGCTTCTTGGATGAGAAGCCAAACGTCTTCAAAGCAAAAAAAAAAGTCCAGTTGCCTCCAGAAAAAGCACCTTTGGGACATAGCCTGGTTAGCCCAGGGAATCCCTGTCCCCATGGACTCTGGAATCTCCAACGTCTAAAGCGACCCTCCCCCCGACAGCTGTATAACTGCAGAGGGTTGTTTATCGCAGCAACTGTGGCTATTTTCTTCCTCCTGTTCCCCCATCCCCCAGGCCATCACACCGGTCTCCCTCCCCTCTTGGCACAGCCAGCCCATCAGTTCCTGCCTCAAGGAGGCTGACTCTTCCCCTCTGGCTGGTGGCAGGTCACCAGCGTTTGTTGTCAAAAGTGCAAGCGATCCGCTCTGGAGGCGGCGGCTGCCTGCCCCCACCCCCACCCCGGGCCACCTTTACCACATGCCCTCGCTCAAAACCTGGCTTCCCGACTGGGCTCAAAACTCCGACATACATTTCCTAATAAGGTTTCACAGGTATTGGCCAGCCCGCGTTTTTGAAAGGGCAAATCGGGGGGAGAATTAACAAGGGACCCCGGTTGGTTTGTGTGTGTGTGTGTGAGAAAACTTCAAGAGCAAAGAGAGCTTGAAATCCAGCCGGAGTTTCTAACTCGCTTATTACACCTAGCAGCCACCAAAGAGATCACGGTGAGTCTCTCCTCCCTCCCTCCCTCCCTCCCTCTCTCTCGCTCCCTGCTCCTTTCTCCCAGCTTAAGGTGCTGGGCTTTCTATTCTCGATTTAGCTCCTGTGGCTAATTTGTCCTTAATGCCTCGGGGAAGAGACAGTGGGAGTTGGAAAAAGATTAAGCCAGCAGGAACAGCGCCGGGTTCCTAGAAGCCATGCGGCTCCTTCCACGTTGCCAACTGTGTTTGTGTGTTCAGTACGCACCTCTTCCTCATGAGGTCTGCTTAATCCTCTAGGCCCTAGAAAGACCGTGTGTTTTCCGATGGTCTTAGGCGACCCCTGTGAAAGGGTTGTTCGACCCCCAAAGGTGTCGCAACCCACAGGTTGAGAACCGCTGCTCTAGATGAATGTAAGCATGCCCCTTTCTTAAATATGCTAATTGAACTTGAGTAAGAACAAATGAAGCAGGCCTGAAGAGTTTTCCTGAACAAAGGACAATGGATCATCCTTTTGTTTCACTGGACAAAAGAACAAGAATGAGTCAAGGATCTCAGAATATAGTAGTACAAATCTTCTGCCCTGGAATGGAGGTAGAACAGAGGAAAGAATCTCTGATATATTAATGTGGTCATACCTTCCAAGGACACATCTTAAGATTCAACATGGAATTTGTTTCCTCTCCTCTTACCAGGAGTGGGCTGCTAGGGTTTGCAGGCGTTTGGGAGAACCTCTAGCTAAGTTTCTGTGTATTTTGGAGAACCCCCAAATCCCACTCCTGACTGGCCTGTCCCACCCCGCCCCCTCCAGGAGTCTCCATGTGGCCCATTTTGGATGCAGGTAAGTGCAAGGCGCGCATGGAGGCTTGGGGAGGGCAAAAAACAGGCCTACTGGAAGTTCAGGAAGGCCGGAAATGGCCCCATTTCTGGCCTCCAGAGGGCCTCCGGAGCCTAGGGGAGGCAAAAACGCGCCCTTCCCGTGGTGCAGTAGGCTGACTAGGACACGCCCATCAAGCAATCGGGCAGAGAACCCCTTGCTAAAAAAAATTAAGCCTACTTCTGCCCCTTACACAATATTGTCACCACCGTTTTCGCTCTTCAAATCCTGAGACACTCAAGACGGTAATAGTCAGATTTGTTCAAAACATTATTGCAATAACAACGTGGCACCAGCCACATAGCCTGGTTCAAGGACACTCTCATCCACAGAAACCCACTTGGTGAGTTCCTGAATAAAACAAATTAATAATAATGTAACAACTATAATAAAACAAAGCAATTAATGCTCCATTCAGCTGACCAATAGAACAGTTAAAACATCTTTCTTATGGTACGAGGGAACTAAAATGCCAGGGGTATTTTAGAAGACATTATATACCTGAGGCTTTGTTATAAAACTGGGAGAAAACTAATAGGCAACATTATTTAAAAATTCCAGTCTGGTTATCAACCATTGAAGCATTTTCATATCCAATAACATAAAAAAAGGAACAAACAGATATGGTGAAATATTGAATGCAAAGGGTGAACCTAAATCTACGCAATAACTGGAAGAACAAGGTATAAGGATGAACTGGTTTTCATATGTGCAAATACATTCTAGATATGATAAAGATCTTAAAATGGAAGGTTCTGTTAGATATTAACACTAGCTGCTATGCTTTCCACTCCAGTCCTCTGTTCCTGCGGGAACAGAGGTTTAATCTGATTGGTTAAGAGGTCTGACAGCTCCCTATAAAAGGAGAGCTGTCAGACCGAACTGTTGCTGGATTGTACATACTTGACTGATTACAATAAAGAGCTAAGAGTTTATGTATTTATTTATTTATTACTTGAACTTATTAGTCGCCCCCTCTCCCCACAGGGACTCGGGGCGACGTACAAAAGTATTATATAGCGTACAGAGGAGGTAAGAATAAATAAATAAGTTACAATACCTAAAAAAGTTAAAACCCCAGTGAAATTAACCCTTAAAAACTAAAATTACCAATTAAAAATGCCCTGGGCTGGAGAGATTGTAGTATTATGCCAGGTCAGCTAGTCGAAACAGGTAGGTTTTCAGCTTCATATGGAAGGAGCGAAGGTCGGTTGTTGTCCTGATGTCTGGGGGGAGGTCATTCCAAAGGGTGGGGCCCACTACAGAGAAGGCCCTACTCCTGGGCGTCGCTGTCTGGCACTCTCTGGAGGACGGCACCCGGAGTAGTCCCTCTCTGTGTGAGCGGACGGGTCGCAGGGATGTATGGGGCAGGACGCGATCCCGCAGGTAACTAGGCCCTGTGCCATGGAGCGCTTTGAAGGTGGTAACCAGCACCTTGAAGCGCACCCGGTAGGCCACAGGAAGCCAGTGCAGCTCGCGCAGGATGGGTGTTATATGGGAGAACCTCGATCTCCCCATAATTATCCGCGCGGCTGCATTCTGGACCAACTGCAGTCTCCGGGTGCACCTCAAGGGGAGCCCCATGTAGAGAGCGTTACAGTAGTCCAGGCGAGACGTCACCAGCGCGTGAGTGACTGTGCGCAAGGCCTCCCGGTCCAAAAGGGGCCGCAATTGGCGCATCAGGCGAACCTGGTGGAACGCCCCCCTCGCCACGGCTGCCACGTGATCTTCCATAGACAGCCGGGCATCAAGGAGGACGCCCAAATTGCGCGCCCCTTCCACCGGGGCTAATTGATCGTCCCCGATGGCCAGCGATGGCATATGCTGGTTGAACCGGGAAGCCGGAAGCCACAGCCACTCTGTCTTGGAGGGGTTGAGCCTGAGCCTGTTGTCATCCATCCAGACCCGTACGGCTTCCAGACACCGGGACATCACTTCAACAGCCTCGTTGGGGTGGTTTGGGGTGGAAATGTACAGCTGAGTGTCATCAGCGTACAGATGGTATCCCACCCCAAAACCACGGATGATCTCGCCCAGCGGCTTCATATATATGTTGAACAGGAGAGGTGAGAGGATCGACCCCTGTGGGACCCCACAGATAAGGGGCCTCGCGGTCGACCTCTCCTCTCCTGCCAACACACATTGCGTCCGGCCAGAGAGGTAGGAGCGGAACCATCGTAATACGGTGCCCCCGACCCCCAACCCCTCCAGGCGGCGCAATAGGATACCATGGTCGATGGTATCGAAGGCCGCCGAGAGGTCTAATAGGACAAGGATGGAGGAACAACCCCCATCCTTTGCCCTCCAGAGATCATCCACCAACGCGACCAAGACTGTCTCCGTGCTGTGACCGGGTCGGAAGCCGGACTGGCGCGGGTCTAGATAATCAGTTTCCTCCAGGTGGCGTGGAAACTGCTGAGCCACCACACTCTCAACAACCTTCGCTAAGAAAGGAAGGTTGGAGACAGGACGGTAATTTGCTAGCTCCGTTGGGTCCAGAGAAGGCTTCTTGAGCAGGGGCCTCACCACCGCCTCTTTCAAGGCGGTTGGTAAAAGGCCCTCACCCAGCGAAGCGTTCACCAGCCCCAGTAGCCAGCCTCGTGAGCCCTCCCAGGAGGCCAGTACCAACCAGGAGGGACACGGGTCCAATAAACATGTGGTGGCTCGCAGTCGCCCGCGCAACCTGTCCAAATCTTCGGTGACAACAGGGTCAAACTCCTCCCAGCATGGTCTCTCAAGACTAGCCTCGGACGTCCCCACTGTAGCACTGAGGTGGGTCCATCCCCTTCGGATCCGATCGATTTTATCCTGCAGGAACTCTCCAAATTCCTCTGCCCGGCCCAGCAATGGGGGGTCCCGCTGCCCCTGTGACAAAAGGGAGCGGGTCACCCGAAACAGGGCGGCAGGGCGGTTCTCTGCGGACGCTATAAGGGTGGCACAATACTGATGTTTGGCCACTCTTATTGCCACAAGGTAAGTCCTTATATAGGCTCTTACCTCTGCTCGGTCGGATTCGGAGCGGGAGGACCTCCACTTGCTCTCTAGGCGTCTCCTAAGGCGTTTCATCACCCTTAGCTCCCCGTTAAACCAGGGGGCCCGGGTCGATCGTGGCCGTCGGAGAGGCCGCAAAGGCGCCACCCGGTCCAAGGCACCGGCGGCCGCATTATTCCATGCGGCTACCAGGTCCTCTGCCCGGGGGCGGGGCAGGTCTGCAGGAGGTGGCCCAAGCTCCGCCTGGAACCTATCTGGTTCCATCAGACGCCTGGGGCGGAACCATCTGGGATAGTCTGGTTCCGCCTCCCCGCGGTGGGGAGCAGCGCCAGGGAAGTCCAGCTGGAGAAGTGAGTGATCTGACCATGACAGGGGCGTGATGACTAAATTCCCTCTTCCCAGATCACTCGTCCACTGGTCGGAGACAAACACAAGATCCAGTATGTGGCCTCCCTCGTGCGTGGGGTCCTGAACTACTTGAGTCAGATCCATGGCTGTCATGGAAGCCATGAATTCCCGGGCTGCCCCGGATGCCTCTCCCGTCGATGGCAGGTTGAAATCCCCCATCACTAATAGCTTGGGGGTTTCAACCGCCATCTCCGCGATCCGCTCGAGGAGCCCGGGCAGGGCCGTTGATGTATGGCGGGGAGCCAGGTATACTATCAACAGGCCCAGCTGACTCCCTGGGCCCCATTTCAAGCCCAGAGACTCACAACCAGATATCTGCGACACAGTGAATTCTCTCGGTGCCAAATCTTCCCGGATGATTATCGCTACCCCACCACCCCTACCTTGGGCCCGTGGCTGGTGGAATACACGGTAACCTGGAGGGCACATTTCCCTGAGGGGCAACCCCCGCTCCGGGCCCAGCCAGGTTTCCGTTATTCCTGCGAGGTCCGGCTCCCCCTCTGTGATCAAGTCACTGATGAGGGGGGCCTTATTAATCACGGACCTCGCATTACATAACATCAGCCTAAGGCCCAGGCTCTGCCGATCCTGTCCACCTAGCCTGCGGGGGTTGGTACAAGCGACCGGGCATATCCAGCGGCCCCGGTCTCCCAACCGACTGTATGTTCTTCTAGTATCCTCATGCCCGCCCCTCCCTATGACCGTCGCAATTGGAATTCCCCTTGTAGGAATGGTGTTTCCTCCCACCCCCCCACTCTGCTCCCCTCCGTCCTGATCCCACCTGTTGACCTGGCTATGTCCATACCCCAAGGCCAAGTAACCCTCCCCCCCTCCCTGGAACCCCTTAAAACCTTTAAAAAACATTTTACTAAAAAACCCCTAATCCCCCGCTTCCTCCACCTCTCTGGGTTAATAAACCCCTCATCGAGGTGGGCCCTCATCAGGGCAAGGGGGCATGCCTGCGAGAGGGGGGACCCTCGCAGTCGAAGAATGTCAGACCTTGAATAGATAAAAATGTTAATCAATCCATGACTATGGCTGTGGCAGGGTTTTTCTTTGCAGCAGGTCCAAGATGTAACTTGATGTAAAATAGAGCAATGAGTATTTGACAGGCAGATAAGATGGGAGAGGAAGCAGACCTCACAATCCACAGTAATCTACAGTCCACCAGCGAGGCCCAGAGGTAGTTCTTAAGGCCCAGAGACCGAGAGGTAGTTCTTAGGTAGTTCTTAGAGTATACAGGGATCGCACCTCAGCGGGGGTGCGGGGGGGGGGGTAGGCGGGGTGCCAAGGCCAGCTGCTCGGCCTATTGATCTTCTGGAGGTCGCCCAAAACCTCCGGCGACCCCCTGGCTTTCTTCTACAGTCTCCACAGCTTCTCTCCAGCCCCACCGGCCCCACTGGCCTCTTAGCCAGGCTGCGGTCAGAGAGATAGATGAGAAATAGGGCGCCCGATATTCCAGCGCCATTTCTGCCGCCCCGTCGCCACCGCCGGTCGGATCCAAACGCCGCCCCCGCACAGTAGGATATAGCTCGCCTCCCACACGTTCTCCTCACCGACTCGCTATCCTCCCGGAGTCGCTCCTCTGCTGTCCCGTTGTCCCGCTGCCCTGGCAGCCACACGGACCTCCTCCTTTCTGCTCTTGGTGTTTTTTCGCTGCCGCGGCTCGGCCTCTGCATTCTCTGCATTCTCGCCTCTTCGCCGTCCTCCTCCTCCTCCGCCTCCGTCCTCCTGGCTATCTGGACCCCCCCCAGGGTCCCAGCTGTTAACAACGAGAGCCAGGGTTGCCACTTAATGATTCTAGGCCCCCCAGAATGACCAACGGGGGCCGAAAACGCCTGCTGTCCCTGCCAAAGAGCCCCATCGTTCACGGAGCTTTGGGAAGGTCCGCCATTGCCCCCGGAAGCTCCTCCTCCACTTGCATTAAGCCAGAGTTTGCCTTCTCATTGCCCTATCCAACACTGGCAACGAGGGTGGGATTGAGAGGCAGATAGGCGAAGAACGAACAACGAGACATCCAGCAAGTAAATCCAGCCCGGAGCATCGGTGCGGCATTGAGCAACCATTTCAAACGGCAAACTCGAATCGCCTCAGACATGAATGGCCATGCACGCCCCGCCAACTCCGTATGATCCGGTGGCTGAACACTGGGAATCGTATATACTGAGATTCGAATGCTTCCTCGAGGCAAACGACCTTATGGGGGCTCCCGACTCCCGCAAGAAGAACCTCTTCCTGGGCTACTGCGGCCGAGAGGTCTTCGAAACATGGGATTGATTTAGAGAAATGGCAAAAATTGTGGTCTCAAAATTATAAAATGACAATGTCAACAGCATATAAAGAAAATGTGTATAAGATGTTTTACAGGTGGCACTTACCCCCGACGAGAATAGCAAGAATGTTCAAGAATAAATCGAAAAAGTGTTGGAAATGTCATCAGATACCCGGTTCATATTACCATATGTGGTGGACGTGAGCATAAGCTAAAAGATATTGGACTAAAACCCACACATGGTTGGAAAAAATGATACAAAATCATATAGATTTAAAACCAGAGATTTACCAGAAACATAAATAGAGAATTGGAATATCTGATTGTAAATAGAATTGTATTTGCTAAAAATTGGAAAAATGAGAAAATACCAACGCAGGAGGAAGTCATTCAGAAAATAATGGAATGTGCTGAATTGAGTAAATTGACATTTGAAATCAGAGAACAAGAAGATAAACAATATTACAAGATATGGGATTTATTTTATCAGCTGTTAAATAAAAGAAAAAGAAATGAAAGGCACTAGAGAATTGTATAATGCAAGAATTATAGAATGATACAGAATACAATATAGGGATACATTATTATTGGATAGATTTAAGATGATGTAATGAATTGTTACAATATAAATGAATCCAATATCTAGAATATCTCATTTAAAATGAAGGAATAATAGTTATAGTCAAATAAATGACGTACAATGATAATAATGTATACATATATATTTGATTGATAATATGTGATTTTATATAAATTGTAAGTGAGGACTATGGAAAGGATGCACAAAAATCTTGTAACCAATCGACACGCTGTACGTAATTGAAGATGGTTTTATGTTTCGTTTGTATATGTCTGTCTAAAAATAAAAACGCTTTAAAAAAAAGAACAGTTAAAACATCTAGCCACTACATTGCCATCTCCATATTCTTAATTCATGCTACATTTGTGATTTATAAAAACTCTGCACAGTGTTATTGGGAGCTGAAAAACTAACAAGGACCTTTTTAAATTTTTTGATCAGTTTAAAAGTGAAAAAGATTCCAGTGATAAAGCTACAGCAGTCAAGCCCCATAAGGGAGATTGAAGAATTGGGACACAAGATGAGAAAAATATTCCTGTCAATGGAAGAAGGACATTGAGCTCCAGAATTTCTACCAGAAAGCCATATTCATGATGGTTTGGGGTTCAGATAAATTGATTCAGATGCTGGACAAAAAAAAAGTAACTTGGGATCACACAGGTTCCGGAGAACCATAGAGGTTGCACATGGAAGTATCTTAAATTAATACTTTATTGATATGTCAACCACAATGTCTTTTTAATTGCTTCCAGTTTTGACCACATTAGAAGGAGGTTGGTGTTAAAGCAATATACTAAATCACATTTTGGTTTAGTGTGTTATAAGAGTCCATTCCATTCTTTGTAACTCATTATGACAAGTGAACACAAAAGGTTTGATTGAGTAAAATACATTTTATTTTTCATGGATAAGGATGTTGAATGCGCATAGCCAATATGCTGTATGTTACACGTTTCTTCCTCTGTTCACATTATTTCCTTACCCTGAATTTATCATTGTATTTGCACATTAACCTGTTATGGAAAAATTCCTTTGGAGCTCTTCAAAGTTTTCATCAGCCTGTACAATTTTGTAATAATGTGGATTTACAGATGGCTGTTACCTATAAGCTGGGTGGACAAAATCACAAATGAGGAGGTGATAAGCCACCTGAAAAAACAAAGGGAAATCATCAAAGCCATTAAAAAATGAAAGTTAGAATATTTTGGACATGTGATGCGACACCCAGAAAAATACGGTATTCTTCACTCATTCCTCAAGGGAAAGATTGGAGGCAAATGAGGTCCAGGCAGAAGAAGAACATCATGGCTTCAAAACCTAAGGGACTGGTTTGGACAAAACTCAGCAGCACTTTTTCGTGCGGCTGTTGACAAAAATAGGATTGCCAACATGATTGCTAACGTCCAATGACGAATATGGCACAAGAAGAAGAGTATAATTTTGTGTCACTCACCACTTGCATTGTTTCTTGCTCAATCTCCACATGGCGTCCAGCTAGTTGGTTTTATTTCAGCAGATAGATCATTTGAGCAGTGACATTTTCTGGCAAACACAAGGATTTGAAAAGTAGAAGCATACAATCCCAGAGCCTTGCCCCAACTGCTTAAACTGCATGTGGAGCAGTAAACAGCCTAAAGTGCCTATAAATTTGTAATAATGAAATACAGTATTTTATGGATGTGGTAACATTACAAGAAAAGATTGAAAACTGTTTAAGAGCCTTCATGGTTCATAAGCAGGGATGTTGTCCTGATATTATTTCCATGTCGGCATCTTTTATACGGCTTCCTCTAGTTATGAGTACTAAAAGATCTTTTACAGAAGCACTTAATTTATGAGCCACATGGGACAATTGCCTAATGGCTTCTGGATCCTTATTTCAGGTGATTTGGAGGCTTTATACCAAGGGATGATTAGACATTTGTTTCCTCATTCTTTAACTTTGATGCACGAGCCCAGAAGCTATTTGTGATGTAGAGGTTTGGAGAGAAGTTGTATGTATTTTGCGGCCACAAGATGACGCTGTTTGCTGTAGTTTGGAGGTTTTTTTTAAATCGACCATCCTTCTTCGCTCTGGCAAACATTGCCTATGCTAAGGACTGGGGGAAAAAGGCCAAAGATCTTTCTTTTGACCCTTGGAAACTGAAGAAACAAGCTCAATAGATCAATGCAGTTGATGGGTAATACTCGCCCTTAAGACCTGTTAAAAATCTGCAATAAATTTAGAGTGACTAATACCCTGACTGTAAGCAATACAACCGCAGGGAAGGGACGGACCATTAGCAGGAACACGCACCAGAAGTTGCACTTTCCGTGCTACAGAATGGCTCATCTCAGTTCTGCATTTTATTATTAGCTTGCTGCTGTTGAGATTTAAATCCCCCGTCTTTACTGTACAAGGAAAATAGCAGGACAAAACTAAACCCCCTTTACTTAAGGCTTTGATTCAAGCCCCATTAACTGAGATGGTTTTACAGTTCACACAGAAGTACATGAGATTGTGCTCTTAGCATGCTTAGACCCCAGCTTGAAAGGGAAGCAAATGAGTGGAAGCACTGGACAATAGGACAGAGACTTCTCAGTACTAGGAATCTGGTTTCTCACATAATCAGGCAAAGCAAAATGTTCCAACTTTAAACTAACTTTACATTAAACCATTATGTGGTTGGTCGGTCGGCTGGTTGGTTTGGCTTAGGCAGTTGTATGAATCCAGGCGCTATTTTTTGTAAGCCATCATTTATGGCTTTGTCTGTTGTGCAAACTGGTCCCATTGTGACTTGTCCCAAGCTGCCTGAATTTGGATGGAGGATTTTGCACCTGATGGGTCAAAAAGAAAGCTGATAATTGGTTCACAGTTTCCTTGACTCGATAAGGATGATGATGGAGCTAAGGATTTGAAGCACTTGATCCAACCAGCAATCTAATAAGTCAAGATCCATACTACACTATATATCTGGATACCGGTGCTTTAGTAAATATTTTTGAGACAAGGGTTGTTCTGTGCCATTGGTTAGTTAGAAATCATTTGGATTTGATCTTTTCATCCTTTCCCATATAAAACACTCATTGCTTCTGTACTGCTGAATGGCGACTAGGAATGGTGTGGGTGTGTGTGTGTGTGTAAAGGTAAATGTTCCCCTTCCACATGAGTGCTAGTCTCTAGGGGGCAGTGCTCATCTCTGTTTCAAAGCTGAAGAGCCAGCACTGTTCAAAGACGTCTCCGTGGTCATGTGGCCGGCATGACTAAACGCTGAAGGTGCATGGAACGCTGTTACCTTCCCACCAAAGGTGGTTCCTATTTTTCTACTTGCATTTTTTACGTGTTTTCAAACTAGGTTGGCAGAAGCTGGGACAAGTAATGGGAGCTCACTCATGCAGCACTAGGGATTTGAACCCCCGAACCGCCAAGCTTTCTGATAGACAAGCTCAGCGTCTTAGTCATTGAGCCACCGCATATAGGCACACACACACAAAATAAGTTGCAATGTTTTCTCCCCACCAATTTCTGAATCGGAAGGTAAAACACGCCTTTTAGAAATATCAACAATAAAAGGTTTTCAATTGTACAAAAAAGAAAAAAAAATCCGACGAGGAAAACGTCAGCCTGGACAACAGTATCATAACCATACAAATTGGAGAAATGGATCTTTCTTTATTAGGTCCAATAAAAGCCCAGCTGTTGTTGGAAACCTTTCAGTCTTCCAGGCTGCTTCATCACACTGCAGATGCTTAAAGGACCACACCAGACTTTGAACATTATGGGGATGGGGATGATTTTTCCAGAAGTTCAGGATTAAAAGTTAATTTGATTTCATTTGATTTTAACATTTACTCAGTATGGTGGATTCAGTTATTTCCCTTATACGTAACAATTTCAGTCTTGTCACATTATCCCTTTTTATTCAGGGGTAATATTTGAGGGGACTTTAGGTTGTTGCATTCAAGGCTTTCTGGTGGTGCCAAAAAACCTTGATGATAACTTTGGCGTGATAAAACAAATAAGATGGGAATGGATGATGTTCAAATTCTGAGTCTGCATTTAGTTATATTCCCAAGGAGGAGTGTGGAGCAAAGCTTCAAATATTCAAATTAAACCCTGTAAAGTGCTAGGATTATTCAATATGTATGTGATGCTTTTCCAGGTCTCCTGGGATATAGAAAGACACAAATCAACATGAATATCGATGAAGATATAAAATCTGGCTATTCCTCACATTTGACCCCCTTAGGTGAAAGACATCAAGAAGAAATAAAGCACTTTTTAAATTAAGAAAGCTGGGGAGTCTTAGGTAGTTAACAAGACAAAATGCAACATTTTTAATGTGACTTACCGACTTCCCAAAGTTTGTATGATAAAGGGCAGCAATCAGTGGTGGATTCCAGATCCTCTGCGATGCTCCAGCTGCTCATCGGAGCATCACGCAGGCACTGTATGTGCCACGCGTGTGCGCGGAAGTGCTGAAGCCTTTAAAGGACAGGTAAGGAGCGCGGGCGGGCGGGTGGGCGGGCCCTCCGGAGCACCGTACCGGAACGGTACCCAGTGCTCTGGACAGGCTCCGGTAAGCCCATACCGGGGCGTACCGCCTGCAACCCACCACTGGCAGCAATAGAGGTAGTGGCTTTGTGGTAGTCAGTGAAGCAAGTACAAAACCATGTTTTAAATAGTACTTTTTTGCATTAACAAACCATGGTTTATTTTACTGTTTGAATGGTATCTAAAGCCTGTTAAACTCGATTAATGTATCACCCCAATCATTGTGATGCATTCTTTTAGTATTGGTTTAAGACAGGAAACTGATGACTTTGAATCCTTGCTTAGCCTCAAACTTAGTAGGTATCTTGGTGTCAAAAATACAAATAAGATCATATATCACCCAAAGCCATACAAGAAAAATATTTTGAAATTTAATTTAATTTAAGGATCATAACAGTTTGAAGCTGTGTTTTTGAACAATCATGCCAAATGATGTGGTTTGATTCATGGGAAAGACCTCTAGAAGCCTTTGCTGGTTGCCAAAACCATTTGCTACAATCCACTACAAGTTTTAAGACTTGCTTTGATTGCAACGCATGCATACGCCTTACTAATTGCAAAGGGATAGCCTCTTAATTAAAAATCAATGAGCCTGATTTTATTGTGCCTTTTTTAGACTGATGCAGGAGGGTCACACATTTTTCTGTCGCTTCACTTAGGTTTCTTGGTGAGTTAAATACTGTAACTAGTTTCTCTTACTTGGGCATTGGATTTGCGGAGGCTAGAAGATAGTCTGAAGGAGGATTAAGCAGATTTGAGGGCAGTCATACAAGGACTCTTGTCCCATTTTTTGATAATGTCTGATCATTGGCAGCTTTCCTTCTTTAAAGAAAGATAGCTGTATTCAGGAGGGGATCAAAAATTGCATTACTTCTCCTATAATGACTTGGGAGGCAATGAAGCAGCTGTGACATGGAGCCATTTTGTAGGATTGTTGAGTCTAGGCCTTTCTTACGGGCTTTGAAAGAGTAATCTCAGAATCTGAGGCAAGGAATTAAGTTGTGCATCACTTCTGACCACCAGGGAGAATTGTAAAATGACCACCAATTGGCTGGAGAGGATCAGATGATATATATTTCATCATATAGTTTACAAAACAGATATCCTTCCATATAACCATAAAAAACATAAAAAAATAAAATGTTGTACAACAGATAAAACCATAGGATATGGGCGATACCATACTTTTTGGAGTATAAAACACACTCCCCCCCTAAAAGTGGGTGGAAATGTTGGTGCATCTTATACACTGAATATGGCCATTTTTGGCCTCTTGAAACATCACCCTGTACATCCGTTTTCAGCAAAAGTGGGGTGCGCAGAAGATTTGGAAGGCCTGCGGAGTATTCCTGGGGGCTGGAGAGAGCAAAAATGGCACTTCTGGGGGGTTTGGGAGGCCAAAAATGGGCCCGTTTTTTACAGAAGGCTTGGGAGGCCTGCAGGGTGCTCCTGGGGGCTGGAGAGAGTAAAAACTGGATGTGCAGAGGCCAAAAACTATTTTTTCCGTTGTTTTTCTCTTAGAAATCTTAGTGCGTCTTATACTCCGGTGCGTCTTATAGTCTGAAAAACACAGTAATCACAAAATCCTTCCAATCCCAATTTGGCACCAATAGTAGAAACAAAATTTGTCTCAGAGAAGACTTGTTCACCAATAATGAATTTTGACTCTGAAAACTGAGCCTTCCTAAAGCGGCATCTCTACAGGTCTTTGTATGACTTAAGAATGCTTCAAGGCATTTAGATTAGGTTCATTTTAGAAAGAATATGCTTTAGCTTTTATCCCATGCAGATAAAGGTAATTCTCAATTAACAAAGTTAATTGGAATTGCAGTTTCCATCACTAAGCCTTGCATTCATAATGCATTCATAAAGCACAATGTCACATGTTGTCATCACTTAGTGACAGCAATCTTGGCAACTTGCCATTGTTGTCATTAAGGGAGGATTGCAGTGCATTCTCAGCGAACCGGTTGTTAAACCGGTAGGATCCCACCCCTGGTATTGACTCATAGCTTCCCCTTTCGGCTTAAAATAATTAATACTGACAATAAAATTATTTGGCTTCAGTATCAGTTGTTCTACTGTTTTTTCCTAGACATACTCTTTTTAGGTACTTGAAATAAATATTTTCACCCCTACAAATGCCACTGTTTACAGATCCTCCTGCCAACCTCTGTTGTGAAAGAGGCTTTAGAAAAGGGTTTAGCACCCATTAAACAAAGACATGCTTATCAGTGCTGGGTTCCGGACCCCGTCCCAACTGGTATGCTGCGCCGGGGGCCGGGCGTCCTAGTCAGGCATGTGCGCTGCGCATATGTGCGCATGCCATCGCCCCGTGACACCCAGCTGCTCAGCCAAGGTCGCACTTGCGCCACACGCGCATCTGCAATTGGCCGGTCGCGTTATAAACAGGTATGGAACGTGGGCGGAAGAGTGGGCCAAATGAGCCACCGTACCAGTACGGTGGCTGCTGCTCCCGGCTACTATAAGTACGGTCGTACCGGGCCGTACTGCCCAGAACCCACCACTGATGCTTATATACAGATATGTAGAGGAATGTACTACATGAGGATTTTACAATGTATATTTGAACTCTGGGCAGTTATATCTGAGTAATCATAGAGATGGATGCTACAAAGTATGCTTAAATCATTTGTGCTTTTGACATGATGATTTTGGTTAATAGAGGAGAGAGTTCAGAAAAATAATATGAACATGCAAACCACTCTTGGTTTTATATTTGCATTAAAAATAATTCAGAGCAAAGTTGATTTAAGACATTACTAATCATGAAGAGTATGTGCAATTGAATATGTAACATTTCTTGGTGAATGACAACAACTGTCCAAAATGCCTCCTAAATTCCCATTTTATATCCTAAACATATGTTCCTTTTTGTTCAGAAAAGGGCTTTCCTTTCTCTAGACATGACATCTGGTAAAAATGTGTGGTAATTTAGCTTCAGATCTCTACTCCCTTTTATCTGGCTTGAACTGGGCAAAATTCCATAGGAATTAGAGAGTTAATTTTTCTTGGGAGTGTGAACTTCAGATTGTGGAATGACAAGTCTGCCATTATATGGAAATTCAGATAACATTAACTTAATCTTATGTAATCTCCTGTTCAGAAAGTATCGTTCAGAGGCCTGGTTCAGGAAGAGAGATATAATCAGCATGTGATTCCTTAACTATCCCTTTAAAAGTCTTCTATAAAATGTACTCAGGAGATGGTGGATGACAGCTTCTATAATTCCCAGCCATTTTGGCTGTCTAATGCTGTAATCTAGTATGTCTGAAGAGTTTGGAGAAAGCTGACCTAACTGTGGATCACAGGACACATAATTGCCAGAGAGCCACTATCCTGGCAGTCTGACCTAAGCATATTACACAAAATTGTTTGCTACAACGTTCTATCTGTCAATGACTATTTCAGTTTCAACCTCAATAATACACGGGCAAACAATAGATACAAACTCAAGGTAAATTGCTCCAAACTCGATTGCAGAAAGTACGACTTCAGCAACAGAGTGGTCAATGCATGGAATGCTCTACCTGACTCCGTTGTTACATCCTTAAACCCCCACAGCTTTAACCTTAAACTGTGTACTGTGGACCTCACCCAGGAATGGGTTTCAAAAATGTTTTCTGCCGGTTCTGTGGGCATGGCTTGTTGGTATGTGTAGCTTGATGGTCATGTGATGGTAGACGTGGCTGGTTGGTCATGTGACTGGGCAGGCTTGGCTTTGTGGTCATGTGACTGGGTGGTCATGTGACTGGGCAGGCTTGGCTTTGTGGTCATGTGACTGGGTGGGTGTGGCCAACTTGATGTCACTCACATCAAGGGGTGCCTTGCCTGGGCTTATCTCGCCTGAAAGGCCTCAACAAGATACATTTTCTCTGTCTGTTTATTTATTACTAAACATCCAAAATATACTATTTAATCCTATGTATATATGCCATACTGTATGTGTACATACATATTGCGTAGTATAGTGTGTATGAGCACAAAAAAATACATTATCTACTATATATACTGCATGTGTATGAACAAACACAAACACAGACACACACACACAGCTCTTCTAAAACTATACACATTGAACCTCATTTACTGCATTTGGAAAAAAACACCCAGAGTCCACTTTCTGCCACACATTTAGCTATAACTTCTGTACATTAGAACATTACATACGTCTTCAGATGTTATTCCCTAGTTGGCACATGACTGTTATATGGTAAAAATGTGGTGAAATTCACTTAACAACGCTCTTGCTTTAGCAACCAAAATTCTGGCCTCAATTGTGGTCCTAACTCAAGGACTATCTTTGCCTTCCTCTGCACGGCAGCCTTGTCCTAGTAAACTCCTTCTCCTTTCTGGCAATTTTCCTCTGTTAGAGGCACCAAATTAATACAGATGATATAAGGTTTCCTGCTGGGGCAAGGGGTTGGACTAGATGACCTAGATGATCTGAGATCCCTTCCAGCCCTAGATTGCTGTGCTGTTTCAAAGCATCTTCTGAAGCCAGGTCTAATGCCAGGGTTAGTGGTCCTTCCTGCCCCCCTCTCCCCCCTCCCTATTCCTGGATTCACTCTGAAGTTTTTTAAATTTGCCCCATGCATATACACACCTTCAGCCCCCCCCTCTTCCCTCTCCTGGATTCATGCCAGGGGTGAAATCCAGCAGTTTCTGACAGGTTCTGGAAAATTGGTAGCAGAAATTTTGAGTAGTTCGGAGAACCGGTAGCAGACATTTTGAGCGGTTTGGAGAACCGGCAAATACCATCTCTGGCTGGCCCCAGAGTGGGGTGGGAATGGAGATTTTGCAGTATCCTTCCACTGGAGTGGGGTGGGAATTGAGATTTTGCAGTATCCTTCCCCTGCCACACCCACCAAGCCATACCATGCCCACCAAGCCATGCCCACAGAACTGGTAGTAAAAAAAAATAATTTCACCACTGATTCACACCAAATTTTTTTTAAATTGCCTCCCTGCATACAGACACCTTCAGCCTCTCTCTCTTCCCTCTTCCTGGATTCACTCTGAAGTTTTTTTAAATTTCCCCCGTGCTTACACGCACCTTCCTGCCCCCCTTCTCTCCCTCAAGAACTAGTTTGGGGCATGGCCAGGCTGCCATTACTACCATACCTTGGAGAGGTATGCCAGATTTTCACTAGCTATTCGGCCGAACCAGGCCGAACCAATAGGAACCCATCTTTGACTTCATCCCATTCCTAAGAGGTCCGTAAAGGGGGTGTGCATAAGCACACCAGCGTGACCTACCATCCCTGTCCTACTGTCCCCATTTATTTGTACTCACTTCCTTTGTTCATGTCCTGTTTATACTTTTGACAAACTAACTAAATAAATAAAAACAAACAAACCCCAAGCTACTTTGCCTGGTAAAATCCCCAAGAATGGCAATTGGGTTCAGTAGGTTCTTTTACTGATCTATTGTCGATGTGGTTTTAGTTGACCCATTTTTGTCTTCTTTAAAGAACAGCATTTTTTCTTTACATTTTTTTTATTTATTTAAAAAAAATTATAGGCCGTTTATCTTACCTCAAGGTAAGTTTACAATAATTAAAGATTAAAAACTATATAAAATAAAAACATAAATAATTTAATACAAAAAACCAAACTGTTAGAAATTCTTTTTATATAGCACTAGAGAACAAACATGCACAATCACCATTTACCTTTACTGCTTAACTGATAGCAGGAATTTCTCAGAACAGAGTGTATCCCAAGCCTCTAACTTATACTGAAACCGGCTTGGCTGTCTGCCACGACTAAGGAGGAAGATAGGCAACCCCTTGGCTGGGAGCCCAGAAAATTTATCTCTTAGGAAAACAAGGCCTGAACTCATGGATTTCTTCAAATGTTCGCTACACCTGGATAAATAATTGTTGTTTCCTGCAAAATTCCCTTCCCATTACCCCACCTATAAGCTCTCTGGGAGGGGGCACTCAGTAACCACCTGTTTCCTATTTCCTTTTATGAGCCTGTTTCCAAAGCTGCTCCCTCCTCCTATCAGCTCTACGCATCTGCACATCAGGGACAACCTCTCTCTGTTCCTTCTCACTGCTCCCTGACTCAGACGCCGCCTGGTGGCCAACAGGCCTCTCTAGTCCCTGCTCTGACTTCGAACACCCCCCAGAGTCTTCCTCAGCCTCCAAGGCAGTCCCATAGTTCATCGCTGTCAGATTCCACGAACAGCTCAGCTGGCCGCTGCTGGGCCTCAACAATACCATAGACATAAATCTACAAACACTGGCTGAATACCGCTGTAGTTGTTGAAAAACATACATTCCAACAATGTATTCCAATACTAAAGACAGCACCTTGAATTGCATCCAGAAACAGACCGGCAGCCAGTGCATCTTGCCGGGCAGCAGTGTTACATGGGTCAATAATTGGGCTTCTTTTATGTAAAATCAATTTCATTCTCATAGTATGTCAAAATTGTGATAAAATTTGTTTTATTTGTTGTCTTTTTTATTTATTTTCTAATTGTTTTGTGTCCTGGCTTTTGAAGCCTTGACACATCAGTGGAACCTTATTGGACAGAGATATACTCTGCATTGCTTCAGGATTTTATATCTATAAGATCTATTATTCGCTGAATAATCTGAAATTCACATTGTAATGAGTCCACAGCTGAAATTGAAGGGATGAAGATATATATAACAAAGCAAAAGCTTTACACTTTCCTGAGGCAGCATATTTGATTTAGCATGATTTCTGTTCCTAGTTAACCAACCATACTACAATCAGAATTTTTTTTTGACTGAGCTACCTTGAATTATGGAGTCCAAGATGTTTTTGTGTAAAGATATGCAATTGGTATTAATTAGTCAAGTCTTGTCATGTTTTCGGCAAGTCAGTTGTGAGAAAGTGAAGAGTTTTAGTTATCTGTTGACAGAACAACAGAACAACAAAATCTTATCTGAAGTCTGGCCAGGTTTTTTGGTGTGTGTGTATGTGGCAGCACTTGTTTAAATACTAGGTGTAGAGAAAAAATCCCAGCAAGATAGAAGTATGTCAACATCTCTAATTTGTAAATATCCCAAAGGTGTATTATTGGTTCTAGTGAGAAACAAAATGCCGGACTAGGATGGGGTCTGATCTGATTTAGTTGATCTGTTTTTATGAAGTAAATGACAGCTAATCTATTTCCTGAAAAGACAATCCCAAAATGACTTGGGGATGAGGGATGTGACTAGGAATAGGCAGAGCAGTTTAATCTGATTCCACAAATGTTTGACTTTCCCTCGATAGACTTTTTCCTGTGCAAAAGCGTACCCCAGCAGCAGTGATGGGATTCCATTTGTTTTTTACTACTGGTTCTGTGCGGGTGCCTTTGTGGGCATGGCAGGGGAAGGATATTGTAAAATCTCCATTCCCTCTCCACTCCAGGGGAAGGTTACTGTAAAATCCTCATTCCCTCCTGATCAGCTGGGACTCGGGAGGCAGAGAATAGATGGGGGTGGGGCCAGTCAGAGGTGGTATTTACCAGTTCTCCAAACTACTCAAAATTTCCACTACCGGTTCTTCAGAACTGGTCAGAACCTGCTGAATACCACCTCTGCCCAGCATGCTTTTTTCCTAGACAAGGTTCACACAACTTGTTCCATTGACTTTTTACTTAAAAGTGAAGAGCTTTTGGGAGGAGAATTTTGTATATATTTTTTTGTGGTTCCATTTCAAGTCAGTTGTGACACTTGATGACTGTCTGAATTACCCCCTGCAATTCTCTTGATAATATTTTTCAGAAGTGGTTTGCCATTGTCGTCTTCCTAGGGCGAGTGAGAGTGACTGACTCAAAGCATCCAGTTGGCTTTGACCTAAATTGGGACTAGAATTCATGGTCTCCTGGTTTTCAACCTGATACCTTAACAATATACCCAATTGCCTTTTTTGTATAACATACCTCATTCTAATCAAATTTTTTCAAGCAGAAAATGACAGCTAGCAATGAAAGCTGCTCATCGCAGATCACACCATTTCAATATTTGTTTTACTGCCTCTGACATTAAATATATATTTTAAAGCAACCATGTTGATGTTGTTGTGATTGGTAGCTAGAGAAAAGCTGTCATTTTTGTTGGTGCAAGAATGCCGGGGGGAAGAGCATTCCAATAAATATATTTAAAAAGTATGCTTGGGTAAGGTTAAAAGAGGCTCTGTGGATTTTTCTCCTCTAGTCGTTGCTGACTATAAGGGCTGGTGTGACAGGAATTATATTTAAAGCATTATTTACACCCAAATGTGTTTGTAATTTTTTTAAAAAAGTCACCTTAATGCAATAGGATGTAGTTATGGGTACATACCATACATGGAAAATTAATTTAAACCAGAAATAAGCTGATTCTTCCATCTAAGAATTCATGCATAGGACTGTACAACTCTGCACAAGTCTTGCATTGTAGCAATAGCACTTAGACTTATATACCGCTTCATAGTGCTTTTACAGCCCTCTTATAAGCAGTTTACACAGTCAACATATTGCCCCCAACAATCTGGGTCCACATTTTACCCACCTCGGAAGGATGGAAGGCTGAGTCAATCTTGACCCGGTGAGATTTGAACTGCCGAACTGCAGCTAGCAGTCAGCTGAAGTAGCCTGCAGTACTGCACTCTAACCACTGTGCGACCTCGGCTCTTGTAGGAAGTAAATTGATTCTTATTCTTACCTGGAATTTATTTTCAGGAAAAATCATATCACTCCGTGAATACCTGAAGAGAAGTATTTATTTTTAAACCATAGGATACATAAGGATATATATGTATGTATATGCACACGTGTTTGGATAACATACATCTAAAATATCAGGTATCTTGGATGCAGTTTGATTTTTAATATCAGAAAGGAGTTAAGAAATTTTTGCAAATTAGATTTTGAACAAATGCCGCAAACATAATAGACCAGGTTGTCAAGAATGGAAAGTTAACTGCCTGAAATGGATCAGATGTACTAAATTAGCATTGACATCTTTTAATGGCTGTCTTAAATAAACAATATTTTCTGGAGAAAATGAATCATATATACTTGTCTGGATCATGTTGCACACCCATATCTCAAGGACATGTGGTTTAGCACTTTTATATTATTACTCATTTGGAAATGACATTGTTAGGCTGTATTGATTTAATTTTAAGGCGGTGATGATGACGACGGTGGGAGTAAGTTTTATTTAAAGAGTCTGTTTTCTTTTTCTTTTTTCCTAACCATGCTCTAATATTTGGGAAAATATCTGTTGGCTTTACTTGGTTTCACTGTAGTTGCTAAATGAGATTTGTCAGTATAGTTGATATTCGCTGACAGAAATAAAATATTTCAGTGATGAGAGCTATGAAATGTTTGATAAATATATCAGGAAGAAGATTGGGCAACACCATTCAAGTATTGTACTAAGAGGAAATGCATGAGTTCCTATTAATTTATATGAAGTTCATTTATTAATAAACATTTCTTTCTTACCCCTTGTTGGATCAGTTGTGATTCTCAGTTTATTATAAGGTATTTGGAATGATAGTGTATGTTTTCTGGATAATTTGGCCATCAATACTCTTATCTTCTGTGTAGCTAAATGCTTTATGCGGTGTTGGCGAACCTATTCAACATGTGCCAGAAGTGTCACGCAGGGCCATCCCACGCTGGCTCCTCTGCTACGTCCCTGTGCCCGCACGCGCACCAGTCAGCTTGTCTCACGCGCGGGGGAGCGCAAAAACCTGGAAGAGCGCATTCCGTCATGCATGCATGCACTAGCATCTAAAGTTTTGGGCTTAGGGTGTGCGCATGCGCGATGGCCAGCTGTTTGTTGGGCACAAGCATGTGCCAGAAACCAGATGTTCGGGTGCCGGCATGTGCATGCGCGATGGGATACTGCTCTTCTGTGTTTCGACATGCCTGCACATGCGAAGGCCAGTGAGGCTGCGTATTCCAGGCGGGATGGTTTTGCGTGCCATTTCTGGCACACAGGTTGGCACATGGTGATGTAAAAGGTTTATGGTATTCACTGGTTTATGGTATTCAAGATAATAGTGTCATTATTCTTTCTTTTTTTCTTAATATTCCAGTGGACACTTTCGTCAGCATTTTTCTTTTTGAATTTTCTCCGTAGTGGTAGTAATTCTTTGTGTATAATGTACCTCCTCCACTTTTGTCAGATCTATACTATATTTTAATCATGAGTGCAATCTCAATTGGTTTCAGTAATGTAACAATGCCTTTAGTGTCACCTCATATTGGAACTTCAGGTTCTCCATGTTGGTTCCTCATATGTGAGCACTGCTGCACAAGCCTCTGACCCCTACAATACTGTCCTTCTTAGACTTGGGTACTATATCTCCTGGTTATTCTCCTCAGTGGTTCTTCATATCCCTTCTTTTCTTGTTGTATTCTCTTTGAGTACTGGGTACTGATCTTTTTTTCCTTTCAGGTTTGATTTAATTCCTATCACCAGATGACTTGAGCAAATGTATTCCAAACACATCATTTCCAATATTTGTGAGGTGTAGCCCATCTCTCACCAGAAGGCCTTCCTGTAACAATTGCAATAGATTTAGACTTCATAGCACTCTCTAAGTTGTTTACAGAGTCAGCGTATCACCCCCCAAAATCTTCATTTTACCAATCTTGGGGGGATGGAAGGCTGAATCAACCTTGAGCCAGTTAGGATCGAACTTTTGGCAGTGGGCAGAGTTAGCCTGCAATGCTGCATTCTAACCACTGCACCACCACGGCTCCTTATCCATGAGTCCAGGAATCCAAAGTTTTCTTGCCAGCTCCATTCATTGAGCTAGTGGTTCACTTCTGATCCATTCATCCTTTCCTGGCTTTCAATTAGTAGTATGAATAAGAATATCAATTGTGCTCCAAACAGTCTTTCTTCTCACGGTCCTTCAATATTTTTTCCAGGGTTTTACTGGCATTTGAAACCAAGAAAAGAATAATAGTTAGAAGGTTTGATTAGCTTGGTCAACCTCTCTATCATATTCTGGTTCTTTCCACCTGGGAAGCAACATCCTTCCCTTGCTATTATTATTATTATTATTATTATTATTATTATTATTATTATTATTATTATTATTATTATTATTATTTATTAGCGTTTATATACCGCCCCCTCTCCCGAAAGGGACTCGGGGCGGTGTACAGTCCGTATCAAAATACAACAGATTAAAACATAGAAATAACTACATAAATACATGTATGAGAGGAGGATAAAATATGCCAAACTGTACAGCTAAATAAATAAATCAATACAAAAGTTTAAAATATCAGGTTAAATTTAAACCACTATCCCTCTAAATTATGTCTGTTACCTTTTTATAATCCCATGTTAGGTATCTCTTTTCCTATACCAGGGGTTTTGCATGGTTTACAAAATTGTGCAATTAGTTTTTATATCTTTCAAATCCAATTAGTTTGACTCTCCCTCAACCTGTATTCCTCAAAGTTTAGGAGGCCCTTTGGTTTGGAATTCTAGGAATTCTTGGATTGTAATCTCAAACACATTTGAGGGCACCAAGTTGGAGACTAGTTGAGTTGGATGACACTGAAAAGTTCTAGCTTGTATGTGAAGTACCAAAGAAACAACAAATACTGGGACAAAATGTGTCAAACTCTGTCAAATACCAAATTCGATGAGTTTATAGCAGTTGAGTTACCATAGTATGACTGTACTTTTCTCCTGATTTTCTCCATGGCACAGCCCAATATTATACATCATGAAATTAGGTAAATTATGTTGATTTCATGATCTAAAGTAGAGGTAAACATGTACTTTGACCTTGAGGATTATACCAGATGTGGTATTGAATCTTCTATAGCAGTGATGGCGAACCTTTTTTGGCTCGCATGCCAAAAGCGGGGGGGGGGGGGGCACAGGGGGCTTGTGTGCGGGAATGCCATGCCCATAATGCTACGTGCACGACCTCAGTGCGCATCACAAGCGTTCCCCCCCCATTTTTGGCGTGCTTTTTTTGTCCTCCAGAGGCTTTATAGGAGCCTGGGGAGGGTGAAAACAGTGTCCCCTGCCCCCCTGGAGGCCATCTGGAGGCTTCAGGAGCTTCCCAGAAGCCTCCGGAGTGCGAAAAACCAGCCCTATGGGCAATCCGGAAGTTCGGGAATGGACTTCCAGTTTGCTCATAGGGCTGGTTTTAGCACTCCGGAGCCTTCAGGGACTTTCAGGAGGCTTCCCTGAATGCTCCGAAGGGCAAAAAACAACTCTACGAGCAAACCAGAAGAGACTTCAGGTTTGTCTGTAGGGCCATTTTTTGCCCTCCGGAGCCTTCAGGGAAGCTTCAGGGAAGTCACTTCCGGTTTGCTCGTAGGGTCATTTTTTGCCCTCCAGAGCTTTCAGGGAACCCTCCTGAAGGCCCCTGAAGGCTAAAACCAGCCCTATGAGAAAACCGGAAGTCCATTCCTGAAGTTCGGGTTTGCACGTAGGGCCGGTTTTTCACACTCCGGAGGCTTCAAAAAGCCTCAGGAAGGTGAAAAATGGCCTCAAAAGAAGGCCGAAGCCTCACGTGCCTTGACAAATGGCTCCGTGTGCCACCTGTAGCACACGTGCCATAGGCTCGCCATCCCAGTACTATAGTGTATGAATGTCAATATTTAATTAAGCAAACACATGTAAACACAAGTGTCCTCTCTTCCTTTCTCTCATAATTCTACCACACTCATACATCCAGCCATTTTCAGGTTTTTTATTAGGAGGAAACCATGAAGTTCCCTTTCCTTCTTGGAGAAGGAGCATGGAAACAATTATTTCTTCACTGCCACCATCAATAGAAATTTAGCATTTTTAGATTGTTTGCTGACAGAAAGGGGAGAGTCGTTTTTTTCCTTTTGTTTTAGAGAAAATCACTGTAACAGTAATTAGCTTACAGATCAGTTGATGGGCAGACTCTTTGAGATTGCTCAGGAAGGGGTGGACTGTTGGTTAGCCCCACTCTACGTTCTAAAGGCTAAATGTGATCCATAGTCCATGACTCTTTTTTTTACCTCTCTTGTAAAGATGATGAAAAAAGCCAATAGACTGGTACATCAGCGTTTTTGCTTTGTAGAATTTAGCCAAAGACCACAGTTTCCCCCGGCAGCATCTGTTTCCATTTTCATGTTTCAGCTCACTTGCATGTTTCCAACCAATCCTGATTTCTGAAATCCAGAAATATTAACTTCAAAAGAGAAAGAAAGACTTCAAAAGAAATTCTGGAGCAACCAGCAATTTTGTTTTATTCTAAAGATGCAAACTGTCAACACCGTGGAAAAGAAAATTGGCTCCCTCCTTTCAATTAGCACCCAATTATTCAGCAATAATATTGTTATATTGGTTAAAGAAAAACAACAACTGGTAATTTGAGAGCCTTGATAGCTTAGAATTAAATATTTAAATCATCCCCATGAAAAGTTGAGGTTTTAATTTTTAATTGTAAATGTTACAAAGCGGAAAAACCACGGAACTGCAGACATTTTCAAGAAGAAATCTGTCTTTTTAAATAACTCCAGTGACTCCTGGGAGCCAAGACCGATGTCAAAACATAATAACTTTGAGGCTAGTGGTGGGGAGTCAAGCAATGCATATTTATAAACGGGGAAATTTCATTTCCCGTTGAAGGCTGCTCTCTTGAGATCACTGCACTTTCATTGCCAAACAACTCCTGCTTAAATCCAATATGACCTCGGAGCTCTGGCCTGGCCTGGCATTGTCCTCTTATCTGTTAGGATGCTAATTTTTTCTCCCTTCGACCGGAGAAGTGTTCCAGTGACATTACAGGGTGTGCTAATGATTAAGCATATAATTATTGAGCAACTGACATGGTTCCATGATAGAGTTCCTATTTACCTAAGCCTTCTTGTTGCCAATGTTATTGTGTCTGGATGCAAAGAAATGCAATGTCTGGATCTCTCTCCTCTCATTTTTCAATACAATAAAAAGGAACAAAAATAGAAAAAAAGAATAAAGAAAGAAAAGGAGGGGAAAAAAAATCAGAATTATGCATTCCTCCCTTCTCTCTATCAAGTGTTATCTTTCCCCCATCCTCTTTTAGTCACCATGAGGTGCTTTCTTGTTCTTAACATAACTTGCGCACTTCAGATTGAAAAGGGGTCACCTTTTCTTAACTTCGCAAAGGTGCAAAGGGAAGGAAAACACATGTATCTGTTGCAATTCTAATTTATATATTTCCTCCTCTTCCCTCCCAAATCTCTCTCCTTTAAAAAAACAAAATAGACAGAGCATGCAAGATTAGTGATGTGTATCAGCAACTTTGCAGCAGCTAGATTGTATATATTCAGCTGTTTGGTATGTTTTTGTTTTTTGTACCGTGTATTAAAAGAAACCCTATGCACTTTCATTCGACATGTGCCATGTTTATTAATAGGGTTGAGCATTGTCTTGCATTTTCTCATTTTCCCTATTCTTCTCTGTTCTAAAATTGGTATCAGATAAACTTCTCCATATGTTTATATTTATCATTCCTACCTGTTTTTCTATATGATACCTAGCTATTAGAAAAAGAGACATCAGATAGCTTTATGTATTTAATTTACAAACTCATTCTAATGATACCATTGCAGTCAGCTCTTGAGTTATACAAAATGACTATCTCTCCAGGAGTTGAAGGGTCTCGTTCTTGGGAGTTGAAGGGTCTCGTTCAGTGTCTTTGATGGTAGGTGGCTCCTAGTTGTTTGGTGACTCATCCTAACCTTATTTGGAAGACATTAAAAGCTTGGTGATTTGGACATAACTAGTAGGAAGACTAGCAGAGGTTACATAGATTAATGGCAAGTTGCTTGATAAGGCTTGGAGAGTATGCCATATACGTAGCCCAGGTACCATCCAGTAAGGACTGCTTTATAAGTAAGTCCTTTTGACCAAAAGATATTACAAATTTGTCATACAGAATTGTATTAATAAGGTAAGGTAAAGATTCCCCTCGCACATATGTGTTAGTCGTTCCCGACCCTAGGGGGCGGTGCTCATCTCCATTTCAAAGCCAAAGTGCCAGCGCTGTCCGAAGACGTCTCTGTGGTCATGTGGCCAGCATGATTAAACACCAAAGTCGCATGGAACGCTGTTACCTTCCCACCAAAGGTAGTTCCTAGTTTTTCTACTTGCATTTTTACATGCTTTCTAACTGCTAGGCTGGCAGAAGCTGGGACAAGTAACGGGAGCTTACTCCGTTACACAGCACTGGGGATTTGAACCGCCGAACCGCCAACCTTTCTGATTGACAAGCTCAGCGTCTTAGCTACTGAACCACCGTGTCCTATTAATTGAATTAAAAGGAAACTCAAAAATACAACTCATGCCTCAGACTAAGGTATGGGGTTTTATTAAGAAAAAAAAAACACTATAAAAGCAAGTCAGTGCAAAATGCCAGTGAGAGAAAATGTAACAATAGTTGGGTAAATAATATTTATGCAAATGAATAGAATAGTTGGAACAACAGAGCTAGTTTCCTCAATGCAGAAAGTGTTTAGTAGGCATTGCTGGTGAGACAAAACTCATAAATAGATTGAAAGGATTGATGGATATGACTTATTAAAAGGGAATGTACCAGACAAAGATGGAGATAAGTGGCATTATATGTGAAGGAAATGGAACATGTATTGAGGTCTAGGATCTGACTACAAGGATTCATGTTAAAGCATTTGGGCCAAAACAGAGGCAAGGAGGAACAATAAAGCTAAGCCAGGAGAAGACTTGGATAATACCTTCTTGGACTAGATAAAAAAAAACTTTTAGGCAGGAAAAACATAGCTGTAAAGAGAGAATTCAGTTACTGGATTACATTTCAGACTTCAGTTACTTGGAAACCTGTTGAGAAACTAATTTGGCTAAGATTGTGAAGTCTTAATACAATCTCAGTGGATTTTCTGACTATTTTCAGTGTCTGGAAGCCTGGAGAACAGACTTGGAATTTGGCTGCCTGGATTTGATTCTAACCAATAGCGAAAAGTTGGGGGAAAAGATAAAAAGGAAGGGGAACTTGGGAGGGGAGGAAGGAATAATCTCATCCTGAATTCACAGTATTGCACCACAAAAAGGGAAATTGGAACATCACATGCATATTATATCTCAGGAAATCCCTTTGCAGTAGTAACCTTAGAAAGGACAAGGTGTGGCATCTCTTGGACAGAAATTCTCAAAAGAAGTATAGAATCAAATGTTTGCATATCTTAAGTTGAGCATTGTGTTGCTTTTCACAAAAATAATATTAAAAATTGGTTATATTTATTTATATATCGTTCTCATTAAATAAGGATGAGAAAGTTTATAATTATACGTAGACCCATTAGGTAAGGGGAGAAGAATGTATTAGATTTCTTTTCCAGCATCCAGCCAGGGATGGGTTGTTTTTTAATCTTTAATATTAGATTTATTTCATGTTTGGGCTATTTCTTTTCCTCTTGTTTTTAGATTTTTTGTTTTTGTTTTTGTTACTATTGGATATATGTTTTTTTGTTTCCTTTGTTTTTCATTTTATTTTTGTTGATAAAATATTTTGTGTGTGTACAATATACACAAACACATATGTAAATAAATTAATATAAATAAAAGTTGGTTAGTAACTCCAATAAAGATATTATTACAGGGTAGTATCTGGTTGCCCAATTCAAGTATTGGTACTAGATTGCATAGGATCACTTTGTCCAATCAGTTCATAAAGTGATAACATGAATAAGGTCCTGTCCCCCACTGAAGTGACAGAAACGGCCAGAAAACAGACTTTTTCCATATGGGAATGCTCTGCCCAGTAAATACAATTGGCTTCATTTTCCTGGCTTTTAGCAATAGCAATAGCACTTAGACTTATATGCCGATGCACAGTGATTTACAGCCCTCTCTAAGTGGTTTACAGAGTCAGCCTATTGCCCCCAACAATCTGGGTCCTCATTTTACCCACCTTGGAAGGATGGAAGGCAGAGTCAACCTTGAGTCTGATGAGATTGGAGAGTTGGCTTACCTGAAACACTTATTTTCTGGAGAAGTGGAGACAGCATCCCTGTGTGGGTTATTCTCATATACCCGTGATGGCGAACCTATGGCACGTGTGCCACAAGTGGCACACGGAGCCATTTGTCAGGGCACGCGAGGCGCTGCCCTGTCAGCTGGCCAGTGCGCATGCACGCGCTGGCCAGCTGAGTTCACCATTTTTAAAAGCTATTTTTTGTCCTCCCCAGGCTCCAGGGGCTTTATAGGAGCCTGGGGAGGGCGAAAAGAGCCTCCCCCGCCCCCCGGAGGCTTCAGGGACTTCCGGTTTGCTCGGAGGGTGGTTTTAAGCGTTCCGAAGGCTTCAGGGACGGTCCCTGAAGCCTCCGGGGGGGCGGGGGAGGCTCTTTTCGCCCTCCCCAGGCTCCTATAAAGCCCCTGGAGCCTGGGGAGGGCAAAAAATATGTAAAAATGGGGGGGGGTCATGCGTTGTGCGCGCATGCGCACTGGGGGGGTCGCGCATTGCATTATGGGTGCGGCACGCCCACACTCGACCCCCCTGCGCTCCCCCCACTTATGGCACGGGAGCAAAAAAAGGTTCGCCATCACTGTCATATACCATCCAATCGAATTGAGTCTGCAAAGTTTAAGTCCCGCATCTTCCTGCTAAGATCCCCAGCTTTTTTGACAAAGACTAACATGCAGACAGACGTGCGTGAACAGAAATGATCTCTCCAAGAAAAAATGGACCGGACCCCAGGTAAGCCAACCCTCTATTTTCCTGATTCAGTGGAGACAGCATCCCTGTGGGGGACATACCAATGTCTGTCCCCTATTATGGGTGGGAAACCATCCGGGACGAGATCCTCTGACTGACACTTATCTGTTGTAAGACCCTCTGCCCAAAGGCTGCATCGGCCGATGTGTACTGATCAATTCGGTAGTGCCTAATAAATGTGGACGGAGACTGCTCTGCAAACCTCATGTGATGGAGCCTGTGTGCTCCAAGCTGCTGTAGTAGCTGCGCTACGTGTCAAATGGGTTGTAATGTGTTCCGGAATGGGATGTGCCTGAGAGGAATAAGCTTTTGCAATACATCCACCTTCCACCTGATCCACCTTCCCAATAAGGAGGAGGATGCCTCGTGGCCCATAGACTCTGGTTGAAAGGAGATGAATAAGGCTGCGATGGAAGGTTGATGCTTGCGCAAGTAGATCCATAAGGCTCTTCGGACATCTAGCGTGTGCCACTTACGTTCCAGCTGGTGGACTGGATTGGGACAGAAGTTGGGGAAAACCAATTCTTGTGTGTGGTGGTAGACGGAGTTCACCTTGGGAATGAACGTTGGGTCCACTCTGAGGACCACTCGGTTCACGTAGAGGGTGCATAGATCTTGCCGCATGGAAAGGGCAGCTAATTCCGAAATCCATTGAGCTGATGTAATGGCTACCAGAAAGATTACTTTTTGAGACATGTAGAGTAGGGAAGTGTCCCTCAGAGGTTCGAATGGGGCCTGCATGAGTGCTTGAAGGACAAATGGCAGGTCCCACGATTGACCGCCGGAGGATGCAAATTGGAGGCACCCTTCAAGAATTGTTTGATGTGTGGTTCGTGCATCAGAGACTTGCTGAGCCCGGTACACAATACAGAAGAGAGGGCCGCGACCTATCACTGAATGGTATTGGGAGACAGACCCGCAGACAGTCCGTCCTGTAGAAAGTCGAGAATGTGACACTTCAGAACATGTGTAGGAACTACCTTCCTGGTCTGGCACCATGTGCAGAAAGTTTTCCACATGGCATCGTAGATCCTATTTGTTGAAGGCCTCCTTGCTGCTTGAATTGTTTTGATGACCGCTGGAGAAAGGCCTTCTGCCATTACTGAGTGCCATTCAGCCTCCAGGCAGTCAACCTGACCCACTGCGGGTCCAGATGGGCTATGGCTCCCTGAGAGAGTGACGTCTTGGAGGGAGGAATCCTCCATGGGGGAGCGATTGACAGCAATAGGAGATCCGCAAACTACGGGTGGCGTGGCCAGTGTGGTGCCAGCAGAATGAGCTCCACCTGTTCCTCCAACATCTTTCTGATGATGCATTGGATCAGGGGAAATGGTGGAAAGGCGTAAAGGAGGCCCGGAGGCGAGCGACAAACCAGGCCTGACTTAGAAAATAGGGTTTCCTCTTCCACAGACCCACTCCTTCTGCTAGCTGTATGATTATTCTCTAATTATATTATGATTTTGTTTCATCAATGGATGATAAAATAATGCTTTGATGCACCAAAAAAAATCAGAGGCTAATATATAGGATTGTTGTAACCCTAAATATATGATTCTGGTTGGCTTATTGATGTCTTAATAACAGGTTGAGTAATGTGTAATTTTTGATCTTTAAAAAGTTTAATGTGGCCTAAAGTCAAAATAATTATCAATCTAACAGTAACTGGGAGGATAATACATATATCTACATACATGGATACAGCAAGGAATCAAAGTTTTTCTTCAGAATTCTGGAACAGAACTTGCTTTGTTCCCATAAGAATAGCCTTGTGGAAAATCTGAGCCGATTTGGGGGCTAAAACTGTTGTTGATGGCTCTTTGGCTTGTTCAGTTGGATAGATACCACAGATACTGGAGAAAAACTGACTCAGCAGTTACACTTATACTCCCTCTCTGTCCATCATTTCTTATCCTTTCATTAGAATGAGAAGATGGAACCACAGATTAAAAGCCTCTGTCTAGATATAAACAATAACACTGATTAAAATGGCATCATTTGGCCACAGGAGATTTGGCAGTGTGGGCTGCCCATTTTTCATTCAAATCTGCTGTTTGGAGAAGTAGCTTCCAGCTCCTAATAGATTGAATCACCATTAAGCCAGTGAAGTCATACAGGAAAAGAAACTCCGAACTGCAGATTTCTTATTAAGGGAAATAGATTGTTTGTCTGTTGATGTGAACAGTTGCTCACTGACGCTTAGCTTATTTCACACGACAGAAGACAATTTTCTCTGATCACTGACTTACACCTGGCTGATTGGGCCAAAATAGATGACTAAAACGATTAAAAATAATGAATATTAATAAGCAATGTAAGATGATTAATACTAAAGGAAAGTTTCTTCTCAATAGAGATAATAACTTGAGTGTGTAATGTATTTGTTTTCACCAGGCTTACATCAACCCTGTGTCTGCTTAATCGCACCATCATATATTTTTCTTAAGAATGTTTATAATAAGATCTTTATATAAGAACAATATGGCAGTTGTAATTTTTTTTCTCTAAAGACCATTTATAGGGCTGTTGGGTTTATGATGAGCCACTTAATTATTAACTCTTTTGGCTTATAGATGAAACTAAATGAATATATCTTATTTTAAGAGCCTTGCTGTTCAAATAGAACAAGATTCATCTCTTTTTGTAAGCAGCCTTTATAGTCAAAAATCTTGATTGTCAACAGAACCTAAGACCAATTTCATAACCATCCTACTTCTGCTTATGGGCTTGAAGATAAGAAAACAATGAAATTCCCACCTTGTGGTAGACAGCAATACATTTGTATCTTACAGGAGTTTGAAATTTGGTACACAGCTGAAAATAATAAACTTGTATAAATTAAGTAAGCTGCACAAAATTGCATATACATATTTGGGGGAACACTGCACCAAGACAAAAGTGCTTGCTTTAGACTGCTTTAGGAAAGGTGCAAACTAAATAAAAATAGATCTACAAAGGAAAATATGCATTCCAATGCATGTGAAATTTTGACTTTTGTATATTTTAAAAGAGGGAGTTGAATTTGCAAAATGATAAAAAGATAGTCAAGAATCCAAAACAACAAAACATGAGCATGAAATTAATGTGTCGCAATCCATCCAGGAATGTACACAATACTAAAATGTAAAACAAAGGATAAGGATGCGGATAAATAAAAGGTAAGAAACCTGACAACGGGAAACCATTTCTGAAATCTTGCCAAGAAAACTGCAGGGACTAAAGGGATTTTTAAAAAAAAGAAATAAAAGAAAAAAATACAATTAATCCAAGTCAACTGGCAATAAGAAAATACTCTTCTGAATATAGTTTTCTTTGCAATTATACTCGTCATGAAACAAATACTCAAAATTGATCAGTCATGATGCTTTTTCAAGAAACACATAGAAAAGAAAAATATTTCATGATCGTTTTCTATAACTGTCACAGCTGAGTTGTGCATGTCTTTTTCATATACTCTGCTCACACTATCAATTGTTAAGTTTGTTATGTATTTGAGGAAGGGGAGCAATGGCACTCAAATCATCCCAGGTGCTATTCCAGTATAGTGGATTTTTGACTCCAATAACTGTTTACCTGGCTATTTAGAGATTATAAGAGTCAGTTAGAAAAAGGTAGCCCAGACTTGACTGAAGAAAAAGTTGAAATCTGGAAAGGGATTTCTTAAATTGGAATCCTTTCCCGGCAATTTAACACTCTGTAGTTGCAATGTGGAAAAGTCCCAAGAGTGGTTTCATGTTTGGCTGTTTGCTTACTTGAATTTATAAACTGCCTTTATTCCCATGCTCATAGTGGCTTAGAACAATAAATATATGTGTACCACGAGGGTGGTTTGATTCAGGGTTGTCTAGTTACTAGTTTGCTGCATATACTGTATTTAGACAAATCAAATTGGGGTGTCCAACCTTGGCAAATTTAAGAACTGTGGACTTCAACTGCCAGAATTCTCCAGCCAGAATAGCCAGGTGGAGAATTCTGGGAAATGAAGTCTTAAAGTTGCCAAGGTTGGACACCCCAATTTGATTTGATCTAAATAGTAATTTGTAGATTTTAGTGTTGTCAGTATACAGTATATGCCAGTGATGGCGAACCTATGGCACATGTGCCACAGGTGGCACGCGGAGCCATTTGTCAGGGCACGCGAGGTGCTGCCCTGTCAGTTGGCCAGCGCGCATGCCTGCGCTGGCCAGCTGAGTTCACCATTTTTAAAAGCCATTTTTCGCCCTCCCCAGGCTCCAGAGGCTTTATAGGAGCCTGGGGAGGGCGAAAAGAGCCTCCCCCACCCCCCCGGAGGCCCTCCGGAGGCTTCAGGGACCAAATGACTTCCGGTTTGCATGGAGGGTCGTTTTAAGTGTTCCGAAGGCTTCAGGGAAGCCTCCGGACGATCCCTGAAGCCTCCGGAGGGCCTCCGGGGAGGGGGAGGCTCTTTTAGCCCTCCCCAGGCTCCTATAAAGCTTCTGGAGCCTGGGGAGGGTGAAAAAAGCATGTAAAAATGGGGGGGGTCACGCCTTTTGTGCGCGCATGCGCACTGGGGGCGGGTCACGTATTGCATTATGGGTGCGGCAGGCATGCACACGACCCCCCTGCACTCCCCCCACTTGTGGCACGTGAGCCAAAAAAGGTTCGCCATTGCTGGAATATGCAGTAAACTAGTAACTGGATGGAATCAGTGCTTATTTCTGTGATTTTACATTCATATGCCAAACACGTTTGTTAGTTCTGTTCCTTGCAGAACAGCCAAAAGTTTGCCTATGAAATCATAGCTGGGCAATCTCAGGCAAAGCTCCCTATAGGCCCACAGTGTCTCCCACACCTCTAGGAATTCAATGGGTAGGGCTGATCAGTTTCCAGATACTAAGTCCAAAAAGAGTTCTCATTTTAACGTCACAGAAAAATATTAATTGTACTTTTTTCTTTTCCAACTTTACAAAGATGTCCCTACTTCAAGAAAGGAGTTAAAATTTGCATCCACAGTGCAGAAACCCAACTATAATTTAAGAGTGCCAATTTGCAGCGCAATAAAGAACGATGTATGAAGCACTTTAGAAACCAGATAAGAAATCTAATGCTTGATGAGTTCATATAATTGAACTCCTTTTTTTTAGTATGAATTAGACTTCATTTCACACTTTTACAGCTATTAGAGATAAAAGAAACAGAAATAAAATTAATACAATGTTTCCTTTCATCATCCTTTAATTTGTGACTGTTAATTTTTTTTAGTTTGTAATGGTCACAAAAATGACCCTCACCTTTTAAGGCAGAAAGGATCCTAATGGTTATATTCTTTGACCTTCCATATAGCACAAGCCATTAACTTTATCTGGGCCACAAATTTGTGAGTTATAGGAAAATCTGCCTTTCAGAAAAAAATGAGATTTGAAAGTTAATTACTTGCACCCCTTGGATGATTTAGGCTGAGGGATAAGAATACCCAGTCCAGTGAAAAAGTTGAAGAAATCTGGCTTATCTTTTGTTCAACAATCAGCTCAGTATGATTTTAGATCAGCTCCAGATCAATTATAGTTATGGATGGAGAAAGCCCTTACCTTCCATTCCCTCTTCACCAATTAAGCATCCTGCTTTCTAAAATGCTCATTGAAGCTTTCTTTTGTGGTTCACAGGACTCAGGACACAATTCTACAGCATTTTGTTGAATTTTATTGTAAACCATCTTGACATTTTTAAAAATTGTGGAGATATAAATATTTTAATAAAGGACAAGTCAACAAGTATAAGCTTGTTAGGCTATCATCCTTAGTTGGCAATTGCGTTTCTTGGGTTCTAAGTGCTAAACAAAGTCTTGCAAATCCAGCCATTAGTTAGTTAGTTAGTTAGTTAGTTTACACAACCAGAAAACTGATTGTTAAGGTAAGTGCAGCTCACCTCTGACTTCACCTGCAGTTTTATAAATGTAAGGAACAGAAAGCAAAGAGCATTTAAAAGTAAATATGATTTTACCCTCCCTGCCAAGCAAAAAATATTTCAAAGAGAAAATTGATATTTTGTAAAAAGTGTTCAATATTTTGTACCTGGAGTATTTCCCTACTGCACCCTCAAATACAACTTTATCTTGAATACATAGTTTTAACATCTGATCAGTAGGACTTCAGACCTCATATTGGATCTGGCACGTATATCCATTAAAATGTCCCAATTGCATGCTACTGAAAATTCCATATGTGTCCGCTACAGAAATGGTATCCTATTATTTTCACTACCGGTTCAGTAGCAGAAGCGTGCATGCCTGGGCATGCGCATAAGGTCCATGATGACATCTGGGTGGGTGGGCGGAACCTAGCATCGCCGCCACTACCAGTTCGCTCGAACTGGTGCGAACTGGCAGCATACCACCTCTGGTCCGCTAGCCTAAAAAAATTAGGAATGCTCTGATGTACACATTTCCCAGAGAAGAGACATACCACACTGAAATCACACTTTTTCATTCTGTGCACCTTGTACATCCATCCTGCTCTTAGATAAGACTTTCCCATAAATGCTAACTGGAAATTGATAGCTCATGGAGTTAAGTAGCTGGTTGTAGTCATTAAATCCAGACTACATATACATTTAAAACCATTCATCTAATCAATGTCTCTTCAATTGGATGTGAGAATTACACATTTCCTTTCAGAAACGTCTGAATTTGGATACGTGGAGGCATGCAGGTTTTTGTAATTCGGTAGAGCCTCTTTTATTTTTGAATAGTAGCAAAAGCAAGATGAGATTGAGCTAGAGAAGAGCACAAGCTGAATTTTTAACGTATTCTAATTTATTAACCTCTATTCAATTAGACATAACTACATTAGGATGGATTTTCTATCTACTTTTGATCTATATGAGGACCATAGGCTGTATTTCTAGGAAACACGATTTTGCTTATTGCCATCCCATTGACAAAATAAGGTACTTCACATAATACACTTTCGTAACCCTGTGATCTTTCTTCTTTAGTTTTACTTTATAATTGTTTTTATGCTTTATTTAACACATGTGCTCTCAAAACTCGAGCTGTAAAACTAGGTTAAAACTGCCCACATTTGCTTACTGGAAGGCATCTCTCATGGATGGTTTAATTGGCTTTTCTGAATATTGTAGAGGGTTGCATTATATCAGTAATTCTCAAACTGTGGTCTGAGGACCTCTGGGGGAGGTTCCCCAAGACCCCCTCAGAGGTCTATGAAATTAAAATTATTTGCCAGCCTATGTTAATATCATATTAAATCCAATATTGAAATCCCATAAAAATTGGAAGAAATCAAAGGTGAAATCCAGCAGGTTCTGGAGAACTGGTAGCGAACATTTTGAGTAGTTCAGAGAACCGGCAAATAACATCTGGCTTGCTCCAGAGTGGGGTGGAATGGAGATTTTGCAGTATCCTTCCCCTCCCACACCCACCGAGCCACACCATACCTCACCCATAGATCTGGTAGTAAAAAAAATTGAATTTCACCACTAGGAGAAATGGTAGTTGCAGCAAATGTGTCAATTTTAATTTTTAGTACTGTAAATATGGATGAATATAACCCTGCAAACAGAAACTCTTTTGGGGTTCTCCATAATTTTTAAAAGTGGGAAGGAGTCATGAAAATAAAGGTTTAAAGAATATGGGATTAGACAATCCATCCTTCTATTATTTTCCAGCTTTACATTACTATGTAAAGTTGTACCAACAGTTGGATTTAAACCAATAGTTCTGATGTTACCAAGGAAACAGGGCTTCCAACCCTGTGGGGTTTTTTGGTACATGTTAATAGAGAAAGTGAAATTTAAAGGATAGAGTCAGTGAATGCATAGATATTTAATTCTTTGTACAACTGAGCCCCAAGTAGCATTTGCACATGATGCCCAGTGAGTACAAGAAGACATAAACAATCTGACCCATACAACACAGTTTGATGGAAATTGAATTTTTATATGTTATATAAATAAAATAGAAAGAAGAAGAAGAAGACATAAACAACCTTAAACTTTTGATTCTTCTAGCTTTCTCTCCTCCTTCATGTTCACAATTCTGCTAAATTAGGATTTGGATCACATGTTGTCTGAAATAACATACACCTTTTAATCGACTTAACTGGTTGTGCAGAAAGTTATCTACCAGACAAAGTGGACACTTAGTCCATTAAATGAAGAGCAAATGAGCATGAACTTACCTCTTGAATTGCTTCCCTTATGCTCTCATTTCAAGATTTTCTTGGGATATGATTATCCCCAGATTCAATCACGTGTGTTCCAAAAGTACAACAACATTAAATTCTTTTTACAGTGGAAAGCATCATGTAGAAACAAGGAATAGAAACAAATTTAGTGAACTAGGTGCCAAAGACATTAACCACCGACCATGAAAACAGCAGTGTTTCCAGACAGATGGCTCTTACCAAAGAAAAGATAATATCTGGCTTTTCCAATTACCATATTTTTCAGAGTATAAGATGCAGCAGAGTATAAGACACACCAAGGTTTTGAAGAGGCTTTTTTTTTAAAAAAAAGGAGGTCTGCATTCTGCAAACCTCCTAAAAAGGGCCCATTTTTTTTGCAAAAATGGGCCTACTTTTTTTTGCCAAAAAAAGGGCATGGATAGCCTTTAGGAAGCTTATAGAGTGCAAATATAATTATATAAAAATACTTTATTTCCAATATGGTAAAAGAACAACACAAAAAGAAGGTGGAGAGAAAGCAAGTGATTTGTGTTATAGAGGTTTGCCGGGATTACATTCTGGGGGGTGGGGTGCTGGCCTTTACAATAAACCTTTTGCGATTTGTATACAGAAGAGAGATAAAGGAATGGGTGTGCAATGTAATGCATGAATTCTTTGGTCCTGGGAATAATCCAAGCTTATTGGTGTTAGTGGTGATGTAAGTGAAAGATCCAGATGACTCTTCATTGCTAAGCAGGAATCTAACATAAACATGTTCAAATAAGGAAGAAATGTTACTTGGAACAAAGTAAAAGGTGCTTGAAAATACACTTCAAGCCAGCATTCATTCCCTAGGAGAGAAATCATGTTTTGTCTGGGTTCAGCTCCAAGTGGGGAAAAAGACACTGGAGACATGGAGGCTGCTTGGAAAGATGGTTTAATGGCGGACAGGACCACATGGCTTGAAGTCCTTGGAAAAAAGGTGATCACATGCTACCAGATGTTGGGTGAAGAAGAAGAAGAGATAGAAGGGCTGAAAGTTCCTGGCTTTATACTCTCTGTTCACCCCACCTCTCTCTTTCCTGTTCCTGTGTAAGAAAATGTATTCCGATTGGTTGTCAGACTCCCATGGGGCCATGCAGGGGCAACTCTCTAGGCTCTCTTTGAGTCCAAGTTTGAGTTTCCTGATGCCATGTGGTGAGTGGGGCAAAGGGTTAATACTATCATGCCTTAATCCCATCACCCAGGAGCTGAAGGGGAGAACTCTTTATTATGTAGAGTAGACTGGTTTGGGCATTTTAATGGCCCAAGAAAAGTGGGGGCTATTAAGAGTGATTCTGTTTCCTGCCTAAAACCTGTTTCTCCATTTCTGATCCAGGGAAATGTAATATTCTGCCTTTTCAATATTTCCTAGGATATTTCATTTTTCTAGGAGAGGGGTGGGTGCTAACTTCCTACAGTCTGGCAGAAAGAAATAAGCCATAAAATGATTGTAAAATTTGTTGTTATCATGATCAAAGAGCTTTTACAATAGTGTTGCTGCTTATTTCTTTTTAATAATCAATAAGTGAACTATCATAAAGATAAGAATAGACATACAAAATCTGTTCCTTGAAAGAAGGAAAATATAGAACCTTATTGATCAAAAATATCTGCAAAAATAGTAACGGAAGTTAGGAAAGTCATTCTGTCAGATAATTTGCTTAGAATAAGACTACAAATATGGATCTGGGAGCACAAAGAAAATAAGTAACTAAATAGGTGATGGGAAAGGATTAGGATATCCTGCCTTTATTTATTTTTATAAATAACTCAAGGTGGTGAACATATCCAATACCCCTTCCTCCTTCCATTTTTCCCACAACAACAATCCTGCGAGATGAATTGGGCTAAGAGAAAGTGACTGGTCCAAAGTCACGCAGTTGGTTTCATGGCTAAGGTAGGATTTGAACTCACAGTCTCCTGCTTTTTAGCCCGGTGCCTTAACCACTAGACCAAACCAATTCTATTAAAGAAGAACAACATGTTTCTGGCTTCCCTGGTTTCTGACAACATACATTGACAATATTCAGACAATATTAATATCAAGACAATATTACTGCAATCTAGTTACTGAAGAAGTTGTTGGCCACTACATTATATATCCTTTCTGGAAGAGAAGGAGCGGAGATAGAAGAGATATTAGTGAGCTCTGGAAATCCTCCTGTGCATGAAAGAGTTGCTCCCCCACACAAATGTTTTTCTACTACTTTGCAACTACAGGCATCAACTGAAAGCTAACAAAAGGTATTTGGATGCATTTCTGGAATTTTGGGTTTATAGTTAGGAGCAAGTGAGAAAAATAAATCCCTGCCCAAGAACCCAGAGAACGGTTGCTAAGGGCAAAGTCAACATATTTTTCGGAGTATAAGACATACTGGAGTATAAGACACATCTTAGTTTTTGGGGAGGAAAATAGGGAAAAAAAATTCTGCCTACCAGGTATTCATCTGGCTAGCATCCTTAGTCTGGTCAGCTTCAGCAGATAAGTTTGCTGGTTTTGAGTGTGAGCGTCAGTGGTAGGTTGTAGGCGATATGCCCTGGTACGGGCGTACCGGAGCCAGCCCGGAGCACCAGATACCGTTCTAGTACAATTCTCCGGAGGGCCCACCCGCCCACCCTAGCTTCTTACCATCTTTTTACGTCTTCAGCACTTCCACGCACGCGCATAGCACATACACCGCCTGAACAGCTGAAGCATCGCAGAGGCTCGCAGAAGCACCAAGATTCATGCAGTTGGAATGGAATCAGCAAACCACCACTGGTGAGCATGCATGCTTTTTAGCCCCTGGTTGGGGATAAAAAACAACTTCTAAAGCATAGCTGATCGTTGAAGAGAGAAGCAATGAGAAAAGCAGGAAAAGCACAGAAGATCGCTTCCCTTGTTAGAATCTCATTAGGGCTGAAAAAAAGCTTTGAAAAAGCTATGTTGAGAGTATAAGATGCGCCCAAATTTTCAGCCTCTTTTAGGGGGGGGAAAGTGCAGCTTATATGTCGAATAATACGGTAAGCTCCACCGGAAGCAATATAGAACCTAATAATAATAATAATACCCTATCCCAGAAACTGTTGGTTCAATAACAATTGCGTTGTTTAGTTATTCATAGTATTTTTGCATAGACTTGTGATTGCAAGCCAAATTCTGATTCTAACGTTCAGAGGCAAGGGGAAAGTCTGTTCCCCAAAGAAATGCAGCTGTATCCAGACGTGGTCCAATACATAAACTGAGACATGAACTATGTAAGCATGTGTGGCATTCTTTAGCTTTGTTTTCATTGCTTTTTATGGTTTTTGATAAACTATCCGCCAGATCACTTCTGAGGAATCCAGCCCCTGGACAGAGGAAGTTATGCTTTCACATAGAGAAGTTCATAAATATTGCAGGCTCCTTGTATTCCTTTAGCCTGGTTGCCTCTGAAAATCAGCACGAGAAGAGACAGAGTAGTTTCTTGGCAAAATGCTCAGCTCTGAAAAAAATAATAATTAAAAAACGCTGTTCAGAGAATGATGAAGCATTAGTCATCCAGAGTTTGGAATTGTTTTGGCAACATATGACAAATAATCACAGGCATGAACATCTATAGTATTAAGGTCTAAATTGAATAGGTTCCTAAGAAACCTGTATCTATTCCAAATTATAATGAATCCTCAAAGCCACATGTCGAATAAAGAAAAGGCAACACAGCCCAGTGCTTGTAAACAGTCATCAATGAGCCTTTTCTGTTTTGGAAGTATGTGAATTTCTGAAAACAGAAAAAATCTCATATGACTACTGTTGGCGGCTATATTTTTGGTATCTGGCAAAAATACTCCTTTTTTCTCAGGCAGTTTTATAATTCTGAACTCAGATTGATGTTAAGCGACCACCCTTGCTGCAATAGTGACTAGTGAAAAATATTTTATATTGATTTGCATTTTTGGGTTTGTTTCACTTTTTTCTTTTTTAATGTTGTAATCAACTTTATAATCTGCCCCCCAAAATTGCTGGACTTAGTTGATGGACTGGAAGTAAAAATAATTAACACCAGAAGTGGTATTCAGCAGGTTCTAACCAATTCTGGAGAACCGGTAAATACCACCTCTGACTGGCCTCGCCCCCATCTATTCTCTGCCTCCTGAGTCCCAGCTGATTGGAAGGAAATGGAGATTTTACAGTATCCTTCCCCTGCCATGCCCACTAAGCCATGCCCACAGAACCGGTAATAAAAAATGTTTTAATCCCACCACTGATTAACACCTCACGGATTAGGAAAGTGCTCTGAATGATTTCTGTCTTCCATATTCTTTTTGAAGAAGAACAGATCCAGGGGTTAAAGCAATTGGAGAGCCACAATAGGCCAGTTCAGAATTGGAGATGCTGAACCACCAAGAAAACATTTCAAACTCCTCACACGGGAAAGATTCCTCCAAAATTATACTGTCTTTTTTCCTGGCATCTTTGACTATTAACAAGCATCCGTATCTCTTGCCACATGAATTTTCCCTGGCTGCAGGATAGCAATATTCAGAAAGCGTCTTCTAGAATATAGGATGCAGTTCATGCAATCTGTCATACTGGGAGCCATTGCATCCTTTCATAAATCTGGTTTCAATTATTCCAAATGGCTTTGAGAACCATTGTGGTTACAAAGCAATATAGAAATGTTCTAAAATAGAGATGGGAAGAGTGGTTCGGCTGAAAGAATTATACAAGAGGAGACACAATGCAGCTGTGGAGAAAGTAAAAAAAGGGGGGGGGGGATTTGAAGGAAGAAATTATCGCAACAGGGAATGATCTGTGAAGAAATGAAGACATGGGAACTTGAACAAGACAAGCAGGGAATCTCAAAGGAGAAAAAAAATAAAGCACAAAGTAAAAGGGAAACAAATGGAGGAAGAACAGACAAATGAAAAGTAGTGAAGAGAAGGGTACATTTTGACAACAACCCCAAACTTCCCCCCTCTGTTTTCTACACGACACACAAAAATATGTCAAGTGAATTAGCAGCTGAAATCCCTTTAGCACCAGACATGAGGCAGCCGCTACCTGAGGCACTCTGGAACAAGTGGAAGAGCACAATGAGGAAGTTGCGAGCCATAGTCATAACTTAGGGGCGAGCATTACTGCCTCCCTCTCCCGCTCACCAGAGTAACCGCCTCACTTTTGTCTAATGAGAGAACTGGCCCTGATCAAAATTCCAGAACAAAGGTGCAGTCTTATGCCACAGTGGATCTTTTTAGCTAGAAATTGTTTCACACGTTAGCTTTGTTGTAGAAGACTTTTTTTGCTTTTTTCAAGGCTCTCGTGCTATTTTGAGATATGAGCTATGGGTGAGTCCATGCTGCCACTTCAGCTGCTTGTCTTCCATGTGGTTTCTTTCTGTTTCTTAATCCAATTTCAAAAATCCCAGTTCAAACCAGAGAGCTTGGCAACAAGGATGAGTTGGTCTTAATTCAGACCCAAATGGTCATTTCTCTGCTTCTTATGGGAAAGGCAACCCTTGTTGGCTGGCTCTTCTATGGAATAGTGCCGGGGTGTCAAACTCGCGGCATCATGTTGTCGTCATGTGACATATCGTAGCTTTTCCCCCTTCACTAAAATGGAGGTGGGCGTGGCCAGTGTGTGATGAATCTGGTCCGTGGGCTGTGAGATTGACATCTCTGGAATAGCGTACCAGTAACTGCCTTTTGCTTTTAGGCAATGTCCCCTCCTAGCTAGTCGCCCCCCCCCCCCAGTTGTTTGCACAATTTGAAAATTTTAACATCCCTTCTCACATTTATACTAACCTAGAATCTTTATTTTCTTTTTCCCTTATTTTCTTTTTCCCTGATAGTGTCATCATAGCATTGATGCTGCAAGGATCAGAGCTATAGAGAACAGATTGGCTTCTTTGCTCCTATATTCCTTTGCAGATCCAAGGAAACATGGACGCAAGGAAGAACTGAGAGTTCAATTTCATAGAAACAAGGTAAAGCTTAAAATGGTGCAGAAGTGAAGGGAAGCTTTGTAGTACTGTGGGCAGGAGAAGGGAGAGCCTGGGCAGAAGCCCAAAGGATGCCGACTAGGAGAACTAAGGGTTGACTGAAGAATGAGCTTGTAAGCTTGTGCCTAGACCATATCAGAGTTTGTTGCAGAAATCATATCCAGAAAGCATGCACAGATAACTGATTCAGCAGGATTTATTAACTTCTTTATATACATAAAAACACATGAGTAAATGTACAATACCAAGAGTGGTTCTTCAGTTTCAGATCAGAACAGCAGGTCCAGACTACTTTCATTTCCAGCACATAGCTTAATACAGACAAAGAGAACCCCCTTTATACAGGGCAGTTAAGCTAAGCCTAAGGGACACCCAGGCACCAAGCTGTCCCCAGTAAATACTGTTTCAGTTTCTAAACAGCCCTCATTGGCTGACTTAGTTGCTATGCCTATTCATTGGCTGACCTTGTTGCCATGCCCTATTCCAGTCAATCCCCAATGGCTGATCTGTCGCTATGTCCTATTCCAGTTCATGAATATTCTGACAGCCCACCAACTTAACAAGGCAACTTGCAGCTGCTGACCTTCAGAGAACAGAGCAGAATGAAAGAGCTGCACAGGCCAGTGACAAGCTGCTGGAGGGTGGGGGGGGGATTGTGCCAGGCATGGTTGCTGAGCCTGCCATGAGATCAGAAGGAAATACTGGAGATTACCTGAAGGACGGCTCAGGAAGAAAATGTTTGGATCTAAGGAAATCACAGGTACAATGGCCTGGGAATGGAAGTATGCCCGTGTAATCTGTTCCTGCATTTAGAAAATGGAGATTGGCCCATGCTGGCAATGGACCAAGCAGGAAGTGCAAATCTGCCTTGTGGGGAACCTAACAAAAGGACAAAAGAAATGGATATTGCAAATTCTTAGAGTTAATATTGTGAGAATGGAAGGGAATCCATTTTATGACACATACACACAGTTGTCTATTCCTCTTTTTGCACTTGAATGAGAATTCTGTAATTAGGAATCTTGAGACTGGAGACCTACTTCAAATTTGTTTTACCTATTTCTACCTTATGTGTTTACTGCCCGACTTCATTTTTAAAGTTAGGTGAATTGAGATACCCTCTCCCCCCCAATTATATATGATATGAGCATATATTTCAGACTAAATGAATAGTCTATTGGTAACATATATTAAAAAGGGATGCAGTGGCTCAGTAGCTAAGATGCTGAGCTTGTCAATCAGAAAGGTCAGCAGTTCGGCGGTTCAAATCACGGAGTGCACTCCCGTTACTTGTCCCAGCTTCTGCCAACCTAGCAGTTCGAAAACATGTAAAAATGCAAGTAGAAAAATAGGGACCACCTTTGGTGGGAAGGTAACAGTGTTCTGTGCGTCTTTGGAGTTTAGTCATGCTGGCCACATGATCACGGAGACGTCTTCGGACAGCGCTGGCTCTTTGGCTTTGAAACAGAAATGAGCACCGCCCCCTAGAGTCGGGAACAACTAGCATATATGTACAAGGAAAACCTTTACCTTAACATACATTAATGTAAATTCTCCCTTTTTCTCATTCTTTTACCAATAACATAAAATAACATAAACATCTAGAAAACCTCCCCTTTTCAGAATTCTTCTCAGATATATATTATTTCAAGAGTTTCCATGTCCCCACCATTGCATGTCCATCGTAGAAGAGAGGATTGTGTTTTCATTTTTGAGTTATCCACCTATTGTATATGGGGGAAATTGTCAAGCAAATTCGAGGAACAAGTTTACTATGAATAAGACATTTTGATGCAGTTACAAATTATTATCATCAGTTCTTGTAACACTATCTATGTCCATTAAGATACACTGCAAATATAATTGTGAGATCTGTAATATCTGCTGTTAGATAAGGAACTTTTAAGAGTTAATCCACTGCCATCTGTTATTATTTTCTAGCCTGCTTAGTTGAGCACTACAAATATGAACTTGGCAGATGTTAGTAAAGGTTGGACCGAATTCAAGGTAGAATGGCTGCAGAGGATGAAAGCTTAGAAAATTTTGGCTCAAATCCCCAAGACTGTGCGTGGAGACAAGGCAAAAGAACTTGGATGTAACTTGATGGACACAGCTCAATTAAAATTGATGATCTGAAAAAATAAGCCCAGATTGAGATATACAATGTTAATGGAAGGATACGAAAATATAGTAACTGGAGAGGCCAGGATATATTCCAGGGTTACAGAATTTATAATGTCTCGTCCAATAGTTTTATAATGACAAAAAATAGAAATAAGAGACAGCTATCCTTGTTTCTGAAAGTTTGCCTTCCACATTTCAACACTTAGGGTAATTTATTTGGGCCAAAAGTTTAGTATAACAATATAGTCTTGAATCTCACAAATAATCATTCCACAGCTACTACCCAATCCTTTGAAAAATGCAGATGCTAAGATTGCCTGAAGATATAAAGCCACACTGGGAAATTTCAGAGAGCTTTTGCTTCAATTTCATTTTCTCCAATAATGAGCTTAATGACATCCATAGGAGAAAGAAACAGCTAATGCACATTACAGATTGCTTTTTTTTAAACCTGCAATTTTTCTGCTGGATTATTAAGTAAACTGAATTTTTTTTATGGATTTGAGAAAACACCAGGTTTTGTATATCTGGACCAGGGATGAAATCCAGCAGGTTCTGACAGGTTCTGGAGAACGGGTAGTAGAAATTTGAATAGTTCGGAGAACCGGCAAATGCCATCTCTGGCTGGCCCCAGAGTGGGGTGCGAATGGAGATTTTGCAATATCCTTCCCCTGCCACGCCTACCAAGCCATGCCCACCGAACAGGTAGTAATTTTTTTTGAATTTCACCACTGATCTGGACCTGTTTTAAACAAGTGGACATTTTTCATGCTGGTATAGAATATATATCAGTGGAGTAGTGAATGAAGGATATTGTTTTCTAAGCAGAATATGTAAGGTAGAATCTTATGTAAAAAAGATCAGGTATCTGTTTAATATACACATAAACTTTGTGCATACCATGCCCCTCTTCATTTACAAAATCTTGAATCGATTTTGTGGCTTAAAAGTGAAGAAAACAGCCTGCTTCTAGGTAATTTCTTACAGCATACGGCCTAAACTGTTTGCTTTTTCTCATGTGAATTCCACCTAAAAGGCCTTAATGGTCATAAAATCCATTTGGCTGCTAGGCTGTCTTTAGAAGACGGAATTAGAAAAATCTAATTGAAACATTTTGGAATAACAACCAGCTGAACTCTGAACTCTTCCCTCTCCTCCAAACAGGGACTCCATGAATGCTGCCAATGGAGGTTCTGTAAATCCGGCCAAAATAGCCAGCTGTCAGGCATTTATCACATCTAGGAACCAAAACACATCTAAATCAGTCCTGTCTCTTCTGAGTTTTACAAATGACTGATGAAGGACAAGAAAAGCAAATGTAACTAAAAACATTTTTAAAAAAGCAAAGGTAACTAAAAACATTTTTAACAAACGTTTCAATAAAAAAAAGAGCTAGTAAATAAAAATGTATATGAAGCAGGAACTAATTTATTATGAATGTTCTCCTGTTTCCGGTACTGGCTGTTCAGTCTGGCCCCACAGTGTGTAAAAGACAAATTTCAATATATATTTCAAAAAGCAAGAAATATAATAGCAGCAAACAAAATGTACTACAGAGGTTTGCCGCAATCAAACATAACGATTCAACATTTCCTCTTCTGCCTTGTTCTTCCCTGTCTGAAATGCTCTTTCTTACTGGATTTAGAAGAACAGAATGTCTGGATCGGATGGTCACGGAGAGAGTAAAAGAATGTCCATCTGGGGAAAGTGCTGACTCAAAGAAAGGCCGATTCCCACAGTGCCATAAAGGCTGTCTGCCCTCCCCCCTACCATTTTGCAGATGTCGCTGTCTAGGGCAAGGGGTTTCAAACTTTTTCAGACTCTAGAAATGGTTAGGTTTTTTTTTTAAAGGCATTCCCGGAATCCTTGCTAATTGCTTCTCTAAGTGATAGGTTGCCATGACCATGAACATCTCCTGAATGTGAGAGTGTCTGAATATCTCACCTGCAGCTTAGAAAGATTGCCCATGACTGGGTCTGTGTGAACTCCCCTCCCCCCATTTAATCGTGTATGGAACTGTAGCAGTGGTGGGATTCAAATTCTTTTACTACCGGCTCTGTGGGCATGGCTTGGATATGCGTGGCATGGCTTGGTGAGCATGGGAGGAGAAGGATACTGCAAAATCCCCATTCCCTTCCCACTCCAGAGGAAGGATACTACAAAATGCCAATTCTCTCCCCACTCCAGGGGAAGGATACTACAAAATCCCCATTCCATCCCCACTCTAGGGAAAGGATACTGCAAAATCTCCATTCCTACCCCTCTCCAGGGGAAGGAAACTGCAAAATCCCCATTCCCTCCCCACTCCTGGGGGAAAGGATACTGCAAAATCTCCATTCCCTCCCCACTCCAGAGGAAGGATACTGCAAAATGCCAATTCTCTCCCCACTCCAGAGGAAAGATACTGCAAAATGCCAATTCTCTCCCCACTCCAGAGGAAGGATACTACAAAATCCCCATTCCATCCCCACTCTAGGGGAAGGATACTGCAAAATCTCCATTCCCTCCCCACTCCAGAGGAAGGATACTGCAAAATGCCAATTCTCTCCCCACTCCAGAGGAAAGATACTGCAAAATGCCAATTCTCTCCCCACTCCAGAGGAAGGATACTACAAAATCCCCATTCCATCCCCACTCTAGGGGAAGGATACTGCAAAATCTCCATTCCCACCCCTCTCCAGGGGATGGAAACTGCAAAATCCCCATTCCCTCCTCACTCCAGAGGAAGGATACTGCAAAATCTCCATTCCTACCCCTCTCCAGGGGAAGGAAACTGCAAAATCCCCATTCCCTCCCCACTCCTGGGGGAAAGGATACTACAAAATCCCCATTCCATCCCCACTCTAGGGGAAGGATACTGCAAAATCTCCATTCCCACCCCTCTCCAGGGGATGGAAACTGCAAAATCCCAATTCTCTCCCCACTCCAGAGGAAGGATACTACAAAATCCCCATTCCATCCCCACTCTAGGGGAAGGATACTGCAAAATCTCCATTCCCTCCCCACTCCAGAGGAAGGATACTGCAAAATGCCAATTCTCTCCCCACTCCAGAGGAAAGATACTGCAAAATGCCAATTCTCTCCCCACTCCAGAGGAAGGATACTACAAAATCCCCATTCCATCCCCACTCTAGGGGAAGGATACTGCAAAATCTCCATTCCCACCCCTCTCCAGGGGATGGAAACTGCAAAATCCCCATTCCCTCCTCACTCCAGAGGAAGGATACTGCAAAATGCCAATTCTCTCCCCACTCCAGAGGAAGGATACTGCAAAATGCCAATTCTCTCTCCACTCCAGGGGAAGGAAACTGCAAAATCCCCATTCCCTCCCCACTCCAGAGGAAGGATACTGCAAAATCCCCATTCTCTCTCCACTCCAGGGGAAGGATACTGCCAAATCCCCATTTCCTCCCGATCAGCTGGGACTCGGGAGGCAGAGCATAGATGGGGGCGGGGCCAGTCAGAGGTGGTATTTACTGGTTCTCCCAACTACTCAAAATTTCTTCTACCGGTTCTCCAGAACTGGTCAGAACCTGCTGAATACCACCTCTGAACTGTAGGAAATTAGCACCCACCCCTCTCCTAGAAAAATGAAATATTTTAGGAAATATTAAAAGGACAGAATATTTTCCCTAAAAGGGAGGCAGAAACTCACCCCCCACACCTTTGTTAATGGGCCATTAAGAAGTGGGCCAGTCTATTCTACATAACAAAGATCTACCTCCTTCAGGCAGAGCCTGACGGAGCTTGGGCCAATACCTGTAGCCTTGTCCCGCTCCCGCTCCGATGACCTAGTGACTGCCTGGAATAGGGTGACGACTGGGGCCTTGGACCGGGTTGCGCCTTTGCGACCTCTCCTGCGGCATCGACCCACCCGGGCTCCTTGGTTTACTGAGGAGCTTAGGGTGATGAAGCGCCACAGGAGACGTCTAGAGAGCAGGTGGAGGTCCTCACGCTCCGAATCTGACCGAACACAGGTAAGAGCCTATTTGCGGACTTACCTTGTGGCAATAAGAGCGGCCAAATGTAGACATTGTGCTGCCCTTATTGCGTCCGCGGATAACCGCCCTGCCGCCCTGTTTCGGGTGACCCGCTCCCTTTTATCGCAGGGGGCGCGGGAGACACCCTTACAGGGTAGAGCAGAGGAGTTTGGGGAATATCTTCAGGACAGAATCGATCAGATCCGGAGCGGGTGGACCTCCGTCAGTGGACCAGACGAGCCGCCAACAACGAGTCTTGAGAGACCATTCTGGGAGGAGTTTGACTCTGTTGCCCCCAAGGATTTGGACAGGTTGCGTGGACGGCTGCGACCCACCACATGTTTAACGGACCCGTGCCCCTCCTGGCGGGTACTGGCAGCCTGGGAGGTGACACGAGGCTGGCTCCTCGGCCTGGTGAACGCCTCATTGGGTGAGGGATACTTACCAACCGCCTTGAAAGAGGTGGTGGTGAGACCCTTGCTCAAGAGGCCTTCGCTCGACCCAATGGAGCTAGCTAATTATCGTCCAGTCTCCAACCTCCCCTTCTTGGCGAAGGTTGTTGAGAATGTGGTGGCGCAGCAATTTCCACGACACCTAGACGAATCCGACTATCTAGACCCACGCCAGTCCGGCTTCCGACCCGGGCACAGCACTGAGACAGCCTTGGTCGCGTTGGTTGATGATCTCTGGAGGGCCAGAGATAGGGGTTGTTCCTCTATCCTGGTCCTATTAGACCTCTCGGCGGCTTTTGATACCATCGACCATGGTATCCTATTGCGCCGGTTGGAGGGGATGGGAGTCGGAGGCACCGTTTTGCGGTGGTTCGGCTCCTACCTCTCCGACCGGAAGCAATGTGTGTTGACAGGGGGGCAGAGGTCATCCCTGAGGCCACTCACTTGTGGGGTGCCACAGGGGTCGGTCCTCTCGCCTCTCCTGTTCAACGCATATGTGAAGCCGCTGGGTGAGATCATCCGTGGTTTTGGGGTTGAGTACCACCTGTACGCTGATGATACTCAGCTGTACATTTCAACCCCAAACCACCCCAACGAGGCTGTCGAAGTGATGTCCCGTTGTTTGGAAGCCGTCGGGGTCTGGATGGGGGACAACAGACTCAAACTCAACCCCTCCAAGACCGAGTGGCTGTGGGTACCGGCACCTCGGTTCAGCCAGCTGACTCCATCGCTGGCCATAGGGGGCGAACAACTGTCCCCTGTGGAGCGGGCGCGCAATTTGGGCGTCCTCCTTGATGCCCGGCTGTCAATGGAGGTAACGCATTCCAGGCATTGACCACTCTGTTGCTGAAGTCATATTTTCTGCAATTGAGTTTGGAGTGGTTCACGTTAAGTTTCTTTCTATTGTGTGCTCATGTATTGTTGTGGTTGAAGCTGAAGTAGTCAATATATTGACTACGTACATTACATTATATTATAATATAATATAATGTAAGTATATTATAATATAACATGATTATTAACTCAGTAAGAGATAGACTGCCAAAGTCACGTTGCAGAGTTGCCTACAAATACATTCTTGATGGACAGTCTGGCACTTCAAAACACACATTTTGGAAATCTTTGAATCTCTTAAATGTTTATATTTTTATCATAGTCCCTCAAGCCAAAATTGCTTGAAAACATTTACTTTTACTGCTGGTGATACTGCAGGGGGTCTATGAATCGACCTTTAATATTTTATTGTGTCTGATCAGGGATTTCATCCTAACCTAATTGCTAGTGGAATGTCCATACTGTCTTCAGTAGTAGCAGTGCATCAACAAGATCTCAGAATTTGCTAGTGAGTGCTGATCTTCTCATTAGAAAACCATGGAGTTTCAGGGCTCACCTTTGCAAACAGATCAGGAAACTGTTTAAGGAATGATAACTGGGATGATAGTTGAGCAGTGAAAACCAGCTTTAGAATTTTAAAGGAGGACTTGACTCAGAAATTTGGTACGGTATAGTATTAGAGAAAAATGGAAGGTAATGCCAGAGAATCAAGCGCTAGATAAGGAATAAATTCTGAGCTTGTAATTGGACAAAATAGTTTTATTTATTAATATTTATTTTTAAAACTTATAGAATTTTAAAATGAGTCAGGAGGTGGAGCTCTTGCCTCATAATCAGGAGGCTGGGAGTTCGAACTTAGGTAGAGGCAGACATTTCTCTCTGGGCACACTGAGAATATATCTGCATAAAACTCTGCATTGGTGACAGGAAGGGCATCTGGCCATGAAAACACTGCTAGTTCCATTCAGTTGCCCTGACTCCACCCCGCAAGATATTATGAGATTGTTAAAAGGTGATGATTTATTTTTAAAATTAATAGCAGACGTACTGGATAAGAAATTAGAAAAATTTACAAACATTCCACACACACATTTAGAGAGGAACCATATACTTGAGTCTTAAAATTCTTTTTTTTTTTTATTGGGGTGAGAATTTTTTTTTTTTATTAAAAGAGTTTTGTACAAACAGATTTTCCCCCTTTTCACCCACCCCCCCGCCATACAATGTAAATCTCATACAAATGCTATACCCCCCCAACCCCCCCACAAAAATTCACATTCAAATATTATACCAAATACTTTGCCCCCTCCCCTCCCCCCATCTTAAAGTAAATTACTACATACACTCAAGAGTCTTAAAATTCTTGAGTGTGACATTAGGAAAACTAGCAAGCGTGGGATGAAACGACTAATTTGTACAGTCTTGATTTAATCATGAACGATGTCAGAAGTAACTTGGCAGGTTTATTCAAATAAAAATAATGTGTCAACAGGTATGGAATAGAAATAAGATTATTATCGTGTACAAGAAAGTTAGGGATGAATCTCCCCCCGACACACATTTAAATAATATTACTTTCAAGGACATTTATAAAATAGTTTGAACTCTTCAACAACTCTTTGAAAGGAACTGAAAGAAATTTTCATTCATCCAAAACAGAGTGAGATCATTAATTGCTGAGAGATAAACAATGGCTTGGATGTTATAGGAAAAGGAAGAAAGAAATACAGACATTGTGATCTGTTTTTCTAACTATTCCTAAAACTACTAAAACCATGTTGATGGTATTACAGCACACCTGGACAACTAGAATATTAATGTGACAGGTTAAAATGGTTCAATTGCATATACTGGACTCTTTCACAATTTCAAATGTTTTTAACTGCTGTCACAAATGCAAAGGTTTTTCTCCTTCCCCCATCTCAACTTCCTTGAAACATATTCTAAGAGTTTAAAAAGATGGATGAAGGGATAATAAAATAAGTTTAGCCTTTAGGAAAAAGAAGAACTTGATTTATGTATGTTTAGTACACTGCTGAAGCAAGGTTTAGCATTTATGATTTTCTTCCCCGGTTGTTTCCTTGTACATGTAGCGCTCACTTTAGAAGAAAGCTGGAGATGATGTAAGTCGGGATGGTGAAAGGACAGCTGCTAATAAACTGAACAGGTGAAATAGGGCAAACTCACACGTCGTCTGATTGGGCACATGACAGGCATAGAATTGAGCAGACTTACTCTCCTCATGCATGACAAATGCTACATAAATGGATAAATCATAGCTTGTATTCTAACTTTGATTTCTTCTAGTTTTTTTGCTTTCCCTCCTAGGGTGGTCTGGTATGTAATGGAAGCATGTTAGAAGTAACGCCATCAGGAATTTGTAACACATAATGTAATGCAATGCAATGCAATGCAAAATATAACATACCAAATATAATTAATATAATATAATTAATACAATATCATACAATATCATATAATATATAATATTCAACAGTTTTATTAAACTTGTATGCCACCCAACTCTCAACAACTGGGTAGCTCACAACAATTAAAGAAATTACAATAAAAGACAACAACCATGACAGACCCCATGGAATGAACAGCAGCAGAGTGGGGACTGTGGTATTTTTGTAGTGGTTTTAGGTTGAGGGCTATCCAATAGGCCATGTGAGTCTGGATAGTGAAGTTACTATATGGTGAGAATCAGTGGTGGGATTCAAATTTTTTTACTACTGTTTCTATGGGCGTGGCTTGGTGGGCATGGCAGGGGAAGGATACTGTAAAATCCCCATTCTCTCCCCACTCCAGGGGAAGGTTATTGCAAAATCCCCATTTCCTCCCGATCAGCTGGGACTCGGGAGGCAGAGCATAGATGGGGGCGGGGCCAGTCAGAGGTGGTATTTACTAGTTCTCTGAACCACTCAAAATTTCCGCTACCAGTTCTCCAGAACTGGTCAGAACCTGCTGAATACCACCTCTGGTGAGCAGGCATTTTTCCATTTTCCTGCCCGAACCCTCTTCATGCAGTGTTAAAGCCATGACTCTGTCTTGCTTGAGTGTGCCATAAAAATATTTCTTGCTCCTAAAATGGTCTTCTGCTCTAGACAATACAATTGAAAACAGCATTCTCCTTCTTTTTTTTAAATTGGCCTTGATTTCCATCTTTTTAGATTCTTCTAAATATTTGCAGTTCTGAATAAATATTTATAGTTCTGAAATATATGGTGCATTGCCTCCCTGACAAGCTTATGCAAAGGTATGTTGTACATTCTAGGAATTAGTACAAAAGAGTGACTTTTTAGGGCTCGACATGGACATCTAATATAAATGCAGGATAGTTTGAAACCAGTTATTGTGAAACATACTGGGTTTGTTCTAAATTTAAAATGTGAAAAGTTTTGATTCTATATAGATAACAAGTTATCTTTAATAAAGGCAGAATTTCTTGTTAAATTCAAGAAACAGAATACGTTTGTTGAGTGAATTTATGGACATAATAAAACAAGGCCTATTACTTTTGGCAAGCAAAAAAGACAAGGTAAAACATAGCGTTGTAAAGTTATTATGACAAAAAAAAGGTATTTACCTGACAAAAGCAAGTAGAAATACTGCATGTATTTTTGAAACAGTGTTTTAGGCATTATGGCCTAAAATTAATAGTAATCGGCTATAATTTATCTTGCTCTACACAGTTATTTCAGGGTTCACTCCAAGCCAGAAATCTCTGCTGTTAAATCATTAGAAGCTACAAGTTTTGTTTTTTTGTTTTAAGTGTTTCCTAATGTCTGCTTTATGTCTATTTGTTGGCTTCACCAAACTGCTAGTGTTAACAGCTGGAGTATCCCTGATCTATTCTGCTTCTAAATTAAAAACAAATTTAGAAGATGTGTTGTCTACTGACAGTCTGTTAGTGTTAGGAAGGCAATTGGCAGTCTCTCCAGCTGTTCCTGGCCATTATAATTTTAGAATTTGGTGCAAGGGGAAAGGAAAGAGGAAAGGAACAATCAGAATTGACCAAATATGGTCCCCTTTGTGTGCTGGCTGCCTTGGCTAGCTGCATGTATTGTGTGCATATTCAACTCTTTGATGCACATGGCATGGAAAGTGTCACCAAAGGAGCCCCAAAGCTTGTCTCAGAATTAAGAGCAATAATGGGCAGTAAACAGAAAGCTGCAACCGAGTAGGCTTGTCATAGTCTCATTCATCCATCTTCTTATGGAAAACTGGGAAGAAGAAACAGATGGCACACATTTGGTGAGCTGGAACTTACTTAAGCCTGGTTCCCTACCACATTTGGAATATTGCATCCAGTTTTGAACTACCATCAGGTTTCTGTCTCTGGTTGCCTGAGAGATACTTTCTGTAGGTTTTTCAACAATCAGTCTTACAAAATTCATGGTTAAAAGTCTGAAAGATAAAGGAGGAAAGTCAGTACCCACTTCCACACATAGACCTGAATACAAAATGAGCTCAGAATCACAGCCATAGTTTAGTTGAAATACTAAATAAATAAATCCTTGCTTTATTTAAACTGGACCGAACCAACCTCTGGTGGGTCCCTTCTGAACTCTTTGCCACACTTCATTCCTTCTATGGACTCAGTAAAATGTAGCTCCCTATTAGAAATCTGGAAAGGCTTTGGGCATTACCACATATAGCTTCACAACTGCTGGCTAAAAATACTTTCCAATGAAGGTAAGAATCACCTTGTATCTTTCTTGAAGGTAAGAATTACTCTCTGCTTCTATTATTTCTGGAAATAAGGAATAGTTAGTTTGGCCTTTCACATGTTTGTTTTGGTTAGAACAGAAACCTACGGGAGCAGGGCCAGCTCATTTATCTCCTTACGTCCTTCTAGGTCTGTGTTTTTTAATCTCCTAGTCCAGTGTGGGCAGACTGTTCTTGCACAAGAACGGATCTGAAATAATTGCTTGAAAGGGGCTTCTAAGAGTTAACCAAAGTCCCACAGGGGGTCTTGGTCTGCAGGTTGCTCATCCCTGCCCTAAAGAAAGTAAAATGTGTGGTGGTGTGTAATTTGTCAGTGGTCCTAATTGCCTGATGCTTCTAGTCATGGAGAAACACCACTAAATCTTGGCTTAACTTTCAAGGGTTGGTGAGCCAAGTTCTGTGAAGCCACAAAAATGCTAATAAATGTGGTGGCAATGTTTCCTGCAGCTAGAAGTTTTGGCAAGCAATTTAATTTCTCTTTCCAGACTGCTCTAAGATGAAACAAGGAGTCTGAGAGAAGATACATGCCGAAGGGACTCATCTGAAAGCTTTGTGGCCAAATGACTTCCATTGAGTTCACCGTGGCCCATCAAATATAACAGGATTGAGTTTTGGAATTTAAATCAATGGGATTGATTAAGTTTAATTTAATGTGCTGGTTACATTTTCTGGAACATATTTGGTGAAAAATGGATTCTCTTATGCTTTCATCAGTTGGAGTAAATGTGATATTTTAATCAGTTACTAGGAATTGAATTATATCTCCATCTGTTATGATGGTTTTGGAACTTGACAGGAATATCCTTTATCTCTTCTTTTATTTAATTGGATGTTGGAAGTATTGGTCCATTTTATTACCAATAGAAAGATATTTGGGGTATTGAAATGGCTGCATAGCATTTTTTTATTTTAAGCAGATAAAATGTTGGGACTTCTTGATAATTATCAATATTCTGTGCAATAATATATGAACATTACAGAACTGTTTGATAAGATTTTAACTTATTCAGTTAACTGAAATAAGTCCAATATAGTTTCAACTGGGCCTAATGTATGTATGAAAATGGATTAAAACAGGGTTGTGTTTATTGTTGGAGTTCTTTAGCTGGCTTGAGATAATTATTCCTGTGGAAAATAATGCATGTATTGATGCTATTATTTTAATCTATTTAACTCAGATTAATGTTAGTATAAGTAGACTAAAAATGTAACAATATGTGTTACGGGAATACAATATGCATATTATTAAAGAGGGATTATTTTAAAGGATTGATAAAATATTGAGTAAATTTTTGGGTGCGGACATAGATCCATAATTTTTTTAAATTAAACTTTAGTTCCACTTGAAGATGAGGACTTTACTTTTTCTGATTTTCAAAATATATAGTTTGACTTTGTTTCTTTGAGGAACCCAAATGATTTCCCTCAATCATTATGACTATAACCAGAAATGTACAAATAACCTAGGGATTCAGAAGCTTCATTAAATCAAACTTGAAAGGTCAAAAGATGTTTTATTTGAATTTAGTAGAATTCATTTAGTAGTTCCAACCAAATTCTTACTACAAAATACCAAGATCCATAGAGACCACAAACTGCTTCTGATCAGGCAATTAATGTAAAAAAAAAAAACCCTACAAAAATAAAGTTTTACCTGACACTATCTTGAAATTGTTTTTGTGGAGTACTGCAAGACATGTCTGATGCTTGTTTACACAAAGTGTTGGAAGAAATGTCCATCTGGGTTCAGTTCAGAGTGGGGGGAAAAGACACTGGAAACATGGATCCTGAGACGAATCAGATGGCTTGAGTTCTTGAGCAGTAAAGGCAGAGATGCTGAGAGTTCCTGGGTTTTATGCCCTCTCCTGGGCTTTGAACTTCCTGGGGCACAGGAAATGTATCCTGATTGGTTGTTGTCAGAGGTCATGGCTAGCTTTATAGGTTGTGTGCTAAGTTTGGTTGAAACTTGGTGGGTGGTGCAGTGAAGTACAATGAGATGGAGTAGATCTTGCTTATGTAGAATAGGCTGGCTCAGGCCTTAATGGCCCATTGACAAAGCCGGGGAGGAGATGAGTTTCTGCCTCCCTTTTAGGGGGAAATATTCTGCTTTTTTAATATTTCCTAAAATATTTCATTTTCTGGGAGGGAGGTGGTTGCTCTTTTCCGCCACAAACAATTAATACTTTCGAGTAACCCTACATTGAAAATTGCAGATATACTTTTTCTAGGGGGGAGGGAGGGGCAGCAGTGTTAGCCTACTTAGCTGGGATCTATATGTATTTCTTGAAAGAATTTATCAATTGCTTCTCTGTCCAATGAAAATTTTAAGCTTGTTGTTATTTATTCCCTTTATATGTCCTTTTCCATTCTGCTTTGTACTTAAAGCTGCTGTATAGAATACCTTTTTCCATACATTATAGCAGGGCTGTCAAACTCAAGGCCGGGGTCAGATCCAGCCCACAGGGTGCTTAGATCTGACCCTCAGGGCCACCCTGGAAACAGCCCTATTATGTCCTAGCCTCGAAGTCGTGGTTTTGTCTCCGAGGCTCGCCATTGGTTGAGACGCGTGTGTGTGCCAGAGCAGGAGAGTCTCTGTTCTCTGATTGGCTAACCGCAGGACCGTCTGCATATAAATTGCTGTCAAGCAGGAACTGTTCTTTATCTTGGGTTCTGAGTTGCTGTTGTGTTAGCTGTTTAATAAAGCTGTGTTAGTCGGGCCTTGCCTCACCTCAGTCATTGTCACCCATTGAATATAATACTGGCGACGAGGATGGGATACTGCTGAGGTGTAGGAAGGCAGACTTTCATTGTTACACAAGGCTCCCTGCTAATCGCTGAGGCAATCTCCTCAGATTGTGTCTCCCTCAGAATGGCCACTTTGAGCCACTTCGCCCCATTTGAGCCTGCGTTAGAGTCCTAGGAGGCTTACATTGATCATTTTGAATGCTTCCTCGAGGCAAACCATCTGGCTAATCTGCCCAGTGAGGGAAAGAGAGCTCAGTTCCTGAACGCGTGTGGACGTGAGATGTTCGGGACAGCCAGGGCTTTGGCTGCCCCGCAATCAGTCCAGTCTCTTTCATGGGAGACCCTATTGATGAGACTGCAGAACCATTATGCCCCAGCTCCGTCTCGCATAGCTAGGCACTATGCGTTCGAGCAAAGGCTTCAGAAGGAGGGGGAGTCGGTGAATCAGTATGTGGCTGCCCTCAGGGCTGCAGCACTGCACTGTGAATTTCCTAATTTAGACGACTCTCTACTTCAGCAATTCGTGTGTGGGGTGACCGATTCAAGGCTGCATCGCTGTTTGCTGGCCCTTTCTGAGCTCAACCTGCAAGCAGCGTTGGATGAGGCTCGCGCCTCTGAGATGTCCAACGAGTCCTTCCCCGAAATTGAGAGGGGTCAAGCCACAGCGGGGCCCGCGTTATCATCTACTAAGACTGTGCCTATTCATCACAGGGAGGTGGACGAACATTCTTTGTCCGATGCTGATGAGGCTGAGGTTGACCCCCTCAAAACAGCATCTGTTGCAGAACCCCTGCATCAGCTTCTCGATAGTGGGGCCACATGGAGGTGGGGTCGGAGGGAAGCAGCCGTTATGGCCGTCAAGGACCTGTTAACTTCCAACGCTGTCCTCGTCCAGTATTGTGACCGTCTTCCCCTGACACTCACTTGTGAGGCATCTCCTTTTGGGGTGAGTGCGGTCCTGAGCCACAAGCTTCCTAATGGATCTGAGGCACCCTTGGCGTACTTTTCCAGGACCCTGTCCCCTCCGGAACGCAACTATAGCCAATTGGACAAGGAGGCATTAGCAGCAGTAGCTGGAATTAAACGATTCCACAACTACCTGTACGGACGTTTTTTTGAGCTAGTGAAAGACTACAAGTCTTTATTGGGGTTACTAGCAGGTGATAGACAAACTCCTGTGATATTATCGCTTCGCATGTCCCGTTGGGCCATCTTCCTTGCTGCTTACAATTACAAACTTGTCTATCAGCCCGGGAAGCAGGTGGGGCATGCTGATGCCCTAAGCCAGCGATGGCGAACCTTTTTTGGCTAGCGTGCCACAAGTGGGAGGAGCGCGGGGGGTTGTGTGCGGGCGTGCCGCACCCATAATGCAACACGCCCCCCCCAGTGCGCATGCGCGGACAACGCACCCATTTTTACATGCTTTTTTTGCCCTCCCCAGGCTCCAGAGGCTTTATAGGAGCCTGGGGAGGGTGAAAAGAGCCTCCCCCGCCCCCCGGAGGCCCTCCGGAGGCTTCCTCCTCATGCCAGGCAGGCCGTGCAGCCGCCTCGATCCCGGCCTCGGGCGGCGCCGCGCCACATCGTGCTCAATAGTTGCAACTCGGCTACCTGCCGCCTTCCCCTCCTTTGTCTCCCAGCCGGGGTGGCCCACCGCCGAGTTGCGACTATTGCCGCCGCTGCCGCCGCTGCTGCCACCGTTCACAGGACCCGCCTCTCACCCTCTTCCTCCGGTCGGCAGATTCCGACTCGTTCGCTGCCTGCCGGGCCCCGGCGCCGCGTTCGAGCCGGAGGGGGAAAGGAGGAGAAGGAGAAGGAGGACAACAAAGCCCCCTTCACTTTCCCCCTCCCCCTCCCTTTCGGCTTAACCCTTGCGACGCCCGCGCAAAGCCCCGAGTGGGACAGATTCCTGTGCGGGACGCATGGCAGGAAGGCTATAGAGTCCCCCCTCACTCCGCCCTCCGGACGGTCCCTGAAGTCTTCGGAGCGCTTAAAACCACCCTCCGAGCAACCCGGAAGTCACTTCCGGTTTGCTCGGAAGGTGGTTTTAAGCGCTCCGAAGGCTTCAGGAAAGCCTCCGGATGGTCCTTGAAGCCTCCGGGGGGGGGCTCTTTTTGCTCTCCCCAGGCTCCAATAAAGCCTCTGGAGCCTGGGGAAGGCAAAAAATAGCTTTTAAAAAGGTGAACTCAGCTGGCCAGCGCGTGCATGCCCTGACAAATGGCTCCGCGTGCCACTTGTAGCATGCGTGCCATAGGTTCGCCATCACGGTCCTAAGCCGTTTCCCCCTGCTGGCATCCGGGGATGACCTGGATCCTGACCCCCTAGTTTTACTGATTGTGGACCTCCCGGTCCCTTGACAGCCACAGACGTTGCCACTCATTTGATTAGGGACGCTATTTTGACTCAGATTTTATTTTTATTTTTTTTGTCCCATTTTTTTTATTTTTAAACATAAAAGACAACATTACAATTTTTTCATCCATTACATACAGCATGTTGTTTGGTTACAAGTGTTTTTGCATCCATATTTTCAATTACATATACAATCACAGATTTTCCATCTAATATAACCAAAAACCTCGCTTTCATTGTACAGCATATATTCAATTACGATTAATATTTCTTTTTTTCCCAGTAAACTAAATTCTCTTACATTCTTGATTATCTGCTTAATAAAAACGTACCTTTATGTAATCATTGTCTTATTTTAGATATTTTTACAAAATAAAAGAGTTTACCAAGTGTTTATATTTATATATATATCACTATTTTCAACAGGCTATCTTTATAGTATGTACTTAGAGTTATATATTATGCTACCAATCCTCTATCAAATGTACATAAATTCGTTATTATCTTTGTCCTTCATTTTATAACAAAAGATTCTAAATTATTCATATATATGTCAGTGTTTCATTGTATCATTATTAGCCTGTTTAACAACATTATTGTATTCTCGCCTTTCTCTTTCAATTAAAACATTGTATCGTTATTAGTCTATTTAACAACATTATTGTATTCTTACTTTTCTCCTTCAATTAAAACATAAGTAAAACATTTTTCATTTCCAGGTTCTTTTTTCCAGCCACTGATAAAATAAATCCCATATCTTATAAAATTGCTCATCTTCTTGTTCTCTAATTTCAAATGTCAATTTCCTCATTTCAGCACACTCCATTATCTTTCGGATAACTTCTTCCCGTTTTGGTATCGTTTCACTTTTCCACTTTTTTGCAAATACAATTTTAGCTGCTGTTAAAACATTTACAATCAAATATTTTAAGTCTTTGTTATAAATTTCTGGTATGATTCCCCATAGAAAGATCTCTGGTTTAAGGTCTATATGTTTGTGTATCATTTTCTCCAACCACATGTGGATTTTAGTCCAGTATCTTTTAGCTTTAATACAAGTCCAGCACATGTGGTAGTATGAACCCGGTATCTGATGACATTTCCAGCACTTTTCGGATTGAGTCTTGGACATTCTTGCAATTCTCGTTGAGGGTAGATGCCACCTGTAAAACATCTTATACAAATTTTCTCTATATGCAGTTGACATTGTCATTTTATAATTTTGAGACCACAATTTCTGCCATTTCTCTAAATCTATCCCATGCCCAAAGTTTCCCCCCCAAGCTGCAATAGTTTCTTTAACTTGTTCCTCTTGTAATTTAGTCTCTAATAGATATCCATATAGTTTTTTAATTACTTTTTCATCAGTACCTGTTAAGATTTTATCTAACTCAGTCATTTCATTGTAAATACCTTTTGATTTTCTATCTTCATAATATCTAGATTTTGGCTCAGATTTTAGACTGGGTAAGGGGGGGGGGGGGTTGGCTGCAGACACCAGTTCCCTCACAGTTCCTGCCATTCAAACACAGGCAACATGAACTTTCGGTACTCAGGGGGTGCCTGCAGTGGGGGCCATAGGGTGGTCATTCCCCCTCAATTGCGGGAACCTATCCTCCGCTGTCTGCACGAGGGGCATCCTGGGATAGTGAGGATGAAGGCCCTTGGCTGGAGCTACGTGTGGGGGCCTGGTTTGGATCAGGATATTGCGCAATGGTGTCAGGAATGTCAGCAGTCCAGGCCAGCTCCCCCCGTGGCAAAACCTAGGAAATGGGAGGACCCCAAGACTCCCTGGGCTAGGATCCATGTGGATTTTGCAGGGCCGTTCCATGGCCAGATGTTCCTGGTAGTGGTCGATGCATACTCAAAGTAGGTGGAAATTGTCCTAATGTCATCAATGTCTCATTAGGGCGTTGCGAAGGATGTTCACGACTCATGGGTGCCCGGATGTCCTGGTGTCAGATAATGGCGCCCAATTGACATCTGCATCTTTCCAGATGTTCCTAGAGGGTCACAGTATCCGCCATGTTCTGGTGGCCAGAACCAGTTAGTGCAGCACACAGTCCCATGTCCCCAAACCAATCACAGCCCTGCAGAGCTGTTAATGGGCCGCCGCCTCCGGACTAACTTAGATCGACTTCACCCCAGCTACTGCAATGACAAACCTATTGTCAACGATAACCCCACCAGGGGTTTCGAAATGGGGGATCTGGTTTTTGCATGGAACTATGGGGGTGAGCAGAGGTGGTTACCGGGGCGCATTCTGCAAGTAACAGGTCCCTGCTCTTACAGGGTTGGCCTAGGCGATGGGCACATTTGGCGCCGCCACATTGATCAGCTGTGACTGCGGATGGCCTCGGCACCGACGCCAGCTAATCTCTTCCCAGTTGGGCCTATAGATTCCTCAGTTACTTTGGACACCTCCATTGAAACTCAGCGTTGCCCCTCCTGGCAGTCTGGTGTTCCGGCACCAGACTTACCTGAGCCATCAGAGTCGCATCCAGAGTCGCCAGGCGGGGAGTTAGTACAGTCGCAGGCAGTTCCCCTGGGGAAGCCTCCTCCTGCCCCTTCTACGGTGTCAGTTCCAGCCAAGCCAAGAAGATCGGACCACACACGCAGGCGGCCTGCATATTTGCAAGATTACGCTTGTATCTGACTGGTGGAGAGGGGTGTTATGTCCTAGCCTCGGAGTCGTGGCTTCGTCTCCAAGGCTTGCCATTGGTTGAGATGTGCGAGTGTGCCAGAGTGGGAGAGTCTCTGTTCTCTGATTGGTTAATCGCAGGACTGCCTGCATATAAATTGCTGTCAAGCAGGAACTGTTCTTTATCTTGGGTTCTGAGTTGCTGTTGTGTTAGCTGTTAGCCATGTTAGTCGGGCCTCACCTCACCTCAGTCATTGCCACCCATCGAATATAATAAGCCCATTTTCTCTGGCAGAGCTCTCGGGCCACCACAGGTACCCCTGACATGAGTGACGTATAGCTGGCCATCCGCACCCTGCCTCCACAGGTCAAACACAACACTGATGCGGCCCTCAATGAAATCGAGTTTGACACCCCTGCATTATAGCAATGCACAAGAGAACAACCACCAACCTAATTAAAACAATAAAATAAAAAAAAACACTTTTGCCATTGAACTTGTTCTTTGTAATAGAATGAACTTATACTATAAAATTGGAAACATATAGGTCAGCTTTCAGTTTATTTAAAAACTGAACTGTTTTTGTTTTTATTGCATTTGGGTTGGTTTTTTTTTTTAATGTCCTTCATTTCTATTTTGAGTTGATGTATTTTTGCTGTGATCTTTATTGTAACAATAAAAAATTAGAAAGAATGATACGCACATAGAAAAGTTTAGTCCAATAACGGCTTTTAAAAAACTCATTTTTCCAAATAGCAAAAAGAGCTATAGAACTGTATTTGCCTTATGATTAATTTGCCAATAGTAATTGCCTAGGCAGAAATGCAAACTTTTACACTCCGTAATTGCTTGTCATCTATATTCACTCCCCGAAAACATTGTATTTCATATGTTATGGCAAATCAAATGTTTTGATAGGAAATGGCTGTGCAGGCAAGTGCATTTTTCACTCGCACTCTTTCTTTCTCCATCTCCTTTCTTATTTCTTTCTGTCACACATAAGTGCACAGCCTCCCACACAATTGTTGCTTTGAGACAGATGGCTGCCAGCGCTACCAGTCAAAAGATGTTATGCAACGATTCTGTCTTTCTTTCCTGAATGGATTTTGTGTTGTTGTTTTTTAAAAAGGGTGAAGGAGTGATGAGCTATTACAGTGAAAACTTCAAATAGACAAATGGAAGACACTATTAAGTTCGTTTTCCTCCGATAGCTTATTTCTTTAATATTACAATGTGAAGAACCACAGAAATGTTGGCATGCATTTTTGTTTATATTTCTTCAGATTTAATCATTTTAATATGCATATCCCATCTCTCACTTTTCCCAGCAGAATAGAGTGGTGCTTTTCTACAAGCACTTCATTTTAATATTAATTATATTCATTTGTGTACCATCTCTATTAATATACAGTCCTCGCACCTGCAACCATCATAGCATCCCCATGGGCACATGATTAGAATTCAGGAGCTTGGCAACCAACAAGTATTCATGACAGCATCCAGTGGTCACACGATCACCATTTGCAACTTTTCCAGCTGGCTTTTGACAAGCAAAATCACATCTGGGGAAGCCGGGTTCGTTTAATCACCATGTGATTCACTTAACTGCATTGATTCGCATAACAACCATGGCAAAAAAGATCATAAAAGCAGGTGCAATTCACTTAACCACCACCTTGCTTAGCAACAGAAATTCTGGTCCCATTTGGTGTAAGTTGTGTTTCTGGGTCCATTCTTCTACATGTTCAATTGGGAAAATTGACTGAGAAATTTGGAAAGTTGCAAATTGTCAAAGTGTATCTGTAATTTTAATTTGTCTATTGATTTGTGCAATGTGTATTAGATGGATTCTAATGTGTTTGTGAGCCTAACATATTTATTGCCTTACACTGACCCTGATTAAAATACCATGAATAAGGCAAGATGTTTACACAATAAACTTTACTCAAGGAGAAGACATGGAGTTATAGACATATTTTCTATTTCAGCAGGAGACACACAGAGTTGGAACATGTATTTGCTCTTACAGATACCTGTGTGCCTAAGTACAGACATATACAAACACATCTTGCTTTAGAACATCTGTGGCAAGTTAATGTACAAGAATTTGTTCTCAGAGCAAGAAAGAAGCAATTGCACATCTGGAAAATCTGCTCCTGCCCCAGTGATTCAAGCCATATATGTTTCTTCCCCTCTCAAGAGCTCTTTTGTCTCTTTCACATTGTTATACAGTGTGTTATACAGCGTGAAAAGAAAAGTATTTGCCAGAAGAGTACTTAGAAAGGATATATTTGCTGTATATAACTGACTCTAACCCTAACTCTAATTGCCCTGTAATAGAAGTAGTAATATGGAGTGCAATGGCTCGATGGTTAAAGACACTGAACTTATCAGCTGGAGAGTGGCAGCCTGGGTTCGATATTCAAGCGCCAAGCAATGAGGTGAGTTCCCATTTCTTGCCCTAGTTTCTGTCCACCTAGCAATTTGAAAGCATGCAAATGTGAATAGATAAATAAGTACCACTTTGATGGGATGATAACTGTTCCATTTGCCTTTGGCATGTAGTCATGCTGCCCACATGACCACAGAACATGTCTTTGGCTAACTCTGGGTCCCTCCGCCAAGAAACTGAATTGCTTTTATGTTTTTATTGTAAGTATACTTAAACATATTGCTTTTGAGTTTTTTTTAAAATGTCCTTCGTTTTTATTTTGAGTTGATGTATTTTTGTTGTGAGAGGGACACGGTGGCTCAGTGGCTAAGATGCTGAGCTTGTCAATCAGAACGTCGGCAGTTTGGTGGTTTAAATCCCTAGCACTGACTAATGGAGTGAGCTCCTGTTACTTGTCCCAGCTTCTGCCAATCTAGCAGTTTGAAAGCACATATAAATCCAAGTAGGAAAATAGGAACCAACTTTGGTGGGAAGGTAGCAGTGCTCCGTATGCCTTCAGCGTTTAGTCATGCCGGCCACATGACCATGGAGACGTCTTTGGACAGTGCTGGCTCTTCGGTTTGAAACGGAGATGAGCACCGCCCCCTAGAGTCAGGAACGACTAGCACATATGTGTGACGGAAACCTTTAGCTTTTATTTTTGTTGTGATCTTTATTGTAACAATAAAAAATTAGGAAGGATGATATACACACAGAAAAGTTTAGTCCAATAATGGCCATTGAAAAACTCATTTTTCCAAATAGCAAGAAGAGCTATAGAACTGTAGTTGCCTTATGATTAATTTGCCAATAGCAATTGCCTACGCAGGGATGAACACCATATCCTAGAGTCGGGCACAACTGGACAGGGAAACCTTTACCTTTATCTTTAGTAGTAATAGTAGTAGTAGTTATATAGCAAATCTGTCCTTTCAACAAATTGCAGAAATCAACTGATTTCTTTTTCTTTTTTTTAAATATTAGTGCTGTTTTAAAATGGTGTGGAGAATGTTTTGTATCATGATCGCGAGCGAAGGGGTTCCAAAGGAACGCTTAGCACTGTGAGAGCAAGCGTTTGCTTGCTTATGCACATGAGTGGGAGACCTCAGCCAATCAGAAACGCTCTTAGAATCTAATACTTCAAATATGTACACCCGCATTTTCAGTGGGCTGCTTCAGAGGCTATTGAACTTGCTATGACCATGGCTGACTTGGGCATCATGAGGCATTGGTTAGGTAAATAGTTCAGATGACAGTCCTTCTGTACTTTTCCGCATCTTCTACCTTGATTTGTTAGCAACCATCAGGAATTCTGCAAAGGCCCAGATGCAGCACAATGGAACCCAGAGAATGAGTGTTAGGATTCAGGAAAAGCCTCAATTAACAGATCAGTGAGAGTGGTGGAAATATTATCATAAAATCCACATTCATATAATTGTTGTAATTGATGTCTACTATTACAAAACAGGCGTTTCTATTTATGTTGATGTAAAAGGATGCCAAATTGCCAATGATATCTACCTCATCAATAACCGGGCCAGGCTTTGGAAACTACAGATTTTGGGAATAAAGTCCAAATGAACATTTGCTCTTTTGTTATTCCAAGCCCATTCAGTGTGGTTTGCCAAAATGAAGCTTCCCTCTACAGTATTTTCAATCAGTTTTGGGTCCCATGCTTACTATCAGAAAATTATGTGAAATAGGTTGGATTAGCAGATAACAGTGCTAAAATGTCAGCCTATTGCCCCCAACAAATCTGGATCCTCATTTTACCAACCTCAGAAGGATGGAAAGCTGAGTCAACCTTGAGCCCGTCAGGATCGAACTCTTGACAACGAGCAGAATCAACTTGCAATTCGGCACTTTAACTACTACACCACCATGGCTCAGAATACTACTCAAGAATAACTTAAATAGAACTCAGTATGCTCCCCCCCCGCCAAGTAAACATGTATCAGATTACCTTGTTTTCCATGTTCATATCAAGTACTTTCTTTGAGCAGCGTGTGTGTAGGGATGATACATTGCAGTTGAATTTTGTCAGAAAACTTAGATTCTTTTTTTCCCTTTGATATTTTCACCATTATTAAAACTTGCCCATTTATGTGTAATTTTTTTAAAAAATCCCTTAATAAGGAAAGCACAAAACGTCTCTACAAGGACTAAGAAACATAACTGGGAAACTTAGTAATACTGAAAATTAATGAAGAGAAGACTCAGTCTAACTCTCATTAAAAGTCTTAATTTGTTTTCAGTGGGGACAGATTTATATCATTGCAGAATGAGGAAAAACAGTATGGCTAAACCCAGAGGGATGGACATCTGAAAAACATTATTAAACATGTGGGCAGCTATACAGGTGTTATAAAACTCCTGGTGTTGTGGGATGATTTGATTAGCTAATTGCCCTTGTAAAGGAGCAACTTAATCTGTGTGAAAACTCCCTCAGATGAAACCTCTCATGTCATACTACTTTAAGATGATCTCTCCACAAACTGCAGTTAAAAATAATCAGAAATGTTGAAGTAAAATCTACTTTGTTAGTACTTAAAAGGAAAAAAAAAACATTACACTTTTGGAGTTCTTCCCTGGTGGTCTCATTTTATTAAATTCCTGCTTGTTTGCCTGTTTTTTAAACTTTGGTTTATTAGAGACAGAAAAAACAATTATCTGTAAATGTAATTTTTAATGCATGGTAGTAAAAATAAATGGAACAGCTCTGCCACTACTCACCTAAATCTTCTTCCCTGGTGTCTGGTGGTATTAAATAATGTCTGCCACATGTATTCATCATCTGCTGACAGGCAAAGGAATTAGCCGAATGCCTATAACAAAAGTGTGCTTCACATCCAGAAAAGTTAGAAGACTCCTCTTTTGCCCTTAGACAATGTTTTTCTCTTTGGTAATCAAATGACAATTATAAAACCAACAGCCATTCAATATAGTTTATAGGGTGGCTTGTGTGTGTCTTGATATATAAAATGGTTCTGCCTGCTCCCCTGAAACAGACAGGAGTCAGAGTCAGTGCTTATCCAAGTGTGGCTGGCTGACCTCTTCCTGAATCACACAGCTGTGCATAGGTGCAACTGTCTTTTATAAGACTTTGGGGTGTGATGAGGAACCTATGGCAGATGTGCTCGAAGTGGCACACAGAGACAACCATCTGTCCTGATCATTGCTTTTCCAATGCAATTTTATGGTTCCCCACAAAGGTACTGTTTGACCCTTTGAAGTAGGTGCCATGATGGAGTAGGACCACGGGTTTCTTATCTCAACATCAGAGGTGTCAAACTCACGTCATGGCAGCGTCATGTGACATTTTGGGACTTTCCCCCCAAACTGGGCATGGCCAGTGTGTGTCGCATCCAGCCTGTGGGCCACGGGTTTGACAGCCGTGCTCTAGACTAAACTCTACAAACTAATTAGACAATTAAGCAAACATTTTGAGTATTTTTTTAAAAAAATCCTTTTATTTAAACAGCATAAGATAATTAACAAACCCTGATTAAAACTGTGATATATAGGAAGCAGGTGTTTTGGAAGGCCAATTGTATGCCATCACTATGTTGCATGTGACAAAAATTATGTAAAACCTATGTTATCTGAAAATATCTCTGCTGCTCTCAACTGAATATTTATTAATAGTTTCTTTTACATAGCGTTTAGAGATCTATACAAAATTAAGAACCAAAAAAGGTTAAACCATTTTTAAAATATTGCAAAAACCCTTGTGGGAATAACATATAATTGAGATGTAAGATTTAATGGTAATCTCATTCTCATTAGACTTTTTAAAACATCTGTACTTCTTTCCTTTTAAACTAATGCTGCCAAATCGATTTTAAAGGAAACTCCTAGGCCATTAATGATTTACAAGCAAATGTCGACTAAGGATTTTATTATGTTCAGAACATTTGCACATGTTAAATGTGGTAAAAGTAACATAAAACCTGCCATTACACGGTTCTAATTGACAAATAGGTCCTATTGACTTTTGATAGTTCACCAGGGACTCGGTTTTAGGCATAGTCCAGTAATGCAAAGGTTCGTCAGTATGATGAGACATAGGCAGAATGGATGCTGTACTCAAAGGCAGCTATGTAGGGCCTTCCTGAATAGGTTATAAGTAAAAGGTTAAGGGGAGGGGGAAGGAAGTGATGATCTATGTCTCTGTTGATCAAATTCTAGATGAAGCTTGTGGCTTTCATACTGAACCCCATTCTGAATTTGTTCTTGATCAAGAGGTGCAGTGGTTAGAATGCAGTACTGCAGGCTGACTGTCGGCTACCTGCAATTTAGTAGATCAAGTCTCACCAGGCTCAAGGTTGACTCAGCCTTCCATCCTTCTGAGGGTCGGTAAAATGAGGACCCAGATTGTTGGGGGCAAACTGCTTAGAGAGGGCGGTAAAGGCACTGTGAAGTAGTATATAAGTCTAAGTGCTATTGCTATAGTACTATTGATTGCCATAGCAATAGTACATTTCTTCTAAAGGTGGTATTCAGCCAGTTTGCCCTGGTTCGCCCGAACTGGTGGTGGAAATTTTGCCCAGTTCGGCAAACTGGTAGCAAAGGCTGGCTGGCCACACCCCTGAACCCATCCCCCTGTTGCTGGTTGCTCACCCCGCCTGTCCAGTGGCTGCTTGCTGGCCCAACACTTTGCATACCGGCTGTCAAAGAGGTGGCGGCTGGCTGCAGGCCCTTAAAAAATCCTCCGGTCAACGAAAAAGCTGCTGCTGTCGCTGCCATGTTCTTCACGCATGTGTATCTCATTGCCTTGCAAGTCTGCTTGGAGCGGACCATAAGCATGGAGAAATAGAGCAGGTGGGATGGCAGAAAAGGAAGGCATGTGATTGCAGAGAAATAGGAAAGGTCTATTGGATGTGTCTGGGATGGTGAAGAGGGTAAAACAATAAGAGGAAGGAAGGTGCTGAAAAGATTTATGGGAAAACTGATGCTTTAACCACATAACTTCATCACTAAACCCCACTGTTATAAATGTCCCCCTCATATCAGCATACAAGAATGGGAAAACTGAAATTCAGGTAAGCGGGACTATTATGAGGAATTGCAATGGGAGGTGTCTGAGTCATGTCATAGATTGACTTCACAAGTTTACAATCTCTAATATATTACCGTGCTATATGCACATGGCTTTGCGTATAATACCCTTCATAAGCTGGCAAATGGTGGTAAAAACTGAGTTTATCATTTTTTTAGAGTTTCCATGTGATCTTTGAACTAGGTTGATCAGTGAATCACAGTCTTTGGAGAACCGGAAAATACCACTTCTGGTTGGCCCCGCCCTCTTACCCCTGTCGTTCCCTGTCTTATATTCCCTTGTTTTTTACCTCAGCTGATTCGTGTGGCAGAACAAAGTGAGATAATTGTAAGATAATTTACAAGGTAGGAATAGTTTGTTGCTAACTAAAGCCTCTAGTCAGGGAAGGGATATTCAGCAGACAATAGGGAAACGAAAGAAACTGGTCAAGTCATTGAAGATAAGCAGGTGTTTGACTCCCCTAAGAGAAAATCCAAACTAAAAGCTGAACAGAATGGAGCATACATTCTTTAAAAATATAATCTGTTAACTCCTTTTTTCTATTTCTTTACTTTAGGTGCCAAAGTGCTCCCTACTCACCAATGCAGTGGTGGGTTTCTGCCGATTCGCACCGGCTCAGGAGAACCGGATGGTGAAAGTTACCGATCCGGTGAGAGGAGGTTCGACTGGTGGACTCAGAAGTAACTTCCGGAACGCCTGCCCCGCCCTGTCGCTCGCTTGCTCCCCCCCGCCCACCCGTCCGCACTATCCTAGCCCAATTCAATGTCAAGTCCAATACCTGGGAGTGGAGGTGGTGAACTGAGAAGCATGGAGAGGTCCAACGGCAGAATCCACCAGAAAGCAGCTGTAAGCTCAGGAGTTTTCTCCTGGATTCCCCTCTGTCCTCCAATCTCCCAAAGTTCTTTCCCCAGCGTGCGATAGCTTTCTACTGGATTTCCCTCTGTCTTGCCTCCCCCGATCTTCCAAGGTTCTTTCCCCAGCGTGCGATAGCTTTCTACTGGATTCCTCTTTGTCTTGCCTCCCCCAATCTCCCAAGGTTCTTTCCCCAGTGTGCGATAGCTTTCTACTGGATTCCTCTTTGTCTTGCCTCCCCCAATCTCCCAAAGTTCTTTCCCCAGCGTGCGATAGCTTTCTACTGGATTCCCCTCTGTCTTGCCTCCCCCGATCTCCCAAGGTTCTTTCCCCAGTGTGTGATAGCTTTCTACTGGATTCCTCTCTGTCCTGCCTTCTCAGATTTCCCTAATTTCGGCCCTTAATCCTCCAGTTGTCTATTTTTGGGAGGTTTTCCCCTCTCTTTCCCCCCCCCCCTTCATAGGAGTTCCAAAAATTTTTGCCACATGGCTTGGGGGGGGGGGTAATGTGACTGAGTGTGCATGAGTGATGTCAAGTTGGCCATACCCACCCGGTCACATGACTGCCAAGCCACACCCACAAAATAGGCCACACCCACAAAATAGGTTCTAAAAAAAATTGAAACCCACCACTTCACCAATGATGTAGAGAGGCAGTGACAGGAGGCTTCAGAGGCCCTGCTAGAACAAAAAACATGGCGCAGATTCAGGGCTTTGCAGTCTGGTCAGAGGTGGTATTCAGCTGGTTCGGACCGGTTCGGGTGAACTGGTAGCGGAAATTTGGAGTAGTTTGGAGAACCGGCAAATACCACTTCTGGTTGGCCCTGCCCTCCTACCCCTGTCGTTCATCCATTGTTTTTTAGCTCAGCTGATTTGTGTGGCAGAGTGGATTGCTGCACCTCAGCTGAGCTAAAAAAACAGCTCAGCTCACCAGCGCTGACACCGAGGGCAGTATTGGAGTGCTGCGCACAAGCACAAAGCGCACTCTCACAGAACCAGTAGGAAAAGATTTGGAATCCCACCACTGAGGCTGGTTATTTGAGGCAAGGAAAAACTGTAGACCTCATGTTTATTGTCTCCACCACTTATAGAAAATTTCTTGGCTCCATCCTGTTGAGCCTACACTACAGCTATACACCATATTATATATATTTTAAAATCTTTTTTGCTTCTTATTCTTCTGGCAAGCCACTGTATCCCACGGGTGCAGCCCCAGTAAGGCGATAATAGGCAGGCCTTTCATCATACTAGTCTTCTCATTGGTTTTTTAATGAGGGAAATATTTGACATGGTCAGTTCTCTACTAGCTTGAAGTGACTTTTTAAACCTTTTTCTTTGTAAAAAAAATGGTGCAGCTTCTAAAGCTGGATGTATGGTTTTCTGTAATGAAAAGGCAGCCAATGGGACAGGAAAAAAGGTACAGAAGCAGCAGTGGCAATAATAATTGTACCAAAGATATCTGAAACAGAGGTCAGTATGCTCCATAACCACAATATCGGGAAAGACAGGAAACGAGGGAGTTAGAATATCTCAAACGCCCCCCCTTCTACAGTGAGATCTCGACTCTTAGGATCTGCTGGGTGGAATCATTTTTCCTTCCTAGTGGTTTAATTTTAATACTGGGTAAATCTGGCATCCTTCTAAATATCAGATGTTTGGATACGGTCAGCTTTGCCTCTGATTGGAAACATCTGCTTAATATGATAAATAGGGATAGAAGCGGTTCTCCACTCCCTCCCCACATCTGGATCTTTTCTAATGCAGCAAAAGATCCTGATTTCAAGGAACAGCGGCAGCTTGAGGGCAGCATTTACATCCTGAAGAAGTGGACTGAATCGCCTCATTAAAAAAAAAAAAATCCTTAAACCTTCAAAGGGTTGAGGAGGCTGCCTATCTACACAAGCAGATATCAAGGTGAGGAAAGGAGCTTGAGAAGGAGTGTTGTGAGAAAGTATATCTGGAAAATAAAGTGGTTGGTTCTTCTCCAGCCGTTTCTTAAAGCTGCGCACAGCTTCGCTGCAGCAAAATGCATTCTGTGGTATTTTTTTCCACAGACAACGTTCCTCCTGCACATTTGAAGTTTGTAGGGTAGTCTTTTTAAACGTGAGTAGGATTGTGGGTTAAAAATGGCTTTATATGGGGAAGATGGATACATTTTATTGCTAGAAGTTTATAAGTCTGGATCCCATCTAATTTGCACGTCCTGTTTTTTTCCTAAAATATTCACACATAGAAATATATTTTTCTCATTTCTAAATGTATTTTACTACAAAGCATGTATTTTTGCATATACTTTAGAGTGAAAACAAACCATGGCAACGTACAGGAAATTGCAAAATCTATATCCTAATCCATGCTTTAGTCAAAGAGGTTGAGATCAGGTTTGTTTCCTTTTAATGTAGAAAATAAAATGATAACCACGACCTCAAAAATTGTTTAAGTGTATATACAGTAGATCTTATTCATATATATATATATATATGAAGAACACAAGAACGCAGTAAGAAAAAAAGAAAAAACTTCCTCCCTTTTCCAGCACCTTAAAGCTACAGGACATGAAATCAATTTTGGAGGAGCCAGATTAATCTCCAAAACAGAACACTTCAACAAGAGAATAATTATGGAAGCCATTGAAATAGAGAAACACCCCCACAACCTGAATAAACGTGACAATATCTCCCACCTATCAAACATCTGGAAACCAGCCCTAGTCAACAAACGAACCCCACCCACCACCCAGGCCGTTACAATACAAAACAACAATGCACACACAGTCAGCACCAATCTACCAATCATGATACAACCACACAACCAATCATTCCACTTACAGAAACAAAGCCAGCACCCCATCCTCTCCCACCAAGATTTACAGAAAGACGACGGCTCCGTTTGCATTTTAAGCCAAAGACAACAGCCTGAAGATGGCGAGTGAGATCTATATATATATATTCAGATATCAGAAATAGTAAGAAAAACCACAGCCAACGAATCAGCAAAAAGAATAAAACATCTTAATATAGTCAAAACGTATTAACCATAAAGGATAAAAAATAGAAATCACTGAAATGGACCATTTTCTGCACATCAAAAAACAAGAAGAAGAACAACCCAATAACTGGACTGTGTCTGTCTATTATGTTTCTTTTTTTACAAATGCGGTGGATCACACATAATTTATTATTCATAAACACATTACTGTCTCCAGATAATATTTAAGAACTCCTGTTTTTCTGCCAGTTGCTGCCCTTCACCATTATATCCACTTCCCAATCCCTTCAAATCAGTCCAATGTTGATTTGTGACTTCCTCATTTTTCCCAACCTTGGAATGATGCAAATATGCAGGAATCAGCCATTAACCAATCAGCTGACCAGTAAGAAGCTGCAGAGATTGTTGTTCAGTCAATGATGCCAGTCTATCCAGGGAAAAAAGAATAATGAAATAAACATTCCTGGCCCACTTCTATCTATATTTTCAGGATATGCTATTTGCATTTCCCTGTTTTTCAGAAAATGTGAATCATTCCTAAGGGATTGCTGTGAACAGCAGGCATCCTTTTTCTGCTGCATTCTTCAGCCCCTTTGATGGTGAGAAAATAGCATATTGGCAGCGGCTGATACATTTCAGACAATACCCACAGACAGGCAATAGGAGAAATTTGCAAGCTCCGTAGCATAGTGGAAAGTGAAATGGTTGCTTTAGAGTACAGGGCTGAGGAAATTCTCACTACTACATAATTTCAGTAATAATAAATACTATTGCTTTGGTATCACTACTGATATTAACAGAGATATTTTTGAAGGGATCTTTTTGATTATGAAAAAACCTGAGGTAAAAATACAGGCTGCAGAAAAACATTAGGACTCAAGCGTATAATAATACAATATGGTAAAAAAGTGGAATTCTCAAACTTAGTCAAAACCATTTTTTTTACTGAATTTGTGCTTTATTCTTCGTTAGTAAATATTTAACCATTTTACATGGCATTCACATAATTTTGAAGAAGATTATCTAACAGTTCTAGTCATCTGCCCCTCAGGGGATACCCATGAAGGAGATTATGGTGAGTAGCCTATCCTTTTTTATGTGTGTGAAATGTATGCAACACATGTTAAAAAGGGACAGAAATTTAATCACCTGGACATGCTTGCCATTTTGACACTATTGAACCTCCCTCCCATGGATGACTCTGCTGCCACTCCTAGCATATAAAGGTAAAGGTTTCTCTTGCACATATGTGCTAGTTGTTTCCGACTCTAGGGGGCGGTGCTCATCTCCATTTCAAAGCTGAAGAGCCAGTGCTGTCCGATGATGTCTCCGTGGTCATGTGGCCGGCAGGACTAAACACCAAAGACGCATGGAACGCTGTTACCTTCCCATCAAAAGTGGTTCCTATTTGTCTACTTGCATTTTTTACGAGCTTTCAAACTGCTAGGTTGACAGAAGCTGGGACATGTAACGGGAGCTCACTCTGTTACATGGCGCTAGGGATTCTTTCTGATCGACAAGCTCAGCATCTTAGCTACTGAGCCACCGCGTCCCTTACTCCTAGCATAACATCCCTCAACTATGCTAGAAATACACGTTCCAGAATACCCAACCAACCAGTTCAAAAAGAATTATACTCCCAATATAGTTAGAAATTGCTGCTTCCAGTATGTCTGTCCATGTAAGAGAGTACTGCAATCATTGTAATCCAACTAATGTTCACTTTGTCACTCAGCAGTATCTACTGTAGGCAAAGCCTGAAACGTAGTAGTAATGCAGATGTATTGACCTACTGGACAGGAATAAGCTTATTTTTAAAGTTTAAGCTTACTTTACCTTTACTTCACTTATGCCTAGTCCCCTCAAAACTTGATGACTGCAATGCACTCTTGAAGTGGCTGCCAGGAAGACCTCTCAGCAGCTTTGGCAGATCCAGAATCCAACATCCGTGCCAGTATTGGGCACACCATAGTATACTCACATAACACCTCTGCTTTTGTGAGCAGCAGTGATTGCCACTGTGATTGTGGGTATGATTGAAGTTGCTGGTTATACCTAGAAATATCTGCATGGCATTAGGTCTGGCTATTTGAGTGGTGCGTTGGCCTAGAGGTGAAGCTCTCCCCTCACAATCAGGAGGCTGTGAGTACAATCCTAAGTAGAGGCAAACATTTCTCTCTCTGGGCACATTAAGAATATATCTGCTGAAATACACTTTGTATTGGCGACAGGAAGGGCATCAGGCCATTAAAACCCTCTGCTCCATTCAGTTGCCCAGACTCCACCCCACAAGGAATTCTGGGATTGTTAAAAGAGGATGATGATTAAGTCTGGCTGGGTGAGGAACTGCTTACCTCCTGTGGCTTCTACCTGGCATAATATGTGTTGGGAGGTCTGGTGCCCTCTGGGTCCCTTGGATTAAACAGTGCCATCTATCAATCCTCTGGAAGTGGTTCCTTCTCTGCCATGGTGCTTGTCCTTTGGATTGATATTCCTTCTGGAAATCCATGACATCCCCACTCTGTTGTTCTTGTTTGTTATTTTTGATTGTGTAATGTGCTTAGATCCCATCTTGCTTTTTGATTGCTACTGGCTTTTTGTTATTATTTGTCAACCACCCAGAGTCAGTTGGAGTTGGGTGATGTCTAAATTGAATGAATGAATTAAATAAATAAAGATTTTTTTTGAATTAAAGAATAGGTCAGTGCCACAAAACAATTATAACTCACAGAAATTCATCTCTGCTGTTTTCCATGTCATAAATGAAAGTATGCACACAGATTGAATGATTTTCTCCTTAAGATCACAGCAGAAGGTCTGAACTCATATCGCTTATATAAACATTAATCTTTGTTAATTCACTTTTAGATGAAAAATTTCCCCCTTTGTACATTGTGGTCCAAGCATCTTTAGTATCCCTTTTGTGGTAATTTAGTTTTATGTTGGGTCTTGAAAGGAATATAAGATTTTATTTTGCTGATGTAGTTTTTATATGAGGGTTGAATGAAAACAATATCTCTACCTCTGTAACTCCGTAGTTTAAACACAATTATTTTAATAAATCAATTAACAAATAAGACAGGAAAATAATATTTAAATATTAAATACCTGCATTTATATAAGTCCTTTACATAATCTAGTGGCTAAGACGCTGAGCTTGTTGACCAGAAAGGTTGGCAGTTTGGCGGTTCGAATCTCTAGCGCCATGTAACGGAGTGAGCTCCCGTTACTTGTCCCAGCTTCTGCCAACCTAGCAGTTCGAAAGCATGTAAAAAATGTAAATAGAAAAATAGAGACCACTTTGGTGGGAAGGTACAGCGTTCTGTGTGCCTTTGGTGTTTAGTCATGCCGGCCACATGACCATGGAGACGTCTTTGGACAGTGCTGGCTCTTCGGCTTTGAAACAGAGATGAGCACTGCCCCCTAGAGTCAGGAACGACTAGCACATATGTGCGAGGGGAACCTTTATCTTTACATAATCACTACAGTTTGCTATTTACCTGTGACAACAATGGACAGACTTCTTAAGCTATTATGAGAGAATTCAATTCTTTTCTATTAGATTCCGATAGATCTTTCTACTTCTTCTGTCTCTGCTATTCTGACACAATGATTAAGCAGAGTCAAAAGCACACGAAGGAACTTTTGGTGTCACATGATAACACTAGGCCTCAAATGTGATGAGCCACTTATGGGGCAGTTACAAAGTTGAATCTCATCATTTTACCCTATCCGCCATGCAGATCAGATTTGATGCCAGGTGACTTTTACTTTTTCCCAAAATGGAAAATGTTTGACTCATATAAAGAGATGGATTGGCCTCCTCGCCTCGCTTATTTTTTTATTTTTAAAAAAATATTTTTACAACAAAATGTTAAGAGAAGCTAGCATGATACAAACCAAATCTTAAATCAGCCTCGTTATTAATATTTCCATGAATTATTTGGATTTAACAAATTACAGGCCCTGTAGATATTTTTTAAAAATAAGAATGTTGAAAAGCTGCAGCTCAGAACTCGAAGCTCAGAACTACTTGCTATCCATAATATTAGTAGCAGTAGCAATTGAGTTTATAGTGAACATCCTGGGGGCTAGACACAGGGATAGGGATATATCTCGTTAGTGTATCTTCTGATAAATGTGCATTTTGTGACTGAATCAACTTATTATTGTCAGAACTTTTTTTTTTTAATGGAAGTCTCCCCAGGAGCAATCATTTTCTTTGAGCTCTAAAGTGATGCTTGAAAAATAGTTTATTGTACCACTGGACTAAAATGCTGGGGATTCCTGCTTTATTTTATGTACTCTTATGATACTTCCAAGAGGTGAGAAATCTCAAGACTGCTACTACAATCCATTCCAATGGTTAAATTTCCTTAGAAGAAGAAAACGATGCTTGAGGGCGTTTCTGTAATATTAGATTTCTATGCAGTGAGTGTGAAATGTCAGCTTAATGCATTAACACCATAAAAAAAACCCTCCGATACCAGATGATTTCTTGTAGAAAGCAAAACCTCTTCAGAGAAGACGGACTGAAAATGTTAGGTTAGGTTACTCCCCTGTCTGTTGTACTATTACCATAAATTGAGCAGTCACCTTTCATTCATGCAATTTTCAGGGCATAGCTGTGGAAGATTGTATCCCAACCACTGATGTCCAATCACAATATTTCAAGCTCTTTTGAGAAGACCAATATGGCAAGTCAGTCAATTCTACTTTCTAGATTTTGTGGTTAGGCTGAACTACGATAGCTACTCTTTTTTTAAATCAGGGATATAGAACATGATTATAGTATCACCCAAATCATGGTTAAAGGAAAAGGTAAAGATTCCACAGCACATGTGTGCTAGTCGTTTCCTGCTCTAGGGACGCGGGGGTTCAGTGGCTAAGACCAGAAGCTTGTCAATCAGAAGGTTGGCAGTTCGGCGGTTTGAATCCCTAGTGCTGTGTAATGGGGTGAGCTCCCGTTACTTGTCCCAGCTTCTGCCAATCTAGCAGTTCAAAAGCACATAAAAATGCAAGTAGAAAAATAGGGACCACTTTGGTGGGAAGGTAACAGTGCTCTTTGTGCCTTTGGCATTTAGTCATGCCGGCCACATGATCATGGAGACGCCTTCGGACAGCGTTGGCTCTTTGGCTTAGAAACGGAGATGCGCACAGCCCCTAGAGCCGGAATCATTGTTAAGACAATATAAATAAAGTCTGTCCTCATGATGTGAGTACAGTGATGGTTGAATGACTCTAGAAAGCAGTATAAATTACTAGTGAAGAAATGTCCTAAATGAGAATTAAAGATCCAAAAAGCCTTTTTCAATTAATTGCTCAACACCATGGGTAGTTTATAGACATATAATAAAAACTGCTGGCTGATTATTTGCTAGGATTTGACATAGATACCACATAGGTTAGCTTGTTGGGAAGAAAAAAAAATGGATCCCTTTCAGCAGTTGTATGACAAGTACATTTTTAGTTCAAGTACTAGAAATATCTTAGGGTTATTGTCGAGAATAGTTTCTCACATGATATATGGTCAACAGGGTATTCTAAGTATTCCAAGCGAAGACATCCTATCAAAAAGATAATAAAAATGGCTAGACTGAAATTTAGATATGCACAGATCTACCTCCTTATTTTCATCATATGTTTTACTGGCTTTCCTTTCTGTCCAAAACATTTAGCACAGATTTTGCTGTGCTTTGCCCCAAGCATTTATCACATTTCCCTGTGACAGGAGAATAGAAAGCAGCATTTGCAGTTACTCCTAAATTGATTAAACTTTTTGAAGTTCTGTGACAGATCAACAAAAACCAGCAACAGAAAATTCATTAAAAAAATATGAGAAGAGGAAGTTGTGCAAAATGGGGTAATTAATCTTGCAATAAAAATAATTGTTTACAGTTAAAATTAATGTAACATGTATTCCTCAGCAGATAATAAATTATGGGTTTTCTCATTAGCATTTGAATTGATTTCCTCTAATTTTGGAGAAACACTTGAGCATGTGACCAGATTAAGTTTAATTGGACTACAGCTGGTACTGATTGTAGGTAGATAGAGGTGAGAGGTTTTCTGGTGTTTGTTATCCCTTTCCCTCTTCAACTTTTGTTTCACCCTTAGATATCACAAAGAAACAGTGTGCTGTTTGAAACTATTTGTATTTTCCAGCTTGGTGCTCCCCAGATGTGATTCTCTATGGGTAAGAAAGTCTAGTAAGAGGTGGAGAGGAAATAAATGTAATTATTTCATACTGGAGCAGCCTGTTCACATAAATCAATGTAATATAGAATAATGTTTTATTTTGTTTAAAGAAGTAGACATTGCAATTTCTAGTTTTGAAATCTAATGTGATTTGATAGCACGTGTAGGAGGATTTTTTTTTAGGCCAATATTCTCTCCATGACCTTGATGATCAAGATGGTGAATTATCAGCCCAATTTCCTTTTACTACTCCTTGCCATGATTGTTTCCAAACTATAATTGTAGCAATTTCATCTCTTTTCATTTTTTTTCCTGTTTATTACCATACCATTGGGAAAGACTTTTGAAAAGTTATTGAAGTCCCTTATTCCACGCAGGCCAGCTGGCCTTTCAAAGAACAGTCCAGCTGTATATGCCCAATGGGAGTCACCTGGCCCCTGAGAGCCAATGATGGTGAATGGGAGTCACTGTGATGGTGAACCTATGCATGTGTGCCACAGGTGGCACGCAGAGCCCTTTATGTGGCATGCGAGCCATTGCCCTAGCTCAGTGCCATGTGCATGCATGTGCCTCCTGCAAGACAGCTGGTTTTCGGGTCTCTGCCGTGCATGCAGGGGGGGCATGTGGGAGATGGACGTGCATGCACAGGGTAGGGGGACCACAAATAAGGGTGAAAAGGAGGAGTTGTTTTGCTGTAGGGTTAGGAGTGTTTTGTATGACCTCTTTTAAACTCCTATGTTGTATGTGTCTTACTGGAGTTGACCTGGTGTTGACTTGTTTTCTTGGAGTTGACCTGTGACATTTAGAACCCACCTCAACTTGCCTGAGTTCCAGATTCCAAAAGATATTTTTTTTTGGCTCCCTAGCAGTTTAGCCAGGCTTGGGTGGAGTAAGGGTGACTCTTTCAGCCTCATCCCCAGTTCCCCCACAGGTGACATGCAATAAAGGGGTGGTGACGGCAGCAAGGGAACTGTTAGCCTTGTGTAGCAGTCCAGACAAGAAGCACATCCAGCCATACTAGTTCTATTTTTATTGAACAGCTACATATCTACAAGGACTCCTCCTGCCCCTCACTTTTACTCTCCTGAAAACTAGGGAGGGTTTTGAGATGCATTTGCCACCACTCCTTCTTCAGACTCAAAGTTTAATTTATCTGACCGTTGTCTGGGCTGTGTCTCTTCCTCCTGTCTCCCAAGGCCATTCCCACACACCATTAGAGAGATCAACTTTTCTAGGTTGCTTCAGGACCAAAGGACCTCAAAGAGAGGGACAGGTTTCATCCTGAATGCATCTTCACGATTACAGTCATAGACATGAACTTCAATTATGCCTGCACCATCTGGACATTTGGACTTCTATCTGCCCCCCCCTATCCTCATCCAAATACGAACAGGATTCTGCCTCTTACCCCCCCCCCTACTGACTTTGTTACCATCTGCAGCACCTTAACCCCACTGGATTCTTATATCAATTTACCTGAGGTCAGACCTGCTCCGCCTGCGGGAGGCCCCTCTCTCGCAGGCATGGCCCTTGGCTCTCTCAAGGGCCCGCCTCGATGACGGGTTTGTCAACCCCGAGAGGTGCAGGAAACGGAAGCTAAGGGGTTTTTTAATTAAATGCTTTGTATCTTTTTTAGGGGGTTCCAGGGTGGGGGGGAGGGTCCATCAGACCGGGAGGGAAGCCAGTGCCAGGCAAACAGGTGAGTCCAGGAAGGAAGGGAACGAGGTGGGGGGGGGGGAAAGAAAAGGTCATTTCAACGGAGGGTTGTTTTATTACAATGGTCGTGGGGAGAGGGGGATGCAAGAACAGGAGAAGATCCCAAGGTTGGTTGGGAGACCGTGGCTGCTGGCTACGCCCGGTCGTTTGTACCAACCCCCGCAGTCTGGGTGGTCAGGAGCTACAGAGCCAGGGCCTGCGGCTGATGCTTTGCAATGCAAGGTCTGTGATTAACAAGGCCCCCCTCATCAATGAGTTGATCTCAGAGGGGGAGCTAGACCTTGCAGGGATAACGGAGACCTGGTTGGGCCACGAGGGCGGTTTGCCCCTCGTGGAAATGTGCCCACGGGGTTTCCGGGCATTTCATCAGCCCCGGGCCCTGGGTAAGGGTGGTGGGGTGGCGGTAGTTATTCGGGAATGTTTGGAGCCGAGAGAGTTCACTGTTCCTCAGATACCCGGGTGTGAGTCCCTTGGTGTGAAATGGGGCCCAGGGAGGCAGTGGGGCTTGCTGATTGTATACTTGGCTCCTCGCTATGTATCAGCAGCCCTGCCCGAGCTCCTCGAGCTGATCTCGGAAACGGCAGTTGAGACCCCCAAGCTTCTGGTTATGGGGGATTTCAACTTGCCGTCGACGGGAGAGGCTTCTGAGGTGGCTCGGGAGTTCATGGCTTCCATGACGGCCATGGACCTGACCCAATTAGTTCAGGGCCCCACTCACGAAGGTGGTCACACACTGGACCTTGTTTTCATATCTGAGCAGTGGACGAGTGATCTGGGAATGGGGGATTTAGTCATCACGCCCCTGTCATGGTCTGATCACTCATCTCTCTGGCTGAACTTCCCTGGCGCTACCTCCCACCGCGAGGAGGCGGAACCAGACTGTCTAAGCTGGTACCGCCCCAGGCACCTGATGGGACCGGATAGATTCCAGACGGAGCTTGGGCCAATACCTATAGCCCTGACCCGCTCCCGGAGGACCTGGTGGCTGCCTGGAATAGGTTGGCGGCTGGGGCCTTGGACCGGGTTGTGCCTTTGCGACGTCTCCTGCGGCAGCGATCCACCCGGGCTCCTTGGTTTACCGAGGAGCTGAGGGTGATGAAACGCCACAGGAGACGTCTAGAGAGCAGGTGGAGGTCCTCACGCTCCGAATCTGATCGAGCACAGGTAAGAGCCTACTTGCGGACTTACCTTGTGGCATTAAGGGTGGCCAAACGTAGACATTGTGCCGCCTTTATTGCGTCCGCCGATAACCGCCCTGCCGCCTTGTTTCGGGTGACCCGCTCCCTCCTATCACAGAGGACGCGGGGGGCACCCCTGCAGGGAAGAGCAGAGGAGTTTGGGGAATATCTGCAGGACAAAGTCGCTCAGATCCGGAGCGGATGGGCCCCCTTCAGTGGACCGGACGAGCCGTCAACAGCGAGTCTTGTGAGACCACTCTGGGAGGAGTTGACTCTGTTGCCCCCAAGGATTTGGACAGGTTACGTGGACGGCTGCGACCCACCACATGTTCAATGGACCCGTGTCCCTCCTGGCTGGTACTGGCATCCTGGGAGATGACACGAGGCTGGCTTCTGGGCCTGGTGAACGCTTCGTTGGGTGAGGGATCCTTGCCAACCGCCTTGAAAGAGGCGGTGGTGAGGCCCCTGCTCAAGAAGCCTTCACTGGACCCAACGGAACTAGCTAATTACCGTCCAGTCTCCAACCTTCCCTTTTTGGCGAAGGTTGTTGAGAATGTGGTGGCGCAGCAATTTCCGCGACACCTCGACGAATCCGAATATCTAGACTCACGCCAGTCCGGTTTCCGACCTGGGCACAGCACGGAGACAGCCTTGGTCGCGTTGGTTGATGATCTCTGGAGGGCCAGAGATAGAGGTTGTTCCTCTATCCTGGTCCTATTAGACCTCTCAGCGGCTTTTGATACCATCGACCATGGTATCCTATTGCGCCGGCTGGGGGGGATGGGAGTCGGAGGCACCGTTCTACGGTGGTTCGGCTCCTACCTCTCTGACCGGACGCAATGTGTGTTGACAGGGGGGCAGAGGTCAACCCTGAGGCCACTCTCTTGTGGGGTGCCGCAGGGGTCGGTCCTCTCGCCCCTCCTGTTCAACGCATATGTGAAGCCGCTGGGGGAGATCATCCGTGGTTTTGGGGTTGAATACCATCTGTACGCTGATGATACGCAGCTGTACATCTCAACCCCAAACCACCCCAACGAGGCTGTCGAAGTGATGTCCCGTTGTTTGGAAGCCGTCGGGGTCTGGATGGGGGACAACAGACTCAAACTCAACCCCTCCAAGACTGAGTGGCTGTGGCTACCGGCACCCCGGTTCAGCCAGCTAACTCCATCGCTGGCCATAGGGGGTGAACAACTCCCCCCTGTGGAGCGGGCGCGCAATTTGGGCGTCCTCCTAGATGCCCGGCTGTCTATGGATGACCATGTGGCAGCCGTGGCAAGGGGGGCGTTCCACCAGGTTCGCCTGGTGCGTCAATTGCGCCCCCTACTGGACCGGGATGCCCTATGCATGGTCACTCATGCGCTGGTGACGTCTCGCCTGGACTACTGCAATGCCCTCTACATGGGGCTTCCCTTGGGACGCATCCGAAGACTACAGCTAGTCCAGAATGCAGCCGCGCGGGTGATTATGGGGAGCTCAAGATACTCCCACGTGACACCTCTCCTGCGCGAGCTGCACTGGCTACCTGTGGTTTTTCGGGTGCGTTTCAAGGTATTGATTACCATCTTTAAAGCGCTCCATGGCACAGGACCCAGTTACCTGCGGGATCGTATCCTCCCGCACACATCCCTACGACCAATCCGCTCTCACAGGGAGGGACTACTACTGGTGCCGTCCACTAGGCAGTGCCAGCGGGCGACGCCTAGGGGTAGGACCTTCTCTGTGATGGGCCCAACCCTCTGGAATGACCTCCCCCCCGACATTAGAACTACCACTGACTTCCGTTCCTTCCGTCAAAAATTAAAGACTCACCTGTTTCGATTAGCTGGCCTGGCACATTCTTAGTTTTTACCTCCCGGTGGATATATTTTAATGGGTAATTTTGGGTAATATTTTAACTCCTGGGTTATTAGAGTTTTTAATGTACTATATTTATTATTCTATATACAGTCTTGCAACCTCCTCCACCTACGTATTTAATTATTTAACTGTTTTATGTATGTATTTTATAACGCATTTTAGTGACTGTACACCGCCCCGAGTCCCTTTCGGGAGAGGGGGCGGTCTATAAATACGAATAATAAATAAATAAAATAAATTTATATAAAAAATGGTAATTCAGTTTAAGCACATACACGGATTAATCACTGAATGAAAACATGGAGGATAATGCAAGAGGACAGCCATGCTTGATCTTACTGCCGAGGATCTTAGGAGCTGTAATTGAGTGCATGTGGACATTAGTGGAAAAGGCTGAATTAGATAAGGACACTGACTTTGGAAAGATTCAGTTCCAAAGGGGATTTGACATGTTCTGACTGTCTAAGCATATGACAGCCATAGAAACATGTTTGTTAGTTCCTCCCGACTCTGCATGATCTCCATTTTTCCCCAACACTTTCTAGAGTCAAGTTTCTTTAAGCTTTTGCTCTCCGACCTCTTCTCACTTTTAATAATTATGGAAAACATCCAAAGACCTTTTATATGTAGGAGTTATGTTTATTGATATTTACTGTATTAAAAATTAAAATAGATGCATTCATATAACTCATATTTTTCGAATCATGTAAAAATAACAATACTAAACATATTGGATATTAACATAAATAAAATAAGCATCCTACTTTTTAACAATTAAAATAAAACTAATAAAGAGTCACATTTAAATTCTTGCAAAGTCTTTAATAGACAGGAAATTATTTTGATTTCACAGACTATTGTCTTGGGATTGGACCCCGGTTTGGATAGATATACCCAAAAATTATGCCTCGATACCTATCTTTCATGAGGTATTTTAATCTTACAGGAATCCAAAATGCAGCCAGTTCATTTTACCTCCTATTTTTTTTTGAAAAAAAAATAAATTTGGGATCCTGTGGACCAGTTGTGGGATTCAAAAAAGTTTACTACCGGTTCTGTGAGCGTGGCTTTGTGGGCGTGGCAGGGTAAGGATACTGCAAAATCCCCATTCCCTCCCAACCCCATTAACCTGCTTTCCAGCTCCATTCTCCTGTTCAGGACAACAAAAGAAGATCAGCTGGGAGGCAGTGAGGGCGGGGCCAGCCTAATTGTCGGTCCTCCAGACTACTCAAAATTTCCGCTACTGGTTCTCCAGAACATGTCAGCTGAATACAACCTCTGCTGTGGACACATGTATCCTTGGTTCATAAATACTACATTTCTGTTCCTTGGCTAATGTAATGATCCTTTTAATCTAGAGTCATAAATAAAACAACACTTCTGACTTCAGGGATGCTGGGAATCAATATAACATTTTCTTTGAATCCCAGTTTGCTGAACAATATCATAAGCGTTTATTTAAAACATAAAAATATGTCAGCCATTAATTTTAAAAAATTCACGTTTCTAAAGTACTAATATAATAATAAAAAATAACAACATTCTTTTAGGAGTCTTTTAGGAATTCACTATCAGTTATACTTTATATTTATATATGGAATGCAAGATTTGAAATTAATCTGTTCCTTGGTACAAATTATATCCAGAATAAACGAACAAGTTCCCATTCCCAGATAAACCTTCCCTCAATAGTACTATGTCAGAATTCAATGTGAGTTTCTTGATTGTACAACCACCAGTGTCCCCAGAAAAAGTGATTCACTGTATGAGGTTTGTCCTGCAAACATGTTTTTTTGTTTGTTTGTTATTATTTGCTCAGTGATCACAAATCATGTTTTTAAATTCAAAGATCAGGCAAAAACAGATTTACACCTGAATTCTTTAGACCAATACACATTCTTTGCGACCAAAATCCTGTATTTTCTAAAATTCCGCAGGGAGGATTAGAATGTGACTCTAGATATCTTTCTCCCTTCCTCCTTGTCTTGATCAGAAGCAAAAGTGTAACATTTCTACTGGTCAGAGATATAGATTATTAATCCCTTCTACAGTAAGGAATTTATGGACTTTTTCATGATTAGGATTAGAATAAACAATGGATTTTCCAGTTCATTGATCTTCTAGGAAATTTAGGTTTGCAGAATGGAGAATTTGAACTGGCATAGAAAAAAAATGAAGTACCTGTACAATCAGACCATCAGATTGGATTGTTTCCTATTTATTTCACTTCCACTTGCATTAACACAGAACTAGTTTCTGTTGTGTTTCTATATTATTGTGTGATTTTAAAAATATATGGAAGTTCCCCATTAAATAAAGATTACATGTTTCATGCACATGTTTCAAAATTCCTCAGGTAGGATCTATCTGTAACACAGTAGTTTGATGCAAATTTCCATCTATGACTTTCCAAGTAATCTCCCAGATTAAGGTAAAGGTTTCCCTCACAAATATGTGCTAGGCGTTCCTGACTCTAGGGGGCGGTGCTCATCTCCGTTTCAAAGCCGAACAGCCAGCATTGACCTAAGACATCTCTGTGGTCATGTGGCCAGCATGACTAAATGCCAATGGTAAACAGAACGCTGTTACCTTCCCATCAAAGGGGGTTCCCTATTTTTCTACTTGCATTTTTACATGCTTTTGAACTGCTAAATTGGCAGAAGCTGGGACAAATAACGGGAACTCACTCCATTACATGGCACTAGGGATTTGAACCACTGAACTGCTGACCTTTCTGATTGATAAACTCAGAGTCTGAGCCACTGTATCCCTAATCTCCCAGATTACATACAATGTAAAATCTTTCACTCACTACAAAATATGTTCATCCCTTATTCCTCTCTCCATTACCTCTCTAGGAGAACTATAATCCATAGTATTTGTTTGGCTGCGAGTAGCATTGTGGATTAGAGTAAATAGAAGTACATTTTCTTAGCAAATAAAGTGTAATGTTGTTTCAAACCTGCCTCTTCCCCTCATTGCAATTGGCAGAGTGGTGAGTGAGGTCATAGTCGACCTAGCAGTAGTATGTCCCCCATAAATGTTACTATGCATTCCAGTGGTGGGTTCCAGATCCCGTTGCAACCGGTACGGTGCAACGGGGCCGGGCGGCCACTATATGAATGCGCACAGCGTATGTGCATACTTACCGTCTGTGATGCTCCGCTATGCCTCCGTGATGCTCTAGCTGCTCGGCGGAGCATTGCGCAGGTGCCGTATACTCCATGTGAGTGCGCGTAAACCCTGAAAACCTCAAATACCGGTAAGGAGCATGGGCCGCCAGGTGGGCCTTCCGGAGCACCATACCGGAATGGTACCTGGTGCTCCCGGCAGGCACTGGTACGCCCGTAACGGTCCGTACCTGTTGTAACCCACCACTGATGTGTTCCCCTCTTTACTTCCTGACTAAAACATAGGGAAGTGGTTTAATATGAAATTCATGTTGTACTGACAGATTTACAAGTTATCCTAATCTGGAACAGACAGCAAGCCAAGTTTACAGATAAATCAGGCCCATACCGTTCCCTTATATTTTGTAAGTAAAAGACATTCTTAGTTAATAAGGTAATATTTTGATTGGATGGGACGGCTGTCCATCTACAGAAGGTGAACATATATGGGGATAAGACCAAGTATTAATGTCGAGCTTCAGACCCTGCATATTGTGGATTTCAACGCTTTATGTCTTGCATCTGTGTGGGTCAGGATATTGGCAATAGGGAGGAGATGTGTCCAGCTGCTGTGCTTCATGTTATATAGCCCTTAGGCATAGAACACTTGAGAATCTGAATGCTCTTAACTTGTAAATCAAAAGGCAGGAAATGACCAGGATTCCAAATGGAGACACCCCAGTGTGGCTGGCGGTTCCAAGCCATTAAATAAATAGCTGTCACCCAAATCTCCCAGGTGATAAAACATGCCAGTGAGGGAAAAATTTACAATACTAGGCCAACAAAGGTTTTGCTTTATAACCAATCCTGAAATGCTTCAGTGGTTCTTGGTACCTATGCTAAAGAGACTATTATATTGACATAAAACTCGGTGGTGAAGTATCTAGATACATGTCACCTTGGCATGTTCTTTTATCCTCCGTTGACTAGTTTCTTTCACATTTATTTAGTATCATACCATATCTGACAGAAACCTCTCTCAGATTTATTGGTGTGGGCAAAGTTATGCAAATTTTTAAAAAAAGAATTAATTATTAACCCTGACCTAAATTAGGAAAAGATGATGACACTTCCCCCCAGTAGATATGTATTTTTATTTAAAATCCTTTATCTTTACTAGATAGTTGACACACCGAAAAATATGGCTTGCATTATCCAATAAAAAGTTTCACTCTAAATTCCTTGTGAAACATCATTTTTCTTAGAATACTGCTTTTCACTCTAACCCCTCGAGGATAATGGGGAAGGAGCCATGGGTGGTGAAATGGACTGTCCTCCTCAGTTCAGTTTTAATTAATTGGTGATCTTGAATTATTTGAATTTGAAACTGACATCTAGGCCAGTCCTATACACAGTGCTCTTATTTAGTTTCCTCCCCACCTCTCTCTCTCTCTCTCTCTCTCTCTCTCTCTCTCTCTCTCTCTCCCTCCCTCCCTCCCTCCCTCCCTCCCCTCCTCTCTCTTTCTCTCTTCTGCCTGAATTAGTCCCTGAAAATACCATAGCAAGTTTTTTGGAGAAATGTTCTGCCATTGCCTGCTTTCCAGGAGAGAGTGACTGTCCCAAGTTCATCCAGTTGGTTTTGTGACTAATATAGGAGTAGAACTCACAGTCCTCTGTTTCCAACCCAATGCCTTAATCTCCCCACTAAACTAGTTCTGTGTCTCACCTGAGGGAGTGAAGGAAATTATATTTAAAGCAAATTTCTTGTCAAACTTGCTCCCTGCCAACAAATACCTTCATTATGTTAAGCTTTCAATTACAAGAATGCCCTTATAATCCTAAATACAAATGACCACACTGTACATAAAAACAATATTATAGAATGATACCTGTAATATTATATTAAAAATATGATTTAGATCTTTTGCAATTTTCAAAGAAATGTTAATATTATCAGCAACAGATAATTGAAAGGTTCTCATTGGGATTTTTTTTTTAAGAATAATTGAAATTGCAGGCGGAGTAAACTTTTCTAGCTTATTTGTGACAACAACAATATAACTGTCAAGCCTGGGAGTCATCTTTTGCATTGGGCCTTCAGGCCTGCCACATTTATTGCTGTGGGAAATTGGGAGGAGGGATTATATGGAGTGGAGTAGATATAGTCAAAATTACATTCCTTTCTCAGAGAGTCAAGGTCATCCTGCCCTGCACCTGGAGTGGTGTGACTGGGAGGCATCTCCAGTTGGGAAGGTGTTTGATTGGACCATGTGATGAACCTGTGGGTGCTGGGCAGGGGCTTGGACTTTCATTTGGGTGGGGAAAACCTGGAAACTTTCAGATTTGGGTTTTCCTAGATGTGCCAATATGACATCTCTAATAAAATGGAATTCTGAGGAATCTCAAGCCTCGGAGTCTTCTTTTGTTATGGGTGTTATTTGGAACCCTGACAATAACCATATAGATTCAGAGCTCTTTCTCCACATCCATTGATGTGCTTTCTTCCTATTTTCAAGATAGGAGGAGAGGTTATCAATTGCACCTCAAAGCAGAAGGAAACAGCACTGCCAGTTTTCAAGAACTAGAGTCCTAGAAACAGGAGACTTCAGGGCTGCCCCCCTTTCAGCACTTCTTTGGAGTGACTGCATAAGCTGACCATCCCTGCTGAGGAGGAAAGCATTCCAAGGTTGGGCAGCCACTAATTAAAAAAAAAGTCTTCACATCTAGTTGTTATACCCTTGGGATGGGATCTGTCAACAATGGCTTCTAATGAGGGATTTCTGAGAGGTATTTGCAAAGAAAGACATTAGTTACCATATTTTTTGGAGTATAAGACGCTCTGAAGTATAAGACGCACTTAGCTTTTGGGGAGGAAAACAAGGGGAAAAAAAGTGCTTCTGTCTCCCAGCATTTTGCCTCGTGGAGCAAACAGCAAGTTTCACTTTCAGTTTAAGTGCACCTCCAGATCATCAGCTTTTTCAGGCTGCAGGGATTGCTACAGCCCTGTGATGGCGAACCTACGGCACGCGTGCCACAGGTGGCACGCGAAGCCATTTCTGGGGGCACGCGAGGCATTGCCCTGTGTCAGCTCCAGCGCGCATGTGCGCGCTGGCCAGCTGATTTTCGCATTCATTTTGGGCGGTTTTTCAGCCTCCGGGGGCTTCAAAAAAGGCTCCTGAAATCTCCTGAGGCACAAAACGGAAGTTGCGCGTCACCCCAGCACAGCTACGGCCCTCTTGGAGAAGTAAGTCACTGCGAAGAGCTTCAGCTTTGCAGGGGCTGCGCTGGAGGAGCCCCCATCCTCCGGTTCCCTTTAGCCTTTCTGCTTTCCCAGACGCCAAACGTTCCCCTTTCAAAAGATAAGCACACACACACACCCCAGAAGAGCCAGCCAGCCATTCCCTCCAGAAGCCTAACACTGCAAGCTCTGCACCCTCGGCCCAAGCAGTTGGTGAGGAAGGTTGGGGGGGAGGGGGGAGTGCCTCTTCTTCCTACCTCTTTGAAATAGACGAGCTCGGAGTACAAAGCCGCGCTTGGGGCTTTCTGAGAAGCCTTTCCTCTTAAGAGACACTTTTGCTCTTCAGCTGATCTCTTCTCCTACTTTTGATCTTCCGTACTCCTTTTGGTTTGTTCTGTTCGGTTTGCCCCCCCCCCCCCCACCAATCAGCAAATCATAAGGTAAGCTGCCTTTTGGAGTCCCTTGGATCCAGGCTCGGCAAGTGGTTAATCTGGTTAAAAACAAGCCTGGCTAAGGTGGCTGGTGATCCGGTTGTTCTCTAAATTGTCAGTTAAAAAAAACTTTAAAAATTAAAAAGAGCATGAGAGTAAAGATTAGCTAGGCTAGCTAAAACTGAAAGATAAACGTGTGTGTGTGTGTGTGTGTGATTTGTGGCTGCGATGTTCTCTCCAAACGTTCTGGGTATTGTTACAGGTAGGTGAGATTTTGCCATTTGCTAACTTTTGAGATCGCTCTCTCCCTCCCTCGCCCCTCCCCCACTTTTATCTCCTGCTTGCAACTCTCCTGTTTGCAAGTTTGGCAGAGTGGGGGGAGGGGGAGCATTGTTTCCATTTGTTTTGACCTGGAGTCAATTCCCCAGGTTTCACTTTAGAACGCTTGGGAAGCTTCGTTGCAAACAGCCAAACTTTCGGTGGATTTTTGTAGAATGGAGCAGGGCTGGGATCCTGCTTTTTATAAGTGATCTTGCCCTGGGTTTTTTTTTCTTTTTGTTGGGGGCTGGCTAAAACTGAAAGATAAATGCAAGGGTGTGTGTGTGCGTGTGTGTTTCCATTTGTTTTGATCTGGAATCAATTTCGCAGGTTTCACTTTAGAACTCTTGGGAAGCTTCATTGGAAAGCTGGGGTCCTGCTTTTTATAAGGGATCTTGCCCTGGGTTTTTGTTTCCTTTTTCTTTTTGCTGGGGGCTGCATGCAGGCCTCTTGGAACTACAGCTTCTCCCTCCTCAGCATTGGAAACTTGTGAGTTTCGGATAGAAATAGCCACATTATTCAACTGGCCTCTTTCAGGACATTTCCAATTGGGGCCATCTCCAAGACATCTTCATTATTTCCCCCAAGAAGCAGAGGGGCTCAAGCCTTCCGAGGTAGTGGTTCCCCCCCCCCCCGAAACACCTACCTCTCCTGGAACCTCGGTCTTAGAACAAACTAAAGAGAGATCTGGTTTACCTTGAAAGGCCTGTCCTGGCTTCAACCCTCCCAAAGTCATGTGTGCATGTGCAGGGAGCAAGGCGTGGGGGGGGGGATTAAATTGTGGGGTGGGCACCCGAGCGTGCGCAATAGCACACATGCTCGTGCTTTTGGCACCTGAGGCGAAAAAGGTTCGCCATCACTGCTATAGCCTATTGCAGTCTCCGCAAGCCCCATTTTCCCCATTAGCTGCAAGGAGGTAAATTGCTGGGAGACAGAGGCCAAAGGGTGGGGGATGGTGGGTGGGCGGGGCTACATTCAGTGTATAAGACACATCCAAACTTTCACCCTCTGGGGGGTGTATGTGTTTTATCCTCCAAAAAATACGGTAATCTGAAGCCAGAAAATTGTTCAAAAGGGAATCTTTAAAAATGCATTCATTCATTCATTCATTCATTCATTCATTCATTCATTCATTCAATTTCTACATCTACCCATCTAAATCAATGATTCCTCATACTTCTACGTGGGCATGTTCTTAGCACGTGGAACATATTTGAGAATGAAAGCTTGTGGTTCTCTGTCTAAATACTTCTGCAGCTGGCATTCTTATTAAGGGCAATACCAGGTACTCTGTGGAATTCCATCTTTGTGGTGATGAAGATCAATCCAGGATTATTCTGCAGCCCACCCATAAAAGACAAAACATCATATGTCTAGGGCAAACCTACCAACGCTGACTAAACTCAGTTTATTGATGAACATATGGCGGAAGACATTGATTTAGTGGCTCTGCTGCTGTTTCACTTGCATTAGAAGAAAAAGACAAATCAAGTTGGGTGTCATCGGCATATTAACGATCCCTCTGGTCAAATCTCTGGATGATTTCATCCAACAGTCATTTAAGAAGCATGATAGAAGGGATAGATTATGAAGTCTTAAACAATCCCACAGTGCAAGTGCCAAGAGATTGAATAGCAGTCTCTGGCACAGTCATCCGGAATCGATCATCCAAATAAAAGCAGAACCAGGACAATGCAGCGTCTCTTCTCTCCAACTCAGATAATTTATCTAAAATGCTACCTTGATTTATAATACTGAAGACTACCATGAGGATGAAGCGAATCAGCATGATTGCATTCCCTCTTCATCAAATATCAGGGTAAACAAGATTAACATCCTTGTTTATGTACATCAGGGTAAACTTAGCAGTTGCAGTTCTTGAAAGCTAGTTACAGATGAGGGGTAATTAAAAATTAATCCAGTCAAAGACAGGCATCAATAATGAGTCGGTCCTCAGGCTAGATGAGGGAGATTCCACTTATACTAGAGGAGATTCCACTCTTCTTCTAATAGAAACAATTGTATTCTCCCTGATCATGGTTTCATAATTGTCATCAGAAACTCAAGAGACCTCTATAGTATGGAATGCTATCAGCTTTGAGTCTTTCTGGAATTGGCTAATTCAGCTGCATAGTAAGCTGATGTTTGGGTTATGATTCATGTTGAATTGGTTATAAAGAGGGATTTGAAATTCAGGTAATGCTGAATAAATCTATAAAGGCATTGCAATATCATTATACTTTGTTCATTCCTGGCTTCAGGAATGAACCCTAGATGTTTCTGTATCCAATTCTCAGTTGTTGTTTTGACCCAGAAAAATCAACATAGTTTTGAACCTCAAGTTTTGATGACATGCTTTTTAGTGTAACTACTTATATCTTAAAATAACACAATACTTACAATAGCTTCAAATGTTTCCTTGTTCCTCAAAAGAGGGATGATTTTTTCAAGGTTGGACTTTTGGGAGACCCCTTCTAGGGAGATCCACTTGGTACCCATTTTATTTATTGACAGAATTTATTTACTTAGTTGGCCCTCATATTTTCTTTATTTTTTAATATTTTTTTTATTTTTAAAACAAACACAACACATCCTTCTTTACATACTGTAGAAAGTGTATCAGTTGGTTACAAAAAGGCTTTCCTGCATCTCTTCCACAGTCAACAAACATAATTCATATTAACTCAAGTATTTTAACTCAGATATTTATACATGTTACCATCATCACGCCTCCATTTTCATTTGACTATAATTGTTTAAATGTCCTTCATCATAAAATATACCAAGATTTAATACATAACCACATACTGGCATTTCATTTACTATTTCTAAAATCCTCCAATAACACTGAATCCTTATATCCTATTCTAGCTAAACATCCATAATATTTAATAACAAAGTTTTATAATCCTCCTTTCCAAATCACTTTTTACAATTTACACCAGTTTCCTTATGTTGTACCCATACCTGTATATACGTTGTTATCATTATCCCTCCTTTATTTGACTATATCCTACATCATAACATTTTCCCCCTAACAATCAAGACTTAACTGTATCTAACTTAGTTCTTTTTTATTAATCTTTATATATAATCCAAAAGGATTTCTAAACTTCCTTTCATGGGTACCATTCAATATTCATATCCAATTATTACTTATCATAACACTACACATTGTATACATCATTATCATTATCAATTATTTATTTAGCTATTGAACTAACTAGCGGGTCCTCATCAACGGAGACTCTAACAAAGTGGAACATTATTAATCATTACTTCCCATGTGTACTTTGATTTTTTTTTAAACTAAGCAATATTGGTAATAAGGAAATAACTTTATTAAATATTGCTTACCTAATATAAACATAATTAAAAGAGATATTTGTTATTCTGATCATTTAAATCATATGGGACCATGTTTAAGAGAGATGCATTCCATCATTGATAAATTCATATTATAGATTGCTTATATTGTGTTGTCTGTTCCAACCAGGTGCCTTCAAGATGAATTGAGAGATTATCAATTGTCAGAGTTCTTAGCCAGGGACTGATTTAATACATTTAGAGGCAGTGGTGGGGTTCTACCGATTCAGCCAAACCAGTAGTGGTTTGGCAGCCTGGGTCGCTGGAACTGGCAACGACCCAGGCCTGCCACGCCCCCGAACCAGTTCCCCAGCCGGCGCCAACGGCGGCACATCTTCTTTTTCAGTTCTGCGCATGCACAGAACAATTTTAATTGCACTGTGCATGCGCACAAGCATGCACATGAACAAAGCGGCAGTAGTGCCTGCCAGAACCCACCCTTGTTTAGAGGACATCAAGGTAGAAAAAACTACCTTATATGCAATGGTGGGTTCCGGATCCCGGTGCAACCGGTACGGTGCAATGAGGCCGGGCGTCCACCACATGCATAGCATGTGCACGTGTGTACTTACTGCCCCCGACACTCTGCGGCGCTGCAGCTGCTTAGCGGAGTGTCGCACAGGCGCCGTATACTCTGTGCGCTTGCATGGAAGCCCCCATCGGCTCATATACATGTGAGGGCGGGTGGGCGGGACTGTATCCCCTACTGGGGCATACCGGTCATATCCCACCACTGCTTATATGATACAGAAGATCTTTTTTCAAAGAATAATGCAATAAAGTAGTTAAAATGTTTATGTCAAATGTGCTGTTTGTGACAGATTCTTTCTGTAATCCTAAGAAAACTGCAGTAGTATCTGAGCACACTTTGAGGAGTCTGATCTGGCTACTGTCAGTTCTTCCAGATAGACCAGGTCAGGAAATAGGGCACAAGAACTAGTGGAATGTTTCATTAATTATATAATTATAATATATAATTATATAATGTACATGCACTGAAACTGATTCAGAAGAAATGTGAAATTGATGAGTGTCATGTGAGGTTGTAGATTGATATGAGTGAACTTTGCTTTGCTTCTTGACATCTCGGGTGTTTCTATATATGCAGTGATATACTGTCTTTTCCCGAAAATACCCTGAAAATAAGCCACAGCCTGTTTTTTTAACGTGTACACCTAATACAAGCCCTACTGTAAAAGTAAGCCCTGGTAAAGGGAGGTGGGTATGGTCAGTATAGGAGATGGCAAGTGTTTACGTGGCGACAGTGTCTGGCAGCAGTTGCAGCCCACACAGCACAAGTGAGTTGAATACCTGTGCAAGCAGCAGACATAGGCAGAGGCACCAGGGGGCGGGGTGGGGGAGGCAGGATAACTCGATGTACTGCCGGGCTGTGGAAAAGTTGAGTGGCTTTTATCCATATCCATCCTTTTATATTCAGTGTCAAAAACAAGAGAGATAAGGAGAGTGTCAAAAACAAGAGAGTTAAGGAGAGACAACTGGAGGGGCCTATTACCTCAATTAGTGAATAACATCAACTTCTTGTTGGAATGGAAAGATCTTAAATACATTCTAGCACCCGGAATCTAAACATACTGCTTGGATCAATAGTTCACTGAATTCAGTTAGGTATTTAGGTTTTGGATATCTGGCTGTGAATGACGAAGTTATTCCAAAATAGAATGAATGATCATGAGTTACAATAATAACAGACCAGCATTAGTTTTGAAACAAGCAAATTGAGGGTCACGACCCCTAACTTTAGAGGAGTTGTTGAACTGGAATAATTTCCAAAACATTCAGTGATTAGTGTTAAGAAACAAGGTCAATTGTATGCTGGCATGAATTCATTTCTCCATAACCTTTCCACTCTCTGTTGTTACCATGTAAACTGCCACATTAAAGAGGAACCCTGAGTTGCATCCAGTTAATGATAATGCATATATTTAATTAATCTCCCTTTATAAATCTTCTGCAACCAGCCACATGCATTCAATTACGATGGGGTTTAAATTAGAATAGTCTGCAGCAGCACTCCCAGCTGGTACACATGCAACTTATGGGCAGGTTGTTCTCTTTCCACCTAAGTGTGAATTGCACTTTTCCCCCCCCAATATAAACTATAGTGAATCAAAATGTATTTGCTTTAGATAAGGGCTAGGCAAAGAAATTTTCCTGCATTTTTTTTTCTACCAGGGAATTGCTAAGGAGAAGAAGAGAAATTACCTTTGTTGGTCTCTGGTGTTCTTGAAGTTATTTAGTTATAATCAGGGATGAAATGCTACAGGTTCAGACCAGTTCGGATGAACCAGTAATAAAGATGTCAGTGGTTCCCTCGAACTGGTTGTAAAAGAAATGCTACCGATTCGGGGCGAACCGTTTTTTCCGACGATCAGCTGTGCTGCTGATCAGAATTTCCTACTTTCTAGCTAATCTAAATTGCAAGGCACAGTGGATTCCCATCCCTCACTGTTCACTTACCTGTGCAGGCGTGCTCGGTAGCAGGCTCTGCCTACCTGCCCGGACATCATTTTGATTCTCTGCACAAGTGCGGAAGGTCCTGCACATGTGCAAAGGTGGGGCCTGCGAGGGAAGAGAGCGTGTGCGCGCTCACATTGCTACCAAATTGGTAGCAAAGGTAAGTGGATTTCACTCCTGGTTATAATATAGTCAAAAGCTGTCTGCGGATGACTTGGCTTTCACTGTACCGTCCTTTCTTTGGCAGTCAGTAGCTTTTCTAGCTTTACTTAATTACTTATTTATAAATAAATAACAGCAAAGAAGACATAATGGCATTTCTCTCACTAGGCTTTTTCAGCATTGGTCCTAATTAAAGTTGTGTTACTGTTGTGTTAACACACCTTTACTGAGGCAGAATCCCCTAAGTGTGAGAACCTGTTAAAAACCTTCTCCTCACCCAATTTGATGGGGACTTTCAAAAATACATTTGTGTCAATTCTAGTTTAGTGTAGCTGCACCTTCAAACTCTACTGGGTGTTTAGGCTAAAATATTTTGAAATACAGATAAGTAAAGTTACTAATTTTGTTGAAAATGTTGGGCAAGATTCAAAAGAACCTCCCTCCATTTAACTGCAAGAGTTTTAAATATAAACCTTGGAACATTATCTCTTTTGAAATATTCATAACAAACTGCTTTTAAATTTACCAGGACTTTTACTGATGCTCAAAGAATACTGAGGAAGTGGAAGATGCAGGTGCATAAGCCTAGGGCCATGATGGCGAACCTATGGCATGCGTGTCACAGGTGGCATGCAGAGCCGTCGCCCAGCCCAGCTCCACCATGTATGTGCACGCGCTTCCTGCCACCCACCTGGTCTTCAGGTCTCTGCTGTGCATGTGTGGGGGGCCGGACCTTCCCCAATCTCCGCAGTTTCCCCCATCGCAGGCACATGCAGGGAGGCGCTCGCATTGCATTTTGGGGATTGGGGCATGCATGCATGCATTGGGCACTCGGCACCAAAAAGGTTTGCCCCCTAGCTTTCTCCTCCATTTCTGCACCCATGCCTTCCCCGATCTGTGCAGGTTCCCCCCACCGCAGGGGGCAGGCGTATGCGTGGAGGCACTTGCATTGCATTTTGGGGATTGAGGCACGCGTGCATGCATTGGGCACTGGGTATCAAAAAGGTTAACCATCACTGGCTTAGGGTATAACTAAGAAGCAATGTGGAAACTGCTAACTGGACTCCTCTAATTATTATAGCTGAGCTGTATTGTATTAACTATGACTTAACTCCTTCATTTTATTGAATTATGGAAATCTATCACACAATAAATGCTCATTTAATCTTGAACATTTTCCTAGTTGTCATTTGTAAGATGAGGCAATAAAATAATTGCAATTACTAATTGGCCTATTTTATGTAGAATATAATCTCAAAAGTCCTTCAATTTTGTAATCTATTTTTTTAACAGAAGATATTTATTACCATAGCAATATTTCATTCAATTTTATAGAATTTATTTCTGAACTATTAAATATTAGGTTATGTAGCTATTCCCATCATAACTTACTCTGCATAGTTTATGAGTATCCTTTACATATTTGGGAAACGAGACAATAAGTATCGTTTCCCACACTTACTATTGTCACTTAAAAATCTTATAAATCTGTTTTTATTCCACTAACATTTTACAGTATTTCCATATAATATTGTTGCCTAGCTCTGAAACAGCTATTTCTTTTCAGTTTATTAAAGCTACAAAAGTAAAAGAGTTCCCTACAACACTAAAGCCATCTTATTTTGTAGAGGGATATTTAATTTTATCAGAGCTATGTGACTGGTAAAAATAAGACCTTTTCTCTCAATAGAAGAAGAATGTCAGCTAAGATATCAGTATGGGTTGCATTGGGTTTTTTAAAAAAAGTTTGCTAACAGCCTTTGATGTGTAGTGAATACTTTGGGTGGATTTGGAATGATTTAAACCCATCAAATTCATAAAACCAAATGGATTTTCATGGATTATAGTACCGATAGTTCAGTTTTTCAGGAAAAAAGGGCTGGTATCAGGGGTGAAATTCAGTAGGTTCTGACAGGTTCTGCAGAACTGGTAGCAGAAATTTTGAGTAGTTTGGAGAACCGGCAAATACCATTTCTGGCTGGCCCCAGAGTGGGGAGGGAATGGAGATTTTGCAGTATCCTTCCCCCAGGAGTGGGGAGGGAATGGAGATTTTGTAGTATCCTTCCCCTGCCACACCCACAAAGTCATGCCCACAGAACCAGTAGTAAAAAAAAATTGAATTTCACCACTGGCTGGTATATGAGCTAGTAGATATATTGTATTGCTATCCTAAAGACACACTGCATGCCCTGGGGTAAAGAGAAGATAGTATTTGTAAGCATAGCCTTTCCTCTTCTGCATTGCCTACCAAATAGATTGTGAGGAAGAAATAAAGTCAGCTAAAAGTGATTTGTATTGGTAAACAAATCAATAACAATACTATATATCAGCTTTTCAAGGTGCTCTCTTTCTAAGGATTACGTGCAATTTTTTTGCTCACAGTGTTTTCAAATAAATATCATTTAGAATTAAAAATCTGATAATCTCAATTGCTGGAATTATGCAGAAATGTCTGGAAGAGGAAAAATAATTCTGGATTTTTTTATCTTATTATGGTATGTAAATGATAACCTCCCCTACTCCTTTTAAAAATCTTTTCCTGTGATTTCCAATCCTTTTCTCTCTCTTTTTTTAAAAAAACAATATGGGGAAACACTTAAAAATATTCCCTGCCTCCACAAAATGATTCTTAGATGGAAATATCTGTTATTTTACCATATTTTACTGCATAAAATGTTCAACCTAGGCTTAGCCTGGGTATGGTTAATTGTTATGTGCATATAGCCTCTATTGGTAGGGGAACAATTAAAATATCCTATCCTGAATTCTTAAAACAAAGAAATTGAAAGATTCTGCTCTTTGCTCTCAAGTCAAAATTCTGCCAATATTAGTCCATCATTTTGAAGTATAAAAAAGTATATCAAAGAAAACCAGTTTGGTTTAGAGGTTAAGGTAGCAGGCTAGAAAACCAGGAGACTGTGAGTTCTAGTCCTGTTTTGGCTGTGTTCATCAACTTGAGTTATTTGTAAAAATAATAAAGGTGCGATATAAATAAATAAAAATAAGTAATGAAATATAATTTGCAATTTCAGACTTCTGGGGATTGACTCTATTTTTAAATTTTATACTAAAATCACTAGGCTCAAGGTTGACTCAGCCTTCCATCCTTCCAAGGTGGGTAAAATGAGGACCAAAATTGTTGGGGGCAATAGACTGACTCTAAACCGCTTAGAGAGAACTGTAAAACACTATAAAGTGGTATATAAGTCTTAGTGCTATTGCTATCTTATCTGTCCCTATGAAAACACAATAGAATGATATAGGATTCAATGCTATTTGAACGAAATGTTTGTGTGGGACAAGTTAGACACTTTGCTTTCTTAATTCTTCTACTGTCCTTTCCAGCAGTAGTTTTATCCTTCCCTACTGTCCCTTTCCTGCCAGACATGAGCAGCTAGGCCTTATGGTCTTCCTCAGGAAATGGTTCCATTTCAAACTGCTCTTACTAATTACAGTAGACATTTTCTGGAACATTGATCTGGATTCTGCTTTTCTGTTATTTGTGCCCATTGTGCCTAGAGTGGATAAATAATGAAACTGTTCACAACTTTTCCCCTCCAACATACACTCTGAGCATTTCTTGGATTGTATTTGTGAAGTTATACAAAATGGTGGATGAGCGAGGAAGAAGTTGAAATTTTGGACTTGCTGCCAATGTGGCTTCTGAGAAAATTGTAGCTTTCTCTTCTCTCATTCTCTCATGTACATCCACAAGGATAATATTAAAGTAGGAATACTTTTTCTTTATATCCATTTTCAAGGCAGTCATATGAATTTCAGGAATTGCCAATAAACCATGTAGCACAATTTGCAAAGAATAGCAAGTTGAGACCTCTACTCAACACAGACTGCAGTTTAGCTGTCAAGGCATTATCACTCCCATGAAAGGTGAGATGATTGAGAGGCCAGGAGAAGCTTAATTTTTCTTGATCACCATGTGCAACTTGGAATTTTAATAGCAGGCATAATTAATTCTTCTGATGTTAATCATCAGGGCTGGATTCCACAATTATCAGGCTTGTGCAGCTGGGGCATGGTACAGACATGAAAAATTAGGAAAATGAATCCGTAATTGGGTGGCAGATTTAATCTGCATCATGAAAACAAAGTTAAAAAGAAGGGGGACCAGGAGAATTTCTGCCGAAGCTTTTGTGCCAATAAGTGCTGACAGAACTGAAAAATGTTGCCGATGGCCAAAGTGATTGGTAATTACCAAGCCATTGAATTTTTTATTGTCAATTTATCATTGCACCAGAGGTTAAATTTAACATCTTCTTCTAAAGCCATCACTCTAGGAAGAAGGCAAGCTTTGTATCATATGATTACAGGAGTCAGTGAAAGGTTAATCAGGAACTCTTTAAGCTAGCAAGGGTTTCCAAATCTATATTTTTCCATATTTATATAATAGTATTATATTAGTACATAGTATAAAAAGTTCCTTGTATGAGCTTATGGACCAAGTTGGGAAGGACTAGGGAGAGATGAATCTTCACATTTCATTTATATATTTGAATACATTCCTTGGCAACTTCTATACATTTTCTTTACTATCTTTGAATAAATCTATTTGTAGGATATAGTATATTCTTTTCTTACTTTTCCTTCTTTCCCATCTCTCTCTCTCTCTGATGCACATGTTGAAATTGCATTGACAAGAACACATTTTGTAATGAAGTGCAAGGGAGAATTTCAGTGTGTGTGTGTGTGTGTGTGTGTGTGTGTGTGTGTGTGTATAGATAGATAAGCACCCAAAACAATGTAAGATTACCATTAGATTATTTATAGATCTCCCAAAGTGTGGTTCTGATTTATGAAAGTAGTGTCATTGCTAACAAAATAAATATGCTGGAAGGACTATAACTTCATTTCACATATTACAAAAAATAATTATTTTACACATTGTGTTTCAATACATTTTAATATGATAGAAATTTAACCTTTTGTCCCTCATAATTTGCCACTTTAATTACTCTTTTTTTCTTTCTTTTTACTGAGCAAGCACTGAATCCAGGGAGGATGCGCTGATGAAAAGGAAGTATATGGGTTTTTAAAAATAAATTAAATATGGAAATGACCTTTAAGGGAAACTTGGGGAAAGGAATCAATGCATGCATTAATTACTGCAATTTGTTATCCAAACAAATGCAGAACTTAGCTTTTTTGCTGGATACAAATGAAGGGGCAAAACATGTTTATTGCAGATAGAGGCTTTTGATCTTGCTGTGTTAATCTGCAGACTTTTTTTTTAAAGTGTGACTTCACACTCCAAGTGGACTCCTCAGGGGGATATCCTAGCTGGGATCAATTCCCACATGCAGGCAATGAATTATTGATGCTGAATACAAAAGAGACCCAGCTCACATGAGCCAGCCATGGTGCTATCACCTGCCTCTATATTGGACAATGTTGTTTTGATCCTCTCTGCTTTTTGGCACTTGAGCAGGATGCCTAACCAGAATCTTTAGTCCTGATTGCTCTTGTAAACACAAAGGCAAAACTGCTTATTAAAGTTATTTATTTATTTATTGAATGAGAAGAGAGAGAAGCCCAAGATGAAAGCAGAAGTTAAAAATGGATTCTTCCTGTTCAAATGTTTTCTTGCTATTCCCCTAAATCAGAGATCTTCAAACTTGGCAACTTTAAGACTTGTGGATTTCAACTGGCTGGAGATCTCTGGGAATTGAAGTCCACAAGTCTTAAAGTTGCCAAGTTTGGGGACCCCTGCTCTGAATTAATATAATCCATTCCTTCCTTTTCCTTAAAAAGAAACACCACAAGAACATAATTTTCCTTCCCAGTGTTTGGCTGCCTGATGACAAATGATCACAGATATTGTTTTTCTTACCACCCAAATCCTGATGGTGAAGAGGCAGCGATTCTAACCCTGCAGGATTTTACATAGCAACCATTACTCTGTTAAGGTCACATAGCAATACACATTGTACTGGAAACCTCAGCTATTTTAATTGGATACTAACCAAAATTTCAAGTAATTAAGAATCAATTTGGGACCATTAGTAATTGAGGCTAGCTAGCCAGTGGTGCATATTTCAGAGGAGTTAGTTTTAATGAGAGGATTTCCAGGATGAGAAGAAGGGGAGGGAAGCCACACAAGAAAAAGAAGGGGAAAAAAGAGAGAAAAGTGATTAAAGATAGTGTAGAAACCTTTGGCAGCTAAGCTAAACAACTAATGGTACATAAAAAGATGCTGAACTTGTAGTCTCTTTAATTGATCTGCTTACTATTCTTGAGGAAACTTTTAAAAAACACAAATGGAGGTATTTACTGTACATTAGGAGTTCAACAGCTATTTGTAAGCATTAGAAGTGAGTACCTTCTTCCCAACGCCTTTCTCTTCAGCATATGTTTTAACTTTTCAGACATATGAACATTACCAATACCAGTGCATTTTGTCCTTTCTTGCCTTTGAAGTCCTGCAACATCTGTTGGCTTACACTGTTCAGTCAGCAGATGGTACAGTTACAAGCATGTGTGAAGGGTTTCAGACAATCATAAATTGGATGGAGGAAGGCCACTCATTTGTAGATTTTGCAAAACAGAGGAAGAAATGTAGCTGCCTGAGGTAAACAGCAAATGTTCCAGTGGCGAGAGAGGCGACCCAAGCTTTTGATATCATTGATCCCAGGTGGTTTCTCTGTGGGGTTTTTTGGTACTTTCTCAGCTTAGTTGTTTGCTTACAGACATTTCATTACCCAACTAGGTAACAATCTGTGTGAGTTCAACAGATCATTATGGAGAAAATCTATGCGGCCACTAAGAGTCAACACCAACTTGATGGCACATAATCAATCAAGGTTGAAGTAATTTCCTGTATAAAGCAATTTATTCTTTCTTCCATTTTCTCATTGGCCTTACCCTTCTGGCCTTTAGAAAGGACATGAAGACTTGGCTTTATCATTTTGCCTGAGGATCTGGTAGTGGCTGTGTGGAGCCTGCTAAATGACTATTCTATTGCACTTTTGCAGATTATGTTTTTAATATTTTTATTGTTTTCAATGTGTTTAATAGTTTTTGTTATTCCTTGTATGTCTAATCACACTTGGCCAATAAAGAAGAAAGGAAGGAAGGAAGGGAAGAAGGAAGAAAGAAAGAAAAAATATTTCAGTAATTTTGAATTATATAAATAGATTTGTGCATTTCAAAAGAAAACATTTCCTCACCATGTAAGAAAATCCCACATCAAGCTAGAGGGTATATGATGTTATATACGGGAAGCTTTCTGCATTGTGAAAAGTGCCAATCGGTGGGACTTCATTTTATTAGATAGTGCCCAATGTTCAAGTTTGTCAAGATCCTTCTGTATCTTAAGCCTGTCTTCTGGAGTGTTGGCTATTCCTGCCATCTTTGTGTCATCTGCAAATTTGATGAGTTCCCCATTCATTACCTCATCCAGATCATTGATGAAGATATTGAAGAGTACTGATGTTGAAGACTATATTTATTGTGTTAGTATGTGAAGCACAGCTCTGTGAGCACGTGGAGAAAGTTATCATGGTGCAGATTTTGAAAACTAATTTTTGGGCAATCAAAGCAATACCCTGTAGAAACAAGGGATTTGATATCAGGCCACAGCAACTAGCAATGAACTGTGCATTTGGAAACCCTTACAGAGGAGTCAAGGCATTGATTATAAGCACCGCAGTTTCCTAGCGAGCAAAAGCTATCACTCAACTAATCTGGAATCAGCAGAGGTAGAATTTGTATGTTTCGTGGAAATAACTAGAGGGCAGATAGCCACTGCTGACAGGTCAGATCAATATTTGGATGAAAAAATCAATAATTTCAGAAGGTAAGTAAGAAGACAGGCATCTCTGTATAAAGCTGAAGCTGAACCATTTAAACAAAAGTTCAGTTTGTACATCATGCTTCTTCCAGGTGAGCGGAGGTTCTGACCTAGGCTTCCCGAGAGCATGAAGCAAACTCCTTGTCCCGACGAAATCCCCCCAAATTATTAATTTGCTGTGAATTCTGCTCATTCACATCCATCAAAGTCTTTCAAGGGCGGATTTACAATCACAGACCTTATCTGGCTTGGAGAGCTGACAGGCTGATATCTGCAAAATTTGGTAAGGAGTCGCAGAGAGTCATGAACCAATTAAGCAAACTAATTGTTTCCTGCAAACTCCTCTCCCCTTTTGCTCCTCTTTTATTTCCTCTGGGAGGGGCCATTCAGCATCCACCTGTGCCCTTACTCCCAAGTCAACCCCTGTTCTTTAGCTGTTCCCTCCGTCTCGCAACTCTGAGCATGCACACACCGGGATCAGGCTCCAGTTGTTCATTTGCTTCACTGATATCTGACTCTGAAGGCAGCTGATAACTGGCATATGGCTCTGGCCCCCTCTCTGCCTCCAACACAAAACCCTCATCAAAGCCTTCTCCAGACTCCAGCCCATGTTCCTCCCCAACCTCCTCACTGCCTGAATCTGCTGCCAGCTCTGTTAGCTGCTGGCAGGCCACAACAGATAGCCTTCTGTGTGCTGGACTGAGTAGTAACAGTGTAAGAAATGTATTTAAAGTGTTAAAATTCTAGATGAAAGATCTTATGGAGGTCTGAAGCAGGCCTGAAGGACTGACTCAATCTATGCTGTACAGTGGTTCACATTATCTGCAGAGGATTTAGCCTGTTAAGTGTAAGGAGTGAAGAAGATGACCTCCTCCAGATATGCAGGATCCATTACACCAGAATCAGACTTGCAAAATTCTGCATTTATAGCCAGTTTCAATAAATGACTTTTAGTCTTTTGGTGGAGTTGATTACCTGATGTGGGCTAGCTTGTAGGGTTTACAGTGAGTAACCAAACTGCATATAAACGACACTTAAATGTTGAAGTTAATATATGCAGGGAAAAAACCCTATCTGATATTTTTGTCTATTAATTAACAGACAGACATTAAGACCAGAATTGGTGGGCGGAGAGAGAGAGAGGGAGGGAGAGCTACCATTTATTCTAAGATCAAGTCTTACGTTTAGAAACACAAAAATATGGATAACAAAACCACAAATAATGAAGGTCACTTGTGCATATGGATTCACAGAAAGATCAAAAAGTTATTGTGACAAAATCTAGGGTTAGGGTGTACATTTCAAATTTCTGTATTTTGCCACATCATTAGACAAAACAGCTGTTAATTTGTACATTTTAATGGCTATGGAAATGTGGCTTTCTAAAAACATGACTCAGCAGATGCAAAGTAGCTGTTAGTGTAGCAAACGCACCCAAGTGCTGTGAGACTAAAAGCCTCCTGGGGCTCATCAGAGGAGTCCCAAGATTCATCTTCCAAATGTTGCATTGTGGAAACACTGTGATTGTAACTAAGTACATTGCAAGACAGGGAAGAATTGGAACCATTTGGCTGAAAAAGATCAATTGTCGAGTTTATGCAGTCATCAGAAGCATAATAGAGATGGGAACAGAGAAAAGAAAGCTTTGATAATTGGCCATGGATATTATATTCATTTGGAATATGAATATAATTCATTTGGAATATAATATCACTCCGCAATCCCAACACTGTTTTTTTTGTTGCTCAGTAGCACTTTCTGGGATTGAATCTAGTGGCGGGTTCCTAACCGGTTTACTACCAGCTTGCTGAGTATGCGCAATTCGTGCATGCGCAATTGAATGAAAATTAGGCAGAAAAAAGGGAAAACAGCTGAGGAGCAGCAATTCAAGCTGCCGCCCAGATCAGCTGGGCTTCAGAAGCTGGAACAAAGGGAAGTATAACCCACGGGTGGGTGAGTGGACCCCCTTTTAACAAAAACAGAGAACCAGTTCTCTGTCTGTTTGAAGGCAGCACTACCGGTTTGGGAGAACTGGACCGAACCTGTAGGAATTCACCTCTGATTGAAGCTCATGGTGTTCTCTGCACTTCAAACATAGTGTTGGGATGAAAGGGACCTGCTGTCTACACCCATCCATCCATCCATCTATTTATCTATCATCATCATCCATCCATCCCTCACTCTCTCTCAGAATCATCTATCTTCCCCAACAACATCTATGCCATCTATTTTCTCTATCTATAGTATATCTATATCTTATCAATCATCTTTGTCATGATCATCATCATCATCATCATCCTATCTGTCTGTTTGTCTGTCTGTCCGTCCATCCATCCATCCATCCATCCATCCATCCATCCATCCATCCATCCATCCATCTATCTATCTATCTATCTATCTATCTATCTATCTATCTCTGTTTATATCTATCTGTCTATCTATCTATCTCTGCTTATATCTGTCTGTCTGTCAGCTTTCTGTCGGCCATCTATCTGTGTATATCCATCCATCTGTCCATCTATTTAGATTTCAAAATTACATCTTCTCAATTTCTGTAATTAGCTCTATTAATCATACATATTTGTCATATAAACTAATAACAAAATGAAATAAATAAACATAATGTTCCTATAGATACAAAAGACAAGGGCAACTTTTCTATAATAATGCATAGGAAGAGATTTATGGTACACTGCCAGTCAATTTAAATTAAACTTCACTGAATTCATTGTTCCCTTCAATACAAATCCATTTGGTATAAACATTAAGGTAGTAATAGATATGTACAGTTTAACCTCTTGTAATGAAAAACTTTGATTTTCATTATTTACACTTAGAAATTGCTAGTGTCTATTTACATTAAACAGTTGACTGCAGTATTCTGGAAAGGAAAATATGCCAGAAATACTCAACTTTTTCTTGCTTAGGAAGATTAGTATCTTTAGTATACCATAGGGCAGTGATGGCGAACCTTTTTTGCCTCGGGTGCCTATCACACACACTTGAGTGCCCAGTGCCCACCCACATAACTTAATGCCCTCCTCACCTCTGTGGACCGCGTATTTTTGTGCAAGGCTCCCCTGCCACTCCCTGCTCTGGCTGCTTCCCCTTGGCTAATACCCAGCGAGGGGAGAAGTTGCTCTGACACAAATGTGCAGAGACCAGGGTGGAAGATGCTCAAGTGTGCTCCTGCATCAAAAAACCTCCCCTTATCATTCTCCTATGTAAAGTTTGGGCCCTTTTTACTCCGGCAGGTGTGAGTCCTGTTGCTAAATCCACCCCCCAACCTATCGAAGAGGATCCTGGGCACTACAGTCATAAACAAATGAGAAAAGAAGATGCCTGCACGGGGGAAAGACAAGAGGCAAGGAAAGAAGAAAAGGGGCTTCTTTCCCTTTCGCGGACTGTTCTGTTTTCCCCCTCCCTCGTGCTATTAAAGGGGATCCTGCCTGATCGCTGGAATCAAAAGGGAAATGAGGAAAGAGCTGCCTGCACGGGGAGGGGGGAGACAAGCCGCAAGGAAGGAATTGGATTCCAGGGATCAGGCAGGATTCTCTTTAATAGCACGGGGGAGGGGGGAAAACAGAGTAGCCAGCAAAAGGGAAAGAAGCCTCTTTTCTTCTTTCCTTGAAGCTTGTCTTTCCCCCGTGCAGGCAGCTCTCTCCTCATTTCCGGTTTGCGTTGGGCTATTTTTCGCCCTTTGGAGGCTTCCTCTAGAGAGCAAAAAGCCGCCAAAAATCAGCTGGTGAGCGCGCGCATGCATGCTGGAGCTCACAGGGCAACACCTCGCGTGCCCTCAGAAATGGCTCAGCGTGCCACCTGTGGCACGCGGGCCATACATTCGCCATCACGGCCATAGGGAGTTCGTAGAGAAATAGCAAGACCTATTTCTTGTGAACTAATAAGAATCTAAGGTGTTGTGATGGATAGTTTAGCTAAGTTTAAGGTTGGGAATGCAAGGAACAGTCAGGGAGCAGTATATGTTGAATCTTTTGCCACTTCATGGGATGGTGATATCAAGCATAACAGCCATTTGTCTGGAATGGTGTAGGATATCCTGCTTGAACAAAGGATTGGACTAGAAGATTTCCAAAATCCCTTCCACCTGTTTATTCCGTATATGTTCAATACCATGGGTTGGATCCAGAGATCCTATCAACACTTCCAGTTTCTGTTCTCACAAATTGTGTTTAAGCTTTTCATCCATAGATTATGTCTTTCCTTTGTATAGTATCCTTTACTTTTACTGCACTATCCAACTAAAAAGCATTAGAGCTGTAATGAATGTAAAATATGAATCACAGTCGTATTTGCAATATAGAATGGACTTCAAACCAGCTTACCTTACTTACTATAAATGGAAAGGGATTATTTATGTATATATTGATTTTAGTTTTACACTATTGCTATATGATAACTCTCAATAACATTGACAATGCAACAATATAAACTAAATAGTAAAAAAAAAGATGTTGCTATGTTTAGTGCTATGGTGAGGTGGAATGGGAAGCTAAGCAGGGCTGGGTCTTGGTAAGGCTATTGATTAGTCTTGGAAGTAAAACAAATAAGCCTGGAATAAGCCATCTGATCATTTACCATATTTTATTAATTGATCTTTATCATCATCCCTGGAGATAGTAATGGCTAACTATTTCCATAGTGTTTACAAGAACCCAGCATGAAAGAATATATATATATGAAGTCACCAAGAGGGCTTTTGAATATAAAAGGACATTAGAAATTGCTAGTGTCTGTTTACATTAAACAGTTGACTGCAGTATTCTGGAAAAGGAAAATATGCCAGAAATACTCAACCAACAAACGTGAGATCTTTAAATCATTAAAGGGAATGTGGAAAAAAAAGGAAGAATATTTTTTTTAAAGTCTGACAAGATTTTTACCACTGTCAATAGGAGGTGTCTAGAGTTACTAAGTTATTAGCATAGTTCAAAAATGTCTTGAAGTAAATATTTTTTCTCTTATTGCCTATGTATTTAATTTTTTTTAAAGTGGTAAGGCTCCTCTATCATTTCAGTTTCACCAGGGAGAAGTGACAATGATGACAATATAATCAGTCGATAGGAGCCTGAAAAAAACCCACACCACACAATTGTTTTAAGTGTGAATCAGCTCCTTAAAACAGCCACACCAACTTTCACAAGTAAGCCTAAAAATAAAGGCCTCTGTAGTGAACACCAAATGATGTGCTTGTGCTGCGTGAAGGCCGAAGCACTTCTGAATCATCTTCAAAACATCACCAACTGTATTCCCCCAGTGATTTCTCACTGTAGCTTCCGTCTTCCTTTCCCCCATTTCACTGCAAAACATTCATAAGGTAGAATAAAAAGGGACATACTACAGCAAATATTTTGAATATGCCGTTCAGGCACAGTAGAGTGAATTATGCCTGGGAAGGAAAGATGATTTGGGAGTCCTCCTATTCAGTCTCTTGGGTCCTGCATTTCTGGCTGCAGGGCTATTTCATTTACTTCAGTTTCAGGTTCTTTTCCTCAGTCAAGAATGGCTTCTGGTTTAAGACAGAAGAAGCTTGTTTCTGCCTTGTTTGATAGAAGGAGAAATGATGCCTTTGGTATTTAAAGGTGAAATGTGTCTTCCATTTCTATCTATCTCTTCCACTAAAAATTAAGAAGCTCAGGAATATGCAAATGTGTCTAAATTGAAAGGCTTTTTTTTGTTCTAGCTAATGTTCTCATTGGCTTTGTTAATGTTCTTAATATTTGTCATTCTATTTTCTTTGTTATATGTAAAGGTAAAGGTTCTCCTCACATATATGTTCTAGTTGTTCCTGACTCTAGGGGGCGGAGCACATCTCAGTTTGTAAGCCGAAGAGCCAGCGCTGTCCGAAGACTTCTCTGTGGTCATGTGGCTGGCATGACTAAATGCCAAAGGCTCACGGAACCCTGTTACCTTCCCACCAAAGGTGGTTCCTATTTTTCTACTTGTATTTTTACATGCTTTTGAACTGCTAGGTTGGCAGAAGCTGGGACCAGTAACGGGAGCTCACTCCATTAAGCGGCACTTGGGATTCGAACCACTGACCTTTCTGATCGACAAGCTCAGCATCTTAGCCACTGAGCCACCACATCCTTCTGTTATATGTATCCGGTGTTAAATGTCTGAGAAATGGAGCTTTGGGTTTAGCTTCTCTTGCTGAAAGTACAGGCAGTCCTTGTTTAACAACCACTTGTTCAGCAATGATTTGAGTTTGCGACAGTGTTGAATGAGTGGTAGTTACAACCAAGTCTCAAAGTTTCATCCACCACTTGGCAACCAATATGAATTTCTGATCATTGCAGCATCCTGCAGTCACATCATCATGATATATCTAACCTTCTCTGCTGGCTTACCATAAGCAAAGTGAATGTGGAATCCGGCAGGAAGTTGGAAATCACAACCATGTGAAGTCCTTGCTTAATGACCTATGCAGTCCTTGCTTAATAAAAGTAACTGGCTATTGGCCACAACTGTCACCACTAAGTAACACAATAACCTGACATCATGCTTTATGACCAGATCACTTAGGGACAAAAATTACTGTTGTTAACTAAGAAGTACCTATACACACGAAGCCTGGTGCACAGGACTCTTCAGGCATTGTTGAGTTGACAGAAAAGTGTGATGGTCTGCTGATTTGTATGCTGCCTCTGTCATAGGGTCATCAAATCTGGGCTCCAGAAATTTGGACAGCTATCAGATGGTAGCAAAAAGATACTAGAGACTCCTAGGTCTCTGCTTCCATCTAATAGTGTGCATTTTTGAACCCTGATATGGTAGCCCATGCATTGCCATCTATTTCAAGTCACTGGAATTACTTGACTTCCTTCCAAGAAGCCGGATGACGTAGACAATGAGATTATAAACATCTTAAGGCTGTCCTTGGTGAGTTCTGGAGTAAGATGGAATGATTAGTTTACCACTGATACAACTAAGGCTAAGGGTGACTTATGCCTGCTTCACTCATGGACAGAGGATGAGATAAAGATTGTCCCATGTGGATACCATGGCAGAAGGAAGGAGATGCGGGGGAAAGGTGCATGGTTTTATTGCTTGCCTCTGTTAGCAATATAGGCAATGCAGTCCTTTTTGTGTGAACGTGTCAGTGTGGTATCACAGACAGATCTGATTTCCTCCGCTATGGAGAGACAGGTACAGGAGCAACTATATGAGTCTTCTATTGAACAAAGAAGGTGCCCATATATTAGGAAATATTTCTGCATGACCACTCTGCTTCTAAAGAGATGAAAGGTGGACAAAACAATTATGTTCAAGGCAAGGGTGTCTGTTGAGAGAGGTGTCAACCAACCCAGTAGTGGTAGCATCTGTGCAATTGATGACCTATTTCTTTGGAGTTTGCACCTTGAAAAGGGTGGATCTTTAATTTTGGGATTGTGTCTTAGCTTTTTGTCACTGCTACCAATACCCCTGTCCAGGGGTGGGCTTCAAAAATTTTAGCAAGCTGTTCTCTGCCTGGTTGCTGGGTGGTTGTAGCCATGGTGGGCGTGGTCTAGTCAGCCTCCTGCACCATGACAGGGGGTGGGCATTTTTGCCTCTCTGGGCTCCGGAGGCTTTCCTTGAGCCTCAGGGAGGGTGAAAACAGCCTCAACAGTCTCCGGAGGCCCTCCAACAACTTTTCTGAACTTCTAGTAGGCCTGTTTTTCGCCCTCCCCGAGTGTCCATGCATGCCCTGCACTTACCTGCATCCAAAATGGGCCACGTGGGGACTCCTGGGAGGGGCGGGGCAAGGTGGGCAGGGCCAGCCAGGAGTGGGATTTGAGGGTTCTCTGAACTGCACAGAATCTTAGCTAGAGGTTCTTCCCGAACCCCTGCGAATCCCCTGCAGCCCATCCCTGCCCCTGCCTCCAAGTGACAATTAATTTACATGAATCTACCTATGTCATCTCTATTATTAAAGGTTCCTTTCATCTAGTAGTTGCTATTATAGGGGACCGCTACACATGGCGATACAAAACATTTCCCGGAGGTTTAGTGAGTCTGGAATACTTTGGTATAATACAGAAAACAATGACAGAAGGAGGTAACAAAAACAGTGAATACTTTGCTTTTTCTTGCATGTTTCTGCAATTACTGGCGTGTTTAAAAGATGGTTGGGAGATAAGAAAGAGTGAGGTGTTTGGAACAGATATATCGATGTCCTTATAACAGCTCTTATGATCTGCCCTCTGATTGTACCCACCTCAGTTTTTCCTTCTCAGCAGATTGGTCTGGCATAAAACCTTGATGGATGACTACCGGTAACTCCTGAGAGGCTACATTATGCTTCTCCATATACAAGACAATACTAACATAAAGCAGATTTGTATCTAGTTAGTAGATTACAACAAATCCTCCTCCGTCCTCCTTGCTCAACAACCTGCTATGAAACTTTTAGAATGCCACATAAAATGAATAAATATCTTCAGGGGAAGATTTGAAGTATATTAAAACTTGAAGTATTGTCAGAATTTTGCTCACAGTACTTGCTAGCTGGATCAGACAGTTACCTTATCAATGAGCCAAAATAGGTGGTAATTTGCTTTCAGAACAGTAATGGCATAATGGTGCAATGACTCTTGGCACATGAAATTGAGCATATACAATTAGCTACTGATGATACAACTATCACATTTGTTTTCCAATTATGTTTGATGAACTCACTAGAGATCTCTCCAAACGAAAGGAGTACAGAGATAGACTTGGCATCCTAATAGTCAAATGCGCGGTAATTTGTAAATGCTGAAAGCGTATGGTGCCTAGCCCTATAAACAAGGATTGGACAATAGGCCAACTGTAGACTTGGTGAATCCAGATTTTTAGATAATGATAATAATGAGATAGTAGAATAGAAGACAAAGAATGGGAGAAAATCATGAATTATCAAGTTCTTAAAACTGAAATTGAAAGATGATGCCATAAACCAGCCATGGGTGGTCCCAGTGGTTATTGGCACACTGGGTGCCATACCAAAAATTTTTTGGATGGCATTTATAAAATCTGCTCATTAACAAAATGTCCATCTGTCAGTTACAAATGGCCACACTATTTGGATTAGCGCATACAGTATACTATACTGCTATATTACAATATCCTGCATTCTTGGGAAGAATTCAATGCATATAAAGGCCGATGCCAGCTAAAGAACAGGCAGCTGTGATTTCTCATGTTTATGTATATAATAATAATAATTACATCATGGAGGCTTACTGAATACTGGAGAGACCAAACTAGCCTACAAGAAAGACCAAATGAAGAATTAGAAGAGACAAGGCAAGGTATTACGTGACTAGTACATTAAAAAAAAAAACTAGAAGGTAAAACTGATAATAACAAAACCTGGCAATAGCTAAGAGCTGAGAAGTTGAAGAGAAAGAAAGGGAAGCTAATTCTGGCTGCCCAAGACTAAATAATAAGAGCAAATGCATACAAAGCGAGAATTGAGAAGACAGCAATAGACAGCAAATGCTGCCTCTGCAAAGAAGCCGAGGAAACAATGGACTATCTAATTAACTGCCTCGAGAAAACTCTACAGATTGACTACAAACATGGCATGACAAAGTGGCAGCAATGGTGCATTGGAACATCTGCAATAAATATCACCTGCCTGCAAGCAAGAACTGGTGGGACTACAAAATAGACAAAGTAATAGAAAATGAAGCTAAAGCTGTCTGGGATTTTAGAATTCAAAAAGACAAGCACCTGCCACATAATACAAAATACAAACACCTGCATATAGAGTAGAACAATTGTGGAAAAAGAAAGCAAAGGTAGTACCAATAACAATAGGCACGTTGGGAGCAATCCCAAAACTTCACCACTTGAGTGCCATCGGCATTGACAAAATCATCATCAGTCAATGGCAAAAGGCAGCTTTGCTTGGAACAGATTACATCCTGAGATGATACCTTCAGCACCATCAAACAACAACATCTGTCTATCCCATGCCCTTGGGAAGGATTCGATCGGTGGATAAAAAATACCAAATCCAGTCTAAACATCTGGCCGAACGACTCATAATAACAATTCTGCTGGATTTATTCTATGTATATGATTTGCTACTGTGTGTTTCTTAGTAATTGACTTTTGTATTTTTTAATTGCTCTAATAATTTAGTAGCCAGTTTTAATTATTTGTAAGAAAAAACCGTAGATTACTAAAGTAATGCATCGATGAAATAATGTGCAAAAATAACTACAGTGGGATCCTCCTTACAATCATATCATGATTTAAAAAAAAAATTTGTGTACATTTTTTATGATCATGATATTATAAAGTAAGGAGAAATAGCTTGGCATAGATTTAAAAAAAATTAAAATAAGATTAGCTACATATTTTACAGTTCTAATATCATTTTTAGAAACAAGTTTATTCAAATAAGTAGAGAAGAATGGGGCAAAAGAGAATACTGAAACACCTAAGGTTTTGAACAAAATAAGATTTTATCTGTACAAGTAGTCCTCAGTTAATGGTGGTAATTGGGATTGGAATTTCAGTTGCTAAGCATTGCAGTCATAAAATAAAATGTTAAGTGACTATATTGCTTAGTGACACTTGGAAACTCCCTGTTGGTGTTGTTAATTGATGAGTCCCATGTGGCACACCAGCAGGCTAGCAGACAGGTAAGTGGCTACTTCCGGGTGGAAGAGAGTTTGTGAGGTGTTAACAATATCCGGGTGTAAGAGAGTTTGTGAGGTGTTAACAGTCACATGATCGTCCTACTGGCTTCCCATAAACAATGTCAATGTCAATGTATCTCTGCTAAATCACTCACACCCTTTCCTGCCTGACAAGCGGTCAACCCTGGCGCAGCAAGTTCAAGGACTGGTTCTAAGTAGCACTTCTGCAATGCTGTTGTAACTTCAAGTGGTTACTGAATGAGTGGTTGTCAAATGAAGGCTATCTGTGTATGTTATGAAGATTTGTTTTTTTAAAAAAAACAACCCACCACTTAGATTGCATTCTTATGCTTAGCGATGTGAATCTGTTGAGCTCAATAAAGCTTATATTTAAGTAGATGTGTAACGGATTGCAGTGCTAAATAGTGTCCTTCCTTACATGCAATCTGGTTCAAAGCCACATCTATAAAATGTAACTGGAAAGCCTACTGCAGATAAAAAAAAATACCGGTATGCATGTTTATGAGAGCGATGAACAATGTCTGACTGCGGCATATTAAAGCAATATTCTTTGCACCCTGGAGTTTCAAAAAGAAGAGGCAATGAAGCCAATAACTTTGGGTTTTTTAAGGCAAACCGAGACAAGCATAAGAGCTGTTGAGCTTCCCAACCCAGTGTGAATTTGGGATCTGGTGCAGCCTTTATCTGCTGCGTAGCTTGTTGAACGGAAAATTCCTTTTCATTTTGCAGCTCACAGAAGCCAAGGCAGCATTTAGATCCGCAAGATCATTAAAATTCACATCACGCTCCCCAAGCTGGTGTTTTTATAGATAATCCTCCAGAAATTTCATCAGTGTTAAACCTCTAGGCAGCAAAGGAAAAGGTACAGATATTTAATAGACCTGCTTGAGGAATGCTGTATTTTGGATGAGTTATGCAGAAATGACCCTATTCACAACAAATCCTGGGAAGATAACAACCCAGTAAAACCCTCCACGGTTAATTAAAAATGGTTGATTCATACTAATTAAACAGCTGGAATACCACCAAAGTGTCTGAATCTGATGGAAAATCTAATCATTATAGGATATCTATTTCTTTTGAATCAATAGTAAAGACAATAAGGGATACAAACTGAAGTTAAAAATAAAACAGGCAAACATGCTAATACCCGGGTCAACTGACCTGATTAGTGTCTATGGAGATTCTCAATCATCCAAGTCATGGTTGTCCCAAATAAGTTTTTTTTCAAAAGGCAACTCTACTTTGTTTTATACAATACAATACAATACAATAGTAGAGTTGGAAGGGACCTTGGAGGTCTTGTAGTCCAACCCCCTGCCTAGGCAGAAAACCCTATACCGTTTCAGACAGATGGCTATCCAACATCTTCTTAAAGACTTCCAGTGTTGGGGCATTCACAACTTCTGGAGGCAAGCTGTTCCACTGATTAATTGTTCTAACTGTCAGGAAGTTTCTCCTCAGTTCTAAGTTGCTTCTCTCCTTGATTAGTTTCCACCCATTGCTTCTTGTTCTACCCTCAGTGCTTTGGAGAATAGTTTGACTCCCTCTTCTTTGTGGCAACCCCTGAGATATTGGAACACTGCTATCATGTCTCCCCTACTCCTTCTTTCTCTTAAGCTAAACATACTCAGTTCCTGCAACCGTTCTTCATATGTTTTAGTCTCCAGTCCCCTAATCATCTTTGTTGCTCTTCTCTGCACTCTTTCTAGAGTCTCCACATCTTTTTTACAGCGTGGCAACCAGAACTGAATGCAGTATTCCAAGTGTGGCCTTACCAAGGCATTATAAAGTGGTATTAACACTTCACGTGATCTTGATTCTATTCCTGTGTTGATGCAGCCTAGGACTGTGTTGGCTTTTTTGGCAGCTGCTGCACACTGCCGGCTCATATTTAAATGGTTGTCCACTAGGACTCCAAGATCCCTTTCACAGTTACTATTACTGAGCAAGATATCACCTAAACTGTACATGTGCATTCCATTTTTGTTGCCTAAATGTAGAAAAATGTTGCCTAAATGTACTCTTTTCACCATTGAATTTCATTTTATTAGATAGTGCCCAATGTTCAAGTTTGTCAAGATCCTTCTGTATCTTAAACCTATCTTCTGGAGTGTTGGCTATTGGTTGGTTTTCCCTTGAAGACATTTCACTTCTCATCCAAGAAGCTTCTTCAGAACATCCCATCCTTTGGGAGGACTTGATTACTGTTTTCCAATGAATATCTTTTAAATTGTAAAGTGCTCCAAGTTTTGTGATGCAGGTCATATCCTCCAATGCATATTAAAATATAGGTAAGATGTATGTTATAGAATAAAAGGCATCTAAAAATGCATACAATTAAATAAAATATGTTCATAAATAAGTCTTCTGATGAGTAGATTCTAAACATATTTAAGTACATTTAAATATCAATTTTATTTTAAATTGTAAATTAATATAAGCAGCCTGATAAAACACATATGGAATTAATATGGAGAGGAAGGACAGTTTCTAGGTCTGCACATCCCTTGCTACATATAAAAAAGTCAGGTGAAAATATTGCTTGTGCTAGAGAATATTAATATAAGATTTTTTTTTCTTCATATGGAGTTTTCAGATCTTGCAAAATCTCATGTGATTTTTCTGGAGCTATTGAGAAGTATTCCTAGAACAGAGCAAAGAAAGCTTACTTTGGAAACCCTAAGACTGCAGCATAAAGAAAGAGGTATATGTGACATGGTGCTTAGGTTGTACAACTCCAAAAGTGTTTGCATTTTCTATTTGTAGGCAGAAATAGTATTGGCTATTGCAGTCTTGATAGTGGGGCAAGATAAGCCAACCACACATTATATCAGTGTTTCTCAACCTTGGCATGGTGGCTGGGGAATTCTGGGAGTTGAAGTCTATACATCTTAAAGTTGCCAAGGTTGAGAATTTCTGAATTATTTGATGCCGTAACTGTAATAACTTACTTTGTGTCACTGGCATTCTATCCCAGAGAAGGAAATTCTGTTTCCAGAGTCAACTATTGCTGCAGAAAGTGTAGCAAAACACTACATTTACTTTCCAGGGGGCTGCTTTCTAACTGAGGAGAATAATAATACCGTAGTTGGCACACCCTATTTCCCACTTTCTGTAATCCAACAACAGTGGTGTGTTTATAGGTCCACATGAACAGCCTCTGCTACTGATCAACATCATTGGAAGTCAATAGTAGTTCACTAAAAAACACAGATTTACCACCTACTTTTTCAAAGAGCCAAGTCTTTATGGTGAGGAAGGAGCTGTGCTGAGTTTTGAGAAACTACAACTCTGTGGTTGGATTCAGCTAGTTCTCACCTGTTCGGGAGAACTGGTTGTTAACTTTCTAAGCAGTTCGGAGAACTGGAAGAAATCTCATTTTGTTTCCCCCCCACTTTACAGGGCTAATCCTGTAAGGAAGGGAGGAAGGAAACATTCTGGTGTTATTTCCAGCCTAATCTTTATTGCCCTGCTTACAGAAACTGCCTCTCCGGTTAACCCTTATTACATTGTGACAGCTAAGGCGGAATGCCCATCAACGTTAGTGATGTTGAGTTGGCCATGCCCTCCCAGTCACATGACCACCGAGCCACGCCTATCCAGCTGGTCATTAGGACAGAAAACCAGTTGTTAAATTATTTGAATCCCACCACTGCTACATCTCCAGCTTGTTCTGAAAGGTCTGATGATTACATAAATTTTCCATGTCTCTGCATGGGGTTATGGCAGTTCTGCTACTTAGAATCTTTTGGACTGGTTATGTTTGAGATTTTACCTCTGCATTTTAAATATATTAAAATTCCAGGAACATGGCTCCTTCCAAACAAAGGCCTCGCTGCTCCCACAGGACCCTGGAAGTCAAGCCTTCCTGTTTACTACACAGGCATTTTAGCCAGAGTAGTCAAGGTCTCATTCTGTCAACCTCACAATTATTGTTCTCATTCCCTACTTCCTGTCCTTAAAAAGGGTTGGGAATAGAAGTTTCCATTGCATATTCTTTGAGGTTGGTTGCTGTTTTCTTTAAAATGACAAATGCTGACATGACCATCCACTTGTTTTGCAGAAATTGCTGAACATGCCATGGCTCAGTGTTTCCCTTTTCTTTTAACTGTACGGTTTTGAAGGCTACAGACTCTCTGTTTTCATTCTGTACTATGCACCTCCACTTTAAACTAAGTGGCAAGCTAATGAGTTTCAGCAGAATCTATGTTCCCATGGTACTGGAATGGCTTGGCAACCATTCATTTCAATGATAGTAATTGTGGACGATACATATTAGAGCATGTTCTCTTGATGTGAGTACATTGTCAGCGGAGCAAAGACAAATGGTTCCACAAACAAGCAATGCATTGGGCAATGCTTCAAGAAACAATGCATTTGGAGGAACATCTGCTTGTGAATATATTAGAAATAGATGGGAACTGCTTTGTTTACCTTGAAAGAAAACGAGGGATTTCAACCTATTCAAAATGTTATCTTTGTAGGGAGACAATAATTTGATTTGCTGAGTGGGAGGAAATTTATGGGCCTAGTGCATTAGGCAAATAAAAACGTCCTCATTCAGTAATAAAGGCGAGAAAGATGTTTATGGTTGCAAATAAATAAATTACTTAAAGAGTCCAAATGGGCTAGCCAAGACATTTGCTAACACACTTTTCCACAAGAAAGTGACCACTTTATTTTTTTCCCTTTCCAGATATTTCTATCAAACTGCTATTGTAGCACACCTAGGTTATGTTTTTTAAAGTTTTCAGAAGAAAACGTAAAGTTGATGTAAATAAATTCAGTTTTAATCCAGCAGTATAATGCGTTATCTTAACAATGCACATGAATTATTGCTTCTGTTTGTTTAATATACCACATTAGACCCATACATTCCATTCCCTCTTCAAGTCAGCCCTTGTTATTTAAAATCAATCACATTTTGAGATATACTGCAGCTAATTTGGCATACTGTACTTGCTTGCTTTCTAGCTTCAATTGCAGGTATTCTGATCACCAGCTCGGAAGTTCAGGAAAAGCTGTTAAAAAAACTGAACTTATATCAAACTAAAATGTTAATGAAAAAAATGATTGAAGTGGAACAGTTCTGAGTACTTTAACACTTTATAGTTTCATTATGAAACCAAATTCTCACTAATTTATTCCTAAATAATATCCAGACAATATTGCTCCAACAATTCTCTTTGTGTTTTCCTCTTGTGGTCCTTTTTGCTTTAATAGTCTCATTTGTCACAACCAGCCCTCCTTCTTTTTTCCCTTCCTGCGCAACAGCAGCAATGCTACAATTTTTGCATTGTAATTGCAGTAAAAGCTAAACACACAGAATTGTGCACACCCATATCCACAAAGATTCGTCATGATCAATGTTTTTCAACCCTATCTTCATCATCACAACTTACTGTACATTTTTTTGCTATCAATTCTCCCCTTGGAAAATGGAACATAATAGGAAGGTCTTATCATTAAAAATATAGTAAAATATTATATCCAAAAATAGAAAAAGAGGAAAAAATAAAACTCCTTCCAGAAATATTATATTAGATATGTTGTTATTCAGTGACTTTATTGACATTTACGATAATTCAATTTATCTAATAATAGGAAACATATGGGAAATTAAACATATAAACTAAGTATATTCCAGCTCCAATTTGCAGTTTTGATTTCTTTTACAATCAGAAAAGCATGGCTTACCTATTTTCAAAGCAGTGGTATATAATCCAGAAACAGCACATTCATCTACAAAAGCCAATGAATCTTTCAGAGCAATGTAACAATCATAACAGCATCAAAAATACATTTTGTTCAAAACAGGCAAACTACATCTTATTAACTAATGCTATGCACTTTTGAGCACCACATCTCCAACAATTACCTTAACCTATACATTCTTCTTGGAAAGGTGCCCAGGAGTTAAAGAAACAAAACCTTATGAGATAGCATTTTAGGGTAGCATAATCATTATTATCAAATTGTAGAAATGTGACCTACAGATACCAACATAGTCTTTTATTAATGCTCCTATACTAAGTACTGGTAGTTTATATACCACTTCTAATTATCATTGTCCTCAAAGGCTATTGTGTTATTATTGTGTTTTAATTGTATTGTTGTATTTATTTATTCTGGTTCTGTTGGTTAATTTTCATTCACTGCCCAGAGTTATGAATAACGAAGGGTGGCTACACAAAATTGAGGCAACAAACAAGCATACAAACAAATATTTCAATTCTTTAATATACATCTCTGTGTATACTTATTTAATAACATTTAATAGCAGTAGCAATAGACTTATATGCCACTTCATAGTGCTTTACAGCCCTCTCTAAGTAGTTTACAGAGTCAACATATTGCTGCCAACAATCTGGGTCCTTATTTTACTGACCTTAGGAGGATGGAAGGCTGAGTCAAATTTAGGAGATCAAACTCCTAACTGTGGGTAAAGTTAGCCTGCAATACTGCATTTTAACCACCATGACTCTTTTATGTAGTGCTTTCTAACAATAGTTATCAAATAATAAACCTACAACGGCTATTGTTGCAAAATAAATTAAACTCTCTCACATTAAGGGGATTCCAAAGATTTAGGGCTTAGGACTGATACCTTGTTACCAGACTATGACATCTTAAATGATGGCTTATTGCCACTGGACTTTTGAGTAAGTGATATTTATATGTCAGCTTCTCTCTAAAAAGCGTTCATCATCCAATCCTATCAATTAATCTCAGGTATACAATCCATATTAGCCCCTATTCCTCTAATTAACAACAACCATTTAGAGTTATTTAAAATGATAATCAGAATCAAACTGGACTTCACTAGCGTTGCATTCTATACTTGCCTTCTAATTGCTACAGCAAAGGGAGAATTCCAGGTTTTCCAAGCAGTTGGTTCTTGATTCCCTCCACCTTGTACAATGTGCCAATTAAGCAATTTCAAGTTGATCCATAAGTGCAAGTTTTCATTAGGCAACATGATCACTCATTAACCCAAGAAAGATTGAGACAGCTTTGCTTAATCTGGAAGATTAAAGTTGCCTTTTCTATACCAAGTTGAAGTTGTTTGAGTGGAAAAGTAAGGGGGAGAATTTGCCTTGCTTATATCTCCAAAATGGTGTATTCAATTTTTGAAAATACATTGAGGAATAATACATATAGTATAACAACACATCAATGGCAATCCATTAATATTGAAAGTATTGATTGTGAAATCCATCTCTCCAACCCTATTGCTATTTCTAATTATATTTAAATCTAGTTTATTTCCAGTCAAAAATAGGGAATTGCCTCTGAACATCATTGAAATTGTCTAGTGGGCCACAAAGGCATACATTCAGATTAGGATCAATTGAAGTTACAGGTAGTCCTCATTTAGCGACATGATGTAAATTGGATTTAAGTTACAGGTAGACAAATTCCACCTGAGGATGAGGGGGAAAAAACTTTCACAACAATTGTATGAGCAGCTCAACTGTGCAGCTATGATATTCATAAACTGTGCTTAAGTGGAGACTAAACAGCCTGGGAAGGGAAATATGGGAAGCTCTCATTTGGACACTTATGCTGATCAGGCTGGATTCAGTGATTCAAATTCTACCTCTCTATGATTGTTACTCACTTCTCTTATTTTGCTCTTATCTCTTACTTTGAGATTCTCTCAGCTTTCCTTCAGCCATTTGAAAGGTTTCTTCTCTTTTTTCCTGAAAGTACTTAAAATGGCTACATACAAATCAGTGCTTTTTATTATAGCAAATTACAGTGTCCTTAAATCAATACAAATAATCACATTAGTTGTAGCCTGAGGAAATCAATATGTTTCACCATCATTTTAGTGAAATGTCATGAAATTTTAGACTACTCACCAGAGAGGCACAAGTTAGAAAAATAACAAACTAACAGTAAACATGAATAAAACACCATAAGTGATTTCTCTTTGAGAACCGAACTATTTTTTTGTTATTTGCAAGCATCAATTTGTTGATGTATCGGGCTCAGTGCATATGCATATCTCAGATTCTATGCTTTTCTGGAATGATTTATTGCATACGCATTTACCTTAGTCATATGGCATACATCTGCGTAGATTCTAAAAAGCTTAATTTGGAAAAATAGTTACTATTTGGTGTAAACAAGCAAACAAACAAGCAAGCAAACAAACCTTTACATGTCAACCTGACTGAAAGACATATCTGAAAAACTTCCTTCTGGTTTCTACTGATTCTTTAAAGTGGGCTTTACAGATGACTAGAGATTATACAGTCTCATGGACCCATTCTCCATCTCATCTTGGATATTCTTTGGAAGAAAAACGAAAGTAAAAATCTGATACTTTTAAAAGTATTGGTATTACCTACGGGAGGCTTTGCTACTAAATTGGGAGAAGATTAAAAGACAATACTATCTAAAAATTCCAGTCTGGCTATTGAAGCTTCCATTGAAGCTTTTTCATATTCAATAATATACAACAAGGAACAAACAGTTAGATATGGTGAAATATTGAATGCAGAGAGTGAACTTAAATCTATGCAAGAGTTGGAACAGGAAGGAATAAAGATGAACTGGTTTTCTTATGTGCAAATACAATCTAGATATGGGAAAGATCGTAAAGAGGAAGGTTTTTATGATAAAATGAGTTAGCTAGATAAAATTTTGACGGGTACTCATGAAAAAGTAATTTAAAAACTTTATGGACACTTATTAGAGGTTAAGTTAGAAGAAGAACAAGTTAAAGGATTTATGATAGTCTGGGGGGAAAATTTTGGACATGGGATTGAATTAGAGAAGTGGCAGAAATTGTGGTACCAAAATTATAAAATGACAATGTCAACAGCATATAAAGAAACTTTGTATAAGATATTTTACAGGTGGCATCTACCCACGACGAGAATAGCAAGAATGCTCAAGAATAAATCAGAAAAGTGTTGAAAATGTCATCAGACTAATATGGTTCATATTACCATATGTGGTGGACTTGCGCAGAAGCTAAAAGATATTGGACTAAGATCCACACTGTTCTGACCCCCCTCCGTCCAGTAATGAATGCCGACACAGGCTTAGCTGGATGCCACACTTTAATAACAGGACTACAATATTGGTGTCTGAAAGCCCAAACACGAACTCACAGATAAGAACCTTGGCAGCAACCCAGACTCCGACAGATACAGATAACAGCTTCTCCAGCGTGTTACAAACGGAAACAGATCAGACCAGACGTACTGCAGATTACTTTGAACGGTTGTGTCCTGCAAGAAGTCTCCTCCCCAAAATCACTCCTTAAGTAAGCTCTTGGGAGGGGCCAAGCCACAACCATCTGGGCTTGATTATTTCTGAGGAGCTTGTCTCCGGAGCAGCTGTTGCGTCGCTTCTCCACCCTCTTTAATTTTGCATCAGGGACAAACTCCCTTTGATCTTCCCCACTGCTCCATGCCTCAGGCGCCTCCTGGTAGCCAACCAGCCTCTCTGGTCCCTGCTCTGAGTCTGAAGTCTGCCCAGGGTCCTCCACCTCCTCCATAGCTGACTCATAGGGTTCGTCGCTATCTGAGTCGCTCAGCAGCTCCAACGAATCCTGCTGGGCCACAACACACACGTGGTTGGAGAAAATGACACAAAAACATATAGACTTAAAACGAGAGATTTTTTTTTATTGGGAATTATGCCAGAAATATATAATAGAGATTTGAAATATTTGATTGTAAATGTTTTAACAGCAGCTAGAATTGTACTTGCAAAAAATGAGAAAATACCAACGCAGGAGGAAACTATACAAAAAATAATGGAATGTGCAGAAATGAGTAAATTGACATTTGAAATTAGAGAACAAGAAGATGAACAATTTTACAAGATTTGGGACTTGTTCTATCAATGGTTAGATAAAAAATCATGGTAATGGAAAATGTTGGAGAACTTTTTATATTTTAAGAATAATAGCATGATATATGCAATACCTTAAGGGTTTAGCATTGTTAAACAGATTAGAACGTTGTGATGGAATGATATTGTATGATCTCAATATATAGAATATTCTCTTTAAAATGTAGAAATAATAATTGGAATTGAACTATTGATGCAAAATGATGTTGTATGTATGAATTCAATACTTAGAATAACTCATTTAAAATTAAGGAATAATAATTACAGTTGAATAATTGATATATAATAATAATAATGTACTTATGTTTATCTAATGAATAAGTTGTGATTCAATACATAATTGTAAGTAGTGACAATGGAAAGGACGCACAAAATCTTGTAACCAAACGACACGCTATATGAAATGGAAGAAGGTTGTATGTGTTTTATGTTTTTGTTTTTGTTTTTGTGTGTGTATATATATATGTATGTATGTATGTATGTATGTATGTATGTATGTATGTGTAGACAGATAAATTGTGTTATCTTTTAAAAAAGCAGCGATGGCGAACCTTTTTTGGCTCGTGTGCCATAAGTGGGGGGAGTGCAGGGGGATTGTGTGCAGGTGTGCCGCACCCATAATGCAATGCGCAACCCCCCAGTGCGCATGCGCACACTACAGCCAGCCCCCCCCATTTTTGCATGCTTTTTTCGCCCTCCCCAGGCTCCAAAGGCTTTATAGGAAAACAGCCTCCTCCGCCCCCCCCGGGAAGCCCTCCGGAGGCTTGAGGGACCTTCAGGAGGCTTCCCTGAAGCCTCCAAAGCAGTCAAAATGACCCTCCGAGCAAATTGGAAGTGCGTTCCCGTAGGGCCAGGTTTTTGCGCTCCAGAGGCTTCAGGGAAGCTCATGAAACCTCCGGAGGACCTCTGGGGGGGGGGAAGGCTCTTTTTGCCCTCCCCAGGCTCCTATGGCGAAAACAGCCTTCCCCGGGCTCCGGAGGGCCTCCAGAGGCCGGAAACAATCCGGTTTTGGATTTCCAGTACTTCTGGTAGGCCCATTTTTTGCAGTCCCCAGTCTCCAGAGGCTTTCCCTGAGCCTCCAGGAGGGCAACAACAGCCTCACCTGGGCTCTGGAGGCCCTCCAAAAGGGCGGAAATTGGCCCAATTCTGGACTTCTGGGTGGCCTATTTTTTGCCCTCCCAGAGCCTCCGTGCGGGCCCTGCACTTACCTGGCATGATGAATGCGCTGCGTGGAGACTCCTGGGAGGTTGGGGTGGGAGGAGCCAGCCAGCCCTTGCAACAACCGGTTCAGCGAACTGGATGCAAAATTAGCATCTGGTTCACCTGAACTGGGTGAACTGGTTGAATCCCACCCCTGCTCCTGATCCACGGACACACAGAGCAGAGAGGAGAGAGGTAATCAGCTCATAAGACAGCAACCTCACCGCTCATGAAGAATTGCACTGGAGTTGCCTACTTAATCCCACCCTGAGTGTTGCTCGGCAACCTGTTTGAATTGTGGGCTGCTTTCCTGGACTTTGTGTGTGACTTGGTTACCCAGTGACTCTTGCCATGCTGAGCTTGGACTCCGAACCTAGATAGAAAAGAAGTTAGTGGTTGAGCAAGTCCCAAAGGGTGGCATTGAAGAAGAGGATGTCGCAATGGAGTTGCTTTCTGAGGACATGCTGTGGATCTCTTCCCTTAAAAAATAACCGTAGAAGACTGCATGTCTATGGAGAGTCTCTATCACCCAGGTCATGATTGACCCAAAGGTGGTTTTTTTTTCCCCCAAAAGGCAACAGGACTGTTAGATGCGAACGAAGGCGAGCCGAGTCGTGAGGAGAATTCAACCAACTTTTATTAACAGAGCAGTTAACAGTCAAATACAGGAGAGAATCAATGCAGGGTTCATCTGACAGCTATTTATACGAAGCTGTCAGACGAACCAGCCAATCCCCAAGCCAGAGTTTCCTCGCTCTCAGCCAGGTCGCGTCTTAGCCAATCAGACGCGACCTGGCTGTTGCTAGCGCAGATGCCGGCAGACGGAGGGAACTCCCTGACGTCATCTGCCCGGACACAACACTCCTTCCCCCCCAGTGACTGCGCATGTGCAAGCGACGCACAAACGTAGTCACGTAAATATTCTGGGCGGCGCCGGACCCGCCCAGAACGCCTCAGTTCGGCAGGAGGCGTCGGAGAGGAAGGTGGTGTCCGTGGAAGCTCCTCCCGCAAGGGAGTGGAGCTCCGGGCGCCATCTTGGAGGCCCACCCCTGACGGAGGAAAACCAGGCCCAGGTAGGCAGGGCCGAGGGGGCGCGGCCGAAGGCGGGCTTGAGCTGGGCACTTGTTGGTAGGCCTGGCCTGACTCGGGGAAGGCCATTTGGAACCCGGGAGGCTGACGCCTAACGGGCGACACCCCCACAATAGTGGACGGCCGGGAGGCGGCGTCCAAGGAAGGGGAAGCCCAGGGCAGCTGGACCGGCCGGACGATATCTGGTGGAAGGGCACCAGGGAACAGAACGTTGGAGGGCTCAGGCGCAGCGACGTTGATGGTCGACCTTGCGGGTGTGTTGTCGCTGGTGCTGGGCAGGCGGCGCCTCAGTTGATCCAGGTGCCGCCGCCATTCGGTCCCATCATGTAGCTGGACCCTGTAAGAACAGGGGCCGGTTATGGCGGTGACGGTGGCAGGCACCCACCTAACTGCCCCTGAGAATGCCTGAGCCCAAACAGCATCACCCAGGAGGAACGTGCGGGAAGGGGGCCCCAGGTTGCCAGGCTGTTCGCTTGAATAGAGTGGGTGCAACCTATCCAAGGTGGTCCGCAGGCGCCGGCCCATCAGCAGCTCAGCTGGAGACTTCCCGGTCAGGGGGCAAGGAGTGGCATGCTGTACCAAGAGGTAAGCAGCCACCCTTGAAGGCCAGTCAGCCCCATCCATCCTGCCCAACGCCTCCTTGGCCGAGCGGACCGCCCTTTCCGCCCGGCCATTGCTAGCCGGATGGTATGGGGCGACTGGGGCATGGCGGATGCCCTGAGAGGCCAGGAACAGCTGGAACGCGGTGGATGCAAATTGAGGCCCGTTATCAGAGACAACGACGTCCGGCACGCCATGGGTGGCGAAAAGCCTAGTCAGTTCTCTGATCGTGGCCTCGGCTGTGGTGGACCTCATGAGGATGAGCTCCACCCAGCGCGAATATGCATCCACCACCACCATGAAGACCTGGCCTCTGAAGGGGCCCGCGAAATCCACGTGAAGACGGGACCAAGGACCACGAGGCAATTCCCATTCCCTAGGACAGGCAGCCGGTGGCGCCGGTCGGGAATGTTGGCAGGAGGAGCAGCCGGCCACCCAGGCGGCTATCTCGTCATCAATGCGAGGCCACCAGACATAGCTGCGCGCCAGGCATTTCATGCGCACTATGCCCGGGTGGCCCTCATGAAGGCGAGATAGCACCTGATGGCGCAGGCTGGGTGGAATGACCACCCTGTCACCCCACAGGAGGCACCCACTGTGAAGTGACAGCTCCAACTGCCTGGCCCTGAAGGGACGAAGGTGCTCTGGCACCGGACCCTCAGGCCAGCCCCTTTGGACCCAAAGGATGACCTGGGACAGGTCAGGGTCAGCCCTAGACTTTGAGGCCACCTCTCCGGAAGAGAGTGGCAGATCCAAATCTGCTATGGCCAAGACCGACAGGCAAGGCACTGTCGGGGGGTCAGCAACGGGCAAGGGGCAGCGGCTGAGGGCATCAGCGTGCCCTAAATGCTTGCCCGGGCGGTAGAGCAGAGTATAGCTGTATGCAGCTAGGAACTCTGTCCACCTGGTCATGCGCGGTGACAGGATGGGAGGGGTCGGCTTGTTACCTGCCAAAAGCCCAAGGAGTGGCTTATGGTCGGTGAACAAAGTAAAGTGCCGACCATAGAGGTAGTCGTGGAACCTTTTAATCCCTGACACTGCAGCCAGAGCCTCCTTGTCGATCTGGCTGTAATTGCGTTCCGCAGAAGTCAGTGTCCGGGAATAAAAGGCTATGGGGGCCTCCGAGCCATTGGGCAGCACATGGCTCAGGACCGCCCCCAAACCCACGGGCGAGGCGTCACAAGCAAGAGTCAAAGGCAGCTTGTCCGAATACTGAACGAGGACTGCCTCTGACGTCAGCAAGTCTTTGACAGCCGCGAACGCATGCGCTTCGCGGCTGCCCCAGCGCCAGGCTGCCGATCGGTCGAGCAACCGATGCAGCGGCTCGGCTAGTGACGCCTTATGCGGTAAGAAAGGCGCGTAGAAGTTAAGCAAGCCAAGGAACGCCTGCAGCTCCGTCTTGGAGGCAGGCGTGGGGGCGTTCCTAATGGCTGCAACCTTAGAAGGGGTGGGGTGAATTCCTTGGGCGTCAATCGTGAAGCCCAGGAAATCAACCCGGGGCACAGCAAATGAACATTTGCTGCGCTTTAATTTTAAACCCGAGCCCCTGAAACGCTCGAGGACCTTCACCAGTACTTCGATGAGGCCCGATCGGCTACTAGCGGCGATCAGGACGTCATCGAAATACGGAACCACGCCAGGGAGTCCATGGAGCAGCCGCTCCATGAGGCTCTGGAAGATCCCCGGGGCTACGGAAACGCCGAATTGCAAGCGGCGGCAACGGAAAGCTCCACGGTGGGTGACGATGGTCTGCGCAGCCGCCGCCTCGTCATCCACCGGGAGCTGCTGGTAGGCCTGCGCCATATCCAGCTTCGCAAAGATGCAGCCTTGCCCCAAAGAGTGGAGCAAGTGCTGCACTACCGGAACTGGATAGGGGTTCGCTTGGAGGGCAAGGTTGATGGTGGATTTGAAGTCGGCGCAGAGGCGAATGGACCCATCCGCCTTAACTGGGATGACCAAAGGGGTCTCCCACTTGGAGTAATCCACCGGCTCCAAGACTCCCTGCGCGACGAGCTTGTCGAGCTCCGCATCAACCTTTGCCCTCAAAGCGAAAGGCACCCTACGGGCCTTCAGCCTAATGGGGGCAACCTGGGGATCTAGGTTCAAGGAGATGGGCGTGCCCTTATACGCCCCCAGCTGCCCATCGAACACATCAGAAAATCTGGCAAGGACGTCGGCCACGTCGGGGGGCGTGGCCACCACTTGTCTAATCCCGTGCACTGATAGGCCAAGTGCCGGGAACCAGTCAAGGCCCAGGAGGGCCGGTAAAGGCTTTTCAACAACTAGTAGAGGAAGGCACCCCGAATAGTCCCCGTATTCCACCCGCACCAGGTGACAACCCAGGGTAGGAATTTGAGTCCCCTGGTAGTCCCGTAGGGTTGCGTCTGGAGGGGCCAACTGGGTCTTGGAGATGCCTGGACAGAGGCGGGAGAACTCTGTCCACGACAAAAGGGATCGAGACGACCCCGAGTCCACCTCCATGGTGCAGGGGGAGCCCTCTATGAGGAGCGACGCCTTGATGCGCTCCGCACCTGCACCCGTGTGGAAGGCCAACTCTGCGGGGTTGGCGTGCAAGTCTGCGTCCACGGCGTAGCAGCCTCCGCGCGAAGGCTGCTGCTGCTGCTGCTGCTGCTGCTGTCGTCCAGCACGGCCTCCGGGTCGCTGTTTAACGGCGGCTGTGGTCGGGACGTCATCTGCCCGCTGCGGCAAGGGGAACTGCGCTCGGCAGACCTGAGCCAAATGTCCCTTCTTCAGGCAGCGGCGGCAAACTGCGTTTTTAAAGGGGCAACCCGAGCGGTCGTGGTTGCCTCCACAGCCAAGGCAAGCGGGCACAGCTTCCCGGGCTCGCTGAGGAGCGCGTCTTCTGGCGGACTGGCCAATGCGCGCCACCGCTCCCTCCTCCGGATAGTCGCTTGGCAAGGGAACTAGTTCGTCCACCAAGCAAGTGCGGCCTGGCGGGGGCGGCAGATTGAACATCTCCGCCATTGACTCGTCGGAGAGTTCAGCCGCCCTTGCTTGCTCGATGGCCCCAGTCAGCGTGATGTCGGCCTGTGACAAGAGCCGCCGGCGAAGGCGCAGGTCTTTTACGCCGCTGACGAACTGTTCCGTCAGGTTGCGATCGAGGTCGGCAAACTCGCACCTCATCGCCGCGGTGCGAAGCGACTGGAGGAATTGGCTCACCGACTCCTCTGGCTTCTGTACGCAGCGCCGGAAAGCGTAGTGCCTCGCCACCCAGGATGGAGTGGGGGCGTAGTGGCGCTGCAGGCGTTCGGTTAGTGTCGCCCAGTCCAGAGAATGAACGGGCTGTGGGGCGGCTATTGAGCGAGCGGCACTAAACATTGGAGTGCCGCAACAGCTCAAGAAGAAACTGCACTTCTCATCGTCTGGAGCGTCGCGACGACCGTTGGCTATGAGGTAACACTCGAAGCGCTCCATGAACGCTTCCCACGTCTCGCCATCGCAGCCAAAAGGCACAAAAGTTGGCATTGCCGACATGATCTCCTCAGGAACGGATCAGCCGGCCAGGAGAACAGGTCGCCGGTGCGAGGGTGACCAAAAGACACGCTCGGTGGATTTCGGTGGGTTAGCGGCTGGATCCCACCCTCGTCGCCAGTGTTAGATGCGAACGAAGGCGAGCCGAGTCGTGAGGAGAATTCAACCAACTTTTATTAACAGAGCAGTTAACAGTCAAATACAGGAGAGAATCAATGCAGGGTTCATCTGACAGCTATTTATACGAAGCTGTCAGACGAACCAGCCAATCCCCAAGCCAGAGTTTCCCCGCTCTCAGCCAGGTCGCGTCTTAGCCAATCAGACGCGACCTGGCTGTTGCTAGCGCAGATGCCGGCAGACGGAGGGAACTCCCTGACGTCATCTGCCCGGACACAACAAGGACTTTCTTGACTTTATCCTTTAGAAACATTCTTTTGTGGATGAGAAGCAAAATGCTTTCAAAGAGAAAAAAAAATCCAGTTGTCTTTTGGAACAGCACCTTTGAGGGTTGGAACAGGGCCTTTCCTGCTGTAGCACCTGCCTACTGTAACACCCTGCCCCCTGAGATCAGATTGACCCTATGGATTTCCCATAAAGTGTTGAAGATCTGGATCTGGTCCATCCTCCGTGAATATTATTTTTTTAAAAAAATACTAATGTTTTTATTTTGTTAATAGGATGTTAGTCACTCAGAGATGTACTTGTGAGATTAGCAGCCATATAAATAAAAATAGAATAGAATAGAATAACAGAGTTGGAAGGGACCTTGGAGGTCTTGTAGTCCAACCCCCTGCTTAGGCAGGAAACCCTACACCACTTCAGACAAATGGTCATCCAACATCTTCTTAAAGACTTCCAGTGTTGGGGCATTCACAAGTTCTGGAGGCAAGCTGTTCCACTGATTAATTGTTCTAACTGTCAGGAAATCTCTCCTTAGTTCTAAGTAGCTTCTCTCCTTGATTAGTTTCCATCCATTGCTACTTGTCCTACCCTCAGGTGCTTTGGAGAATAGTTTGATTCCCTCTTCTTTGTGGCAGCCCCTGAGAACACTGCTATCATGTCTCCCCTCGTCCTTCTTTTCATTAAACTACCATACCCAATTCCTGCAACCATTCCTCATATGTTTTAGTCTCCAGTCCCCTAATCATCTTTGTTGCTCTTCTCTGCACTCTTTCTAGAGTCTCCACATCTTTTCTACATAGTGGAGACCAGAACTGAATGCAGTATTCCAAGTGTGGCCTTACCAAAGTATTATAAAGTGGTATTAACACTTCACATGATCTTGATTCTATCCCTCTGTTTATGTAGCCTAGAATTGTGTTGGCTTTTTTGGCAGCTGCTGCACACTGCTGGCTCATATTTCAATGGTTGTCCACTAGGACTCCAAGATCCCTCTCACAGTTACTACTTTTGAGGAAGGCACCACCTATACTGTACCTGTGCATTTTGTTTTTCTTGCCTAAATGTAGCACCTTACTCTTTTCACCATTGAATTTCATTTTGTTAGATAGCGCCCAATGTTCAAGTCTGTCATTAAACTGCTGCTCCATTATTAGCAGAATGGCTAATAGCAACTGTTGATATGTATTGAAGAGGAAGTAGAGAGGCAACACTTTCACTGCTCTTATTTCTTTACATAGATTGTGCTATTGCTTTTGCTTTGTTCTGATTGTTTTCCGTATATTTCAAAATTTGAAAAAAAAATGTCTTTATTTAATCTACACTTAACGGACATAAAAGGTACATAAAACACAGAGTTTGCAAACCATTGATCCTTTTTGGTAAAAGTGTTGTTTTTTTCCATCCTTCTTTCTTTTATAGCCCGTACATTTGGTTCTGTTTATTGAAAGAAATCCCTCTTAAAGGCGAGTGTTTGCTTCCAGGTCAAACTATAATTCATTGTGTGTAAGAAAACTCAGCGGATGTTTTTGTATACTCTGCCAACATAAATGTCTGGTTGTCTCAGTCATTCTGATTTGAATCGCAGAGAAATCTGTTGCTCTATGATGAAAAAAGAAAAACTTAGCTAGGAAGGCTGCATCGTGATTACTCAAATGAAAAGTCTGCGCTACCTTGACCGTGGCTCTGGAATTTGCCATGCTTTCCAATTAATTTGCAAAGGAAGACCGCTTGTTCTCAACTGACAAACGAAGACGGGTGCTTGGAAGATGAAATGACTGGCAGGCATTCTTGTAAGTCGAAGAATAGGTAGCTGTGCTGTAGCAAAGGATGATACATGGCCGTGTTTGAGGGAGAGAATGATGGGAGCTCCACAGAGGTAGCGTGGAGATGAGATGTTAAAATGAGCTCTGAATAAAGATTATTTAAAGAATAATCTTTAAGAATCCAGACCCTTGGACCACACTGAATGATTGGGCAAAGGGTCATGCCTGTTTTGAATTACATTTCTGTAGAAACTGATAGAAAAGAAGACCTACTATTTTATTCCAGACTATACTTTGACAATATGAATATTTTATATTGAATATGTTATATTTTATACTGTGAAATGATTTTACACGGACAGTAAGAAACACATTCAAAGAGAGACAAAGAGAAAGAAAAATATACTGGAGTAACTGTGAAAAAGAGAAGAACAGAACAAAGAGAAAAGAAAAGTAGAAAAGTAAAAAAATAAAAACATGAAAACATGAAACCACACACACACACACACACACACACGCACAGACACACACACAGACACACACAGAGCTTCTGATCTTCCTTTCAGCAGCTATTCATACATTTGCAATGAAATGAAATATTTCATCATAATTTTCTTCTTTCTGCAATCTTTCTAACCATCAAAACCATAAGTCACAAAATCATTTTTATGCAAAAAATGGGGACAATAGGAATAGTTGTATTTTCATGTTTGGATCAAGGGGAAGTTCACGAGCGTAAAGGAAACGGAAAGCCATATATTTTTTTGCCAGTCATAAGTGTGACATCTTGAAGATAGATGCTTTCTGGAATTTTTACCTTTTATAGATCACCTACTTATCCCAACCCAAGAATGCACTACCTACCTGCCAATAAGTCAGGAAGAGATTAGAGTTGGAAGAAGTAAACAATTGTGCACTATTGATATTCCAAAACACTTAAGTATCATAAACCTGTATTATTATCACCATTTTGGTAAGCTGTCATGATCAGCTCACCATGAGAATTGTTTTCACCTGCTACTGTATGTATATCATTAAGGATTTGTGTTTTTTAAAAAAAGAATCTGCGCTTAAAGAGTGTTTGGTGTTCTCTGATCTATAAAGGAGAGAAATCCATCAGGATTATCTACAGCTTTGACCCTGAAACGAGGTTCAATGACTGAATACTTGGATGTAATGGCAGTAAAAATTATCCTCCTCCTCTTCCTCCTCCTCCTAACAGCGGCACCAACAGCAGCGGCAAAAATAAAAATAATTACCATAGTTGGGACTGGCAATGCGATCATCAGTCACTGTGCTTACTTAATTTGCTTTACAGACCTGTAAAGTTTGCAAATGTGAGGTTTTTGCAAATAGTCACTTTTTCATGACGGTCATAACTGTGAATGATCGCTACACGAGGCAGTCACTAAACAACAACTTCCTGTGCATTAAAAAGCCAATGCAGACTTCTATCACGTTTTAATAGATGAGTTATGACTTGTAGCCTCCAAAACCAATGTTGAAAAATTCCTTTTCAACATTCCAGCAAGAGCCTCTGGGATTGCTGAAAATAAGTAGAACATTTTTCTGCCATTATTTATTTTATTATTTTGTTTTGTTAGTTGTGAAGTTGTGTCTGGCCCATCATGACCCCATGTTCCTCCAGGCCTTCCTGTCCTCTACCATCCTCTGGAGTTCATTTAAGTTCCTACTGCTTGGGTGACTCCATCCAACCACCTCATTCTCTGTTGCCCCCTTCTTCTTTTGCCCTCAATCGTTCCAAGCATTAGGCTCTTCTCCAGTGAGTCTTTACTTCTCATTAAGTGGCCAAAGTATTTGAGTTTCATCTTCAGGATCTGGCCTTCCAAAGAGCAGTCAGGGTTGTTCTCCTCTAGGACTGACCGGTTTGATCACCTTGCAGTCCAAGGGACTCGCAGGAGTCTTCTCCAACACCATAGTTCAAAGGCCTCAATTATTTGGCGCTCAGCCTTTCTTATGGTCCAACCTTCACAGCCATACATTGCAACTGGGAATATTATTGTTTATTAGCTCATAACCCAGCATTCCGGGTATTTATTTATTCCAATCTTCCTTCCATGAATGTTGCCGCAATTTCTAATTTTAGATTTTCCCCTTACCAGAGGGAGCCCCCATGTGGAGTACTGTAAATTCATTGCCATGGCAATTCCATAGTGCTGTACAGTAGAAGCCATTTTAAGGCAGTATGGTAGAAGCTGTTTTAAGGCACAGCAGGCTCTTAACAGAACACACACTCCGAGGGGTGTTAGGGGCATCTTACTCCCACAATATTTGTTTCCAGAGAGTAAGACAGAGTTATGCCAGACTTAGAACTTTCTCTGAGTTCTGCAATGCCTGCGAAAAAGGCCCCCCTTCCTAAACCACCCTTGGCTCCATCTTCTTCTGTCTCAAGTCCTGTTCTGCAACAAACACAAATATCTTCCTTCTTACAACCTAAAGCCTCCGAGGGGGAACAGCAGTCTCAAGAAATGTTTCATCAAATGTTCCAGACACTCTTAAAGGGACAGGACGAAATAAAAAAGCAGTAGGCGGACTTAAAGGAAGAACTCAGAGAAAATCAACAACAGACTTTACAAAATGGTCAGAAAATAAATGCCCTGGAGGAGGGTGCTGTGGGGGTGGGAGAAGAGGTGAAGGCTTTACAAAAAAAAATCTTGGGTTTGAGAACTTTATGGAAAAAATGGAATTTGAAAGGATGTCTTTCTTTCTTAGATTTCAAAATATACCTGAAATGGAGGGTGAAGATTTAAGGGAGACTATGATAACAATGTTAGCAGATTGTATTAAAAGAGATAAACAACAGTTAGGGTGGGATATTGATCTGATATATAGAATCAACTCAGCATATGCTAGAACACACAATGTTCCAAGGGAAGTTCATGTTAAATTTTTTAGAAAGACTACAAGAGATGAGATTCTAGGGGCTCAAAGGGGGGAACCTTTAAGATATAAGGACAAAGAAATAACCATTTTGAAACAGATACCAAAAAGAATAAGAGATAAGAGGAAGAAATTCTTCTTTCTAACCAAAAAATTGTATGAAAAAAATATCTGGTTCAGATGGGTAATTCCAGAAGGCTTGCTGATTTTCTGGGAGGGTGGTAGAGTGAGAATTAATACAGTGGTGGAGGCAGAAGCCTTCATGGAAAAACACAAGAACCTCCTAGATGAAACAAGAGACAGTGCACAAGATATGAAGGGGGGAGGAGCCATGGCTCAGCCAACAGACAGGGGAGAGGAGGCAGCAATGAGACTTAGGTCACAGAAATGAATTAAAAGTATATTGCAATTGTTAATATAATGAAATGGTTAGAAGTGATATAAAGTATGATTGAAGATGTTAAAGAAATTGAAGTAAACTTAAACTGCCAATATGTACGTAATGATGATATTCTGATATATATAAAATAAGAGAGAGATGTAAGATCCCGGGGAAACACCACCTTCCGTATGATGTAGCTGTCAAAATTATTCTCCACACTTATGTACCCTTTTCCCCAAAATATTTGTAAAAACCAATAAAACTTTAAAAAAAAGAGTTATGCTTTCTGTATAATTAAATTTATTGGCCACCCATCTTATCACAGGGGAACTCTGGGTTAGAGGAAACCCTAAATCCATCTTAAAGTTATTTAGAAAAATAAAGAAAAACTCATAAATATCTTCCCCAACAAATTAGGAAAAGTTTTGTGGGGGGAGGTTCTGCTTACCTGTATGATGTGGCCGAGTTTATATCCCTGCCTGCTCATGTTACTCCTCAATTTTCCCCAAAACTTCTATCTGATAAAAAAGTTCCTCTTCTCAGTTCCCCATCACAGCATCAGATCAGAAAGGAGAGTTCTAAGTGGAATGATGCCAATGATAAATGCAGCTAGTACAAATAAAGGCCTGCCTCTTTCCCCATTGATTTCTATGGAAAATAAAGGGATAGTAAGAGAAAAATGGGAAGGCAGCCAATCTTTTGCCATAGGAAAAAATTACCATATTTTTCAAACTATAAGATTCACCGGAGTTCAATTTCTTTTCATTTATTTATTTATTCATTTATGTATTATTTTTATTATTGAAATTAATAAAAGTGTTCCAAGGACAGACCAAAAAAAAGTTTTTGTCCTCCGTGCATCCGGCTTTTGCCCTCCCTGGCTGCCAGCAGCACTCTGCAAGCTTAACAAACCCTCTGTGCGTCCTGTTTTTGAGAAAAAATGGGCCTGTTTCTTGCTTCCAGAACCCCTCATGTGTCCTGTTTTTGCCCTCTCCAGCCCCCAGGAGTACTCTGCAGGCCTCCCAAACCCTTCACATGTCCCATTTTCACCAAAACGGGCCAGTTTTTGGCAAAAACAGGACATTTGGGAGTGGTGGTTCAGGAGACCAAAAACAGAGCTGTATTCGGTCTATAACAGTGATGGCGAACCTATGGCACGCGTGCCACAAGTGGCACGTGGAGCCATTTGTCAGGGCATGCAAAGCGCAGCTGAGTTCACCCTTTTTTAAAGCCATTTTTTGCCCTCCCCAGGCTCCAGAAGCTTTATAGGAGCCTGGGGAGGGCGAAAAGAGCCTCCCCCGCCCCCTCCGGAGGCTTCATGAGCTTCCCTGAAGCCTCCGGAGCGCAAAAAAACAGCCCTAAGGGGAAACCGGAAGTTCGGGAATGGACTTCTGGTTTGCTCGGAGGGTCGTTTTGACTGCTCCGGAGGCTTCAGGGAAGCGTCCTGAAGGTCCCTCAAGCCTTTGAAGCGCTCAAAACGACCCTCCAAGCAAACCGGAAGTCACTTCTGGTTTGCTCGGAGGTTCATTTTGACTGCTCCGGAGGCTTCAGGGAAGCATCCTAAAGGTCTCTCAAGCCTCCGGAGGGCTTCCAGGGGGGGGAAGGCTGTTTTCGCCCCTCCCCAGGCTCCTATAAAGCCTTTGGAGCCTGGGGAGGGCAAAAAAAGCATGCTCTAAGATGCACAGACATTTCCACCAATTTGGGTGGGGGGAGTCTGAAAAATATGGTATTCTCTGCCTTCAATGGACCTCTCTATAGAAATCTCTGTCCCTGACTCACTCCATAGAGAAAAGGTATTATTTTTGTAGGTATTTAGAAAATGCTGTCCAATCCAGATAAAACATATAAAAAGAAAACAAAAGAAAATGCTATCCAATCCACCATTTTTCTACCTTCTGGAAATGTAACAGCCAGCAATGATTGGAGTCATTTTTTCCACATACAGAAAATCTTTCATTTTCCATACCTCATTGCCATGGGCTTCCCTTGCAGTGGAACAAATGGCACCATGACTTACATCATTTGTACAGGGACAGCATTTTACAACTGTTGTAATTGCCACACTTAGCACCAAGATTACACAAATGATGCCAATAAGGCAAGTGATATATATTCTAGGTCATTTGTGCCATGATGTCATTATGCAAATGTTGTCATTTTGTATCATTTGCATAACATGGTCATCAGTCCATGAGATACATATTAAAAATGAAGTGATTTGTAGTACTGTAATTTGGGTTGCCCCAATAATGCCTTCCTCAATTTTCCAGATTTTAAGGACCCTTCCTTCCTTTAGTCTATGAGAACAACATTTTCCTGTAATTTATATTCAGTTTGGAAATGAAAATAAAGCCAGGTCAACACATGAGTTCAAAACAATGCATTGTATAATGCAATGATGGCAAACTTTTTTCTTACAGTGTGCCAAAATTACACGCACGTGCTATCGTGCACACAGGCATGCCCATTGAATTTCCCCGCCCAACTGTGCATGCATACGACTCCCCTCCCTGTGCATGCACACGCGACACTTCCCCAGCATCCCGAGACTTTCCTGAAGCATGGGGAGGGTGAAAACAGCCTCCCCCAACCCCTGGAAGCTGGAAATGGATCGTTTCTGAACTTCCGGTTGGCCCGTTGGGGCCCTTTATCACCCTCCCCAGGCTTCAGGAAAGCCTCCAGAGGCTGGGGAGGATGAGAAATGGTCCCAACAGTCCAACTGGAAGTTTGTACTTATGGTGGGCCCTTTGGGGCCATTTTTTGCCCTCTCCAGTCTCTCAAGGCTTTCCTGAAGCCTGGGGAGGGTGAAAACGGCCTCCCCTGGCCCTCCAGAAATGTGAAAAATCAGTTGGCCAGTGCACACATGTGTGCTGAAGCTGATGGCTGGCATGCCACCAAATATGGCTCTGCACGCCACCTGTGGCATGCATGTCATAGGTTTGCCATCACAGGTATAGTGCATTTATGCAAGGAGTGTATTGGACAATGAGTCCTTTGATCAAGAAATGAATAGCTTCCTTCCAGGAGAAATCTCCGATATCAAGTAGCATACATCTCTTTTTAAATTTCAGCTTCTCTCATATAATGTCCTTTATTTACTAAGTAAATTTTTTTCATTTACTTTCAAATTTGAAAAAAAATACAACTGGCAGTTTTCTAAATATTAACATTGACTCTAGCATTAATCAACAATATTAACTAATAAATAAAACGACAGCTGAACATTTAAAACATTTTGAAAATCTTATGCCCGTCAATAGCCCCTAAAGAAAAGTCTAAATTATAGGCTTGGCAAAATATTCCCCGAAAGTCAGCAAGCTCAGTTTTATGATGTGGGTAAAGCCAGGCATGATTCAAACCAGAAATTTCCATTCAGGAAAGCCCTGGGAAGTTATGGAATAGTTTACAAACCAGAAAAGACATAATTTTGAATAGCTGCAGACAATGGGGAAGGCGGTATAATTTATGGGAACCAACATAAAGGGGAGCAGTTTCCCAATTATTGGAACTATAAAAGATCTTGAGAGAAGTAACTCCATCATGACAGAATGGCATTCAATTTTATTTTCTCTCTTAAAGAAGCTGTTGTTTGAGTTGGTTTGTATAGTTAACATCAGAGACACCACTAACTCCCATGTATGTGTCTGAAACTGCATTTCTCCATATAATGGGAAGCCTCTGGAGAGCTGTGACAGTTAGGTCTGTGGACAATTGCTAGACCATCTGCAGAAAATCATCCTCCAAACTTTTCATTCTGACCTGTTCAACCTTTCTTTGGAGGGGCAATTAAACCTGCTTTACTGTCCTTGATGCAACGGACTTCATGCATAGCAAACCAAGCTTCCCCTATGATTTATATGGTGTGAAATAAGGGGTGAAATGCTGTGAAGTCTGCTACTGGTTTGCTTCACGCGTGCATGTGTGCTTTGCGCCAAACATGCACTTCATGCGCATGCACACCACAGGCGCTAAGGAGCCTTTTCTGAGTCTGCTAAGGTGAGTAGAACAGTGGCGGGGAGGGGAGGCAGCTGTGCCGTGTGAATTAGATTAGCGAAATCTAAAAAAATTGGATTTCCTGCTTTCTAGCTAATATAAATCGAGTGGCACAGCTGATTGTTGCACAGCTAATCGTCGGAACTTTTATTTTTTTACTTTTAAAAAGCATTTTCTTTACTACCTATTAAAGTTTTTAAAAAAGGTTCTGATGATCAGCTTTCACAATCAGCTGTGCCGTGCAATCGTGGGAACTTTTTTCTTACCTTTTCCAAGCATTATTTTACTACCAGTTTGGGTGAACTGGCCTGAACCAGTAGCATTTCACCATCTGTGAAATGACATAAACTGATGTAAATTATGTAATTTTGATCCTTTTCATGATGATATCAATCCTGAACCTGACGTGACCAGAGCCATATTGGAGCTTCAGTGTTGCCACACTGGAGTTAAAGGAAAGGGAGGGGGGATTAGAGGTAGAGGGGTTTGAGTAGCCAAAACAAAATACATTCTCACACCGTGGAAGGAGGCGTGAGATCACCAGATGATCAGACAGCATCTTGATTGGACCATGTGACTGATTGTTTGAGGTTGTGGGGAAACTTTCTCTTTTAACTATGTGAAAACCGCAGGAAGCTTTAGAGTTGGTTTTCACCAGATATGTGTCAATATGGTATTTCCAATAAAGCTATTCTTTGAGGAATCTACCTGCCTCGGAGTTTTGCTTGCTATGGATCTATTACTTGGAACCCTGACAGAATAGAAATGACACAAACCCCTAAACATGGAAATGACACAAAACCCAACTGTCCTCCTAGTCTGTGTTTCAATGAACTTTCCTTTATTCTGTTTTGGTTTCTCCATACTTGACGGATCCACAGTTAAAACAAGGAAGTTGGAAAAGGTACAACTTCCTTGTTCCCTCTTATCTCTTCAAAAAACAGCCAAGTATGGTTTGAAGCCAAAGGAATGGGGGGATGAATGAAAAAAGGTAAGGCAAAACTGTTAGCTGCTATTTTCCCCTGGAAGTACTTATTTATTATCCCACCTTTATTATGTTATAGATATCTCAAAGCAGCAAACATATCTAATATGTCCTTCCTTCCTTCCTTCCTTCCTTCCTTCCTTCCTTCCTTCCTTCCTTCCTTCCTTCCTTCCTTCCTTCCTTCCAACAATCATGTGAAGTGGGTTGGGCTGAGAGAGAGAGAGAGTGAACGAGTCACCCAGCTGGCTTTCATGACTAAGCTGGACTAGAACTCACCGTCTCCTGGTTTCCAGGCCAGCACCTTCACCATTCTACCAAAAGGACTCTTATGTCATGTAAACTCTTCTTCATGGGTTAATATCTGACTTGGGGCCCACCTTGAGAATCTTTGTTTACATTCCAATTTATCTCCTCCACTGTCTTGTTAATGTTAACTGTGTTCAGAAGTTTATATAACATTGTTCAGGACAGGGTTTAATTTAACAGACCGTTGTAACCATGTGTACTGCAAATCGTATTTTGAACTGTGTAAGGAATTATATTTAGCATAAGTTTGCAACAAAACTAGAAAATAATTTTGGCTGTAGTTTCTTTCCGGATAACCAGGCAAGGACAGTGGGCTAGTGAACATTATATTTTTATTTAAAAGGCTGCAGTGTGTCTTTTGTTGAAGAAGCAATCGAATTTCCAGTGTTCATTTCTAATCACTAGAGATCTTCCCAGTCTTATCTTATGCCTCTCTAGTGAAAACCAGTTTCCCACAAGTGATGGGATTAAACAGCTTATCATACTAGACATTTATGAATACATAAATGGCTTTTTTGTAAATATTACTTTTCTCCCCTCTTCAGAGAGTTGTAGTAATACATAAGAAATACTTTCCCTTCCAATGGGGCCTTTCTTTGTGCTTCTCTTGTCCCATAAATGGGGACTCTCCTAGCATTCTCCCACTTGGACCTTCACCACAAAGGGAAAAAGAAGCATCTTCTTTCTCATCATGCCCAAAATATATCCCCTTTATGGTTAGCCACCACTGATAAGTCCAATTTTCTATCCTCTTTACTCCTGGTTGAGAATAGAAAATATAAAGGGTATTGCTAAACATTCAAAAGAGATGAAGCAGTGGTGGGATTTAATTTTTTTACTACCGTTTCTGTGGGTGTGGCTTTGTGGAAGTGGCATGGCTTTGTGGGTGTGGCAGGAGAAGGATACTGCAAAATCCCCATTCCCTCCCCACTCCTGGAGGAAGGTTACTGCAAAATCCCCATTCCCTCTGCACCCTACTAACCTGCTTTCCAGCTTCAGTCATTACATAGTGCCCCTCATCTTGTACTATCACTCTCTAAAAGCCACTGGAAAGCTTGCAACGTTATTCACTACTCTTGGGTGTAAAAACAGCCTTGCACTATTCTTTATATTGGGTATCATGTAGCTTATTTGCTGGGCCTGTAGGTGTGGAAATGGAACTTGGGCATAACAGATTTATTTCTTGATCAATAGTTATTTATTTCCGAGCTTGGCTAATTTAGCTGAATAATGTTAGGGATAGAGATATTAACAATGAAAAATAAAGTTTAAAATAGGAAATGAACATAGCCTTTTAAAGGCATTTATTATTATGCATGGGTAATCTACAATTAGATTCACAGTCTACGTTTGGTGGAAACTTAATAATTCAAGCCTTAACCAAGGACCTGAAAAATTATTAAAATAGCCTGTATAAGTAGTTCCAAGCAAGGTAGTTTGTTGTAAAATTAGGGAGTTCAGAGCTGATACATTCAATATTTCCAAATATCAAGTAATCCTTTAGATATCGTTCTGGGGACTCCAATCACAACTTGGTGTACCAATAGATTTCTTTTTATTTATTCATTCATTTATTTATTATTTTTATTATTGAAATTAATAAAAGTGTTCAAAGGACAGACAAAAAAACCAGAACAATTGTCTGGAGTTCCTAATTAGGCTTTCATTATTGACTTCTAATATTCTCCTGTAAGTGTCTGCTAAATTAGTTCCTTGGGGCTTGAAATATACAGTGATATTATGACTTCATATCATAAATTGCCACATGGATAGGTAGTGAGCCTTTTGAAATAGTGCTGGCCTGCATTTGATCAATACTCAATTCTACACCATGCAATACGTAACTGTTTCCATAGAAACATTGATGTCACAGAGGCTGAACAGTGGCTGTTACAACAAATCATTTCCTTTGAGCAGTTGTAATTGACTACATGTACAGTTGGATGTCACCTGAGACTATTTACATCAAGCACATAACAGAATGGCATTAGTTATTCCAGGAATAAGAGGGTTAGTGCTTCTTTTTGTGACCTTACAAACATTTAAAGTGATATTGCTATGGCAACTGCAAATATGACAGTCTAAGCAATATTGCAGTCCCAGGATGAAGTAGCATTCATTTGGGGCAGAGTGGGATTACTGTTCGTAATTCCAATAAAAAGTTTTATCTTGCTACTGCATAAGGCAAAAAGTTGCAGGAAATCATTCCATGTCCACTTGTGTAAAAGGCAGCCTTGGCTAGATCCATAAGCAGGGGTGGTATTCAGCTGGTTCAGACCGGTTCGGGTGAACCGGTAGCGGCGACCTGTGGGTGGCCACACCCACCTGCCCTGGCTCTATGCCGTCCTATTTAGCCACGTTTTCGACATCACACGCATGCGTGCAAGCAAGCCACACACAGGAACAAAGCATATGCGCAGAAGGCGCACATGCTCATGAAGAAGATATAGCTAGGCCCTAGCCCCGGGATGGCGAACCTATGACATGCATGCCACAGGTGGCACGCAGAGCCATTTGTCAAGGCACGCGAGGCGTTGCCCTGTCAGCTGGCTAGCGTGCATGTGCACGCTGGCAAGCTGAGTTCAGCCTTTTAAAAAGCCATTTTTCACTCTCCCCAGGCTCCAGAGGCTTTATAGGAGCCTGGGGATGGTGAAAACAGCCTCCCCGGCCCTCCCAGAGGCCCTCCAGAGTGCAAAAAAACGGTCCTTCGGGCAAACCCAGAGGTTCGGGAATGGACTTCCAGTTTGCTCGTAGGGCCAGTTTAAGCCATCCGGAGCCTTCAGCGGCCTTCTGGAGGTTTCCCTGAAGGCTCCAGAGGATGAAAAACAGCCCTAGCAAACCAGAAGTGACTGAGGAGGCTGTTTTCGCCCTCCCCAGGCACCTATACAGCCTCTGGAGCCTGGGGAGGGTGAAAAAAACATGCCATAAATGTCATGCACGCATGCGCGCTGGGGGTGTGTCACACATTGCATTATGGGTGTGGTTCGCCACCGCTGCCCTAGCCCATGAAAGCCTTTAAAGGTGATAATCAATTTGAGATTGGATGGTAACAGTCCAGCACTACTGGGTCCAGAAATGACTTTTTAAGGAGACGTCACTGCAAACTTGTCCAAGGCTAAGGGACCTACTCCTTGATTCAAAGAAGCTGACACCACTAAGTGGACCCAACCACAGGCCAATTGAGTGATTTTCATCAACCAAGGAAGAATCTGGATCTAGCAAGCTGAGAAACTGGAGAACCCTTTTCTATTTTCCTTAGGAGTCACAGAATCAAACTCACTCCCAATAACTGCACAAGACCTTGCCCCTCAACTACACCTCTCCAACCAGAATCCAACTTTGAGAGTTCCTAGCATGGTTACAGCCCATAAACTGTAAGAAGGATGGGGCAAGAGTTCCCACAAATGGGGAGACAGTTGGATGACATAGTTCCTTCTGAGAGCCAAAATTATTTTTGAAAGTAAATTAGCTTGGCAACTATTTCAATGATTCCTAGTCGAGCCAAGTAATGTAAATACATTGGCTTAACTCCCAAGCAGGGATGATGTCCTGGGAGCACAGAGATATCTGTCTGATCCTGAAACAGAGGCGATACCATATGTGAAGGTCAGTGGTGGAATTCAAATTTTTTTACTACTGGTTCTATGGGCGTAGCTTGGTGGGCATGGCTTGGTGGGCCTGCCAGGGGAAGGTTACTGTAAAATCCCCATTCCCTCCCCACTCCAGGGGAAAGATTCTGACCAGTTCTCCAGAACTGGTCAGAACCTGCTGAATACCACCTCTGGTGAAGGTGCCATACGGGTCCATCTTTATTTTTCAAGGTTGGAATACAGAAGTGACAGGGTTGGACCAGAGGTGGTATTCAGCAGGTTCTGACCAGTTCTGGAGAACCGGTAGCAGAAATTTTGAGTAGTTTGGAGAACTGGTAAATACCACCTCTGACCGCCCCCGACCCCATCTTTTCTCTGCTTCATGAGTCCTAGCTGATTGGGAGGAAATGGGATTTTGCAGTAACCTTCCTCTGCCACGCCCACCAAGCCATACCACGCCCACCAAGCCACGCCCACAGAACCAGTCATAAAATTTTTTGAATCCCACCACTAGGTTGGACCACAATCTTCAAACATGTGAGATCACAAGTGTAGTTGGAGCAGGGGGAGGATGGTGAATGTTAGGAAGAAGGTGAAACAAGAACCACTTCAGAACCAAAGTCCTTTTTTGTGAAATAGTTCTCCTCTGTCAAAATGTTTCCCTTCCGGCTGTCAAATGAATATGGAGCCTGGGCCAAGCTGCTCTTGAAGTATTGTTACATTCAGATAAATGTCATTTTTGAAGAGAAATGTACAGCACAACCCATCTGTCATTGAAGATATTCTGTGTCTTTGTTGGGGATTATAAACGTAACCCTTATCGGAAATGTAATTAGGGATGCTTTCAGTGAGAGAGGATGGAATTAAATGCAGACTGAACTGACATTGCTGAGATTATAGAAGGCATATTTCTTCAAGGCTGAGAAAAGTCTCTGAAAGCCTCAAACAGCAGTGGAATTAAAGGGAAGGGCGAGGCATAGCTCTCTCTACCACCTGCTTGAAGAGGGCTGAAAATACAAGTCTGCAAGCAGGCAGGGACAGCTTCACATTCATGAATAATTCTGGGTTTCCCAGGCTCTGTAAAGAACATAAATACAAAAAACAAAAATAGCAATCCAAATTATAATTCCAAGAGAGGGCTAACTACATTAGCCTTTCATAGCAGAAACAGCCGAGTTTTGTGATTTATTCATTTTAAAAGGTATCATGGCACAAGTTTTTGATTCAACCCAGTAGCATGTACATGGCATAAACTGTATTTTATATATACCGAATGTGGAGGAAAGATATTGGCAGTTGTATAGATAGTTTGGCTACAGAATAGAATTCTTTTTCATTTTTAAAGACTGATTTTCAGTCAGACCCATTGAGAATTGTGATCTGGTTATAATTTGAGGGTTTAATACAACCACTATCTGGTGACCAGAAAATAAACAGCAAAACAAAGATCCTACTATATCCTAACTAACTGCGCAATTGTCTTACAGGTTTAGCTATTTATATGATATGTTCTCCCTCCCTCCCTCCCTCCCTCCCTCCCTCCCCTCACACACACTTTTCATTCTTACTCTGCGGTTTTAATTAAGGATACTGTATAATTTTATGCCTTCATCAAACAAAAAGACTATCAAAGTACATAAAGATACTCTTCCTTATGAAAGAAACATAGCTATTAACAATTTAATATGCAGTTTATGTTTTAAACAAATTTATGTTTGGCAGGCAGTTTTTATTTCTGCTGGAAACAGGAATTTGAGATATCTTTAATTATTCACTCACACCACTTTTGTAGAAGTCTTTGGTTTTTCTTTGCCTTGACTGGAGGAGTCATCTCAATGACCCTTTTGCCTATATAGGTGAAAGGCTCACTTTTCAAAGACTTTGAATTATAGATCTCTCTTCTGAGTTACTAAAGTTAACCAAAAAAAAAGTAAGAACCCCACCCCCAACTCATTTGTCCTTTGTTTCAGTGAGGTTATATATGTAGCACACTTGCCAATATTAGTATGAAATAATTTACAGATAATCATTTTCAATTTTATCTTGATTAATACAAGGGCAGTTTAACTATTCATCAATATTGCAGGAATGTTTTAAAAACCCTAGGAGTTCTTCACTCCAGTCAATAATCCCAGGTCTTTTCTCTTTTTCTTTGAAGCAAGAAATAGCAAAGCGGCTTCTTTGACTGAGCCAGCAATTGGATCAAGATGCTTATATAATTGCCTGGTTGAGACAATTATGGAACGGAGTGCCTTTCTTATGCTAAGTTGCTCCAAGCATCAAGGAAAAGAAGAAATAATGGAGAACCAGCTCCAGAAATGTAAAGGGATGAATCAAAAGCATCCAGTGCTTCTTAAGTGACACATGGAGACTTCCTAAATCCTGACCAACATGGTGATTGTTTTTGGTAGTTATGGCATTCTTGAAAGAGTAGGAGGGGAATATGTGGGATCCATTGCTTAGAACATTTAAATGCCACTTTAGGGTGTAAATTACAGGTTGGATATTGGGTTCTGTTTAGACCATCTGTTCATTGGCCTGCAAAGTCCAAATGGCCACCAGATGACAGCAAAGAAATATGGAAATCTCTTTTAACTCTTTGGTGCTATTTAGTGATTGTTAGGGATGTAACCCTAGGCTTGGCTTGACAATGTATATAAGCTATGATTACTTTACTGTTACTTTAAATGATTCAGAGATGTAATTGGCTTGTTACCTCAAGCAGTTATAAGAGGGAGCCAGAATGGCTGTTAGATCTCTCTGTTTTGTTAGAAGCTGGTTGGTGTATACTGAGGTATTGTGGGTTGCTACTGTTTAGCTATACTTTGTGTGTTAGACTGAGAATATTGATAACTGACTTACTGAACCATGTATGACTTGGACTGTTAACCGGACTCTGAATACCTCTATATTTCTATATAGTAAACTACTATATTTTTATACTATTCAGTGTCTCTGTATGCTGGTTTGTGCGTGTTATTCCATATCACTCTCATTACGCTTCTCTGCATACTCGCTCTTCTAACGGGGAGCTTAATTACTTAACACTGGTTATGGGCCCAGTGTACCCTGTATACCCAGAGTGTACCAGACGTAACTGAAAAAAGAGAATTGGTGTTGATACGCCATACCGTATACAGATAGCTGTTTAGTTTATAAGTGTTTACTATAATGGAGAAAATGGCACATGCACCATCAGAAAATTTATCAATGATAATCCGGTTGGATGGAACAAAGTATGTTTCCTGGTCAATGAAGTGCAGCTTACTTCTGCGTACTGAAGGATTGTGGGATGCTGTACAGAATCCACCGGACGTGACTTCGTGGAATCCAGATGACGAGGATGATGCCAAGAAGATAGCAGAGTTTCAAAGATGCAACGAACGAGCATTGTGTATAATTGGTCTAACGCTGACTGACCAACAGTTAGTTCATATTCGTGGGAAGAATTCTGCAGCAAGATGTTGGGAGAATTTGAAGAAGATATATGTACATGACACTGTAGGTGCACATATACATCTTACCCGCAAACTGTTTAGGGCACCTCTTCTTAAGGGAGGAGATATGTTAGCTCATTTAAACTTTATGAAAGGAGTTTTCCAAGAGCTACATGAAAAAGAACTTATTTTCTCAGAGTTACATCAAATTTACATCATTCTGTCATCGCTGGATGAGAGTTATGATGATTTTGTATCGTCCCTCAAGGTCCTAACTCGAAATGAACTAACATTGACTGACATAATTGCACGCCTGCTGGAAGAATCCAGAAGAAGGTTGAAAAGAGAGTAACTGAGAGAGAAACCACTACAAAATGAAGAGTCATCTTCAACTGCCTATACTGTTAGAAAATGTTTTCTTGTGGGGCAAAGGGGCATATAGCTAGATTCTGTAAAAATGCAAAACGACAGAATACTGGAAAGGCTAAGAAACATGATAATGTCAACTTCGGTATGTCTACTTTAACTATCTCTAGAAATGCACCAATAAGCCATGATTCATGGGTTGTTGATAATGGAGCATCACAGTGCATTACTAGAAATAAGAATTGTTTTATAAAAATGTCTGCCAGCAAGCAACATGTATTTTTGGCAAATGGATGGAGGGTGAAAGCATCTGGTGAAGGTATGGCAAGGTGTTCATTCGTAAATGAGCATTTATCCAAGTTGTATATACCTAAACTGAAATTTAATTTGTTATCAGTAAGAGCTCTAGTTAAAATTGGCTATGTAGTAACCTTTAGGGGAGATAAATATCTCATAGAGAAAGCAGGTAAAATGGTTACTGCTAATTTAAAGAATGGTTTGTATGTAATGTCTGATGAAAGTGTAGTTAATTCTGTGTATACAAATGCTAAACAACATGATGAATGCATACATCTGTTACATAGGCGTATGGGGCACATTAATTTCAAAACGCTGCAACAAACTGTAAAATTGTCAGAGGGAGTGAAATTAAAACCTTGCAGTAAGTATTTAAATTGTAATGTATGTAGTAAGGAAAAGAGCAGGGTTACTCCAGCAAACAGATATTAAGGGGTTAAAACGAAGGAACCTTTAGAAGTTGTTTTTGCAGATCTAACTGGACCTATAAAACCCAGTTTAGGAGGTGCCTGTTATGTTTTGAATATCATGGATCATTACTCAAGATATGGTTTCTGCTACTTAATGAAAGACAAGACAGAAACATTTCAACAATTTTTTAATTGGCTAAGATTTGCGGAAAGAAAGATAAAAGCCAAGGTTATTACTGTAGTTACTGATAATGGGATGGAGTTTACAAATTATAAATTCCAAACTATGTTAAAAACAGCTGGTATTGAGCATAAACGTTCTGCTCCTTATAGACCTCAACATAATTCGTTTGTAGAACGAAGGGGGCAAACGTTACAAGCTATGACTAGAACCATGCTAGCCGATTCATGATTACCTGAAACATTATGGGGTGAAGCCATGATGTGTGCTAATCATTTACTGAATAATGTTGTAAATGCTTCTACTGGAGAGGTACCATTTACTCGTTGGCATGGTAGGAAACCTGACCTGAGCTACTTGCACACGTTTGGAGTTCCTGCATGGGTGCATATTCCAGCATAGATTAGGTTAAATGGACAAACTCGTGCAAGGCAGTTAATATTTGTAGGTTATGACTAAAATCATAGATTTTATAGGTTCTGGGAACGTGGGACAATTAAGATATATCACAGTGCTAATGCAAAGTTTTTAGAGCATGTTGGTTGGGATAAACTGGAAATATGCAATGATGAGGTAGTTATTGAAACCCGAGTAGACCAAAAGAATGTATCAGGAATACCAGAAACATGTGATGAAGGGAAGGAGTCTACTCAGGCCAAGGAAGTGAAAAGTCAGGATGAAGTGATAAAGCAGGAGGACGTTCAGGATAGTCCACCTATAAGCCCTGTATTACCTAGAAGGTCAACCCGTGTAACGCGGTCACCTGATAGGTATCAGGCATCTGTTGCATGTAAGGTGGATAAGGTACCTGCTGCATACAAGGAACTGACTAAGTATCCAGCTGAGGATAAAAAGGTAGGGCAAGCCACAATGAATAGAGAGTTTAAGTCATTGCAGGATTTGGGAGTGCTTGACAAGACTGATTTACCTTCAAGTAAATATGCAAGGGGACGCAAACGGTTATATAAGCGTAAAACTGGAGTGATTGGGAATTATGTAGACCATTATGTTATGTAAACCCCGATGAGTTAGATAATGTTGATATACAAGGTTCTATGTTTGATAAGGGATGCATTATGCAATGTATCTTGAACCTACATTATGTACTGTATTGTGCATTAAAGAAATACAGAAATCATTACTGTGATGTTTATGGATTAAGAATGTAAAGTTGTGTGTAAATGCATTGACAACCCAAGAGGGGAGAATGTTAGGGATGTAACCCTAGGCTTGGCAATGTATATAAGCTATGATTACTTTACTGTTACTTTAAATGATTCAGAGAAGTAATTGGCTTGTTACCTCAAGCAGGTATAAGAGGAAGCCAGAATGGCTGTTAGATCTCTCTCTGTTTTGTTAGAAGCTGGTTGGTATATACTGAGGTATTGTGGTTTGCTACTGTTTAGCTATACTTTGTGTGTTAGACTGAGAATATTGATAACTGACTTACTGAACCGTGTATGACTTGGACTGTTAACTGGACTCTGAATACCTCTATATTTCTACATAGTAAACTACTATATTTTTATACTATACTACTGTATGCTGGTTTGTGCGTGTTATTCCATATCACTCTCATTATGCTTCTCTGCATACTCGCTCTTCTAATGGGGAGCTTAATTACTTAACAGTGATGATCCAAATTTTTGCAGTCAAGATTTGGTAGGCCTACCTTAGAATAATCTAAAATAGTTGCTGTATAATTAGAATACCTATTTTCAGGATGACTTTGACAACATCCCCAACATTTGAGAAATGGTGGTAGGTGGGTGCAGTATTCTAGGCATATGATAGCTAGGTTAGTATATATGAATTTTCCATGATGCCCCAAACAAAAATAAACAACTATATTTGATATTTGAGAGTATGTCAGGAGAGCTTTTATAAATATATATATACTATGGGTGAGGCTAGTCTATCCACAAAATGCTTGTAATAGGGGATATAGGTAAAGGTAAGGGTTTCTCCGCACATGCATGCTAGTTGTTTCCGGCTCTAGGGGGCGATGCTCATCTCCATTTCACACCCAAAGAGCTAGCGCTGTCCGAAGTTGTCTCTGTGGTCATGTAGTCGGCATAACTAAATGCCGAAGGCTCACGGAGCGTTGTTACCTTTCCACCAAAGGTGGTTCCTATTTTCTACTTTTACTTGATTTCAAACTGCTAGGTTGGCAGAAGCTGGGACAAGTAATGGGAGCTCACCCCATTATGCGGCACTAGGGATTCGAACGGCTGAACTGCCAATCTTCTGATCGACAACCTTTGTTTTGGCCACTGAGCCACCACGTCCCAATAGGGGATATACTGAATCAAAAAAAAAGTTCATTTCATTTCTTGCTTTCTTCTGTGCCTCAACATGCTTTTTATCATCCCCAGCTCAGTCTGTCTTTTTTTCCCCCAAGACTAGAAGTGAATTTCCAAACAAAGCATTGAGTTACAACCACCCATCATTTCTGATTTTTTGTTGGGTCAGAAAAGTGTTTGCAAATAAACACAATATTAGGTGATGGCATTTTGCTTTACAGCCTTAATGCCTATAGCATTTCTCATTGCCATGTGTCAGCCCTTTAAAATAGACCAGACTAGGATGGCAGAGTTCTGAATGGTAAATTGTTATTATAAGTAACAGAATCTTGCAAATCTGAAAAGAGAAATCTGCTCTTCCTCCCTCCTCACCATTTATCTTCAGGAGAACATGGGAGGGTGATGTCTGAGATGTTTTTTCAAATTACATTTCTGCCCTGGGCTCAGATTTCTTTTATCTGACCTTTGCCTGGATTGTGTCTATTTCTATTGTTTCTCAGGGCTATTCCTACTGTCCATTACAGCCCACAAATACCCTATTTTTCTGCACAACAACATCATATTGTTGTCATAGGGGGAAAAAAGCAAAGAACAATGAGCTTTAAGGGTTTGGGATAGGAATGGCAGGAGATGATGGGCAAGTGCTGCTCTTGGCAATGGGACTGCACTCACAGATCATACATCAATACCAGATGTTGGGTCATCCTTAACTTAAGGGGGTGTATGCTACATCATGTTTTTTAGTCTTTGCATGATAGTAATGCCAATGTCATTCGGTGCTACTGCGTACAGTGGTAACGTCAATCCAGATTAGGGTATTCTGGAATGATTAAATTCTTTAAAACAGAGGTTTTTAAGAGAAAATGGTCAGATAGATGGTATAGAATTTAGAGAGATGGGTCCTTTGCAACTTTTCCTAAGCTGGACAACTTCCAGATGTGTAAATTTCAAACTCCCAGAATTCTCAACAAAGACCATGATGGCTGGGGGATTCTGGAAGTTGATCCTCCTATCATGAGAAGTAGATCTGTAGTTCTCTTATCTACAGAGAGATCAGAAATAGTCTATATATCCAAAGTTTTCAGATGGGGTATTGTGTAGTCTTCCATGGACAAGATTAAAATTAAGGAAAGAACTTTGAGCATTATTGTCTCTCTAAGAATAGGCATTCTTTCCCTTCATGGAATATTACTGTGAACATATCATATGTTTATTAGATTTTATTACTTACATATTCCAAATCTCTATAAGATCTTTCTAATAAGATTTACTCTAATGCCAACATCTCTGGTGATTAATTTCCTGGCTATGTTCACATAGGAGTTCAGAGGTGAAGCAGATGATAAAATAAAACATATATTAAGAACTGGCTTGATTTGGGAGAACTAGGAATTTTATAGTCATCAGTGCTTTCAAACAATGAATAACATCCAAGACTGATAAAGAAATTGTGAAAATTGCATTATTGTGAAAAAAAATCACAGTATTACAAAAATTGGTTTTCATATCTGCTTTATTAACAGTGTTCAGAAAGATGAAAATATGTAGAAAATTAAATACAAGTCTATTAGGATTCAGTTCTGTCTGGCTTCATCTTTATTCATCTAGCATTGCTTTGTTTTATTGAAATAATATTCTTTTCAGCCACTCTCTCCAAAGTCAAAGCAAGTTCATATAAGCAGAAAACTTCCATTAAAATATTATTTTCTAGAGAGCTTCTCAACTCTCTCCATGTTCAAAATGGGAGGAAGTCCTAACTTGTCTTTGGATTTACAATTGGCACTCTTGATTGTACATTCTGCATCTTAGATGCCTTCCGAATAGGCATTCACGGCTACCTTATTTCCCTGAAAATAAGACCTCCCCGGATAATAAGCCCAATCGGGCTTTTGAGCGCATGCACTAAAATAAGCCCTCCCCGAAAATATTGTAACACAGCAGCAGCCATGAGGTGACCACACTTGCCTCCTCCTGCACCTCAAAAATAATAAGACCTCCCCCAAAATAAGGCCAAGTGCTTATTTCAGGAGTCTGAAGAAAAGAAGACCCTGTCTTATTTTCGGGAAAACACGGTACTGGGTTTTAGAAAATTGTGCTTGAATAAATGGCTCCAATATCTTTGCATGGGCTCCTCTTCTGATTCTGCGATGGAATAGCTCAATGGGTTTTTGCTTGTGTCTCACCTTTGGGATGGGGCTCATAAAACAAAAACAAACAAAAAACAAAAACAAAACAAAACTGTATCAAATAAATGCAGAAAGCTGAGTACAACTTGAAGTGAAAATGAAGTGGAATTTTAGTGCACATTTAGTATTTGGCTTATTGAGCCGAGAAAAGCCATATTAAAAATGATGGATTAGATCCAAACTTAATCATGCTAGAAGCAAAATTTGTGAAATGAATGGTTTGTAAGTTAATCATGACTCCCTTATTCCATCAATTTTAATGTGTTTATTCTATGCATGACTAGGACTAGATGCAATTATTACCTTTAGCATAGGTTTTCCTTTGCTAAATAGTCAATGCAATGTTACAAATACTGTAATAGATTAGATCCAGGTTTAGGGCTTATCTGCACTGCCTGTTGTCCCATAACTAGCTACATTTTTGGGGGATGGCAGAAATGGGCAATATCACCGGTTACTCACTTCCCACCCACCATTAAATGACCTCAAGGCACCGTTTTCCTGTTTCTGTTGCCTTCACCCCAGCTCTTGATTTTGCCTGCAGCATATTACTTTTTTAAAACCAACTTCTGAAACGTGATTGGCTTCTTTGCAGGGGCAGGAATGCCTCTTTAACTATATCAATACTTGCTGTGTTGTGCAATGACTTTTAGAGTTACCTTTAACAATACACCTGCAATAATATCTTAGCTAAAATACAAGTAGTTGGGTGGTTTAAAATGCAGCCTAACCTTTAAAAATGATTCTATTGTTCTTTCCCTGGGCTATTTAGTTTCTACTGGGTTAAAATAATTCTGGTGGTGCATTATTTCATCACTCATCCAGTCACTTGAAAGAAAGGTGACTTGAGACATGTTTAAAAGATATACTGCTGGATATATTAAACAAACAAAAACATGGAAAACTACATCGTTCAAAGAAAGAAAAATAGTAAGTAAGAAAACAACGTTTTTTCCCCCTGAATATCAAGCCAGCAAGGCTAGACATACAGCAACGATATCCTTAACAATCTAGGAGTTATTAGAAAGTAAGAATAAGAAAGGGAATTTTATTTCAAAGCTTTAAACTTTGTATACAGAAGTATGACAACTTTGGTTGTGTACACACAGATAATACATAACTCGTGTGTGTGTGTGAGAGAGAGAGATGGGGGGGGGGGAGGGAGAGGGGAGGGATTGACTTTCCTGCAGCAGAATAATGGGAATCCAGGGAAATGTCCAACTGGAAAACAAAATAGCCTGCTGTTCAGGAAAAGCACCTAGTTCAGTACCTTGCTGTCAAAGTATCTCAGTTCAGAAATGATTTTCTTAAGCTGGTTGAGAATCAAGCTGTCATATGAATGAATACAAGCTTAAGAGCACAATGTGCCCTTTTAAACCATACATAGAATAAACCCATTGAAATGAGTGGAGTGGTTAGAATGCAGTATTGCAGACTAATTCTGCCAATTGCCAGCAGTTGGATTCTCACTGGCTCAAGGTTGACTCAGCCTTCCATCCTTCCAAGGTGGGTAAAATGAGGACCCAGACTGTTGTGGGAAATAGGCTGATCCTGTAAATCGCTTAGAGAGGGCTGTAAAGCACTATGAAGTGGTATATAAGTTTAAGTGCTATTGCTATTGAAATGAGTGATATTTTAAAATAATCATGTCGTATTATTTTGTCTTACTAATTCAAATGGGTCTACTCTAAGATTTGAATCTTAACCAAGGTTATTTTGTGTTCCATTATAAATGCATCAAATGGCAGGAAAATCAGATTCAAATTTCACCCCATCTCCTGTCCTTTCCTGAGACAGAAGAAAGAAAAGAAAATAGAATGCTGCCAAGCAAAAAGGATTATCAGGATTGAGCCAAATGAGTTAATGTTGCATGAAAAACTAACCCCTCACAATTTATGTGTCAATATGGTCCATGTGCCTTCTCACCCAGATTTTATAAATAAGTCTTGTTTTTATATCGCTGGTACCTACACCATCTGTCATGTTCCAAGAAATTCAAACCTGCAGAGTAGCCAACCAGCCACCTTCATAAATCTGCCACATTACATCCAAGATGCTTGAAGTGCCTAGATGCAGTGGCTCAAAGCCTAGTTTTTTCAGCAGCGTGTGAAAATACCTTTTATCTTCCCAGTTTTTGATCAGTTTCAGTGGTTTTTTCCTTCCTGCCTCTTTATCTTTTATTATTTGATTATTGTTAGGATGATGAGGCAGGCAGACAGACAGATACCAATAAAGGAGAATATTTGTAACTCAGGGTTGAAATGAGAGGTCCTTGGTGCTTTTTGAGCTTGTTTGCAAGAAAACAAGCAAGCTCAGAGAGCACCAAGAATCCGAGAGAGAGAGAGAGAGAGAGAGAGAGAGAGAGAGAGAGAGAGAGAGAGAGAGAGAGAGAGAGAGAGAGAGAGAGAGAGAGAGAGAGAGAGAGAGAGAGAGAGAGAGAGAGAGAGAGAGTGAGTTACAGTTGGGAAGATAAATAGATGAAGAGGAATAAAATAATTGTTCACAATATTCTACAAGATCTTCATCTGTTTGCTAGCATTTTTCTCATTATTAAAGCTACACTGTTTCATGCACAAAAATGGAAATTTATATTTATTGCAGAGCAGTTTTTCTTTCTCTCATCGCCCTCTTTTTTTTTTTTTTTTTTGGTGAAGAAAGAAAGAGCAAATTAGGTCTGTGCGTGTTAATAGGGGGCTTGCCAGTTCCCCCTTTCACTTTCCATTGAAAACTCATTAAATTTGTCCCTAGCCAGCTAATCCAAAACAAAACACCTGTTTGCCAGATACGTACAGCTGGACTGTGTCCATATCATCTGTTCCATTTGCAAAATGCATACCATGTTTAGGAACAACCAAAATGGTTGTTTTCTACTTACTCCTGGAGAATAATGCCGCATCCAGATGTTACAACCCAAAACATTTGCATTTAAATTCTACCATATGATAACTAAATGGGTTTTGGACTTACATTAAATGGCAGGTGGGAGATCATAAAGAAGACGGGACAAATCATTGAGAAATTCTTGATGGTATTAGAAAGACCTCTGATCAGCTTCTGACTTGTAAATATGCAAGCCTGTTTTAGAATTCTCAAGTCGTATTGAAAAGTTACAAGACCCAAGGTAAATCCATGCAGAAGTCTTGCTGAAGACAGCGACTACTTTTGCTCGCAGCTCCTGTGATTCTCCTGATCAGAATCTCCTCTTAAACAGCCCATTTTTCTACATGTGAACTGCAACAGATTTTTTAGAAACTGAAAATATGAACTCCAACCAGACTGTGATTCTTTTGTTTGTTCTACTGTAAGGTCTGATTGGAACAGGAAATCTAACCCCCCTGCCCCCTCATATCTTTGCAGCAGAATTTTCTTATGTGTCTATTCCAAAATTCCTGGACAGAGGATGAGATCAGGAGTAATTTGCCAGTTCTTTCTGTCTCCCAAACTCTGCTAAAAGGTTGTTTTGGGAGCAAAGGGAGGAATGAGAGAAAGATTTGTGTGTTGATTCACTATCACTTTGAAACATATATGGGAAATTTGATTTTTTTTAAAAAAATAAATAAACCAACTCTGGATTTCCCAAATAGGCATATAAAAATAGAAATATACAAACAGATTTAAATAAGCATGTTCCAGATATTATCAAATTGTAATTAAAATAGACAGGAAAAAATGCATAGATTATAGGCGAGCCACCGGAAGTGAAAAACTGACTTGACAGTGCACACACATATATCCACAATTTATCCCGTCATATACTTTTGGCCTCCTTAACTGTAGAACCAGGGCTGCCATTAGGCAAGGGCTGACTGATTCTGCCTCAGGTGACTGATTCTGAGGTAGCCATAAAAGACAGCAATGATCACAAAAGTCTATGTTCCATGTTTCAGTTTAGAAATCCCAACAGTGTGTGAAGGATGAACTATTAGGATCTCAATTAAAAAAAAAACCTGAGGCATCCAAATGTTTTGGCATAACTATCTACAGCTAAACTATATATTTCTACAAACAAAGAAAGCCATGGAAGTGAATAGCTTCTTCAGGGGTCAAAACCATTCCAGGTACTCTTTATTGGGAAGAGTGAGGAGAAGATTGTTACGGTCATCTACTTTGGTGGAAAATGAACACTTCTGTTGCCTAAAATTGGAACTCTCCAGGTTTCAAGAGCCTATTAAATCTCTGATAGTCCCATATGGACAACAAAGCTTTCTATCCAATATATCATATATCATATTTCCATTAGCATTCATTCATCAGCTTTTGAAGAACCTCATCAGATTAAGCAATTGCACTGTATCATTTCTACTGTCTAATAAGAAATCTCAGAAATTTATTCCATAGCTAAGAATGCTGGCAACATATTCCAGTTATATTAAAAGACAGAACCCCACTAAACTGTGTTATTTTTCAGTTTATTCCCAAAGGTGTCATTTGAACTTGACAAGAAGGCTTGGGTACAGTAAGTTTATTTTTTTTAAAGGGGGTGGGTAGGAAGCTAGGCATATGGGTGACAGCATGCTTTGCTCCCAAAAACTCACATTTTCAAAGGATTTCAACTTGGGGAAGATGAAATAAAAGTGGTTGGCAGGGAAGGAAGATTTTTGGTTATAAACAACTACTTTAAACCCCTATATTGCCACTTGTCAGACATATATGCAAATAATTGGAGAACAAGGATTCTTTCGGTGGGAAAAATGCCATCCTAACAATTATCTCCTGAATCATCTCCTGAAGACTAAGAACCACCTGTGCTCTTTTGGGTAATTCAAGAATTTAAGGAGCTCTCAGGAACCCATTCATCATTTAAGTTCCTGCAGTATAATAAACCAGCCTATAATGAACATTTGTAGAATCATCCTGAGGCATGTCGAAGTAAGTGCTGTCAGCTTCATGTCCAACAAAGAACATTAACAACGGGAAGTTCATCCTTTAAGAGTGCTGTTCAAGACAGAAAGAAAACCTAAGGAATAATGGAAACCAGTAAGAATGAAAAGTCATAGACAACTCAAGGATTATTCAGAAGTAAGTCCATTATATTCAATGAGTTTTACTCTGTTGTAAGATTTCGAAACCTGTCTTAATAAAAAAGGAATAACAATGTACTATTTTCTATTTATTTTTGCATCTTTGAGTCAGTGTTGAATCTTGGCAACTGCCCTAGGCCAATCCCTGCAGTATTTTTGGCAAGATTTCAGTAGTTTGCCATTGCCTGTTTCCTAGGGCCAAGAGGAAATGACTGGCCTAAGGCCCCCCACACCTGTTTGTACCCAAGACAGGACACGAACTTATATAGTCTCCCCTTTGCTAACCTGGTGCTTTAAACACTATATCAAACTGGGTCGCTACTCTACATCAGTGGCCCACTTTTGGGCATCAGGGACCGATTCCGTGGATAATTTTTCTACGGACCAGAGGGGGTGTGGTTTTGTGTATTACCTGCATCCCATGGATGGGGCTTCACTTATTTGCATAGCCCAGTTTCTGGCATACCGTGGCCCAGTGCTGGTCCACAGACCGGGGGGGGGGGGGTTGGGGACCCCTGCTCTACATGATATTTAGTATTCATTTTATTCAAAGCAGAGCATAGATACAGGTAGTGCTTAAATTACAGTTACAATGAATCCTGAAATTTTGGCCATGAGTTGTTGCTCATAGTTATAAATCAAGGCATCAGACTCACTTTTACAATTATTTTTACAGCAGTTGTAAAGGGAGTTACTGAGGGGGTTAAGTGAATTGCTATAGTCTGAGCTCTGAGGGAAGGCACAATCAGAGCCTGCCAATTCCTTGACTGACATTCCTGGCCGTAGTCATGGTGACGTAGCACTCCTTTCCCCCCCAGATTGCACAGACATAGTCCTTAAGGTAGACGGGCTTCCGGTGCGTCCTTTTCGAGTATCTTGGTTCGGGGTTGGCTGCTGGGGAAGGAGGTTGTGCTGACTCCACTTCTGCTGTTGGTGTTCCTGGCCGAGGCCCTCTGGAGACTCCACACTCGCTGGACTACGGGAAACAACAGGTACGTCATCCAACGAGAACGAGGCGGGTATAGAAGCGAGGTTGGTCTCAGGTGGACTGAAGTCTGGCCGGCAGGCGGCAGAGATAGGCAGGTTTGGAACTGGCTCCCTGCTAAGCACAGCAGGCTGAGCTACTAGATTGGGTTGCGTGTTGTGGCGCCGCAGCACGCAACCCAATCTAGTGGTGGTGCCACTGTCATCCATCCTGTAACTGGACCCTATAAGAACACAGGCCAGTTATTTGATGGATATGTCCCTCAACCCACTTCAGGTCTGCTATGAAATTTTGTGCAAATACCCTATCGCCTAGTCCGAAGGTATGGGTGTGTCCAAGCGGCTCCAGAGAAGAGGATGAAACCGGTCCAGTAAAGTACAGAGACACCGGCCCATTAAAAGTTCCACTGGACTTTTCCCCGATGTTGGGCATGGTGTAATGTGTTGGGCCAGTAAGTATTGATTAATTTTCTGTTCCCATTGGCTGGGGCCCATGCGCTGTAGGGCCTCGTTAGCAGATCAGACAGCCCAATCTGCCTGCCTATTGCTAGATGGATGATAGGAAGCAACCAATGCGTGTCTAATACCCAGACTGGACAGGAAAGCCTGGAAAACTGCAGATGTCAATTGCACCCGTCAATTGCACTGTAGTGTCCGGTAAGCCATGTGTGGTGAAAAGGCGCCACAATTCCTTTATGGTGTGGTAGTATGCATGCATGCACTTTGAAAAAGCATCTACCACTATCAGAAAATTGTGTCTGTTCACTGGGCCAGCAAAATCTAAATGTAAGCGGGCCCATGGCCCCTTGGACAGTTCCCATGTCCTGGTGGGGGCTGCTGGAGGATTAGGTTGGGATAATTTATTTATTTATTTATTATTTATTTATTTATTTATTTATTTAAACTTATTAGTCACCCCCTCTCCCCACAGGGACTCGGGGCGACGTACAACAAGCAACAATCAGCACAATGTCATACAGAGGAGGTAAAAAATAAATAAATAATTACAATACTCAAAAAGGTTAAAACCCCAATAACATTAATAGTTTAAAAACTAAAATTAACAATTAAAAAATGACCTAGGGGTGGAAAAGTTGTCGAGTTATGCCAGGCCGGCTAGCCGAAACAGGTGGGTCTTCAGTTTACTGCGGAAGGAGCGGAGATCGGTTGTTGTTCTACTGTCTGGGGGGAGGTCGTTCCAAAGGGTGGGGCCCGCCACAGAGAAGGACCTACTCCTGGGCACCGCCCTCTGACAATCTCTAGAGGACGGCACCCGGAGGAGACCCTCTCTGTGTGAGCGAATGGGCCGCAGGGATGTATGGGGCAGGACACGATCCTGCAGGTAACTAGGCCCTATGCCATGGAGCGCTTTGAAGATGGTAGCTAACACCTTGAAGCGCACCCAGTAGGCCACAGGAAGCCAGTGCAGCTCGCGCAGGAGAGGTGTTATATGGGAGAACCTCGATTTCCCCATAATCACCCGCGCGGCTGCATTCTGGACCAACTGCAGTCTCCGGGTGCACCTCAAGGGGAGCCCCATGTAGAGAGCGTTACAGTAGTCCAGGCGAGAATTCACCAGCGCGTGAGTGACTGTGCGCAGGGCCTCCCGGTCCAAAAGGGGTCGCAATTGGCGCACCAGGCGAACCTGGTGGAACGTCCCCCTCGCCACGGCTGCCACATGATCTTCCATAGCCAGCCGGGCATCAAGGAGGACACCCAAATTGCGTGCCCGTTCCACCGGGGCTAATTGTTCATGTCATAATTGACATGTTTGACATTCCACCACCCAGATAGCTATTTCTGCATCTAATTTGGGCCACCAATTCAATTCAATTCAATTTATTTGTGCTTCTAGACCGCCCCCTCTCCCAGAAGGGACTCGGGGCGGTGTACAGTCCATAGAGAATATCACAAAAATACAATAAAAAATTAAATATGTACAGTTTGGAGGAGGTTAAAATGCAATTAAAAGAACTGTACAAAGCTGAATAAATATAATTTTTTAAAATCCCTAAAACAGACACAACAGATTAAAAAACCCTAAAATAACCAGATAATAATACATTTGCCAGGAGGGACAGTTGTAATTATGCCAGGCCTGCTAATCGGAACAGGTGAGTCTTCAATTTTTGCCGGAAGGAGCGGAGGTCAGAAGTGGTTCTAATGTCGGGGGGGAGGTCATTCCAGAGGGTTGGGCCCATCACAGAGAAGGCCCTACTCCTTGGTGTCGCCCGTTGGCATTGCCTAGTGGACGGCACCAGGAGAAGTCCCTCCCTGTGTGAGCGAATTGGCCGCAGGGATGTATGTGGGAGGATGCGATCCCGCAAGTAACTAGGTCCCGTGCCAGACGTAGCTGCGGCCGAAAGCCTTCATTCTAGCTACACCTGGGTGCCCTTCGTGGAGGTAGTGCAATATGGGAGTATGAAGAGATGAGGGCACCACAACCCTCTGCCCCCACAATAAACAACCCTTAAGTTCTGACAGTTCCAGCCATCTACGATAATATGGCAGGAACTGCTTGGCAACATCTCTAGGCCAGCCCCTTTGGACCCAGTCCAGGACTTGGGAGATGATGGGGTCTCGTTTTGAATGGGCTGCCACATCAGTGGATGATAAGGGCAAGCCTAGATCATCAATCATGAGGACAGTTGAAATGGGGGCTGGGTCTTGAGTTTCTATTGGCAAGGGACAGCGACTTAAGGTGTCTGCGTGTCCCATGTGTTTTCCATGGCAGAATTCTAAGTGGTACCAATATGCCACTAAGAATTCTGTCCAACGTGTCATCCTAGGGGATAGTATAGGGGGAGTTGGGCGGTCCCCTGCTATAATGCCTAGTAGTGGCTTGTGATCTGTTTGCAGCACAAAGGGGCGGCTGTAGAGGTAGTGATGGAATCTCTTGATTCCTGCTACGGCTGCCAACGCCTCTTTGTCCAATTTACTGTAATTTCTTTCAGCTTTGGATGAAGAGTGGGAAAAATAAGTGATTGGAGCCTCATTGCCATCTGAGCAGCAATGGCTCAACACAGCTCTCACACCATATGGGGAAGCGTCGGTGGCCAAAATGAGTGGTAGGGACTTGCAGTACAGCATAAGCACAGCAGATGACGTCAAGAGAGATTTGACAGCCATGAACACATGCGCTTCACGGCTGCCCCATCTCCAAACTGTGGAAGAGTCCAATAGCCTATGAAAGGGTTCCACAACGGAAGCCTTGTGAAGTAAAAACATGGCGTAGAAGTTTAAAATCCCCCAAAAGGCTTGCAGCTCTGTTTTATTGGTGGGGGCTGGAGCCTTTTTAATGACTTCCACCTTTTCACGGGTTGGGTAACACCCCTGGTAGCCCATGGAGCAGCTTCTCCATGATGCTCTGAAAAATGCCCGGGACTACACAGACTCCAAACTGGAGTCTGTGACACCAGAACGCTCCACGATTTGTAACAATCATTTGAGCATCCACAGTAGTGTCATCCACTGTCAATTGTTGGTAAGCTTGAGCTAAATCAAGCTTAGCAAATATGCTTCCCTGCCCAGTGAATGCACCACGGGAACAGGATAAGGATGCACTTGAAGGGCTTTATTTAAAGTTGATTTGTAATCAGCGGAGATCCTAATGGATCCATTTCATTTGACAGGTATAACTATAGGGGTTTCCCACTTAGCATAATCTACAGTCTCTAACACCTCCTGCTGCAGTAGCTTGTTTAACTCAGTGTCTACGTTACTCTGGAGAGCAAATGGGACCCACCTGCCCTTCAAACGGATGGGGGTTACACTGGGGTCTAGATTAAAAGATATTGGGTACCCCCTATATTTTATCAAGGGACTCGCTAAAAATGTTTTCAAACTCCCTGGCCAGGTCTTCAAAGTCAGCAGCGCAGTCAGTGGCGTGGATGCCTGTAATGGAAAAACCCAAAGCCGCAAACCACCCCAACCCCATTAAAGTAGTCCATGGCCCATCCACCACCACTAATGGCAGGGATCCTTTAAATTGGCCATATTCCACAGTGAACATCCCATAGCCTATAATTGGTATCGGATTATTTTGGTAATCTCTTAAAAAGCAGCTGCCCCGGCCAAATCGGTTTTTTAAACTTTGGGCAGCAGCCGCTTGAGAGTTTCCCAAGCTATAATTGATTTGGTAGACCCAATGTCCCCCTCCATTCTACATGGAGTCCCCTCAATCAGTACACTGATGAACAACTTCTTGCGATTGGCACTCCCCACAGATGCAGTATTGACGGTGTCCACGTTGTCCTCCTTGCGATCTATGGCATGGCAGTCATCTTTGGTCTGGAATGGGCACCTGTCCTTAGGTCGGTTGGCAGGGTGACTGGTCTGCTTATCTTGATTTGGAAGGGTGGTGAGGCACACATAAGCAAGATGTCCCATTTTGCCACACTGGCGGCAAACAGATGACTTGAAGCGGCAATTTGATCACATATGATTGCCTCCGCAGCTAAGGCAGCCCCTCTGACGAGATTTTGCAGGAGGCTTCCACTGGTGGTTTGCGGTCAAATTTAAATGGCTAACATCTTCAGCTTTCTACTCTTCATCCTCATCTTCAGCCACCTGTTGATTGACCATGGGTGCAGCTGAGGGCTCATTGTGTGCGGCTTGAAATCTTCGAATTTCAAGGTCTGACTGTTCGGCCACTCTTGCCTCATCTAAAGTGATGGTCAAATTAAAATCGGACCTGGCCAGCAATTGGTGCTGAAGCCGCAGGTCCTTAATGCCACAAATCAACTGTTCTAGCAAGGCTTCCTCTAAATTAGGGAAATCACCGTAAATTGCTGCTCTTCTCAAAGAAGCCATAAACTGGTTTATGGATTCAGTTTCTTTCTGCCTACACAATCAGAAAGAATATCTCCTAGCAAAATGTGAGGGAGCAGGAGTGTAGTGTGCCTTCAATCTGGCCAGTAACGTGTCCCATGGCACGGCATGGACAGAAGCTGGAGTGGCTAGAGCCCAGGCCATGGAAAATGTTTCCGGGCCACATACACTTAGGAAATATCCCCTCTTCCTTTCGGTAGATATTTCAGCAAAACCATGGGCTAAAAGGAAACATTCGAATCACAGCATGAATGTTTCCCAAGATTCGTTCTCCGGAGCAAAAGCCTCAAAAGGAGGTACCACTGACATTTTTGTCATAGCTTCTTAATTATAAGGTAATTCTGAGAGATTGCTAATAATTTCCCTCAGAATCCCACCCTCGTCGCCAGTGCTATAGTCTGAGCTCTGAGGGAAGCCACGGAGACCGATTGCTGGAACAGCTGCTTTATTTAATAACTAACAGCGGACAAACAACACTTTAACCTGACAGCTTTTATATAGTCGAGCTGTCAAAACAGTTAACCAATGGGAAGCCTGGAATCTTCCCTCTAGACTGCAGTTGCGTCTGGACCAATCAGAGCCTGCCAATTACTTGACTGATGTTCCCGGCCGTAGTCATGGCGACATAGCATGAATCATGTGATTAAGCAAACCACATGGTTGTTAAGGGGATCCAGCATATCTAACAGAAAACAGGAAAACAGCAAATGTTGCCAAGTGGTATCCCAAGACCGAGGAAGAAGACAATCATAAGCAAAATGTGGGAATTTGTATACTCTTGAAACTTCTCAGCTTTTAATTATAAGATGCCTCGTTAAAAAAAATATTGGTGATTCTGAAATATGTGAAATTCGGAGGCCATTGCTTTGAAAACATTTTTTTAAAAGTATGTCCTTAATAGACATCTGGCAAAATGTAAAAGAATAAGCATCTCATACACCTAACTAATCTTGTCTGGGCACAAAAGCAGAGTTGGACTTGCTTACCTTTTTAGGGGGAACCATGAGCTATGCACTAAATGGGTTGAAGATGAGCAAACTTCTCCAATGAAGGCCATGACAAGCTGCTTCTATTGACAAGAAAGCCGCAATGACACATCCATGAAATCACTAAGAGCCAAATTCAACTCCACACCATCTTTCTTTTCTTCCAAACCATGTATTTCTAGCCATAGTTCCCTCTTTGGCTAGTCTTATCCTTTTCAGGTGAGCCTACTCCCCCGAAAAGAAGGCCAGGAATGCGAAGTCTCAGTGCTACCCTGCTGTTTCCCTGCAGCTATATTTATGTGGCACCTTGAAGTGGTTACCTGTTAATCTGGTTTACTGCATTGTTTTGGACAACCAGGTGCAAGTGGTCTTTATTTGGAGCAATTAAAATTCTAGCTTTCCCCTCTCTTGACATGCAATTACTGGAGCTCTGCTGTTTCCACTAATTGCTCTTGCCGAGGACATTGGTGAGAAGCCAATGATTTTGATGGGTAACGGATTATCATTTTTATCCTGCTACCTGCAGGAAAAAAAAATCATTTGCAAAATCCCTTGTGTAATTAGCATGGCTCATGATTAATTGTCCTGCAAAATTAGCTTCACAGTTGCTTTTATTTTACTGCCTCAAATATTAATTAACGTTAGCTCCTTTCCTTCATTTTCAGCTTTTGAATATTCAGCGTGGCTTTGAAAAATTAGGCGTGTGTAAGGGTGGGGGGTGGGCAGGGGCGGTTTGAGCTGCATTACTATGCCGGGGCTTTGATTTTAGAGCAAATATTCTGATTCAGAAGATCACACTTAGGTCATAAATGCGTTTTATAACAGGACAAACAAAGCATCAAAGCTTCATCACCGGAAGACATTCATGCAGTGACCACAAGTGAATTGCCCCAGTAATGATTCATTCCCCATATGCTTTGGGGGAAAAGATCAGCAAATATGCAAACGGCTTCATTGTGTGGAGCAAAACAGTTCCTAGCTGACCGATAATCAATCTATACGTTTCCTAATTGGTAACTCTTTACAGGGCAAGGAAGGCTGCATTTGTATTTTTCTATTAGAACTTCACGCACTTTCAGAGCCTGGGTGGTGCCAACTCTTTATATTCTCTGACCTAAAGACTATTAAGTTTGATGACACAAACTAAAAAAAAAAAGCCAATTGTCTGTACTTTAATGCCATCTGCCATAGTGCTCTCTTCTCTACCACTTTGCCAAACTGGAGGATGAGAGGTTTCCCTCCCCCCCTCAATTACCTGAGGAAGGGGAGAAGAATTGTCTTAAGTTCTTTTAAAGCAACAGAAGAGCTGCTGAAAATTAACAGATGGGCCAAAGGTGCAGAGGGCAGCAGAAGTGGATGCTGAAAAGCATCAGTGCTTTTGAAGACTAACCACTCCTTGGAAGGGGCTGCTTTTAACCCATTGGACACCTATCAAGAGCTCCTCTGTTCAGTTACCTCTTCCAGCTTTGTTCTTCCTTTTCTCCAGCAGATTTACTCCTTTAAAATCCCACGCTTGTAATACGCTAAGGGAAAGGAGGGCTTGCTGTTATTCTGAGGTTAGAGAATCACGTGAAGCTTACTTGGGGATCATTGTGTTGCAGTGGGCATTTGCAAACTCTGCAATATCTGAAGGAATGGGTGAGGTCCAGCTGACTAACACTTTGGGGTTTGTCCCCCCCCCCCCCCAATAGCTTCATATCCATAAGTAGCATATGAGGGTTGTACTGTAGATTTTGGCCTTGTTTTCCAGAAATTGATATTCTGAAGTAAAAGACATCTGATTCTCGGATTACTTTATGGTCACTGTGATTAGTACTCATTGATAGCCTAATTCCTTTTAATCTTGTTCGATGCTATCAATCAAACTCGTGGCAGTGAAGTTCCTAAGAAGTTGTGTTCTGTGTAGGCAATCTAGAATTATAGAAAGCATTTCATAATCTGGGATTCCTAATGGGATGCCCAAGTCATCAGTGGACATTTTCAATGATACTGAACAGATTCATGTGCACTGTGTCTCCCCCCCCCCCAAAAAAGAGTAAGTAGTTTAATTATATTGTTATATGGATGTGTATGTGTGAGGTTATAAAGGATTACAAGAAGGGGAGGGATTGTGCCACATGCTACTTTTGGCATTTGACCCTCTCCTTGGCCTCCTTGATCCTCCTCCCTCTGGACCAGAGGTGGTATTCAGCCAGGTCTCTCCAGTTCAGGCAACCTGGTAGTGGTGGCTGCAGGAGACTCCACCCCGCCGCCCCAATGAAATGTGTAAGCACTGCGCATGCACAGAAGGAGGTGTGCATGTGCAGCTGAGATGCATGCACTCACATTTGTGAACCGGTAGGGAAGGTGTTCTGGCCCCCCTCCGTCTGGTAATGAACACCGACACAGGCTTAGATGTTTGCCACTCTTTATTTACAGTCATTATAATCCTGTTGGCTGAAAGCCCAAAAACGACTCACAGGCAAGAGCCAGACTCCAACAGATACAGGCAAGAGCTTCTCCAGATTGTTATGAAACGGCTGTGTCCTGCAAAAGGACTCCTCCCAAAATTTCTTCTTATATACTTGGGAGGGGCCAAGCCACAACCACCCGGGCTTGATTATCTCTTATGAGTCTGTCTCCGTAACTGCTGCCTCCATTTCTCCGCCCTCCGTTGCCTGGCATCAGGGACCAACTCCCTTTGATCTTCCCCACTGCTCCATGCCTCAGGCACCTCCTGGTGGCCAACCAGCCTCTCTGGTTCCTGCTCTGAGTCTGAACTCTGCCTAGGGTCCTCCACATCTTCCATAGCTGACTCATAGGGTTCGTCACTATCTGAGTCCCTCGGCAGCTCCAACGGATCATGCTGGGCCACAACAGGAAGGTAAGTGAATCCCACCACTGCTCTGGACACCATTGTCAAGAAGACATGCTCGAGAATGTTTGGTGGTTAATGTACAGTAGATTGAATACCTTGACCATGCGAAAGAAGAACATTGAAGAAGCTTGTTCATATAAAGAAAATGAATGGGAATCAAATTGCAAATTAAAATGTATGAAAAAAAGAGTGAATGGGTTGAGAGGGAAGGGAAGACTAAGAAAGTTGTGTTGTATCAAATTGATGAGAACTTCAAAACGAGGGAACTGAGAACTTTAAAGAACAAATGAAGTAGATGGATGTGGGGATGGATCTCCTGGGAGAAGCAGAGACAATAGGAGAAAGGTGATCGTGCAAATAATGATAAAGTCCCTGGAGGGATTTATAGATGATAACTAGTTTGCAGCTAGGATCCATTTAAAGTAATCCATTTAAAGTGATAGACAGACCACTAGGGTTTAATGTAACAGAATACATAAGATCAGAGGTGGGTTGCAAATCCCAGTGCTACTGGTTCGTTGGTGCTTGCACGTGCGCTCGCGACGCTTCTGCGCATGCACAGAAGTAGGTAGGCAGAGCCTCCCACTGCCACCACTACCGGTTCGCCCAATCTGGGCCAAACTGGGAGCAACCCGTCTCTGCATAAGATATATTGATACGATTTCAAATTTTACAGAGTAACTAACCTTTGTGAAAGTACTACTTTTCAAGTGTGGGTACAGTATCAAAGAATACCCACAATTATCTGAAAAGGCTGTCAAAATACATTTCCCTTTCCCAAGTACAGTATGTATCTGAGTGAAGCAGGATTTTCTTCATTCCCATCAATAGATTGCATACAGAACCCGATAACGGGAATCTAGCTGACTTTTATTAAGCCAGATATTGAAGATATTTACAAAATGTTAAAATAATGTCAGTCTTCTCATTATTTTTGTATTTGTTAAAATATATGTTTTTCCCCACAAAAATATTTTATTTATGAAAATATCTAACATTGTTATTTTTATACAGTTCAATAAATATTCCACAAATGCATCCATTTTAATTTTTAATATGGTAAATATCAATAAATACAACCCATATGAACCAAAGCTCTTTTGAGGTCCTCCATAATATGGGAAGTAGTCTTGAGAGCAAAAGGCTTAAGAAACACTAACGTAAACTGCTGTTTTAAATCTGATCAAGAATATCCATGTTAAAGCCCAAGATCAAGACATAGAACAGGCATCTATGGTTCCAACTTCTTCTAATATTTTTTTTAACTGGAACATAGTTTCTTTCAACTAGATTCATTTCCATTTTTGATTCTTCCTACTCCCTCCTTCCTGTTTTCAAGGCCCTATTAAAGTTTATGAAGCAGACAAACCAGAATAAAACAATGTTTATGGCTGGTCCAGTTTAACTTGCTGATTTTCTCCAGCTGATTTTCCAATTCAAAATTTCTTACGGTGATGCAGTTGGTTGGGAAAATGGCTTTGCAGCCATCAGCTCATGCCTATTTATAATCATAACTTTTGCCAAGGCGTACAAAACTTTTGCCAGACCAATTCTTGAATATAGCTCGTCTGCCTGGAATCCACCCTGTATTTCGGACATTAATACAATCAAGCGTGTCCAGAGGTATTTCACAAGAAGAGTCCTCCACTCCTCTGCTCACAATAGCCTTATGCCACCTGGCGTGAAATTTTGGCCTTGGACAACTTAGAACTACCCCAACTAAGGTCTGACCTAAGCATAGTACATAAAATTGTCTGCTACAATGTCCTACTTGTCAATGACTACTTCAACTTCAACTGCAATAATACACGTGCAAACAATAGATACAAACTCAAGGTAAACAGCTCCAAACTCGATTGCAGAAAATACGACTTCAGCAACATGGTCAATACCTAGAATGCACTACACGACTCTGTTGTTACATCCTCAAACCCCCATAACTTTAATCTTAAACTATCTAGTGTGGACCTCACCCCTTTCCTAAGAGGTCTGTAAGGGGGCATGCATAAGAGCACCAGCGTGCCTACCGCCTCTGTCCTATTGTCCCCTTTTATTCCTACCCATTTCCTGTGTTCATGTCCATGATTATACTTATACCTGTTATCTTGTACATGTTTGACAAACTAACTAACTAACTAAATAAATATTTATAATTATATGTAACTCAACCCTATTAAGCCACAGTGAGATGTCCTTTTGCAGCTTACTGTGTTGAGCTGGATTTACTCCCAGGTGTTTGCATGCGCCATGCAGGATCCTGTCCTTGAGAGCTTTCTTTTAACCCAATGCTTATTAATCGGGTCTAGCTCTATTAACTCTTCCCAGTGCTAAAGTTCTACATTCCCATCCTTGAGTCAGCAGAAAACTGTAATGGCATACAATTTGTGGTCCTCACTGGCAATGCCTCCACCGTCTTAGTTTCAAGTCACTGTATTCCTTTTCTCTGCAGGGTAATTTTATGCATCTTGAAGTTGCCCTTGGGTGGTGTTGGAATAAACAGAAAAGAACTACAAAACTACTATTACTATAGTTAGCTATTATTAAAATGAAACATCTTTCCCCAGTTGCATCTAAGCAGAGCACATATGTACCCTAGCAGCATATTTTTCTTCTTCTTCCCTATCCGTGATATTGTCTTCATCTTGACTCTACTCCATAAATGAGAAATTGGTTTTAGCCAGTCTCGACGACACGGATGTTTCATTTTAATCGTAGCTAACTGAACGTGATTTCGTCTGCATCCTCTTGGAATATAGAGGATAATGGAGTTCAACATAAGAGGTGCAGACTATTTTTAAGAATATACTAATGGGGATCACAGGGGCAAAGAAGTAATAAACAGTTTCAGTGCACATTGCTTAACAATAAAGTGATAATTGCGTCTTGGTCTTCAATTTTATGCACAGCACAAAATAATAACCGGTTTGGTTAGCAGTGTTTTCATTCTCTATGAGGTGCTCTGTGGCCTGGCTGAAGGCATTTTATGAAGATGGTCTTGGATCATAAGAAAGAATTCTTGTTGGTAAGTAATTTTATAGCAGCCTTATTGTGCTGTGGCTTCAGGTTTGTTCAGTCTGTTTATTTGGGAATTCAGTGAAGTTTATTGACTCCATCCCTCACTAGGCTCTGTTTTATTCATCTGCTTCTTCTAAGAGATCCAACCCATTAAGTTTAATCTGAGCCACTTTTGAAATGTGTGGCTTTTTGACTAAACCAACAAACTAGCGTGCCATCCTGAGTTTTTGCAAATTAACAAAGGCCTTAAGTTTTTGCCTAGGTTGATTTGATTTCTCTTGCACCAAACGGAACAATATAGTATATGATGAACCGTAGCATAGTACTTTTGGACCTCGATCTGTTCCCCCCCCCCCCAGGCTTGGGGATGATTATTACCAGGTACATTTGAAAATGATTCTATCCACTTAATCACAATCCATGATTTTTTAAGATAAAAAATACTAAGAGCCACAGTGGCGCAGTGGTTAGACTGCAGTACTGCAGACTATTTCTGCTGACTGCTAGCTGCCTGCAATTTGGTAGTTCAAATCTCACCAGGCTCAGCCTTCCATCCTTCCGAGGTGGGTAAAATGAGGAACCAGATTGTTGGGTGTAATATGCTGACACTGTAAACTGCTTAGAGATGGCTGTAAAAGCACTGTGAAGCGGTATGTAAATCTAAGTGCTATTGCTATCATCTGAGTACCTTTCCCCACTTGCATCTAGACACAGTACAAATATGACTTGGCATCTTCTTTTTTTCACAGTCTATCCATGACGTTGCATTCATCTTATAGTTTGGGAGGAATTAGGGGAGGGTTTTGGTCACTTTTCCTGTACAACTAGCCAATTTTGCCCCTTCATTCAGGGAAGAAATGTGAGGAAGAGCCCTTTTATTTGGGTTCTACCTTCTCTCTTCCCCATCTTCAGGTAACAGCAGCAAGGATGCTTCTCGGTGACATGCAGGGGTGAGATTCAGCCTGTTCGGACCGGTTTGTGTGAATTGGTAGTTTGCATGCTCAGTGCACACTCAGCACGTACTCAGCAAACCAGTTGTTACACTGGTTGAATCCCATCACTGCAGAGGTGGTATTCAGCAGGTTCTGACCAGTTCTGGAGAACCGGTAGTGGAAATTTTGAGTAGTTTGGAGATCCCGTAAATACCACCTCTGACAGGCCCCGCCCCATCTATTTTCTGCCTCCCGAGTCCCAGCTGATCGGGCGGAAATTGGGATTTTTCAGTAACCTTCCCCTGGAGTGGGGAGGGAATGGAGATTTTACAGTATCCTTCCTCTGCCACACCCACCAAGCCACACCCACAGAGCAGATAGTAAAAAAAAAATGAATCCCACCACTGCACCACCGTTGACATGAAGCAGGTAAGAAGAGCTAAGAGATTTAAGTAAATTGTAAGGTGGATTTCCATGATGTTTGTTCTGCAATAGTTAGCTGTTTCTGAACATTCCCGTTAATGGTGGCTGGCTATCTAGTCCCTCCCTCCTCTTAAGGAGAGAATCTCAGGGTGCCTTTTTTACAGAGAGGTCAAGCAAATAAAATAAGATTCCCCCTCCTTTCCAGCTATTATTCTTCTCCCCGGAAACGGTATCACCTTGATGGTGGATTATTGCACAACGTGCACTTTAGCTGATGTGTATATACTGCACGAAGAATAAATTAATACAAATCAAAATTGATTTTAATAAAAAATGTTGACATTATGTTTACCAGAGTATTAAAACACTGTTGGCTACTTAATAGCATCTAAAGTCAGAGGAGAAAACAATGGTATGAGGTTATGGTATCTGGGACACGAGATCTGGAATTATTCTGTATTTCATCAGTAGTACTATTTATTTCCGAAATAAGTTTTTTTTAAAAAAAAATCCGAATATGTATTTATACTTTTATTAAATGCATGTACATAAACATATGTATTTACATACATGTTCTTCATGTTTTAAGTTGCCAAAGCAAATGGAAATCAATGAAAGTAGCCAAGGTGCTGAGGTTGTTTCGAAGAAAGAATTAATTTACATCTTATATCTGTCGTTGTTGCAGACTGGTTAAAAGCAAGGTCTGTTTGCTGGATATTCCAGAGTGAAACCGCTAGAGTTAATGGAGTTTGTTGGGGATGAAACAAACATCACTGAAATGTTTATTGCATTACATCAACATTTTCTGCAGAAATTATTGGGGTAACAGTTCAATAATCTGGTAACAACTGTAAAAATTCTCTTAAATGGAATTGTGGTTCACCCATCCATTTGACAATCAGTAGGATTGTTAACAGCTGTTTCTGTGAGTTCTTGCAAGCTCAGGTTTGTAGCATCAGGAACACTGCCCAACCCCAGATGTCTCTTAGTTCCCCTTTAATTTAAGTTTAAAGGACGCTCCTTCCGTCAGAAACTTAAAACCCACCTATTCCAGCTAGCCGGCTTGGCCTAATTCCACCTATCCCACCTCAGTCCTATTTCTAAATTTTTAAGATTGGTTTTAAGGTCTGTTTTTTTAATTTTTATAAATTGTACAGGGGTTGTTTAATTTGGTTTTTACCTATGTGTATGATTGTTTGTATGTTTTTAATTTTTTCCTGTACACTGCCCCGAGTCCCTCCGGGGAGAGGGGGCAGTCTAGAAATTTAATAAATTAAATTAAATTAATTAATTAATTATTAATTTAATTTAATTTTAATTTAATGTTTCCAAGCATCAAGAAAATTCCAGTGACTCTTCCCTTTACATTGTGCAACCAAAGCACCTAAGCTTTAACTGTACTTAGTGATTCCCAGTGAGCAATCTGGTTTCACTTCATCTTATATTGAGTTATTTGTTCTTACAGCCCAAGGACTTGCAATAATTTTTTCCTGCACTATTGTTGAAAGGCGTCCATTTTTCTTTCTACAGCCTTTTGGATGATGCAGCTATTTCAGTCAGATTCTACAACTGGGAATGCCAGTACTTACCTTTGTTGTCAATGTGATATCTCTATATTTTAATATTTTGCCTAGCTCTATCATTGTCTTTCTCCCATATAGCATACATTTCTTTATTTCATGGTTACATTCACCATCCTTTTGAATGTTTGGCCTAGGATAGTGATGGAGAACCTTTTTTGGCTCATGTGCCAAAAGGAGGGGGAGCATAGAGGGGTCACACATGGGCGTGCCACACCATAATGCAATGCATGACCCCTAGTGCGCATGTGACCAGCACTCCCCCCCCCTATTTTTTGCATGCTTCTTTTGCCCTCCCCAGGCTCCAGAGGCTTTATAGGAGCCTGGGGAGGGTGAAAACAGCTCCCCCACCCCCCCGGAGGGCCCCGTAGGCTTCATGAGCTTTCCTGAAGTCTCTGGAACACAAAAAAACCTGGCCCTACGGTCAAATTGGAACGAACTTCCGGTTTATCCTTAGAGCCGTTTTTAGTCCCCCGGAGCCTTCAGGGACCTTCAGGAGGTTTCCCTGAAGGCTCCGGAGGATGAAAAATGAGCCTACGAGCAAACTGGATGGTACCTAGTATTCTGCAAAGTATTTCTCAAGATCTGTGCCAGTATCGAGATACAGGAGCATGAGGAAGATTATATTACAGTGGTGGGGGCATGAAGAAAAATGGGGAAGTGACATTCTGACCATACATTTGCCTCTTCTCAAAGCAAAAGTGCTCCTCCTCATTAAGGCACCCAAAAAGTACCCAGCTGACCGTGGGTAATCTTGAAAAGCTAGGTAGAGTTGGGTGGACTCCATAAGAGTGAGTGACTACTAGGTTGTAGACTATCTAGAAAGCAAAGGGATAACCTTGAAGAAGACAATGGTGATGATTCTACACTGTTGTCTAGAAAGCAGCATGGATACATTCAGAGATGATATTCAGCCAGTTCTGACAAGTTCTGGAGAACTGGTAGCAGAAATTTTGAGTAGTTCAGAGAACCGGCAAATAGGCTGGCCCACCCCCCACTAACTCCCAGTCTCCCACCTGATCTTCTTTTGTTGTTGCTGAACAGAGCTGAAAAGCAGATTAGTGGGGTGGAGAGGGAATGGGGATTTTGCAGTAACCTTCCCCTGCTACGCCTGCAAAGCCATACCACGCCCAGCAATCCACACCCACAGAACCAGTAGTAAAAAAATTTATATCCCACCACTGGATACATTCATACTATCACTTGGGGTCATGGGAGGCTTTCCTTTTTCTTGCTCAGATGTGGGAGGACTGGTTCCATCAAGGAAAAGGTTATATAAAAGAAAGGTAGCAAGATTATATAAAAGATTATATAAAAGAAAGGTAGCAATAGGTTGGGAGGATATGAAAACATACCTATACCCACACTTGATTTCATAGTAGACTGCAACAAACAAAAGGGGAAATTAGCATTACTTTGCTGAGTCCCACATTTAAGTGATATGGTAAAGATCGAGGATTAAGTACCAATGCACAATTTACAAAGTCATTCTTAGGGAAAGCATAGCTCATTTAACTTATCCATCCAGAGTAGAATTGTTCACTTCTTGTGAAGTTCTTTCATTTCCTCCATTTTTCCTGATTACATTCTGAGTTAGATCTGTCCCACCCCATCCTGTCCAACACTAGAATCACTGAGATAGTGAGATGTATATGTGTATACATTTGATATATATATAAAATCAAAAACAAATAGTAAAGTAGAGGCATTTTTTTCTGCAGAATGAAAAGTTTGGTGATATCTGGTGTGTCCTGTGAGATTACTTCAAAGAAAAAGATGTCTTTGAGATTCAAACTGGCCTAGAAGACAATTATTGGTATGTAGATATGACCCTTGGGCAACTGCTGTTAAGACCCAATCAATGTGAAATGAAATATGCATGTCCTCTTCCATCTCCACATGATTGCCTTGTGGCCATATTGAGGACTGGCATGAGTATTTGACTGAAATGAACCCAGGCACTTTTATGCGTATCTATCTGTGATCTGTGTAAATCTTCTTTCTTCTTGTCCTCTCCTGCAGTGAGTGCTGTTGTTTCCTCCATCCCTTTTCCTCCTCCCTTGTTCATTTGCATCAGGCTCTTCATCAGGATGCCTCTTCAGTTCCAACCCCATTCTCCTGCCTCTCCTTTTCTATCACTTCCCTTTTCAGCTCCATTCTTCTCTTGTTGTCAATTTCTCTTCATCCCATTTGGGGGCTTCTAGACAAGACAGCAGGTTTTCCCAGTTGCAATGTATGGCTGTGAAAGTTGGACCATAAGAAAGGCTGAGCGCCAAAGAATTGAAGCCTTTGAACTATGGTGCTAGAGAAGACTTCTGCGAGTCCCTTGGATTGCAAGGCGATCAAACTGGTCAGTCCTAGAGGAGATTAACCCTGACTGCTCTTTAGAAGGCCAGATCCTGAAGATGAAACTCAAATACTTTAGCCACCTAATGAGAAGGAAGGATTCACTAGAGAAGAGCCTAATGCTGGGAACAATTGAGGGCAAAAGAAGAAGGGGATGACAGAGAATGAGGTGGCTGGATGGAGTCACCGAAGCAGTAGGCATGAATTTAAATGGACTCCAGACGATGGTAGAGGACAGGAAGGCCTGGAGGAACGTTGTCCATGGGGTCGTGATGGGTCGGACATGACTTCGCAACTAGCAACAACAACAAGACAAGACAGCAGGATTCCCAGAAATGTTAGTTGTTGTGAATACAATTGCCAGAGCTTATTGTCAGTTTTAGCCATGTTCATCAATACTGAAAATCTTCTTTAGAACCTCCACAAGGAAAGGAAGTTCTGAACGGACAGTTCTCAGAGACCTTCCTTTCCCTGGCTGTGCCCCAAGAACCCAGAATGACATGTGGAGTTACTTTGAGTAACTACTTCATTGTTGTTTTCCCATGGACGGAAATCTTGCCAAACCAAAGCAACTAGCTTCATGTTGTTGTGGGAAAATAGGAAGCTGAAGGAGTATTAGATATGTTTTCCATCTTGAGTTATTTATAAAAAATAATAAAGGTGGGATAAAGAAAAAAATCTAAAAATCCTCCACTGCTATAGATATACTCTGTGAACTTCTACGGAGGGGCCATCCTTTCCCTCTTCCTGCCTATCCGACATTCCAAGCTCAGCTGCCTCTTTGCTCCTCTGGGAAGCAGCCCCTCCCTCCTAGGACTCTATACTACTGTACATTTCACCACCCTGGGTCTCGAGTTCTTGCAGAGCCCCTGTCTCGTCCACTTTCACATACTTTAGTTTGGTTTTGTTTTTAAGAAATTTGTCTCCTCTTTAGGAATTGGAGATGATTCTTTTTGAAAACAAGCAGCACTATTTGGGTCCATCTGAAGTAAGCCTTATTGAGTTCAATGCTTCTAAGTAAGTGTGTGTAAATCTACAGATCTCTGTCGTTTCTTAGATTACCCCATTGGAGATGATGAGGCCTATTCTTTCTGTTTCCATTTCATCTGCTTTGGAGAAAGTAATGTAAATTATTTCCACATTCGATTTTTCTCTGCAATATTGCCAGATGCTTTAAGCAGCGACAACATTGTTTGATTTTTCTCTCTCTCCTTAGCGTCTACTTTTGGCATCATATAAATAAATCAATAGAATATGATAATAGAAAAATAACAAATAGTTATCTTTCTGCTCTTCTGAACCAAATCTGCAGATGCTGGAAAACATATTTCTTTCTCTGCCAATGATAAGTCTGAAGTTACAGATGGAGAATATCACAATGTTGTCCTACAGACTGAAATATGTTCCATGGGAGAGCATCAAAGAGAACTCCCTGCTATTTCTAAAATTACACAAATATGCGTCCTGCCTGCGGGCAATTTAAACTGGGAAGAAAGTACAAAGTACAAAGAACTTGAGGCAGATATAGAAGAAGATAGAAAAATCTATATCATCACCAATTACGTAAAATAAATGTGCCATGGGAAAATAGTTAGAGAAGTGTGTCAGTCAGATGTCCATAAACTGGAGTAAGCATTGTGCTTCATCACTATCAACAATAACATGAATACATTAACTTATCTTTCATGTTTTCATTTTGGTATCTTTATGTTAGCGTATTTAATAGGATACTTTCACTTTCTGCATAAAAGTTATTTTGGTGAAGGATCAAGAAAATTATGGCCCTCCAGATGTTGTGGAATGGCAGCTTTCAAGAGTCCCAGCCAACAAGGGTGCTAGAAATGTAGCGGCTAAAAATATAACAGTTAAAATAAAAATAACAGTTATGTAACACTGTATGAAAACCCTGGTGATCCATGTGGCTTTACAAAAGCATGAAAGTCATACTATTTCTTTGTGGTTTGTTCCCTCTGAACATAGACATTCCAATTAGCTATCACATCCGGTATTACCATTAATCAGTGGTGGGATTTAAATAATTTAACAACCGGTTCTCTGCCCTAATGACCAGCTGGGTAGGCATGGCTCAGTGGTTATGTGATTGGGTGGGCGTGGCCAACTCAACGTCACTCAGGTCAATAGGCGCTTCACCTTAGCTGTTACAATGTAAAAAGGGTTAACCGGAGTGGCAGTTTCTGTAAGCAGGGCAATAAAGATTAGGGTATAAACAACCCCAGAATGTTTCCTTCCTGCCTTCCTTACAGGATTAGCCCTGTAAAGTGGAAAAAAATAAAAGGAGTTTTCTTCCAACAACCAGTTCTACGAATTGCTTAGAAAGTTAACAACTGGTTCTCACAAATAGGTGCAAACTGGATGAATCCAAGCACTGCTGTTAATGCTATGTTAGGACTGAAACTAACCATTATACCAAAGTACAAACAGAATCCTACAGGTATCTGATAGGAAATGGAATGGAATCTCTTGTTAGAGTCTAAAATCTGCACCAGTCCAGAAATTTTACCTATATACATTTATCATGATCTTTAACTGGGCAAAAAGGTGTATCATAGGACAATAATTTTTGAATCAAGATAACTCAAATGGGCTAATTTACCGAATGTATCCAAAATCCAGGACCCACAACTCCCAAGAGAATGAAATTTGGGGAAATTGTGGCTGCTTCAAGGCTGGCTGCTGCTGGGCTGCTGGGCTGCTACTGCAACCACATGATCTTTGTTTCCATTGTTCCATGACATTTCCCAGCCAGTCTTGCAATCCCTTTCAGGACAGGACAGGACAAAGGAAAAGAGGGGAGGGGAGAGGAAGGAAGATTTCCAAGGCTCCCTGCCAGATTCCCAAAAGGAACTCAATGGGGAAGCCAGCAGGAAGTCAGAAGTTGCTCCTGCTCCCACTGCTTTTTTTGCCCACTGTGGGTCATTCTGCTTCTCTGTTTAGATCAGGAAGTATCTTGCTAATGGGGCAAGGGTTGTCTAGTAATGTATTATGTGGCACTTCCTCCATCAAGCTTCTGGGAGAAAGAAGTCAGAACTAATGAAAGCTTGCTTTAAGCAATTGTGATCATTCTTTGCAGACAAAGTTGAGCAGATCAATTTGTATTGATTTCAGTATTGGAGCAAGTTACAGGGAAATGATAATTGTCTGTCAAGTTTATATGATTGCCTTTGGCCATAAGGAAGTAAATCTTGAGGATGTGGGAAGACTTGTGGAGAAACAAGGGCCATTGCTTGTTTACTTAACCCTTACCCTTCCTGGCTGATTAAGTCAGCTAGACTGGTTAAGGGGAGTGATTAACACTTTCTTCAGGCCAGCACACCTCCATTCTTGAATTTTCCATTCTCAGATAAGGTGGTTGACAAAGTGATATCCTTATAGTTCCAGCTGCACCTGAGTGAAAACTGATTTGTGGGTCCATTTCTATGGGGGCAATATTTCCAGTGTTCAAGATATATAATTTGTTTGAAATATTTCACACTTTGTTTCAACATTTCATACAGAGGTGGTATTCAGCAAGTTCTGACAGGTTCTGGAGAACTGGTAGCAGAAATTTTGAGTAGTTCAGAGAACCGGCAAATAGGCTGGCCCCACCCCTGCTGCCTCCCAGCTGATCTTCTTTTGTTTCCCTGAAAGGAGTAAGGAGCTGGAAAGCAGGTCAGTGGGTGGGGAGGGAATGGGGATTTTGCAATAACCTTCCCCAGGAGTGGGGAGGGAATGGGGATTTTGAAGTATCCTTCACCTGCCAATGGCCACAAAGCCACACCATGCCCACAAAGCCACACCCACGGAACCGGTAGTAAAAAAAATTGAATCCCACCACTGATTTCATATGACTAAGTATGCTCTAATTAAGGTGAGTGTTATCACTGAGATGACACAAAGCAATGGAGACAATGTATTTCCTGCTAGATTCATCTTCCGAGGTTTACATTTCCATTTTATTCACTACTTAGCATTTTCCATTTCCCCCCCCACACTTCTTTTACAAAATTCTGGCTGCTTCAACTCATGGGAAATATATTCAAACATTTCTGCACTGAGCTATGTGGAAGAGAACCAGATGCTCTTTTACTATCTATTTATAAGTTGTTTTTTCTTTGCTTTTTAAAAAGTTTTTTTCCCAGAATAGAAGCAATGAATTTTTGAATATGTAACCTGAAAATACAGTTGCTTAATATACAAGTGTTGGCAATCAAGTAATTGGTCTATAGCAGGGGTGGTATTCACTTACCTTCCCTATCAGTTCGCACGAGCCACCTCTGCACATGAGCTCAGCCTTTCACGCATGCGCTTTTGACGAAAAAAGGGCCTAAATGAGATGCTGTAGAGCTGGGGCAAGTGGGTGGAGCCACCCGCGATTTCCGCTACCTGTTTGGGTGAACCAGTCCAAACTGGTAGAATACCACCACTGTTCTGTAGTTATCTACAGCTACACCCTTACTGTTGTTATTTTTTGCTAAAATGTTTTACCTTTTATTATCCATTCTTTTAACTTTTCCAGTTTATAGTATGTCATGATATTAAATAATCAGTCTTTGGTAGAGAGCCATCAGATGCTTAAGTTAAAATCCAACTGAATTTCCAATTTTCTTAGTACACTCCACTTCTTAGCTTTTTTTTTGTTTGCTTTTTAATCATTTCTGATATTATGATCGTATTTATTTTATTTATTTTAATTTGGGCCAATGTTTTTCTCAATCGCTTTTATCTATGTTGCATCTTTATTATGTTCTTTGGGGTTCTCCCAGAGGTTGTCCAAAATTGTAATGTTTCACTTTTATCGAGGCAGGCATCTATGATTGTAGTATTTCCTAGAAATGTTTTATAAAATGGATGCTGGTTTGTTGATAACTACTAATGTCAAAATTGTCATTTCATTTCACTTTGAAAAACCATAAATCATTGATTTAATTCTTCTGAGGTGTCCTTAATTGTCTTAGTTGATCTTATTATTTTTCAGTTTGCTGCCCTTCAGACTTTTTAGATTGTTGATAGCATTTCTTATTATATTGGTCATTTTTTTCCAATCAAACTTTCCAATTTGGTGATTAAAGTTTTGTTTTCTTGCACTCTGTCCCAATTCTGGTGCTGCACTATAAATCAATTGATTCATTTTAACCAAACTAGAACTAAAAATTTATTTCAGTATTTTCCATAAATTTGCATTTTGTCTTTTCCAATGATGGGACAGTAAGGTTTGAGTTTTTCATATGTTCAATGATTTTTTTCAGTTCTATTTGTTGTCAGAGAACTGACATTCAACATTTGTTTGCTCTGGGTTTTTATCTATTTCTTTGATTTTTAATTCTTCTTTTATTCTTCTCAAGTTTGATTTTTGCCTTTTAACTTGTAAATTTTAGCTTTGTTTTTTAATTTTGTTTTTAACTGTGTTTCTAATCATGTTTTATGTTGTTTTATTATGTTGTTTGTAAACAGCCCAGAATCACTTAGATGAGATGGGCAGTATCGAAATTTGATTAAATAAAAATTAATAAATAAATTTCATCAACTAATTATCTGTCTCAGAAGTTAATAAAATGGAATGTTCTCTTCAAAAATTTCATTTCTTTGCTGACCTTCAATTTTATTTGTGTATTATCAGTATTATTAGCATTCACAGCTAGTTTTTCCATTTTTTGCAACTATCTATAAAAGCCTTTTTTCAAGGAAAAATCTTTTTTTTATTATCCATTAATCACTGTTTCTAAGCCTGAATATTTTCATTTCTATATATCCTAGCCAGTGGTGAAATACAATTTTTTTTACTACTGGTTCTGTGGGTGTGGCTTGGTGAGCGTGGCAGGGGGAAGGATACTGCAAAATCCCCATTCCCTCCCCACTCCTGGGGGTAGGATATTGCAAAAATCCATTCCCACCCCACTTTGGGGCCAGCCGGTATTTGCTGGTGGTATTTGCCAGTTCTCCGAACTACTCAAAATCTCCACTACTGGTTCTCTAGAGCCTGTCAGAACCTACTGAATTTCACCCCTGATCCTAGCATGCTTTCTTTGTCATGTTGTCTTCTTCCTTATGGAACAGTCTTTGCCCAGAAATTCAGATTAACTTGCCCTTAACAGATTTCCAGAAAGACATGAAGATTTGGCTTTTCCCTCAAGCACTGGAGTTGGGATATTTATGGAGCCCAGTGTGATTTTATGTTGTCAGAAAATATTTACAGTGCCCTTGACTTAGTTCTTTTGAACTGTTTTTGACTGTGTATTGTGCTCTCTGTTGGCTGCTCAGAATTCCACTGGCTAGATGGGTGGCCCTAGCTATTAATTAAACCAATCAACCAATCAACAAACAAATGCTTTATTAGCAGTAAAACAAATGTAAAATCATAGATTGGTAGCAAGGCATGTTCTGACAAAGCAGAAGATGAAAAGTTTCAGGCAAGCTACCGCCTTCTCTTTAACAGCTGAAGGTTAATATCTGATAGCGCATAACATCTTTGTCCTAATGCATTTATAATGATTTACTGAAACGATTCTGTGGCTAAGGAACTATAGCCATGTTCCTGCGACTGAAGTGTTACATCCTTTGATAGCTTTAGGGATATCAAGGCTTCAGCTGATTGTTGATGATAATTTTACAAACCGTAATAAGGGTAAGGGCAATGTCATTAGTGTCAGTTAAGCTATTAATAACACCCATTGTGCCATTCCTAAATGCCATTGCCTCATGAGCACACATTACTATTCCCTGCTAAGCCAACATATCGTTGTGGCTGGTGGGGAAAAAAAGTGTAAATAGAAATGCATGCCTTAGACTTTACGTTTTTTAAAAAAAATGCTCTGGATTACATCTATTTCCTGCAGATTCCAGAATCCCCAGGGAACCTGGCATTTCTGGGAGGCATCAGATTATGGATTACATCTATTTCCTGCAGATTCCAGACTCCCCAGGGAACCTGGCATTTCTGGGAGGCATCAGATATACCTCTTCACAGCCCTCTCTAAGCGGTTTACAGAGTCAGCCTGTTGCCCCCAACAATCTGGGTCCTCATTTTATCCACCTCGGAAGGATGGAAGGCTGAGTCAACCTTGAACTGGTGAGATTTGAACTGCTCAACTGCAGCTAGCAGTCAGCTGAAGTAGCCTGCACTCTAACCACTGTGCCACCTTGGCTCATTAACTAGCATACTAGATGCTCATTGAGACTAGTTTGAGGAATCAGAACTCGGCAAAGTTGTATGGAGGCAGGATTAGTGGCAGGAAACAGGGAGATATTGGTGTGTCCTGGATATTTATACAGTAATCATGAAATGATGCTAGTATGAATGTCTGTGTAGTACAGACATTGGAGCTGTACATGCTTCATTTTAAGGTATTGTACCAGCAATAGTATACTGTAACCATTATTCCACCAGCAATAATTTATACTGTAACCATTTCAAACTATTCCACACACAATAATTTAAAATGAACCCATTAAAAATATTCCATACACAATAAATTACAATAAAATGATTTAAAACAATTCCAAGCACAATACATTTTAAAGTATTGAGTATAGAATTTTTAAAAGTGGTTTATTTTAATTTGTTCTCAATAGAATCTTTTTTTAAATAGTCTAAGACAATTTAAAAAAAGAATTAACATAAAATAAATTGAAGTAAATCATTTAAAAATATTCTATACTCAATACCTTTAAGTAAAACTATTTAAAAAAATTCTGTGCACAATAAATAAAATATTATTTTAAAATACATAAAAAAAATAAAAGAAAACAAACCTGGTCACTTACCAGCAGGCAGAATCAGAAACTCTCCGATGCGATGGATCAGATGCGATGGATGGATGCAGCAGGGAGCAGGCAGGCAGCGAGGCAGCAGGACAGGTAAGACTGGACTGGAGGGACAAGGGTTGTCACTAAGCACGCCACATGGCAGGCTTAGCCAGCCAGGCGAGGCTGGAGAGGGGTGGTGGGGGGCTTTTGGCCACATGGCGCTGTACGCCAGCCGGCGGCTTACGCCTGCTGCCTACCCACTTTTGGCTGCCTGGCACCATATGCCAGCCCATGGCTTTTGCGAGCTGGCATAAACTAGCCTCCCGTCGCCCCCCCTCACACTTAGTTGCTTACCTGAGGGAAGCATCAAGCTGCTGGAAGGCGAAGCAAAGGGAGGACCAATCAGCAAGCACAATGCGACAGCTGCTTGGGAATGAGAAAGACTCTGGCGCCATGCTTTTAAATGGGTCACCGCCAGCCTGCTCACTGATTGGCTGGACTCCAGCCAATCAGTGAGTGGCGGGCTGGGCTAGCCTAGTTTAGTGCGGATGAGCGGGGGAGCCAGCGAGCTGTGATGGGACAGCAAGAGTGAGCGAGCGACAGGACCGGGGCAGGCATTCTGGAAGTTACTTCCGGGTCCACTGGTCAAACCTCCTCTCACTGGATCGGTGAAATTCACCAACCGGTTCGCCCGATCTGGTGTGAACCAGCAGAAACCCACCACTGGTTGAGACTCTGGAAAGAGTGCAACGAGAGACACAGAGGCCATCTGCCAGCCTTCAAATGGAGAGTCAACAGCCCCCAAGTCTGGAGGTGGCTGATGAAGAAGAGGAGGAAAGGCTGAGTCCAGTGCCTGATACACAGATGCACAGAAGGCAGAGGAGAGGAGAGCAGTGGAAATCTGTGGGCTGATCCTTGGGAAGGAAGAACCATCGCTGCTAACGAAGCTCTACCCCATCTCTCGGGATAAAAGGCAGGGGTGGAGATGAATAAATGTGGCAGACAACTATTCATCTTCCGACCTAACGGCCTTGTTAGTCTGCCTTGAGAGAGAAACTTTTTGCCAGGGCTGCCAGCACTCCTAATTAAAGGAAGCTTTGGGTTCACTTAAGAGGGTTTGTCATGTTTGGGGTGTCACTGCGTTAATTGTTTGCTAGCTGAACTGAGATATTATTGCGCAGGTCATAGGCCTTATCAGCAAGTGATGTACTGCGCCTGCTCACACACATTCCAGAGACTTCTTTACTTTTGTTCTTCTGTTCGTCTGCCAAGAAGGTGGACGATAATTGCTCTTGCCAAAATGTAACAATTAGATAGATTTGTTTATTTTCTTATTTTCATATTAAAAGTTTTGTTTTCATTAGAACATGTTCTCGGGTTTTTATTTTTGCTTTTTCTGAAGATATGCTGTTTGGAAAGCCGTCGATTCTAGACCTCGTTAGCTCAGGGTGATATTTCCCCTGACATGGGGAGTTGGGTCAGAACACCTGGAGACTAAAACATATGAAAAATAATTGTCAGAATTGTGTATGTCTAGTCTAGCGAAAAACAAGACTAGAGATTACGTGATAGCAGTGTCCCAATATTTGAGGGGCTGCCACAAAGAAGAGGGGTTCAACCTATTTTCCAAAATACCAGGAGGCAAAGCAAGAAACAATACATGGAAACTAATCTATTAGTCTATTATTAATCTATAAGGAGAGAAGCAACCTAGAACTAATGAGAAATTTCCTAAGAGTGGTTAACCAATGAAACAACTTGCCTCCAGACATTGTGGGTGCTCCATCACTGGAGGCATTTAAGAAGAGACTGGGCAGCCCTTTATCTGGAATGATTTAGGGTTTCCTGCTTGAGCAGGGGGTTGGACTAGAAGACCTCCAAGGTCCCTTCTAACACTCTTGTTATTCTATTATTTTGTTATTCTGAGGCCTGTCTCCAATCTCATGATGGTATTAAAAAGATATTTGGGGACTTGAAGACCGATCTCATAAAATTAGATCAAACAAGTTGTAATTGTATGAAGTTGGGGAAGGGGCCCAAGGGAGCCCCCTTGTAAAGAAGTTGTGCTATTGGCTTAGCTTTGAAAAGTTTCAGTGCTGCAGGAATGTAGAGGGTACTTCTTGTCTTAAGAAATTTAGAGACAGTTGAGTCCCTCTGTACATTTTCAGCCACATAGTCCTCATTGCGTTTAGAAATGATTTATTGGCATATATTTTCCTGTATTTTCAATGGAAGGAGATAAAAAATTAATGAACAATGTATGTAAAAATTGAAACATGGACTTTTGACAATATTGGGTATATGGTGTGTGTGTGTGTGTGTGTGTGTGTGTGTGTGTGTGTGTAGGCATGCACGAGTTAGTCTATCAAAGAAAATCCCTTCCTAAATGTCAAGCTCACTATTAAAACTAAGTCTTATTTCTTAGGTATAATTCATTTCCTACAGGAACCTTCAGTTCTGGTCCTGAGTATCAAGTGTAATAACTGAAGTCCTAAAGCCCCCAAATTTAATGTTGTGTGTTACATAAAAAATATGGTCAGCATAGGACGGAAGTGAATGTTTGTAAATGTTGTTCCAGGAGCTACCTTTTGAATGAAGTAAAACAGAAAGGACTTCTTAACCCTGTGACAATCATAATTGGGTAACTCCTGTGATCTTGATTGCTCAGTGGCTGCAAAGCAGAAAATGAAGACTGTAAAAATGTCACATAAAGAAAAATGCAGAATGGGTTTAAAATACCTGTAAGTAGCTGGAAGAAATATAATAAATGTTTTTCTGCAACATTGATCATACTGCATCAAAGGAAATATTAGTGTGCAGGGAGTCATGATTACGTTGGTAGTAATTCTCACAGTCAGAAATTACTAGGAGGTGTCATCCTTTATCATCTGAACTTTTATTGATTGCTATTATTTAAAAATGTCCCTGTATTGCTGCTCTAACTAGATTTTTAAAAAAATGAAAACTAAGTTCATTAGTAACTAAATCAGAAATTCAGATAACATTTGTATTTAAGTATGCTTCTTCTATACATATTCTAATATTTCATGAAATATCTAGGTAATCCTTCCTGATAAGTGAGCATTCAGTGACCATTCAGAGTTATGACAGCTTGAAGCTGATTCTGATACCTAATTCTGTATCAGAATCCCATCAGCATAAAGTCCCCTATTAATGGATTATTTGACCAGGGCAGCTATAGAAATGTGAAAATGCACACATACAAAGTTCAGTAAAGTGCTCTCATTGTTTCAGTTTTACTGGCTGCATTCACAGATTCTGCAAAGACACAGCCTCGTTAGCTGTTTAATTTACAAATTAATATATATACAAAATATTGTCAAAATAAGTAAACATGATCACTTTTATTAAGATAAGTTAATAATGAACTCATTTGCAAAATCAGAAAACTGATATTCTGACATTTTGTGAAGCCCCAAACCTGTGACAGCGAACCTATGGCCCGCGTGCAGAGGTGGCAAGCAGAGCCCTCTCTGTGGGCACATGTGCCGCCGACATCTGCACTTCTGGTTTCCGTCATGCACATCAGCCAGCTGGTCTTCGTGAGTGCCAGAGCGCCGGAAAATGGCCTGAAAATGACCCCCAAAACAGTCAAAAACCAGGCATGTGCACCAGCCAGCTGGTCTTCAGGTTTCCGGAGATACAGCATGCACACATGAGTTTGGGCACACCGGTTTGGACACTTGATACCGGAAAGGTTCGCCATCACTGCCCTAAACGGTAACTCCTTATGCTCAGGCCATAATGGGTTTCCAGTCTTTTATAAAAGTACCAAAATAAATGCAATATTCCATTTGGCAAGAAAATAACTATATCATGAGATCCACCCCACCCCCCAATACACACACACACACGCACACACTTGTCTGAAAGGCTGAAAGTGCCAGGATGTTTTTCTTTGGAGCCCAAACAATGGAGGTCACCACTGCTCCTTTAAAAAAATGTTAGTGTACATGTAGTTTGTTAATAAACCAAAGCTAAGTAATCTGAATAATAGATGTAAATTGCAACATTTCTGCTTCTTGAAATGCATAATCTCAAGGTTCTTCTAATCCACGGGTGTCAAATTCGCTGTGTCACATTGCCATCACGTGACATTTTTTTCCCTTTGTGGAACTGGGGTGGGTGTGCCCTGTGCCTGATGCATCCGCCCCACAGGCCGCCAGTTTAACACCCCGGTAAATCCAACCAGCCAACTTTCTCCCATATTCTCTTCCAAAAGCTTCTAGTAATACACAATATGTAAGATGGTGTTCCTAGGCTGCAAAATTTCTACTCTACTCAACTATTTTAGCTGCTGCTCATGCAGTTGAAGAAGCTTGAAGTACACGAAAAGAATTCTGCCTTCCACAAATTGTCTGCCATTCTGCAGATTGCTGAGGTTTGGTTCCCTCACTCTGTTTTCCACATCTGAATCATACCTTCCTTGATTGCTTGGTGGTGCAGTGGTTAGAATGCAGTATTGCAGGCTAACTGTGCCCAAATGCCAGGACTTCGATCCTGACTGGCTCAAGGTTGTCTCAGCCTTCCATCCTTCCAAGGTCGGTAAAATAAGGACCCAGATTGTTAGGGGTAATCTGCCGACTCTGTAAACCGCTTAGAGAGGGCTGTAAAGCCCTGTAAGGCAGCATATAAGTCTAAGTGCTATTGCTATTTGTTGTGGTCTTGTATTTCCACTTTTGCAGCTACATTGATGGAAGTCACAGTTCTCTGTTCTAACTTGGATTGCTTAGTCTCCTATTAGATGTGATTTCATAGTAAACAACATGACATTGGACAGATGGCCTATGTTTACAGCAACCATATGTCCTTTGTTTCAGAAAGCTGTCCTTTAGATTTTTTTTAAGCTTACTTTTGTCCTTTAGTTCGGTCATTTAACTTTTGCCATTTACCATTACAAATGGTGCCACTTAATGCACAGATTTCACAGTCATATGAAAAATACGGAAATTGATTTGTCTTTTTAAAACAAATTTACGCATACTATTTTGTTTCACATATTTTAATTGGAAGATGCGTTTGTGTAAAGTTTGTCTTAGTTTTGCTGCTCCTGAATTCTGTAAACATAAGCAATTAAAATATTTTATCTTTATAAACTTCTTTCAGATTTTCCATCTTTCCAAGTTTCTCCTTTATTTTTTCCAAGAAAATATGGTAATTATACCTATATTCCAAACTGAATATCTCAGCACATTGTTATAATTATTTGCCAGCCTCATTGTACTGATTTTAATTCCCCCTCCCCCTTTTCATAAAGTTGTTAGGATAATGGCACAAGACTACTTAATTGAAATACTGGCATTTATGCATATTTTTTAAAAGGGATAAACCATAGTCCATGTAGAAATAAATTGGAACCAAGGATAATGGGCTTAGTAGAACATCTGCTCCTCAAATAAGGAGGAATGGTGGGGTGCATTAGAAGAGAAAGAAGAGATGGCGAAGAACAAAAAAGTGTTGTCCATCCTTGGAATGAACAAAGAAGCAAACAAACTCAGCATTATTTCCTTTTAGTATGTTATGTTCTAATTATTTTCATATTTTCAATATTAACACACTTTAAGTACTGTTTTAATAATATTTTTACTAAATATTATCATTACAGTAACAAAAAGTTAATACAGACTTTAAAAAAGAATAAAAAGAAAGAATAGAAAATGCAGAAAAGAAAAATAGAGAAATAAAAAGCATATACAGTAATAAAGAAAAAGAAAAGAGATATATAAAGAAGTGACTTCTCATTTTCATCACAAGTATACATAATTTATAACTTATCGCCTCCTCTTAAAGTGCCACAAATTATCTCTTCTTCCCACATCACATCTCTTATCTACAAACAAATCCACAAAGTATTATTAGTGGTAATAATTAGTGAAATATTATTATTATTATTATTATTATTATTATTATTATTATTATTATTATTATTATTATTATTATTATTATTATTATTATACGATTGTATCACAGCGGCCAGTTGATTCGCCGGATTTGGCATTGATTACTAGTCGGGCCCCACCCAGGGGCCTAGGACGTCGTAACGTATTTTCGTAATATACGTGCAGATCCAAGCAGTGCAGCTTTTTGCATTTGACTGATGGTGATTTTGTCAAGTTTTAACTGTTTTAAATGTAATTCCAGTGCTTTTGGAATAGCACCCAGTGTGCCGATTACCACTGGAATTACCACTGCTGGTTTGTGCCATAATCGTTGGATTTCAATTTTTAAGTCCTGGTATTTCGCGACTTTTTCATGTTCCTTCTCCTCAACTCTGCTATCACCTGGTATTGCGATGTCTATGATTGTAACCTTCTTTTTCTCAACCAGTGTGATGTCTGGTGTGTTATGCGCTAGTACTTTGTCTGTTTGTATACGAAAATCCCACAGGATCTTGACCATCTGATTTTCGGTGACTTTTTCAGGCTTATGTTCCCACCAGTTTGTTGTTGTTTTAATATTATAATTTTTGCACAAATTCCAGTGGATCATTTGTGCTCCTGAATTGTGCCGCAATTTATAATCAGTCTGCGTGATTTTTTTACAGCAGCTGAGTATGTGGTCAACAGTTTCATCAACTTCTTTGCAAAGTCTGCATTTGGCATCATCAGAGGATTTTTCGATTTTGGCCTTAATGGCATTTGTTCGGATAGCTTGTTCTTGCGCAGCCAGGATTAGTGACTCTGTTTCTTTCTTTAATGTACCTGTTGTTAACCATAACCAAGTTTTTTCACTGTCCACTTTATCTTTTATTTTTTCCAGAAATTGACCATGTAAGGCTTTGTTCTGCCAACTCTCCATTCTTGATTTTATCACATCTTTTCTGTATTCTTGTTTTGTCTGTTGGGCCTTCAGTAGATTTTTGTTCTTTACTTCGATTAATAGATGTTCTTGACTTTCTTTTAAATAATCAGCTAGTGCATGTTTTTCTTCTTCAACTATTTGCTTCACTTGTAATAATCCTCTGCCACCTGATTTTCGGGGCAGGTATAATCTATCAGTGTCACCACGTGGATGTAAACTGTAGTGCATTGTCATTAGTTTCCTTGTTTTTCGGTCCAAAATGTCCAAATCAGCTTGTGTCCAGTTAACTATACCAGCTGTGTATCTTATAACTGGTATTGCCCAGGTATTTATGGCCTTGATTGTATTTCCACCATGTAATTTAGATTTCAAAATTTTCCTAACTCTGTTGGTGTACTCTCTCCTGACAATATTTTTTACTTGTCCATGTTTGATGTTATCCAACTGCAAAATGCCTAAGTATTTGTAGGCTTCATTTTCGTTGCATTTAATTAGTTGGCCATTGGGCATTTCAATTCCCTCATATGTAGTGATTTTGCCCCTTTTTATGGATACAGTGGCACATTTTTCCATGCCAAACTGCATTGAAATATCGGTGCTGAATATTATTATATATATATATATATATATATATATATATATATATATATATATATATATATATATATATATATATATATATATATATATAATAATAATAATAATAATAATAATATACGTTTGTGTCACAGCGGCCAGTTGTTTCGCCGGATTTGGCATTGATTACTAGTCGGGTCCCACCCAGGGGCCTATATATATATATATATATATATATATATATATATATATATATATATATATATATATATATATATATATATATATATATATATATATATATATATATATATATATATATATATATATATATATATATATATATAATAATAATAATAATAATAATAATAATAATAATAATATACGTTTGTGTCACAGCGGCCAGTTGTTTCGCCGGATTTGGCATTGATTACTAGTCGGGTCCCACCCAGGGGCCTAGGACGTCGTAACGTATTTTCGTAATATACGTGCAGATCCAAGCAGTGCAGCTTTTTGCATTTGACTGATGGTGATTTTGTCAAGTTTTAACTGTTTTAAATGTAATTCCAGTGCTTTTGGAATAGCACCCAGTGTGCCGATTACCACTGGAATTACCACTGCTGGTTTGTGCCATAATCGTTGAATTTCAATTTTTAAGTCCTGGTATTTCGCGACTTTTTCATGTTCCTTCTCCTCGACCCTGCTATCACCTGGTATTATTATATACCATGTTGTTGTTGTTGTTGTTGTTGTTGTTGTTGTTATTATTATTATTATTATTATTATTATTATTATTATTATTATTATTATTATTTGTTACAATGGATGCTAGACAGGTTTCTGCCTGCTGATTCAAATCCCCTTACGATCCCTGAATTCCTCATTATGAAACTGGAGATTGTAAAGGTAGCATTTAGTTATTTTGAGGTGCCCAATAGTAATGTTCGAGATCGGGCTATATTAAGATGATAATGATGATGTTGAGGATGAGGATGATGACAATAAAAAATAAATCAAAGATTATAACAATAATAATAGGTGTCTTGGGTGCAATCCCAAAACAATTGGATAACTACTTGAACATCATCGGCATTGATAGATCTACCACCAGTCAATTTCAGAAGGCAGCTTTACTACTGCCTGGAAGAAATTTCATCCTGCAACAATATCTGTAACACCGTCAAACATCAACATCTGCCTATCCAAGGTCCTTGGGAAGAACTCAGTAGGTGGATAAAAATGCCAAATCTATTTGACTGACTATGTGCAACGAACCACAATAATAACATTATGTTTTTATTCTGGGAGTTCCAGAATAGGTGTATCTGTCTCCTTTTCCTTTAAATCCAGAAAAATAAGGAAAAGAGCATGTCTAACTAAAGAGCCGTGGTGGCGCAGTGGTTAGAGTGCAGTACTGCAGGCTACTTCTGCTGACTGCTGATTGCCAGCAGTGTGGCAGTTCAAGTCCCAGCAGCTCAAGGTTGACTCGGCCTTCCATCCTTCCGAGGTGGGTAAAATGAGGACCCAGATTGTTGGGGGCAATCGGCTGACTCTGTAAACTGCTTAGAGAGGGCTATAAAAGCACTGTGAAGTAGCATATAAGTCAAAGTGCTATTGCTATTCCTAAGACAGTCAGCGAATACCCCAGTCTCTTTGGACCCACTCTGATACCTTCGCCATTATTTTATATTCTCACAAATGGTTCTTAAGCAGGTTGCTTTAATTTTTTATAAACAATTTTTATTAAAAGAATATGTCACAAAGATTTTTTAAAATTACAGATAGAGGAATTAATAGAAGATTATCAAAAGGTAAAGGGGAAAAAAAGAAGAATAACAACACCAAAGAAAGTATCTAAAAAAAAAAACTTCTGATCTTCTTCACAGCAATTACAAACATAAAAATTACTATTTCCCCTCCCCTATTGCATATCCTAACGCCTTCCCATAAACAAACCTTTTTAATCAATGTATCCTAACATCGATCGTTCATTTTCATCAATTCTCAGCAAAAAGCCTCTAAAGGGTCTCCAGGCTTTTGTAAAAGTAGTTGCAATTCCCTCCTTAATCAAACAAGTCAATTTGGCCATTTCTGCAAACTCAGCCATCTTCACAATCTATTTCTCCATTATTGGTGTTTCTGTGGTCTTCCGTCTTTGTGCACCTAATAGCCTCACCACAGTTATTCCAAATATAAAACCAATCCCCTTTAGACTTTTTCACTAGTCTATTATGCATGCAGTGATGTATTAACCATTAAAAAGTCTAAGCACATGCTTAGGGCACCAGGCCCCAAGGGGGCACCACAAAGTTGAGAAAGAAAAAAAACAACAATGAAGATTTGTACAGTATGTACAAATAGTTCTCATCACCAAGATTTGTCAGTGCTTAGGGCACCAGGGAGCCTTAATCAGCCACTGCATGCATGATCAAATGTCCCTTCATGTTTTTCACATTTCCAAGAGTGAAGAGAACTATCCTTATACATCTTGGCAGAAAGCCAAAAGGCTTCTGCCACCTAGTTGGCATTGCCATATTCTTGCTCCCACTGCCAATCAAGCATGGCCAGCCTTAGCCCTGCATAAGGCAGCTGCAGGCCACACAAGACTTTCTTCCCCAACTTGAGCATGGCCATTTCCTTATGAAAATGGCAAAAGTCAAGTGGGATGGCAGAGCACAGGGTGGCAGGAGCCTCAGAGTAAGGATTGTGAGGGCAGCTGGGCCTGGCCTGGGGTGAGTTGGTTGCAGCTTCCTGGAGCAGCTGAGCTTTGCAGTATGCTGCTGGGCTTGGCTGGGCTGGACTTTACACTGTGAAAGGGTCTGGGCTGCCCAGCGGCTCAGGAGCTTCTGAATTCAGCAGAATGGATTTTTACCTATTTTCAGCAAAAAGTCTGTAAAAAGTTTCCAGTCTTTTAAAAAGGTAAAAGTAGTTCCCTCCTTAATCAAACAAGGTGACCCCCAGATCCATGGTGAGCCAAGAAGTGCCCCCCTCTCTCTCCGTATACACCAGTGGTGGGTTCTGGATCCTGTTCCAACCGGTACGGTGCGTGCACGGTACCTGCCAGCAACGCCTCCACAAGCCTCCATGATGCTCCAGCTGCTCGGTGGAGCATCGCACAGGTGCTGTACGCGCCATGCACGGAAGCGCCAAAGGCTTTAAAGGACAGGTAAGGTGCTCAGGCTGGCGGTGGGCCTTCCAGAACACCGTACCGGAACAGTACCCAGTGCTCCAGGCAGGCTCCGGTATGCCCGTACCGGGGCGTACCGCCTGCAACCCACCACTGGTGCACACACATGCATGCGCGCATATGTGCACACCTAAGGGATATCCCTTTCATTCCAAGCATATAAATACATTTAGATAGCATTCTGGACCTTATCTAATTGTATATTAGATATAATTATTAATCATAATAATAATAAATAACATAATAATAATAAAACCACAGTTAGTCATATGTCATAATAGTCATAAAAAGGGTCACCAATGTGACCAATCCAATTTTATCTTTTTTTCGTGGCAGCCATATTAAGTGGAACAATGGTTCTCTGTGGGTGTGGATTTGTTATAAAACCAGAAGTAAAACTAAAAAAAAAGTTAAAAGTGTCTATGGAAAGGGCCCAACCATCAGAACTTCAAATCCAGGTTGTAAGTTGACTTTCTGGGTCAGTTATAACTTTGGTCAATAAGCAACCTGTTGTAAATTGAGGACTAACACCTACACTTCCATGGCCTTGGAAAAAAATTCCTTCCTTCCCTTTCTATATCACAACATCTGACTCATCAAACCTCTTCCTGGTTTCTTTAAGCAATTTTCCTATTTGGAAATAGATTTTAAAGAAAACCACTCCTAACCAAGTCAATTCCAAAATTGTCTCCAAATAGGCAGCCATTTCCATCTGTCTTGTAAATAAACAATTTGTCTTCCAAAAGTGAATATCTATAAAGCAGTGGTGGGATTCCAAAATTTTACTACCGGTTCTGTGGGTGTGGCATGGCTTGGTGGGCATGGCAGGGGAAGGATACTGTAAAATCCCCATTCCCTCCCCACTCCACTAACCTGCTTTTCAGCTCCGTTCTCCTATGCAGGGCAACAGAAGGAGATCCAGCTGATCAGCTGGGACTCCGATCAGCTGGGACTCAGGAGGCAGAGAATAGATGGGGGCGGGGCCAGCCAGAGGTGGTATTTACCGGTTTTCCGAACCACTCAAAATTTCCACTACCGGTTCACTAGAACAGAACTGGCTGAATATCACTTCAGCTATAAAGCAACTTGAACTATGGTCAACAACATCCTAGGCAAGTCTATCTCAGAAGAAATGTACTTTGTTGATTGGTAAATAAAGCAACTCGATCAAGACATGCCAAATGCTATTTTGAAGGTAAGCTGGGAGCAATTGTGCTATCAACCACCTTGCAAAGAAACATATTGCACCTCATAAGTAATTATTCTTTAATTAATAGGAACTACTGGCAACATAATCTTATCTAAATTAATCGAAAAGAAAATAAGTTTGATTTCAATGGGGCTACCACTGAAGCAAATGAACTTCTGATTGCAGCCTGAAAATTTCTCCCACTCCACTGTGCCCATCCCAAATAATAAGCAGCTCTGTCTGGGTAGCCTAAAAATCCACTGGATGGCACTGTTGTATTCATCTGATAGCAGCGTTACACCAAATTCCTTGACAAGGATGGTTTTGGAACTGGCAATGCAGTAAACTATGTAAAGGATATTTGCCAGTATTTGACTCACAAGTTCTGCCTCATACATAATTCTTGCAGTTGGAACAGATGTTGTACATGCAGTATTTTTAGGATGTAGATAGTTCACAACATCATCTTGTGCATCTTGTCTCCGAAGTAATTCACTGAAATAAGCACAGTTTACTTTCAGGTGAAAAGGCACCTGATTGCAAAGGTTCTATACAGGCTTATTTTTTAAAAAAAAGCATATACTCTTTACCAAGGTTTGTTCCAATATGTACTTACATTACAGACCAAGCATGCTTGTGTTTCAATTCCCAGAATTTCCAATTGGAATTTATAGGGAATTTATAGACAATAGGCAAGCTGTTGACTCCGATGGCTGAAAGATTAGTAGTCTGGTGGGCTGAAGATGCTCAAAAAGAATGTGTCACTTCAGTTGCCATGAGTCTCAAAAAGAGATCCACATACTCTTCCCACCATTCACGAAAACACTCTCAAATCTGAAAATTAATGTTAGAACTGAGCTGCGTGCTGTTCTCAGAAGACCCCAGAATACACTTCAGGAGAACTTAATGATCAGCAAAGGCAGGTGTGGCCAGCCAGGAGTTGAAGATATTCTAGGACAGGGGTCTCCAACCTTGGCAACTTTAAGACTTGTGGACTTCAACTCCCAGAATTCCTGAGAATTCTGGGAGTTTAAGTCCACAAGTCTTAAAGTTGCCAAGGTTGGAGACCCCTGTCCTAGAATGTGATGAAATATCAACCATCATACTACAGAATCAGAAACCCTTTGTATTGTATCCTTCATGAGTACCGGGATCTAGAACATTTTCACAGGAAGCATTTGTCATTAGAATAATTTGCCTTCTTGGGTCTGGCTGGGATTTGGGAAGGGATGGAGAAACGGTTATGGTCCAATACATTTGAAGGTCAGGGAAAAGCTCCCTTAGGATACATTCAGATAAGCAGCCTTTCAGTCTCCCTGTTTCTCTGGATCTGATTTGAAACATGGCCAAAATGAGCTATTTTTTAAATTTTGTTTGGAGTTTATGGTCATGAGGAAAAGGTTGTGAAGGATGAAAGTTGGATATGGTGGAGGATTGGTGGGATATATTCCTGCCAGTGAATATTGCCCTCTTAACTGCAACTCACTGCAGCCAACTCATCACTGCCAATTCACCATGGCCAACTAGCCACGGCCAACTTGCTGCGAGGCAACATGCCATGGAATAATTCCATAATTTTATTTAATTATTTAAAATAATATTAAAAATATTTTAATTTGGGTCATTCACATTCCATTGTGTCCCTCCCTCCCTCCTTAATGATTCTATTTCACCATTTCTTTGATATTAAGTAACTTTTGTCCCATGGCAAGTTATCCCATGGCAAGTTGGCTGTGCCAAATTATCCCATGGTGAGTTGGCTGCGGTGAGTTGGCTTTGGCAAGTTCTTTCTATGCCCTGAGAAAAAGAACCAGTGGAGAGGAAAAGAAGGACTTATTTCTCCCTCCTCCCTGCAATCTCTAATCTCCAAGCAGTGAATGTGTGGGCTTCTTGAGTGAAGTCAGTAACAAAAGACTTAACTGAAGAGTTCTTTAGAAAGTTGAAAGTTGGTATCGTCTCTTCCCATGAATTGCTCAGTTCAGGAAAACAGTGGGAATATATAAAAGAAATTAGTCTTAGTGGCAAGCCACTGGACATTTGATACTCTGAGGGATTCATTTCATACCAATTCATTTCAAAATAACAGCACCTTCTGTCAGGGTTCCAAGTAACACCCCTAACTCCGAGGCTTGAGTTTCCTCAAAGTTCCATTTTATTAGAGATGTCATATTGGCACATCTGGGAAAACCTGAAACTGAAAGTTTCCAGGTTTTCCCCACCCAAATCAAGAGTTCAAGTCCCTGCCCAGCACCCACATGCCCATCACACGGTCCAATCAGGTACCATCCAAAACTGGAGATGCCTCCCAGTCACCTCATCACAGCTGCAGGGCCAGATGACCTTGACTTTCTGAGAAAGAATGTTGTTATGGCTATATATCACCCATACTCTGTATAATCTCCCCTCCCATTTTCCCACAGTAGTCAATGTGGCAGGACTGAAGTCCAAAAGGTAAAGATGGACTGATACCTTCATCTAGTTAGCCTACAGTCATATCCCCCAAAAGCCTCTTAAAATGAGTGTAGTTTAAAGACCTGCACTATAAATCAAATTCACTAAACCAGATAAACAGGAAAAAAGTGATTGTAAGGATATGTTCCCATTGCAAATCTCCAAGGTTTACAGTAATAATCCAATGTATTTTTTTGGTACTATGCTACTGGGATCAGTGCAAAGCTATAAACTGCATAGGAAAATGGGTCTTCTAAAACTCTACATACCTTTTTAAATGATTGATATATTCAGGGCATTGTACCACATAATTTCTTGCAAAGAAAACAGTAAGAATTGGAATTGTTTTGAATACTCCTGCATTGCGTAGAAACCAAGGTACATCCCATTGGTTGGGTTTTATTTTCCTCAGCAACTCAGTATAATCCTGGTTCACAGGGCTTTACCATCTCGTCTACTGCTGTGATCTGGATGAATTAGGTCATCTTCTTAGATATTATATTAACAGCGAATGGAAGTCAAAGGTTATTGATACAGGCAGAGGAAAAAAAAAGTGACATACAAAATCTCATCCGTCCGCTTGCCATTCTGTTGCTAATTATAAATTTTTAAGGCAAAACCAGTGGTGGGATTCCAACATTTATTTATTACTGGTTCTATGGGGGTGGTTCTTGTAATGCATTTTTAAATACAGAGAGAAGAAGAATAAAAACTATTGCCCTGAAATGGCTTCAAATAAGCAGAGGGGCTAATCTGTTTCCACATTAAGAACACATTGCAAACGTCTCTATTCCTTTCTCTTTGCCATCAAACTTTTTGTTTGACTTATTTAGTCAAACTTAAGGATGCTAGTCCTGTTTATGAAGGATTCTTGGCCTGGGCTTTAGGCTGTGGAAATTTACTCTCTGCTTCTGTAAAACATCACAGGGCTCCGTAGCTTGCTGTCCATAATATGCTTTGATCCAAATTTGCAGTCATTGTTTCCACATTTCGGGGCTGGAAGGGACATCAAAGAAACGGGCGGACTGAATTTAGTGGATGCCAGAACAGTACAATAACGCTCAGAGGATACAAGCAAATCCCTCAAGCAAGAAGGGTTGCCAAGTCTCGCAAGTAATAAAAGCACCAAATTGACAGTGTATCTTTGACAAATGCATAATGCAATGAATGTCAAGGGAAGGAACTCGCTTGCTGCAAAGTTGGGAGGAGGGAAGAAAGAGATTGGGAACAATTGGTGGTATTTGCACATTTCCTCCATGTATTTTCACACAGAAAGTAAAGGAGATAATGCAGATGAATGTGGAGACAAGTAGAAACCTACTAGCTTCCTACCCCCCCACCCCCACCCCAGTTCAGTGTTTGTCTCAAACTTTGTAACGAGAAACAAAACCTGATTAAAAAATAATTACTTATGGCTAAGGATTTTTTTTAAAATAGCCGTAAACTAGTCTCTACCGCTTTTCCTATTTTTTGTCTTTTTGTCACGGTCAGATTTAATGTCCATATGGCACTTGTACAAACTGCTCTGTTTCTCAGTGGATGCTACTTGAACCTGTCCTATGAATTTGAAGAAGAGCATTGAATGAATCCCTCTCCCTATCACACTGTTTTTCCTTCTAAAATGGAAAGGTACAAACATCCCACAGAGCCGCAGGGGCGCGCTGGTTAGAATGCAGTACTGCACAGTGGTGGGATTCAAATAACTTCACAACCAGTTCTCTGCCCTAATGATTTATTCCAACAACCAGTTCACCAAACTGCTCAGAAAGTTAACAACCGGTTCTCCCAATGTGGTGCGAACTGGCTGAATCCCACCACTGGTACTGCAGGCTATTTCTGCTGACTGCCATCTGCCTGCTATTTGGCAGTTTGAGTCTCACTGGCTTCAGACTGACTCAGCCTTCGGTCCTTCCGAGGTTGGCAAAATGAGGATCCAGATTGTTGGGGAGAACATGCTGACTCTGTAAACCGTTTAGAGAGGGCTGTAAAAGCACAGTGAAGTGGTAGATAAGTCTATTGCTATTGCTATCCCACCCTTCATAAATATTTTTAATTCTCTCTTTGTTTGGTCTGTTCACAGGGCTTTACCATCTCGTCCACTGCTGTGATCTGGATGAATTAGGTCATCTTAATACAATACAATACAATACAATAGTAGAGTTGGAAGGGACCTTGGAGGTCTTCTAGTCCAACCCCCTGCCTAGGCAGGAAACCCTATACCGTTTCAGACAAATGGCTATCCAACATCTTCTTAAAGACTTCCAGTGTTGGGGCATTCACAACTTCTGGAGGCAAGCTGTTCCACTGATTAATTGTTCTCACTGTCAGGAAATTTCTCCTCAGTTCTAAGTTGCTTCTCTTCTTGATTAGTTTCCACCCATTGCTTCTTGTTCTACCCTTCTTAGATATTATATTACCAGCGAATGGAAGTCAAAGGTTATTGATACAGGCAGTGCAAAAAAAAATTGACATACAAAATCTCGCCCGTCCGCTTGCCATTCTGTTGCTAATTATAAACTTTAAAGGCAAAACCAGTGGTGGGATTCCAACATTTTTTATTACTGGTTCTATGAAGGTGGCTTGGTGGGCATGGTGTGATTTGGTGGGCATGGTGTGATTTGGTGGGCATGGCTTGATGGGCATGGCAGGAGAAGGATTCTGTAAAATCTCCATTCCCATCCCACTCCAGAAGAAGGTTACTGCAAAATCCCCATTCCCTGGGACTCGGGAGGCAGCAAATAGATGGGGGCGAGGCCATTCAGAAATGGTATTTACCGGTTCTCCGAACTACTCAAAATTTCCACTCCCTGTTCTCCAGAACTGATCAGAACCTGCTGAATACCACCTCTGGGCAAAACCATATGAATTCATATAACCAAATAATGGGAGGGAAGCTCCTAGTTGTGATTATTTTCTATTTACTTTAGGGAAGGATAGGGAGTATCTCAGAAACCAAAACATATGATGATGACATGTTCTAATATAGATGTAGTTTGCACTTACCCCATTATAATCTTTCTTCCATTATATTCTGGATTGTGAAGTAGCAGGAGATGACTTTTTAAAAGAAGCAAGTATAAGGATTGTAATAAATCACAGAGTCGCTAAGAAAATTGCATGCGGTTTTGATTTAGGCATATGGTATTGACAGAACCCGTCGCAAAAGTAAAAAAGTAATTTCACTTGCACAGATCGTTGATGGACTTTGTGTACATTTAAGCATCTAATAAAGAATTTATATTGTGGTTAATTAATAATAGACAGATAGCACTGTTGGAAAAAAATGTCTTGGGAGAGGTTGCCATATCTTTAAACCAAGGAGAATTAAGACATCAGGCTAAAGTTTTTTAAAAAAAAAAACCACAGGGTTGGACAAAGGGAATAGAATAAATGAAATTACATTTAAAAAAGACTTTTGATAGATGGTTAGTATCCATCCTCTTCTCTCCAGCAGCATCTAGAGGTGGAATGACAAAAGCAGGGTTATGGTGTGGTGTTGAAAGCCCTACTCTTGTATTCATGACACGACACAAGTTTGAAAAGGGTGAGTTTATGAATTTACACCACCTTTCTGCTTTCAATCATTTTGACCAAGGCAGCAAGCTTCTGTGGGCCCCCCAAGCTTTCCTTGCTCAACCCTTTCCCATGTTCTCCTTGGCAAGTCCTCTTCTGCTCCATTCCTTTCCTTCTCCTCTTGCCTCAGGTGCCATATTACCATGACTGTATCTTTTTTTATTTAGGCTATTATGGAATATATGAACTGACACGGAATTCCAGGATCAAACAGAAAAGGTTTATTGCGCAGGTTCAGTTAGCAACACAAGGAGCAAAGACTGAACCCCGAAGGATTCTAATTCATCACTATTATACATATGTGTGACATTTCATGATTGGTTACATATTCTGACAGCCCACAGCTTCCCCCCCCCCTCATCTCAACTCCCCTTTCCCTCGTCGCTATGCCAAAAAGCTAAATAATTTGTGGCCTCTTCTATATAGGTCACAGGATGTTTGCAAAAGCGATCTAAGTTTCCTGCCGTTATGACTGCGGTTACAGGTGCTATATGTGAGGTGTTTCCTCATGCTATCTCTTCTTACAAAACTCTTAACATGCTCAATTATAACATAAGACACACACATATATTACAATTCCTATTATTCCATATTAAGGCGAACACATCCCTTATGTGCATTTTGAGAACCACAGTTGCAGCCCACTCTGAATCAAAGCATGGCTACTCTCCACCTCCAATCACATTCAAAATTGCACTCTTCTCCCCGCTGAGGACCATTCCCTTGTCTTCTTCCTCCTAGTCCTCAAAATGGCGTCTGAAACATCCACCCTGAGGGCCTGCTAGCCTCTCTGCCCCACTTCACTGTGGTTTGAAAGATTCCTTTTTAAAAACAGAAACAAAATCAGTGTGCATGGGGGGAGGGGTGACACTGCCTGGCAAGCTGGAAAGCAAATTCCCAATCTCCACCATCATCCTAGTAGCGGTGGTGGGTTGCCAATTTTGTTTCTACCGGTTTGAGTGCGCTTCCTCATGTGCACACACGGGTGAGTGGGCGGAGCCTCCCAACCTCGATACTATCGGTTCGCCCAATCCAGGATGAACCAGCAGCAACCCACTTCTGCCTAATAGCTGACATCCTCAGATCCACAATCTCTGAGCCTCAAAGGCATTTTTACCGAAGAGAAAAGTGGTTAATCTCTGGTGCTCTTTTTCTCTAGAAATGGGCTAATGGGCCTATTGGCCAATGCAATCTAATAGGGTAAATGGAGCGCTACAGATTACCTTGAAGGATTAGATAGAGGCATAGGAAGCATCTTCACGAGACTGATATTTTTGATCTGGGCTGGCAGAAAGGAGAAACAACAACAGCAACAACAACAACAACAACAACAACAACAGATATTTCAAATTCAGTATTATACATAAAAACATGTGGCATGATAAAATCCATTCATGATGCTCTTCCCCAAGTGCTTGTATTAGTCCGCAGGTCATTTTAGCTCCTTTAATCTATGCTTCTATAACTAAAACGAGCGCCTATAGCTGTAATTCTTGCAGCCACTAAAATCCTAACATCCTCTTATGGTTAGCCAAGCTCGAGTGCAATCAGATCCATAAAGATCTCAGAGTTTCCTGCATGGAGCAGACTCCCTGGGATCCTCCATCATTAAGATGTGATCATCAGACATCAACAACTGTCTGCACCAGCCAAGCTAAAACTTCTTTTTGCATTATCATTCCTTACATTTCTTACAATCTATCATCGTTTCATCTTTCTCCACAAACAGCATCTGCTTGGAGCTGAAAGGATGTTCATTTGTCTTTCTGCTGTACTGTGAGTCAGTCCCTTCAGCTTGTCTTTGCTATAAAACAATAACTTACAATGGACTTCAGGGAAACCTTGCAATGCTATGAGTTTAATGCTGTTTGAATGCAGATATCAGAGTTCATCCTTCCATCTCGTGGATCAGAACATATGGTACAAAATTACATTTTTTACAGGAAGAAGCACGACCTGGAAATTAATATCAGATTTCTCGAAAATTTCCATTAAAAAAGACAAATTGAAATATTAAAAATACATACAGGAGATATCCACTACTGCAGATCATATATAGATGCAGCGTAATTCTTTCATCTATCCCAAGCATGAAACATGCATACATCCTTTGATGACTAGGCAGATTTTTGAGAAGGAACAGTTGCTCTAATGCAGTGACGGTTAACCATTTTAGTGCCTGTTCTGTAGGGAGAACGAGGCAGACAGGGACTGAGGCAAGGCAGGTTGAAGCTAACACAACCTTTATTAACAGTAACATACAGCTCAATGTGCAGCAACCACGAACCGGCAAACAGCAAAACATAGGACAGCTGACAGCCCTTTTATACTAGAGCTGTCAGACGCTTAACCAATAGGATAGCAGGATTCTCCCACCAGTTGGCTGCTCGCGTCTCAGCCAATCAGGAACCAGTAATGCAAGTCAATGGCATAGACGACTCAGTACTTAACAGTGCTGAGTGCCCAAAGCGCATCCATGTGTGCACCAATGCACACACACGTGCCCCAATCCCCAAAATGCAATGTGAGCACCCCGGCTGCATGCATATGTGTATGTTCCCTATGCATGCCCCCCCCCCTGTTTTGGCTTCCAGATTGGTGCAGGAGGCTTTTCAAACCGGGGTGTGGGAAGTGAAAGATAGGGCGCTCTGGGGAAAAATTGTGGAGATCTGGGAAGGCCCTGTGCCCACGCATGAGCAGCAGAGACCCAAAGAGCAGCTATCCATCTGGAGGCGCGCTCATGCACAGTGGAACTGGGCTGGGGCGACGGCTGGCGTGCCCGCACAGAGGACTCTGCGTGCCACCTGTGGCACCCATGCCATAGTTCACCATCACAGCTCTAATGCAATGTTGATAATCCTGTGAATTTCAGACCAGCCAATTTGATTTCTGGAAAATAATTGGTCTTGGCAGCCATTTTGTGAATAGATGAGCATCCATTTTGGGGAAAAAAGGATCTGTGAAATGCTCATGGACTTGCTACTTCAACAAGAAAGAGCAAGCTACAATAATCAAGAAAATCCCTGGATGTGAAGATGAAATGCAAAATTAATACCAGATGATCTATACTGCAGGTAACCCAGATAGATAGAAATAATATTCTTAGTGCTATTATAGAATGCTCAGGCAGCCTGATGTTAAGGAGAACTGGCAAGATTTTAACACTGTATAAAAGGTTAACTATCTGAGCAAATTAAAAAAGAAAAGAGGCTACCTAGCATAAAAATGTAGGAGAACATTGCCTTTATTTTCTGAATAGAAATGCAAAGTTGAATCTTTGAAGTCTGGCCATTCACCACTCCGAAGTATCTAACTGGTTCCAAATACCGTACTACCTAAAGAATTGCCTCCTATAGCTCAAGGCAATGGGAACAATTTGTTTCACATGAAAGCTCAGAAGTGTATTATAAAAATGAATTTGCTAAAGACCCACACCCATATATACCAGAGGTAGTATTCAGCAGGTTCTGACCAGTTCTGGAGAACTGGTAGAAGAAATTTTGAGTAGTTTGGAGAACTGGTAAATACTATCTCTGACTGGCCCCACCCCCATCTATTTCCTTCCCGAGTCCCAGCTAATCGGGAGGGAATGGGGATTTTGCAGTAACCTTCCCCTGGAGTGTCCTTCCCCTACAGTGTCCTTCCCCTGCCACGCCCACCAAGCCACGCCCACCAAGCCATGCCCATAGAACGGTAGTAAAAAGTTTTGATTTCCACCACTGATATATACCTCGCATGTATATCAATCTCAAAATCCAAGCTTTTACATGCTAATCAATTAACTGAATAAAAGAGGTTGCATAACTAGGTCCCATTTCAGAGACTTACTTATGGAAATACATCTTTATATACGATGTTAAATCACTGTGATATTTCATGGACGTTTATATCAGAGAAGTGGCTTACCTGAGCACATAGTATCATAATTTCTGTACTAGCCTGGCCACCTCCAAAATATGGTGGCAAGTCATTTCTTTTGTCTTGGGTTATAGTATTAAAATTCTCAGGTCTCTTAACTTACCCTAGTTTTACTGATTTGAACAGAATTACATTAATTTAGAGGTCCCACTTTTTTCCCATTGTCCTGTAACTCTAACAGAATAAATTGGATTGGCATGAATCCATCCAACTAACTAATGAGCTTTGTATAGCTAATGCTCAATTTTAGAGTGAGGTCTCAATAAAACATGACATTTCTTTACAGCAATGACAAAGTTCCCAAGCAGAAATGTGATAGAAAACTCAATTGAAGACTTGGTTAATAGCAAAAACTTTTTTGGATGGAAATTACAGACAATGTACATAACTTTAAAAGTTTATCCATGTGAACCAACTGTGAATGTAACAGCCAATTACACGCTTACGTAAAAGAGTTTCAATTAGCCTTATTAACGTAGCTCATAACGGTTGGCTCTAACAGTAAATTCGAGGGATAGTGTTGAGAGGGCAGGAGATAAAATGAATAGATTTGATATACACAGAAGTAGAAAATAATGTTTAAAAAAGAATCAAAGGAACAAACTGAACCAAACACCAAATAAAATAAACCCTCTCAATAAATGTCAAATAAAAGGCTATTGAGGTTTTAATATGTCTGGTGAACAGGGCAAACTAGAACATGTTTAAAAGTCTGTCGAGGAAAAATTGGGTGTGATGGTGTGTAGGAATATAGGCCTGGTCTTAGGAAGAGAAAAAAATATTTGGCCCTGAGAAACAGGAAAGCATGAGAAAGAAACTCCAAATTAACTTTCTTGATTTTGTTTGGTATAGCAATAGCACTTAGACTTATATATCACTTCACAGTGCTTTACAGCCCTCTCTAAGCGGTATACAGAGCCAGGCAATTGCCCGCAACAATCTGGGTCCTCATTGGTCTCTGTGGTCATGTGACCAGCATGACTAAACGCCTAAGGCACACAGAACGCTGTTACCTTCCCATCAAAGGTGGTTCCTATTTTTCTACTTGCATTTTTACATGCTTTCAAAATGCTAGGTTGGCAGAAGCTAAGACAAGTAACAGGAGCTCAGTCCGTTACATGGCACTAGGGATTTGAACCACCAAACTGCCAACCTTTCTGATCGACAAAATCAGTGTCTTAGCCACTGAGCCACCACGTCCCTTTTAAGTACTATGTCTCAAGTGCCTTATGGAACACAAGAAAACCTGTAATTCTGATAAATCTAAGTACTTAGCTCTCATATATGTTTATTCTAGGACCTAGAGGATTATTCACTGACTTCAGTCAGACTTGATCACAGATGATTTTGTGTAACTATGATTTTTAGCTACATCAGTTTCTGGGACATAAGTAAATTCACATTGAAAAGCATTAGCATGTATTTGTCTGACTTTTTCAAGACTTAACATTTTTCTCTCTCTTCAGTATTCCTATAGATTTCAACTAAGATGTTTTTCACAGACAGTTTGGGGGACTCTGCTTAATATAATCTGGAATATTATTTCCCCATTACTCTTTATTGTTTTTTTTTCTTCAAACTCTAGACAGTAAAAGAGACTTCAGGCAACTAACCCAATTTACCTTCACAGCATATGCAATACTAATCATGTTTAGAAATCACTGAATTCTTATATACAGGGATGACTTTTATGATGCAAAAAATATTCAGCTTATAAAAGCTTTTTGTGGGTTGATAAAATTATTTTATAAGACTGTCAATCAGTCACACTTTTACCTTATTTGCTATTGCATCCTTTTTAATGATCATTCAAATTCCTTCAACCAGAAAGAATAAAACAGCTACTTCTGTTGAGAAAGTATTATTTGTCCAGAATAGTTTACCTTCTACTCATCTTACTATTATTTTTATATTTTATTCTAAGAAAAAAAAGCTTTTTATTTATTTGTTTAAAACAAACATATCATTTTAAAATGTACATTACTGTAATTGGTGCATAATAATACTATACAATTAATGTATATAAATTACTGTACAAGTAGTACTACACAATCAACTAGTACAAAGTTAGTAAAATTTAATTAAATATAGACTTTGGAAACCATACCCCAAATGTTTGTATTTGCCTCACTGCATAATGTTTGGCATATGTGAAAACCATTTTTGTTTAAATTTAATTAAACTAACACTGTTAGTTTCATAATTGCTGTGTATTCTCCAAGTTTACATTCCCAAGCATCACTAATGTATCCTTTTTCCAAGGTTGTGCAAAGTTTGTCCCCATAGCCATAAGCATGTACCTAGTTGGAAAACAAAATCCATTTTGTAACCCTTTGTAGAAAATTTAATATGCAAGAGCTGGCTATATAGTATTTCCTTCCTGGCTTCAGTATAGATTAAGAAATACAGATAGGATTTTGAAAAGTGTCATTGTGAACCGGGAGCAAAAATACAAAATCTTATCACCTTGATGAATTTAAAATTTCCCAAAAGCACTTGGAGAAGAAATTTGGATGTCAGTGGTACTAGATTGGGTGAAAGAATTCAGTAACATTCGTCTGCCTACAGTGAAATAGCAGGAAGACCTCTGCTGAGTCCTGGTGTGAAAGCATTTTCATAGAAGAGAAAAAAAGAAGCTCCCTTTGTTAAATTTGATTCTAGGCAAGGTTTTGCAGATCTGGTTGGAGTGGTCTTTGACACCTGATCCACAGCTTATGGGGAGATACTTGAAGGGTATGATTGGAGCTGTTTTTTTCTGATAGCTCAGGTGTGGGTATATCAGGGGTGGGTTCCTCCCAGTTCTACCGTGCCGTTTAGAACCAATTCCAGCTCCCTCCCTCCCACTCGTCTGCACCACGTTTGCCCCGCCCACCGCTCACTGATTGGCTTTCCCACCAATCACCCCGCCCATCTCTAAAAGTCCTATCTAAACCTTAAAGTCTTAAAGCTGTCAAGTTTGAACACCCCTGGGTTTTTTTCTAAAGGGTTAGGGGTGCAAGGGTCTTGTAACTTGACAGCTTTAAGACTTGCGGGCTTCAAATGCCAGAGTTTCTGAGCCAACATTTTGGTTGCTAAGCAAGAGCGTTGTTAAGTGAGTTTCACTACATTTTATAAGTTGGCCATGCCCACCCAGTCACATGGCTGGCAAGCCACTCCCACTCAGTCACATGGCTGGCAAGCCACTCCCACCCAGTCACATGGCCAGCAAGCCACTCCTACAAAGCAGGCCTCACTTACAGAAGAGGTTCTAAAAAAATTTGAAACCCACCACTGGGGTATATCTATGGGGGAATAGAGGCTTGGGCCACAATTTCAGGGATGATAAGTCATGGGGACATTGGACTGACCAGTATAGAGGATGTAGGATTGACAATTTGGTTCTCATTCCCTTTTCCAGTCCAATTGATCCAAACCAGTCCATGAGGTTGTGCTTTTGAGAATCTTGGTTTATCCTATTACTGTTTAAATTCACATTTGTGTGTGACAAAAGTTGAATCATCCATGACTTACTTGTAGATGTGGACCTGAAATGCATTGCTATAGTAAAGGTAAAGGTTCCCCTTGCACATATGTGCTAGTCATTCTCAACTCTAGGGGGCAGTGCTCATCTCCGTTTCAAAGCCGAAGAGCCAGCCCTGTCTGAAGACATCTCCGTGGTCATGTGGCTGGCATGACTCAACGCCGAAGGCACATGGAATGCTGTTACTTTCCCACCAAAGGTGGTCCCTATTTTTCTACTTGCATTTTTACATGCTTTTAAACTGCTAGGTTGGCAGAAACTGGGACAAGTAATGGGAGCTCACTCCATTCCGCGGTGCTAGGGATTCAAACCGCCGAACTGCCAAACTTTTTGATTGACAAGCTCAGCATCTAAGCCACTGAGCCACTACATCCCTCTGCTATGGTAATGTGTCTATAATTAAATGCACTATAGGCATGGAATAAAGAGAATAAACTAATATTAATACTGGAACATACTATCTTGAATTATAACTTCATAATATATACTAAGGAAGCTCTAGAGAAGTGTTTCTGAAATGTGTCAATTTAATAATATGTGAACTTCAACTCCTAGAAGTCTCCAGAACATAATTTCAACATCTGATATTGCAGATGTAGTGATAGTAAATAGATATTAAAATCTATTTACATAATGAGCTAATGTGTTCAGCATCTTTTGTTGTCTTTTATCCACCTGTTGATAGATACAGTATCAAGAAGAGATCAAGTGAATATAATTTTAAAAACTTATTTTTAAAATGTAGTTTTATCCAAGTTCTATAGATGTGATCAATCCTATGTCAACCCCGAACCGAACATCCTACTCATCCTGCTTGGTGGGGAAGGAATGGAGCAAAATAATTGTTTATATGAGCAAATCAGATTATATTTAGCTTTTTAAAAAAAATCTATTGCTTTTATAAATGACTCAAGACAATAAACATATCTAAGAGTACTTCCTCCTCCTATTTTTCCTACGACAACCCTGTGAGGTGAAAGAGAGAGACTTGTCCAAGGTCATCATTCAGCTTTCCTGTCTAAGGCAGGACTAGAACTCACAATCTCATGGAAAGGCCTAATTCATAGACTGTATTGCATTTGGTTTTCATTAGCCCTGTCTTGGAGGAAGACTAAATTATCTGGATATTTTAGGCCCATAAATATTTTTTAAAAGGAACACGATTCAGTGAACTTCGTTTGCTTGTTAACATTTTCCTTTATGGAATGTTTTTAAAAAATATTAGTTGCATGATAGCCATTAGCAAATTATGTTTTTGGAAAGAATCTGCATGAAAGCATGCATATGTATGTTTTTCTCATCAGTAACAAGTACTGTGAGTATAAAATGCCTTTGCTCTACTGATTTTCATGAAAGTAACATTAGGTTGCAGTAGCTGAAAACTGGAAAACTGACTTTACATGACTGAGTTTATTACTGATTATGAATCCATTGGGGAAGTCATATTCTTCTACATGCTTTAAAAAAAAATATTGCCTCAACTTTCAAGTACTCCTTGAGAGACATTTATTTTTACTTCCTTTTTATATACATTTTCGACAAAGACCATAAACATACTAACACCTACAGTGATAAAAGTTCCTGCACATGTATTAACACAGAGTATTCACAGCAGTGGTGGGTTCCGGATCCCGTTGCAACTGGTATGGTTGCAACGGGGCCTGGCGTCCTCCACATGAACGTGCGCAGCACACGCATGCGTCCTACCCTCCAGTGATGCCTCCACGATGCTCCAGCTGCTCGGCGGAGCGTTGCCCAGATGCTGTATGCGCCATGTGTGGAAGCGCCAAAGAGTTTAAAGACAGGTAAGGATGACGGGTGGGTGGGCCCTCCGGAGCACCATACTGGAATGTTATACGGTGCTCCGGGCAGGCACCGGTACGCCCATATCAGGGTGTACCGCCTGTAACCCACCACTGATTCACAAGTTCCACAATTATTCATGTCTGGAGATTTTCAGTCATCCAGGTCATGGTTGTCCCAAAGTCAGAACTGAAGAAGCTTCTTGGATGAGAAGTGAAACATTTTCAAGTAAGACAAAGAAAGTCCAGTTGCCTTTTGAAAAAAAAACACTTTTGGGACACAATTATTCATGTATTTCATAGACTTCTCATTTGTCCACCAAGGAAATAGAAGTAGGACATCAACTCTCCAACACAGGTATAAAACTTATGCTTTTAAAGCAACCACTACAGAAAATGTTATTTAAACATAAAACTCCAATAGTTGTTTGTTTTTAATCACCTCCAACGAAAATTTCCCTCTCAGCTCTCTGGGTGTTCATTTACAGTGTGTTGACTTAGTTTTTTATCAGGAATATCCTCCCTGGATTAAGTGGAAGATATGAAAATTGTGACTATGAACATTTAAGAATATGGTCGGGAAGCAGACGTATCTACATAATCTTGAACTTTGGATTATTAAAATTATTTTTATTATTTCAATACTGAGGTCACTTGGATTAAAATTAAAAGCAGTATGGGGTCATTGGGATAGAAGTTCCATCTTTTCATAGGTTAGTGTGCCGTCATGGTACACAAACAAAGGAGTGCAATTTGTTTCACGGCACAACTGCTTTTGTCAAACCCACCCCCCTTTGTTGTTCCCTGTCAGGCAACCAATGTGGTCAGGTTTTCCCTTATAGATCTTCTAGAGCTCTTAGCAGTTCAAGGTGTTATTTAAACATAAAACTCATAGAGAGGCAAGGAACAGATTCAGAAATATTAGGTCTAACTTTATTATAAGGTTGCGTAGCAGAATCCTGCAAGTCTGGATATACATTTTTTACAGTCCAAGAAATTAAGGAAGGTCCCTTCTGAGATGTTTGCCACCCTCCAAATCTCCTGTGGATCCAACTGCCATTTTTCTGACCCTTCTCTGTTTGCAATTCTTCCACCAGGGGTGGGTTCCTGCCAGTTCTAACCTCTTCTATAAGAAGAGGTTCCACAAATCTACAGTGCTGTTTAGAACCGGTTCCAGCTCCCTCCCCCCGCCCGTTTGCACATCAAGATGAAGAGCGAGAGGAGGAATTCTGGGAGTTGAAGTCCACAAGTCTTTTTTTTTTTTTTTTTTTTTTTTTTTTTTTTTGTAATAAAATTTTATTGGTTTTTCAAAATTTATAGGGAAAAGGGTAAATGGACAGGTATACAAATTTTGGCAGTTGCAAAGTGTGTGAGGCCCCCCTCCCTCCATACCCATAGCGTACATTTATATATAATGCATTAGTATATAATTGATTATAATCAGCATATTAGTTCTATTATTAAATTCAATCAAATTAAACATTACAATATAAAATCCAAATATAATTCCATTTTCACTTTCGGTCAATTTATAATAATATGATTTTCATATTTATTTCTGTGATCTGAGTCTTCTTGCTATTGCCCCATCTCCCTCCACTGGCAGAGCTCTGGCCCCTCCCGTGTCCTGCGTGTCCGTTGTAGTGTCTGGTGGTTTCTCTAGGAGTGTTTTATTTTTTTCCATAAAGGCCTGCGCCTCTATGGGTGAATTAATTCTGATTCTTGTCTCCTCCCAGAATATCAGCATACCTTCAGGCATCAACCATCTAAACCACACCCCTTTCTGGTATAATTTATTCGCTAATTGCGAATAATTTTTTCTTTTTTCTCTAATCTTCTTAGGGATCTGCTTCAGAATGGTTATCTCCATATCATGATATGTCAATGCTTGCCCCCTTTGTACACCCAGAATTTCATCTCTTGTGGTTTTTCTAAGGAATTTAATGTGAACCTCCCTGGGTAAATTGTGTGTTCTAGCATAAGCTGAGTTCACTCTATAAACCAGATCTATATCCCACCCCATCTGTTGTTTTTCTTTGTGTGTATAGTCAGCCAGAATGTTTGTCATGATGTCCCTTATATTTTCCCCATCTTCTTCTATAACATTTTGAAATCTAAGATAATAGGACATTCTCTCAAATTCTAATTTCATCTGTTGGATGTCAAGATCTTTGTTCCCTTTCTGCACAGCTTCCACCACCCCCCTCACCTCCTCCACCCCCCCTTCCACAAGATTCAGTCTTTGTGAGTTCTTATATATTTGGGCTTGATTTTCTTTAATTTCATCTTTCATTTCCCTTAACTGTTTCTTGATTTCCTCCTGGCCCTGTAGAATTTGTTGAAGCATTTGTTGAAAGTCCATCTCTGTAGTCTTATGTTGCATCAGTTCTGTTATCTTTGACTGTGTGGCTGGACTGGATGTTGCAGATGTTGGAGCAGAAGTGGCAAAGCCAGGTTTTCCAGGAGGGGGTCTTTTAGATGCCATCCTTTATAACGTTAAAAGTTCAGTCCAAATATGAAGTAAGCAATTAGAAAAGAAGGGTAGCCAGGTGAATCCGGGAGCAGAATAACCAGGCAGAAGAGAATCTCTCCAATAAGTCTGGCAATAGATAGAAAATTTCCCCTAGAAGGTTAAAAAAATACCAATCCACAAGAGGTTCCTCTGGGAGACACGGAGACAAAGACCGGAAGCCTGAATTTTAAAGGTGGAGTCAGGTTTCAGAGTTCATAAAGACAACGGAAGTGTGCCATCTTGCCCTGCCAGTTTTGGGCACAGAGGCGTAACAAAGTTTTAAAAAGTTCCAAAAGTCCTCAAATCATTGTAATATGTAAAATTAAATTGAAAAGAAAATCATCTCAGCCTAAGTGAGGCTTCATTCGTTGGCTCTCCCCCCTCCTCCTTCCCCGGGGGCTGAGAGCAAAATTGTTTCTTGCCGCTTGTCCAAGGGGGGGGGGAAAACCCCCCTCCCTCCAGCCGCACCTCCAAAATGCTCCGAAAGTTGTTTTAAAGTTTTAAAAGCTGAATCAAATCTTCATGCAAAGTAAGGGATGAAGAGAGAGGCAACCTCACCGCACCGCAGCTGCTTCCTTCAATTGTAGCATTCTCCAGTCGGCTTGTAGCGAGGCGCGAGGCGTGGAAACGCGATGCGCCCTCCGAGCTTGCTCCCCGGTGCCTTGGGCGCGCGAGAGAGCCCCCGCCGGCTGCCGCCGCTGCAGGAGACCTCCGCGATGCCGCCCCTCCGGCAGGACCCCTCTGCGGGGTGTCCTGTGCCCCCCAAGGAGTGGGGAAGCCCACCGGGGAGCCGGAGCGGGCAAAGAGCTGCCCGTCGCCGCCGCCGCCGGAACCGGAACTCCTAAGTCCACAAGTCTTAAAGCTGTCAAGTTTGAACACCCATGGGGTTTTTTTCTAAAGGGTTAGGGGTGCAAGGGTCTTGTAACTTGACAGCTTTAAGACTTGCGTGCTTCAAATGCCAGAGTTTCTGAGCCAATATTTTGGTTGCTAAGCAAGAGCGTTCTAAAGTGAGTTTCACCACATTTTACAAGTTGGCCATGCCCACCCAGTCACATGGCTGGCAAACCACTCCCACCCAGTCACATGGCCAGCAAGCCATTCCCACAAAGCAGGCCACACCTATAGAAGAGGTTCTAAAACATTTTGAAACCCACCACTGTCTTCCACCTATCTCCCAAGATCATTCCCACATTAGAGGTGGGTTCCTACCCGTTCTGCCCAGTTCAGCTGAGTAGGTAGCAACTCGGCTGGCCACATCCCCGAACTGGTTCTATTGGCTGCACTGTAGGTAGTGCCATCTTGTTTTTTTTGCTTCTGTGCATGCGCAGAAGCATTTTTTACTTACTGCGCATGCACGCAAAGTGCGCACGGGCCTGATGTGCATCCCTGAGTGAACCGGAAGTAGAAGAAACCGGAACCCACCCCTGTCCCACATGCTATTACGAAGCCTATTTGATAGCCTGTAGGATCTGGAAATACCTAAAGAAAATTTGTGAGTGGATTAGTATGCTTAGAATGTGAAGCAAAAGTCCAGTAGCTACTTAGTAATAGTCCCAAGAAGGAGCGGACTGAATTTCAGTGAGTAAAGTTTGCCACTTGATGAACTTTTCTTGGTTCACCAAACCGAGATGAAGGAAACTTGACCAGTTTTCAAAAGTATGAGAGCAGATCAGGGCAGGCTTAAGAACACCATCATTGTATATGTAGTCCTCAGTTTACAATTGCTCACTTAGTGACCATTCAAAGTTCCAATAGATGTCGCAAAAGGTACTTACGACTGGTTCTGAAGTTCTGAGAGACAGTCCCCATGGTCACATAACCACATTTTGGGTGCTAGGCCCACATTTACAGCTGTTTGCAGCAACCTGTAGCCACAAGACCACAATTTATTGTTTCCCCTTCTAAAGAACAGTGTTTACTTACAGTTTTTGGCAAAAATGCTTCAAAAAAAGAATGGGTTCGTTTAACGATTGTGGTACTTACTTAACAACCATGGGGTTTGCTTAATGACTCCTGCAAAAAAGGTCATAAAATTGGGTTGGGCAAATGGATGACCTACGTTACGATCATCCTGACTTACAACCGTAATGGGCAGGCTCCATTACAATCGTAAGTGGAGGATTCCCTGTATGCCATATTACCCCTCCTCTTTCACTCAGCAGAAATAAATGAACTCCAAAAGCAACAGCCGTACTCTGTTGCTAGACAACATATATGCAGATGAACTAATGAAGACTGCACTTGGTGTGATGCTCCTTTAAATTCTCAGAAGAAATCAACTCTTGATGTACAGTGTCTCTTCTTGTGTGATCCACTGCCCTTACTTTCCAACCCAGCTGATGAGGATGAGTGGAATCCTTTTGTTCATCTTAGAGATGCGTAGTAAAACCTTGGCATGTCACAGAAGGAAGAGCAGTAACATCGCAATCTTTCAAGCTCCAAAATGAGCCTTGCTGCACACAATCCCATTGTGAAAACCATGTCAGTCCCAGAGGTGCTTTTTCAAGAGGCAACTGGGCTTTCTGTTTTTTTCTTTGAAGATCTTTTGCTTCTCATCCAAGAAGCTTTTTCAGCTCTGCATCACTAAATGTCTATGGAGATTCTCAGTCCTCCAGGTCATGGTTGTCCCAAAGGTGCTTTTTCAAGAGGCAACAGGGCCTCCTGGTTTTTCTTTGAAGATGTTTTGCATTTCATCCAAGAAGCTTCTTCAGTTCAGGTCATAGGAAGGACATTTTAAATAAATGCAGAGCAGAGTTATGTGTGTTATGAACCTTGTCTGTGAGAATTTTCTATGAGAACTTTCTAGCAAGCAATTGGCAGCATGTTTCTTTCCATTGTGGTAAAAAAAAAGGAAAGTGGAAGGAGAAAAATAGCATCTTCCTCCATTATTGAGATTACATCACTCTTATAATTAAACAACACCTGGGACAGGTAAACCAAAGACGGAAAAGCAACAGCATGCTTTATATTTTTCCATTGAGTGAACAAACCTGCACACCAGCTACACAGTCTGTCTCTTGTGGAGCTTCCTTGAGTATCCTCTTCCAGGGCTGAGCACATTTATTTCATTTAACTACTTTCCTTACGCACACCTTAGGGCACCCTAGTTCCCCATTTTATTTTAGGCACTGCACAGGATGCCAATTGGAGAAATGAAGCTTGCTGTTTTGCTGTAATACTATCTGGGGAAGTTGTGCAGCATCAGTTCAGTGAAGCCGCACAAGCTGCCTATCTCCTTCTATTTAATCTGCATCTAATAAAACAGCCTAGAGAACAACTAGGGTAACTGTAGCACGCTGTGGAGTGTGCATTTAATTCTGAGGCATGTATGCAGGCTCCTTTTACCTTGACTATAGCCTAATTATACATACATCTCCAGTAGGATTTTTCAATGAATGCAGAATCCTTCCTGTGACTGTTGGAGTTCTGACATCTGCCAATCTGGGCCAGAGAATCCTGTTTGCCTCGAAGGCTCCATTCCCTTGTGGACAGCATGATAACAATTGATGGGGTCAAAATCAAAGATGAGTGGTAAAGGGGAATTGGGTGGGGGGTTGCAACTGTGAGAAAAATTGGTGACTTCTCAAGCTATTTCCTAACCTGCAGTTAGATTGAAAAATGGCTTCTCTTAGCTCCAGCGAGAAGGTTTCTAGAAGATGAATTGCTATCTTGTGATGGACTAAGGAAGAAGGGAGCAATTCTGACCTTGTGAGAATATAGACCTGAAATCTAGAAACTAACAATTTAGACAACATTAACTCACATTCTTTCTCAGTTTGTTAGCCTTCAAAATGAGTGTGTTGCTTATGGCTAGTTCAGTCTGAAGTCATTCAAATAACAGTTTAAATGGGGATGAGGGAAAAAAAAGTCTGACTATTTGAAACTGAGATGAAATGGGATGATCAAATGATAAATTGCAAAGAGATTACTAGAATGACAAGGAGGAGAAAAAAGCTGTAGCTGGCAGGCAATTCTTGATCACATCTCAGTAAAGTAAGACCCCTGGAGTGTCTTGGTACAAGGAGAAAATTTTGGCATTGCCTTCACTCAGGTTGCTTTTTAGGGCTAAGTGCCAGGAAATTTTAGGATTTTAGTAGTTGGGATTGCACTTGTCATAGCTGTTCTCTACATGGGACATCCTATGCTACATGGGACACATTAATAAGTCTGCATGACCTGTAGAGAGAAAGCGAGAAAAGGCTGGGAGCCACAATGGGAGATAGAAGAGATACAATCAAGAAAGTCGTCTAGATTGGATGTGTCGTTGTTTTCTACTCCAGTTGTAAATGGCATTTGGGTGGAAGCCTCAAAATTTCACCTTACTTAAGTGATGAGACATTCATTTATTAGTGATACCCTTGGAAGAAAGATCATTATCATTTTAAGGTCTTTTGCAATTCATGGGCTTCTTTATGAAAAATAAAACTTGAGCGTGGGGACAGACAAAAGTACCCAAGGATCTATTTAACTGTTGTGAGGCAATAATCATTCACAGAATAGTATGAAACCAGGTAAATTAAAATAAAATGATTAAATTAAACATAATGTATGTAATTAAAAGAATAAAATGCAGTTTTACAGCTTTAGACTAACATGTTCATTTGCCTCTGTCTCCCCAATTTCATTTCCCATTCAGACAATAATAATATAGCAATGAATTTCATTTTCTTAACACACCAGTAAATTGATTTCCAATTGCCCACCTATGAAATGAATTGATTTCTCTCCCAGTCTAATTAACTAATTAACTGATTGATTTAAAATGGATGTTCCTCATCCTTCTCCTCCATCTGTACAACTAATTCCAAAATTGTTTCGTTTTTTTATCCTAGTTTTAAATTCACATTTTTCCTACCACGAGAAACAGTAAAAAGGAAAGTGTGTCATCTTTTATCCAGCTCATTGATTGGGCTCCTGATGTGGACCAAAAGAGATAAAAACATGTGTGATCAATACTCTCATTATTATCAAAAAGTCTTTTAAGGAATTTGATGGGGAGTTATTATTCTGTTTGTGATAGCAAATAACCAAAAGAGATTTGCTTTTGTGGACTATGTCAAGGCCTGTCATTGGCTGAGAAGGAGTAGAAGATACATTGGAAAGACAAAAGTGGTGGCAACCACAGTAGACGTTATGGCGCCACTGAAATCTGGCAGCAGAATCTGGAAAGCCTGAGGTCCCACTTAATTTCCATCAGCAGGTTTTATACAGGGCTATAAACTTTCATATACATTCTATAACAAGTTTTTATATAGTATAGCCTTTATTGGCATTGTACAAAATAAATACAATGAAATTGGTTATACTACTGTTATATACTATGTATGCTGACTTGGAAATCATTTTGTCTGGTGTAATGGTTAATTATTAAATGTGGTGTCATAGTGATGGGAAGAATGGACTATATATCTCATTGGGTGACTCTGTCCCAACCACTGCCTCTTTGTGCACCTTAGTTCAAGAGCCATGGTGGTGCAGTGGTTAGAATGCAGTATAGCAGGTTAACTCACTGCTCACTCCAGGAGTTCAACTCAAGGTTGACTCAGCCTTCCATCCTTCTAAGGTAAAATGAGGACCCAGATTGTTGGGGGCAAAATGTTGACTCTGTAAACAACTTAGAGAGGGCTATAAAGCACTGTGAAGCAGTATATAAGTCAGAGGTGATATTCAGCAGATTATAACCAGTTCTGGAGAACCAGTAGCGGAAATTTTGAGTTGTTTGAAGAACAGTAAATACCATCTCTGACTGGTCCACCCCCATCTGTTCTCTGCCTCCCGGGTCCCAGCTGATTGGGAGGGAATGGAGATTTCACAGTAACCTTCCCCTGCCACGCCCACCAAGCCATGCCACGCCCACCAAGCCATGCCACGCCCACCAAGCCATGCCACGCCCACCAAGCCATACCCACAGAACCGGTAGTAAAAATTTTGAATCCCACCACTGATATAAGTATACGTTCTATTGCTATTGTTACTCACCAGAAGGACAAACTTGACTTCTTAAACTCATTCAGATTCGAACTCCAAGAAGGAAATTGTGATACAAAAAAATAATAAAAAACAAGCTTATAAATATTGAGGGGAGATGGAGTAAGAGTGGCCTTCATGGCAGGTCCTTTATAATGGGTACCGTAGGCAGACAATTCTGTTTGGACTTCGTGATCCAGATCAGTTCAGTGTGTTCAATTTTATTTCCATGAACTTCCAAACACCTTAGTATCAAAATGGAAGAGATGGAGTGTAATGAGGTCACTGAAAACGCATTCTGTTGGAACCTCAGTTTTGGGGAATGAATGAAGGTTTGGGCCAACCATGTTTGAATCTACAATACCCAGCTATGAGTTGCCCAAATCTGCAGGGGTTGGACTAGTAAACCTTCAAAGATCCAAGAACGATCTTTGTCTTAAGGTAAGATGGGTGGCCTAAAAATGTTATAAATAAATAAGCATGTACTTTCTATGTCATTGTAATGAAATCATTGGCTGGCTCTTTGCCCAGTCACAGCCTGAAGAACTTAACTTCCAGGGCTCTTTTAGGAAAGTCAGGTTATACGTTGCTAGAGCTGCAATAAGAAGCACACAGCCTTTTCAGCTTTGTTGTTTGAATAACAAATAGGGTTGATTAAACATTTATTGATGTAAGTAGAGGAGATTTTAAAAACAATTGATCCCTTCATAGGAAGTGGGAAGTTCACAGCCTCGTTTAGTGAACTACAATGGGATGCTGAAAAGATGGGTATTGGGGGAAAGAAGCCAAAAATAATGGTGCTTCCCAAGTTGTAGCTTTGGAAGAGCATTTTTGTATTGTTGATTGCAAGAGCTAATGACAATTAGGTTGTTCGGGAGAAAAATAGTAAGGGAAAATTGCATAGAATGTTAGCAATGATGGCAATTTTGAAAAACTGTCGTGATATTTTACCATTACTTGATTGTACTGCTAACTGTTTTTCATAGTAGGAACACACCTATGCTGTATTGCCCGAGGAAGAACTTGCAGTAGCTTGATTGTGGTTGGCAACATATGTTATAATTTCCTTTTTTAGTTGCCTACCTGCCTGTTTATTGCCTTTCAATTTTGGCAAATATGCAACAGATACATTTACAAATATAAAATATATACATGAAGTTGAAAACACATCAGGATTAGCAATAAAATACAGCTAGATAACAAAACAATGTAACCATTAAAGTCCCATTGAAAAAGATGGCTCATAATAAAACTGCTTCCTTTAAGATTTGGTTGCACTATAGACTGTAAGATTTTTTTTTTAGGCACAAATGGGTGTATTGGTTTGCTGTGGTATCTAAGCACCCGGTTCCTCATGCTAAATATTTTTTGAGTTATTTCCTCTTCATCTTTCCACCAAGGACTTATTCCGATGAGGACATGTTCCCAAAACACAACATCCCTCTCATTCCCAACTAATAGTTGAAGCTATCTTATTTGATGTTTATTTGATCTGGTATTAAGGTAGTGTTTTTCACTTCTTCTGATACCAGCCTGATGATATGAATAATTTTTGATGCTTTGGTGGTGATGGTAGAGAATTCAGAGGTGGAATTCAGCCGGTTCAGACCTGTTTACCAAAACCAGTATCAGAAACCGCGGGTGGGCCTGCCCACCTGCCCCGACTCTATGCTGTCCTATTTAGGCATATTTTTGAGGGCGCTCCAGAGGTTGGTTTCAGCCAGTCCGGTCCGCGCTTACCAGTGCCAGAAATCTGGCGTGCATTTGTGTACTGGGACTTCCAGAAGCCCCGTACCAGAATGGTCCCTCCCCTGGCCTGCCGCCTGTCCGCCCAGTCGCCACTCTCTCTCTCTCTCACCCCGCCTGTCCGCTTATCTCCAGCCAGGCTGCAAAGCATGGGGAGCAAAGAGCAGCCATACCCACAGAAGCAGAGACCAGCTGCCACCGCCGCTGTTACTCTGCTGTTACTGGTGTTGGTGATACTAATAATAGTAGACATGGATGCATCTTTGCTGTATATTCTGCTGCACCCAGTCTCATGGGAGGCGAAATGGCAGAGCCTCCAGGTGGAAGGCGAGTGAAGGATGCAGTGGCGGAAGAGGCTGGCCATCCCTGAAGCCAGCTCTCGAGGAAGGAGGCAGAGATGAGGCCCGTGGCTCGCTTCCCTACCTCCTTCCTTCAAGAGCTGCAGGCAGCAGGGAAAATGAAGCTTCTTTGCCAGCCACCCAGTTGGCAAAACAGACATTTTCGCCAACTGGACGGCATGTGTGTGTGTGAGGGGGGGGGAGAGAGAGTGAGAAAGAAAGAGAAAGAGTAAGAAAGGAAGGAAGGAAGGGAGAGAGAAAAAAAGAGAGAGACAAAAATAGAAAGAGAAAGAGAGAGAAAGAAAGAAAGTGAAAGAGAAAGAAGGAAAGAGAAAGAAATTCAGTTGGAGAGTTAGAGACACAAGGAAGGAAGGAAGGGGGGAGACACAAGAAAGAAAGAAAGAAGGAAGGAAGGAAAAAAGAATCAGGAAGAGAAAAGATGGAAAGAAAGAAAGAAAGAAAGAAAGAGAGAGAGAGAGAGACACACACACAAGAAAGAAGGAAGTAAGTAAGTAAGTGGGGGAGAGAGATACAAGGAAGGAAGGAAGGAGGAAGGAAGAAAAAGAAAGGAAGGAAAGAAGGAAAGAAAGAGGGGGAGAGAGACACAAGAAAGAAGGAAGAAAGAAAGAAGGAAAGGAAAGGAAAGAAAGGAAAGAAAGAAGCAAAAAGAAAGAGATCACAATTGAGGCCAAAATTTTGGTTGCTAAGCAAATGAGTTAAATGAGTTTCACCACATTTTACAAGTTGGTCACTCCCACCCGGTCACATGACCGCCAAGCCACGCCTACAAAATAGACCACACCTACAGAATAGGTTCTAAAAAAATTTGAAACCCACCACTGGGACGTGCGCACGAGCAAAGCGCATACACAGAAGGCTGGGCACATGCACAGAAGGGGCACAGGGGCATGGGGCGAATCAGTGGTAACAAAATGTGAAACCCACTGCTGGTAGAGATGATGTGGCAGGACCTGAAATCTGTTCAGCTCCTATTGGCAACTCTGAGCTATGGTACCCTTGCCTTCTTTGACCACTGGCAAAGTCTCTCCACAATCATTTTGGCTTGGGCAGCAAAAGTGACCAAGTCATGTGTTATGAAGGGTCTTTAACTATCCATTGAGATAAATGCTTTGAAAGATAAGCAGTTTGCATGATGGTCAGCACTGGCTAATATAGGCCCATCTTCCTGTCAACAGTCACCCAGCCACTCTTTTTAGACAGAGCAAAAGAGACAAAGTCTTAAGTGAGCAACTGAAAGAAATAAGAGACAGCAAGAGAAAGGGAAGATGGTGAGATAGTGAGACAGCACGAAAGAATGAGCAGTGAGTAAGTGGACAAGAGGGTGGGGGAGAGTGGGAAAGAAGAGAGGAATGTGCAAGATGGTGAATGATGAAGCTAGTGATGGAAAGAGACCAGTGGTGTGGTTAATAGAGAAAGAGGGAGTAATGGAGTGGATGGTAGATCAGGTGATACAGCAAGCAATCGTGGGAAATGTTGTGATAGAACAGGCAAGGAAGCAAGTGACAAAGTGACTAAAGGATTTGGCTGGCAGTAGAGTATGCGATAGAGAAGGTGATGGAGCAAGAGACTATGGATGTGGATAATGGAGCAGGTGATACTTTCATTGCAAAAGGATCCACACTCAAAGAATTTGCTACAGAAATACAAGAAATTATAACTGGATCCAGACCTGAACATATCCTGACCTTTCAATAACAGATGTTGCAATCTGCATCCAAAATTCTTCTAGTTATTAAAAGGTAGATCCTAGACCTAGATGAGATAAATATTGTTTTTTTCAATTCAATTCAATAGTAGAGTTGGAGGGACCTTGGAGGTCTTCTAGTTCAACCCCCTGCCTAGGCAGGAAACCCTATACCGTTTCAGACAGATGGCTATCCAACATCTTAAAGACTTCCAGTGTTGGGGCATTCACAACTTCTGGAGGCAAGCTGTTCCACTGATTAATTGTTCTCACTGTCAGGAAGTTTCTCCTCAGTTCTAAGTTGCTTCTCTCCTTGATTAGTTTCCACCCATTGCTTCTTGTTCTACCCTCAGGTGCCTTGGAGAATAGTTTGGCTCCCTCTTCTTTGTGGCAACCCCTGAGATATTGGAACAATGCTATCATGTCTCCCCTAGTCCTTCTTTCTCTTAAGCTAAACATACCCAGTTCCTGCAACTGTTCTTCATGTGTTTTAGCCTCCAGTCCCCTAATCATCTTTGTTGCTCTTCTCTGCACTCTTTCTAGAGTCTCCACATCTTTTCTACATTGTGGCGACCAGAACTGAATGCAGTTTGTAAATGGTTTCTTTCTTTTTTTTAAATTAATATCCCTTTTGGAGAGGTTAACTTTGAAAGGACTCCTAAGTTGAAATGTTTCATTTTTGAGTGCAGGAGGTCCTCCACTTACAACAGTTCACTTAGTGATCTTCGAAGTTACAACAGCACTGAAAAAGGTTTTTCACCATTATGATTGTTGTGGCTTCCCCATGGTCACATGATTTATACTCAGATGTTTGACAACTGACTTACATTTATGGTGGTTGCAGGGTCCTGGGTCATGTGATCACTTTTTGCAACCTTCTAAGAAGCAAAGTCAATGGGGAAATCAGATTCACTTAACAACCATGTTACTACTTTAACAACTGCAATGATTCAGTTAACAAACATGGCAAAAAATTGTATAATGTATAATGGGGCAAAACTCACTTAACAAATTTCTCACCACATAAATTTTGGGTTCCGTTGTGGTTGTAAATTGAGGACTACCTGTACGCTTTAATCTGCTCTACATTTGTGTACTAGATAATACTTTGGAGACACCAGCCTGCTTAGCATGAGTCTGCAGTTCACATTATTTCTGATACAATGTTAGTCCATTTGCTGATTGAAATTGAGTGGAGCTGTGCCATGATATTGTGACTTGGAAGAAGAAGATTGCTGAAAATGGATAAAGGCCTAGAAGTTGAGGTAGATACAAACAGAATGTGAAGATAGGCATTCCCTTTTTCACACCTCACAGTGCTGAAACAAATATTACACCAAACAATGTACAATCTATCCAGATTAAATCTTATGAAATGGTCGATAAATGATCTGAATCAAATTGCTGTATTGTGCATATGCTCCAAAATAAAATTAATTTGTGGCCATTCTCCATAACCAGATTAGTCTGTAATCCTATATTTATTGACCTGGAAGAAGGAAGCGCCCTTTATTTTTGAAGATATGTGCACAAACCAGCATAGTTAGCACGATAGAATTTAAATAATATCAGGAGAGGGGGCTTAATTTTTAAGATATCAGGATCTGTCACATGAACAAAATATTTTTTTCTTTTATTGAAGAAAAGAATCCTAGTACCAAAATTTAGCATCAGATCTTGATTTGAATTAATTTATTTTCAAGGGGTTGTTACAGTTAAACGAGTAAGTCTATTTGCAGTCCAAAAGACATAGGATTTGTGTTTTTCAAGGTTTTTAGTTTTTATTTTTATTTTTTACAAATCAATATCAAATCAATGCGTGAACCGTGTGGCACCTGAGTGTCATACAGCCTAATACAATTAAAACTAATAAAGTAAATCATAATTATTACATTCAATCATATATGTCTAATAATAATACACATTTGTATTAGGTTGCAATCTGTCATTCAATTATTCCATATTTTCTCTTGTTATTACTTTTATTTTATTATATAAAGGTGCATGCACTAATATTCCTCCTTCTCTTATTTCCATCACTTATTCTAGCTTTTAATCATGTCACCCTTTATTAAAAGACTTTTCCTTTCTATCCTAGCTAACTTTTAATCATGTCCCCTACTTAAAAGAAAAAAAGAAAAAAAAGAGAGAGAAAAGGAAAGGCAAATCAGAACAACAACGGAAAAAAAAATCACCTATCCATCGTCTCTTGCCCGCTTTAATACTTTAATTGCTATGCTTCTTTTAAAAACTTGCCTCCCAAGACGTAGGATTTGTGAGCAACAATTATTTTTATAAATATTGTGAATTGTGGCCACTCCAAAAATGATGCCCATTTCTGGGCCAGAGCCTTCTTCCCTCACGCAAGCTCTGGAGATCTTCCAAAGATAAGTGTGCAATTGGTTAAGTGGGGAGGAGAACAGTGTGGGACCCAGTGGGGTGGGAAGCAGGCCCAAGGGCTATGGGGACACAATGGGTAAAGAAAACATTCCCAAGGTCTGTGGAAACCTGGCAGGAGTAGAATGGGGCATGGGAGAATAAGCAGGAGGCATTGCAGGCGTCCCTGTGGTTGGTTATAAGGGCAGATAATTGCTGGAAGGCTGCAGTAGCTATAACTTCAAACGGGACCATTAGTCCCTTTTGGGGGAGATCCGTTACAATTTTGAACAGTCACTAAGTGACCATTTGTAAGTCAAGGACTCCCTTTAAAACACCACAATAACATATTAAATCTATTAAACCCATAAACATTAAAAACCCAACACCAAAGTTAAACTTCATTACAAGCCTCTCACTCACCTTACCCTATACCAGCACTTTGGGGGGGCGGGGGATCCACAACAAATGTCTCACTTACCAACATAAATTTGGGGCTTAATTGTGATCATCAGTTGAGGACTACCTGTAGTTTGTATACAACTCAATCCACCATGAAGACACCAAAACTAGAGAAAAGGTCAACCTCATAAGGCAATCTTTCTCTCTTCTTGCAATTTATATGCACTTTAATTTACCGATCTGAGCAGGGCTCCTGACTAGCCTCAAAAAGCTTTTATGAACTAACTCCAACAGGAACATTTATTTAGTTATCATTCTAAGAATATGGTTAACTCCATTTTCCTCCCCATTTGTTTCTTGGACAGAATTCTAAATATATTTAATTTTTCTGCGTTTCTAATTAGCAGTCTTTCCAGAGTTATGGTAGAATAACTAATAACTAATTAGCAGCCTACCCTTAGTTATGGCATAAATATGCCACCTCCAGTTCTAGATGGTCAATTACTCATCCATTCGATAATTCGATTTTCTTGCTCTGCATGTTCAATTCATTTAGAAGCTAGGTGGGGGTGGGGTGGGTGGGAGGAAGCTGGAGATAGGAAAGAGAAGAGACCTTGGCACAGAGCAGAATTATGCAATGTCATGGGTACATTAACATTTGGATCACATTTTTACATTGTGTCAACTCAGTAAATAGTATAAATGGTTCAGATTTGCAATAAATAATTGTCTATTAATACTCTGGCATGGTGTAGCAAATTACTGTCTCACGCCAGTGAGCACAGTTGTAAGCTGGAGCCAGGCCACAAAGAAAGCCGTGGCTTTGTGGTGTTATAGTAAAAAGAGAGAGCAGTATCACTGAAGGAGACTCATTTTAGCTGCAAGAACAAGCTCCAACAACTTTGCAGATCATATAGAAAATAATGCTTCAGCCCCCTTAAAATTAAAGAGGGTTATATTCTAATCCCTAATCATAAAACTGTTTGGTTAATAGGATATATGGAAGGCCCCATTCAGGTGCTATAGAAACAGGATTGTTTGTCATGGATTGAGATATTTCTCCTGCAGTTACATGCACTGTTAATTTGTACAAGTGTGCATTGGCTTCCATGGGAAACAAGTTCCTAATGGTGCAAAGTTTGGCTCACCTGTACCGTACTGGAACGGTACCCGGTGCTCCGGGCAGGCACCTGTATGCCCATACTGGGGTGTACCCCCTGCAACCCACCACTCCTATAGGGTAAAAGAGTCAGATGACTACGAGTGTCCGGGAATTGAGGAAATAGGGGCAGCACAGGGAATGGAAGTGCAGAGAGCAAATTTAGCAGAACAAGGAAGGATGGAGGGTGCTTTAGCTCCATCGTTGAAAAAGGCCCTTTGTGTGAGGACTTCTTAGGGTAGAAACTGCTGTTATAGATCTATGTGTTATCAAGAAATCAAGAGATATACTGGCCACTGGTTTCGCTACTAGTGTTGTTTAGATTGTATGTTGAATGGCAATGACTCTAATCTTTTCTAGTGTTACAGTTTTCGCAGTGGAGGTTTAATACAATATCATAAAAAACCTTTGCATTACTCCAAATAGCTTCTTGAGTGCTTGAGATCACAGCAGACTTGTGGGAGAATAATCTACAAAGAATCTCTGTATTAGAATCTACACGTTCCCAAACATATCCCAGTATTGCTTTCTTTTCTTACCTCTCAGCTTTTAAAGGCATATTTTTTTTATTTCTGTGTAATGTTATTTGTATTTTAATAATTTTTAATTCGCTTATTTGTGCTCCTCTTCAAGATACTTACAAAGAGAATGGTGCAAAATTCCATTAATTCACAATTTTTTCTGTTCTCTTAATCAGACTGTACCCTTCTCATAAACTATGTGAATTCTCAATTTAAAAATTCATCTAATTTACTTCTGGCCCATTTCCAGACGATACGGATCTTTGATGTGTAGCGATGCTTTGCTCCATTTTTCAATTTTCTCTTAGTGTAGTCTTTTGACAGAAGTTAATTACAGAGATGCTGAGCAATAATGCATGTTATTACATAGCAAGCTACACAGCAACTTCATTGGGAGCCATGATAATTAAAGAGTGAATTGTGTTAATGCCCCTGTGTTATTATTTGGTAACTGTGTAATTACATGGGATGACCCATGCAAATCAGATCCACATTCCCATTTTCCTCTAGGGATCACTGAATTAGCTCAAGCATTTTAGGCATTTCTACCTCCGGTACAATGCCTATCCAGAGAGTAATTTCACATTAAGGCATTACAGATAGCAATGAACAATAAGTGAAATAAAATAGAAGGTTGGCATTATTTTTCACTTCAAGAGGCTTTATGAATGAAAACCACACTTAACAATATAATTACACCATATTTCATCCTAGGCCAAATATGGATTCCAGAGCCAACATGGCCAATGATCACGGATGATTGGGGATGATAGTGGATTGTGGACCAACATCTGTCCCAGTGGTGGGTTTCAAATTTTTTTAGAACCTCTTCTGTAGGTATGGCCTGCTTTTTGGGAGTGGCTTGCTGGCCATGTGACTGAATGGGAGTGGCTTGCCAGCCATGTGACTGGGTGAGCATGGCCAACTTGTAAAATGTGGTGAAACTCACTTAACAACGCTCTTGCTTAGCAACCAAAATGTTGGCTCAGAAACTCTGGCATTTGAAGCACGCAAGTCTTAAAGCTGTCAAGTTACAAGACTCTTGCACCCCTAACCCTTTAGAAAAAAACCCCCAGGGGTGTTCAAACTTGACAGCTTTAAGACTTGTGGACTTCAACTCCCAGAATGCCTCCTCTCGCTCTTCATCTTGATGATGTGCGGACGGACGTGGGGAGGGAGCTGGAACCGGTTCTAAATGGCACGGTAGATTTGTGGAACCTCTTCTATAGAAGAGGTTAGAAATGGCAGGAATCCACCCCTGATCTGTCCCCACCAATGAATGCTGGCCAGGATATTTTTTTCCCCTGATCTTCATTTCTTAACTTTATCAGTTTGTAGCTGATGAATAACCCATTGCCTCAAATATTGCATCATTTGAGAGCTCTCAATTATTACAGAAGGGTATTTAGATTTGGAACAAGCAAAAACTTTTCTGACTTCAAAATAGCAGTGGCCAACCTGAACACTGAAGTCACATTATCATACTAAGTAAGGCAAATAAACAAAACAGATACAATAAAGACATGAACACAATGCACATTTACTTTTACTAGTTCATTATCTTCAAAACACACAGCCCACAATAGAAAGTTATAGGTGAGACTTTTATTTGTCTAATTAAAAATATAAATAAAAGGGGACATTGACTGAGCTTCTGACATGCCACTATGAGTACCTAATTGAATCAACTTTAAGTGCAGTTCCAATATATAATATGAAAGTGCTAAAGAGGAGTCAGTTTATCTTTACATTTTTCAATGAATTGTCATAGTGAAATCCATATATTTCTTTGTTTTGATTGATCTTCTTGCATTGCTTTCGATTTTTCTTTGAGTTGTTATCTGTAACAAAAGGTTTCTTCCACACACTTTATATTTCCAATTCCAATTCCTCAAGTCCCTTTTAAAGACAAGTCTCAACCACCTTCTTAAAGTTGATGAGAACTTCTTCAGGTTCTTCAAACAAGGATCAATTATTGCCCCACAGCTATTAGTCTAAATTCAAGTCCCTGACCTCTACTCCAGTCAAAAGTATTCTGGAGAATTACATTAAATAAGCCATAGAAAAAAAATGCAAACAGCAGAGCTGTGGGTATCAGTAAAGCACTAGAACAGGGCTGTCAAACTCCCAGCCCGCCAACTGGATGTGTTACCCATTGGCTACGCCTACGCCCAGTTTAGAGAAGGGGGAAAAAGTCCCGACATATCACATGACACCATCATGACAACAGGAGTTTGACACCCCTGCACTAGAACTCTAAATATCTTACAAGATGGTGCAGAAAACAAGCTCTGTGTAGTTTGTAAACAGACATGGGAAACACTGCCAGAATCAGTAGGTCAATTCATATTGCAATACCCCAAAAGAGCTATGCTAAATAATGCTCAAACTACTGTACCTACATGTATTACATGTGTAATACTTCTTTCACAGGTATTAGTAATATATAGAACAAGAATTGAGAAGAGGCAGGGATACCCAAGAGCACATTGTTAACTTCCAATGAATGATGGAATAAGCAATTAAGTTCTAAGTTGGCACCTATTTTTTCCCTTATTAATGATGTAAAGGGTTTTGACTGTTTAAGCCACAACAGACTCTAGATAGCTCTTGCAAACATGGTATAATGGTTCAGCTTTATTTGTCTACTGAAGAATTTGCATGATGACCAGAAAGCAGCAATTAGAACAGTAGTAGAGCAGAATTTGAATTTGAATTTGAATTTTATTGAATTTATAGACCGCCCCCTCTCCCCGAAGGGACTCGGGGCGGTGTACAGATAGCAGCTAAAAAATCATATACACAATAGAAAATATTAAATACCCCTTAAAAACAGATTAAATATAAAGCCGTACAATAATAAAAATTAAAAAGCAGCCTAAAAAATCTAGCCCTGAAAATTTAAAATACCGGCCAGAAGGATTAAAGATTAAAGCTACGGTTAGGCCAGGCCAGCTAAATGGAACAGGTGGGTCTTAAGTTTCTTGCGGAAAGAGCTAAATGATTCAGGATAGGGAAAGTAATGCACTTTGTATATTATTCTCTTATTAATTTAATTAACACATACTAGGTGTAAATTAATTAGAGGAACTTAGTTTGTTTAGCCTAAGGAAAAAAGATAAAGGGGGAGATGTTACAGCTGTCTTGTCAAACTTGAAGTGCTGTCACAGGGAGGATAGCTTTGGGCTGTTGGTTTAGCTCTGAGCTTGGCAATTCAGTTGCAACCAAATTGCCAAGCTCGGAGCTCAAACCAACAGCCCAACTATCAACCCAAGCTGCTAATATTCAAATATATTTCAGGAGGGTGTTAGGACAAGAACCAATGAGTGGAAACCCTATAGAAGAAGGGCCAAACTCAAAATAAAGAGGAATTTCCTAACCATGAATGTTATTATGCAGTAGAAAAGCATGGTTTCTGTAAACCACTACTGGAAGTTTTCAAACATTTAAGATTATCTGAAAATATCTGCCTTGGAAAGTGGTAGACTCTAGAAGACCACCAGGATTCCTTCCAACTCTGATTCTATGAAATCAAAAAAGTTTCATAGTCTCAGTGCTTTTTAAAATGTGCCATAGGGTTCACAAATGTTTGGATATAGCTCTCAATTCAAGAGAAATGTGTTTTGGGTCACAGTCCTCATTTTTTTTTCTTGATTGGTTCACATATTACTGTATTTTTCGGAGTATAAGACACACCTTTTCCCCCCTGAAAGAGGGTGAATTCTTGGGTGCATCTTATACACTGTATTTATACACTGTCCCCCACCCTTTGGCCTCTGCCTCCCAGCAATTTACCTCCTTGCAACAAACAGAGAAAATGTGGCTTGTGGAGGCTGCAATAGGCTATAGCAGTGATGGCTGACTTTTTTTTAATGGTGTCCCAAAAGTGGGCAGGGGGGTACAGGGGGTTGTGCATGAACATGCCACACCCATAATGCTATGCATGCAACCCCCGCAAGTGACCAGCGCCTCCCCCCTCCGCTTTTGGCGTGCTTTTTTCGCCCTTTCCAGGCTCCAGAGGCTCTCTAGGAGCCTGGGGAAGTTAAAACAGCCTCCCCTGCCCCTCCCGGAAGCCCTCCAGAGACTTCCCTGAAGGCTCCGAAGGGCAAAAAACAGCACTGCAGGCAACCCGGAAGTTTGGGAACTGTGACTTCCAGTTTGCCCATAGTGTGGTTTTTTGCCCTCCGGAGCTTTCAGGCATGATATAAGAATTGTAGGGAGCTGGATTTCTAATACAGGTTGCTCATCAGAAAGAAACTTTCAACATTTCAGCCAGCATCTTCAACTTTTGACCTGTGCTTCTATAGGACCTACTCAAGTCACAATGAAAATTTCAGTACAAAAGGATAGATTTTATTGGCACTATTTCTTGCTCCACAGCCCTTCTTGAAGAAAGTCCATTTATTTGCATGACATCAAAATGCAGGCCACCTCTCTGGTTTCCTGCACCCTTTCTGTCTCTTTCTTGTTTTGTATCATCACTCACAAAAAAAAAAAAAATTCAAAATAATAAAACATTGGGCAGAAAATGGCTTCCTTACATCAGTGCCTCAGCAGGCCGCTTTTTATTTTCTCTGAAGTGACAAGGAGACATTTATCTTTTAAGGGGCAGAAATTCCATTTTACCTCAGGAAATGTTAAGTTAGAAATGGTCAAACCAGGCCAATAAAAATATTATTATTTGTTAAAAAGATGGTTTACCATTTCCGACAGGAAAAAAAAATCTTCATCTCCTAAATATAGATTAGGCTAATAGATTAATATTTTTACTCCATCCCTTGCCCCTGCCCCCATAACTGTTCCTGATAATATTTATGTGATACTTCTGCCAAACCCTACAAAGGACTTTTAACTCTCTTTAAAAAAATAAAAAGCCTGTCAATATATTCACTTGAGAGAAAGCTCATAAAATTCAACTTCACCCACAATCTGGATGATGGTCTGCCAAGCTCCACATAAATAAATCATCGAGTCATTTTTGGCATCCTGTGGACCAGAAGGAATATTTTCTTGGATAGATTTAAAGAGACATTGTTCCATAAAATGCAGTTTGCTGCAGAAAGACTGGAAAGCAGTGATTAATTTGGATTTTTTCTTATTAAGAATCTGAAAAATAAAAGAGAAATAACAGCCAAATAATAATAGCTTGTTTGTTTTAATAGAAAGTTTCTTCTTCCTTTGGTTATAGAAGAATAAAAAAACAAATCTAAAAGGAGACCCAGACACCTAGAATAGAACAGAACAGAACAGAACAGAACAGAACAGAACAGAATAGAATAGAATAGAGTTGAATTCTTTATTGGCCAAGTGTGATTGGGCACAAGGAATTGGTCTTTGGTGTATATGCTCTCAGTGTACATATTAATGTACACTATTAATTCTCTTCTATGAATTTGCTTCTTTTAACACAGTCCTTTATACATTTTTATTTTATTTTATTTATTTATTTATTATTCATATTTATAGACCGCCCCCTCTCCCAAAAGGGACTCGGGGCGGTGTACAGTTACTAAAATGCGTTATAAAATACATACATAAAACAGTTAAATAATTAAATACGTAGGTGGAGGAGGTTGCAAGACTGTATATAGAATAATAAATATAGTACATTAAAGGCTCTAATAACCCAAGAGTTAAAATATTACCCAAAATTACCCATTAAAATATATCCATCGGGAGGTAAAAACTAAGAATGTGCCAGGCCAGCTAATCGAAACAGGTGAGTCTTCAATTTTTGACGGAAGGAACGGAAGTCAGTGGTAGTTCTAATGTCGGGGGGGAGGTCATTCCAGAGGGTTGGGCCCATCACAGAGAAGGTCCTACCCCTAGGCGTCGCCCGCTGGCACTGCCTAGTGGACGGCACCAGTAGTAGTCCCTCCCTGTGAGAGCGGATTGGTCGTAGGGATGTGTGCGGGAGGATACGATCCCGCAGGTAACTGGGTCCTGTGCCATGGAGCGCTTTAAAGATGGTAATCAATACCTTGAAACGCACCCGAAAAACCACAGGTAGCCAGTGCAGCTCGCGCAGGAGAGGTGTCACGTGGGAGTATCTTGAGCTCCCCATAATCACCCGCACGGCTGCGTTCTGGACTAGCTGTAGTCTTCGGATGCGTACCAAGGGAAGCCCCATGTAGAGGGCATTGCAGTAGTCCAGGCGAGACGTCACCAGCGCATGAGTGACCATGCGTAGGGCATCCCGGTCCAGTAGGGGGCGCAATTGATGCACCAGGCGAACCTGGTGGAACGCCCGCCTTGCCACGGCTGCCACATGGTCATCCATAGACAGCCGGGCATCTAGGAGGACGCCCAAATTGCACGCCCGCTCCACAGGGGGGAGTTGTTCACCCCCTATGGCCAGCGATGGAGTTAGCTGGCTGAACCGGGGTGCCGGTAGCCACAGCCACTCAGTCTTGGAGGGGTTGAGTTTGAGTCTGTTGTCCCCCATCCAGACCCCGACGGCTTCCAAACACCGGGACATCACTTCGACAGCCTCGTTGGGGTGGTTTGGGGTTGAGATGTACAGCTGCGTATCATCAGCGTACAGATGGTATTCAACCCCAAAACCACGGATGATCTCCCCCAGTGGCTTCACATATGCGTTGAACAGGAGGGGCGAGAGGACCGACCCCTGCGGCACCCCACAAGAGAGTGGCCTCAGGGTCGACCTCTGCCCCCCTGTCAACAAACATTGCCTCCGGTCAGAGAGGTAGGAGCCGAACCACCGTAGAACGGTGCCTCCGACTCCCATCCCCCCCAGCCGGCGCAATAGGATACCATGGTCGATGGTATCAAAAGCCGCTGAGAGGTCTAATAGGACCAGGATAGATGAACAACCTCTATCTCTGGCCCTCCAGAGATCATCAACCAATGCGACCAAGGCTGTCTCCGTGCTGTGCCCGGGTCGGAAACCGGACTGGCGTGAGTCTAGATATTCGGATTCGTCGAGGTGTCGCGGAAATTGCTGCGCCACCACATTCTCAACAACCTTCTCCAAAAAGGGAAGGTTGGAGACTGGACGGTAATTAGCTAGTTCCGTTGGGTCCAGTGAAGGCTTCTTGAGCAGGGGCCTCACCACCGCCTCTTTCAAGGCGGTTGGCAAGGATCCCTCACCCAACGAAGCGTTCACCAGGCCCAGAAGCCAGCCTCATGTCGTCTCCCAGGATGCCAGTACCAGCCAGGAGGGACACGGGTCCATTGAACATGTGGTGGGTCGCAGCCGTCCACGTAACCTGTCCAAACCCTCGGGGGCAACAGAGTCAAACTCCTCCCAGAGTGGTCTCACAAGACTCGCTGTTGACGGCTCGTCCGGTCCACTGAAGGGGGCCCATCCGCTCCGGATCTGAGCGACTTTGTCCTGCAGATATTCCCCAAACTCCTCTGCTCTTCCCTGCAGGGGTGCCCCCCGCGTCCTCTGTGATAGGAGGGAGCGGGTCACCCGAAACAGGGCGGCAGGGCGGTTATCGGCGGACGCAATAAGGGCGGCACAATGTCTACGTTTGGCCGCCCTTAATGCCACAAGGTAAGTCCGCAAGTAGGCTCTTACCTGTGCTCGATCAGATTCGGAGCGTGAGGACCTCCACCTGCTCTCTAGACGTCTCCTGTGGCGTTTCATCACCCTCAGCTCCTCGGTAAACCAAGGAGCCCGGGTGGAACGCTGCCGCAGGAGACGTCGCAAAGGCGCAACCCGGTCCAAGGCCCCAGCCGCTGCCCTATTCCAGGCAGCCGCTAGGTCCTCCGACCGGGAGCGGGTCAGGGCTATAGGTATTGGCCCAAGCTCCGTCTGGAATCTATCCGGTTCCATCAGGTGCCTGGGGCGGTACCAGCTTAGACAGTCTGGTTCCGCCTCCTTGCGGTGGGAGGTAGCGCCAGGGAAGTTCAGCCAGAGAGATGAGTGATCAGACCATGACAGGGGCGTGATGACTAAATCCCCCATTCCCAGATCACTCGTCCACTGCTCAGATACGAAAACAAGGTCCAGTGTGTGACCACCTTCGTGAGTGGGGCCCTGAACTAATTGGGTCAGGTCCATGGCCGTCATGGAAGCCATGAACTCCCGAGCCACCTCAGAAGCCTCTCCCGTCGATGGCAAGTTGAAATCCCCCATAACCAGAAGCTTGGGGGTCTCAACTGCCGTTTCCGAGATCAGCTCGAGGAGCTCGGGCAGGGCTGCTGATGCATAGCGAGGAGCCAAGTATACAATCAGCAAGCCCCACTGCCTCCCTGGGCCCCATTTCACACCAAGGGACTCACACCCGGGTATCTGAGGAACAGTGAACTCTCTCGGCTCCAAACATTCCCGAATAACTACCGCCACCCCACCACCCTTACCCAGGGCCCGGGGCTGATGAAATGCCCGGAAACCCGGTGGGCACATTTCCACGAGGGGCAGACCGCCCTCGTGGCCCAACCAGGTCTCCGTTATCCCTGCAAGGTCTAGCTCCCCCTCTGAGATCAACTCATTGATGAGGGGGGCCTTGTTAATCACAGACCTTGCATTGCAAAGCATCAGCCGCAGGCCCTGGCTCTGTAGCTCCTGACCACCCAGACTGCGGGGTTGGTACAAACGACCGGGCGTAGCCAGCAGCCACGGTCTCCCAACCGACCTTGGGATCTTCTCCTGTCCTCGCATCCCCCTCTCCCCACGACCGTTGTAATAAAACAACCCTCCGTTGAAATGACCTTTTCTTTCCCCCCCCACCTCGTTCCCTTCCTTCCTGGACTCACCTGTTTGCCTGGCACTGGCTTCCCTCCCGGTCTGATGGACCCTTCCCCCCACCCTGGAACCCCCTAAAAAAGATACAAAGCATTTAATTAAAAAACCCCTTAGCTTCCGTTTCCTGCACCTCTCGGGGTTGACAAACCCGTCATCGAGGCGGGCCCTTGAGAGAGCCAAGGGCCATGCCTGCGAGAGAGGGGCCTCCCGCAGGCGGAGCAGGTCTGACCTCAGGTAAATTGATATAAGAATCCAGTGGGGTTAAGGTGCTGCAGATGGTAACAAAGTCAGTAGGGGGGGGGGGGTAAGAGGCAGAATCCTGTTTGTATTTGGATGAGGATGGGGGGGGCAGATAGAAGTCCAAATGTCCAGATGGTGCAGGCATAATAGAGGTGGCAAAGATGATAAACGATGATAAAAGATGACAAAAGTGGGTGAAAGCCCTATATGGTCCCGAGTGGGCATAAGATGGTCCCAGGTGAGCATGAGCTCATGGATAGAAGTCTAGGGTCCTCAGTGGGTGGGTGGGCGTTCTTAGCCTAGGCCTGCTTAATCCAGGCACCACTCCAGCCTCTCCATGGCCCTAGGCCCGATCTTCCGGTAGCTTCTGCTGTTCTAGACCACCCCCGGCCATCGTCCTGTAACTCCAGACTCTGCCCTGGCTCCCTCCCAAAAAGCCCAAAAACCTCATATTCCAGGCTCTCACCCAGCGTTCCAATATCCTGATGTTAAGGCTTCGGCGTCTTCTTATTAGTGCTGGCTGGTCTGCAGGCGGGGGGGAGCCACCAGGGGGCGCTCGGAGATAGCAGATCTTCAGCAAGGCCCCCTGGCAGCGGCGTCTCCTCTCCCGTTCTTCTCATTGCCGCCGCTGCCATCTCTGCCGTTTACTCAGCTGCTCAGCTGCTCAGCTCCATTCTGCTCAGCCAGTCCCAGCCCTGCCAGTCACTCTCACGGACGTCTCCTTACTCCCTCCTCCATCGCCTGCGCCAAACACATGCACGCCATCGCCGTTCCTCTTCCTGCCTTCAGCCCCGGCCCCCGCATCCATTTTCCAGCCTCTCACCTCTCTCCGGCCTCTCTCCGGTCTCCCCGGCCTCCCTGACCACCCTGACGGACCGAAATAGGTCCAAAGCAGGCCAGGGTGGTTCAGCAGTCCGACTCTCGGCCCTCGGATGGAACGAGGGCCGGCAGCAACCCCTTCCCCCCCATTGGGGCTCCGCTACAGGTCCTGGAGCTCAAGAGGCGACTGCCATCGCCGGAAGATCCTCCTCCTTCCTCCTACCTCCCGTTCTGACTTTTGCTCAAAATTAATTTTCATTGCATTTTCCTGACCTCCTGTAAGTCAAGTCACACTTAAAAATCAACTCTAGAGTACACAGAAATATTTTTGAATACCTAACAATTTCTTGGTTACTCTTCATAAATAGTTGAATATAGGAAGGCCATCCTTTGGGAATGTCAAGGGGTTGAATACAAAATCAACTTTGGCCCCTTTTAAGATGTGACAGGCTGAGGAATTCTGGGAGTTCGGATCCATAATCTTAATAGATGTATGGAGCCATGGTTGAGAAACACTGCTCAAGCAGTAACATGGTTACAAGAGGAAAACTGGGGGAATATTTTCTGATTCTTCTCCCCAATAAACCTCCTACCAGTAGTATCAACACTTTAACTGCTCATTATTCTTCCCATCCTTTAGAATTTTTAGATGGAATCTGGAACCATTTCTGAAAGAGATAATAGGAAGTGCAGAAGGAGGATAAACCCTTTTCTCCACTTGTATCTAGACATAGCATAAACATGCCCTGGCAACCTTTTTTTCTGCCATGTCCTCATGATGTTGCTTTCATTTTATACCCATTCCCACTGCTAAGAAAAATGAACATTTTTAGCTGTTCTGAGTCTGTTCTGGTTAAAGAAGGGAAAAGGTGTTGTGTGATTGACATAGGTTTAATTGGATGGTCTTCCATTTTGCATCCATTTGATGTTATAGTCACGTAATCCATAGTATCTGCCTAGTACCTCTTCTCTAATTTTAGCTCTTATAGACCACTATCCATCCCGACGCCCCTTTGGGCCTTTGGCATGGTCCTCCATGCTCTTCTTTGGGCAGGAGCAGAATTCCAATTTACCTTGGGACATCTGGATCACTCCAAATAAGCTAGTGATGGCAGCATCGGTGTCTCAATATAGCTGTGTAGTGTTAGTTTAGCATGCCTTTAGTATACCCAATTTACTTTTAACAGAAAAAAACCTGATGACTGAAATCATACATGGCTGCTGTTTAAACCTATTTCCACTTCCAAAAACCTTAAGCTAGTGTTGAATCCAGAAATGACTTTACAGAACAACATTTTTAATGTCTTAGCCTGCATGTTGTGAGGTCCTGCTTCTCTGCTACCTTTTTATGCAGGGTGCATTCAAAATTGCGCCTTGATTTGGGCAATTTTATTGAGATTAGCTCTTAGTCCTCTGCAAAGAGTGAGCTTCACCTGGATAAGCATATCTTAAGATAAGACTCAAGGTAAGGAAAGTACCCACTGCTGTAAATTCATTCTCCAAAATGTTCACAACCGGTATAACTTAACTGACATCTTTAAAGTCTTCCTGGCTTAATGTTTTATAGACCACTAGTTGATAATCTGGCGTTGCCTGGGTATTTATTTATAGGGGAAAAATGTCCGGACCAAACGTAATTTCTAATGTTGGATTTTCCCCCTTACCAGAGGGAGCCCCCTTGTGGAGTACTGTGAAGCCGTTACCATGGCAACTCCACTCCGCTGTACAGTAGAAGCCATTTTACGGCACTGCAGTAGAGCCATTTTAAGGCACAAGAGATTGTATCTTAACAGAACACCTCCACCCCCGAGGGGTGTTAGGGGTGTCTTACCCCCACAATATTTTTTTTCAGAGAGTAAGTCATCTGTGTACCAAGTTTGGTTGAAATTGCTTGAGGCGTTCCAAAGTTATGCTGGAATATACACACACACAACCATTTTAGACAGACAGACAGACAGACAGACAGACAGACAATGAATGGTGCAGAGCGTACAATAGAAAGAAATCATGAGATGGGTTCTTTCCATGACTGATCCACTTCAGATTGCCTATTTTACCCTTGCAACTTTTCTGCATAAGAGATTCCGTAATGCCACAGTCGCACACCATGTGCCAGGCAATTGCTGTTTAAATACATTGAAAATAATGCAGCATAGCCATTGCTTGAAATGGGAGGAGGCCTGAAAAAGGGGTACAGTGATTCAGTGCTTAGGGGCAGCTAAATAAAACCTTTATTAAGGCGGAAATATTATGGCTGAAAAGGCCCATTGTGTGCTTATATCTCTCTGCTATCTCTGTTTCACTAGCAGCTCTTTTTTTTTAGTTGTCTTTAGTTTTGTGTCTCTTTGTCTGCTAATAGCCGCTGTCCTAAAATGCAATTGACTCAGATCTAAACCATAAGTATAAGACATTATTTGGACATTTATTTCGCTCCTCTGAAGAGGCTGTTACAAAGCCGGGAAAAGGCCCCAAAGGTATTGAGAAATCCATGCCAGGCAGTTAACAGGTTAAGGATCATTTGCATAAAATTAGTAGGTTTTAACAAATGAATTCACCTGAAAGTAGGATACAGGACACTGCACGTTAATAATTGACAGCCTGTATGAAATGCAATGTTCTTGATGGGGACATTCAACTCCGCATTGCTATTAGACCCAGTGAAGCAGCAAACCCTGAGAAAAGAAATGCCATTTCATTCTGCGAATTACAGCTTCTGCATAACAACAATCTTTCATTTTGATGGTTCCTTCTAATAAAAATCCCCAGCTAGATTTTTACGCACGCAGGATGAGTCAGTGAAAAGAGGGAATGGAAGAGGAAGCCCAGGTGTCCATGCTCTGAGACGGAAAATGAAGAGGAACAGATATCCTGGTAATACAGTTTGAACGCCCTCCTTGCTTTCATTGTATTCTGCTTTTAAAACCACCCAAGGGGATGGTTTTGGAAGAGTTTCCCTGTATCTAGCAACATTAAGATGTGTGGACTCCAACTCCCAGAATTTGGGGGAGTTGAAGTTCACTTATTTTAAAGTTGCTGAGGTTGAGAAACACTAGTAAGGTCGGCAACCTTAAACACCCAAAGAGCCACAAAGGTCCTAACCGGAAGCCCCCCGTTCAATTCAGGAGCTGACCAAAAGTCCTGTTCCCCTACCATAGAGTCTCCTCCTAGCACAGCGTCTTTTTCTCTCTATATGTCCTAACCGAAAGCCCTATCAATTGTGGAGTCAACTGGTGACGGAGCCACAGTAGGGGGATGAAAGAGCCATATGCAGCTCCAGAGCTGTGGGTTGCTGATCCCAGCTCTAGTAATACTGCAGGTAGATTGCTGCAAAATAAGATGAGACTATATTCAAAATGTAAGACTCACAGAACCAGACATATGAAAGATGATCTAGAACAGAGGTGACAAACTCAAGGCCCATGGGCCAGATCCGACCCATGGGATGATTAGATCTGGCCCGTGGAGCGGCCCTGGAAACAGCGAGGGACCAGCCTGCGGTGCCTCTGCCAGTGAAAACAGAGCTCAGGAGGGCCCTTGCGAGCTCCGTTTTCGCTGGCAGGGGGTTGCAGGAGGCCATCCCAGCTGAAAATGGAGATTGGGAGCCTGTTTTCATTAGCAAAGCACTCAGGCCACCACAGGCCCCCTGACATGAGTGACATCAAGCTGGCCACGCCCACCCTGGCCATGCCCACCTGGTCCCCCAAGGTCAAACACAACCCTGATGGGGCCCTCAATGAAATTGAGTTTGACATTCAATTGATCTAGAAGAAGGTACAAGAAGTCTTTGCTTACAACCATTCATTTAGACCGTTTGAAGTTATGACAGTGCTGAAAAAGGTGATTTATTACTGGTCCTCACCGCATTCCTGCAGTCATGTGATTGTGATTCAGGCACTTGACAGCCATCATACATTTACTGTAGTTGCCGCATCCTGCAATCACATGATTTCCATTTGTTCCCTCCTCAGCCGGCTTCAGGCAAGCAAAGTCAACGAGGAAGCTGGGAAGAAAGTTCGTAAGTCACAGTAACAAGATTAAAAATCTTGCTTAATGAATTCGGTGACATGCTTGTATCAAATGAGGTCATAAAATCAGCTGCTGTCATATGAGGTCTCACTTAATGACATTTCACAATGAGTTTTCTTGTCCCAATTTTGGTCATGCATCAAAGACCATTTGACTTGCCTACAAAAGTCACCACCCACTAAAACTCTGCTTAAGACAATGACCTTATTTATTAGTTGGTTAGAACTAAGCTGGGTTAGTCTTTGTGTTGACCAGATTCCCTGAAAATCCCCTCAACCCTTCATACCAGCAAACCAGTTCACACAGAGCTACATCAGCTATTTTGTTTACCAGCCTTCTCTCTCTCTCTCCCTCTCTCTCTCTCCCTCTCCCTCTCCCTCCCTCCTCCTCCTTCTTCTTCTCTCTCTCTCTCTCTCTCTCTCTCACCCACACCCACCCACCCACCCACCCACACACACACACGGCTGAGCTATCTTGGTAATATAGGAGTTTGTGAACCTGTGGATGGACTTACCTCAATGCTTTCTGGGATAAGTTGTTCTCTTTGTTTTCATGCCCTTGCTCATCTATAAACTCACACTGTTGTGTTGCTTGTGAGGGGGGGGGGGGCTTTTCCAGTGAGACCACGGCAGCTACATCAGTTGCGCTTCCTTCAGCGCCTCTAATGACTGCAAGAGATTTACTAACCATATGCCCTAGTGCAGGGGTGTCAAACGCAATTTCATTGAGGGCCACATCAGAGTTGTGTTTGACTTCAGGAGGGGCACCAAGGGTGTGTGAGATCAGGGTGGGCATGGCCAGCATGACAACACTTGTGTCAGGGGGCTCCTGTGGTGGTCTGAGTGCTCTGCCAGCGAAAACGGGCTCTCTAGCTCCATTTTCTCCTGGGACAGCCTCCTGCAACCCTCTGTCAGTGAAAACAGAGCTCAGGGAACCATGCACGGCCCTCACGAGCTCCGTTTTCACTGACAGAGGCACTGTGGACCAGTCCTTCGCTATTTCCAGGACTGCCCTGCATGCCAGTTCTAAGCACTTCATGGGCCAGCTCCAGCCCCGGGCCTTGACTTTCACGCCCCTGCCCTAGTGAATGGAAATGACAGGGAGTCTAAATTTCTGTGAGGTGTCTTTCTTGTTTCTCTGTCACAGTGTCGGTAAACTTTCAAGACTCTGCTAGCCACTACCTCCTGACCTGCTCAAGGTGAGGAATATCATGTTCCAAATACTCGTTTAAGGCAGCAGTGACTTTCTCAAAGTGCTCTTGCCACTCTTTCAAAGTTGTCATGCTTTTCTCTGTGCCATAAGTACATCCGCCAAGAGCTGGAAGTGATTCTGCTTTTAATAACATGCCATTATTAAAATTAGTTTAAAGTGAATTTAATCATGTAGCTCATAATCTACTTTACCAAGTTCAGAGTAAATATGCCATCTCAATTAAATTTCAATGAACTGCAGTAGCCAATAAAATCTCCAGCCAGAAGTAATATTTCCAGATATTGATGGCAGAGTTATTGCCATTAATCTGAGCATAAAGCCAACGTCAGATAACAGAAGTTGTCCAATAAACTTCTCAGGCTGGCTAACAAATGTTATTAGCCTTTATTTCTATCTCTGCCTTCCCATCTTCTTTTCTGCTAGTGGGAATTTCCACATTTTTGGGGTCTGTTCAACATAGAATTAAATATTGATGATGATAATATAATTACCACGAAAATAAAAGCGTATAAATATGAGCTCCAGTGTTATACAAAAGACTCATACACACTCAATACAAAATTAGCAAATATCTGGAAATTTATCTTCTTAATTCTTGTTATAGTTAAACAGGTCAAGGAAATATATGTTCTGACCTAGGCTTCCCCAGCAGCACGAAGCCGAGTCCTCATCCTGATAAACCCCTTTTATTTAATTTACAGTGAATTCCTCTCCAGCAAAGTCCTGGCCCACAGTCTTTCAAGATAGTTCACAATTACCGATCTTTATCAGGCTTGGAGAGTGGCCAGGCTGATATCTTTCAGACGCTGCAATACTTTGGCAAGAATGCAGAATGAACTAATTGTCTCCTGCAAACACCTCTCCCCTTTTGCTCCTCTTTTATTCCCCATGGGAGGGGCCATTCACCTGTGGCTTTACTCCCAAGTCAACCCTTGTTCCTTAGCTCTTCCCTTCGTCTGGCAACTCTGTGCATGCGCACACTGGGAACAGGCTCCAGCTGTTCGTCTGCCTCACTGATGTCTGATTCCAAAGGCAGCTGATAACTGTCAGACGGCCTTAGCCCCATCTCTCCCTCCGATGCAGAGCGCTCGTTAGAGCCTTCCCCAGACTCCGGGAGTTGCCCATGTTCCTCCCCAACCTCCTAACTGTCCGAATCTTCCGCCAGCTCCACTGGTCACTGGTAGCCCACAACAATATATTTATTATTATTGTCTGGGCTTCTATGTTCCAGCCAGACTGATAATGAGTGGTTTACAGATTCCCCTGTATAACACAGAGTGATAGTGAGTGTATAACTGGATAAAAAACATGCAAGATAAATATAAAGCATGGTTCTAATGACCATGTATTCTAATGGTACCCCTTTTCTCAGGGAACTTTCCATTCCTTACTTCCAAGTGCTCCTTTGTTCAACCTCACTGGCTCATTTTTTAAAGATATTGTTTCAAACTTTGAATTAGCATCCTGAATGTGAAACATTTGAATGCTGTGTCTTACTGCTACCTCTTAATTATTTTGGGATTTGAGACTTTCAATTAGGAATTGTTTAATTGATTAGTTTTAAATGTGGATACATGCCCGTCATTGCTGAGGCTGCTGCATTCTGGAGCAGTTGAAATTTCCAAGTGCTCTTTCAAGGCAGCCCCACGTAGAGAACATTGCAGTAGTTCAGCCATGAGGTGACCAGGGCATGGGTGATTGTCTGAAGTACACTTATGTGTATTTTACAGTAATAAGATGAGACACATGAATAAAACTTATGAATCTAGTAATTAAACATTGGACTTCCAATATTCTTCCAAAACTCCTATATTAAATGTCATTGCAAACCATCACTGTAAAAGAAAATGATTTGTGCATTTCAACTGTGAAATACTATCACATATGAAATAATATTGCATTATAATGATTAAAAATTGGTGCATATAATTTTTCTATTTTGGAGTTGGGGAAATGGTAACCCTAACCCTAACCTTAACCCTAATCCTAACCCTAACCCTCACTTGAGGGTCTTAAAATCTGCTAAACCAATATTCATTACTATAACCATGTTGCTTGTATCTTTCAATTTATATTGTTTTTATTATTTTCCTAATACGATTTGATAGCTTATTAGTAACTTTGACTATCTTTTTATTTTTGATTGATGTATCTTTTTATTCTTGATAAATGTATTTTATTCTCCTTATGTACACAGAAAGCATATGCACCAAAGACAAATTCCTCGTATGTCTAATCACACTTGGCTAATAAAGAATTCTATTCTATTCTATTCTATTCTACTCTACTCTACTCTACTCTACTCTACTCTACTCTACTCTACTCTACTCTATTTCTTTGAAATGATCAGTCAAAGGATATTTTCTAAATTATACTCTTGTTTTACAGTAGCAACAGCAAAACTGCTTTGCCAAAGCCTATATTTCAGCCTTTTATATATAATATGTCAGCTAGCAATACAGTATTGACCTTCTATATAGGTTAATTGGGACGACTTCTGAAATAATGTATTGTGTTATGTAATTATGTAACTGTATTATGAGCTCATACTTAGATTTTATTATTTATTTGTGCATTTTCATTATAGCTTAATTGCTTTTTAATTCATTAATTGCATTTATTTTTCTGTTTTTTCTTTTATCAGCTGCTGTAAGCATTTCTGTTGAATAGAAAAGTGAGCTGTAAATCAAATACTGTACCATTAATGCAGCTAATAAATAATTAGCTATACCCCAGTTCAGTTTGAATTCTGAATCTGGAGCAGAATGGCATGATTCAAGCTGCTATTTAAGTTTGGGCATTTCTCATATTGTGGCCTTTTGGCCGGTGGCCCCACCAGCAGCCAAATCAGATGAGCAGGTGTGGGAGTCAGGGCCTGCATCAAGGCAACTTGAGAGCTCTGAGGGGGAAGAGGGAATGGAGCTGTCAGAGAGAGGGGGAGGGAGGGAGGGAGAGCCTGGGCCGTCTGTCAGGCCTTAGATGGAGAGTCAACAGCCCCCAGGTCTGAAGATGGCTGATGAGGAAGAGGAGGAACAGCTGAGTCCAGTGCCTGATGCACGGATGTGCAGAAGGCAGAGGAGAGGAGAGCAGTGGAAATCTGTGGGCTGATCCTTGGGGTGGAAGAGCCACTGCTGCTAGCGAAGCCCCACCCTAGCTCTGGGGATAAATGGCAGGGGGGCAGAGATGAATAAGTATGACAGACAACTATTCATCGCCCTGCCGGACAGACTTCTTATCCTGCTGTGAGAGACAAACTTTTTGTTGGGGTTGCTGGCGCTCCCAATAAAGGAATCGTTGATTGATTACAGAGGGTTTGTCATATTTGGGGAGCTGGGTCAGAACACTTAAGCTGTTTGAGTCTCAAACATACATAGAAATGAAGCTGACATAAGAAATTCCTTTGTGGATTTCAAACCCTTCCTCCACTGTGGTTACAATGATGAGCTTCAGGTTTTGTCCAGAGCATGCCTACCTAGGCCCCTGATTAGTGGATTCTCCCCTCACACCAAATAGAGGCGGTCCTTAACTTATGGTTATAATGAAGCCTGGAATTTCCATCATAAAGCAGTTGTAGGTCAAGGCACCACATGACCAATCTGAATTTGTGACCATTTTTGCACCGGTTGTAAAGCGAATACATGGTTGCATCATAGGCACCATGGTCATTGGGGGTGGAGAGAATATAATAATAATAACAATAATTTTAGTAATAGGATTTTTCACACGGGACCTGTGTTTAAAAAACAGGGCTGATGCTCTCTTGAAGGAACACCAGTCCTGTGCTGCACAGAAAGCCAATTTAAACTGGGAATGAGAAGTGTGATCTCAACCCTGGAGAAGTTGAGCTGTATGTTCGGTCACCAGCGAATCCGCTAATTCTGCTAACAAGGGTTTCATCTGGCTGTACAATTTGGTAAATTCTGCCACTTTGTCTCCCATTCTTCTAGGGGTAGGTGTCAAAAATTTCAGCAACGGGTTCTCTGCCCAGTTGCTGGGTGGGCATGGCCTAGTTGGATTCCTGCACCATTGGGGGGTGCTTTTCACCCTCCCCAGGCTCTGGAGGCTTTCCTTGAGCCTCCGGTGGGCCGAAAATCTCCTCCTCCGGAGGCCGCCAGAACTTCCGGGAAGCCTGTTTTCCCCCCCTCCTCCAGCCTCCGACATGCCCTGCACTTACCTCATACCCAAAATGGGCCATGTGGAGACTCCTGGGAGGGGAAGGATGGGGTGGGATGGGTGTGGCCAGCCAGGAGTGGAGGCTCTCCAAACAGGCCATAACATTAGTTACGAGTTCTCCCGAACTCAGACAAACCTATAGCAGCCCACCCTGCATTCTTCCCAATCCACAGATTATTTTTGTAAGTATTGGACTATATCGGTTGTTTGTAGCCCAGCCATCAACTTGCTCATTAATGTATTAATTACTCACCCTTATTTTTCCACTGTGCCTCTCCTTTCTATCTGCCACTGATTGACAGGTGATATAGAGGAGAGAAATAAGAAGGAGAACTCCTTATGCCTGGTGCACTCCTCCCTTGTGCCTCTCACCAGTCAGTCAGGTATTTGGAGGTACAGGTGTTGCATTCTTTTAAGGGACCTAGAAATACTCTGTTCATTGAGAAGTTGAAAGCACCTGTCTCCAACTGTCCTCTCCACCAGACATTGAAAGGACACTTGAAGATAGCAGGTAACCCTCAGTGGGAAGAGAAACAAAGCTAGAAGAATCCGCAAATTGCCTTCTTTGACTTGTCGTGCATTTAAATGGTAAGGACAGAACCACCAGTTACATTCCTGAGATAAACCTCTGGTGGTGACAACACTTAAATGTGATTCTCAGTTTGCATGGTTGTCAAGGAGAAAGAACCAAGGCTAATGGATCAGTTGAGAAATATCCTCCAAGCATGATGAGGAAAGCAAGATATAGCCGAGAGCATAATTTTCTTTATAATAGAAGAGACTTCAGCTAATAATCTCATGAATGAAGTGTTTATGACAGTTGTGCTCCTAAGAGGCAGCTTGGACAATTATAAGATTGTTTTTTTTTCCATTTGGTCAAGTGGCTTGGAAGAGCACAGTATGCCAGCAGCAGGAACATCTAATCTCTGGAGAGAAAGAAGCCATGCATGCAGTGGGAATGGGCTGTTTTCTATGAGGTTATCATGGAAACACTAAAGACAACAGTGGAAGCTTAGTGTCTTGGTCAGAGACAATGTTCTAAAAATGCACAGCGCATTACAATAGTCCAGTCAGTAACTGACAAAGACATGAGTAACCATGAACAATACCTCCCAATCTAGGAATGGGTGCAGCTGGCACAGAAGATGTAGTTGTGCAAAGGTTCTCCTGGCCACAGGTGCCACCTCCTTCTAGACTCCCTAATTTCTGGACTTCTGGACTCCCTAATTTCACAGGGGAGCTTCCATGTCCAAGCTGAAAAGATTATTCTGCTGCTTGATTTGCTGTCTTAGAAGCACATTGGTTTCCATCCGACTGCTGTCTCTTTGATATCAATAAGAAACACCGTGATTTATGGCAAGAGTGCAGAGCCTAATCTTGCCTGATGGCTGAACTGATTCCGGGCAGTTACATCAGGAATTCATCCCTGCTGTGGGTATGGTCCAGTGGTGGGTTCCTACTGGTTTGGCCGAACCTTGGTGCCCTGGGTCATTGGAACCGGCAGCAACCCAGGCCTGCCATGCCCCCGAACTAGTTTGTCTTGTTTTTTGCTTCTGCGCATGCCAGAGCAATTTTAGTTGTACTGCGCATACGTGCGCGGTGCACCCCTGAGCAAACCAGCAGTAGTCTCTGCTGGAACTCACCCCTGGCATGGTCACATTAAATTGTCGCAGAAATACCCCATTGTAGGCCTGAGGTCTTCTTCATGCTTCTCCCACCACCAACACAGACTCATATATTGTCACCAGTCTATCAAGTAGACTGAGTTGAGCAGTTAGTATTTACATGTATGAAACTTCAGGAAGTAAACAGTGAAAATTATAAAGCTACATTTGTTTCTATGTGTCCTGTGTATATGGAGAAATAAGAGGAAGTAGTATTGAAGGTGTTACAAAGATCTGCTCCGTCACTTTCCATTAAGTTCTTTCCATTCCTATCCTTGCACGTTATAACTTAACACATGTTCCAGTGGTGGGTTTCAAAAATTTTTAGAACATCTTCTGTAGGTATGGCCTGCTTTGTGGGAGTGGCTTGCCGGCCATGTGACCAGGTGGGAGTGGCTTGCCAGCCATGTGACCGGGTGGGAGTGGCTCGCCAGCCATGTGACCGAGTGGGAGTGGCTTGGTGCTTAGCAACCAAAATGTTGGCTCAGAAACTCTGGCATTTGAAGCACACAAGTCTTAAAGCTGTCAAGTTATAAGACCCTTGCACCCCTAACCCTTTAGAAAAATATCCCCAGGGGTGTTCAAACTTGACAGCTTTAAGACTTGTGGACTTCAACTCCCAGAATTCCTCCTCCAGTCAAGAACTCTGGCATTGAAGTGTGCAAATCTTAAAGCTGTCAAGTTACAAGACCCTTGCATCCCTAACCCTTTAGAGAAAAAACCCCAGGGATGGTCAAACTTGACAGCTTTAAGACTTTCAGGTTTAGATAGGACTCTTAGAGACAGGCGGGGTGATTGGTGAGCCAGCCAATCAGTGAGCGGCTGGTGGGGCAAGCGTGGTACGGACGGACAGGGGGAGGGAGCTGGAACCTGTTCTAAACGGCACTGTAGATTTGTGGAACCTCTTCTATAGAAGAGGTTAGAACTGGCAGGAACCCACCCCTGACATGTTCCATAATTCACACTCTTTCCCTCACTCTCTGTTTTTCTCACCTACACAACTACAATCACCCCATTAAGCAATTGCCAGTAAAAGTAATTCTAAAGCAATTTTTCAATGCGGGCTCAAAGAGTTAGTTGTGAGGCTTAGACCTGTGTTGCACCATGGATAAAGTGGTTATTTTAAATGAAGGGTTATGTAAAAAATCTCTTGGAGTCAGAAGATAGAAACTTCCTTTCCCTGTAGGACAGGGTGTGGGTAGTGTCTGTGGCAGAGGTGGTATTCAGCCGGTTCTCTCTGGTTTGAGTGAACTGGTAGCAGCAGCTGCGGGAGGCTCCGCCCACTTGCCCCGACATAATGCACAAGCACTGCGCATGCACAGAAGGTGGTGCGCACTCACATTTGAGAACCTATAGGGAAGGTAAGTGAATCCCACCACTGGTCTGTGGGGGAAAGGCTCAGGCGTGAGGAAAATGGGGCAGAATCTCTCAAAACTATTGGGAACATGAACGGAGCATCTTTAGAATTGGATTCCTGATCTATACCACAATGCTTTTGCTTTTATTATATGCTGTGACTACAGGATACTGCTAGGTTCCTGAAGCTTTCTTCCAGTCTGGTTCACAAGCAACACTTCCCATTATCCCCAGCCAGCAAGCCATGCTGACTGGACATGGAGGACCTTCATCTGCCTGGAAGGCACTAGTTGGAAAGAGCTAAGCTGGGTTGGAATAATTCTCTTGCATTTCTATTTGGCAATGATCCTTATAATTCTTTTAGCATGGAGAAATCAAAAAGAACGCCACCAAGATAAATTATTCCTTTTCCCAAGAGGGCTCATATTAATATTTAAACCACAGTAATATGCCGGTAAGTAAGACACAATTAGCAAAAAGGAAAAAGCTCAACAATGTTATAGAATTTTCACATTTCCAGACAGTTCTAAGGATGATCATAATGATGAAGCATTTTCCTTTTAGAATCATCCAGGAGAAGGACAGCTCAGTACAATCAAGGGGCCTTGACTTTTAATAAGCAAATGAAGCCTTATGAAATAGCAACAGCAATAGCACTTAGACTTATATACCGCTTTACAGCCCTCTCTAAGCAGTTTACAGAGTCAGCCTATTTCCCCCAACAATCTGGGTCCTCATTTTACCCACCTCTGGATGGAAGCCTGAGGCAATCTTGAGCCAGTGAGATTTTAATTGCCAAACTGCAGCTAGCAGTCAGCTGAAGTAGCCTGCAGTGCTGCACTCTAACCAATGTGCCATCTTGGCTCTCAAAATAGGTTGAGAAGAAGGCAAACTACAGCATCCTTCCCTTGGAGTGGGGTGGGAATGGAGATTTTACAGTATCCTTCCCTTGGAGTGGGGAGGGAGTGGAGATGTTACAGTATCCTTCCCTTGGAGTGGGGAGGGAATGGAGATTTTACAGTATCCTTCCCCTGGATTGGGGTGGGAATGGAGATTTTACAGTATCCTTCCCTTGGAGTGGGGAGGGAGTGGAGATTTTACAGTATCCTTCCCCTGGAGTGGGGAGGGAATGGAGATTTTACAGTATCCTTCCCCTGGATTGGGGTGGGAATGGAGATTTTACAGTATCCTTCCCTTGGAGTGGGGAGGGAGTGGAGATTTTACAGTATCCTTCCCCTGGAGTGGGGAGGGAATGGAGATTTTACAGTATCCTTCCCCTAGAGTGGGGAGGGAATGGAGATTTTACAGTATCCTTCCCTTGGAGTGGGGAAGGAGTGGAGATTTTACAGTATCCTTCCCCTGGAGTGGGGAGGGAATGGAGATTTTACAGTATCCTTCCCCTAGAGTGGGGAGGGAGTGGAGATTTTACAGTATCCTTCCCCTGCCACACCAACCAAGCCATGCCCACCAAGCCATGCCATGCTCACCAAGCCACCCCCACAGGACCAGTAGTAAAAAAAATATTGAATCCCACCACTTAACCATATAACATCACTCTGCTCATGCAAATGACCTGCTCGCAAATGTTTTCCAGCCAACAAGCAAAATCTTTAACCACTTACAATCCATTGGGGACAACTTGTTTATTATTATTGTTGTTATTACAAATGGTGACTTGCCCAAGAAGACTCAAAAACAACTGTATGCCTCATTACTTATAGCTGAATAGTCTTCTTTTTATATCTCTAGGAAGCTCTCAAACATATCCTGAGACATAAATCAATTATATAAAATAACTACAAATATTAAGTGAAACAAAGAAAAAGTCATAACAAATTGTGAATACCAGAAGTCAACAGTGGTCAAAGATCAATGCAGGAAGAAAAGATATCAAGCAAGCAAAATGATGGATGGGATTTTTTCCCCCCTTGTGATTTGATAACTGATTTTTGCTCCTTCCCCTCTCATTTTTATTTTGTTTGCTAGGCTTCTCTTAATGTTTCTTGGTGAGATCTTCATTGTTTTAGTGCTCCCCATTTATGAAATCTTTAGAAATATTCTTTCCCAGACTATGGCATTGTATTTATGTCAGAATGCTTGCATCTTGAAAAATAGTATTAAAATCTATTTTGCTTAGAAAAGCCAGCCCTAACTTGCTGTCTTTGGGGATTTCTATGCTAGCAATTTATAGCATCGTCCAACCATTGCTATGGAGATAAATCACTAATTCCGACAGGATCTCTATTGCCTCAGAGAAGCCTGAGTGATGTTATTAAAAACATGAGCTTCTGGAAATGCTCTTGATAATTACACTACCATGCCCATAATCTTCCAAGCAACTTAGCCTATCCTACAGAAACTAGGGGAAGGTACCAGAGTGGGGGAAGGAAGGCTGCTGAGGGAATATCAACCACTTATTTATTAGAGATTTGTATTTGCATAGGGAAGATTTGGACTGGATTTTGCCCTCTTTATGCTTTGGTCAAGCCATCCTTTCCACGAAAATATTCATATTTATGTGGAACTTTCCCACTATAGTTGAGAAGAATGATGATTGATCCATCCCTTTGTGTGCACAGATGGGATCCTTTAAATGTGATAATGCCCGACATCATTTTGAGCTGGAAAACAAATGAACACAGCAGCACATAGGCCCTAACATAAGCTTAATACATTTTTCTTTAAAGAAAAAAAACTGTGATCCTACTCCCCACCACACCCCACCTCCCCAAAAAATCTGAAAAAGCAATCCCAGAATCTCTTCTGCTGATACATCTGCATTCCTGCCCATTTTATCCCATTGCTCACATGTGGCCAATGCCATAAAAGCCATGCATCAATGACATCATTATGCTATAAATAAACATGATATGACATCATGCGCCTGCTCTTGTGAGTATTGTTTCTGTTCTTCCATGTTTCAGCTGAGTATCATATAATAGCTAAGGTGTTGGACTAGGTCCCAAGATCAAGTCTATTATGAATCAGAAAAAGTCCCTGGGGGTATTTGTATTTGTCTCAGCACACCTTGCCTCAAAGGATTGCTACTGCAGGCAGTAAAATGGTGGGGGATTCCCATCAGAGGTGGTAGCAGAAATTTTGAGTAGTTTGGAGAACCAGTAAATACCACCTCTGATTGGCCCCACCTCCATCTATTCTCTGCCTCAAGTCCCAGCTGATTGGGAGGGAATGGGGATTTTGCAGTAACCTTCCCCTGGAGTGGGGAGGGAATGTAGATGTTACAGTATCCTTCCCCTGTCACGCCCACTAAGCAATGCCCACCAAGCCATACCCACAGAACTGGTAGTAAAAAAATTTGAATCCCACCACAGACTCCCATATAAGTTTTCAGAGGAAAGACATGATATAAATTTAACAAATAAATATATAAAATATTATGGAAGTTGGTAAGTTTTCATTACCGCAATTTGCAATTCAACACGTTTGTGTTTGGGTATATTCATAAAGATTACAAGCACCAGTGGTGGGATTCAAAATTTTTTTACTACCGGTTCTGTGGCATGGTTGGTGAGCATGGCTTGATGGGCGTGGCAGGGGAAGGATACTGTAAAATCTCCATTCCCTCCAGATCAGCTTGGACTCGGGAGGCAGAGAATAGATGGGGGCAGGGCCAGCCAGAGGTGGCATTTACTGGTTCTCCAAACTACTCAAAAATTGCGCTACCGGTTCTCCAGAACTGGTCAGAACCTGCTGAATACCACCTCTCACAAGCACACACCTGCATCTACATTTGGTATACATAATCCCAATAGTTTTTGGTGGGCCTGGCAGAATGACCACTTGTGGCTCACCAATAAAAAGCATCAAGGCTAGGGATATAAACACACACACAACTGAGTGGATTTGTTACCGCAGTGTAAGTTAAATAGTTACCTCCAGAGAAAGAGGCAATTGAATAGTGATGGCAATTCACATTTTGTTGCTGTTCCACCATCCCACTGCTGTGAACTGGAAAATTATTCTTACTTAAATTGATTGTTTACGTGTCCCACTGCTCCGGCTTGCAGAAATGTTCTACGGATCTGTTTCTGAGGACAGGGAAAAGGTGTTTCCTTTGAAAGCCATTTCCGAAGTGCAATTCCTCAAGGGATTGTCTAGTTCCACCTCACTCCCCTCTATATCGCTGAGTGCAGCAGTGAACACTGATCTAAGGGGGGGAGGGAAACGGGACACTTTTAGGAATGTTGTCCCAGGAGCCTTGCGCACACACCCTGCTTGGTTTGGGAGGCATATGTGAATAAAAGACGATTAAAAATGGCTTCCAGGTCAGCTTCCGGTCCCCGAAGGTGACGAACGTTTGCATCCGCTGCTCGTCTTCTCAATGGGCTCCCCTTAAGCTTAGGGGGAGCACAGGGAACCTTGGAGGGGATCCCTGCCATAGGGCAACTTGTTGGAGCCCCCTGGATCAGCAGCAGCGGCAGGGGGGGTCTCCAGCTTCGCCCCAGGAGCTGGGGAGCGTGGGGGGTGCGCAGCAGCGTGCCTTCGCCGAGCGGAGCCTGGAAGGAAACAACTAATCGGACGTTACAGCTGAAATGCGGTGAGGTGGGAAGTTTCCCTCAATCTCCTTTATAACTACTCAATCGATGAACAGCAGCCCTTTTTAAACTGTGGTTTCAATCTTTTGAAGTGTTAAGACTGGAGGGGGGGCTTTCACCCCCCCCCCTCGGAAAAGTGGCAATTGGAAAATCCCTCTCTCTCAGAAGAGAGAGAGAGAGAGAGTTAAAAGTTACTTTCTCTTCCTCTAACCAATGGGAGGATGATTTCTTGCTACAACTGCAAAGGAGGACTGCTGAGTTGATTCTTTTAAACTATTTTATGGAAACTTTGGACGTTGCTTTCTGATCTCCTGTGAAGGCGGAGCCAAGATGGCCAACTTCCTCCTTTTTCTTGCACTTATGAATGAAGTTTTCCTTTTGAAAGAATTTCTGGCTTTGTATTATATCACACCCTAGAGATCTCCAGGAGCCTCTCCTTGCACATATTTCCCTTGGATTTGGAACACTTGATTTATATCACCTGGCTTGGAGCTGTATAGAGACCAACGCTCTCCTCTAGACTTGCTTGACTTTTGACTTTTCCCGGTTGTGTCTTTCCACAGACACCATTTCTTTGTGCAGACTTATAGCTATCTCTGAACTTGATATGGGTCCTAAAAAATTATCGCCTGGCAAGCCATCTTCGGCCCCAACATCTTCTACGTCCAGCCCGGTCACCCAAAAGACACCATTGGCTTCATTTTTACAACCTAAAGTGACTGAAGAGAGCTCAAAGGAATTATCCGTGGAGCAAATGTTTCAAATTATTATAAAGGGACAGGACAAACTGAAAAAGCAACTGGCAGATTTAAGTGATCAGCTCAGAGAAACGCAACAAACAACACAAAATAAACAGAGAATAGGTGTGCTGGAGGAGGGCGCGACTGGGCTAAGGGAAGAGGTTAAGACAATCCAGAAGGGGAATGTAGAATTTGAAAATCATATGATAAAGGTGGAATTTGAGAGAATGTCTTTTTTTCTTAGATTTCAAAACTTGCCAGAAACAGAGATTGAAGATCTCAAGGAGATCATGACCACAATCTTAGCAGAATATATTAAAAGAGATAAACAACAGCTATGGTGGGATATTGATTTGATCTATAGAATTAACTCAGCATACGCTAGAACACACAACGTGCCAAGGGAAATACATGTTAAATTTCTTAGAAAGACTACAAGAGATGAGGTCTTAGGAGCTCAAAGGGTGGGACCACTAAAATATAAAGACAAAGAAATAACCATTCTTAAACAGATTCCAAAGAAAGTAAGAGATAAGAGGAAGAAATATTCCTCTTTAGCAAAGAAATTATATAATAATGGAATCTGGTTTAGATGGCTATTGCCAGAAGGAATGCTGATTTTCTGGGAGGGCAGCAGAAGTAGAATCAACACAGTTGTGGAGGCGGAGGCCTTTACTAAGAAACACAGTGCCCTCCTAGATGAAACAGGGGACAGTACACAAGATATGAAGGAGGGAGGGGCCACGGCTCTGCCGGCAGACAGGGGGGAGGATGCAACACTCAGAAGACTCAGGTCACAAAAATGAGTTGAAACATTATTGCAATTGTTGTTATAATGTAATTCCTGGAAGGGATACAAAAGTGATTGAATATATTGATGATGGAATGTAAAAACAAAAAGCTGCCAATGTTTATTCAAATTCTGATGTTTTCTTTTTCTTTTTTGTAAAAGTGGTGAGATTTGGGGGGATTTCTATCTTCTGCATGATGTAGCCGTCAAAATTTTCTATACCTATTTACCTTTTTCCTCAAAACATTTGTAAAAAACCAATAAAATTTTACAATATAAAAAAATGGCTTCCAGTACAGAAGCAGCTGCCTTTAGCAGATACACAGAGCCGTGGTGGTGCAGTGGTTAGAATGCAGTACTGCAAGCTACTTCTGCTGACTTCTGGCTGCCTGCAATTTGGCAGTTCGAATCTTACCAGACTCAAGGTTGACTCAGCCGTCTATCCTTCCGAGGTCAGTAAAATGAAGACCCAGATTGTTGGGGGCAAGAGGCTGACTCTGTAAAACCACTTAGAGAGGGCTGTAAAAGCACTGTGAAGCAGTATATAAGTCTAAGTCAGTGATGGGTGAACTTTTTTGTAAAGGCGTGCCAAAATTGTGGGTGCCCACACCCACAATGCAATGCGCCCACCCACCTGTGCAGGCACGCATGACCCCTGTGCATGCACGCATGACCCACCCCCACAGGGGGGAATATTCACCCTCCCCAGGTTCTGGAGACTTTCCTGAAGCCTGGGGAGGGTGAAAACCACCTAACCTGCCCCTCTGGAAGGCCAAAAATCAGCTGGCCGGTGTGTACATGTGCACCGGAGCTGACAGCTCATGTGCTGGCAAATATGGCTCTGCATGACACCTGTGGTACAAGTGCCATAGGTTTGCCATCACGGGTCTAAATGCTATTGCTATTGCTATTCTTCTCTGTGCTGAAGTATGAATTTATTATTTATTGAATTTATTATTATTTTTATTTTGAGTTAAACTATTCTTTGCACTGATTTTTATGATGTAATAATATATGCAGTTAACAAATGTCTTGCTAATAAGACGAGATAACAAGAATGGGAATCTCTTGCAGCTACTGATATAGAAGAGATAAATTGTGATAGTGGGATTGGTGGATTAATGGTGTATGGGTGGCAGAGAGAGAGAGAGGGAGGGAGGGAGGGAGAGGATTGCACCAAAATCATAATTTGTCTTCAGATTGTATTAATCTTTCACCCTATTTTAATTTTTTCCTGGAGTCCTAAGACCCACAATTCAGAGTCTGTGACACATACAGGTAGTCTTGGCTTATAACCATTTCTTTAATGGCCGTTTGAAGTTACAGCTGCACTGGAAAAAATGACTTACGACCATTTTTCATACATATGACCGATGTAGCACCCCCATGATCAAAATTCGGATGCCTGGCAACTGGCATGTGTTCATGACATGTTGCAGTGTCCTGGGGTCTCATATGATCATTTTTTGTGACCTTCTGATTAGCAAAGTCAATGAGGAAGCCAAATTCACTTAACAACCATCTTACTAACCTAATACCTGCCGTGATTCACTTACCAACTGTGGCAGGAAAGGTTGCAAAATGGGGCAAAACCCACTTAACAACTGCCTTGCTTAGCAGTAGAAGTTTTGGCCTATGGTTAGAAGTCAAGGACTACCTGTATGTATTTTTTGAATTCAATAATTTGGAGCTCACACATTTGGTAGCAGAACTGAATGGAAGTCAGATAAGACTATCGACTTTAGGGAACTGCCATTTGTTCCATTTCAACAGTACAACTGTCCAGGTGGGAAGATTTTGCTACTTACATTTGTCTGTAACTATGACTATAAATCTTTCTCATCTGTTGCTATCGTGAGACTGAATTCTTTGCCAATAGATTGAGACCTACCTTCATCCTACACCTGTTCAATTCTTTCAACGTGTTGGAGTACTATTGTTTCATTGTCCCAATTTGCATTACATGAAAATGAAATGAAAAATAACATATATATTTTAAAGTGCAGACAAATTTCCTATCCTTAAAGCATTTAATAAGCAATTTATTGCTAGACAAAATATGAAGTCAATGTCACATAAAGATGAAGTTATTGTACTGTATATGTCATGCCCCTGTTGGAGCCTGAATCTGCAGAGGAGGATAAGCAGGAGCTGGGGTCGAGGGAGCAGCATCGTTGGCTTCGGAGGAATGTGAGGAAGAGCAGGACTAGGCAGCCCCAGCCCCAGGACAGCTTGCCAGCAGGAAGGACAAGGGCAGAATGACCAAGAGGGCAGGCAGTGGAAATGAGGAGCAACGGAGCTCAGGCAATGAGCAAGGACCACCCTCTCCTGATCCCTGAGCACAGAGAGTGGAGAGGAGGCAGGAACAGCGCAGGCCAACAAGATGACTTGGGAGGATAGCACCCCACCCCTCTTCACAAGGCACACCTGGGCTGAGACTTAATGCCCCTCCCTGCTGTGGGGAGGGGCATTTGTCAGGAACAAACACTGAATTTTTGCGGTTTGGTGTGCCATTGTCAACACCTGGTGTTTGCTAAACTGCTTGCCTTCTTCCTTGCTTCATCGATTCATTTCCTTGTTCCCTTGCCCCACTGGACTTCTTGCTTTGAAGTCGTTCTGCTAACAGCATTTTTCTGGCCTACTTGCAACCAGGGGCTGCCATGTGTGTGTGTCTGTGTGTGTGTGCTTTGCTCTGGGACTTGCATAACTCTCAGCTGGCTGTGTGGCCTTCATGCCTTGTCCCGGGTCATCACAGTATATTATGACCAGTAACATTGGGTGTTCCCATTGACATTTCTTCAAATCTATAACTAATCAGCAAGAATTGTCAATAAGCATTTGGGGACTGTTGTTTGTAATAAATGAGAAATTGTAAAATTGGTGGCACAGTGGTTAGAATGCAGTATGGCAGGCAAACTTTGGCCACAGCCTAGAGTTCGAGTCTCACCAGCTCAAGATTGACTCAGTCTTCGATCATTCTGAGGTCAGCAAAATGAGGATCTAGATTGTTGGAGGCAATAGGCTGACACTGTAAATTGCTCAGAGAGTGCTGTAAAGCACTATGGGGCATTATATAAATCTTGAGCGGTGGGTTGGACTAGATGACCTATAAGGTCCCTTCCAACTCTGTTAATCTGTTAAAGTGCTATTGCTATAGTGCTAATGTATAAATCATTTGTTTGAAAGAAAAAAATGTATCTTTGTGGTAAAATGTACATTGATTTTTTGGAGCAGAAAATTATATGACTCGACATGTCATTTGATGTGATGGCTGCTTTTGCAAATGAACCCCCGCACACATACCTTTTAAAAATAACAGAAAGAAATGTTAAAAGCAAAAAGTATCTTATAAATCTGTTCCAAGAAAAGAGAAATAATACAGTTTTCTTCCATACTATTTATTGTTTCAACCTAACTGCTGTGTAGAGGATTAAATTTATATGCCACCTGACCCCCCAATTACCTTGGGCAGCTTACAAGAAGAAAAATTCAGGATTTACAGCCAGCCACAAAACAACCCTCACATTTGTCTTTAGTTACTCTAAAATTCCATCCTTTACTATTTCCAAATAAGGCTAAGAAAAGCTTGCCTAAAATCCTAATGAGCCACTGACTCCATTCAAGGCAGATTCCTCTGTCCCTGGAATCGCAAATCACTTTATGCAGAATGTAATCTTGGGGTAATTTGCACAAGATCACAAAATCCCCGTTGTTTACTAAAAGCAGTGCCAAAAAGACGGACGGGGGAAAGACACAGGGCTAAAACGTAGCTCAAAAGGTTCTCAGAGTTAGTCTTTGTTCTAATCATAAGTGCGCCGCCCTGAGTCCTTTGGGAGAAGGGCGGCATATACATCCAATAAAACAAACAAACAAAACAAACAAAACAAACAAAACAAACAAGCATCGATCTGCTGCACAATAGTACAGTTTCAGCACTTGGGTTATAGGATCCATCCTGCTCAGTGTGGCCTTGCAATCATGGTCAAACAAGAGCAGAGCAAAAACAATTTAAATATGCCACCGACGCTGACTTTTTGTTCCTCTTTAAAGGAAGAAAGACTTTCAAGGTAGTTTGGTCTATTGGTTAAAGGAGCAGGCTAGAAAATGGAAGACCAAAAAGACCTGCCTTAGTCATGAAAGCCATGGGCAAGTCACTCTCTCTCAGCCCAGTCCACCTCACAGCTGGTTGTGGTTGTGAGGAAAATGGAGGAGAAAGGAATATTGGATATGTTCGCTGACTTGAGTTATTGGTAAAAAATAATAATAACGGGGGGATATAAATAAATAAGTAAATAAAATGATGCCCCCTTTTAAAGCAGCAGTGGATTATTGCTCTAGAGCAGGTGTGGCGAACTATGGTCCTTTTATGACTTGTGGACTTCAATTGAACTCCACAAGTCACAAAGGGACCATAGTTCCCCACCTCTGCTATAGAGTGTAACTATCAGTGCTAGAGAAGATTCCTGCCTTGCTTGGCCTGACTCTTAATTCCTGGATTGTCACTCTAGCAATGTAGCACTATGGTTGGGAAAAGTGCTCTGGACAGCTTTGCTTAACGCTCCCTATGATATGGAAAGAAATATAGAGTGCAACTGCTATGCCTTGGACAATTGCAGTGGGTTCACTTCCTACAGAATGAGTAGGATTTCTAATCCTTTCAAACAGGTTCTCACACTTGAATCCCTTGGAATAGGGCATCGCAAGAAGGGCCTCCAAATCTTCCCTTTCACAAAACCTCTACATCTCTTCAAAAGAGAGCTCCACTAGATAGCTTGAGTGAAGTGTCATCTCATTCATGAAACCACTCTATCCTGACTGGCAATTTATTGCAACTTCATAGCAACACATCACTGAAGTTGATATAAAGCCTTTATATCATTACTGTTCATTTGGCACAGTGGTGATTGAATGATTAGAGAATGCTGTAAATCACTCCTGAGGAAATGACCTTAGTCACTTTGCATGGGCCTGATTGTAATGACCTCTAGTAGCATGCATTTAGTGGCATTGATTTATTTATCATATATATGTACCATAAACCTCTACATCCTTATTTCAAAGTTCCATCATTTTTAATGGAACTTTCATCATTCCTATTTCCTATTCTAGCTCTAGAAATCATATCGGGAAGGTAACAAAGAAAACACACACCGCTGCATGAAAAAGCTTAGCCAAATATCTTTCAATGAATATCTTTGTGAACAGAAATCCACACAGCCACTCCATGCTAGGAAGTTAAACATGGAATCTTTTTTGCGAATTTAAATGCATACTTATTATGCATACATATTCTTTAGAGATTCAGAATAGAAAAATAGTGAATATGGCAGTTGCATAAGATTGGATACTCTTTCAATTAATGCAGTGTTTTTCAACTTTAAGATTTGTGGACTTCAACTTCCAAAATTCCCCAGTCATCCTGCTGAACCAAGTGAGCCACCCTGATGAACAAGTGTACAAATTACTGTCAAACACCAGGGGAGATCAGAAGATTCAGGCAGTTCAAATGACAATAAAGATTTATTGCAAGCTTAAGCTGCCTACAAGAATCTGACCAACTAGAGGTGAAGGGAAATGAGCAAAAGATAAGAAAGGCATTCAAGGTGAGCTGGACTTAGATCTCTTGCAATCACGCAAGGACTCATGACTCATGATGCACTCCTACAGTTACTTAGTCACAGTCTCATATATTAAAATGAAGTGGCCTGCATTTCTTAAATTATATATTTCACTGTGAGTTGTATTTTGTTTGAGGGGGGGGGGTTGCATGAAGGGAGGCTAGCCAATCTCATTGCACACATGTTGTACTCTGACAATAAAGGTTTGGATTTATAATATGTTTCCAATTTTTAGCAAGCAAAAATTTCAATATGAAAATTATGTGCAAGCCTTCTGTCCTCTTATTTTGGTGATGTGTCTCCTCCCCCCACCCCCTACACTCAGTTATATGAACAGTGCACAACGGTCTCTTTGTAACAGGGGTGGGTTCCGGCAGGCACTACTGACGGTTTGCTCGTGGGTGTGCTGCGCGCGCAAGCACAATACAATAAAAAATGTTCTGCGCATATGCAGAAGCAAAAAACTAGATGGCAGCGCCTATGGCAGTGCCCAGAGAACCAGTTCAGGGGTGTGGCAGGCCTGGGTCGCTGCCAGTTTCAGTGACCCAGGCCGCCAAACTTCTACCAGTTCAGCTGAACCATTCCAAACTGGTAGGAACCCAACACTGCTTTGCAAGTCAACTTGGTGGCAACTTTACAGAGGTCTTGTGATGAATCTACACTGCACAACATAACATTAAGCAAACTAAACCAACTGTTGCAATCATATTGTTATTTATTTAGTGATCTTTTAAGGCTACCCTGCTCTTTTTAAAATGAAAAATAGACAAAAATGACATTTATAATAAGTGGCTAGTAAACCCATTAGATATGTCTAACTATTTTGGAGCTAGAATTTAGTGAAACTTTGGTGACCGCTGGGATCATGAGTGAATTATTTAACACCTATGTGCAAAAATGCATCTTATAAGTACATGATTATAATGACAAATGCAGCAGACATTAAAAGGTTATAAACTGTGGTTATAAGTATCCTATTGAAGGCTTAGGCTCAGTAGTGATCTATTGCAATTGATTAACAATTTTTCAAACTCTTTTATTAACCATTAATCAGTCCTTTATAAACTATTTATAAGAGGTACCTCTGTGAAATCTCACTGAGGGATATAATTCTACATTGTGTGCAGAGGGGAAAACATTGTCAGGGCATCAGCAGTCATGAGTGACCCAGATAGCCCTCAGAGGTTAAAACACAATTGACTCTAACTAGAAAATGGCTGCCCCACAAAGTATTTTTCTAGCAGGCAGGTTCTGTAGCACAGTTGATTTAAAATAGAGCCACCACATGAGACAAAGTAGTAATTGGTGTCTGTGGAAAGCTCAACCCCATAGCTCAACCAGCCCTTTCAGGTATCTGCCCATGTGTCTCAGCTACCAGACTGACGGTGAGATCCTAGGTCCATTTTCTTGTAAGCCTTCCATGAGCCTGATGTGCACCTGTTGGCAGGAGGTGGACCACACTTGATGGACTTAATCCTTATTTTTAGAGAAACAGAGAATTTCTGCCTCTTCAGATTTTGATGGAACCACTATCCAGAATTCCTCATAATTGCCTCTGTTGCCTGGGACTTGAAATGCAGCCATACATGAATCTCAGAGGTTCGCTGCTTTAAGATCTTGGCACCTTAACCTTAGAAAGAACCAAACCTAGTTCCCCTTTGCTGTGTATGCTTGTATTCAGATGTTGGGAACAAAGCCTGTTTTTTAGCCACTGGATTAGGCACTGGAAAGAAGGGGGTGTAATGCCACACATGCTGCCACGCCCCCAAACTGGTTCCCCAGGCGGCGCCATAGGCGGCGCCATCTTGTTTTTCAGTTCTGCACATGCGTAGAACAATTTTAATTGCATTGTGCATGTGTGCACAGCATGCATCAAGAATACACGCGCACGCATGCAGCAGCACACAAGCGAACTGGCAGTAGTGCCTGCCGGAACCCACCCACCCCGGGTAGGGTTGTCACTAAAATAAAAGGAAGCATTGGAGACCCTCTATTCTGAAGGATGTAGGATGGCTCCGGCTGGAAAATAGCCATTTTGAATTGAAGCTGGAAACACAGACAAAGATTGCATTTGAGGAAGCGGATAGCATCCTCAGGAAGTGGGATATGATCCAAACTAGCAATAGTCAAACAGAAATTGTAGATCTGCCTTCAGTCTGGGTGGTTTCTTTGGGTAAGCTAAAATTAGCACCTCTGAAAGTCTATTTGGATAGGAATAAGGATATGGTTATGGACTGGAATAATACAATGTACCCTATGAAATATAATTTCTGGGTTCTAATTATAGTGTTACAACATAACTGGTCATAGAGAATGAAGTTTACTGAGAATGGTTGAAGTAACAAAATCTAAGGAAGCATTCATTGGATCGCTCTCTTAAATACTATTTGCAATTTTTAAAATAATAATAATAATTGATGCTAAACACATGGAACCAAACTTATTTCTTTCTCAGCAATCTTTTCATCTAAATATCCCTCCAATAGTTTGGTAGAGTCCTGAATTAATAGAGTTGCACGAAGTAATGTGACACTGGAAGAAGTGCCTCTGCCCTATATCAGTGATGATGGAAAAATCCTTGTTGCGATTATGGCACTGATTTGCAAACTATTAAACATAATGTGTAAGATTGCCCATGACATACATTTTCTGGTTCTCTGGAAGATCTGCATAAAGCAATGCCAGAGATAATTGCCTGGCTACCTGATTTGGACATCCAGTTATGAGGTCACTGCCATATTCTCATAGAAGTTTTATACATAACTAGCCAATAACCCGGTGTTGCCTGGGTATTTATTTATAGGGGGGAAATGTTCGGACCAAACATAATATCTAATGTTGGATTTTCCCCCTTACCAGAGGAAGCCCCCTTGTGGAGAACTGTGAAGCAATTACCATGGCAACTCCACTGCACTGTATAGTAGAAGCCATTTTACAGCAGTACAATAGAAGCCATTTGAAGGCACAACAGGCTGTATCTTAACAGAACACACACACCCCAAAGGGTGTTAGGGGAGTCTTACCCCCACAGTATTTTTTTTCCCAGAGAGTAAGTCATCTGTGTACCAAGTTTGGTTGAAATTGCTTGAGGCGTTCCAGAGTTATGCTGGAATACGTGTGCACACACACACACAGAGCCTTTTTTATATAGATAGATTACATGGATTGTGTGCATATGTTTAATTTCTTCTATCATGTTCGCATCATACACTAAATAAACAAATAATCCTAAATAACTTGTTTAGTACTATATCCATAAACTGACGATGGATGTAAAATATGTCAAGTTTTTATTTTTTGAAATCAATATACTTTGTTTTAAATATCTGATTCTAGAAATCTCACCAAGATTTATTGACAATCCTAATTAAAATCCAGTTTCTATGTATCCTGAAATTTGGTCTTGACAGAACACTGATAGGCTGGCCACAGAATGTAACATAGAAAAATCCAGTTGAAGTCTTTTAAAATACGACTTTTTGGAAATAACAGGGCAATATTTGGAAATAGCCGAATCCAGGATTTACAAATAGTAAGACTTGGCTTCAGCCACAATTGTTTGATGTCAACATCTTCATCATTTTTTCTTGTGCTTTATGTTACATCAATTTCTTATTTGAACTTGAACCAACTAAGTTGTTGCAAGACAAGTTGGATTGTTTTCATATGTCATCGTAAAAAAAGGTATGTCTACCTGGCACAATGCCACTAATATGTACAACGGAGCAGATTTTTTGTTGCCAGCCCAATGTCTCCCCACAGGAAGAGCACTGAGTGGGGAACTAATAGCAGTCAGATTTACCTGGTATCATGCCTAGAATTAAGGGTCTGTGTTGTGATTTCAAATGGGCTATATTTTTTCATCTCTACCTCTCAGCTTCAGCTCCCTAAACTGCTAAAAACCAAGCCACTTGAAAATCCATTTTCTAAATCCTAGCAATTTTTGAATGTTTGTTCTTCACATAATACAAACATAAATTGCTACCCTGAAGTAAGCATAACTGTGTATAAAATCAGTAGCATTCCAAGAATTACTTTAGTGATGATTTAGAACTGCATTGCAGGTATTGTAAATCACAAGTAAAAGGAAGTTATTTCTCTGCTTAATATTTCTCCCTTTAGGAATGTTCTTCAGCCATAACAGTATAACAGAGTTGGAAGGGACCTTGGAGATCTTCTAGTCCAACCTTCTGATCAGGCAGGAAACCTTATACTATTTCAGAAAAATCGTTGTCCAATCTCTTCTTAAAATCCTCCAGTGTTGGAGCACCTACAACCTCTGGAGGCAAGAGATTCCATTGATTAATTGTTCTAACTGTCTCCTTAGTTCCATCATGGTCTTATTTGTAGGGGGAAATGTCTGCAAAATAGTGTTGTTGATTGTCCAGATGTTGTGTCCATCTTTTCTCATTACTCTTAAAGCAGGCTTGCCTAAAATATATTAAAGTATAGGAGCCCTTGAAGTTATTTATTCTAGATAATTATCGTCTACTTAGATTTATGTTGGATGAGATCATAAGCTAAACCATAGCTTCATTTTGAAGGGTGAGTTGTGGGACAAATTACTGGTAACCTGATTCACACTTTGTGCTAAACTATACATTATGGCTTTGCAAACTATAAAGGTAAAGGTTCTCCAGAACATATGTGTGTTCCCGACTCTAGGGGGCGGTGCTCATCTCCATTTCAAAGCTGAAGAGCCAGAGATGTCCAAAGATGTCTCTGTGGTCATGTGTTACCTTCCCACCAAAGTGGTCCCTATTTTTCTGCTTGCATTTTTACATGCTTTCAAACTGCTAGGTTGGCAGAAGCTGGACAAGTAACGGGAGCTCACTCCGTTACGCGGTGCTAGGGATTCAAACTGCTGAGCTGCTGACCTTTCTGATCAACAAGGTCAGTGTCTTAGCCACTGAGCCACTATGTCCCCTTACAAGCTATAGAGACTAACTTTCAGGAGAGCTTATAGACCCATTTTATCCCTTCTCTCCCACAAGGGTTATATTAAAAAAAGAATACTGCTGAGAAATCTGGCACCTCTGAAGAGATGAAACCCTGGGGGCTGTGAATGGATGCTTTTACATCCTTGAGTTGTGTGCTGTTGGGGGACTTGCATGCTGTTATTTACCCTTGAATTTTAGAATCCTTTTCTTTTCAAGGATTGTGACATCACAGTTTAATTCAGAAACCTAAGAAAATCTGCTAAAAGGGGCCTACATAATGGCCATGGCTACTTAAGGTTTGTGTGAGAAGTTGTCAATTGACAATGGCAGGACCCTTCAGGGAAAAAGTTGCCGCTTTGCATCTCTGCTACCAGCTTGGAACCCAGAATGGAATAATGTCAGTTTTAGCTTTATTTCAGGAGGACAATGAGGAAACCTCTGCAGTGACTATTCAAGCATCAGTGACATTAAAGAGGCTGAGCAAATCATTCTTTCCAGCAGGAAGGTGCTGGGATCCTTTCCATGGTGGGTCTTCCTCCTATTTGTGCAGCTGCAATCCTCAGGGGAGGAGGAGGCAGGTGGAACTGGGCTCTTCTGTTCTCTTTCCATCGTGCTTGGGAGGAAAAACAAAAAGTGAGGTAATGAAAACCACACACGGGAAATGCTTTATTATTTCATCATCCTCACCTACATAGATCTGGCACTGCTCAGTGGTTAGGAAGTGTGTCTCAATTCCCTCCAGCCCTCAATACTCCCCCCCCCCCCCCACTGTTACATAAGGCCAACACTTCTCCTGTTAGGGCATTCCAGAGGAACTGGCCGTCTTTTTCTCCTCACTTCCTCCTTTCCTTTTGATCTTCACTTTATTGTAGGGAAAGGCCTCAGAGCTACCAGGCAATATTTGTTTAGCTAGAGGAGGCAATGGGCAGGTTGTATTGGCAATTTGAGGGTAGGGGGCACCAAAGGCCATCTAAATCCACATCATAGTTCTTCAGTTATCTGCTAAAGATATATCAGCATGATTATCTTGCCTGATCCAAGCAGAGAATTACTTTCCTAACACCGCGTAGTGAGTTCAAGGAAAACCTTTATTGTCCAGATAATTCCAGACTTTTTCAACCAGGGTGCCTTCCTGACATTCTAGAAGTGGAATCAACTCTAAGATTTAGTGAGGGGGGCTGGGGGAAATTGGAGAAGGTTGATCTAAGTCTTAGATCAACCTTCTCCAACTTCCCCCCTCATAGGTTCGCCATCACTGATCTAAGATATACGGGCATTTGCCAGCAAACGGTTAGAACTAGCTAGAGTAAGGAACATGGATGCATACACAAACATGATGTATGGTAAGAAGGTTGCAGGTATATTTGGCTGAACATATGTGCTCTGTTATCTGAAACTAGGAACATTAATAAGGTTTGTTGGAAGAAATGTCCATCTGGGTTCAGTTCCAAGTGGGGGAAAAGACACTGGAAGCATGGAGGCTGTTTGGAAAGATGGTTTAATGGTGGATAGGATCACATGGATTGAGCTCCTGAGCAGAAAAGGGGCCGAGATACTGAGAGAGCCTGAGTTTTATACCCTCTGTTGGGCCCCACCTCTGTTTCCAGACACAGGCTTTGTCTGTGTCCCAGGCTTGTTTGAGTGCTGGCTGATGTAATCTTCCCAGGTGCCATGTGGTGAGATGGGGAGAGGGCTAATCCTACCTTTGTTATGTATAATAGACTGGCTCAGGCCTTAATGCCCCATTGACAAAGGTGGGGGGGATGGGTTTCCGCCTCCCTTTTAGGGGGAAATATTCTGCCCTTTTAATATTTCCTAAAATATTTCATTTTTCTGGGAGAGGGATGGGTGTTTAACTTCCTACAGGTTAAACATTTAAAGTTCTTTTCAAGCAGCTGGGAATATGGAGCTGTAGGGGACCAGGGATGCATGTACATATTTCTTTGCATGTTAATCTATTTCTATCTTAGAAACAGCCATCAATAAGTACAATGGGATTTTAAAGCTGCCCAGAGCTGTTTGTTTGACTGAAAACCCTGGAAAATAAGTCTCCGTGCATGTCATGAGAATATTTCTTCATAATTCTTGTTTACTAAGTCATCCCTCTCTGGAATGCTCTGGATTCTATGCCTGGAAAATGTATTTTCTGCAAGATTCTGGCAGAAATGTTCTTCCTATCACTTCATTTTTATCAGCATTCTTGAGTTAAATCTTTCCTTAATTGGTAATTTCATCCCACTGTGAAACTGTTTTTTCCCCCTAACACTGCTAGAGAGGTGTAAGATTATTGTTTAAATGGAAACAAGGACTCTATATACAAAAACATACCAATTTCTAAATCCAGAGCCTTTTCCACTGCTACCTAACTAACCAAATTCACACTTGAAAGCACGAGCCCATGAATGACACAGATCAAATCATCCTGAGCTGAAGCGGGGTTAGCGATTAGCATTTCTCCTCTTAGCCCAACACTACTGAAAGGGAGCCTTGCACTGCTGGTTTTGTCATCCATAATCTTGAAGGGAAATCAGTGGACAATAACTGGGAATAGAAGCAAGAGCGACAGGATGAGGGGATGCATACAGCAAATGCATGTGATATAGCTTCTTCTTGCTGATTCAAAGATGGGTGGAAATTTCATTCATGGGGAAGTTGAAAACTTCTCTGGAAAAGAGAGACACAGAGAGAGAGACACACACACAGAGAGAGACAGACAGACAGACAGACAGACACACACACACACACACACACACACAGAGAGAGAGAGAGAGAGAGAGAGAGAGAGAGAGAGAGAGAGAGAATACAAGCAGCATACCAGCACCATTCATATCCTCCAACGCTGGTGTCGAACTGGCGGCCCATGGGTCAGATCCATCACACACAGGTCATAACCACCCCAGCTCTGCGAAGGGGAAAAACATTGCAAAACGTCACATGAAGGCAACGTGACGCGGCGGGTTTGACACCCATGCTCCAACAGGAGGTTTACACTAGGGATGAACAGTTTGCAGAACATGGATTGCTTGGGATTTATACATTCTCATATCTCTCACTTTCCTGTTTCTACTCATTCTACAGCTAGTGGCAAAGCAGCAAGAATCCAGGCAATGTTTTCTGTAATTCCTCAAGTGGTCTTGGTTAAGGAAAACTGACTTGGAATATAGAGATCCAAATTCAAATCCACACTTAAATATGGAGCTCACCGAGTAGTTCATTTTGGACTGTTTTCACACTCTCTTCTTAGCCTTATCTACGTACCTCACACAGTGAATGGGATAAAATGAGGGGACATTCCCCAGTTAGCCAATTTCCAGAGGAAAAGTGGAATATAAATGTAAGGCAAGGGTGTCAAACTAAATTGTGTTGCGGGATGGATCACAATGTTTTTTGCCTTTGCGGAGCCGGAGTGACTGTGACTGTATCCAGCCTGCCAGCCACCAGTTTGACAGGCCTGATGTAAGGTAATAACAATGGTCTAGGCCAGGGGTCAGCAAACTTAAACACTCAAAGAGCCATTTGGACCCGTTTCCCACAGAAAAGAAAACACCAGGAGCCACAAAGGTCCTAACCGGAAGCCCCCTGTTCAATTCTGGAGCTGACCAGAAGTTCAGTTCCCCCACCATAGAGTCTCCTCCTAGCGCGGCATACTTTTTCCTCTACCTGTCATAACAGAAAGCCCTATCAATTGTGGAGACAACTGGAAAACCCTCCCCTTGCCATAGAGTCTTCTCTTGGTGCACTGTGCTTCTCCCCCCCCCCCACCTCACCAGAAGCTCCTCTCAAAATTGTGGCGCCGACCGGTGACGGAGCCGCAACAGAGGGAGGAAAGAGCCACATGCGGCTCCAGAGCCACAGTTTGCTGACCCCTGGTCTAGGCCTTCAAATATATTTAACAAATGATCTAAAAAATAATAATTTTTACCCTCCCTACCACTGAAATCCCAGACTTAACAATTTATGTGATGCCTTTTCCCACTTACATTTAAGACACGGCCCTTTCCACAGTGATCTGAAGTGCTGAAAAAATACCATTTCCCCAAACCCGTCCCTGCTTCACATCTTTCACTTCAATTTCCTTTTAGCACAGTCATTGATGAATTTGAGCACCACAATCGTCTCTGTTCACCTGTTCTACCAAAATCACCATAAGTAGCTTTGCTTTGGGCTAATGCAGCATTTTCAGCTTAAAAGGCTTACATAAACACCCTCACGTATTTGTATGCATAATTCACCTAACACGAGTCTTTTGGGGCCCATTCTTTCCTAATATGCATATTTTGGTATACATTTTCAGAGCTACAAATGTCACTGGAAAATGATGAAAGCGTGTATTTGAGAGGGTTACCTCAGGCTGCACAAAGATCTAGGAAACTCACATAAAAATGTGAACCACAATTATTATTTTTTCTGCTTTGCTTATCTCTCCTACCCAGTCTCCTTGAAGTTGTACTTGGAAATGGTTCAAGATGCATCTAGTAGCCTCTTACACTTAAAAGAAAGGGCCTGGAACAGTGGCTAAGCAGATAATACTGCTGTTCAGCTTTGGGGCAACGTGCAAGTTCTCAAACTATGAACAGATCTAGGTTAATGGAAGAGGCAGGTGCTTGTCTATAGTTCTTTAACAGGGCAAGGGGAAAAAATGGATAGGAAAATAAAGCTAATGGTATAGGAGTCTAATCTTTTTTTTATCTTTGGGCAGTCAGAGAAAGATAGAAGTTATATCAGTGATGTCAGGGTAATGATTTAAGAGCTGACCAGCTGCTACAATGATGTAATGCTGGGAATGAGTCAGCAAGGTTTTTTTGGCTGATATCACTTTAAGAGCCTGTAATAAGAAGTTGGGACATATCTCTCTCTCCGCGTGTGCTTCTCTGCTGTAATTGCTGATTGCTGTTTGTTTGAGGTCTGATTAAAGTATGTGTATGTATATATTCTTTGTAGATAAAACCACTATTGAAATACAAACCTCTGTTTACTGTATTTGCTCCTGGGTTGTCTCACATAGTCCCACTGTGCACACTTTGACAGGTGAGAAGACTCCCACGTCACTAGCTCTGTTCTATTATTCTTCGTGTTTTCTTTTTCCTTTCCCTTATTCTTTTTTTTTACTTAAAATATTGTTCCTTTATTGTGTGTATTTTTAAAAATATTTTTTTCTTTTCTCTTTTAAATTATTCTGGGTTCCTTCCGGAGGATGAGTGGAATAAATGGCCTGGCGCCAGCTTAAAACAAAGATTCCTTTTTTTTTTTGCATTCACTTTTCACTGTCTTTCCTGCTTTTAACTTCTCTGTTGGAGTAGAAAAGTAGCCCTGACTGTTGCAGACATCTTCATGGTAGTGGAATGCTTTTAAAAATAATGAGGAGTCACAGTAAATCAATGTGCTCCAGTTCTGCTTTCAGTCATAGGCACGCAGGTTCTTTTAAAGTGTCCAGCTTCTCCAAGTGAACCACCAATCAATTGAGCAAGCTCTCTGTAATGGTTATTAGCATGGAGAAAAGATGAGCTAGCTGCCAGGTGTCTGCTGGATTATTGTCCACAAGAGCCATCAATTTGGTGGTTCATGAAGACTTTCTGCTTGTACTGCCCTGGCTGTTGTAACAGCCTTAAGCACGGATTTGGCAAAGCTTACAGCAGTACATGATATTATTATGGTTCATTCAGAGGACTTGCCTATTGGAAATCTGGAATGCCCCATCCAAGCATCCGATGCAGGATGCAGAGATATATAGGAGATTTCAAATAGTACCTGTCCTCTGCGGGGAATATTGATGGCATCACCAAAATGTATTGCTGAAATTGAGAAAGATGACATAACTGGGTTGGCTTACCCATTTAGGTTCTGAAAGGAAGAACTGTAAAAAGAATCCATTGGCAGATTAGAAACAAATTCTAAACCACACCAACCACTATCCACGAGAGAAGCTGTTGGACAAGCACAAACACACTGTAGCAACCCTGAACATCAGAAAAAAGAAACAGATCATGTGTACAACATCTTCCAACAAAATGGCTCCCCATGCAACTTTATTAAAAAGTGTTGGGTCACTCAACCCTAGATTGCACAACCAATACAGGCTGTGAAAAGGATAACATAGTCCTATATCAAAAACCAACAGACTATTACAACCACATGACATCATCAGAGCACACAAATCAACTAAAGCCCTCCAAAACATCCTAAGTAAATCAAAAGATCCAGGAGACCCAGAAGGAAAAAAAAACCCCAGGAGTCATCTATAATATAGAGCATAATGATGACTGCAACAGCCACCACGTAAGGCAAAAAGGCATAAGATTGGCATCCATGAACATCAATTAGCAGTCCAAAGACATAATGTAAACGCCTTAATTTCACAAACCGGGACAGACTTAATCATAGATTCATTTGGGAAACTATGAGCATCCTAGAACAGGCTTATAGAAGAGACAGTATGGTAGCAATCTTCAAATACCTAAAGGGCTGTCAATAGAAGACGGGGATGTTTTATTTTGTGTCGTCCTTTAAGACAAGACCAGAAACAATAGGTTAAAACTATAAGGAAGCAGGTTCAAGTGACACCTCAAGAGAAACCTTTCATGACTGCAGGATCTATCAGCCAGCAGAATAGATTTTCATGCAAAGGAGTGAGTTCTCCTTCATAAAGACCTTTGGATAGAGACTCAATGAATAATCTGCTGGAGTGCTCCAGTGATCCTGCAGTGACCATGGCTTTGGGTCCAGCAGCAGAAAGAGTAATAATCCGTTCTGGGCAGTTCCCTTCTGAGATATTAATCAGGGGTGGGTTCCGGCTTCTTCTACTGCTGGTTCACTCAGGGATGCGCTTCGGGCGCACGCAATACACGCATGTGCAGTAGCTAAAAATGCTTCTGTGCATGCGCGGAAGCAAAAAAACAGGATGGCGGTCCGAAACGGTAAGGACTCACCTCTGATGTTAATCCTTACACCACTCTCTTCACGCATCTTCTTTCCAGACTCTCCTTTCTTCCCAATGATGCTTCCAACCTCCTTCCCATGCATAAATAGGCGAATAGTAAGTGTGACATTTAAACCTCCTTCAATTACACTGGTATCCATCTTGAGTTGTGTTCAGTTAGGTCAGGCTTAGTCAGTGGTCGAATCTTTGGCCGCTGGGAGGACAGGAGAACTGGATGGCTTGGGTCGATAGGGGATAGTGACGCCCTTTGGGGATACTCCAGCATGACTACACAAATCTGTTTGACACACTCGATGATGGACTGTGGAATCCCAGCAATGGCAATAGCTCTTTCGGTAGAGTTGGGTAACATGTCTCCTGCCACTTGGACCTGCTCCCCTGTGCTCTCTCTTATCTCTTTGATTTTGCAGCCTCCTTTCCCAATAAGAGAACCACATTGGCTGGCAGGTACCACAAGTCTCAAAGTAAGAGGGGCAGAGGACGGTTCCTACTGGTTCAGATCGGTTCAGCCAAGTAGATAGTAATTCTGCTGCCCACGCCTCCGAACCAGTTCTACCACCGGTGCCATAGGCGCCACCATCTTGTTTTTTGCTTCTGCGCATATGCAGCAGCAATTTTTTCACTATTGTGCATGTACATGTAGCACGCATCAAGTGTGCACATGCCCGAAGTGCATCCTTGAGCGAATCGGCAGTAGAAGAAGCTGGAACTCACTCCTGAACAGGGGACGTGCTAGAAGCTGTACTATTAGTCATTGAGCTGCTGATGTCCTATTCCAGTTTATCAATATTCATAGCAAAAGCTGTATTTTTTTAAAGTAATTTAAAAGAATTTCCTTCTCTCTGGCTCTAGGGGAGGAGGTTAACTTTTGGTTCATCTTTGGTTTTTTAAAAAATGCAGAATTGGATAAGTTTGCATTCTAATACAACTTAAACAACTCTTACTTCATTATCTTTACAAAGAATAAAAAGTGTTTATTGGTACCTGGTTTCAGTCTCAGCAACTAGCAAACAAAAATGCATAGACCACATATGCCCAGGTGTAATAATATTCCAATCAAAATTAAAATAATATCTGCAAATATGCCTGTAGAGATCTCTTTTAACATTTACACAATTTCCTGAGTGTCTATAGCTCAGGGCTTGCAAACACATTATTTGCTGAGAAAAAGTGAAAGATAAGTTGGGTTAGTGATTATTCTGGATTAGACCAGAAGTGTGCAAAGGACATTCTCATCAATAGCTTTATTGACACGTTACAAGCTTCATTGTAACCACTGCATAAGAACAGCTACAACTTGCTCTCAGAGTTCTCTTTATGACTGTCAGGCCAACAGCCTTTCCTTCTTCCATTCCAAAGACTAAATAGTATTTCACACAAACATGATCAACAATTAAAGACTTTGAAACTGAATAGTGACTAGCAAATGGAAATAAATCAGCAGAATCCTAGCTGGGCTGATAGAATTTAACCCATCCATAGGATAGGAAGGATTATATTGGTCTCTCAATATCAAATAAGCCAGCATAAAGAATTCAACACAATCATGTCTGTATGTTGTAGCAATTTTTGTTTCTATGGCAAAACAATACCAGCAAAACTGGAGCTGCCTTTATTAATATGCGTTGCATTTGCATGACTATAACTAATAATGCTTTAATAGGTAAAGGTAAAGGTTCCCCTCGCACATATGTGCTAGTCGTTCCTGACTCTAGGGGGTGGTGCTCATCTCCATTTCGAAGCCAAAGAGCCAGCACTGTCCGAAGATATCTCTGTGGTCATGTGGCCGGCATGACTAAACATCAAAGGCTGAAGAATTATCCAGGACAATGCCTCTTACCCCCCCCCCACTGACCTATGGGACTAATGCCTTTTACCCCCCCTCCCCATACTGACTTATTTTTACCATCTACAGCACCTTAACCCCCACTGGGATTTTGATAATAACCTATTCGAGGTTAGACTTGCTCCGCCTGCGGGAGGCCCCTCTCTCGCAGGTTTGGCCCTTGGCTCTTTCAAGGGCCCGCCTCGAGGACGGGTTCGTGGACCCCGAGAGGTGCAGGAACCGGAAGTTAAGGGGATTTTTAGTAAAATGTTTTTTAATTGGGGATGTTTTTAGGGTTTTTATAGTATATTTATTTCTTGTACAGCCTTATCTCCTCCATCCAAATGTATTTAACTGTTTTATATTATTGTATTTTTATCTGCATTTGACTGTACACCGCCCCGAGTCCCTTTTTGGGAGAGGGGGCGGTTTAGAAATCCAAGAAATAAATAAATAAATAAATAAAAAATAAATAAAAGGCGCACAGAACACTGTTACCTTCCCACCAAAGGTGGTTCCTATTTTTCTACTTGCATTTTTACATGCTTTCGAACTGCTAGGTTGGCAGAAGCCGGGACAAGTAACGGGAGCTCATTCCGTTACGTTCAAACCGCCGAGCTGCTGACCTTTCTGATTGACAAGCTCAGTGTCTCAGCCACTGTGCCATTGCGTCCCAATGCTTTAATAGCTATGGCTATTTTAATGAGCCATCAGTAAGTTTCCTCCAGATATTTACAGGCATTTTGCTCTAATGAGGATGACCTCTGTCTCCTAGCATTTGGGGTAACATTGGAATTCACCATGGATGAGAATTCCTGAAAAGTTCAGAGAGCTAAGCAAATATATGTGTTTGATTGAATTGTCTAAGAACATTTAAAGCCAAGATATAATATAGAACAGGAGTCATGAATCCCGCAATTCAAGTCTACTTAGTGTAAGCACAAATGCTCTAATTAAAATAAATGAATAGGTGAATTAAATGTATTGTATTGAATTTTCTGTTAGGGCCATAAATTATCCTCTGCGCTAGTGAAATTATCAACAGACAGGATCTTCCAGGTGGGGGATATGTCAGCTTAAATGTATTTGATCTCCCTGCCTCTCCCCCCTCAATGCCTTTTGTGTGATAACAAAATAAAATAAATTTAAACAAAGGGCAAAAGCCCAAGTAGAAAAGCTCCAAACAAAAAGGTGTGGGCTTTTTAAAAATTATTTTCCAAGGGCAGCTAAACACGTCCATTTTTAGAAGTGCTTTCCTACCATGATTCTTAAGGAAACAAAATGTGTACATATGTAACAGCAAAAAACCTTCAGCCCACATATAAGAACAGTGGTGAATCCATTTCATCGGAAGATGCTGCTTTCTATCAAGTCTAGAATAATATCATCTATATTGATTAACCCTTTCTCGGATGCCAGACTAGAGCCTTACTTGTGCAAGAAGAAAGGGAAGCTGTTTTTTTTAGCTGGTAAAGATCTGAAGGGCTCTCAGGCTGATTTAATGGAAGGACTCTTGATCACTTCTGTGAAGAGCCATGTTTCTCAACCTTAAGATGTGTGGACTTCCACATGCAGGCTAAAGAATTCTGAGTTGAAGTTCACATATCTTTGTCAGGGCTAGAAGCCATCTTTTGCATTGGGCCTTCAGGCCTGCCACATTTCATGTTGTGGGAAAATGGATGGGGGGATTATACGGAGTATGGGAGATACATAGTCATAATAACGCTCCTTCCTCAGAGAGTCAAGGACAGCTTGCTCAGCACCTGGAGGGGTGTGACTGGGAGGCATCTCCAGTTGGGACGGTGCCTGATTGGGCCATGTGACGGACATGAGGGTGCTTAGACATTCATTTGGGTGGGGAAAACCTGGAAACTCAGTTTTGAGTTTTCCCAGATGTGCCAATATGGCATCTCTAATAAAATGGAATTTTGAGGAATTTCAAGCCTCGGAGTCTTCTTTCGTTAGGGCTGTTACTTGGAACCCTCACAATCTTGATGCCAAGTTGTCAAGGTTGAGAAACACGGGTTCTGGAGATGCCAGATAGGACCAGCTGCTGTAGAGCTTCTATACTGTAGACCAGAGATGTCAAACCCGATCAGATCGCGCCATATCGTGACATATCGGGATGTTTTTTGCCTTTGCAGAGCCGGAGTGGGTGTGGCCTGCGCAGGCCGCCAGTTTGGGAAGCCTGCTATAGACAGTAAGAAAGATGACTTTGATGAAGATAGGGGCATCCATTATCCAAGCAAGGAGGGGAAAACATCTTAAATCCCACACAACCAGAATATACAGTATGTGGAAGTGGCTCAGATAGAATTTGTCTCATTCACATGAGAATAAGAAGGGGTGGACTACAACACATTTAGATTTGTACAATTTTGTCACTATTAGCCACTGATCTCAGCCCTACCAGATATACCCAACCAAGAATCAACACCACAACTAGGCTAAGACTATTCTTTATCGAGGGTGGCTATAATAACAGCTTATTTTTTGATTTAAGATATGTTTTCCTCTTCATCGCTTTATTAACTAAAGCTGAATTATTGTTGCATAGCTTCATTGCTAGATGTAGGGCAGTAGGATGTTATATTGGTAAAATGTTAATTAGAAATTTGAAGTATTTGGGAGGAAAGGGAGGGTTCATCTGAAAAAAAATCTATAAGTCCTTAAAATACAATTTATAATTGAAAATAAATTAGACAAAAGGGAGAGATCTTGAGATGGCGGATCAAAGAAATGGCTGATCCATAAGTATTAGTCTGAGGCATATTTCTTGACTCTTATCCCTTAAATGTTGATGGTGGTCCTAAAAATCAGAAGCCATCCACCACTTGATATTTCATTATCAGTCCTAAGGCTGGTCCTTCTATCTCTAGTCATTTGTTTGGTTTTCTTTCTTTTTCGGAATGGGGCAAGTTGGTGCAGCCAACGTGCCACGGCCAACTCACCATGGAACAACTCAACAATTCAATTTAAGTATTTATAATAATTTGCTTTCACTGTGCTTTACAGCCCACTCTAAGCAGTTTACAGAGTCAGCATATTAACACCAACAATCTGGGTCCTCATTTTATCCATCTCGGAAGGATGGGAGGCTAAGTCAACCTTAGCTGATGAGATCTGAACTGCTGGCAACCGGCAGTCAGCATAATTAGCCTGCAATACTGCATTCTAACCACTGCGCCACCGCAGCTCTGGATGATGATTCTATTCCATCGGGGTTTTTTATATCAGTGAAACTCTTGTCCTGTGGCTAGTTGGCTGTGGCAAGTTAGTGTGGCGAGTTGTTCTAGACCAGGGGTGTCAAACTTGTGTCATCACAGCATCGTCACGTGACGTATCACGACTTTTTTCACTAAACCAGGAATGGGCGTGGCCCGTGTGTGACGTATCTGATTCGCAGGCCACGGGTTTGACATCCCTGTCCTTCTTTCTATTTAATTTTAATGCCAATTTTGTGTGTGCATGTCTGGGCACTTTGACTGTTAGTACTAGGGCTCACAGAGCCTTCGCATTTTTGACTGTTGGGTAGCGTCATCAGCATAATGCAGGTTACTGAACAAGGAGTTTGTTAAAATTGATTCCATGAGTCATACGTTATGTACTGAGCCAAGTAGACCCTGTACAGAAAGTAAGAATCATGCGTGGGATAATTTAGCTGACAAATAAGAATGTCCTATCTCTTTTAATGCGTAACTGGAAAGGTAGCAGCACTATGGGGATAGTGACCCAATCATAGCGAATTTCAATTAGCAAGTGTTTAATAGATTTAACAATTCCCACTTTAATGCTGTGTTGTGATGAAACATATGGTCATTACCTTTACTGCCATTCTGCCTCTCCAATTCAATCTGATTGTGTTGATGCTGCTGCCAATGTTCGTTTCACATTGTGGAACCTCATCTTTGGTGAGCAACACAAAGATCAATAGGTGAGAGCAATTTCTGGCAGAATTCAAAGAAAGCTGAAGACATAAAAATAAAGCCAGCTAAGTTCTTTTGAACTCTTTGGAGACCTTAAACATGAGAGAACATTGGGAACTATAAAAAGCTAAGCATCTGCCTTTTTTCATGTTAATTGGCCTTCAAAAGGTCTAAGAGAAACGGTTTCACTCCGTTGGCTTGGAGTGGTTTGAAGACCCTTGCAGTTGATGCTTCCAGTTTTTGGCCCAAAGGATAAATATGGGATAAAGGATAGAGATAAATAAATTGGCTAGATTTGGCTAGTAGATTATCAGTAATATGGCTGCAACAAAACCGAGGCCATAAACCCCACAAAAGGGCAAAAGAACACATATCTGCATATACTTACACATATGGAGATAGCCATAACTAATTTTAAATTGTACACAGAATGAACTAATTTGTTTTCCTTCCAAATCACTACACATAACTTCTTTAATTTGTATCCCACCTACAACTGTCAGTAAATGTTTCTCTCCAATTCATTTACCAGTTCTTGTTTAAAATCAATTCTCTTCCATCAATTAATTACCTCAATTCATCACTAACCTTTCCTGTAAATTTAATTTGGAAGAAGAGAGTTGGAAGGGGTGGAAGATAGGTGAGGTTCTCCCTATATCTAGAGTTGAGGGAGTATCTGAAGGCTTTAGACAAGAAATGAGTTAACAAAATGAGTTGTGTTCAGTTATGGGGGAGTTTGAGGCTTTTACATCCTTTTTCTCCTCTTAGATTTCGGATAACTTTCCTGATTGTGATTACAGTGTAATAAAGAGTGTGGGACATATTTCCTACAGTTCTTCAGAACAATCCTAGTTTGTGGTTATTTGTTATTTATTAGACTTATTATTCATAAATTACAGCAGCAGCAGCGGCAGGTGAAGGTTCAGGAAGTGTAACTCAAACATCAAATGTCAATGTGGAAAAATTTTCCCACTTTGACTGAAATGTATCTGATTCAGAAAACAAAGACTCTTGAATGCCTGAGGTCTAGGGAACTGAGGATGGATATGACAATCGGACAGAAATTCAACACAGAGGAGGAAAACTCAGGAAAAAAAGTGGTTTCATAAAGTCCCTCAAATATGAATTAACTGGAATAGAGGAAGGGCAGAATAAACACCAAGGTATAAATAATTTGAGGAGAGATTTGGTCTATTTGTGATGTAGTAATCTTTTGTAACCCTTGTATATGAATTCAACTTGGAAACATTTTTTGGCTCATAATTCTGAATACTGTACCACATCTGAAAGCTGGGTTACATTTGATTCAAAGATTCAATTTTAGTATTTACAATATTTTTAAAATATTTATCATTCACATTTCATTTTGTCCCTCCTTTTGCATCCTGTCTTCAATGTTTCTATTCCACCGTTTCTTTGATATTAATGTAAGTCTCGTACTGCCAAGAGTTGTCCTATGGCAAGTTGGCTGTGGTAATCTGACCATGAAAAGTTGGCCATGCTGAGTTGTCCTAGACCACTTCTGAGTGGAACCTATTACTGATGGACATATTCATCTTTGCATCCTTGGCAGGACAATATTATGGGTGGTTGAAATGGCACCCATAAATGAAGTCTAACCATTGAAGAAAATTGAACTTGACAGATTTCATAGAATCAGAGTTGGAAGGGAACAGTTAGGCCACTATATCCAATCAGGTTGACCATCTGAATATACCTAGTTAAGAAAAGGACCTTCCCTTTCTTCAGAGTCAATATATATTTGTGAAATTTGAAATAATGAAAATGATGATGATTGAGAGGCCTTCCATGCTATATGCTGATCCAGAATCAGCTCCACAACAGCTTATTATCTTCCAACTGAATTGGAGCAGACAACTGTTCTGCAGCATGCCTGTGAATCCTTTCCATGACACTTTTGGTCAATCAGATGGGAGACTTCCTACTCCCTTGCACAAGTATTTGGCTTTCAGAAAAGAAAAGAAAAGAAAAGAAAAGAAAAGAAAAGAAAAGAAAGGGAAAGGGAAAGGGAAAGGAAAAGGAAAAGGAAAGGAAAGGAAAGGAAAGGATGAGAGCATCACACTGGCTGAATGCTCCATTATTACTCAGCTGAGTGCAGTGTTGGTGGACTCATAGGAGACATTTGGTGAAAACAGGAAGAATACTTGCAGGGGGTGTGGGGGAAAAATCTGAAGGGTTGAAAATGATAGCTGTGTGAAGCAACCCTGAGAGCAAAGGAGAGAGGAAAAGATTAATAATTTATGAGAGAAAGGGAAGGAAGAGAAACCAGGCAGTAGAAGGGAAAACAAGAGGCAGAATCAAAAGAAGTGGGATATGAAACAGAACAGATTATTGAAGAATACAGTGGGTGTGGAAGGTCAATTGTGCTCTAAGAAGAATGCTCTGTTCGTAGTGGAAATTTGGAAAAGGTTTACCAAAGCATGACAATATAAATATTTGTTTTCCTTACAGATAAGGAAAAATGACAAACTAGACATCTCCAAATGAACAGACAACAACCAATGGCAACAACCAATGGCAAGAGCAGTCCAAAAGAACTCCTCTGGATAAAGAGAAGATGAGAGATTGCCTACTTAAGTTCCAGATGGTTTCTTCTTCCAAGGCAGCTGCAGGATAGCAATTATCCCACAAATTTGGGTGCAGGAGATGAGAGCCATCAAGTTTCCATGCTGGAACCTTTAAGAACACTGCATTTGACCACTTTATTTTCTAATCATATTTGAATTTATAACAAGTTTACACCTTAAAAGAGGTCTTTCAAACAGCAAGTCTGAAAGTCTACCTGGTAAATGAACTTTCATTCCAACGCAGAAGAAAAAGCTAGCTAGCAATTTGGAGAACTTAAAGAATATAAACCAAATGGCAAAAACTAAACAAGAAATCAATTTAGAACATTTTATGCAGATTTAGTGATCAGATAATTTTGTAATATTAAAACATTTGCTAAAAAAAATTAATTGAGTAAACAAAACATTCCTGTAGGAACACAAATTGTTTAGTATCAGGAAAGAGATCATTGGCTGAACATTGAAAACAAAGCCAAAAAAAAAAAAATGAAATCAGAAACTTCATGAATACAAAAATGGACCATTAGAGAGGACTAAATTTGAGGTGCGAAAAAGAAAAGTGAAATCTACAAAATTATAGACAAAGATATGACACTTAAGACATTTCAAAGTATTTTTGAAGAATTAGCACAGAAACCTATAACTAATTTGACATCAATAGTCTGTAAATGTTTTTGGAATAAAATTATAAAGAAGTGTAAAATGTGACAAACAATAATAATGAAGAGTTTATGAATAGACAGGATGAAAGAGGAAACAAATTCTAGCCGATAGACAAATTTTGGAAAATAAAGAAATTAAGAAAAATCAGAGACAACAGCCTGAGTGAAATACAAATGACAAATCTAGAAATAAAAAAGAATCTGGACAAAAATATATTGTTGCATTTACAAAAGACAGTCTTTACAACCTTGAAGAAATCTTTGAGATGGGAGAAAGAAAATCTGAATAGTAATTTAATCCTAGTTTGATAAATTAAATATTAAGGTTGTTAGAAGCAAATAAATAAATAAATAAAAGTTTAGCTTTTTTTGATCATGGTTAAAATAAGAAATATTTTCATAAAATTTTGGAAACCCTTTATGAAATTTAACCAACAGAAATGACCATATTTTTGGATTTGTGAATAAATGAGGGGATTTTGGAAAGAAGTGACAGATGTATATAATTTCATGGGAGGATTATTGATTTTTCTGTACTTGTTGCAAGGAACATCAAGAGTTGTTTTTTTTTTATTCTTTTTTTCTGTCTTTCCTTTATTCTCTTTTTCTTTTCTTTTTTGCACTTAGTGTTTCTTTTTCTGATTTCAACTGATTTTTTTTTCCACTGTAAAACTTTGCAATAAAAATTATGTTTAAAAAAACAATACCAATATTTTACTTTGTAGGCATTGAATAAAATGGAAGGCGGAAGTTCTGAGAATTAGAAAGATTCCTTTCATCCAACTGTCACTGTTGAATATCTTTCATTTCCTCCAGCAATGTCTCCCCTTCTTGACATGGTTTTTCTATTTAATAGCTTGAATAAATTCTAGATATATTTTCCTTAGTAACAATCATCTTAAATTAAAGCATCAGAGACATTTTATTACCATTCTGCAAGCGAAGAGGGAAGTAATTAACTCTTTCCTTTGATGGCAATCATTGAATCTGGGCGATTAATTGAAACCATACAACTTTGGACCGCTCACGCATGCAGCCAGTTCCGAAGGTGCAAAGCAGCATCGCGGGCTGGGAAAAGTGCCAGCTATAATGTAGTCCCAGCCCAGCTGGGGAAGGCAGGATCTGAAGAGAAATTGCTTTGGTGAACTGAGACTACCCTTAATTCTTGCTTCCAAAAACATTTTCAACATGCATATCGGTATTCTCTATAGATGGACTGTTCATGTAAAATAAAAGAATAACCCAGAAAAGGCATTCCCTGCACAGCTCAGCTCAGCAAATATGTGTTCCAGATTTTCCTTTCTCCCATTCAGTTTGAGGTGTGCAGGGGCAGGCGGGCAGGGAATCTTTGCATTTCTAAAATAGGCTAATATTTGTCAATCTGAAATATATACACATACATACATACATACATACATACATACACACACACACACACACACACACACATATGCTTTTAAACATATGCAACTGAGAACCCTACATTAAAAAGAAAAAGAAGTCCATCCTCTGAGGGCTACCAGGAGTTTGTCTGATAATATTGAGCCACTTTTAAAATAAATCATGCTGCTTCCTTATGTTTTACTCAGCTTCTGGGGGCTTAATGGATATTTTCTTGGTAGCAATGGGGAAACATGCAGTGGTGGGATTCAACCAGTGTATAACAACCAGTTTGTTGAGTGCAGGCTTTGCACGCACGCACAGTGCATTTGAAAACAGCTCTAAAACTTATCTTCTACTGCAGCCCCTTTGAGTAAAACAGATGAGGCGTGGCAATCCGCTCTGCCGCGCCTATCAGCTCAACTTCAAACAAAGGAAATATAGAATAGAGGTTTCCCCTTTTCTTCTGATACCCTGGAAACCATATCTTGCAGGCTGTGAAGCAGCCTTCGCCATTAAAGTGAATGGAAAAGCCCTATCATACATGCAGCCAAAGGTTACAGCTGAGGATCAGAAGATGGATTCAGATCTCACTATGGATTATTTGGAAGTCTTGTTCCCCCTCTTCCATTACTCTGTTTATTTTCAGCTTTCAACTTTTTTCAACTCTCAGGGCAGTGGCCCAGTGTGGTTAAAGATGATGAGCTTGTCAGTTATATGATGGGGTGAGCTCCTGTTACTTGCCCAGCTCCTAGCAGTACAAAAGCATGCAAATGCGAGTAGATAAATAGGTACCACTTCTGCGGAAAGGTAATAGCACTCCCCGAGCCTCGGCATATAATCATGCTGGCCACATGACCATGGAAGTGTCTTCGGACAATGCTGGCTCCCTCAGCTAAGAAACGGAGATGAAATCCTACAGTTGGATTAGAGACAGATAGAAATCCTAGAGTCAGACTGTTAGATATTAGCATATATCCTGGCAAGTCTCCCCTCTGGTCCGCTGCTACAGCGGGAAACAGGTATCGTTCTGATTGGTCGAGGGGCGTACCCGATCCCTATAAAAGGGGAACCCTCCGACCACAGAGTAAGCTGGATCACTACTACTACTTATAAAGAGCTGTTAAGTCACTTCGTGTCCGCAGTCTGTCTCTCGTTGCCCAGATCTAACATTGGCGACGAGGGTGGGATCGAGAGGCAGATAGGACGAAGAACGCTACCTCCAGAATCTCCGGATTTGATCCAGCCCAGGAATTCGGCAGAAATTCCGGCAGCCATCTCAGATCACCGCAGCGCGGCAAATTCAAACAGAGAAGATGGCGATGCATGCTCCCCCCGCTCCTTTCGACCCAGCAAACGACGAATGGGAAGCCTTCATGATTCGCTTCGAGTGTTTCCTCGAAGCGAACGAATACACGGGGATCACCGACGCGAGGAAGAAAAACATCTTCCTCGGCTACTGCGGAAAGGAAGTCTTCAATACGGCCAGAGACCTCACCGCGCCTACTTCAATACAGGCAGTATCGTGGACGGCGTTGCAACAGGCCCTGCAAACTCATTACGCGCCAAAACCTTCCCGCCATGTCTGCCGCAAGGAATTCAACACGAGGAACCAGAAGGCGGGAGAATCCATCAATCAATATGTTGCAGCCCTACGAAAAGCAGCAACTCACTGCGAGTTCAGGGATCTGGACGAGCACATCTTAGCGCAGCTCATCTGTGGGTTAAGAGACATTTCACTACAAAAGAAGCTGTTGGCAAACCCGAATTTAACCCTACAGATAGCGCTAAACGAAGCAAGAGCATCAGAGTCAGCAGAGAAATCATCGGTGACCATACAACGAGGGGCCAACGTAAACCAGCCAGCACCAAGGCAAACCAGAGTACACTACGAGGACACAAGCCCCGACAATGAGAATCCCGAGTTCGAGGACAGTCACATGATGCAGAGCAGTCACTTGAGGCCTGGGGGGAGACCCGGATCCCGTTTGCCGCTCTGCGCAAGTTGCGGAGGGAATCACCCCAGGTCTACTTGTAGGTTCAGGAACGTTGTTTGTTCGCACTGCAACAAACTTGGGCACATCGCACGAGTGTGCCGGAGCGGAGTCCCTGCCTCACGGCAGCCACCCATGTACCGCCAACAGAAGCCCAACCCAGGGGCTTGGCGAAATCAAAAAGGGCGCCCAGAGAGAAATCCACAAGTGTTTACCCAGAGAGAAAATTTCCAAAGAGCTGAACGAGCGTATCCCCAGAGAGATTACTCACAAGGAGCTGAGCGAGCGTATCCCCAGAGAGAATACACACAAAGAGCTGAAAGAGCGTTCTATCAAGACGCTCAACAAGAGTATTTTCAGGATGTAGACGATGAGATAGAGTTGACCCAGAGAGAGGAGTTGCGAACGTATCTCACCACAATACATCAGGTCCGCCCTAAGCGGCCAAAAAGGCTGAGAGTCACAGTCCTCTTGGAGGGCTCACCTTGCGAGCTAGAAGTTGACACAGGATCGACCCTGACGATTATTTCATGGGCATCCATGAAACAGGCTATCCCTAGCCTCAGAAAGAGCCAACTACGCGCTCCAGACGTCCTGCTACGAGACTACCAGGGGAACCAAGTCCCCATCGTGGGCCAAGGCACATTCCAAATCCGTTTCAAGGACATCGAAGCCCAGCTGCCCGTGACCATCGCCAGCGCGCCATTACAGAACCTTCTGGGGCTTGATTGGTTTGAAGCCCTGGGGTTAGAAGTCACCGGAATCAACGCCGTGAGAAACAGCAGCGCTGAACAGATTTTTAAGGAGTTCGAGGATGTGTTCAGCCCCGGTCTTGGTAAGTATGTGGGTAAACCGATATCATTCAATTTAGACCCCAAAGTGGCGCCAATCCGACTTAAACCGAGACGAGTGCCCTTTGCACTCCGCCCAAAAATAGATAAGGAAATAGATAAGTTAGTGGAGCAAGGAATCCTTGAGCCGGTGGATCACGCGCGCTGGGAAACACCCATCGTGACCCCAGTCAAACCAGACGGATCAGTCCGCATCTGCGCGGACTATAAATGCACAATTAATGTCGCGCTACAACAGAGCGCATATCCTGTGCCTGTAGTACAGCACTTATTGCACTCGTTGGGGCCAGGAAAGGTATTTGCTAAATTAGACATGGCACAAGCTTACCAGCAACTGCCAGTAGATAGCGCCACAGTGGAGGCCCAAACTATAGTGACGCATAGAGGAGCATTCAAATGCAACCGGCTACAATTCGGTGTGAGTATTGCCCCAGGATTGTTCCAGAGCGTCATGGAACGACTTTTGCAAGGGATACCGGGAGTCGTCCCCTATTTTGACGACATCTTGGTGTCCGCTGCAAACGAGGAGCAATTAAATAAAAGAGTCAGAACTGTTTTGGCCAGAATCAGAGAAAAGGGTCTCCGCCTCAAAAAGGAAAAATGCCAAATTAACGTGCCTAGCGTAGAATTCCTGGGTTATAGAATCGATGGTCAGGGAATACACCCCACTTCAAAGAAAATTAAGGCGATCCAGGACGCCCCCACACCACGAAATCAGACCGAGTTGCAGGCCTTCCTCGGACTACTTAACTTCTACAGCGTTTTCCTGAGGCAGAAGGCGACCGTTGCTGAGCCACTACACCGTCTACTCCAGAGGAACGCACCATGGAAATGGGGACGATCCGAAGCTGCAGCTTTCGCCGGGGTAAAGCGCCTGCTCACCACTGACTCACTGCTTGTCCAATACAGCCAGACCCTACCGCTAGTATTGACCTGCGACGCATCACCCTTCGGAGTTGGAGCAGTCCTCAGCCACAGGATGCCCGATGGAAAAGAAGCGCCCATCGCCTTCTACTCCAGAACTCTTTCATCGGCCGAAAGGAATTACAGCCAAATGGACAGGGAAGCGCTGGCTGCTGTAGCTGGAGTAAAACGTTTCCACGAATATCTCTACGGCCGCGATTTTGAACTAATTACAGATCACAAGCCGTTGTTGGGACTTTTGGCGGGAAACCGCCCCACTCCGGTCTCCCTTTCTCCACGCATGACCAGGTGGACTGTTTTCCTGGCTGCGTACTCATACAAATTGATTCATCGACTGGGCATCACTCTCGGACACGCAGACGCACTCAGCCGTTGCCCATTACCTGACATTCTGCCAGACCCCACTCCAGAAGTACCGGTATTGCTCATTGACTGTTTGGACTCTGGACCGGTTTCTTCATACGACGTTGCAAGGTTCTCCTCTAAAGACAATTTAATAAAGCAAGTTCAAACTTGGGTTTGGAGGGGGTGGCCGAAGGGAAACGTGGGCCCGGAATTCAAAGTGTTTTGGTCAAAACGGGACGAACTCTCAGTGTTGCAAGGTTGTTTATTGTGGGGGGATCGAGTTGTTATTCCGTATGTTTTACGTAGGAATGTATTAGATGCTTTACATGTGGGTCATCCGGGGATTGTTAGAATGAAGGCGTTAGCAAGAAGTTACGTTTGGTGGCCAAACATGGACAAAGAAATAGAGGAGTGGGTGGCCACTTGCGACCCATGCCAGGAATCGAGACCAGCACCCCCGGAAGCGCCCGCCACAGAATGGGAGAAACCTAAAGCACCCTGGTCGCGAATACACATCGACTTCGCAGGGCCATTCCAAGGTCAGACTTTCCTTATAGTTGTGGATGCATACTCAAAATGGCTAGATGTAGTCCTAATGACTTCAACCACGGCAGAGGCAGTCATTAAGGTTCTACGGCGACTTTTCGCCACCCATGGCCTGCCCGACCTCCTGGTCTCTGATAACGGGCCCCAGTTCACGGCCATGCAATTTGAGACATATCTAGCAGGTCAGGGAATTCGGCACGCCCTCGTCGCGCCATTCCATCCGGCATCAAATGGACAGGCGGAGAGAATGGTACGATTCGCAAAAGAGGCCCTCGCTAGGATGGGTCCAGGTGATTGGCAAACACGCATTGATCATTACCTTTTAATTCAGCATATCACCCCAAGTGCAACGACGGGTAGGAGCCCCGCTGAACTACTCATGGGCCGCCGTCTACGGTCTCACCTGGACCGTCTTCACCCAAATTACTCTGCCACAGCTCCCCCAGACTCCACAAGCAAAATTCGGTCTTTTAGCATAGGGGATTCAGTATACGCCCACAACTATGCAGGGGGAACATTGTGGATGCCGGCAAAGGTCATTGGCATCACGGGTCCACGATCGTATCTACTGGAACTGGAAGACGGGCGGAACTGGAAAAGGCACATCGATCAACTTCGGGGTCGCCTAGCAGACTCAGACCTTCGAAACGAAGACGAGATTTTCCTGCCTACAGAAAGTCAGCCACGCGAGAGCCCCATCATAGAAAACTACGACACCTGCGAACCAAGCTTGGAACAAGAAAACACGCACGAAGCAGAGCAACCCCCAGGCAATGAAACCGAGCAGACTCCGGAACGCCCTAGCAACGAGGACACGAAACCTCCCGAACGTGGAACGGGAAAAGCATCCGATCCGGAAACCATTTCTGACCAACCAGAACCACGACGTTCCTCCCGAGTAAGGCAACCCCCCACATACCTAAAAGACTATGTTACCTACCGCAACGTTCCGTCTAGGAGGGGAGGGGTGTTAGATATTAGCATATATCCTGGCAAGTCTCCCCTCTGGTCCGCTGCTACAGCGGGAAACAGGTATCGTTCTGATTGGTCGAGGGGCGTACCCGATCCCTATAAAAGGGGAACCCTCCGACCACAGAGTAAGCTGGATCACTACTACTACTAATAAAGAGCTGTTAAGTCACTTCGTGTCCGCAGTCTGTCTCTCGTTGCCCAGATCTAACACAGACACACACACGTGTGTGTGTGTATGTGTGTACATATATATGTATTGATGTAAAAAATATCCCGATAAAAAACAAAGAGAAATCACAAGCAACCACAAGCAATAAATCTTACTTTAAGATCAGAGGTTTATTGTTTCATGAGCAATTTGGAACATGAATAGCCAACATAGCAATGCAATTGCACAACAAAACTTACATTTTAAATCCATTGCAAATAGCAAGTCTTACAAGGATTGCTATCTGGCAAAGGACATCATTCCCATCTCAAGCCACATTACTTGTACCTTCTTTTTTTACTGATCTATGCATTCCATAGTTTCACTTCCTTGTTCTTTCTTACTTTCTTACTGACTGTCACTAACCATCACAGCAAACACCCATGTACATTTGAAGTTCTCAGACACTTGTTTCTTTTCAGTTCCTCATTTCCCACCATCTCATTCTTCCTCCTCTCAATATATATCCATACAAGGACAAACTTTGCAGAAAAAGCAGCACAAAAGTCAGACACCATTCAGCACGTTTGAAATATATCTGGTACATTTTACACTTATGTTAGTTTAAAACTTTGGTTCAGTGAGGCCTGCAAGCTCATTCCTAGGCCTATTACCTGCAACTTTCCAATGGATTTTTTTCTCCCCTCGCAGCATGTATGTATGTATGTATGTTATTTAGGAAATACAATTGTGATCCAAAACTCTGAATTATCTAATCTGTCCATGGCTGAGGGACTGAGAGAGACAAGAGTTGGAGACAAAAGAGAGCGGGAGGGAGGGTATGGGGAGAGAGAGAGTTAAATCCATGAAATGAAGAAAAGTAAGATGATGACAGACTTAAGACTATTAGTCTAACCAATAGGAGGCATATTACAAATAAATATGCTAATTAAGCATTCCGAGACAAAGAAAAGGATGAAGCTGCAATGAAAGCCCTGTGATCCATAGGCTGGTCCCTGGAAAGCTGAAACTTCTCCAGTCCTCATTCTTTGGTCTCTCCTCTCCCATCCACTCCTGTTGCCTCTTGCTTCATCTCCCTTTTGACCTTCCTCAAAGCCTCCAAATCCTTCCAAGCACATCCCATCCCTCCAGTCATTTGCCCACCATGCAAAGCTGTAGCTTTTCAAACCTGATGATGTTTTTATCTGTTTATTCAAGTCAAAGGGGTGGGATTTCTTATTTTCTCTAAGAAAAGAATCTGAGATAAGAATCTGGTATATCTACGGAATGTACCAGACTCTTACTCCTACTTTATGGCCCTTCCATTATTGCACTCATAAACCTTCTCTACTAGGGCAGACATGAAAGTAGACTGATTCTCACAGAAAGCTTTCATCCCCCTCCAAAAACGTTTTGGACTTTTGGGTTGTTTTCAGCTTGGTAGGAGCCATCTTTATTAAAGGAACAAAAATGTTCACTGGAATCACTGTCTTCATTTAATGTCAGCCTTATCTGCTGTCGGTGAGATCAGCACATATTATGTTAATTTGACTGGTTAGATACCTCATCAGGGTGGAAGCCATACAGATTCCCCACTCACCCCCAATCTGAGCATCGGTCTCTGGTCTATGGCTGTAATAAACCGAATTGAATTGAATCGAATCTGAGCTTCATGACGTCCCAAAGGCACCGAAAACTTGGCTGTTCTACTAGGCCTTGAGGTTGGGTGGCTAGTGTGCCTCTGTAAGATTTTGCGATTCTTTTTTTCCTTTTCTGGATGCATGTCATATCCCTCGCTAGTTTTTTTGGTCTGGCTTTTTGATCATGTAAATTGCCCAGAGTTCCGTTCTCTACATTTAAGTAAAGAAAGAAACAAATAAATAAAATTATGGTGAATAGCTGGGGGTCTGTGCAGGATATGATCGCAAAAATCAAGATGGCGCTCTGTCTATTTGTATTGCGCATAAATCTCAATTGATACTAATTATTCTGTAAGGTTATGAAGGTGAAAGATAAGACAATAAAATATTAATTGACTATTTACTAAGGGGGCGGGGGGCAGATAGTCTGTGGTTGGCAGGCAAGAAATAAAAGCACACACACACACCAAAGACTGAGAGGCCTTTAAATAGGAAGCAGAGTAAGCAAATGGCAAAAAGTCATAATTGCAATATTTACAAAAGCTATTTTAATAGAGCCTTCCTAAAACAAAAACAAAAAACTGGGGATTAAAATTATCATCGTTTAGGAGCTGTATCAGAGAATGGGACAATAGGATTTTCAAACCAGCAGACCCAAGCTCCCCATGCTATATATCTGAAATATCTATAGATTTCCTCATTTTGGTTTATGAAAGAGTCATTCTTGAGACTCACTAAAGGATAACGTTACTGCTGACTTGGTCTCCCTAAATGGGGGCTCAGCTTCTTGAGTTCATAAGCCAAGCCGGGTCAGGCCAGGTTAGTAGTTGGATGAGATTCTCTCAGGAAGACCTTGATCTTAGACTGGGAAGTTGAGGGGGAAATGCATGTCCATGTCCATGAGGTCACGAGATATTAAGTTCAGCTTGAAGGAGACCTAACTTTAACTGCCAGACTGAGGCAAATAAAACATAAATCTATAATTTATAAAGCTGTTTCAATTTATAAAAGGGTAAAAGCTTTATGAGTCTAGTTTAAATTACTGGTCATATAAAGACTTCTACTTTAGCTAATATTGTTCGAAGAGTGCCAGACATTTGAAAACTGAATAACTATTAAGAAAAGATGCTGTACATTTTAATAAGCATTTATTCTTTATGAAACCCAAATAATTCTGAGGAGAGACTAATGGATGGAAGCAGAAATGACTCTAGTTCACAGTTGTGTCTCTTGTCCCCCCCGTCGTCCCCCACACACATGAAGCTTTGTTCCTGGCATGTTTTGTGAGATGAAAAATGTAATTCATCCCTTGACAGTAACTAATTATTACTGATTACTGAAGAATAAGTCAACAAAGATATTTTTTTCTGTTTACATTCTTAGCAGAGTGTATCCTAACCATCTGTACTTCCAAATCCCTTTCCCCATGGGATAAATTCTTCACATTGTTCACTGAAAATAGGCAGGCAAATATGCCAGGTTCATTAGATGCTTAGTTGAAACACTACGGACAAAGCATGTAAATGAGATTTACCTAATAAAACATACAATAATATCCAGGAAAGAAATTTATCCTCGACGATAATTTTCAATATACATTGTGATCCTCTGTAGGAAGATCTCAATTGAAGCAGTTCCTTGGCACCTACTAGGGAAGGTCATTTTTTTACAAAAACCAATTAATTCATTCCAAATCTATGCAATACAATATGTTTGTCACATCCTTTTGTTGTGACTTGTTGACTCAATGCCCCTTATAAGCTTTCTATCTGATTCTCTATGGAAGCGAAAGTTGGACTTTGAAGAAGCAGACTAGAAAAAAGTATTGATGCTTCTGAACTGTTGGAGAAGACTTTTGAGAATTCCCTGGAAATCCATGAAAACATACAAATAAAACACTGACTAAAACAAAACAAACCAGGTTCCTCCCTTGAGGTACAAATGACTAAGTTCAAATTATACTACTTTGGATATGTCATGTGGAGATCTTGCTCTTTAGAGATATTCACAATGCTAAGAAAGGACAAAAAAGAAAAAAAGGAGAAAAGAATGGCCACCCATAAAGTGGATGGAGTCAAGTGGTAATGGGTGCACCATTGAAAGACTTAAAGAACCAGGTTGAAGACGGGTCCTGCTGAGAAAAATCTATCTGTTTGATCACTTAAGAGTCAATATGGACCTGATAGCAGATAATCAGTGGAAGCTTTCATGCAAAGTTGGGTCTAAATTTGAGGTGTCCTGTTCAATATATTGACTGAGCTCTCCTGAAAAATGCAAGCTTCCAACCTGGAATCTTTCTGGATTCATAGCTTAGCTAGAAGAACAGGTAGAAGCTGTGACCAGGATGTCCTTCACATGGCATCAGCTAGTATATCAATCATGGCCGCTTCTAGAACAGGAGCCACTGAAGGCAGTTGTTCATAGTCTTGTCATCTCTTGACTGAAAGTATAATTTGCTACACATGACACGTTCTATGAACATTATCCAGAAGCTTCAGTTTGTGCAAAATGTGAGTATCCCTGGGGTAACAGGTCAGACCCAGTATGGGCATTGTTATGCTGTCATTTTATGACCTGGGTGGCTATCAGTTTATTTCCAATTTCAATTCAAGATCCCGATTATTGCCTATATCTTGGCTATATAGCTGGACAGCTGGATATTTTCAGGATTATCTATTCTTGTTGAATATGTACTCCTTTGGGGATAACTCTAATGCAGTATGTGGAAGTACATTCAAGGCTGGGGGATCCCTTAGCCCCCATAATACTTCTTTCGTAATATTTTTCCCTACTGCCAATATTTCCCCCTTAACAGTAATGATAGACTTTAGGTAAAGGTAAATCTTCCCCTGGCACATATGTGCTAGTTGTTCCTGACTCTAGGGAGCGGTGCTCATCTCCGTTTCAAAGCCGAAGAGCCAGCACTGTCCAAAGATGTCTCTGTGGTCATGTGGCCAGCATAACTAAATGCAAAGGTGCACGGAGCGCTGTTACCTTCCCACCAAAGTGGTCCCTATTTTTCTACTTGCATTTTTTATGTGCTTTCGAACTGCTAGGTTGGCAGAAGCTGGGACAAGTAACGGGAGCACACTCCGTTATGCAGCGCTAGGTATTCGAACCGCCGAACTGCTGACCTTTTGATCGACAAGCCCAGAATCTTAGCCACTGAGCCACCGCATCCCTTAAATGATAGACTTTACAACCACATTTAAAACAGAGCCACAGAGCTATTTTGATATGAAAGAAGGGATTTCTAAGGATTAAAATGCTGGCATTTAAAACCAATGTCTTAAGTACATGCCATCTGGATTTATTTATTTATTTTTCATTTTGCAAATTAAAAAAAAAAAAATCTAAACACAACCTTAGGCACAAATAAGGTCATTGGACTATCACTGCCCTTGTCCTTTGTCAGCATTGTGAACGTCTGAGGACTGTCGCACAACAATCTGCTTTAGCTGAGCCACCAATTCCTTGCCTAGGGACCCGAGGTTCTTCGGAAGCTTCCTTCATCCAAATCTGGCTCTGTTTCTTTTTTATCAACTGGTAGTATCTTTCCAAGTTTTTGACTTTCTAATCCCATCTCGAATGACAAAGACAAGCTCTCCTGTGGAGATTTCCCCCAAAAAAGAACGCAACATTTCTACCAACATTACTTAGTTTATAACATCTTAAAACCAAGCTTTAATCTGATAAATTATCATCCGCGTCTTCAAAAAGATGAATATCAGGGAATTACTATAGACAGGTGATTGTATTTAGTTTAGATAGAGAAATGAAAATAGGAATTCAGTTACAGCCCAGTAGGGGTTTTCCTCCTCTAGACTGAAATAAGGAACATTTCAAGAAAATCCTGGCCTCCCTGTTAGCTTGTCTTCTGTATTTGACAGGTTCTCACAAGACAGAAAGAGGTGGGAAAGAATGTGCATAGCTCCTCCTCCTTCAAGGTCTTCTTTAATTTAATAGATCAATACAAGAAAGAAAGAAAAATCAGTCAGGATTTTGTAATTATTATTTTTGCAGTAGCCAAATAGGAAATCAGCACGTTAAAGAGTAGCATATATCAAAACATGCTATCAATCAGGGGGAGTTTCCAAATAAATACTGTATATTAAAAGATTGCTGAAGCAGTGAGATTCAGATGAATGCTAAACACCCTTCTCTGTGTGTGTCTGGGTTTGTATGCATGTGCATACTGTATATTATCCATAGGTATACATGTGCATATCCTCACCCGTGATCCCAAAAGAGGAGCTGTTTGACATAACGCATAACAATAGTTACACAGAGCGCAATTAACAATGTGTCAGAGGAACTGGGCACAAAAATAAATTAGCATCTGGGTGTTGTTGTTTTTTGACACGTATTTTGCGTTTGCTAAAAAAATATTAACAAAACGCAAAAGCTAAGTCAGAAAGAAAGAGCATTTCTGCAGCAGAGCTTCCGCGCGCATAGAAGCAAAGAAAATGATGAGTCCCAGGGCTTCTCGGTACAATATGTACATGCAATAAAAAGACAACAAGCTCACCCTCCTGACATACTTTCTTTTGTGCAGCATTTTGCTTGACTGCTCTCTCCATTAACATTAGTACAGTTGAGGGTTTGATCTGGTGGTCTAATGCTGTCTGGATGCAGAGTATGCATGTTGTATTACAGGACTCATCTTCGTGAGGAAGATCTGGTTTCTACATCCTTTAAACAAATGCACCTATGTCTCACAGAAAAGTGTGCGTGTGTGCTTTGTGTCTATATTTTTTCATTCATCTCTATGCATTTTCTACCTTTGCCCACTCGAGTCAAGTTGAAGCTTGGTCGAAATCCTGCTAAATCAGTGAGAAAAACCAGATACATATTCAAAACATTTGCACTTAAATCTGATAGGATTTTAAAGTGTTTCGCTTTGAGCTATGCCCAAGGAAGGGTGACTGGATTGTTCTGCGTGGATGCAAATGATATGCATGCTCAGCACAGTAACTGAAGTACTAGGATCCTTCTTGTGCATATGAAAGGCAGAGAAATATCAACATATCTATATGTGTTTACTGTGCTACACAGACACTAATTTACCTTTAATATGATTTGAAAACCCAATCACGCTAGTCAGGTGAAAATTGTGGCATCTTCCATTTACCTGCACATAAGAAAAACATGTGCCGTAACATTAGATGGTATTTTTATTTATTTATTCATTCATCACACGTTTAAGGTATGCCTATTATACCAGAATATGCCAGAATATGGGTTGGGTAACAATATGGATTTTTACCTGAAAATATAAAAAGGTATGATATATTTTAATCATGCAGTATTAGGAATGTGCTGAGAAAAAATGCCCCTTATGTGAAAGGGTTGTTTTTTTTTATTGCTGTAATCCTCTTTCTCCTCCACTCTCAAATATAAGGCACCACCTAGTGAGTTAAATTTCTCTGAGTCGGTTTACAAAAGGTTCTCTTCTTGTTGTTCAGAAAATCTAACTCCATCTACTCTTAAGATTAGGAAACCAGAAGAAAAAAGCAACATTTTTTTTCCCATTAGGATTCTGCGTGAAAGAAAGACAGAGTAATTTCTATGGAGCAAATTCCACTCCCTCCCTCCTTCTCCCTTCTTCCTGGCAAGGTCATGATAGGATGCAGATATTTGGAGATCAAATTATTTAGAAATATGACCGTGTCATCAAAATAAAACATGTTGAAATGCACAGCCAGCTCACAAACCAGATTGCATGTGAAAATTGGATAATACTTGGCTGGAGACCTGACAAGTCAGTGAAATTCTAAACTCCAGGGGATTGTTCCATTTTATTCGCCTTGAAATATAAATCTATCTCAACATGATATTTAAAGCTGTGCACTGTGTGAATTCCCCAGTGACTGAATTTCTTCCCTGAGTTTATGAGTCAGCCACCCACCATCTGCTTCTTGACCACCAGGTGGCATCCTCCAGAAATGGACATCTGTCCATTGTCTCTCTTCGGAAGTCTTCATAGAAAGGTAAATATTGTATTGTTTGTTTGTTTGTTTGCATGCATGCGTGCTTGTTTATTGGATCGTTATCCTGTCTTTATTACTTTACAAGCAACTTAAGGTGGTAAATATATAATACTGCACGCAGATTCCTCCTTTCATCAGAGAACTTAACACAAAGATGTTAGTAGAAAAGAAAAAGAAAGCTTCCAGCTATTCTGGCACAATACACTGGGAATTGCTATCCTGTTTCCCTGAAAATAAGACCTCCCCGGATAATAAGCCCAATCAGGCTTTTGAGCACATGCACTAAAATAAGACCTCCCCTGAAAATATTGCAACACAGCAGCAGGCATGAGGTCACCACACTCACCTCCTCCTGCACCTCAAAAATAATAAGAACTCAACGAAAATAAGGCCAAGTGCTTATTTCAGGGGTCAAAAGAAAATAAGACCCTGTCTTATTTTGGGGGAAACATGGTACTGATAAATTTAGCAGAGTACCCTTTTCTTGTTTTTACAAAACTGACAATAAAATTGTTGTTCCTGTCAGAAATAGCATTATATCAGATATGTAGATACACACACACACACACATACACACACCATAGAAAGTGTATCCTCTTTCATTGATAAACATCTCTCACTGTCCTCAAGCAGTGCCAGTCTCGTGTGACGGCTTAGGTTATTAATAGCTATACAGGCCTGTACTTATTTCTTCAAGTATTATCACTAATTTTCCCTTCATTTTCTTCCTAATATTTTTTCAATATAAAATAGTTTTCCCCTGTATTGTTCTGAAGTTTATGAGCTAGAGTGGGAAAGTGAAAGGCCCAGGAAGGGCTCCAAATCCAAGGGTGGCATTTTGGGCTGCATTTAAATTTCAGTTCTGCTGTTTAGATGAAGACCATGGCCAAGTTTTTTCCTTTTGAATATATCTTCCATTTGCCAAAAGAAAACCAAGCAAAAGAGACAACGCTCAGCTGCTCTGCACAGAATAAAGATGGGCTACTAGATCAAGTCTGTTCTTCCCCTTTTTGGAATAGCAGATAAATCCAGGTGGCTTCGGGAGTAATTTTTCTTTCCACATCTGCCTGAAGAATGGTCATCTTTATTTGAAGAGAATTGTTGGGAAACAATTAGAAAGCCCCCTTCCTGCACAAATTGATTTCAGATCCTTGGCTTCTTAACTCCCAAATTGTTTATATTAAGACATTTATGAAAGCTGTAGCTGTATTTGACCATTGCCTCAAAACCAAAACAAGACAAGACAACAGAACTTCATAACATCTTAAAAGGCAAAACATCACAATGTGGTTTTAAATTAAAGGAAAGATGAAGGATTTTGGCACATTGGGGGGGGGGAGCACCCTCTCCCTGCTAACAAAACAGCATGCTAAATATTGTGCACATTTTGGCTTGCAGAAGTCCTTATAGCCACCATTTTACCTTCAACCAGAAAATGATTAAATGGTGGTGAAGAAATAATAGAACCACGCTTTTCATCCAAAACTGCAAGAGACTATTCAGAATGCAGTTGGTGCAGTTACTGCAGAATTGCAGAAGTGGTTTTCCCCTGCCTTTTTCTAAGGACTGAGAGATTGAGCATTCACAGGCTCCTGATGTCTAACTTGATGCCTTTACCACAACATCAGACTGACTCCACATCTTGCTATGAAATAGGAGCGAGAGAGAAGAGAGAGAGAAACACACACACACATTCACACGCACACGCACAGAGAGAGAGAGAGAGAGAGAGAGAGAGGATTCAGCAGTGGAAGAGCAATGTACCATACTTTCTAGCCATTAATCTTGAAACCAAGAGGAAAAGTGTGCCTATTCAGCTGTATACAAATGTTTGCCATGAGAACCACAACAATGGGATTATGCTATATTTCTAAAGCACAAAATCTTGAAAGAGGTAGAGTTGTCCTTCCTTCCTTCCTTCCTTCCTTCCTTCCTTCCTTCCTTCCTTCCTTCCTTCCTTCCTTCCTTCCTTCCTTCTAGGTCCCTATCTTCCTCCACATATGTGTTACTGTCAGCTATACACATTGTACAAAATGGACATTTTGAGGAACGTTGCACTCAGCTATTTAGAAAACCCCAAGAAGCACATTTTCGATGGGATGGCCCACACACATTTTAAAGCTAGCTAGTCATTTAGAGAGTATTGTTTCTCTCAAACTAAGTACCACAAAAACCTATTAATAATGGTGAAAACAAGAAATTCACTTTCCATACTGAATTAGTTGTTATCCAGATTAACAAAGGTGCTATAGCTTCTGAGTTAAATAGGTTACAGGATTCTAATGCAACTTGGTGACAAGAAAAAAAAAAGAATCATTTGGAGAAAACTGGAAAAACAATTGATGATGGAATTTTATTACCAATTTAAGCTAAGTACTGTATAAGACGGTTCAAAAAAAAACCCACCACCCTAAAATCTGGAAACAAACGCTTGGGTTCAAATATTACTGAACAAAACAAATGATACCTTGTCCTTTCAAGTAAAATTTTCCAGGATATCAAACTAGAAGCAACTGAGCAGTTAGCAAAGAAAAAAATGTATGAAATGTGATGAACTCCAAATAGCGATCAATTTAATTGCTGAAGGAATTTTATCAGATGTAACATTGTTGATTTTGCAAAAGAAACAAATGAAAGCCCCCAAGCTTACTGCATTTTGCTCAGATCTTCCTATATACCACAAGCCCACCTCCATGATTCCAGACTCTTGGTTAAAACTTCAATCATTGGAAAATACCCAGTCTAAAGACTGAGACATTTGATGAATGATTAGGCAATATTCATGTTATATAGCACAATCCTGCATCTACTTATTTTACTGACTTCAAGGGGACAGAAGTGTTTCCACTGAAATCAAGGGTTTTGTTGACGCCAATGAATTGCTTTTTGTTATCTTGGTTTAGCATAGTGTGTTTTTAAAGCAACCTCAGTCAGGTTTCTGTGCTGCAAAAGAGATGTAGGTATAAAAGGGAATTCAGTGTCTTGACATTGAAAACTGTTTGAGACATTCTATTGCCTCTTGACCAAAACGACAAGACTTTGTGCAACTGATTTATCCAGGAATCTCAGCAAGAAATTAATGTGGTGTCAGCAGCATCTTAAAACTGATTGCAAAAATTGGAGTGATTAAAAACTACAAAGATTAGGATTTATGTTTTTAAAATATGCCATATTCTACCCAGGCTTTTAAATTTAAATCACTGTCCTTCCATGTTAGATGGGAGAGAGAGAAAAGAAAGTATTAAAAAGTGACAGCCTTTCATCCAGGGGTGTGGATTTTATAAGAAAAGACAAGAGGAAACTATAAACATAGTAACACCATTAAAATAATTTTCTGATGCACCCTCTCTTTCAGTGTGCAAAGACTACATTGCCCAGACCAGAAAGGAAGCTGTTGTATCATTAAAAACCCAGGAGCCTCAAACAGCAGCTCTTTTGTAAAGCAACCCCTCCTTCCTCTTTGGATTGGCATATCTCATAAATCTTTGTTTTAAACTCTGCTCAAGCCATTGGCTGACTCTACCTCTTGCGTTAATGGCTGGAAACTGTTGTGCATCAGGTTCAAAGGGAACAGAGAACATCTCTGAAAACAACTCCTGGCAAAGGAGGCAATTATAACTGACAGCCAGATGCCTCCTCTGTCTGGCCCAACCAGTTTACCAAGAGCTTGTAAATGGTTCTTAAGGCCACGGGATCTAAACAGTGTGTCTGGCTGACTGACAGCTAAAGTAAACAACAATGCTACAAATCACTAATACAAAACAGGAGATTTGCTTGGGACTGATAACAAGATTTTAAACATGGAAGTCAACCCTCCCGGCCTCACCAGGTGCCACCTACAGCTGCCTTCCTTTCTTTTGCTTTTTTAAAAAAGTATCCCAGAAAGGAACAGTTCAGAAGGATTAAGGGCATAGTCTTTTCTTATGTTGTTCCCTGAAGAGGACGTCCTGAGGCAGCCAAATTTGATGAATCCCATCTTGGGATCACATAGTTCGTGAAGTTGCTTTATTTTCATTGCATTGTTCACAGTCTTTCTCTCTTATAAAATACTCCAGCTGTCTGGAATGACTAATTGATCATTGTAATTTTGTGTAGGGTAAGTGTTCCCACAGAATCCTAAATGGTCTCCCAACCTGGCAACTTCCTAGTTTCTTAGACGTCATCTATTTTAGAATTTAGAATAGAGTAGAGTAGAGTAGAGTAGAGTAGAGTGGAGTGGAGTGGAGTGGAGTGGAGTGGAGTAGAATAGAATAGAATAGAATAGAATAGAATAGAATAGAATAGAATAGAATAGAATAGAATAGAACTGGAGCTATATGGGACCTTGGTGATCTTCTAGTCCAGCTCAAGCAGGAGAACCTACAGTATACAATCTCAGATTGTATCTGAGCCTATGATTTCTGAAGGCAAGCTATTCCACTGACTAATTGTCCTCACTGTTAGGAAATTTCTCCTTAATTTCAGGTTGCTTCTCTCCTTGATTAGTTTCCAATTCTTGTTTCTTGTCCTGCCCTCTGGTGCTTTGGAGAATAATTTGACACCCTCCCCCTCTTCTTTGTGGCAGCCCCTCAAATACTGAAATACCGCTATCATGTCACCCCTAATTCTTCTTTTCTTTAGACTAGCCAAATCTTCCCTGATTCCATCAACGGCTGTGCTGACTGGGGATTATAGTATGTGAAGTGCAACACAGTGCAGTTAGGACAACAGTCTAAGGTCTTACCACCAAGGAAGCCTCCAGGGTCAGAGCCAGACTTTTAAAAACGCAACAAGAGCAGAAGCCTTGCTACTCCTTAGGAAAGAAAGGGCCCCCAAAATGTGCTCTGGAAAAGGAAAGTATGCGAAAGAGAGAATGTCAGGAAGGAGAAACTGGAAACAGGAGAATCAAAAGTGGGAGCAGAGACTGTATTCATTCTCCTCTCCCTTTTTATCTAGTAATCTCTTCATCCTGGCAATTCAGTTAAAACTTCCTCACAGCTAGATTGCCACACATTCCCCAGACCCTGAGTTGGCTGAAAAAACCAACAGACATAAATTGCACATTTCCAAAGTTTGAGTCTCTTCTGTCTCGGGAATGAGTGCCCCCCCCCCACAAGTTTTATTTTATTTTATTTTACATATACATATCAATGCGTGAACAGTGTGGCACCTGGGTGTCATACATTCTAATACAAATAAAACTAGTAAAACTGATCATAGTTATTACATTCAACCAACATATATATTTCTAATAATAATGCATCATTATTGTTATGTGTATTATTACCAGAAGAAATGAGCTTTTGTCTGGTGCTGTCCCTGCAACATTTGTATGGGACAATCTAAGGCAGGGGTGTCCAAACTTGGGAACTTTAAGACAGAATTCTGGGAGTTGAAGTCCACAAGTCTTAAAGTTCCCAAGTTTGGACACCCCTGATCTAAGGGTAGTACTTAGTAGACCTCCCTTAGTAAAAGCTGCGTGTTCCCAATCAAGAATTACCTCCTGCTAATAGAACAAAACATGAATCGCTGTCCTTAATCAATAGCGAGGTGAGTTTGGGTAATTATTAGTGGGTACCAATATAGGAGAATATTTGTAGCTCTGGGTTGAAATGAGGGGTCCTTGGTGCTCTCTGAGTTTCCTTGTTTTCTTGCAGACGTTTCACTACTCTAACTAGGTAACATCATCAGTGCTAGACTAACACATCTCTCCTGCAACAGAATAGGGAGTCTGTCGGGTCTAGCCCAAGAACGACATAAAACAATCCCGCTAAAGTTCACTTCTTTATTTGCATAAACTATGTAGACAGAATCTTACCAGACTACACCTATATTACCTTAACCTAACGTATGTAACTAGGAGATTCTAGGCATCATGTTGGAAAGTGAAGCTTTGGCCCAGTCTTAGGTCCTGAGTGCTGTAGAACAGGTTTTCATTGAGGATATCTCTGTACTTTGCTCCATTTAGCTTTCCTTCAACTTTGACGAGTCTCCAAGTTCCTGCTGCTGAATGACACCTCCACAGCATGATGCTGCCACCATCATGCTTCACTGTTGGGATGATATTGGACAGGTGATGAGTGGTACCTGCTTTCCTCCAGACATAACATTTAGCACTGATGCTACAGTTCAATCTTGGTTTCCTCAGACCAGAGAATATGGTTCCTCACAATCTGAGAGTCAGAGTCTGAGAGGTGCTTTTCTGCAAACTCTGAGCAGACTTTCATGTATTTTGCACTGAGGAGAGGCTTCCGTCTAGCCACTCTGCCATAAAGCCCAGATTGAGGGCTACAGTGATGGTTGTCCTTTTGGAATTCTGTCCCATCTCCACACAGGATCTCTGGAGCTCAGTCAAAGTGACCATTGGGTTCTTGGTCACCTCTCTTACAAAGACTCTTCTCCCCAATTGCTCAGTTTGATCGGGAGACCAGCTCTTTAGAAGAGTCCTGATTGTGCCAAACTTCTCCCATTTGAGAATTATGGAGGCCACTATGCTCTTAGAAACCTTCAGTGCAGCAGAAATTTTATTGTAGCCTTTCTTGCAATAATCCTGTCTCCTATCAGTTCCTTTGACCTCGTGGCTTTTGCTCTGCTACAATATGCATTGTCAGCTGTAAGGCCTTCTGTAGAGAGGTATGTGCCTTATCCAAATCATGTCCAATCTGTTTAATTTACCACAGGTAGACTCCAATCAAGGTGTAGAAACATGTCAGCAACGATCAAGAGAAATGGGAGGCACCTGCCCTAAATTTCAAGTCTTATTGCAAAGAGTCTGAATACTTATGTCAATGTGATATTTCAGTTTTTTATTTTTAATAATCTTACGGACATTTCTGAACTTGTTTTCACTTTGTCATTATGGAGTACTGAGCGTAGATTAATGAGGGGGAAAAATGAATTTCAGCAACTGTAGAATCAGACCGCAGCATAACAAAATTGACAAAAGCAAAGGAGTGTGTGTGTCTGAATACTTTCTGAATGCACCATACATGTAATCCACTAACCAAGTAAATGATTCCACTTGCTTTTCTTTTGCCTTCTGATCTGGTTGAGGCCTCTGCCAAATTGTGTTCCCATCCTCAGATGGGAATTGTTTTTCCAAGATTTAAAGTGCCCCAGTACATTATTTCTGATGCGTCTGGCTGTATTTGGGAAAGTTAAAAAAAAAAGAGAGATGAAAAATGGGTTGTTGCACAAGCACGTTAGGAATCATCTCGTTGACACTATGGAAGGTGGTGGTGGTGGGGAGGATGAAGGAAATGTTTCCTGCCACATTGTGACATTCACCCTGTGCAGAGAACTCCCATTTCCACTGGCGTCATTGGGAATACCATGGACAGATGAGGCTGCCAAGTTCTCTCTTGCAGCATGTACAGGGATGAGAATGCAGGGAAAGAGGTTTCTGTGAGCTATTGGTTTTTCGTTCCTAAATAGAACAAGTGGCTTGGAATGAACTTTCCTATCTGACAACAGGTATACCATATTTTTCAGAGTATAATACGCACCTTTTTCCCTCAAAAGAGAGGCAGAAAATCTGGGTGCATCTTATACACTGAATACATCATTTTTTGCCTCCTGAAACTCTGCCCCCTTTGCAAAAATGGCCATGCATAGCCTTTAGGAGGCTCCCAGAGTGCTCCTGGGGGCTGGGGAGGGCAGAAATGAGCAAAAAAATGGCCTGTTTTTTGTTCACTTTTGCCCCCCCCCCAGCCCCCAGGAGCACTTTATAAGCCTCCTAAAGGCTATGCATGCAATTTTTGTGACAAAAAACGGCTTCCAGAGTGCTCCTGGGGGCTGGGGAGGGCAGAAATGAGCGAAAAATTGCCTGGTTTTTGCTCGCTTTTGGGGCCCCCACCTCCAAGGAGCACTCTACAAGCCTCCTAAAGCCTATTCATGCCTTTTGGGGGGAGACACTGGGCCTCTTTTCATGAAAAACAGGACGTTTTTGGGAGGTCTGCAGAGTGCAAAAACTTTTTTTTTAAAAAAATTTGCCTATTCAAAACCTTGGTGCGTCTTATACTCCGATGCGTCTTATACTCCGAAAAATATGGTAGGTGTTGCACTACAACTCCCATTATGTTCTGACCTAAGCTTCACAAAATCATGAGGCAGACTCCTTGTCCCAACAACCGGCCCCCCTCTTTTTTTTAAAAGCTAATGTGAAGTGTTCTCATTCACATCCAGCAAAGTCCCGGCAAACAGTTTTTCAAGGCTGAATTTACAACCACAGACCTCATCATGCTTGGAGACCTGCCATTGTACCCAATGCTGTACAAGAAAATACCTGGCAAGGAGTCTCTGAGAGTCACGAACAAATCTTCACACTAATTAAGCAAATTAATTGTATCCTGCAAACTCCACCCCCCTTTCGCTCCTCTTTATTCCCAATGGGAGGGGCCATTCATTGTCCACCTGTGCCTTTACTCCCAAGTCGGCACTTGTTCCTTAACTGTTCCCTTCTCCTGGCAGCTCTGCGCATGGGCACATCAGGAACAGGCGCCAGTTCTTCTTCTGCCCCACTGATCTCTGACTCCGAAGGTAGCTGGCCCCCTCTCTGTCTCCATCATAGAGCTCTTATCAGAGCCTTCCCCAGACTCCAGGACTGGCCCATGTTCCTCCCCAACCTCCTCACTGTCTGAGTCTGCAACCAGCTCCACTGGCCACTGGCAGGCCACAACACATTATCTCTGGCCAGTAATGCATAAACTGCTGCTGAGGGATGGCAGTCACAATAGTTATAAAGCTGAACAGCCTTAGATATTTTTAAATAGATGATAGATGATAAATAGATGGCAGGTAGACGGATAGGTAGACGTAATAGGTAACAGTGATTCAAAGAAAAAGTAGACAAATGGGCAAAAAGAAAAATAACTGCAAGAAATGAAATAAATGTGCATCTTTGCATATTTGTATAATTCTCTGTATGTTTTGTGTTCAGAGAAATACAGGTTTTAAAATAAGATTTCAAACACCTATATTTGATATTTATATTCAATACAGTATCAGAATGACATTTGTAAATATGAAGGTATTCTATTCCAAAAAAAAAAAATCATTGTTGAAACTAAATGGTAACTGGGCCTGAATTAATTTATCTTCCATTGTACAGTTTTTCTAAGTACTTTAATGTAGTGGCAGGTTTTTCAACAAGAGCAAATCCTCAGACCTTTAAATGCCACCAATCAAATGAAAGACAAATTTAAATGCTCCTGTGTTTTCCCATAGAAAACCTGGCAGCTAACAAAGGAATTGAATCCATTTCTTAAATTGCATAGATTTATTTGCCTTAGAAAACATGGACACTAAAACAAGATTCATCATAAAATCCACTCAGAGTCTTCATAGAGTTGGCCAGCCTTCTAAATCAAATCAAATTGATCAAATCCAATCCAATCAATTTGGGATGATTTTCCCAATTTCTTCAAGAACTTTCGACCCAAAAGACTGAGTGCTATTTAGAAAGATCCAGACCCACCCCAGCCCATGTGTGTGTGTGTGTATTGATAGGAAATTTTTTAAGTTTTTGCTTTTATTGACTTCCTCGGTACTGTGTTGAGTTTATTACAAAATGGAAGTTTACAATAGTGCTGTCCTTAAATCTTGTCAATTGGAATTCAGACTAATCCCTTTATATCTTTGTTTTTCATCCCTGGGCTAAAAGGCCACTAGATAGTATGCCATCCATGCTGACTGCTATTATCCAGCAAACTTGCTGAAAAATTGAACAAAAAGATTGGTGGATATATATAAATGCAAACACTAAAACAAAATCTCATAGAAATCAGTGAGAACATAGCTGTGTTTTTATTTACTGAAAAATGATCTGGATTAAAAATATAAATATAAGTATAAATATAAGTACAAATATATATGTGTCTTTGTGTGTGTATGTATGTGTGTATATATATGTATGTGCATGTATATATATATGTGTGTGTGTGTATGTGTATGTATGTATGTATGTGTGTGTGTATGTATGTATGTATGTATGTATGTATATGGCTGTGTGTGTGTGTGTATGTGTTCCAGCATAACTCTGGAACGTCTCAAGCAATTTCAACCAAACTTGGTACACAGATGACCTACTCTCTGGAAAAAAATACTGTAGGGGTAAGACACCCCTAACACCCCTTGGGGATGGTGTTCTGTTAACATACAGCCTGTTGTGCCTTAAAATGGCTTCCACTCTACTGCCGTAAAATGGCTTCTACTGTACAGCTCAGTGGAGTTGCCATGGTAACATCTTCACAGTACTCCACAAGTGGGCTCCCTCTGATAAGGGGAAAAATCCAACATTAGAAAGTATGTTTGGTCCAGACATTTTCCCCCTATAAATAAATATCTGGCCAACGTCGAGTTATCAACTAGTGTTAACATAAAAAGTATTTTCCCTTTCTATTTCAAAACAGAAATTGTACTTCTTTAAATCCTGAATTATTAGTTAAGATATTATCACCCCCCCCCAATTTGATCTATGTATTATTCCTCATACTATGTAACTATCCCAACTTAAACATAATCCAATCTGTTGCTATTACTCATACTGCATTCGATTGCTGAGGTTTTTTTTTTTTTTAAAGAAATAATCCTGTCCAATTTTTATATGGACATGGCCCCCTCACCTACTTAGCAAATTCAAGGAACAGATTCAGCATGTTATAGTTTTGGTGTTGTTTGGCAACTTGCTTGCCAAGCAGAACCTCAGCAAAAGGAACTGTGTTGATTTATGTCACTCTTTTTGTCTGCACCAGAAAAGGAAGGGGAGAGAGAGGACAGAAGGCAGGCAGGTTTTTCTTAACTGCACGAATATTACAATACAGTGAAAAAGCATGCTTGAAGTGCGCACACATACTAAAGCTCCACAAGCCAAACACATATTGGGTGTGTGTTTGTGTGTCAAGCTTTTATTTATATAATTTCAGCAGCATTACTACACACAAAAAAAGCCAAAATATAGCCCAGGGGTCCCCAATTCTAGGTCTGGGAACCAGCACTGGGCCATAGCATATCAGCAACCAGGCCGCGCAAACTAGCAAAGCCCCATTGGCGGGATGCACGCAGCACGTGAAACCACGCCCCTTCCGGTCCACGGAAAAACCTTTCTCCACAGAACCGGTGCCCTGGTGCCCAAAAGGTTGGGGGCCACTGACATAGCCTATCATCCATGCCCTTCTTTGTGTTACCTGCCACCAAAGTAAAGCATGATACAACACACTGCAATCCAGGCATCTAAGTTTTAACTGCAGCCTGCCCGCCCACCTGAACTTATATAGAACAAAATTGTTTAAAAGAGCAGAAACTTCCTGGGGCAGCTGCTCCATATGCTCTTCTGTTTGGCCACCTGCCAAACTACTGATTTCCTCTCTCATCACCCTCTCCATCTAAGGGTCTGACTGGTTCCTGGTGCTGCATTCACTAGCCTGAAAGGGGGGTTGTCACAATTTCAAGGTACAAGGTACAAATGTAAAGTCAACTATAGGTGGAAGACTTGGGGGAAAAAGCTGCTTAAAATAGACCAAACTGTTGAAATGCATTTCAACTTTGGGACAGTTGGAAGGATTGTTATCATTTGGAATGTTTTGCATATCTACTACAGCTGTTCTAGGGAATAGGAGGCTTTCAGGGGAAGGAAGGGCTTGTTCTCCCGCTACCCTCCCCCTCCCCTTTTCCTCTAGTGGGAGTTTTGTTACAGGAAATAGGGATCCAATCCAAAATAAGTACGAAAGAGGTAAACAGTCCTCTGGGCGTAGAGTTTGCTCCTTAATGAATTCATGGACATTTCACACAGTTATCTTGGTCATAGGACAGAAGTGGTTTGCAATTGTCTTAGGAATTATTTTTTAGCTTTTCAATTCCCATAAATCTAAAAAAAGGGTGAAATATTGGGGAAAGCTCCCCATGCAGCTCCTGCATCAAAAGGTGTGGAGGGATGAAGGCAAAATCCGTGCTAAGGACCATTAGGGAGGAACCTAGATATAAAACAACCTATTTAAAATTTAAAAGAGGGACGCGGTAGCTCAATGGCTAAGACAATGAGCTTGTCGATCAGAAAGGTCAGTAGTTTGGTGGTTCAAATTCCTAGCGTAACAGGGTGAGCTCCTGTTACCTGTCCCAGCTTCTGCCAACCTAGCAGTTCGAAAGCATGTAAAAAATGACAGTAGAAAAATAGGAACCACCTTTGGTGGGAAGGTAACAGCGTTCCGTGCACCTTCAGCATTTAGTCATGCCAGCCACATGACCACGGAAATGTCTTCGGACAGGGCTGGCTCTTTGGCTTTGAAACATAGATGAGCACCGCCCCCTAGAGTCGGGAACAACTAGCACATATGTACGAGGGGAACCTTTACCTTTATTTAAAATTATGATGAAACCATTTCTGGGTGCTGCTATTGAAAGTGGCCTTGTAAAACATTGAAAGGGGATTAAAAGGGACAACACCAACTATTAGGACACCAAGATAGATCCTCTGCAAGAAAAGACAAATGTTATCCGAGGATTTTTAGCTTTGAGCCAAGTAGTTACGGCTAGACAACATGAGAACAACAACAACAAAAAATCAGGCTAGAGATTCATCTTCTGCATAGGCTGCATCAGTCCTCTAGACGAAACACACTGAAAAAATGGAAGCTATTGGCAAAAAAGGGAATATATGCCCTTTTATGATGTCTGCTATTTTTTTTTCTTAGTGGAGAGGGAAAAAAACTAATTAAGGAGAGAGATGGCTGTGCTGGGATTTTGTATGGATATCGTGAAAAAGCAGCATAAATGGTTCAACTTAAAAGCTTAAATCTTGAACAATATATGCTTGAGAGGAAACAAGGGCAGGAAAGGTAGCCTTGTTGGTTTTCCTCTCCTTTTGCAGTATTTCTAAAAAAAAAAATACACAGAGAGGAGGGGAAGGGCCAACTCAGTAAACATAGTTTTAAAATAGTTCCCCCCACCCCCACCTTAAAAGGGCCAGGGCCAGAATCCTCTTTCCTTTGAATGATGTTACCATAATGAGTTAAAAGAAATCATTGTTTAAGGTAAATGGAAGTTACTTTTAAAGCAACATAGTGGAAGATTAGAAAGCACGTGGCAGAGGTGTGATTAAATCAGCCTATTATATAAACAAATAGTACACATATAGTAGAATATTGTTACAGATCTTATTTTGCAATGGCTGATTCCATCTAATCTTACAAACCAGTGAAAGAGGTCATCACTGCTGCCTGAAAAAGCCAAGGTTTGGAGGAGGGTGTGTGTGTGTGTGTGTGTGTGTGTGTTGGGGGGGAGGAATTGAGAGACAGAGAAGGAGAGGATGTGTGATCCTGAAACAGTCCAGAATCACCTATCCAAATGCTTAGAACTCCTTTTCAAAACATATTTCAAGAATCACACGATTCACTTTCCAGCATACATAGGCAGGTGAAGCTTGAAACATTCCAGAAATTTACCAAACTCCACTCCTCCTCTTCCAGCCTTGCCTTTAAGCTTGCTGACGTGTGGTGTGTGTCTGAATCCTTCACAGCACATCTGTACAGCTATTAAATTGCATAATCCCTCTGGCCTTTGATACATTCCTGGACATGATTATTTCATTACTTGCAATATATCAGTAGGATCATAATAAAAAAGGACTTCTGACAACCTGCCAAGAGTTTTGTAGCCTTGTAAACACAAAAGTGCTCTAATAAAATTTTATTAAGTGTTAAAAAGTCATAAAAAGTGAAATAACATAAACTGCAGAATTTACTGTCCTCCGAAAATGCTGAAAATATTGTCCACAGTAAAATTAAATTAGCCTGTAATAGAAAGGAAGAGAAAGTGAGGCGGCATGGGCCGAGGATTAAAAGATAGCAGGAAAAACAACCAGATTGCAACTAATATGGATCAGGGGGATTTAACTTAATCTTTTTTTTAATAGGAGTGGAACATCTGACTAAATGTGCAGGTTAAAGTCCACGATTCTAAGGTCACACACACTCATATCCCTGAATTTGTCAGATATTCCTTGGCTGCAAAATACGGTAATGTATTTCGGCAGTCAGAAAATAATGGGCGCAAATATCTCCGCCGTCCACCAGGGTGCGCTGTGTGACTATGAATATCTAGGTTACATTCCAGACGAGGATGGGGAGGGGAGGGCAGGATTAGAAAATAAACCAAACACATTAAGAAAGGCTGCCAATTCCCCCCCCCCCAACCCCAATCCCTTAAGAAAATCATTTACTTTTTGGTGTTTTCTTACCAACAGGAAATTTGGAAAATGGAAGGAGGGAAAACGAGGCAAGGCTGTGTATGCACAGCCTCTTCCTCCTGGGAATTTGTTGAGTGGCTTTCAAAACCCACTTGAACCCTTGGCGCCAAGAAGAGCAGGGAGATGAGCCCCTTACCCACCCACCCCCTTTCCTTCCCCTCCCGGGGATAAGTTTGCAGGGAGTTCCCGGAGGTGGGGGGGAGTGGGAATACTACACTCCCTTGGGCTTTCCTCAAATTTCCTGGCGAGGATTTTTGGATCAGCATATTGGATTGCCTCCTCGGCAGAATTGGGGCCAAGGTCAAGGAGAAAGGGAGCCAAAGGATCTTCAGACGCGCCCGCCATGCCGAGGAAAACCTGGGACTAAGGCCGCTCCTTCAAAAACTGGACTCAAGCGAGGCTTTACTTCCGTAGGAAACTCCTTCGGCTGCGGTTTGGGGAAGCCGAGCGCAAACCCCGTCCTGGGAAGTAGTACGCCCCGTTGAGTTCAGCGGGGCTTGTTTCCCAGCAAGCGAGTTAAGCCTTGCAAGCAAGGCCAGGGGTGGCAATTCTGCGCCCGTTCGTTGGCGTCCCAGCCAGGGCAGAAGTGGGCGATGCGGGGCAAGAAAGGTGGATGGGTGGGCCTCTCCATCTGATCCGTGTTCTGCCGGAAAAGCGCGGCGAGAGTCACCCCGCGATGCGGGTATGGAAAAGGAGCTGAAGCCTGTTTTGTGCTGTTCCCACGAACACGCAACGCTTAATGAAGCTAGAGAAAGGCCGGCAGACTGGGACAGTTACTTGTCGAGAAAAGCTAGACCGGCCGCCGTTCCCAAATAGAGCAGGGGGTTGTACTAGATGACCTCCAAGGTCCCTTCCAACTCTGTTACTGTTAAATGTTAACGCTTTTGTGCTCAAAGCCAGAGATCCTCTCTGGTTTGTTTCATCCACAAACACGCCAGATTGCTGCTGGAGGTTCACCCACCCAGCTGCGCCCCAGAGCGAAACCGCCAGCCGGGCTGCCGGTCGGAAGGGAAAAGGGATCGGCCGCCTTTCCTGCTGGCATATCCTCTGATTGTGTCCCTATCAGAAACGCGGGGAGGCGCATTCCCCCGGAGCGGCCTCTTTGGGGCAGCCGGCCTTGCGGGCTCCGAGCAAACAGGAAGAGGCAGTGCCAAGTTGGCGTGTGTCGTTTTTCGCAGGATATCCCCCTTTTTTCCCCCCTCGGGGTCCCTTTAGGCTTGGCCAGAAAGGAAGCCCGCGCGTCGCTCACGCTCGCCTGACAATTCGCGAGGGGGGAAAAGCGGGGCGGAGCGGGATGGCCGAGGGAGAACAAAACAGCCCCCGTTCTGCACGGGAGGGGGAAAAAAGCACGTTAGTCTCTTCGCTTTCCTGTAAGGGCGGGGAGTCCGGGGTTTCCTGTCGGGGCTGATGTTCAAGGCCAAGCAAGACTGTCCTTGATGTTGAATTAACATTGGGGTGGGGCGAAACACAAAAAACAAAGAGCTTCGTTACTTAAAGAGGAACCCTTCTTAGATGGAGCCGGTCCACTTTGACAGATCGGTGGTGCTTGTTTTCCTTTCCTTTCCTTTCTTCCCTTCCTTCCTTCTCCTTCCCCTTCCTTCCTTCCATTCCTTCCTTCCTTTCCTTCTTCCTTCCCCTTCCTTCCTTCCCCTTCCTGCATTCATTCATTCATTCCTTCTTCCTTCCCCTTCCTTCCTCTTATAATGATTCACCCAACCAATGGAATGAGTGGAATGTGATCTATGAATAGGTTTATCTTCACTGCTCCTCCATAAACCTTAATTGTTTGCTCTTCATTTGTTTTAATCGTCAATCTTAAATTACTCAGCAGATTGTTATGGAACAAGACACAAACTTTCAGAAGGGTGCATGCTATGCAAATTAAAAGCATCAAAAGTGTTCTCTGGAAAAGGATTTGTGGGAACATTTGTTGGACAAGTGTGATGGTTTCAGCCTGCCTTTCTAAATATTTGGGATCAGTGGAGGACAAGTTTACCTAAGAAATTCCTCAACAAGTAGGAACTGTTTTCTGAGAAGCTCCTTTTCTACTTTTATAAGATTGGCCTGTGTTCAACTCCATCATAATTTAAGGCAAACTTACGTAGATATGAAATAAAGTTCAGGCCATGGTATAATTGAGGTTTTGAAGTTAAAGTTGTATCCCTCTTCCCCCCCCCCCCCACTTTTCCCCCTAATCGCAAAACCATAATTCTGCACAATTTGCTTTGTAGTAATAATGGTTAAAGATGAAGGTTATGATTTTATAAATGAAAATCTGGGGCATTTAACTAAATTACTCATTTAGAGAACTTGAGATGAATTAAGAATAAAGAATGAAGAGTTAATCTCTGTTTTTATTTATTTAAAATCAATTATCTAAAACAGGTTTTTTTTTTAAAAAAATGGACACAGAAGCCTAACATTTAGTCCTGTATCCACTATAAAAATTACAATAGCTTGATAACTAGTCAGTAAAAGTGTAAAACTTGAATTAAAAAAGTAGGTGACATATAGTGAAAATTAGATATTTTTTTCTTCATTTGGATAAGAGATCTGATTTAGGGATAATAGGTATTTTTATCTAACTTTTCTGAACTAAGATGTGTAATGTTCCGGATATATTGGACTACAGTACAGAGATGGATGCCAGGCTGCTGAGAGTTGTAATTCAGTACATCTGGAAGTGACTCCAAATCTAAATAAATAAGCAAGCTTGGTATTTGCATCTAAAGCAGTATCTTTCAACCTTGGCAACTTGAAGCATGCTGGCTGGGGAATTCTGGGAGTTGAAGTCCACACATCTTCAAGCTGGCAAGGTTGAGAAACACTTATCTAAAGTATTTATAATGTATGGATTTATTCCTTAATTATGCCTTCTTCCAACTTCAATTATTTAACATTGGTCAAATGATAACTGTATTTAGTTCAGAGTTATAGCTTAGAGACAAGTTATACGGCATTAATATGTAAGTTATACGTTAGAGGACTGAATTTTTCTGACCTCAGCATATTATGTTAACCTACTTCAGGGAATCTTCATTATAAGCTTGCAAGAAATGAGTACCCTTTCTCTTCCATTCTGACCATATCAGATAATCCAATTCATGACCAGTAATCAGCCTGCATTATAGATTCTCTTTTTAAGGGTAATTACTTCAGGAAGAATAATACGTATGTCAGGTCTGTGTGTGTGTGTGTGTGTGTGTGTGTGTGTGTGTGTGTGTTTTGTATGTTTGTTTTATTACAGTCCTGGAAAAGGCAACAAACATGTTATAAATATATCTTATAAAGCTAAAGTCTGCATAAATCTAGTCCGAACAAGGAAGGAAGTCTAGTACAACTGAAGAAAATGGTGGGTCTGTAGAAGAGTTACTGTACATATTCAGTTTTCATTAGCAACCCAGGTTGCTGCCAAATCTCTTTTCAACTCATCTACTATAACATTAATTCTTATCATTTTGCAAGTTCAACTTTAGATGTCATCTTTTAGACTTAAGAACAGCCTATTCTGCATAATCATATTTATGACATGTTTCTGCAGGAAATTAATAGTTTCATCTCCTCCCTGGTTATATACCAAAGTTGCCGAATATGTATAAACTGAATTAGCTGAACATTTTTACACTTTATTGGAAGAAATTTAAATATATGCTGACGGTGTGTTCTAATGTATTTGTTCTATTTGTGAAATCATTTTTTTTCACAAGTAAATTACAAAACCACAGAAGTACAACCCATTACATAGCATTTTAATTTTCTTAATTAGTCAGGTTCTACAAATGCATTGTTGTAATTTGTCAATTGAGGGCTAAAGCACTTGGGTGGCATGTAATCTAATATGTTTGAATCCACTCATTCGCAAGCATTCTAATAGGAGATTCCATTTTAGATACTTTTTAAAGCTGAACTGATGGATTAAGAAACAAGCAAATAAAAAGAATCTTTCTCCATTGTTCATATTTTTATTTATTTAAAACATTTTGTAACCTCATATCTTTCAACCAGCTCTGGGTGTCAAATATATATCAGTCAAATATATATGTGTGTGTGTGCATGTCTGTGTATATGTACATCATATTCATTTTTTTTAAATTTGGAAATTGAAAAGTTTCAGAAATTTTATACATGACTGGCAATAAAAAAAGTACAGTAATAAGCTAGGATGCAAGCTGGATTTGGTTAGTATAAACAGCTTTTGCCAAAATCAGACTAAGCATCTGAATAATTTAAGCTACAGAGGTGGTTAATATATTTTTGCTAAGATAGCGAAATAGACTTTCCAGGCTCAGATATCATGGATTTCTGATAACTAAAAGCTGGAAATAAATTAGAAACATCTGTCCTTCTGATGTTCTTCCTTGTAAGGTCTACAGACATTTGGATAGCCATAGCTAGAAACTTTATACCAGGCACTGTCTTATGTAAGAATCTACTTATTGTCTGGTTTCACATAAGACACTACATATCCTAAAGTTGGGTTAACAAAACACAACAATATGATATGCTGACTTAATCTGGTGATCTGATTCAAGCAAAGTGCATAGATGGTGTTTCCAACAGTTACACGTTGAACCACCCATAATATCATTTCATTTCGGACTAGTGTGGCATGTTTGAATGCAACCATTATTCTTTAGGATTTAGTTTGTTGGCTTCATTACGAAAGAAAGCATGTATCCTGTTTCCCTGAAAACAAGACATCCCCAGAAAATAAGCCCAATCAGACTTTTGAGTGCATGCGCTAAAATAAGCCCTCCCCTAAAAATAAGACCTCCCTGAAAATGTTGCAACATAGCAGCAGCCATGAGGTGACCATGCTCACCGCCTCCTGCACCTCCAAAATAATAAGACCTCTCCGAAAATAAGGCCAAGTGTTTATTTCAGGGGTCAAAAGAAAATAAGATCCTGTATTATTTTTGGGGAAACACAGTAGCTAGTTTTCTCCAAGAAAACACCCTATAAAATAATATTGCTAACTTTGTATTTCTTATACTTACATTGGAACTTTTAAGCTTACACTTTTAAAGTTTCCTAACCAATGGAGGATACCCTATTACTTTGTTTTATATGTTGTCGTTCATTCAGGAAGTCATGGGGGCCTATGTAGCTCTCCTTCTGTGCTTGCTCACAACAGCCACCTTAAGAATTGGGTTGAGAGAGAGCTGTCACCCAGCAAGCTAATATTGCAGAAGGCAGACAATTGATTTGTTTGTTTGCTTGTTTGAGATTTCTTGGGAAGGGTAAAGAGGAATAGTATTTTTTTTAAAAAAAAAATCTTGGTAAAAGTCTATATACGTTTTATAGGCTGAGTTTGTTGTAGTGCTTAAGGCATGAATCTAGAAACTCTGAGACTGAAATATAGTCAAGAGATGTGAGACAGATGATAGAAATAGATAGAGTGTGGGAGGGAGAGAGGGAGGGAGGGAGGATGGATGGCAGACACAGACAAACAGACATTTACAGAATCAGGGTCTCACCTGCCCCCTCCCCCTTCATAGAATTAGATCAAATTTAAGCTATAATCTTACTGAGAGAGACAGTATTGGTCATGGGTGCAAAATTAGGCATTTATAATCTACATTTCTACCAGTAGTGGGCTTCTAATCATTTTCAGCTTTCACTCTTGTGAATGCCATGCTTGTGGTTCCCTACATCCTAAAGTTTGTGGTGGTAAGGAGAAAATAATGTAATAATGTAAAGGCATTTTTAATATATTTGTAATAAAATTCTGTTCAATCTGTTTGCATACTAAATTAAAATAAGTATTGTCAGGAGCATGAAACTTTGACCATTGAACCAAAGAGTTCATGCAAAGGGCATATAGATTTATTTGGCTTCAGTGTGATATATTTAAGCAGGCACTTGATCAGGGTCCATTATTCCACTTCAAGCATGATAAGTACTTGAAAATATCTATTGCTCTACTCCAGACTTACTGCAGAAAAATCAGACTTTATGCTGTATATGGTAATTGGCTTGTTGGGAGATCTAATGTTTAATACGGAGAAGATGATATGTTCCATCTGGCCAGTGCTAAACAATAACAGCATTTATACACGAAGCAATGGATATTTCAGTATGATCAAAATTTGAAATTATTGAGGTAACCATGAAAAGTAAGTCCCCAGTCCACTGGAAGGAGGGCTCAGTTTTGATCTGCAGATTACCCCTATGTTGGTTGAGGACCAATATGATGGAAGAGAGAAATCAAGCACGCCCTACAGCTGGAAACCATGCATTGACTCCTCTTCAAAGACACATTTGTTTCCGTCTGTGGAAGTGATATATTCACTATGAAAGTAAGTCCGCAATGAAAGAGCCAAAGAAAACCATAAGGGTTTGGCAGTCCTCTTTGAGTGCTTGCCAATTCCCTTTCAGATTTTAGGGTTCTTGCAGGGAATGATTGAAAAACCTTGGTGGCTATCGAGACAAACCAAGGCCCAAATGCAAATAACGGCATAAATATTGACCATCCTCAATAATTCCAGCACTTAGTTACTCCCGTTGATCAATACCAGATAGAATTCATTAAGTTTCACTACCTTCCCTTTCCCCCAAAGGGCTGGTGTAACGTAGTGCCTATTAAGAAATAGAACCAGATTTTAATTTTACCAAAGCCACCAATGGTAACCTTCAGATGGAAGGTCTGTAATCCTACCAACCCAAAATTATTCCATCTTTCCATCTTTCATAAACTTGACATGGTATGAGAAAATAAGTAGAGTAAGTATGAAATTCCATGAACGTAGCAGAGGCACTGCAGTTTAAGATGCTACCTGGAACCCATCAAGAAAGGCCTTTGACAATTTTCATTTTCCCAAGAATCAACTGTACATTAAAGTTAATTAAAGTACATTAAAGTACATTAAAGAGCTATGAAACTAGATCTTTGGAGAAGATAAATATCAGAAGACATACTGGGTTTCTAAGCCACCTGTACAACTGTTGCTGAGAAAATCGTAGGGACAAGTCCACACATTCATCAGCAGACAAGTTCAGTTTGAAGCAAATTGCTTTTTACTGTAATGATTACTTAGATGTGTGAAATTTTGTGACCACAAAGTACACAGTGATGGTGTGATTCTAATGTTCAGATGTGAGAAATTAATAGAAAAATGGTCACAGTCCATTCTGTTTTGGAAACCAATTCTGTGTAGGTTTACTTTGGAATATAGTATGCAGTAAGTGTGTAAGGTTTTTCCCCCCTTCTGATCTTTTTCTTCCCTGAGTCCTCCACCTCATAAATCTGAGGAACCACGTTACTGCCAATAATGTCAGCTGCGCACAAAGAGAGCTTTCTCTCTGCCTCTCTCTCTCTCTCTCTCTCTCTCTCTCTCTCTCTCTCTCTCTCTCTCTCTCTCTCTCTCTCTCTCTCTCTCTCTCTCTCTCTCTCTCTCTCTCTCTCTCTCTCTCTCTCTCTCTCTCTCTCTCTCTCCCCTCCCTATCTCTGTGTGTGTATAAATACCCGTTTTCCCCCCAAATAAGCCAACATCGCTTGGACTCCTTCTCCGTTGCTGCCATGAACAAGCAGAAGAAGTGGACCGGTGGCCACGTGGGCTCCAGCTGGAGCTGCCACCACGAGGCTAGGCAGGTGTCGGTGCATGGGTGCCTGGCTGCGAGGGCCGTGAGGTAGGTTGATGCGGAGCACATGGGGCAGCTCCACCCCGCTTCATGGCGGCAGCATTTGCATGCACCACGGCCTCCTGCTCCACCACAAGCAAGCAGAAGTGGTCCTCCCATAGATAGGGAGGAGGGGGGAATAAGACAACCCCAAAAAATAAGCCCTAGTGCTTATTTGGGGGGGGGGCACAAAAGAAAATAACTCTGTGTGTGTGTGTGTGTCTCTGTGTGTGTAAACACACACACATACACATCCCATTTGCAAGTCTCTGCCTGCAGAGATCCAGTCTTGTGAGCACAATCTGGTTAAAGCTCCAGAGTTCAAAGGAGAGCCCGGAGCCATGCATTTCACCTGGGTGCAACAGAAAGGAGGCAATGTTGAAAGACAACCCAGCTCTACACAGGGTGTAGGATCCATAAGAATATAGATCAACAGCTGCTGCAGAGCTAGCAGGTGCAAATGACGTCTTTCATATGTGTATTAGCCACAAAAAGCGAGGGGGACAAAAGAACAACCTTGCAATGTGTAATGTATTGTGATTCTTAAGCATGCTTGTTTTGTATGGCTCCTGGTTGTTGATATGTATGGACAAGCCACCTCACTTTTTTACCTTACCTTTGCAAATCAGGCCAATGCTTGAAACATTTCGTCCTCCAAGGGCTGGAGGTTCTTCAGAATCGCAGTTGACTTGTTAAACATTTCTTCCTTATTTCATTTCTATTGCTTGGCTCATTTCATATCCTCAAATGAAAAACCGCTTGCCTCTCTGGCATAAAGTGATGATTTTTTTCTTCTTCTTCTTCTTCATTGTCACCTTGGCTCTAGGTCATCTACAGCACATTCTTTTTTTCTTATGGGAGCCGCTATAGCTGAGAAGTCACTGACTTAAATCCTGTGGTGGCTGATTTTTTATTTTATTTTTTCCTAAATCAGAACGTGAAAATGCCTCCAGTTTGTACGTTCTGATTTTTAAAAGAAACACATGCAGAATATAGCTACCTCTTTTCTTTTTCTTCATTTATAATGTATACATTATAAAAGATAATGGTGTATTATATTTTGCTGCTTTCAAGGAACATCCAGTGCTACCCAATTTCTTTGTGGGTTAAGTTGTACTTCTGACCTAATCAAAACAAGGAGAAACGAGCATATGAATTTCCTGAAGGATTCTTCCATATGGTTGAACGCAGGTTTGGTTTGGTTCACAGGCTGCTCCAATGGCAAACAATTGTCAGATCCCTGCCTATGGTGCTGGGGCCGAAACAGAAGCAGACATAGCAAAGGCAGGACTACTCAGCTTGCAAAATGGCAGAACGGTGAAGATCTTTCCCTCCAGTGTATAAAATTCTTTTGCCTTAGCAAAACGTTGTTGCTGCAATCAGTTGAAGCCCTTGGGTTTAATTATATAAAAGAAACAGAAGAGTCATGAGAAATGGAACATAATTATACAAAAGCTGTTGCACACAGGATGGGCAGTAGTAACTCTGAGTAGCCCAGGCATAGTTGAACTGTCAATGGCAAGTAACACACACACACACACACACTGCTCTCTGAGTGACTTGAGGCAAACCGATGGAAAGGAACAGACTTCAGATCAGCATTTTACAAAACTCTGCATCTGCAGTTCTACCTGTGCTTGTCACTGACAGGAGAATTGCAGCCAAAAAGCTGACAGGAGCAGAAACTGTATGTGTGTACATAGAGAAAGATGACCTTTCTCTCCTATGAGTTAGTTTCCTTGATGGACAACCAAGGAGCCTTGAAATATCAGGCACTAGGATTTTGATTGCCCCTTCTGCTTTGTCTCTATTTAAATGTCTTGGGCTTTTCAAACTCTAAACAACAAGTTTAAAATATCTCCACTGTTAGGTGAACAAGTCCTTGGTGTCAAATGCATTCTACCAAAAACCATTATCACTACGGGAGTGTAGACCAGCTTTCCATGCCTCAGTAGCCCCGCCCCCTACAGAACACCTGGAAGGTACCAGCTTAGCAAATGCTGTCAAAAACAGTGCCACCTGCCAGTCATCACTCCTTGGTAGCCACAGCAATTGTCTAAAATATTTCTACAGCTGCAGTAAATGCTCCAAATACACCATTGTACAATAGAAAGGCTGACACCCACACCCCTCTAGCTGGGGTTGTATGATTGACATCATGTGGAAACAAGCATGTCAACAAGTTTTAATTCCTGCATTGTTTCACTGGAACACCCATCCCTTTTCTTTAGGGCTCCAGTTCAACCTTTCAATAAATGACCTGATGGGGATCAAGAGCAGAGCACTAATACATTCTTGTCTGCTCCTAAAAGGCATTCAAAGGACAAAACCTCAATCCTAGCTCCACATCAAACAGTCAAACAGATCCATCTTCCTGCAGCACCTGTTTTGTTACAGATGCAGGTGAGTTAAGCGAACCTGTCAATTCATCGTGTGAAATGCATCAATCTTTGAAAATCTCTTCAGCACTTGCATTTTTACATACTGTGTGTAATATAGTGGAAAGAGACATACATTTGTTACTCTGTCTTTTAGAAATAGATTATTTCCTTTTCTTCCTCCACCTCCTTCCCACATTCCAATTCTTTAGCCCAGAGAGCAAGATTTGCTAGGGCTTGTTGAGATGAAAGTGGGATATATGGCTCCCACATACACACACATTGTATCCTTATAATCCTGTGAAGTAGGCTAAGATGCAGGGAGAATAACTATGCCTGGGTTGCATTGTATATGAGCTCCTCAGCTGAGAGAAAGTTGGGTATCCGCTTCTCCAGATTGAAACACAAAGTCTAGCAAAATGTTGCATCTCTTAGCTTTATTTTCTATTTATACTAGCCAATAGGCCAGCCTTGCCCGGGTATTTATTATAGAGGGGGAAATGTCCAGACCAAACGTAATTTCTAATGTTGGGTTTTCCCCCTTACCCTTGTGGAGTACGGTGAAGCCATTACCATGGCAACTCCACTGTGCTGTATATTAGAAGCCATTTTACGGCAGTACAGTAGAATCCATTGAAAGGCACAACAGGCTGCATCTTAACAGAACACCCCCTGAGGGGTGTTAGGGATGTCCTACCCCCACAGTATTTGTTTCCAGAGGGTAAGTCAGGACATGGCCGTGATGCAACAATTGGAATAAGAAAAGAATTGCAGCCTTTATATATTTTTTTCAGGTTGATTTGTGTCTATTCAAAACATATATATTAATTTACAGGCGGTTTAGCAGTCCCATTCCAAGTGTTATTTCACTTTATATAAAAACACTATCAAAAATTGATTGCTTTCAGTTCATAGAATGAACAGTGTTTAACAGTGGGGGGGGGGCAGCTGGAATAATGGAACAACTCGTGAGCTGTTGGGGCACAAGCAATTCACAAAACCCAGTGTCCAGCCCACTCTAATGCCTGTATCAATCTTTTGATTATATGAGGAAAACACACCTTTAAAATTCTGTCTCTTGTGGCTCCAGTCTGCTACCGATATAATTACTGGAGTATTTACTTCCATAATCCGCAGGGAACATCCTCCTCCCAGATTAAAAGCAATGTGAATTTCATTAGTGACTCTAAATTAATAGAAGACTCTACCCACTAACTTGGCTGGATTCTCTGGGAAATTTACCATATGAGCTCCTTTTGAACACTTCAAGTTGACAGCAGTAGAAACTTTTAACCATAATCCAAGTATGTGGTTTTAAGCATGTGACTTTCCCCAAATTGTCTGCAACTCATTTCAACCCCCTTGCATGCCTTTTGTGTTTTGTGTTAGATGCATCATTCCGTTCAGTGAGGCTATTATGGCTTTTGGCAAGGAAGAAGATGCTTTCCAGGAGGCAGAGCAGTGGAGAGATTATGAGGCTTATGGTACAGTGATAAAGCGAGGATCTTGAATCTTACCAGCAAGTAGGCAAACAACAATGGAGACACGGTCATGTGTTCTCCATCTGCTGCCATGTCTCTGTGGCCCAGGATTTTGTGGCAAAAATGTGTCATCTTCCACCAATACTCCCACCCACCCCCGAGCCCTGTGCCAAGAATTCATTTTCCTTTCCTCAGTGCCATGCAATTAATTTTTTCATCCTGGGAATCACTTCTGTGAAGAAGGAAACATCATCTCAATTCTGTTTGGCAATATACATTTACTGTGGCTTGCAAATTGTGATGGGCAATTTGATTGGATTGAATAACCCCATCAAAGAGAAACGGGCACCCGACAACACGTACAAGTTCAGAGGCCAAAGTTCATACTGCTATAGGGCATCAGCCTCTTTCTTCCAATACCCACAAGAGGCATTTTGTGCTCATATTTGGCAGTGAGACTGCTATTGAAAGGGTCAGGTCAAGACCACAAGGCAAGGAGATTCAATTGCATTTGACAGGGGAACGTACAGCACTTCTGTGGCACTAGGTACCTCCCTGAAGATAGCCCAAGTCACCTCCCAAAGGCTTAATTGTTATACTTGCCTACAAGATATACTATGATCTTCCCTCTAAAAACAAAATGGAAACCTTGCACGTTGCAGAATGAAATGTTGTCTTCAAGAATCACCTTTCCTTCCGAGAATGTTTATGAGCCCTGCATGCAACTCCACTGTAGTGTTAGAAGATTAAAAAAAATGATTGGGCATTGGAGACCAATGCTTCGTCTCTCTAGATAAAAAGAAGTGAACAGACATGGTAGGGTAGGAGAAGTTGGGGAGGAGCATGTTTATCAGTTTACTGTGTGTTAAATGGGTGTTTTCCTGTATGCCTGGCCACACTTCCAACAAAAGGCCATTTTAATGAGCATCTATTATATGCTCACACGACTCCAAGAATTGCCACCAACCGAAAAGAATTGGGAGTCCTCGCAATAACATTTGGTAGACTGTTATTAAAGGTTCAAAGTTTACAAACTAAATATTGCCAATCATAAGGCTAAGAAGCCTACATTGAATTCCACAAAACAAAATTGTAAGCCAATCTCAGGCCCAAGCATTGGAGAACGGAAATCCTTATCCAAGTTGCAATCCTATTCACAACCACTGGAGAATATTTACTGAAAGTTTTCTCAATGTATCTCCATACCTATTGTCCAGAATTGCTGGAGCCAAGCAAAAACATTAAGAAACCGAAACAAGCAACTTTATGAACAACACATTGCTGTCGAGGTTCAACGTACAATCGGGCATCAGTAATTGTGCAATTAAATTTCAATGGTTAGTTTGAATGTGTAGAGTGATTTGTTTCCCTTTATAACACGCATGCTCAAGAATAGTTCACTGCAAAGTCCCCCTGGACTTGAGATGTCTGAGGGGGTGGGGAAACAAAAATCAACACTGGTGGCCATGACTAGATATCAGATATTAACACGATTGAGCAGCTTCAGAGGTATTTCACAAGAAGAGTACTCCACTCCTCTGCTCACAGTAGAATTCCCTATGCCACTAGGCTTGAAATTTTGGGCTTGGACAATCTGAAACTGTGTCACCCGTGGTCCGATCTAAGCATAGTACACAAAATTGTCTGCTACAACGTCTTACCTGTCAACGTCTTCTTCAGCTTCAACCACAATAATACACAGGCAAACAATCAATACAAACTCAAGATAAACTGCTTCAAACTTGATTGCAGAAAATACGACTTCAGCAACAGAGTAGTCAATGCCTGGAATGCTCTACCTGACTCCATTATTATAGCCTCCAATCCCCACAGCTTCAATCTCAAACGGTCTACCGTGGACCTCACCCCATTCTTAAGAGGTCCGTAAAGGGGGCCTGCATAAATGCATTAGTGTGCCTACCGTCCCTGTCCTACTGTCCCCATTTATCTGTATTTACTTCCTTTGTTCGTGTTTATGTTCATACCTGTCCTTGTTGTCTTGTTTATGTTTGACAAACAAACAAATACATAAATAAATAAATGAGTCCTGCCTCTATTTTTACATGCACCACTCAGGCTGCAAACATTTTAAAAAGGTTGTGTCTTTGACCAGGAAGTTGTGACCATCATTTTGTCTTTTATCCGAGAATTCCCCTGCTTGGCCACGAGTGGGAAAGTGGGAGAGACTGTCAGAATAATTAGCCAAACTGATCCTAATGTGAATGAGAGCCCTTTCTCTCTTTCTGCTGAATATGGACATACATACCTGACATTGTTTCATATCTAGCAATAAGTTCAAAATGGGCAATCAGAAATGGAGAATAAAAAAGAAAGATTTAATTGAACACAATCACCCTGGCTAGGTAGTCACCCCGGCTGCATGCTTTATTTGATGGGATTTCCAGTGTTTGTTGCTTACAGAATTGCCATGTCGGTATATATATATTTTAAAAAATCTATAATTTGTTCCTCTTTTGCACTTTGTTTCAACCCACAGCGGCCCATCCAGCCTTGGATAAGACCAAGATATATTTTGATATATATGTCAGGGTCAGGTCAGCTTCAAGGTTGACAATATACTCATCTCAAGTTCTCATCCTTTCATATTCCCTTCTTTTTTCCAACCCACAGCTGTTTTACATATCTGTGTGCATATCGTTTGTTTCTATTTGTTTAGTCTACTGTTTATTATAACACATTAAATCACATCAAGGATGGAATTCCTGATCATGTGACCCAAAATCTTTTCATCCACAGAATGCTTAATTATTTCTCTTCATACTGCAGTTTCCTCACCCTTAAAATCAGATTCATTAGAATACCCACTGCTCAATGCAATTTCACAGAGATAGAAAATGTAATTTCTGCTATGGTTCATTACCTCGTGTTGGTATGATTGTATATAAAATGGGTACTAAGCTGTGAATTTGTGGTGGACTCTTCCAAAAGATGCTGGGGCCCTGAATCATTTTATGCAATGATACCACGCTGACTTCTCCAATGGATGAACAATCAGTAAACATCACTAATGTCTCACAGACATTGAAGTACTGTGTTAGATGAAATTCTCAGCATTAAGGTCATAAAGTATTAGTTGAAAGAGCCCATTTGTTGCAGATGATGTATTTTCAACAATGCAGATAATAAATGGCTTACCCAACTAATACTCCACTGCTGATTCTGAAAGGGTTTGTTTGTTTGTTAACCACAGTTTCTTTCTGATAACCGAGGTGATAGATGGGGAACTCATCAAATTTGCAGATGACACCAAGCTGGCAGGAGTAGCCAACACTCCAGAAGATAGGCTTAAGATACAGAAAGATCTTGACAGATTTGAAACATTTGGCGCTATCCAACAAAATGAAATTCAATGGTGAAAAAATAAGGTTGTACATTTAGGCAAGAAAAACAAAATGCACAGGTACAGTATAGGTGGTATCTCACTCAATAGTAGTAACTATGAGAGGGATCTTGGAGTCCTAGTGAAGAACCATTTAAATATGAGCCAGCAGTGTTAGATACTCCCCCTTCTAGTTGTTGCAAGGACAATAGTAGTTTCCAGTCAGGTCCTCTCTTTTCAGGCGGGAACAGAGAGAGACCTGATTGGCTGAAGCACTGGCCAGCTCCCCTTTAAAAAGGGAGCTGCCAGACTTCTCACTCAGTGGATGCCTGTACTTGACCAAATAAAGAGCTGTTGTTATCTTAGCCTTTTGTGCCTTTCATTACCCAATCTAACAAGCAGTGTACAGCAGCCGCCAAAAAAAGCCAACACAGTTCTAGGCTGTATAAACAGAGAGAGAATGAAGATCATGTGAAGTGTTAATACCACTTTATAATTGGTAAGGCCACACTTGGAATACTGCATCCAGTTTTGGTTGCCATGATGTAAAAAAGATGTGGAGACTCTAGAAAGAGTGCAGAGAAGAGCAACAAAGATGATTAGGGGACTGGAGACTAAAACATATGAAGAACGGTTGCAGGAACGGGGTATGTCTAGTTTAATGAAAAGAAGGACTAGGGGAGACATGATAGCATTGTTCCAATATCTCAGGGGTTGCCACAAAGAAGTGGGAGTCAAGCTATTCTCCAAAGTACCTGAAGGCAGGACAAGAAGCAATGGGTGAAAACTAATCAAAGAGAGAAGCAACTTAGAACTAAGTAGATATTTCCTGACTGAACAATTAATCAGTGGAACAAATTGCCTCCAGAATTTGCGAATGCTCCAAACACTGGAAGTTTTAAAAAAGATATTGGATAACCATTTGTCTGAAGTGGTGTAGGGTTTCCTGCCTAAGCAGGGGATTGGACTAGAAGATCGCCAAGGTCCCTTCCAACTCTGTTATTCTATTCTAAACCTCAAGAAATGGCTTGGCGGTCACAAGGAAATTGAACTCCCATGGAGTACCTTGAACTCCTGTTCCTAGATGTCAAAAACTGGTTTAGAAAACAGTCGTTCATCTTCATGTCACATTTTGGACATTGCAACAGTTGAGAGAACCTCAGCTGTGACCTTCTTCAATGTGATGCGAAATTAGTTGCAGAACCAAACAGCCATGTCTTCACATCTCTCCTTGGCCCCAGCAAGAATTAACATCAGCCATTGACCTGATCTGATTTTCCTTACTATCGAGATATCTTCTGTGGCAGAAAATTTCCAATAGCTCCAATACAAATTTTATTCATAAGACATAAGCCCACCAGATGTCCTTTATATTTAGGCAGAATGATATTGTGTTGTAAATGTAGCTTAGCAATAATAACATTAATAAATAGTAATGTTTATGTATTGCAAAGCTTATAAATCACTCCAGCTAAATTGACTCTGATCAGCATGCAAGTCCCCATTGTTCCAGATTCAGATTACAAGCAAAATTAAATGGAGCACTATAAATAATAGCCATAGAACAAATCCATATATCCAAATACCACACTTGGTGGACTAAAAATTAAACCACAATTGCTCACCAAAAAGAGTCATCATGTGGCCTGGTAGAACAACCAGATTTTAAAAGATGTTCTAACAGACTGGAGACTAGGGGCCATTCCAGTGGTGGATTTCAAATACTTTAACAACCGGTTCTCTGCCCTAATGACCAGCTGGGTAGGCAGGGCTCAGTGGTCATGTGACTGGGTGGACGTGGCCAACTCAGTGTCACTCAGATCGATGGGCACTTTGCCTTAGCTGTTACAATGTAATAAGGGTTAACCGGAGAGGCAGTTTCTGTAAGCAGAGCAATAAAGATTAGACTAGAAACAACACCATAATGTTTCCTTCCTGCCTTCCTTACAGGATTAGCCCTGTAAAGTGGGAAAAAACAAAATGAGATTTCTTCCAACAACCAGTTCTCCGAACTGCTTAGAAAGTTAACAACCGGTTCTCTTGAATAGGTGCGAACTGGCTTAATCCCACCACTGGGCCATTATGATCTCTGGAATATCTACTCTGATAGCCCCAAGAATGGCGATGCAACTGAAAAGCTACAATTCCAGAATCCCTGCAAATGGCAGTCCCTCAGAGGAGTTACCAGGCTGGTAGATAACCCTAGGAGAGAGAAGCAAAGATTCCTCTGTAGATCAGTTAACAAAATAGAAGATGTTATGCTGAAGTACAGTATAGGTGGTACCTTGCTTAATAGTAGTAACTGTGAGAGCGATCTTGGAGTCCTAGTGGACAGCCATTTAAATATGAGCCAGCAGTGTGCAGCAGCTGCCAAAAAAGCCAACACAGTTCTAGGCTGCATTAACAGATAGAATCAAGATCACGTGAAGTATTAATACCACTTTATAATGCCTTGGCAAAGCCACACTTGGAATACTGCATTCAGTTTTGGTCTCCACTATGTAGAAAAGATGTGGCGTTTCTAGAAAGAGTGCAGAGAAGAGCAACAAAGATGATTAGGGGACTGGAGACTAAAACATATGAAGAATGGTTGCAGGAACTGGGTATGTCTAGTTTAATAGAAAGAAGAGACATGATAGCAGTGTTCCAATATCTCAGGGGTTGCCACAAAGAAGAGGGAGTCAAACTATTCTCCAAGGCACTTGAGGGTAGAACAAGAAGCAACGGGTGGAAACTAATCAAGGAGAGAAGCAACTTAGAACTGAGGAGAAATTTCCTGACAATTAGAACAATTAATCAGTGGAACAGCTTGCCTCCAGAAATTGTGAATGTCCCAACACTGGAAGTCTTTAAGATGTTGGATAGCCATTTGTCTGGAACGGTATAGGGTTTCCTGCCTAGGCAGGGGGTTGAACTAGAAGACCTCCAAGGTCCCTTCCAACTCTGCTATTGTATTGTATTGAGTTAGGGATGAGACATTTTAGCAGTTATAGTTCAGTGACAGTTTGAACCAGGGATGGGTTCCTGCCAGTTCTAACCTCTTCTATAGAAGAGGTTCCACAAATCTACAGTGCCGTTTAGAACCGGTTCCAGCTCCCTCCCCCCGCCCATCCGCACATCATCAAGATGAAGAGCGAGAGGAGGAATTCTGGGAGTTGAAGTCCACAAGTCTTAAAGTTGTCAAGTTTGAACACCCATGGGGTTTTTTTCTAAAGGGTTAGGGGTGCAAGGGTCTTGTAACTTGACAGCTTTAAGACTTGCGTGCTTCAAATGCCAGAGTTTCTGAGTCAACATTTTGGTTGCTAAGCAAGAGCGTTCTAAAGTGAGTTTCACCACATTTTACAAGTTGGCCACGCCCACCCAGTCACATGGCTGGCAAGCCACTCCCACCTGGTCACATGGCCAGCAAGCCACTCCCACAAAGCAGGCCACACCTACAGAAGAGGTTCTAAAAAAAATTGAAACCCACCACTGGTTTGAACTTTATCTTACAATTTTTGATGTTTATGAGAAAAAGAATGTTGCTCAATAACCAGTGAAGCTAACCAGCTGCTCACCAAGTATAGTACATATGGCTTTTTTAAAACATTCCAACATGGTGAATCAAGAAAAACATCTATGAAGGTCAGAAAAAGAGATCTGAATGTACAAAAGCACAAAGCAATCATTAAGACAGTTTCAAGCGGGCAATCACATTATGCCTAGCTTACTCACAACTGGATCAACTGCTTAGAAATGACTTTATATCAGAATAAGACTGCTAAAAGTCTCTATTTGGTCTGAAACTGTATAAATTCCCCCATTGTTCCTGACCCACATCTCTTGGTGTCCCTTGATTTTTACTTGCTTGTGAACCAGTGGTGGGTTCCAGATCCCGTTGCAACCAGTATGCCATACCGAGGCATACCAGTCATATCCCACCACTGTTGTGAACACACGCAAGCAAAAATTAAATTATTGGATTCTACCATTAAGAAACACAGGGGAAGTTCAGAGGCTGGAGGGGAGGGGGAGGGAGGGGGAGGGGAGAGAGAGATTTGAACATTTACTGGCCTACTTTTGGGGTTTACACAGCTATAATTAATTGCCCTAAGATTGATCAAGTGGTTTGCCTTGATTTTTCCTGTTTTGCTTTGTGCATCAGCTAACTTTATTGTTTCAAAAAATTATGTGGTGTGTTTTAACAATGCCACACCAGTCTTATGAGGACCCAATTTTTTTAAAAAAACTGAAAAAATATGGCAACAATTAAGCCACAAGTAAAATGTATGTCCTCTTGACTGGTCCTGTTCTAGCCAGACTAATCCAAATATGAAACAGACGGAACAGACCTGAATTATGGAAACAATATGGCTTATTAAATAGTTGCAGAATCACCAATGCTCTTAGGTGGCCAGTCACAAGCATGAAAAATGAGGAATGTTGTGAAGCAAAGCCAGGGGATAAGCTGCAGATGTGGCTAAGCAAAAGTTTTGCTGCCTTGCAGCTGGAAGAAGAGGATGACCTAAGAGCACAAAGACTGATTAGACTTGATAGGCTAGCTCAGCCTCCCAAGCCAGCTGTTACACCACACAAACCACGTGGGTTGTAATGAAGCAGCTCTCCATCTGCTTAGACTGAATTCATCCCTTGCAGAAACAGCCTTTGTCAACATTCATTCACATCATCAGAACACAAGTAAACCATTTGAGGATGCAGCATCCCACACCTTCTGGAGCCTAAGTGGTCTAGGTCCTTCACTGCAGACAAACCACATGGGGAGATGATGGGAGAAAATGTAAGAGAAATCTCCTATTGGCTTCTTTCTCACATCCTGGTTTATCTTCCTTCCCTCCCCCTCCCAACCTGATTTTCACATACATTTTCTCATCCCTTGATACTTGCTTGTAAGCATTTCTCTGGCCAGATTTTTCTTGGAAATGGTCCTTGTAGAGGCCCTTAGGGATTCTCTTTCCCAGAGTAGACTCCCAGGAAAAAGGAGGGGAATCCACTTATCCCTGCTGTCTGCAGATGAAACATTTTTGATCTTATTCTCATGCTTAAGAATGTTGTCCAATTTTTTTTTCTTGAAGTTTTGAATGTTCCCATCTCCCATTCAAGAAGATGAAAGTGTTTTGTGCTTTCACTATTGTCCTCTATTTCACATTTTCTCATCCCTCTGAAGCTTTCCTGGCTGCTCACACTTCCTTAATATTAAGAAGAATCTCCTTCTGGTGTCTTTTTAAGGATTTAAGTGAAACTCAGGAAACCAGAGAAGCCACAGAACTTGGGAGAAATTATTGTCTGATGATAGGGGGGCTATTCACGTATACATTTGGTCACTTCCTCACTGTACATAGAGAAGAACATCACTGTTCACCCACAAGGAGTGCATTGAAATAGTCTTCTCCTTTAAAATCAATCCCAAAACTGATCTTCTTTCATCGTATTGACAAAGAACTAATAGGGAAAAATGCAGGAGAAAATTATTCTCAGAAGCATTAGTTCTTAAATTCATTTTAGGAAGAGTACTTTAAACAATAGAAACTGGTGTTTCTGTCATGTTCCTTATAATTGATTGGTATGTAAGAGTCCTTTCACTGTGAAACGCAAAACTGTCTTTAGACAACAGTAAAGGTTTCCCTCACACATATGTGCTAGTCGTTCCTGACTCTAGGGGGCAGTGTTCATCTCCATTTCAAAGCCGAAGACCCAGCACTCTCCGAAGACATCTCCATGGTCATGTGGCCAGCATGACTAACCGCCAAAGGAGCACGGAACGCTTCCCACCAAAGGTGGTTCCTATTTTTCTACTTGCATTTTTTACGTGCTTTCGAACTGCTAGGACAAGCTGGGACAAGTAACGGAAGCTCACTCTGTTATGTGGCGCTAGGGATTCGAACTGGAAAACTGCCAGCCTTTCTGATCGACAAGCTCAGTGTCTTAGCCACTGAGCCACCGTGTCCCTTCTAAAGACAGTTTCTTTTAAAACTATCTTTACGTATATCTATAAAAATGTGATCTTGGTACCTTTATCAATGCTATTCAGTACAGATTTATCCACTCCCCAGTTCTAAGTATGATTAGCTAAATATTTTTTATATTCTAAATATTTTATTTTTATTTTTGACACATGGTCAAAATGTCAGTAAAATCAAACTCTGAATACACATGCTTTAAGAGTAGATCTGAAAGAAGAAAAGGGGGAGGGGACTTTAACTGGTGCCCAAGCTGGCTGTAAAAAGAGATGTACAAAAACTTCCCATTCTGAGCACATGTCTGATTTCCATGAATGAATGTGCCCATGTGTAAAAGATTTTGTTGTTTCGATAGATGGAAATAATAAATTTGCACCTAAAACAGACAAGGATTTTATTCATAAAGAATAAAATCAAATCTTTTTTGTAAATAAATGGGGCTATCATAATACCTCTGATCTGATTAGATGGTGTCTCACTGTATTTTTTATTTGTTACATTTTTGCCCAAGGAGATCACATTTCCACTTTACGCTTTAGAGCAAACTTGTGAGTAGGCTAAACTGAGAGTGAACGACTGAATCCAAGTTAAGGTTAAAGTTGGTGACTGAGGAGAGATTTGAATGCAGGTCTCACTGGAGAATAACACTGAACTTAGTTGGCAAATGTGAGAGAGTGCTATATATTTTTGTCTCATCCAGTCTGGGTTTTTGCAATTACTGTAGATTTATCTTCTCTAGTCTTCTTTTTGTAATGCTTCTTTTCATTAGATTATTTGTTGCAGGGCTGCTTCTTAAAAAATGCCCAAATATCATTCCAATCAGCCAACCATTCCACAAGCTGATAAGACCTCTTGAGCTAACTCTTGTACATTTTATTCTAGATCTGTGGTTTAATTCATCTTAATAATATGGCAGAAGATACTATGAATTCTATTTTCACACTAGCTGAGCTCCAGGCAATTCCATTGAATCCTTTCTTGGCACTGCCAGTTGCTTTTCATGCTTCAGATCCACCCCTTAAAACCAAGATTCTGGCTTGCCGCCAATCAAGATGAGATGAAAAGCAAACATCTGTTGGTTTTGATGTGTTCTTAATACAAAACAGGTTAAACATTGAAAAGAAATGCAGCTATAAAGCAAGAAAACAACTTGGATACCACTATAAAGCCAAGTGTTGAAACCTGTGATAATTCTCTCATTTTGTTTAGGTCAAACCAGCCACTTATGATTCATGAAATGGAACAAAATGAAGACTCCATTCTCAGGGCATTCTCACCCACTTGCCTAGTCACCAAGGCTACATAGACAGAGTATACTTGACCCAGCATATTTTGTGTTACCTATTTATTTATTTTATTTTATTTATTTATTTATTTCATCAAATATGAATTGGATAACAGATATAAGTATAGATATGATTGTGAATACATGAAATGATTACAAATACAAGGGAATATTAGGACAGGATTGGTAGGCATGCTGGTGCGCTTATGGATGGTAGGCATGCTGGTGCGCTTATGCATGCCCCTTAAAGACCTTAGAAATGGGGTGAGGTCAACAGTTAACAGTCTAAGGTTAAAGCTTTGGGGGTTTGGGGAAGAAACCACAGAGTCACCTAACACATTCCAGGCATTGACCACTCTGTTGCTGAACTTGTATTTTCTGCAATTGAGGTTGGAGCGGTTTACCATAAGTTTGCATCTATTGTGAGCTCATGTGTTGTTGTGGTTGAAGCTGAAGTATTCATTGACAGGTAGGACATTGTAGCAGATAATTTTATGTACTATGCTTAGGTCGGATCGAAGACGGCGAAGTTCTAAGTTATCTAAGCCCAAAATTTCAAGGCTGGTGGTATAGGGGATTCTGTTGTGAGCAGAGGAGTGGAGGACTCTTCTTGTGAAATATCTCTGGACTCGCTCAATTGTATTTATGTCTGATATGCAGTGCGGGTTCCAGACAGATGAGCTGTATTCAAAAATTGGTCTAGCAAAAGTTTTGTATGCCCTAGTTTGCAGTTCAATATTACCAGAGAAGAAGCTACGCAAGATTAGGTTGACAATTCTTAATGCCTTTTTGGCAATGCTGTTACAGTGAGCTCTGGCACTTAGATCATTTGAGATGAATACTCCAAGGTCCTTGACAGTGTGGAAATTGTCTATGAGGTCATATCCATTCAGCTTGTATTTTTGGGTTCTGATTTTTTCTGCCAATATGTAAGACAGACCACTTGTTGGTTGAGATTTGCAGCCTGGAACCAACTATAGACTATATAACTCCATAGACTGGAGCCAACTATATTAAACCAGCTTTCTGGAAGTATCCAGAGGACTTATCCTGGCTGAATGTGCTCTCCACCCATTCTTTATTTGGCGGCAAACTATACTAACATAATATGTACTGTCCCCATTGTTGCCTATCTCCCCTCCCTCCCCAGTCATTGTTAGTCACTGACTGCTCTCCCAAGGCAAAAGGTAACAGCCTCTAATAGATTGTGTATGCTTTGGAGAGCATTGTACTGAGGAAGAAATGCTACCTAATGCTGGTACTATTAAAAGCAACTTAAACTTGTCTCACAGGAAATAAACAGAAGGCAATTGCATAGGCTGGGGGTGGGGAGCCATATATGGTTTGCAGCAAATGAGGAAAAGATCTCAGTATATTTGGTAAAGTCAGGTGGAAGTAAATATTCCTGATAAATACTGTTATGCATACAAATGAATAAAAGGATAAGTTGGAGTGTCAACTTTGTGCCAATGTAAACTATATAGTAGCAAAGCTATTTGTCATTTACCCAGATTTTTTTTTGCAATGGGGAATCAATGAGCTATCACTGCATGTCACCTTGAATCCCTTTTTGGGGGGAGGCACTGGTGCTTCCCCAGGATTACAGTACTGAAATTCAGTAGAACAGTATGGTGTGACATCCTCCCAATCTTCATGGGTAACAACATTTGAAAGAAATGCAAATGGGTTAGGGCCCTGATAAGTTTAACACATCTAGAAAATTTATAGTTTTCATCCCCTCCAATCTTTTTCAATTGTTACGGGTGACATTTCTACCGCACTTCTTCCAATGTCAGTTTCACTTGATGTATAAAAATGTCACATATCTAACACAATGACACCGAGAGGGGGAGGAAGCTGCCTGTGCCCAAGCGCCAACAGTGAGCATCTCCTAAGCAACAATGTCAAATGTGGGGGGGGGGGGGCAAACTAGCAATTTCTCCCTCTTTCCTATTTTCTGTTTCCTTTCTTCCTCCTTCCTGTGGCTTTCCCTCCCTATTTAATAGATTGCTGGGAAAGAGCCCAGAATGTGATGCCCTTGCTAAAGACCCTTGGCATAAGGCAAAAAACAGACAAAATTTCGTTGTTGTTGTTTTTTTAAAAGATGTCCCTGCAAGTAGAAAAGTAGCAGGGGGAAAAAGAGGACAGAATTAAATTATTTATATCTGATGTACTATTTTTTTACTATTTTTTTTATTTACAGAGATTTGTTTTTAAATATGAGATTCTTATTCTAGAGGCTGAAGGATGTAGTGGACATCTGTTTCTTCAGGGTTACACACCCAACATCTTACAAGAACTAGAGAACAAACGAAAGTGTACAATATCACCAAGAGAGAAAAATAATTCAAATGGAAACGAGTTGATCACATAGCAAGAAGAACTGATTTAATTTATTTATTTATTTATTAAATTTATAGACCACCCCCTCTCCCCAAAGGGACACCTGATGACAGGTGGACCATGGCAGTCATAGAATGGATCCGCTGATAAAAAGCATCCACGAAAGAGACCTAAAACAAAATGGATCAATGACATCAGCAGGTATTGCAGGGCCAATTGGCAAAAGAAAGCTGAGGACCATATTGGATGGAAACATGCAGAAGAGAGGCCTTCATCCTGCATTGTGGGCAGACAATGGCTAAGATGATGATGATGATGATGATGATGATGATGATGATGATGATGATAGGACTAAATGACAAGAACTATAACTGAAGTTGCTCTTGGGCTGAACTTGGCCTGCATCTCTCTTGTAACGCTAAATGGCTGCTGTTCTTGAAGTGCTTAAAAACATATGTAGAGTCTTTTTGTCTATCACTACATTAAGCTTATGTAGAGGCTCCCTATTGTAGAGGCTTCCATTCCTCTCCAACTATCTATTTGTAGCAGGCAGCTGCTGTTTGTGCCTTTGCTGCAAATGATTCTGTGGATTTATCCTCGGGGAACGCAACACAAGTCAACATACAAAACAGCAGAGATAACAGGGTTAATTTCCTATTGGGTTAAGTCTGGGACATGGACTCTGTCACAGAACATCTGCTTGCAAGTAGATTTGCAGAAGGGACCACGGTTGTCGGCCATTAAATATCTTGGGTGCATCTACATTTCAAAGCTTTTACATCCCACTGATTTTGCCAGACAGTAACAAGATACAATGAACAGGCTGATTTAATCCAGGCTGCAAATCAAATCCTGTGAAATGTATAGGATAAAGAGCACAGAACTCAAGCCAGAAAAGAGTTTTCTTTCAAGCTGGTCACATGAATGTAGTTTCCAACCCAGGTCAGGTTTAAAATGTGGAGTTAGTGAACCGAGCGGTTTACTGAGACATAAAGCTGGCAATTGTACCCCCACAAACACCAGTACAAATAGAGTTCTATCGTATCCAATTTTTTAACTTGGAAATTAGATATATAGTATTCATATATTTAGCACATAATTTAGTAAAATGCACAGACTGTGCATTTTCATTAATGCTTGGATAGGTCTAGTACAAATGAGAAGACAGGTATGCAAACCTATGTGTATCATTTTCAAATGTAATCACTGAAAACTCAAGTATGACTTTTTATTATTATTCCTACTACGGTTTTACTGTATATTCTTGGAAAACCTTGCTGTACAATGTGTAGAATTGTCCATAAATATGCAGTATTAACATCTGGCTATACGTATAAGTGTAGTTCATGAAACATATTTGAAATAATATTCCAAATGAACAGACTTTTTGTTTTCACTGTGCAAATGGAGAATGTCTTGGACATTTGTCTTAGGAATTCTAGAAAGAATCTAATCTGAAATCTGAGGATATGCAGTTCATAGATCATTCATTTTAAACACTACAATCCAGTGCAGATTGTCTTGAAAGAACTAACAGGTACTCAAAAATATTTCCCAAAGAGCTGGAAGAGTGGGAATTTTCACTGTTTCACTTTGATGTATACCATTCAAAGTTGTAAGATTGGAGTAACTAACAAATATAGCAAAGTCAGTACTGTATAGACTCCTGATGACTGCTTGGACTCGTCCTGCAGTTTTCTTGGCAAGATTTTTTAGAAATGGTTTGATCTTGTGTTCTTCCCAGGGTTGAGAGAGAGTAACAGGCTAAAGGTCACCCGACTGACTTCTTGACTCAAACAGGATTAGAACTCCCAGCCTGGTGCCTTAATACTCAGAGCCAAACTGGCTTTGAGACACTAATTGATTAAACAAATATTAGATTAACCATTCCCAAATAGTGTCCTTTTTAATATTGTTTTCTATTGTGAAGTCCAATATGTCTGAAAGGATAAGGCTGGAGAAAGTCATCATTGATTTAAATTGAATACTAGCTGATAACCCTGTATTGCCTGGGTATTTATTTATAGGGGGAAAATGTCTGGATCAAACGTAATTTCTAATGTTGGATTTTCCTCCATACCAGAGGGAGCCCCCTTGTGGAGTATGAAGCCATTACCATGGCAACTCCACTGCGCTGTACAGTAGAAGCCATTTTATGGCAGTACAGTAGAGGCCATTTGAAGGCACAACAGGCTGTATCTTAACAGAGCACACACCCTGAGGGGTTTTAGGGATGTCTTACCCTCACAATATTTTTTTTCCAGAGGGTAAGTCATCTGTGTACCATGTTTGGTTGAAATTGCTGGTGGCGTTCCAGAGTTATGCTGGAACATACATACACACAGCCATTTTTAATATATAGATGAAGATGATGGCAATTGACCTGTTAAACTTCTCCTTTAGTAGAAACCTCAAACAGCTATGATAGATTAACGGTCCCTTTGGAAAGGGAGGGTGGTAACGTAGTTAGGCAATGAAAGGTGAAGGAGAAAACAGCAAGCCACATACTTGCTGTCTTTGTCAAAGAGAGTGATATTTTTCTTTCAAATGACAGCAATTTAATGTTTTTCCATTTCAAACCAGCCAAAACAGACTACCATCCCATATTCACCCCCTTCTACTTTTTTCTAAGTTTCTCCTTCTATTTCCCCTTTTGGCTTGGCTGAGCAGGCTCACACTTCACTACATTTCCTTTCCTTTGAATCACAGATTTGTGATTTGTATAATCCACAAATACACAAAGAAAAAAAATAATCCACAGAGGTTTCAATTTCCTGATGCAGAGGTGATGAATAAACTATCAATCAACTTCAATAGCATCTGGAGATTATTCTGCTCCAATAAATGGCAGCAGATTTTCTAAGATCAGTCATGTATGCGATGTCTAGATATCCAGGGAGAAAATAGCCTCTAACAACTAGATACTAAAAACCTCCAAAAGTTCAGAAGTCTGAGCTTCAGTTTGCTTGCAGTTATCTGGCATTGGCGTAACCTTCAGTTGCACTGTTCTTCTGGCAAAAGCTACAGGTTGCTAGGAAGCTTTAAAGACTTCACTAATCTAGGACTAGTTGCTGCTCCTTCCACAAATTGCAAGAATATCAGGTGCCTTGTGTAAAGCTTCAGAAACTCACATGATTAACTCCAGGCCTAATTCCTGGTCCAATTTTGCAGTATTTCAACTGCAAAATACATGATTTCCTGTTGACAGAAATGCCAATGGGAAGAAGGCTCCAAGGTCCGTTCCAATTCTCTTATTCTGTTAATCCAAATCTCTATCTCCAGTAAATTTTATACACACACAAAGTTTTAAATCAAAACCCATAGTTCCTTTCAAATATCTGCCTAATTTTTTTGAAATGAGCTCTCTTGAGTTGGTTCATTGATCCTTCTACTCAGCAGGCCAACTGCTATGGCGGGTCTCCCAGAAGGCATCATATTGTAGCTTTCTCAAGCTGTTCTATGCTGGTCAGGGACGTGCGGTCAGGGGAGGCAAGGGAGGCAGAGCCTCACCTCTCTTCATGAAATAATAGTATATAATATTATATACTATATATATATATATATATATATATAATATAATAATATTATATACATCTGCCCGGCCGTGCCCGGGAGCTGCGGAGGCAGAAATGTTGTTGGCGCTCCCGGATGACGAAGCCACGAAAGCGACTGGGGGAAGGTTCTCGTCGTTCCCCAGCCGCTTTCGTGGCTTCGTCATCTGGGAGCGCTGACAACATTTCTGCCTCTGCAGCTCCCGGGCGCGGCCAGACGGATGTAGCCAGAGCGACACCGAGGCGGTCCGGGCGGACGAAAGAGCGAGCGAGCGAGCGTTGGAGGTCCTCGGTCGCTCGCCCTCCGGACTGCCTCAGCGCCACTCTGGCTACCTCCGTCCGTCCACGCCCGCGAGCTGCGGAGGCAGAAATGTTGTCGGCACTCCCGGATGACGAAGCCACGAAAGCGACTGGGGAACGACGAGAACCTTCCTGCCTCTGCTGGACTGCAAAGTCCAGCAGAGGCAGGAAGGTTCTAGGCGTTCCCCAGTCGCTTTCGAGGACTGCGGAGCACGAGCCGGCGGAGTACGCTCAGGAAGGCGGGGAATGGGATCACGTGTGCTGGAGGCTGAGGCAACTTCAGCCTTCAGCACACGAGGTCCCATTCCCCGCCTTCCTGATGACGTCACCAGCCTCACCAGCCATAAACCTCACCGCACGTCACTGATGCTGGTCAATACTTGCCAACTTCCTTTGGTCTCCTTTTGCTCAGGTTCCCATCTTTCATGATTGTACCTGACTCTTTTGCCTCTCTTAGAAGTTTCATTAGGACCATTACCTTTAATTTCAATCAAGCGAACATGCTCCACTTTTTTTCCCTTTTTAATTTCAGTTCCAAGACAGTAGTGAATATTTCCAAGTGGTTTTACTTCCATTCTTTATTTAAAGTATTCTTTGTTTGCAAGCTGTTCCTTTTATGTTCTACACATACTGTTAGATCAAGTTATACCAAGAGCTGTGATAGCACAATGGTTAGAATACAGTAAAAAGGTAAAGGTTCCCCTCGCACATGCCTGCTAGTCATTCCCGACTCTAGGGGGCAGTGCTCATCTCCGTTTCTAAGCCAAAGAGCCAGCACTGTCCGAAGACGTCTCTGTGGTCATGTGGCCAGCATGACTAAACACCGAAGGTGCACGGAATGCTGTTACCTTCCCCTTACATTTTTACGAGCTTTTGAACTGCTAAGTTGGCAAAAGCTGGGACAAGTAACGGGAGCTCACCCCATTACGTGGCACTAGGGATTCGAACCGCTGAACTGCCGACCTTCTGATCAACAAGTGTCTTAGCCACTGAGCCACTGCGTCCCTTTAGAATGCAGTACTGCAAGCTAATTCTGCTGACTGCTGACTGCTAGCAGTTCAATTCTAACTAACTCAAGGTTGACTCAGCCTTTCATCCTTCTGAGGTAGATAAAATGGAAGACTCAAATTGTTGGGGAAATATGCTGATTCTGTAAACCGCTTAGAGAGGGCTGTAAAGCATTGTGAAGCAGCATATAAGTCTAAGTGCTATTGCTATTTACATAACAGAGAATGTATCTTCATTTTTAATTCTTGAATGCTGAATCTGTATCAGCATTTCCCTACTCAAAGCCCATGTTTTGCAACTTTTCATTTATCAGACCCTGCTTTGGCTGCTTATATTACAATATACTGTATATGGTTTTGTAAAATTTACATACCAGTTTTTCTTTACCTGGTTATTGAAAACCAAGTAGATGACTCATGCAAATGCACTCATTTAGATCACAATGCAGAAAGGCTATTCAGTCCTGGAAGCCATCTTTTGCATTGGGCCTTCCAGCCTACCACATTCAATGCTGTGGGAAAATGGGAGGGGGGATTATATGGAGTATGGGAGATGTATAGTCATAATAACATTCCTTTCTCAGAGGATCAAGGACATCTTGCCCTGCAGCTGCGATGGTGTGACTGGGAGGTTTATGTTTGTGTGCTACCAAGTTGTTTTACACACATTACAATTCCAGGCATGTTATTTAAAATAAAAGCCCTTACTGAGGACTGCCTAGAAATACAATGAATAAAAATAAACTTCCAACATGTGTATGTTGTGATAACAGATTTCTTCACTTTTTTAATTACACCACCAAAAAGCCTTCAGAACTTAAAATGTAAAACAGTTTATGAACGATACCAATCCAGCAGTGCACTTGAGAGAAACGTCTTCAGAGAGCAACTTCAGATAAGGATGGGAGGACAGGTTGCTGCTGAGCCTTTGGGAAAGGAGGTAATTGATACCTTTTGGAGTCCTGCCAAGTTACAAGCAGAGGATTTATTGAAGAAACTTTATGATCCTAAGCAAACATCAACTGCTGTACATGAAACAGCTGCTTTATTAATTGATTTGTTTGCTCTGACTCCTCTATAGGAGGAGCCATAACGTAAATGTGTTAAAATCTTTCCCAGTTACTTTGAACATTAGAAGTTTTGCATTTGCCACCATGTCTGGCTTCTTTAGATTTTAAATACACCACCTAGAGAAATGATCCTAGTCGCATTGTTGTTGTTGTTAGTTGCGAAGTCATGTCCGACCCATCGCAATCACACAGACAATGTTCTTCTACCATCCTCTGGAGTTCATTTAAGCTCACACCTACAGCTTCAGTGACTCCATCCAGCCGCCTCATCCTCTGTCGTCCTCTTCTTCTTTTGCCCTTGATCGTTCCCAGCATTAGGCTCTTCTCCAGGGAGTCCTTTCTTCTCATTAGGTAGCCAAAATATTTGAGTTTCATCTCCAGGATCCGGCCTTCCAAAGAGCAGTCAGGGTTGATCTCCTCTAGGACTGACCGGTTTGATCGCCTTGCAGTCCAAGGGACTCGCAGGAGTCTTCTCCAGCACCATAGTTCAAAGGCCTCAATTCTTTGGCGCTCAGCCTTTCCTATGGTCCGACCTTCACAGCCATACATAGTCTCCTAGAGAATGTGAAAAAGGCCTTTCATGAGGAGCAGAAGAGAATACCTCAGGACTATCAACAAGTGTGAGGGAACAGTGGGCTGCAACTCATGTGGAGTCTCTTGAGAAACATCTCCAGTCAGTGGCAGTTCACCTGCTTGAGCTGAGTGACCCTCACCCAATGCTTATAGTCTGGCTTGTTGCAGGATGGGAAGCCAGAAGAATTAAACTTGATCATAGAAGTCATAAACTTGAGATGATCATCAAATGAAAGAGTTGGCCATGAAATCTGACTGATTTTATTCAATCACTGATTACACTCTAGCCAAATACTGTTCTTGCTATACCCTTCCTACCTCTAAATGCAACACCATGTCTTCCTTGTTTATCATGTGAGACCCTCATATGTTCTTCATGCATACTCTCAACATGTTTTGCTTATCCCACTCAGGAACAAACAAACAAACAAACACACACACACACACACACCATGATGAGGCAGCACAGCTGGATTGGGGGGAGCATCTGCCAGTCTTTAGATCTGGTAATAATCTTTCTTTACCAATCTAAAAAAGCAACTGGAGATTATAGAGGAGTCTGTCTGGTCCAAATGCTTACCGAATTGTATTTGATCTTGTTAAATGAGTTTACTAGGAAAGACCACGCAGCTGAATATACAAACTGGGCTGGCCCTATTCCTGCATTATTAGAGTGCATTGTGGATATCACAGAGAATAATTCCCTACCAATCCTAATTTATCATAAACAATCACCCTGAAAGTGATCATCAGATCAGGCACCTAAGTGCCTTGACAAGTTGCATTTACTGCCATGTCAAACTGTTGCTGTAACCATTGACCTCTGCCCCACCGGTGCTAGATGGCAAATTGTGATGATCACTAAATTAATTACCCTGGAAACAGCTAAGCTAATCCATTCAGCAATAGGGGCTGGTGCATCAGATGCCATCATAGCAGTAAATTACAACAATTTATTTCTCCCAGCCATTGTTAACTTCTACACAATCCCCCATAGTAAAGAGTCACCTAAAACTTTCTTGGTTTGATCATGGCAGTGTCTGCACATATTTCCATCAACCGGCATCAGGCACCTCCCTTGTTCTACCTGTGAAAAATAATCACGTGGGGAGGATTCTTTTATTAGATCTTTGGGATCTTCTTAACTTAACTCTGGATCTTAGTCTTCCTGTGTGTCAGCAGCCCCTTCTGAATTTGATTTTATTTCAGGTTCTTCAGACTCATTTTCAGTAAGCTTTTCTGACTGTGCAATATTGTTTGTGTTCGGGTCCCTTTATGCTCTTTCCGGATAGATTCAAGTGCTCCTGGCAAAAGTAGACTAGTTTCTAATAGTATCAAAGTATTGCAGCTCACTTGAGGTTAACCTTCATTAAAATGAGGAATACTGAATATGTTTACAGGTCATTCTTGCTTAACAACAACCCTGTTTAGTGACTGTTCAAATTTACAGTAGCATTGAAAAAGTAATTTTGGGACTAGTTGTCACACTTACACTCAAAATCCCCGCAGTGGGGAAATTGAGATTCAGGCACTTTGCAACCAGCGGGCATTCACAACTATTGCAACATCCCACAGTCATTAGCACTTCACAGTCAGCTTTCAACAAACAAAAATAAAATCAAAAATCAAATCATCAATGGAGAAGCTGGCAGTAAAATAACAAGTCATGGTCACATGACGTGTCTGCTTGACAACCTCAAGCAATGAAGTTGCCAGACTCAGTTGTGGCTATTAAGTGTATTTATTGTGTGTATTTCTCCACTTCTCCAAAACTCTTTTGAATCTTTTTGCTCCTAGTTGGTAGTCCACCCTTATTCCTGATGGGGTTCTCTAATTTAATTTCTCCCTTTCGTGCCCATACGTCTTGCAATCAAATATAGGTAGGTGTTACAGATTGGATCTGCACTTAGTTCATAATTCACTTGAAGTTTCTTCTATGCCCTTTGTTGGTAAATGATAACGCAAATCAGTGGGGATGCTGAGGTGCTTCTACAAAATAATCTAGTAATCCAGCATCAACCAGAAGACACCTTATCATGTTCAGCAACTTTTAATTTTATTTTATTTCTGAGATTCCTCTTTTATTCGGAGCTATAACTTGAAGTTTTTAATACGTGTTATAACCTTTACACTGTTCAATATTCTTCAATTTCCCACGCAATATTCTATTTTAATCCAATTTTAATTATATTTATCACTGTTTGTATGGTTTTAATCTGGTACCTGTACACCGCCCCGAGTCCCTCCGGGGAGAGGGGGCGGTCTAGAAATCAAATCAAATAAATAAATAAATAAATAAATAAATAAATAAATAAATAAATAAATAAATAACTTTAATCTCTCTATCCTGCTGTTGAACTTGTCTTCTACATAATACTATGCAGTTGTGAATTTCTCAATTATTTCATTTTTATTGGTTAAGATATAGGTAGAACAGAGGTAGGTTCCTGCCGGTTCTAACCAGTTCAGTAGAAGAGGTTCATCAAATCTACTGGTTAGAAGAGGTTCCACCAGTGGAACCGGAAGTAAGTTCTGGAACATCTACCCAGGCCCTGTCACTCCCTCACCCCACCCATTCCGTCACAGCTCGTTCACTCCCCCACCTGTCCGCACTAAACTAGCCCAGCCCTCCGCTCACTGATTGGCTGGAGTCCAGCCAATCAGTGAGCGGGCTGGAGTCGACCTGCCCACCTCTAACACCCATTTAAAAGCACAGCGCCAATGGCCAACCACCCGAGCAGCTGTTGCATCATGTTTGCTGATTGGGTCCTCCCTTTACTTTGCTTCGCTTCACCTTCCAGCAGCTTGCTGCTTCCCTCAGGTAAGCAACTAAGCGCTAGGGGGGGGCGGCGGTGGGAATCTAGCATCCCCCAGCTCATGGCTCACATACACCGCGTGGCCAAAAGGGGCATGGTGGCGGGAAGCTAGCATTTGGCAGCCCATGACTTTAATGTGGTAAGGCCTTTAGGCGTTCCCTCATGAAAACCAAGGGCTGGCATACGCCGCGTGGCTGAAAGGGTGTGGACGGCGGTGGCGGGAGGCTAGCGTATGCCAGCCTTCCCTCATGAAAGCCATGAGCTGGCGTACATCGCATGGACAAAAGGGGTGGGCGGCGGCGGTGGGAGGCTAGTATATGCCAGCCTTCCCTTGTGAAAGCCGCGAACTGGGGTATGCCACATGGACAAAAGTGGGTGGGCGGCAGCGGTGGTGGGAGGCTAGTGTATGCCAGCTCATGGCTTTCACGAGGGAAGGTTGGCGTACTTCAGGCCTTCCCTCGCGAAAGCTGCAGGCTGGTGTACGCCGCGTGGCCGAAAGTGGGTGGGCGGCGGCGGCGGGAGGCTAGCGTATGCCAGCTCATGGCGTGGCCGAAAGGGGGTTTCCTGCTACCACCCCACCCCCCCACCAGTCCCCAGTCTTGCTTGACTGGCTAGCCAGGCGGCGGGCCTAGCTGACCCGGGCCCCCCTTGTCCCTTCAGTCCAGCTTACCTGCTGCCTCATCAGCTGCCTGCTCCCTGCTGCATCTATCGCATCGGAGAACTGCTGATTCTGCTGCTGGTAAGTGACCTGGCTTTTTTTTCTTTTATGCTTTTAAATTTTTTAAAGAATATTTTATTTATTGTGTATAGAATTTTTTTAAATTGTTTTATTTAAAAGTATTGAGTATAGAATTTTTTAAAATGTTTTATTTTAATTTATTGTTGATAGAATCTTTTTAAAAAAATTATCTTAGACTATTTTAAAAAAAGATTCTACCAACAATAAATTAAAATAAACCATTTTTAAAAAATTCTATACTCAATACTTTTAAATGTATTGTGTATAGAATTTTTTTAAATCGTTTTATTTAAAAGTATTGAGTATAGAATTTTTTTAAATGGTTCATTTTAATTTATTGTGTGTAGAATACTTTTAAGTGGTTTTATTTTAAATTATTGTGTGTGGAATACTTTAAAATGGTTTTATTTTAAATTATTGTATAGAATATTTTTAAATGGTTTTTAAGGATTTTTTTATTATTTATAGAATACCTTTTAAAAATATTTTTAGGGATTTTTTATTTATTTATTGTTTATAGAATATGTTTATTACAAGAAATGTTCTTCCTTTTTGCAAATGTTTTATTTCTGATGCAATATGTTGCTTTTAAGTGTGCAGATTGGTGCATGGTTTATGTGTCTCAAAGTGGTTGCTTTTCTATGGGCAGGACAGGTTGGTGCAAGGCAGCTTTGCCAGATTTTGTGTGTTTCTGTGTGATACCTGGTTGTTTAGGTAATTGTGAGGTGGTTGCTGGTTCTGTGAGCTTCCTGGCATTGTCCTTTATAATTTCCCACAATACCTTGATGGTTTTTATTCCAGTGGCTTTGTCTTTCCTGTCCTTAGGGTTGGGGGAAAAAAACTGGTTTCATCTGCAGTCTTTTGGGGGAAAATTATTTTTTGGTGTTTTCATAGTTTGTGTGTGTGGTGTGTAATGTCCCGCAGTTATCTACACATTAATAATGATGAAGTACTAATAATATTTCCTTATACATTTTAGTGACCTTTCCTTACATAATTGGTGTTTCTTTCATACTTTTAGATTTCTAATTTCTGTTTCTGTTAGTTAGCAATTGATAAAACAAATCCTACGTGAAAAAGTATTCAAAGCCTTCTTGATTTTAATTGTCAACTTATTCATTCCTGCACATTCTAATATTTATTCATTTTCATATCTTTGTTTTTCCACTGTTGTGCAAACACAATTCCAGCAGCTGTTAACAAGTGTAAAATTAAATATGTATTGTATTCCCTTTGAAATGTCCAACCAACTATTACTGGTTTTAAATCCATATCTTGCTTTACCATTGCTTCTAACCATGACACCACTAACTCTTGAATAGCTACTTGGTCTGTCCTAAGTATTGAACCTAATTCATATATTCCTGTTTTTTGAACTGAGGAATAAATTTCAGAAAAAGAAATCTGTATTGCTCTGTGAATCTACCTATGACATTCATTCTTGATCTAACTTCTTAGATAAAAAACTATATCTTTCCTGTTTGTTGGGGGACATCCTTCCTGAAAAGACTGTACATTGTTGGGTGAAAACAGAGGTCCCTTCTGTTACCTGTAGTGTAGTCCTCAGCTTACAACCACAATCGAGTCCAATCTTGTTTTATTTCTTCTGCTGTTAGTTCTATTTAACAGAATGAAGAAGCAACAGAGTATGACTGCTAGGACAGTCATCTTTCCTATATAAGTAGCTGTTTTATTGCTTTGTGTGCTGGTTTCATCCTTAATATAGTAGTGCAAGCAATTAAAGTCTTCCTTTCTGTATCTCTTTCTGCAGGCCATTCGTTGGAGCAAGGTGGTCAGTTGGTGACTTCAACATACAAAAGGACAGTAATCTTCCTTTTCTATTATTTTGTGTGCTGGTTTCATCCTAATGCAGTGCATACAATGAAAGAGTTCATTTCTGTGTCTCTTCTTTGTGCAGGCCATTCATTGGAGTCAGTGATATTGAAGACTGGCAAGGACAGTCATCTTCCTTCTGTAAGTAGCTCTTTTATTGTTTTGTGTACTTATTTTAATCTTATTTAAGTAGTAAGTACACAAAATAATAAATTTCCTTTTTTATATCTTTTTGTAGATCATCCATTGGGGCAAAGAATCAGTGACATCATCTTGGCCACTCCCACCTGGTCACATGACTGCCAAGCCATTCCCACAAAGCAGGCCACACCAACAGAAGAGATTCCAAAAGATTTTGAAACCCACCACTGAGGTAGACCAAATGTTTCACCCCCTCTTTTTTTTTTATTCGTTAGCAACAAACATCTGAGCAATAAATTCCAATGGTTGTCTGGCTTGTATGAATCTGAATGTGGGAAAACCATTGATTTTTTTCTTTAGCTTTTCAACCATGATAATATTTTTATTCCCTTTGTTTCTTCCAAGGAAAAACATTTCGTCTACTTCAGAGTGGGTATTTAGCCAGTTCTCTCCAGTTCGGGCGAACCGGTAGTGGTGGCTGTTGGAGGCTCCGCCCACCCACCCCAACCTAATGTGCAAGTAATGTGCAAGTACTGCGCATGCGCAGAAGGCAGTGTGCAAATGTAGACTCAGCGCGTGCGCTCACATTTGCAAACCAGTAGGGAAGGTAAGTGAATCTCACCACCGATCTACTTTTTAGCTTCTCATCCCTTTTATCTTCAAGGGACAGGCTCATCTCTATGAATTCCAGTGTTTCTTAAATTGTAGTCTGAGGATCCCTGGGGGTTCCCAAGACCTTCTCACTATCCATGAAATTAAAATGATTTGCCAAATATTGAAGATATTCGCAAAAATTTAAAACAATGTCACTCTTCTCCTGTCGTTTTATTTGTTAAAAATAGGATTTTCCATGAAAAGTTTTATGTGAACATCAGATGCATTTAATATTGTTATTTTTATATGATTCCATAAATGAATATTCTACAATTGTATCCATTTTAATTTTTAATATGGTAAATATCAATGAATGTAGCCTACATAAACAAAAGCCCTTGGGGGGGGGGGTGTCCTCCATAATTTTTAAAAGTGGGAAAGTATCCTGAGAAGAAAAGATTAAGAAACACATACTATTTGCAAGATGATTATTATACATGCGTCCTGCTATGCTGTTTGCTTTAGGTTGCATAATTTCTATCAAATTAGCTTAATTGTGTTTTCCTATTAGCATTACTTCATAGTCCTTTATAACAGTGCAGGGTCCATTCTTAAGCACAATTTTATACAACTACATGGCATAAGATTACATAAATGTAAGTGATTTGTATCCATTTCAAGCATACAATAATGCTTTTTAATATTACAGTATATTCTAACTTTCATTGTGATTTATAGGCATTTCAGTTTAATTTTATCTTTTCTAGATCTATCAACATACCATTTGTGAAATTAGTTTTTTTTTCTTTGTAGGAGTCATCAGTACGAACATGCATCACTATCCAGTCAAAATCTGTTTTCAAGCTCAAAAATCCTATCCAAATACAAGTAACCATTTATCTGCCAACATAAATATCTTTATCCCTTGTTGTTTTTGGAATCCTGTGCAGGCTAGACTGCTTTTAGAACATTTGATCTCATTATCTCTCTCTGATGTCTTAGCTATGTAAAGACTGCATTGTTCTATGACATAACCATTTTATTGGGGGGGCAGGGTTGCATTCAAATAACATTAAAATCATGCTGTTATGCTTCCAGTTTACAACTACATTCTCTAGGGAAACTTTTATCACGAAGTTTTATTATCTCTAATTATATAGAGATAGAAGAAATATAGAGAAGAAATCTTCCAGATGCCCCAAGCTCTATGGCCTCCCCAAGATACACAAGGAAGGGATACCACTCAAACCCATAGTCAGCTCCATAGGCTCACCTCTACAGAATCTTGCCAAATTCCTCGCCAAACAACTCCAACCCTACGCAGAATCCATCACCTCACACATACAAAACTCACTCCACTTCATAGACACAATAAAGAAACAAAACCTACAACCCAGCAACCTACTCGTGAGTTTCGATGTCATATCCCTCTTCACCCAAGTGCCTATAAAAGAAGCCTTGACAGCCATCCAGAACAAACACAACCCCCCTAAACACATCCTGGACCTGACCAACCACTGCCTAACCAACACATACTTCATCCATAATGGACAAAGATACAAACAGACAGAAGGAGCACCCATGGGATCACCCCTCTCACCCGTCATTGCAAACTTATACATGGAACATTTTGAAACCAACGCCTTAGACAAATCTGAACACAAACCCAAACTCTGGCTTAGATAAGTTGATGACACTTTTGTGATTTGGCCACACGGGAAAGAAAAACTTGACAACTTCCTCACACATCTCAACAGCCTACACCCCAAAATACAATTCACCATGGAAATAGAAGCAAACAATCAACTTCCCTTTCTGGATGTCCTAATCTACAAAAAACCCAATGGATGTCCTAATCTACAAAAAAACCATCTACCAGAAAAAAACACACACCAACTGCTACTAAAATGCACAATCCCATCACCATCCTGCACAGATCAACTCTGTAGCCAAGACCCTCATCTCCAGAACCAAACGCCTAGCCGACAAAGACCACCTGAAAACTGAATTACACACTCTTACAAGCGTATTAATCTCCAACGGATTCCAAAGAAAAACAATTACCAACCTAATCCAAAGGGAGACTCCCCCCAAAAACCGAGACACAGAACAGGACAACGGCATCGCCCCCCTCCCTTACATCAAAGACACCACAGATAAAATCAGCAAAATTCTCCACAAACAATATCAAGACAAGCCTTCAACACTGACCAAAAAATAGCCAACATCTTAAGAAACCCTAAAGACAAGATCTAGCTAGAAAACCAAAGAGTCTACGAAATACCATGCAAAATCTGCCCTGCAACATACATAGGACAAACAAACAGGAGAATAAATGCACGCCTCTCAGAACACAGTAAGAAAAAAAGAAAAAACTTCCTCCCTTTTCCAGCACCTTAAAGCTACAGGACATGAAATTAATTTTGAAGGAACCAAATTAATCTCCAAAACTGAACACGTCAACAAGAGAATAATTATGGAAGCTATCAAAATAGAGAAACACCCCCACAACATGAATAAACGTGACGATGCCTCCCGCCTGCCAGACATCTGGAAACCAGCCCTAGTCAACAAACGAGCCCCACCCACCACTCAGGCCATTGCAACAGAAAACAACAACGGACACACAGCCAGCACCAATCAGCACCAATCTACCAATCATGATACAGCCACACAGCCAATCAATCCACTTACTGAAACAAAGCCAGCACTCCACACACCCACACCTAGATGTATAGAAAGACGGCAGCTTCAATCACACTTTAAGCCAAAAACACCAGCCTGAGGATATATATAAGCAGGTCTTGGTACATTCGGGTCTTTTCTCATGTAAGATTGAGAGTATCTTGGCAATGTTTCGATGAGGTCCCACTCTCCATCTTCAGGCTGGTGCCTTTGGCTTTGTGCTTGTGCGAGCAAAGCATGATCGGAGCTGCCGTCTTTCTATAAATATTGGTGGGGTGTGTGTGGAGTGCTGGCTTCGTTGCTGTAAGCGGATTGGTTGGCTTTGTTGTAACATCTTGATTAGTTGATGGAGTTGATGTTTGCAGATTAGTCGGCTGCTTCATAACATCTTATGTGGCTGAGGTACTGGCTGTGTGCCTATTGATCTTTTGTGTTGTAACGACCTGGGTAATGGGCTATGTGATGACATCCTGAGCTCTATTGTAGTAATATCCTGAGTCCTGTGCTGCAACCTCCTGGGGGGTTGGCTGCGTTGTAACCTCCTGAGTTCTATGATGTAATGTCCTGAGCAGATGGCTGTGGTGTAACATCCCGGGCTCTTTGGTTTGGCTCCAAGTTTGCGGTCTGACCATGTGTTCATGGCGTGTGTCAGTTTGCTTTGTGTGGGGGTTGGAGGGGAGTGCAGCAGTTGGTGATGCCGCCATGGTTTGGCTTTTGGATGGTGGTTGCATTTGGTCTATGGGATGGGTTTGAGTTAGGATGTGCTAGTTAGTTCAACTACCAAAAACTACAAGTTGAAATTTATTAAAATCAGAAAACACTTAACCAGCAAAATGGGATAAAAGACAGACAAAAAATAGGGAGAGAGAAAGTGATGAACAACAAGCCAGAATTTATATTATCTATATTTATATCAAAAGGCAAAGAACTTCCTGTAGCAATTGGAAATAACACTGGAATATTACAGTTCAGTACAGTAAATTAGCATGAACAGTCCCCAAACGAGTGCCCGGTTCCAAATAAGCCACGGCCTGGTAGTCGGCTGCAGCCCTGTGGGTTGGGGACCCCTTATATAAATTATTTTTCTTGTTAGGAAATCTGACACTTTGTAACCTAACTCCTGTTTCCTTTTCTATTCTTTGACTACAATCACATTGGTTACTAGTTAGCATATGGTCTCTTGATGGTCAATCATGTTTTTGATCTTCTACATGGGACATTCTCCATGGGATGCTACTCTCTTACTGTACTGTGGGTCAAAAGAGGGTATCAGGAGTCTCACCTAGGAAGCACAAATCACAGTTTTCTAGTTTGGCAGTAACTCCAAACAGATAAAGAGGATAAGGATTAAGGAAGTGGTATAGGGAGAAGCAATGTATGAAGGTACATGTTCTGAAAAATAATTAATGTGGTAGGTGGAAAACATATTGCATATATTAAGGAGGAAGAAAATAAGGAAAGGACAGTGCTTTGAAATCTTGTTGATGGTGGTTTGCTGCCATTTCCTATTAGCAAATTTCAATGCTTTTGAAGCCAGAACAAAACAGCCACTGGCCTAATGCAATTTTGGAAAATCTGATGCTATTGATTAGAAGGAAGTTCTGTTTCTCCTCTGTGTGCCTGTGTGTGTGTGTGTACATTCATATTTTTCACGGTCTGTTTTTTATGAAATATTTTTCCCATTGACCCAGGATAAGTTTTTAAACTGAACATATCCTTATATTGAATTAATAATAGAAATCTAACTTAGGAAAACAAGGCCACAAATGAGCAGGAACAATTTTGTTTTAATGGAGGTGGAGGGGGAAAGAAATCATTACTGAAGAGTACTGTACGCCATTTTGGGCAAATCCTCTGAGACTCAAGGGAGACTTATAAAAACAAGAAGCATTTGGAATAATTTCATTAGAGAGAACATTTCAGACATGCCATTTTTCTTCTTGCGAGAGTTCAAGGTTGCTCCTTTGGATCCTTTGTGTGCCTTTTATACACAAAAAAATTAAGTCCCAGCAAAGGGAAAGCGCATTTATGCAAAAGCAATTCATCACCCACTCCTGTGCTCAGAATTCACTGAGGTAATTTAGATACTTTAATGGTGAGGTAGTTTAGAACTGGTATGCAAATAAGTGTTTTCTCCATAATATTACTTCCTCATCTTCTCTGTCAACTGGTACCAGTTTCCTAATTTGTTCAAAATGTTTCCTCTCATATTTTTTTTAACCCACACAGAATAATTCTCTGTTAGGAAATGCCTAATAAAAGAATGCTATGAATATTCTGTTCTACATATTTTCACTCGATGAAAGATTTCTTGTTACCCTAAGGACAATGAAAAAGCGAGCTTAAGATTGCTCCAAGCGCCATTCTAGTTTCCATAATGCTCAATATCTACCAATAATTTTAAAAAGCCTTTTAAATCCACTATTTGCCCTTAGCATTTTAAGTCGTGGCCTTGACCTTACTGATGTGGGTGCATAAATGACAGCTCTTCTGTAATTTACAATTGACATCATGGATTAAATTTGTTGTTTCTGCTAATGCAACAGAACAAGCTGAAGGAGGTTGTGAGATGAGGCCTCCCCCTGAAATACGAGGCTTGTCAAGTATAAATTCACAAAAGATATTCAGACTGAGCACACAAGACACAAATAAATGGACGGAGAAGCCATTTTTGACAGACTGTGAGGGGCTAGAGACTTAAGCCTGAACACTGTAAATCCGTGTGTCACAAAAATGCTACTTCAGAGTGAAAGACATATCTATTCTTCAGGAATATAAATGGTGAGATGAAAACAAACTTCCAAGATGTGGCACATTTCAGGAAAGTATATCACTACTTGTTTATAGAACAAAATCTGGTAAGGTCTTCAAGACTTCTCCCCCCCCCCCCCTGTCAATATCAAAAGATTAATCAGTCAAGAATGACAGGATTGTAGGAGGCTTTGAGAAAACATCCCATTGGTGGTTTTGTTCTTACAGAGCAGCCAAAATATTAAAGTGAATAATCCTGTACTTCATGTCAAACGTAATCATGCCATTCTGGTGTGACAGGGCTCAAAAGGAAGCAGAGGTCTGGTCCAGTCTATCAACTGTCAATATAATAACCTTGAAGGTTCTGAATCACATGGTAGGATAATAAATAAATGTATAAATGATTCCAATATCTATGGTGCACTAAATGGTACACAGTTCATACCTGATGAACAGCTACATAGGATGCATAATGGCAGATGAAATTGATTTCAACTTGAGAGAAAGGTCACGTCATGGAGGTGACAGTCATCTTCTGGTCTGCTTCAACTTTCCTTCTTTCTTTCACCATTGTCACAATCTCTCATCCCTCTTTCCTCATGCTCTTGACCTTGGTGAAACCTACCACTGAGTAAACATCTTCCAAAGCCTGAAGGGTTTTCCCATTTAAGCTGCTTTTGGTGATGAGGAAATAGCCTTACTAGAATGGTAGATGGTTTGTCTATCCTGGTTTGCTTCTACGGGACATTTTTCTAAGTATGTGAAGATGATCTGACTTTGAATTTGTTACTATTCTAATACTCTTTTTAGTTCTCCAGTTTCTGGGAGTAATCCAATCTGGAAATTAAAAGTGAAAAGCCCTACTCTCAATTTTGCATGGAATGGATGCATTCCCCCAACTGCCACTGTTTTTTGCATGGCTAGCCAAATGCAAAAATAATAACAATAACAGTAATAACATCACTAATTAAGTGGATATTTTAATTGGGGGTACCTACCTTCATTGGAATCTTAATGAGAATTATAAATTACGAGCAACAAAAACATTGATGGCATTGCAATATTGAAAAAATGGTGTTAAAAACACAAAGAGAGAGAAGAACCTTTTGGTCTTCCCTGCTGATAAGCCTTTAACTCATAATAAGCTAGAAATGACTGTAGTTATAAAGAAGCCAGCATTGACAAGTGGAATTGCTGCAGCTGAAGAAAAGGGGGGACAATGAAAAAGAATGAGAAAAAATAGGGAACGATAAAGACTGTTCCTTATAGAGACTGAGTGAAAGTGGAGGGGAAAGAAAGAAACTTGTAAGGTGTCAAGTAGTATTTGGTACACTTGGTGCCATACCAAAAGATCTGGAAAGCCAGTTGGATATGATAGGGATAGACAGAATAACAACAATTATATAAATAAATTGCATTTCTTGGAACAGTGCATTCATTATAATATTCTAGATCTGTGCAAAGTAACTCATAGTCAACGGTAGCAAATCCAGTCTGATCTACCTTGCAGATTATTTATAAATAGCAGTAACAATAACAACAGTTAATGCCTTCTTCTGATTTATATTTAACAATGGTTTTTACAATAAAAATGTGGTTTGAGACTGTGTTTTTTCACCTGGCAATTTAAATGAATGTACGATCCGACTGGACAGCATTTATTATTGTGTGCTGGCACTAGAGTTATCTTATGTCCAATATTTCCCTGACATGCCTGATAGTTTTAGACTGATCGCTCTGTCCAACCGCGAGTCTAAAAGAATGAAATATCCAGGACTGCTTATTCTTTAAAAAGATAGAAAACTTTCTGTTCCTCCAACTTCTTCATACAGTTAGTGTAGTCCTCGATTATCAACCATTTGCTTAGTGACCATTTGAAGTCACAATGCCATGGAAAAAATAATTTATCACTGGTTTTCACACTACTGTTGCAGCATCCTTATAGTCATGGGATCAAAATTTGGGTGCTTGGCAAACAGCATGTATTTACGATAGCTGGGATATCCCGGGATTATGTGATCACTATTTGTAAACTTTCTGACAGGCAAAGTCAATGGGAGAAAGCCAGATTTACTTAAACAACTACGTGATCCACTTAACAACTGTGGCAAGAAAGGTTGTAAAATGGGACACAATTCACTTAGCAACTGCCTTACTTAGCAACAGGAATTCTGGGCTCAATTATGGTCATAATTTGAGGATTACTTGTATTTCCATGTTTGAGTCTTTTCCCACCACCCTTTTCTTTAGCCTCTGGGTTCATATTCTTCTCCCCTTGTGTCTGTTCTTCTCTTATTTCCCTTTCTACTCATTTTGGTCCATCCCTCTCTTTGCCTGTCCACTTTCTTGCCATTCTCCCCATCACTTTTCTTGCTCCCCAAAACCCACCAATGGGATCCAGTTTTCTTCATCCCAGCATCGCTCTTCTTCTCATGTTGCTTCCTGAGAGATAGTTTAGTTATATGTAGATGTATGGGATGTGCAGATGCAGGTGCATGTGTGAGAAACCCAGTTTTAAATTCCACTAGGAGGAGAGCCATTTTAGCCAAAGACTGTGATGGCGAACCTATGGGACACATGGGCACTCTCTGTGGGCCCTCTCTGTGGTCACATGCGCCATTGCCCCAGCTCAGCCAGCTGATCATTGGGTTTCTGAGGCATGCATGTGCACTGACCATCTGGTCATCTGGTTTCTGAGGCATGCATGTGCACCGGCAGCTCGTCATTGGGTTTCTGAGGCGCACATGCACGCCGGCCAGCTGGTTGTCTGGTTTCTGAGGCGTGCATGTGCACCGACCATCTGGTCATCTGGTTTCTGAGGCACACATGCGCACCGGCCAGCTGGTCATCGGGTTTCTGAGGCACACATGTGCACCGACCAACTGGTCATCGGGTTTCTGAGGCGCACATGCACGCCGGCCAGCTGGTCATCAGGTTTCTGAGGCACGCATGTGCACTGACCAACTGGTTTGTGAGGTGCACATGCATGCCGGCCAGGTAGTTGTCTGGTTTCTGAGGCATGCATGTGCACCGGCCAGCTGGTCATCGGGTTTCTGAGGCATGCATATGCACCGGCAGCTCGTCATTGGGTTTCTGAGGAGCGCATGCACGCTGGCCAGCTGGTTGTCTGGTTTCTGAGGCGCGCATGTGCACCGACCAACTGGTTGTTTGGTTTCTGAGGTGCGCATGCATGCTGGCTAGGTGGTTGTCTGGTTTCTGAGGCATGCATGTGCACCGGCAGCTCGTCGTTGGGTTTCTGAGGAGCGCATGCACGCTGGCCAGCTGGTTGTCTGGTTTCTGAGGCGCGCATGTGCACTGGCAGCTGGTCATTTTATTCAGAGAGAAAAACTTTCATGGGCTGCATCAAAACTCCTGAAAGACTTTGGGCCAATCCCTGAACATGCTTCACAGGATTGCAGCTGTGGAGGATGACATAAAACAAGAACTCCCTGTAAAAGCTGCCTTTTGCTCTCAAAGAAAGATGTGGGAAATGAAAAAGTAAATGAATAAAAACATTTGTTTTCATGCTGGGCTTTGCTCAGCATGTTAACTAGAGCAATCATCTCTGTATAGAGTCCTCTTTTCAGAAAGTTAGTCAACATGCAAAGGAGCTATAAACAAGCAACATGTCAGTAACAAAATATGTAGTTCCTTAATAAGAAGGATCAGATGCAGCAATGTCTTCAAGAAAATGGTCCTGGGAGTTTAGCGGGCATTTAGCAGGACGAAGTGGCGCATTTCAGCATTTGCCATCTGAAGAAGTGCTTCACTTTGCCTAATTGTAGAAATTAATTTTGGGCTAGCATGATAGAAGGACATTGGACCAGTCCTTCCACTTCCCCCAAATATTACACAAAACTGGCAGAAGAGGCTAGGAATACGTAGCTGCATAAAAGGGAGCAGGAGGTTTTGACTCCATGGGAAACTGATGCTCAGGCTGAGTCGGCTGAGATATCAAGGAAGACCATTTTGTTTGCACTCATATCTTGTTGTTGTTTTTTTACTTTATATTGCAGCATTATAATGCTATCCTGTTCCATTTACAGTCATACATGAAGGGGAAATGCAATTAAACATTCCCTGTTTTGGAAGGGAGTCAGTGATTAAAGTATGCAAGAAAAACTAAAACAAAATCTACCTTTCAAATGCCTCCGCCGAAGTGCTCAATTCAGACATATTTTAAGCTCTTCATTCAAAAACATAACAGGATTTAAAACAGAGAAATAGAAAATCCAATACCCCGATTCCTTCAGAGAGATGCAAATTTCTCACTGCGTCTTTCAACTTTCTTTTGTATCTTATGATTATGGCATATTTTTTGTATATAGAGAGAAAGAGAACAGACATTCTTTGTCACACAATCCAGCATGGCTTCCTTTGTATAGGATTTACGGCCATTTCAAGGATGATGTAGTACCTGGCTGCCTATTGACAAGATGCAATAAAGCATGACATCCAGGAATTCTGGAGGTGCAAGCTAGTGTGTGTGTGTGTGTGTGTGTGTGTGTGTGTGTGTGTGTGTGTTACAGAGAGAGAGAGAGAGAGAGAGAGGGAGGGAGGGAGGGAGGGAGGGAGGGAGGGAGAGAGAGAGAGAGAGTGAGTTTGAGAGTGGGAGAATAGGAATGAGAGACAGAGTGAGCACTGTATCCTACTGTAAAACATGTTTGCAATATTTTCTCTTTATTTCTGATACTAAAATCACAAAGAATATAACTATGGCTGCAAAATGAGAAATGAAAGATTGCCCATTGAATACAATTCAACACCTTTGTTTACAGTGTAAATCAACCAAAATAATTATCCACAACATGCATCTATTCACACACACACAAGCATGCATGCATGCATTCATGCATGCATGCATGCGTTCATGACCCACCTACATCCTTTTAGAGACAGGCTGAGATTTAGGGAATAAATTAAGGAAATGAAGATGCTCTCATTGTATGGCTCATATATCAAGAGTCAACAAGAGACTGAAGGGAAACGTGGTTAGCAGAAGCCTATCAAATGAATTAAATACAAGCAAGGTTTTACTTCAAATAACAAATAGGTTAGTAGGATATTTCACAGTTTGGAATCCTAAAATAGGAAGCCTTTATCTCAGAACCAGGATGTATTTCCAGATAAATCACAATAAAAATAATTGTATAGGAAAATGTGTAAAAGAAGAAATATAACAATTGTTAAGACCCTTCTGTATTGTCACTGTTTCTAGTCTTTATCTTTTTAAATGGAGATCAAAGATAGCTAAGGATTGCCTTCCAGCCAACTGATTTTGAAATCAGGGGGGTTGGGAGTGGGGGCATCGTTTTAATACCACCCAAACCACCCAGTCACATGACTCCCCCAGTCACGCCCATCAAGCCACGCCCACAGAACCAGTCGTAAAAAAAATTGAATTCCACCACTGGGTGGGGGGCACTGAGGATCAGTTTGTAGCACCAAGGGGGCGGTGGACTGAAAAAGTTTGGGAACCACTGGTTTAGAAGAACACCTGACGGCCGTGACCAGGAGGGCATTTTACCAGGTTCGCCTGGTACGTCAGTTGCTCCCCTTCCTGGATCGGGATGCTCTGTGCACAGTCACTCATGCCCTCATCCTTTCTCGCCTGGACTACTGCAACGCTCTGTACATGGCGCTGCCCTTGAAGAGCACCCGGAGGCTTCAGCTGGTCCAGAATGCAGCCGCCCGGGTTATCATGGGTACCTAGGTGCTCCCATGTTACACCCCTTTTAGGCGGCCTGCACTTGTTGCCGGTTGTTTTCCGGGTGCGATTCAAGGTATTAATTATGACCTTTAAAGCGCTCCATGGCTTAGGCCCAGGGTACCTGCGAGATCACCTACTGCCACCAGTAGCCTCCTACCGTCCAGTGCGATCCCCCAGAGTTGGCCTCCTCAGGGTGCCGTCGGCCAGACAGTGTCGGCTAGCGACCCCCAGGGGGAGAGCCTTCTCTGTGGGAGCGCCTTTCCTCTGGAATGAGCTGCCCCCGGAACTTCGCATAATCCCTGACCTCCGGTCCTTCCGACGTGCCCTAAAAAGTTGGCTTTTCCAGCAAGCCGGCCTGGCCTGAACAGAATAAAATAAATGATTAATTTAATTGTTAATTTTAATCTAATTTTTAAATTTGTATTGTTAATATTAATTGGGTTTGCTTTTGGATACTTTATTTAATTTCCTTTTTAACTTTTGTAATATGTGTTGGTTTTTTATGTTGTATGCCACCCTGAGTCCTTTGGGAGAAGGGCAGCATATAAATCCAATAAACAAACAACAAACTCTTAGAGCAAAGAAGACAATTCTCCTCAACCTCATTCCAAACCAAATGTAAATTAAAAATAAATTCCTTCCATACTCTTCCACAGACCCGTAGCCTTACTTAATAGGGTAAGTGTATGTCTAGTTGCATGAGGGGGTGGGGGGAATCTAGTGGTTCCTATGAGAGGGAATTACAAAAGCTTCAAGGCACTTTTCCCCTTGAAAGACCCGGGTCTGGAAGTTAAGTGGTGATGGGAGGCAAAACATCCTGCAAATGGAAACAGGCATTGAAAAGGAAACAACAACAAAAAAGAAACATCACAGTTTCAGATACTTCACTAAAAACTGTGTTCAGAAAGTTGCAGTACAACTGGGGAAAGTACCAGCTTCTAGTTTATGATCAAGCTCACTATGTGATTTCAGATGAGTCATTCTCAGCCTAGCCTTCTGTTAGGACATTTGTACAGCTAAATCTAAGGATGTGGGGGTGGAGATGGTACTAGAATCACAAAATCACAGTGGAAAGTTGATGTATGCATATAATAAGAAATAAATGTACTTTGACTAATAAAGCAAGTAACACAGTTCTTGCATTGCCAATATTATTTATTTAGTGTATGGTAGTGTATTAGCCAGAAGACTATGCTGTAAATAACTGAGTAGTTGTTTAGCTACCTAAGACTGTTACTCCATTCAGTTCACACTCGTGCACTATCCAAAGTGCACCATGGGAGGTGAACTACTCTGCACCCAGAATGACTAATGGCCTTCTACAACTCATCCAGGAGTTTTTTCTTCCACTGATGTCACCTCACGTTCGGGTGTAGCATTTGGGCAGGCCTAGCACCTGGGTTTGTATTCCACATAAAGAACTGTTATTTCTCCCACTGAAATGGTACCTATTTATCTCTTTACATGTAGCATGCTTTCAAACTCTAGATTGGCAGAAGTCAAGGCAAGTGATGAGAGCTCACCCCATCCCGCTTTTCTAGCACTCGAATCGCACACATTTTCTCCAACATCTTTAAGCCACTGAGCCACTGCACTTCTTGAATTGCCAGTTGAGCAGACGTTAGATTTATTTATTTATTGGATTTGTACAATGCTCATGTCACTGTCAAGTGACAGGTAGGTATGCTGGATAATTTAGTTCTAGTTTTAGAATGGTTCTTGCCCAGCTATCTAGCTTCCTCAAAAATGTAGGGGGAGGTGATTTCTCTGATCCCAACTTCATATCACAGGTGAAAGCCTCAGTACCAGCAACTCCAACTGGAGTAGTGGTTGGAGAAATGATGTGGGGCTGATGACATATAAAGGATCTGAATGGGTGACAAAGTTGATAACGGAAATAGGGTAAATAACACATGACCCAAAAGCATTCATGCCCCTTGATATTGCAAAAGGAGAGGATGCAGTCAGAACAGGAGTGATTTGCCTTTTAGGCACTTTTGGATGAAGAATTTACTAAATATGGATAAGGTGAAACATGGTCATTCCTTCCACAATCCTGAAGGTTAACCCCAATTTTGTACTCTCTCAATGGTTCCTAAACAACTGCTATTTCTTCAGACTGCAGCAGAAAAAGTGTACATGAAAGAAGAATGAAGGAAAAGTAGTATGAATGAATGAATTTCTCCTTTTCCCTCACCCCTGACCCAATCAGCTTCATTTTAATTCAAACTTTCAGAAGAGAGCTAAAAATAAGGCAGACTTAATAAATAAAGAAAGCTATATCCATCCTTCCTTTCATATTTCCATAGAGGACTTGCAATGTGTGTCTGAAATGGCTGATCACGATGATGAGAATAGTAAGAACCACAAACATGACATTCTTAGTCAAAATAATAGGAGTGCAGCATTTCCTGCCTTAGACAGGGAGTTGGACTAGAAGACCTCCAAGGTCCCTTCCAACTCTGTTATTCTAAATTCTAAATTTACCATGAGCCTTAATTAGTTCTGCGTGGAAGTGGAAACTATGACTCTTTCTATGCTGGCCTTGATAAAGAGAAATGCAAGAAAGTACCTAGCGCAACACTGCCTTTCCAGGAGCAGCCAAAGGTTATCATCATGAACACTGTTAGATATTAGCATATATCGGGATAAGTCTTCCCTCAGGTCCGCTCCTACAGCGGGAAACAGGTATTCCTCTGATTGGTCAATGGGCGTGCCTCATCCCTATAAAAGGGGAACCCTCCGACCACAGAGTAAGCTGGATCACTACTATTACTAATAAAGAGCTGTTAAGTCACGTCGTGTCCGCAGTCTGTCTCTCGTTGCCCAGATCTAACATTGGCGACGAAGGTGGGATCGAGAGACAGATAGGACGAAGAACGCTACTTCAAGAATCTCCGGATTTGATCCAGCCCAGGAATTCGGCAGAAATTCCGGCAGCCATCTCAGATCACCGCAGCGCGGCAAATTCAAACTGAGAAGATGGCGATGCATGCTCCCCCCGCTCCTTTCGACCCAGCAACCGACGAATGGGAAGCCTTCATGATTCGCTTCGAGTGTTTCCTCGAAGCAAATGAGTACACGGGGATCACCGATGCAAGAAAGAAAAATATCTTCCTCGGTTACTGCGGAAAGGAAGTCTTCAATACGGCCAGAGACCTCACCGCGCCTACTCCAATACAAGCAGTACCATGGGCGACGCTGAAACAAGCCTTGGAAACACATTACGCGCCAAAACCGTCCCGCCATGTCAGCCGCAAAGAGTTCAACATGAGGACTCAAAAGGCGGGAGAATCCATTAACCAATTTGTTGCAGCTCTACGAAGAATAGCAGCCCACTGTGAATACAGGGATTTGGAAGAGCATATCTTAGAGCAATTCATCTGTGGGGTAAGAGACATTTCGTTGCAAAAGAAACTGTTAGCCAACCCGAATCTAACCCTACAGTCAGCATTGAACAAAGCAAGAGCGTCGGAATCAGCGGAGAAATCAGCAGTGACCATACAACGAAGGGTCAACGAAACCCAGCCAGCACCGAGACAAACCAGAGTCCACTACGAAGACGCAAGCCCCGACTACGTGGATCCCGAGTTCGAGGACAGCCACCTAATGCAGAGCAGTCACTGGAGGCCTGGGGGGAAACCCGGATCCCGTTTGCCGCCCTGCGCAAGCTGCGGAGGGAATCACCCCAGGTCTACTTGCAGGTTCAGGAACGTTGTTTGTTCGCACTGCAACAAACTTGGGCACATCGCACGAGTGTGCCGGAGCGGAGTCCCTGCCTCACGGCAGCCACCCATGTACCGCCAACAGAAGCCCAACCCAGGGGCTTGGCGAAATCAAAAAGGGCGCCCAGAGAAAAATCCACAAGTGTTTACCCAGAGAGAAACTCCCCAAAGAGCTGAACGAGCGTATTCCCAGAGAGATTACTCACAAGAAAGTGAGCGAGCGTATCCCCAGAGAGAATTCACACAGAGAGCCGAAAGAGCGTTCTACCAAGACGCTCAACGAGAGTATTTTCAGGATATAGACGATGAGATAGAGTTGACCCAGAGAGAGGAGTTGCGAACGTATCTCACCACGATACATCAGGTCCGCCCTAAGCGGCCCAAAAGGCTGAAAGTCACAGTCCTCTTGGAGGGCTCACCCTGCGAGCTGGAGGTTGACACAGGATCAACCCTGACGATCATTTCATGGGCATCCATGAAACAGGCCATTCCCAGCCTCAGAAAGAGCCAACTGCGCGCTCCTGACGTCCTGCTACGAGACTACCAGGGGAACCAAGTCCCCATCGTGGGCCAAGGCACATTCCACATCCAGTTTAAGGACATCGAAGCCCAGCTGCCCGTGACCATCTCCAGCGCGCCATTGCAGAACCTCCTGGGGCTTGATTGGTTTGAAGCCCTGGGATTAGAAGTCACCGGAATCAACGCCGTGAGAAACAGCAGCGCTGAAAAGATCTTTAAGGAGTTCGAGGATGTGTTCAGCTCCGGTCTTGGTAAGTATGTGGGCAAACCAATATCGTTCAATTTAGATCCAAATGTGGCGCCAATCCGGCTTAAACCGAGACGAGTGCCTTTTGCACTCCGCCCAAAAATAGATAAAGAGATAGATAAGTTAGTGGAACAAGGAATCCTTGAGCCGGTAGATCACGCGCGTTGGGAGACACCTATCGTGACCCCAGTTAAGTCAGACGGATCAGTCCGCTTGTGCGCAGACTATAAATGCACAATTAATGTCGCGCTACAACAGAGCGCATATCCGGTGCCCGTAGTACAGCACCTATTGCACTCATTGGGGCCAGGAAAAGTTTTCGCTAAATTAGATATGGCACAAGCTTACCAGCAACTGCCAGTAGATAGCGCCACAGCGGAGGCCCAGACTATAGTGACGCACAGAGGAGCGTTTAAATGCAACCGGCTACAATTCGGCGTAAGTATTGCTCCAGGATTGTTCCAGAGCGTCATGGAACGACTGTTGCAAGGGATACCGGGAGTCGTCCCATATTTTGACGATATCTTGGTGTCCGCTGCAAACGAGGAGCAACTAAACAAAAGAGTCAGATCTGTTTTGGCCAGAATCAGAGAGAAGGGCCTCCGCCTGAAAAAAGAAAAATGCCAAATTAACGTGCCTAGCGTAGAATTCCTGGGTTATAGAATTGATGGTCAGGGAATTCACCCCACTGAAAAGAAAATTAAGGCGATCCAGGACGCCCCCACACCACGAAATCAAACCGAGTTGCAGGCCTTCCTCGGACTACTTAATTTCTACAGCGTTTTTCTGAGACAGAAGGCGACCGTTGCTGAGCCACTACACCGTCTACTCCAGAGGAACGCACCATGGAGATGGGGACGAGCCGAAGCTGCAGCATTCGCCGGGGTAAAGCGCCTGCTCACCACTGACTCACTACTTGTACAATACAGTCAGACCCTCCCGCTGGTATTGACCTGCGACGCATCGCCGTTCGGGGTTGGAGCAGTCCTCAGCCACAGGATGCCCGACGGGAAAGAAGCACCCATTGCTTTCTACTCCAGAACTCTTTCATCGGCCGAAAGGAACTACAGCCAAATGGACAGAGAAGCATTGGCTGCCGTTGCAGGTGTGAAACGTTTCCATGAATACCTCTACGGCCGCGATTTTGAACTCATTACTGATCACAAACCGCTGTTAGGACTTTTGGCGGGAAATCGCCCCACTCCGGTCTCCCTTTCTCCACGTATGACCAGGTGGACTGTTTTCCTGGCTGCGTACTCTTACAAGTTAATTCATCGACCGGGCTCCACTCTAGGGCACGCAGATGCGCTCAGCCGTTGCCCATTACCAGACATTTTGCCAGACCCCACTCCAGAAGTACCGGTATTGCTCATTGACTGTTTGGATTCGGGACCGGTTTCTTCTTACGACGTTGCAAGGTTCTCCTCGAAGGACAATTTAATAAAACAAGTGCAAACTTGGGTATGGAGGGGGTGGCCAAAGGGAAATGTGGGCCCGGAATTCAAAATGTTTTGGTCTAAACGGGACGAACTCTCCGTGTTACAGGGATGTTTGTTGTGGGGGGATCGAGTTGTTATTCCTTTTGCGCTACGAAAAAAGGTATTGAATGCTTTACATATGGGGCATCCGGGGATCGTGAGAATGAAAGCGTTAGCGAGAAGTTATGTGTGGTGGCCCAATATGGACAAAGAAATAGAGGAGTGGGTGGCCACTTGCGATCCATGCCAGGAGTCGAGACCAGCACCCCCGGAAGCGCCCGCCACAGAATGGGAGAAACCCAAGGCACCCTGGTCACGCATTCATATTGATTTTGCAGGGCCATTCCAGGGTCAAACCTTCCTCATAGTTGTAGATGCTTATTCTAAATGGTTGGATGTAGTCCTAATGACATCAACCACGGCAGAGGCAGTTATAAAGGTTCTTAGGCGGCTTTTCGCCACCCATGGTCTACCAGATCTGTTAGTATCGGACAACGGGCCCCAATTCACGGCCATGCAGTTCGAAACATTTTTAGCAGGGTTGGGAATCAGACACGCCCTCATCGCGCCATTCCATCCAGCGTCCAATGGTCAGGCAGAAAGAATGGTGCGGTTCGCGAAAGAGGCCCTCGCCAGGATGGGCCCGGGGGATTGGCAAACACGCATTGACCATTACCTCCTCATTCAACACATTACCCCGAGCGCAACGACGGGTAGAAGCCCCGCTGAACTACTAATGGGTCGCCGCCTACGGTCTCACCTGGACAGGCTCCACCCGAATTATTCTACCTCGGCTCCCCCAGACTCTACAAGTAAGGTCAGATCTTTTAGAGAAGGAGACACTGTTTATGCTCAAAATTACACAGGGGGGACATTGTGGATACCGGCAAGGGTCATTGGCATCATGGGCCCTCGATCGTATTTGTTAGAGCTTGAAGATGGGCGGAATTGGAGAAGGCACATCGATCAGCTTCGAGGTCGCCTAGCACACTCCAACGTAAGGGATGAGGGCGAAAGTTTCCTGTCCACAGAAAGACAACCGCAGGGAAACTTCATCCCAGGAAACGACGACACCGGCGAGCTAAGCGGGGGACAGGACATCACGCACGCAGCTGAGCAACCCCCCGTCATCACAGCCGCTGAGCAAACCCCCGTCATCGCAGCCGAACAAGATACCAGGGAAAGGAGCATCGAAAACGCAAGACCTCCAGAAACAGAAAAAGCACCCGATCCTGCAACTACTTCAACCCAACAGGAAACCAATCCTGCAAGTACTTCAACACAACCTGAACTCCGACGTTCCTCCCGAGCAAGACAAACACCCACCTACCTAAAGGACTATGTCACCTACCGCAACGTCCCATCTAGGAGGGGAGGGGTGTTAGATATTAGCATATATCGGGATAAGTCTTCCCTCAGGTCCGCTCCTACAGCGGGAAACAGGTATTCCTCTGATTGGTCAATGGGCGTGCCTCATCCCTATAAAAGGGGAACCCTCCGACCACAGAGTAAGCTGGATCACTACTATTACTAATAAAGAGCTGTTAAGTCACGTCGTGTCCGCAGTCTGTCTCTCGTTGCCCAGATCTAACAAACACATCCAGTGCAAATACAGAAGAAGCAACTCCCCTCTTTAATTTACCTTTCTACACCACTGAATCCTGGGCTGGATGCTAGGCAAAGGCTTGCACAGAGATTCATTCAGCAGACAAAAAGCACTTCCTATTATTAATGGATGGAGAAGCCTCTATGTAATCAAAGGGCACAGCTGCAGTGATGTACAGCCAGTGACAAAGCGAGAGATCGCTCTTTCTCCTTGCTACAAGCTTCCTCACTAGCAGGGGGGAAAAAAACCCTTCCTGTGCTATATATCTGCAAGATAAATAGCCCTTGGTATGAATATACCTAGAGATTACAGGCTTGAAAAGCACTATTATAATCCACCTCATACAATCATTCTCAAAGTGACTCGGCTGCATTTTTCACCATTTGCTAGCAATTCTTGCTGTTTGTAAATAGAAGGAACTACCTGAAACAGATTTAAACCCTGCAGGGACCAGTGTAGCTTCCCTCATTCCCACACTGAACCTCATGTCCCTGCAATTTATAATGCCAGCAAATCAAGAGGTCTCCTGTCCAGCTCTTCGGTGTCATAAGACAAAACCCAAAACGTATCTGCAGAAGGGATCTGTGGAATGTAGAGGAGGTATTGAGTCCGATCTAAAAATAAGGAACCGGTGTCTTCCTTGAACATAGATATGACACCTGGAACACAAGATCAACATTTCAGCATCCCATTACTGGAATGTGTTAAAACAAATTGGCTTAGATTGGCATGATGGAATACTATTGATAGCTGTATTGGATTGATGCAGCCTTGTCTGATTTTAAGTGTTTAAATTTAAATAAACTTAAGCTTCCAGGAAAGGAAAATGCCAGGGAACACAAAACTGGCAGAAATACAATTTGTACAATTTTTTTTTTAAATGCTGGAGGGTCTGTGTGCGAAAGAATAAATAGTATGAATAAAGCACTTAGCTTATGGTCAACATGTTAACTTACCTCTACACAGATACACAGGGTCAGAGACTGGAAGTTATGCAATTCAGTGACCTCTGGGTGGATTGGTTTTGGGAAACAAACAACATTAAAGGAGGCCTGCAGATGATAAACAACAATGTGAATAACAATAAAAATCATGTAGTTCTTATACACTTGTTAAGATTTGAGGGGAAATACTATAATTTTTCCAGTTCTGTTGCTCCTTTTCCTAATAAACATTTCATTTATAAATATATTTATACAATTACAAGGTAAAATCTATATCATTTCCTATATTTGTGCAGTCATTGATGATTTGTTTGTTTGTTTGTTTACTGTATGTCCCACTTTACTAGTTTTGCAAATAAGGCTGCGAAAATATCACACACATATAATGAATCTAGACCACATTCTAGTTCAGAAATTCATGGAAGATGTAATAAAGGAATATTTTAACACCCACTCCAAACCAGGAGAGCAAGTTAGATATGAGATGGTGTGTAGGTGCCTCAAAGTGTTTCAGCATTATAAAACTGAAGATACCAAGTCAAGAAATAGAAACACGTTTATTTTAAATACTGTGGACTCATTTATAATACAAAACATTTGGGCAAACAATATACTAATATGTAATTCAAACAACGGCGGATGCTTTTGTGGCATTCCTCCATTTCTTGAGGTTGGCAGAAATGTATATTGGTATTAATTGGTGGGCAGGAACTCAGTAACAAGGCTTGCAAGAGGTGCTATCCTAATATCTTCAATGTGGGACAGTTAATGATGATGATGTTATCCATTCAGTTCTGTCTGATTCCTGGTGATTCTATGGGCCGGGTCTCTCCTTGTCTTCTGAATTTGCACTCATTCTTTGAATTGGTGTATGCTATGGCTGGTATCAGTTTTGACGGTGTCCAGCCATCGTGTTCTTTAATGGTCCTCTCCCAAAGGTGCTTTTTTAAGAGGCAACTGGACTTTCTGGTTTTTCTTTGAATACATTTTGCTTCTTATACAAGAAGCTTCTTCAAGTTGCCTCTTGAAACAGCACGTTTGGGACAACTATTACCTGGATGACTGAGAATCTCCATTGACCTTTAATGGTCTTGTTTCCTTTTGCCGCTAATCCTTCCAAGCATAATTGTTTTCTCCAATGAATACCCCCACATGACGTAGCCAAATTAAGTGGGACACATTTTTATGATTTTGATGTGGGGCAGTTAAAGGACAGCAATTAGTGGAGTCCTCTGGCAGAATTTCTAGCTTCACAACATCACCATTTCTTGTTAATGTGGTTGGGTAGGGCAAGGCCTGAGACCGAGGTCTCAGCCGGCTTTGACATTGCTTGAATGAAATGCAGCCAATGTAGTGATTCACACTGCACTGAGGACCTGTCACTCAGACCTTCTGAGCCCAGATCTTGTGTTCTTCTGGAAGAGTATTGTACCAATGTCCAAAAACTGCTCCATTGACAGGTTGATGGGGAGGGGAAATGTGGAGAGGTGGTTCACAGATTGAACACAGATATAGCACTCTTCCAAAAACCACTAGATCCTTGTTCAAAAAATAGGTCATAGGCATTTGTTGTGGCCCAGCAGGAGCCGTTGGAGCTGCAACCAGACTCCGACAGCGAGGAGCCTTATGAGTCGGCTCTGGAAGATGTGGAGGACCCTGGACAGGGTTCCGACTCCAAGCAGGGATCAGAGAGGCTGGTTGGCCACCAGGAGGCGCCTGAGGCATGGAGCAGCGGTGAAAGGCAAAGGGAGTGTGCTCCTGACATCATGCCTTGGAGCAGTGGGGAGGAGACAAGGGAGTTGGTCTTGGACGCCCGGAAATGAAGGGCTGATAGACTTGTGTGTGTGTGTGAATAGATGCATGTTGTGGATAATTATTTTGGTAGATTTACACTGTAAACAAAGGTATTGAATTGCATTCAATGGGCAATTACTCCTTGAGCATGCCTGTGTCCTCTCACTTGGAGAGAGAGACAGAATTCAAGTTCCATTTTACTCCAAAGCAATAAATGCTGCAAGGGCATGGCAGCAAATATCCAGGGGCACCAGAAGGGACAAAATGAAGCCTCTATGGAAAACAAACCCACTCATCAAGGAAGGAAGGAACATTTTGATGCTGGTTATTTCTATGAATTTGTTTGCAATAGAAGGGGGGGGGACACACTATACAGTGATGGAAGAGGACATGGTGATAGGAGAGGAAAATAACCCATAACTTCGTTTGTCCCAATGCATCAGGAGAATATTGTGAAAGCAGTTCTGCTTTCACAGAAGATAAGCGAGTTAGAAATGTAAAAATGAGCAGAAAAACTTGATTAAGTTATAGTTCCTTCGGGGAGAAAGAATGTGATCTTGCTTTTCCCCCCGATACGCTTAATTTGGAAAAGAGGCAGTGTAACAACGATCCTCAAACATTTGAATAGCTGTCCTTTTAGGTGATAAAGCAAAATCATTTTCTGTTGTGCTAAGGGGCAGGTTGTAGGTTCCAAATTATAGGTTTCATGAATCACCTGGGTGTTTCATTCAAGAGCCTGTAAGATCCCTTTCCAGCTAGATGATTCTCAGATTTAACACCCTGCCACTTCCCAAATATTATTTCTTTGTGTGTAACTGCAAATGCTTTTCAGTACATTGGGGAATAAATAGTAATTTTTTGGCTGCGTATTCCATTATGTTCTGTCCACGGTGGTGGACTTGATATAGGCTTTTTCCCACTTGCAGTTGAAATTGGTGCTAGTAGGCCTTGGCAGCCCAGAATTAAAACAGGCTTTTGTTATTACATCGTGTTCCGGTAAGTAATAATTCTTACTTAAAGTGACAGAATCCTGTCACAGCAACACAGTGTAAAATAATCCATATCACTTTGAAGACTCTTTGGTGAGTGGGGAGCAACTAGCCTGGGGATACGCTTCTAGCTATTTTCACAGATATGTACATAGCCAAATGGTCTTTCCTGGCCAGTATGTGCCAAATGGATCCTAGAATAGATCAATCCAGAGTTTTCACTCAAGATACAAATGACCAGATCCAAGTTATTGTATTTCGGGCATGAGAACCCCTAGCTCCCTGGAGAAATTTATGAAGAAAGGTGGAAAGAAAGAGAAGATGACCAGCAGAATGGTAAAGGCATTCCATCACAGTAGCAATGGGCATCTTTGGAAGACCTCAAGGACCAAGTTACAGGCAGATCCTCCTGGAGAAAATGTGTAGATGTTGCTGCTAAGAGTTGATGCCAATGTGATGGCAGATAGTCAATCAGTAGAGAATAGCAATTATAAAGGGGCTTTTCACTTGAATACAGTATGTGAACAAAGTTTAATCATTTTGAAAATAATTAATTTAAAATGACCAATTAAACATTTTCTTATAATTTGTAACGCATAGAATAATGCCAAAATTAAATCAGAGTGCCCCGGTGATTTCTGATGGTGTCCATTCTTCCAACATTAGAGTAACAGCTCCTTTATCTAAGCTTATCTTCTGATCCAAGACACCACAAAACCTCTACATATGTAATTTTATATGTAGCAACAAACACAATATTTTGTTATTCATTAGCTCAGTAGAAAGTAGTAATGCAATTAATTCCTGGGACATTAACAGAGATGAGACTTCAAAAGACTCACATATCCATCCAATGGAACCAAGCTTCCTTTAACATGGAATTAGGAGCCTGATAATTTCTCAGTGCATAGTTTTTTAAGAAGTGTGCCATGAATGTCATATGTATAATTGTTTTTCCCTAACCTTGACCATGTCAGCAGTGAATAAACAATATATCTTGTTGTTAGCTTGACATGCCAGACACCTCTTGCTCAACATCAATCCACCCAGGCAGGCAAATTTCTAGACAGCCTCACTAACCAACCCAATGGCCCTGATTAGTGTCTAATCAGGATAAATCTTCATCAGTTAAGAAATGATCAATGATATGTCCTCCAGATATTTACAACTACAACTCATAGAATACATTAGCAGTGAACATGCTGGAAGAGATAGTAAGAATTCAAAAATATCCAGACAACAACTCTCCAAAACTAGTGCATTTGGTCGTGTATGTTGGAGGTTTGAAGATTCTGACATGTAAATTCAGTAGTGTCTCTGATTACAGAGGTGTGTGCAAATATTGTTTGATAGACTGCAAAGTATTAAAAGTTAAAATCAGGGGTTTGCATTTCATAGTTTGGAAACCAATAACTGCAGCGTAAAAAGAAAGTTTTCCTTTGCATCACTCACATTTTGCTATTCCTTAAATAAATTGATGCCTTTTTAATTGCATGACAATAATAATCATTGAATTCCCGTGTATTGAAATCCCCAAATGTCTGTCTGATTAGGGATAGAGATCCTTATCTACTGTCAGCAGAAATGATTACCTAACATAATAAAAAAAATCATTATATACGTATATAAGATGGTTGAAAAATGAAAATTTCTTCTGCAAATACATTTATCACCCTCCTTATTTCCCAAATTTAGAGGTAAATCACTCTCTCCTCCCCCTTTGTGGAGAGGGAACAGAAAATCAGCATGATGAGGAAACAGAGAGGTGAATACAATTCATATGGTGATTTTTTCTTCCGAAGAATCTGGCCCTTGCAATATAAAGTTGTTTGCATGGGCTGCTCTTAGGCAATAATCTTGCCATGTAATATATTAGCAAATGCTCTATGGAAAAGCAGGTTCACTTTTCACCCATTTTGGTTTTCAATCAGGCAAGTCCATTAATTTCAAGGCAGTGAACCCTCCATGAAATTTAAGTAGTTGCAGATGGTAGGGACTGGTTTATGTAATTTCCTTTGAAGTGTCTTTGAGAGACAATTGAGCAGAGCATGTTGACTCCTTTCCTGCTTTGATTTTTTTTTCCTAGATACAAGCTGGTGCTTGGCACATACTTATGGGTGTTTGTTGCTTTCATGAACACTGATAATAATCACTTATGTATCACCCATTGGAAACATGAATTATGCAGCATTCGCTGTCTACAAGGATAATGGACCAAGATGTCCATTCTGTCCTTTGATATTTGATTGTTGACCTTGAACATTCATTGTATCACTAACCTCTACATATAAGTAATCCTCGATTAACTACCACAATTGGAGCCAGCAATATAATTTTTAAGCAAAGTGGTTACTAAATGAAACTGTATCTCTCCTTACAATCTTACTTCAGTTTTCCTTTGCTTTACAAAGATGCAAAAGTGATAAATGTGAGGATTGGTCAGAAAGTTTTTCATTGCCATCGTATGTGTGAATGGTTGCTAAACGAGACAGACGCTAAACAAGCAGCACTGCCTGCGGGCTTAAATCCTACTAGTCAGGAATCAAAGAACATTTTCCTTTCTTTATGGAAGAATTGGCACTCTCGCGAGGTCTCCTATTGCAACCCAAGCCATGCTCTGCCTGTGGGGTGGTGATGCTGCATCTTACCTTACAGATTCCTCACTATTGTCTTCATATGTTGTGGTAGAATCATTATCATCTGCTTTCTATTCTGGTATAACAATCAGACCCAAAATAAAATTTCAGTGATTTTAATGTTCACCAGGAAGTAAAAACGATACAGCAACTTTAAGCCCAAACACAACTACGAAATGGAACGGTTTTACACATATGCAAATACGATAGCATTATTCCATACAAAAGCTTTCCTTGATCAGATAGAAATGTCCAGATTTTAGCAGCCAAAGAGTTTCACAGCTCCCTAGGATTGGAGGCACCATGTGGTATAATGTTTAAAAATAAATGACATCATTTTTTATTTATTTTTTTAACTTCACAAATAAAGATGTCTAAAGCCATTGCTGCTTCAGGAGAACGTTATCTTAAGCTTCAAGTACTTATCTAAAAGAAGTCAGAATCTAAAATGTAATGCATTTAATGGGATTTGGGGGATTATTTGCCTTAATAAACACAGGATTAGATTGGAATAAAGATGTTGACAGCGCACTAAGGAACAGAATAATACGATGCCAATTCAAAGGTTTTACATCCAGTCATGCATCTTTATTATTAATCTTGACTAAGTAAATATTTTTCACTGAGCACTTCATAAATCATCCCAACAACAGTATATATAACAAGGAAAAGTGAAGCCTTGGAAAAGGAGGTGTGCAATCAAGAATTTTACCTGTTCTGCCAAAGAAGAAGGTGCCAAAATTTAGGAGGCTCCAACATGGAAAAGACTTCTGAAATACAGCATAGGAGTATAAAATCTGCAAACTTACCTCGTTGCTTTACACCTTTTTTCTTTCTACACTTTTTAAAGACAGATATTTATTTATTTATTTATTTATTTTATTTCTTCGCACTTCTAGACTGCCCCCTCTCCCAAAAGGGACTCGGGGCGGTGATAGACAAGCAGTAATGAACAGCGAAACAACCAGATATTGCAAGTCACAAAAAAGACATTATTATTACAGCTATGGATCTCAGGAACCAATACTTTTAACAAAGCAAAAGAAAGGTCTGATAGGAAGGTACTGAGAGAATGAGTCACATAACTACCAGCTTCATGTTATACCTGTAAAAGCAGGTATAACTTCATTAAGATGCTTGGGTATCAGTGTGCCTGCTTGAGATTTAAATATAATTTTTCAGAATTGCTACCACAGAACAACAGGTGCTGATCTAATAAAAATTAAATGGGATAACTATATCCAAGAAAAGAAAAGAAATGTCTAAAGCCGAAAATCGTAAGCGTAAAACGCATAAAGCTGAAGGGGAACAAAAAAGAAACAAGAGGGCACCTTTTTGAAATTCCTAATAAAATTAGAAGGTGAGCCAAACCATAGGAGGTGCCAGAATATGCCTTTGCCTAGAGAGCCAAAATGTCTAAAGAGAGCCCTAAAGCTGGGATCTCTCTGGCCAATTTGGCTCCCACGAGACTGTCTAGTTCCCCAATCCTGCTTTAAAAGCATATTATCTCTGTAGTGATAACTCTTTATATCAGGGGCTGAAATCTCTTGGATGAGGGGAGGCCTGGCTCTCAGCTTCCTCTATGGCTTTAGCTCGGCTATGATTTGCACACATTATTGTCCCTGCAGCATCTATATCAAGGAGAGAGGAGGACACATGCTGAAGAAAATCACAGCGGTATGGCTAAAGAAAATCTTTCTGCACTCAGTACCTCAGATAAATATAATCTTTTGCTGTGCCGAGAGGGAATAATAACCATATTCACATGAAGGTATCCTCCCTTTGAAGGGCTTGAGGCTTTTAAATCTGCCGAAGAAACACAGCAATGGCTCTCCCCTTATCTAAAGGGGTGTGGGTGGGTGTGAAATATACCCTAACTGAGATAGGGAACTGGGTTTCAAAGAGGAAGAGGGAATTCAGCCAAATATGATTGCTTCCCCTTTTCCAGCATCATCTTCAACAGCGAGTGAAAGGGGGTGGGGAGGACAGTATGTGCATTATGGGACAACACAAACATGTAATAATGGCATTGCTGCTTTACCATTGCTCTGTAACTACACAATACTTCAGAGAAAGGCTGTTTATCTCATTACACCTCCGGGTGTAGAGTAGAGATTGTTCCTCGTAGCTTTTAATATGCAGGGTTTGTTACCGGAGCAGCTCAATTCATATTTCCACAGCTTTGATGGTAAGTGAACAGCAGTCACAATATTAATCAGCGGTACCCTGTCAGTGAACTCTGAGGCTAATATGATGTAGTTATGATTTTACCATCAATCAGACCTGAACAGGATCTGGAAAATCCTTGTACTGCAGCCTCCCTCAAAAAAAAAAAATCTAATTGTGCAAAAAGCTTCATCTGTTTCCAACATTTCTATTTTGTCTGTCAGAGGGCTTTGCAGCATAGCCTTTTATTGCTAGCCTTATTGCATTAGTTTATTGGAGAACACTAGGGGGGTAGAAAGCCAACATTTCCAAGTTCCCCAGCATTTGCTGACAACCTAGTCAACATTTCTTTATTATTTCAAATGTAGATAATCCTTATCAAAACACATGACTATGCATGAGCTTTTAAACGATTGCTTGCAGCCACATCAACAATGGCTAGCCAACCCTGGTTTGCTATATTTCATTATTGAACAATATCATCATCAACAACCAGAAGAAGACATGTTGGAGAAGTAAGAAACTGACAATGTAGAAACTGTGGGTGGGAACAGAGGGTTCTTCCACACTAATGAAATGCTTTCAGGGATTGAAGTGGCAGAAATATAGAATATATTCATGAACTGCCATAATATAAATACCACTATGAAGAGAAATAAAATATCTCAGCAAGCTTTTCTGCACTGAAATTGTAATCACATTCTTCCCATATATAATTATTTAATGCAATACAAGGAACCCCAGTAAGGAACGCTATGGTTGCAATTGTGTAAGCGTTCCCAAAATTATTATGAAAAAGAAAATGGAAAAGCATCAGCGGATCCATAAATTTTTGTATTGCTTTTTTTTCATTTACTCTAGTACAAATAGTGCTAGAAATATTGGTAAGGCTAGAAAAGAAGCATAGAATTATATGAACTAAAGTAAATTAAACATGTTTCATGGCAGAAATAGATGTTGTTTTTGAAGATCTAATGGCTTGTATCTGTGGTATGCGGAGGCTCAGTGGCTAAGATGCTGAGCTTGTGTATCAGAAAGGTCAGCAGTTCAGCGATTCGAATCCCTAGTGCCATGTAACAGAGTGAGCTCCCATTATTTGTTCCAGCTTCTGCCAACCTAGCAGTTCAAAAGCACATAAAATTGCAATTAGAAAAATAGGAATCACCTTTGGTGGGAAGGTAACAGCATTCCATGCGCCTTCGCCGTTTAGTCATGCCAGCCACATGACCACAGAGATGTCTTTGGATAGCACTGGCTCTTCAGCTTAGAAACGGAGATGAGCACCGCCTCCTAGAGTTGGGAATGACTAGCACATATGTGCGAGGGGAACCCTTACCTTTAATGGCTTATATTTAACTTGCATTTTGGTATGTACAGCTGAACTTTTTTGTATGTGTCTATTCCTCTGAATAATGATCAAGAGGCAAGCATCATAGGACTGCAGTCTACATCTTAAGAAGGTTGTAAAGCTTTCATTATAAGTCTCCTGCAAGGCACCTATTATGTTAGTCTATCACCATAATAAAGATTTGAATGAAGGGACCTGCTTTTGCATCTATAATAATCTGGTCTCTGTGTTTCCTACACGTTTGATTGTGGCATCTTAAATACATATATAGAGGAAGAATTCATGCAAACGTTTTCTTACTACAGATGCCCATTTCAATACATGGATTCTCCCTTGTGGTTTTAAGATGAATTACATTAGAATAAATAGGAAAATCCAAGTCTGCTAAATGATCACTTCCAGTTCCATTATAAAGACTTAGCACCAACTATTAGTATCACAAATGATACTCTGGCATAGTTGGCTCTTAGATGGCTTAGGTTAATTATCCTCAATTGATCCAAGAGGTTAATTATCCTCCAATCAATCAACTATCTCCCTCTGTCTCTTTGCCTCATTCCATATCCGACATGACTATGTAATATTTGATGGCAACAGCAGTTGCCATACCAACAGCAGTAACCCATTCTGATGCAGTAAGGCAACATCTTAGGTTTATTCTACTCGCTGTTACTTTGCAGGAAGGAGAAAAACAAAAATGAAGAGTAAAAAAATTAAAGTTATGAAGAAAGAAAGAATGATTGCGAAATTTTAAGCAGCAGTTCAACCGATCCAACATCATAATTTAGATCAGGGGTCCCCAACCTTGGCAACTTTAAGACTTGTGGATTTCAACTCCCAGAATTCCTCAGCCAGCGTTGAAGTCCATGAGTCTTAAAGTTGCCAAGGTTGGAGACCCCTGATTTAGATCATCTTTCTTCAACATATTCCATTTAAAATATTGGGCTTCAACTCCTATATACCCTAACAGCATGCTTATCCTATGCAGACCCTAGGACAGTGATGGTGAACTTTTTCAGCACTGACTGCCCAAACTGGAACGTGCGTGCATGGGTGTGTGCTGGAAACCTGAAGCCCAGTTGGCTGGCGTGCAAATGCCTGTTTTTTGGCTGGTTTTGGCCGTTTTCAGACCGTTTTTCAAGCCAAAAACAGCCCCAAAACAGCCTGAAACTGTCCTGAACAATAGCCTGTTTTGGAGGCATTTTGGGGCTATTTTCAGGCTGTTTTCCAGCATTCCAGTACCTGCAAAGACCAACTGGCTGGCGCACATGTGTGTGCCGGAAACCAGAAGAGCAGCTGGCGACAACGCGTGTGCCCACGGAGACATGTGTGCCCCCATCATGGACCTAGGAATTTGGAGAAGTGAGACTAATTGTACAGGAGTAAAAGTATAACGTATCTGGAAGCACCAGGTTGGAAAAGGCTGATTAAATGTTCTGATCAAATGCTTACCCATAGTTAAGGGAAATGATGCATGATGGAACACATGAGGCAACATTCTGGGCTAAGGAAAATATTGAGCTTTGTTCTCTTTTGCCATTTTTCATTTTCTCAACCATTCTCCCTTCATTTTTTTCTTTTCATTAGTACTGTCTAGTGGCCTTGTTATTCCGTGGAGTTTAGTGATGTAGTTTGATTGCTTGTTCATAGTAAAAAAAGTCACTTGATCTCTACCCTGACACTTGACAAAATATGCCTCCTTATTTGTTACCTCTTTTTTCTCCTGTAATGTCCTACTTTTCTATAGTTGCAAAACCCATATGATTTCCAGTCACAACTCTGGATAATAATAATAATAATAATAATAATAATAATAATAATAATAATAATAATAATAATAATAATAATAATAATAATAATAATAATAATAATAATGCAGACTGATTATATATTGCGGCACAATTCAGGAGCACAAATGATCCACTGGAATTTGTGCAAAAATTATAATATTAAAACAACAACAAACTGGTGGGAACATAAGCCTGAAAAAGTCACCGAAAATCAGAAGGTCAAGATCCTGTGGGATTTTCATATACAAACAGACAAAATACTAGCGCATAACACACCAGACATCACACTGGTTGAGAAAAATAAGGTTACAATCATAGACATCGCAATACCAGGTGATAGCAGAGTCGACGAGAAGGAACATGAAAAAATCGCGAAATACCAGAACTTAACAATTGAAATTCAACGATTATGGCACAAACCAGCAGTGGTAATTCCAGTGGTAATCGGCACACTGGGTGCTATTCCAAAAGCACTGGAATTACATTTAAAACAGTTAAAACTTGACAAAATCAACATCAGTCAAATGCAAAAAGCTGCACTGCTTGGATCTGCACGTATATTACAAAAATATGTTACAACGTCCTAGGCCTCTGGGTGGGGCCCGACTAGTAATCAATGCCAAATCCGGCGAAACAACTGGCCGCTGTGATACAATTCTGTTGATGCAATAATAATAATAATAATAATAATAATAATAATAATAATAATAATAATGATGATGATGAAAAGAATGGCTGTGAGCAAATGTTTTTTGTAGGAACTGTCTTATTCCAGGTTCAAATACTAGTCATCCATTGATTGGCAAGGTTTCACCTTCCCGAACAAATAAAGAGGTGTGAGCTGTTGGTCTGAGCTCCAAACTTGGCAATTTGGTTGCAAACGTTTCATCACCATTCGAGGAGACATCGTCAGTGCACTTTGAATTCAAATGTCTCCTCGAATGGTGATGAAATGTTTGCAGCCAAATTGCCGAGCTTGGAGCTCAGACCAACAGCCCAACTACCAACCCCAGCCGCACAGGTTCGGGAGAACCCATAGCTAACGTTATGGCTGGTTCAAGGAACCTCCAAATCCCACCTCTGGCTAGCCTCACCCACCACGCCCTGCCGCTGCCACCCCACCACACCCCTCCCAGTAGTCGATATGTGGCCCATTTTGGATGCGAGGTAAGTGCAGGGCCCACACGGAGGCTTGGGGAGGGGGAAAACAGGCCTCCCGGAAGGCCTCTGGAGCCCGGAGGAGGCAGTTTTCGCCCTCCCAGAGGCTCGAGGAAAGCCTCCAAAGCCTGGGGAAGGCGAAACCCAGCCACCCCACAGTGGTGCAAGAGGCCAACTAGGCCACAGCCACCATGGCCACGCCCACCCAGCAACCAAGCAGAGAACCTGTTGCTTAAATTTTTGAAGCCCACCCCTGACCTGAGCTATTTCTATTCAAATACATTTCAAATATCGAGGCATATTTTGGCAGGGTAGTGATGACTTTTAGCTGGAGATAACACCAGAAACAGATTCTGCAAACAAAACATGAGCTGTGCTCTTTTTACCAGAAAGCAAATAAGAAAATATAATAGGCAGTCAGAACAGACATAACAGTGGAATAGAAAAGTAGTGAAGAGTGAAAGGGGTAGGACTGAATTCTTCTCTTTACCACCAAATATTTGAAGCAAAGAATTAACCAAATATTACAGGATCCAATCTGTGTCAGTCACCGGGATCAGAGGATTAGTCTTCCAAGCATTCTGGAGCCAAATCTCCAATTCCAATTTCTCTGTAGCAGGATATGGTTTTAGGAGGTATACTAAGGACAAGAACTTAGGAGGCAAGGGCTTGGCAGGACAAGGAAAAGGTAGCCAAAAACTTAATAGCCAGCCATCAACACATCAATCAACAACAACAAATGCCCACACAATGAGGTGGGGTGGAGGCTGCCAAAAGTTCTCCCGGGTTTAGGAGAACCCATAGCTGGCATTATGGCCGGTTCGGAGAACCTCCAAATCCCATCCCTGGCTGGCCCCACCCATCCCAGCCCTCCCACTCCTCCCCTCCCCTCCCAGGAGTCTCCACGCAGCCTGTTTTGGATGCAGGGTAAGTTCAGGGCCCGTGCGGAGGCTCGGGAAGGGGCAAAATGGGCCTCCTGGAACTTCTGGAAAGGCCGCCAGAGCCCGGAGGAGGCAGTTTTCGCCCTCCCAGAGGCTCAAGGAAAGCCTGTGGAGCCTGGGGAAGGCGAAAATGCCCCCCACTCACTGTGGTGCAGGAAGCCAACTAGGCCACGCCCACCCAGCAACCAGGCAGAGAACCCATTGCTGAAATTTTTGAAGCTCACCGCTGCAATGAAGCAAACTATAAATACCATACACAGAATAGTCCAAGGACCACACTCTGCTAGAGAGAAATTCCCTGAGGACAGGCTCCAGCACAGGTCCAAAAGCTTGAAAGATTAATCCTCTGATCCCGGTAACTAACCCAGATTGGATCCTGCACCATTATCTTGGGACACAGACTGTCTATTTGCCTTCATTCCTAAATACTCCTCTTCATTTATGATAGGAAGAACCTTCCTACTCATCTTCTCAAACAAGATGTGAGGGTTCTGCTTGTCACATGCACAAATACATGAAATATACTCATAGGTTTTCCAAGGGATTAATTGTGCTATCAACACTTGCTGCTTCCTGTCTTAAACATCCATGTCTAAGGACTCAATACAAGGAAATGAAGGGCTAACCTCACACCCAGATGAAGGATCAAGGGGCTTTTTTGGTGGAGAAGGGGGATAATTTTAATATTAACTTGGCACCTCAAAAATCAAACACCACGAGACAGAAATGTTTTCATTACTACATAAATGTTTTGAAATAACATCTTATTGTAATGTGTGCATTTATGTTCGATATGTGGTGACTCTCAAGCTTTGCATTTGATTTCCCTTTGCTTTGCAGAGAAATGGAACATATTTTTGCTAAGATGGTTATGGTTGTGTGTGGGGTTTTTTTGCAGCTGCTTCGTGACAAATGAAAAAAAAGCAAAGAACAGTAAATCAGGCAAGCAACGCTGTGGATTATACAGTTTTTAAAATAGCATATTTTAATAACATCTCAAATTATAAAGTTTCAAATGAATTCATCCAATTTGATGCTCAACTAAACCAAAGCCACCGAAGGCTGACAACAGGCAGAAACCATTGGGCTGATTTCTCAGGCGGATTACAAGAAACCTGTTCTGTGCATTCATTCATTCAGCGGCTTAGGGACAAGGGAGGATACAGCCCCCCGCTTTTTTAAATATGCATGTTAGGGAACGTTTCATTTCCCTGTACATGAGGCAAACAGCTGAACGTTACTGCAAAGCGATTGTAACCTAATAAGGAATAGCTGCGTGCAATGAGGAAATAACGGTAGCAATCCTGTCAGGCACACGAAGGAAAGAATGCAATTTTGGAAGTACTTAAGTTGGTAACAGGTTGGAATGACAAAAACAGGATGTTGGATTATTTTTACAATTAGATGAAACAGCCTTCAATCCCCACCCCACTCCACTCCAAGCCCAGCTTGCCAACAAATTGCTTCCATTTGTGACATTGCAGTAGCTGCCTCAAGAGAGTTCTGTGGCGCTGCAAAGCCAGCATGTGACATGGTTACAATATCCGAACATGGAAGGTGGAAAACCTTTGCTAAGACATTTGTTTAAATGAAGCCAGGCACACACAAACCCTCAATTCCTACCACTATCCCCTCTACCCCCCAAAAAAATGCATTTTGGGTGCATATTTCTAGGGGCCAAATTTTGCTCTTGAGTGCCTGGGACAAATATCGTTTGAAATGAAGAGGAAGTCGGGCCCCAGTTTTGTACGATGGCATCATAAAGGAAAGGATGGTCCAAGGCCATGATGGCAAACCTATGGCAAGCATGCCACAGGTGGCACACAGAGCCCTCTCTATGGACACACGCACTATCGCCAGCTGCTCTTCCAGGTTCCGTTGTAGGCATACGCATAGTGGCCAGCTGCTGTTCCGGGCGTGCACATGTGCGCCGGCCAAAATGGTCTTCGCTACTTCACATTCAATTAATATACCCCTTCCATTTCCTTACTTTCTTAATAATGTGGAGGACATTATGTGCCCAAGAAGATGTGTCTGAATATAATTTAGACTTCGGTATTAATCAGCTTTCTAACTGACCAATGCTACAAGCTCTGAAATAACAGGCCTTAGCGTGGTGGCCAGCTGTTCTTCCAGGTTCCTGCACATGCACACATGCTCCAGTTTCAGCACTCAGTGCCAAAAAGGTTAGCCCTCTCTGGTCTAAGGCATTTGACTGGCGAAGAGGAATATGACATCTCCTTCTATCCCAATTGAAGAAGCAAACCTAACATAAATTGGATTTTCTGCATGGGGATCAGCAGACTTCATTCTCCACTACCCCTGAATGCAGCAAACTAAGAGAAGGGATTGGAGGGAGGCTAAGCCATATTTGGCAGTCTCTTGCTATCACCTATTATCATCTGAGGAAAATGTCTCGTAGAGCTGGCCCTAGGCAAAGGGACTTGGAAAACTCTCCTTGTTTGTCCAATATAATTGGAGGCGCTTCACTGTCCTTCTACAAAAGGAGACACCCAGAAGAGAATGTATCATGACTCTGTGTTTGGCAAGGATGAGCAGATGCCTTACATATTAAACTCCACCATATAATGTGATGGCAAACATCGTAGGCGGAGACAGTTGCCTGAGATTCTACAGAGGTTTGGAGAAATTCCTGGATTATCCATTGAATTTCTTAGATGGAGGAACACTACCCAGGAATCTACATAGCATGTTGTTGACATCTGTGGAATGCACACTCGGCAGGAGAGGAGAGTATGACAGTTCCAACTGATGTGTGCACCCCCATGCCCTAATCAAGTGGAAGTTTTTATTTAGGTGGCCCTATTAAAAACAAATGGCTATGGTTTTCCCAGTTGCAATGTGTGGCTGTGAAGGTTGGACCATAAGAAAGATTGAGTGCCAAATAATTGAGGCCTTTGAACTATGGTGCTGGAGAAGACTCCTGCGAGTCCCTTGGACTGCAAGGCGAATAAACCTGTCAGTCCTAGAGGAGATCAACCCTGACTGCTCTTTGGAAGGCCAGTTCCTGGAGATGAAACTCAGATACTTTGGCCACCTAATGAGAAGAAAGGACTCACTGGAGAAGAGCCTAATGCTGGGAAAGATTGAGGGCAAAAGAAGAAGGGGACAACAGAGAATGAGGGGCTGGATGGAGTCACTGAAGCAGTATGCGTGAGCTTAAATGGACTCCAGAGGATGGCAGAGGACAGGAAGGCCTGGAGGAACATTGTCCATGGGGTCACGATGGATCGGACACGACTTCGCAACTAACAACAACAATTAAAAACAAAATTATTGGAGTTAAAATAGTGGTCTAAAAAACAAAACTACATGATATGAGAGAATGCTTTGCAGTGGTTTTTTGACAATTGAAAGAGTTGCCAAGAAGGAGCATTGTTCAGATTGATTTAGATCAGAGGCTTTTTTCTGACACAGTTTGCCTGATTGAAATCTTATGCCAGATTTGATGCTACAGATGCCAAGGACCCTTTCTCAGCTATTTCATCCACATCAAAATGATTGGTTTTGTGTTGACTTCTTTAGCACCTTCAGAACATGAGGAAAAATTGAGCAGAAGCAGTACACACCATGAGCTGTCCTTTTCTTACTGCTGTTCTAAATCTGATTTAATTCTCTTCCCCCTGGAGCAATATACATCTGGGATTATACAGACAGATACACACATATAGCTAGAATCAAAAACTCCCTGTGGATAGGATAGGATCCACAAAGTAGTTTTTAGGCATCTAAAATTGCTACATTTCAGCCCCATACATCTACATTGGCAAGGTGAAGATAATAGCATTAAAAGGATTCCAGTAAGATTTGCTAAGACGATGGATATGAAATATTTCCTTGTTCTACAGCAGTGATGGCTAGCCTTTCTGGACTGAGTGCCCAAACCACGCATATGCGCGAATACCTGCACGCACGTCCGAACCCCCCAAAATGCAATGTGTACACAGCCCCGCACATGCGCCCCACCACTGTGCATGCACACACACACACACACACACACCATACTCCCCCCCCCACGCATACATATGCAGCCCCGGTGGAGCTGAACTGGGGCGACGGCTCGCATGCCCATAGAGAGGGCGCTGTGTGCCACCTCTAGCACATTGGTTCACCATCACAGTTCTACAGCATAAAAGCAAATGAGATCTACTGATGGACAGACTAATAAAAAAAAGAATATCTCACAAAAGGAAGCCAATAACTCTTTTAAAACACCTTTTTAATATAATTTCCCCCAACCTATACTTTTCCAAAGCTGAGCATTATGGGAACTGAGTGTGAGAAGGCTGCTTTCCTAACGTCAGTGTGGTCTCATTTGGAATTCAGATGTTGTTGTGATGTCTACAGTACACATCACTTGACAACAGGTCAAATTAAAAAGAGGAAAAGGTTCTTCTTGAGCTCCTTAAAAGCATTCTAATTTTCTTCAGATAACAGAGGCCTGATTTACAAAGAGATCAGAAAATGCCTCTTCATCTCCCTGATACGTGTCCAGGAAAGGACAAGCAGGCAGCCCCCTTTTTCTTTTAACAAATAAACAAACCAGGTTATAATTTGAATTTGTCGCATAATTTTACCATATAACCCCACGAGGTCACGTGTATTTGCTCTAAGTTGGGATCTGTTTGGCGTAACAGCCCCATCGATCATGTCAGCAGCCAACAACAGCTGGGCAGAGGTGATTTGTTAGTTACTTTTCCTTGCTAACATCTGAGTGCCGCAAAGCATGATGGGAACTGTCTGAGCAGAAGAAAGCAATCTGTAATAGGTTGATGGCAATGTAGCTCTAGGTAGTATAAGAAACAAGTGTCTATCGTATGGGAATTAAATAAACCGCCTGAGGTTCTAGACATGTTTGCCTGCGACCTTCCCTAAACACTTGCTGTAGTTTTCCAAAATAGATTTTTATTTTTATTTTCTCCCTGTACTTCATTTATTATTCTTTTATTCTTCCCTCACCACTACTCTTCCTCAGATATGTATCTTTTTCTCTGTTTTTTTTTTTTTACCAGTATCTCCATCAGGATAAAAGGACCCCAGAGCAGTGGTGAAATCTAATTTTATTTGCCACCGGTTATGTGGGTGTGGCTTGGGGGGGATATCATGTGACTGGGTAGACGTGGCCAACTTTTTTCCACTTTTTAAAGCACTTTTTCCCCGCCAGTTCGCCCAAACCGGCAGGCAAAAAAATGCTTTAAAAAGTGGAAAAAAGCTTCCAACTGAGCCGTGCGATCCTCGGAAGCTTTTTTTTTTTACTACTGGTTCGCAGAACCAACGACAATCATCCCTACTGGTTCAGCCAAACTGGGTCGAATCGGGGGGGATTTCCCCCCTGGCCCAGAGTCATAACACAAAAGTGACAATCTGTAAGAGAGGAATAAGAAGGCGAGAGAAATGCTATACTGCACTGTTCTTGTGGTTTCAGCTGACAGTGGTTGTAATGGGAGACAATTACAGCCCCTCTTCTTAAGACTTCACTTCATCTTTCAGCATTACTTAACAGGACATTGCACACTGCGATCCATGAATGTCTGTTTCTCAAGTACAGCCACTGGATAGTTGGAGTGATTTTGCCGAATTTGTCATGTCAGCTGAGCGCTGCTTCCATGATTAACTTTATCCTGCAACCGTTTATATACAATTTCTTCATTTCAGGGACGATAGTTAGACTAGTTAAGCATATAACATCCCAATCCTAAATGCACTAATTAGAAAATAAACTCTTCTAATTTCAGTAAGATTAATTTTCCTGGAGATGTGTTTAAAATTGAACTGAAATGTAATGAAATTCCTTGATTCATAACATTGAGTTCTAGTGAATTGTTTTTCAATCAGTATTTCCTTGTGAGTTTCAACTAATTCAGTCTGTCTTGTGCAGAGACCAGATTAAAGCAAAATTGTTTGCTAATTGGTGGAACTCCTCACCTTCGCTTACCAAAGCTGCTCATCTCTTACCGCCTGACATTCGTTGTCAGTCAGCTGGTTCACACAAAAAAAAGGAGATTAGTGTCTGGAAACTGGTTCAGTGAAGCAAAGCAGTGATAATGCAAATAGCAAAAGGAATAGTAGATTCAGAAAACTGTCAATTGTGAAAAGGTCTCAGATATATTTACAGACTATGAGTTGACCTGAGCTCTACTAAGTAGAACTAGGATCTGATACAAGCAGCAGAGGTGGTAATCAGCAGGTTCTGACCAGTTCTGGAGAACCGATAGTGGAAATTTTGAGTAGTTAGGAGAACTGAGAAACACCACCTCTGACTGGCCCCGCCCCATCTATTCTCTGCCTCCCAAGTCCCAGCTGATCAGGAGGAATGGAGATTTTACAGTATCCTTCCCTTGCCATGCCCACCAAGCCATGCCACACACACCAAGCCAAACCCACAAAATCAGTAATAAAAAAAAATTGAATCCCACCACTGATAAGCAGCCCTCAAATAAAAGGAAAAATGGAAAATGCAAGAACAGATACCTAAAAAAGGATTTCATTGGGATGAAAATCTACCCTTTTCCAACCCTTTAATGCTACCAAAGACCTTACTTCAGCAGTAGGTTTGTGCCATGAGTTGCTATTATGGCATAGGTTAAATAAAATAATTAAAGTGGCAAAGAAGTAGTGAATGTGGTATAAAGTTTAGTTTTAAAATACCTTTAAAAATAAATGGATGGTAATGCAGCTCTAATGATTATCTTATTTGCCAAGAAGATGAACTTCTGTATTTTCAAAGAAGAAAAGGTAGGGTGGAAGTGTCCATTTATGTAAGTGATCCCTGCATTTTCTAAACATTATTTCATGGCCCACAGTTAAAGAAATAATGCCTAATGGTAAAGATTGTTTTAACTGAACTATTTCCTATAATGGTGAGTGACCACAATTATGGTTAGTCAGTCAGCCAGATATTTAGGCTGGATTTTCCATTTTTATCCATTTATCAAGTCCTTCCCAAGGATCTGGGATAGCCAGATGGTTATTTGATGGTGTAAAAAATATTATTACAAGATGTAAGATGTTCCAAGTAAAGCTACCTTTTGCAGCTGAGGGAGATTTTGTCTATTATTATTATTATTACAACTGGTCGCACAGTTAGCCAGATGTTTAGATTAGATTTGACATTTTTATCATTTATCCAATTATTGTTCTTGTTGTTATTTAGATGACTCTCCCAATTTATCCTTAAGAAAAGCCTGGGAACATGATTGTGAGATAATAACTGTCAATGTTCATTCAATATTTATTATTTATTTATTATTAACCCAAAGGTGCTTTTTTCAAGAGGCAACTGGACTTTCTGGTTTTTCTTTGAAGATGTTTCACTTCTCATCCAAGAAGTTTCTGAGCTGAAGAAGCTTCTTGGATGAGAAGCAAAACATCTTTAAAAAAATACTGAGAAAGTCCAGTTACCTCTTGAAAAAGCACTTTTGGGACAAACATGAGCTGGATGACTGAGAATCTCCATAGATGTTCGTTCAGTAACATTATGACAGAACGAAGATTAAGCTTCAGATTTATCAGTCTTAGCCTAACTATTAAATCTACAACTTTGAAAGGTAGATAGCTATCATCATGCTGTAATTCTATATTAATAGGATGTAGGGAGCAGGATGGAGAGGCAATGTCTTGTTTATGGTGAATGAACAAGAATTCGTTATTGAGCTACTCAGTTACCCTTTAAAATGCCATATTCTACTAGTCCCTGTTTATCCATGAGAATATTTATTAGCAAGCCCTTTTATTGCCATGTCCATTTCCCCGAAGAAGGAATTTTGCAATTAGTAGCAGCAAGGAAAGATTTGTCTGAAAGGATAATTTAGAATGCATTCATCACAGATATATCGCTGATAATGACAGGGACAATGGCTAATGGAATGAAACCCTCCTGATACTGGCTAAGATTCTCATATAAAATGCCTTCCACACAGCTGAAAGAAATGTAGCTGTGCTAGACAACAGCTTATGCATATTTTTCTCCATTATTTGCCTTGCTTGCCTCATTACAGGGTGAACTCAGGAATCAAATTACTCACTGTAAACATGTGCCCTACAAAGCAAATCTGAAAACTGCTGAATCCTGCCGAAATGGGCCTGACGTATGTAGGACATCCATTTTAAATTATAGACATCAGTAGAAAAAGAACTCTTGCCTATGTCTATTACCCATAGATACCAACCCTAAATTCCCCGACGATACAGAAGTGCACCTTTTTAAAACAAAATACAGTTCTTTTCATTTACTTTCCCTAGCATATCAAAATACTCAAAATAAACATTAAAATTCAAATGCTCTACACATTTAAAGGCAAAGATCCAGGATAGATATCCCACTAAGAAAACTAAACAAATTAATCTTAATCACGATTCCTTGGGCAGAAAAACTGCCTCTGTACTGGTATAAAAATGCAGGATGAACCTTACATTTATTTCTTTAATTTTTATAGGTGCCCATCTCAGTCACTGACCCTAGAAACTAGCAAGTCAAATTTGGTTGAATTTTGTGTCAAGGATGCTTGTAGATCATGGGTGTCAAACTTGCGGTGTCATGTTGCCGTCACGTGATGTATTGTGACATTTTCCCCGTTGCGAAGCTGGGGTGGGTGTGGCCTGTGTGTGACGCATCAGATCTACAGGCCGCCAGTTTGGCACCCCTGTTATGTAGTGTCCAGGAATTCATTGTAATATTATTTTTACATAACATTTTACCAGATTTCCTGAAAATTCAGGGAGATCCACAGCCACTTAAAAGATATAGATGGCCTGACACTTGACTTGATTCCTAGTGATTCTGTGAAACAACCATGCAGTTTGTTTTGTATCAATCCAGACATGTTTTACTTTTCGTTTGGTTCATGGATGATTTCCAGCCTACAGCCATTTTACTGAACAGGCGTTCCTGCAGGGATCATGCTTCAGCTTCAGGCAATATATGAAGTTAAGGTTGAAAACAGGATAACACACACTGCTTTAGCTTCAGTTCATTTTGGAATCTAGTTTGAGATGAAATCAGTTCACCATTCTCCAGTATGACTATCCCTGTCTCTGCTGAAGAATATTTTGTCCAGTTTCTGCAACAATGGTAACCCATTAAAGAACTAGAAAGCATGATACCAAGGTCCTTCAGGTTAGGCAGAAGCATAGTCCACCAAGGCCAGGGGTGGGCTGCTACAAGTTATGGCTGGTTCAGAGAACCTCCAAATTCCACCCCTGGGTGGCCCCACCCACCCTATCCCGCCCCTCCCACCCTCCCCCACCCTTCCCAGGAGTTTCCACATGGCCAGTTTTGGATGTGAGGTAAATGTAGGGCCCGCGCGGAGACTCGGAGAGAGGGAAAGACAGGCCACCCAGAAGGCCTCCAGAGCCTGGGGAAGGCAGTTTTCCAGTGCCCTTCCAGTGGCTCAAGGAAAGCCTCCAGAGCCTGGGGAAGGCAAAAATGGCCCATTCGCCGTGGTGCAGGAGGCCAACTAGGCCACGCCCACCAGGGCCACGCCCACCCAGCAACCGGGCAGAGAACCCATTGCTAAAATTTTTGAAGCCCACCCCTGACCAAGGCAGGGACAAGGTCAAGAAAATCAGAGGTGGCATCAGATCATCAGCATAGAAAGCAGAAGGGGCTGAAGCAACCACTCTCCCTAACCAACACTTCTCTTTCCCTTCTTACCTTTTCAAAGCCTCAGATCCTGTCCCTGCAGCTGAGTCAATTAGAAAGCAGCTACTTCTCCCTCTCTGCCCTCTGAAGGGTGGAACAGACTTCTCAGGCACTGCAGATCAGGGAATGTATTCATCTGTCATTCAAGGACAGTTGCATGGCTTTTCCATTTATATTTCTGCAAATGTAACAATCTGTCTTAGGGAAGCACCCAAATAGCAAAGCACAGTGCAGGAAGTCAATCCAATCAGCACACCCACCTTTGTACAATGCCCAGTTAGGATTTGGGAGGGGTGCGCATTAGCCCGCCTGCAGAAATCGGCAACCTAGGCTTACCCATCAACCCCTTCGCAGCACAGGTATGCGGCAGATGTTATGAGCAGTAGTGGCCAAATCTAAATCTTCCTTTAGACTTGACCTCACCCCTGCTCCAGCCTTTGCTGATCTATTCGGCAGGAGTGGCCCTCTCTAGGACTGGGGGTTGTGGCTTGGAATCAGGGCCTCAGCGGGTACATTCATGGGAAGGGAAGGGCTCTGGATTTATGTTAATAGGCCTAGGTCTTTACCTTGAGGCATCTCCTCCTCTGAGGAGAAGGCACAAGCTGACTATGACTAGTTTAAAGCCTTGCCTGATAAGCTCTCAGAATGTCTGTGGAGAGAAGACTGAGGCTGGTATTATTCTCAAATAACAGCTGACAGTCCCTATGAGTCAGGGGTGGCTTTAAAATGGGCCTTATTTCCTGGAGCTGCTGGGAGTGTGTTCCATGCATTGTTGCCTAAAAGTAAAGGTAAAGGTTCCCGTCACCCATATGTGCTAATCGTTCCCGACTCTAGGGGATGTAACAGTCCGTTTCAAAGCCGAACAGCCAGCACTGTCCAAAGATGTCTCTGTGGACATATGGCTGGCCGAAGGCGCATGGAAGGCTGTTACCTTCCCACCAAAGGTAGTCCCTATTTTTCTACTTGCATTTTTTATATGCTTTTGAACTGCTAGGTTGGCAGAAACTGAGACAAGCAACAGGAGCTCTCTCTGTTATGCGGCGCTAGGGATTCAAACCGCCAAACTGCCAACGTTTCTGATCGACAAGCTCAACATCTTAGCCACTGAGCAACCGCATCCCTATTATTGTTGCCTAAGTCATGCAAAAATACAGAGTTATTACATAGAGACCTTGCATTCGTAAAAACAACCTGAAATCAAGGTTTCAGTAAAATCCAGTATTCACATCCCTGGGATGGAGAGAATGCCTAACCTCTTTCCATTGTAAAGGCCAGCCCAATATCTCCCCTCATATTTTCCTTCACCAATCATTGTGGTGATCTCAGATCAGCCTTCATCTCCCCTGCCTACCAACTCAAGCTTTCTAGAGCATCCTGGAAGAATAGCCTCTGACCTCCTCACACTCCTGTCCAATTCTGGGGCGTACAGTCCAGCTTTCTAGATGTTGCCCACCCCTGCTATATCTGCTACATCAACCTCCAAGACTCCTTGTCCCAAATAATTCCAAAAGATCCCACAGTTTTACTTTCAGTTAGGCCCTTCTTCCACTTATGGTTCAAAATGCCCCCCCCCCCCATTCTTCGTGGGATTCTTTTTCTTCTTTCCTTCCCTAATTTCCAAAAGGTTAAACAACCATCCACTCTACTTAGGGACTAAATGTTATATTACTGGTCCCAATCCAAACACTGACAAACCGTAAAAGAACATAGGAGATCCACCCATCTCAACCTACCAATCTCCTTGCAATGACAGTAATGTAGGAGTGGTAAAACCATGTCTTTCCAGCCTGCATTATATTGGATTGCCTGTCCTCTAGCCTGCTCTTCATCCAAAGTCCCATCACAAAAAGAGACAGTGGCTTTCTCAACAGTGGTGGTGGCCTTCAGTCTTCTACCATCCACGGGCCAATAAGACAGCAATAGCAATAACACTTAGGCTTATATACCGCTTCATAATGCTTTTACAGCCCTCTCTAAGCGGTTTACAGAGTCAGCCTGTTGCCCCCAACAATCTGGGTCCTCATTTTACGCACCTCGGAAGCAGTGACGTGCGGTGAGGTTTATGATTGGTGAGGCACTGACACAGTGCTGAGTTTCAAATATTTTTAGACTTGTGGACTTCAACTCCCAGAATTCCACAGCCAGGCATGCTCAGTTCCAATTTAAAGCGACAGCATTTGTTTTTCTCCTTTGCTCCTTCTTTCTTTTTCTTCTCCTTCCCCTCCTTCCTCCCTCTCTCCCTTCCTCCCCCTCTCTCAAACACACACACACACACACACAGAAGTTGGATTGGACTATCTCTCCTACTCCTTCCCTCTCTCACTCACTCTCAAACAAATCCCCACACACACAAAAGTTGGATTGGATATCTTTTCCAGTGGCTTGAAAGCAGCTCCTCTGCCATCCCCCCACCCCATTCCCCTGCTGCCTTTCCCAAACACCTCCACCATTGCAAATGCAGCCTGCTGTCTGGGTGGGAAATGCCTGGAACACAATAAAGCCCACCCACCACCTCCTGCTGGCAGGCTGGGGTGAGAGGAGAGGCAGAGAAGCCGGAGGGGAGCCGAGCCGAGCCTTCCAAAAGAAAGAGGCTGGGGGGAAGTGTGTGTACTACAGCATGGCTCTTTGCCTGGCTTCCTGCCTCCTCCTGTGGTCTCCTCAGTGCTCCCTTGTGCTCTCCCTCCCCAAGTGTAGTTTGATTGCAGGTGGAGCCACGTTGCCTTTTCAAACTTGTAATCAGTGAAGCTGGGCTAGATTTTTATATAGTTTTATCCAGCTGTGTGTGTGTGAGAGAGAAATGAATGGGGGCCTGAGGAGGAAGTCACTACACTTGGGGAGGGAGAGCACCAGTGAGGTTAAGCAGAGTCATCCACGGTGAGGCAGCAACTAGCTCAGCTTTTTCCTTTTACTTTTTTTTTCATGATGAGAGTGGTGAGGCTGTGCCTCACTTGCCTCACCTGACTGCACGTCACTGCTCGGAAGGATGGAAGGCTGAGCCAAGCTAGAGCCTGGTGAGATTCGATCTGCCACTGACAGTCAGCTGAAGTAGCCTGTCCTCTATACTCTAACCACTGCGCCACCCTGGCTCTTAAAGATAAAGAAGAAATGCTACTATTGCCTCTGTTTATACAGTACTATATAACCAGCAGGCGAAGCTCTGTCAAACAATTGACTTCTGCCAACTCTTTAAATGCCATGAGCAAAACTATGCAAGCGAGTGGATGAAGGGAAGAAAACACGGACATTTTGCATCGGATGGTAGAATAAACCTGAAGTCTACCATCGTGGGTGTTTCCTTTACAATGTTCCTTTGACCCTTTCACCTCAAAAACTGAGGGGAAATGCAGTTACACAATGGCAGACATGTGGTGGCAGGTGCAAATCCACGCTCTGTCTCATAAAGGAGGTTTCTGGCTTGTGGAGGAAATGGTTTTCAGAGAGGAATTTTAGACAAGACAGATGACTCCAGCAACCGAGAGAAGTCTGTTGAAGGCATGTGGTTACAGGGGAGTCCCCACCACTTGGAACAACGCCAGGAAACACACATCATGCTCTGGGACAGCAAACAGCCCAGGAGCTACCAGGAAATGGCCTCGGTGATTTAATTGTTCTTCTCAGCATCCTTAACATTAGGTTACTTGGGAAGGAGAACAGGAAGAGAATCATAATATGTAAGCAATGGTTTCTTTTTCTTTTTTCTTTTTCTTTTTTAGTTTGCCATGTATTAACATTTTCAGTGAAGGCTTAACTTCCCCTTGGTTTTTTTTTTTAAATCACACACTGATTTCATGACTTCAGTGATTAAACTTAAAGAAATGGCAGTACCTGGAAGAAGAGGAGGAACTGGAGACAATAACAAAATAGAGACCTGAAAATAGAAATGGAACAACTATGCAAAAGCAAGCAAAGGTAGTACTAATAGTAATAGGAGCCTTGGGTACAATAACAAAAAACCTGGAGCGCTTCTTGAACACCATTGGCATTGACAAATTCACTATCAGTCAATTGCAAAAAGGCGGCTTTACTCAGAACAGCTTTTGCATCCTGCAACAATTTCTGTTAACATCATTAAACATCCACACATGCCTATCCCAGGTCCTTGGAAAGGACTCAACAGATAGACAAAAATGCCAAATTCAGTCTGAACATCTGGCTGACTGTGCAATGAACCATAATAAAGTAACAGGCCCCTGGGTGGAATCCCAAAATACGTGGAGTACCACTTGAACACCATCAGTGTTGACAAGTGCACCAACAGTCAATTGCAAAAGGTAGCTTTATTTGGAACAGTTTATATATCCTGCAGCAACATTTATCACATCATAAAATATCCACATCTGTCTATCTCAGGTTCCATGTCAAACTCTAGATCACATTGTGTAAGCTGAGGGCATACACCTCTCCAGTATGTGATTTTTTTAAAAAAATATAAACAATACTGCAGTTCAATGATTAGATAGCCTAGACATTGGTGTTTGAACATAGACCTTTTTTACATATATTTTTTTAACATTTATATTTTATTGTATTCTACTAATCTAGATGAAACCTTAGTTCATACTGCTAGTCCATGTATGATGTGCCTTATGCTGAATAAATATTCCACGTTCTTGGGAATGACTTGATAGGCAGACAAAAATGTCAAATACGATCTGACTGTACAACAAACAATAATAATAATAAAATTAAAATTGCACGCCACCAACTTTCAATGTCTGTTGCTGTGTCATTTTCTTGCATTCTTTCTTAGTCTTTTGAGAAGTTCCATTTCACTAATGATTGCCAAAGCTCCATAAATCTTTTTATAGTCATAATATGCTTCAGTTCAGTGAGTGACTTTGAGCCAGTTGTTCTGTCTTAGCCCAAACTACCTCATAGAATTGTTGCAGGGTTAAAAATAGGAGGAAGGAACACTATGTATGGATTCCTGAATAAAAGGTGAGTTATATACTAATAACTTCTCTCTCTTTCTCTCTCTCTCTCCCCCCCCCCCTCTCTCTCTCTCTCTGAATAATGCAGCTCTCTCTGCTTTGCAATATTCACAGCTGCTTTCTCTGTCTTTAGATCATTTCACTGAAGTCTCGCGCCTTAGGTGACATGAAGAACGTTTTCTTTTAAATCCACAGAGTGCTGGGACAACCAGGTTCTGGGGAAACAAGTCAATATAAAGCCCAGTAACATCCAAAACATTTTCTGTGAATTCCTATAATAACATTTTATTGGGTTCTTGATTTTTAAAAAATAGTTTTTACTTTTTGGAATTCTGATTTTATTGGATTGATGTTTTGTGATTTTTTGATATATATATTTTATCATTTATTGCTTTGTTGGGGGAATCCCATTTGGAGGATATTTCTAAAGGTAGCTAATAAATATTTCAAATAAATTTGCACTAAAGTGCTTTCTTTTCTTTTTTTCTTATTTCTATTTTTTGTAGCTTCTTTGAATCCACACAAATCACTTTTACATTTTTAATGCAGTCCCGTCCCCCCGTCGTCGTCGTCCCCGCTGGTAGTGCTTGTGCATTTATTCAATTCCTTATCACGTTAAAATAGGAAGTTTTGAAGATGAATACATGTATCTGTCATTACAGCTGTGCAAATACGGGGATTCACAATGCATGGAAGAACAAATGAAACACCTCTTCCGGAATTGTTCAAGCAACCATGTCTTTTGCAAGGCTTACAGCGCTCTGCTGGAAGCTCTTCCCATGGGGGTAGAAATGAAATGGCTGTGCATGCATTCCCGCCATGCAGCAAGAATCAGAAAAAACTTCCAAAATAGTTATGTGCCTCTTGCAAAAGATGTGGCTACTTTAATGATTCAAAGAAAACTATGTTAAGATAAGTTGCACAGCTCTGTTCTAACCCCTGATTCTATATCTGAAAATCCAAAATGGATTTCACAAACATTTAGGGTAATGTTGCACTACAGCCTAAGTTACTTGTCTTCTGTGTTCCTCCAGATGTTTTTTAAATTGATTTTAGAGTTCAATCCCATCCAAATTACAGGGTGTTGACAGCAGGATTGGATTGGTTTTAACGGATTGTGTTATAAATTATGTTTATATAATGCACTATGTGTTAGATTGGGTAATGGCTAGGCACACACAGGCTTAACGGTAACAACAACTCTTTATTAAGTACAACAAGTGAGAACAATCCAGCGAAGGCTGAGTCTGACAGCAGCCCTTTTATAGGGAACTTTCAGAACCTTCGACCAATAGGATTAAACCTCTGTTCCCACCGGAACAGAGGACCTTGGTGGAAACCACTGTAGTTAGAGCAAGTATCTAACACCATGGAGCAAGCAAAGAGTACAGTCACCATGTGCTTTACTGCTCAATAATATAACTGTAACAGGAAACAGGAAACTCTACTTATAACAAAAGAGCATAAAGTATATACCATACATCCAAACTTGTAAATACTGCCATCTACAGGCTAAATACTTCTGTAGTTGTTGCATAAAAAAAACATTCCAACTATGAATGCCAACAGATGGGCTAGTCTGGACTATTGCCACACCATAACCTGATAGGCTGTCCTGCTGCTTCTTGCCTTTTCCCTCTTGCAGAGAAACCACACCTTGCTAACTGACTCCTGTGCAGACTGGTCTACCAGTGCTTTCCCTTCCATTTAGGGATTCTTCCTTCCCACACATCTCCTTGTCTTGGCTTTGCATTCCCAGGTGTTTGCACAATTGGATATCTTCACTCTTCCCCATATATTCTCTCCTTTGGCACTAACATAGACCTTTCCTTTTTTAAAAAAATCTCCCCTTGCGATGCCATCACAGCTACAATAACCAAAGCAATAGGGAATGAGTTGTTGTCTTACTTTCCTCTGGACGTCCATGGATGCTTTGTGTCAAGGAAGAACTGGGAGTTCAGTTTCATAAAAAACAACGTCCCTGCTTGCAACCTAAAGGGAAGGTAAGCAGAGCTTTGCAGAACAAAACAAGGGGAGCATGGGCAGAAATGGAAAGGTTCCCTACAGGTTGGCCAAAGCCTGAAGTTCTTGGATTGAGGGAGGTTCATTGGTTTAATGAGAGGGTCAAACCAGGTACTGTAGCCAACCAGAGTTGCAGCTGCCATTAGACAGGGAAGGGGGAAGCATCAGAGACCATCTGCTCTGAAGTGCTTAAGATGGTTTTAGTTGGCAAATAGCAGTTTTGATTCAAAGCTGGAAATCACAGGTTTGTGGAGCATTTACAATGGGCTGGGAAGGCAGTGACAACATTTGTTTCACTGATGTCCGGTCAAGCAGAAAACCCTTTCAGAGAAATTAAATGCCATTATTCCAGTTCCAGCCATGAAGCAATGACTTCCAAATGTGTAAGTGATTTGAAATGTCATCTAAAACAATTCTTTCTAAAGTTAACCCAAAGCTGCACTGCCACATTTTGAGGACGTTAATATTTTAGCATATGTATTTGTGGACAAATGTTAGAGAGTTCCGAGGGTCCCTGTGTGGAAAAAAAATAGTCCTAGTTCACTGAGGAACAGCTGTATGTGTTAAATAGTTATTTATACATAGCCTCGTGGTTCAACTGGAACAATCTGGAACTGAACACACTCAAAACCGTAGAAATGGTGGTAGACTTTAAGAGAAACCCTCCCATTCTTTCACCTCTTACAATAGTAGACAACACAGTATCAACAGTAGAGACCTTCAAATTTCTAGGTTCTATCATATCTCAAGATCTAAAATGGACACCTAACATCAAAAATCTCATCCAAAAAGCACAACAAAGAATGTTCTTTCTGCACCAACTTAGGAAGCTCAAACTGCCCAAGGAGCTGCTGATACAGTTCTACAGAGGAATACTTGAGCCTGTCATAACTGTCTAGTTTGGTTCTTCAACCCAACAAGAAAGACACAGACTTCAGAGGATAATCAGAACTGCAGAAAAAACAATTACTGCCAACCTTCCTTCCATTGAGGACTTGTATACTGCACAAGTCAAAAAGATGGCCATGAAAATATTTACAAACCCCTCACATCCTGGACATAAATTCTTTCAACTTCTACCCTCAAAACAACACGATAGAGCACTGCACACCAAGACAACCAACACAAGAACAGTTTTTTCCCAAACACCATCACTCTGCTAAACAAATAATTCCCTCACCACTGTCAAATCATTCACTAAGGCTTCATTACTATTACGGTACTATTAGTCTTCTCATCGTTCCTATCACCAATCTCCTCCCACTTATGACTGCAGGACTGTAACTTTGTTGCTTGTATCCTTACTATTCATATTGATATTGATATTGTTTCCTGATTGTTTATTAGAACCCTATGATTATCATTAAGTGCTGTACCTTATGATTCTTGATGAATGTATCTTGTCTTTTTATGTATACTGAGAACATATGCCCCAAAGACAAATTCTTTGTGTGTTTAATCACACTTGGCAATAAAGAATTCTATTCTATTCTATTATTTGAACTGTAATTATATCCAACGTCTTCAAACCTAGTAGACATGATTACGTCGTTCAAATGGTTTTGCTTTAATGTTTATAGATGCAGAATTTCAGAATGAGCCAGGGCCAAAATGACAAATCTATGAAAATTGCATTTTTAAAAAAATCATTACACAAATTCTGATTAATTATATGGCTATGCTACATTTCCAGGGAAAAAAATGTTGCTCATGTTTATGCAACCAAGGGTGACATCAGTGCAATAGCACTTAGACTTACAGTATATACCGCTTCATAGTGCTTTACAGCCCTCTCTAAGTGGTTTACCGAGTCAGCCTATTGCCCCCAACAACCTGGCTCCTCATTTTACCCACCTTGGAAGGATGGAAGGCTGAGTAAACCTTGAGCTGGTAAGATTTGAACTGCCACTAGCAGTCAGCTGAAGTAGCCTGAAGTACTGCACTCTAACCACTGCGCCATCTCAGCCTTTAAAGAAAGGATGAGCAAGTTGAGATATTCCGCGTGTTTAATTTCCGCTACCCACAGCCCTCGTTTTATGGCCTATGGCACAAAATCCTGGAAATTATACTATAGCAACATCAGGAGGGCCTTAGGTTGCCCCACCCTAGTCTACAGTTATTTTGAATTAGTTCTACCTAGTTAACTTCACTGTAAGACAATTGAGATCATTATCATTTGAGAATTCAACACATTCTGATGATGGATTCATGTGAAACACAAAAACCATTATTTATATAGAGTAGGAAAATACACCATCTAACTGGGCTGGCATATGAAGTATGCAAAGGCATTTCATTTTTGATAGTTGGACATTTTAAACTCAAGTAGCTTTTAATCAATATTCCATTACAAAATAAAATTTAAGGTTTTTCTTTTTTCTTTTTTAGACTGGCTATGCAATGTAACTAAAGACAGAAGCTGCAAACACATTATGACCTATTACTCAACATGTGCTTCTAATAAATTAGGGTATAAATGACAGCTACTTTGGACAGCATAAGAAAGAGAAATGGAAAATACAATCCAGTGTAAGATTTGAAGTGTATCCATGGAGAGGCTGTTTATATGCTGCTGGAGCTGTAATGAATAACCACATTTCAATCAACCACTTAACCTTTGCAGGGTTAAACAGTAAGGCCAGATATTGATTTTGGCCTGGGGGCAAAAAAAGAATTGATAAAAGCCTTAGTTAAATTTCATGTGAACCGCCTTGCTAAAAATCCTCCTGGAGAACTCTCTCATCCAACATATGGAATATAAAGCCATGCTACTGCATTTGGGCTGCAAAAAATCCAATGACCATTAGATGGCAGTAAATGGTTGGGATTATCTTTTGTTGTTGTTCATGGCAAAGTCATGTCAGACCCATCACGACCCTATGGGCAACGTTCCTCCAGGACTTCCTGTCCTTTACTATCTCTCCCCCCCTGTCCATTTAAGCTCACATCTACTGCTTTGGTGCTCACGTCTACTGCTCCATCCAGCCACCTCATTTTCTGTCGTCCCCTTCTTTTGCCCTCAGTCTTTCCAGCATTAGGCTCTTCTCCAGGGAGTCCTTCCTTCTCATTAGGTGGCCAAAGTACTTGAGTTTCATCTTCAGGATCTGGCCTTCTAAAGAGCAGTCACGGTTGGTCTCCTCTAGGACTGACCGGTTTGATGGCCTTGCAGTCCAAGGGACTCGCAGGAGTCTTCTCCAGCACCACAGTTCAAAGGCCCCAATTCTTTGGTGCTCAGCCTTTCTTATGGTCCAACCTTCACAGCCATACTTTCCCTGCCATCTAGTCATTTTCCCGATATGGCAGTCCTAGTAAGCACCTTAACAATCAGGTCTTAACACCTAAGATTATGAGACCACCTTTAGCACAGTATCCAGAACAATTCTCCAGTTCTGGGGTCTTTCCTGGGAGGAGAGTAGAAAGAATAAGCTAGGGAAGAGCGAGAGAGAGAGAGAGAAGTTACTTATTTGCAGGCTCAGGAAAGGTCTCTGCCTTCTGTGCTCTTCAGTTGCAGAAATGGAAAGTGTTCAGGTTATTTCAATGCAGGCCATAGTTGGAGAAGACGGTTGACTCTGAGGGCTGTCTCTGTCAATGAGCACAAAGAAAGCTACTTCTTCTGGTGGCAGATGCAGGTGAGATCCTAGAAGGCAAAGCTAAGTAGCAGGTGACATGCTCTGTGCTAGGTACGTTAGCCAGCAGACCCTGGCCTCCATTCAAGGCTGTTATTCTCAACTTCATTGAGTGGCAAGTAAGTTAGGCACTTTGTCTTATAGGAGGTTAACACCCCCACCCTAGAAAAATGAAATATCCTGGGAAATATTGAAAAGGCAGAATATTATCAGAAATGAAGAAACATGTTTTTAGGCAGGAAGCAGCCTCACTCTTAATATCCCCCACCTTTGTCATTAGAAAGCCTTTGATCATTAGAAAGCCTTGACCTGTCTATTCTACATAACCAAGATCTCCCCCTTCAACTACAAGGTGATGAGATTAAGGCATTATAGTATTAGCCTTTTACCCATCTCATTACAGGGCACCTGGGAAGAAGCAATGCTCAACCAAACGTGGACTCACAGCCTACAAAGTTGCCCCTGCACGGCCCCATGGGAGTCTGAATCAGAATACAAGCTCAGGTTCAAAGACCAGAGAGGGCATAAATCCAGGGACTTTCAGCACCTTGGTCTCTTTTCTTCTTCACCCAACATCTTGAAGCATGTGATCCCACTTTTCAACTCAGGAGCTCAAGCCATTGTGGTCCTGTCCACCATTAAAACCATCTTTCCAAGCAGCCTCCATGTTTCCAGTGTCTTTTTCTCCCACTTGGAACTGAACCCAGATGGATATTTTTTCCCAACAGTCTTTTACTGCAAAAAGCAACTGAAGCAACTCAGTATGTATGAGCAGCAGGCAGTTTTCTCTGCAGGCAACCAGTTATTCAGGATACAACAAATGTTCTTTATTAAACTCAACTGTACCTTTATTTTTATTTTATTTTTTTGATGTGGCATTGAGCATTCTGTTTTGAACTGATGGGAACCTGATGTTGCTGGCGGTGATGATAAGCTGGAACAACTCGCTGTAGTATCTGCAAATGTGCAGATGACCCAGACATGTAATCTTAACAAAGTATTTTATTTTTTTATTTTTTTTTTGCTATTAAGATTGTGATGAGGTGCTGTTGTATCTCTGTGTGGCTCAAGACAGCGCTGTGAAAGTTGCCATATGCTGTCGGGCTTTTCAGTAGGAAACCTGTGGCCCTTCCAAAGTTTGTGAAATTCAACTCCCAGTAGTCCTAGCCAGCAAGGCCAAAGGTCAAGGACACCGGGATTTGCAGTTCAGCTACATGTATCACACTTCATACGCTTTATTTCCATCGTAGAAATAATGTGCAGAGGAAATCTACGGTTTGCAGTGCCAAGTATTAATTGGAGCCATATGTTCAGCGTATGCACAATCTCAAGATTTTATTTTTTAAAAATCCTACAGGAAGTGGATTTGGAATCTTTATCACTCTGTTGTTGTTGTTGTTGTTGTTGTTGTTGTTAAGATATCAGAGAAGGCTGCTTATATAGCGCACCACCAAGGATATCTGGAATAAACACCATGACCTTGCCTTCCAGAGAACAAAATTTTACGGTCACTTTTGGCTCTCGTGAAGACAATGTGCTACTGTTCTGTTCACGTTATTTTTAAGACCGCAGCCAAGGCAAAAAAAAAAAAACCACACACCAAATAAGCAACTCAAGTGATTTATTTTAATAATCTCAATATTAGAAACATGTGGAAATTCTTTCAAATAGATTATGCAGAAGGTTCTTAATATCATTAATTCCTTTCCTAGTGCAATACCCACAACCTCTTGAAATGGCAAGGGTGATGTATTCTCATCTGATTCCAAAGAGTCTCCTGCCTTTTCTCTAAGTGCATTAAAGTAGACATTGTGCTGTGTATCACTTCCAAGGATTAGTCATCTCTCCGCCCAATGTTATCTCACTTTTTGTCAAATGAAATGAAACCCAGCTTTCGGCCTATTTTGAGATGTCTAAAAGTGTATTCTCCAGATCAGTGCCAAGCAGCCGTTACTTGATTGGCCTAGAAATTACATCACATCATTCCAAACTCCAAATATATTTTCCATGGTTGATTAAATAGTGTCTCCACAAGCTTTGAAGACATGGATCGGGCCAGCTCGAATAGCTTCATATTTAATATGGGAAGATTATGTTTTGACAAAACAGGGCAATGGATACAGAATGAGCTTTGAAAGTGACCAACCCCATGTTAAAGGGATTTTCTCCCCCTCTTTCCCTCTCCCACTCCTTTTTAAAATTTATATATTTTACACACTATCATAAGTAAAGGTTTCCCTCGCACATATGTGCTAGTCATTCCCGCCTCTAGGGTGGTGGTGCTCATCTCCGTTTCAAAGCCGAAGAGCCAGCGCTCTCCGAAGACGTCTCCATCGTCATGTGGCCAGCATGACTCAATGCTGAAGGAGCACAGAACGCTGTTACTTTCCCACCAAAGGTGGTCCCTATTTTTCTACTTGCATTTTTACATGCTTTCGAACTGCTAGGTTGGCAGAAGCTGGGACAAGTAACAGGAGCTCACTTCATTACACGGTGCTAGGGATTCAAACCATCGAACTGCCAACCTTTCTGATCAACAAGCTCAGCGTCTTAGCCACTGAGCCACCGCGTCCCCATGACATTATCATAGACGTATGCATTTCTATACTTCCTCTTATGGAAGTCAAAGATGATGATATCGAGACGTGGAGATATAACATCATATATAAATATTTGAAAGTAGGCGGCACACCTAAACCATCTGGGAATTACAAGTGGTCCAGAATGTATCTGTATTTGCAATTCTAGGTTTTTCAAAGTTCACTCATATTATACTTCTGCTGAGTTGGCTGTACTTGCTGCTAGTCTCTTTCCAGGTGCAATTCAAAATCCTCAGTAGCACAGGGTCAGGCTATTAAAGGGGCTACTTCTCCCAGAGGGTATCTGTGCATTCCATCAGGTAATGCCCTGATCTCTTCCTAAATGTTATCATTATAGAGGAGGTGAGAAACACACCTTCTCTGTGGCAGCTCTGACCTTGAGGAATTTCCTTACCCCTATAAGATCCAACAGACCCCCACCTTCCCAACCTTTTGAAGGTCTTTCAAAACTGCCTTTTCCCCCACAGGCACAGAGGTAGAGGTAAGTTACAGCCAGTTGAATGAGGATGTCTTAGGAAAATGCTGCCTTTGGGGCACTTTACCTGGTAAATTTTCGAGCAAGTTATATAATCACAAAATTAGATCTCAACAAGCTGTCATCCACGGCCTTTAATTTATTTTTATTTAAAACATTTTAGGTTGCACGAAAGCCCCTCCAAAGTTTGCAATCACCGTGCGATAAATCATAACATACTAAAATGACAAGCACTAATTAAAGTCACAAGTTAGGCTCAGACATTGGGCTGTTTGAGTTGTCATGGAAGAAGAATGGAGTTTCTAGTATTGCCATTCCAAAAAAACAAAAAGGAAAATGTCATCTCAAGGACTGTTGCAAAGTAGTGGTTCAAACATGTGTCAGCTTGTGTACAAAAGAGTTAAGGCTGAGATGGAATTTTTGGGTGGGGCCGTGGTCTAGGGAACAGCAGCAGAACTCTTCAGAAAAGCCCTATTTTGAAAGACAGCTTTACTCAAATCTTGAATATCTTACACATTCATGCCATGCTTCATCGTGATGGATTAAACAGCCAACCTCTCAGTCCATGGACCAATATCTCATGTAACTCCCACCAAACTCTGTAAGATTGACTCACAAATGAATGAGCTGAGTGACATGGCTGTGTAACATGACTCAAACAAGTGTCATTTTCTGCGAAGAGATCAGCAAGGAAAGATTGCATTAAGGCAGCGAAACAGCAACCAAAGGGCGTCCATCGCCCACATTTTTGGCATGATGGTAAATTTAATTACTGCTGCTTCTCCTTCTTTCCCCACTAGGTGTCATTATTGTTGGGATTGTGGGTAGATGCGTGCCAGGAAGAGAGGGCTCTTAGACAGACAGGAGTCATCCGCCAATAAAGCTAAAAACCAGCTGCCAAGGACCAAATCAAAACTTCACCTTCTGTCCTAGAACATGACACCAGTCCTAATGGCAGAGTTGGAGCTTCCCGACCAGGGAAACCACTTTTTTATTGTGACACCAGGCAAAGATGCTAGAAATGGTTTCTTGTTTGTTGAACGACAATAAGCCTCAGGAGAACCCAAGCTAAATATTGTAAGGGGTATTTTTTAAAAAAGAAAGTATCTGCCCATGATGGCGAACCTATGACACAGAGAGCGCTCTCTCTGTGGCCACGCGAGCCATCGCCCCAGCTCAGCTCCACCGCGCATGGGCATGCCTCCCGATGGACACCTGATTTTGGGTATCTGCCATGCATGGTGGTGGGGGTGGATGAGGGAGATGCATGCACATGCACAGGGGGTCACGAGGGAGATGTGCACGTATGCATGGGGAGCGGGGAGCACATGGAGGCTTGCACGCGCATGTGGGGGAAGCATAGAGGCTTCTGTGCACATGTGGGGGACGGCATACGATGACAAAAAGGTTAGCCATCACTGGTATATACTATATCTGGCTAGAATATTTGCAACAGGGTGGTTGGGAGAATAGCAGATATAATCACCTAACTGGTGGGAAAGACTTGGGCAGCTTCCCGGTAACACTTGATGTGTTATTGCCCGGCTACATTTATGGACTTACAGAGGGTATATATCAGAGGTGGGTTGCAAATCCCAGTGCTACCATTTTGCTCGTGTATGTGCTTGCACCAGGGGTGGGTTCCTGCCAGTTCTAACCTCTGCTATAGCAGAGATTCCACAAATCTACAGTGCCGTTTAGAACCGGTTCCAGCTCCCTCCCACTGCCCCTCTGTACATCATCAAGATGAAGAGCGAGAGGAGGAATTCTGGGAGTTGAAGTCCACAGGTCTTAAAGCTGTCAACTTTGAACACCCCTGGGGTTTTTTTTCTAAAGGGTTAGAGGTGCAAGGTTCTTGTAACTTGACAGCTTTAAGACTTGCATGCTTCAAATGCCAGAGTTTCTGAGCCAACATTTTGGTTGCTAAGCAAGAGCGTTGTTAAGTGAGTTTCACCACATTTTACAAGTTGGCCATGCCCACCCAGTCACATGGCTGGCAAGCCACTCCCACCTGTCTGACAAGCCACTCCCACAAAGCAGGCCACACCTACAGAAGAGGTTCTAAAAAAAATTGAAACCCATCACAGGCGCATGTGCAGTTTACTGTAAATTATTCTGCGCATGCGCAAACACCATGAAAAGCTAATAAAAAACTTGCTGGCAACAGCAGCAGCAGAGACCTTGGAACTGGTTTGGGGCGTGGCCAGCCTGGATCACTGCTGGTTCTGCAATCTGGGCCAAATTACCACTACCAGTTCACCCGAACCAATGTGAACCCACCAATGTATAAACCCATCTATGCAAATAGGCCATTAGATTATAAATCTGAAAAAGCTAGGATTGTAAGGTCCTTGTTTCATTTGGAAAGCTGGTGATGGAGGATGGCTGCTTTAGCCAAATGAAGATCTATGATCTCTGTAGCACCAGCTTTGCCTACATACTGGACAGCAACAGCCCTCCAGAGTTAAAAGTGGAAGATGCCAGGATCTTTTGCATGCTAACTATACATTCTATTATAGAGCTCCAGCCTTCTTCAAAATAGTTCAAGCCCTATGATATAATGTTCCCTGGATTTCTACTTGTTCCAGTTAAATGTAGCATTCAGTTTCCCAATTCTGATGACAAGTCAGGGTTTTTTTCCCCCTCTACCAGCACTGATGCAAGACATTCCAGCATATAGTTATGTTGTGTATTAATGTAGCAACAGGAACACATTGGAAGCTAGTTGTATTTTTGTTTTATTTGTTATCTGAGGGCTCCAAAGCGTTCAACTCTAAATAGAACAATAGGTGAATAATCTATTTTTTCTGGAAATATAAGTAGATTATTGTATTTCTAGAAAAGTGGGTGCCTGGGTGGGCTTCTTACTCATTGTTTTGCTAAGCTGCTCCAGCTGTTGGTGGGACAGGCAAAACGTACCTTTAAAAAAACTTGTTGTTTTTTCTTTTATTCTGTGGCATTAGATATTATAACATTATACAATGTTAAGGCAATGACACTACATATCTTATATCAATCTCACTTTACCTTATTCTAAGGCAGTGTTTCTCAACCTTGGCCACTTGAAAATATGTGGATTTCAGCTTCCAGGATTCTCCACTCAGTAGTACTGGCTGTGGAGGTCTAGGAGTTGACATTCACACATCTTCAAGTTGCCAAAACTGTGAAACACTGGTGTAAGGGTTAACATGCAATAAAGTGGCACAACCTCCTTAAAAAAAAAACTATAGTCAAACTCACCTTCTTGCAGGAAAGAGGTGATTTTATTTTTCATGTGATTTCTACAGGAAGTGTAGGAAGTTAAAACCCACCCCTCTCCTAGAAAAATGAAATATCCTGGGAAATATTGAAACGGCAGAATATTATATTTCCCTGGATCAGAAATGGAGAATCATGTTTTTAGGCAGGAAACAGACTCACTCTTAATCACCCCAACCTTTGTCAATGGGTCATTAAAAGGTCTGGGTCAGTCTATTCTACATAACAAAGATCTCCCCCTTCAGCTCCAGGGTAATGGGATTAAGACATGATAGTATTAGCCCTTTACCCATCTCACCACAGGGCACCTGGGAAGAAGCAATGCTCAACCAAACTTGGACTCAGAATACAGCCTACAGAGTTGCCCCTGCATGGCCCCATGGGAGTCTAACAACCAAACAGAATACAAGATCAAGATCAAAGCCCAGAGAGGGCATAAAACCAGGGACTTTCAGCATCTTTGTCTCTTTTTTTCTTCATCCAACATCTTGATCCCCCTTTTCTGCTCAGGAAATCAAGCCATGTGATCCTATCCACCATTAAACCATCTTTCCAAGCAGCCTCCATGTTTCCAGTGTTTTTTCCCCAGTGGTGGGTTGCAAGCGGTACGCCCCAGTACGGGCGTACCGGAGCCTGCCCGGAACACTAGGTACCGTTCCGTTCCGGTGCTCTGGAGGGCCCGCCTGCCCGCCCGCCCGAGCTCCTTACCTGTTCGTTAAGCTTTTGGCGCTTCTGGGCACACGCATGGCACATACGGCGCCTGCGTGATGCCCCATTGAGCAGAGTTGGGAATCGAGGCATCGCGGAGTCTTGCGGAAGCATCGCAGGCAAGTATGACGCATGCGCGCATGCCGCACACATCCATGTGGGTGACGCCAGAACTGGAACCCACCACTGTTTTTCCCCACTTGGAACTGAACCCAGAGGGACATTTCTTCCAACAGAAGGAAGAATAAAGAATGTTATGGTGACTTTCCAGTGGGACTGTAACTCTCCCTTTAGAATTTCTAATTAGTAGAACTCAAGTTGGGAATCCAGGCAGCGATATTTCCAGAACAAGTTAAGGAAGACTGCCTTAAAAAACATTCATGCCCCACTCTTTAGCTTTTGCCTTTATATAGAAGCTAATGGTTGATAAATCAAACGCAGTTTGAAGGTAAAGTACAGTTGTTGTTGTTTTCTCCCTCAGGCTTCCTCCACCTTGAAACATGGCACAAATCAATATGGGAGAAAAGTGGAAGGAGTTGAACTATAATAAATGTTAGATACCAGAAGCAGTTACAATGGTTTCCACCAAGGTCCTCTGTTCCGGCTGGAACAGAGATTCAACCTGACTGGTCGAAGGGTCTGACAGCTCCCTATAAAAGGGCTGCTGTCAGACTGAACCTTCGCTGGATTGGTCATAGTTGCTACTGAGTTAATAAAGAGCTGTTGTTGCCTAAGCCTGAGTGTGCCTTTCCTTTACCCGACCTAACAATTAAAAAAAAAAAACTTGCATCGCTAAGAAAACATGAGGTACAGTATGTTATATCCCATTTGATCACTAGGTGGTTCTTAAAGACAAAAGTAATGTAACAATGGTTCTAGCTTCATTGTGACATAGTGACCTTTTTTGTTCCTGTATATGTGTGGCTGAACACAAATCCCACTTTGTGGTAAAATACAACATCTGTAACATCACAAAAACAAATTCAGAGGCCTGAAGCCGAGATACCAGTTCAGATAATTTGTATGATAAATGTTGTGGTTATTATTTGATTGCAAACAAACATTAGACTCCAGTTGTACGACTTGAATAATGGAGAAAATGTGTTATTTATTTGTTTTTATGAATATACTACAGGCCAAATACCATGTTAAAATCTTCCAATGGCACTTTTAAAAACTATTAAATAAAAACCCCAGTTTCAACAGGAGGAAGGTATTGTAGATGATTAAGGAAAATAAAATAAATACCTGGTACTTTTGGCTCTTTCAGAGGTTATTGGGAAACTTATTATAATAAGCAGTAATAATATTCGCTTACCCTATACTGTGTTCCAAATATAAAATGTTTCTCGTGCATTATTTCTGTAGTCCTTAACGCCGATGTGTGTGCTTAAGAAAATAATGCTTTATATTGAAAACCTCTATCTAATAGTTTATGTTTCAGAGACAATGTTATTTTCAGGAGAACAAACTGATGTCCATAGCAACTGGAGATGTGTGTGTTTGTGCACATGTGAGCATGTGTGCGCCTTTAAATCAGTCTTGACTCTAGTGACTGCCTGGACAACACCTACTACTTTTTATCTTGTCAAGGGTTTTTTTGGAAATGATTGGCCACTGCCTCCCTCCTAGAGCTGAGAAAAAGTGGCTCATGATCAACTGACAGGCTTTGGGCCTAAAGCAAGACTAAAATTCACCATTTTTACTCTGATGCTTTAACCGCCAAACCAAACAATCAAAAATAGATAGCTGATAGTTAGCCAGCTAATCCTAAAATTGGTTCTAAATAAAATAATATTAGAGTATCATTTTAAACTTTAAATTTTCACTCCCCAGTTTTGAGCTGGCAATATATGATACTGTAACAGAATTTATCCATAGCGATATCAAATGCTTTCCTTCCACCAGTGTGCCCCCACAACTAAATCACTTACAGAACTGGGATGAAGAAGACGGTGTCCAAATAATAGCAGGTATAATACTAGATCAGCTTGAGGCATCTCTTAATAGACATTTATTTGAAAAATGTATTTTTGACTCATTTCCAGAATTAGCTGGGTATTTTATAGACAGCATTTCTCTTCTGACCAAAATTTAATATACTTCACCTGCATTGCCTTCTCTCCTTTGTAATTTTTCCAGATTGCGCACCAAGAATTATGTTTAGCTATTTCAGAGCCCACTTACATATATATACTTTAACCACTGGCTGACGGGTAAAATACCACCATTCAGTTGTGTCATTGGCTCCTTTATGTTGTCCTAATCCAACCAAAGCTTGCTTCCCTGCAACTATTTTTCCAGGAAGGCATTGTTCACAAAATGCCTTGCTAAGTTCTCTGAAGTACTTTATATTTGGAACCAAGTAATACAATGGCTGGCCTTTGAGTTCCCCAAAGCTTTAATTCTTTGCAACCAAAGACTAGTTTGGGAGGTGTTCAACAAGTCTACCATTTTGTTACCTCTCTTTCTCATTTGTAAAATCATTGCTGAGACCTGAATTCAGATGGTGGTAGGTAGGTAGGTAGGTAGGTAGGTAGGAAGGAAGGAAGGAAGGAAGGAAGGAAGGAAGGAAGGAAGGAAGGAAGGATTCTTATTGGTTCTGATCTTAATATTATGGCAACCACTTTTATCATGCACTCTACGGTAGAGGACAAATATGATTTTTCAGATAATGCCAATGAATGAATGAATGTATTTGCATTCCATATGTGGGTCAATGTGTCTCTTCCAGAATGCCACAAAATAATTCTGAACCATCACATGTAATAATCCTGGCAAAAGAAATCCCCACAGAAAAATCTATGTGCCCAAAAGGATGGGTGGCCTTGAGGAATCAATAGGCCAATATATGGGGACAGTACAGAATGAGAGCAGAAATTCCTTTTGACATGCTGGCTTCCCTCATGATTGAAGAGTCCAGAGTACAATTCCTTACTGGGGTCTGTAGGGCTGAAATACAAAACAAAACAAAAACACAATAAATATATTAAAGGCTTCCATCCTTACATAACATTTATCTTCTCAAGTGACAAGGCTTTTAAAATTATTATTAATACCAACTTGAATAAAAGGGGAAATGTTACGTTTGTGTTGGATGAAATATGAAATGACAAAAGGATTATTCTCCTGTATCTAAGAATAGATGTTAATTATTTTGTGAGAGTTTTCCTCCTTGTTTGGGTCATCCTTTTGAGAACATTAGCATTTAGCATGCTAAGTAAAAGTGTTGCGGATGGCATATGGCAGTCTGGCACTTCCATTAGTTACAAGATGGCTGAAGGATGCAAGTGTTCTAATCTTCATTGTACCATAATCTCTCTCGTAGTTGGCAGTTTCCTTGGCGTGTCATGCTTCATTCAAATCCCAAGAGAGAACTTTTCTCCTGGGAAGAGAAAAAAACCCAGTGAGGCTACAGAATGATGGAGAAATGCATAATTGACAATGCCGCCCTTGATTGCCTTGAAATGATATGGTGAGGAGTATTGTCAAAACAAAGGCAAAAGAATGCTGAGCAAGAGGTAGAATTTTATTTTATTTTATTTTATTAAATTTATAGACCGTCCCCTCTCCCCAAAGGGACTCGGGGTGGTGTACAAACCACAGTAAAAACAATATACAAAAATTAAATATTTTTAGAAACCCATAAAAACAGATTAAATAATAGGCTGTACAGTATAGTTAAAAATTAAAACAACCTAAAAAACCTACCCCTAAAAATTTAAAAAACAGGCTAGAGGGACACAAAACTACACTTAGGCCAGGCCAGCTAAGTTGAACAGGTGGGTCTTGAGTTTCTTACGGAAGGAGCGGAGATCAGTAGTTATTCTAATATCGGGGGGGGGGGGGGGAGGTCATTCCAGAAAACCAGAAATCTCTTTTTATAGAGGAAAATAATTCTGGCAAATTAAAAGACAGGTTGTAACATAATATTCTTTACAGTCTTTTCTAACTGGTGCAGGAGCAAAAGATCAGGACTCCCAGGCCTAAACTTTAATAGAATGTTACATCTGTGACATCTGTGTTAAATGTTTCCTCAGCAGGGTGTGCAATGGGTAACATCCTGGTTAAAGACCTACTCATAGATATTTTTGGTTTCCAAAGTTCCTATGAATTTAGTAGAATTTGAGATGTTTAGACAGACATAGTTGAGAAAAATGTATGTGCTTGAACAGAACTATGAAAGCAGTTTTTTTCCCATCTTACTAAATTGCAAGATTGGATGTCTAGATGCAGATCTCTACGTATGTTATTTCAAAAGCTATTTGGAAATGTCCACAATGAAATATCCACTGTGGGACTGTGTCACTGTGGTCATTATTAGTAAGACCTGGCAAACCAGTGATTGAAATAGTGTTTCAATTACATAGAATTCTTCCACAAACAGTATGCGTGTATTTCAGAAAGCGTTGGATAAATAAATATCCAGAGCATCCTTCATTTCCCGCAGAAGTTCTTCAAAGAAAAGTTATTTCTCCTTATCTTCAGTCCATCAGTCTGAATAAATTCCTCAATCTATCTGCCTTTGCGCTTTGTAGACTTACACGGCTTTTGTGAAAGGAAAATCTAAAACAGTTTTGAATTAACCAAAGATTTAACTCCCAATCACTATTAGCTAATCAGTATATAGAAAGATTGAGAAAGACTATTTTAAGAAAGGCAGATCAGTCTTTTAGAGGATCTCCTTTCCTTTAACATGCCATTTTCAGACTTAAAGTAATATACGGATGGTGAAACATTTAATTTAGTGCACCTGAAACATTTCACTTAATGACACTGTAAATGTCTGTTGTTGTCAGCCATTGACATGGTTTGACTTCCAGATAAGATGACTTTATAGTTTAGAATTCACTATCCTCCAGACTTATAGATGCACACTTACCAAGTTACAGTGCCCAAAGGACAAATGGGAATTATGCTCACAAAGGAGCACTAATTGTAGCAGTCACTCCATTTTAATTTCCTGTACAAATCAATTCAATTTAGGGAATCTGCTCAGAAGTCTGCAATATACTGTAGCTTGTCAGAAACAGAGTCTTCCAGAATCTATATTGGGTAGTAATTTTGAAGCGCTACACTTCGTTCTTAGGCAACAATTCCTACACTGTGATCCAGGGACCACTTCTAGTCTCTAAGATTTCTGCTGGTGGTCCCAACTGGAGATATATCTGTGTATGTATACAAATTTCACTGAATTCAATCCTGGGAAATTGACCACTCCCACAAGACGTGAGCATTATTGACAGTCTTCTGGCTGTTTTCATAAAGTAATGTTTTATTTAGTGTTGGATTTGTGTACATGCCAACTGGAGGATAACTTGTAGGCCACATTGCCTGAAGATACCTCATTGGTAATATCTTAGGTATATTTATCTCCCAACTGAGAAAAATATAAAGAACCTGAGGCCAAACCCCCTCAGAAGTGAACTGCATTTTCTTACTTCTTCAGGGAGGCGGGGTGGAATGGAAAATATTTCATTTTCATTCTAACCAAATGGGAATGTTTGCACAAACCTGGAAGACCTTTTCAGCCCAGCGCTAGTAAAAATGTATAAGCTAAAGATCCTACTCTATTAAAAGAATTGATTCATGGAGGCCAGCCCAGTGCTGCTTCTTCCACAAAAAGTGAAATGCGCTCATCCAGCACTGTTTTTTGTTACTATCACCCACTTGAGCTCCACTCTTAAGATTTATGATGTCACTATTAAAGCCCTCTGGGTCATTACAACCTTGCCTTTCATCTAGTCTGTATATAAATAATTGATCATCATAAGGATTGAAACCTGGGGAAATGAAGACAACTTAACACAGATATTCTTTATGACATCAATTACAGGGGAAATCATTTGGTAAGAGAAGCGAATATTTCAAGTGGAGCAATAATGATAGCTAGCTTCTGCAATGCTTTCTGCTGCAAATGAAATGTATCCAAGTTCCACTTGAGGAAGAAAATGCTTTATTGTTCAGGGAGAGCGTGTCACGCGTGTATCTGTGTATATAATCCAACTTTCAGCATATTAGAGAGGGGGGGGGGTTAATAATAAAAAAGTGATGACGCCTTCTAGTTTATGAATCAAATTTAAATAACATTTTAGATATTGTTAACTATTAAGTATGGCTGACGTCCTATATGGAACAGCCTCAGAGTATTTTCCATTTTATTCAGTGGAGTTTGCTTCTGGGTAAACCTGGGTAAGTTTGTGCCTCTATCTTTCTGAGGACAGGAGTTCCATGTTAAGTAGGACATATATTTTAATAAACCAAAATTATTTTATTTCAGGCAGGCAAAATAAAAACACCAGAGCAAGAATACTTTTCAAAATACATAATTCAAAGCTCAATCTTATTGTGGGATAGCACTGTTTAAAATATAGAATTTGAGTTTTGAAAGTACATTAAGCTGTTTAGATTAGTAAACGCTTAGGGTATATATATGTCAAGTCTCCTTTGAAGCAAGTCCATTGCATCCAGTAGGTGTTAGAAGGCGGAGTAGCTCAAGTTCTTAGATACTTTGAAGCTGGACTTTCTTCTGCCTCATACCCAACCTATGGAATCCATCTTGCTGTTTCTCTTCAGTTGAGACCTTGTGAGTTGGTTTGTTTATCGATGCATCTATGTTGCTTGCTGTGTATATTTAACTGATTTTTAAACTATTTGTATTTAAAAGAAGTGGATTGGAGAAGAGCAGGAGGAAGAGGATGATGACAACTTTTTCCTCAACCTAAAAAAATCTTCTACTGGATTTCAAAATTAATCACAGACAAAAGCAGAATCTCTGATTAAAACTTCAAGTAGTAAATTTTCTCGAGCCTAGAAAAAACAAAAATGTTATCTTTAAATTCTGAGTTAATTCTGTCCTGAGAATGCACATGTAACTATATAGATCAGCATTTCTCAACCTTAAGTAGTGCTGGCTAAGAGAAAAACAATAAAAATTACTAGGCAAAAAAAAAAAGTAGTGCTGGCTAGGGAATTTGGGGAGTTGAAGTCTACACATTCTTGAAGTTGCTATTTTCAAGGAAGTATCACTTCTTTTCATTTTGTGTGACTGACAATACCGGCATTACAAATCATAAATTATAAAACGGTGATTACCTAATATCACAAAATCTCTAGAAAATGGGGGCTATGTAATATCACTAAAAAGATCTCTTAATTCCTAGAGAATTCTGAAATATTCTTTCTGGAATCTTCAAAGCTACATTGCCAGGCTCTCAAATAGTTGGATTGTGGACTTTTATGGTCAAGGGTTGAGATGTAACTGAATTGAGTTTTCAGGCCTAAAAGTCCTCTGTATGGGCTGAGGAGAATGTGGAAAAGCCGTGTTGCTGTACTGTGTGCTGTGATGGTCATAACTTCAGTGCTGTTGTAGCTAAATGAAAAATTGTAAGTCTAGAACTACCTGTAAACAATTAGTAGAGAAAAATAACCAAAATTCTGAAATTTGGCCACATTTGAAAAATGTTATGACACATCTCTTGGAGATTGTGTATACATTTTAATTAAAAGATCCTCCAAAAATAAACAAGAGGAGAAGGACCAGGAAGACATGATAGCAGTGTTCTAATATTTGAGGGGCTGCCACAGAGAGATGGGGGTTAAGCTATTTTCCAAAGCACCCAAAGGCCAGACAAGGAATAAGGGATGGAAACTGATCAAGAAGAGATTCGACCTAGAAATAAGGAGAAATTTTCTGACAGTGAGACCAATCAACCAATGGAACAGCTTGCCTTCAGAAGTTGTGGGAACTTCATCACTGGAAGCTTTCAAGAAGAGACTGGACTGCCATCTGTCAAAAATGGTGTAGGGTCTCCTGCTTAGGTGGGGGGGGGTGACTAGATGACCTACAAGGTCCCCTCCGACTCTGTTAATCTGTTAAAGTCAAACACTGTATAATTAAAAGGATTCAAAATGTAAGCAGGACAATTGATGCGCAACAATAATAATGCCAATAAAAATAAACATCAAATTCAGTGTGAATATTAAAATTAGAGGGGGGGAAACTTTTTTCCTGTTACATTAGTGCTGTGCTGATATACCACAATCATATTATTCCAGTGCTAACTGCCAAAATCATATTCCAAAAAATGCTTGAAATGCAATAATTAGGTAGGGTTATTTTTTCATGTTTGATGGCAGTGTCATAAAACTCAATAATTCTGGAAGATAATTTACAATAGAAGAAAACAAATATTACACACTGTACTGACTTTTATTTTCTGTCAGCTATTTTTCTGGGAATTATCATTAAATCTTAGATTAAACCTTAGTATAGCTTGTGGTTGGCTTTATATATAATAGCAGCTGCCAAGATACTTTGTATTTTCTTACTGGAAATTACATATAATTATTTTTTTAGAAGAATGGCAGACTAAGGTGTGTGAGTATGTATTCAGTGTTAAAAATAAATTTGAATTTTAAAAGAAAATATAGAATGTATTTTAACTTATGGACTGTAATTCTGTACATGGCCTTGTGTCTTTTCTGAAATTTGAGTTCTCTTAAAATAAAGCTTTATACAAACACTAGACCTCACCTTGTTTTGTTATAACAAGGGTGGCCCTTCTTAAATTTGATAAACCTTTCTATTAATTCATGCCGATTCATAATTCTGATCCTATTACTTTTGCTGATTATAGGTATTGAATTGATTTCAATAACAATTAAGATTGTTTTCTATGTATATTATCTAACGGTACTTGGAAAAAGATTATTATTCAATTACTGTGCCATTGCTCCTGATAGCAATTTTTTCCATTCCAATATTGTACATGTAGTCCTCGACTTAGATTCATTTAGTGACGGTTGAAAGTTACAAGGTGACTTGGTCATAACCATTTTTCACACTTATGAGCCGTGCAACATCCTCGTGATCATGTGATCAAAATTCAAACACTTGGCAACTGGCATGTACTTATGATGGTTGCAATGTCTCGGGGTCACGTGATCCCCTTTTGCAACCAAACTGCAAACAGAATCAAAGGGGACGCCAGATTCACTTAACAACGATGTTACTAACTTAACAACTGCAGTGATTCACTTAACAACTGTGGCCAGAAACGTTGTAAAATGGGGCAAAACTCACTTAACAACTTAGCAACAGAAACTTTGGGCTCAATTGTGGTCATAAATCAAGGACTAACTGTACATGCAGGGAAGATTTTCATATATGATCATCAGCTATTGTCTGGCTCAAAACCATCATCTGTGAGGTATTTCAAAAGCTCCCTTGAGTTTTCAAGATCTTCAGTGGAAGCAGCATTTTAAAGGTTACCGTGAGTTTTATTCCCACAACTGACAAAAGTAATTTTCATGCCTGCTATTTTGAGAAACCGGATAGATTCTTTCCTTTTTCTTTCCTGACAAAGACCTCCTGAGACAAACAAGCATTTATCATTATTTCATTTAATATAGCCTGTTTCCTCTGAATGGCTTTTCCAACCAATGACTCACAATTAATGCTCAATATAATTGCTGTGCCCGCCAGAATAGCATAAGGGATGAGGAGCAGGCAAACCAGAGGATCAACTTGGAAAAAACCTCAGATGGGACCGTGATAAATTCAGAGCACTTCATCCATCAGGGGTGGGATTGAAAAATGTTAGCAACTGCTTCTCTGCCAGATTGCTGGGTGGGCGTGGCCAAGGTGGGCGTTTGCCATGGTGGGTGTGGCCTACTCACCCTCCTACACCATGGCAGGTGGGCATTTTTGCCCTCCCCACTCTCCATGGGCTTTCCACGAGCCTCCAGAGGGCCTCTGGAGGCCGAAAACAGGCCCGTGTTCAGACTTCCAGTACCTCCGGAACTTCTGGTAGGCCCATTTTTTTGCTCTCCCCAGGCTTCATAGGTTTTTCCTGAGCCTCTAGGAGAGCAAAAACGGCCTCCCTGAGCTCGAGAAGCCAGAAATAGGCCCGTTTCGGACTTCTGGGAGGCCCATTTTTCACTCTACTAGAACCTCCACACAGACCCTGTAATGTCCTTGACTTGTGACCAGTCTTGAGTCCTTGACTTATGACCAGCTGCAAATCCTCAACATACGACTGACAGCCCGGCAACCAAAGCTCGTGCCTATTGGTTAAGACGCGCCTAGCTGGAAGTGAGCTTTTTTTACACTGTTACCATTGGCTGCTCTGCTTGACAGCTCCTATATAAATAGCTGTCAAGCAGAGCAGGGTGCTGAATTGTTTTGTAGTTACCTTGAGAGTTGTCTGTTGCAATAAAGCTGTTCCTTTTACCTCAGCTAGTCTGCCGCCTCATCTGTTGGTCTAGACTTCTACAGACCCTACACTTACCTGGCATGATGAACGAGCTGTGTGGATACTCCTGGGAGGGCGGGGTGGGGTGGAACGTGTCAGCAGTCCTTGCAACAACCGGTTTGCCCGAACCGGTGTGAACCGGCTGAATCTCACTCCTGTTCATCCTGAAACGTTGGTGCTGCCAATCACTGGGATCCTGTACTAGCACCCCTGCTGAGCAGACAAGCTGGATTTTCTTATAACTCAAATGTCCCAATTCTAAAATGGCAAAGTTTCTGTGTCTCAGTCTCCACTTCCTAACACTTGTCCCTCCCCTGAGTCTCTAATCAGCCCGTTGCAGTGTTCTTATTGGTTACTTTGTCCTATTAAACACATTTGGCAAGGGTTGTAGGCAGTGGTGGGTTTCAACTCCCGTTCCAACCGGTACGGTTGCAATGGGGCCAGCGGCGTCCTCATGGATGCGTGCAGCGCGCACATGCGTTCTAGCGCCTGTGTGATGCACCAGATGCTCCGTGGAGCATCACGCAGGCAATGTTTGCACCATGCGCATGCGCGGCAGCGCAGAAGCTTTACCAGACAAGTAAGGAGCTTGGGCAGGCCCTCCGGAGCACCGTACCGGAACAGTATCCGGTACTCTGGGCTGGCTCCGGTACTCCCGTACCGGGGCGTACTGCCGGCAATCCACCACTGGTTGTGGGGTACTATGAGGACTAATTGTGGTGCTCCATTATTGGCCAGCTGGAGGACCTGTTGACTGGCTCTGGTCAACACTTACCACATCTGCAGTGGGGAAAACAACAAAGCATTCATTGCAAGTCGAGATTGGAGGATTTTAGGAGTGGAAACGCTGGCTGTATAGAAATCTCCCCAGTCAAGAGCACAACATTTCCAGGTATAATACAGGTAGTCCTCGAATTATGACCACAATTCAGCCCAAAGTTGATGTTGCTAAGAGAGACATTTGTTAAGTGAGTTTTGCCCCATTTTACAACCTTTCTTGCCACCGTTGCTAAGTGAATCAAATGCAGTTGTTAAATTAGTAACACCCTTGTTAAGTGAATCTGGCTTCCCCATTGACTTTGCTTCTCAAAAGGGGATCACATGACCCCCATTACCTGCAACCGTCATAAATATGAGTCAGTTGCCAAGCATCTGGGTTTTGATCACCTGACCGTGGGGGATGCTGCAATGGTCGTAAGACTGAAAATGTGTGATGTCCCTTTTTTTCAATGCGATTGTAACTTTAAATGATCACTACACAAACTATTGTAGGTCAAGGACCACCTGTACTGCAGTAGTTATTATGATGCCCAACATATGTATTAAATTTATTGGAGAGGCTCAGGAATACAACATGTCTCCAATAACATTGTTTTCTTCATCCACCAAAGAAGCAAGTAATTTTCTATCTTCATGCTTTGGCTTGTGAAGGAAGCACAGAACCAACAAAAGTTGGCAAGCATTTCCTTTCTAGATGTACACATGTTTTTGCAATGGCTTCAAGAGGATGATGATAAACATCTCATATTTCAAGCTAACTAAGGAAATGAAAAGTAAGGAAAACCCATGCTGGGGTTCAAGGTTATTCATTCAATCAGAAGAGAGCTGGAGGGGACCTTGGAGGTCTTCTAGTCCAACCCTGTTGCTGGATGTGACACGGGTATTGCTGCAGGAGGGGGTATAAGCTCTTTCTGGCAAATGGGAGTACATTGTGTATGGAGAGGATAAGGAGCTGTGACATAATCCCATCCTATTGTTCCTGATGCTACTGATGACCTGCCTCCATGCAACCTTACGGTGAGGGCATGTTCAAGAGTAATGTAGTAAAATAGCAATAGCACTTAGACTTATATATCGCCGCATAATGCCTCTGAGTGGTTTACAGAGTCAGCATATTGCCCTCCTCATTTTACCCACCTCGGAAGGATGGAAGGATGAGTCAACGTTGAGCTGGTGGGATTTGAACTGCCGAACTGCATCTAGCAGTCAGCTGAAGTAGCCTGCAGCGCTGCACTCTAACCACTGTGCCACCTCGGCTCTTAAAAGCATCACAAAGGCCATTCTAGCAACGCTACTGTCTCTATTCCTCCACTATCACTGTCTTTTTGATGTGGCTATTTATACTTATTCAAATTGTAGCGGAGTAGGAGTTTTACTGGATCACCGGAATGCCGCAATCACAGCAACTTATAAAATACAGACAAGGCCAGTCCCCCCCCCCCCTCTCATACACACACACACAAATATATATAAACAAAGTAATCATGATGTGCAATGCAGTGTATGAAGTTTGGATGTCATGAAGGAAAAGCCATTTGTTATTATTTATAGGCACTTGAATAACTCAACCAGCTTTGAGCTAAGAAACCTTGACTTGGGAAAAGAGTACTTGTGTTCTGCCCCTGGATACAAAATGTCTCAGAATGGCTAAAATATTCCTCCAAGTAAAATAGGCAAGCTATAAAAGCTTTGTGTGTGTGCAAGATTTATCACATTTATCCTAGACAAATGTAAGATGAACTAATAGCACTGCAGCTGTATCTTCATGTCTTAGTGTAGGCAATATAAGACAATATAGCAAAAAAAAAAAAAAACCAACAACAATGCTCTGGGATTCCTCTTCCTGATCTTACAAATGTGCGCTAAATCATTGAGTGTATGAAGGGAGAAACTTCAATCTCTTAGGCACTGTCAGTCAGCGTTATAAAACTTTTCACAGGCCATAAATTAAACAGCTATAAGCACAAAGCAGCTCAGAGGCCCAGCACACAAACTAATCTGCAAGCAAGGGATGGCTGCAATATTTTCATCAAGGAATTTGGGAAATGAATTTCCACTGTGCTAGGACATTAGCCGTGGTGATGATGTGTAACGTTTGTTTTAATCTATTATCACTTGCAGAGGAGAGAGGAAATATGGGACACACCAGATGGTAATCTGGTCTATACACACACAGAAGGGAATTTTGTATTTCCTGCAATTGTTAGCAAAGGACGAAGACTTTGCTACTGAGCGAGGGCATTATTATGCATGCTAATAACCATATTCAAATGTTGCTGTTAGGCAACTGTAGTTGACAACAGCGTTCAGGTGGTTGCACATTAATCTCGTGAATTATTCTAGCAGAAAACTCATGCTGTTAGCAAATGTTTTGCAATAATGGTTACTAGATGCAATGCAATTTCCTCTGATTAGATTTGACTTCTGATTCCATAACCTTTTGTGAAATCCGATACATCGATAAGAAAAATTCTCATCCCATTAAAAATAGCACTTGTTGATATTCACTTTTGACTAAGGAGATTTTCATGCCACATAAAGCAGATCCGATGTCCTGGCAGCTACCTTGAATTCAGGAGGCCACAGCCCTCTTTGTGCATATCTGTGTGTGTGCACTTGCACACAGAGGGCCTTTTTGCAGTAGCCACTGTGAAGCAGAAAGGAAATCTTTACTAGGGGCCAGCAAACAGAGGGGCACACACAATTGTGACATACTATTTAAAGGAGTTTGATGCGGAATGAAAACATCCTTTAAAAAGGGAGAATATCCATTAATTCATCACTGTTTTATTCAACAACCTTAGAAAATCAGCCCAGTCATATTCTCCCACAGCTCTGTTGTTATAGACCATGGATGTCAAACTCATGGCATCATGTTGCCGTCATGTGATGTTTCGAGACGTTTTTCCCCTTCGCAGAGCTGGGGGGGGGGCATGGCCTACATGTGACACATCCCGCCTGCTGGCCGCCAGTTTGACACCCTTGTATATAGATCTATAATGTTAATTAGCTGCAGTTGCTTTTAAAATTGGCAGTGGGTGCTCCCCTTCTTCTTGGATCTGGAGCCTCCCCACTCACCCCTGCAGCTAGCTATTCTTTCAGAAGGAAGAAGAATTCAGGAAGAAGAAGAAGAAGAATTCAGAAAATCCCCATGAAAATCCCCTTAGTCAAAAGTGAATAATAACAAACACTGTTTTTAATTAGATGGGAATATAATACCAAAGAGGAATTTTGCCCTGAGTTTCCCATTGCCAACATAGTAACTCTTGTAGTGGCTACCATTATTGAATGGGAGTAGGAGGAAGACATGAAGCTGGAATGGTGGTCAGGGGAAAGAGAAAGGATGATGTAGAGGATCCGTTTTGAACCCCGATCTATAGAAAACATTACCAGGGGTGTAGTTCATAGAATTCCAAAGGATCTGCAAGGTCTATTAATAAAAGTCAAGGAGCATAGTGAGAAAAAAATGAGACTAAAATGAAATATAAAGAAGGTCATTAATGACAACTGGTACAACTAGCCTCACAATTGCAAAGTTGTTGAAGCGATGGATAGCTTCTACCTTTTAGGATCAACTATAAACAGTGAAAGAACAAGCAGCCAAGAAATATGCCTCAGACTAGCAATTGGTAGAGCAGCCATGGAAACCCTTAGAAAAGTTGTTCTGGTGTTGTAACAGAATTGAGCTTTGTAATAATAGACCAAGGGCAGGGCCGGATTTTCCTATAGGCTAACTAAGCTTCAGCCTAGGGCCTCAAGATCAAGAGGGGCCTTTTATTTTTATTTATTATCCGTGCCACATTTTTTATAAAGGTTAGTACCAATTACAACATGTTTCATTTAATATATTGATATATATCACACACAGTAATGATGTATTTTATTATCTCTCATGTAATTTACAAGCTTAAAAATGGGAGGTGAAAGGGCCCCATAAGTGGAATAGCCTAGGGCCTCTTTTCATCTAAATCTGGCCCTGACCAAGGGTCTCCAACCTTGGCAACTTTAAGACTTATTTATTCAGAGTTCCTCAGCCAGTTTCCGGAAGGAACTCTGGGAGTTGAAATCCACAAGTCTTAAAGTTGCCAAGGTTGGAGACCCCTGGTATAGACAACATACCATGGTATTCTCTGTGACTCTACATAAGCTAAAGGTGGACTTTGAAGAAGCGTAATTGGAAGAGAATTAATACCTTTGAACTTTGGCGTTGGGGGAAAAAAACTCCTGACAATGCCATTGGCAAGCAAGAAAACAACCAAATGGATTATCAAACAAAACAACTTCGAATTCTTACTCACGTTATCCTACTTTTGGCACATTATGTGAACACCTGGCTCTCTAGAAAAGAGAGCTCTAATGCTGGGAGAAGTGGAAAGAAAGAAAAGATCAATCAACAGCAGGGTGGGTAGATTGCTGCAGTGGTGATGAGTGCACCATTGAAAGACCTGAAAGACCAGGTTAGGACAGATTGTCATGGCGAAAAATCCATTGATGTGGCTTCTAAGAGTTGACACCACCTTGATGGCACATAATTAATTACTCCATTCATATAATTAAGCTACAAATTTTGGGAAACGTGTAATCGTGGAACAATGACTCATAGATTGCCCATGGCCTACCTTGAGAAAGCTGCAGAGGAATGCAACTTGACAGCTTATTCAACAATCCAATGACACTGAAATCCTGGAAAGAAGGAACCTCTACCCCCGTTGCCAGGAATCAAGACTGTTCCTGATGCAGGAAAGTGGGAAGACAAGGTAACAAGACTACCCCACTAACATTGACAGAGCAAGTCACTAAAATATTAAATGAGAGCAAACCCCACTCCCTACCAGCACTGATGACGTTACCTAGTCTGAGTAATGAAATGTCTGCAAGAAGCAACTAAACTCAGAGATCACCAAGGACACCTCGTTTCCGATTCTATTATTTTTAGCCGGTGAGCATCAGTTTGTTTATTTCTTTATGAAATTTATATGCCACCCATCTCACCTAGAGGCAACTCTAGGCTGCTTGCAACCAAGTAAAAGCAACAAGGCAAAACTTTAAAATAATAAATATTAACATTCAAACCGACTTAAAATGAATAAAGATGGCGAGAAAGAGAGCAAGAGACACACAGAGTAGAGATGGAATCTTAGTCCATTGGTCATCTCCAACATGATGCACCCCATCAGGGCAGAACCAGGTTTTCAGGCCCTCCAGAAAGGTGGGTGCATATCTCACCTGGGGGGGAGGCACAATGTTCCAGAGGACAGGAGCCACGGCAAGAAAAGAGCTCCATGGCCCCTGCCAGCTAGAATTCCTTGACTGACAGGTCCACGGCATGCCCCTTTTGTTGATTCAGGGAGAGGGCCAATCCCATTGGGTCAGGCAATTCATCCATGCCCTAAAGGACTCTAAAGCTGAATTAGTATTAATAGTTGAACTTACTGAGAATTGTAGAGCTTGAAATGTCTAAATATTGATTTCATCACGAAACCATTGAGGTATATTTCAAAGATTCGGTTCAATTTCCTGTGAACCGATTGGAGACAAATGGTTCTGATCACAATACGTCTGATAATCACCTCAACAGGGTATCACTTCCAACTGCTCTTTTTTTTTTAATAGTCAGGAGCCAGAAGTAATTATAACAGCAGGTCCTACATTTATGCCTGACACTTTATTTTCTTTTTTTTACAGTTCCCACTCTCAGGGGTATAATATATCCAAATCTTGTAATAATGCTTATATTCATGGTGAACTATGAAGTCTGTGAAGATTTATTCCATCATAAATTAATTTCTAAGATATCCAAAGATTTTTGTTGCTTATATTCCAAAAGACTGCATGGAAGGGAGAGTCCCTGAGTATTGTAATTGTTACATAATCCTCTACAATTGTTTAATAGCATGCCCAGCCTTTCTCTTCAGCATCAATATAAATTGTGCTCAAGTACAAGATGAGCCAGTAGACCTGCTTCCTTTAACCTACAACTGGTAAGTATTTGGAGCAGTGTTTAGGAGCTAGTCTAACCATTATCAGTCCTGCCCTGAGCCTAGCATCCCCCGGAGTAACACTATCTTGGGGGGAATTAAAATGGTAGTTTGAAGGAGTAGCTTATCTTCCAAAGAACTGGGAGGGATTTGAAGTCTTTATATTAACATATGAGCATCAGGGATGGGCTGCCGGGGGTTCGCACAGGTTTGGGTGATCCTCTAGCTAGGATTCTGCTCAGTTTGGTGAACCCCTAAATGCTACCCCTGGCTGGCCACACCCACTCTTCCACACCCATCCTAGGAGTCTCTAAGAGGCCATTCATCATGCCGGGTAATTGCAGGGCCTGTGTGGAGCCTCAGGGATGGGAGGAAACGGGCCTACCGGAGGTTCTGGAAGTCCAGAAACGGACCTGTTTCCATCTTCCGGAGGGCCTCTGGAGTCAGGGGGAAGCAGTTTTTGCCCTCCCGGAGACTCGAGCAAAGCTTCCGGAGTCTGGGGTGGGTGAAAAACAGGCCTACCAGAAGTTCCGGAAGTCCGGAAACGAGCCTGTTTCCAGCCTCCAGAGGGCCTCCAGAGCCCAGGGGAAGCAGGTTTCACCCTCCCGGAGGCTTGAGGAACACCTCTGGAGCCTGGGGATGGTGAAAAACGTCCTCCTCCTGCTGTGGTGCAGGAGGCCGACTAGGACACACCCACCATGGCCACACCCACCCAGCAAAGGGGCAGCAAACCCGTTGCTGCAATTTTTGAAGCCCACCCCTGATGAGCATATTTTGATATAGTGGGGTAAAAAAAATAAGAATTGCATACCCTATTAGAGGAATTTTTCCTCTAATATGGTAAGGGCCTAAGAAAGAACGATGACCATAAGAAGACTCCAAAACATGCTTTGGGTGAAGAAATCAAAATAACTCTTGCCACCAAAACCTGTTGCCAAAAACTGTTTATTTGTTTCAAATGTTCTGTCTCATAAGGGAGAAGTCTTAACTCTGGTGGAAAGGGGGGAAAGAAAGGGAAAGTGCTTCTTGGGAGAAAAGAAAGCATGAAAACTGAAATAGCTGCAAGCAACTATGACCTACGAGAGTTGACAACATTAATACCATAATTAGCCTTGCTGTTCTTTTATGAGAGCTTAAAAATATAGCATATAAAAGTAGTTATGACACTCTTATGGGACATGTATTGTTATCTTCAACCTTTGGCATGTAAAAAAAGGCTTGCACTGGCAAAGCCTGCGAAGTGCTTTCTTCCTGTACCTTATTAACTTCCCATCAATTATGCTTGTAAATGTCTGTCATATATAGGAGTTGAAGCCCTTGGGCCGTTCCCTTGAAAAATTTCTGTGTCCCACAATATACTGCATTGGCTTTTCCTTTTGATCCGATTATTTACCGTAGTCTTCAAAAGATAAAAATGCCCCAAATTTGTAGAACTCCACAGAGACAGGAAGCTCTTACAAATCATTCTGTGTCAAACAAGAGCACCTTTTTTTTGCTGTGAGCATTATTTGGCCCTTTTTGTGAACCTTTTGGTAAAGGATTTGCAATGTTAAATCGGCATTTTTGTCCTCAACCTGCTCCTTGAGCTACTTTCTCCCGGTGATTCTCAAGTTCCACCCTTCTGGTCTTGCAAAACATGTCAGTAAAATGCTTCATTCTCCATCCCCGAACAAGATCTGAGACTTATATCCAAAGCTACGCCAGAGCCACAGAGGAAGTCATGAAAGCCTTTGCACAATAATAAAGCAACAGGAAGACCTGGTTATCGATGCACAAGAGTTTCATTTGCTCATAGCAAGCTGGGTAATCTTCTGCACTTTCAAGAGCCTCTGTGCTTACCGCCTTTTCATTCTTCCCTGGACATCTTTCCTCAAAATGTTTAATTCTCAGGCTTTGATGTAATCATTGTGTATTCTCTCTGACTCCTTTCCAGCATTTTATGGAGTAAAATACAGGTTAAAAAAAATCCACCTTTCCTGTGTTTTTCTGCTACTGCTTCTGTCATTTTTTTCACCTTTCGTCTTTCTGACTGGAGGCCTTCAAAGCCTCAGAATCGTATCTCAAATATTTGGCCTCTCTTTCGTGCACATCCCTTCTTCCTTGATTTTCTTGTGTCAAGAGCTTAGTGTTCTGACCCCGACTTGGCAGAAGCAAGAAACAGACTCCTTATCACAAAAAAACCCCTCTTTATTTACCTCTTGTGAATTAACTGCATTCACCCACCAAAAAGTCCAGGCAAGAGTCCTTCAAGGACTTAACTGCAGTAACAGACCTTATCAGTTCCTTGCGATAATTGCAAAGCTGTGAGCTCCCAGCTGGAAGGCTGCAAATAAAGTTCTGGCAAACAGTCTTTGTGGCACAAAACATAATGAGCAAAATCTTCAGAAATACGAACTGTTGTCTTCTATGACAATCACTCCTCTTTCCTTCTATTTATTCCCCAGCCAGGGAGGGGCCATTCAGCATCCACATGTGCTTTGCTTCCTGAGTCGACTGCTTGTCCTCCGTTGTTCACATCTCCCAAAATTTAATAAATTTAATAAACCTAAACCTCTCCCAACTATTCTGTGCATACGCGCATCTGGAACAGGCCCCAGCTGTTCTTCCTCCTCACTCATATCAGCCTCCAAAGGCAGCTGCCTCTTCAGTGGCTGGGAAATGTTGGAGAAAGCAAAAGGTGCAAGAAGCCAAGGAAAAGGAAAGGAAAGGAATGGAATGGAAAGGAAAGGGAGGGGAGGGGAGGGGAGGAAAGGAAGGGGACTGGATGGGATGAGACAGGATGGGAGGGACGGGAGGGGAGGGGAAGGAAAGGAAAGGAAAGGAAAAGAGAAAGTAAAGTAAAGTACAAGAAATGGCTTCCAATATTCTTTACAAAGAATTTTGGAAGCCATATAATACAATTTATATTTAATTGTATTAAATATAAATACAATTATATTTAAACTTCTTTCTCTAAAGTTACACCATGATTCTCTTCTTTCGATAATCAATACTGCCTAATCATCAAATGCATACATCATGTCCATTTATTTTTCATTTTTTAACGCAAAAATTCCACATGGGTTTTTCAGTCACCAATAAATGTAGAAATTATCTTTTTATCCCCCTTATCCCCTAACCTTCTCTATAATGGATAGTGTCAATTCTTTCTGGTGGCTTGCCGGCCATGTGACCGGGTGGGAGTGTATCAGTGGTGGGTTTCAAAAATTTTTACAGCCTCTTCTGTGGCCTGCTTTGTGGGAGTGGCTTGCTGGTCATGTGACTGGGTGGGAGTGGCTTGGCAGTCATGTGACTGGGTGGGTGTGGCCAACTTGTAAAATGTGGTGAAACTCACTTAACAACGCTCTTGCTTAGCAACCAAATTGTTGCTCAGAAACTCTGGCATTTGAAGCATGCAAGTCTTAAAGCTGTCAGGTTACAAGACCTTCACACCCCCTAACCCTTTAGAAAAAAAAAACCCCAGGGGTGTTCAAACTTGACAGCGTTAAGACTTGTGGACTTCAACTCCCAGAATTCCTCTTCTTGCTCTTCATCTTGATGAAGTGCGGACGGGGGGAGGGAGCTGGAGCCGGTTCTAAACGACACTGTAGATTTGTGGAACCTCTTCTATAGAAGAGGTTAGAACTGGCAGGAACCCACCCCTGCTCTGTATGTATAATAATCCCAGCACCGTAATCATATATTGAAATAATCTTCTGTGACTTTCTGCTCCATTATATTCATGCAAAAATTAACTGGTGACACTATGTAAAAACTTAATAAGTAAACAGGCTGAGGCCAATATTGACACTATTAATCACATTTTAAATCACAATTCAATTTCACTAAATATAAAAAAAATAGAAATTAGCTGCCTAATATCATTGTAATGAAAAGCCAAAGCACTTTATCTTCTGTTCCTTCTCTGCACGTGTGTTGATCTTCCCACACCGAGCCAGCAGCTCCAAATAATTTTGTTTCTCAGGCAAAAACTATTTACTATATACAGGTAATTCTCAACTTACAACCACAATTGAGCCAAACTTTCTGTTGCTAAGCAAGACGTAGGTTAAGTAAATTTTGTCCCATTTTACGCCTTTCTTCTCACTCTTGTTAAGTGAATCCCTGCAATTGTTAAGTTAGTAACATGGTTGCTAAGTGAATCTGACTTTGCTTGTCAGAAGGTCAGAAAACGTGACCACTTGACCCAGGGATACTTTTGATCATGTGACCATGGAGATGCGGCAAGGGTCATAAGTGTGAAAAATGATCTTAAGTCATTTTTTTCAGTGCCGTTGTAAATTCAAATGGTCACTAAATGAACTGTTAAAAGCTGAGAACCATCTGTATATTATATTTACTTTTATATATTCTGGACGGGTATTCAATGTGAGAGTCAGAGACTTTTAACGGAACGGTTTATTCACCACTGCTTCAGAACGAATACAACAAACTCTGGGTTGACAGTTTATTTTAAACCCACAGCTGTCAACCCGTTAACCAATAGGAACACAGCTTAACCTTAACCAGTAGAAACACAGCTTAACCCATGCTTAACCAATGTATGTCCAAAGCTGTGCTGATTGACAGCTGGGACATAACATTTACTATATGTAATATTGATTCCATTTGGTGCTGTGTTAGGATTGGATGATGATGATTAGCCTGAATCAATCCTGCAAAGGATTGATCCATGAGGAGGAGGAGGAGGACAATGACATCTCTCCGGTAATGTATAAATGGACAAATGCAGTAACTTCAAAGAAGTAAAAAGACAATGAAGCACAATCATTGATTTAATAATGTAAAGAACAAATGCCAGTACAGGAGATTCAAAAGGCAGATATTTCTATACCCCTTTTGTTCATTCATGTTCTATTAAAATGTTTTCCTCCCCCCCCCCCCCCAATCTGTCTTTCCCTCCCTGATGGGTTTTCATTTTTTTACTTTTGCATATTTAAATGTACTCCTTTGGGCAGGCGGGCTGTCTAGTTATTGGAGCTTTTTCAGCACTTCCTCCTCAAAAATCACCCAGTTTGTGTACCTGGATCATCTAAGATCATCTAAAGATCATCTACGACCATCTAAAGATCATCTAAGACCATCTACTGGATCATCTAAGACCATCTAAAGATCATCTAAGACCATCTACTGGATCATCTACGACCATCTAAAGATCATCTAAGACCATCTACTGGATCATCTAAGACCATCTAAAGATCATCTAAGACCATCTACTGGATCATCTAAAACAGGGGTCTCCAACCATGGCAACTTTAAGCCTGGAGGACTTCAACTCCCAGAATTCCTCAGCCCGCTGGCTGGGGAATTCTGGGAGTTGAAGTCCGCCAGGCTTAAAGTTGCCATAGTTGGAGACCCTTGACCTAAGAGGCTCTGCTTCTCATCACAGAGCTTCTGGTTTGCCTGGTGGGGCTAAGAGAAGGAGCAGCAAGATTCAGCCCATTGCCACATTTTACTTTTATGGGGATTTGCAGGTTCATCACTGTTACCTTTCACCACTGCCACTTAAGATGATCTTTGTTGTTTAAGTCATGAATTTTTAGAGTTTTCTTCTATTATTGAAACAAATGCATTATTATTGGATCGCTTCTATTTTTTTCTGCAAAGTACTCCGGACTCTTTGGGGAAAGGAATGGTATGATATTATGTGTGAATGCATGCGCGTGGACATTCATGCGTGGACATGCGTGGGCAGCCTGCATGCACTCAAATTTCTTTTTTTATGAAAAAGATTTTTAATGTCTCATATTTTCACTGAATAACGAATGAGGCACATTGCTGGGCCACTTTGCTACCAGCCAGCTTGTCATTGTTTCCATGATGCTGCTTCATCAAGCACATTTTCAAAGGAGGATTTCTGACAATTCAATAGCACCGGAGAAAGTTCCCAAACAAGCAACATTGCTTCGAGCAATGTTGGGTGAAAACTGCAAAGGGCCTGTTGGGACAGAAATATCCTGGTGAGGACAGAATGTGCCATGAATGAAGGCTTGAGATTTCGTGGTAGCTTCTGTTTGAAGAACCAGGAGGTTGAGTTTCATCTGTTGTACCTGTTATCATTTCCAGCAGAATCTCCACTCTTCTGGAAACTCCTACAGAACAGTTTCTAATGGAAAGTTTCTTTTTTTCTCACAGTATTTTGAAAGAGCTGCTCTTCTCCCTATATCTTAATGCCTTCTCTCACTTCCACGTAAATCGATTTGAACAGCCTCACCCCAGCAACCTCTTTTTTTCTGCCTCATACTTAAGATGCTAAACCCGCCATCTTGAGCCCAACGTTTGAGAAGCCAGACTCTGCCTGTCACAAGCCAGGACAAAGGGTGAGTGATGGAGGAGTAACACCTCCTTAAAAAACCTTGGTCCAGCTGGCCCGGCTGGTAGCACCTCGTAAGGGCCCCTTTCCAGGGTTACAGGAGAAGATGGTCAATGGCTTTGAAGGCGGAAGAGGGCTCTACACCCCAACGGCAGATAAAGCGGCAGAACCATCTTCTAGGAGAAGGGAAACTCTGATTACAAACCTCCACTGCCTTGTGGCTATATCCACTACAGGAAAAAGCTTCAGGAGTCAACCTCGAGGCAAAATCCAGAGCCGGAGTCCTGGAAGCAGTTCGTGACTGTGTATAACCACATTCTGGTAACTCCTGCGACGCAGCTGGAAACAATCATATCGGATTTCAGCAATGTGGAGAGGGGGATCTGCTGCTTGGGTAACAGCCTAGCCTCCATATTAATCTACCCAGGCCTCATGCTGGAGAGGATACTCCAGCTTTACCTCTTTCCAGAGCATGATACCATAGTCTTTTGAGTCTGATGGATGCCAATATACTCAAGATGCTGTTTTCATTTGATCTCAAGCCCAAACCTAAAACAGTCTGAAGTTGTTCTTAGCTGCACCTGGGCTAAAGTGCTTCTTTTACTCCTTATTCTGAACCAGGTTCTATAATGGATTTAGTGTGATGTGTATCGCTGACCATTCTACCACTGGCACCGCTAGTGGGTCAGGTCAGCCTGACGTTTTCTGGTGTATGCATATCCTGTTTCCTATACTTACCAGGCTGGAGGCTAGTAGCAAGCCTCCTCAGTTCAGAGACTTGGTGCAGGCTGAACAACATCTGGACAACGATGGTGGTAAACAGCTACACAGTGAAGAGGGAGAGGCAGATGGCTCTTTCTTTGACTGCTTCTTCGTTTATGTTTTATTTATTTTATGTACATAACATATAAAAGTTCAATTTCCATCAAACTGTGTGATCTGGGTACAGTTGTTTTTAAGCAGTCATAATCCACATATTTGTTATAGTATTCATTACAATAATATTGATAAACTAATAATAATAATAATAATAATAATAATAATAATAATAATAATAATAATAATAAATGTTATCTTCTTTAACAACCATCCACTTTAACATGTCCTCTTTTTATGTCTCCTCCTTTCTAACTTCATTTCTATTGTCTAGCCATTGCTAAAATATGTCCCACATCAAAAAATATTCAGTTTCTTCTTTATCCTTAATAGAGTAGAGTAGAGTAGAGTAGAGTAGAGTAGAGTAGAGTAGAGTAGGATAGGATAGAATAGAATAGAATAGAATAGAATAGAATAGAATAGAAATCTTTATTGTCCAAGTGTGATTGGACACACAAGGAATTTGCCTTTGGTGCATATGTTCTCCGTGTACATAAAGAAAAATAAAATAGAATACATTCATCAAGAATCATAAGATATAACACTTAGTGATAGTTATAGGTTACTAATAAGCAATCAAATTATACTAGGAAACAAATAAAACAATATAAATTTTAAAGATACAAGCAATATGGTTATAGTCATAAGTGTTAGTAAGTGTTAGTCTATCATTTCTGCTCATTGTAGTATTTTCTTAATTACATTCTCATCTGACAGAATCTCATTTTGGCTGCTTCTTGAAGCAACGTTACCTACAACTAAAGCTGTTGTTTTGGTTGTTTCTGAACACAGGTTTAGTGCTCTTCGGAAAAGCTCTAAAACCACATCCAAAAAGAGCCTGACCTTTTAGCTGGTAACAGTTAATAGTTGGGCTGAAAATGTTTTGCTGTTAGAAATTCCAATTATTTACATGTTATCAGCCCTTAGCTTAATAGGTACTTCTGAACAACTAGCTATCTTCAAATCTGGCACCAAAAAACCCCAGATGTAGAAAGCAATAAGACAGAAAATGCTGAAGCTAAAGAAAAGGATATGTCATTGCTCTATAAATCAATAGCTTCTGAAAGTAGATAAAGACGTTGCTGGCAATTTCTCAAAAGCACATAATGATTCTAATGATTCAATATAACTATGCCACTCTACAAGCATTCAAAAGCAAAGTTATGAAAACAACCCTTACCAAGGTTTGCCATTGATGTATTCAGTTTCTAAAGTGTCACGTTTTAATGAGCAATAAAGGTACACAGGCACTTTGGAAAGCAAGCTCTTGAGGATGATCTTTCCAAGTAATTATCATATAATATTGCACATATATTTTGTAGGTTTCCAGATGCTCTCAAATGCCAGGCAGAAACCTGGAATATGTCTTACTAAGAAGAGGCAATGAGCCATATGGACTAACTGGATAGATTCTTGTCAGAAAGCTGCAAGGTTTCTTCTATATAACAATGCAGATCCATATTTGTAGAGCGGGTTCCAGTCACAGCTATTAGTGCATCTCGGAACAGTATCCACCAACAGGGCATACTGGTAAAATTGCAAAGCGAGGAGTTGCTTTGTTCATAGGTGGGTCTAAAGATGTGTCTAGTGGCTCTTTCTCCCACAACGTAAGAACCTCTTGTGGGAGGCATCCAGATCGTTACTGCTCCTGGCAGACATTGAGAACATACAGCCTAGCATTTTGCACTAAATCATCTTGGACTCTGTATTGTTCTTAACGAACGAAATTATGAAGCAGAATGTATTGTAAAGTATGTCTCTTGTCTTTCTTTGACTACTGAACAATGGAGGCCTCTTCCTACATACGTGGTTTTATATAAGTAGGATGTGTTGTTAGCTGGTGATAGCTTTTGGCCCATGTCTCATTTTGAGAAAATTATAGCTATTAGGCAGAATTTGTTGGAAGATTATAATAAAGGAGAATATTTGTAGCTTGGGGTTGAAACGAGGGGTCCTTGGTGCGCTCTAAGGTTGCTTGCTTTCTTGCAGATACTCAAATGCACTGATGATGTTACCTAGTTTAGGTAATGAAACATCTGCAAGAAAGCATCCAAGCTCAGAGAGCACAAAGGACCCCTCAGAATTTTACAGTCTGTTCGTAAATTATGGTTTGAGCCTCAGTGTGTTACTTCCATTCTCCTTACCAGTATTAAAGGGAAGCATTTGTGCCCATAGCTGTCCTCACAGTTGAAAACAAAACTCCAAGAAAACTTTGTTTTGCTGGGGGGAGGGGGAGGAATCCCCAACAAGTTTATTTTTCTTATGCTATGCATTTAGAAACAGCACCTCTGGCACCGGGAAAAATAGCATTACCACAATCATTATTCCCACATTAACGCTGAGCAAAACAACTATCTACAAACAGCCTAAAGATGTGACAGTGGTAAACCCCGTGAACCTACATAATGATCCATTCAGAAGCTAACAATTAAACATGATCTCTGTAGCATATTTCAGTAAGGTAATCAAAGAAAAAGCTAATTTCTGAGTACAAGATTTGCAAATGAGGAACGTGGGTTTAAAAAATAAAATCCCAAAATTTCTGAGCTCATTCAATCCAAATAATTTTGGTTAATCATCATTTCACTCTGGTTTTGCCATCCTTTCTCACAGACTTATCATCTACCCCGTTCCCTTTCCTACTGAAAGTTCCCTCTGGTAGAGAAATTCCTGAGGCAATTCTTAGCAGCATCACCATTTTCTGAGGGCAAAGAGCTCAGTCTCCAGTTGGAGAGACCCAACCTAGAACTGAGGAGAAATTTCCTGACCGTTAGAACAATCAATCAGTGGAACAACTTGCCTCCAGAAGTTGTGAATGCTCCAACACTGGAAGTTTTTAAAAAGAGATTGGACAACCATTTGTCTGAAATAGTCTCTGCCGGAGCAGAGGGTTGGACTAGAAGACCTCCAAAGCTCCTTCCAACTCTGTCATTCTGTTATTCAGTTCCCAGGAAGGCCATTACCCCCCTTGCTGCCTCCCTTTGGCCTTTGATGCCTGTATCTCCATTGCCTCTCTCTCCCAGGTTTCTAACTGAGCTGCAGTCTGCTCTGTCTCCCCTCATGCCTCTATCTCTGCTGCGGCTCTCCAGACTCACCCTGGCTCCAGGAGTAGCTCCAATGGCCTGCAGGGTTTCCTGGGTGCCAACAAGGGCCATAACCACCTCCATCAACATTCTTGCTGAATGATATGTGGCCGTTAATCATCAGCTGCCACCAAACAATAAATAACATAGCATCTACCATAAAATCTTCAAACAAAACATGAGCCCCTTCCAAATTACATGTATTTCTGGATGGCATCTTGGAAGTTGAACTTCTTGACGATAGACATTAAACAAATGTTATTTTTCTGGGGTTTTCTAATTTTTCTCTCTGCTTTTTTTTTTTTTTTAAGGATTGTCCAGGAAGATTCACCCACAAGAAGAAAAGTGATTGTTAACTACTTTTCCTGAAACAGAAAATTGGGCAGCAGCAGGAGAATTGTCTAATGGGAGGATGTGAAGATGGAAATATTCAGTCCAGGCTGAATATTTTGTAATAGGGCAAGAGCAGCTTGGAAAGTGGATGGCCGTATAAATTGGAAAAATAATATGATACAGCATAAAGCAACACAACCAGGGGTGGGTTTCAAAATTTTTTAGAACCTATTCTGTAGGTATGGCCTGTTTTGTGGGAGTGGCTCGGCGGTCATGTGACTGGGTGGGCATGGCGAACTTGGAAAATGTGATGAAACTCACATACCAACCCCCTTGCTTAGAAACCAAAATTTTGGGCTCAGTTGTGGTCATAAGTTCTCTTTCTTTTCCTTCCTTCCTTCCTTTCTTTCTTTCCTTCCTTTCTTTTCTCTCTCTCTCCCTTTTCCTTCCTTTCTTTCTTTCATCTCTCTCTCTCCCACTTTCTTTTTTTCTTTCTTTTTTTCTTTCTTTTTTTTCTTTCTTTTTTTCTTTCTTTTTTTCTTTCTTTTTTTCTTTCTTTTTTCTTTATTTTTTTTGTTCTTTTTTTCTTTCTTTTTTCTTTCTTTCTTCCTTTCTTTCTCTTTCCTTCTTTCTTTCTCTTTCTTTCTCTCTCTTTCTCTTTCTATCTTTGTCTCTCTCTCTTTTCTTTCCCTCTCCCTCCATTCCTTCTTTCCTTCTTTCCTTTCTTTCTTTCTCTCTTTCTTTCTCTCTTTCTCTTTCTCTCTCCCCTCCTCTCTCTCTCATACACACACATCCCTCCCAATTATATTCATAGATACATTCTATGAACTAAAACCGGTGCCCAATAGATCCTATGATCACGGCATTCTGTGTCCTACAAGCCAATTCACAGAGCTCCCAATTCAGCTTCTTACCACTCTGGGGGTTAACCGAATATGGTTAGTCATCCTGTTATCTCTTGGCCTTGGTTCCCGCCTTTTAAGGAGAGCGGCAGAAAGGACTGATTTCAAACGGCTTTTTTTCCTTTTGCCGAAGCCCCATTTCTCTGCCGCTTGGCAGGTGACCTGGTGGGTGTCCAAAGGTGTTGGGCACGCTACGGAAGGCACGCATGTCACACACAGAGACATACACATGCACACTGCATGTGTCGCAAGGCACATGCAAGGCACATATGTAAGGGGGACTGGATCAGTTGGGTGGCTGGCCGGGAAAGTGGCAAGAGGGTGAGCGCCAACCATCACCCGTGCCTCCTTCTTCTGCGAGCCGCGGCAGCGGAGAAGAAACAGAGGCTTCTTTTTTGCCAGCCTCCCAGTCCCCCTTACACAGGCATGGTGTGTGTGTGTGCGTGCATGTGTGTGTGTGTGTATGTGTGTGTGACAGCCACCTGGTTTCCAATGGGGGTAAGAAATCCATGCAGAGAGAGAAAACATGCATGGATTTCTTCCCCCCACCACCACCATTGCAAACCAGATGGCTCTCCAAGAGAAGGGAGTGCGCGCCACGTCGGCTTCTCCCAACAGCTGAATCCTCCCCTTCTGTTCCTTCTTCAGCTGTTGGAAGAAGCCCATGTGGCGCACACTCCCTTCTCTTTGACAGCCGCGTGATTTCCAATGGGGGGAGGGAAGAAATCCATGCAGAGGGAGGAAAAATGCGTGGATTTCTCCCCCCCCCCATTGGAAACCAGGCAGTTGTCAAAGAGCTGCCACGTGGGCTTCTCCAAATCCTCTGCTCCAGCAAAGGAAGTGGGTGGGCGGGGCAAGACTGGTGCAGACAGGCGGGGCAAGCAAGTGAGCAACAATTGAGGGGGCAGGCCAGGGGAGGGAGCGTTCCAGTACGGGGCCTCCGGAAGCTCAGGTATATATTTCATGATCGGCTTCGAGCGTACCAGTGCGTACCGGCTGAAATCCACCCCTGAACACAACACAACGTAAAATAAAAGGTAGCTGAATGTACCACCATGGCTATTTCCAAACTGGTTCTTTGTTTCACAGCATGTGAAAATTGAGAGCAGAAGTTTTCTAATCATATGATTTGATATTGAGTGCAAGAAATTACTGGCCTTGGATGAGCTCAGTTTGGGCACAATTAGCACTTACAATTTAAATGAGCTTTTTAAAGATATATTCAATCAAAGTAATTTATTTATACTGACTTTAAAAACTAAAATTATCATCATGTGTATTTCAGGAGGTTACATATTATAGGTGATAGAAGATTGTAGCAAAGTCAAGAAAATCAACAGTCGTGGTTATATATCAATGTCTTACATCAGATGTGGTTGGAAGTTATCTTCAGAATCTTATCTTCTTTCTTATAATAAAATACCACGAAGAAAGTGGACTTTAAAGGACAACTTTGCATGCTTTTCCAAAGTATAAGTTTACATCTGGGAGCAATTTAACTCCTCATTTAACTTTAATCAGAAAATAGTAATGAATGTAGTCTGGAATCCAGCTGGATTCGTTAATGGGAAACTTGGTGGTTAAGCTTATGGCATTAAAGATGTTCTTAGTAATATTTAGGCAGTGATGAGGGATAGATGTCATATATTTCTTCCGGTAAAATACATGTCTGCAGTATACACTTAATTTTGTTCTTATAATTGGCTGGTACATATAAACGAGATCCAGGAGAAGAATTACTTTTTAAAACGCTACTTAAATTGTCCAGTAGCAAAAGTAGGCTTAACTGGCTGCACCTTTCTGAGCCATTTAAAAATTGTGTTACCAAAGGGTAAGTTGGAATATGTTGGAAGGAGAAATAAATACTAAATAAAGCACAAAAGCATTGGTAGAGGGTGAGTGGGAAGGCGGGTACAGGCCAGGGTGTTGCATGATGTAAATACTGTAGCAAATGTGACTCCCAGCATGTTAGTCAAAGCCAGCCCAGGAAAAAGTAGTATAACTTGTCATGCAATCACACTCTGTCTATGTAGATTCTCAGTCATCCAAGTCATGGTTGTCCCAAAGGTGCTTTTTCAAGAGACAACTGGACTTTTTGGATTTTTTTTCTTTGAAGATGTCTTGCTTCTCATCCAAGAAGCTACTCTGAAAACCAGAAAATCCAGTTGTCTCTTGAAAAAGCACCTTTGGGACAATGACAATGTGTTTCTGTGATGTCCTACTCTGAGGTTTTTAAGAGTAAAGGCAAGAGTAAAGGCAAGGTCCTCAGGAACATCAGCCTTCCAGCTCCAGTTGCAGAATATATTTATTAATTTTTCCTTAACTGTTGCACATTTCCATTTGGATTCTTGTTCTGTGTTCCCAATTTTAAGGAGTTTAGAATTTAGAATGAGAACTTTTAGAGCTTTTTCTGAATTCCTGAATTTTAAAACGACTGATTTTAATTGCTTGTAAAGTTTTACTTGAACTGCGTATGCTAGATTCCGGCTGCTAACAATATAGAATCTTAAACGTAGCAAAATCAGGCCCTTAGGCTGGCAAATTGACCTAATAAAAATCCACCACACAAGGCTGAGGTTATCCTGTTGCTCACTATGCTGGGATGCCATGGTCTTCTTCATGGGATCATCTCTACCCATCCTGCCATGACCAAGGGGAGGAACAGCTGTCGATATTGAAAAGCCATAAAATACCTAGTGGTCCACCAAGTGCAGTTGGGTAACCTTGCTTCAAAGACTCCCCATATGCAGCATTACATTAAGTCATATTAAAATACAATTCAGCAGAGATCCAGTCCTTCTTCTTTCTATTATTTCTCCTCCTTATCCTTATGGCTGTTTGGAAAAATGAGAAAAGAAGATAAGATACACACACACACACACACACACACACACACAAACACACACAGACAGACATAAATGGGCACTGTCTGATAAAGGGAGGGAGGAGGAGAGAAAGGAGCAAGCTAAATGTGAAGCCTCCAAGAGTATGCATGGAACCACATAGACTACACAGGATAACTTCTCCCAGACCCCGGCAGCCTAGCAGTGTTGCTGAATGCTTATTTTAAAAACCCCTGGAAATTAAATGTGTGCACATTTCTCCTGCCAAATGCAGCCAACTACTTAAAATACATACTGGCCAGGACGTTAATATTTACCGTATTTTTCGCCCTATAAGACGCACTTTTTAACTCCAAAAAAGAGGGTGAAAATCTGGGTGCATCTTATACGCCGAATGTAGCCACCTGGGTCATCTAAAAATGGGGCAGGCAAAGCGGGCGTTGCAGAGATCGTGATGGCTGGAAAGGAGAGAGGTTTCGCTTTCAGAGCTCCTGCTCAGCTGGGCTCCCGGGAGGGCTTAGGCGGGGGCAGCGGCTCCACACATTGCTGGGGAGTGAAGTTGTTGTGACCATTGTCTCCCCTGAGCTGCCCCCCCGAATCTCTGAGGCACCTTTCGCTTGCAGGAGGAGGAGGGTGAGGGCCGAGTATACCAAAGCCTCTGAGTAACTGGGAAAGAAAGCCACGCTTGGAACCTGCCGAAAACTGCCGCCCGCAAAGCACGCCTTTCTTTCCCAGTTACTCAGAGGCTTTGATTTAAGGAGGCGCTGCTTTAAGGCTCCTGAGAATCCGGAGAGATTGGGGAGGAGGTGGAGGAAGGGAAGGGAAGAGGAACAATCTCCTTTTTACGAAAGCTTTTCTCAGAACACTAGATTGGGAAGTTAAAAACCTAGAAAGGGACACAATCAAGCTTGATTCAAAGGCTTTGGCTCCTGAGAATCCAGAGAGATTGGGGGGGGGGGGTGGAGGAAGGGAAGGGAAGAGGAACAATCTCCTTTTTACAATCTCCTGCGTGGATCTGTCCTTCCTCATTTCTGATAGCAGCAAAGAAGAGGAATTCTTGGGGTTCGAATAAAAACATTACAGCCTTATTTTTGTTACTTTCACTGTTTACTGACTTTACTGACTGTTAATGAGAGTAAAGATAGTTCTTAATATGTTACATGGTTGACATAAAATTGTTCTTAAACTGCTGTTAACTTTATACAGTTGATATAAAATATTTTACTACAGTATTTGGTTCAGAATCTTTTTTTTCTAGATTTTCCTCCTTTAAAATTGGGTGCGTCTTATATTCCGGAGCGTCTTATAGGGTGAAAAATACGGTAATATTAAGGTGAAAGACATCCAGCTAATTACAGAGAAACAGGAAAAACAACAAGAAAATTCAGAAATTAACCATTGAAGAGCAATAGCACTTTGACTTATACTGGTAGTCCTCGACTTATGACCATAATTGAGCCCAACATTTCTGTTATTAAATGAGCTTTGTCCCATTTTAACAACCTTTCTTGCCAAAGGTTAAGTGAATCACAGCATTGATTAAGTTAGTAACATGGTTGGTAAGTGGATCTGGCTTTCCCATTGACTTTGATTGCCAGAAAGTCGCAAAAGGGGATCATATGATTCCCTGGACACTGCAACCGTCAATATTTGTCAATTGCCAAGCGCCTGAATTTTGAACACACAACCATGGGGATGCTGCAACCATCGTAAGTGTGAAAGATGGCCATCAGTCACTTTTTTCAGTGACATTGTAACTTCACACGGTCACTAAATGAACTATCTGTATATTGCTTCATAGTGCTTTTACAGCCCTCTCTAAGCAGTTTACGGAGTCAGAATTTTGCCCCCAACAATCTGGGTCCTCATTTTTCCGACCTTGGAAAGATGGAAGGTTGAGTCTACCTTGAGCCGGTCAGGATCAAACTGCTGGCAGTCAGCAGAGTTAGTCTGCAATACTGCATTCTAACCACTGCGCCACCGGGGCTTTTTGAAGGACTCTTGAAATGAAGAACATACTAGAGACAAAGAAATGTGCCAGCCCCAAATTGGTATAAACTTTCATGAGAGGGACTTGTTGGGCCATGAAATTCCCATGATGGCCGCCTTTACATTTGGTTTAACTTTAGCTGAAAGCTTGACTTCAGAACGTTACATAATGCTGCATAATGAAATGTCATAATCTATCCATTTACAATTACCATTCTCTTACGATATCAATTAATCTATTTCCCCTTCTAATATTGTTGTCTTTTCTCCCAGGTAAAGAACTGCTGCAAACATTAGAGTGACATCATAGTCCTCTCCTTCAGCTTTTCATCCTGAAAAGCTTACATTTACATTCAGAGCACGGACTATATTCATCATGTGAGAACCAGTAAATCAGGTTAGAAAAACCAAAGAAAATGTTTTGCCAAAGGATATTCAGCTTCCTGGAAGAACTGAGATTTGAACTCTGACTCTAGTCTTAAAATGTGACCCAATAGGTCTTGTATATGTAGAGAATAAGAAATATGACCTTGATCGGGATGTGTGGGAAGTTATTACTTAGGCAAAAGGGCAGTGGTGGGATTTAAATAATTTAACAACCAGTTCTCTGCCCTAATGACCAGCTGGATAGGTGGGGCTTGGTGGTCATGTGACTGGGTGGCCGTGCGCTTCGCCTTAGCTGTTACAATGTAATAAGGGTTAACCAGAGAGGCAGTTTCTGTAAGCAGGGCAATAAAGATTAGGCTAGAAACAACACCAGAATGTTTCCTTCCTGCCTTCCTTACAGGATTAGCCCTGTAAAGTGAGGAAAAAAATAAAAGGAGTTTTCCTCCAACAACCGGTTCTCTGAACTGCTTAGAAAGTTAACAACAAGTTCTCCCGAATAGGTCCAAACTGGCTGAATCCCACCACTGCAAAAGGGGCTGAAGTCCAGAAGAACAAGGTAACATTTGGAAGTGACCCAGTGCAAAGACCTTCCTATAGCTTGTCCTCATTTAACAACCACTCGTTCAGCAACCAATCAAACTTACAACAGCATTGAACAAGTGATAGTTACAGCAAACCCTCATACTTACAGCCCTTGCAGAATCCTGCAATCACACGATAGCTATTTGCAACTTTCCCTGCTGGCTTTCCACAAGCAAAATAATTGGGGAAGTCGGCAGGAAGTCAGAAGTCATGATTATGTGAGGTCCTTGCATAACAACCCAGGCAGTCCTCATAGAACAATGGCAACTGGGACTGCCAGGACTGATGTGGCTAAGTGTCATAATTGTATGGTTTTCTAGACCTACAATTGTGTTGCTTAAATGACTTGAGTTTCCAATCCCAATTAGTGTTGTTCAATTAGAATTACCTGTACTGTATAGCCAAACTCAATAAAAGTACTTTTAGCTTTCTGTGGAGTTGATTTGCTGATCCGTTCTATCTGGTGGGGCTAACATAATTCCTAATTTTCGAAATTCCTGATTTCCTGGTATTAAAGGGCTCATCCGCTTCCCTCCTGCACTAAAAGACAATTGGCTATTGCCCCTTTTTCTTTAAATCCCTGAAGCATTTTCTATTCAAGCTGCAAATATTGCTTTAATGATGCCAATAGGGAGCTGCTCTGATATAAATAACCCCTACCTAAAGCATGTTCAAACTTCTTCTCATGTTTACCTCAGGAGTGTGGGACAACTGAGAATCTATTTCTTAATAAAATAAATAAATAAATAAAAGGAACCCTGGAAGAGATCCATTTATTTTAATCTGATGATCGCTGTTGTATCAGGTGCTGCGCTGTGCAACAGTCACTCTGACTACTGAGGTAAAACGAAATGCAGTTAACTACAGGAAGAATAATCCTTCCTTTTCAACAGGCATGCTGAAGTGAGTGGAGCGGTAACATTTCATAATCAGCTGCTGGCCCCATGAAAGTTTTTTTTTTTTTCCATTTTCTTTCCTGCTTGGAGTTCATAGCTGATCAAAAGATGCAGGTTCATTAATATTATATTTTATGGGTGAGTCAAGGTGATGTCTTTTTTTATGTGAGGTTTTAAATGGATTTTTTTAAAATTGATTTTTATAGTTTAATAAAGAAACGAAAAACACTGCAACCCCTTTGAACAGCAGACTCTTTGCCGCTGTGATTAACCGGGAGTTCATTAAAGGTAGGGACTTTATGATGGAGAAACTGAGAGCTTTGTCTTGAGGCTATGCCAAGCTTTGATTCAGATATTCAAGTCAAAGAAAACGCAACCAAATCTCCAAGGCAGACAGTTTAGATCCCACCATGAGTTTTTTCAACTAGATTCTCCAAATAGAATATTCAATTTGAATGAAGCCAGATCTGATCTAAATACAATCAACCATTCATATAAGAGGAGCTTACACACTTGGTTGCATGTTTTTCTTGGCTGCAGTCTAGAAAACAGTGATTGGTTGATTGATTTCCCCACCTTTGGCTTGCCATTGGCAGACAAACTGATAGATTATGTATCAGCAAGTTGATATTGACTCTACAAGTAGATAGATTTTCTCCTGGAGGATCTTTCCGAAATCTGATTCTTCAGGCCTTTGCAATGCTCACCCATTGCCACTGTAAACAAGTCCACCCACCTTGCTCTGGTCGTCTTCTTTTTCTTTCTCAGCATTATAAAGTCCCAGGGGGCAAGACAAGAAACAATGGATGGAAACTAATCAAGGAGAGAATCAATCTGGAATTTAGGAAGGAGAAACTTCCTAAAAGGGACGACAATTAACCAGTGGACCAGCTTTGCTTCAGAAGTTGTGAGTGCTCCATCACTGGAGGCTTTTAAGAAGAGACTGCACCGTCACTTGCCTGAAATTGTATAGGGTGCTCTGTTTGGGCAAGGGGTAGGACTGGAAGACCTCAAAGGTCCCTTCCAGCTCTATTCTGATGGATTGATTGATAGACTATCCCAGGGAGCTTTGCATAATGTGTCCAAAGTACAATTTGGGCCTGGTCATTTGTGTCTTCAGTAGGAACTCTGGGTTGATTTGTTTGATGATCTATTTGTCTATTTTCTTGGCTAGATAGGCAAATAGGAATTACCTAATATACTATAATGGAATATATGAAGAGGCACATATAAGGCTGTACTCTTTTTCTCCCTTGCATTATCGCCCTTCTCAGTTCCCTTAATGTCTGAACTCACTATATATGGGAAGGGCGTAAACAATTCCCCAAAGGAGTGCGCACTCTTTAACTTAAGCAGAATTTTAATAAATACTTACTACTTATAATTGATGTGCTCATGAAAGTCTGAAGGAATTTTAAACAGGCCAGGATATAATAGCAACCAACAGAATTGAGATAGAGTGAAACTATTACAGCTGAGCACAGTGAAACAGAGGTTTTAAATTGATGCTGTATATTATTCATTTTGACAACTGCAAACTTGCGCAAAAGATAGCAGGGAGTCAGGAAGCATCAACTACGGAAGGTAATACTAATTTATTACTAATACAAAAAACTGATCTGAAGTTAAGCACATATTGCGTAGACAGAATAAGAATGTAGCGCTGCATTCCCCACCTAAGCACATACCTGCAGCCTCCTTAATTAAATGTGTGCTGTGTTAAGTGGGTGCAGGTGAAATGCATTTGCTTTCAAATAGGAATCATGCCAGAGGCTGATTACCTATCCATTCTTAACTTAATATGTAACCAAACACTAGATTAGCTTTTGAAGTCTACCCTCTGTCCTGATTCTGTAGCAACAGGCCAACCCCAAAAGAAATAAGGTATTTCTCTTACTAGTCTAAAGACAAGTTCCTGGTGAGGGCTGGAGACTTTTAAGCAGCTGAAATTCTCGGGCGATCTGCAGTGGTTGGACTCTTCACAAAATGGCTGCCATTCTAGATGTGCTTAGCCCTAAAAACCCTCCTTTCCCAGAAGGGCGATTTCCACGAGCACCACAAAAGACTTCCAGCCATCCCCATTGATATTTCTTTTCTTTTACAAGCATTCAGGTACATTTCCAGGGTAAACAAACCCCAGGCTGCAAATATGGAGGTAATGTTGGGCCCTGAAACATTATTGTCAATGACAAGAATCCTGTTTCCCTGAAAATAAGACCTCCCCAGATAATAAGCCCAATCAGGCTTTTGAGCGCATGTGCTAAAATAAGCCCTCCCCCGAAAATAAACCTTCCCCGAAAATATGGCAACACAGCAGCAGCCATGAGGTGACCCCGCTCGCCACCTCCTGCACCTCAAAATTAATAAGACCTCCCTGAAAATAAGGCCAAGTGATTATTTTGGGGGGTCAAAAGAAAATAAGACCCTATCCTATTTTCAGGGAAATATGGTATATTTGAAGATGTTCATCTAGTTTTCTGCAATCCTTTTATTTAAATGAAGAGAATTGAGAAAAAAGAAACCATGTTGGAAAGACAGGAATCTTAGTGGGTTACCAAAAGAAGTGTCCGTGGGCATGTTAGTGCCGATAATTTTAATTTTGTCTGATTTGACAGGAAAAGTCCTTTTTCAAATTCACATTAAAAGCCTTTTTCTGCCTGAAGGAAGGAACAAGATGAGACACACAACTGCCTGATCTTAGATGCTAACTGCACCATGAAGAAATGCTTGTGTAGCTTCCATCCAACCACTAGATGGCAGCAAAGAGATACCGAAAATTGTGCTGCCATCTTTTGGTCATCTGCAGATTTGTGTCCCCTGTGAATGAAACAGGAATGCTGCTGAAAAAGAAAATCATAACCAACTACCCTATTCACTTGGGGGTGGGGGATACAGAATCTCCAGCAGTTTTAATGAAAAAGGAAACTGGTCAGTGATGGAACCCTCTCCACATTTCCAAGAATGTCTAATAGACAAAGAAGTCACTTGACTAGTGACAGCATTTTCTTGCAATAAAATATGATCTGGAATATCATCTGGACATAAGTACTCACTAATAATAATCAGCAATTTGTGCCTGTTTATGTAGGTACTGTATATTCATCTTGCTGATTCTTTTTTTTTTAATCAATTTATCTTTTAATTACAAAGCCTTGAGCAATACCACCATAGGATCTGCAAATATTAGAAGCTGGTCTTCAGCAATTCTCATAGCTTATTCAGATAAGCATATGCCTTTAATTTTAAAAGTAAAGGTGATCTGGCAAAGGATTAATAAAACCTGAAGATAATAGGCAGCTGGTCTAAGTTCCTTTCTGGATTCTAAGAGTTATCTGTGTGAGACTTCAAGCTACCACTAAGGGGAGCCCTTTCTGCAGATAATCTCACATGTTGATCAAAAGCTTAGCCACAAAGATATGACATTTTGATTTTCCCCAAATTACGTTTAATCAGAAGGCAACCAGAGATGAGCGTCTGAAAATTAGTTCTTGAATTACAAGTCTGAGACTCTACCTTTTAATATTTCTTGATTAGGCTGAAGGAGAAATACATATGGGCCTATATATCAAAAGTTTGGACAAGTTACATGCAAAATAAAAAAAGCAACTTGGAGTAACGTTGGAGTATTGAAAATCAACACTATGTTAATAATCAGTACATTTTTGCATAAATAAATTTAAGCTTACTTTAGTAGCATAAATAAGACTTTCTAACATGTAAGAAACTTTTAGTAAAGATTAATTAATCTGCTTTTCTTGTTATGCAAGACTTGTACGTTTATAGCCTTACAAATTGAACATTTATGTAATTGATAGCTGGGTAAATAACAGTGCAAGCCTCATTAAGGGAGACTCTTTCTTTTGGATCTCCTTATCCTGAATTTATAAATATTGAAAAATATTTTGGTAATTAATAGCTGTGGGTAAATAAAAAAGATAAGCCTCATTAGAAATGGGAATAATTCAGAGAATATATTACTGTAGGCTGGGACCCATAATTAACCCTTTTCTTACACCAACGATGCCTTTCTCATTGCTAGAGGAGTTCCCAATGGGACACTGAATAAGTTCCAAAACCCTGAAAATGTAACCCTTTCAGCTGCTGGAATGGGAAGGGAGGGCATGATCCATGCAGGAATGAACTATGCAGGACAGTCATTGCTCTATTTAGGCAAATGTGTCTTGCAAACCATGTGATTAGAAGCTTGACCGCAGTACCATGTTTATTAGGATGGAAAAGTTTAGGGGGAGACTAGAATGGGAGTGCTCAATCTCCTTACTGAATTCTATGGTGGTAGGGAGAAGAAACACAAAGCGTTTTTAATGATGGACCCTGATGTAATTGGCCACTCCTTGAGAATCCATGAGAGATGAATTAAGAAGGACTCACTTTCTTTCTTTCTTTCTTTCTTTCTTTCTTTCTTTCTTTCTTTCTTTTTCTTTCTTTCTTTCTTTCTTTCTCTTTCTTTCTCTTTCTTTCTTTCTTTCTTTATCTTCTCTCCTTAGCAAGGAATCAGAGGCAGTGGAAAGAAAATTCCCCATAGTGCTGTGATACCCAGAAATGGAAATAGTATGACTCTCTTGGCAAACACGGTCCATCTTTTAGCAATATCAGTTTTTTTAAAAAAATCACACCACTTTTTAAAGTCCCCGGTTTTATTTCAGTAGCTTTACTCCAGTTCAGCTCGTGCATTTACCAATTTGGTTCCGATTGAATTGCTTTGACGGCAGATAGTTCTCGATCTACAACCACAATTGAGCCCAAAATTTCTGTTGCTAAGCGAGACAGTTCTTAAGTGATTAAATCAGAGTCCAAGGCAAAGTATTCCTCAAAGTTCCAATTTATTAAGAGAGTCGTGTTGGCACATCCGGGAAAATCCGAATCTGAAAGCTTCCTGGGTTTCCCCCACCCAGTTGAAAGTTCAAGATCTTGCCCCCACACCCACAAGTCCATCACATGGTCCAATCTCCCACTGCCACGCTTGCAGTTCCACCCATCCAATTCCGGTCAGGTGCAGAGGTGTAGAGACAAAGGATGACCTTGGATTCTAGAAAGGAATTTTGTTTTGGCTACATATCATCTAACTCCATACAATCCCCCCTCCCATTTTCCCACAATAGAAAATGCATAGTAGAATAGAATATTAGTGCGGCAGGCCAAAGATCCCAAAAGGAACCGGCTGCAGGCCTGACACTTTGCTTGTCAGAAGTCACAAAAGGTGATCACGTGGCCCTGGGACACTGCAACTGTCATAAATATGAGTCAATTGCCAAGCATCTGAATTGATCACGTGACCATGGGAATGCCGCAATGGTCATAAGTGTGAAAACTGGTCATATGTCACCTTTTTCAGTGCTGTTGTAACTTTGAAGAGTCACTAAATGATCTGTTGTAACTCAAGGACTACATGTACTTTTTTCTTCATTTATTAATGGTGGACTGCCTACTTAGAACAACAATGGATGGCATGTAGAGTAAAATCATAGAAAGTCAAAACAACAATCAAACCATAAAAAAAGTAAAAGTGGCCAAATTAGAAGATAACACAATAAATGAACCCATAATCAGCCTACACTGTAATTTAACTCAACATTTGAGGAAAGAGCCAGATCTCTAAGACACACCTAAAAGGGAGCAAGGTCAGAGGCATTCGGATCTCTGAGGTGACGTCATTTCAGAGGGCGGTTGCTACGATAGGAAAGACACACCACCAGGGGGCACTGTCTTGGTAGATGGCACCAGAAGCATGCTGACCCTATCAAAATTTACAGAGCAGACAGACACAACAGGAGAAAGAGCATCTATTAAATAACAAGGCACTGCTATATCATGGACATAGGTGACAACCAGCATCTTGAATTGCACCCAGAAACCTTATTGTTAACCAGTATGTTGCAGAGGTGTTTAGACGAGCAGATCTTGGCATACCCATAACTGCTGTTGCCATTGCATTCTAGACCAACAGCAGGTTCTGTATAGTCTTCAAGGGCAGCCCCGTGTAGAGTATATTGCAGAAATTAAAATGGGAGGTTAGCCACCTTCTTCAGCCCTTGGATGAGAAGTGAAACATCTTTGAAGAAAAACCCAGAAAGTCCCTCTTGAAAAAGCACCTTTGGGACAACCATGACCTGGATGACTGAGAATCCCCATAGACATTTGGCCAATTCATTAGTGATTGTGACTATGATCATACAATTGGGCTGGGATGCTCAGGAAGGCATTTGTAAGCTCAGACTGACCATGGAGTTGCTTTTTTAAAAAAAAATTAAAAAATAAAACTTTCCCATTTTGTTGTTTATTACAATTAACAATTTGATTGTTGTCCGTTTTATTTAATTCTTTTTTCCAAAGATTGGGAGATTTCCTTTCATTTTTTTGGTATGCTGCTCCACTCCTTCAAAAAAGCAAGAAGAGGAGGTAGAGAATAATGAAATAGATGTATAATTGATGCGGGTATGTCTAACAGATGGAAAGAAAGCCTAGGGTCATACTATAGCATAATATCTGTTATTACCCCTAATGGTGGATCACGTGAGGACTCAGGGCTGGATTTCAGAGTCATCTGGAGAGTGAGAGAATCTCCACCCTGTGCATCTCTATAGAGATGCCTTCCCAACCTCAACGCCCTTCCAGATTCAGTGACATACAGTTCCTATCATCCTTGCTGAGAATGGGCATTGACTGTGCTGGTTGAGAAGGATTATCATCCAACCCATCTGAATGGCTAACATAGTAATTGTTTATACCAATGATGGCTAACCTTTTTCTAAAGTGTGCCAAAACTCTTTTTTTTTTTTTTTTTCAAGAAGTTTTATTGGTTTTTTTAAAAACATTTATGCGGAAAAGGGTAAGTGGAATAGTTACAAATTTTGGCAGTTGCAAGTATGGCAGACGCCCCCTCCCTCCAGACTCCTAGGTTACATCAAAATATCAAACCTTATTACATAGTCATAAAAAAAATCAGCATATTAATTCTAGAAAAAATACTTTTCAATCAGTTTATATAATTATAATATATAGTCTAGTTGTAAATTCATTAATACTTTCGGTCTGTTTATAACATTGTGGTTTTCTTATTTATTTTTGTGATCTGAGCTTTCTTGGTGTTGCCCCTTCACCCCCCGCTGGCAGAGCTCCGGCCCCTCCCGTGTCCTGTATAACCGTTGTAGTGTCATCTGTTTTTTCTAGGTTCGCTTTGTTTTTTTCCATAAAGGCCTGTGCCTCTATGGGTGTGTTGATTCTGATTCTTGTCTCCTCCCAGAATATCAGCAAACCTTCAGGCATCAACCATCTAAACCACACCCCCTTCTGGTATAATTTATTCGCCAATTGCGAATAACTTTTCCTTTTTTCCCTAATTTTTTTGGGGATCTGCTTTAGAATGGTTATCTCCCTATCGTGGTATGTCAGTGTTTGCCCCCTTTGTACACCCAGAATTTCATCTCTTGTGGTTTTCCTAAGAAATTTAATATGAACCTCCCTGGGTACATTATGTGTTCTGGCATATGCTGAATTCACTCTATAAGCTAGATCTATCTCCCATTCCATCTGCTGTTTATCTTTGTGTATGTATTCAGCTAGAATGTTAGTCATAATGTCCCTTATATTTTCCCCATCTGCTTCTATTACATTTTGAAATCTAAGATAAAAGGACATTCTTTCAAACTCTGCTTTCATTTGTTGGATATCAAGTTCTTTGTTCCCCTTCTGTAAGGCCTCTACCCCCCCCCTCGCCTCCGCCACCCCACCCTCCACAAGGTCCAGTCTCTGTGAGTTCTTAAAGATTTGGGCTTGATTCTGTTTAATTTCATCTTTCATTTCCCTTAACTGTTTCTTAATTTCCTCCTGGCCTTGTAAAATTTGTTGAAGCATTTGTTGGAAGTCTATCTCTGTAGTCTTGGGTTGCATCAATTCTGATATCTTTGACTGTGTAGCTGGACTAGACGTTGCAGACGTTGGAGCAGAAGTAGCAAAGCCAGGCTTTCCAGGAGGTGGTCTTTTTGGAGACATGGTTTATGAAGCAAGGAGATCAGTCAAAGTAGAGACTGGGCAGCTGGAGAGGTAGAGCAGGCAGGCGAATTCAGAAGGCAGAGGATCCAAACAGATGGGGATTTCTTTAGTCACTCTAGCAGTAGATGAAAGTTTTTTTTCTCCAAAGAGTTCAGAAAGTAGCAATCCACAAGAAATTCCTCTGGGTGACTCGGAGACAAAGACCGGAAGCCTGAATTTTAAAGGTGGAGTCAGGTTTCACAGTTCATGAAGACAACGGAAGTGTGCCATCTTGCCCTGCCAGCTTTGGGCTCAGAGGCATAGTAAAATTTTTAAAAGTTCAAAAAGTTCTCAGTTCATCCATTAGTTCTGGAGCTAGGTCGAATGAAAATCACTTTTATAGGGGTGAGGCATCATTAGTTGGCTCTCCCCCCTCCTCCTCTCTGGGGATGGAAGGAAAGTCTTTTCAAGCCGCTTGTCCGAGGGAGGGGGGGAAATCCCCCTCCCTCTAGCCGCACCTCCAGCAGGGATCCGAAAGTTTAACTTTTTAAAAGTGCTGAAAAGTTCATCAATTCAAAAGCGAAGGAATGCAGAAAGGAAGCCTCTCACCATACTGCCGCTGCTTCGTTCGGAAGTGTGTTCTCCGATCGGCATGGGGCGAGACGCGTGCGCACGCACGTCCTCCAAAACTGCTCCCCGATGCCTAGAACGAAGCGGAGGAGCCCCCGCCAGCCGCCGCCGACGCCAGGACCCTCCGCGAGCCGTTCCTTCGGCAAGACGCCCCTCCAAGGCGTCTTGTGCCCCCCCAGAAGCGGGGGAAGCCCACCGGGAGAGCTGGAGCAGGCAGCGATCTGCCTGTCGCCGTAGCCGCCGGAACCGGAAGTCCAAGTGTGCCAAAACTCTGTGTGTGCGCGCGCACTAGAGCACATGCGTACTAAAGCGCGCACACGTGCCCACCCACCTGGGCATGCACACATGACCTGCGCATGTGACCTGCGCACATGACCTGCACATGACATATGACCTGTGTATGTGCAAGCATCTGCAGAAATGACCTGCGTATGTGCGAGCAACATCACAAACCCCCCCCCGCACGGATGCACACGTGATCCCCGCGCTGGGGGGATTTTTGCCCTCCCCAGGCTCTGAAGCCTTTCCTGAAGACTGAACCTCCGGGGGGCTGGGGGAGGCCATTTTCACCCTCCCTGGACTTCAACAAAGCCTCTGGAGCCTGGGGAGAGCAAAGAACAGGCCCAACGGCTCAACAGGAAATTCGGGAATGAAATTCTGGTTGGCCCATTGAGTCTGTATTTTGCCCTCTTTAGGCTCCGGAGGCTTTCCTGAAGCCTGGGGAGGGTGAAAACGACCTCCCCTGGCCCTCCAGAAGGCCAAAAATCAGCTGGCCAGCACGCACATGCATGCTGGAGCTGAGGGCTGCCGTGCTGGCAAATATGGCTCTGCATGCCATAGGTTCACCATCACGGGTTTATACCATTGTGTCACAAAATTCATTTCTGAAGCAAGATTTATTTAGCCAAAATGGCATCTCCCACAACAAGTAACCGAAGGCTTGGGATGCCATCATGATTTTCTTTCAATTCTATATGCTTCAGTCATATAGCCAACTATAAGTGATATACATTCCAACAAGAACAAAAATATAATAGCACCATATATTCCACTTAAAGAAACAGCATTGTGTTGAACAGAAGAAATGGGCTTCAAAAATTGCAGCAAAGGGTTCACTGCCCTGTTACTGGGTGGGTGTGGCCATGGTGTTCATGGCCTGGTCAACCTCATGCATCCGGGGGGGGACATGTTTCACCCTCCCGGAGCCTCTGGGAGGGTGAAAGCTGCTTCTCCTGAACTCGGAGGCGCTCCGGAGGCCGAAAACAGGCCCATTTCCAGACTTCCAGAACCTCTGGTAGGCCCATTTCCCCCCTCCCTGAGCCACCGCACTTACCTGGCATGATGAATGGGCCGTGTGGAGACTCTTGGGAGGGGGGAGGGGGGCATGGCCAGCCGGGGTGGCATTTGGGGGTTCGCTGAACTGGGCAGAATCCTAGCTAGAGGATTGCCCGAACCCTGGTTTTGCAAATGTATGAAAATAATATGAATTCAGAGGGGAAAAAATCAGTGGAAAGAAGAAGGGGAAAGAGAAGTGAGTCTTGGGAGACCTTGAGACTGATAGGCTGATCTCCTGAACAGGAGCTCTTCTCACCGCAACATTAAATAAGTATTAATAATTCACCATCTGAATATTTTCCCAGAAATAATCCAAGATAATGTCATTTATGAATAGGGTGCTTTCAATTGCCAGCTGTTTTTGCTTGCCTAATCCTCACGTTGTCCCAGGAGCGATGCTTGCCTTGTCCGGAAGGTCTCTGGACTGAATGCTGTTGGAAAGAACACAGAGATTTACGCCATAAAGGCATGCAGGGGCTAGAAACTGAAGTCGCATTTAAAGCAAACTGTGTTTTATTGATGAGCAGGTTAAGTAAATGAGCAATTTTCCTTTTAGTCACCATCTGCTCAGGAAATGGTAAGTCTTTCTATTTTTACTGCTGCATTCCTCAAGTCAGAATGAGACTGCTGGAAAAGCAACAGCACAGCCACCATATATTATTAAGCTTATAGATTCTCATAGTAAATGTTAATGCAAGAAGTAAGGATTCCTTTACACAATATCACTTATTCATTCCTCTACCCCAGCTTTCAAGGCCTAAAACTCTCCCTCCAGTCACTGGGACCTAGTCATTTATTTATCTTAGTAGGAAGGCAGAAGCCGAAGCCTTCCAGATCTCCCAACAGAGCCATCCAGCATGCCCCTGGGGTGAGTCTTAGAAGGATTTCAGCAACATCTGGATGGCCATGAATCCCACACACCTGGTACTTTGTCCTCTGCTTTCTCTCGTCTTTCTTCCAGCTTGAATTAGCAACCTCACTGCACACAACTCTTTGCCGCAACAGCACCTGGGATTCAATCCAAACCCCAACAATGTATTTTGTCAGAAGTGGCAAGGCTAGTAATTTCTATAACTGATAAGATACAAAATATAGGGTTTCTCTATACCACTCTTCAGGCTGAAATCCAAGAACAGATTTCAATATGCTCCTTACCTTTAAAACCCTAAATGACTTGGATCCCATGTGTTAGATACTTGCTCTAACTACAGTGGTTCCCACCAAGGTCCTCTAGTCTGACGGGAACAGAGGTTTAATCCTATTGGTCAAAAGGTCTGACAGCTCCCTATAAAAGGACTGCTGTAAGACTCAACCTTTGCTGGATTGTTCTCACTTGTTGTAATTAATAAAGAGCTGTTGTTACCGTTAAGCCTGTGTGTGCCTATCCATTACCCAATCTAACACTGGCGACGAGGGTGGGATTGGAAAGCAACTAGGCGAACCAAAAAGAACGTAGAAATCCAGCAAGTACATCCAGCCCAGAGCTCGGCACGGCTTCGAGCAGCCATTTTTGAGCGGCAAGATTCCAAAACGCCCCCAGAACACAAAATGGCCATGCACGCCCCACCCAGTCACCAAGCACTGGGACTCGTACATGCTACGATTTGACTGCTTCCTCGAGGCAAACGACCTCATGGGCCTTTCTGAAGGCTGCAAGAAGAACATGTTCCTCAGATACTATGGCCAGGAAGTGTTTGAGATGGCGAAAGACCTCTCTGAGCCAACACCGCTGCAATCAGTCGCCTAGTCCATGCTCCAGCAAACGCTGAGGACCCATTATGCCCCCAAGCTGTCCAAGCACGTTCGCCAGCATGAGTTTAACATCAGAAACCAGAAAGAGGGCGAGTCGATTAATGAGTACATTGTGGCGCTCCACAAGGCCACAGCGTACTACGAATTCTGAGACCTGGACGAGCTGATTCTGGACCGCATAATTTGCAGCATAGAGGACATTAACCTACAGAGGAGGTTACTCGCTAAATCTAACCTACTCTGCAGATCGCCTTGGACGAAACCAGGGCGTCTGAATCAGCCATCAAATCTACTGAGACTCTGCAGCGCCAAAGTGCTCCCAAGACGCGCGAAAGAGTACATGTGAACATTGCAAGGCTGCAGAGCCCAAGAGCTCAAAAGGCGAGGAAGATGACAGCTGTCGCATGCGCAGTAGCCATGCCCAACCGGTGCACAAATTCAAACCGTGTCTCCCGCCTTGCGCTAGCTGCGGAGGACACCATGCCAGCGCTGCGAGCAAAAGGGGCACATCGCCAAGGTGTGCCGGAGCGAATTCCCTGCCACTGCCTGGCAGCCTAGAAGCGCACCAAACCACCAACAAAGGCCCAACCAAGGGGCCTGGCAGAAGCGCCACGGCACTCACAGGGCGACAATAGAGTCACCTACCACACGTTAATTGGCCAAGTCCACACCAAGCAGCCAAAAAAGCTGAAGGTCACAGTCCTCATCGAGGACTCTCCATGTGAGATGGAGATTGACACTGAGTCATCACTGACCATCATGCCATGGTCTACCCTAAAGCAGGCTATCCCTAGCCTAAAGAAGCAGCATCTTCGCATCCCTGACATCTGCCTATGCGATTACCAGGGAAACTGGGTCCCCATCGTGGGCCAAGGCACCTTCCAGGTGAAGTTCAAGCAGTTCAGTGGGAAACTCCCAGTGACAGTGGTCAGCAGCAATCTGCAGAGCCTCCTAGGACTAAATTGGTTCCAAGCCCTGGGCCTAGAAGTGAGCTTCTCATGGGTTGCCGGCTAAGGTCCCACTTAAACTGGCTATACCCCAATTATTCTGCTTCATCGCCCCCAGACTCCACAAGCAAGATTCAGACATTTAGCATAGGGGATTCGGTATACGCCCACAACTACGCCAGGGGAACTCTGTGGATTCCTGCCACAGTGATAGGCATCACCGGCCCTTGCTCTTACCTCCTAGAGCTCGAGGACAGTAGGAATTGGAGAAGGCATATTGACCAACTCCGTGGCCACCTTTCCAACTCTACTCTTAGACAACCAGGGAAACTTATCTGGTTATGTTGCAAGCCCGCAGCAAGCTCCGAGCGAACCGGCTCTAGAAGCTCCAGCCGCTCTCCAGCCGCGGCCTGTGAAAGGTTCCAGGAGCTTCCACCAAGCAGAGCTGTGGAGCAAATAGGTCCGTCCAACCTGTCCAAGGAAACCCCTCCTACTGAACTGTGCAGGTCAGGCAGAGCTACCCAAAAGCCCACCTACCTGCGTGACTACGTGACAAGTAGGATTGTTCCATCCAAATGGGGAGGAATGTTACATACTTGCTCTAACTACAGTGGTTCCCAATAAGGTCCTCTGTTCCGGTGGGAACAGAGGTTTAATCCTATTGGTTGAAGAGTCTGACAGCTCTCTATAAAAGGGCTGCTGTCAGACTCAATCTTTGCTGGATTGTTCTCACTTGCAGTACTTAATAAAGAGCTGTTATTACCATTAAGCCTGTGTGTGCCTACCTAAAGGTCCATCATAGAACATACCATACAGAATAACAGGGTTGGAAGGGACCTTGGAAGTGTTCTAGTCCAACCCCATCCCCATGGCAGTAGATCCTATACCAGCGATGGCGAACCTTTTTTGGCTTACGTGCCACAAGTGGGGGGAGCACAGGGGGGTCGTGTGTGGGCGTGCCGCACCCATAATGCAACGCACGACCCCCAGTGTACATGCGCCCACAACGTGCGACACCCCCCCCCCATTTTTACATGATTTTTTCGCTCTCCCCAGGCTCCAGAAGTCACTTCCGGTTTGCTCGGAGGGTGGTTTTAAGCGTTCCGAAGGCTTCAGGGAAGCCTCCGGACGGTCCCTGAAGCCTCCGGGGGGCCTCCGGGGGGGCAGGGGAGACTCTTTTCACCCTCCACAGGCTCCTATAAAGCCTCTGGAGCCTGGGGAGGGCGAAACATGGCTTTTAAAAAGGTGAACTCAGCTGGCCAGCGCGCGCATGCACGCTGGCCAGCTGACAGGGCAGCGCCTCGCGTGCCCTGACAAATGGCTCCGCGTGCCACCTCACAGACAGAATAACAGGATAACAGGAAAATAACCATTTTTGTTTTGTAGTTTGTGTGTGGCTATCAATGTACTTTGGTGGGATCAGAAAGAAAGGGGGCTTTTTCAAATATGAAATTGAAGGCTTCTAGCCCTTTGAGGAATTTACCTAGAAAGCCGGCGTGTATTGGTCTAGGGCCTGAAAAAGTCAGTTTCATGTCCAACTTTCAGCATGGAAACTGACTGGGTTGCCTGCTCTTATTACAAACTACCACAGAGGGTTGAAAGTTATGGGAATAATATTGAAGAGATGTCCCCATGTAAGCTGATAAGACTTAAAAATATACCATACTCATGGGTATCCATCTATCTACCCACATTTTATTTTATTTTTAATTAAATTTTATTATTTTATTTTTATTTTATATTTTATTTTATATTTTATTTTATATTTTATTTTATATTTTATTTTATATTTTATTTTATATTTTATTTTATATTTTATTTTATATTTTATTTTATATTTTATTTTATATTTTATTTTATATTTTATTTTATTATTTTATTGATTTTATTTTATTAGATTTATTGACCACCCATCTTACTACAAGGTAACTCTGAGCAGTCATATCAACTCCTAAAAACCAACCATCATCTGTCAGCAATTAAATATATTGGCAGGTAAGAGACTTTATAATCCAGCAGGACTGCATATTCAATAACAGTATCAAAAAAGGAAAGTGCCCTCAACAAATATGCAAGCATTAATACAACATCTGAAGAATATTCCACAGCAAAAACAATGAAAGAGAATTTAAAGAGGAAATCCATTTCTGTGACAAATGTACCATATGAGCAATTAGTCCTGCATGTGGTCCATACTGTGATTATATCGCCTTGTGTCCTGTACCATCCAGGAGAGGAAAGTCCCTAAATCCTATGGGATCTCCTTCCAGGGACTCTAGAACTGCAAACAGATAATGTATTATTTAGCTTTTTGTTAAGAATCAGAATGTAGATTCTCGTGATTAGTCATGTGTCTAGATTCGCTAGGAATTATATTTCAACAACCCTCATGGAGTGACATACATTTTTTTCCATTTCTCTTTTGAAAAAAACCCATTCAACTTAATACAACAATAACATCTCTTTTTGAATTCAATTGTTGGAATTCAGTTTTCACATCTGAACTAATAATCAATGTTAGAACTACACTGCTAGAACTTCTATAGATTTGCCTTTTTTTAAAAAAAAAAGCCTGTTATATAATAGGTGAACAAAATAGAAGAACCTATCTAAAGAGAAAATACCACACACAAAAAATACAGAGGAGGGGCTGAAGTTGGGGTGGCAAAGTTTACTCCCCAGAGTATACTTTGGAGTCAAGTTCTGAAAGGGATTGTATATTAAATATGGGTATTTATGTTATTGGAAACAAGACTGCGTGAGAGGGAAGCACTCCGACAGACTTACCAGCCAATATTTCTCCTATTCATCCTATCCTCCTTTTCCTATAATAAATGATTCCACCGTCTGCTTCTGTTATTGTGTTGTTTATCAGAAAGATAGACTTCTAATAATGTCATCATCATATCACAGCTTGCCATCACTCTTGCGCTCATTTTATGCTAAACAGCTGTTTCTGCACATTTTTGTATCCCTGCAGATACAAACTTATCTGCAATATTGTCTTCATATTGCAGATTAACACAAGAAGAATCGGGGAACTGTACTTGCGAGGCTGGGCATAGCTTTTAGGTTAATGGATTGTGTTCTTTTTCTCCCTGCATCACAGACCCCCCCTCCCGTTCCTTGACTCCCCGCCGCTCACATTCTCTAATTGCTTTCCTTGCTTTTAACATCGAATGCCTTCCTATCTCAAAATAAGAAGAGAATATCTGCTTCTCTGGAGTGGAGGATTCCTTGCGTTCAGGTTGGGTATCTTCTGCTAGTTGTGATCAGAATGTCTTAGGAAATCAACAGATGGGGGATTACCTCACCGTGTCCACAGCCTTGGGATTTAGCCACATCTAAATAAGGAGCTTCAACAGGTAGTCCTCGGTTTATGTGGCAATTCAGAGTGGAATTGCCATTGCTAAGCAACGCAACCATAAAGCTAGGAATCGCATGAGCCTGCTGCCTAGCAACAGCAATTTCAGGAGTCCTGGTTGCCAGTCATTAAGCAAATCACTGTGGGCCATTAAGCAAGGATGTCAAATGATCTCAAGGGCCCTGCAATGGTTGGAATTTAGCACCATCACAACTTTGAATGGTCCCTGAAAGAGTGGTCATTAAATGAAGATCATTTGTACCCCAGAGTGGGATCAAATCTAGGCAAGACGTTGGGCCAGTCCTTGTTTTTCTGATCAATTTACCTCAGCAGAACCATAAGTGTGGGGGAGAAGGGGGAGAAGATGCCTCCATAACCTTACTTGAGCTCCTGAGGAAAAGCAGGCCGTGAATCTAGCAATGAGGAGAGAAGAGTGGGGGGGGGGGGGGGGGACAGAAAGAAGTGGATCAGAATAGCTGAGACTCAAAACAGCAGCAGCAATAGTCCAGTGGCTGACATACTTCTTCCCTTTATTTCCAATGTTACAGCTGCCAACGCCATTTCTTTGGTCGCACTCCATGCTCAAGAGGGAGATGTACTTTATTGGCTCGAGAAATTTATTTAAAGAGCTTTAAGAAAATAAGAGAGAGAGAGAGAAACTCAGGAGTACACAGAATAGCCAAAACATGCTGAGCTGAGCACGTTGCAAGGGATGGAAAACCAGATTGTTAGCTGAAGGACAGGAATCAGCAATGAAATGGAAGGTCCTAGAGCAGGGGTGTCCAAACTTGGGAACTTTAAGACTTGTGGACTTCAATTCCCAGAATTCCCCAGCCAGCCATGCTGTTCCCAAGTTTGGACACCCCTGTCCTAGAGAAAAGCAAGGAATCAGACCTTTTGCTATTGCCATATCCTACTGCAGACCCTGCTTCAGAGGTGGTATTCAGCAGGTTCTGACCAGTTCTGGAGAATTGGTAGCGGAGATTTTGAGTAGTTCAGAGAACCGGTAAATACCACCTCTGACTGACCCCGCCCACATCTATTCTCTGCCTCCTGAGTCCCAGCTGATTGGGAGGAAATGGGGATTTTGCAGCAACCTTCCCTTGCCACACCCACCAAGCTGCACCCACAGCACCGATAGTAAAAAAAAAAAATTTGAATCCCGCCACTGCCTCGCTTCTACCATCCTAACTAAGAATTGGTTTTTACTTTTACTCTTTTGAGCAGGGAAGAAACAGGTTCAAAGGCAAATTCAGGAAGCTGACTCAGTAATTCTAAGTGAAACAGTTTTGTGAAATAGCATCCCTATACACAACTTGGTTTCCTAAACTAGTGGTAGTCCTTAACCTATGACTATAATTGAGCCCACTTTTTTGCTGCTAAGAGAGATACTTGTTAAGTGAGTTTTGCCCCTGTTTTACAACTTTTCTTGCCCTAATTATTAAGTGAATCACTGCAGTGATTAAGTTACTGGTTGTTAAGTGAATCTGGCTTCCCCGTTGACTTTGCTTGTCAGAAGGTCAGAAAAAAGTGATCCCATGGCCCTGGGGACATCGCAACAGTCATAAATATGAGTCGATTGCCAAGCAGCTGAGTTTCATTCATGTGACCGTGGGGATGCTGTAATGGTTGGAAGTGTGAAAAGGTGTTGTAAGTCACTTTTTTCACTGCTGTTGTAACTTCAAACAGTGCCTTAATGAACTGTTGTAAGTCGAGGACTACCTGTGCAACCATTTAACTATGAGCCAGCAGTGTGCAGCAGCTGCCAAAAAAGCCAACACAGTCCTAGGCTGCATCAACAGAGGGATAGAATCAAGATCACGTGAAGTGTTAATACCACTTTATAAGGCCTTGGTAAGGCCACACTTGGAATACTGCATTCAGTTCTGGTCGCCACGATGTAAAAAAGATGTGGAGACTCTAGAAAGAGTGCAGAGAAGAGCAACAAAGATGATTAGGGGACTGGAGGCTAAAACATATGAAGAACGGTTGCAGGAACTGGGTATGTTTAGCTTAAGAGAAAGAAGGACTAGGGGAGACATGATAGCAGTGTTCCAATATCTCAGGGGTTGCCACAATGAAGAGGGTGTCAAACTATTCTCCAAGGCACCTGAGGGTAGAACAAGAAGCAATGGGTGGAAACTAACCAAGGAGAAAAGCAACTTAGAACTGAGGAGAAACTTCCTGACAGTTAGAACAATTAATCAGTGGAACAGCTTGCCCCCAGAAGTTGTGAATGCCCCAACACTGGAAGTCTTTAAGAAGATGTTGGATAGCTATTTATCTGGAACGGTATAAGGTTTCCTGCCTAGGCAGGGGGTTGGACTAGAAGACTTCCAAGGTCCCTTCCAACTCTGCTATTGTATTGTATTGTACTTTGTTAGATTCTTCAGCCTGTTGAATTGAAAGTAAATCTCACTGAATATAAAATGCTGATTCCCGGCTAATCTATATTTCTCCACCATCAAACAGCATGGTGTAGGATTTGTTTTCCCTTTTGAAAAACGTACAGCTGGAATGTTGTGAGACATTCCCATTGTGTCTCTTGCCTGAAAAAGTGCTAAGTCAAAGCGACCCATATCGATACAAGTGGAAGAGTGTCATTTGTGTCACTGCCAGTTCCGTTCGTAGCTCTTGGGAGCTGCTGTGTGTGGAAGAGAAGGGCTGTGGGTAGTGGGATTCTCCCAATGCGAAGTCTGGCATAGGCTCATTGAAGATCTGCTGGCAACACACCAGAGTTTGGAGATTTCAAAGAGCAGCAAAAGGAATCTAGGCAAATTAATAATCCTTTCCTTTGGAAAATTAAACTTCACTCTGCTAAATTAGATGACCTTCAATGTTTGCCCCAGGGGATGGATGTAAAGCTGGAGAGTTTATCTGAAGAATTAAAACTGAAAGGAAGTTGAAGCTACAGGGCTAGCTGAATGGCTAATTCCAGGGTGTTTGTTTAGCTCATACTTAATGAAAGTGTGTTAGAATAGATGATCTATTAAAGCTATCTTTTGTTGGAAGCCTGCATTATATAGCTGAAAACATTCTATTTCCACCACAGGCAAATTGGTCAAGGAAAGGAAAAGAAGGGGAGGGGAGGGGAGGGGAGGGAAGGACAGGACGGGGAAGGGGAAGGGGAAGGAAAGGAAAGGAAAGGAGGGGAAGGGAGAGGAAGGGGAAGGGAGGGGAAGGGAAAGGGAAAAGAAAGAAAGGTAACGGAAGGGAAGGGAAGGGAAGGAAAGGAAAGGAGGGGAAGGGAGAGGAAGGGGAAGGGAGGGGAAGGGAAAGGGAAAAGAAAGAAAGGTAACGGAAGGGAAGGAAAGGAAAGGAAAGGAAAGGAAAGGAGGGGAAGGGAGAGGAAAGGGAGGGGAAAGGGAAAAGAAAGAAAGGGAATGGAAGGAAAGGAAAGGAGAAAAGGGAAAATTCATCACCACATGACAGTACAAAATTTACTTTCTAGGCTTAAAGAAAATACATCTCTGCTGCAATACAATTATTGCCTTTAAACAGGCCCATGCCCAGATTTGGTTTTTCAATAACATTTGAACAATGAATTGCCCTGTAATATCTGAAATCTATCTCTGTCTTCAGGAGATTTTAGCAAAGTTGTGACAAATATAACCACTGAGCTGATTCTCAGCATGAGCATTCAAATTTATTTCATTGTATTGATTGTTGTGCTGAATACACACACACACACAGGACCACATATTTGTTGATAGCAACACTCAATAGCAGTTTACAACGAAACACCTATATATAGCCTTGGTTCTCATAGCATGCTAAAATTAAACCATGGTTTAAAAACTACGTAAACTAAACCAAAACCAGCAAAACCACATTATGCCTTATGTTGTGTAACCTAAATGATCACATTAAGCCATCATAGTTTGGCTTTGTGTTCTATGCTTTGTTAATCATGATTAATGGAACAGCGTGTTGCATAAAGCCAGTGACAAATTCTCTTGAACCTATATTCTTATGAAGTGTCACAAACCCATGTATAGAATACGGCATGAATGTCTATTCCATCTTTACTTTGTTCCCTATTTGATCTTCATAAATTCTATGAAATAGGATGTCACAAAACGAGCTTCCTTCACAATTTAGTGTGAATCTGAATATACAGTAGATCTCTTGATCCAACACTAACCCCTGCTTTGGACCTCTAAACCTCAACCCCTTCTGAGATTTTGGAGATATAGTGCATAATTCAATATCCATTTCAAAGAGCAAACATAGCAGCTCTTTGAAGAGGTGGGGATGGATTTGATTGCAACACTCAAGAGCAGTTTACAAGAAAACACCTACATATAATATCTCCATTTTCCAAGGAGAAATCAACTCCCTCAGCATTTGCTGCCCAACATCAGTTGTGACCCATACAGTACAAAACCTATACAGAGGATCAGTTTGTAGCTATTTGTAAAAGTATTCCACAGACATACACCTAGAGACCTGAGAAGATTTAGATTTGTCTCCCAAAATACCTTGAATTAGAATGTAATATGAGGTTTTGTTTGTCATAGCTCTTGTTTTTGTTTTTATCATCATCTTCTCTATTTCAGTAACTAAAATTATGTAGACATCCATTTTCCCTGATCATCCATGCTTTTATTCTTTAATTTTGTGAAGTTTTTAAGTGGTATTTTTATAACATTTTGCCTAAGGCACCTGCTAAATGAGAAATGCAATTCATAATTATATTCAGTCAATCAATAAATCATTTGGTCATAGTGTTGGAAATGATCTTAAAGGCCTTCTATATTACAAGGAAGCATGCTTTCAAGGAAGTCTGCAATTCTAAGCATTTTTATCTTCAAGTAAAATTCAGTGTCACATTACTTTTGCACCATTGTATTCTAAAAACATAGCACCGTAAGGTAGTTTAGAATGGGAATATTCTAAAGGTAAATGAAAATTTGTTCTGAGTAGCTCTTAGATTCAGTGTATTATATTTCACTTATCCAAAATTGTTGAAAGTTTGCTTATGTTGAGGTGCCAGAATGGAAAACGAGAAAATTTGATGTAGGATGTCCGAAAAATGTTATGTGCGAAGACAACAAATTGTATACTGCAGAAGGTAACTCCAGTTCCAATTAAATGTGACTAAAGGTTGGCCTCTAGGGTTAGTTAAAATTTAAAGTATCACCATTCCTTAAATCCTTCGCCCCGATGTGCAAATTGTTGGGTTTTGCTGAATATGCCAGTGTGTCTATTATTTTCTGAACCAAGGGACATAACACAGAAAATATTTCACAGTAAAACGAGATAAGGCATGATTCTTGTGCTTTTGCCATCATTAAGTTCCACTCTCTTCAAACTCTATGAACTCAAAAAAAAGTGCTTCAAGTTGGTATCAACTAACATCTTATCCTCTGGTGCCATGACAGCTATCTTGTGTCAGGAGGTAGAATCAAATATGTCTAGTTACACCACATTGCCTCTTCATTTCACTTCCAACTGCTGTGAGAAATGTGGGAGGAATCACATTCATTATTCAAACTGATAACATGAGAGGTTCAAAAGATACTGTTTGCTAAATTTCTGAAACAATATGTCAAGGATTGCTGTGTTGTGTCATGTTATATTGTGTTATGTCCTAATCTGCTATAACAAGATTACATGATGTATTAGATCTTGACGGAAGAATTCCTTTGAAAGATTTGGCAGACGTACAGCCCAACAGGTATTTTTTATTATTGTTATTATGGACACACAGGTCAAATCTGCAAGCAATTTAATGGTCATACATCTCAACTCTGTCAAATGAATCCCCCCTGTAAGAGACGAGTGCTGATGGCCCCATTCGTTTCAACTGATTGTTTGGGCCACTCATATTCAAGGAAGATGAAATCAGAAGCAGCTTTGCTATTTTGCCTTTGCTCCCTTGGAAATCATCCTTCTTATACACATTCAATATCTAGTAAAACTTTCAGAGGTCTTTTTTAAAATGAGGTAGGTCTTCAAAAAAAAAAGGGATGCGGTGGCTCAGTGGCTAAGAGGCTGAGCTTGTTGATCAGAAAGGTCAGCAGTTCAGCAGTTCGAATCCCTAGCACCGCATAACGGAGTGAACTCCCATTACTTGTCCCAGCTTCTGCCAACCTAGCAGTTCGAAAGCATGTAAAAATGCAAGTAGAAAAAATAGGGACCACCTTTGGTGGGAAGGTAACAGCGTTCCGTGCCCCTTCGGCGTTTAGTCATGCTGGCCACATGACCATGGAGATTTCGTCGGACAACGCTGGCTCTTCGGCTTTGAAATGGAGATGAGCACTGCCCCTTAGAGTCGGGAACGACTAGCACATATGTGCGAGGGGAAGTTTTACCTTTATCTTTACCTTAGGTCTTCAAAAAGCTCTTGGAAAAAAGTTCCTGGTCAACTGAGGAGAGAGGAAGGGAGGGAGAGGGAGGGAGGGAAAAATAATTTACATTTGGTCTAATTAACACTTAATTTCCTTTTCAAGGAAATATTGAAGCTAAGACTGCCATTAAATTCAGGAAGATCAAGGAAAATTACATAGAACTGAGGAAAGAGTGAGGGTCCAAGTTCAATGTGAAAAATAGCAAATAAATGTCTCATATTGATTAAACATCTAAGAAGAAGATTGAATATATTGTAATAGAGTTTTCTCTGGCTTCCTGTAAGGGTCGACATGGCATTTTATGAATGAAATCATCCTTTTAGGATAAAAATACAATTGATGCCTCAGCTTCTAATGACTGAGCAATCGTAGGAGCCACAGCAATGGTTCTACTTCCGACATCACTGCTAGAAGGAAGAAGCCTTCTTCTACAAAAGCCCCACTGCAGTCCCCTGGCCAGCATTGTTCCGCTTGTTGGTTATCAGAGAATAAATCATGTGTGTCCAGTTTTGATGCCGGCATCTAGATATGCTCTCTTCTGTTCCCACATAGAAGGGATTGCAACTCAGGGGTAGCAGATACTGTTTATGCCAGGGGTGTCCAAACTTGGGAACTTTAAGACTTGTGGACTTCAACTCCCAGAATTCCCCAACCAGCATAGCTGGCTGGGGAATTCTGGGAGTTGAAGTCCACAAGTCTTAAAGTTCCCAAGTTTGGACACCCCTGGTTTATGCAATGCACCCTAATTCCATCACATGTGTTGGGCAGGAGATGATCAAAGGACAGGTATCAGGGGATGAAAAAGAGGTTTTCTCGCTGCTCCTCAGAAAAAAGAGTATTGGTCCGAATGGACAAATAGCCTGACCTGCCATAATGCAGCTCCACTCCATGTCAGCTGCCTAGGAATTGGAAATATTTTTTCAGCCCTGGCTCACAGCAAGAATGATGAAGCTGACTGGGTGTTTTTATGATAGCCAGAGCAGACTATTTAAAATACAGGCTGCAGACCTCTGATATCTACGGCATTCGGAGGAGACTCCTCGTTATTTTCAAAGACACAGAAGTTGATCTAGCTATCTTGTGCATTACACTCATGCCTCAAGATAACAACACATACATACACATTTATCATTTGCTCTCTGAAGCTGCCGCTGACATTGTGTGGCTCGTAAGTCTTCTCCTGCAGATAGATCTTGTACTGCTGACGCCAGAATACCGTAGTGTCTAACTTTAATCACAGGTGCCTCTTACAGGACTGCAATGGGCTCTCAAAATACACAAGACTTGCTTTGAGACTATGGGCACAATCCATTTAGAACAATATTTTTCTTCCAGCCATAACAAGTCAAGCAACACTGGAAATTCACAAATGCACAATAACAATGTTTCCAGCCTGTGTTCTGCAGACCATTGTTGGGGAATCTGATATCCCAATGGTTGGATGTTCTACTTTAGATTAGTGGCGCATGCGTGCTGGCCAGCTGACAGGGCAGCGCCTCGCGTGCCCTGACAAATGGCTCCACGTGCCATCTGTGACACGCGTGCCATAGGTTCACCATCCCGGTTCTAAGTTGTCTAAGCCCAAAATTTCAAGGTGGCATAAGGTATTCTGTTGTGAGCAGAGGAGTGGAGGACTCTTCTTGTGAAATATCTCTGGACTCACTCAATTGTATTAATGTCCGATATGCAGTGCGGGTCCCAGACAGATGAGCTTTATTCGAGAATTGGTCTAGCAAATATTTTGTATGCTCTGGTTAGCGGTACAATGTATAAAATAGTTCTCAAAGTTGCTCAGTGAAGGAGCCCAACCCCCTTGTTTCTAAGAATCAAATGGTGGTATTGCTTTGCTTCACTTCTCCTCTGAGATCTTGGCCATCCCATGCACAATGGCTTGTTCAAACCAAAGAGGAGATGACTTCAATGTGTGCAGAAATGATGCTGAGTGGCTTGGACTGTCATGCATAAGTCAGTTAGAGTTTTTCAGATTTTTCTTTTCCCAAGGGCAAGGATTGGAGTTTTTTAATTAAGTTTTTATTGCTATTTACATAAAGGTTTTCATCAGCTTCCCACGTCAAAAGGGCTAGAAACAACACCATTGCTTTTGTTCAGAAAGAGCTCCAGGGAATGCAACAAAGAGCCTTGGGATTGTCTACCCTTCTTCATCATTTCTTTCTGGCATCTGTTTTCCACAGATAGGTCACCTTTGAGACAGTGCTAGAATTACAGAGGATCCAACACACTCATTCATTTGCATATTTTGTTTAGGATTTACTAAAACAGTACAATCTTGGAGATGACTAAAAGATTGTAATAGGAAAAAAAATGAAACTCATAAATACTATTCTATAATATAATCAGTATTAAACAGAAAAAAAACTGCAGCAAGCAAAGCTAGAAGCAAATATTACAAACTAAAAATTGTAGAAATAAGGCTGTTTCATCTATTGTACCTGAAAAGAGAAGCAATTTTTTAATTCACACACAAACACATTTTTTTTCCTTTTTTTTTCCTTGCATTTTTCAGGGAGAAACGCAGGAGTTACTTTTTGGATCGACTGATTGTTGACCCATTGGGTGTGACAGGAATTGATTGTCGTCCAAGCCTGATGTTATGCATTGAGAAAGTGACTGGCCCAAAGTTACCACAGCTGACTTTCATGGCTAAGATGGACTAGAACTCACAATCTCCTGGTTTCCAACCTGGTGCTTTAACCACTAGATGAAACTGGCTCTCTCCACATATGCATGTGTATCAATAGTTCTCCTTAGCTGGTGTGGATTGGGGTTGTGTAACTGCAGACAAGTGCTTGCAACAGTATCTTCAGCCATCTGTCACGTTGTCCAAATAACAGGTTCACACTTGTGACTTGTCTATTATGGTGTTTCTGAACACACGAAACCCCATATCCCAAAATAGTCTGTTTGACACGTTGCAGTTATGGAAATGGAGCACGGAACGAAACAGGAGGTAGCAGATGATAATGAGTGAGTCCAATTGTCCCCTTATGATCAGTGTCACCCAGAAGACAAAACCTGTAACCCCACATCTGGCAGAATCTTCTCTCTTCTACCGTTTAAATCAGTATTCTTTATACAGTTCTAAAATCCTATTTTTTAAAGAAAGATTTAGCGTCCTTTACCAAGAGCACTACGCCCATGCCAAAGGGCCCTGGAGGGCAATGGCCAGAGAGAGAAGGCCAGGGGTGAGATTCAGCTGGTTTGGACGAACCGGCTGCTAATTTTGTATCTGGTTTGCTGAACCAGTAGTTGGAAGGACTGGCTGGCTCTGCCCACCCCGCCTTGCCCCTCCCACGCAGCCCATTCATCATGCCATATAAGTACAGGGCCTGAGCGGAGGCTCTGGGAGAATGAAAAACAGGCCTCCCCGAAGTTTAGTAAGTCTGGAAATGGGCCTGTCTCTGGCCTCCGGAGTCCAGGGGAGGTCATTTTTGCCCTTCCAAAGTCTTGGGGAAAGCCTCTGGAGCCTGGGGAGGGTGAAAATGCCCCCCCCTGCACCATGATGCAGGCTTTCTTTCTCTTTCTCTCTCTTTCTCTTTCTATATTTGTCTCTCTCTTTTTTTTCTCTTACTCTCCCTCCATTCCTTCCTTCCTTCCTTTTCTTGTGTGTATCTCTCCCACTTCCTTCCTTCCTATCTCTTACTTTCTCTCTTTCTCGCTCTCTCTCCCCCCCCCCCTCCCTCTCACACACACATCCCATCCAATTATATTTGTAGATATAGATATGTAGATATATTCTATGAACTAAAACCGGTGCCCAATAAATGCTATGATCATGGCATTCTGTGTCCTACAAGCCAATTCACATAGCTCCCAATTCAGCCTCTTACCGCTCTGGGGGTTAACCAAATATGGTTAGTTGTCCTGTTATCTCTTGGCCTTGGTTCCCACCTTTTTAGCAGAGCGGCAGAGTGGGCTAATTTCAAATGGCTTTTTTTCCTTTTGCTGAAGCCAGATTTCTCTGCCACTCGGTGGGTGACCTGGTGGGTATCCGAAGGTGTTGGGCATGCTATGGAAGGCACACACGTCATGCACGCACATGCGCATGCACGCACACACACACACAATGCGCTTGACAGCCGCCTCTTTTCCAATGAAGGGGGGGGAATCCTGCCTCCACTGGACTTCGCGCTCTTCTCCACGCACTCCTCGCGACTGCAATAGATGTCCAGAAGTGGCGAGGGCTGTTAGCCCCATTAGCCCCAAAAAATGTCCCACAAGATCTTCGCCTTCTCATTTTTGGTAATTTTTTCCACTTTGTGCTCCCATGACTTTTTTGATACAAGTAAGTCGTATTTTTTACATAAGGGCCACTGGATTAATTTAGCAACTCAGTCGTGTCTAGCTTTGTAATCAGTTTGTGTGATTTTGCTGCATTCACATATTATGCTGCATTCACTTATTGTTGTTGTTGTTGTTAATATTAATACTAATATTTTGCATAGGTAGCTGATATTGTTACAATATTCTTACTACATATCAAATAACAGCAGTGAAGCTGCTTCCAATCAAGCCAACCATTCTGTTTTGTTATTATTGTGACAGTGCTTAAAATTGCTTGCTTTTCCATTAATTTTGCAGAATGTTCTCCAACAGCACTGGCTTGTTCAGTTAAATTGCTATCACTTGCTCTTCCTCACTGATGTCATCACCTACAGCCACATCAGATAAGTTATCTTTTTATTTACTGGCAGCCTCCGATGATATGTGGCTCATGACCTCCTCCTGCTCTCTCCGTGATAGGGTAAGACCGCTCACATGACATTCAGGAAAAGGATGCAGCAGTTGGAACAGGATGCAGGAAGTGCCATCAGGGCAACAGCCATTTTATTTTATTTTTTTTATGTGAGGGAGATAAATTTCTCCTGTTGAAAGAAGTATTTTTGATCGAAATACGAAGACTCATGAATATGAAACACATAGCTGCTTTCCATATAGTTTAAATATTTCATGAATAAGCCTATACATATATAGCGAAAATAATTGTATTTATTCCTAGGAAGTAAGTTGAGAAAAAAGAGAATATTAGCTTTCAAAAAGAACAAAAAAGGTCAGCTTTGTACACCATTTCCATACTTATATATGACAACTACACACACACACACACACACACCTCATATATTTGCAAAACATCAGCTCTAATTTTTATTCAGTTTCTATGATATTGTATTACGTTGATTTGTAAGACAGTTCCTTTTATTGGTTCCCTCTGCACCAATCCAGCATAACGTGTCCTTCTCAAAAGTACATCACAGATGAGTGGTTTTGCAAGAAAAGCCCAACAACTAATGCTTTTACAGATGAATTGAAGAGTGGTGCAATCTCAATATCTACATACATAAATACAAGGAACTGACATGACATTGTGCAATGGTTTGAATAAACTGTGACGCCGAATGCATATTGGAAGAACTTTCTCATTTAAAGCAGGCAGATGCTTTAAACTCACTTCGACACAGTGGGTCTGTGCTTCTAAATATGATGAATCTGATTCCCAATGGTGCTTTCCAATCTAGCAACCAGCAGATAGTGAAACTTACTTGCACATTACCGAATCAGTGAAAATTAAGAGGAGGCACAAAATAGAACTAGTTGCCACCATGATTTCGTGGGCAGAAACATAGCAGTACACTGAGCCTTTTAAAAAAATTGCTCATGCCAATGAAAAGCACAACACAGTGAGAGCATTATAAAGCCGCCTGCTAGTGAGGATACCATAATAGCTCATTTCCTGATCATTAATCCAGGCCTCATGCAATCACTCAAAGGAATCCATTTTCCTTTGCTGCGATCTTGGAGGCTGCTGCCCTATTGTCACCAGTGCCAGGGACCCTTGACTTAGCAGCCCATGTCTTTCCTTAATTAGAGCCTGCGATAACCTATGGTCAAGCTCACTTTGCCAGTGACCATCTATCATAGTGCCTGAACTCCTTGGCATCAATCTCGGATGCAGAGACAGCTGGAATGGGGAGCCCCACTGAGGACAGAGGAGAGCATATTGTGCATAAATGGAAATGGATGTTCTCCAGAAGGCAAGAGGCCTTCCCTAGTTGCTCCAACCCCCCTCAGAAAGATTGCAAACAGAGGCAAGGGAAGCAAGCTAGAGTTCAGAAACAGGGCAGCAGGTATCCTGGCAGTGTTGTTTGTGCAAAAGTGAGGATGGGTAAAGAAGGCTTTAAGAGCTGCAGCTGTGTGCAAAGACCTCAGTTCTCAGCGGAAGGCTGGCTTTCTAATTTTGTTCCAACCTTCTGTCAAACCCAAGCAGAAACCTTTGGTGATTTCAAAGGTCCACTAAAACCACCAGCAACAACAACATTAAATTTTCTTCCCAACCTACTGTGTTGTTGTTTTTTCCCTATTACTTTGAGCAAACCTCATATTCTTTCAAACTCTACCAGATCGGTTTTATCTGCAGTTACAGCTGCTAGAGTCTCTCTGCTTTTCACTGGGAATTATGTCTAATCCCTTCTGTAGAAGAATGGCAAACTCAGCTGTGGGAGTATGCATCAATGTCAGAAATAACCCCATATTTGAAAAGCAAATCTGATATAAAATTCAGTTCAACATGGGAACGTTTCCTGGATTATAATTCCACATAAAAGCTTGTTCTGCACCCAGTGTTTGGGTTCCTTCTAACAAGAGCACTTTAACATTTTAAGTTATTTTATGCCAAGCAAAATAAGGGTATAAATTTTAATCTAGTTAGAAATTATTACAATATTTCATTTTTATTTTTTATTTTTAAACAAACACAAACAGACAGAACAAAAAAAATAAAACCATCTTCCATTACAAATTATAGAAAGTATGTCAGTTGGTTACAAGATTTCTGTGCATCCCTTCCATAGTCGTCTCTTACAATTCATATCAAATCACATATTTTTAAATCAAATATATTTATATACATTACTATTATTGTAACTCGTTTATATCGCATTTATTTGACTAACACCATTATTCTTCATTTTCCACAAGATATATTAAGTATTGGGATCATTTGCACCATCGCAATTCAAAACATCATCTCAATTATTTCTAATAAAATATTTTTATGTTATATTCTATATCATTTAATTATTCTTGTACTTACTCTGATAGGTTACGTTTCCATGTTTTTAATCTAACCACAAATAAAATAAATCCCATATCCTATAACATTGTTTATCTATTTAATCTCTGATTTCAGAAGTCAATTTACTCATTTCAACACATACAAAGCTTTGTGTTTTCTCACAGTGGTCCCCTCTTACAATTTAAGCAAATTCTCATATCATCAATCCTATAAAATTCTTATAATTATGATTGTTTTTACATCCTTTTATATGAAATATTCTAGATTTAAAGTAAAACTATATAATGGCATTCCATTAGCTCCTCCTAAAATCATCAAATGACATTATATCTTTATAACATGTTCTAAACAAAAATTGGTTGTATTTAATAACAAATATTTTAAGCCTCCTCTCATAGTCTCCATTTGCAGTTTATATAAAATTTCATATTATCAAACATGTGTGTGTGTGTGTGTGTGTGTGTGGTATTTGTGCTGATAAATAAATAAAGGGAGACTAGTATAGATCTATTTCAAGCTATTTAGCTCTCATCAGCTAGCCATACCCTTACTGGGATTTGAACCTGGGCTCCCAATAAGAGTATGGCTAGCTGATGAGAGTTAAATAGCTTGAAATAGATCTATACTAGTCTCTCTTTATTTATCAGCACAAATACCACACAAATATAAAAAGGCAACATTAAAAATATGGTTTTCTGCCTAACACACACACACACACACACACATACATGTATACATACAGATTATTATCATTACTCATTTATTTGACTATAACATTTTATACATAATACTTTAAATTTAACTAAGTTTAACTTAATTTTTATTATAAACTTTCATTACATCTACTTGTATCTTTCCAGAAGTAGTGCAGTCTTATGTCTCTTATGTCTCTTGCCATTTGTAGCTTTAATATTCTGGTTACTTTCTTGGTAAGTCTTGTATGGACTTCTCTTCGCAACTTGTTGCTCATTTCGTACCTTATGAAAACTCAAAACCCTCCATCTGCTCCTTCCATCAGCTTGTCTTTGGTTATCACTGGTGCTTCTGTCAAGATTTCTCTCCTTACTTCCATCAATTTTTCTCTCTTTTCTTCTTCTATACTTTGGAATCTGGGGTAGAGTTCCAGTCCATCAATCTCCCCTTTCCATATTCCACTCTTGCCATTTCCAACCATGCTCAGTTTACTGTCAATATCAACAATTTTCTTGTCTCTTTGCTCATTTTTTCTTCAGTTTTTAGAACTCTGTCCTCCACTTTCTTCATTTGATAAACATCTTCAATTTTTCCATCAAATTTTACTGTTCTGTGTTCTACATTCGCCATTCTCTTCTTGATTTTCTCTATTACTACTAATATTTTTTGAATTTCAAACATAATCATTTGCAATGTCAAGATTTCATCTTTTTCATGTTGTGTCATTCTTCCAACTTATAAATACTGCCACTATAGCGTTCAGAACATTTTGTTAGATTTCAAGCAAGTTCATTATAATCTTTCAAGTCAAGGCTTTGTCTTCACTCCAGTCCAGCTGCTGATAAAACTCCTGAAGAGCACCTGTGTAAACAATCTGTGCTCTTCCTATTATCACTCTCAGTAAACAAGCTGAAAAGCCTTGAAGGGTAAATCAAATAATCAAAGAGAAAAAAGAAAAAAACAATGTTTCCAAGCCTCTAGCCTCTAAGTGGCAATTACTTCTTTTCCCTCTGTTGTTACAGCCCTCTTTATATTCCTCTTTATATCCTCTTTATATTCCAAACTTAAAGAAAAAAATTCTTAAATGGAAAGAAAAACAGTCCAATCCAGCATTGTAAAACAAAAAAGAAATAAAAAGTAGAAGAAAAACTAACCCATTCAGTTTAAAAAATAGGAAACATTTGCAAAAATTCCATCCATAAAAAGAAAAATTAAAAAAAGAGAACACACTAAGTTTAATATGGCTTAATCTCGCCTCTTACTCTCTTCTTTCTTCAATTTTAATTTGGCTTTGATTTTTTTTTAGGTAGTCTCTTTTCTAACAATAAAATTTCCTCACCAATTCAACACACTTTCTCTTTCCGCTTTCCTTCCATTACGGAGCTGTCCCAACTTCAGCAGTTTCAAAGGCTGCGTTTCTGTCATCAGAAAAAAGAGCTTCTCCTGGATCAATCAGGGACTTTGCGGTGTCCCTGAGATCAGCAGGACCTACTCTTCTCTATCACCGTCTCTACGGGACAGTTTAGGTCCAAAAGGACCGTCCAGCGGCAGAAATATCGACTGTCGTGTTGTCGCAACATCAGCTCCTCCCTCACAATATTTCATCTTGATTCCTAATGTATACTATACTGGTTATTATGGTTAATTATTGTATATTATCTTCATTTTAGTAATGATCTGAGGTTATAAAATATTTTAATATGAAAAACTAATGTTACTTTGAATTTTTTTTATTGAATTTAATACTTGTAAAATACAATTATTTTTTGCTTTTCCTGCTGTTCCTTCTGGATTTTTTATCTTATGTTTTTAAAGATTTCATAAAATAAAAAACCAAAAAAATAATCAAATCCACAATCAAATGCAATGCCTTTGCAGAGACAAATCAAAATATTGCAAAATGATAACTAAGCTTTGAGGTTCTTCATATTCTTCTTGCTGTTGGGCCTTGAACTAGAAGGAGGGAGGAGACCGAATTGAAGAGTTCAGAAATATACTCATTGTTTGAAGAGATTCTTTTTGGGTAACTCACTACTTTTGTGACATGGCAGAAGTTAGCTTAATCTTTCTGCTAAGTCATAGTGGAATGAAATTGAAGTATCAGCATTGGAACAGATTACAGATACCATATAAAAACAAAAGGAAAAGTTTACACAATAGGAAGCAATCCCACAAACTCCAGTTGGTATAATTTAGCATTATACTTGCAATGCTAAATTGAAATGCAATGATTCTCTGGAGAGAATCAGGCTGCTATATCACCCTACAATAATCTTGCCTATCCAAAAAGTGGCCAATTATGTGAGATATTTTTGTGCTCTGAAGCAGCTCTGGCTACTGTATTCCATCAAATAAAGTCTGAAGGAGAAAGGGGAGGGGGAGTAAGAACCTCCAATTCTTTAATAACAATATCTGGCTTCCTGCCTCCAGGCCTTTGGATCAATGCCCTAGCTGACTGCTAGCTCCAGAATCAAAAGAGCCACGTCAAAGGAGTATAGTCAGAGAGTACTATTATTCTTATATATTTGTCCTGGATACATCTAATTGGCCACTATAAAGTGAAGAATGTTAGATACCTTCTGTGCAATTAATGGCCGCTGTGTGACATGGAATGCTGGTCTGATCAGTTATGAGCCTGAAATCCATGTCAGACTATCTCAAATAATCCAAAAACCTTTCAATATATTCTGATATGCTAATCCACAGTTTGATCCCCGAGACTATGAATGATAAAACAAAGTTGGTTGTACAAAGGAAATGTACATACTGGTATGTGGCCATCTCAGCTGACTTTCCTTCATGGGGTCTCTCTTAAAATGGAATTTTCACATTCTGTGACATAAGCCAGTGATGTCAAATCTTAGCATCTATGTGCACAATATACTGAAGTTCATCAACAAATATTTCTATTTTGTTTTATATTTTTATGACATATATCGCCCTGAGTCACTCGTTGAGACGGGAGGTTATAGAAATCAAATCAAATAAACAAACAAAGAACCATATCTAATCTTAAAAACTCATATAACTGTCAAAGTTAAATCTAAAAATTTGTTTGCAAGACATTGAAAAGGATTTTGGGGAGACCTTGGGGAGAGAGACCAAGAGTTTTTGACTATTTTATTGTTTGACTCCTTGTTTATTCATTCTGTTTAATCAATGGATTACTATTTATACCTGCAAAAAAAAGAGGATTTTGTTGATTGTGTAGTGTATAAGCCAAATAAATAAACAAATAACATTTATTGATGATAACAATAGTACCCAAATCAAACCAGCCAGTTCATTTAACCTGTTGGGGTGCCTCTTCATCATCATCAATATAACTTTCAGGTATGTGGATATGTTCTGAAACATCAATCAAATTCCAAATGTAATATTGTTACAAGCTTGGGCAGTGAACTAGAAAGAGATAGACATATTTGGAGACTGCCCGTCATAGTGGTTGATATGCTAGGTGTTAGATACTAGCTTGTTATAATGGTTTCCACCAAGGTCCTCTGTTCCGGCGGGAACAGAGGCTTAATCTCATTGGTCAAAGAGTCTGACAGCTCTCTATAAAAGGGCTGCTGTCAGACTCAACCTTCGCTGGATTGTTCATACTTGTTGTGTTATAATAAAGAGCTGTTGTTACCGTTAGCCTGTGTGTGCCTGTCCATTACCTGATCTAACACTAGGGAAAGTGACAGAATACACAGAAGTTACACCACCATGGCAAAGCCAAAGATTTGGGGGGCAACAAGATTTCCATCTTCACTCTACATGCCAGTCACGGTCCAAATGCCAGTCAAAGAAAACAAGGAGGCACTGCAGTAGAGTAGATGGGCATATATAATGTAGCCCAAAATGGCCAGTAAGAACTGGGCAGATTCCAGCTCCCGACTGGGTCAGCACCATGATTGTGGTCAAATGACACACCTTGTGCATTTAAGATGGAAAACACTGCTTTCACATCAGATCAAATAAATACAAAACTAGGAAGCCTTGGTTATAGACTGAGTGGACTAGGGAGGCTGTATCATGAGGATATGACCTTCACAAATGCTCCACTAGGCATCTTTCAGCCAAGGTTAGGGAGAGTGTGTGAGTGTGCCCTTTTCCACCTTTCTGTTTAACACAGACCTTCATATGGGCAGGAGTGAGTCAGATTTATTATACATATCCCATTCACTGGAGTGCTGGAGGGCAAATAATATGTTGTGCCCGCTTACACTTGTCCATCCTGTTTATTGTGATGTGGATTTTAGAATGTGACTGTTTGTATTCTTTTAAACAAACTCAAAGTAAATTTGAAGGATAATCTTGATGGAAAGAGGTTCTAAGAGTTTTAAAAATAGTTAACATTTAAATTGGTAGCATTGTATCAATTGCCTTGCAATCTCATTGAATTACTACTACTAGATATGCATAAGTAAAGGTAAAGGTTCCCCTCACACATATGTGCTAGTCATTCCCAAGTCCTGACTCTAGGGGGTGGTGCTCATCTCCCTTTCAAAGCCAAAGAGCCAGCGTTGTTTGAAGACATCTCTGTGGTCATGTGGCTAGCATGACTAAATGCTAAAAGCGCACAGAACGCTATTATCTTCCCACCAAAGGTGGTTCTTATTTTTCTACTTGCATTTTTATGTGTTTTTGAACTGCTAGGTTGGCAGAAGCTGGAACAAGTAACGGGAGCTCACTCCGTTACATGGCGCTGGGGATTTGAACCACCAAACTGTTGTTTGTCTTGGGTCTTCATGCAGTTTTATTGACAGCAGCACAGACAGGATTTGCCCTTCATTTTCCCAGCTTGTTCTCCAACTTCCTAGTCTAACCTGTTAGATATTAACATATATCGCGGCAAGTTTCCCCTCTGGTCCGCCGGTAAGGCGGGAAACAGGTATCGATCTGATTGGTCGAGAGGCGTACCCGATCCCTATAAAAGGGGAACCCTCAGACCACAGAGCAAGCTGGATCACTACTACTACTAATAAAGAGCTGTTAAGTCACAACGTGTCCGGAGTCTGTTCTCTCGTTGCCCGAATCTAACATTGGCGACGAAGGTGGGATTGAGAGACAGATAGGACGAAGAGGCTACCTCCAGAATCCAAGGATTCGATCCAGCCTAGGGATTCGGCGGAAATTCCGGCAGCCATCTCAGCGCGGCAAATTCAAACGCAGACAAAATGGCGATGCATACTCCTCCAGCTCCATTCGACCCGATCGCCGATCATTGGGAATCCTACATGCTCAGGTTCGAGTGTTTTCTCGAAGCAAACGAGTACACAGGAATACCGGACTCTCGAAAGAAAAACATATTCCTGAGCTACTGCGGCCGAGAAGTTTTCGAGACGGCCAGGGATCTCTCAGAACCAACCCCCATTCAGGCGGTAACATGGACGGCGCTGCAACAAACGCTGCAAACTCATTACGCGCCAAAACCTTCCCGCCACATTTGTCGCCAAGGATTCAACACGAGGAACCAGAAGGCAGGAGAATCTATCAACCAGTACGTTGCAGCTCTACGAAAAGCAGCCACACATTGTGGATTCAGGGACCTGGACGAGCAAATCCTGGATCGACTCATATGCGGATTGAGAGACATTTCCCTACAGAAACGGTTGTTGGCCAAACCCAACTTAAGCCTGCAGATTGCACTCGATGAGGCAAGAGCTTCAGAATCAGCAGACAGATCATCGGAAACCATACAACGCGGGTTCAACACAAGCCAACCAGCACCCAGACACACCAGAGTCCACTACGAGGACACAAATCCAGACTTCGAGGATCCCGAGTTCGAGGAAAGTCACCTGATGCGAAGCAGTCACATGAGGCCTGGGGGGAGATCCGGATTCCGTTTGCCACCCTGCACAAGCTGCGGAGGAAACCACCCCCGGTCTACCTGTCGGTTCAGGAACGTTGTTTGTTCACACTGCGACAAACTTGGGCACATCGCACGAGTGTGCCGGAGCGAAGTCCCTGCCTCCTCACGGCAGCCGCCACTGTACCGCCAACAGAAGTCCAACCCAGGGACTTGGCGAAATCAGAAAGGGCGCCCAGAGAGAAACACACGAGAGTTTACCCAGAGAGACAATTCCCAAAGAGCTGAAAGGGCGTATTCCCAGAGAGATTACACACAAAGAGCTGAGAGAGCATTCTACAAGACGCTCAACGAGAGTATTGCCAGGATACCGATGCAGAGATAGAGTTGACCCAGAGAGAGGAATTGCGAACCTATCTCACCTCAATAAGTCAGGTCCGCACCAAGCGGCCCAAAAAGCTGAAAGTCACAGTCCTCTTGGAGGGCTCTCCTTGCGAGCTGGAAGTTGACACTGGATCGTCCCTGACGATCATTTCATGGGCCTCCATGAAAAAGGCTATCCCTAGCCTCAAAAAGAGCCAACTACGTGCACCAGACATCCTGCTACGAGACTACCAGGGGAACCGAGTCCCCATCATGGGCCAAGGCACGTTCCAAATTCGTTTCAAGGACATCGTAGCCCAGCTGCCCGTGACCGTCGCCAGCGCGCCGTTACAGAACCTTCTAGGACTAGATTGGTTTGAAGCCCTGGGGTTAGAAGTCACCGGGATCAACGCCGTGGAGAACAGCAGCGCTGAACAGATTTTTAAGGAGTTCGAGGATGTGTTCAGCCCCGGTCTTGGTAAGTATGTGGGTAAACCTATCTCATTCAATTTAGACCCAAAAGTGGCGCCAATCCGACTTAAGCCGAGACGAGTGCCTTTTGCACTCCGCCCAAAAATTGATAAAGAGATCGATAAATTAGTAGAACAAGGAATCCTTGAGCCGGTGGATCACGAGCGTTGGGAAACTCCCATTGTGACCCCAGTTAAACCAGACGGGTCAGTCTGCATCTGCGCGGACTATAAATGCACAATTAATGTCGCGCTACAACAAAGCGCATATCCTGTGCCAGTAGTCCAACACTTATTGCACTCGTTGGGGCCAGGAAAGATATTTGCTAAACTAGACATGGCACAAGCTTACCAGCAATTGCCGGTGGATAGCGCCACAGCGGAGGCCCAAACTATAGTGACGCACAGAGGAGCATTCAAATGCAACCGACTACAATTCGGTGTGAGTATTGCCCCAGGTCTGTTCCAGAGCGTCATGGAACGGCTTTTGCAAGGGATACCAGGAGTCGTCCCCTATTTCGACGACATCTTGGTGTCCGCTGCAAACGAGGAGCAACTATTAAAAAGAGTTAGAACTGTTTTGGCCAGAATCAGAGAGAAGAGTCTCCGCCTCAAAAAAGAGAAATGCCAAATTAACGTGCCTAGTGTAGAATTCCTGGGATATAGAATCGATGGTCAGGGAATACACCCCACTTCAAAGAAAATTAAGGCGATCCAGGACGCCCCCACACCACGAAATCAGACCGAGTTGCAGGCCTTCCTCGGACTACTTAACTTCTACAGCGTTTTTCTGAGACAGAAGGCGACCGTTGCTGAGCCATTACATCGACTACTCCAAAAGAGCGCAACATGGAAATGGGGACGATCCGAAGCAGCAGCTTTTGCCGCAGTCAAGGGCCTGCTCACCACGGACTCACTGCTAGTGCAATACAGCCAGACGCTACCACTAGTCTTGACCTGCGGTGCATCCCCATTCGGCGTCGGCGCAGTCCTCAGCCACAGGATGCCAAACGGGAACGAAGCACCCATCGCCTTCTACTCCAGGACTCTTTCATCGACCGAGAGGAATTACAGCCAGATGGACAGGGAAGCGTTAGCTGCTGTGGCTGGAGTTAAATGTTTCCACGAATACCTCTACGGCCGCAAATTCGAACTAATTACAGATCATAAACCGCTGTTGGGACTTTTGGCGGGAAACCGCCCCACACCAGTCTCCCTTTCTCCACGCATGACCAGGTGGACTGTTTTCCTGGCTGCGTACTCATACAAGCTAATACATCGACCGGGCTCCACTCTAGGACATGCAGACGCACTCAGCCGTTGCCCACTCCCGGATATCTTGCCAGACCCCACTCCCGAGGTACCTGTTCTGTTAATTGACTGTTTAGACTCAGGACCGGTTTCTTCCTGCGACGTTGCCAGATTCTCTTCTAGGGACAATGTAATAAAGCAAGTTCAAACCTGGGTTTGGAGGGGGTGGCCGAAGGGAAACGTGGGCCCGGAATTCAAACTGTTTTGGGCAAAACGGGATGAACTTTCAGTGTTACAAGGTTGTTTATTGTGGGGGGATCGAGTTGTTATTCCTTACGCGTTACGAAGAAATGTGTTAGAGGCGTTACATGTTGGGCATCCGGGGATCGTTAGGATGAAGGCGTTAGCAAGAAGTTACGTTTGGTGGCCAAACATGGACAAAGAGATAGAGGAATGGGTGGCCACTTGTGATCCGTGCCAAGAATCTAGACAAGCACCCCCTGAAGCACCCGCCACAGAATGGGAGAAGCCTAAAGCACCCTGGTTGCGAATACACATCGATTTCGCAGGGCCAGTCCAAGGTCAGACCTTTCTTATAGTTGTGGATGCATACTCCAAATGGCTAGAAGTAGTCCTAATGACTTCAACCACGGCAGAGGCAGTCATTAAGGTACTACGGCGACTTTTCGCTACTCATGGCCTGCCCGACCTCCTGGTCTCCGATAACGGGCCCCAGTTCACGGCCATGCAATTTGAAACGTACTTAGCTGGTCAGGGAATTTGGCATACCCTCGTCGCGCCATTCCATCCGGCATCGAACGGACAGGCGGAGAGAATGGTGCGATTCGCAAAAGAGGCCCTCGCTAGGATGGGTCCAGGTGATTGGCAAACACGAATTGATCATTACCTCTTAATTCAGCATATTACCCCCAGCGCAACGACGGGTAGGAGCCCCGCTGAACTACTCATGGGCCGCCGTCTACGGTCTCACCTGGACCGTCTTCACCCAAATTACTCTGCCACATCGCCCCCAGACTCCACAAGCAAAATTCGGAATTTTAGCATAGGGGATTCAGTATACGCCCACAACTATGCAGGGGGAACATTGTGGATGCCGGCAAAGGTAATTGGCATCACGGGTCCACGTTCATATTTGCTGGAACTTGAAGATGGACGGAATTGGAAAAGGCACATAGATCAACTACGGGGTCGCCTAGCACACTCAAACCTACGAGCTGAGAACGAATACTATATGCCAGCACAAAGTCAGCCATCCGAGAGCCCTAACACGGAGGAACACGACACCATTGAGCCCAGAGTGAAACACGACACCATTGAGCCCAAGATAGAACCAGCGGTCGAACAGGAACCAGAACTGCGCCAAAGTGATGAAAGCCTGCAGACCCCCGAACGCGAAACTGAAGGAACAGGCGAAACCAATCCTGCAACCACTCCCATTCAACCCGAACTACAGCGTTCCACCCGGGTGAGACAAACACCCACTTATTTGAAAGACTATGTAACTAACCGGAATGCTCCAGCTAAGAGGGGAGGGGTGTTAGATATTAACATATATCGTGGCAAGTTTCCCCTCTGGTCCGTCAGTACGGCGGGAAACAGGTATTGATCTGATTGGTCGAGAGGCGTACCCGATCCCTATAAAAGGGGAACCCTCAGACCACAGAGCAAGCTGGATCACTACTACTACTAATAAAGAGCTGTTAAGTCACAACGTGTCCGGAGTCTGTTCTCTCGTTGCCCGAATCTAACATAACCTACTGGCTTAATATTCACTGGAGGACCCCTTTCCAAGGCCAGGTCTGCCTATGCTTAGTCCCTAAGCCCAGCCGGGGTCAGCTTGGTGCTCCCATCTACTGCTATCAAACCACCACCACCAAGCTTCTGAAAGAGGAAGAATGACCCTGTCATTTAAATAAAGGGAAAGTTTCCTATCTCTAAAAATGTGTGGAAGCTATTTCCATGTGATTATTAGAACTTGGATACCCATTTGTCAAGGATAAAACGAGTTAACCAAATCCCACCACAGTGCTAAGGTTTGGCGTGTTTACCAGCATTGCAGTCTCTTGTAATTTTGCAAGCGTGCAGGTGACAGCCCTTGAATTCAAAGATATTAATAAGAATCCTGGCTTTGGAATCCAATGTATATATCCCTATTCAAGCAGGGGGCTTCGGTGTGCTGAGAGATATTAAAAGGAAGAGACCATCTAACCCGAGCAAAGATATTTTTCAGCATCTAGGGATGAAGCACTGCAGAAGGGACACTAAAGCTACAGTGAATTACATTTAATAATCCATCCTGTGTTGTCAGATCAGTGTGTACTCTTTATAAATCACTCAGTCCAGGGAGGAATTTTTCTTGCCAGATTGCTAAAAGTTTCAGATAAAGGATATATATCTTTGTGGAGAAAAGAAAACAAGACTGTACTGAATCGTTTAGCCTAAAAGTTACAATAACGCTCAAGGAAGAGTGCAGGTAAAACTACTGTTATTGGAAAAGAAACATTGCAGGTAAGAAAGCCTGAAGCAGAAACACTTGGGTTTGCAAAGGACAGTGTTCTCTTTGTTCATTAAAACACACACTTACTGACTATAGATTAAAACATATAGAGCAGTGATGGTGAACCTTTTCAGCACCGAATGCCCAAACAGGAATGTCCATGCATTCATGGGCATTTGAGTGCCGGAGCACCGGAAACCTGAAGACTGGCTGTCGGGTGCTCGCATTCCTATTTTTTTGGCTGTTTTTGGCCAAAGGTGGCACACAGAGCCCTCTCTGGGGGCACATGTGCTGTTGCTAGCTGCTGGTTTCCAGCACGCACATGCGCGCTGGCCAGCTGTCTTCGTGGGTGCTGGAGTGCCAGAAAATGCCCCCAAAACGGCCCAAAAATGGGCTGAGAAGTGGCCAAAAAACTGGCCCATTTTGGGGCTGTTTCCAGGCCATTTTCTGGCACTCCGACACCCACAAAGCACAGCTGGCCAGCGCACATGTGCACACTGGAAAGCAGCAGCTGACGACAGCACACATGCCGCCAGAGAAGGCTCTGTGTAGCACCTCTGGCAGGTGTGCCATAGGTTCATCATCATGGGTATAGAGTGATAAATGTATAGAGCGTTATGGTACAACTATAAAATAATGATTATAACTATGATGTACAATATTCTGTTTTTAAAAGGGACTACACTGTATGACTACGAGATATAATGGTTATAATCAGGGTGTACAATACTATGTATACTTAAAACGGACTTGATACAGCCAGTACACTGTCGTTGCAAAACTAGAAATGTGTTGTATAATAAAGGAAAATATATAATAAAAATATATTTTTTAAAATGATAAACAAAACAAACAAGTATGACAGAGTTTCAGGGAAATACATTACTTTATTGTACTATGGTAGAATAAAAAAATCTCGAAAGCCAAAAAAAAAAACCTCACACACTTCAGATATTGTTGTTTTGATTTATTTTTAGACACCTCTTAACTGCTTTGATATTGGCCAACTACATATGAAACTTGGCAAACTTATCGCTGTCGGGGCAATAAGCAACGTTTCTGGGGAAGGAAAAACTTTGAACATTGTCAAATCTCTCATCGTATTTCAGTTACCGGTATTCTCAAATGCTAATTAGTACCCAATTCAGAAGATCAGGTCATTAACTCCTTTAGCCAGCTATTTAAGGAAGTTTATTCTTATCGCCAGAGATCCTGCCTTGATTCCTCTCATATTTAATCTGGTCAGTTCATCCTTTGACAATCCTGGGGAGATGTAGCAATGTTATTGCTCAAGTGGGCAAGGCCACTTGTACAAAGCGTGTTGGATTTCAGGAAGACATGGTCTTTGTTCTTTCTCTGTGTGTGTGTGTACAAGCCTTGACTTCTGTTGACTGCCTGGATAAGTCCATGCTGTTTTCTTAGCTAGATGTTTTTGGAAATTGTTCTGTAGGGAGAACGAGGCAGACAGGGACTGAGGCAAGGCAGGTTGAAGCTAACACAACCTTTATTAACAGTGACAAACAGCTCATAAGTGCGGCAAATCTCGGACCGGCAAACAGCAAGGCAAAAGACAGCTGACAGCTCTTTTATACTGGAGCTGTCAGGGTTTAACCAATTGGGTGGCTGGATTCTCCCGCCGGCAGGCTGCTTGCGTCGTAGCCAATCAGGAGCGAGCAATGTAAGTCTATGGCAGGAGAGTTTAGTACACAACAGAAATAGTTTATCCTTGCCTTCTTTCTAAGGCTGAGCAAGAACGACTATCCCAAAGTCACCCACTTGGCTTCAAGCCCAGCCAACTTGGCTCTCCTGTGCTCACTTTAGGTGTAGCAATTATGTCCAGAGATGCAATCTTGGGTGATGTGTGTGCAAACAGACAACTGAAGGGCTGTATCCTACTGATACCACCGAGCCGTGGTGGCGCAGTGGTTAGAACGTAGCATTGCAGGTTAATTCTGCTGACTGTCAACTGCCAGCAGTTTGGCAGTTTGATTCTCACCAGACTCAAGGTTGACTCGGCCTTCCATCCTTCCAAGATCAATAAAATGAGGATCCAGATTGTTGGGGGCAATATGCTGACTCTGTAAACCGCTTAGAGGGCTGTAAAAGCACTATGAAGCGGTATATAAGTCTAAGTGCTATTGGTATTGCTACTGCATGCAGCCCTGCCCCATCTGAGGCAAAAATGTTCACTCTGATGTGCACGTTTGAGGAAGAGCTATGGTCCAGAGGCAAAAAATATGATTCATTCTCGGTGTCCCCAATGGTGAGGGAGTTTTGGCTTCGAGGAGGAGGAGGCGCAGAAGGGCAGCGGAAAGTAGCAGGCAGGTCAGCCGCGCGAGGGTTGGAAGGGTTAGAACGGCAGACAGAGGCCAAGTGACCCTTCTGGCCGCATTTTCGGCACACAGCAGAGCGGAAATGGCAGGAGGATCAGAGGTGCTGGCCCCCACAGCTTAGACAGTTGCGGCCGTCTTTGTGAGAGAGAGTTTGCAAGCGATCAATGGCCAAGTCCAACTCCAACTTTAAAATGTCAGAGGCTTGCTGGTGGTGCACTGTAGAGGCAGGAAACATCGGGGCCGTAGGCGAAGGAAGACGGCGAATGTCAGGCGTGGACTGGTCAGCCATTTTGTAGGCGCAGGCTTCGTCTACAGCTATTTTGAGGGTGAGCTCAGAGCGAGAGAGAATGTGTCGGTGCAGATGGACATCTCTGAGGCCATAGATGAACTGTTCGAGCAGGGCCTCATCGAGATCCATGAACTCACAGTTTATGGCAGCCGCCCTGAGCGCAGCCACGTAATGACTGATAGATTGGCCCTTAGCTTGTACACATCGGCAGAAGAATCAGAAGTAGGTCCCACGGCATAGTGTGGACTGGCGTAGGGGCAGATAGCGCCCTAGCAGTAGCAAACATCTCCGGACCACAGTAGTTTTAAAAAATGCCCCATTTCCTGTCAAGAGAGAGGCTGGTGAGATCATGGGCTAAAAGAAAGCATTCAAAGCGTTCAAGGAACGCGTCCCAAGATTCAGCTTCAGGGCGGAAAGGACAGAAAACTGTAGCGGTAGCCATAGGTAGAACCAGGTGGGGGTCCGTTTCGCCCATCCTCGTCGCCAGTTTTATGTTCTGAGGCGGCAATAAAAGAGGAGGCAGCAGTTCAAGTGAACGTTTATTAACAGTAATAACTTCTGACAGAACGGACAGAGAAACCCCCGTCTGACAGCTATTTATACCAGTAGCTGTCAGACGGGGAACCAATAAGAGAGCTGCATTTTTCCCGCCGGCTGGCAGGCGCGTCTCGACCAATCAGAGGCGTTTCAGACAGCGCCATCTGCTGGCTGCGCCGGTTGGAACACAACAGGCACCCTTGGCTAAGAAAGTTCATTGATTAATCCAACATCATATTATGCTTATTCTATGAAAAGGATTTATAATCCAAAGCTATTCCACTTTTGCCCCCCACCCACCCAGAGGCATACTAAAAGTACAAACCAGTGCTCAGAAAAATGGGCTATGCATTGTTGATGGGATAGCAATCCAACTTGAGTCACAAGCATGATAAGCCAGTGAATATTGTTGTGGGATTCTTTTCAATAACCTGTAGAGTTATATAATATTTATATATTATACATTTATATATATAGTATTTATATATATTTAAATATATAGTATTTATATATTATATATATTATATATATTATACATATTATACATTATACATCATCATTATTGTTGTTGTTGTTGTTGTTGTTGTTGTTTAAGTTGTGCTGTCTTACAAATGCATGATAAATGCAGGAATAAATAACTAGTCTTTAAAATCTCTGAATGTCATATTAATGCAGTAATTCCTTGGGACCCTTACAGGAGCTAAAAGTACCGCAGAGCTTAATGGTATTTACTTTCAAGTCTATACATTCGTAAAACTTATATTTTTTTAAAAAAATCTCATAATTAGATCACTTGCTTTGGACAGATTTATAGGAATGTCTCTATACCCCTGTAATCCTGGGTGAAAGCCTGTAGAGCTTTTACAGTCTACTTGGACAAGTGGCTTGAAAACTTTCTTTCAAAAGAATCCAAGTTTCACTAATCAGTGCCAAAATGCATGATAAATGAGCATTAGGGAGAAGAAAATGAGAGGCCTGAACAAAATGAATATGACCTTTAAGTGAGAATTTTGATGATATCTAAAAAAGCAGTTACATAAGTTTTTTTTTAAATGGGATTATCCTGCAAGCCAATCTCAAGAAGAGAATGAGCTTGATGCTACAAATGTAACCTACTCAGGAACCGGTTTCCAATTAATTTCCTACTGGTTTCACTGTCCCAAGCTTTCTTGTAATCTAGTGTGGTTACCAGAGGTCTTTTCTAGAAAACCGGAATCCCTGTCTGAAATTACAGCTTGCAATTTTCTCCCGGTAGGGAGTGATGATAATTAAGTCATTACGAAAGCGGTTCCAATTTGTATTTGTACTACACCAGAAAGCCTGAGATGTGCATAGGACAACCACCGCCCATTCACCATCTCCTAGTCTTGGCAATGCGCCAAGCAGTGTTATGATTACTTACATCGAATCAGCTTTGATGGGTGTTCCACGAATTCACCAACGAATACATACATCTATCCACCCCCACCCCCTTCTGAACGCTTGAAACAAAATGGCAGTGGCATGGTTCATCTCTTCAACTGACAGGATGATGTGGATTATTGCAAGGACAACGGCCCTAGATATGTCAACTACTTTGCAAAATAACATATGTCATCTCCTCCCTCCAGCCTCCCAAGCATTACCGTTTTTCAGAGGACATCAATGGTGTCACTAATATTAAACACCCTCCCTCCCTTCAGAAACCTAGCTCAGCTTTTCCTTCTCTTTCCCCTCCTCTTCCACCAGGCCTAGTCTGCAGAGCCATCTGCGCAGACAAACATACATATGGCTGTCATTTGTCCAGCACTTTACACAATGTGAAGGATTTTTTTAAAAAAATAAAAAATACTTGAGACGCCGGCCCATGTGGCAGATGATGTATGTGTTTCTTCAGGCCTGTGATTACCAGCACAGAGAAGCTGCGCGCTGCTCTTCACCTCATCAGTTCCACAAGCTGCACTCCAAGGTGGGTGAAGCATTTGCCGCAAGATGGCTTCTGACATGTAGCCAGGCAGAGGCATTCTGCTGGGAATAGATGACTTCACGTTTTCTTCCAACTGAGGTCAGAGTCTGACCTGCTGAAATTAGTGTGTGTGCGGGTGCAGATGCGGGCCTGTGCGCGTGCGGGCAGAAATGGTGGCTCCGAAGCCAGAATGAATTTATTTGGAAGAAATGAGAGCAGAGGGCATTAGGAGTTGCCTGACACCTCTTAAAAGCCCTTTAACGTGATAAAGAGAAAAGGAAGATTAATCCAGAATGATACAGAACTTTTAAAAAGCAGAGGGACGTATGAAAGGGAGGGGGGAATAAACCAGGCTGCTGTCAGGCGATTCTCATTTTGGTTCTTCTGAACCTGAAACACTTAAAAAATATCACAGCATATGTTGAATGATACGAGCTGACACCAATCGGCATCAGTTCGCTTTTTGTATTCTTCTGTGGCATGTACTGAAGACTGGGCCACATACACACATCCGAGGTGGTATTTAGCAGGTTCTGACCAGTTCTGGAGAACCAGTAGCAGAAATTTTGAGTAGTTCAGAGAACCTGTAAACACCACCTCTGGCTGGCCCCGCCCCATCTATTCTCTGCCTCCCAAGTCCCAGCTGATTGGGAGGAAATGGGGATTTTGCAGTAACCTTCCCCTGGAGTGGGGAGGGAATGGAGATTTTACAGTAACCTTCCCAAGCCATGCCCACGAAGCCACATCACGCCCACTAAGCCACGCGCACAGAACCGGTAGTAAAAAAAATTGAATCCCACCACTGACACACACGTACCCACACACCCCGTACTTAGGCCTACATTTTAAACAACCCAATGTGATAACTTTGGGTTGTGTAATCAACACACAAGTCACCACCACATTTCAATAGTGTCAATCGCTGCAGATTTGCAATATTTTAAGAAATACCAAGTACCCAGTTAAGAATGCTGATAGTCCTCAACTTACAACAGTTCGCTTAGTGATGATTTGAAATTACAATGGCACTGAAAAAAGTGACTTATGACCATTTTTCACACTTACGACCATTGGGGCATCCTTGTGGTCAAGTGATTACAATTCAGATTCTTGGCAACTGACTCATATTTATGATGGTTGACGTGCCCCAGGGTCATGTGATCACCTTTTGCTACCTTCTGACAAGTCAATGGGGAAGCTAGCTTCACTTAACAACTGTGGTACTAGCAACTTAACAACAGCAGTGATTCACTTAACACCTGCAGTGATTCACTTAACAACTGCAGCAAGAAAGGTCATATATTGAGGCAGAGCTCACTTAACGAACGTCTCTTTTAGCAATAGAAATGTTGGGCTCAATTGTGGTTGTAAGTTGAGGACTACCTGTAGTTTGGTCAGACAATGAAGTTTTAAGGTCGTCTTCAAATCACATGGCTCAAGACCAAAATGAAATGCTAAGTTTTATGTTTGAAAGCCTGGGAATTTTTCATTAATAATTGTTGGTTATAATTTGACTTTGGGGGGGGGGGGAGAGGTAAAATGAGAGAAAGTCCTCCTGCATGTGTGCTTTGATTCTTTTTATTTTTGTGGTTCCTTGGCATAGGAATATTTTACTGTTAATTTGTTAATATCTTTTTTTAAACAATTGGGCTACATTGTGGGGTTGGTTTTGACTGCAAGCTACTTAAGTTGGCCAAAGATTGGAGTGCTACATAAACCTACGTAAACAAATTTGAAAAAGGGAGAAAATCACACTGGTTAAATGATAGGTCCCTTGTGTCTTTTTTTTTTCTTCAAGGAGAAAAGAACACATACAAGTATAAAATTATCTGAATAACTAGTGTCAGCTGCTATGGTTAAGCAGGACAGATCCAATCTACCAAGAAGTAAGAAAAACACAATGTGGCAATATCATCTATTTCCTCAACTGTTGTGATGCCTGCACCTTTGTGTTGGGAAGAGCTTCTGAGAAATAATTCACATTAATTCAGATAGATGAAGATCAAGATATTTGCTTTCTCCTATCGCTGCCATTTCCTTGGTCTTCTACAATGTGTACATTATATCTGGAAACGTATGAATGATGGATTGGTTTCATGCAGCATGTTTAGGCTTAATCCTGGAAAACCTAGGAAAACTTTCTCTTCTGTTTATGTGCCATATACAACTGTAGTGTTTCAATTGTGTTTGACTTCAACAGCTGACTTTGCTAATGGATAATTGCTTTTGGCTTGAATACCTGATTTGTTTGTATTGTGTTCTTCTGGAAACATCAATCATCTGGTCCCTTTCTTTCCATTTAATATTATGATGGTTGGTCGTATAGTCAGCCCAATGTTAAGACTGTATTTGACCGTTTTTTATCTTCCTATTAAGTCCTATAGGACATAGGATCAGATGTTTTTGTTTGATGGTGTTGATGGTATCATCGCAGGATGTAATCAGTTCCAAGTAAAGCTGCCTTTTGCAATTCACTGAGGGTGATTTTGTTAATCTTGATGGTGTTCAAGTGGTGCTCCAAATATTTTGGGATTTCTCCCAAAGCACCTATCATTATTTGTTCTCTTTGCTTTCTTTTGCCACAGTTATTCTATTTCTAATTGCAAGTCTTTGTATGTATGATCCATAGTGGCGCAGTGGTATTGCAGTATTGCAGGCTACTTCTGCTGACGGCAGTTTGGCAGATCGAATCTCACCAGGTCAAGATTGACTCAGCCTTCCATCCTTCCAAGGTGGGCAAAATGAGGACCCAGATTGTTGGGGGCAATAGACTGAGTCGGTAAACTGCTTCGAGAGGGCCATAAAGCACTGTGTTGCTGTATATAAGTCTAAATGCTATTGCTTTTTTGTTATTTTTCTCCAGTTGTTTCTATTCTGTTCTGCTGTCTCCAGGTATTGCAATGTCCACTATCCAGGATATTTTTGTCTTTCTTATTGACAGTTAAGTCTGAGTATTATGTGGCAGATACTTATCTGTTTGAAAGTCCCAAAGCTCTTTAGCTTCTTTCTTTTCTATTACTTAAACAGGGCACAGGGTTGCACTTGCATGCACAGCAGGGGGATGCAAGGAGAGTCACATGCACAGGGGTGGGGGGAGTGCAGGGGCAGCGGCGCACATGCAGGGGGGTGGGTCGTGTGGGGGTGGGGGTCGCACACACATTACATTATAGCTTTCGCCACACGACGCCAAAAAGGTAATCTACAACTGCTGTAGATTAAACTGAAAATCCAACCAAGTGCCCATGAGTCTAAAATCTGGGGCCTGCTGTGAATTTGTATGCCCAATCTTATACTTTTTGCTCTGGAAAATGTACCCTATGGAGGGAAAGAAAGAAAAATATATTGCTCCAGCAGGCTCTGTTGTACTGACAGGAAGTATTGGATGCAGCCCATTGGACCATCAGGTGAAGAGGTACAAACACCCACACATCTTTCCAAACCTGATTAGAAGTCTACATCCAAAGCATTACCATGCCTTTACATTCAAAGCACTCTTCTTCCCAGCAGCTGGTTTCTCCTAAGTAGGCATATTAGAACATCACTATTGCTGCTCTGCCAGGTGTGAGCATTTTCCTATAAATTCCTTGCTACCATTAAGTGCATACACTTGAGCAAGTGAAACAATGCCTGTTACCTCCCTTTGTCTGTATGTAACTATAAAAACATGGGAACTGGTGCCTGGATAATAAAAGAGGAATGAAAAACCACAGATGACGACTTAGGGGCAAACGCAGCCTCAGATTTAGGCTCCCAAGCAGGTACAAAGCTTTTTGAAGTCCTTTGGAATAATATGCAAATATTTAATTACATACTTACAGAGGCCCATTCATTGCTTTTAGACACCATCCATTTATTCAAGACAGTTGCTCAGATGCCCTTTAATTAACTATTAATCATTATGTGGTTTGCTACCAAGGGAATTTCTACCCACACAAGTGTTTCCTTCTGGTGATGTTTGCAGGGCAAAGTAGACAAGACGGAGCCATATCTCAGGCCAAAATCCTGTAAAGTACAGGAGATAGGTAAGAGAGGAAACATTTCTTCCCATGGATCATACTCTTATCCCTACCTTCTGTGCTTTTCTTCAGCTATTTCTCTCCAATTGAGAGTTCCTTAGTCTTCATTGTGTAGAGGAGGGAGAGGGAGTAACTGTTGAAATGTTTTTAAAGAAATGTGCAGGATTGTTCTTTAAGTAAACACTAAAATAAAATTTTGTCAGAGAAATACAAAACACAGTCATTGTTTTCAGGGCTGCCTTTTGTGAAAACCCTTAATACAATCAGCATTCCCACTTAGTTTTAATTCTCTTTTATGAAAACAGTCTGCAGTGAAAAAATGTTCAGTACAAATCCTTCAGCCTAATCACATCTGTGAATTACAATCAGTAGCAAAATGGAAATAATGGATGGAAAAGGTGTGGATGCAATATGGTTACAGATTCATAACACAATAATAATAATAATAATAAAAAATATTTATTTCTTAGCCGCACTCTCTCCCGAAGGACTCGGGGCGGCGTACAATAAAACATAGGAAATAAATATATAAACAAACATACATATAACAAAAACGTATACCAAGACATATACATATACAAGGAGGAGGTAAGCTGATGAATAAAAAACAATTAAAAACACAATGTTTAAAAACCCCTAAATAATTTAATACAATTAAAATACCCCAAATAAAAAACCCGTCAGGAGCGATATAGTTGGATCAAAGTTGAGCCAGGCCAGCTACTTGAAATAGGTGGGTCTTGAGCTTTACACGAAAGGAGCGGAGGTCAGAGGTATTCCTAATATCCGGGGGGAGGTCATTCCACAGGGCTGGGCCCGCCACAGAGAAGGCTCTACTCCTAGGCGCCGCCCCCCGGCACTGCCTGGTGGACGGCACCTGGAGGAGACCCTCTCTGTGCGAGCGGATTGGTCGCAGGGATGTATGTAATCTGTTTTATATGGATTTTATCAAACTACGTGTGAGAGCGAGCTGCCATATGTGTTATGCAAAGCATAATACACACACTTCTGATAAAGGCTCACCAAATGCTGGTAATTTCAAAGCAATTCCAACTTTAGCTCAGTGGCTAACAATTAGGGTCACAATATGCAAAATCCTCCTCCTCGGTTGGCCAGAACTAGAGCTTTGAAATTTTAATTGAAAATTGTTTAAGTCTCTCAGTATATTTTGGAACCACTATGGACCCCGTTATGTTTATATTCACACTGCCATTATTTGTTTACAATTAGTGCTATTTTAGAGAAGACATGATGCCAGTTTGGTCTAGTGGTTAAGGCACCAAGTTAGAAGCCGGGAGACTGAGTTCTAGTCCTGCCTAAGGCATCAAAACCAACTGGGTGACTGTAGGCCAGTCACTCTCCCTTCTCAGCCTAAATCACCTCAGAATTGTTGTGGGGAAAACAGGAGGAAGGAGTATTGTGCATGTTCCCTACCTTGCATTATTCATAAAAATAGTAAAGGCGGGATATAAATAAACAAATGATCCTGCTTCACAAAGGATAGTTGTGACATGTAAATAAGACCCATTCTTGTTATACACAGTTGCATGTAGATTATATATCTTTTCTTGTCTAGCAGCTTTTCTGTTAGATTGGCCCTGTTGGAAGAAGAGGATGGTCAGCTACACAGTCTCAGAAATACATCCAAGTGTGTGTTTTAAAGTTACTCAATACCAGCAATGCATGATTGGAAATTGTCAATGCAGTGATGTCAAGTCACAGAGGAGGAAATAGTCCACATTCAGTACAGAAATATAGGTACTGTACTGAATTTGCACTGTTCAATAAACTCTTGTGGTTCCACTATAAATGCTCAGTTTTGTTCACTCTAGTGAAGAAAACGATAGCAAAATGTCTAGGCATCCATGAGAAATAAAATTAAGGGAAAGGGTGTTAGTGGTGAAATTCATGCTATGATTCTGAAATGCAAATTTATATATAACTGTATTATGATGTAATAAAGTTATGTTTCATCATTTTGTATTCCTTGTACTTGGAAATAGACATCAATGGCAAAATATTTAGAGGAATAAATCATGAATCTATAGAAACCCTCATATTTAATTTCAACGTCTTTTGTAAAATCAGATAACAAACTGCACTTTAATAACAATCCATTAATCAGAGAAATTGAGTCTGCTGGTATACAGATAATTTACTTAATACAGATAATTTACTTAATACAGATAATTTACTTAAATTTGGCAATGTTCTGGCCTGTTGCTCTACTTGTGCCAAAATTACAACTTTTTCTCTGGTAGGCAATAAATAGCAGGCAATATGGTTGGCATTACAAAAAGGTACACTACAATATGCAAAGATGAATTTGATTGTGGAAAGAATTCCAAACTATTTGGGGGGAGGGGGGAAATAAAGACAGCAGCCGCCTTAGGTGTGAAAAATGCTAAAAGGCAGAAATGATAGAAGAGGAAATACTTTGAAGTACCATCACTTCAATTCATCTGGATAAAAGAATATTTACCTGTATAGATATGAGTTAAGATTTTCTCTATCATACTGAAAAAGTAAACATTACATGATGTTACTTTAGTATCCACTGTACCTTTGATCAAGCCTCAGTTTGAACTATCTAGTGATTTTCTCTTAATGTACAGAAAAGCACATCCACAGTTGTCTTCATTATGCTCCAATTGTGAATTATGACTATTTCTTATTAAAGCATACCATGTAGCTATTTCAGTTCATTTCCATTCTAATCTTCTCTGTAAAAATTCCAGTATAGTGCTACAATAAACACATACGGCAATTTGATTTTCATGTAAAGAGCATACATTTCACAGGCCGAAGACTTGCTGCCTCTGGACGGTGTTAGAATCCAACTTTCATTAGTCCATCACTACAGCAAGTAATCAAGAAAAATAGGAATAAAACAGTTTCTGCATCACTGTCATCAAAACAACATAATTTTAAATCAAGACAGCATGGAACAGTAACAGATTTTTCTACAGTGTAATTGTCCTGTTATAAGGTCCAACAAATCTTTTCAGAAGACGATCAGAATAAGGCATACTATATGCATATTTACATACATACATACATATAAAATACTATATTATATTTAAAGGTTTGTATCTGATACTTTTAAAGCTATATATGGGATGAAGTCGTCATATAATAAACATAGACTGCAATACAAACTGAGTCTCCCTTCATAAGGGAAGAAACTTGAACTTCTCATTTTCATCAAAAACCTCTTGGCAATTTTAAGGGCAATATTTCTTACATGACACTCATCGGTATTATTAAATGTACCAGTGTTTTAAAATTAGATGATGATATACACGGAAACACGTGTAACATGTACTCTAGCTATGTACTGCCAGTGTAACTTCCATCTATTATTAATTATACTGAGTCACAATTACAATTTGTATTATGGACAGTAAGTATAAGTTCAGTTTCTCTTGATGTTAGCTACTAAACTGTGTTAACATTTTCCAATCTTAGAAACCTAGTCTTTTTCATCCTACACTTAAGCCACCATTGTTTTAGTTCTTAAAAAGGCACTTTATCCAAATGAATACTTTGAAAGAGTGCAGTAGCCTCTTAGCTTTGTCAAACAAGTATTTCTCGTGCTTAACCTAATTTAAATAGAGAATTCTGATAACTCAAATTAGAAAGGGAATGATGTTGATTGGGGGACTGACAAAGAATATACCTACGTTTACAAAAAATATTTATATGAAATAGCTTTGCTGCTCATCTTACTTTACTTATTGAGTTTGCAATGTAATTCACTCATCTCCATATCCTTAAGTGCAGTCTAAGTGGCTCAAATAGATTTATGCACACTTTATTTGCTTATAATAGATCATATATCTTGCAACGTCATTTCAAGATAGTGGGGATTTATAGTCCAAGAGACACTTTCAAACGGAGTTAATGCATGGTGTCAGGCTTTAAGAAGTTAAAAGGTTGACTGGATGCTGCTGAACAAGACTTGCAGTCATTTTGTCTTGTAAATTGGTATTTAGATTACTGATGATTCAAGCAGGAAATAAATTTGGCTACTGACATCACAAAGAACAATAATCCTTTATTCCATAATTCAGAATAAAATCATTTTGTAAATGGGAACCTAGATAAACATGTGCAGCAGCCAAGCCATCTTCAAAGAACTGGTTTTCCACTTATTCCCTGAACGGAAGCATTTTAAAGAGCAAGAATATTCCTTTTTCATAGCCTTTGTTTTCAATTGGAAAGACTGATTTAAAAAAAGAAAGAGTAGTCAGCATTGAATTCAATATGATGGTTCCATCTTTGCTGTATTTGAAAAATAATTTAAATACAGGTTCCAATTAATAACTTTTAAAATAAATTACCAAATTTCTGTCTTCACAGGATATAAAAAGATAAGGTGGGACAAATACCTTCAGATGATCTAGCAAACACTCAAAGACATGCAATTAAAAAAGAGAAATAACCATCTCAAAAAGATATTCAGATTTATTCCGACTGACTTTCTTGATCTCCAGAATTATGAATGATTACAAAACTGAATGATTTCATCTTTTATATATTATTTTTACATTTTACTATAAATTAATTAATTTTAGAGGTTCCGCATTATGCATGTTTTTTCTTGGTAATAACTGTTAATATTTTAAATAACCAGATAAGAGAATTCTACTTAATAGCAGGATAAAAATGCAAATTTTATTTATGTAAACATTTTACATAGATACCTTTAACCAATCCCAATTTAGTAGTTTAATGGCTGTAATGCAAATAATTGTAAAAATGTAGCATGTATATAGGCAGTTAAAAATATTAAGAAAAATACTTATAGAATTGTCTAAACTTTATTGTTTTACATCTTGACACAATATTGTTTCAAGGTCACTTCAAAAGAATATTAAAATGGCACAGAGACATGTATAATGAAAAACTCAATTTTGCTTTAAATACAAGTGGGTTTCTTGAATTCATCACAGATAGATTTTCTTGGGCTACAACAGTTTTGGCGCAGCTTGAGAGCTAAGCCCAATTTTCAAATCTGTGCTACTACTTTTTTAAAATAAAACAAGCATAGTCAAAATATTAATTTTACTATTACTATCATCCTAGGCATTCTGTTCCTCAAAGACAGTTTGGAGAAGGAAGGACTAGGCCGTCTTAACTTCAAAGTAGTGTTGTTCTATTCTTTTACAAAATGCAGTGAGGTTACGGTAGCCCTTCACTTTTTCCGACAGTTCATTGCTCATCAACTGGGTAGTAAGGATTGTGAACAGATGTCCAAATACCAAAGCATCTAATTCAGTTGGCCTATGAACAAAAGAAAATTAGTATGTTGGATGAGAGAACACAACCACGGCAAGCCACATTAGGCATTAGTACCAGTTATATATACAGACCATGACATACTATCTTGATCCTTCCATTTTGAGAAGAAAATGCCATCAACTGCCTTTATTCCACCTCTTCTCCTTAAGGTAATGACAGAAGGTTGCCAGTTTAAGCCTTGGAAACAACACTTATGAAGAGGCATGCAAATGCTTCGCCGAGTCACAACCATGTCTGCCTTATTGAGGAAGAAATTGGTGGGCCACAGGAACATTAATAAAGGCAAAAAAAAAAGTCTCATTCTCTCACACACACACACACACACACACACACCATCAAACTAGATATTCTGAGAGAATGGAATTGGCATCAATTCAAATGATCAAAGCATTGAAAATATGAAGTAAATACTATTTTAAAAACATATTATTTAGGGATATAATCAAAGAATAACTTAGAATGGAAATAAACTTGCGTTGGTAGCATTTCTTTAATCTAACCTAGATTTTAGTGTGTGTTGCAGATTTAGACAAAAATCAAATGTTTAAAACTTTTTTGGAAACTCATTTCACTGAAATTCTTCACACAGTGCTTTCTAATTTGATCCCATTAACCTTCCTAGATGTTTCTCCTTGCCTCTCTCAAGTTGCCCAGAGGTAATCTAGCCATTCCTTCGCTCATAAATTAAGAAATACAGAAAGAAGTTATTTCCTGCTTCTTAGCTCCTGGGCCAATAGGCAACTACTATGATGCCCTTTTTACCAAAAGTTAGAAAAGAGATTTTTATTTCATCTATTGGAAAATGAAATACAGCAGGAGAAACGTCTCCCCATCATTTGAAGAATGTCTTCTTGGCAGAGCTCTTAAACAACTTACTTCTTATTGAAGAAATACAGTTGTGTCCCAAGCCTTTGAGAAAGTGCTTGACAACACTGATCTACATCTTCAAGTACCTATAAAAAGAACACAGATATCACAGAAGAGCAGAAAATAATTTTAATGAAGTGCTATAGAAATAAAAGTTTTAGTTAAGAATACATTGCATACATAAGATTTTTAACAATATTTGTTCTTGTCCTTCCCATATGATCTTTTCTTCTTTATCCTTTAAATCAGGGGTGTCAAACTCGCGGCATCACATCGTCATGTGACATATCACAACTTTTTTCCTCTTCACTAAAACGGGAGTGGACATGGCCAGCGCGTGATGCATCTGGCCCACAGGCCATGAGTCTGGCACCCCTGCTTTAAATGCAACAACAATGTACCATATTTTTCAGAGTATAAGACGCACCTTTTTTTCGTCAAAAACCAGGCTAAAATCTGGGTGTGTCTTATACATCGAATACAGCATCTTTGCCTCCCGTAATCCTGCCCCCTTCATAAAAATGGCCATGCATAGCCTTATGGAGGCTTTCAGAGAGCTCTTGGGGGCTGGGGAGGGCCGTTTTTTGCTCAATTTTGCCCCCCCCCCCCCAGTCCCCAGGAGCACTCTATAAGCCTCCATAAGGCTATGCATGCAATTTTTTTGACAAAAACCGGACCCGTTTTCGGGAGGTTTGCAGAGTGCAAAACCTTTTTTTTTTCCCTTTCGGAAAGCTCTTTAACTGATTGATGAGAATTACATTGATCAAGTGCTGTGCCAGCAGAAACAAAGTCTTGGGTGCTGCAGATTGTCAGTGATTTCCTTCTCCAGCCCATGGATAAATACACCTGGAAACATCTACCTACCTACCTATTCTCTCTCTCCCTACCTACCTACTGTATTTCTCTCTCCCCCCCCACTCTAACTACCTACGTACCTACCTACCTACTCTCTCTCCCTATCTACTGTATTTCTCTCTCTCTCTCTCTCTCTCTCTCTCTCTCTGTCCTCCTACCTACCAACCTACCTACTCTCTCTCTCTCTATCCCTTTATCTATCTTACTACCTAACTACCTAACTACTCTCTCTCTCTCTCTCCCTACCTACTGTATTTCTCTCTTTTTCTCTCCCTCTCTATCCCTCTATCTACCTACCTACTTTTTTAAAAAATTTGCCTCTTCAAAACCTTGGTGAGTCTTATACTCTGGTGCATCTTATACTCCGAAAAATACGGTATTTGCCCCTGTTAAAAATCAAACAGGATTAGTCCTTAACATGTTTCCAGACCAAGTATTTAGATTCAACCCAGAAACAAACCTATACAAATAACTTCACATATATGTATTTGTCAACACTTGGGCTCCCCCCCCCCCCCAGTTTTCTTCAAGAAGCCTTCATCCAAAGATTAAAAGGACCTCTAGAATAACATCTGATAGCAGTTGCTGTTAAAATATAACCCTGATGTACATACCTGAGAGCATTTGGGAACTTCACCTAACACTAACTTCTACTGATAGCTAACCATCTAATGCCCACTACTATGATCCTATTACTCAAATATTGAAAGGTTTACATTGGATGCCATTTTTTTTCCAACACATTGATCTTACATTTTAAAGCTCTAAACAATTTATATTCTGGCCATTTAAGTGTCCTGTTTCATTATAAACATATTATATTATAAAAAAAGAAATTAAAAAAATGTATTTAGCAAATCAAAATATATCACACAGTAAAACCATTATCTCAGATCATAGACAGCAGAGGCTAATTTTTATTTTTAGAATAGAATAGAATAGAATAAATAGAATTATTTATTGGCCAAGTGTGGTTGGACATACAATAAATTTGTCTTTGGTGCTTATGTGCTCAGTGTACATAAAGAAAAACAAAATACATTCATAAAGAATCATAAGATACAACACTTAGTGATAGTCATAAGTTACCAATAAGCAATCAAATTGTATAGGAACAAATAAAACAATATAAATTGTAATTTATATTTAATTTACTAAAAAGATACAAAGAAAACAGTGCCTCCCTGAAACCTTACATTTTACATTTTCACGGGGGGGGGGGGGGATGGGGGGAGGATCAGACTTGGAAACTAATGACTGACCTGATCAAGTGACTTATTGCCCCAGCCAACAGCCTTCATTTTACGCTGGACCTCCCATTGCTTCTGATAGGCCAAAATACGATTCAGAGGCCAAGGATAAGGAGAACCATATCTTGGATGAGTAATCTTTAAAGGGGGGAAAAGGATTATTGTGTTCTTACATAACTGAGAAAGCTGTTTTTTAGAAAAGGCTAGTCTAACTATGATTTTATTGCCATGGTTCTGCCTCAGAACCTGATTCTGTGCAATTATTTATAACTTGCAGCTAAAAAAGCAAGCCTTTAAAATGATATTAAATTTTTTTTCTTCACTTTAGAACCAGCACATCCAATAATGACATAGAGTAACCCGAAATGTATATGCAAGCAAAATTAAAGCAAAAAAAAAAAAATTGGCATCATTAGTGGTATAAACCTCTATGTTTCATTTATGAGTAGGGACTTGCAATTGTGAGCAAAAGTGTTTTCTCATTAAAATTTAATTAAGATGTATGCTGCAGAATCACTCACCTCCTGGACTGTAGCATCATCACACCACTGAAGATACAGCTAGAAACCAAAGAATACTAAACTTCATAACGGAGAAGGTTACACAGTCATTTATTCCTTGCAGCTTTCTCTCCTAGCTCTACCAAACAAGCCATTAATAACATTTAAAACACATAAATACGGCTACTAGATCTATCATGAAGCAAATGCAGTATTTCAGTGCACCAAAAATAACCCGAAAAGGATTGCGAAGTGTACATAACAGGGCGCTGCGTTTTGAGAAGCACTGTTAATCTAAGTCCACCTTTTTTGTTTTATACATAAATGTAGCTGTAGCTTGCAATGTTACAAAGAAAATAGCATTTTATTCCCCCTCTTCGATATAATTCATTTCCCAAGACTGACAAATTACTAGTGTTTTGCCATACCTCCGCTGTCAAAAGCATATTATTGACTAATTCCATGTAGGCTTTCATCTCAGCTTTTTGGACTTCATCCAAACCATCACTAAGTGAATGGCCCTAAGGCAGGAGAGAAGGAAGGAAAGAGAAAGAGAGCAAAATTATCCGTTTGGGTCCTTTCCAAACTTTATTGAAGTCCAGGCCCTTCTCTCATTCAAAACAATCCTTTGCAACATTACACATAAGAGGCAGCTTTGTAGACCACAAAGACTATTAAAGGCTCTGGGGAGGTGGGGGGAGGTGGGGTATTGAATTGAAATCTTTTAAATAGAAAAGTACAGAGTGATCAGTAAACAGAACTTTCCAGCTACAGACCTTTCTTTTGCTTTTCTGCTGAGTGGTTTTTATAAATACAACATCTTTGTAAATAAACTGAAGTGAGTTATGGTGATGTAAATACCTTATTAAAATACGATGCATGGGTATCGATTTACAAGACTAAAGAAAGAAGCAAGAGTAAGCATAAATATTGATTATTTGGAATTTTTTAAGATTTAAACAAAGTGTTCTCTATGCAGTACATTGCAGAAGCCAAGAACTAAGTGCAACATTATTTCTTGGCAACAGCCAAGATAGCAAACAGAGCATGCAGCAATCGGGAATAGCCAACTTCGTGGTGCATTTCTTTTTTTAAAAAATAATAATAATAATCTTAATTTCAAAAGCCACAGCAAGCATGGCCAAGGTTCTGAAACGATCAAAGTTACAATCCAAACCCTCTGGAGAGCACTGGGGTGATGCCTACCCTATCTTAGATGTAGGACGGGATCCAAAGAGCTTTTGGACAGCTTAGTCCTCTTCCTATAGAGCCAAGACATACAGAGAAACAATTTGAAAAATGGAAGCCCTTTCAAAGAGACATCTAAACCACTACAATTGGTTTAAAAAAAAGTTCACCTAAAAAGGATATGCCTCAGCTGAATCAACTGAGAATTCTTTAGGTATTTACTGGTGAAGCCTTGTTGTATTTGAATATATAATCAGAAATATGTTTACAGTAGACAAATGCTAGGAGCCAACCTACAATCTAAGCTTTTCCCTATTTAATTACCATGTAATTGGGTTATAAATTTCTATCTACTGTATATCAACTGAAAACAACTAACAAACAAGTTGATATTATAACATTGTATCACGGTACCGTATTACAGAATAAACTAAAAACTCTTGAGAAAAATATTAGAGAGAAGGGTAAAAATAGAAATCTATTTATTAATCAGTTCAGTTATGGAATTGGCTTTTAAAGCCACTTGAATTAGCAAATTTTCAAGATAGAAAGGATGGAAGGAAAAGCTGCTCGCTTAAAATCAAAATTATACGTACACATATACATACTAATTGTATGAGAAATTTAAGCAACAGAAAATATTTAGATATCAAAATGATGCATATCACCATGTATGAAGCCCAGAATATTTGGGTTACATTTGCTTCAAAATGGAATTAATGCTGTATCCAAAAGAAATATGGGTTTGGCTGAAAGGTCCTACTGGAAGAAGCATATCTTCACTCCTTCTTCCTTACAGATATCTTGCCATCTCGCTTACTCTCTTGAAACTTGATCAGACTCCCAAGATAGTTTCAGAGCATGCAAGTAGCTAAAGAAAGGGAAAATTCCTTTCTTTCTCCCACCAATGTGAAGACCTAAACATCAGCAATTATGAAACCTACATTACACAAATTTCATTTTCAGAAGATGGCCCAACAACAAGAGTTTGTTTTCCTGAATCAAGTGATCTAATCAGGATTGGATCTGGTCAGTCCTTGGGTGGGAAATAACCAAGAAATACCAATTCTATAGGTTACATTGGGAAGTATTAAAAAAAATCCAAAAGACAATATCATGCTCCTTCTGTATTGCTGCAAGGAAAACTACAGGAGCAAACTCATTACCTCACCAGTTGAACTCTATTCAAAGGAGACTTTACAATAATTATTATTTAAACTTCTTTCAGTTTAAGGATCTCATATGTGCTAACTGGGGAGACTTTGAAGCTGCAACTTAAGTACAACTAGAAGACATCAGGATGGGCAAGGTGGCTGTAGGACCCCTTTCTGAAATTCTTGGGTAATACAGATTTGTGTGCTGTCTGGATAAATAACAGAGTTTCTTCAATATGGGCATGTATAGAGAGAAAGATAAACATTGTACAGAATTACATTTGTACAAAAAAAAAAGTTCAGCCCAATAATAATAGATAGAAATGTACAAGTCTTTTTACACATAAGCACTCAGCAGAAAAGTAACCCACTGAACTGGATAACATCTTAAAAGCTTATTAATGCAGTGTTTTCTGAAAGAATAAAGTATTTAATTTTCAAAGCTATGAGGTTATCAAATCACCAGGATAATTTCATAAACAAATAATTGAAACAACTGCTGAATAGGTATTTATCTTTTAATATATATCTATATCTATATCTATATACATTACCTTGGCTTTTACAAACTGGACAATGGGTCCAAGTTCTGAAACTACTTGATTTCCTACATGAATGAAGGGCACTTTTCCTGCGGGCGAAAAGAAGAGTATATTTCAACATTCATCACTGACATAGGATTCAGAATGAATCAGAATGAAAAGACCCAGAAAAACTGAGATTTCAGTTTTGTGCTTGAGTATCTTTGAAAGATGTATGAAGACATAGATTGATAGCATTTGTTCTAGGCAAAAGTAGTTGGTCTTTCCTGAATATGAATCTCTGTGAATCCCAAATACTACTGCCCTTATTATTTTTAAAATCTAATAGCTTTGACCAATCATCATCATCATCAAAATTATAGTGAAAGAACAGTGTAAAGCAACAATTAGTGGGGGAAAAGTAATGGAAAATAAAACAACATGTGTATTTTTTTTTAAAATCCACAGTTGTGTAGCTTAGTTGTCATTCAGTGATACCCAAGACCTCAGCTCCTCCTAAAAATTTGACCATCTGCATCCAGGGAATTCTGGTAGCAGACAAGTGCTTCTTATCCACACAGAAGATTTATTGGGGTTGGACAGTTTGTATCAGGTCACATTTCTTTGTAAAAGCTTCTACACAGTTACGTCTGATTCGCTTGTAAACCAAAGCCTCCAAATGACAAGAATCATCTTCTGTTTGAGGATTCATAATCGAGAATATAACTACCCTGAGCACCAGTTATTAGCAGAAAGGCTACTGCACATGCATACATATGCACAAGCATGTATATTTAGTTTGGTATGAATCTGCACCATCAATTGGCCCAAAAAATTATCATATTTCTTCCAGAGGTGCAGGAAGATAAAATTGTAAAATCAACTAGCCTCCACACAGTACATTAATAACAAATCAAAGCAGGGGTGAAATTCAGCAGGTTCTGACAGGTTCTGCAGAACCGGTAGTGGAAATTTTGAATTGTTCGGAGAATCGGCAAATACCACCTCTGGCTGGCCCCAGAGCGGGATGAGAATGGAGATTTTGCAATATCCTTCCCCTGGAGTCAGGTGCGAATGGAGATTTTACAGTATCCTTCCCCTGCCATGCCTACCAAGCTATGCCCACAGAACCGGTAGTAAAAAAAATTGAATTTCACCACTAAATCAAAGATTATTGAAACAAACGTCACAAAATACCGGTGCCTCCACTTAATATTTGTTCCAAATATTAAAGTAAATGCTAAAGTTGCTGGACTTTAATATATAGTACTGTCAGTTTCACAGAAATTGTATAAAATATACAAGATACAGAGTTTAAAAAAATAATATCGACGAACAGTATTCAGGGTAATTTCTGGCAAGAGATGCATTGGTGATCCAGCCAGTCTTTGTGTTTTCAAAATGGGGGAAAGACAGATGTCTATTACTTTTTATTCAAAAACTACTAGATATAATCTGATATCCATTGCTGATTTTCCTATGAAATGTTAAATTTTCATTTTGAGATACTGAAAACGTCAGACTGAAGCACCTACAGTAACCTAATTTTTATCTTTCTCTACTTCTTCTCATATCCCAATAAAAAGTCCTGAAAAATTCAAAAGCTTGCACACTCTTTTATGACATTTGACCTACCTATAATAAAACTACCATCCTACTATAATTCTAATAAAAATAGTTATCTGTGCTAACTCTGTGCTCAGACCTTAGTGACACCTCATCAGAAATTGAGCAAACAGTGAACTAAGTGGCCTAGTGTTCCTTTGTTGACACTGAAAGCAGTGGTGAAATTCAAAAATTTTATGGGAGTGGCTTGCTGGGCTTTATGGGCATGGCTTGCTGGGCATGGCAGGGGAAGGATACTGCAAAATCTCCATTCCCACCCCATTCTGGGGCCAGCCAGAGATGGCATTTGCTGGTTTTCCGAACTACTCAAAATTTCCGCTACCGGTTCTCCAAAACCTGTCAGAACCTGCTGGATTTCACCTGAAAGGCTATAATCCTAAAACCTCTTGCTGTGAAATATGGGTAGTCCTGAATTTACGACCACAATTGACCACAAAATTAATGCGTTAAATGAGAACTTGTTAAGTGACTTGCCCCACTATATGACATTTCTCACCACGGTTGTTAAATGAATCACTGCAGTTGATAAGTTAATAACCTGGTTGTTAAGTGAATCTGGCTTCCCCACTAACTTTATTTTATTTCATTTTGTTTATTTAGTTTGTCAAACATGTACAAGATAACAGGTATAAATATAAACATGGACATGAACAAAGGAAATAAGTACAAATAAATGGGGACAGAAGGACGGTAGGCACGTGGGTGTGCTTATGCACCCCTTTACGGACCTCTTAGGAATGGGGCGAGGTCCACAGAGGACAGTTTAAGGCTGAAGCTGTGAGGGTTAGAGGATGTAACAACGGAGTCTGATAGAGCATTCCAGAAGGTTGCAAAAAGTATGACCCCGGGACACTGCAACAGCCATTAATATAAACCAGCTGCCAAACATCTGAATTTTGATTACATGATCGTGAGGATGTGAAAAACTGTCATAAGTCACTTTTTCAGTGCCATTGTAACTTTGAACTATCATTAAATGAACTGTGGTAAGTCAAGAACTACCTGTAATGTCAGTCTCTTCAATGAAGACTACACAAATAACTGTGAAGGTTAAACACTGTCCAATGAATATTTGGACTATTCTTGCGTTTACTTTTACTGAGAAAATAGGGGGAGGGACAGCTTGGTCACTGACAGTTACACTGACTCAAAAAAAGAATTGCAAGCCAGCCTCTGCACAATGACATACACTGCAAAAGGAATGCAGGCCTTTTGAACTTCTACACCTCTCTATGGTCCTATCAATCAAGCTTTTGCTTCTACGGAACTACTATACTGTATACAGAATGAGCTTTTGGTGTTCCTACAGCAAGAGTCAGCATATCGGTGCTCTCACAAGGTGCGAGTTAAGTGCTCTCTTATGAACAGATGGAGAGAAAGAGAGCAGCGCCAAGCAAGCGGTTCTCAAATGTGGACTCTCATAAAAAGAGGAAAATGCATTCGTGGTTCTGAATTGTAACCTTGTAGAATTAGGGCCACAATTTCTGTGTTCGCAGAAGCTCTGTTTATCCAAGCTCTAATTTACAGGGAAGCATGCATATGATAATGCATGATGAAAAGGCTTTTGCGGTAGGCAGCAGGAAATGCTTTCAACCTGCCAACTCAAAAACGGGGGGGGGGGGGGGGGGAAATATTCCCATTAACATTGAATTTTGCTTTATTTAGATATTTCCTTTTACCACAGCTAATAGGGAACAAGAACACACCGCATTATTGGCTAATTAGCAGGCTATGTTCATGGAAAGCAATGTACATATTCCCAATAGTTCTCTAGGCCATAAGCGGGCATGCCTAGATGATGAAATTTAGGAGAATATGTCTTACTGAATTCCATCCCACAATATTCAATCGAAGCATCTTTTAGCCTGCATGGATTTCACTGTTAACAAGCCCAGCTATGCCCACTGCAGACAAATCTTGTTTCCTGCAATGAGGAAAGTTATGTCTGCATGTGAATATGGAGGTATGCTACCTTATTTACTCTGCAAAGATCTGGGTAACTTCTAGATGGAAGAGTTATATCTTTTTTCATTATCTCTTTGTTGACATTCAGTGGTTGCCTGGATTTTGCAAGCCAGATATGGTAGCCCTACTCTTCACGTACAATGAAGTGTGGGAAACTCCTTTCTGAACATGCCCCCTTCAATAGACAATCAGCATCAAATGCATGAATAACAAAAAAAAATGTTTTCGTTCATAATGAGACCAAATGAGAGATCACAGCAGCAACCCCGTGTATTTGCATATAGAATTGCCCCAAATTAGAAGAGGATGTTGAAGAGGACCTGTTTGTAAAACCTGAAAGGGGTACATGGGGACATATACAATGATTGGTTATCTCCATCTGGGCTCTCTCTCTTCAATCATTCTGAGAGCTCAATTCTGTAAAGTAATCTTTGTTAGGGTATTAAAGGAAAAAGCTGCTCACAGGTAGAATGTAAGAAAGAAGACAGGTCATCTCTTCTCATCTAATGTTAAAACCAGACTCTTCCATCTATTTCCATCCTGACTGAGGCAGCTCATGTTTAACACACACAGAAGTGTTAGAGGTATGTTTACCTTGGCCTTACAACACTGCCGTTTAATACAGTTTAATGATGAAAAGGTATTTACTCCTGTTTCTTGCAAGAAAAAAAAATCTGTAGCATAACAGGAAACAAGCTACTGGCATCCTGCAGCATACAGTAACTCCAACTGATCTCCAAGATGAGATACTGTTGCCATAGTTTCCAAGCGAGGTGTAGTGTAAATGATCGGTACACTTACCAGATGGGGACATATATTCTGCATTTGCCCTACAAACCACCTGGACTGGCAGATTGCACATTTGTAAAAAAGCCTGAAAATAAAGAAGAGTAAATTAAAGCTTTCCACATTATACGAAGGCAATACATTTTTTTAATATTTGTAATTTTAAGCCACAAGAAATATTCCTTTGGTTTATAATTATTTTCCAAAACAGATAACTATGAGAACTATACTTCTAGGTGCTGGCTTCTAACACTGCACTTATCACAAATTCATCGCTTTGGACACAACTATAAATGAACAGAGAATTAAGCAATCTGAAATATACAGTACAATATTTCTTGTACTTTACTGTGATAACCTCCCTCCAAAAAAGTAACTGCATCAAAAAAAAAACTTTTACATTCCGTTTTGGCAATAATGATTATTGTAGTTTTAAAATGAATTGATGAAACTTTCTGCTACCATTCCAATTTTTCATGGAGATCAGCCGACAAATTAAAGTGTAGCCCACTTCACATTTTTAAAAAGATACCATTCTTTTGTCCTTCTATTAACTTTAATCAACTATTAAAAATGCCCAATCTACAGGACATAAAGCTGCCATATCTGTACATCGCATTATACAGACCTGAGTTGACTGAAAAATAAATCTTGGCTCTTCTAATGGACTAGAAGCTTAGGAACTTAAACTGTGGATAAGAATCTCCCTAGAAGACATCTCTGTTTAGAAATTTCTCACTCCTAAAAAAGCAAGTCTTAAAGTATTTGAGCCGCTAAACAGGCCAGATCTGTAAACAAATAAGAGTGGTTTACTTCCAAAACATATCAAAGCTAGACCAGTCAAATAGGCTTTGTGGCTATCCCTGAAAATGAAGAACAATGGGCAGCAATGACAAAAGCATTGCTCCCTAATAAACCTTTTGCTTTGATTTTCAGGTTCTTCCACCACAACAGAATACACATTCCAGACAAGCAAAATTTCCATAAACCAATTCCCAAAAACAATATGAAGAGGGGAGATTTGCATAAAGTATGAAGAAAGATTCCAAGCTGAGATATTTTGAGTAATAACAAGGCTTCTCTGGAATTGCATATTATTAATCTTATAAATAAATCAAAGCCAGTCCTAGTAGTATTGTAATAATTAATATTTAAAATATGGCTGTAGAGAATGTCAATATGCAGACACTGAAGGGGATCTGCATTTTCTTTCATTAAAAAATGACAAGTGGAAAAAAGTAGAAATTATACAACATGAACTAATGCACAAAATATTCCAGTTTTCCTATCAAGCGGTGGCAGATGCTGTAAATTGCAACGTCTGTCTAAAATTATAAATAAAAATGGTCCAATATCATTCTTGGAATGATATAGTATATGCCTAATGCAGTTATGATAATAGTCACATTTGTAGTTTAACATAAATTAAGAGTTTAATTGTATTTGTGACTACTTTAAACAAAATAACATGTTCTTTTGTACCTGCAAATGTAATTTATTGCAAAGCCAGGTTCATTTTCCAGAACAATCAGTTTTATACTACCCTGGAATGCTGCTGTAATGTAATTCCTGCAGCAGAATGTGTGAAGAGTACATTCGCTGGTACCACAGAGGAGGCTTTGAAGATAAATGAAGATGCTATTCATTCAGGAGTAATTTCATCTTAGAACCATATGAAAGATGTTTCACTCAGACACGGTAGATGCCTGGCTTGGGATTTCAGTCTATTTTCAGCTCCGGTGTAATGTTGTTAAATCGATTATGTTGATACTGTATTTCTAATCATGAAGAATTTCAGCTATTATTCTACTTAAAGAATGGATTGTCAGACTCGCATTATACTGTTCGGTCTCTCTCCAGTTTACAACACAATTACAGTTTCAAATCACAAACTGAAATTATAAATTCACACTAAAAGAAACACAAATCAGATAGTCTGCAGCAGTCTTTTTTTTTTTAATCATTTAGAGAAAAATGATCATTTTTCTCACTATAAAGAACTAATGAGCTTCCAATGCTTCATGAATGTTTCTTTCGGGTTTTACTCCAATTGTGTTTATCTTTCTATGTTATGATTATGCTTGGTGACCAAACTCCATCATTTTTCTTCATATACATACGTATTACAACTTGAAGAGCTATATGGGATATATTATCACTTACTTTAATTACTATATTTACATCACCAAACCATGAGGGAACATTGTCTGCTGCTCCCTATTCAATTTTAACAAAGGTACAGATTCAGACATCCCAGGACTGTGTGATATCATACCTGCTAATTAAATACATTTCAATATATTGACTTAAATTTAGTTTGGTCTTGTCCATGCTAATGCCTTTACAGTGCTGGCATATTATACAAAGGATGTTACATCATTTAACTCCCCAAAACGTTTAGCAACCTTCCATTAAAAGACCAAGTTTACAAAGCTACTAACATTGTTACTTTCTTTGTACATTATATAATTTTTCCATTCTTTCCAAAGATGAAGCAGTGAAACTTCTTTCTGGATATTTGTTTCACTGAAAGCTGGAAAGCAACTGAGATGAAGTAAGTAAGTGTATGTATATATGCATGTATGTATGTGTGTGTGTGCATGTGCGCGCATACGTACGTACGTACACACACACACACACGGCACAAAATAATTTATCTAAAGGGGAGAAAATAATTTCTGCCCAAATAGTGATCTGAGTCAGATTCATAATAAAGCAATCAGCACGTCTTTATAATCTCTACAATCCTGAGAATATTTATCACAAAAAATTACCATTCCAGTCCCCAAAAATAGGAAATAGAAGATATCAAACAACAAATCCTAAAATTCCAAGTGTTTGAAACCTATACCTGTATATCCTGACTAGAAAAATATCAGGAATGATTTTACAGTATTCCTCCCCCCCCCCCTTTTTTTTTTTATTTATTTCTCGGCAGGAAGTCATAAAAAAAGAAGGGTAAAGTATTAACAGTCTTCTTTAAAAAATGGAGTGAAGAAAGAATCTACAGAGAAAAACAGTAACCACAGACATGTTGACCATCTCACTGACTCACTTAGTCTTCTTTCTGGATAGGTTCAGAGAGAATTTAATGTATCAGATTTCTATCTCATTGCTCCTGTCTTAAGTTTCTTCAATTTTATTTCCGCAACAATTTGTAAATTCTCTATTAAAAACCACATCTCAGAATATACACATTGTTGCCCCCCAAAAAACCTTTGGTTTTTCATACCATATACATCACAGATAAACCTATCTGAGGATAAACTGAACCTCAAAATTGCAACCAAAATATATCTATCATGAACTACCCAACTATCATATTTAAAATGGGATCTGTTTTAGAAAACAAACTTTCTTGATAGAAAACATAAAAACAAATGAAGTCCTTCAGAATTTGCTGGAAAACCATACAAAAATTATCAAAAATTTTTTTTAAAAATCCCCATCTTCATCCTCTGCTTATGCAAAAAGATTTTCAGATTCTTCCCTTGTAATACAGCATCATCTCTATCGTCTTCACCTTCATCTTTATCATTGGCATCTGCTCTGCCATCTGCATACATTGCATCATCTTCTGTCCCATCCAGAGCATTGTTGTAACATGAATAGTGAACCACATTCAAAGAAATATTTTCCCATGTATCATTCATCCATTTTGCTATCAGCTCTATATTTGGGTTTTTTTAAATGTCCCTCTTCCTTAACTTGGCCATGCCAAAGATTGTCTGCAACATGTACTCTAACATGTCCCAGATGAGAAGGGATGGTTTCTTTTTGAAAACAGGACCAAGCCATTTCTTCCAAACCTTCTCAAGCCACAAATCTTGTACCATACTTGTCCATCCAACGTTTTCCATAGGCGCACACAATATCTATCTATCTCTCCCTCTGACATAGAGAGAGAGGGAGGGAGGGAGGGAGGGAGGGAGGGAGGGAGATTTTGCTTGCCTGCTTTGGGAGCTTTTTTCACTTAAAAATAATATCTGGATAGCTCTTAGTTCCACTTGTTAAACATGAAAGAATCACAGTAAAATTATTATTTTAATTTCCCGATGGCCGACAAAAATTGTTTTTTACCAATACTTGTCAACTGTAATTGAACTGCCATGAGTTTTGACCATATTTCTAATATCACCAAGTTATCACCTATGATGCTTAAAAGTTGTTTAAGATTTTTTTTTCAAAGAAAACAATCTTCTCTTCAAGAATTTCGGGTAGCCCTTGAGAAACTTTATTTCACTATCTTAAGCAAAGTCTGCATCTAATCATGAATTTGGAACACCAGCCAACAGAAAAACAGAAATCTACCAGGCCCTCAGCCTTGTATTTTTCAGACTTCGCCATCTTAAGTGTTCCCAGACCAACATTGGTCCAGGTAGCAAGTGTGCAAGACCAAAACCATTCCCCATTGGTATGCCTTTTTCCAATTTGATTTATCTTCTAAACTAGCTTTCGTCTATTTATTTATTTATTTATTATTCACACTTATAGACCGCCCCCTCTCCCGGAAAGGACTCGGGGCGGTGTACAGTCACTAAAATACATTCTAAAATACATACATAAACAATTAAATTAATACTGGTGAAGGAGGTTATGAGACTGTAATCGAATAATAAATATAATACGTTAAAAGCCTATAAACCCTTAAAACCCAATTAAAATAAATAAATCCCGGGAGGTAAAACTAAGACGGTGCCAGGCCAGCTGATTGAAATAGGTGAGTCTTTAACTTTTGCCGGAAGGAGCGGAGGTCGGTGGTGGTTCGAATGTCTGGGGGGAGGTCGTTCCAGAGGGTTGGGCCCATCACAGAGAAGGATCTACTCCTAGGTGTCGCCCGCTGGCATTGCCTGGCAGACGGCACCAGGAGGAGCCCCTCCCTGTGTGAGCGGATAGGTCGCAGGGACGTGTGTGGTAGGATGTCTAGAACATCTTCAAGGGAACTTTAGAAACCTTTATTATATTTAATTATTACAAGATTAGATGTCATCATTCATGTAATGTGCCTACACACTTGTAAAGAAAGAAGACTACATTGAACCAAAATCAAATGACATAAAAATGTAGTGTCCTCTAATATAAAGTGAAAAATTCAAAATGCTTCTTCTTTCAGTGAAAAAAAAATATTTAAGAGTCAACTCATTAAATTATAATTTACTTCTGTCTCAAAGAAACTCAGGAGAAAGAAGGCACACTGTTAATTTACAGAAGAACATACTAAGTATAAGGATAAGGCCTACATTTTGTTAGTATGAATCTTCAAAACTCTCTCCTTCAACCTACCTAAAAAGGTACAATTATATCCAATACTCTCTTTCTGCCAACCAGTAACATGGCTGAAAAGATTTTTCCCCACCTGCACCTCTGTATAACCATAAATCTCCTCTAGAGAGCTGAATATCTCTGAATTGGGACTAAAGGAGAAATAATTTGCAAGTTCAACTCCACTTCAAAACCATTAACACTGCAATCTCATACAGCTCTAACTGAAAGAAAGCTTTCAAGTTAGCACATAAAAGGATTGTAACTAATTATCAGTGTGTGAAATGCTGCTTCAATCTACTTGCATTAGACAATTAAAGAAATAATACATATTCTTTGGTAATGTGATTCTTACTCTACTGAGCCTGTCTATATTTGTTATTGACAGAAAGCCAATAGTTGCAGAAAAGCACAGGATGGGTTGAAATGTTCATTTTTGTGATATAAATAGAAGGAAGTAAATTGAGTATACAGTTACTATAGGACCTAGGTTAACAGAAGGCATCTATATCATGGATAGTACAGATTTCCAAGGCTAATGTTGTAAATGTTCTAAAACACAATATGCAATAACACTCTCTTATTCAGTTTCAGCCTTAATGAAGGCCAGATTACTATCAGTGCTCTGAATTTACAATGCAAAAAGAAAAAACCATTGCTGGCAAGAACATTAAATAATGCTTTGATAATATGTTATCAGGCCAGCATTAATTCTTAGCAATCACATAGATAGGCCTTCTCCATCAGTCCCAACCTTCAGGTCTCCCTAATGGCCCTTCAGTATAATTATACCTCTGCAATCAAATCCACCCATTTTGCTACTGACTGTCCTCTTTTTCCCCCATTCCCTCTGCATTTTCCAGCACTATAGAATTTTCTAGACAACTAGGTCTTCTTCACATAATGGCATATGATAATTTGAACCCAGTCGTTTGTGTATTGGGTATGAGCTCTGAACTGATTTGTTTTAAGAGTCATTTGTTAATTGAGAACAATTAATCAGTGGAACAGCTTGCCTCCAGAAGTTGTGAATGACCATTGGCTTACCTGAAGGGTCCTTTTCTGTACACCGCGGGAGAGTCCAAGCAATGGGTTAATTCAGTCTGCTTGCCCTTAGGACTGAGGAACTATTTTTCCTTAAGCCACACCTCCTCCTGGTGTGCTCAATCCCCCAGAATTCTTTGAAGGAGTCAGTTCGTGCGGACGGAGCGAAGCGTCCAAGATGATGTACTGTTGACACGAGGAACCCGAATCCCGGCCTTGAGAGCCAGGGTGGGTTGGACTCTCCCGCGGTGTACAGAAAAGGACCCTTCAGGTAAGCCAATGGTCATTTTCCTGTACACCGCTTGGAGAGTCCAAGCAATGGGACATACCAAAGTTATTGTCCATCTGGGTGGGCAGAAGAAGGCTCCCGGGATTCGGTCTCTGACACAACCGCCTGGAGCACACGCCTGCCGAAAGACGCCTCAGCCGAGGCGAAAATGTCCAGTTTATAGTGTCGCACAAATGGAGAAGGAGAGGACCACGTAGCGGCCCTGCAGATGTCCAGGATCGAGGCCTGGGTGGCCCAGGCCGCTGAAGTAGCAGCACTTCGTGTGGAGTGTGCAGTGATGCCGCGCGGAACGGCTTTGGATTGACTTTCATAGGCAGTCGCAATGCAAGCGCGAAGCCACCTGCCAATTGTGGAGGAAGTGACCTTCTTCCCTAGGGAACCGGGCTGGAAGGAGAGGAAAAGAGCCTCTGATTTCCTGAATTCCGCAGTACGAGCGATGTAGACCTTCAGGGCCCTCCTGACATCAAGATTGTGCCAGGATCGCTCTCTGGGATGCGACGGATGAGGACAAAAATTTGGCAACACAATGTCTTGCGCTCTATGGAACCATGAGTTTACTTTGGGGGTAAAGGTCGGGTCCAGCCTCAAAATGACCCTGTCAGGGTGGATGACGCACAGATCCTGGCGAACAGAGAGAGCCGCCAGCTCCGAAATCCGGCGAGCTGACGTGATGGCAATCAAGAAGGCCGTCTTCAGCGTCAGGAATCGAAGAGAAGTAGTGCGTAAAGGCTCGAATGGAGGGCCAGAGAGGGCCCGCAGGACCACGGACAGCTGCCAAGTAGGATAGCGATGAACGGTGGGAGGGCGAAGGTTAGAAGCGCCCTTGAGGAAAAGACGCACCTTCGGGATTTTGCTGAGAGGCAAAAGGTGGTCGCCCGACCAGACAGTAGACAAAGCCGCCACTTGGCGTCGAAGGGTGTTCGGGGCCAGGCCCTTGTTGAGTCCCGCTTGAAGGAAGTCAAGCACTCTGGGAACAGGCGCGGTCGTCGGCTCGATGAGCAGCTCCTCACACCACTTGGCGAAGGCGGCCCAGGACGCATCATAAATCCTAGTGGTTGAAGGGCGTCTAGCCGCCTGAATGGTGTTCACTACCTCCTCCGACAGGCCTTGGTCTTTTAGTTGGTCCCCCTCAAGTGCCAGACGGCCAACTGGAGCCACTGGGGCTCTGGGTGAATCACGGCCCCCTGGCTGAGGGAGATCTGGTCCGGAGGAATGCGCCACGGAGGAGACACCGACAGGTGGACAAGGTCGGCAAACCACGACCTGCGGGGCCAATGCGGGGCCACGAGAAGGACCTCTGCTCCCTCTGCGATGACTTTGGAGATGAATTGAGGAAGGAGAGGCAGGGGAGGGAAGGCATACAGTAGCTCGCGGGGCCACTTGCAACGCAGTGCGTCTGTCCCCTCCGCCCCCGGGGTGAAGAACCGGGAGTAGAAGCGGTCGAGCTGCTTGTTGTCCCTTGACGCAAACAGGTCTACGGCCGGAGTCCCGAATCTGTCGGACATCTGGTGGAACAGGCGAGGGTCCAGTTTCCACTCCGCAGGATCTATGGTCGTCCTGCTCAGCCAGTCGGCCTGTGTGTTGTCCACTCCGGAGATATGGTCGGAGCGAAGGGATTCCAGATGGCGCTCCGCCCAGCGTCCCAGGGACTCCGCCTCTCTCATCAGTGCTCTGGATCTGGTGCCGCCCTGACGGTTGATGTGGGCCTTGGTGGCCACATTGTCCGTCATCAGAAGCACATGTTGACGATGGATGGGCCGGCTGAAATGTCGCAGGGCCAGGCGAGCAGCTCTCAGTTCCAGCAGGTTGATGCTGTAGCTGGATTCCACTTGGGACCACTTGCCTTGAACAACCAGGGACCCCATGTGGGCTCCCCAGCCGGAGAGGCTGGCGTCTGTGGTGATGATCAACCTCTCGGGTTCCTTGAATAGGTGGCCCTTGAGGATGGCCGGAGACACCCACCAGCGGAGAGACCTCTTCACGTCCGGGGGAACTCGAATCGGCCTGGTAGAGTTGCTCCTGGATGCCCTCTGGTGCGGCAGCAGCAGCCACTGAAGAGACCTGGAATGCAGGCGGGCCCACGGCACGATGGAAATGCAGGAGATCATTTTTCCCAGCAGCTGCGACAGAAGGACCACTGGAGCCTGCCTCAAGCTCAACACCTTGTGGGTCATGGACCTTAGACCGGTCAACCTGTCTCGGGAAAGGAAAACCCTGCACAAGTTGGTATCTATCACCGCCCCCAGGTGTACAAGTCTGTTGGTTGGAGTGAGATGGCTCTTCTCTATGTTTAGAGTGAAGCCGTGATTTCTGAGGGATCTCATAGTGGTTTGGAGATCCCGAAGGGCCTGCTGCCTGGACGACGACTGGATCAGGATGTCGTCCAGGTAGCACTGGAGCCTTATGGGCCTGCGTCTTAGCTGAGCCGCCACTACCGCCAGCACTTTGGTAAACGTCCGAGGAGCGGACGAGAGGCCGAATGGAAGAGCTTTGTACTGGAAGTGGCGACCCGCATAATAGAAGCGCAGGAACTTCCTGTGCTGAGGACGGATGGGGATGTGGAGGTATGCCTCTTTGAGATCTATAGATGTGAGAAGATCTCCCTGTCGAATCCCCGCCAGAATGGACTGCAGAGACTGCATCTTGAACCTCCGGTAGGCGATATGCCTGTTGAGGTTCTTGAGGTCCAAGATGGCTCTCCACCCCCCCGAGTTCTTTGGTACCAGGAAGAGGATGGAGTAAAACCCCTTCCCCTCTTCGCCTTGGGGAACTGGTTCCACGGCCCTGATGTCCAGGAGATGACGGACTTCCTGGTCCATACGCTGCCTCTTTTGGGGGCAGGACGGGACAGGGCATCGGATGAAGGTCCGAGGGGGAAGGGACAGGAATTCCAAGGAGAGGCCTTCCCTGACTGTCTGCAGAACCCAAGCATCCTCGGTGTTCTGGGCCCAATGGGAGGCGAACAGCTGTAGGCGACCCCCGATGGGCGCCAAGCCCTGGCAGTCACTTTGACTTACGGAACGGCCTGTTGGAGGCCCCACCGCGGTTATACTTGCGGAAGCCGAACTGCTGCCTGCCTCTGTCCCGAAAGGGCGCTCTGTCTTGGGACCTGTCGCCCTGCTGGCCGAAGGACCTATTAGAGGGAGAGAAGGAAGAGGCAGAGGTGGAAGGCTCGGAGGCACGAAAGGACTGCCTCCTAGAGTAGGGAGCGGCCTTACGTTCCTGCTTTTTATTTAGAGAAGGTAGGATCTTCCTCTTGTCCTTGGACTCAATGAGGAGAGGATCCAGGGACTCGCCAAACAATTTGGACCCCTTAAAGGGGGCGGAAGCCAGTTTCCATTTGTTTTTCTGGTCCGCTTGCCAATGTCGGAGCCAGATCAGTCGACGGGAAGTTATGTTAGAACCGAGGGCCCTGGAGGCAAATTTGGTGGCATTGAGGGACGCGTCAGCGGCATACTGGGAGGCCGCGATTATTTTTGACACGTCCTGGTGGAGACGGATGTCTCCCGCCGGGAGCTTGTTTAGGAGCTCGCGCAGCCAGATCACAGAAGCCCTATTAAAAAAGGAAGCGGAAGAAGAGGCCCTGATGGCCCAGGCAGCCGCCAGATGGGTCTTGTGGCACGCCTTTTCCGCCTTCTTGTCCTCCGCCTTAAGGCCTTCCAGGAGGTCGGCCGGTAGCGAGGAGTTGGAAGTGAGCGCAGCGATGGGCGGGTCGACAGTGGGAAGGGCCAGAAGGTCCTCCAACACTGGCTCCATAGTATAAAGCTTCCTATCTACCCCACTGGGAGAGGATTGCGTGGCTGGCTGAGCCCACTGGCGCTGGATTAAGTCGAGGAACAGCCCCGGGACCGGAACCAGCTCTTGCTGGGGCGCTGGCACATCAAACATGACCGCATTGGGATTAGCCGGAGGGGCATCATCCGCCGGCGCGGTCGGCTTGGGCTTGATCCCCACCCTGGTGGCAGCCTTGACCTTGTGAAGGACCGATTTAAAAAGGCTGGGCTTGAAGAGACCCGCAAAGGCGGGCGCTTCGGGGGGAAGGTCCTCGTCGTCCGAGAGGCCTAGCACCTCCGGGTCAGGGTCCTCAATGGCAGAGGCCTCGCTGACCACCGAGGATTCCAGGGAAGGATGGCGAGCACGCTTGCTTGGGGGCGGAGCTGCCTGATCGGGCTTGGGACCCCTAGGGGCCGCTGCGGTAGGGCTTTTAAATTTCATGGCCTCCGTGATGCCCTTGGCAATGGCGCGGGCCATTAGCTCCTGCATGCGGGGCGATAACTCCTCAGAGTCAGAATCGGGATCCAAGCCCTCTTCTAGGGGGGGTGAAGCCTCACCCTGCATATCGTCTATGCTAGCATCCCCAGGGGGAGGAACCTGTTCACAGGCCCAAGAAGGGACCGGGGAAGCCGGCTCTGCAAATGACCTATTAGGGGATAGGTCCTGGGATTCCACCTCCTCGGCGAGGACCGACTGGAGATCTTCCCGGGAGGGAGGGGCTCCTGAAAGGGACTGCACCCTGTCTGCCTGGCGTCTGGCCTTCTCGAATTGCTTGTCAAGGGCCCGCTGGCGCCTTTCAGCATCCTTGGCCTCAGCTACCGAAGGGGTTCTGGAACGCTGTTTCCCAGAGCTACCCCCACCACTCTTGCCCGCACCCCCACTCCCCGAAGAGGAGGAACCCTTGCTAGGGGCCTGCGAGAGGCTCGGCCTAGCGTCTTGGGAATCGGGAGGACTGGGCAGGTCCATAGTCAATGACCACACAAGATGGAGCAAGGCTATGATAAGGCAGAAGGATAGATATAGACTGGGTGCTGTAATGGGAAACAAAACGAAATGATCGTTAAAATTGCCATATATACAATTAATCGAATCAATACTATGAAATCATCCCATGTTTCACACCAGTCGGAGGCCCAGGGGTAGGATTGGGGCCTGCACCGAGGTGCAAGGCTCCGCAGGAGAAGCAGGGAGGAGAATGACTATAGAAAAAATCTTCAGGCCTGCGCTTACTTAGGCCTCCTCCCTGAGCCGGTATGATGACCGTTGGAATGGCACAGGAACCAGCGCCGCTCGCAAAAATAGACAAATGGCGAAGGTGGCGATCCTAGCCCGAGAAACCCTTGCTAGGCCCTGCCACCTCCAGCGGCCTCCTGACAACGAGGCTGATGCAAAATGGCGGCCATGGCTGGGCGCGCTATTTTCGCGCCTAAAAATGGCCGCCGCAACAGCGTGGGGCTAAGGGAGAGCGAGGGGCGAACGCGCCTCGCAATGGCGACGATCGCCCACTCCTCCCTGCGGCAGAGGTCCTCTAGCAGGCCGGGGAGCGAAAAAACTTCGACGAAAATAACAAACGAGGGGCCTGGGGACTTAGGAACCTCGCCGCTGCAGCCGCGCCGTTTTAAACGACAAGCGGCAGGCCTCCGAAGCCGTCCCAAGAGGATCGGCTGAGGGGCACCCCCCACCACCTTGTAGCTTACCTCCTGGCCTTCAAGTGCAGATTCTATTGAAGAAAGTCGCAGAATTGAAGAGAGAAACGTCTCACGAGGTTGGGGAATATTAGAGAAAAAACTTTAAACGCAATTAGAGAGTCCAAGCCAAAAAAAAAAGATCAATTTAGCTCAGAGCTCTAACTAAATACGTCCAAACGGGCTGACTGAGGAAGAATTCTGGGGGATTGAGCACACCAGGAGGAGGTGTGGCTTAAGGAAAAATAGTTCCTCAGTCCTAAGGGCAAGCAGACTGAATTAACCCATTGCTTGGACTCTCCAAGCGGTGTACAGGAAAATGCCCCAACACTGGAAGTCTTTAAGAAGATGTTGGATAGCTATTTGTCTGAAACGGTATAGGGTTTCCTGCCTAGGCAGGGGGTTGGACTAGAAGACCTCCAAGGTCCCTTCCAACTCTACTATTGTATTGTATTGTATTATTGTATTGTCTTCTTTGGGGGTCCATGGTATTTGCAAGAGCTTTCTCCAATAATCAAAGTTCAAAAGCATTGTTACTGCTTCTCTCCTGCTTCTACAAAGTCCTGACTTTGCTTCCACAAGGTATCACAAGCAATGTCATTGCCTCCACAATTTTAAACTTTGTGGGTCTTAATACATCGCTTCCAAGAATTCCACTGATAGTCTGCCAAATACTAGTCTGCAACTTATTTCTTGACTGCCAATTCCTCTACTGTTAATAGTCAATTACAAAATACAGAAGCTATCCACCATTTCAATATCTTGTCAGTTCTAAGGTTTGTGCTGCAGCTGACATTAATTTGATGTTCTCTGCATTGAATTAAAGAGATTTTTTCATTGTGCCCTTTGACTTTCATTGCTAGAGCTCGCAGATCATTTGCATTTTCAGCTATCAGAACAGTGTCAACAGTTCTGTTTCTTTCTCCAGTTTTAAAATCACACCAATCTTTTTTCCCATCTAGCTTCCTTCAATATATATTCAGCACGTATACTTGAACAAATGAATGAGAGCATACAGCCTTGTCTTATTGGCTTGCTGATCTGGAATCAGTTTTTTAACCAAGTCCTCCCTAGAGAACTATGTGTATGTTTTGCATGTGGACAATGAGATGTTTTGGGATTTCCATTTTCCTGAGAACATTCCACAGACTAATATAGTCTATAAAATGAAGATCTTTCTATAATAAATGAGGTACTGTCCATGATAATTTACTTCTGGTATTTTTTCATTTTGTCAATTATAAAGCATGCATCAGCAATAATGTTTCTTGTTTCTCAGCCTTTCCTGAAGCCAGCTTGAACAGCAGCATTTCCCTTTTCATAGAAGCCTCTGCAATATTTTCCCAACAAATGTGTGAAATTAAAGCTTGCATGCCAGTTAAGTCTCCTTTCTTTGGCATTGGTATGTAAGCTTAACTCTTCCAATCTGTTGGCCATTGCGTCATTCTCTAGATTTGTTGGAGGAAAGGTTAGAACCTTTACTGGTTCTTCTATTAATCACCATAATTCTATAGTTCTTCCATTAATTCATGCAGCCTTCCAACTTGGTTATGATCGGTGCTGATTTAACCACAATGCTTACAATATAATTGTAAAACAATACAATATAGAAATTGAAACAGAATTCAGAGCACAGAAGACAGTAACTTTAAATACCTAAGAGAACAATTAACATAAAAGATTGGTAAGCCTTTACCAGGCAAAATTTGAAGTGGAAGATATTCTGGATTTAGGTGGGGGGAAAAGGTTCTCTCGTCTAGCCCTCCCCCCCCCCCCATTTTATGATCGAGGTGGGCTTCAAAAATTTCAGCAACGGGTCTCTGCCCAGTTGCTGAGTGGGCATGGCCATCATGGGCATGGCCTAGTCGGCCTCCTGCACCACGGCGGGAGGGGCATTTTTGCCTTCCCCAGGCTCCAGAGGCTTTCCTCAAGCCTCTGGGAGGGTGAAAGTTGCCTCCCCTGGGCTCCGGAGGCCTTCCGGGAGGCCCGTTGTTTTCCCTCCCCAAGCCTCCACGAAGGCCTTGCACTTACCTCACATTAAAAACGGGTTGAGGGAGACTCCTGGGAGGGGAGGAGCCAGCCAGCAGTGGGATTTGGAGGTTCTCCAAACCGGTCATAACGTTAGCTAAGGGTTCTCCCAAACCTGGGAGAACCTGTAGCAGCCCACCCCTGGTTATGATGGATTCCCCAATGGCTGTGGGACTCAGTGGATGCTGACATTACAATAGGTGCAGGTGTTCGATGCTCCTGAGAATTACAAGCCATAAAAGGCTGTAAATATCTAAACTACTATCTTGGACTTGGAAATAAACTGGTGAAAGTCTCCCCAATTTGCAAAAAGAAAGTTCCCGTTATATATCTCAATCAGAAACGTGTTGGCCACATTTTTTATCCAATTACTGTTGCTAAATCATCTTTAAATAATTAAATGGCTTCAACCATATAAACAAAATAGTGTACTGTGCAAACAAAATCTTTATGAAGCAGAGAACCATTATCAAAATTACAAAAAACAAGGAATTCATAATCGTAACACAACCTAAGTATTATTAAGTACTGTTTAATAATAGTTACTGCAGTAACTGTACAAGTAGGCATAACTTCTATATTTCTTATTACAAATTATTCTAAACTGATAACATCACCTTACATCAAAGAAAATTGTTCCATAAAGTTTAAAATCAGATATCTTTTGAAGTCATATTTATATAGTCATGGCCACTATCTGCTGTCACACAAAGAATATTGAAAAAAGAAGATTTTAATATATTATGGTTAATTTATCATTTAAGTGACATGTGTAAAACAGAATTGAAATACACAAAATTCTCCTCTGAAAGGAACTTTGATTTTAACTATTTGTGATAATGATGATTAAAGGTTTCTTGGTAGAAATGCAGGAATATCATTTCAAATATATTAGTACTATCAGTTATTTACCAAGGATTTTTAAAAACCCATTCTATAACAAAATACACACTGGGTCATTTCTACTACAGGGGCTTCTTCTTCTCACCTGCTCTGGGATATCCCCATTTACCCCTTTCATACTATCTACTGAGAAGTGGTCCCCCCAAAATCAGGAATTTCATCTCTCAGAAATGTGGGACTATCAAGATAGGAAACTGAATTATTATTGTTCATTACAATGAGCTGCAGTGGTTAGAGTGCAGTACTGCAGGCTACTTCTGGAGACTGTCAGCTGCCTGCAGTTTGGCAGATCGAATCTCACTGGCTCAAGGTTGACTCAGCCTTCCATTCTTCCAAGGTGGGTAAAATGTGGACCCAAATTGTTGGTAACAATAGGCTGACTCTGTAAACCACTGAGAGGGGGCTGTAAAAGCACTGTAAAGCGGTATATAAGTCTAAGTGCTATTGCTATTGTTATTACATAATACTTTCTTCAGATGCAGAAAGAACATCATTTCTAATGATGGGGCAACATCATGGATTGCAAGCATTATTTAAATCAGTGATGTATGTATTATTTATAGTGCAATCTGTTATAATCTTGTACTCAAAATGAGCCCCATTGTATCCAAACTAGCTTCTAAATAGGATTAGAGTGCTACAGTTACAACATTATCTTTTATAAACACTCTTTTGGACTTTTCAGTTTTCATTTGGTTCCTTAAACCTATTTCATCCTTTATTAATGTAGCAAATGCAAACTTTCACAAACCACAATAAAATGCTAACTTGAAAGTATTTTTTTTCCTATCCTGGAATATTATTCCATGAAAGCTTCAATTTTTTTTTTTAACGTAAGCCTACTCATATTTATTCAATGGTAAATTCCACTGGAATTACCTTAAATTTATTCCCAGTATGTGGTATAGGACTGAATCCTAAACTCCTTTATAATGGTTCTGCACAACTTTGAAGACTTAAAGTTGGTTTTCTTGGACATTCTAATAAACTTTGATTTCCAAGTTGCTCCTATCAAATTTGTACTCAGCCTGAAAAATGCTTATGCGCATTGTTTTTTGGTATGATTTAATCCTACAATATCTTCTGTTCTAAGTAAATAGGAAAAGGGATTTAACATGCTAAAGGTTATTCAAAGCAATCCTAAACTCTCACTGATCCTGTTGGATACTGTTCATATCTCTTTTTTCTTGTACTAGCAAAAGAAATTTCTGTCACTCTAATGTACAGATAGTTGGTTTCAGTAGTCCTTAATCATACGGCTGAAGTTCTCTCAGAAACCTCCAAGAAGCTAGGGGATTCAGGTTCTAATTCTCCATTTTACTAAATATGACCTCCCTTTAGAAATCCTAACTGCTATAGTCCTCACTTGTTAACCATTTATTCAATGACTATACAATGGTGCTGAATGAAGAAACTTACAAGTCCTCAATGTTGCAGCCGCTGCAGTCAGGTAACCGCAATTGAGACAGCTGGCAATCAAGCGACCATTTTTAATGATTTATTTTTTTATTATTCTTTATTATTGTTACAAATAAGGCAGCATACCTAATAGACCTTCTTCACAAAGTTCTTCCCCACAACAACCTTGTAAGATGAATTGGGCTGAGAGGGAATGACTGGCTCAAAGGCACCTAATTCAGCTTTCATACCTAAGGTAGGACTAGAACTCACAATCTCCTGATTTTTAGATTGATGTTTTAACCACTAGACAAAACTTATTGCCATGACCCACAGAGATCACCGTCATATTCCCACAGTGTCACTTCAAGCCAGCTTCTAACAAGCAAAGTCAATGGGGAAGCCAGCAGAAAGTCACAAGTTGCAGTCATGCGACATTGTGCTCAACGATCCATTGTGACTCACTTAACAAATGCAGCCAGAACTGACTAATTGATTTTGTTAAGTCAGGGAGTCACTTTTTTTTTTTTACTTTGAACTGTGTCACTTAGGAATGGAATTGCTGGTCCTAAATACTGTCTGTGTCTTCAAACAAATATGAGTTGCCACATACTTTATTTATTCACAAGAAAATGACATCCACCATTCTTTATTCCATAGTCCTTATAACAGGCAATTTGTTTTTGATGCATGACTTCACATATTCTTGTAAATAATGCAATATTGGCATTATTATTGGTACCCCTTAAAAGGTAGAACACAGTATTGGATTTTAATCTCTCAAGCAAACTACTTCCTTTAATTAGCATGATTTTGAATTTCTTAATTAATGTAATACCCATTATCTGAATATAAATGCAAAGCATTGCACATTGAGGGGGAAGAAAGATCCTAACTTCCCATATATGAAGACTGATCAAAAAACAGATGTTGCATTGGTCAATAATCTACTCAATGCAATGAGAAAGGTAAACATGATAAAGGAATTTAAGAAAGGAATGCGAAACTGAATTGCAAAAATGCTCTTCTGCAAACATTGTTATATTTGCATACAACATATATGTACATTTTTGGTCACAACATCACAAATAGGGTAGAGAAAAGGGCAGAGAAAGAACAATGAAAATGATAAAAGACAAACAGTATTCTGTATGAAAGAATTACCGTATTTTTCCTCAAAATCACCTTTTTCCCTCAAAAAAGAGGGTGAAAATCTGGGTGTATCTTATACCATGAATATAGCATTTTTGGCCGACTGAAACCCCACCCACTTTGCGAAAATGGATGTGCAGAGGGTTTGGGAAGCTTGCAAAGTGCTCCTGATGGCTGGGGAGCGCAAAAATGAGCAAAAATTGGGCCGGTTTTGCTTGTTTTTGCCCCCCCCCCAACTCCCAGGAGCCTCCCAAAGCTTAGCATGCCTTTTTTGGGGGGGGCAAAAAACGAGGCGTGCAGGGGGTTTGGGAGGCCTGCAGAGTGCAAAAACCTTTTTTTAAAAAATTTACCTCTTCAAAATCATCGTGCGTCTTATACTCCGGTGCGTCTTATAGTCCGAAAAATACTATATATATATATATATATATATATATATATATATATATATATATATATATATATATATATATATATATATATATATATATATATATATATATATATATATATATATATATATATATATATATATATGTATATATATATGTATGTATGTCGCTTTTTTGTGTTATATTTTAAATGTAAGTAGAAAAAGGAAAAGTTGATAGAAATTTAGAAAATTATGCATAATATATATAAAACATTTATTGGAAGATTTTCTTTCTTCTTAAAATACTAAATCACAGGTATGATACAGGGGGACAAAAAGAAACCCAAATTCATAAATACAAGGAGACATTTCCCCTGGTTTTATTTAAATTATTTCCACTTTAAGATCAGTTTCTAAATAAATGATGGCAGCCAAATTTGCTACTGTTCGAGTACTGTGATTAGAAGCTAACCCTTCTTTTGATGTAGTTTCTAATCATGGTACTTAAATGGTAGCAAATGAAAATAAAAGGAAATCTTTCTACTGTTACTGATCCAATCCAAAGCTGTATGGTGAAAGATTCGGGAGGTTAAAAGTTCTACATACATACTTCTACATAAAGCATGTAAGCAATTCTCTGAAAGATGTTACAAAATATAGTAATGCCCATCAACTCCAACAGCTTTAAAATTCATAGAAAATAAAGCTAAGGACAGCTATTAGACTAGATCGGTGATGGCGAACCTATGCCACAGGTGGCACATGGAGCCATTTGTCAGGGCACATGAGGCGCTGCCCTGTCAGCTGGCGAGCGCGCATGTGCACGCTGGCCAGCTGAGTTCACTCTTTTTTAAAGCCATTTTTCACCCTCCCCAGGCTCCAGAGCCTTTATAGGAACCTGGGGAGGGCGAAAAGAGCCTCCCCCGCCCTCCTCGGAGCCCCTCCAGAGGCTTCATGAGTTTCCCTGAAGCCACCGGAGCACAAAAAACCGGCCCTACGGGAAAATCAGAAGTTCAGGAACAGACTTCCGGTTTGCTCGGAGGGTCGTTTTGACTGCTCCGGAGGCTTCAAGGAAGCGCCCTGAAGGTCCCTCAAGCCTCCGGAGGGCTTCCAGGTGGGTGGGGGAGGCTGTTTTCGTCCTCCCCAGGCTCCTATAAAGCCTCTGGAGCCTGGGGAGGGCAAAAAAAGGATGCAAAAAATGGGGGGTCGCACCTGTAGTGCGCGCATGCACATTGGGCAGGTCGCGCATTGCATTATGGGTGTGGCACGGCCGCACACTACCCCCCTGTGCTCCCCCCACTTATAGCACGCGAGCCAAAAAAGATTCGCCATCGCTGGACTAGATGATTCTATATGAGTGACAAGACAGGCAATCTTCTAAAACATTAACAAAGCCAGTAGGAAGGCTTCTGGTTTGATTACATTATGTTACATTATAGTTATGGAAGCAAATTTGGAACAGACTCTAATTTCAGAGAACTCTGCTTTAGAGGTGATTTCACTTTAAAATTATTCAAAAAAAAGTATGACACATATTTTTGATGTATGCATGACTTTTTTCAAGGTAGAGTATAAGTCTAAAGAAGGATACCATGGTTTGATAAATCAACTGAATCAAATAAGTAACATATCCTTTAATGCACATTTTAAACCAACAATATATCCTTTGTCAGGCTTAGATAGAAAGTCGTTTATGTTTTAATGAACATGAGAGAGGAACTGCCCTCACATGAAGTCCAAAGCAATTCTGAATCTTTTTCAAAGGGTGCCAGGCCTACACTTTTCACATTCTGGCAGATGGAAGATATAAACTGCAATACATCAGGCATAATATTGCACTGGACTATCCTGCATCTCGTACCTAGTCTAAAACCAATATATATTATTGTGCATTATTAAAATTTGAAAGAAATTGACAAGACTAGGGGGTAGAAACTATCTTGAAAAAATGTTTTTTATTTCTATTACCTTACAGGAAAATAACATACCAGAGCTAATCTGGAACAGACATACTGGTGTCTATCAAACAGGAACTGAGAGCAACAAAGAGGTGCAAAATTTAATTCATATCAACAAAGCATGGGTTAATAAAGCTGTTGGAGGATGGGGGCCAGTTCTTCCAGGTAATATTAGCAACCACAAAATAAGAAAACAATTATAGTTACCTGAACAGCAAGACAGGCGGCATTATCAGAAAGCAAAATCTGTTCCTCTATAAAATAAAATGCAGTATAATTATTTAAAATAATGGTTCTTTCCTCTGCCGATAATTGCACATCATTATGAGTACAAAAATAAATGGTATACAAACACACAGAGGCAAACTGTTTTAACACAAATCACACGCCCCATTACATTAATGCCACTTTACAAAACCTGAGGCCAGAAGTCCCATAAACATTTCTCCTGATGTGTCCTATAATTTGTCCTATTGCTCCAGCAGTTAAAGAATCCCTAACAAAAGATACGTCCTAAGGTTTTCTGTTTTATTATAGGCAAAAAAAATATTAATAATCACTCATTTCCTAATAGAAATAAAACCCACAACTTCATAATTCTTCTTGCTAAAAAGTAAAAGCATTCATAAACCTATGAAAAAAACCCAGCTTGCAGTTAATATTGCAGACTTTGTCTAGGTCTGTCACACAAAAGAAAGATGACAAGTACACAGCAATAAAAATTCCATGCTTAGAAGACTAGGGCTGCTACCTATTAGTCTTCATTACTTTGCAGTCTTCTGACAACTGTAGCAGGCTGCTGAGCCCCAAATGGGGGCCATAATGTGATCTGATGATATATGAAGAGCTGCTAAAGGGAGCCTGAACCATCCTAGCCTATACATTTTAACAGTTCCTTTTTATCGAGAGCCCACTTTACCACAAGACTTCAAAAATCTGCTGCCTCAGCTATTGGTGCAGTAAATCTGCCAACTGGGCCTGCAAACCACATCATTTTACACTGCCTACAGCAGCCAATATAATGAGTCAATAATAAACCAAGGACCTTATAGGCCATGAATAGCAGGTTTATATTGGCAAATACAAGTTTAGCACAATCCTCTGACCAGATAAGCATCATAAAGGATTCCCTTTTCAACAAGGCCTCTCCTGCCCTTCACCCCCCACAAGGGCTCACTTTAATTATAAGGATGCATATTTAATGAATAAAATTTAGCTGAGAAAATAAAACACACACCTTTCAATGGCTGATACAGCACAGCGTTCTGAGGCCAAGGTTCAGCAGCTATAGGAAGGGTTTAAAAAAACACAATTTAAAAGGTGAGCATTTGTTATTGCTTTTATACCAGATTTTCTCTCAATTTAGATTGATAAGGCAGATTCCTCTACTTAATAGCTTTACCCTAATTTATTATTTTTTTAAAGAAAGATAAAAACAGAAAGTAACATTTAAGGTTAGAAAATGAAGATATATTTTTTTAAAAAAAGCCAAAAGTATCAAGAGAAAAAATAAAGAAAAACATAAAAATGACTTCTGGTTTTTCTTTTACAATCATGAGCGTAAATTTAAATTGACTTCTTACTCTATTCCAACATAATTTTCATTGTTTCTACCATCTATTATTTTCTAATCATCAAACCATATATTACAATTTAATTTCTTTCAAGTCAAAAAAAGGGTTTCCAATCGGCATTAATGAAAACCAGTGTGTTTTCTCTAATTAAAGCTATTTTGCCATCTCAGCAAGCTCCATCATATTCAACATCCACTCTTCCAAATCTTTCCATCTTTTTACATATAAAAGTCTTACTCCTGTTATCGTATAGAAAAACAAAGTTCTATGAGTTTTTCCCCAACTTATTGTCAATCAATCCCCAAAGAAAAAAGTCTGGCTTCACTTGCACATTAATCTTTAAGGTCCTCAAAATTAATGTATGTATTTGAATCCTTTTTTTTTAGCTTTTATGTGTCTACTAAGCATGATAAAAATTCCCCTCTTGTTCACATTTCCAGTATAAATTTGAAGCATTACATTTTAGGCAATTTTTTTCCAATGAAAAATACCAACAAAACTTGAAGTTGATGTCAACGAATAGATTCTTTTCCCACAGTACATAAAACAGCTTTGGAAGAGAGACTTTCCTCAGGAAACTAACACAAAGGGAAAGGTTAATTTCTTTCTTCAAATGGCTGCAATGCTTATAATTATTACCGGCACGTGCAATTTCTTTTTGCAAAAAAAACAGCAGTTTAAATGCAAACTTTGGCTCTAAGTTTAAATCTGAATTAGTAAATAAAGATGTTGCAATGTTTTTTTAGGACAGGATGGACTGAACTATACAAATAACTGGAGGTGAAGAGCTTCAAAGATAAGGTGCTGCCAAAGAAAATGGATGGAGGTATGAGACAATAGATGCAATCTTTACGCTAACCAAGAGATTTGAATCAAAAAACCCTGCAGAGCTCTAGAATGAACATAAAAGATACAAGGAAGCTGCATCAGGAGTAATAAAGCAAAAATATTTAGAAAAAATACTTTTTAAATGAACAAGCAGAAAAAGAGGCTGATCAAACAATGGGAAAAGAGAAGGGGAAAAAAAGAAAGAGGCTGCTATGTAGAGGCAAGAATGGAAACTGCAAGAATAAATAATATATGTATCAGTTTTTAGATTGCATAATCTTTCCCCAGTCCAACCTAGTGTCCTCAATGTTTGATTACAATTCACACTATTATAAACTAAGAATGATGGAGTTGTTGTTGAATACACATGGAGAGTCATTGAGACAAGCACTGGCACATCTAAGTTTAATTTTTTTTTTAAAAAAAACAAGCTATTACATATTTCAATAAATAAAAATATATAATATGTATATTAATGTAAATATCATTTTGAAAGAGTGACTCAAAAATAAGCAATGAAAAATTGTGTAAGAATAAGATTCCAATTTTCATATCTCTGCTAAGGGTAACAAATTCCCTACAAATGTTAAAGTAACAGTATCCCTTTTCAAAAAGGGATATTTTTCTTTGCCAAAAAAACCCAAAACCAATCACTAAGGAGATAGATGGAAAGAAAAACCTAATATAGCAATTGAGAGCCAGTCAACAAGCCTGCTTGTTAAAAATCCCAGAAACTGCCATATATCTTAGCTGCCACACTCCTGCTCCAAAATTTCTCTAACTGTAAGGAGCATTTTACCATGATAAAGCTTTTCTATGCTGCACATTTGTGATATCTGTAATGTGTAATTTGCAGAATAGTCTATGGCCATGATGGCGAACCTATGGCATGCGTGCCATAGGTGGCACACAGAGCCCTTTTTGCGAGCACACAAGCCGTCACCTAGCTCAGCTCCACCGTGTATGCATGCACGCCTCCTGCCGGCCAGCTGATTTTTGGGTCTTTGCTGCACATGCACGGGGGGGGGGATACACATGCGTGGGTCATGCATGGATCCATGGGCGAACGGGTGGTGCACATGTGTGGGAGTTGCACATGCATGCATGGAATTGGTGTGCATGCCGGGGGGTCACGCATGCATGTGTGGGGCGGTGAGGGGAGTGCAGGGGGGAACATACACAAGGGCAGGGGCTGGGCACGTGGGGGATGCACATTGCCTTATGGGTGTGTGCATGCACTTTCGGCACGCAACAACAAAAAGGTTAGCCATCACTGGCCTATGGTGTGTGAAAGAAAAGGGGTGGGTTGGAAAGTAATATTTAAGATTAACTAAAGAATGGTGGAGGTGAAAGGATTTTTGTACAATCCATTCTGCAATTTATACAGACAAGGAAAAATTCAGCAAGCTAGGTAGCAATCATTTTATTTACTTATCAACTTAAATTCCACCACAAGAGAAAGCTATTGGGGTTATATGGTCTATAACCAAAGGTTGCTGGGAAGGGAGATGAAGATACTTTTGATGAAAAAACAGAGCCCTCTTTACAGACAAACATATGCAAGCAACATATTGTTTTTACTATCTATCAACCTTCTTATGCTGGCCCTTTCCAGATCTACAGAACTTTTGACAGTTCCCATCATCTCCAACAATACAATCCCAAACATCTGGAAAATATCAAGATAGAGAACATTGCTATCTTGCAAATTTAAAGAGGAAACATGGGGACCAAGATTTTCCTGATGAGAATATGTCTCTGATTTATTATTCAAAGTATGACTACACAGAGTTGAATGTGGTATCAGTAGTTCTGACATGCCAACACTGCCGGGCACAGTGTTCTTGCACTTTGGCATGACAATGTTGACATGCCCACAGAAAGAAACTGTGCATAAAGATAAATCAAAATACCATTCAGCGTACACTAGTCACAGATAGGAGAGATATACAATTATTGTAATTGATAAAATGTAAATGATTTGCTAAACCTATTTACCACAGCTGGTGCTTTTTGCAACGATTCCATCAGTAAAAATTAAGAATGCTGGTTCTCTGCATGACCTTGGAACCACAGTAACAAAAATGCTTGACAGCTTTGTAATTGTATGCCACTTTACCAGTGAACTAAAATTATTTTTGCACAGGAGCTAGATGGGGCTGTGAGATATGTAAATGATATGTTGCTGTTGTTCTGTCATTTCCAATTATTTGTGACTTATTCAATGTCATGTCATTTGGATATTTCAGGATCAGGATATCACCGGAGCCCAGTTTGGATTTTTCACCTTGTTTTGATTGTGTTTATTTTTTAAATGTTTTTACTTTGCAACTTTTATTGCAAACTTTTATGTGTATGTTTATGTTTTTATGCTTGTTCATTGATCAATGTTATTCAATTAAGATGGACAGTCATATGAACATGAATAGTAAATGCCTATTAATGTTCTGAGTTCTCATAAGCTCAAACCTGGATCATCAGTGATAGCGCCTAATCATCTGTCTACTTGTTGATTGCCTTTGATCCTTTCAAACAGCAGTCCTCTCCAGTGACTCTTGCCTCTGTATTGCATGTCCAATATATTTAAGCTTCAGCTTTGCTATTCATGATTCCTATGAATAGGCTATATTTACTTCCTACAGTACTGAATTATTTTTCTGGCAACCCAAAGTATTCTCAAGAATTTTCTCTAGGACCACAATTAAATTCCGCTGGGCCAGATTTCATTACCATATATTGTAAGTGGAAAACCACAGCCTTCAAAATACATATTTTTGTTGCATGTGTGATTTCTCCCCACTAACTTTTTGTCTAGAAAGTCTAAAGTACACAGAGAAGCTAGCTATATCCAAGTGTCATAATGGAATACTTTTTTCATTATATTAATATTAATCTGTTCATGCAGCGTAGACCAAGAGTCCCCAACCCCCAGAACCGGGCCGCCACACAAGTGGAGATGGTGGGCAAGCAAATGAAACTGAAACCATCCCTCTGATCTGTGGAAATATTGTCTTCCACAAAACCGATCCCCGGTACCAAAAAAGTTGGAAACCACTGACAGGTCTTTCCACTGAATGATATACAAGGTGATCAATAAAAAAAATACAGAAGACTCAAATCAAGGCAAGTATGACACGTTTCTATAATCTACTATTTAAGATAAAGTGAGCTAACGTTAAGGTGCACTAAAACCTCAACATCATCATGCAAGTCTAGAAACCCAAAATGTTATTGCTAATTCCTAAGGACCAGCATAGGATTGGTCCGTGCTCCTGAGTGAATCTTAGATTGGGAAAGATTGGTACAGACTATACAGTAGTAAATGGGCAATAGTCTGAGGCAATATAATACAGTTGCCCATAGCCCTAAAATTAAAGCTATGGTTTTAGAAGTCTTTTATGAACAGTTTTGGATGTCTGAAAATGAAGATTCATCAAGATAAATATCAATGAACTGCATTAATTTTTGTATTGTTCTAGCCAGAAAGACTACTTTGTTGTTTCTACTGGGGTTTGGGGATGATGTTGCTATAAATGTAAACAAGTCATAAACATATAAAATTCACCAGCACAGAAAAAGAATTATTCATATATTTCTGAATAAAATTGTAACTTCAAATCAGTAAAACCAAAAGAATGAGGCTTCTCAACAAGAGAGCAGAAAAATAAACACATTTTTAATGTACAGCATGTTTTTTGCCTTGAGAACAATAGGTGAAGGCATAATTTGTAGAATAATAGGCACTAATATTACACACTGCTTTAGCCCTGTCATATTTCCAATCCATCAAGTTGATTAATGTTTAAGTCTCCTTCAAGTCAACCTCGATTCCTAGTGACTTCATGGACACATCCAAATAGTTTTCTTACATTCTTCAATAATTTTTTGTTGCCTTTCCAGATTATTATATAGCCATGGAATTTTCTGGTGATTTTTCCACAGGCCGTATCAAGCCCAATTTGACTTAGCTTCCAAGCCCAGATAAAATCACACAACAAAGGTATAATTTGTTCAATAATGAAATCAAGCCAATGATTGAATCCCACCCGTGGAAGTACCCCATCTAAGAATATACAAAAGTATCTTAGTATACTATCCGTTTAGCTCTCTTATTCATGTCTTTGCAAAAACATTCTCTTTCCTTCAGCTACAATATGGTGAGAGACAAGTATTGGTCATCTTCTCAAAACATTAAGAGTAGTTTCTTAGTATATCTTTACAGTCCAGATCATTTACCTGTAGCTAACCTAATAAAATATATTGTTGGCTCACTTGGCTACTGCCCATTAAAGAACATTATCCTGTCATCCTAACCCAATGAAACATCTTACATCAAACCACAGAACAGAGAGATAGGAATATAGCCCTCAAGCGGCATAATAAATAGTGCCAACTTGAATTGTTATAAAAATATGCAACCTGATGTGATAAAAGATGAATCTATACTAAACCGTCTTTAGCTATCCCAAAATCTGGTCAATCATATTTTTTCCAACTGTTACTCATTCTTTGAAAGATCTTCAAAAAATATAACATTACTGCAGGAGCAACCAAAACACTTCTCTGTATCAATTCCCACAACCAATCAGTGCCATTTTTAAGGATGATGAATACCTCACAGAACAATTCAAGAGTCTGTCTTCTTTTCATCTCTATAATTTTCTCAATTAAGAAAATGTTATCTGATTTTAAAAGCAAATCAACACATAGGCTGAGCATTGCATAAATCAAGTAAATATATCAAGAGTATAGTAAATAGTAAATATAAGTAAATTGGGTTATTACTTATACAATATATAAGTAAATTCAATTAATTTCCTCCCAATCTGTTGATAGAGATAATAAACTACAATCTAAAGTTCAAACAAGCCAAAACATAGATAGGCAATCTTCTTCTGTACCTGGCCCCTTCCTCAATCTACTAATCACACTACAATTGCCATAGAAATTGGGCGTTGGTTCTTACTTGATACACTCATTCTCTGTTGAAGTGGACAGCAGCCAGACTGGGTTTGCTCCATCCAGTAACCAATTGGACTGAGTCTACACTTATGATGTCATCGGGCCCTTGTGGCTCCTCCCCAGTTCAGACGAAGGAAAACTGTAGACTCAAGTGAGAATTGTGAGAAAAAAACGTACATGTATCAAATCCATAGTCTCTGTTTCTCTCTCCTCCACACAAAAAAGGTTCCATTGCGTGACGCGCCCCAGGGTGGGACTGGCTGCTGTCTCCACTTCAACAGAGAATGAGCATATCAGGTAAGAACCAACGACCATTCTCCGATTAGAAGAAAGTCCAGATAGTCATTTTCGATGTGAAAATTGGCGGTTGCTTCCTCCACGGTAAGGCTTCTTGGGGGGAAAACACTGTGCATTTCTGTTAGATCTATCCTGGTGAGATCCCTGTCTGGGAGTGTAGGATTGACGTTGTGGATGGGAGAAGGAAGTTCTCCCGTCTGCCGGCCAAAAGGGCGACCTCCTATAGTAGGGAGTGGGATGACTGTCCTGTTTCTTATAGATGGATGAAAGGACATTGCACTTGTCTTTAGATTCCGTGAGGTACGGATCCAAAGGAGTATCAAATAATTGGATGCCACTGAAGGGGGAGGCCACCAGACGCCACTTGGTACGGACGTCCGCCTGCCATGGCTTGAGTCAAAGCAGACGCCTGGCCGTGACCGAAGAGGCCCTGGCTTTAGAAGCGAACCTGCAGCATTGAGAGAAGAATCAGCCGCAAATTCAACAGCTGCCCTAATCTTGTTGAAGTCCCTATGTGATCTAGTGTCAGTAAGAGCAATGCGCTCCTGAAATTGTTCAATCCAGACTAGAGCCGCTCTAGAGAAAAAAGAAGTGGCAGTGGAGGCCCTAACAGCCCAGGACCCCGTTTTTGACTAAGGTTTGGTCTGATCTTTTCTCCTCAGGCTTGAGGACTTCTTCAGGGGCTCCAGAGACCACAGTAGGGGATGACAGGGCTGCAACCAGTGTGTCCACTGGGGGAGTCTCGAAGAATTTGTGAGTTCCGGTGCAATGTTATAGAGGCGTTTGTCAAGGGTGGTTGGCTGTGGACCCTGCCCGGGGACTCCCACTGCTTCTGGATCACGTTCAGGAAGATCTTGGGAACAGGGATTATCTCCTTTTCCACAGAAGGTTCGGTAAATGGGGTACTGGGACCCTCAGTTGTAGCCGGTTCTGTTGGTTTCTCCTGTAAAGTAGAAGCTGAAGCAGAAGATGGTAAGTTAGCAGCTTTAATGTTCAAAAGTAGAAGAGACTTAAAGTGATCGGTTTTGAATAATCCGGCAAAGGTCAGGGCATCCGGGTTGACCACTTTGTCGTCAGACAGGTCTGAATCCCGCAGGTTATCTTGCTCCCCACCAACTGAAGCCTGAGAAGTAGAAGCAGAGGGATCAGGTTGTTGAGCAGTTGCAAAAGATTTATGCTTGTGGCTATGTGATGGAGCAGGTTGGGGGCGCTGTTGTAGGCCAGCAACCATGACCTGTTTGATGGTTTCAGCAATGATGGTTGCCATATCTGCAGGAGAGGTGTACATGGCTTGGGGAATCCCAGAACCATGCTTAGCAGGGAGGGAAGCCTGTTCAAAGGTGCGTTCCCTATTGAGAGGGACATTTTAAAAATTGCCTCTGTTGTCAGGTTCTATAGAAGAGGAAGACTCTGAAGAAGACAATTCCCCATCTGAATCTGCCAGTGAAGGGCAAGGGCCCATGGGAAGCAAGACAGGTGGAGCTGGAGACGCAACTTGGAGATCCTCGGGAGGAGGGGGGAGGGCTGGGCAGTATAGAATTTGTTGATGGTTTGGGGGGGGGGCTGAAATTCTTTCTCAAGAGCCTTCTGCCTTCGCTCTTCTGCCCTGGTAGTGGCTTTAGAGACTTGGGATTTACCCCTGAGGAAGGAGCCTCATTGGCTTGTCTCTTCCTACTGCTCTTCGCCCTCATGGCCCTGCCTCCTCTAATCCTCTATCTGCAGACACAGCTTGGCCAGCCATCTCCCCTGACATAAATCAAGCCACAATAAAGATAGGCAACGGTCTCACCCGTTTGATGGCCAGGCGCTCCTGATCCGGTCCACCTGGAATGATTCTGGGTTGCTGGGTAGTTGTAACAGCTGTTGCAGAGTTCGCACCTTTTTTAAAGTGGCCAAAATGGCCAACTTTTTTTCTTCTGAGGCTTTTCCAAGCCTCAAAATGGCCACCGCTATCTTCGCGGGCTTTTCCGACCTGCAAAATGGCCTCCAACACTCAATGTGACTGAGCAATACGCAAAATGGCCACCAACTTCGCTGGAACCGCTGTGCACGAAAGGGTGGTCGCGCGTCCTTCCGAGTGCCCAGAGTCAAGGAGCACCGTGGGGAAACAGTTCCAGAGCCGTAGCTCGTGAGCTAGCCGATCCGACTGCAAGGCAGGCTTCCTGAGCAAACTCGTGGCCGCAGGCAGTCAGACGGCTGAAGAGAGCCTGGAAGCAGTTTTGAATTTCCCTCCAATTTGGTCAGAAGAAAAAATGCAATTAAAAAAGCCAATTCAAAGGGGAAAAAATTGTAAAAAATCGCTAATTAAAGTTATGGTTAAAATTTGGAGGAGAGAACAATTCTCACAGCTAGTCCTGGTTGGACTGAGTCTGAACTGGGGAGGAGCCACAAGGGCCTGATGACATCATGAGTGTAGACTCAGTCCAATTGGTTACTGGACGGAGCAAACCCAGTCTGGCTGCTGTCTCCACGATCACAGGAGAACGTGATCTAGCGTATTTCCCAAATGTAGTAGCAAGCCCATTTTCAAAGGAGGTAGCAAGTATTAATACAGTAATAGTACTTAGCATGCTGAGCATACTGTTAGAAGTATGAGAAAGATCTTTCAAACCGGCCCTACCTTTCTTACATTTCCCTGCCTTCCAACTCAACTCAAAGGGTGTGCAGTCTACTCCAGCTCCTTATGCCTATGAGTACCTTTATGGATAGCTAGTTGTATGAAATGTGGTTTGACACTGATGAATCTTATCACTGTACAGTTCATGGTATCTGCCAAAAAGGCTATAAATGTGCTTACTGAAAACTATTTAGAACATCAGTGAGTAAGTGCTCTGGAATAAAACAAATAAAAATTAGAGATGATTGCACTTACAACTTATCCTGTATAACAGCAGCGAAAATTATACAAAACGTTCTATAGAATACTAGAGTATTTCTAGACAATTATGAAAAATATTTGAAAAATAAAAATATGATTTACTATCAAATCTTGTATAAAAGCAGTGAAAATTCTAGGGAAAAGTACAGAAAACAATTCAAGACAATTCTTAAAACGTATTTGGAAAATAAAAATCTAATTCTCTAAACAAATGCACTAATCAGTAATACATCCAAAATAATTATAAAAATATACTTCCAATGGCAGAATACAGATTCCAATACAAATATAGGACTCTGATGATAGTTTGAAAAAAAATTTGTTTTAAAATAACTATATATATTACTTCAACAAACATGCAACCAGCCTGATGCTTCAGTTTAAAATAATCTCTCATCCATTAGGAATGATCAATAAAGAATGCACAAATACTTCCCTTTATAAATTAGCTGCTCACTTTCATCCAACCTAAATACCTATATGAAGACATAATCAATTTCAAAATGTACTTAGGCCCTTTCATAAAACTGACCTTATACTATTCATAAAAAGGGTCAGGAAAACAAGTTCATTGCATAACAAATCAAAAAAGTGACTTGGATAATTTTTCTATATTGGACTTCAAAAGAGACCTGTTAACATTTTGAAGAATTTTGAGAGAAGTGACAAGAAAAAAGAAAAATAATTCCAACTTTATTTATTTTAAATCATCATTTTAGAGTACAAAATTACATATGCAGTACATCCATAATATTTCTTTATATTAATTAAAATTGCAATCCTATGCATACTTGCTAAGAAAGAAGCAAACTGAAGCAAATAAATTTTAAATTTACTTGCTTTGGACTATATAGGCACAAATCTAATTACAAAGTCTAATTAAAACCCCAAATGACTTTTCCATAAATAGAATGAAGCTTACATTCATGGAATGGTTATTAAATTATAAATGCATTCATATTTAGGAAATGTTTCCAAGAGGAAATCAAGCTGAATATTGTCTTCCTGAAAAATATGCTTCAAGGAATATGCCAAATCTGTTCTCCACTGAAAAAGATATGTCTATTTGTAAGAGAAGCGGGAAGGATGGTACCCTCCTGGTGGTTTATACTTAAGGCAGATGGGGATTATAATTTATATCTGGAACACTGAATCTCCCAAATCATGGATGAATTCCACAATCTCTTACAAGACTTTGTATTTAGATACTTCAAAAATGTGTCGTTATATATTTCTGATCTACCTTCTATCATACAGATGATAGAGGAGTATCTATCATGATGCTGCAAAATAGATATATGTGAAAATGAAGAAATAGGAAAAAATTAAATTAATTACAGATAGGACATTTCTTGTTCAGGATTCTTTAAAATGTGCTGTGAACTAATTTTCTCACAAAATTTCTAACCTTAAGAAATAACTCCATCTAGCTAAACAGTATAGATTGTTATGAGTATAGTAAAAGAAAAAGCTAGAAACAGGTTGGAACTATAGTCCTTCAAGTATAACTTTGACATAATAGTTGATAGCAATCCCAAGTGGGTTGAGGGTTGCTAAATTGTATTAGCCAGGTGTCTTATTATCTATTTGACAAAAATGCAGTGACAAATCATTCTTAAGATTATTTCACCAGAACTTTTTTTGTTCCATTCACCAAAAATATATGTCTGATAATATAACTCTAAAGTTAGAGCACTAGTTAATGTATTGATATCTGAATTATTGATGAATTAGTTTACAATTAACCTATACACACGCTGAAGTACACAGTAACAAAGCACTCTTACATTCTGGACATGAATCCTAGCACACAATGTTCCCATTCCTAAATTTTGTTAACTTCCACTTAAAGTTGGGCTATTGAACTATATCGGAAGAAATATATTACTGAACACACATTACAATCAGTGATACATTGCTGTCTACTCTCTCATATTTACACTTTCAATTTTTTTGAAGGAAAAAAAGCCTATTTATGTATTCTGTATCTAAACTCTTTTCATTGTGCTTTTGCAATACACCAGTATATTACTTAAACATATGCAGGTATTTTTTATCCTGTTTTCCTTATTCATTAGAAGGGCAGTCTTAGAAAGCTTAAGTTTGTGCTGCATTCTGTATATTTATTATACAGAACAATCGTGGCTCAATCTACTAAATCAAAATGCATATTTCTGGATTTATTGAAGATGAACTTCAGGGTACTCTTTTATGTCATAAAAGTTTTCTAAATATTAATGAGCAAATGGTGAAAATCTGCTTTTCAGAATAGCCTTTTTTTCAGTGTAAGGTCATCTCTCAATTTTGGTAAATAAGTATTTTCCACTCAATATCCATTGAACGAATCTTTCATTCATCTTAGGAAAATTCTTTCTTCAGACTCACTAATGTATCATTCTTGCAACCATTTTTCTTTTCCAACATTATCAGATGATATTTAAGTTGCTGCAATAAGAAAGATTAAACCTTGATACCATCTGAAAACCAAGATGTTAACTCTCAAGCAGTATAGGAAATTTATTTCCTTATCCTGAGAGTTCATTTGTGATATGCATATGATAAATCTCAATAAATCCTCATATTTGTCTGTGGAAGAATAGGTTCTACTGGGTATACCTAAAATAGATTTTAAGTACTGCAGTGTATGAAAATCAGTTTGAAATATGGTTACCATTTATAGCATTAAAGGAAAAAATATTCTTAGCAAGAGAAGCCATATCAAGCAGAACCACCACAATTTAAATCAGTAAAATTTTGCAGAGTAAAATGCAAGCAAAATAACTTCTTCATTATCTAGCCAACATCATCACGAAAAAAACCTCTTAACGCTTCATAAATGATTTGGTCATCATTTTATATTTAATCATTAGTGCATTAGAGCAACAGACTATGCTCAGCATGTTCAAACAAATGCAACTTACCAAGTAAAAGGGGCAACATTTTAGAAAATCAACATTTACTGTACAACAGATAAACAAGGAAAGCAAAAAAGCAATTATGTCTGGCAAAGACTATATTCTTTCTCTACAAAGAAAACACATTTTTAAAGAGTTGACATCCCAACTAAAGTCACAACCCACTTTGAGGCCAAGAAAAATCTTCCTTTTCTTTTTTTAAATATAATCATCCTAAGCCATTTAACTGCATATAGAATAAAGATCAATATTTTAATGCTGCCATTTCACCACAGCAGTTATAGTTAACTGGAGCTGCATAACGGAGTAATTGTTTTCATGAACAGGGTCTTCTATTAGTAGTCAATCAAATTTCATTTTTATTTTTTGATATTAAAAGTTTCACATTTATGACCACACTATGCTACTATACATTTAAGGTAGAGAAAGTGATAATAAAGAAAGAGATAGAAAATATGTTATTTTAAAAGATGAATATGTAGAGAAGACACCTCACTGGGTTAACTTAACATACACATAGTCCTTATTTACCAATGGAGTTCAATAATTGTTTGAAATTGTAACAGTGTAAAAAAACAGTGTACTGCCACTGCCACATATGAACTCAATCCTTGCCCTTATAGCCATCACAGTATCCTACAGTCATATGATCAACAATTAAGATTGATCGTCGCGCCATTTGATGGATATGTTACTGTGAAAGTCCGAAATCTGGTGAATGTCGACATTCACCGGTGAATGTCGACATTCACATAGTCGCTTGGTGTATCCGTGAAAGACCGAAATTGGTGAATGTCGACATTCAGCGGTGAATGTCGACATTCACATAGTTGCTTGGTGTATATCCGAAAATTCCCTTATCCTCTCCACACCCTTACCCTAATCCCCTTACCCTAATACCTCGGCTCCTCGCTTCCTTTGAAGCGTCTTCTATTCACGGACTTTTTTTAAAAAAAAAAAACCTGCGATCCTGCGCGGTTAGAACGAAAAGCAAAAGTAAAGCGTTACGCTGAGTTGTTACATATCTGTCACCGTGAAAGACCGAAATTGGTATGTGTCGACATTCACCGGTGAATGTTGACATTCACCAACATTCACCGGTGAATGTCGACATTCACCAATTTCGGTCTTTCACGGTGACAGATATATAATCACCATTTACATGCTTCCCAACCAGCCTGCAACAAGTAGTTAAATGGAGAATGTGGAAGTAAAATTAAGTCACACATGTGATGTTTTGCTTAATGATTATGATGACTCCTTTAACAATTGAATGGGAAGTAATGTCATAAATCCATAACGATCACATGATTTTTCACTTAGAAAACTTAGCAACAGGGCTGCTGGTCCCCATTATGGCCACTAAGTAAGGACTACCTATAACTATAATCTAATCCAGTACACGTGTTCAAAATGTTTTTGTTTTGCTGGGTGGGAGTGACTGGGTGGGAGTGATGTTGAACTGGCATGCCCACCAGGCGTGACTAGGGGATCATGTGACCGGGTGGGAATGTCGTCGAGTTGGCCATGGCCACCCAGGCTTTGTGGCTCCCGGTATTTTGTTTTCTGTGGGAAATGGGTCCAGGTGGCTCTTTGAGGGTTTAAGGTTGCAGATCCCTGATCTAAGCAGTATAAATGCAGGATTACTAGATCTATAAATCTTTCATATATGCATCCTATCTTTCTACAGGATAATGTATACAGTATCAGCTAATCTTTGTCATTATTTCCTACATCATGAGATAGATCATATTAAGAGATAGTTAATTAACCCAATGCTACCCCATGAGATTCACAGCTGAGGGCTTCAGCTATAATGACTTTATCCCGGGCATAATATTGCAAACTTCTTTACTTTAAAGGTATTATTTAAAAAAAAAAAAAAATCAGGGAGAACTAAACTAGTGCCTACTAAGTGCTTTTGATTTCAGTTCCCATGACTTCCTACCAATATAGTCATAGTTAAAATAGTTTTTATTTATTTATTTAATTTTGACACTGCCCATCTCAGGTAAATAGTTAAAATATTTGTGAATTGCAGTAAAAACATCTGAAGAACACCTGGTTGCTAGCACATTCTTAAATCACATAGTTATCTTGGCAGTAAAAGGGTACGTCCTACATTTGTATTATAATCCAAAAAACTGTAATATACTAGACATTTTAATTTTCTTATGTATTCAGTATGTAGAGTGTAACTATGAAACTAAGGTTACTATTTGGTTGTTACACTTAAGAACTCAAAACATCTTACCGTGTTTCCCCAAAAATATGACATGTCCTCATAATACAGCCATGCCACATTTTTCTGATGGGCAAAAATATACATACACCCCGCATATAAGCCCCCTGGACAACCCCCCACCTCTGGCCAGGCAGAGCGCCGCTCACCAACATAGCAGTATCCCGAAGGTGCCAAGCCGCTGGAACCTGGGGGGAGGCAAAGGTGATCGCGTTCCTTGGCGCCTTCGGGGTACCACTAGATTGGTGAGCAGCGCTGTGCCCAGCTGAAGAGGGGGGTTGCCGGGCGGCTGCTCTCTTGCAAGCGGGCTCCCCAAAACCCAGACACAGCCTCATGGGCGAATGGCTGTGTTGCGCTGTCGCAGCAGTGCAACACAACAGCCATGAAGCGGCCACGCTCACGAGCAGCCACCTGGCAAAACCCCTTTGCAGCCAGGCACAGCGTCATTCACTGACCTAGGGGTATTGCCAAGCCGCGTGAGCGCCTGTTCACCGCCGCCCGGCTCCCGCAGCTTGGCGCCTTCCAAATGCCAGTGAGTGGCGCTCTGCACGGCTGGAGAGGGGGGTTGCGCGAGCGGCTGTTCCACTCTCGCTCACCCACCTCCCAGCCTCAGGCTGCATGGCCCAGCTCTCATTACGGAGCCAGGACACCTCCGCCACCACCGCCATCCTAGCCTGGCTTTTTCTGCGGCTTCCAACTCGAGTCTTTCGGCAGTGGCCACTCTGGGCACATGCTCTATAGTTATACGCTCTGTAGGGAGCTGGCCTACAACCATAGAGTGTGCGCCCCACGGTAGATCATTAATCAGATCATAAGCACTATGGCAAATTCGTGAAGCTAAGAATATAAAAAGAAAGTGTATAAAAAGAAAATGAACAAACCACAGGCTATATCAAGGGTTTCCAAACTTGGCAACTTTAAGACTTGTGGACTTCAACAACTAGACTTCTCCAGCCAGCATGAGAAATCCCCAGCTGACTGAGGAATTCTGGGAGTTGAATTCCACAAGTCTTAAAGTAGCCAAGTTTGCAACTTTAATGTTGCAAACATGTAATGTTAACAGTCCCAAGTGTATAACTGATCATAAAAATATAAAATAGCCAATTCACTCTTTAAAGAGAAAATAAAACCACAGCACTCTCTTTTACTTACTAGAGCCGTGATGGTGAACCTATGGCACGCGTGCCACAGGTGGCATACAGAGCCATTTGTCAGGACACGCGAGGGTTGCCCTGTCAGCTAGCCAGCACGCATGCGCATACTAGCCAGCTTACTTCGACCTTCTTTTGAGGCCATTTTTCACCCTCTGAAGGTTTCCCTGAAGCCTCCAGAGCACAAAAAACTGGCCCTACGGGCAAACTGGACATTTGGGAATGTACTTCGAGTTTGCTCGTAGGGTTGGTTTTAGCCCTCTGGAGCATTCAGGAAAGCCTCCTGAAGGCCCCTAAAGGCTTCAGAGAATGAAGAATGGCACTATGGACAAACCGGAAGTCACTTCCGCTTTGCTTGTATGGTTGTTTTTTGCCCTCCGGAGCCTTCAGGGAAGCCTCCTGAAGGCCCTTGAAGACTCCGGAGGACGAAAAATGGCCCAACGGACAAACCGGAAGTCACTTCCTGTTTGCTCATAGGGTCGTTTTTTGCCCTCCGGAGCCTTCAGGGAAGCCTCCTGAAGACCCCTGAAGGCTCCGGGGGGCTAAAACCAGCCCTACAAGCAAACCGCAAGTCTGTTCCTAAACTTCCGGTTTGCTCGTATGGCTGGTTTTTCGCGCTCCGGAGGCTTCATGGAAGCTCCTGAAGCCTCTGGAGGGCTCCTGAAGCCTCTGGAGGGGGAGAGGCTGTTTTCGCCCTCCCCAGGCTCCTATAAAGCCTCTGGAGCCTGGGGAGGTCAAAACAAGCACGGCAAAAACTTTGGGGAGCGCTGGGGTCATGCGCATAGCATTATGGATGTGGCACACCTGCACACAACCCCCTACGCTCTCCCTGCTTTTGGCACGGGAGCCAAAAAAGGTTTGCCATCACTGTACTAGAGGAACACAGGATTTTCAAGCCAGCACAAAGCTGAAAAATGGTCAGATGAAGTCCTTGTTTAACAACTTATATGGTCCTCACTTAATAACAGCAATCAGGACTGCTGTTGTAGGTGCTCTATGTTGCCAACTACTTGTTCAGCAACTGTTAGAAATTGTTATAGCACTGAATGATTCCTACTTATGATTGGTCCTGATATGTTCCAACCATTGCAGCATCCTGCAGTTATGTGATTGTGATTTGTCACATTCCCTGCCAACTTCTCAAAAGCAAAGTCAATGGGGAAGCTGACAGGAAATGCAACAAGTTGCTATCGTGAATATCCCTCCCACCTTCCTGTGTACCAGGCGGCACTTTCCTTCCCTTGCACTCACACTGACCCATGTCCTCCTTGTGCTCAAATCAATCCACATCCTCCTTCCCATGACTTTCCTTTGCTCCCTCTCCCTAATTCATATGTGGCCTGCACTTGGCATCCCCCCATCACCTGTGGCATTTTTGTGCTCCTTACCCAGGACTCTCATCACTTCCCACTTGATTACACACTTTCAGATTACAACAGCAATCTAAACTGCCTGAACTGCTATCACTAAGCAATGTGATCATGTGATATCATCCTTTATATCCGCACTTACCAATGTCACTTATCAATGTCAGTCCCAGTTGCTGTTGTAACCCAAGGACTATCTGTACTTTCCATCATGTTCCATTTTAAGTAACGCCCCATTTCCTACTTAAGCTCATTTGTTTAAAAGATGCACAGATCTTTTACAGACAAAAGACCTTGACCTACTGGCACCCCCTTGAAACAGATAAGCAAGGGCTTATAAATCCCAATATGCAGATAATCTCAAAAATATAACTCACAGAATTTACAAAATCACTGGCTCCACCCTTGAAAATGTCATTTTGCATTAGCCTCCATACCTCTTTTTGCACATGGCTAGGATTGGTGGATCTAACAAAGAATAGAGGAATCTCCCAAGTCTGAAACACACCCAAAACTGTGTGTCATTCAAACATAACAAAGAAGATAACTCTTCATGTTGCATGATCATGATACAGACACTACTATTATGACTACTGAGTCACGAGAACCTCCACAGACCCAGCAACTACAAAATGTATGGCAGCAAAAAGCACTCAGGATAGGCCATTATGCCTGCCTTTATTTGTGTGGCTGGGTTGGGTTAGTTAGGCTAAGTTGGGAGCAATTAGTAAGAAAAGGTCAAGCAGCAGAATGACAACGGCGCAACTTCAGGACAAAGTTGGAGCTTTCCAAACTGCAGGCCATTATTATAGTATTTTTTTTAATCCCACCTTTTTTCAAAAAAGATGGTGAACATACATAATGCTCCTCCAATTTTCCAAACAACAACCCTGTAAGGAAGGTGGGTGGGTGGATGGATAGAGAGATGACTAGCCCAGCCAGGTTTCCTGCCTAAAAGAGATGCCTACAATTCAGTCTCCCGGTTTGTAGGCCACCACCTTCACCTCTACACCAGGCTGACCAAGACATCTAGGAACTGAGCTCCAACACTTCTGGGCTGGCAGGGTAAGGAAACAGACAAGGCTCTCCCGTTAATAATATTGACAGGCCTCCATCCGGAATGGGGTGGTGGTCTCCGAAATGCAAAAGCGAACGGGACAGCTGCGCTGAAGGAGGCGACTTATCCGGCCCAGAAAGGCATTTCAGGTTCCCTGGGCAACCCCAGCCTCTCCGCCGCCCACTCTAGCTCGGGCAACTCTCCAAAGGTCGGGCGCCACTCCTCCTTCGGGAACGCATCCCGGGCCAAAACTCCGCGGCTTGCAAAGCCCCGCGTGGAGGAGAAGGAAGGACGTTTGCACTGCTTCCCTTCCGCTCCCATTCCTGCCGCTGCTTCTTCCCGCTCACCTGCTATCTGAGTTACGAAGGCTTCCGCCACCAGGGACATGCTTCCGACGGCGGGAGAACCCCTTCCACTCCAGTCCCCAGGCCGCGTCGCAAGCGACCGAAGGTTAAGGACACCAAACGGAAAACACGGCGGCTGCGCCGACCAGCCTGCGGGAAAAGTGCATCCGGGGCCTGCTCCGCCCCTCGGAGGAGAAAGCGCCTGCTTGCAAGAGCAATGGGGAAGCCGCGCTTGGCGTCTCCTCGCAAGAGCTGCTGCGGGTCTGAGCCAGGAAGAGGTTGCGGTTCCGGTTCTCCCATTACTCGCAACCGGGGGTGTTAGATTAGTAGTTGGAAGAAGTGGACTCTAGTCCGCTGAAGCTCAATCTTTGATGGGCTCGCTAATCGCAAAAATGCGTGCATTTGAATTCAAACCTTTATTGTCAGAGTACAACATGTGTACAATGAGATTGGCTGAGCCACCCTTCGTTCACACACCCCCAACACAATACAACCCACAGTGAAAGACAGAAAATCCCTAGCCCTGCTAACAAAAATTCAGTCCTGTTGTATCATGTGAACTTATTGCACGTGGCGCTGTTTCCGCAAGTCAATCGACTATTTTGTTGTCGAGTTATTTTTCATTCAGGAGACAGCCCACGGATAAAAACTTCAGCTTGTTTGTGCGGCTGCCTATGCTTCTATATATCCTTCCAGATGGTAGGAGAATAAATAAGGGCTGACCAGGGTGTGAGGGTTTGGTTTTGCCTTTTTTTCCCCTGGCATTTTTGACAAGGGCTAAAGGTGGGGAGTGAGTACAGGCCCACTGAAATACCCAAAATAAAAATTCCCACAAAGCAGATTGCCCCAACCCTGAGATCCATTCAGGCACCAGCATTTATATGGATCGATTTATATGGATCAGGCACATCAAGCCTGGGGGTGGAGTGGAGGCAACTTTTAGGGGCCACATATGAAACGCAGTCCCTGTCAAATTATCCCTCAGTACATATGAAATAAAAAGCTATTTTTTAAAGTTTTTTTATTTTTAGACAGACTTAGACAAACAAAACAAAACAAAACCATCTTCAATTACATACAGTGTGTCAATTGGTTATAAGATTTTTGTGCATCCTTTCCATAGTCCTCACAATTTATATGAAATCACATATTATCAATCAAATATATATGTATACATTATTATCATTGTACATCATTTGTTTGACTAAAACTATTATTCCTTCATTTTAAACGAGATATTCTAGATATTGGATTCATTTATATTATAACAATTCATTAGATCATCTTAAATCTATCCAATAATAATGTATTTTTATATTGTATTCTGTGTCATTCTATAATTCTTATATTATAAAATTCTCTAGTGTCTTTCATTTCCATGTTTTTTTAATCTAACCACTGATAAAATAAATTCCATATCTTGTAATATTGTTTATCTTCTTGTTCTCTAATTTCAAATGTCAATTTACTCATTTCAGCACATTCCATTATTTTTTGAATGACTTCCTCCTGTGTTGGTATTTTCTCATTTTTCCAATTTTTAGCAAATACAATTCTAGCCACTGTTAACACATTTACAATCAGATATTTCAATTCTCTACTATATGTTTCCGGTAAAATTCCCAATAAAAAAATCTCTGATTTTTTAAGTCTATATGTTTTTGTATCATTTTTTCCAACCGTGTGTGGATTGAAATAAAAAGCTTTATAGGGTTTTTTTTCCCCAAGGAAATAAAAATAACTTGTGATTAGCCAGAGAATTACATAGCAGAAGTACTTAGTTCAATTTGGTTTGTGAGAACAGTTGTTAATTTTTTTTCTAGGGTTTCAATAGGATATTTTATTGATTTATCAAATTTCTACACCGCACATCTCACCTAAGTGACACCGAGTAGTTTACAAATAAAAAACATACAGTAATGTAAAAAAAAAAGTAAAATTAAAACTAATATGAAATTCAGTGACGTGCGGTGAGGTTTATGGCTGGTGAGGCTGGTGACGTCATCAGGAAGGCGGGGAATGGGACCACGTGTGCTGGAGGCTCAGGCTGCCTCAGCCTCCAGCACACGTGATCCCATTCCCCGCCTTCCTGAGCGTGCTCCGCCGGCTCGCGCTCCGCAGTCCTCGAAAGCGACTGGGGAACGACGAGAACCTTCCTGCCTCTGCTGGACTTTGAGTGCTCCTCGTGACTGCATATTGCAGTCGCGAGGAGCGTGTGAAATCCAGCAGAGGCAGGAAGATTCTCGTCATTCCCCAGTCGCTTTCGTGCCTTCGTCATCTGGGAGCGCCGACAACATTTCTGCCTCTGCCCTTCGCAGCTCCCGGGCGCGCCTGGATGGAGGTAGCCAGAATGGCGCCGAGGCAGTCCGGCGGGCGAGCGACCAAGGATTAGGCTGCCTCGCTCGCTCTTTCATCCGCCCGGACCACCTCGGCGTCGCTGTGGCTACATCCATCCGGCCGCGCCGGAGAGCTGCGGAGGGCGGAGGCAGAAATGTTGTCGACGCTGCCGGATGACGAACCCAGTCGCTTTCGTGCCTTCGTCATCCGGGAGCGCCGACAACATTTCTGCCTCCGCAGCTCCCGGGCACGGCCGGACGGATGTATATAATATTATAATATTATACATATATATATATATAAATATACTATTATTTCATGAAGAGAGGTGAGGCTCTGCCTCCCCTGCCTCCCCTGACCGCATGTCCCTGATGAAATTAGAGACTAGAAATAGGCTAAAAACGTAAAGGGGCTGGGAAGAGTCCCCTCAAGCCCCCAACCTCCCTCATGGTTTCATATCATGCCAATTGCAGAGGCAAGTCTTGACATCTTTCCAAAAATCCAGAAGACTGGGGAGAATGCTTAGAAAATGGAAGGAGCAGTGGCACAGCCCTATAAAAGAATTTGGGCCAAGAAGCAGAAGATGGATACCATCCCGGCTCCCCGGAAGGCAAAGCAGAAAGTGGGGCAACCCCCATCACCACTGAAGGAAGCTGTGTCCTGTTGCTGTTTCCTGTTTGATTTTCCCCTTATAATTTCCTTATACTGGGTTCTAACTTAACTTGACCATTATTTGCAATGGAGAAAAAATGGTATTTACAATATTTGGATCTTTGGTAACAAATACGATTTTGCTGTTCATTGGTGTCTTTCAAACCACCATAGATGTACTGCTCAAGGAAGTTGTAAGTGGTACCCATGACACTGAGCAGTGACTGCCTTCCTTGGCATCTCACCAGCCTGCCCTCATCTCACTTCATATTTTTAAAGATGGTTCTAATTCAAAACTGATTAGAAATTAAAAACTGGCATGTTGTAAAGCAAAGTAATTGGCTCCAGTATCATTTATTTACAAGAATGTATTTTGGCCCTTCATATGTTTTATGGGCATTCCTGTAAAGATATAGTAAACAACTATAGCCAAAGGTGGTTTGGGGATGAGGTGTCTACCAACTTGAGTGGTGGAGGGAGGAACATAACCACAAAACTCAAGTATCATGGCAGAGAACATCCTTGGAACTGCTGATGCAATGAAACTTCTTTAAATGCCACCTTCTGGTAAAGGAATGTTTCCTGAATGGCCATATCTGTTGTTGCAGCCATTTTGTGAATAATAAAGCTACTTCATGGTAGCCATTTGTAAGGCAGGACATAAAACGAGATTTATACGAAGAGCTGTCAGGCAGAGAAACCAATCAGGGAAGCAGAACAGCCCGCCTTCAGCCAAGCCGCGCCTGATTGGCTAAGGCGCGGCATGGCTGTTGCTAGCTGTCAACAGAGGGAATCCCCGGTCGTATGTCGGGGAGGAAAGGAATATAACACTCCTTCCCCCCTAGCGAGGACGCATGCGTGACAGCGGAGCATGCGTAGTCGCTAAGATAGGCAGGGCGGCATCGGACACGCCCAGAACGCCTCAGAACTGGGCAGACCGTCGGAGGAGGAGGTGGTGTCCGTGGGAGCTCCTCCCTGAAGGGAGTGGAGCTCCGGGCGCCATCTTGAAGGCCTATCCCAGGCGGAGGCGGAGACTCAGGAGCTGGTAGGCAGGGCCGGGGTGGCGCAGCCGCTGGCGGGCTTGAGTCAGGGAATTTTGAATTACTATTAGGAAAGGGCTGGCCTGATTGAGGGAAGGCCAAGGCGGGGTGCAATGCCGGAACTGGTAGCCCAACGGGGGCTGGGACGCTGGAAGGCTGTGGACGGCGGAAGGCGCCAGGCCCAGTCTCTGCTGGTACGTCTTGCGGCACGGGCAACGGCCACGGTGGAGGGATCGGTTGCGGCGTCAACCCCGGGGCGTGCGGTGGAATGGCAGAGGCCGACCCTGCAGGGTTGTTGGGTGGATCCGAAGGTTGGCGACACCTTAACTGATCCACGTGGCAGCGCCAGTCTGCACCGTCGGCGGTCCGGACCCTGTAAGAGCAGGGGCCGGTTACAGAAGTGACGGTGGCAGGCACCCACTTTAGATCCCCCGAGAAGGCTCTTGCCCAAACTGGATCGCCCTCAAGGAAGGAACGGGGAGGGGGTCCCAGGTTGCTCGGCTGTGCCTCAGAATAGGTTGGGTGCAACCTATCTAAGGTGGTCCGCAGGCGCCGGCCCATCAGCACCTCAGCAGGGGTTTTCCCTGACAGTGGGCACGGGGTGGAATGCTGAACCAGGAGGTAAGCAGCCACCCTCGTGGGCCAGTCGCCCTTGTCCATTCGTCCAAGGGCATCCTTGGCCGAGCGGACAGCGCGTTCCGCCCGGCCATTGCTGGCCGGATGATAGGGGGCGACTGGGGCGTGCCGGATGCCCTGGGAGGCCAGAAATTCCTGGAACACGGTGGACGCAAACTGGGGCCCATTGTCCGACACAACGACGTCTGGCAAGCCGTGGGTGGCAAACAGATGCGTTAATGCTTTGGACAGTGGCCTCGGCTGTGGTGGAGGTCATGAGAATGAGCTCCACCCAGCATGAGTAAGCGTCCACCACGACCAGGAAGACCTGGCCTCGGAAAGGCCCAGCGTAATCCAGGTGGAGGCGTGACCATGGGCTGTGAGGAATCTCCCACTCCCGCGGCGGGGCCGCCGGAGGCGCTGGACGGGAGACCTGGCAGGTCGAGCACCTGGCAACCCAGGTGGCTATCTCGTCCAGACGGGGCCACCAAACATAGCTGCGCGCCAACGCCTTCATGCGCGCTATGCCAGGGTGGCCCTCATGGAGGCGAGACAGTACCTGTTCGCGCAGGGTGGATGGAATGACCACCCTGTCCCCCCACAGGAGGCACCCACTGTGGAGAGACAACTCTAGCTGCCTGGCCTTGTAGGGGCGGTGGTCGTCCGACACCGGTCCCCCAGGCCATCCGCGCAGAACCCAGGCCATCACCTGGGAGAGGGTGGGGTCGGCCAGAGACGCTGCAGCCACATCGCCCGCAGAGAGCGGCAAGGCTAGGTCTGCAATGGCCAAAACAGACAGGCAAGGCACTGTCTGTGGGTCGGAGACAGGCAAGGGGCAGCGGCTGAGGGCATCAGCGTGCCCCAGTTGCTTGCCAGGGCGGTAGACCAGGGCATACGAGTATGCCGCTAGGAACTCCACCCAGCGCGTCATCCGGGGAGACAGGATGGGAGGGGTCGGACGGTCACCGGCCAGAAGCCCAAGGAGTGGCTCGTCGCCAGTGAAGAGGTGTGGGAAAAGATGAGGCTTGAGACGCTGAGGAACGTCCAACACAATTTTATTGAATTTAACAGCAACTAGTCATACAGGAGAGAATCGCCGTTCCTCTGCCTGACAGCTATTTATACGAAGAGCTGTCAGGCAGAGAAACCAATCAGGGAAGCAGAACAGCCCGCCTTCAGCCAAGCCGCGCCTGATTGGCTAAGGCGCGGCATGGCTGTTGCTAGCTGTCAACAGAGGGAATCCCCGGTCGTATGTCGGGGAGGAAAGGAATATAACAGGACATAAGAGTGAACATGATACGGGGTCAGATTAGAAGATCTTCTGGGACCCCCGTCTATCCCTTCTAGCTCATTATACATTTTATAGTCTTGAAGCAGAGCAGGAAATTCAAATTCAAACCACAAAAACTAACACCTGCTGTAAGTAGGTCAAGTCAGTTGGAGGTCTCGCTTGCGAGTCAGACATAGAACTTAACCACATAAGTCAGAATGAAATTAGTGTTTCCTGCATGCTTCTCTGCCTAGCAATAAGGAGCTAGCCAATAGAAATGATTTAGCATATTTCCGTGTTAACTGTTTTGAGGAAGTTATAAGAACACGCTTCTCCCTAAGAACCTCGCTCAGACGTCAGATGTGGGTTTACACTGTCTGAGCCTTTTGGCCAAGATAAAGCTTCTCTTGATCTCGCATTCTGGGTCTCCTGATTTTCTGCAACATTTGTGCAAGAGTCTATTTTATACTCCCAAAATTATAAATGTGCTCACCAAAATATTGACCAACATTGATATATCTGAATGTTCAGAATATTTATGAAAATATGTACTTTGGAATTATATGTTTGTATGTTACCTTATTAGGCAGCTGCAGTACTGGAGATCTATGATTTTGGTATAAGTGCATAATACCCAGATACAAGTTCTCTCATAGATATGACTTTAAATAGCACTTCCCTCTGGAATGAGCTGCCCCCGGAGCTTCGCATAATCCCCAACCACCGTTCCATCCGCCGTGCCCTAAAAAGTCAGTTGGAGGTCTCGCTTGCGAGTCAGACATAGAACTTAACCACATAAGTCAGAATGAAATTAGTGTTTCCTGCATGGTTCTCTGCCTAGCAATAAGGAGCTAGCCAATAGAAATGATTTAGCATATTTCTGTGTTAACTGTTTTGAGGAAGTTATAAGAAAACGCTTCTCCCTAAGAACCCGCTCAGACGTCAGATGTGGGTTTACACTGTCTGAGCCTTTTGGCCAAAGTAAAGCTTCTCTTGATCTCGCATTCCGGGTCTCCTGATTTTCTGCAACATTTATGGCGAGCCAGCCAGGAGATTGAGGAACGATATTTCATTGAGGACGACACGGACTGACCAGTGCCCAATTGGGGCCATCAAGTCCTACCTTCAGGCACCAACAGAGAGTTTCTCTGGAAGGAGACTCACAACCCCCCTGGGTACTTGGTGAGCACCAACCGATTCAAGAACTACCACGAGATCAAGACAAGCTCATAAATAACACCGGCTCAGAAAAGAAGATGCCTGCAGGCAAGTATTGTGGGAATTGTAGACCCACTTGGTTGAGAGTGGAAGAGGGGGCCCGATCACCCTGAGTCCGGGATAGCATCCCTTCCTAACGGAACCAGCATATCTTAATGAGGCTCTAGAATTGTGTGGGTGGTTAAGTCACCACAGTTCCTGTTGGTGACCGTGATTCTCTGGGACCACAAGTCAGTGGCAAGTGTCTTAGAACATGGGTGGTGAAGGAAGCATTCCTCAAACTCCTCTTCCATACATGTTACTCTATACATCTTGATCTTTAAAAATATTCCAGCGCTTGCTGGAAGATCTAAAGATAGATATAGAAAACTTTGGATCTTTAAAAATAGGCCAGCGCTTGCTGGGAGATCCAAAAAGTAGAAAAGAGAAGACACTGAACACCCCAGAACAAAGAAAAAGAAGAAGAGAAAAAGAGTTGTGAGGTGTGTAGTCCTGGGTGGACAGGATACAACACTCTTAGAAAAACCCTGAGATATAGTCAGTTACCAGGATGGGTAACAAGCCTCAAGGAGGAAAGAAAAAAGAAAAAAGAAAAGGAGAATCTCAAGGAAACATTTAGTTCCTGTGTTGTTTTAACTTGCGTATTTGTCTTTGTTGATGTGTTTAAGTGTTTTTTTGTTTTTGTTTTACAAAAAAGAAAAGAGAGAGAATCTCTGACATCAGTACCCAACACCTGTGTATCTTTGACATGAAATGGTTGACACTGAAGAAGTAGGAGACCCAGGGAGACAAAACGTTGAATCAGATATTGGTTAGAAAGAATAAACGGTCCCATTAGGTGGGGCCAGGAGGAAGAAAACCAAAAACCTTCCTGAGGGGACAGATCAAGTGGACCACAAACCTGGTCCAAGGGAGCAGTTGAGACAGAAATTCAAATTGCCCATAAGGGAATTTTTATTGCCAGGAGTTGAGGGGGAGCTACGTAAGGTGTGGATATATGCTCCATTCTCAATGTCTAATTTATATAATTGGAAAAATCAAATTCCTAATTATAGAGAAAATCCAGATGAGATGCATGTCCTTTTTGCATCCATTTTTCTGAACTCACCAGTCTATTTGGACAGACATACAAAGTCTGATGGAAATTTTATTAACCCCAGAGATAAGAAGACTGGTGAAAGGAACCATGAATAAGCCTTTGCAGAAATATCATGCAAAAGATCCAGACTGGACATGGTTACTGAAGGAACCAGATTGGGAACCGTAGTCCATTCAGCTGCAAAACTGTTGGACCTTAGTTTTGTTAGGACTCAAACAAAAGTTAAGAACTTAGGGGAGGTCTATCAAATTCAACAGAAACAGGATGAAAATCCAGGGGAATTCCTAGAATGCATTTATCAAACCTTTAGGCAGTATACCAAATTAGATCCTGAGGCTGAAGATAATAAGAGCATGGTCAATATGATCTTCATTGGTCAGTCTGCAGATGACATTAAACCAAATTACGGAAGACAGAGAGGGGCCCAGGAAAAGCATCTCTGAACTTGTGGAATTAGCATACAAAGCATATATTAATTGGGCTCAAATTTTAGAGAAGGAACTTCAAAAGGCAAGAGGAAACACATTTTTTTTCCTCGCCAAGGCTCTTAGACAGAAAGAGTGGGGGGTCAGGGGACCTGCCAGAAGAATTGTATGAGGAGGGATCAGTAGTTAGAATCCCACACCTGATTAGAGGACGAGCCCTCCAGTTGGCAAAAGGGAAGGTGGTTAATGTCTACACAGACAGAAAATATTTATTTAGAGTTTTACATGCTCATGGGGCTATTTGAAAAGAAAGTGCCTGTCTCTGTTGTGCACCAAACAATCTGAAGACAGGATGGAATGGATGCCAAATTTTGCCCTACCAGCCAAACTACTCTATGAATTTACAAAGGGAGGTGAAAAAGAACCCTTTGTTTGGGAGCAGGAACAGAAACAAGCGTTTGAAACCTTGAAGTAAAAATTGTCTCAAGCTCCTGTTATGGGACTTCCCAACCTCGAGAAACCTTTTAATTTGTATGTGGACTCAAAGAATAATATAATGCCACTGCTCTTCTGATAGAGGAAGCTAATAAATTGACTTTTGGACAACCAACTAATTTATAAGTATCAAACTCTCCTCACTCATAATCCTCAAGTGACATTGAAACAGACAAATGCCCTAAATCTGGCCACCCTCTTGCCTAACTAGGGGCATCATGGGTGAGTCAAATGGTGGGAGAATTAAACAAGCAAAAGAAATCCAACAATATTGTGTGTCCCCTAGCCCACCGTTTCTGAGCACCTCTAGTCATAATATTCAGGTGGGAGACAAGTATAGGAAAAACACTGGAAAGGAGAAAAACTTGAAACCCAAGTGGAAGGGCCTGTATACTGTGGTCAGGTGTTCTCCACTTGCAGTAAGAGTGTTGGAATCCAAGTTTTGGATTCACTGGACTCGTTAAGCCAGCTGCTGATGAGTCTTGGGAGGCAGACCAGGACGAAGCCTATCCTTTAGTGGTACGCTTGAAGAAGCGCCCTCTATAACTGTACTACCGGCAATGGGCAGCCTACATAGTGGCAGAAGGGGCCTTACTTGCATCATCCCTGGAAGCTGACATCTTTACGTACGGCCAAAGATTTGGAGGAGGAAGACAACGTTCCATTTATTAAATATAAAATGTATTAGAAAGTCTGGCCACCATAAGTATACATAAGTATTTCCAGGGGTTTCGTACTGCTCTCTGTCACAGTCAATGATTTTAGGCTCAGCACCTGCCTTTCTGGGGAGGGGGCGATTCCAGAAGAATGAATATCCAACACAGCAAATCACAATAAGGGCAAGCACACTCACTAAAGCAACAGATAATGCAGTTATGGCTATGTATGCTCAACTTTCCATTCTCTGACAGGTGGCCAGATTCAATCCACCACAGAATTATGTTTTCACTTTCCCCCTGGAAATACCAGTTCCCATTACCTGTTTGAAGGTCCAGTTCTCAGGGATAAGCGAAAGGACCCTAAGCAAGAAGGATCATTACAACCACTTACTGGCATGTTCATGGCAGGGACCTTGCAGGCCTGGACTAATGAAAAGAACCTCTGAGTCCACGTCTTTTCCATGAACATAGGTGTGTGTGTAGGAGAAAATGGAGTTATCTTCTTATGTGGGAAAAATGTGTATCTATGCTTACCTAGCAATTGGACTGGAACATGCACCCTGGTACACCTTTTTCCCAAGATAGGTGTGGTCAGTGGGGAACACACTATCCCTGTCCCTCTCATGGGGCATGTTCAGAAAATGGTGCCACTTTTAATCCCACTATTAGTAATCCTGGGGACTAGAGAAGATGCCTTAAGAGATTTAAATTTGATATATGCTTTACTTGTCTTTTTCTGCTTACTGATATGTATCATTATCATAACCTGATTGTATTATGTGCTTGCATTAACTAATATGTACTCCTGAGATATTAACCTTGCCATATGCAATGCCAAATGTCATAATAAGACACAATAAGAGGCAAGACTCAATTGTAGCGAAAAATAGAGTCTTGAAGGGGGGACTAAGGCAGGACATAAAGCGAGATTTGGACATAAGAGTGAATATGATATGGGTCAGACTAAAAGATCTTCTGGGACCCCCGTCTATCCCTTCTAGCTCATTATACATTTTCTAGTCTTGAAGCAGAGCAGGAAATTCAAATGTCAAACCACGAAAACTAACACCTGCTGTAAGTAGGTCAAGTCAGTTGGAGGTCTCGCTTGCGAGTCAGACATAGAACTTAACCACATAAGTCAGAATGAAATTAGTGTTTCCTGCATGTTTCTCTGCCTATCAATAAGGAGCCTAGCCAATAGAAATGATTTAGCATATTTCCGTGTTAACTGTTTTGAGGAAGTTATAAGAACACGCTTCTCCCTAAGAACCTCGCTCAGACGTCAGATGTGGGTTTACACTGTCTGAGCCTTTTGGCCAAAATAAAGCTTCTCTTGATCTCACATTCTGGGTCTCCTGATTTTCTGCAACATTTGTGAAAGAGTCTATTTTATACTCCCAAAATTATAAATGTGCTCACCAAAATATTGACCAACATCGATATATCTGAATGTTCAGAATATTTATGAAAATATGTACTTTGGAATTATATGTTTGTATGTTACCTTATTAGGCAGCTGCAGTACTGGAGATCTATGATTTTGGTATAAGTGCATAATACCCAGATACAAGTTCTCTCATAGATATGACTTTAAATAGCACTTCCCTCTGGAATGAGCTGCCCCCGGAGCTTCGCATAATCCCCAACCACCGTTCCTTCCGCCGTGCTCTAAAAAGTTGGCTTTTCCAGCAAGCCGGCCTGGCCTAAACAGAATAAAACGAATGATTAATTTAATTGTTAATGTTAATCTCATTTGTAATTTTTTATTGTTAATATTAATTGGGTTTGTTTTTGGATACTTTATTTAGTTTCCTTTTTAACTTTTGTAATATGTGTTTTTTTTTTATGTTGTACGCCGCCCTGAGTCCTTTGGGAGAAGGGTGGCATATAAATCCAATAAACTAACTAACTAACTAACTAACTAACTAACTAACTAACTAACTGTAAAACTGACAGTATATAATTGAACAATTTCAATGTCTCTAGGCTTTCTGTATTCTTACCTCATATTTCATTTTAATAGCAGAAGCAGAATTAAACTGTCAGCAATATTTGAGACGCCAACGCTGTTTATTCTACTAACGGTTTTACATCCGTCATGACTTACGTAGTAAATGTCATCACCTTCAAACATATGCCTTGCCTCCATTTGCTGGATAGTTATGTGGCTAATCCTCAAACCAACAATCCATCATAATGAACAAAATTATGATAAATATCCCCATCAGTTATAATATTGCAATATTGGTCAATGCTTTTCATTACTGCGTTGTCTAGATCTAATTTCAGTGTGGCTCTTTCTTACTGTATTTCCACAGTGAGCTACTCATTATCTCTGGCCTAATCTTTCAATTCTCAATGAAGCAGGGAGGGGGGAGCAGTCCAATGAAAGGTTTTATGGGGTTTTCACATCAGGTTGTATTTTACCTTGAAAAGAATAGCTGTTTATTATATAAAATTAAAGTTTTTCTCCTTTTGTTATTGCTTTTTGAGCTGTATTTTTTTTTAAATAAAAAAAAATTGGAATAAAGTAAGCTGTATACTTTATTACACTTGTCTTCATCCTTTTATCTGTTGGCTCTGTTGTTCAGTGAGAGTTCCAGCATATACAAATACATTTGAGAAAATAGTCATACAGTAAAAACTATGCACGCAAAAACCCCAAAAGTTCACTCATCATCTAGAAACAAATGTAGTACCACATTTTTGTGGTTGAAGCCAACTGCTAAATTTTGTCCAAGCAAACATTTTTGGCCTTGAATAGCTAAATTCGATCTCATAATTGTGACATAGCTGGAAACGTGTGGTTGCGAAATATAGTTGTCCCAAAATGAACTTTTACCCATAAGGAGAATAACTTCCCCATCACAAAATGTCATTTTTGGAAGTGATTTTCGAAAGGGAAAAATAAATTATTTATGAGTGACTGTTGACCACCCATGTCTTAGAAAACATAAATTGAATCTGCTAATTATACAGTTATGGTACAAGCATGCCATACTGAGCCTAATGCAGAATAGAATAGAATAGAATAGAATAGAATAGAATAGAATAGAATAGAATTCCTTATTGGCCAAGTGTGATTGGACACACAAGGAATTTGTCTCTGGTGCATCTAGCGAAGGCTTAGTTTGACAAGAAAATTAGTCTGTGTACTCTAATTTTTTTCTTTAGTGTTTCTAGTTATTAGATATTACCGTGACCATACTCAGACTTGGAGTGTGCTGTATCATGTACTGATCCAACCCTTCCTGCACAACTAGGGTTGTGGATCACATGCCAGCATATCCTCAATCACCATTGCTATCCATGATCTTTCTGATATTAGAAAATGAATTGCATGCACTGACTGTGATGATGTTTTCAAACTAGTGTATTCTCTTAGCTAAGTACTGTATTACAAAGAGAGATTATGGGATTCTTATACAGTAGGTACAAGTGGATACATGGACCTAAGTTTGGTTTCCAAGTGACCATTACAAATATCCTGGCTGTCTTCTAGAAAAATAAGGGACAAGTCTCATCCACCTGTATTCTGGCAGGATTTTTTATAAGCTACTAGTTGGTAACCCGGTGTTGCAACCCGGGTTGTATTTATTTATCCTAATCCTGTATTAGAGAGGAAAAGCCCTGATTTCAGCAACAATTAAATTAGTGCCAAATGTTTTCCCTGTGCCCCCAGAAGCATCAAGAAAAGTAATACCACCTTAATTTCTAATGTTGGATTTTCCTCCTTACCAGAGAGAGCCCCCTTGTGGAGTAATGTGAAGCTGTTACCATGACGACTCCACTGCGCTGCACAGTAGAAGCCATTTTACAGCAGTACAGTAGAAGCCATTGTAAGACACAACAGAATGTATCTTAGCAAAACATGACTCCCACGAGGGGCGTTAGGGGTGTCTTACCCCCCCACAGTATTTGTTTCCAGAGAATAAGTAAACAGTGTACCACGTTTGGTTGAAATTGCTCGAAGTGTTCCAGAGTTATGCTGAAACATAGACACACAGAGAGAGACGTTTTTATATATATAGAAGAAAATGGGTGATCAGATATACTTTACAGCAGCCCTGTACTTCAATTGTTCCTATTCCCCCTTCAAAGCCCCTGTAGGCTCTGTTGTTCACAATTTTTTCTGCAGACAGCACTAACTTCATCCAGTTCAATTTCTGCTTATTTGCTATTTATATACTCTGTAGCCTGAAGGCCAATCTTTAGTTCCCAGCTAATTCTCAGGATTTCAGGCACATGAATTAGATGTTTGCCCTTTGAGATCAGCCACAAAAAGAAAGGACATTTCTTCAATTGATAAAATCTTGCGACTGACTTTCTGCAATAATGGACAAAGGCATAAGAAAATAATTCGCATTTTCCACGTGACAGAAACCTTGTATCAGGATTGTCAGTGTCTTTTCTGCCCAATGCTCTTGTCATTTAAATCTTTGATAAGAATCAGTTGGGAATGGAGCTATATAGCTGCAACAGCTTCTTGCAAATTGTAGATAGAGTTGATATTGCAGATACCTAATTAATGTGACATATCACCTTATTTCAGTCTCAGGCATTTTTGGCAATGCTGAATTGTTTTATATCAGGGATTATGTAGATATGGCAAACAGAATTATTATACCGTAATGTATTTTCAATTCTATAAAGTTCATGGATACACTACTATTAGACATTATCATGAAAAACAAGCGAAATAGATTTATCTGATAAATTAGTGCACCATATTGCCCCAAAAGATGAGATTGAGGAAGTGGAAGAAGCTAGTGACTCAATGAGTCATATGATTGTTGGAATTGGGTCCAGTATAGAAGATGGAAGCATCTTCACTGTTTTGCTTTAAGTTTGATATAATAAGATGGGGATAAAACATCCAGAAAACTTGAAACCAGAGGTGGTATTCAGCCGGTTCGGTCTGGTTCGGACAAACTGGTAATTTTGAGTAGTTCTGTTGTGGTCCACCAGCAACCTGAGGAGCTGGCAGCAGAGTCGGACAGCAAGGAGGTTGGGGAGGAACATGGGCCACTCCTGGAGTTTGGGGAAGGCTCGGACAAGGGCTCTGCATCAGAGGGGGCCAGGGCCATCTGGGAGTTATGTGCTGCCTCCTGAGCCTTCAGAGTTGGACAGCAGTGAGTTGGAGGAACAGACTCTGCAGGTGCAGAGCTGCCAGAAGGCAAGAACAATTAAAACAGAAGGGATGACTCGGGAGTAAGGTTTGGAGGTGATTGGCCTCTCCCATAGGACATAAAGGAGGAGCAAAGGCACAAGAGCCTTTGCAGGAAGCAAATTGGTTCATGCTGGTCAGTTTACCTTCTGAAAATACATTTGGACTCTTTGCTTCGTGTGGCCTTGCCAAGATAATTGCCAATTAAATCTTTGGCAGCATTTTCAAAGAAGATAAAGTTGGGTGCATATCAGCCTTTGGACTTTGGAAGTCTGCTGTAGAACTCTTTACTCCTATTTGGAACTCATTACGGGCTGTGAATGAATATAATTTGCAGCCTTTGAAATAAAAAGAGGGTGTTTGGACTTAATCATGTGTGTTTTACTGTATCAGGAAGCCTAGGTCAGAACAAGTTCGGAGAATCGCCAAATACCACCTCTGGTTAGCCACCCAAACCCACCCGCATCGTTCTCGGTCCTATATTCCCTTGTTTTTTAGGTCAGCTGATTCGTGTGGCAGAACAGATTGCCGCGCCTCAGCGAACCTAAAACACAGCTCAGCTCACCAGCGCTGACACCGAGGGTGGTCTTTGAGTGCTGTGCGCATGCACGAAGCACATGTTAGGCATGTACACGCAAAGTGCGAGCACAACACAAACCGCGTACTCAAACAGCGTTGGAAAAGCTTTGGAATCCCACCATTGCTTGTAACCTATTCTAAATCTGCTTCGGGGGAGAAAGGTTTCACTAGGATTTTGACATATTGCTAGTTATTTTCATAGACTATCTGACACTGCACAGGTATGTGAAAGTAACTTGGCAAATCTTCTTTGGGACCTGAATATTTAGCTATGACAAAGCCTGTGAATTGTAACAACGCAATATTTGGATAGGCAGTTTAAACTGGTTTGGTTTAATTGGTTTTTTTTTTAACCAATGATCCTATCCAGTGATAAATGTGTGTGCAAGTAAACATGTCTATGCATATACATGTTCCCTGTTTTTTTTTATGTTGACATAAACCCCCCAAAAACTTAAAATGTTTGGCAAAGTCCTCTTCAAGCTGATAACATCCAAATCTGTAAAACTTCAAGAATTCTCAGCCTATTGGGGACTGAAATTCCACACACCTGAAAGGCATCAGATTGGTCTACCTCATTAAAAGTAGTTTTTTTCCAAGATTCCCATAGAAAAACAAAACAATCACTTCTATAATGCAAATGTATATTCAAATGGTTCAAAAGGAAGGAAACAAATATTTAACTGTCATATTTTACTGCTGAAAAGAATTAAATGAATACACATAGCAAGAAAAAAGATAAATAACTTATCACATAAATCAAAATCTGGTTCTGGGGGTTTTAATCAATGGATTTTTTGCACACAAACAATTCATTCTTCCATATGCTGAAATTTCCTAGAAACTACAAGAAGCGGATTAGAAAAGAGATATTCATTTGTGTATATCTCATTTGAAGTTGTTTGAACTAGTCTTTTATACCTATCAATCTAACAGCAAGCATAGCAGGTAGCATTGAAGAACAGAAACATAAATTTAAATCTTGCTAACTAATTACTGAATGAATCCTTTTGAAGGGATATATAAAGTTGTTTTTAAAAAGAGAGCGGTATAATATCTAAATCTTTATATCTGTTGACAGAACCTTTCAATCATAAGCAAAGTCAAATAAAAATGGCTTCCAAACGCCGTTATGAAGAGAGTTTAATATATCAATTTATATGTCATAAAACATAGATGGTGAACTATGAATTTATTAGATGATAGTTGAATTATAGGTCCCCCATCATTAGTAATAAGACAAGTTGTCTATGTATGACTGTTGCAAGCTAGACAGAAGATCAACAGCCATAGATTTTCCTCCTCAGTCTTATAGAATGCTAGCCAATATGCTTGCTGTTTAAATATATTTAAATATATTTTCTTTTGCAAACAATTTTGTGAACATACAACCCAAGCTTTCCCAAATTGCATGTTTACATGTGCACCTAGTTGATACACATGTTTGAAAAGTTATATTTGATTTTTTAAAAATCTATCTTGCATCGGGTTCACTGTTAGTAACAGTAATAGATAAAAAGATTGATTGTATAAATGATTATTGGATCTTCAGGATTTTCTTTTTGAATACAACTGGTACTCTCTAGAAATATTGAACTGCATCTGCTATTACCCTCAGTACCACAACCAATGAAATGCCAGTTGAGGTTGGCGGGGATTATAGGTTGACACACATGGAATATGTAGGGGATGAGCCATCATATAACTTTTGTGCGATTAATGTAGCACATTTATTTATTTATTTATTATTCACACTTATAGACCGCCCCCTCTCCCGAAGAGGACTCGGGGCGGTGTACAGTCACTAAAATACGTTGTAAAATACATACATAAACAGTTAAATAATTAAATACGTAGGTGAAGGAGGTTGTGAGACTGTAATAGAATAATAAATATAATACGTTAAAAGCCTATTAAAACCCCAAACCCAATTAAAGTAAATGAATCCCGGGAGGTAAAACTAAGAAAGTGCCAGGCCAGCTGATTGAAATAGGTGAGTCTTTAACTTTTGCCGGAAGGAACGGAGGTCGGTGGTAGTTCGAATGTCTGGGGGGAGGTCATTCCAGAGGGTTGGGCCCATCACAGAGAAGGATCTACTCCTAGGTGTCGCCCGCTGGCATTGCCTAGCAGACGGCACCAGGAGGAGCCCCTCCCTGTGTGAGCGGATAGGTCGCAGGGACGTGTGTGGTAGGATGCGATCCTGCAGATAACTAGGTCCTCTGCCATGGAGCGCTTTAAAGATGGTGATCAATACCTTGAAACGCACCCGAAAGGCCACAGGTAGCCAGTGCAGCTCGCGCAGGAGAGGTGTTACGTGGGAGTAACGGGTCACATCATAAATCTTTTTAAAAGGTCATAGAATGTACACAAGTGACATTGGAGAATATTGATTTTTGGATTCATTCCAGTTCAGATTTCTGTTTGGCTTTGAAAGAGAACAAGTCAAGGTCAGCCTGGTAGATGACATGCTGGGAACTGAATGGGGATGGACAACCTTGTTGATTCATTTGAACTGTTAATGAGTTTTAATAACTTCCAACCATAGCATCCTTCTAAATCATCTTGCTCAATGGAGCTTCAGGGACAATGGTTTCAAGAAGCTCTTCTTCTTTCTGACTAAACTCTTTAAAAGAAGGAGTAGCCAAAATAGGCCTCTGCCTCTAACCATAATAATGCCAAAATGATCAATGTACTTCATGACAATATAACACAATTTCCACCCTTTCGTACTTTCGGATTTCTCTCATAATATTACGCAATTATATTAGTTCTTCTACCATATTCCATTCATGGCTTGGGGAATTTGTTCTACACAACAGTTGTTGTCTTATGAGATACTTTTGTTGTTTATGCTTCTCTTACACTATTTAACATCTACATGACACCACTGCTTGCTTTTTTCTAGAGGTTTGGTCTATCCTGCTCTTCCCCTTGAGTCATATCAGACTTTGCCTCCTCCGCAAGTTCATTTTTTCATAGATATGCCATTTGCTTACTAGTAAACCATAGTTTCCTTGTTTTATTAAGAAACCGATCAATATACTATATTTTAATTATCTGTGTTTATAACAAATGTATGGCTCATGTGCATAACTCATATAAACTAGTACTTTCTTTGCACGAAGCAAGAGAGAAGAAGGTAACTGACTTTTTCTTCTCAGATCTTAGTGGCTGCATCTTCCCAGTGCCAGATTTAGGCATAAACTAAAGAAGCTACAGTTTCAGGGGCTTACGATCCGCGGAGCCTCACAAAAATTATTTTTTTAAGCCACTTTTATGTGGCTTTTTATGTGTACTGTAGTTTTGAAAATCTGGTGCAGCAAACTTTTATGTATAGTTTTAGAATAACTTTATATGCAATTAATTTAATGTGCATAGAAAGCTATCAGCTGTGCAGCTTATCATTTGAGCACATAATCATGATTTTACTTTTGAGTAACAAGAAAGAAAATGTTTTAAATTGTGCCTTATACCAGTTTTCTGACTTTGCAAACAGGTTTGATTATTATAAGTGATCTTGATTATTTATTTTGTCAGCGTTTTCTATATATATTCCTGAATCTTAAAATTATTTTAAAAATCGCATTAAGTAATGTTTCCAGGATATGCTATATTTTATTATAATATAATGCTATATTATAATCTATAAGAGACATGAAGCCAGCCAAATGATAAATATGTAATCAGAAAATGCATTTGAAAGTAATTTGTATTTTTTCACTTTCAATATCTTGCTATTAAATCATTAAAACGCATATTTATGTCTTCAGGTTTTTTGTGGAGACCCAAGGTCCTGTTTGGTGCACACCTTATTGTAACTTTTTGGTGTAACTTTTTAACAAGGAGCCTCCAAATTTTATATAATTTAAGGCCTCACCAAGTATAAATCCTACCTCTTCCAGCAGATAAGCTGTTAAAAAAAAAACTGATCATGGAAATATAGCAGCCCTAACTAACCATAACACAGTGGTGTTAGATTACAGTGTCACAAAGGTTGCAAACATAGACACATGCTAATTCCACAATGCAGAGGGAAAGAAGGAGGGAGAGAGAAAAGTAAGAGAGCAGTTAATTAGAAGGTTGTTATCAGTTTCTAATTATGAGAAGATGCAGTGTATCTTTTCCACAAACAGAATAAGAAATGGGAGACATAATCTTTGGCACAAGGACAGTGTTCTTCAGAGTGCTTATTGCCTAGCATCACAAGTAGTTATGCTATTAGTTTAGATCAGTGGTGGATTGCCATTTTTTTTAATTACCGGTTCGAGCACACTTCTGCACGTGCTTGCGTGCGTGTGTAATGCTTATGCGCATGTGCAGAAGCATCCGGGTGGGTAGGCGGAGCCTCCCACTGCCACTATTACCGGTTCGCCTGATCCAGGCCAAACTGGGAGCAACTCACCTCTGGTTTAGATATATTTCCATCTATTTGCCCCCAACTCCGATAGTCTTTAGTCGAGATATTTTCTGAGAATTCTGGTAAACATAACCAAAAAATGTGTTATATATGTTATATATTCTGTAGCACAGGTTAAAAATTGGATGAATTCTCATTTTCAAATAAAAAACCTTGAAATGGATTGGAAGATTCGTGTTTTATAATGGTTAAGAGATTTGTTTTAAGATTTCCTTTTTTGGGTTTAGAAAGTAATCTACAAAATTCTAAATTTGTAAAATAATTAAATTTCTTATTTTTAAAAAAATAAAGGAAAGCCAACATCGGGTTTATGTTTTAGCTCAGTTTCCCCTAGTTTGGCTTGCTTGATAATATGTAGGCACCATAACTCTGAGTATGGAATCACAGCATAGTTGATGGATATCAGATTGGAGAAGGTAGATTGAGATAAAGATAGCATCTAACATTTATAAGAATGGAAGGAAAGATTAGAACCAAATTGTCATCGTAGCAAATTCTATGAGGAGGATTCATTCATAGGACAATCATTTCCGAAAAAGGTATAACAGAGCACTCTCAGGTCAGTTGGCTTCCTTCCTTGGAAGCAGACACCAATTTTCACCAGATGAGGAGATGGACTCAAATAATAGACTGCATTAAAAGAAAACATGTCAATCATCTTGCAATTATTTCTCCTTACAAAGATCCTTTTGCCATTTTATTACTTAAGCATCTTTAAGGCAATGATATTTCTGTAATCAATGTTACATTATAGAGTACTCAGGCATAATGCTAAGTAGAGATTTGTGATTTGTGTGCTAGCCTACCCTGGAGAAGTTAAAGCATGTATCAAAAGAGATTAGGGCTTCTAGCATCCCCCTTGTTATATCACTACCTCTGCTACTTCCTATCCTCCATCTTATGTGTCAGGATGAGTCTTAGTTTTAGATTGTTCTCTCTAGCTATGGTCTACTACTACAAACTTGGGCAGAAAGTTATTTTTGCAAATGAGATGATTTCAGGGTGTAGACCTTATGTCCAAAGAAGTAACGAAGTTTCTAATCCAACACTGCATCCTTAGTAATTTTGGGAGGAGGACTATGGCCTGCTTCATCTTGTTACGTAAAACATTATTAAACTCTGAGTCTCAAAGGTGCTTTTTGAAGAGGCAATTGGACTTTCTTCAAAGACGTTTTGCTTCTCATCCAGGAAGCTTCTTCAGAATGAAGAATGAAAAAGCTTCTTGGGTGAAAAACAAAACATCTTCAAAGAAAAACAAGGAAGTTTCAGTTGCTTCTTGAAAAAGCACCTTTGGGACAACTACCATATGACCTGGATGACTGAGAATCTCCATTGACATTTACTTCTATGCTATAACGGGGAAAATAAGCAGTTTTCTATATATGAACAGACTGAGTCGAATGTTAAATTATCTTTCTATCATACAGAGAGAATGAGGAAGAGAGACTTTAATACAGTTATAGACCTTGCATTATATTTTCCTCCCTCTAAGAGAATTATCTTGTGTGTTACTGCCAACTAGGAACAAAAGGGGGCTTATTGTAGCTGGGGAGAAACATAAAAGATGTCAAAAATACCTTTTCCTTTCCAATAGACCTACCATTGGGAAGAGTGGAACAGTTATCTCAGGCAGCAAGGTGTTGAGTGTCAAGAAAGCTTATTATTTATGTATTTTGAATTTTTATTCCTAGAGAAGAAAAAGGTGTTTATGAAATTTGATGGAAAGGGGCTGGGATCCACCAGGACTCTCCAATTCCCCAAAGCTTTGAGTAGCTAACAATCAAAATCATTAAATAAAAAACAGCCCCCACAAAAATAACAATCCCAAATTAACATCAAAAATTATACATAAGAAAATGCAAAGTTATGCTTCTGTTGGATTTCAACAATCAATCACAGCCTTTTTGCACATGCTGCTGACTTGTGTGAGCTCCTTATCTTATACTCATATTCCAAAAGAGAAGAATATCTGTAGCTCAGGGTTGAACTATGAAGTCTTAGCTGCCCTCTGAGCTTGGTTGTTTGCTTGCAGACATTTTAATAGTAGGTAACGTCATCAATGCTATCGGTATACCCATTTGATATTCCAAATGAAAAACTTTGACTATGTCCTGTTGAAATCATTTTGATGGTTTCTGCCCATTGTTCCAGCTTGCCAAGATCCTCCTGAATCTTGAAGTTGTCCTCTCAGAAGTATATGATCACTCTATCTTTATATTGGTAATGAAGCTGACAATCAAACATTTTAACCCTTCATCCAAGTCATTTATAAATAGGTAGACTAGCAGAGAGCCTAGAAGTGAGCCCTATGGTATCCCACTCTACTCTTTCTTCAGCTTGACATGGAGTCACTGAGTATGATTGTTCAATCGGTTTGTATTCATCTAGGGTAGGGTAAAGTAGAGGTAAATGTTCCACTCGCACATATGTGCTAGTTTCTCCCGACTCTAGGGGGTGGTGCTCATCTCCGTTTCAAAGCTGAAGAGCCAGCGCTGTCCGAAGACATCTCCGTGGTGATGTGACTGGCATGACTAAATGCCAAAGGCGCACGGAAAGTTGTTACCTTCCCACCAAAGGTGGTTCCTATTTTTCTACTTGCATTTTACATGCTTTCAAATTGCTAGATTGGCAGAAGCTGGGACAAGTAATGGAAGCTCACTCCGTTATGCGGCACTAAGGATTCGAACCGCCAAACTGCCGACCTTTCTGATCGACCAGCTCAGCATCTTAGCCATTGAGCCACCGTGTCCCTTAGTTATAGGGTAGTCCAATCTATATGTTACCATCATTTTTATTAGGTGTCAAATGCTTTGCTGGAATCAAGAAACACAGTTTTTCCTGCATCATAATTGACTAATTTAGTCACTTTATCAGAAAAGTAGATCAGTTTGTGTTGGCATGTCTGACATTTTCTGTTCCAATCCTTGGAGAGGTAAAATGTGCCCATAATAAAATAGTGGAGAAATCCAATCTACTAGTAAATTGTGACTGGGTGATAGTATATATATATATATCCTCCCACCTACCCACCTGCCTGTCCAAGGTAACAGCAAAATGATTAATTTCTGTTCTTTGCATTAATTTAAAAATTCTCTCCCTAGGGAAAAATGTTTTTATTCTAAATATCTCACTTTGATTGCTTCTATTACTGCCAATATTTTTCCAACTTTGGGAAACTCACTCCATTATATTCTTTTGAGGGGATGAAATATTCATGTTCTTTTCATCCACAAATTGTTTTGAATGTTTGGGTATTCTTTTAATATGTACTGTAGAGCAGTGTTCCCCCAATCTTTGTGCCTTGGCGGCCTGGCTGGGAGAGGGAGGGGAATTGGCCTGTGCAAGTGGCAGGCCAGCATGCATGCAGCTCAACTTGCATTTGAGTGCCCGCTAGCCCCCCGCTCATGGAAGTTGAGCTGCACTTGCGTATGTGCACACACATTCCAGCCAGCCACTCGCACAGCCCAATTCCGAATAGGTTGTGACCCAGAGGTTGGGGACCCCTGCTGTAGAACATGGATACAGACTCTTTGAGGGCCAAGGGCCAAACCTGACCTGAGAGTTGTTTGGGGAGCCATTCTATGTGCCACATACATACATACATATCATGTAATAGTTTACCTCTTCTAGCAGAGTGAAAAAAATATTTTGTCTTCAATTCTTGCAGGATATTTTGTGGCCAACTCCACTGGTTGGGAGAAGAGGTTCATGTTGTTGCATCTTGAATGCCTTGTTTAGAATGATAAGCAATGAAATGGCTAATAAAACCATGAGTGGGGGAGCAGCGCTTGGCCTATTCTATCACAATTAACGGAATGCACTTTACTACGGAGTGTTTATTATTCATACAATGCTGCCCTTAATCTAATTGCTAAATTGTTTCACTAAATTGTCCAGCAGCTGTAAACATCCCCAGTGATCACATTGTGCCTGTTCTTCTCTGAAGTGTCTATGATTCTGTATAATTTTGAAATAAACAGGTAAAACATAACACACTCTAAGATTCAGATAATTTCCAAGAATAATGTTGGGGGCAAAGGTGATAAGATCAAACAATTAAATATTATAGATGAATAACCATAAGTATTAAAGTGAGTGTTAAGAATGAAGGTGGGAATCTTTTTCTCTCTGTCCTAATTCCAGGGAGAATAACGAACCAGGCCTTAATTCCTTCCAGCATAACCTACAACCTGTTTCCAATTGTTTGGCATCCACTGAACATATGTGGCACCCAACTGCTGTGCGTAATGTTGTATGAATGGATGCTAGACCTTATCTATCATTTATTTGTCTCATGTGTATGCCCATATATATTACAGACATTTTTATTTAATTATTCAGGAATTGGCATATGAGTTGCATTATCTCATTCCTCTGGGCCCCCTTGCTGACAGAATAATGCAAAGGAGCAGTAGCTAACACTTATACTCTTCAGGTTGTTCATCAGGAAATAAGGCCTCATTTAATTGCCTCTTTCACATGGGAAGAAAATTACCCTGAATAAGAAATGTTCTTCGTAAAAAAATGTCTCGCTTCCTTTATACACTCCTCAGTGAAAAGTTGCAGGGCTTGGTTTTCAACTGCAAATGAGTCTCAACTTTGGGACTTTTGTCATTTTATAGATATCGAGCAGTAACCTACACAGTCAGCATGTATATCTGTTTATTCTGGAAAACATATGGTATTAGTAAAGATAAGTATGCCAGAAGGCTCAGCTTCTGTTTCATTAGAAGGCCCTGGACAGACAATTGTTCTCTAGCTCTCCAAACTATAACATGGGGTAAATAGAGATGCTTGGTTCTAGGAATGAACATTATGTTGAGTGGGGAATATTTTCAGTTCAAAACAATTGTGTGCATGTATGCCTTCAAATTAGTGGTGTAGTGTATACTGGAGGTGGTGACCCTTTGAGAGCTGTATGCAATGAAATTTCATTTTAATTAGTGTGTATTTGAAGTGACAATAAAATTATTCTATTCTATTCTATTCTATTTTATTCTATTCTATTCTCCACTCCTCTATCCTACCCTACCCTATTCTATTCTGTGGTGGAATCCTGCCAGTTTAACAACTGGTTCGGTGAGCATGCGCCTTTGCTTACATGTGTGCTTTGCACATGTGCACAGCACCGAAAATGGAGCATCTAGAAGCTCAGCTGCTTACCTTCCAAGTCAGCAATGGTAAGTAAAACACTGGGGGCGGGGGATGAGTTGTGCCGCACTATTGAGATGAGCTAGAAATCAGGAAATAAAGGATAGGATAGAGCAGAGGCAGGGGGCGGGCCCAGATGATAATCTGAGCTACCGGTTCCCCCAAATTGGTCCGAACCAGTAGAGTCCCACCCCTTTCCATTCCATTCTATTCTATTCTATTCTTGTTGACTCCTGACAACTGCCTGGACCAGTCCCTGAACTTCTCTTGGCAAGATTTTGAAAGTAATTTGCCTTTGCCTGCTTTCTAAAGCTGAGAGAAAGTGACTGGTCTTTCTAAAAGTCTTATGATGACTATGCTAGCTGGACATTCTAGTTTAACACATGGGAAAGGTTAGTAAGTTTAGGAGGGAAATGGGAGGGAAGGGAGGCAAATAGGAAAAAAACTCAGCAGGAAAAAAAACTGTTACTGCAACTGAATAAATGAGCAATTACAGGAGACGGAAGATTTTGGGGGGAAACTACAAGCCAAAAGGGAATAGTCCTTACTTGGTCACAATGGTGGGAACTGGCATTTCTGTCACTAAGCAATGCAGTAATAAAATATGGTATCACATGACCACACTCATGTCTGCAGTGGGTGCAATTCTGCTTGCTTTGGTTAATCAACTCCCTTGTAGTTGTTAAGTATGACATCATCACCATTGGTCACCTCCTGCCAGTTTTCCACTGACTTTTGTTTGTTGGAAACCAGCACTAAAGTTCGCAAATGGTAATCACTCAACTACAGGATGCTATGACCATTATAACGATGAGCCAGTTGCCAGGCACCTGAATTGCAATCACATATCCACAAGGTCACTGCAATGGCCACAAGAACTAGCCATGAGCTCCTTGTTCAGCACCATTGTAATAACTTTGGTCAACAGGTCAAAGGGAGAGTAATATCATTTAATATAATTATATGCATTTTTACTCAGATAATCCTATTAAGAAATGTATATAGGAATAATACCTTAAAGCAGTGGTTCTCAATGTTTTCTTCACCATGGACCCTTTACCTGTTATGGCCATGGGCCACTAAGCCACTAAGACTTAACTCAAAATTTAAATCCTAGCCTTTCTTCAAACCTTTGCAGATCCCTTGTGATGACATCACAGCCAATCCATCACAGCGGACCACAGGTTGAGAACCACTGCCTTAAATACTTCCATACTATTATAAGCAAATGTGCCATCCTGTATCTCGGTACCTACAGCTATCACTGCTTGAATCTTTACGCAGTCTCATATACTTAAGTGAGTGTTCAGAACCTAGGTTCACATTAATATCAATCTATGATATCTTTTTTACAATTTTAGCTTTAGTGCAATAAAGAAATTTATCATGGTGGCTTATCATTTGTATAAAAATTATTTCAACTCTTCAAATCTAACAGAACCAACTCAAACATACTGTAAAACTCTCCGGAAGATGAGCAGGGTATTAGAGTGATAAATTATCCTAAATGTCTGTTTCAACCATTAAATTCTTTTGACTTAACTATAGAATGAGTACCAATAAACTCAAAGGCAAAAATTCAGTTGTAAAAGGGCCCTCCAGCTAAGCAATATAAGATTTCACTAAACACTCACTTCAAAGGTTCCAGTTAGCTATGTTCATTCCTTCCCTCCCTACTTACTTACTTCTCCCTTTACTTTATATCTGAATAAGTGAGCCGCAAACCACAAAAATGTATGCTCAAATAAATTGCTTTTATGATGTCATAAGACCTTTCCTTTTCTTAGTCACTTCAAAGTACCTGGAATAAATTAATCTCATTAAGTTTTGTGGGATTTATTCCCAAGGAAATATGCAAAGGATTGTGGTGTGCTTTTTATGACATGGTTAGAAAGGCCTCTGCGCTGCTTGAACAGCTTTTTTCCTTATATTTTATATTTTGTAGAACTTCAGTAAAGTGTATGTTTATGTATGTGTAAAAACAAAGTGTGTGTGTAGATAGATGGATGGATGGATGGGAGGGAGGGGGAGAGATAGGAGAGAGGGAGGGAGGGAGGGAGAAAGAGAGAGAGAGGTATAGGAAGAACTCAAAAACCTCCCACTCTTTCCTAACATGAACTCTTTTTGACCCAGTCTTCTTCCTTTTAAAACCTATCATGAGATGAAAACAGCATCCTATGTATCATATCTCCCAATGTGATGGAAGCCTTCTTCCAAGCTTCACATTAATAAAACACTCTCTACCACATTTACTTTGACACTTTTATTCAAACAGAGGATTGTCTTGCTGATGTCTTCCCATGGTCTAAAATATCAAGTAGATTTTATTGGAAAGGGTCAAAGGAGGAAACAAGAAAGCAAAGGGGTTTTAAAAAGTCCTGTATTGACATTCCTGTTTGATCAAAGAAACTATGCATGGTTACAGAAATAAGTCTTGCTAGAGGCCAAAGAACCTATTCTGTAGTATACAGAATTGCAGGCCAAATTGGTAGCACAGCTCATGAACACACCGAGGCAGACTTCTACATAAACCTGGAATCATAAAATAATGGAAGCAATAATACAAAACTTTTCCAAATACAGTGGAATATATAATCCACTGTGTCTTAACACTTATGGTCATTTTTAAGACTTATCAAAGAGTTTTTTTTCCAAGGAAAAAATAGCCCTCAGTTTCTGCTCTGGAAAGTATAACTGTTTAAGTGAGGCCACTAAGATATTGACCTGACTATACCCATGATATTACAGGGCAGGAAGAGTTCAGATTTACCTCTGTCAAGTACAGCAATCTGATATGACTTACAATGTAAGTCTTCAACAAAAAAGTTAGCACTCTAATCCTTGATCAATTCGTTTCTACTTACAAGTCAATGACAATTCCAGTTTGCTTAATGGATTTACTTCTGTTCCAGTTAATCCTTTGAGTTATGATTTATTTTGACTATTTGGTAATGGGTTTAATTAGCTTCAGTGCCCAAGGGCTTCCTTGCATGAATTCTGGGTCGGGTTGTTATAACTTGTTTTTCTTCTTTGCTTGCAGCTGTAAGCTCTCTTCTAGCAACACATCATGTTCCTCAGAAGAACTCTGGAATGGGAGTCTGGAGACCTTTTGAAATATCAAAAGCCTCAGAGGGCCCACTCTTTTTCAAATTGCTGATTAGCATGAAATTAAAAACCAAGATTGCCACAGACTTAATGACAACAGCGTGCTAACAGTTCTCAAACTTTATTCATAAACTGTGCTTCTATTAAAATCATAATGTTCATCATAAGTGGTTCACACAAGAAGGGCAACTCTCTATTTACATGAATTTCCTGAGACTCAGTGCTTCCTTCACTTCCGTATCACTTCTGTTCTCCTTTCCTCAAAGGATAAACATGGGGCATTTGATTTAACCGCCAGATATTTCTCTCACCATATTCATACTCGGTTAATTTTTTTCTCAGAATAAAAAGAATTTCAAGGGTTTACTTAAAAAGTAAAAAAAAAAAAGGACTTTCAGAATTTTTATAAAGAATTAGATAGTTTGTCCGTAACTGAAACCAGAAAGACTGTACTCTGACTCTGGTTGACAACTACATTGTGAATCTGGAATTTTCTGATTATTATCTTCTTATCTTCTGAGGAAATTACCTTTATTCCTTTATCAATGCTTGTTACTCCCAGTGCAGTGGAAATTCTCTCAGAATTACAATTCAGTGTTCAACTATGAACGTGACTACTATGAATAGCTTCTGCTGTTCAAAATTAAAATAGAACTTTAAAAACATACCCTGTGTAGAGTGATCATTGGACTATGCTATTTGTATGCCTGCCTGTATATTTTTCAAGAACCTATTTGGAAACAAAACTGAAGCTAGTTAATGCAGAAGCAGAGAAGAACAAAGCAATGAAGCAAAAAAAAAAAAAAAAAGCAGGGCATTCTTTGGTTTGGAATTGTGTTAGCCTACTACACTTTATCTTGGTATATACCCATGCAATAAATAATAATAATCTAAACCCATTTGTTTCTCTCTCTCTCCCTCACTCAACTTTTAAACCAAAGTATTTTAAATCAGTCTACTGCCAGAACTTTCTGACAAGAATCTTTGTTAAAAAGACTCACTGCTTGATTCCCAGAAACAAAAAGGAATCAAAACATCCCTGATGGCTAATGATTGTGTTTCCATACACATACCTCAAAGAAGGAGTATGGAGAAGTCCCATTCAACCCATTCAAATTAATATTCAATATTCAAATTAAAAAAACACAGGTCGGTTAGATTGAAATAGATTTAAAATCAGTGCAAAATAGATTCCATCCATGAGTTATTCCCTATCTTTGGTTTCATTAGTAGAATCCCCCACATCAGTCTTAAGGGGTTTCCTTTTAAGTAAGCAAATGAAATATCAGCCTGTAAATAAATTCAGCCAGGCCAGCAACAAAGTTTAGCAGCATATAGAAGGTGAAAGCAGCTTTCCCTGAAAATACATATAAATAAAATGTAAACATATCATCATATGCCTTTTGTGCCTTGAATCAGTTCTGTGTAAAACAGCAGGTTTTCATTCTATACAATGGACTTCTCCATGGTCAGCGTAAAACATAGTGCAATTATTGTCTTCTTTTGTACCTTGAATTCAAATTTGCATGATTTCATACTTTTCAGAGCTGTCTGATTTTTGCTTTTGAAGTTTTAAAGTCTTTTCAGTATCCTGCATCTGTATCCATTCTTAGTGTTGTCATAATGCCATAGTATTAAGGTGAGTTTTTGGTAGGAGAAGGAGCCACAGAGCACATCCCTGAATGTCTGGGGCTGGATACCGAAGGTGAGACTTGAGTAGGCACTCCAGGAATCACTATTCCTTCCCTTTCCCTTTTCTTCTGCTTCATCCTCCGATTTTGGAACCAGATTTTCACTTGAGTATCATTGAGGCCCAGAGACTTTGCTATTTCCACACGCCGGGCTCTGGTGAGGTACTTATTGAAATGGAACTCTTTCTCCAATTCGGTCAGTTGCTTAGTGCTGAAATTGGTTCTCACCACACTGGGAAGACTGGAAGACCCGCAAGCTGTGGGTTTACCTGAAAACAATAAGAAAAAGATGGGACTGTTACTGATGGTCATAAAATATGTAAATTCCTCAGATTAGATCATCAGGATAACACTGGGGGGGGGGGGGGGTTGCCACTTTTAATTCAAAGTTATGCATTTATGGAGCCCTTGGAGGGGGGGGGGGGAGAGCCCACTATGTTTCTCTCTGGATTAGATAAGAGGATCGAAACGAATGAAATATATTAAGTCCAGCCCATCTCAGAGAGTTTCCAGCACTGAAAGCGACTGGGATCAGCACAGAGCACTAAATAAGTTTTTTAAAAAAGCTCTGCGTGGCTCTTTGTACAATGAGAAAGCTAAAAAAAAAAGTATTCGCATTTAGACAACTACACAGCAGCAACAATTCGGGCCCGAAGACCAACCCACCCAACCACCGGGCAGGCGCTGACGGAGCCCCGGCACTTACTTTTAGGGGGCGCGTTCCTCTTGACTTTCATCCACTCGAAAGTGCTGACCGACGCTTGGCCGCCGGCCTTGGGGCAGAAGTCCGGGGGTGGCGGCGGCCGCAGCAGCGCGTCCTTGGGGCAAGGCTGAAAAGTCTCGGCCAGTGCGGTGTAGTCCATTTGCAGGTAGGCGCCGCCGCCTCCTCCTCCGCCGCCGCCGCCGCCGCCAGGGAAAATGGACGTGGCGTAATGCAACGGCGCGCTCTCCTCCGGCCCCGCGTAGGGCGCCTCGGGACGGAGCAGGTTGAACTCGGCCGAGGGGAAAAGGTGCGAGGGAAGCGCGCAAGGTGCCAGCTGTTGCGGCTGGAGCCGGGGCGTCTGGCGGGGAGGCGCCAAGCGCTTGGAGAAGTCCGGCAAGCTACCCGCGGGAGGAGGAGGAGGAGGAGGAAGACCCGGGTAAGCGCCATCCACAGCATCGGCTGACAGGGCGCAGGACGACCGCAAAGCCACGCTGCCGGGCTCCGCGCTGCTAAACTTCCCGGCTAAACTCAAGCTGTCCCCGCCCCGCGACAGGTACTCCAGGAAAGAGTTCATGGTGGTTCCACCCCGAGGAAGGCACGTCGAGAAGGCACCGCGGCACCAGAGAGTGCGAAGGGGGCAGCAGCACCCGTCTCCTCCCTTTCTCCTCCTCTACCTGCTCCAGCACCAGCTTCGGCTGCTGCTGCCGCCTCCCCCCACCCTCCTCCTCCTCCTCCTCCTCTCAGCCCTCAGGAAAGTCGGCCGCGAGGCAACTATTCTCCTAATATAGAGCCAGGAGGACTGGCACGTGCTTGTCCGCCGGCCAATAGGGGCCTCGGGAGCCTTGGCGCGCGCGACCTGGGTTGCTGCTCCTGGCCCGGCTTTGGTCTTCGCCACTTCCAACTTTGAAGGGCGGCTGGGACGGGGCTCAGGCAGGGATGGGGTGGTGTCGTTCGGAGCCTGATCTCGTCCTGCCTAGAATCCAGGGAGTCGGATGGGAAGTGAATGAGAGGAAAGACCCTGACTGTAATGGTGAGTTAAAAAGTTAAAGGTTCCCCTCCTACATATGTGCTAGTCGTTCCTGACTCTAGGGTGCGGTGCTCATCTCCGTTTCAAAGCCGAAGAGCCAGCGCTGTCCGAAGACTTCTCTGTGGCCATGTGACTGACATGACTAAATGCCAAAGGCTCAGGGAACCCTGTTACCTTCCCACCAAAGGTGGTCCCTATTTTTCTACTTGCATTTTTACATGGTTTCGAACTGCTAGGTTGGCAGAAGCTGGAACAAGTAACGGGGTGCTAGGGATTCAAACTGCCGACCTAGCCACTGAGACATGGTAGCCTGTTTCCCCCTTCCTTACGGGAGGGAGACAGCTTAACATTAAGGGGGGCTTAACTGTTTCCATATACCCAGTAATGGGAAATACCTGGCTTTCTAGGCAGAGGAGAGCTTCCAATCATGGTGCAGATGATCCAATCTCAGCCCAAACTCTGCAGATCCTCCCTAACAGGTCAATGGAGATCATTCCTGATAGGGTCGGTGTTCAGGAAGTAGTGTGCCAGGGAAAGCAGGGGCTGGAAGGTGAAGGTGAAGTTAAGCCGTCCTTTCCATGAATCATCTTCTATTCTCCTCCAGTTTGGAATTCTATATCAACTTCTATGCTGCTAAAGATCTGAGAATTAGACTTGTGCTAAGTTTGTACAGGATGGCTACAGATAGACAGAAATGCCCCCTATTTCATGAGACTTTATAAAACTTCTCTGTTGAGGAGATGTGAACAACCTAAATGTTTTTTTTAAAAACTGTACAAGTATTCATTGTCTCAGTATCAGGCATTTGACAAAGATTTTTTATTTATTTAGTTGTTGCATTGTGAGGCTGCAATTCTGGGTAGAGTTCTGTAAAACTGCGAATGATTTACCGGAAGTACTTAACATTGCAGAGGATTAGACTATAAAGCACTTTGCTATGCTGCTAATGCTAATTATTTCTGATCTTTAAAAAAATGTATCTGATTTTTAACCAGTTCTTCTTAACCAAGATATTACTTTCCTGCTTTGTTTTCTGTAAAACGAATCTCTCAATGCAGGCCAGTTGCCCAAGATAATCCCTTTTTATTGTGAGCTATTGCAGGAGACAGTCTAAGGCAGCGGGCAGAAACTGGTGGTCCATGGACCACTGGTGATCCATGAGAACATTTTGGTGGTCCACAGAAAAATTATTTGCATTATTTATATATTGCACAAAATACTATTTTCTTTTTAAAAAAAATCATATTAGTGGTCCGCAGGATTTAAAATTATGAATTTAGTGGTCTCTAAATTGGTTGGTAACCCCTGGTCTAAGGTATACTGACTTTTTGATGGAAACCTCTTTTTTCTCCCCATGTGGCCTTTCAAACCTAAACTGAAAATTTCTCTTTTCTAACCTCTGACCTGAAAGGGGTGGATTTTGTGGGTGGAAAGATGATGGAAATTAAGGTTCTCTGTGTAATCCTGGCAACGGAGAGGCTCCCCCTATTTTTGAGCATAAAGAAACAAAAGTCAAGCAGCTGTCTGAATATGATGAAAAGGCAACAAATTTGTAATTGTTAATTTTTTTAGTATTGATGTGGATCCAAATTATCGTACTTTCAGTAAAATCACTGAAATAAATAACCTACATGTCATTCTTCTTAATGGCTATACTCAAAGTTTAGGTCCAATCATTCCTTTAATCAGAAGAGAAGAGGTGCTGATGGTTTTTCTCCCTTAGAATTAGAATCTCACGACTAGCCTTGTATCTCTACTATGGTAGGGTGGGACATTTGACACACTACTTTTGGAAGTCTCATACCTTAAACTAGTTTTGGTATTGGACGAAAGGGCTGCCTTTCTTTTAAATGTAGATCCTCAGCATCTTTAGGAAGAGCTGCACGATTAGCTTTCAGCAGAATTTACTCACAATTGCCCAAAAGGATGAGTCTGTGCAATATTTTAGTTTTGTCTTTATGATCTAAGAAGCATTTCATCTCTTGCTCCATGTGGGCTTTCTCTGATCTGGACTAAAAAGCATCCGGAAACCAATACAGATCAGGATGGTATCAACAATGCATGCTACTATACTGAGTAGTAGCTATTAATGGTCCTTGGCCAGCTTGTAAGTGCTCTGCGAGTCTTCCTTGCCAGTGAATGTGAGGCCTCATGATGATAATGGGTTTCGTTGTTTCCCTTGGTAATAATAATAACAGTCTTGTTGCTTAATGACTGCTTTCAGTTGGCATAGTAGAAAAACAGAAAGAAGAAGGCACACAAGTAGTACTTTTTAAAAACTAAAGTCTCAAACCTCTGTCTCCTTCACTGCTTTGAGGGAGGATATATTTTCCTTCAAAAACAGAAAAAATTCCCATGTTGGCATATTGAGTCATAACCTTTCTAAAATAATTCACAAATAATCATCTGAAGATGTGAACTTCTGGACCACAAAACACATTCCAAAACAGTTCTGAACTTTAAAAATTCACTTTGGGGATCTGTTCAAATCCAGGTGTGTCTATAATAATTTGTATTTAGAATTACCAGCCATCAATTTTAGCAAACAGTCACAGCTTAAACTTGGTCCAAAATAGTTCCCTGTGTCTTGTTTGAGGCTTGTTTTTCCAATATTAAAGGTAACTTACACAAAAAATCCCTAAAGCCTCTTCGTTATTATTTCTCATGTGTGAAGCATAGATAATGCAGAGTTTCACTATTAAATTCTTGAAAACTTTCTCAAAACTGCTACTTTAAGAGATAGTTCCTTGAAACAAACCTATTGAAGTCTTGGAGGTGGGAGGAAATGCAGTATCAGGTAGTCAGCAACAAAGTCCTAGACATGGAATAATCACCTATTAATTTCTAGAATTTATAGATGCTAATTGCTAATTTCAACTTTTTTGCAGTCAGATTGTATATAATGTATTTGAGCAGCGATTAGAATTTCAGCAGCCAGTGTTGGGAAAAATTGGAAGCTGAAGCATTGAGTTGAGAAAAATTCCTTCAGAGGACTCAAGTAACTATCAATTTTTTCCAGCATTACTTACATAATACCTATGCCGAGAGGTGAAAATTGCAAATTATTCTATGGCCTTTCAACCCATTCTTCCCAGATTTATCTTACTGAAGAAGCCTGTCTCAGAGAGCCCCATTCTCAGAGATACTCAGAGAATCCTATCGGTTCAGGTAGAACTGTCATAAAAGTACCTGGAGTTCTCTTTTTCAAAGACTTTACTTCAAAGTGTCATGAAAATACCGAGAACAAAAGATGAAGAAGATTGAAATAGGAGTTGTTTGTTCCATCATGGAATTAGTCACCCTCCTATAACCTCTTCCCTTTTATATTCCTGGAAATTCTCACCTGTTCAATTGTTTCTGCAAACAACCTGCAATAGAGGAGGATGTGACCACTATTCTGTCTGATTAGTAGAGAAACTGCATTCTGCTGCAGATTTTAAAGGGTGATTTAAACAAATATTGAATAGTAAAATCCAGACTATAGTGAACTGTACCCAAAATCAAAGACATATTGTCCTGAAAATCCAATGGATCCCCTTTTCATGCATGCTTGCTTGGCCTGTGTAGTTCCAATATTGCATTATATCTTACTTACAAGCTAAAACTGCAATTGTTCCTGTTGCTCCCCACAAATCCACATAGAAGTAATTTAGTGCTATACTAATTCATTGGTGCCTGTTCCCCACTCTACCACCAATAACTATACTGTACAGCGGATGTATAGAAAAACAAGTACTGATCCATAATTTCCATGACTTTTCCAACTAAGCCACTTTCTCTTCTCCCTTTTCAATTTTTTTTAAAGAAAAGAAATAGAGGCTAACAGTGTTCTTGGAAGGCCTGGTTTCTCACCCTGGCTTTATGCCATTATCTTCTGTTAAGAATTATCCTGGGGGCAAATATGTGGATGGAAAGTAATTCCTAAGATTAGATCCTAGAGTGATATAGCTAATATTGAGCCATATAAATGGTAGTTGTCCCTTCACCATATGCTGAGTTTACTGTAAAACATGGAACTGTTACAAAACAAATGGAAGATAAAACAGTAGGCTATAGTGATAAACAGGACACCTAATTGTCTTTTTATTAGAGCTGTATGTATTATTTATGGAAACTACTAATGTGGTCCTCATTCAACTCAGATGTTGGGCTTTGATTCTTTTAGTACTATTCTACATGTTGTCGCAATCTGTGTGATTTTTCCTCCATGTTTTAATTGTGGGAAATTTGTTGTCATGAATATACAGTTATAAAACTGAATCTCATGTACTTTGAATGGGTTTTGCATAGATTTAAATTTTAAACTGAACATATACATGAAGTTGTTTTTGTAAAATAGTACTATACAAACTCTGCAAGACTAAAATAAAATCTATATTTCTTTTTTTCATAATACAGGAAGTTTTTGGTGCTGAAGAAATGGGCAGATTGAAGATTTTTTTTACAGGAACCAAAAAGTAACTACAAATGGAGTGGCAAATGGCAAACACTAACTGCTGAGGAGGGGGTTGCCCATTTGTTACATACTTTTCTCTGCAGCTGCAAAGCAACACTTTGGTAGAGAGAGAGAAAAGAGAAACTCTTTAAAACATTCAATACGGTTTAATGGGAAGAATGGTGTAATAACTGGAACCGGAACTAATAATGGGAGAGGCTAAATGGTAGTACAAGTGGTATCTCCATTCCCAACCAATATTGGCTAGATTAGAAAAGTAAACATATGAACTGCAGTGGTGGGAACAAATGGAACAACAGTGCACCGAATCATCATTTCATGATCTCAGGTTTTTACGAGACATTTGGTACTCTAGGTAAGTACCAAAAGATTTATCTGCACAAACTGACCAGACTGCAGATGACTGCTACAACAGAAGAGCTTTTATCCTTTTTCAAACTGACGTTTGCAGATATGACAATTAACAGAACAAAAATAGGGAAGGTCTGCCTTCTCGTTCCTTGCTGAAACTATCTGTCACACAGCATCTCCTTCCTGGGACAGCCATAATGCTGTGCTTAATAGAAGGGCAAGACCTGTACACCCAGTTGCAAAAAATAGTCAGTGTAGCAGAACAGGGTGCTTGGAAGACATCCAATGATGAAAAGTCATAGCATTAAAGTTTCTAGAATGGGGTTGGGCAGATTTTGAAATCTTCCAAGATTGCATAGGAAAGAATTCCAGAGACATAAAAAGTGGGAGAAACACATTCAAAGTCTGTGAAACACCATATGACATGATGTTTGCATGAACAAACATTCACATTTGTTCCTCATGTGCAGTATAATGAGGTAACCAAATGGATAGAAATACCATTTTTAATGCTTTCCATTATGTAATATACTTTATGAAAACTGATGTTGAAGTTTTGGATTTGGTTTAATATTCCTCTTGCCTACAGGGATGAGATCCATATTGAATATAGAACAAAATAGTACAATCACACTATAATTCTATATAGAATAGAATAGAATAGAATAGAAGCTGGAAGAGATGTTGGAGGTCATCTAGTCCAGCCTGTTGCTCAAGCAGGAGAACCTATACCAGCGATGGCGAACCTTTTTTGGCTCGCGTGCCACAAGTGGGGGGAGCGCGGGGGGGGGTCATGTGCGGGCGTGCCGCACCCATAATGTAACGTGCGACCCCAGTGCGCATGCACGCACAACGCGCCCATTTTTGCATGCTTTTTTCGCCCTCCCCAGGCTCCAGAGACTTTATAGGAGCCTGGGGAGGGTGAAAAGAGCCTCCCCTGGCCCCCGGAGGCTTCAGGGAACGTCCGGAGGCCTCCCCGAAGCCTTCGGAACGCCCAAAACCACCCTCCGAGCAACCTGGGACTTCCAGGTTGCTCGGAGGGTCGTTCCAAGGGCTCCGAAGGTTCAGGGAAGCCTCGGGACAGTCCCTGCACAAGCACGAGACGTGCGTCTCCATCGCCCAGACCCGGATTGCCTCCGCCGCGTGGCGCCTCGGGCCCGGCATCCTTGCGCCGCTCCGCCCAGCCTCGGCGCGTTCGCCAGGGCCCGGCCTTCACATCGCCGCCGCCGCTGCCAGGACAGACTCGGCCGAAGGGAAGTCTGTCAGGCCTCGGCCGCGCTGCCCTCACCTCCTCCTCCTCTAGCCGCGCCACGCCGGCCGCACAGCCGCCTCAATCCTGGCCTCGGGCGGCGCCGCGCTGCATCGGGCTCAATAGTCGCAACTCGGCTGCCTGCCGCCTTTCCCCTCCTGTCTCCCAGCCAGGGCGGACCGCCGCCGAGTTGCGACTATTGCCGCCGCTGCTGCCACTGTTCAAAGGACCCGCCTCTCACCATCTTCCTCCAGTTGACAGGTTTCGATTCGTTTGCTGCCTGCCGGGGCCCGGCACCACGTTCGAGCCGGAGGGGGAAAGGAGGAGAAGGAGAAGAAGGAGGACAAAGCCCCCTTCGCTTTTCCCGTCCCCCTCCCTTTTGGCTTAATCCTTGCGACACCCGCGCAAAGCCCCAAGGGGACGGATTCCTGTGCGGGACGCATGGCAGGAAGGCTATAGAGTCCCCCCTCCTTCCGCCGTCCAGACGGTCCCTGAAGTCACTCCGGTTTGCTCGGAGGGTGGTTTTAAGCACTCCGAAGGCTTCAGGGAAGCCTCCGGACGGTCCTTGAAGCCTCTGGGGGGGGCGGGGGGGCTCTTTTCGCCCTCCCCAGGCTCCAGAGGCTTTATAGGAGGCGAAAAATAGCTTTTAAAAAGGTGAACTCAGCGGGCGCATGCACGCTGGCCAGCTGACAGGGCAGCGCCTCACGTGCCCTGACAAATGGTTCCGCGTGCCACTTGTGGCACACGTGCCATAGGTTCGCCATCACGGACCTATACCATCTAAACCTATACCACCAGACTAATCTTATTGCATTCTTTGATAATGTGACAAAATTAGTGGACCAGAGGAATGCCGTCGATATAGCTTACTTGGACTTCAGTAAGGCTTTTGATAAGGTAGACCATAACCTACTACTAGATAAAGTAGAAGAATGTGGGTTAGACAGCATCACCACCAGATGGATTCGTAACTGGCTGACCAACCGCACTCAACGTGTAGTTCTCAATGGAACTGCATCTACATGGAGGGAAGTATGCAGTGGAGTACCCCAAGGCTCTGTTTTAGGCCCAGTACTCTTCAACATCTTCATCAATAATTTGGATGAGGGAATAAATGGGGAACTCATCAAATTTGCAGATGACACCAAGCTGGCAGGAATAGCCAACACTCCAGAAGATAGGCTTAAGATACAGAAGGATCTTGACAAACTTGAACATTGGGCACTATCTAATAAAATGAAATTCAATGGTGAAAAGAGTAAGGTTCTACATTTAGGCAACAAAAAATGGAATGCACAGGTACAGTATAGGTGATACCTTGCTCAGTAGTAGTAACTGTGAAAGGGATCTTGGAGTCCTAGTGGACAACCATTTAAATATGAGCCAGCAGTGTGCAGCAGCTGCCAAAAACGCCAACACAGTCCTAGGCTGCATCAACAGAGGGATAGAATCAAGATCACATGAAGTGTTAATACCACTTTATAATGCCTTGGTAAGGCCCCACTTGGAATACTGCATTCAGTTCTGGTCGCCACGATGTAAAAAAGATGTGGAGACTCTAGAAAGAGTGCAGAGAAGAGCAACAAAGATGATTAGGGGACTGGAGACTAAAACACATGAAGAACGGTTGCAGGAACTGGGTATGTTTAGCTTAAGAGAAAGAAGGACTAGGGGAGACATGATAGCAGTGTTCCAATATCTCAGGAGTTGCCACAAAGAAGAGGGAGTCAAACTATTCTCCAAGGCACCTGAGGGTAGAACAAGAAGCAATGGGTGGAAACTAATCAAGGAGAGAAGCAACTTAGAACTGAGGAGAAACTTCCTGACAGTTAGAACAATTAATCAGTGGAACAGCTTGCCTCCAGAAGTTGTGAATGCCCCAACACTGGAAGTCTTTAAGAAGATGTTGGATAGCTATTTGTCTGAAACAGTATAGGGTTTCCTGCCTAGGCAGGGGGTTGGACTAGAAGACCTCCAAGGTCCCTTCCAACTCTACTATTGTATTGTATTGTATCTCAGACAAGCGACTCTCCAGTCTCTTCTTAAAAACTTAGTTCATTGACTCACATTTGGTGGGGATATAGAGAAAAATAGTAGGGGTTGCTGAGAGAGACTATAGTGTTCTTAGTGTTGTCCGAACTTGGTTATTTGGTTGCAGGTGCTTCATTTGCTTGCAGAAATGTCATTTCCCAGCTAGGTAACATTTATCTAATGATATTACTTAGTTGGGTAATGAAACATCTGCAAGCAAACAACCAAGTTCAGACAGCACAAATACTCCACAGTTCATATAATTCATATAAATATAATCTCTTCTATTAAAATTTTTAACTTCATCAGTGGAGTGCTCAGATGAAACAAATGTGTCCATGCATGCATGTACATACAATCCTGTGGGTGGAACTACAGGATCCCAGTCTAAGAAATGCAAGCAACATACCATATTTATATGTTGCTAACGAAAGTCTTCCAAATTTTGCTTTGTATAATTGAATGCCTTTAGCAAGAATCCCATCTTCTTGATTTAAGTTTAATACATCTGAGTTAGATTTTGTTTTCATTTCTTGAGTTATTTCTCAGTGGTCTTCAGAAGTTGAAATATACTAGTTCAAAAACCACTGGTTTCCATGTTCGGTTGCTCCTTTGCAGAAGGATTATCATTTTTCTTTATCAAAAGTAATTATAGATCGATCCAGTTTACTCTGGGTAAAAAACAAAAGCTCAAGGATGCCTCTGTGATGTTGGAAGAGGAATATTTTAATGAGCTTATGGCCAGCCCAGTCCAAAATAAATGATTTCCCAAAGAAAAGCAAATGATGGCTGTCTCCTTATCACCCACACAAGTTAGGATGCATAATATACCAGAGTATTTTGATACCAGATCCCCCAAAACAGGAATCTTCTAATTGAATTTTCTTGATACAACTAATGATTTGCTTGTGATTCCTATCATAAGCTAATCTGAGATAATTGATTATCTTATAGTGGGAATCATAAGCAAATCATTAGTTTATTCTCCTGCCCAAGTGCAGTTTGAATCTGATAATATAAACTGCTAGTCCTCAAGATATTCAACACTTTCTGATGTTTTTGTTACAGCATGTAAACACTTACACTTTTTGAGCAATATTTTAAGAGGCCTTATCTAGCTTATGGGATTTCTTTCCTAGTTCTTACTTATACAATTACATACTGGACCATCATTAATAAAAAAACACAAAATTTGCTTTATTCTAATACTATACAAAGTAATATCCAAATCTTTATTCCTATTTTACAAATGTCTCTGAAAAAAAACAATTTGCCCAGGAAATTCACTTTGTTATGAAAAACACAAATTTTGAACTTGGCTTTGCTCCCCTGTTTTAAATGCTGAAAAGTTGCCTGAGAATTTTATTATTATGTTTTTAGCCCATTTATATATATATATATATATATATATATATATATATATATATATATATATATATATATATATATATATATATATATATATATATATATATATATATATATATATATATATATATATATATATATATATATATATATATATATATATATATATATATATATATATATATATATATATATATATATATATATATATATATATATATATATATATATATATATATATATTGTAACTCAAGGTAGCGAACACATCGCTTCCTACTCACACTTTCTACTTTCTCCACAACAGCAGCCCTGTGAGATAGATTGGACTGAGAAAGTGACTGAGAAGTCACCCACCTGGCTTTTATTGTCTAAGGGAGGACTAGAACTCACCACCTCCTGGTTTCTAGCCCAGCTTCTTCACCGTTTCACCAAACTGGCTGTTACAGTAACAGCCTTCTCTGTGGTAAAAAGTCATGCTTATGGAAGTTCACTCTTCCATAACCTTAAAGAGAGGGGATTTGCAATAGCAGTTGGACATCATTTGATGCTTGGGGCTAACCCACATCACAGTGTTAAAATAGGTTGCCTAGAGTTTGTGGATGACACAGCTTTAAAAAGGCCTTCATGTTGGTCTCAGCCTGTCACTAAGGCGGATCAAAGAGATCAACAGGAGACCAATGTTTTCATTTGGAAAATGAATATGCCTACCTAAACATTTTGTGATACGTGAGGGAGGTTAGTGACCTATAGGGCTTCAATTTACCTGCTCCTATCCTGCCAGAAGGCTCCATGCTTCCACAGCTGTTTCTCATTTGGCTACCAGATTGATCAGGGCCTCCCTGGAAACTAAAGTCCTTTTTGTTTTCTCAAAGGAATATCAACCTCATGGAAGGCTTTCCATGGTCAATGTTGCCATTTGTACCCCCCCCCCAAAAAAGTTCTATGTTTATCCTATTTCTGGGACCTACCTTGATGTTCTTCCCACCTCCTCCTGTTGGTAACACCATTGCTTCTCTTAACAGCTGCTGTGATCATTCACAGCCAATCCAAGCACCCGCATCTATCTGGGCACTGCAAGAAACTGAGGGCCATAGAAGACCTGAATGGGGAGGGGGCAGTAGCTTTACAGGTAGTCCTTGACTTCCTGTTCTGACCTAGGCTTCCTTAACATGCCTGAAGCAGAGTCTTGGTCCTGGCAAAACCTCTTTTATTTACACGACACCGAATTCCTTTCATTCACAGTCAGGAAGGCTTGGAAAACAGTCTTTCAGAGGAATATTTATCAACACAAACCTTATTCCACTTAATTATCTTGCCGCCAGATAATTAGTTACCAAACGCAGGGCAAGGCAGCACTTGGCACAGAGTCTCTTATAATTACAAATGGAACTTGCCTCTCTTGAAACGAAAGGAACTAATTGTTTCCTGCAAAAGCTCACTCCCCATTCGCTCCTCTTTTGTTTCCTCTGGGAGGGGCCAATCACTTCCAAGGTGTGTCTTTACTCCCAAGTCGACCCTGCTTTCTTAGTTGTTCTTGTCTTCTGGCAGCTCTGCATATGCGCACACTGCGAACAGGCTCCAGCTGTTCCTCTGCTTCACTGCTGTCTAGCTCCCTCTCTGCCTCTGATGCAGAGCCCTTGTCTGAGCTTTCCTCAACCCCAACAAGGACTGGTCCATGTTCCTCCCCAACCTCTTCACTGTCCGACTGCTGCCAGCTCTGCTGGTTGCTGGCGGGCCACAACACTTACAACCACAATAGGGATTGGAAAATTTGTCAGGAAACAACAGAGCCATTAAATGAGGCATCACGTGACCACACCCAATTTTACAGCCTTTTCTTGCCATGGTTTTAAGGGAATCATTACAGTCATAATGGAGGACATCATGTGACTACAATTTGCAACCTTTCCTGTCAGCTTCTCTATTGAGTTTGCTTATCAGAAACTGACTTGGAAGGTTGCAAATACTGATCACGTGACTCTGGGACGCTGCAAACATCATAAATGCATGATGGTTGCCAAGCACCCAATCACAATTGTATGACCAAGACATTGCAATGGTCCAATGTTCAGGTCCTAAATTGCTTTTTCAGCATCATCTTAACTTTAAACAAGTCACTAAACAAATGGTCATAAGTTGAGAATTACCTGTAGTAGAATCAATGTCAGGGTTCCAAGTAATATCCCTAAAGAAAGAAGACTTGAGTTTCCTCAAAGTTCCATTTTATTAGAGATGTCAAATTGGCACATCTGAGAAAACCTGAATCTGAAAGTTTCCAGGTTTTCCCCACCCAAATGAAAGTTCAAGTCCCTGTCCAGCAACCACATGTCCATCACACGGTCCAATCAGGCACTGTCTCAACTGGAGATGTCTCCCAGTAACACCATCACAGCTGCAGGGCAAGGTGAGCTTGACTCTCTGAGAAAGCAATGTTATTTTGACTATATATCACCCTTATTCTATATCAGCGAAAAATAAACTTTTTTGGCTCGAGTGCCAAAAGTGGGGGGAGCACAGGAGGGTCGTGCGAGGGCGTGCCACACCCATAATGCTAGGCGCACAACCCCAGCGTGCATATGCGCATTACCAACGCTCCCCCCCCCCCATTTTTGGCATGCTTTTTCACCCTCCTCAAGCTCCAGAGGCTTTATAGGAGCCTGGGGAGGGTGAAAACAGCCTCCTGTGCCCTCCCCAGGAGGCCCTCCGGAGGCTTCAGGAGCTTAAACCAGACCTACGGGCAAACCGGAAGTTTGGGAACTGACTTTCAGTTTGCTCGTAGAGCCGGTTTAAGCCCTCCAGAGCCTTCAGGGGCCTTCAGGAGGCTTCCCTGAAGGCTCTAGAGCAGTGTTTCTCAAACTTGGTGACTTTAAGTCCTGTGGACTTCAACTCCCAGAATCCCCCAGCCAGCATAGCTGGCTGGGGAATTCTGGGAGTTGAAGTCCACAGGACTTAAAGTGGCCAAGTTTGAGAAACACTGCTCTAGAGGGCAAAAAATGACTCTAAGAGCAAACCAGTTTACCTGTAGCATTGTTTTTTGCCCTCCAATGCTTTCAGGGAAGCCTCCAGAAGGCTCCGGTGGGCTAAAACCGGCCCTGCAAGCAAACTGGAAGTCAGTTCCTGAACTTCTGGTTTGCCTGTAGGGTCAGATTTTCATGCTCCAGAGGCTTCCTAAAGTCTCTGGAGGGCGAAAAAGGCCTCAAAATAAGGCTGAAGTCAGCGCGCGCTGGCCAGCTGACAGGGTAACACCACACGTGCCCTGACAAATGGCTCCATGTGCCACCTGTGGCACGCGTGCCATAGGTTTGCCATTACAGCTCTATATAATCCCCCCATCCATTTTCCCACAGTAGAAAATGTGGCAGGCCTGAAGGCCCAATGCAAAAGATGGCTTCCAGGCCTGACAATCAAGAAAATGAGCAGCTAGCACTTATGATAACCATTCTTGTCTATTGTATACTAATATTCATTATTTGTAAACCTCAAGATGGACTCTGGAATGAGTCCATCTTGAGCGATACAACTCTTATGGCATAATTAAACTAAGATACATTTCAAACTGAGGAGCTTATTTTTAGACGTTGGAACTGGGCCTTAATTTCTTAGCAACAGCAATATTTCTTTTAAGAATTATTTCACAGAAATTCTTGTTTTCCCCACTATTCTCTCTCTGTCTCTGGAAAAGATTCAGCTACTCAAAATTTAATGTATCTTGACTTTGAAATATTAGATAGAAGGCAATTTAAATGGCCATCACCATTTCAAACTTTGGCATTTACCGGTAACTCCAAAACGGACTTTTGACCCAGTTAAAATGATTTCCGGAACCATCAGTAATGAAACTTGAGTGGATTAGTGGCTGGGATGGATCAGGCATATTATGGAACATGGACATGTGCTGTGGGAACCCGGGTTAATGGTTAATTTAGGGATTCATGTATTGATCAAATTCAGAACTGAGTTCATTTAATAAATGATGGTTCCCTTAACCATAGCAAAAATTGTTGTGAGTATAGCTATACTGAGAAAGGAATTTAACAGATATGGATCCTAATCTCACTTTTTAAGGCAGGATATATGGAGTTTAGGCATTTCCAGGATACTCAAGTACCTTAAAAACTTATATGGAAACTTATCAAGTTCCTAAGAAACTTCCAGAACTGGGAAACCCGAAAATCCTTTGTATCATGCCAAATTACCTACTCCCAAATTCCTCACAATTTCTTATGCTGACTGAGCAGTGGTGGGTTCTGGCAGAGACTATTGCTGGTTTGTGCACTACATGTGCATGTGCAGTACAACGAAACCCTGTGCATGCGCAGAAGAAGAAAAAGATTATGGCGCCACTGGGAGAACCAGTTCAGGGGCATGGCAGCCGTGGGTCACTGCTGGTTCCAGCGACCCAGGCTGCCAAGCTACTACCGGTTTGGCCGAACCAGTCCCAGCTGGTAGGAACCCACCACTGTGGCTGAGGCTACTGGGAGTTGTATTCGGCAGCAGCTAGAGAGCCACAGGTTTGCCACTTTAGATTTCTTCTATTTCCAAATTGCTTTTTGGCATGGAAATGTTTTCCTGTAATGTTTAGGTTAAAAGAACATTCTAAAATTTGAAGTGATAGGAAATGTAAGTATAAATATTGAAGGAGGGTGGTTTCTATTTCAGATACATTTGACCTCAGAATTAAACTCTGATCAATTGGGGGGGGGGGTTTGACAGCAGCTGCTATCTCCAAAGCCATATCCAAAAATGCTTTTGAAAATCCATTTTAAAAATGCTTTTGTACTTTATGTAAGGATAGTGAATACACAACAAATGTCTAGCATGTACTTAAGCAGATAAAACTAACGGTTTCTGAGATTCTAGTTTATATGTTCAGTACTGCTAATATATCAACATTATTGTTTATTTAAAGCACACTTTTTGTTTTTTATTCTTTTTGTTTTTAATAAAGAATTCAAGGTGACGAATATACCAAATATTCTTCCCTCCTTCTATTTTCCCCACAACAATAATCCTATGACATGGGTTGGGTTGAGACAGAGTGACTGGTCCAAAGTCACCCTGCTAACTTTCATTTCTAAGGCAAGACTAGAACTCAGTCTCCCAGTTAGTAGCCTAACGCCTTAAACATTAAAACAAACTGGCTCTTTTGTATATGCATATCTATTTAAATGCAGCCTTTATCACACACTTACATGAAGTTTCTTTGTAGATACATAGAACTGCAAGCCAACAGTAAAATTCTATTACTTAGAAATGTCACTGAATTCAATAGACATTATTCCTAGATTAACAGCAATCAAATCTGACATTTAAAACTGCTCTAGAAATTTCTATATGTAGACAAATCATTAAACTGATATGAACATACTTTTGATTCAGACTTGTTTCTATGAAGTAGTCTAAAGAGCTGTTATTTGGAATCAGAATCAGAATAACAGAGTTGGAAAGGACCTTGGAGGTCTTCTAGTCCAACCCTTTGCCTAAGCAGGAGACCTTACACCATTTCAGACAAGTGACTGCCCAGTCTCTTCTTAAAATGAAGAAGAATGATGAAGCATCCACAACTTCTGATGGCAAACTGTTCCACTGGTTATTTATCCAAGAAATGTCAAGAAATTACTGCTGAGTTCTAGGTTGCTTCTCTCCTTGATTAGTTTCCATCCATTGCTTCTTGTCCTACCCACAGGTGCTTTGGAAGAGGTTGTTCCCCCTTTCTTTGTGGAAGCCTCTCAAATATTGGAACACTGCTATCATGTCACTCTAGTTCTTCTTCACCCAATTTCTGCAACCATTCTTCATATGTTTAATCTCAAGGTCCCTAATCAGCATGCTGCTGGCTCATAGACTCCAAGATCCCTCTCGCAGTTACTGCTATTGAGCAGGTTTCACCTATTCTGTACCTGTACGTTTGGTTTTTCTTGTGTAAGTGTAGAACCTTACTTTTCTCTACACTGAATTTAATTTTGTTAGATAGGCCTCAGCATTCAAATGTCAAAATCTATTTGGATCTTGAGCCTATCTTCTGGGATATTGGCTATTCCTGCCAGCTTGGTGTTATCTGCAAATTTGATGGGTTCCCTTTTATTCTCTCATCTAAATAGTTTATGAAGATGTTGAAGATGTTGGGCATAGAACAGAACCTTGAAGTACCCACTACTTGCTTCCTCCATGTAGATGCAGTTCTGTTGAGGACTACACCTTGAGTGTGATTTGTCAGCCAGTTACAAATCCATCTGATTGTGATGCTATCTATCCCCCATTTCTCTAGCTTACCAAGAGGTAGGCTGTAGTTCTTGGTAAGTAGGGTGTACCTAGATTTAATTTTGACCATAAAAAATCTGTGATATGAAAGGTGTCTGTTTTGTTATGTCTCCAAACATGTTATCTCCTTGGAATTTGCTGAAGCTAGAAATGATTTTTATACGATATATTTCAAAACTTGCATCCCCTGGAAGAGGCAGACTCATCTGAAAGCTGGATATCTTGTGAAAGAAGAAATAATTTCCAAAGCTGAGAAGGAGGCTGCAAAAAAGATTAACTCTCTAGCACCTGCTGTGGGTGAAGCAGCTATTGCAACTTTCTTGCTTTATATTTGAGACAACACTGTATTTGGAGAGGAGGGGGTAGTCCACCCAGTTCTTCCTCTGCTCTTTGGGATGGAAAGGCTGAAGATAAAAGGGCAACATGCTGGTTTGGGAAGCAGACCTATCAAAAGATCTTCTGGGGGGGAAATCTGCATTTTGTATAGAATAAAATGTACATGCACATAAAGGCAATTTAGTGCCTTCAGATCTTCAAGACTACAATTTCCATCAGACCATGCTGCCACAGAACTGGACGATTCCAAGTTAGAAGTTGTTATTCCAGCATCTGGTCGGCACCACGGCTTCTACACCCTCTTATTAAATACACAGGCTGTAAAAAGAGAGATGGAGAGAGAGAGAGAGGGAGGGAGAGAGAGAGAGAGAGAGATCTGGTGACTCGTACTAGTCTCTCGCTACGCAATCCGCAGTTTCTGTAAGCTGCTACTTACAAGTAGCGGAGGTAGCCAGATGTAGAATATAAGCAAGCAGAGGATGGATGTTAACGCAACAAATTTCTTTCTCTGTAGTTCTCCGGTGTACTTTCCTCTGCGGGCTATTCGAAAGTTAGTGGAGGAGGTTTAGGGGACGTGTTGGCTTCCGCCCAGCCCTGGGCCGGTGCTTCTGGTCGGGTCCCAGCTGCTCCCGGACTGGAGCGTACAGAGGAGGGGCGGCTGTCGAGCGGAGAATGCACACGCGGCGTGATTGATGAGCCCTCAATAAAACAGCCCCCCTCTCCCCCTGTTTGCTCTTGCTCTCAGCAACGCGCTCCCAGTGAAAGCAACTGCTCGGTTGTAAAGAGGAAACGTGCTACTCTCCTGGGGGAGTCGCTTCCCTTGGAGCTCCTTAGAAATCCCGCACCAGATCCCGCGTCTTTTTCAAAATTGCGGCTTTGATTGCATGCGGTGCCGGGGCGGGTCTTCCACGCAAGCCTCACAAAGCGTCCCCTTTCTGGCTAAACTCAGCCGGTCGGGGACGAGAGGAGGAGCCTGGTGGCTCGCCCGCCCGTGATCCCGGTTTCTTTTCGCTCTTGGGCCTGTTGGTGGCACTGTTCTCCAGAATGGTTACTGCCTGGCCTGGCTGTCCGAAGTGGGAGCAGACTGCGGAGTCGGGAATTCATCCCTGAGCTCGAGTTTTCTTTCGGGCACAAACTATATGCAAAGCAGAAACCAAGGCAGTGTGTAGGCCAGCCAACATGTGAGCGTGGCCAGAAGAGAGCAAAGAGCAAACATTCTAAATCCCATCTTTACTGCTGTTTTGCTTCAAGCTGAAGCCATACAGATTTGCCTAACCCGGATACTGTATAGAATCAAAAGTTAGCCTTGGTGTGTTCTGCAGCTAATGGGTATTTCAAAATCTCAGAAGGTGACAGGACTAGAATGATCTCATTCCGGTTCAAAATTTAAGTAGAGTCAAGGTTGTTTAAGTAAGTAAATGAGAGAAGAGAATCCCAGGAATGTAGACTAGATGGGTAAGTAAAACAAAAACAAAAATCTGACAGAACAGAAGTGAGAAACCACTTCTGTTTTGCTGTCTGGAAAACTACCTGGACATATCTGTTAAAGCACCAGGAGTCAAGCTTGACTGTAGGAAACTTTTACCATTATTAATCAGAAAAGTTACATTGCTTTAAGGTGGGCTTAGAGGGACAGTATGTATGTAGTGGATAAGGCAGCAAGCTAGAAGTCGGGAAGCTGTGAGTTCTAGTCTCACTTAAGGCACAAAGCCAGGTGTGCCACACTCTCTCAGAAGAAGGCAAGGGCAAAATCACTTCTGAAATCTTGTCAAGAAAATTGCAAGGACTTGTCAAGGCAGTCACCGGGATCAATACTGACTCAAAGACAACGTTTGCGTGCACGCACACATGCACGAACACACACATTCACAATCAGGCTTACTATTAAAATATTCACATAAATGTTTGGACTCTAGCCCTCAGCATTCCCAGTGCCCCCATGTTTATGATGGCCATTGAAGTTGGATGCTTTCCTAGATGCCTGAAAGGTGACAAGTTGGAGAAACTCAACTAAAAAACTCATTGGGATGTCCCACTGGTAGTTTAAAAAAGATAGTCATGCAGGTCCATGAAGAAAACAGAAAAATACTGTAAGTGCCTTAACCATTTCTATTTATCAAATGACACAAAGAACTTTTTCCCAGATGCCCTTAAGGCACAAATTTTGCCAGGAAATATCTTTTTTTTTCTGTATGACCCCAATGTTACCTTCAGCTCATCACCAGAAACAGGCATCAGAGGCAGTATTGGAATTGGCAATAGGATCAGCCAATTCTAGGCCAACATAGTTTCCCTAACTCAGGGATGGGTAAGAAACAACTCAGCTGTGGGGAAGGGTTAAAACAGATACTTGAGTTCTTCTAATGTTGTAAAATGAAACAATATATAAACCCTGATAAAGAAATCCAGAAAGCACACTTTTAAAAATCATTTTTATTGATCCTAATAGAAGAGTTAATCTACTCTGACAGGGATACCCAAGGCCTTTTTCCATTACTGAAGTACAGGACTGCCCAACATAAGGATAGCAAACAGATCCAACAGAAAAGATTAAGGGCTCACTGCTCTCTTGCAAGTTTGCCTTTTGCAGATGTCTGGAAATAACCCTCATTGAAATCAATGACGATTTAATATGTTGGGACCAGGACACAACCTTTCCCAATGTCATTTAAAACCATTGCATCTGATTTAGACAGAAATGAACATCACTCGTATTCTATGCACCTTCACTGTGAAGAAATTCATAGAATTTGATGGTGCTTGTTTTCATATTTGACTGATCTTGGTAAAAATGTCCTCAATTGACCTTGATTTCAGTTCTTTCAACTAAATATAAGAGAAGATAGCTTTGTGTGCTCAGTGCAGTACTTGAAGTCAGAAAAATTAGAAAATGAGAAATTACTTTGCTCAACCTATTCATTTTAATGGTACATTCCATGTGATGATACATTCTCATCTGGCGATTTTAGCACTAAGGGCCACGTCATAGATGAAGAGTTCAATCGTGAATTTTCTCATATGTTTAAGAATGTGTATTCATTCTGCAGGGCTGAATGTTGTGTATGTAGAACAGAAACAGCATGGTTGCTCTAGCAGACAACCTTGTTTGGGACTGAATGGGAGGATCTCACAGAGCAGCCCTCTTAATCCCATTTGACCTCTGATTTGTGTCCAGTATCACTGGCTATGGTATTTTCTCTCCTAGATTACCTGTGAGGGTCGGTGGTTGGGGTAATGCTTTATACTAATTCCACTCCTTTCTAAATTGACAGTACCCATCAGTGGCAGGTCTCATCCCATTCAAGCCCTCTTGTGCAATTCTTCGGCATCTTGAGCCTTTCTCTGGATGATGTAAGGCCAGAATGGGATGGAACAGGTTGAAGCTGAACCCTAATAAGATGGAACTGATGCTGCTCCACAGCAGAAATGTTGTGTTGTTGCTCTGGTCTTAACTCTTGAGTGGGGTGGTAATTCTTCAGAAGAAAGAAATCTAGCATTTAGGTATCCTCCTGGTCTTGCTGATATTATAGATTTCCAGGTGAAAGTTTTGGCTGGGTGGGCTTTTGCCAATTTTGGTTGATACATCAGTTGCAGTTGCATCATTTAAAGCAGGAAATCCTGGTAACAGCACACTGTCATTGCCACTTCAATTCATTTTACATAGACTTTGAAGTCTACTCGGAAACTATAATTGGTGGGTAAGAACTGTTAGGGACATATTATACTCTATGTATTATAGAGACTGCTGTGGGTTTCAGCAGATTTCTCAGTAGAATTAAAAGTGTTATTTTACATCTGCAAAGCCCTATGTGGCTTGGCTTCTAGGTATCTTAATGACCTCTTCCTCCAAACTGAACGAGCCTTCTGGTACATTTGCTCCTGGTGGGAACACTCACTTCTCTGCAAGAACTCATAGCCAGAATTTTTACAAGGTAGCTCCAACCTGTGGAACAGCCTATTCTCAAGAAGACAAGTTAATGTTCCCATTACATTTTAGCTATATAGATTTGCATTTAAAATAACTGTTTTACTACGGTATTTGTATCCTACTGCTTTCAATGAGATAACTTTTTTTAAGTCAGAAAGATTAGTTCCCTCACTATGGAGATGGCCTCTTGTTGTGCTATGGTTGCTGGGAGTTTGGAAATTGTGATCTTAAGATCTAAAAAGGGAAGGTTAGATTAAATATAACAATGTCTCAAAATGTTATTCAAATAATGCAATTATTGAATCATTATTTGGATAATACAATAATAATAATGGAATGCAAATATCAATGGACATTTGTTTTGAACAAAATCAATAAACAGAATAACATACTTGCATTAATATCTACCTAAGCCCAATCAAAATATAGTGTTTCACCAAGAATAAAAAGTTTCCTGGAGTATCTTGCCCAATGTTGTTTTAATAAATTTATGAATGGTTTATATAATTATGTTTGTGTTTCTGATAAGTAATTTTAGGTGCTCCTAAAATCATATCATTGCAATAAATGCTTTAAAAATTATCTTTTTAAATGATTTGGACTAAGTAGGGACAATCATATCTATCTATTTCTGTGTGATACATTTGCAGAGAGCCATCCTGCCCCAGACCCTGGCATGCGTTCCCGAGAATCTCCAAAAGCTGCTGCTAAACACTTTTCATGTGATAGAAGGAATTAAATTTCTACCCTCTTCTTTATTCTGCTTCTACCCACTTTTTGAGTGTATCCACATGCTTGATTCTCAAAGTCAAGAAACATTCTTGAGTTTTGGAATCATGCTAGAGAATACACTCAAAAAATGGGTAGAAGCAGAATAAAGAAGATAGAAATTTAATTCCTTGCTCCAAAAGGTTTATTTAATTTATTGCTCCAAAAATGTAATTCCTTGCTCCAAAAATAGTTTATTCACTCCTGCCCTGGAGACAAAAAGAAAGTTCAAGATGATTTTGACAAAATATAAACTAAAGTTTCCAAACATAGAAAAATCCAAAGTTTTGTATTTAGGGCTAATGTAGTCAACAGAGGTATTGTATGCTACAGGCACTACAAGTAAATGAACCGGTCTATTTGATTTTGAGAAAACTTCATCCAGACTGCTTACCATTTAATAAGAATTTCCATAAAATTAAGTACGTACCAATGAGAGCAACAAAGTTGGTTATAACCTTAAAAACAAAGTCCTGAGGGAATACTGCTAGTTAGGTTTGTTTAGCTTTACTACAAGCTAAATCACAACTAAGAGTCTGAACTATAGCAATGAAAATTACTAGTGCTGAAGGGCTGCCATATAGCTGATGAACAAATGTGCTTTCTGGTGCTCCAGATGATAGAACTTGAACCAATGAGTACAAATTTCAGTAAAATTAAACATTAACTAGAACTTAATAGAAGCTGTTTGGCAGTTGAACAGAATGACTAAAAAGGAACTGGAATTTTTTAAATTAAGTTTTCTGACTAGAATTATGTTCTGTATTAGTACAGGATTGACTAGACTAGATGTCCTTTGATGTTATTTCCAATCCTATGAGTCTATAAGAATAATTTAGCTTATTCCTGTGCTAAAAGAACTTGCTTACTAATACAGGGTAGAAGTGTATTTTTAATTTGCAATTAACTATTCAAATGATTAGTTAGAACCATAGAATTAGAAATGGGTGAGGGTCACCTATTTTATTTCCTGCCAGTTAGGATCAGCAGTATAGAATTCAATTAAAACATCCTTAACGGCTGGTTGTCCAGTCTGTGCTTAAATACCTTCAGCAGTAGAGTCTTTGCTACCTTATAAATCAGTCCTTTCTGCTGTTGAATAGCTTGTGCTTTCAGAGAGTTTCTTCTATTGTTAAACTGACATCGGCTTCTCTGTCATTTCCACCCAACAGCTGTAGTCTCTCTGAAGCAATGGAGAAAGGTTTTCTTTTCCATCCTCTGCAGGTTACCTTTTCAAGTTTTGAAAGTATCTGCATATCTCCCCTTAATCTTCTCTTCTCTAGGGCTTGAACACCCACTTTCCTCCCCTCATTCTACATCTGCGATATGGGCAGCTACATAAATATGATGCATAGATATAATAGAACTTGTATGACATCTTGCTCTTCCATCTCTGTTTATCCATGTGGCCTTCAGGCCTCCTTGCCCTAGCTCCGAGACAACTTGTTGATTATTTGTTGAGGAAACATCTTTTACAATAAAGTCCCCATCCTGGGACGATACCATTGTTAAGCAGGTTCAAGATTGTTCAAGGTAAGCAGGTAGGAAAATTATTTTTCTTTTTTTTTTAAATGACAAATTTATGCAAACATTCAATTTCATATGAAAGTCATCTTTAGAGGGTTCTTGACCTGTTGCGTACAGTTGGCCAACTACAGGACTGCCCTTCCAATTTTAAAACGGGCTCTGGTTCCTCCATGGCCATTTCTATTTTGGCTGTTGGAGAGAACAAATCTCTCAGAAATGTTTTTCTTTTTCTTTGTTTGGGGAGAGGGTGACAGCAGTAAGTTAGTCAAGGAAATATCAACCAGGAAAGATCTTTCAGGTCAAAATTATCACTGGAAAATGCCCAGTTAGAGTGGGCAGATGTACCAATTGCAAATTTAAAAGGCAACCTTGCATCTCATTTCCACCTCCTCCTCCAGTTCATTTTGGAGACAATTCTCTGTGTCTGTCTTGGTCCTTTACAATGCACAAGATCCTAATTAAGGGGGGGGGTGCCTCATCTCCAGATGCGTCTTCAGGTCTCCTCTTCCTTCTGCCTTTCTTTAGCACCGCTCCCTACCATTTCCCCCAGCAGCAACTGCCCTTGTTTGATAGCAAAAATTCTGCTGGCATCCAAATTCTGTCTATTGCAGAAACAAGACAATTTCCTAAAGCAACAATGTCTTATTGCACCATACTGGCTAGCAAATATACGACATATTTTTTCGACATATTTTGTATGGACCATAGTCCACTTCATCATATACTCACTATCATTTGAACATAAGTGTATTTATTGTATTTGCTAAGGTTCCTTCAAACTCCATTGTTGGCTCCCTGTATAGATTAGACATGTAATTCCTTATATTTAGTCCCAATCATTGCCTCGTTTAGACAGTGTAATATTTCTAATATCTTTCAGCATTTTTCAGAAAAGCTGCAAAAGATTGAATACTGGCTTAATTATACAAAGACATTACTCTATTTCATTATATTCTATTTCACTTAAGGTGTTTTTGAGCTGGTTATACATTGGTCACTTGAAACTAGGAGATCTACTATGCCCTTGTAATTCAGTACTTGCATTTAGGATGACATGTAATCTCAAATTCAAGTATTTCATCTGAATCTCTGCAATGGATCCAAGACAAGACATTTTCCCACCAAAATTACACTACTTGCTTTGAGTTACCATTCTTTAAAAAAAACATTGATACAATACTCTTTGCCTGATCTTTTGCATCTTACTATTTCAACCAAAGGGAACTGCTTTAGCTAGCATACACGGTGCGCTACTGTTGGGGGGTGGGGGGGGGGAAGGAACTCATCCTGTTAGAAGGAAAAGCTGCCAAGTAAATGTACAATGACTGATGCCCTCCCAATGGCAGACAATAGCATAGCAACTCCCAATTTTACTCCACAAGGCCTGTTCTCAGAGGTGGTAAGCCTTACGAGGCTATCTATCCTCCATTTCTTAGATGCACCGGGTGAGCCTGCTGGAGTTTATTCTGAGGGATGCCCCTTGGTTGAGTGTGGCGGCTGTAACTTATAACCTCTTCTGGAAGGAAGAAGCATTTCGGGCTCCCCCCACCCCCACCCCCTCCCCAAGAACAGGAGCCGCCCCATCCTGAAAGATCTCTCCCGTCTCTCTCCCCCCCCCCTCCAGGATCCAACCGCGCCGCCTTGCAGACACGGGCGACTTCGGCATTTGAGGGAAGACTGAGAGAAAAAAACATGGCTACCGGGGGGCCCTTTGTTCGCACAGACGGCAGCGCGAGCGGCAAGAGAAAGGAGAGGCGGGAAAGCGGGAAGACTGGGCAGAGGCGAAGCGAGGCGCGTCTCTCTGCAGCCTGGCGCAGCATTCGGCTCAGCGATCCCCGTTGACCCCGCCTTAGCGGTGCCCTCTCCGCGCGAGGTTGCTTAGCTACCGGGCTCCGCTCCGAGCCAATGAGGGAAGAGGACGCCGGCGGCAATTTTCCTCAAGTGTGGGAGGGTGAATCCCCTGAGCGCCTCGAGCCCTTCCTCCGCGCCGCTGCCCTTTGGAACGAAGCCTCGCGTTAGGGGGAAAGATGGGGGAAAAAACAACCTTCTAGGGTTCTTCGGCGCGCCGAGGCGCTCGCTACTGCCCCCTCCTTTTTTTTTCCTTTTAGCCCCGCGGGTCGCAGCTCCCGACTGCAAGGGGAAATAGGAATCCGCGGGCAGGTTGCTGGCGATTTCAACCGAGTAGAATAGATCCCGCGTGATCTATCCAACCCTGGCCAGCTCGACAAGCTCATCCGCCGATGGAGAAGAAGGGAAGAATGGAGGAAAGGGGGGGGGCAGGAAAAAGGATGAGGGAGGAGATAGGCAGGCAGGGCAAGCAATGCATGCTTTCTTTTGACCACGGGGACAAAGAACGTTGAGGGAGCAAGACGGTCGCGATCCACTCAAAGTTCCTCCCCGAAATTATTGCTCTGCTGCTAGGATTGCTGTGGTTTCACGCTACCGTATTGCTATCTGACTACTGACTACCAATAAATTGCTATTTCCAGCTTTAGGAAGGTCGGCAATTTTGCGTAGAAAGAGGGGGAAGTAGGGTATAGCTGAAAAAGAAAGAGAGAAAATAGATACCCGCTCCATTTAGGGATTATGGAGAGGCATTCGCACAAACTTCCTTGTAATTCAGCCCAGTGCATTTGATTGAGATTTATTTCTCAAGAAATGTATGCTTAGGCATGCAGCCCTAAAGGGAGAAGAGAATGGTTTCAACAAAGTTCCTACACTACAGATGTAATCTTTAGTACTGCTCTTCTTCCCACGCCATATGCTGCAGAAAACAAGAGTGGGGGCAATCGATAATAAACTTTAAGGTGAAACAACGGTAAGTCTGAAGTGAAAGTTGCTGTAGTACAGAATTGAAAAAGGCTGTATTTCAAAATCTCATGGCGTTTTGTTTTTGGTGCAGCTTTAGGACCCGAGATAGCTAAATAAAGACACCTAGCCCCAAGGTTGGACCTTAAGCTTCAAATAATTAAAAAGAGGCACATCTTCAAGAAATGCATTTTCAGCTTTGTATGATTTTGTCAAGTTACATGGAAATATCCTCCTCTGTCCTTCCCTATTCTCCTTAGAAACCACAGAGCCTGGAAGTTCCTTGGGAAAAAATGCTGTTTTTTTCACAAAGGCTGAGATTTTAGATCCTAGTCCAGTATGCTGTAGTTCTTTCAGATAACACGATAGTTCAGGGACAGAAGCAGATTTTATATGTGGAAATGGTTCGTTTCTACATTACTAAAATCTAAATAGCAGGAGAAACTTTGAGCCACAAATTGTTTTTTATTATAAGACAACATTACACTCAGGAGCAAGAATCAATTGGATTGCTATGTGCAGGTATAGAAATTGAATAAAATAGAATTTTGCCATTGAAAAAAAATGGCATTCTATCTCTCTTCCTTCTTAAATACAAATCCCACACCTGTTTATATAGAAGTAAATGCTAGGGAAATAGGAGAGGCTTTTTGCCAAGTAATTTGTTTTAACCCCTGAATAGTGGTGTTCTTGGCCTCCTGTAGTCAGACCAAAAAAAAAAAAACCCAGTAGAAAATAGAGCCAAGGCAAGATTTATTTCCAATTGGTTTATGATTTTCCCATCTCAACATACATCACCCAACACAATTCTAAACATGTGGTCTTTCAGGCACGACTTGACTTCAGTCAAAAGAAATAAAAATCTTTGTGCAACCATCTTGATCACAGTTTAATTATCAAAATCCCAGACTTGATTTGCAAGATTTCCCAATGAAAAGTTTGAAGATAAAATTATCTCTATACCAAGACTAGTTGTGTTTATCTGTGTGTATGAATAGTTCTGTTTCTCTCCCATTCCCAGAAGGTTCATAACTTGCTTTTAACTTAATGTGAGTTCAGGGAAGAAAAATGACACAAAATAATTCAGATGCCATTTGAAGTTAAGCCCATAAAACATAAAGCGGTGGATCATATCAGGACATCCTATAAAGCCCTACCAAATTACATTCCGCATGCCTAGTTTTGATTTATTGGCGTTGAATGTCATAGAAAGCAACTTTAGATCCAAAAGTGGTTAAAATATTTCTTCATTCGAAGCTGTTTATTCTGTCTTGTTTACAGATTTACAACACTTGGATAAAAGTGAGATTTAACAAAAGGATACATATTCCATCTTCATTGTTAACATGGTATATTTTAAATAAAAAAAAACAGCAAAAGGAATGAAGGGCAATAACATGATTTTTTAAACATACTGTCACCATCATTGTCCAGCCAGACACAAATGTAAGAGTGAAAATCCTCTTCCAACAAAAAGAACTGCAGGAGCTGCCATCAGGATGCACAGAAATGGAATGGCACTATTAGTCAAGCCGAAATGGGAGGTTTCCCTCTGCCCCTGTCCAAGGCATTTCCAAAGATCTGCATCCTAACTGAGCAGTCTGGAAGACAGTAAGAAATGCTTATTTCTGAATGAATGGACAGCTGTAGCTTCTAACATCTACCTAGTGTCACTTTTATGCTGAGGAACACTTTATAATAAATCCAGGGAGAGATTAAATACAATACATAAATAAAGAAAGTGGGAGCCCAGGAATGATGTTTGTGTTCCTTGTCCATTTTAGGCTTCAGGCAGAAACATTTGTTTACATGAGGATTGCATCAATGCCTGCCACAAACAACTATTAAATATTGATAGATCTAGTAATTTCCTATCTCAAAAGCCATTCAGATTTCCCTACACCCTACTACAGTCTTTCCTTGTAGATACTTGATTGTCAATATTTCATTCAAAATTTGTCTTCTCCTTTTCCTCCTTAATCAGCAAAAGTAAGTTCTGGTTTCTGATAAGGTGTACAAAATTGATCTATGATTAGCATAAATAGCATATAAATAATATAACAACAATAATAATAACAACTGAAAGGGATAGTTCTTAGTTTGAATTACTGTGGAAATACTAAATGACATCAATAGCATTATATTGTTTCTAATCTATCTGAAGGTTTTGGCTATTTTACGATAAAACAACACAGACAAAATGGTCTCTGTAATAGTAAAGATGTTATTTGAGACACTCATAGCTGAAGTAATTCCATTATACTCAATGGGGCTTACCTCTGAGAAAAATAAGTATGGAACTGCATTGTAACTTAATAGTTTCTTCGATGGTTTATGGATGTCAAAGGTGGCCAAAACCCAATTTGCCAGAGGAGAGAATAATTTTAAATAAGATGCACTCCCACCCTAAACATTTTAAAACATTTTAAAAGTAAAAGGATACCAAATAATCATGGAATAAATTAATATGCTGTATATTTATATGTTTTAAAATGTAACAGCTGTTTGTGATAATGTTTCAATTTTGTATTAATCTATGACTTGACTTACAATTTGCTTAATCCTTACATAAACTACAAACACCAGCCACTGTTACAACTGTTCAAAACTACTCTTTCTATTTCAGATCAAATATACTAAATAGGTGAAAATGTATAGTTATCAAAGACCTGAATTAAACTTTCAAAATTAGGGAGAAGGGAATGAAGAAATTCTACAAATATCCACATAAATACATTGAAGGCCAAGATTAAATAATGAGTATTTTTAAAAAGTTATTAAAATAATAAATACATCTTATTTCAGTCCAAAGCAATTGTCCACATTGCTGAAGAACCCCATAAATTAACATCTCTGGAATAAGGTCCTCATTTTGGTCCCAAATGTCTTAAACTCATCAGTTCTCATGTTTTGCTAATACTAAAAAATTTCTACAACTTACTTTTCAGTACATCTTTACCAATTAATTTTCCCTTGTGGGAATTATTTTTAAAGGATATTGCACTGTCATGCTTTAAACTTTTTTAATTCAAAAAGAAAGCAAAACAAAACCATAGAGTTCAGGAGTTGTCAATGAAATAAAAAAGATAATTTAGCTGTTACTGGACACACACGCATACACACAATCCACTAACACTCAGGATTCTGAAAAATAATTATCAGGAAAAAGTGAGGTAATTGAAACATGAGGATCTTTTTCTTTCTTTCTTTCATTCCTTTTTTTTCTTTTTCTTTCTTTTCTCTTTCCCCCTTTCTCCCTCTCTTTCTCTCCATATGTTCCATTTTACTACAGATGTGTTAGTTTGGGGGCTTCCTGAATCCTTCCCTGAGATGTGTGATGAGAAGTGAGATCTGTGTAGGTGGGGTGGGGGTCACAAGGTCCATGATGATGGTTGCCGGGGATCTGAGCCGCGCAGCTGTAGTCCACGCTAGCAGAGGAAGGGTGAGAGAGATGGCTGATGTTGAACATCGGGCCAGAGGCTGGCATGGAATCCACGAAGTTCCCTCCAACGTAGACAGGGCTACCCTGCAAACTAGGGTTGGCAAAACCACCCCCATTGCTTTGCATGGTGTGGTGGTCATACTCAGCTCCAGGGTATCTTTTCTGCTGGGGCAAACAGCTGCTGAGCGGAGCTGTGTAGGCAGCCAGGCCATACAGATTTTGCTGCGACTTGGCAAAGGAGGTTGGTGATGGGGCAGTGTCGTAGCTCAGGGTCCCAACACTGGGCAACTGGCTGGTATAGCCAACATGACTCGGACCACTTAAGGGTGGACTTCGATCTGGAGACTGGCCGACTGGGGAGTGCATAATCCCTTTGGCTTTCTGGTCCTTTTTGTATTTCATCCTCCGGTTCTGAAACCAGATCTTGATCTGACGCTCAGTCAGGTTGAGAAGGTTTGCCATCTCCACACGGCGCGGACGGCAGAGATAGCGGTTGAAGTGGAATTCTTTTTCCAGCTCCACCAGCTGAGCGCTGGTATAGGCTGTGCGGACTCTCTTGGAAGCTGGGCCAGGCGGGCTCTTGTCTTCACAATTCTCTCCTGTCAAAGAGAAAGAAAAAAGATGGGTCAACGGGCTGCTTGAGTTACCCCACTGGGTGGCATCCACCATGCAGAGTGCCCTGGCAGATGTGGGCAGAGGTTGTTGTAGAATGGGAAGCTGAAGACCCTTTGGTATTCCGAAGCTGCAGTGGACCGAATGCCAATGTGAAAAATATGCCTGAACAACTCTGAATACCCAGTTCGGATCCAGCCATTCACACTGCTCTCTGAACTGACACTATTCAGTAATTTTCAGAGCAGTCTCTGGGGTAGATAATCAATGCAGGGCACCAACAGCGCCACCACCACTGCAGTTTCAGCTGTATTCCCTTCCCTTAATTCCTGCCCTCCTCCCCTTCCTTCCTTTTGAAGCTGGCTTTCACAGTAAATTCAAAAGAGCCCAGGTCTCAGCGCTTTGCACAATTGCAATCAATATGTGAAGGTCCCTGCCTTATAATAAGGGAAAGCAAAATGCATATCAAGGGACATTTCCAACAAAGCCTTAGATCATTTTGGTATTTCTCTTCTCACCAGCCATACCATTGAAATTCTTAGCCCTCCACCCCATCTCATCCACCCATTCCACAAAGTGGATAGCAAGAAACTAGGCTCATCTTTATATCTATTTGGACAGCCAGTGATTGAAGCTGGATGCTGGGGAAGTGGGGGTGGGAGGGGCCTCAAAGGGATAGGAAAGTTCCAGTTTCTGACAAGAGAGCTGTAAATCATCTAATTTAATTGGATAAATCAATTGATCCCCTGACAAAACCCAGGAAGATCTGTTGAAGGGATCCAAACAGGACAGGACCCAGGCTCCAAAATCTGAAGACAATACAGCAGTGAGAGCCCCAAGTGTGCTGATTATCTCTGAGATAGTGCTCTAACTATTGGGAAGGCTGCAGAGCTGGGGATCCCCATGGGAAAAGTCCTCCCCCTCTCTCCCTCATCCAACTGAGCAGCCATTTCAACACCAGAAAGAGTCAACTATCAGGATCTGTGTCTGCATTGCTCCTCCTCCTCTCTGCACATCAGACAATTTTGAAAAGGTGAACAATGTAGGCCCATCAAGTACTGTCCCAGCACTTCCTTCTGCTGGATTAGAAAATTATGTCAGCAGGCTGGCTTAAGAGGAGAAGGACACAGTCTCAACTCTCATTTCATCATCCATTTTGGAATACCTAGCATTTAGGCACCTCAAATGACTTTGTAGATTATCTATAAAAGAGCAAAAGAAATGGAGAGGGATGATCTCCTAAAGACAGCCATTAAGCTGACCAATGCAACTGCCCCAGGCTTCAAATCTATGCATATCACAAAGGGCAGTGTTGTTGTTGTTGTTGTTGTTTTGGTAATGTGGTGGTATAGAGAAGAACTTGAGGGATTTATTTTTCCTATGCCATAATTAGTTGCCTAATTTTGAGTAGAACATACCATGACTTGACAGAGCTGGGGAAAGTATAATTTGGTAATTGGCTTGAAGCAAGGACCAGCTAGCCCTGGCTGTACAATTTGTTATTTTTTTTAAAAAAAGTTAAGCAGCATGGTTAGTATTTAGTTCAGAGCCATGACATGCTAGCATAAAGGCTCTTTGAAAAAGAAAAGATGTATTTTAAAAATAAAGAACATCTGGCAACCTACTTTGAAAAATACATTGAGTTACTCAACTTTGAAATACTGTATCACGGAGTGTGAGCTCCTCAAATATCTCATTTCTTTTCTGTTCAATTTACAAACTCAGCCAAGTAAGAACTAAATCCCATAGGTTTATACAGGACATTTTCAGGTACATGTTCTTACACAAAGTGGCATTCATTTTAATATAATTTATAAAGTTTGTTTTCAGTAGGGAACTTCTTATGAGGAATCCTGCATTATCAAGTATAGAAGAAGAATACATTTAAAACAACGATGGATTGATGTTACAAGCTGTGCCTATGTCTACAAGATGTTTCCATCCAGCTGCCTATGACAGACAGCTAAGTTTCAAAAACTGGGATGTGACACCACAAAACCTTTTCACCACACTGGAGTGGGGTGGGGGGACAGAATCTTGAATCCTGCCTACACACATTTTCATGTTCATTAAAGGCTGCTCCCCCCCACCCCAAACTAGTGAAGTTAAAATGTGTAAGATTACAATTCCTATCATGCTCAACCAGTCTCACCAACAGGCCCCAAGTGTGGAAGGAGAAATCATGCCTTCACCTGGCTGTTACAAGAAGTGGCTTTGGCTGATAGCTCAACAAATGGCTCTAAAAGGGCAATGAAAGAACTATGGTTATGCAGTTATTTGCTTTTAGGGCATTCTTCCTCTCCCAGGGAAGAAAGGGGCTGTCAGGGGGCACCACAAAATGGTGTCTTGGTTTCAGAGGCAGATTGCTAGAAGCAGGCCAACTACTGAGAGCATTCCCTGGATATCAGTTTAGTAGCAAGGGGGAGGATGTTGGATGGGTTTTGGGTGTGCCCTACAAGGGCTTCTTATGTTTCAATGACTTCCATATGTGACATCATCCTCTCAGATTGAGCAGGCGGCAAGAAGAATCCCGCCCTCATAGGTACCCAGGTAAGCGAGCTGAATACCTGCGGGCGGGCAATTATTTTTCTGCTTGGAGTTTTGCCGCGATTCTTTCATCCAGGGGAAGATCTGCTTACTAATGGTGGGCGGGGAGCCGTTGGAAGAATTAGGCCCGTTTTTGCCCTTCTTGGCAGAGCCCACGTGGGCGGCGTTGTTAGGCGGGGAGGGAGACGGCAGCGTAGGGGGCGGCGGCGGTTGTTGTTGAGGCGGCTGCTGGTCGCCCAGACCCGGCGGCGGCTGAGGGACCGCCTGGCTTCCCCCGCCGGGCCGCATGCAGCTTCCGCCGAGCTCCGAGCTCTTGTGGGCAGCCGGCGCTCCTCGGATAGGGGCAGCGCCTTGGAGGGAGCAAGCCGACCCGGGGTAGTCAGTCTCCAGAGCGGGCTGGGCGTAGGGCTGAGGCGGGCCTGTGGTGTAGCCGTAGGCGTCCGCTTTGCCGTAGCCGCCGCTGCCGCCGTAGGCCCCGAAAAGCGTCGAGTTGTCGTAGTAGGCGGTTTTCTGCATCTTGGGCTCTGCGGTCGCCAAGGCCTCGGGCGGCGCCTGCTCAAACAACATTGACCGTCACGGCCCTCCCGTCGCTCGGCCTTTGCTTTCTCACGTCTTGGGCTCCGGCCAGTCGCTGCTCGCGGAACACCTGGAGGAGAGAAGGGAGACGAGAAGCCATTTGAGGCCGGACAGCGCACGTGTCTGAAGGCCTGACTGGGCCGCTTCCACATATTTTCCTCAAACATGGTGCGGCTCTGTTTTCGAATTATGCACTATAGGACTCCTGTCACTCTCCCACCCCACCTCGGTTACCTTAATACAGACACCCAGCTACAGGCCAGCAAGCAATGTTGACCCAAACCGTTACTGAAGTCTTAGAATAACTTTATTGTCCCTTTGAATGTCCACTAAAATGAAATTTCGTTACATACAGCTCTCAAAGGGAACTTCTAATGTACATTACGTAAACATAGCTACAAAATACAAAACTATGCATATAATTTTACTGAGGCACATTTGCTATGGTTTTATAAGTCAAGCGAAGGAGAAGTGGAGGTGGTTATCGCCTGGAAATGTTATCCTCATTCAGATACATTAAAGTGTGAGATAAATACAATTCCTGCCATTCCAACTGCATTTTGGCTATTGGAATAGTTCCCAAGGTTTCACAAATAGCACAACTGTCTATGGTCCAGACACGTAATTCCAGAAGAAAGCTATCTTGAGGTCTTTTTAACCCAGGTCTGTACATTGTACAATATTGTACCTCATCACAATGCAGAGAGAACTACAAGCCCCATTGCTTTGGTTTGCAGAGGGCATATTAGCTGGTGATTCTGGAAGTTGCAGTGCAATTTTTCTCCAGGGCACCAATTTGAGAAAGATGGTCTAGACTCTAGAGAATGACTTTGAGCAGTTCCTACACCAGATTTTGTGATGCACCCTACCCACTTGTATGTGATGCACCCTACTCACTTGTATGTGAGGAAGACTTTTAGAGATGGATGAAGAGATACTGCCATGGGAATAGTCAGATAAGAAATGGCATAGCCCACAGCTACAAAGCAGAGCAAAATGCTCTGAAGGGACCCTCACTAGCTTTTCAGACTCTAAAGGAGATGGCAGCAGATAAATACTTTCAGAATTTCAAGATTCTGTTAATTAAGACTTATAATAAAGGCTATGTTATTTCTGATATTTCCTGTCTGGTTTACCTGGCAAGGCTGACACTGCCCAATGCTTTAAGCACAACCTGTCAATGACAAGCATGGGTTCAAACAGTAGAGTCCCGTTAGTTCACTTCTTCCTTAATCATCACAGACCTTCAGTAATCTAGTCTAACATTTGACTTATCTGCCCCTCCACAGCAAGAAAGTCCTTGTCATTTATGGGTGGTTTCTGCTGCTGTGCTCTATACCTGCACGTTCACCCTTGAATACACACGAAGGCAGCCATCCAAGCATTTCACACATTTCATCATTGGCCTCACTTGCCAACTTTCTTTCTCCCTTTTTCCCTTCCAACTAAGCAGATATCTGGCTGTCAGCTATTACTAGATTTCATCCCCATCCTAAAAAAAGTTACATGCCACAAATGGCATTGAAATCAATTGCTTTCTCTTCCAATATGAATACTGAGAATCAGGATATGCAAAGAGTAGTCCTGATTCAGTCAGGGTCTTATACTCTTGCATTCCCATTCACATAGAAGTGTGCCTCTACAAAACCCAGGAAGATAGAAATTTTAACTTAATCAGCCTCAGGCAAGCAAAAAGGCACAAACATTTCCCGACAATGTTTGGGTAATACCTTCTTTTGCCTAAACTGATACTTTCCAGAGGTCTTAATCTAGAATACCTAATGTTAGATTGGGTAATGGATAGGCACACACAGGCTTAATGGTAACAACAGCTCTTTATTAAGTACAACAAATGAGAACAATCCAGCGAAGGTTGAGTCTGACAGCAGCCCTTTTATAAGGAGCTGTCAGACCCGTCGACCAATAGGATTAAACCTCTGTTCCTGCCAGAACAAAGGACCTTGGTGGAAACCACTGTAGTTAGAACAAGTATCTAACACCCCTCCCCTCTTGGATGGAACAATCCTACTTGTTACGTAGTCATGCAGGTAGGCGGGCTTTTGAGTAGCTCTGGCTGACCTGCACAGTTCAGTAGGAAGGGTTTCCTTGGGCAGGTCGGATGGACCTGTTTGCTCCGCAGCTCCACTTGGTGGAAATTCCTGGAAACTTTCATAGGCCGCGGCTGGAGCTTCTAGAGCCAGTTCGCTCAGAGCTCGCTGCGGGCCTGCAACATAACCAGATAAGTTTCCTAGTACCCTCAGTCTTGAGCTGGCTGTGGAAGGAGTGAGTGTTTGCTCCGTTTGGGTAGGGCTTGGGCTAACTCGTGCAGGAGTTACCTCTGGTTATCTAATAGTGGAGTTGGAGAGGCAGCCACGGAGTTGGTCAATATGCCTTCTCCAATTCCTACCATCCTCGAGCTCTAGGAGGTAAGAGCGAGGGCCGGTGATGCCAATCACTGTGGCAAGAATCCAAAGAGTTTCCCCAGTGTAGTTGTGGGTGTATACCGAATCTCCTATGCTAAATGTCTGGATCTTGCTTGTGGAGTCTGGGGGCGATGAGGCAGAATAATTGGGGTGCAGCCAGTTTAAGTGGGACCTTAGCCGGCAACCCATGAGAAGCTCAGAGGGGCTTCTCCGTGTAGTGGCACTGGGTGTGATGTGCTGAATTAGAAAATAGTGGTCAACCCGTGTTTGCCAAACTCCCGGGCCCATCCTAGAGAGGGCCTCTTTTGCAGAGCTCACCATTCTCTCCGCCTAATCATTGGAGGCCGGATGGAATGGCATGCCTGATTCCCTGAGATCTCAAATTGCATGGCCATGAATTGGGGCTCATTGTCAGAGACCAAGACGTCGGGCAGGCCGTGCGTGGAGAAAAGTCTCCGTAGCACCTTGATGACCGCTTCTGCCATAGTGGAGGTCATCAGGACTACCTCTAACCATTTCGAATAGGCGTCCACAACTACGAGAAATGTCTGGCCATGAAGTGGGCCAGCAAAGTCAATGTGCACGCTAGACCATAGTGCTTGAGGTCGCTCCCACTCCTTAGCTGGCGCCTCTGGGGAAGCTGGCTTGGACTCCTGGCACGGTGTGTAGGTAGCCACCCATTCTTCGATCTCCCTGTCCATGTTAGGCTACCACACGTAACTCCTGGCCAAAGACTTCATCCTGACAATTCCAGGATGCCCGACGTGTAAAGCCTCTAATATTGCAATGCGCAGTTTGGGTGGAACAACGACCCATTCCACCCACAGTAAACAGCCACTAACAACCGATAACTCATCACGTTTGGTAAAATACATTTTGAAATCAACCCCAACAAGCCCCTTGGGCTACCCCTTCCACATCCACTTCAAAATTTGCTTGATGGTGGAGTCCTTTGCAGAGTGACGGGCAATGTCACTGGATGAGACAGGCCCAGTCTCAAGGTAGTCAATGAAGAGGACTGGCGTCTTGGGGGTAGGGTCAGTGAGAAGTTCCGGCAGCGGGCAGCGGCTTAACGCATCAGCCTGCCCCAAAGTGGACCCTGATCGGTGGATGAGGCGGTAGGAGTAGGCATCTAAGAAGATGGTCCACCTGGTCATGCGAGGTGACAATGACACTGGGGTAGGTCGGTCCCCAGCCAGTAAGCCCAACAACGGCTTGTGGTCCATAACCAGTTCGAAGTCCCGGCCATATAGATACTCATGGAACCTCTTTACTCTGTTCATTGCAGCCAAAGCTTCACGGTCCAGCTGGCAGTAGTTCTGCTCTGCGGAGGACAAGGTCCTGGAGTAAAATGCAATAGGGGCTTCAGTTCTGTTGGGCATGTGGTGACTGAGGACGGTGCCGACGCCGAACGGGGAAGCGTTGCAGGTCAGCACCAACGGCAGGGTCTGGCTGTATTGTACTAGAAAGGAGTCCGCTGACAGGAGTCGCTTTACCACAGCAAATGTGGCAGCCTCGGCTCTGCCCCAGGACCACTTTGCATTCTTAGCCAGGAGACAGTATAAGGGCTCAGCAACGGTGGCTTTCTGTTTGAGAAAGACGCTGTAGAAATTAAGGAGCCCGAGGAAAGTTTGCAGCTCAGTTTGATTGCAAGGTGTGGGGACCTTTGTCTCTAATTCAAGCCAAAACTGTTCATACACGTTTCAAAAGTTGCGCCTCATTTGCAGCCGATACTAAGATGTCGTTGAAATAGGGGACAACTCCTGGAATTCCCTGCAAAAGCCATTCCATGACGCTTTGGAACAGTCCAGGGGCGATACTAACGCCGAATTGCAGGCGGTGACATTTGAATGCAGCCCTGTGCATCACAGTGGTTTGGGCCTCCGCCATAGCGCCATCTACAGGCAATTGTTGGTATGCCTGCGCCATGTGCAATTTTGCGAAAAATTTTCCGGGGCCTAGTGAATGAAGTAGGTGCTGTACAATGTGTACAGGACAGGCGCTTTGTTGTAGCGCTTTATTTACTGTGCACTTGTAGTCCACGCAGATGCGGACAGACCCATCAGATTTGACAGGTGTCACTATAGGGGTCTCCCAGCATGTGTGATTGACCGGCTCTAGGATTCCTGGCCTATGAGCTTGTCAATTTCCCTGTCAATTTTGGGGCTGAGACCAAAAGGTACTCTCCTGGGTTTTAGCCTTATTGTGACTATGTAACAAGTAGGATTGTTCCATCCAAGAGGGGAGGGGTGTTAGATACTTGTTCTAACTACAGTGGTTTCCATCAAGGTCCTCTGTTCTGGCGGGAACAGAGGTTTAATCCTATTGGTCGAAGGGTCTGTCAGCTCCCTATAAAAGGGCTGCTGTCAGACTCAACCTTCGCTGGATTGTTCTCACTTGTTGTACTTAATAAAGAGTTGTTGTTACCGTTAAGCCTGTGTGTGCCTATCCATTACCCAATCTAACACTGGCGACAAAGGTGGGATTGGAAGGCAACTAGGTGAACCAAAAAGAGCGTAGCAATCCAGCAAGTACATCCAGCCCAGAGCTCAGCATGGCTTCAAGCAGCCATTTTTGAGCGGCAGACTCAAAACGCCCTCAGAACACAAAATGGCCATACACGCCACACCGACTCTGTATGACCCAGAAACCGAGCACTGGGACTCGTACATGCTACGATTTGACTTCTTCCTCGAGGCAAACGACATCATGGCCTTTCTGAAGGCCGCAAGAAGCACAAGTATCTAACACCTAACATGCCCATCCTGTTTGGTATGATAAAACAAGAATTACAATCTCACAGGCATGGAGAATGCCAGTCCTGAAAAGCTAACCTAGACAGAAATATTCCTCACTCCTTTCTCAGGAAGGTATACTTTTGGAGGACATCTTTTTGGAGATTTGATATTGACATTATTTATTGTCAGAGGGGGCAGACTATTAGTGTCAGAATGAGCCTCAAGATTCATCACATTGGGCAATAGGGGAGAGATACTTTTGATATAATTTTTATCAATAAAAATATAAATCTAGAGTGAAATGTATGGCCACTACCTTAAGCAGCCAGCTAGCATTTAATAATAATATTTAATATAGTCTATTTTTACAGTACATTCAAGCTTGGTCTCTTCCTCCCCCCCCCCCCCCCCCCAATCACCCAGATGGCATCATATCTTATCAGTCTGAAATAACAAAGATGAAAATAAGGGCAATAACAGAGGGGAAACAAGTTGCTTCAAATATAGTGATTAATATCACTTTTGGTAGTTTATACAAATCAATCTCCTGGGGAAGTCCAAAAGACACTATTACCCAGGCTCCCCGAAAGACAACCACTGCCTATTATAAACCTCATTTAATTACTTGCTTACTTTAAAAGGTCATAGACTTTTAGCAAAAGAATGGAGAGTTGTTGCCATTTAGTTTGCCTTGTTAAATAAGAATCTGCCATTTAAAAGGAAATGTTGATTTAAACTTTGTCTGCATTTCATCCTACAGTTTCACAATGCAGTCTTATTGCTTTTGTGTGGATTATCTTAATTGTTTTTAGAAAATATAAAGTCTTCTCTACCTTCTTGTACTCAGTATATCTGTATCCTCAGTGTTTGACTGCTATTCTATTTTGGTATAAATATTAACCAACATTTTTGTTGTTGTTGTATTTTCTCTTTCACCCCCTTATCTTGTTTTGTTTTTCCCCCTCACATTGCGCATGCGTGCATTAATAGCCAAGGGTGACATGATGGATTGAACCAGAACTGGAACCTGAAAAACCGGAGAAAAGTCGATCTGTATTGTAAATCCTGACTCTTAGCTTTTTGTTTTGTTTTTCCTGGGAAGAGTTCTAAGAAGTTAAAGTGTAACTGAGGGCATTCAGTAACTTTCATTTGCAATCTAAAGAGAGAGAAAACCCTACGTCAGCTATCTTCTTTTCTGTTTCAGACATATTTCAGCAGATGTTTGTGGTGGGGTAGTTTGACCTAAAAGCTACATAAACTAGAGGAGATTATTTTCAGACTCCTCTTTTCATTGAGAAGCTGTTCTGTAGGTTTATTGCTGAAAATCCCATTTCTGTTTTAAAAAAAAAAAAGAATTGCTCATATACAAAAAAGACACCCCCTACCCCCAATATTCATAATGGTCTGTGCATTGTTATTTCTTTGCTCCCTTCTGAGTATAAACATGGCCTTCAATGCTTGGGCGAAACATTAAGATTTCCTTTCTTAGTGTTTAGGGCTGTCTCCATATCTCATTAGCTCTATATGGGCCAATGACTTGAAATATCAAGGGGGGGGAGAAGAGGGGGGATTATGATTTAGCTTGGCAAGGCCAGACTTTTCATTTCTGTTCATCCACTGGTTGACCCTGGGACCACAAGTCTATCTGAACAGAAGTTATCTAATAGATGTCTTCGGAGAAAATTAGAAAGCAGACTAAGTATATTAATAAATAAACAAATGCATGATAATTGATGCTTGATATCAAATGCACAATGCATTTACACAGAAGTCAAACCCATGAATTTAGTTTTAAGCAAAGTGTTTAAGTCTGAATCTTCTCAAATACATATGCTAAGTATCCTATTTGATAAGAAGAGAAGTAGCATCAAACAATCTAGAAAAAACAGGTAAATACTTTAGAAACGAGACTTATTGTTCCCAATTTAACAGTATTTATAAATAAGCATCGAACAGTTCAATGTTATGCCTTGTTTATTCAGAAGGCCTACTGGGATCAGTGGAATAAATCCATGGCTAAAGTGTAGGGAAGGTTGCACCACAGGGATTATAACTATAAGGTTTCCCATTCCTACTGCTATAAAGTTCTGTTTCTCCAGACGTGGCCCTAATATAGTTTACACATTAGCTCATTAAGTGCTGAACACATATGCCATTGAACCAAAATGCATTTTCCATTGTTTTCACTTTCACCATTCGAAATCACTGAACTTTTGTGTCCCTGAATAAACTCAAAAAGTAGTGTTGTTCAAATTGAAGCAGGTTAGCTTTTTTGTGATCATTTACATTTTTATTTTCAGATAACAAAGTTAGAATCACAGACTACAGGCATTTAAATTGGTTTACATAGAGACCACAAAAAAAGGAGGAGTTATTAATTTTTTTGAAACATTTGTATTTCTGTACTAGTTCCTGGTAAAGATACTGATATCTTTTATTTCACATTACAAAACACTGTTCAGGTATCACTTTGGGACATCATGGTTGTAATTGACATAATACAAAATATTTATACTTAAAATATTTTAAATTTGCTGTATTTCCCCATCTTTGTAATACAAAACATTTTAAATTATAATAGGTTTCACAAGTTCCTTTAATGTATTTTAATTTTGAAAATTATTTAAAATAAATGTAAATAAGCTATAGTGAGAAAATAGGGAAGTATTGTATTGTTAGTGCTTACTTCAAAACACTGAAAATATACACATGCATATACCCTTAAACAGCTAAAATACTGTGAGAATTTTGAAAGGAAAAATGAGATATAAATGCACTAAGTAAATGAAAAACAAACTTCCAGAAATCTTTGGCTTCAAGTTTTATAAACCTACAGTGGCATGAAAGATGATGAAGTGGTGTTCATTTTATGAAATGTTTTATCTTTATTGGAAGATATACTTATTTATAAATGCACATTCCCAAGAATCTAGAGGGGGGAAAAAGAAAGTGGAAAAATATATAAAGTGGGTCCCAAGTAAAAAAGCAGATTGAAATAAAACAAAAATTTACCTAGAGGATGTCCAGGATTTCCTTCCATTGGTGTGTGTATTATTAGCCTTCAAGGCCGCATTTATTCACAAATAATCATTCATAAGCATAAATTCCACCTCTTAGCCTATTACAACCTTACTAGTTCATAGGGGTTTTTGTTTATTCTGGATCAACACATGACTTGGTGCCTCCTGGTTCATTCATTAAAACCAGGTTTTCTCAAACAACACACAAGATCTTCAGAGAGAATATTACAGCAAAGTGAGAACTATCTTTCTTTCTTTCTTTCTTTCTTTCTTTCTTTCTTTCTTTCTTTCTTTCTTTCTTTCTTTCTTTCTTTCTTTCTTTCTTTCTTTCTCTACATACCAACTGCTTGTGAACTCTGCTTGAACCTAAAAAGGAGGCAGAGGGCCATAAATCACATGGACAATGCTCTACTGTTTGGGGGGCTCATCTTTTAGATCTCACACAGACACACACTCAGAGTTGTGAACGCATACATACAGACCTCCCCTCCCCCCTCCTTTCTTTTCTTTCCCTTCTTCTTCCTCACAAGATTTGGCTTTACAAGGCTGGCCTAAGTGGAAAGCGCCTTTTTAATATATTTTTTTGGAAAGCAAGGGGAAAATTTGAGGATACAGCTTTTTAGGTGGGAGGCTGTAGAGAAGTCCTTCTCTATCCAGGACCCTAAGCATCTCCAGAGGTTAACCTTGTCTGAACCGTAGCGCCTTTAGGCCATTCCTTCATCTCCTCAACCTTCTCCATTTCACCCTAGAAACCAAAGGGCACTAAAAGAAGCGCAGCCTCCTCCTCTTCCTCCTCCTCTTCCTCCTCCCTGGCGGACCCCAAAGGTACCACGTGCCACGGGGTGAGGGGGGAGACGAACGACCCCGAGCTATGCCGGGCTCTTGATAACTTCCCGGCGCGCACAAACTGCTTTCGATCCGGTGCCTAGCCAAGGCATTCATACCAACCCAGTTCTCGACCAATGCGTCCCACTGCACTTAATTCTGCTGGGGATCAATATCTAATATGATACCGAATAAATAAAAGGCACTAAGAGAGGCCGGAGGAGTGGTTATTAAGCAGCCGAGTTCTCGCAGCGCATATCAATGCACCTGTCACGGCGGCGTGTAGCAAAATTTATGACTGTTGGCGCTGGGCAGTAAACGCTTCAGTAAGAAATGGAAAGCGGAGAAAGGAGAAGCAGAAGAAGCAGCCACAACAGCTGCGTAGGAGGGGGGGAAGGCCGGCCATAGAAAGAAAGCTTTTCCCCCCTCCCCTCCCGACGCTGCCCGACGCCGCCAAAAGTGCCTGCGAGGCGGAGAATCTGTATATAAAAGGCCGCCGCGACGGTCTGTCTTTCTTTTTTTTTGGCAGTACCCTTGCTTCGGAGGTGAAGAGACTGTTTCGCCCACAGGGAGCCCCGCCGCATATTTTAGCTCGAAAAATGCCATTCCCCCCCCCCCCCCCCCCCCTAGCCAGAGATGATTTTCCAGGTCTTCGGTGGAAGACAGGCCTGCAGCGCCCGCCGGGAAGAAAAAAAAACACCCCGCGTTTCTACCGGGCGAGGAAGGGGTGATGGATGAAAATGGACCGTGACGGCCCGCCACCCCGTATCACTGGGGTTGGAGAAGCCCCGCTAGCCATCCAAAAAATCCGCTTCGCCTTTTCTGTCCCGCGGCCCTCTTCGCCCTCTTACCGCTAAGTTTGCAACGCAAGTGGGGCTGCTAGTAGGGGCTTTTCCAGATCTGATCCGAATTCAGCCTTTGTAAGCTCCCTCGGTCTGGTGTCGGACCTTGGGAGCTTTCTCTCCAGTCCACCCCCTCCCCCAAACGGGGAGACGGGGCTTGCTGGACCAGTACCGAGGCGACCCAGTTCTTTGAGCGTCCGGTCCGATCAGGATGAAGGTTTAGAATGGCGGCAGAAAGTACATTTTGTGGGCTTGACAGGGATCATTGGGATATGGGTCCATTAAAGACTTTTCCCATTCCTTAAAAAAAAAAAAGAATAAATAATGATCTACTAAAGCCTGGGATGGATATAAATGTTACTGAGGGCGGAGGATAACGTTTATGGTAGCAATAACCTTTTATCTGTGCGCTCCAAGTGCATTTTTAAGGCAGTTGTAGATCAACCTTTTTATGAATAGTCAGGTACTTTACATTACATTATGTGTATTAAAGCTCCAGAGGGAGCCACGGGGAGAGAGAGAGAGAGAATGTTTTTTTTTTCTTTTCTTTTCCGACCTCTTCCATTGGAAACAACATTTATCGGTAATAACCCACGTGGAGGAGAGAGGCAATGTGCACAGAACCATTGGAGTTTTTTTAAAAAAAAATTTTTTTTTTGCAGACAAACTCACCCCTTTCACGTTTTTTCTTGAATTTTATCTGCAAAGCTGTGGGGACGGTCTTGTGGTTCCCTCGGATAAAACAATGAGATGCACCTGGAACAAAGGGGCACATTCAGTGGATGCATTTTTATCTCGCCCCCCCCCTCCCCACCCGCAGTTCTGAACCACTGACTTCATAAATAATGTATCCGTGAGGCAGAGCTATTTCTCTCACAGGGCTCTAATACAATGGCTCTTATTTTATTTTATTTTTTGCCAAAAGCTCTTTATTCTTAGAGTCACAGGCCTGGAACAGCAGCCTCTTTTGATTTACTCTCTATCAGGAGTATAGATCTGAATTCGGTTACTTTTAAAGGCAATTCATATTTGCCAACTATTATTGTCCAACCCTCGAATAATTTTATTGTATCCGGTATACATGAAGGAACATCACCTCCTAATATTTAACCATTTAAGGACATAAGTAATTGCAAAAGCATGCTAGGATATCAATTGTGGCTATCTCTCTCCCTCTCTCTCTTTCTCTCTTTCTCTCTGTCTCACACACACACCATATTTAAGTTGAACATTTGCAATGAGGAAGAGCCTTTCTTGCTTTTGTTTGTCTTTGTGTAGGAGTGTTTAAAGAAATACTGAAGTTAGACTACTCGGGTAATAACTTTTTTCTGAACCGAGAAAGAAGGCGGAGGGAGTTGATTGTACATAACCTTGTGCCCAGCGATAGGCCCATGTTTCCGGCGGTTTAAGGAGAAAGGAGACTCCATGCATACTATTGCACCCAAAAGACCTAATCCGTTGCAAAACCCACACACTTAATTCAGTGTCTTCTAGTTTAAATGTCTCAAGGCTGGCTAGAGTTTATTGCCTCTCCTCTCCCCAGAAAAGTCCAACCGTCGGACTGACTCCCCAACCAGTCTTTTAGCTCACCCTTGTTCAGATTTCACACCAAGGGCGTGCTGGGCAGAGCTTAGGCAGGCGTTTGCTTTGTTTTAATCGAAGACAATATCAATTTTAAACCTCACCCCCCCCCGTGCACCTAAAACCATTCCCACGCTGTGCGTATAGCCGCCTGTACCCCTAACTCTGCTCCCCCAACTTGGAGGACATTAATAGAACTACTGCGGGGCGGGAGTGGGGGGGAGGCTCCCCCACAATGAAGCCTCAGTCATTAGAAAGAGACCGTTTCACCAGCCTAAGCCTTTGAAATGACCTTTGGCTGGAATAGCAATAACTCACCGCTCAATCAAGAACCCAGCTTCGGGAACCCCCTCCAAGACCGGCCTCGAAGCCAGCTCCCAACTTCTTCTCTTAGCCTGAGCCAAAGGCAGCTGGGAGGCAGCCGCCTTCTTTCTCGCTCTCCAGCCACTTTCAATTTATGGGATTTCGGGAAAGCGGAGCTGACTGGCCGCCCCTCCCGATGCTGCAACCTGGATCCCAGGTCCTCCAAGGCCTGGCCTGGCCTTGCCCAGCCGGTATTTTACAGCATATATTCACGTGGAGGTGGGTGGGTGGGCCACTTTTAGGGCTTTTATTTATTTTTCTCCTTTCTCCCTTCCCCACCCAAAACACCCCGGAATTCCTTAGAAATAGCTTTTGCGTACAGTAGCAGAGTAAGGCTTAATTGGGGGGGGGGGGGGAGAGAGAAAACCAAGTGGCGGCGGTAAAGGGAGGGCACCCTATAGAAGAGTGTGTGGCGGAAGGGTCATTATTTGCCAAAGCTGGCGGTTGATTAACGTGGTAAGTTTTTCCTTTTGTGCCTAATTAATTATAGACTTCTGAATCCTTCTGCAGAAGCAAACGCGACCCGGCAGGGGGGAAAAGCTGCTTGGAAATGTGGCTTTTTCCCCAGATCGTGAGAAAGAAGCGGAGTCATCTGCAGCCTTTTTACTCCGACCGTTTCGAGCTGGCTGGGGAGCGGCCCCATCTTGGAACAGGAAAGGAAGCTCCGTCCGGCTGTCCTGGCTCCTCCAATCCTGCGCTCTTTCCTCCTGCACCTCCTCCTGCTGCTGCTGCCGCTGCCGCGCATCCCAATTGGAAGCCCTCAACCTGTGCTCTTTCCCCAGTTCAGGATCTGTGCTGAGATCGCAGCAGGGCCGGCCTCGGATGTGGTTGCAGGCCCACGGGAAGGAAGGAAGGAAAGAAGGAAGGAAGGAAGGAAGGAAGGAAGGAAGGAAGGAAGGAAGGAAGGAAATAGATGATTGAAATTTTAGGTGAAGTTCCCTGCCAGAGGGTTCCCTGTCGCGTAACAAAATGAAATGCCACTTTCCTTAATTGGATTCAGATGACTAACTTGTCAGGCCCGCGGCTTGAAGGCCTGAGAGCTAACGGGAAAGGAAGAGGGCGGCGGGGTGTGTGCGTGGAAATTCGGGCTGCTGGATTTTCCCAACCAGACCGGTCTGAAACAGCAACGCAAACCCATCATATTTTTAACGCTTTTCTATTGCTTGGCAGCATTGTAAATGATGTCGCTAATATGTATATAAAACGAAGGAGAGCTGGTTATCCGTATCTTGAAGTCCGGGCAAACTTTAGATTCCTCGCCAAAAAAAACGTTATTTACTTCCCTATTGAATTTCGTCGGGTTTGACCTCCGGGGTAAATATGCCTAGGACCAAAACTTCTTGTGACTTGGCCATAACTTTTAAGATCAGTTCCAACGAAAATCCAATCCGGCTTCAACAGCGTCGCTATAAGGGACGGAAGAAGTCAGTTCTATTGTAACCTATATTCAGTCCAAGCAAAGATCTTTAAATCTGGCAAGCTTTAATGTCCCTTAGTGTAAAAAGATTCGTTCAGGGAGTAGAAGCAAAAACGGCTAACACTTTATATACATTTTTTTTGGCGAATGGTTTAATTATTAACCATATTCCAGCAGAAAAGGAGGGGACGGGCCCCTGTTTTGTCATCCTAAGGAAACCTTGTTAGCGAGTCCCATTGAGATCAGCGGGGCTTGTCCGCAAAAGAGCAGGCTGCCCAGCTCATAAGAATAGAAGGGAACAGGTAGCTTTCACCGTCCTAGATTGTGACTGCTCTGTTGAAACGCTCAAAAGACACGAACTTTTCAACCGCTGGTATCTTACACATCCGTAAAAATAGGGTGGAATAATGACAACCTGCTTCATCAGCGTGTGGTTTATTGGGGGTGGGGGGAGGGGAGAAAACGAAAGAAACCTGACAGAATAAACCAAAAAGGCAAAGTAAGGGGAAGTCACTGCTTTTTAGAAAGAGTCAGTCCAGAGGCAGTGGCATCATTTTCACCCCGGGGGTTTTCAAATATAACTGCATAACCTGATCTTGGGATCCTGTGAACCCCACTATCCCGAAGCAAAAAAAGCTCTGTCTTTTTTCCTTCTCCCCTTTTTTCGGTTAAGAGAAATCCTGGTGGTCGTCGCCCCCCCCCCCGAAAAAAAATTACCCAACCCCCAAGTTATTTTGGAGGAAAATGGCCATTTAGAAAAGCGTTGAGTGTCCAACAAAGGCTCCAGTCCCAGCTTAAATGAGGTGCCCCGACAGACGACAGACGTTGGGACATTCTGCAGTTCTTTGCAGAACGAATTCATGCCCATGAAAACGCATGCAATGCAATTGCTTACCTGGAACCTTGTTTATCCTAAAGCTGTCCTTCTAGGTCAAAATCTGGAGGTTGGCCGTTTTGAGAATATATCCTTCCTCCTTTGTTCTGGAGACAATACGCTCCTAAACCTGATCTTGCGGATTTGCCCAGGCATTTCCATAGACCAGTATTCCCGGTAGAATAAAAACAACTGTTGGAGCTCCAATAAAAGAGAGCGAATGGACCCTGGTTTTGCTGGCTTTCATAACAGCAATTATATACTTTTCAAACAAAAAATCATTCAGGAACAAGCCCACAAAATAAATTAAAAAACCATGCCAGTTTAAGGTTTTCTTTTGTTCGTAAATAATAAGCGATGGGGCTTATTATATGAATATGAATGAATATCTATATCTATATCTATTCAATATATATTCAATCACTGGAGGAAGCCTCGTATAATAAAAAATACAGGCGCTGCCTTAAAATACGAGCATATTTGTTCACGTGATCCTGAGAGTGGCGATGGTGTTGATTAAGGCTGAAACTTCCAACCGGTTTGTCCTCAGTGATCCAGCCCCGAGATCCTTCAGATGGGGGTCTGTGCCATACAGACGGGTTGAGCCCACTGGGTCAAAGGCTCCCCCAGACCTTCCGACAGAGAAAAGGTCTCTTCAGAAAATCTGGCACTTCCGCGGCAGTGTCCTTTAACTATCCAGTGCCAAGGGGCATCGCAGCATGGACTTCAAGGTTTCTTTGTAAATCCTGATAACATCTGGGTGGTGCGATCCTTCTTAGTCAAGTCTTTCTCCGGCTAAGTGATGCGAGGGTGGGCAGACTTTGTTGTCTTTTGGTGATAAATTAAGCTACCAAAGTTAACCTAGTTAAAGTACCTATATAGGACTAAATCATCTTCCTAATCATCACCACCACCACTACCATTGCCATCATCTGTGAGCAGAAAGGCAGGGGGTGGGGGCTCATATAAATGGTACAAGAGGGGCTTCTCCCTCTTGGCTCGACTTAACTTCTGTCTCAAAGCTTCAGGGTGGTAGGGAGATGTTTGCATTGGGTGCTGATCCAGGAAGCCCGGCTTGGCAACACTGGATTCCTAGCCATTCTCTGTTCGATCTGCTGTATGGTTGCAAGTCTGCCTCAATCCGGCAGAATGGAATCATCCGACTGTTTGCATGCCAGGGTGAAGTGAGACTCCGAGACAAATATAGAGAAAGTTGGGTTTGGCCAGTCAGCACTGAGATTAAAAAAACCACAGTGTTGGCGCTTTCACTATGCATCTATCTATCTCCTTCCTTCCTTCCTTCCTTCCTTCCTTCCTTCCTTCCTTCCTTCCTTCCTTCCTTCCTTCCTTCCTTCCTTCCTTCCTTCCTTCCTTCCTTCCTCTCCCTGTCTGGTAACGCTTGATGATTTGCCTGTACACAAAGCCGGTTTGGCCAAAACAATAGTTTTTGTTGTTGTTTCTACAAAGGATATCACAACACCTACTATTCGTCCCAGCGAAAGGAACGCATCTCTTGTGTTGTCTCTCACTACTCCAAAGTTTAACTTTGAAGTTGTGGAAGTGCCCAGTTTAATCCAGGATATGCTAAGATTTCTTTACCATTCAAAATCTGACAATTGGACAGACATTTATGTATGCATATTTCATTTCAGTTATCTACACCGTTCTGCTTTCTAAGGGTTGAGCGACTGAGACTAAGGCTGGAGTCCAGACATCAAGGTCTAGAGGAAACTTTTATTCAAGCATTGATCACCTCAGGGAGCACAATCCAGTCAAATGTAGCTCTTGGAAAGTGGCTTTAGGGATATATCCAGGGGAGTCAGTCACCCCTTTTGATGTGAGGCTTACTTCCCATAAAGTGGCTTCATAGAATTTTATCCCAATAATCTTAATAGGAAGCTAAGCACAGGAACCAGACTGGAAAGCTGTGAGCCTGGGCATCCCCTTTATAATCTATTAACCTGCCAAAGAACCTTCCAGTATCGGAAATGGAAGGACTCCTCTAACATTTAACACTTGCGGAAGAGGGAAGTGATGCATTTTCTTCTCGCATTTTCCCCATTAGGTAGAGCAAAGCCTGAAACACCCATCACCAATCAAAGGGGGAAAAAGACAAAAGAAGAAATTTTAAAAAAAACAACTTGCAAAGATCATTGCGGGAGGGGAGGGAAGTAGTAATAAAAGAAATCGCACATGCGGGGGCCCCTATAAATTGTGTTTCAGGCAAACAAATGAGGAGCAAACGAAAGTAAAGCTGCGGATCCTACAAGCCAAGTGTGAAACTGGTCGAGTGAGGGGAAATCCAGTTGGTCGAGATGTGGCTGGAGAAAAGGATCTAAGGCTTTTCCCTTCTAAGCATCTGTTCATAGGGCAATAAAATGGAAAGATTTACAATCCTTGCAGGGCCTTCTCTGCCTCTCCCTCTCCGTCTGTCTTTTACCCCACCCCTCCATCGTTTGCACGCAGACACACACACACACACACACACAAATATATACACACATGCACGAGCACCCTTCCAGGAATTACTTACGATGATTTATAACAACAAACACGGCAATTGTCAAACTGATAAAATATTCTGGGCGATATGCAGGAATCAGCGTTATCATTAAAGGGACTTCTCCATTTAGGTTCTGAGTTTCTTTCTTCCCTCTCCCTCTTTCCCTCCCACCCTCCCTCTCTCTCCCTCTCTCTTCCCTCCCTCCCTCCCTTCCTCTTGTAATTTTTGGCCTCTCACTGGGACCAACAGAGAGAATAGGCAACCTGCATGTGTGTGCATTCAGATTCTGAAAGAGCAAATATGTTTCTTAGTCACTAACCCAAAGAAAAATCATTTGTCATATCTGAATAATTGAATTAATGTGTTATTGTTTGAATGTATAATTCATAACACAGGAAACTCCGTCTATGTCCTGACACACAACGGAAGTCATAAAAAAGCAACAATCTGAAGAGAAGACAAGAGAAAGGGAGCCTTAATAAAGACTATGCTGTTTACAAAAGAGAGAGAGAGAGAGAGAGATCTCCAAACAGGCAGAAATTTCATCGCTTTGTTCCATACCTATCACAATCAATGTGGGAGCCTCCTTAGTTATAGATCTGACTACTGGCAAACCCGCCCCTTCCACACACAAAAATTTATAGCTATATTACTCAAGCCTTTAACAGTCCCATTTTTTTAAAAAAAAGTTATTTCAATCACAAAGCCACGTGTTTGTTCGTTTGCTTGCTTGTTTACAATAGAGCATCTTTCACAAAAGGAATCAAAGGCTGCACTCCCTCCAGTGGGAATATTCCCCCTTTTAGATCTTGGTTCCTCTAGATCCTTCCGGGTTAGCCATCCTCCTCCCGGCACAAGGAGCCCTAAAACCGAAGTATCCGAAACCACCCGGGCTCTTCCGTGGACTGGATGGAACCACGCCGGCAGCCTCGCGAGGTGGTGGTGGTGCAGAAGTACCTTCAGAATTCATTATCTCTTAGTTAAAGTCTGCCTGGGGTAAAATTTCGCCTCGATTTTATAGCCTTCTATTATTATGACGCAAAGCAAAATTTACGACCTTTGCTTGAAAAGAAGTTCAGGCCCTTTCTCACCGCTTCAGAATGGGTAGCAGATGCCCTGACAGCTAATATTGTTTCCCCAGCAAGAGAGAAACGACCAGTATTTCTTTACCCCTATTTCTCTCCTCGGCAGCCTTTGGCCAAAACCGTCCCTTTCCTCTCTCCCCCACCGCGGTCCCCAGAAGGCTCCCGTTTCTTAATCTCACATCATCAAGAGTCAAACACATTGGGGCGTCTCTCGCCCCCCAACAGGCACTCACTCACACGCCCGGCCCGCCGAGAACCGCGTCGGGCTAGGGCAGGGTTACAAATCAGGAAAAGAAGGCCCCCTATTTGTCAAGCATTTTGACAGCTAAGTTCATTAAGGATTTCGAAATATAAAAGAAAAGAAAGAAAATGTGTACATACCAAGCTCCGCTTTCTTTCTTTCTTTTATTAGTGGCAAATGTACATATATATTTAGTTTTGTGTTGTTTTGTTTTCCCCCCTTCGGCTTTAGCCAAAGAGCCTAGGTGTGCATGGAAAGAGCCCGCGCCCCTTTGTATATTATATTCTTGGGATCTCTTCAGTTTTCAAGTCTGATAGAGTCCTTTGCTTGGCAGATTAATGACGACTCCGCGTTTCTTAAGGGACGCGCTGAATTAATTATTTCGCCCATCACGTGGTCGGGACTTGGAGAAAAATCTATTCTTATCATCTTCCTTCGCACTTCAAGAAGCTGTCTGTCTGCCGCGGCTCTTCCAGAGCAAGATGATTTGGGTCTACATCGTTATATTTAACCTTCTCCTCCTCCTCCTCCTCCTCCGCCAACCCTCCCCCCTCTTCATTACACACGCGCGCGCGCTAATACACACACACACACACACACACACACCACCACCACCACCACCACCACCAGGGAGAAGGTTTGGAGAACATAGCTGCGGCGAGCAGCGCCAGGCTTCTCATTTATTGTAAGGGTGGAGGGAGGCTTGTTCTCGGCGCTGCCTTCCAACATCTCCGTCTCTTGGAAAGATGCTCAGGGCATCGGGAGAGACGCAGCAGCAGCCGAAGGCACTGGGAAAAGCCTTGCTCTGGGTGGCGATGGTTGTTGAGGGCAGGGAGGCCTCTCCCCACCCCCGAGACTGCGCCTTCACCCACTCCCGAATGAAAGGGAGGTCAGACCACGATCCCCACCCACCCCGCCGCTGGCTAGATCTTTGGGGTTTGGCCTCCAGCCTTGGCACTCTTCGGGAGAAGATAAGCCAACGTGTGCTGGGCGGGCGAGGGAGGGCTTGGCTGGTGGAATCAAAATATCTCCGTTATAAATACTGTAGCGCCATCGACTTCGTGGAAAGAGAAATGTTTTACTACGGGCTGTCAGGGTTGTTTTATGGTGGAAGGGAAGGAGGGGCTCTCCGACAGAAGCAGCTCCAGGAACTTTGCAGTCCTTATTACTACCTCGGTCCCCCGGTTCCTGACGTTGGCCGCCGGAAGGTCTGGCTTGCCCTTCTGTCTTCTCCCCTCCCCCCCTCCCCCGGGCGCCCTCCAGATGGGCTGGTTGCGACGCCCATCAGCCACATGTCCAAAGGGCAGATAAGAGGGCGATTTCGAACAGCTGAAGAAAGCCACGCAGGCTTTCCCGTTGACTGACCTTCCTTCCTTCCTTCCTTCTTTCCTTTCTTTCTTTCTTTCTTTCTTTCTTTCTTTCTTTCTTTCTTTCTTTCTTTCCTTCTTTCCTTCCTTCCTTCCTTCCTTCCTTCCTTCCTTCCTTCCTTCCTTCCTTCCTTCCCTCCCTCCCTTCCTTTGCAGGAAGGAAAGCAGCAGCAGCAATCTGGCCTCAACTGCTTGGGGGGTAAGGGGCTCCTCCAGATCCGGCTTGCCAAAAATGGAAGGAGCCACGACAGAAGCCCAAATGCAATTGAAGTGTCATTAACATTACATTAAGTACATTTACTTCCCATGATTACTTCCCATGCATATACTAATTTTCCCTTTGGGTCTCATTAACAATTACAACTTGGGAGAAAATTAGCAGAGACTCTATGAGCTGCGTCTAAATTTAGAAAGGGATATGGGCCTGTAGCCTTAGGTTGGGGGCTCTTGCAAAAAAAAAAAAAAGGCCCGAGTACAAAAGGCCATTGGCCATTCTGGGGTTCAACTTTCTTACTATGCCCTCACCACAGCCTTAGGTCACAAACAAGCAAGAATGGTCTCCATTATAGCCCGAATGGACCTCTCCAGTCAAAGGATACAAACACTTCATTTGGCCCCTGGCAATCGGATTTGAACTCCTTCTACAGGAATGTGGATTCTTGTCCAAGGTAACCTTCCTTAGAAAGGTAAAGGTGGAAAATAAAGAAATAAAACAGCAAGGGAGGAGCAATTTCACCCAAATTTAAATTCTATGCTTCTTTTATCCTCAACTTTTATCCTTCTTCTAGATTTAAATAGCCCAAATGTACAGATAAGAGACTTCTGACCTTGGCAATGTTTTTTGATCCAGAAATAAATTTCATTCAAATTTTTGCCTTCTCTTGGATAAGCATTTAGGAACATGCACACCCTCTGCAAAACTCTAGTGAGTAAATTTGGGGTGGGGGTGGGGGGAGAGGAAGAGAAGAAGAGTGATTTGGAGTTGAAATTATTTACTGAAACGAAGCCACCACTATTTTTTCTCTAGCTTGATTTTTTGCCCTGAAGAAACGGAAGGAGGGTCTGACATGCGACTTGACTAGGTGCAGCAAGTCGACTTTTAACCTCAACAAGGAGAACTGATTAATTGTGTGGTGCTGGATTGGAGAAGTTGGAATATATTGGGAAATGAATAGGCTAATGTTCACCTTCAGACTCCAGCTGCAATATTAGTCATTTTAAATTGTACTGCAGTGGTTTACTTTATTCATACTACTATCCCAGCCAAAGCATCTAACATCCTTTAGAAAGGGGGGAGATTATGGGTAAGTTTATGATTCATAGCATCCTACTCTTCATCCCTCTAGCCTTGATTCAAATAGACATTTCCCCAAATTCAATGTTGTTGTTTTAACATGGGTTGGTATACGCATATGCAGACATAGACCAGCAGCAGCAGATGGAAGCCATAATATAAACTGTATATGAAACTTCCCTCAGATTCTAATGCAGATGTTCTAAACACTTCTAAAAGGAGTTGGGACCAAATCACAACTTTCTCTGGAAAGGAAAACCCATTGGATTAAGAAGCGCCTGTGAAGTAACAGTTTCGGGATCAGGATACAGGACAAGTATTATACATACACAAAATGCCATTAAAAGGTCGCTGGGTTTTTCTTTCTTTCTAAAAGTAAATAATACTAGTGAAAGTAAATAACATTGCAGGGTATTTTAAAGCACCCTGAAAACTTCCCAGTTGTACAATGGAAATAACTTTGGCTAAATGAGTAGTTTCAACTAAACCAAGAAATATTTCAAAGTATGTTCTCTTTTTTCCCTCCTGATATAGGGAACTCTTGATCCTGCAATATCTGCTGGTGACTTCGCTCCACTGAATGGAGTGATTTACAACGTGATCCTAGGCATGTTTACTCAGAAGGAAGCGGCTTTAGGTTCGGTAGAATTTATTCCCAGGCAAGCAGGAAGGAGACTGCAGCCTCAAATTCAGCTGTAATCTCAAGTATGTTTATTTAGAAGCAGCTGGTCCTGGAATCAGACTTATTTCTAAGTAGCTATGCATAGAACTGAAACGTGGAGTGCAGTTCCATGCAGAACAGTTTGAGATTCCGCAGGCTGAAACCGAACCCTGTAAGGGAGAGTGTGTAAAGATGGAGACTTTTACATATTATTTTGAGAACAGGACCTCCTAAAATCAGAGAGAGAGAGAGAGAGAAGGGGTGGGGATTCTTAACTAACAATCTCACTCGCTCTTTTTCTGCTTGTTCCTTGAAATATTTTGTACTGAAGACACCATCTTGTCTTTTTTAAAAAAAACCATACTGTGACAAGCATCCACCGTCCCTATCCTGGGCAAAATCCTCAATGTAGAATATCAGTCTTCACATTTTATATGTGCATCAAAACTGGGTTTGCAAATGATGATACCAAAGCCGTTTGTATAAATAGTTGTTTATTCAGAGGCAGCAAAACATTGATAAAATTTGGGAAACAGAGATTGTTTGCTGGACAATGCAATTGGACCCAAAGGCGATAGTCCTACGCAGAGGAACGAAAATGACTTACACTTCTATTTGCTGGAGGTACCATCCTAGCTTAACTCCCAGCCAGAACAGTCTCCTTTGCTGCCTTCCTCCCAGAAACAGCGAAAAAGGAGAGTAGGAAGTAAACAGTGGGCACCCACGTGCATTTTCATTCACATTTTTGACCAAATGTTTACAATGTTGGAGCCATCAAATAGAAAACCTTTGATACTCGGCCACTTTATCATTTCCTTTCAAGAGTGAGCTAACATATATACCACCAAGATTTAAGGCTTAAAAAAAAAAAAGCTCAAAGAGGATTCCCCTGCACTCAAACACACTCTCTCAAGTCAACTTTAGTTTGAAGTAAACATTTGTCAAGAAGACATTAACATTACAAAGGACTTGGGCCAGTTCTGTTTTCTTCACACCTTCTGCATCCTCTTCAATTCATGGGTTTGAGGAGGGATGAGCTATATAGCGGAGTAAAATTTGTCCCGACAGCAGTTCTCTTCAGAACATATTTACTAGGAAATAGGTGTCATTGTGTGTGGGGAATGGGGGTGGCAGCGATGGAGAGGGATTATAGCTTTCCTAGGGTGTTTAATTTTACAGCCTTCCTCACCCTCATCCTGTTAGTCAACCAGAATTTGTGGCTAATTGGCCTTCGCTGTGCTCCAATCCCTGGAGTTTATTTCTGAACAAATATGATAGCATTATTTGGGTCTGTGGTCCTCAACAGGATTAAGTTTTTAAAAATCTAGCTCGACTAAAGTGGCGGGACTACAACTCCCCGGTTAAGTTGTTTGGAGGAGAAACGCTTAGTACCCCCAAAACACCAAAGAAATTTCCCTTCTTCTCTCGCCTTTCCCAGATTTTCTCCCAAGCAATCGTATTGAAATCTCTTACTGGGGAAATGACCCATTAGAATAAAAACTTCAGATTGTAAGATTTAGGCTGCTGAGAAAGCAGTGGGGACTTGCCTGCTAGTAAGTAGGCAAAGGTTGAGGTTGCCAAGGAACTGAGGCTGCCGGTTTCCTGCTCAGGCCAGAACAGGGCTGCGATAGTGGTTCAAACCAGGCCCAATGCGAACTCTCCCTTCCTCCGGATTCAAACAATTGCAGGAGCAGGATTTTGAAAAAGACCCAGAGACAACCCACCCCAGTTAGCAGTTAGGTGGGTGCTTCCAACAAAAAGAACCTCAGAATTTAGGCTTGAAGGGGGTTTGAAACAGTCTTGTGCTTTGCTGGGCAGCCGAAAAGGAAGGGGGACTCCCCCTGTCCAAGGGGTTAAGGGTTTAGAGGTCATTCCTCCAGGCTGCAATACGGCTAATCGCATAGAAAATTTGTCCTCTGGATGAACCTGTTTCTACAGTCGAGCTGAACTTCAGTAAAAACAAAAAGAAAGAAAGAAAAGGGGAGCGAGAGCAAAGAAATACCTTTTGAGCCTCTCAACGTGGAGGCGTCCTCTTCCCCGAATGGACGGGGGTGCTTTTTGTCATAGAGACAATGACACAAATAATGCCCAAATATCCATCTTTAATATCATGACGGGCACATATTCAAGGGAAAAACCGGAACGAGCCAGCGCTGGAGGCTGCGCCTGAGACCAAGAGGAGGTTCAGCTCAAAAGGGCACAAAGAAAGGGCTCTGGCACCGAAAGAGAAAGAAAGGAAGAGCCTGCTAGGAGATTAATCCTAAATTTTTCCTATCCGAAAGCTTTATAATTTAACTACCAGGTTTATTAAGAGCCACTAACATTAAGTGTGAGTCTCTGAGATGCCCACTATTTAGGAGGGGATGTCTTTTTGTTTCCCTTTCTTTATTATTACTTTTATTGTTTTCCTTTAAATCAACGAACATGCCTAGAAATCAATCTGCCTGGAAAAAGAAAGAAAGAAAGAAATGAGATGCCTGTATGTTAGTGTGAGGTTCCTGAGTTCAAAACTTTTCCATCGATAGAATTTGAGATGGTATATTCCACTAAACCTAGTGAATTTACTTTGAAATGAACACGCTTAAGCACAAATTGTAAATGTAAAGGGACTGTGAGTTTAATACTTGAACCCGGAACCTTTCTCCCTGCTTTTCCAACTGAAAATGGGCAGAAGGGACACATTTGCTTTGTTCCTTTCACAAGATAAGGTTGGAAAGAATAAATGATTTTAAGAAGGGGGGAAAACCCTCCTTTATGTCAGAATGGTGTGAGCTTAAATTTTTTTGGCCAAACCTAATTTTTTTTCAAAGAAGAAAAGAAAAAACAAAGAATACAAAAATCTTACTCATCTGTGCAAAAGACATAAATTTCTGCCAAAGTTTATCGTCACTTGTTCGTCTCTCAATAAGAGCTGCCTTTATGTTGAAAATCTGTTTAAAATATATCCAAGTTCTTGTATTTACATCTGAATCAGAAGAAAGCACTGATCTTTCCACCCAAACCATAGAATCTACCCCTTCTCTGTTTTGTTCTTTTGTTTTTTTAATTCCAACACAATAAATTAAATCAACAGAGGCTAATAAAAAAATAGTAATCTAGGATGAACATAAAATAAATTTGAGGATCACGAATCACGTGGAATATTTGCTACACTGGTGGGGGAGAGGCTTGGCTTTTGTGGTTGATTTAATCCACTTTCTCCCTCCTCCTTTCCTCTCCTCCTCCTCCTCTGTTGGATTAAAGTACCAGCCATGAACAAAAGGGTCCATTTCAAAATTTTAAAAGACCCCAGTTCTTTTTCATCTCATCTGAAAAAAAAAACCCACTGGGAAAAGATTTCCTATGTACAGAAACACCTGAAAGGAAAGCAGCAAAGGAAATCAAGTTTTTCCAAAAACAAAATCCAAGCAGCGGAGGGGGCAGGAGGGAGAGTAAGATTTGCTTTTAATTTCTGCTGATATTTTTGGTTTGATTCTTTTTTTTCTTTTCCTAACTAACAAATAAATACATAGGCTAATAACAATATCACCAAACACATGAAAATAACCCGTTTTCACTTCATTGTTTAAAGATCTTCCTGAAAAGGTGGAGGAATTGGGTAAGCTTTTAATTTAAGGTTGTTTATTGAAAGTACTCGAAGAAATGGAAAGAGAATGTTTTGCCTCTTTTCAAGGCAAAGGTCGTTTTTTGGATCTGCCCTGCTCTACAACACCTGGAATGATGAAAACCAAGCAAAAGCAGCTAATCTCAGGGCACCCAAACCCTTCCTGGTCGATTACAAGGGCAATCCCAAATGGGTTGTCTGCAATAGCGCCTGACTGTGTGCTGCCAGGGGAATTTCATTTGAAAATATTAATATGATTCATTTACGCTTTCCATATATATATATGTATAGACAGATAGATATACAGTATATCACTTTCTCACCACCTGGAAGCAGAATTGGTTTGTTTGAATGTTTAGGTTGACTTCCATCACTCCTGTGGTCCCCGTAACATTGGTCTCCACTGTCTTAGAAAACAGGAGGCGACCCATTGGGAAGTTGTCAACTGTTACACCTTGCTTTCCCTTTCATCAGGATGAGTATCGGTGTCACTATGTGCTTGTATTTTGACTGCCTGCATTCTGGGCAGCCTAATTCCGAAGGAAAAAAAACTCCTGGGAAAAAAATACAGGCTTGTTTCCAAGTTTCCTATAAAGTAGTCAAATCCGTTTGGTGTTCCTTGGAAACAGTTTGTAAGTGTTGGCTGGAGGCGGAGGACGAACTGGATGTGCGGCCTTTGGTATTGGGGAGTTTGTGGTCTTTTTTCCACTTCATCCTTCGGTTCTGAAACCAGATCTTAATTTGCCGCTCGGAGAGACACAATGTATGGGCGATTTCAATTCGGCGGCGCCTGGTCAAGTACCGGTTAAAGTGAAATTCCTTTTCCAGTTCAAGGACTTGCTGCCTGGTATAAGCTGTGCGGGAGCGCTTTGGTTCTCCTCCTGTGTAGTTTGGGTTTACTGAGAGGAGGGAGGGAGGGGGAAAAAAATCAAAGGAAGCTGTTAACATCCTTCCTGCCCCAAATAATATTCATAAAGTCAATTTATGATTCCCCACCTCATTAGACTTGCCAAGGCTAAATAAACTCCACTGCAAACTCTATGACTAGCAAATAGGCTTTTCATTCATTGGTTGGTTGCCTTCCTCAGTCAAAGAGTGGACTTCACAAATCCTAGCACCCTTTGTGAAAGAGAATCTCTCCTTCTGCCTTAGGCACATGGCCAAGAGGCCTATTTCACCCAAGCCCCAAGCATTTACGGTAAGAGTAGTGGGCAACCTCGATTCCCACCTAACTTTCTCCTGGTGGAACCTGGAAAGGCCTTTGGAGGAGGGAGAGAGAGAGAGAGAGAGAGAGAGAGAAAGAGGGAGAGAGAGACACGTGGAGGAGAGATGGAGAAAAGAAAGGGAGGCTTACCAGAGTTAACGTGGACTTTCTTCATCCAGGGATACACCACGGCTGGCTGCTTGGCTGCTGCGGCTGCTGCTGCTGTGGCCGGTGACCCATTGGGGCTTTTGAGATTTGGGTGCTGGCTGCAAGTCCTGGAGGCAGGCACGGGAGCCGGGGGGCAGTGCTCCCCTTGCCCGGGAAAAGGGCCCGTCAGGCCGGCTTGCTCCTGCCCGTGACCCCGCGCTTGCACCGCCGAGCCCTGGCCATTGCCGCAGCTGTAGGGCTGCTGCCCGCTGTAGTTCGGCCGCGCGTAGAGTCCCTGGTGCTGGAAATCCGGGTCCGGCGAGGCGCCGTAGTAATCCGAGCCTTGCTCGGCCAGGTAGTTGTTCTGCAAATACTCCTCGCAAGGGGGGAATTTGGGGTCCACGTACTTCGAGTTCACCATATACGAACTCATGGCCATTAATTTCGGGAGATGGAAAATACTAATTTTTTTCCCCTTTCTGGCGCTGTCTTTTTTTTTCTCCCCCCTTCCAGAGAGCCCTCCTACTTGCTGTCAACTGAATAAAGTTGGGCGCCCACGTGACCGGCTGAGCCAATCGGGAGGCTGCGGGGCTTTATCGCCGGATTTGTTGTGTACAACCACAATTTCCTCAAATTTCACTCAATAATCGAACCGGGAATCAAGGGCGACCCGCGTGTTGTGCGTTGCTTCCCGTCCGTCCCCCCGCGCGGGTTTAAAGCCCCCGATTCCTCCATCGATGGCCAGCCCCCCCCTCCCAGGGCAGGGTGGCCCCCTCCATCCGATCCCCCTTTTCTCTCCCCTTTCCTCCCGCCGGGCTCCCCCCCCCAGGTGAAGGGTGCCCTTTGTCTCCCCTGCCTTTTCTAACCTTGGGATGCCCTTTGATTGAACAAGGTAAGGCGCCGCCAAAGAGGCTCGCGTCGTTTAGGCAGGGGCAGGAAAATGGAAACGAGGCAGCTGGGCGAGCCAGCCCCAGGATATTCAGGAAAAGGGCAGGAAAATCAGGAGCCAGCATCAAACGCCCCAGCAACCCCGCCTACCAGGGACCTGGTTCGCCTTTGTGGCCGGGGTCAATCCAAAGTTACCCTAGTATATAGATGGGGCGGCGTGCAATTAGGCAATGAGTAACTCGTTTCGGAGTCCTTATCCCCTCCCCGGTCAAAATTTTGCATTTTGCGTCAAAATGCAACACCAATTAGATAGCCCAGGAAACTATTGGGAAAGTTTGTAAGTTCAATTCTCTTTCTTTCTTTCTTTCTTTCTTTCTTTCTTTCTTTCTTTCTTTCTTTCTTTCTTTCTTTCTTCTTTCTTTCTTTCTTTCTTTCTCTCTCTCTCTTTCTTTCTTTCTCTCTATTTCTCTCTCTCTCTCTTCAAAAAAACAATCAGACACGAAAGACAAACAAAAGCAAACCCACACGTTAAGAAAAACCTCTACCTAATCATCAGCTCACCACATTTCTGCTACAAAGATACGAAAGCTTTCCAAGACCCCCGATATTAGTTTGGAAAGAAGGCACGTAAATAAAGAGGAGGGGGTGGAAACCACCCTCCGCCAATATCAAGATTTTATTCACCTTTCACAAACGGCCGCGGATATCGAAAGAGAAGGTTTTCAAGCAGCCAACTAGCCTTTTTCCGGGTTCTTTTGTACTGTGGGGGTGAGCATGTTTATGATGCGATGTGCTACCAAAGGACAATTAAAATGTGTCGAAGACCTTCGTGGCTCCTGTTCTAGCGCAAGGCAGGGCATCTTTGCAGATCTTCTCCCTTTAGGTCGCCTAACCATATGAGCCGAAAAGTGAAGTTTTTGCATCGACCATATATTCCCCTAGAATCGAATCTGTGACTACGTAAACACCACACAAATTCGGTTCTACAGGGTATATATAGACAACGGAACAACATTCTGGTCTCCTTTTTTTCTGAAAGGCAGCCACTCTCTCCTGTTTCCAGCCCTCTGACTTTCATCCAAGGAATACACACAACTGGGCTCTGTGGGGGGGGAAAGACCTGGCGTCATGGGTATGAAGGGAAGGATATGTATAATTTCATAGAAAAACGAATAAACAACCCCCCAAAAAGCAAAATTGGTGTGACAAGGAACAGCGAGCGGGACATCCAGATTTCTAAATTTCCAGAGCTGAGCCAGTCTAACAGAACCCAGAATCTTAGATACCTTCAGATTTGAATCGGGGCAAATGATTTGACAAGTTAAGTTCCTCTTAAGAGAGGAAGATATCCAAATTAAGACATAAAATCGTCTTTCATCACCAAAGAAAAGATGGAGAATCTCTTACAAGAAAAACAGGTATTTAGCTTTGTTTTTAATAATACAAGAGGGCGATGGTGGAAAGCCTCTTTTTAAAGATTCCAATGGTCTCTTAAAAGTAGAAAGGATCTGTTTAATATATATATATACATATATACTTATATAGGCAACAAAAGCTCTGTCTTCTGGTTTTCAGACAGTTGCGTTTATGCGAAGGGCAGGGCCGGAGGTCACCCTAAATCATTTACAAACATATCCCAGCGCTTTCATTCTTTTCTGTTTGTCGACAGCAGCACACTTGAGTCCAAAAGTTCAATGCATTGTGGCTGACCCATTTCTAAGTGCTGCCTTCCAGTCATCTCCCTTTAGTTCTCTGGTTTGGCTATTCAAAAATAACATCAAAATAAAACAAATATCGGGATACGTAGGTGTATCTTTGAGCATTAAGCTTAAAGGACTGCTCTTCTGGTTTTCGTTTGTTGAATTGGGAGGCAGAGCGCTTTTTACATCCAAAAGTGATTCTCCCTCCCTGTGGAAACAGAATCCAACTGGATCTCTTAACAAATTTCTGAGGCCATATCTATTTTCCAGAGTTGGCTGAAAATGTATTTTAGGGGGAAATTGGTGGCTCCTCCTACTCCTGCCCCTTTTTGCCTATTCAGTTAAAAAAATAATGAAATGTACTCAAACAGTCAATTCTTTGCAGGTTATATATGTGCGTGTGAAAGAGACAACACTTTGGAAGGCTCAGGTAGAAATCACTGAAAGAAGCAAAAAAAGAAATGGCCCCAATATTTTGTACAATGGCACAGATTTTCATATTTGTTAGACGCTGTGACCTGCGTTTCACCTTATTGCACGACTTGCTCAGACAGGTCAAAGCCAAAGAGTTATTGATGGACAAAAGCGTTAAATATTCACCTCCTGCTCAACTGCCCATACAAACTCTTTTGATCCATCAGGGCCTTTTTGTATGCTGGTTTATAATCAGTATGCTAAGACTAAGTTTAAAAAAGACTTTTTTAAAAAAAGAAGAGGAAAGAAAGACAGAATGAAAGGGAGGGTTTTTAAAAAAAAATTAAAGAGTTTTAGAGATAGAAAACGTGCCCCCAAAACAAGGGCAAAGCATACAGAGGTTTTATCTAGGGAAGAAAATGCAATAAATGGCTTTATTATGGTTTAGAGGTCTCAAAGCAATCCACAAGCGTAGAGATATACAGTATATCAGTTTGGATTTTAAGAGCAGTAAGGTAAGTTTTTAAAATTCGTGTGTGTGTGTGTGTGTGTGTGTGTGTGTGTGTGTGTAAGGGAGAGTCATAGACAATCACTTCAAAGAATGAGGTTTAGAAGCTGATTATTATAATAAACTAATGTGTTTCTTTTTTTAAACAAAAAAAATGCATTATAAATTCTCAGTAGTTCAGTTAACAGATTAAGTCATTATGCCTCAACCCTCCCCCCCCGCAATATTTAAGCAACCTCAACCTTCGTTTCCTTTCAGCTCACCTTCCCCCCATCTTTCTCTTTATTTTGACCTCACTTTTTTCTCTTCCCCTGTTTCTCTCTCTCATTTCTTGAAACAGATCCATCTTTTTCTCCTATTCTTTGTTCTTCCACACTGAATGACAATTAACCATATTTTTTTCTAAATTCATCCACCAATAATATCACCTTTCCTCTTATAATCCATCATCCTAGTGCAAAAAAACCCCTCTTCATTTAATCTGGTTAGCATTTAATTTCAATATTGTAGACTGCATTACATCATCGTGCTTCTGATTCTAAGCACAGCAGCTAGGCATAGATGTTTTCATTGAAACCAATGGGCCTTCATTTCCAGATATACTCCTTCAAGCTAAAGAAATATTCCCAGTTATGTTTAGAGCAGGTTATTTCCTTAGACAACCCCAAAGTACAATGCATTTTGAAGCCAATGAAGAGCCCAGATTTGCAAAGGGAGACATTATATTGCTTGAGCCAGTTAAAATGCTAATCCTGATCATTAGCTGGAAAATATTGATGAGAGGAAGATCATGACACCTTTCACCTGTGAAGCCCTGAAAATTACTTCCCTAGAAACTGCGATCAGCATTTGCAGCGATCTATCATCACAGCGATGGAAAAGGATGGAAGAAATCAAACTGATCGCCCTCCCCCTCCCCTTCCAGCCCAAAACTCTCAAGTACAAGTAACTTTAGAGAGACGTTTCATGAGCAGAGCAAAGGTGAATTCACTTTCTTGGTCTCAGCAAAAATGTATAAACAACATTTAGAAACCCAACAAGTTTAGCAAAAAGGAAGAGTTCACACTTACTGGAGCTGTCTTGCCATTGTCCCGAACCTGTTGTAATTAAAAAGAGAGAAAGAAAAAGAAGGTGAAGAAATCCTCTTGAATGCAGTTGAATTGTGCTGTGTTTCACATCTTGTGCTTTATCCTGGTTTTTTCTTTTCAAAAGGCATAAATAGGGTAGCCAAATGATTTTTTTTAAAAAATAAAACAAAACAAAACACATCTCTAAAATACAGTGAGAGTCCTGCTTTCTTTCCAAGGAGCACAGGGCAACTTTCCTTAAAACCATTACAATGGTAGAGAATCCCTGAAGACCCAACAGCCATCTAGTCTCATATTCTGGCAATCTGTAAATCCTCACTGGAAAGAACATTATTCACATAGGTTAGAGCAAGATGCTTATTTAATGCATTATCATTCTTGTCTTTCATCAAGTCTATGTTATCTCCCACTCATTCTTTAGAAACAATGCATAAAAAGGAACAAATCGTTTTTCTTTTTTTTAAAAAAAATCCCTTTATAACTTTTCATCCTTTTGTTTGCATTATCCCTGACGAGGGTTATAAAAACGCAGAGACAAATTTAAGTGGGTAGGGCATAATTTGTAGTAGCAGGAACTTTTTAGTCCCGAGGGATTTACTCTCTCTCTCTTCCCAACTCCTCCGATTTATTCCTAGACAACAACAGGCCAGCTTCTTGCATTGACGAAAATAAAAGCGTTGGTAATTATCCATTAGCTTTATGCAAACGAAATCAACAACAACAAGAGTAAAAGAAGCAATAAAAGTCGCTCGAGGTTGAGCCATCGATTGAGGCTGTATCTAGTTTTTCACGGGAACAAATCTGATCTCATCACTTCTTCGCGATTCTTGTATTCTACAATTTCGGCGAATAGACCTGCCCGCATCCAAACGCCCGTTCATGGGCAAAAATCGTTCTTCTGTCTAGGCTAGGGGGAATAAGAAGAGACTTACTGTAAGCTTTCCCTGAGGGAAGAGGCATGGAGAAACCCTTGGAGTTCAGTTTCAGCCAGAGGACTCCTGCTTTAAACACCCTTTCTGTCACTGCTTCCAGGAACGAAAAGCATCTGCACTTGTATGCTCTTAAACTAATTTATGGTGGGAATTATATTTTGGCTTGTCAACTCTCAGGCCATAAAACAAAGTTTATTGGAATCACGTGCTTCGAAAGAGCCACTTAGGACTTATCTCGACGGAACAATAAATAACCTCCAGCTTTAAACTTTTATTCACTTAAATAAAGAGAGCCCACAAGAAGAAGGAGGAAAAAGATCAAGAGGCGAAGGAGGGAGGGAAGGAAGGGAAGAGAAGGAGGGACAGACTGGGGTCGTTCGAAATTGAAATGGTTCAAAATAGCAAGAGGATCGCCGGGTGGATTTTTTTTTTTGTGTGTGTGTAGGTGTATGCGCAGTAGGCAGCGTTTAGGCCAGGATTTTAAAATAATTTGTTTGGCGGGCAAAACTGGTGGGTTGCCTAGCTCTTGAGGAGAAAGAACGGGTGAATTCCGTTGAGAGTGAGTACCGAATCAAAGTTTATTTGGATGAATATGCTTGGAAGGGAAATGGGAAGAGAAGGGAGGGAATGAGCCTGTGTGTGTGTGTGTGTGTGTGTGTGTGTTTCTATAAGTCCATCCCATTTGTAGAAACCCTCCCACCCCACCCTCTACAACTAGCTCATATCTTCAGCTCAAGGCTTCCACTCACATATTATGGCAGGGGAATCATCCCATCAAGGCTCACACATTTATTTAAAAATGTAATGCTGGGCCCAGAAATGGTGCATGTTCTTTCATCCAGGGGTTTCATGAGGTTTGCTACTTGCTAAGCAACTACCAGAAGTGGGTCTCTTGGAAGAAGAAGGGAAGAGTTGGGCTTGAAAACTGCAAACCCAAAGGGAGGCCATATATTTTTGAATTGGGGTAGGTGGGGGTGGGTTTAGACCAGTTGAAAAGACCACCATTCAGATGCTTCCAAGGGGTGTGTGGCTCTCAGAGGCAGAAAGCTGGGTGAACTGTTCCAAGCTTCTCCCCGGGGCTTTTGGGGAGCTGTCATCTCTAGCTAAAAATACTAAAAAGCAGAGACATCACCCTGCCAACAAAAGTGCATATAGTCAAGGCTATGATTGCAATGTATGGCTGTGAAAGTTGAACCATAAGAAAGGCTGAGCACCAAAGAATTGAGGCCTTTGGACTATGGTGCTGGAGAAGACTCCTGTGAGTCCCTTGGATTGCAAGGTGATCAAACCGGTCAGTCCTAGAGGAGATCAACCCTGACTGCTCTTTAGAAGGCCAGATCCTGAAGATGAAACTCAAATACTTGGCCACCTAATGAGAAGGAAGGACTCACTGGAGAAGAGCCTAATGCTGGGAACAAAAATTGAGGGCAAAAGAAGAAGGGGACAACAGAGAAAGAGGTGGGTGGATGGAGTTACCCAAGCAGTAGGCGTGAGCTTAAATGGACTCCAGAGGATGGTAGAGGATAGGAAGGCCTGGAGGATCATTGTCCATGGGGTCGCAATGGGTCGGACACCACTTCGCAACTAACAACAACATCTCTAGCAGAGCAAAAGGGAAGACCATGCAAGATTCGTTTTTTGTTTTTTTTAAAGGCAAAATTGCCAGGACTGTTCCCGTCTCCTTCCTCTGCTAGAAAACATGAAGAGCTGGTGCTTTGGGGAGGGCTGTAAAACAATAAAAAGTGTAGTGCGGAGGAAAAGTGGGAAGGTGTTGGAAGAAATGGAGGCTGGCAGTAAAAAACAAAGGGAATTTGAAAGGAAAGGCGTTCTAGAACGCAGGAAGTTACAGGTCCTTCAGAAAGACCTTGCTTGAGCAGGAAAAGCTTCACATCTTTCTTTATAGGTGTATCAGTAAAAAAGAAAGAAAGAAACAAGTTTTCCAGCTGGACAAGGCAATAGTTGTGGGTAGAATAAGGTTAAGAGTCTTGTCCCAAAATGAAAAAAAGACAGGACAATTATGCTTTGCCACTGGAAAAGGTGTAGGCCAAAAAGAGTGGATTGGAGATGGCTTCCAGGGGCCTCTTCTTCCTACCATTGCCTTGTGAATTCGCCCCAAGATGCCAACATTAGATTAGATACAACCCCCACCTTCTAATGTAGACACTGTGCTCTCTCTCAACAGGCTTTTAGTTCTGCAGGAGGTATTCTGCATCATTAAAGGAAGCAAAAGGTTGATGACCACTTCAAGGCCCAAAGGATTGTATTTTTTAAATAGACTTAAAAAAAAAGATTAGACCAGCATCAGCATGGGGAACCCTTCAAAAGTGTGTAGTCATTTCTTTAATCTTCCCAAACCTGCCATTCCTCATATATATATGGGATTACAGTGCTTACCATCCCTGACTCCTGGTTAGATTGTTAAGTCCAATATGTTCAAAAAGACGCTGTCAACTCTCTTGAAACAAGTAGATTTCCATGGGGAAAGGACTCCTTTCTTGCAGGGCTTCCAAAATGAATGGATCCAAAATTAATCATGGATTTTGGTAGGTCTACTTTAAGAATGACTTAGTCTGAATGCTACGATGCATAGAACCTACATTTACCTCTGGTTCCAACTGTATTTCCAATTCATTCCCTTCCATTCCAATGTTTCAGTCTTTTTGGAACAAAAAAAAAGTTCACAGCTCCCTCTGTTAAGTCCAATTTTATTTTATGAGATATCTTAAGGAACACCATGAAATAAATGGTCAGAAGTTGGAAAAGGTATTATTCCCATGATATTGTAAAGTGTTGCTCCAGGAATGTAATTTTTAGTAATAAAATACTACCAAGTCAAAAAGAAAAACCCACTTTGATGAAGGAAATAAGACTCCCAACAATGCCTACCCGAAAATGTGAAACAAATCTTTCAGAGTAACCAGGGTGCAAAGCAATCTGCATGGCTTGTATTCAGATCAGAACTCTTATCCCAAAAGTATGTAATAAAATAGGCTGATAGCAATAAATCCATTCAGTCAGTAAACTGTAGAAAGCTGGTTAGGTAACCTCAGGCCAACTGCTTTTCTCTCAGCCCAGTGCACTAATCCTCCCAGCTCAACCTACCAGGGTAGCTGTTGTAGGGAAAATAGGAGGTAGGAACATTAGGTATGTTTACCACCGATTGAGTGATATATAAAAAGGGATTTAAAAAACTAGCAATAATAATGTGTACCATTACTTAGGTATGATCAGATTTAGGTAAATCAAGTGGGCTCTTGTTGGATGAAATCTGTATTCAGTTGTGTTTGCTTAATAATTCAAGTGGCTAAGTCATATTTTAAAGAAAATAAATGGAATTGAAGCTAGACCTGTTTATACCCAATGACTCCAGATGAAGTTTTATGGAAAGGTTTATTGTGGTCCATCCTCAGTCAATCCTTCCCAGAAACTACTTTATTGTAATAAACCTGGTAACTTTTCAAATGTTTAAATAACTAAAACTAAAACAAACTAATGGTGGAGAAACACCCTTTTGCCGATCTAAGCCTGTCATTCATTCTCTGTTTCTGTCTTTCTTTCCCTTTCTCTATTGTTAGATGAAGGAAGGCTCAAGAAAAGGACGACTTCTGTACCCAATGTATGCCTACCACCTGGAAGGAAATCCATGTAAGGTTTACTCCTGCAGGAGCGGATGGAAATAGAGACCAGTGGATCTATCTAAAGGAATGGGACTTGCTTCCAAATAACGAAAATAGAAGAATATAGAAATTTTAGAAATTTGTCTGCTTGGAGTTTAGGGAAATACCATGGCAGGGAGATTGGCGTCCCACCTGTATTTTTTCAATATTTTAGGCTTCTGCTCTGCTGTAACCCAAGATATTTGGAGGACACAAAAATTCAAAAAGCAAAGAGTCGAATGAAATGAAAACAACAGAGCTGAATTTGATCTCACATAAAGTCAAGCCACTAAAGTCAATGTCTGTTCAGTTGATCTCTTGGATGAGGCTAGGTAAAATCCTAAGATTGACACTACTTTGATACTACTGACTTCAATAAGATTTGTCCTAATTTTTGGAACACTTTCCCAGTTTGAATCCTGCAAATGGGAGTTACACACCCTCTTACTATGGGCAAACCCTCAGACTGGGAGATCACATGACCTTTATGTTCCTTGATTCCATTGCACAGACTATCATGGTCGCATAATAGTAAAAAAACTGGTTCCCATATATCAGTAAACAGATACAGACATTTTCTACTGCAGGTTCCAAAATCCCTTTTGAGGGGACTTTGAGGCAGAATTTCTTAGGGAGGAAACACATCAAAGCTTCAGTGTAGATCCCAAATAGGTTCTGTTCAATTCAGAATACAAAGCAAACCTACAAACCTTATTTTTAGGAGAAAAACAGAAGATGAAAAGTGGATCTGTGGCCTTTCAATCACTGCTTCCCCAGTCTCTTAAATACAAGGTTTGGGCACCAAAAAAAATCCCTTAATAAAATGGCAGACTTAGCTATTTATCACACCAAATATTTTAACTGTGTTATTGAATCACAAAATAGTTCTAAAGACCAAAGTTTAATTCTGGGTGTATATTCTCATCTTTAACACAGCTTCTTCTTGCTTTGTGCACTTAGGAGTTGGATTCTTACTGCAAACATCCTACCTTAATTGGAATTATAGTATTATAATCTAGGAGGTGTGAAGGATATCTGTGTAGTTTTGGGAAGCCTGAACTAGAGAGATGAACCACCATGGATCTTTATTTGAACATTTATCAAATGAGTGGCAAGCATTTGGTAAAGGTGATTCCGGCCATGTGGAAAATCTGCCTAAGTTGCTTCTGGTATGGTCTAGATTGCATCCCTTTCATGGTTTGTGCCATTAGAATGTTAAGTTAAGACTAAAAAGATGTCTGTCCTTTATTAACAATAAATCTCTCTACATGGGAGCATCTTTGAGAATATACTATACATACTAATCCAATCCTATCCTATCCTATCCTATCCTATCCTATCCTATACCTATACCTATACCTTAACATAACATTGTAATGTAATGTAATGTAATATAATAAATATAAATATAATAAATATAAATATAATAAATATAATAGAAAAGAAAAGAATAGAATATTATAATAGAATAGAATAGAATAGAATAGAATAGAATAGAATAGAATAGAATAGAATAGAATAGAATAGAATTAATATAATATAATAAATACCATCAACCTCCTGCAGATATACATCAAGATTGGAATCTATAATCCTTCTGTGTGTCATCCAGTAGCTTTGATACAAGGACATTTATGTATGGTAAAGAGTATGGAACTTGTGAATTTCTATCTTTCGGTAATCAAATTGCCCATGTGTGTTTTTCCAGAGGTGATAAATAGGTCAACAAGAATCTTGATGCTTTATAAGGATACAAAATCAGTGACATAAGAGGCTAGAAGGCACAAAATACTATTTAGAATTCTTCTTAGGGGTAGGAAGAAGGCTTCGTATAATGCTACTCCGAAGCAGTTTACTCTTTGATTGGAGTGAGATGCCATCACCACCAACCACCTCCTGTAAAGACAGCACCCAGGGCAAGCAAAGTCTTTTGTTGCCCTGAGGCAGAAATCCCACAATAACCTTTTTCATTTGTCATCAGTAAAACATAAATAGCAATAGCACTTATACTTATATCACTTCATAGTGCTTTATAGCACTCTTTGAGCAGTTTACGTCAGCATATTGCCCCCAACAACCTGGGTCCTCATTTTACTGAACTCAGAAGGATGGACGGCTGAATCAAACTTGAGCCCCATCAGGATCGAATTCCAGACTGTGGGCAGAATTTACCTGCAATACTGCATTCTAACCACTGCACCACTAGGGCTCGCCACCTTATTAAAACTGTAATAAGGTTAACTAAAGTTGAACAATTTTTGAAATGGACCGTCCTTTTATAAGAAACTCTTCCCCCTAATCTCAGATGTGCCCTGAGTTATTTTCCTAGTGAGGAAAATGCACCGTATATATTTGGAGAACCTGTTTATGAGCCATGGTGGTGCAGTGGTTAGAGTGCAGTACTGCAGGCTACTTCTGCTGACTGCCAGCTGACTGCAATTCGGCAGTTCAAATCTGACCAGGCTCAAGTTTGACTCGGCCTTCCATCCTTCCAAGGTTGGTAAAATGAGAACCCAGATTGTTGGGGGCAATAGGCTGACTCTGTAAACCGCTTAGAGAGGGCTATAAAGCACTGTAAAGCAGTATATAGATCAAAGTGCTATTGCTAAGTGCTATTAATTTGCCCCTGAGCCTTGGCACAGCAATGCAAGTTCAGAGTCCAAACCTTGGAGTCTGTATTACATAGAACAGAGGCATTCAACTTGGACAGCTTTAAAACTAAGCATGGTTTGGTGGAAAATTCTGCGAGTTGAATTCCATTAGACTTAAAATTGCCAGAGTTGGACACCCTTGATCTACGCAATACACATTCCAAGGTTTCATACAGCGCATGAAGTCATTACAAGTTGGGTCTGTGTTTTCTCAAAAAAGTTATCAAGCCTGTCAAAAAAAAAAGTACAGTATTTTTATCTGATTTTTCTTTTTTTAATGCTATCTTCCATTGAAACCAAAACCGCTTATTAAGCTGTCACTAGAATTTCAGGAATCAGAATTTTTACAAAACAGCCTAAGCGCGGTTACAATTATGCAGCTTTTCAAATCTGGTGCTCTTAAAAATCTATTGAACTGCAAGCGCCATCATCCCAAACTCCATGACCATATAAACTGAAAAATAGGGATTGTAATTCAACACTTGAGGATGATGCCAGGTCAGGGGAAGGCCAATCTGTAGCAATGACTAGGATTGGAAGAACCAAGTTTAGATTCATTTTCACAATCATTTACTGAGTGATGTTAGGTCATATTACCTCTTAAGCCATATCTCCATAATCAATTAAATCACTAGCCACACCTTTGGGTGTAGAAGCAAAACAACCCTAATATAACACTGATGTCTACATCAGGGGTTCCCAATGGCAACCTTAAGCCACGTGGACTTCTAACTCCCAGAATTTCCCAGCTAGCCATGTTGAAGTCCACACATCTTAAAGTTGCCAAGATTGGGAACTCCTGGTCTACATCACCAATCCCTACATAGCCTGTTTTGTGTCGGTTCTGACTCAGTGCCCAATGGCGTTATCCACTTTTGTAAGGCTGCATGTGGGCGTGTTTTCTCTTCTAACTTCTCTGTTCTCTGTCCAGAGCACATGCCAAGTAGAGGAAGTCCATCCATGAGTACCCCTTAAAAGGCATGCAAAATTAAGAAATGTGGGAAAGTGACCCGCAATCATAAACAGGTGTTTACAAAAATTTTAATACTGAGCATCACCAAACAATTCTATTTAACAGAGGTATGTAATTAGACACTCTTGGAGAGAAAAACAGCTCCAGAAGAGAGACTGCCAAACAGAAGTGTGACACTTTTCTTTTTCAGGGGGAAGTGAATGAGACTGGCATATGTATGTATGTATGAATATGTATGTATGTATACATACACACACACACACACACACACACACACACACACAGAGGTGTGTGTGTGTGTGTGTGTGTGTGTGTGTGTGTGTGTGTGTTCCAGCAGTGCTGGAACGCCTTGAGTGATTTCAACCAAACTTGGTAGACAGATGACTTACTCTCTGGAAACAAATACTGTGGGGTAAGACACCCCTAACACCTCTCAGGGTATGTGTTCTGTTAAGATACAGCCTGTTGTGCCTTAAAATGGTTTTTACTGTACTGCCTTAAAATAGCTTCTACTGTACAGCTCAGTGGAGTTGCTCAGTGGAGAAGCCTACTGTAACGGCTTCACAGTACTCCACAAAGGGGCTCCCTCTGGTAAAGGTGAAAATTCAGCATTAGAAATTAGGTTACTGGGGGCACAGGGAAAACATTTTTAACTAATTCAATTACCGCCAAAATCAGGGCTCAGGGAGAAGTTGCTCTTGCAGGCTTCATAGTCCACAGTTTCCCTCTGGTAAGGGGGAAAATCCAACATTAGAAATTATGTTTGTTCCGGACATTTCCCCCCTATAAATAAATACCTGGCCAATGTTGGGTTATCGGCTTGTTACCTATAAAATATACTCATCGTTATTTTCAGGATATGGTTGGAAGATAAAGGTTGTCTGATACAATTGTCCTCTACTCTGCAAAGAGTTCCACAAATTACTGTACACCTGTTTCCTAAATTGAACCGGAAAAAAGTTTTGCTGCTTCTCTTCTACCTTGCTGGAAGCCCAGAGAGAAATTGGTTTCAAAAATAGGTAGGTCTAATATTGTGATGGCGAAGCTATGGCATGCATGCCACAGGTGGCACGCGGAAGCATACTTGCCGGCACACCAGCCCTCGCCAGCCCTCTGCTCTGGATTTTCAGCCTTCCGGAGAGCTGGGGGAAGTCGTTTTCGCCCTCTCCAGGCTTCAGGAAAGCCTCCAGAGCCTAGAGAGGGCGAAAAACAGGTCCAATGGCCGAACTGGAAGTTCAGACATAAAGTTTTGTTTGGCCCGTTGGGCCTGTTTTTGCCCTCCCAAGGCTCTGGAGGGTTTCCTAAAGCCTGGGGAGGGTGAAAAACGGCCCAAGAGGCAAACCGGAAGTTCATTTCTGAACTTCCAATTGGGCCATTGGACCTGTTTTTCACCCTCTCTAGGCTCTGGAGGCTTTCCTGAAGCCTGGGGAGGGCGAAAATGCCCTTCCCCCGCTCCCAGGGGAGGCTGTTTTCATCCTCCCCAGGCTTCAGGAAAGTCTCCGGAGTCTGGGGAGAGCTAAAATCTCCCCTGTGCAGGGATCGCTCTCTCATGCGTGGTGGGTGGGTCGCTCGTGCATGCGCAGGTGGGTGGGCACGCACACACACACACACAGTTTTAGCATACCTTAAAAAAAAGTTAGCCATCACTGGTCTAATAGGAAGCACAGCACTAGCAGAGAAGACAAGGGCTGGAAAAGAAATAGCTGCAGTGGAGACTGGCTAAGCCTAAAAGAGACAGAGCATGATTATCACTCTTTTCTCCATTTAGGTAGGCATCAGAGCCGTGGTGGCGCAATGGTTAGAAGGTGGTACTGCAGGCTAATTCTGCTGACTGCTGACTGACAGCAGTTTGGTAGTTCGAGTTTCACCGGCTCAAGGTAGACTCAGCCTTCCATCCCGTCAAGGTGGGTAAAATGAGGACCCAGATTGTTGGGAGCAACAGGCTGACTCTGTAAACTGTTTAGAGAGGGCTGTAAAGCACCGTGAAGCAGTATATAAGTCTAAGTGCTATTGCCATTGCTATTGTTGCACAAACAGTATTGGAGACTGTGTGTGGAACTCCTGTGGATTGCAACTTGTTTGATGCTACACAATTACATTTTAAAATCTGTAAAAACTAATTTATGTTTGGGAGCCAGGTTTTCGTGGGCTACCTCTCTCGACATGGGTTACTTTTAAATCTGAAAAATGTCCAACTGGGTATGGAAAGATGAGGCGGGAGGGCAGATAAACTAATTTAAAAAAAAAATCAGAATCCCAATTTGAAGAGTTGCACACTACTGTTGTCAGCCAAAATTGTGTAGCTCTACCATAAATCCAGATTGGCTTCATTTGTTTTGTAATGTGCACACCAGGTTGTTTTCTCATTGGCTAGATGGAAGAAAGCATAGTAGAAAAGCCAGATGAGGAAACCATTCAGACAGACTACATTACAGGGGTGTCAAACTGGTGGCTCGCGGACCGGATGTGTCATGCGCAGACCACGCCTACCCCAGCTCTATGAAGGGAAAAAAGTCACAATATGTCACATGATGGCAATGTGACACCGCATGTTTGACACCGTGGACTATAAGGACCAACACTGTTGAACATCTGGATAGTAACAGGGCAGGCAGAAGTCACAGATTTAGTCAAGGACAGAGCGGGATGTTCTATTTGGATGTTCTTTTATGCTGATATTAGTTTGAAAATCCACAAAGAGGAGTGGGTGTCACTTGAAATCTGAAATAGGAAAATGACCAACTATTGTAGGGAGTGGGGTATGTTTATTCTAGTGCTCAAAATAAAAATATAAGACTGTTTCAATTATGGGCTGGGGTAAGATGAGGCTGCATCAGCAATGTTCCAGTTATCAAGGCAAACGAACAAAAGATCTCAACCTAACCTAATCTGGGTTGTTCTGGGAGGGAGGGAAGGTTTTTCCAATTGCACAGAATCCAATTCAGAAACCTCCCATGGAAGACATGATGAATGGTATTTGGAAACAAATTACGAGAGTTATACTAAACAAAATTACACTCGCATTGGATCATGCTGGAAATGGCATAGTCAATGACCTGTTTATTTCTCAAAACGTCGAGGCCCGAAAGAAGAGAAATCAGGTTCTTTGTAGTTAATCCACACATTTCAGGATAAATGCCTCCCGTGGAAATTACTAGACAGTTTAATATTCCAAAATCATGCAGGGAGGAAATAAAGCAAATGGGCTAGAGGAACAGATGATGTGGCTTTTCATTAATGTGGTCAGGAATGCATCATTAGTAAGGGGAAGCAGAATGTTTTCAGGTGGAAAATGGCATGATTTTTTTAAAGGCTTCTGTTCAAAGCCATTGAAAAGCCTTCCCAAGAAGGTGAAGGCATGGGAGAGAGCAGTTCCAGCAGGGAAGCCAAACTCACACATAGTCTTTTGATCAAGAGACTAAGTCAAAATCAAGTTGATAAACTGATGTGCCAAATATTTGGGAAGGCAAATTCTAGAATAAGAAAATACAGGGCCTCTTTTTCTCTTGTTAAAGAAAAGCATTTTCCCACCATGGGGGACCTCAAGATCTTTGAACTGTAAGTCATCCATCCCAGAAAATGCGATTGATGTTCACCTGAGGAAGGCTGGCTCCAATAGATCTGGAGAACACTGCATTAAGAGGCACTGTAACATTTTCTTGGGAAAAAAATCCAACTTGCTTCCTGTATTCCATGCTTATGGATCTCCCCCTACTGGGAAATCTGTTGATCATTCAATAGGGGCTCAAGTAAAGACACCAAACATCTTCATACTTAAATTTGTGCTACTGCATTCTTTTTTAGAGGTTCACCCACAAACCTATTTTTAAATTTTTCATACTATCTTATATAGTATACATTGAATGTATTTTATTCTCTTATGTACACTGAGAGCATATGCACCAAAGACAAATTTCTTGTGTGTCCAATCACGCTTGACCAATAAAGAATTCAAAATGACAATAAAGTTATTATTGTTCTGTTCTATTCTATTCTATTCTATTCTATTCTATTCATTATATAAACTAAGGATGCCTATTAAATAAAAAGACTTGACAGAATAAGGTTCAGTTTCTGGTGATTCCATGAGTCCATGTAGGTGGCCTAGAGAATGTCATACAAAGCTTATCATTACATCTTCCAGGATTTTTTTTCCAGCATGCCAGCATAGCCTAAATTTTCTGGTAGCCTCCTACCCAACTAGTGTTCTGCTAAAGTTGCCTTTCTTTCAAGCTACCCTATGTTTGTGGAAACCCTAACTAACCCACTGAAATAAATATCAGTGGATTCATTGGGGTTTCCTTAGAAATAGGGTTTTTCCTTCCTACCTTCCTTAGGACCTTCCCGACAATTGTGATGAACTGGAACAAAAGTTTGCTTGTATCTATCAGGTTGCTTTGACCAACTGTGCATCTTTGATCAAAAGCAAGAAATATGTAATGGGCTTTTGTAGTCAGTAGCATTCTGTTAGACACAGCTAACATTTGCAGTGCTCTTTATCACTCCAACAACTAAACATTAGCCCAAGAAGAAACTTGCCAGACTACTCATACTTGACATAAACACTTGTTCCTTTTGGTCAGAAAAAAATTAAATCAGGAACTTCCTGAAGATACCAACCTGCAGGAGGTTTGTTTATTGGTTTCTGTTCATAGCAGGACTATGAATTATCTTATGCTGCCCAGCAATCTTCTTTCAGCCTGATGCTCCAGATGTTTCATAGCAAGTTCTAAATTCCCTTACTAGCAAGTAGGTGATTGGTGTTCAACCCCACTCATGTGGAAAATAGCCAAATTTGAGAAAAATGTTCAAACAGAATTCTTCCATCAAAAGAAATCAGAGATAATAGAACTCTGATCATTGTATTTTCACTTGGCTGTCAAAAAGATAGGTACAGCTTTCTTCAATCAGTAGATCAAAAGGGATCTCGTAGTACGGTACATTTCGTAGTACAGTTTGGTGTGCGGGGAGTCCTCCACTCACAAGCATTAGTTCAATGACCATTCGAAGTCACAATACTGAAAAAAGTTATGACTGTTTTTCACACTTAAGACCATCACAACATCCCCATGGTCATGTGATCAAAATTCAGATGCTTGGCAACTGGCTCATATTTATGAAGGCTGCAGTGTCCCAGGGTCATGACAAACAAAGTCAGTGGGGAAGCCAGATTCACTTAACAACCTTATCACTAACTTGACAATTGCAGGGATTCACTTAACAACTGTGGCAAGAAAAGTCATAAAATGGGGGGGAGGGAAAACTCACTTAACAAATGTTTCCCTTAGCAACAGAAACTTTGGGCTCAATTGTGGTTGTCAGTCAAGGGCTACCTGTAGTGATTAAGCTAGAAACCAGGTGATCATGAGTTCTAGTTCTACCTTTGGTGCAAAGCAGTGGTGAGATTCAGCCAGTTTGCGCCACTTCAGGAGAGCCGGTGGTTAACTTTCTGAGCAGTTTGGTGAACTGGTTATTGGAAGAAATCATTAGGGCAGAGAACCAGTTGTTAAATTATTTGAATCCCACCACTGGCACAAAGCCAGCTGGATGACCTTGGGCCAGTCTCTCTCTCTCAGCCCTAGGAAGCAGGCAATCTTGCTAAGAAAATGGTAATTCCTGCAGTTGCTAGGAGTCAATATTGACTTAAAGATACCAAAAAAAGGTGTTTTGTAAAAAATCAGCAAAAGTACTAGAAGACTGCCAAAAGGCCAACAGTTTAACAATTTTCTGGTTAATGTTAAAATCCTAGATCAACTCAGATGCAGAGGTATAGTTTTTCATGGAGATAAGAAAATGTTTACCTTTGTTTTCTTACACCTGTTTGGCATCGAACATCCTAGAAAATTTTTTTAAAATTGTGCCAATCCAAACTCTGTCTTTCTCTGATTTCAATGAATCAGTATGGGCTGTATAATTCTAGGTACAGTATTATAAAGACAGATGGAAACATGAAGGGGACAGAAATTAGACACTGGATAGGTGGGCTGTGAACTATCCATCTCACCTGTGACAGTTACTTACCAGCAAGAGGGAAGTGGTGAAACGAGAGGTTGACTAAGTAGTGTGGAAGTTCAAGCTAGGGCAAGTACTTGTGTCATGACAGTGGAAGATGAACCTTGAAAGAGTCAGATGGATGGAACTGGGGCAGGAAGACAGACAGGAAGGAGGGAAAGTTAGGCTAGCAATTTGCTTTTATCGCCTTCTTTTGTGCAGGTTCTGCACCACCAGCCCAGTGATGATGGTGGCAAAAGACAAGCTTTTTAAGAATGACGGCTGTTTCCAATCAAAGGGACAACATCAAAGTCTAGGCGGATTATGATCCCCAAAGTAACTAGCTGTGACCACTTGTTTGCCATTATACAAAGGGACACTCATCTATATGGCCACATAAATAGGCTGTACTTGAGAATGAAGAAGGCTGGCTGAGGGTAGTTTAAATGGTTTCTGATTTAGTTAAGATGTGGAAATAGAGTATGATTAAGATCCTTTGTGGTGGTTTTATTGAGGCCGACATTCCTTTTTTTCTGAAAAAATTTACTGTAACCACACAGATTTGTATGTGGTAAAAAATGTAGATGACATAAATCTAGCTACACTGTTCTTATATTTTAGTATCAAGAGTCAGTTGTGCTGAAGATGCTGGCCTAAAAAACAGGAAACTGATTAGGCATGAAAGTTGCTGGGTGATTTGGGGCCTGTCACTCTTTCAACCTAATCTACCTGACTGGGAAAAACAGGAGGCTGAAGAATGAAGCATGCTTGGTACCTTGAAATTTTATTTTATTTATTTTATCTTATTTTTTATTTATTTTATACAGACACACACAATAATAATTGCGTGAGTATATAATAAAATAATAATAATAATAATAATTCCTTCACATGTGTCATATAACAATTACCAACCCAATCAGTGTCATGCAGTGGGATGTGGGGTACACTGGTTGGTGAAAGTGGGAACTAAAGTCCAAAGCACCTTTCAGACACCAGGTTGAGAAGGCTATTAATATGGCTGGCTTGGCTATTAATTACACAAGAGTCCCAATTCAGCCCTAAGGGATTTGCTTTCATAATGTTTTGATTGATAAACAATTGTGTGACTTCAAAATGAGTCCAATATCCTCCTTTAGCAAATTAGTTTAGGACTGAACCCAGAAAAATGGGGAAACCCATACATTTGAGTTTACTCAGAAGGAAGTGTTATTGGGATTCATTCTCGTAGTTCTGAAGGTTTGAACCTCAACCCTGTATGTTTTCTTGCAGATAAAAGTTTGCAGTTCAATAGTGCTGAATACAATTACTGGTATTAAACCATGGATTGTTTTACTATAGTTTATTGAATAAACTATAATTGACTGAATTCATGAACATGTGAAGTCACATTCACAAACAGTAATATAGAAAACCACAATGCCTGGGTTCATGTCCCATGTTAAACCAGGAGCAAATCAAGAAGGTTCTCATTTATCACGAGTGACTCCATCCTTAGGTGGACAATCAGAGTCTCTACCTGTCAGCAAGTCTCACAGAGTTCCACAGGCCTTACTTCCAAGTAAGCGTGCAGAGGGTAACCTTATATCGGGTAACCTTCTATCGGGTGCGTTTCAAGGTTTTGATAACAATCTTTAAAGCGCTCCATGGCTCAGGACCTAGTTACTTGTGGGATCGTATTCTGCCCCATACATCCCTGCGACCAATCCGCTCACACAGAGAGGGCCTCCTCCAGGTGCCGTCCACCAGACAGTGTCGAGGGGCGGCGCCTAGGAGTAGAGCCTTCTCTGTGGCGGGCCCAGCCCTGTGGAATGACCTCCCTCCGGATATTAGGAATACCTCTGACCTCCGCTCCTTTCGTGTAAAGCTCAAGACCCACCTTTTTCAAGTTGCTGGCCTGGCTCAACTTTGATCCAACTATATCGCTCCTGACGGGTTTTTTTTATTTGGGGTATTTTAATTGCATTCAATTTATTTAGGGGTTTTTAAACATTGTGTTTTTACTTGTTTTTATCTATCACTTCACCTCCTCCTTGCATATGTCGTGTATATGTCTTGGTATATGTTTTGTTATATGTATGTCGATATATTTATTTCCTATGTTTTGTTGTACGCCGCCCCGAGTCCTTCGGGAGAGGGTGCGGCTAAGAAATAAATATTTTATTATTATTATTATTATTATTATTATTATTATTATTATTATTATTATTATTATTATTATTATTATTATTATTATTATTATTATTATTATTATTATTATCATCTCTAGATGAGGGCCAAGAAATACAAACTGCATTGAAGCCAGTTCCTCTGCTTCAATTTTTCTATTTTTCCCCTTGAAATACAGCCGCAGATGTAAGTTGTTGATTTTTTTTAGAAGGCTGAGAACACAGAGACTCTGATAAAACTACGATTCCCAGGATTCTTGAGGTTTCGATCTGGGAGGAGTTTGACTTGGTTGCCATCGAGGATTTGGACAGATTGCGTGGACGACTGCGACCCACCACATGTTTATTGGACCCGTGTCCCTCCTGGCTTGTACTGGCATCCTGGGAGGTTACACGAGACTGGCTCCTGGGCCTAGTGAATGCTTCGTTGGGCGAGGGGTCCCTCCCGGCCGCCTTGAAAGAGGCGGTAGTGAGACCCTTGCTCAAGAAGCCTTCCCTGGACCCTTTGGAGCTAGCCAATTATCGTCCTGTCTCCAACCTTCCCTTTTTGGCGAAGGTTGTAGAGAGTGTGGTGGCCTACCAGTTCCCACGACATCTGGAGGAAAATGATTATCTAGACCCGCGCCAGTCCGGCTTCCGCCCCGGTCACAGCACGGAGACGGCCTTGGTCGCGTTGGTGGATGATCTCTGGAGGGCCAGAGATAGAGGCTGTTCCTCTATCCTGGTCCTATTAGACCTCTCGGCGGCTTTTGATACCATCGACCATGGTATCCTGCTGCGCCGGCTCGAGGGGCTGGGGGTCCGGGGCACCGTCTTGCGGTGGTTCGGCTCCTTCCTTTCTGACCGGACGCAGCGTGTGTTGACAGGAGAAGAGAGGTCGACCCTACGCCCCCTTACTTGTGGGGTGCCACAGGGGTCGGTCCTCTCGCCACTCCTGTTCAACACACATATGAAGCCGCTGGGTGAGATCATACGTGGTTTCGGGGTGGGATACCATCTGTACGCTGATGATACTCAGCTGTACTTTTCCACCCCGAACCACCCCAACGAGGCCATCGAAGTGATGTCCCGGTGTGTGGAAGCCGTACGGATCTGGATGGATGACAACCGACTCAAGCTCAACCCTTCCAAGACGGAGTGGCTGTGGGTACCAGCCCCCCGGTTCAGCCAATTAATTCCATCATTGGCCATTGGGGGCATTCATCTTGCCCCCGTGGAGCGGGCGCGCAATTTGGGCGTCCTCCTGGATGCCCGGCTGTCCATGGATGACCATGTGACAGCCGTGGCAAGGGGGGCGTTCCACCAGGTTCGCCTGGTGCGCCAATTGCGCCCCCTACTGGACCGGGATGCCTTGCGCACAGTCACTCATGCGCTGGTGACGTCTCGCTTGGACTACTGTAACGCTCTCTACATGGGGCTTCCCTTGAAATGCACCCGGAGGCTTCAGTTGGTCCAGAATGCAGCCGCGCGGGTAATTATGGGGAGTACTAGGTACTCCCATGTGACACCGCTCCTGCGCGAGCTGCACTGGCTTCCTGTGGTCTATCGGGTGCGTTTCAAGGTTTTGATAACTATCTTTAAAGCGCTCCATGGCTTAGGACCTAGTTACTTGCGGGATCGTATTCTGCCCCATACATCCCTGCGACCAATTCGCTCGCACAGAGAGGGGCTCCTCCAGGTGCCGTCCGCTAGACAATGTCGTGGGGCGGCGCCTAGGAGTAGAGCCTTCTCTGTGGCGGGCCCAGCCCTGTGGAATGACCTCCCCCCGGATATTAGGAATACCTCTGACCTCCGCTCCTTCCGTATTAAGCTTAAGACCCACCTATTCCAAGCAGCTGGCCTGGCTCAACTTTGATCTAACCATATCGCTCCTGACGGGTTTTTAACCGGGTATTTTAATTATATTTAATTTCTAGGGGTTTTATATTTTGTATTTTAATTGTTTTTATCAATCGACCTCCTCCTTGTGTATGTCTCAGTGTATGTTTTTGCTTTATGTTTGTTTTGTTTACATATTTATTTCGTATGTTTTGTTGTACGCCGCCCCGAGTCCTTCGGGAGAGGGTGCGGCTAAGAAATAAATATATTATTATTATTATTTATTATTATTCCCAGGTCCGTAGACTGTTTTTCCGAAGGTGGTTTAGGCACGAAGCTGCAGGGGCTCAAGAGAAATGCCATCTTCGTCGAGTCCCCCCCGCCCGCTCCCGATCTCCTAAGTGATAATCGCGGATGGGATTATTTGGAGGAGATGCAGGCGTCGCGCTTCTTTAAGAAGCCAGGCCCCCAAAGAAAGCCGTTTCTATGGCCGGCTGCGCAGCGCTCCTTTGAGGAGCTGCTGTTTCTGCCGTGGCGGTCAGCCGGATCCCGGGGCCGGTGGTCGAGCCAGGCCGCAGCGGCTCCTGCTCTCTCTCTCTCTCGGGGGGCCGAGGGAAAGGCTTCAGACCCAGACGCTGCAGGCTTGTCCTATAGCGCCTTCTCCTGGACAAGAGAAGGGACTCCTAGAGCAAAAGGCAGGCGGTGGGGAGGGGGCCGGAGGTCTCCTTGGTGCTGGGTCGCCCGTCCTTGCAGGAGGGGCCGGAGAAGATATTGGCAAGTCTTGGCGGCGGTGAAGAAATAATTAGGAGCCTGGGAAGAAAGCTGCATTCCCACCTAGGGCTTTCCTAACTCAAATCAGGGCAACTATTGTGGGGAAGACCTATTTCTTAGAAAGGTTTCCGAATTACACAGCACCGCGTGGTAGAGAAGAGAGAGATTAGGGGCATTTTAGACACGAGCAATGGTTAGTGTGGCAGCGTTCGCGCCATGCCCCCCTCCTCCCCTTGCATCGGAGTGGTAGCTGAACGCTTCTGCCACCCACATTCTTGATTCTCGCCTGCCACCGCAGGCATTACACGGTCCCCTTCCAAAAGCTAGAAGGGCGCCCCCAGCAGAGGTCGAGAAGGAAACACGGGGCTGAGCTGCTTTGTTGCCTGGGTGGGATGGCCAAGGCGGAAGAGGGAAAAGCTTTGGCGATTTGCTTAAGGCACGGCGCAGGCACGTCCGCAGGACCCGGTTGGAGGAAAAAGCAAGGAAAAGAGCAAGAGAAATGGGCCAGTCGAGGTTGGGCCCTTTTCCAATGCGCTTCTACTAGCTCTTATCTCATTTTGTGGAATGAGAAGACATTAAATTCTGGGCTTCAGTGATGTCCCCCTTTTGTGCAGCGTTTCTCAATCCAAAGGTGCCTTTCATTTACAGAACTCAAGGTAATAAGCAGCTCTCAGTTGTGCCTTTCCCTTTGTTCTCACAACAACCCTGTATAGGGATTGAGGGACTAACTAAGGAAACATAGGAATTGGCCCTTCACGACTGGTCACAATTTGAATCTGGGTCTCCTGGTCTCAAACCACTGATCAGGGCCAGGCACTGGATGTTTTTTACCTTTGTTCAAGTGAAGGAAATCTTGTCGCTTAGTCCAGGAGTCACCAACCTTTCGAACCTCAGAGACCACTACATTCATAATTTTAAATCCCGTGGACTACTAATATGATTTTTTTAAAACATAAAAAGTATTTGGTGCAATATAAAAAATGCAAATAATTTTTCTATGGACCATCAAAATGACCAATGGCTTAGTCAATTTCTGAGGCAGATTGGGATGGGCTTTTTTTTTTTTTAAAGGAACTGCTATCAAAAATACCAAGGTAAAAGGTATCAAATTTCCTACAATAAGCCTTTCTCATTCCATTGTATCTATAATAATAGTTTGGTATTTGTTCCCATTTCATTCTCATAAATGTTCCTAATGTAATCCTACTCCTGTATAGTTACAAGGTAGAGCTGTAATGATACAGTCACTTGTCATCCCCCCTTACAATACCATATAAGAAAAGGGAACCAATGGTCTACCACATTTGTTGAACTGCAGTTCCCAGCATCCCCCATAATTAGCAGCACTAGCAAGGGTTGCTGAGAATTGTGGTTCAACAGCAGCTAAGGAGCCACAGATTCCCCACCCCTGCTGGGCAATCCCTGCAGAGGACTGCAGAGGGTCTTTATCTTGAATGCCATCCACACAATTTCCTGGACTCCACTGGAAAGCTTTGAAATGTGGTGGGCATAATAACATTGTTAGAGATTATTATTTTGCCTCCCTACTAACTCAGCACTCATTGGGGAAGGGTTTTTGTTAATTTGCTTCCTAGATGCCTTGACCATTCAAGAAAGTAACCTTGCCTTGAACAGTTTTGGCTTCCTATATTGTGCTAAGCCAGGTGTTCGGCTTTGTATGAGTTGTGTGCAAACAAAGCCATAATGATCAAGACATTAAACCAGGGTTTATGGTTTATTGTGATTTGGGAACCAGAGGGCAATGTTCCGTCAAACAGCAGTTAAAGCAAACTTCATCTAAGAGCAAGGTGTGAAACGATCTAAAAATGTGGAACACAACAGACAACTGAGAAGCAACAAAGTGCTTCCAAAAGAAGGTAAGTCCCAGCATTAATTACGAAGAACTGAGCCCAGTGCCCGATTTCCTCTCTTCAAAAGCCCATCCTGGTTTTCCTTCAATTCTGCCCCCCCCCCCAAGTTAGGAACACAAACGAACGTCCTCCCATTCACATTTGTTTTATTGTGGGTAGTTTTCCCCCTCGTGCTGCTTCCTCTTTAGAAGATAATGGAAAGGGGGGGGATACCCCCTCTCCTATCCCAATTACTGTATAAGTACCAATTCGAATATAACTCCTCGTTAGGAAAATAGTAGTTTTCACAATGCAAAGTGTTTTAATGTTCTCTTATTATCTCTGGGGTGGGTGCATTTTTCTATCTTGTACCCATCGACCAAATGAAGTGTTTATGGCGACTCCTCCCCCCACTTCACTTCCTGTTTTTTAGCTCTAACACTCGCTGTAGCTGCATTCAGTGCCGCAATGCAGTAGAGCTGTAAATACCTTTAACAGCTGCCTGCCAACCAAGGAGTGAAATACTGTCTTTGTTCCGAATCTCTCTCTCTCCCCCCCCCCCCAATCCCAGCTCCAGGATCTCATAAAACAGCCCACCAGAAATACATTTCTCTCAGAAATCACACAAACACAAATCAGTTCAACAAGAAGCCATGAAACGAACGAATGAATATGTGTGTGTGTATGTGTGAACACACACACACTCATCTTGCAGGATTACCATTAATATGCACACAACTAGTGGTTTAAGTGTTATTTTTGCCCTCTTTGCTTCCCATACAAAACATCTGCAACTATAGGATCATTAAGAATGAGTGGTTTTATGTCGTACAAATTACCCTTTACACAAATCCTTGATGTGGCTCTCCTCCCCATTTTTTATATTTTAATTTTAGGCAGCTATTAAACTATTTTCTTCTTCTTCTTTTTTGCTTGATTAGCAAGGCTTCACTTTCTTAATACGCGGATGTTATAAATTTTCTTTGAAAAATGAATAGAGCTTGACAGCACTGGATCCTAAGAAATACATTTGTACAATTTTTGACATTTCTTAATAGAACTTAAAATCAGAGGAGTCTGGTAGCATTCTTTCCAACTAACAAATACCATATTTTTTTGAGAAGAAGCAAGCCATGTCAAAGATATTTGCTAACTACTTTTTTTTAAAGGGGTGGGACTGGCCTGAAATCAATGGAATTTCTTTCACTGGAGGGACATGTCCAGAAACAGGAATTTGATCCAGAGTCTTGTCAATTTAGCCTATTAATTAGTTTGTATTATGTATCCCAATATAGTTTCTTTCCATCTCCTAAATTTAGATAGGAAAGAAGAATTACTTTTATTTAAATACTAATCTTAATTGGGTTATGTATTGAGACAGATTTCCAGCTGAAAACCCCCATTGCGAAAGGAATGAGAACAATAAGATTTCAGGAATTGAATCCTAAATACCTCTAGCTAAGGTGTGTATTGTGTCATCAATGCAGCTACACTAAACTCAATTCCAATGGCTAGAGTTAAGGGGGAGGAGAGATGTTGTATAGCAGAAGAAAAAGTGGGCGGACTTCTCTAATCACAGATGAATATTATTGTTTGTAATGCTTTGCCAATCTCAGATATCAATGGGAGCCATTACGATATGCAGTAATCCTACAATCACCTTGCACTTTGGGCTAGAGTTTTTAATGATGTTTTATTCTTCCATCTAGAATGGGTGCTAATATTTAGAAAGTGGTGTTCTACAAAAGTAATTAAAATATGTATTCAACTGAATATACATTCCCCTTAATAATTCAAGAGAAGAGAAACATTACACACTTTATATTTTTCAGCATCAACTACAAAAAAGAGGATTATTCCTATCACTCTGGTTGGTTATTGAGCCATTAAACATTTTATAATACAGTATTTGTGTATAAATTCAGAAATAATACAAATCTAGCAATTACACAGTGCACATTTGCTTTTCAATGAGATAATAAATAACAGACTTTGGGGAACTGTATTAATTTTATTTAGGAATATATAGAAAAATAAAACATTTTCCTTACCCAGGCAACAATGCAGAACCTATCATACATTGCAAAGAATGAATCATTTAAAAAGTAAAAGACAATAACATTATTGGGCAAATGTAATATATTGTCTGCAATCTTACCTATATTTATTTAACAAAAAGCCTTACTGAAATAACTTACTTACACATATCAGAGATATAGCTGGAAAAAAATTCATTCTGCTGTTATTATGAACACAACAGATCTTCCAATACATGCATATACACACCCACCCACAGTTCATTCATTAAGCCGTAGGCTGTAAAGCATATTCGTAATGTCTGAATCCTAAATGTGTGTATATTTAGATGACCACAATGGATATCATTCATACCTGTGCCATTTTTCCCATTGCACTGTACCATTGAAATCTGTTAGGATTTTCAGTGCAGATCAGATTTGCAGGATTGTATATTATAGGACAGTTTAATTGCTCTGCTGAAAATACATGCATTCAAGCGAGCAAGCAAAAGAAACAAAAAAGAAGCAAGATCCCAGTTTTTAAAAGTGGCCAGGAATTCTCAACATTGTCTGGAGAGAATCTTATGAACGCCCCCCCACCCCCCCACCCTATACAAAAGAAACCAGAAATGTAACGCGAACCTGGGCTGTCGTTTTCTGCCTTGCGAGAGAAGGGAGGGTCGAGCTGTCGAGACATCTCGGCGCGGCTACTCCGATCGAAAAGAGACGTTTAACTCAGTCGGAGGGATTCCCGCACCTAAGCTGCCAGAGGACCTCTCTGGCTGGCGCATGAAGCGCAATCGCCCTGCAGCAAAAGCAAACCTGGGTGCAAGCCGCACCTCAGGTTTGCGCCTTCTTAGGGACCCGGATGAGACAGGGAGGGGAGGGGAGGGGAGGGAGGGGGGGAGGGAAGGAGAGCCACCTGTTGCTCATTAGACGCTGGAATTCTACGATTAGTAGACCAAACATTAAGGGGGGGGGGGTTGTTCTAAAATGGGGAAGAGGGGGTGGTGGAAGAGAGGAAGCCGCAGAGGAGGGAATTCAATGAGGCTTTCTTTCTTTCTTTCTTTCTTTCTTTCTTTCTTTCTTTCTTTCTTTCTTTCTTTCTTTCTTTCAGGAATCGCTCTGGTTCTTTGTGGGTTTGCCCGCTGATAGTTTTATTATTATTATTATTATTATTATTATTATTATTATTATTATTATTATTATTATTATTATTATTATTATTATTATTATTATTATTATCGAGCTTCTCCGAGGCTCAGCGCACTTCACAAAGCCGCTGAAGCCCCGTCGAGGAGAGGCTCAGGTGGGTCCGAAGGGCAGGGAAGCCTCCGTAGGGGGCAGGCAGGGGGCACAAAAGGCGCCGACGGGGCAGTTGTCCCACCTCTCCCTTCCTTCCTCCCGGCTACCGTCCTACTACTACTAACTGCAGGGCGCAGGGTGGGTGCTTGTTCTGTCGGGCTTTCCCTCCCCCCCTCTCCTTCCACTTTCTTTTATGACTTCTGGAGTGGCGTCTCCAAGCGCCGAAAGGGAAAGGGAAGCCCCCGCGGCGAGAGTCAGACACGAAAACGAAAGGACTTCCTTACCCGATGGCTGCCAGGTCGGAGCGGCGAGGACTCCGGGCGCGTCCCTGTAATCCATTGCGAGGCGCCTCAGGTTCGGGAGCCGCCTCCAGTTATAACCTGAAGAGGCGGCAGGCGCCGGCGGGCAGGCAGGTAGGGCGTGAAGGAAACGGAGCTTTTGTGGCCAAGCTGCCCCGCTGGCTAGGCTCGCCGCCCGCCCGCCACCGCCGACGCTCCCCGCCCACCCGTCTTGCCCGCACTCCGCGCCTCGTCCAAAGGGTGGCAAAGGCGAGGAGGGCGGACTGGCTGGTTGAAGGGGAGCGTTGGGGACGGAGGCTTGCAAAGAAACAAACAACAAAAAAGCCCTTCCCCGGTTCGGTCGGATCGGCGAGCCTAACCAGCCGGAATGCGCCACACATCGGAGACAAAGGTTGGGAAAAGACGGGGGGTTGAGGCGCTGGGAAAGGAGGATGCAGGGGTGAAATTCGCCAGGGAAATCAGGCGGAGGGGGGGAGAGGGGAGGGGGGAAAGAGGGCCCGGAGAGCCAGCAGCCCTCGCACATGACCAGGCGCAGCCAATGACGCGCCCAAGTCGGTCGTAAAAGGTCTATTACCGAGCTGTAAATTTTCTTCAAACAAAAAGGAATTTACTGCAATTCCTTGCGGATTTTTTTTTTAGCTCGGGCCGCTGCAACTGCCCCCCCCCACACCTCCCACCCCCAGTAGAATACGTTTTCCTCCTTCCCTCCCTCTGCCTCCCTCTCTCTTTCTCTCCTGCTCCCGCCATGGCGCTTTCCTGCTCTCAGCTCCACCAGAACCGCGTCCGAGGCCTGAGAGAAGAGTGGCTGCTGACTGGGCCTGGATTGCGCAGTTTAGAAAGAGGGAGGGAAGCCAGAGGGGAGGTCTGTAGAGCCAAGCTTTCCAGAGGAGTCTCCTTCTACGCTGGATTTTCCTCATTCAGGCCCAGTTGGAAGCGGCACACATCCCTGGCTTGTGTGCCAGGCGAAGCTGTCTGTCTCCTTAGCCCTAACCCTTCCTTCCTGGCTAAGCGGTTCTGGCAGGCCTCTGAAGGTAGAAAAACAGGCCCCTAACTTGTTCTTGTCCCGTTTTCCAAATGTGGGAGATCCTTTCACATCAAAACATGGGTCGGTCATCTATCTATCTATCTATCTATCTATCTATCTATCTATCTATCTATCTATCTATCTATCTATCTATCTATCTATCTATCTATCTATCATCTATCATCTATCTATCTATCTATCAATCATCTATCATCTATCTATCTATCATTTATCTTTCTTTCTTTCTTTCTTTCTTTCTTTCTTTCTTTCTTCTTCTTTCTTTCTTTCTTTCTTTCTTTCTTTCTTTCTTTCTTTCTTTCTATCTCTCAATTTGGAGTACAGTGTTGGAATTGCTGTTCGGGCAGGAGCAGGGCTCCTCCTTGAGAAAGGGCTACTTCTAGCGGAGATGCCTAAAGCAACTTTCTTGGGGGGAACAAATAAAAATCACAGGCCCTCACAACTCCTTTTCTGGCTGCAGAAAATGGCTTTCTCCAGAGAGGCCTTGTGGGGATCCAGTTACCTTGCAGCATGGAGAAGTGCAGAACTCCAAAGAAGTAAGAAAGAATGCACCAAGAATTGCCAAAAAGAAAAAAGAAAAGGGAAACCACTGGCTTTCCAAAGCTCAGCTGAATCTGGATATATGACTCCGCCACAGTGACTTGTTCCTCTATTCTTTCTTGGGGAATTAGCCATACAAAAACCCCTCCTCTTTTTTTTTAATCGCCATTGCCTAAATCTTGTTGCATTGGGCACTGTTTATGTACAGTGGAGTGAAATAAATCTTTTAGCAATTGTTGACTGCAATTATTGACAAGTCGGTACACGATTCTATTCAAAAAGAAAAAAACACCTAAAAACGAAATCTTAATTGTTGTTGGAAATGACTATTTTTATGTGGACATAAAGTAGGATTGAAATCTAAAAGACTTTCTTCTAAGGAAGATGTTAAGGCTGGAGAGGGCAGCGAAAGAAATCATTATATTCACTGCCCTAGATCTAGAAAAGCAAACAAGTGAAATTCGCTGTACTAAATGTTTTTGCCTCTTGCTGTAAACCCATTAATGCTTTCTCTCTGTGTGTGAAGTTGTATGAAATAAAAATTTATGGGTCATGTGGTGGAATTGGTTTATGAAGTGGGCTGTAGAAGGCAAGAGGCCATTCTGGCAAATTTGTGCACGCTTGGGTTTTGCTCCCAAATCAGTAACACAAACAGATTCAGTTTCCATGTTTAAAATGCAGATGTGTCACCTTGAAGGGCTATATAGTCTCTACTTCCAAAATGGCTGCTACCTTCAAAGAAAGGACACAAAGGGTGGTGTTGCTTTTGATGCCAATTTTTAGACTTGCCATGAAGAGGAAGCCCCGCTTTGGGGGTGATTTTTACTATAGAATGCTAAAGAAAAGCGACACTTTACAGTTAGCAAAAAAACAGCAAAGAATAAGACTTTCCTCATTCAAAGCATCCTCCTTTAATTTTGAACTAGCTTTGCCTAAAAGTGAGTTTGTTCAACTTGGAAAAAAATGGGTGTCTCCTTCAGTTAAGGTGCTGCCGGTTGTATGAAATCTCCAAAATCCAACACAGACACACCAGCCCCCCTCCCCCATTGATTCTCCAAATAATCCTGCTTTCATGCATATATTAACCTGGAATTAAGTTTTCCCTCACCTTTCAGGACTTAACTTTCTGAGGAAACTGTACTTGTAGAAAGCCTGTATTGCAACATTCAGCTTGGTCTTGCTGTTCTCCAGCAAGATATATTTCATCTCTATTTTATGATTATTATTTTTAGATTTAATATAGACATCCACCATCAGCTCCGGTGGACTCTGGGTGGCTTACAAAATACAATACTAATTTAGAACAATTACAAATATTTACTGCAGACTGTTCATTGTTTAATATGTACACTTAGAACAAATGCGCTTTTTCCTTTGCCAGGTTTTTGGGCTGCTTCCCTAGACTTAATCTGTATAAGTTAAGAGCAGAATGACCAGCAAGGCGTTTTGCCGCATTTATGCAAATTCCTGCACCAAATCCTCTGCTTTGCAGTTTTTGCCGCAGACCCTTCACGTGGATGAGCTCCCCGGCCTGCTACTATAATGCTGAAAATATGGGGGGAGGGTGTTTCAGGCTGGGAGGGACCCTTTGGATCCAAGAAAGAGCCTAGCTAGGCTAATGGTTCAGCAGATAGTCCATAGAGCAAAGACCTCTCTGTGTGCAACATTCATTCAAGCCCAGACTAGGTTTCTTAAAAGAAAACAAAATATACGGTTGGGGGGGTGGGGGGTGGGGGGAGCTTCTATACACAAGTTAGGAAAAAGCAGCTCTTAAGTGACAGAAATGGTGTGTGGGGGGGTGATACACAGGGTGATGACCTTCAGTTTCTTAAGTTTTCAAAAAACTGTTGAGGTGTACCATATCACAAAGGTTGCCAGAGACTGTTCTCTGCTTGCCTTTTAGCATTTTGGGGGACTTCTAATCTTTGGAGGAGGGAGGGAGAAGAGACAGAGGAAGAAGATAGTGACTTTTTAAAAAAATATCTTGGTTAGCTCTGCAACAAGAAGACAATTCCTATGGGCTAGTTTGTTCTTGGTTTCAAAAAGATGTAACCCAGATTCACTGTATGGAATGCTGCTTTCTATGTACCGGTCAGTTGTAAACCTATCCCTTTCAACTACCGATTTCTAGATACAGTGGATGAGACCCATATTCCCCACTGCCAGCTGTGGTTGATAGGTGCAGGAATTCCAAAGACAGGGCTGTGAATTGCTTGGGGAAGCACTATTCTAAACAATTATCTTGGAGCTGTGAAACGAAAAAGAAAGCTGTTCAGAGGACAGACTTCTGAACCACAATCAACCAGGGGCTTCTTGATGGAGAAAGCTCTTTGTTTAGCTTAGCTGCATCTCTAAGGTGCAAAAGCATCCTGTTTAAAATTGTCAAGAGAATACTAATGGTTTCTTCACTGGGCGATGTGGAAAAAATACAATTCCTCATTAAAGGCTATAAGTGCTAGCTTGGACTACATCATACAATTTCATTGAAATAAATGGAGATTGATAGGATAAGAGTTGCCATAGATATGAAAAGGTGCTGTTTTATATTTCTTTCTTGGATGGTGGGAAAGATGGATCTCCCCACGGGTGAGTGAGGCGAATTATGCCGGAGAAAATAATGTAAAATAAAACAGTTGTGTACAAGTTTACAAACCAGAAAAAAAGCAGGGTAGGAGACCAATCCCTCTCAGTAATTCTATTGTAAATTATAAATTTGGGATGTGTGTGTGAGTTATTTGTAAAAATAATAAAGGCAGGATACAAATAAAAATAAATACTCAATAAATGCACACAAGCAAACTCATTCCATTTTCTAAATAGAGGAGGAAGAGGAAATGAATTCACCCAAGAGAGATTTAAGCAAATTCTAGAGGAATCTATAAACCTTCTACTCTACCTATTATCTACAAACATGACACACACACAATGGCCACACACTCCAGCATAGAGGAAAGTTCTCTGAAGGTGCTTAAAGAGGCTCCTCTCTTTCTATGAGATATGGGGGCTGCTACAGACCTGTGAGTTTAGTTGTTACTAGCTGCAGTCTGCACCTTAGTTATGGCAACAGCATGGTAGTTAAAAGCCTGAGCTGCAGAATCTTCAACAAAAACCACTTCCAAATCTTGACCCAGTTATTCTAGAATTCTTTAGACGGTTTTAGGTAAACTAGCCTCCCCCTTTCACACCTCAATAACAAGGATCCCACCATGTTGGTCCCTCTGAGGAGGCTGTTGTAAGGCTTTCAGAGAGAAGGTCTATAGGAATGTCCTTGCTGTTGCTAGGACCGCCTCCTCAACTTTCCTTTGTTTCTGATTCCGCAATCAGCCTTCTGAACATCTCCATATCTTCCTAGATATAGACCAGCATGCTTGGGCTGCTATTTACAAGAAGAAAAGAAAAAAAGATACTGCACCAATCGATCCAAATGAAAGCACCACTCCCAAAATGAAGATAATCCCAGCAGATTGAGCCTAGTAGCCAGAATGACTGAGCACGACATAGATAGATAGATAGATAGATAGATAGATAGATAGATAGATAGATAGATATAGATAGATAGATAAATAGGTAGGTAGAGAGGTACAGAGGTAGGTAGGTAGGTAGGTAGGTAGGTAGGTAGGTAGGTAGATAGATAGATAGATAGATAGATAGATAGATAGATAGATAGATAGATAGATAGATAGATAGATAGATAGATGATAGATAGATAGATTTTGGAAATACCCAGATTAAAGATAATCCCAGCAAATCTCCTATTTAGTCAGAACGACTAAGAAAGGCAAGTGTTTATAAATAGGGAATAACAGATATCTGAATGAGTTATTAATAGGAAAATTAAATAAGAATCATATTTCTAAGAAAGCTTCTATTTCACTCTGAACTGTAAAAAAAAAAAAACCCACATATGCGCATGCAAGTTTGATAGATTGTATGTGGATAGCACACTGGGTGTGTAACTAGACGTCCTTTTCCAGATACCCAAATCCAACCTTTTGTCTTTAAGAAGATCCGGTGGGAACTTGTGGTGGTGGCCAATACGTGAGCACAAACTAGCCAACTTCATTTTAGCCAAGCGTATTGTTAGTAAAAGCAGCCCAGGGTCTGGTTCGGCGGCTCATGCAAATGCAGAACATGGTGTTCATTTAGTAAGCCATGGCTAACAACAACCAACCTTGAATAAGCCTGCGCTTAATGTTGCAAGGGCTCCTTTATTGGAGAGAAAGAGAAAGAAAAAGAAAGAAAGAAGCGTGCATTTAAATTTATATGCCCACATTCCTTCTCAACAATATGCGAGAATGCACAATACTCATTCTCAACAATATGCACGAGAATGTACAATGTCCATTCTCAACAATGGAGGTGAGAATATACACAATAGCCATTCCCAACCGCGGACTTATGCAGAAGGAACATTGGGTGTAAAAGAACGGTCTGGGTAGCCCACGGTTTGTGGGAGAAGTCAGCCTTGGCTTTTGGGCCTTTCGCTCTCTCCCAAACCCGAGGAAATCGGCGCTCGCTTTGAAATCCCATGAAAATCAATCGGGAGCTGATCTTCGCACTCGCGTATCCGGCAGGAATCTAGGAGGCTTTGCGTGGACAGTGGGGGCTCCGCGGCCTGCCGGACAGAAGCCTGGCGGCCTTAATACTTTGCTGCCTTCAACTGGGCGCTAATCTAGCTGGTCTTTCCAGCGTGCAAGCACAGCGAAACGCGTTTACCTGAAGCCACGTGAAACAAAACAAAACGGGCTTGCCCTTCCTCCCCGAAGCACGCGGGTTAAGGAAGGGGCTTCGATTTCCCGTCGCATGCGCTGGGCTCACGGCTCGGGTCTCGAGTCAGGCTCAGCTTTCCCAGAGAGGAGGGCAAGGAACGCTGGAAAGGGGTCCCGGAACAAAGCGCTTTCGAGGTCCCTTCCGAGAAACGGGGCCCAAATGCTCCCGTAGCTTGCCCGCTTGCCTTGAGCTAATTTCTACGCTAGACGAAAACATGAAGGAAGAAGCTGGGTCATAAATAACACGTCGGATTTTTTTTTAATTATTATTTTGATCATCGATAATGAAAAAAAAATCAGTGTTTAAAATTAAAATAGTTCATTACGTCCATCATCGGCCCACAAGTTATTTCCTTTTTCAATTAACTTAGTTTAGGAAAGAAAGGGGGAACTGAAGAATTTGAAAGAAGTGCACTTGATTTTTAAAATATAATAAGAGAGGCAGGACGTTGCGTCCTTGTAGGAAAACATAAATCCCCAGTAAAAATCTGTAGGTAAAAAACTGCTACCCTTTTTAGTATTAAAGGCCAAGGGGAAATGGGAGGGGGGGGGAAGAGAGAGGAAGGAAGGAAGGAAGGACAATAAAAAATGTAGAAAGTGCAGCAGCGGTAGCCATATGGGAATGGAGCTAAGAAGGCGCCCAGTGCAGTAACAAAAGCCTAACTCTCATCTAGCCCAGAAATGTCAGAAGGTAGTTTCAAAGACAACAAAAGGTGCCTTGAGATTAGTCCCAATCATGGTGGACGTGGCAGAGACCTAGACAAACACCTGGCCCCTCCATCCGTTGATGCCCCAAAGTCTTTGGCCAAGGTTCCCAGCAGCAACAGCAGTAGCAGGAGGAGGAGGAGGAGGAGGAGGAGGAGGAAGAGGAGGAGGAGGAAGAATTTAATTTGCCTAGGCTTGTTCTTCGAGGTCTCTGTCGGCTTCCCTTTTGACCTCTCCTTCCTTCCCCTCTTGCCGAGTGGCAGGGAACTTGTCCTTGTTGTTCTCTTTTTTCCATTTCATTCTCCGGTTCTGGAACCAGATCTTGACCTGCCGCTCGGTCAGTCCTAGCGCGTGGGAGACCTCGATTCTCCTCTTCCTGGTCAGGTAGGGGTTAAACAGGAACTCCTTTTCCAGCTCCAAAGTCTGGAAGCGGCTGTAGGTTTGCCTCCCTCTCCGCCTCCCGGGAGCTGCTGTTGGAAACAAAAACCACAGCGTTTCTTTACAAAAGGAAAGAAAGGGGAAAAAAATAAACCAGGAAACAAAACAACCAAAAGCAGCGGCTTGGCTCGCAGCCCCAGCGCTTTTAGCTTTCCTGCCCCAGAGAGTAAAGTTATGTTGAACAAATTATTTTCCAATGCACAAAGCATGAGCTCCGGCTATTTGTTCAAATCTCTTTCTCATTTACAACTAACCAAGTGAATCAACTCGCTGTAAATCCAAGTACTCGGAGTGTGCCCTACGTGATCCAAACGCAGTAACACTCGGCATAAAATCTGAAATATGATCTGGTCTGTTCTTGTTTCTTTCAAAATATCGGTTTAATGCCACAGTTCAAATCATCTGTGGTTTGGACGTTTTTAAGAAAGCCTAATATTGTCAGAAACAATTGTATGGAGTGTGTTCTTAACAAGGAACTATCACTATAACAACAGCATTAATGTAACTGTAAAAGGAGAACGAAAGAAAGAAAAAGGGGATTGGTGGAAAAACTGGCAGCTTGGTTTAAGAGAGAAAGAAAAGAAAGGGGGGGAAAGTAACAGAAAGAAAGAAAAAACAGAAAGGAGAGAGACAGACAGATTGAAAGGAAAGAAAGAGAAAGAAAGAGAAAGAAAAAAGAAAACGGCAGGGAGAAAAGTGAGGGAAAAGAAAGAAAAAGAGAGAGAAGAGTGAGGGACAGGAAAGAAAGAAAAGAAAAGAGAGAGAGAGAGAAAGAAAGAAAGAAAGAAAGAAAGAAAGAAAGAAAGAAAGAAAAAGGCAGGGAGAAAAGTAAGGGAAAAGAAAGAAAAAGAGAGAAAAGTGAGGGAAAGGAAAAGAAAGGGAGGGAAAGGAAAGGAAGGGAAAGGGAGAAAGAAGTTAAGTTCACCGCCGCAGAGAAAGGGAAGGGAGAGGGAGAAAGGCAAGGAGTTTGGGTCCAACCTTGTGGTCTCATCCAGGGAAAAACTGGAGAAGGAGACGCGCTCTGATTTAAGGGCCTTGGTTCCTCGCCAATATTAGCACAGGACGATTTACAGTCGGGATACTGAAGCAGCTCGGCCTCTTGGTGTGTCGTAAAAATCGTCGGTCGCTGTAAGTTATCGTATCCGTAAAACTTGGTCGGCTCCGCTGAACAAGGCAGGCCGGAGCAGGGGGCTTGCAAGGGAGGCGGGGGAGGCGGGTAAGGCGAGGGGCTCCCCCCGGCCAGGTGCGGCGGCGGCGGCTGCGAGTGGGCAGGAGGAGGAAGGGGAGCGTGGGGAGAAGGGTGGAAGTAGTCCGCGCCACTGACGGCCGGGCCGGGCCCAGGACCCGTTGGCGCAGGGGGATAGCCTGAGGCGGCGGCTGCAGCGGCGGCGGCCGCGGCGGCGGCAGCGCTGTTCCCGTAGAGCAGGGCGGCGGCGGCGGCCGCAGCGGGCGCAAAGTGACAGTCGTAGTAAGCGGGATTGATGGGCGGCTCGCCCCCTCCTGCCGCCGCCGCCGCCGCCGCCTTGTACTTGGAGTACAGCGGATTGACAAAGTAGGAGCTCATCGGAGGGCGGGGGGCGAGCGGAGGCGCCGCCAGCCGCAACAGCAGCAGCAGCAGCAAGGCAAGGAAAGCAGCAGCAGCAGCAGCAGCAGAGCCCGCCGCCGCCGCCACCCGAGGCCTGCGCAGCCGCCGCCCGGATAATCCAGCTGCTCGGCCAGGCTGCCCCGGCGGCTGCCTTCGCGGAGTGGAGCTGGCGGCGTGGAGCAGAGCCGGGCCGTAATCGCTGATCGACTGACCTGCCTCACTGCTTTTACAATTTCCTATTAGGCACACACCAACCAGCCGTCCCGCCGCCACACACTCACTCCCTCACTCGCTCACTCACTCACAGGGGCCAGAGTTCAGGGCAAGGCAGGAGAGCGGCTTGGCTTGGCGCGCTCAACGTCCGGAGGCCAAAACCAAGTCCCAAACTAAGTAGGCAGAGTTGGGGGGGGGGGGAGAGGGAACCGGATTCCCAGCCGCTTGCCTGGCCTCTTTCCTCGATGCCCCTGGCAAGCAGCCTCTACTCTCTGCCCCCCCCTGCCCCCCACCCCCCTTCTCCACAGCGAGCCCTGGCCGCAAAAAGCCCGAGCGGAGAGCGATCAAGGGCAGATAAAGCCCAGCGCTGGAGGGGCTGGAAGGGAAGGCACAGCAGAGGACTACGGATCTCCCCGACAGGGGGGAGGAGGAGGAGAAGCCATGGAGTGGAGAAGGCCCTTAGGACTTCAGGGGAAGCAGGCAACCTTTGGGACTGGCTACAGAAGGGGAGGGCTGGGGTGGAGGGGGGTGGGGAGATCGCTCAGGATGTGCTGTCGTTGTGATCTGGACTAAGGTTATAATCCTTCTGCGAAGTCATTTCTTCCAGAAGCCGGACCTCCGAACATGTGCTAAGTGAACATGTGCTAAGTGGTGGCCAGCCTAGATAGGGAAGAGGACTTCTGATTCCAGATCAAATGGGCCTTGACCAGCTTCCCCAAAAGACAAAGCATGGCCTGTTAGGAGAGGTCGATGCAATTCCCTGGCCCAACGCTCTTGTCAGTATCCCACCGCTGGTGTCTTTGGTTGGTCGGGCCTGGGCATCTCGACTGAATTGGGATGTTTGTGATGTGCTGCTAGGTGGGTCAGAGGAGGAGGAAAGCACAGAAGACCGAAGCCAGCTGAGCGGGGGAGGAGAGGAGAGGGGGGATGGCGGATACAGCAGGAAGGCCGCGGGCAAATGAGATGCCCATTTCCCCTTGACGCAGTGCTGCAGCTCCCGGGTTCATAGGCCCTTAATGGCAATCATGCCCATGAATACGCTTTCCACAATTTCCCCATTCGGCGGGGGCGTCATTAGCCCAACCAAGCAAGAGAACGTAAACCCAGCAAGGGGGCCGCGGCAGAGGTGGGGGAAGGTTTCCCCTAGGAGAGGTGGCACAAAGTCGGGGGAGGGGGGGGAAAACAGCTGAATTCGGCTGTTCCACAAAGACTGTAACCCTGTCCCTCCACTCTCAAGAGCTGCTTTTCCAACACAGGGGTAGTGGTGATGGGTATCTTCAGCCAAAGTGTGTCCCTGGAGCCTGAATCGGACGGAGGGTCTTCGGGTAACGTCCAGGCAGGCAGGCAGGCAGGCAGGCAGGCAGGCAGGCAAGGAGTGATGTGACTGGTGTGAGAAAGATCAGAGAAATCTTTCTAACCCCTCCTGCTCAGCTGAGCCTTCTTCAATTGTAGGCCCTGGCAATTCCCCAGCCAAATGCTGCACCCCGGCGAGAACTCTCGCTCAGTGGGAAAGCTATGGTGCCCGGCCTGGGCAAGAAAACAGAACTTGCAGAAGGCATTTGTTTTAGGGCTGTCCAGGCCAGGGATTCAAATCCTTTATTTGGGAGTCTGGCAAGTGATAAGAGAAATTCTGCCCCAATGCTCAGCCTGCACCGAGCAAGCCATAAAGTCGGAGGCCCCAGCCCGGCATGATCCTTAAAAGAGCCCCTCCAGTTTGTGTAGTCTTCTTCAGGGTGGGGGTGAAGTGGCAGAGGATCTGAGCCCTGTTAACACACAAATACTGTTTCTTTTGATTAGCCATTGTCATGGGCTGCGCTTTCGAATAAATGTCTCTTTTTAAGCTACGTGTCTGTGTTTTTATTCTGAACTCTCATACAGCAAGGATATTAAAGGTGAGACTATTGGCAACACACCGCAACAGATTTTGGATTGTCTTCATAGTTTTTCCCATTCTCTCGCACACACAGAAAGCCTTATTTGTCTTCCAGTCACCCTGTGTATTTCCAGGAATGTAAAAAGTCAAACTGGGCTCCGGTCACTTCATGGACACGTTTGAGCAGTTTTCTTAGCAGGAGTGGTTTAACCATTTGGCTGCTTCTGGGACTCCCAGCCTACCCCTGCTGGATCTCTGAGATTTCCTGATGGTGTTCCTTCCAAGTTGTGTCCCTGCTTAATTTGGGCTCATCCAAGTGCTGCCATCTGCTGAGACCTTTAACTGAATGTTATAGTTGCTGCATTTGAAAGCAGGACGGAGGAACAAAAGATTATAAAACTTGACACCAGATTTCGCTTCCCCCATCTCTTTAATGACTAATTGGGTATGGTGTTTTTTGCTTACCAATATAAATTTGTTGTTTTAATATTAATATGTAAGGCACTGTAAGTTGCCTCTGGGATTGAGGCAGTGTACAAGTTTAATTAATGAAAGGTCCCTAAGTGCAACTTGAAGCCCCTTAGGTGGCAAATCTGCAAGCTCTCTTTTGTTTCCATAAAATCAACATTGACCTCTTGATAAAAAAAAGTAAAATAAACACGCAATAAAGTACGCATTTCTATAGGCCTCATTTAATTTCCTAACTTGTGCTTTAAATACAAAAGAATGGCTTGAAAATTCATATTTTTCATTGGCGCTTATGCAATCTTTAATAATTAAGTTTAATTGATAAATTATCATAAGTACTTTGGAAGTGCTGAATTGCTTCTTTTACCCCATAATTAATTAAAGCATGCTAAATAACAGTCATGTTCACTTATGCTGATGGGAAAAAAGTAAAATCCATGTTTTTTCTTCTTTTCTGTTTTTTCCCCAAACAGACTGTATACATATTTTTAAACAATTATTCTCTTGGGCAAAGCTGGGAAATTATAAAATTATATAGAGCGATATCGCCCTCTAGTGGCAAAACAAAAAAATCTAAACACTCTTTCCGAATAAAATCCCATCTTTATCTCTTTTTTTTCCCAACAAAGATTAGGAAATTAACTCTATTGTCTTTTAATCTCCATTAATAAGGAAAAAAACCTCCTACGCTAGCTTTCCTTGTATCAATATGACCTAATCCAAAATTTAAAGCAAAGTGTGCATTATTGCAAAATTACCAGTGAACTTTATAATCAGAACTGTAAGAGAAAGTATTATTGTATATATGCCTTATTTGACATTTTTAGAGATTGCAAAATAGATACAGTAAATTTCAGTGTTGTCCTTTATTAGCATGCACATAGGGTATTTCATTACTAGATCTTTTTCTTAACCAAATGCCTTATTTAAGAGGAAAATATAAAAATATTTTAAAGCCATTATGAAATCTGAACTAATTTGATGCAGCGTGAATTTTTCACATTTATTCTTATTTTAATATTATATACTTCCCCTGTTGAACTTACTTTTTAACTTATTTTAAATTTAAAAACCCTCACCCTAACCTTTATTTCCCTGCCTATGATTGATGTTACAGTAATAATTCTTTCCTTCCACATCATGCTAAAAATGGACTCTCAAGCACATGTAAGAACAGGCAACTTGGAAGGGATTTAAGATGCCCATATTTCCAGCCAGAATCTGCCAGACTAGCTAATGACATTTTGAAATCAATACACATGGACTTGGATTAACCCTGGGAAGTTTAGAATCAGTTCAGCTCAATTCCAAAGACTGAAATGAGCCTTTTCTTGCTCTAAATTGCTATGTCTGTAAGTCTGAGAGGGGGGTCTAATTTTGTCACATCTGTTAACCCACTTCTAGCCCCCTCCCAATTTGTTTAAAAACAATTTCTGTTTTTCTAAACTGTTCCTCCAATGGCAATCCTGACCCAAGAAATGTCCCAACTTTTCAGATGTTGGCGTCTAAACATTGATATTTATGGTCCAACATTTTAAGACCTTACTTTGTTAGCGTTTGTGTTTCACTCTTTTCCAAAAAAAAACCCCCACAAACATCAAAATAATGATAGTCTCAAAGTACCGTCCCATATCGTAAACTCATTAGGTCCAGACGTCTGCTCTTTTCAATGGTTTTATTATACTTTGGCTCTTCCTGTTTTCAAAAAGAATGATAGGCAGAGGACTGGCAATGAATAGAACACCAATCCAGCACCTTTTTCTTGGGCCTTTATCCTTCGCCTGCTGGGTGTGGAGCAGAGAAAAGAGAAGTGCGATACCATCTCCAGATCTGAGAAGACTCAAAGCCCGTGAGGCAGTTTCTCTGTATTTAAATAGTTGTTCAGATACCTTAAAGGGCTCTTCTTTATTTCTAGATTCTTAAATTTGGCATGGAGCAATACTTCCGTCTTTTCAAAAAATATTTATGCCTCTGTGTTTTCTCTCTTTCTCTCTCTTTCTCCCTCTCTCTCCTTCTCCATCACTCCATCCATCCACCCATCCATCCATCCACCCATCCATCCATCTATCCCTGGCTTTTAAATCTAATTTCCTGAAATCAATAGGACTTCACAGTCTTGTTAGTGCATTGGAGCAAGGTTTTTTTTAAAAAAAAACTACAGGCATGTAAACATAGTTACAAGAAGTTACTTGGGTAAATGTTTGATTGATATAAGGCCAGGATTAAATAGGCATATTGGCACAACTGGCCAGGTAAAAGCGGGATTTATCTTTTTTTTTTCCTGGCACAAGTTAATTTAAAAAAAAAAAAGTCCCAGGAGATACCATTTGGAGGTACAGAATACCATAATTATAACTGATTTCTGCTTCTTCTTCTTTTTTAAAAAATATCTCAAATATAAATTGGTTAATCGCACCATCCTCCCATGTCCACAAAAAGAAATAGGTCCAGAAACTTCTGTACTATTTTTGTTTTAATTTTCTGAACAAGCGATATGTTTGTAGGATGCCAGCAGGAAAACTACTGTTGTTTCCTAGGTTGGTAATCTCTTGGGAGTGGAAGAAAATCCTTTGGTCACCGAAAAGACTTTTGAAGAATGGAGTTGGGTTTTTCTGTGCTGCCAGTCACTGTATTTAGACTAAAGATGATCTGGTAGAAATGGCGGGGGGGGGGGGGCGTGTTTGCAGGCAATTTTGGTGATATAGAGAGACAAGATGTACGATTGGGCCCTATGGCACCTATGTCACACTTAGATAATCTGTCTTCCCACTTCAAAAGCTGAAGATTTAATTTTCATGAGCTCAAATTTTATTCCAGAACCTAGGACATATACAAGCAAGCAAGCAAACAAAAAAGAGGGAACAACAATAAAATTAATAATAGGAGATAATGAATTGTAAAATTCTTTATCACAAGGTATCAAGATCTGAAAATCAGAATTGAAAGATTATGGCATAAACCGGCTGCGGCTGTCCTAGTGGTTTTCAGCATGCTGGGTGCCTTCCCCCAAAATCTTGGATGCACTTATAAAAACGGCGTATTGACAACATTTCCATCTGTCAACCGTAAAAGGCCACAGTTTTGAGCCACATATATACTTCGGCAATATATTACAGATATCTTATGGCAGATCTCGGTACGTATAAAGGCCAACACTAGCTAAAGAACTGGCAGATGTGCTTCACATTGTTGTGAACAGATAATAAGAATTCATTCTTAAATAGGATCGCAAATCAAACAAAAATACAGACTGTGAGCCAAAAGTGTTTTAGGTCTACGGATATTAATAAAGTTTCAAGTGCCACTCTTAATACACTGCATGGAAGAAAGGAAGCTATGTTTTAATAATAATAATAATAATAATAATAATAATAATAATAATAATAATAATAATAATAATAATAATAATAATAATAATAATAATAATAATAATAATGATGGCACCCTGGATGCCATACCAAAACATCTTGGATGGCATTTAGAAAACTTCTCCGTGACAAACATTTCCATCTGTCAATTCCAAAAGGCCACTGCTTGGATCCATACATATACTATGCTGATTAGGATTACAATTATTACATCTTAGGTTCTTGGGAAGAACCCAATGAGAAGGAATGCCAGTTTCATAACTGGCAGCTGTGATTTCACCTTTTTTTTAAAAAAACATCTGGCTATTTAATCAACCATAATAATAATAATAATAATAATAATAATAATAATAATAATAATAATAATAATAATAATAATAATAATAATAATAATAATAATAATCCCCCTGAATTTTAGAAAGAAAGAAAATATATCTACCCTGCTTGGAATTGCCTGTATTCTTGGAGTCTACCTGAATAATTCTTAGGTTCTTGATTAAGAGTTGAATTATTAAGTTTGCCCCAGTCCTAGACTGTGAATCTAACCGTAGATTAGCCTCACATAAAAATCCTCATCCGCGCTCGTCCTCCTCTCTGACACGACTTTTGGAAAACAAAGTATACAGAACCCAGAGAGATTTGGGGGCAAGACAAGTCAAGCTGTCTTTGAGGAAGTGCAGGCTTTGTGTGCTAATGCCTTAAAAAAAAAGCTTGCTTGATCCTTCAGCTCCATCCTGAAGCTCTTTAACTTTGCTGTAACTCTGGGCAAAGACCCTGGAAAGGAGAGTGTTCTAAGTCACTTGTGCAAAGCACATCAAACAATAACCCCCCCCCCCAAAAAATATGCATACACTGTATCTCAAAGTCAAGTGGAAGGGGAAAGAACCCCCCCAGCTTTTCGCAGAAGGCTTTCCTATTCACCCCTTTTCCTTCTAAAGTACCAAGCACCACATTAAATGATATCTTTCATTTTTTTAAAAAAAAGGATGTTATGATCTAAAGTTTGAATTAATGCACCTGAGAAAATAACACGAAGAACAATTAATTGCTGCAGCGCCGTGTATACATGTGATTGTGTGCATCATAAAATAATAATAATAATAATAATACGCTACAATATTTTCAAAAATACAGGCTCCCCAAGTTTTAAGTCTCCTTTATTCCCTTTATTCCTTTGTTCATTTTTTTCATTTTCATCCTGCGGTTCTGGAACCAGATTTTAACCTGCCTCTCCGTGAGGTTTAAAATCCTGGCCACTTCATAGCGCCGTTCTCGGGTGAGGTACATATTAAAGAGGAATTCCTTTTCCAGTTCCAGAGTCTGGAATTTGGTGTAAGGGCAACGCTTTTTCCTGGCGGACCGAGCCTGAATCCAGTTTGCAGCCGGGTTATCTGGAAAAGGAGGAGGACAGGAGGAGAGGGGAAGAAAATAAGGGAGATGGGGGTTTGGGGAGGAGGTGAAGGGCACGGGGAAGCGGGAGAAACGAGACGATGGTCGTTAAATTAATTTCAGAAGGATCCCTGCGCTTTTGAGAGATTATCATAAAAGCCTGAAAGGCCCAGTCTGTTTGCTGGATGAGGGAGGGCGTCTTGATGATAGAAGGCGGTTATGGGGTTCCCTTTTAATGGGTATCTGTGGGTGCTTTGCTGGGATAGGAGTCTAGACGTTTTTATAGGTTTGTAAAACTACCCCTTTCGCACACTGGAGCCATACAGGTTGGGGCAATCAATCAGCTCTTGTGTGTGTGGCTTCTTTTCTCTCTCTTTTCCCTCCTTCCTCCCTTTTTTATTTTCTCGTTTAAAAAACTTACTTGAGCCAAACTGCTGCTCCTCTTTTTCCTCCTTCAGGTCGCTGAGCGGGCTGGGATTAGGGCTGCCTCCGGAGGCTGGCTTGGCCGGGCTGAGACTGGAGTTGCTGGCCGGGGAAGCGAGAGCGGGGGCACCAAGCCCGGCAGTCGCCGCCGCCGCCGCCGCCTTTTCGCCGGCCGCTGCCAGAAAAGAGTCGCACGTGTAGTCGGGCCCGCGGGGACGGGCGGCGGCCGAGAAGCTCTCCGTCCGTGGGGCTGGAGAACCGGAGGCGCAGGACGGGACGGAGGCGGCGGAAGCGAAGGCTCGGGGCTCAAGCGACGCGGAGGCGGCGGGCTCCGGCTTGCCGATCCCGTAGAGGCGTCCGGGGGCTCGGTCGGAGACGGCGGGCGCAGCCGAGAGGGCGGCGTGGCTGCCGCGAAAGGAAGCGTAGGGATCGAGCCAGGGAGGGACGTACCTGGCCCCCTCGCCCGACCTTCCGAGGTGCGGCGGGGCCACGTACGGAGGGTAGATGCCCGGCAGCGGGGTGGAGGGTTGAGCGGGAGGAGGACTGGCCGGCCAGGAGGAGAAGACGGACGGCTTTGGGGTGAAGCTGCACGGGGAGAACTCCGATCCCTCGGTCGCCACACCTGGAGGCAACCGCGGGGCGGTGAAGGGAGGACCTCCTGGTAGGAACTGGCCGGGGCCTCCGCCTGCTCTTCCTCCGTACCCTCCTTCCTCGGTGTCGGGGCCTATGAGCGAGTCCACGTAGTAGTTACGGAGGGTGCCACCGCCCGAAGACATTTTGGGGAGATTCCCTCCGTGGCACGGCATGGGGGGGGGGGGGGAGGCGGGAGAGAGAGAGATCCGAAAAAAGAAAAAAGAAAAAAAGGTTGATACTGTTAACTGGGGATTTTCTCCCGGTCCTGGGAAAAAATCCTGCGGGAATTTTGCAGCCTTCCCAGCTGCAACCATTGGTCCCTCCGCCCACGTGATCATATTTACCAATACTCGGAGTAAATCAATCCGCTACATTGGCGTTCGGAAAAGGTGGCTGGTATGGTGATTCCATAAAACAATCACTCACTCACAAGCACACACACACACACACTTACTCTCTCTCACTCATCGGCCATAGGGAGCTCAGCCCTCCCAACTGACATTGTGTGCCGAGGGCGGGGGGGGGCAAGAGAGCAGAAGAGCCGAATCCTTCCACGGCAGCCCTGCCTCAGCCCAGAGTCCGGCAGGGCGTGGCCCTCCCGCAGAGGGAGCAGCGCAAGTTGGCGGACTATTTCTTCGCCGCCTTGGGCTGCGGTTTCTGTCAGGCGTTTCCGCGCGTATCCGACGAGCGGGGAGGGTTGGCCCGGCTGAGCTCGTCCCTCTCGCTGCCAGGAACCCCTGAAAGATCGCCAGGAGGAGGAGGAGGAGGGAAGGAAGGAAGGAAGGAAGGAGGGAGGGAGGGAGGGAGGGAGGAAAGGAAGGAAGGAGGGAGGGAGGGAGGAAAGGAAGGAAGGAAGGAAGGAAGGAAGGAAGGAAGGAAGGAAGGAAGGAAGGAAGGGAGGAAAGAAAGGTGGGAAGGAAGAATGGATCCCTGGTCCAGAGAAGCGAACGCCGAGGCCAGGCGCCTCGTGCAACTGCGCAATGCGGGGCTCGATTTGCCAGAGCGAAAGTCGGGAATCTCTTTGACACAAACCGAGCGATAAACGCCGCTGAACGGGAGAGCCCGAGTGAAATGGGAACCCCTGAATAAGTGGAAGAAGGGGGGGAGGGAGGGAGGGTTGCCCCTGGTCTTGTTTGAAAACAGGTGGAAGTCGAGACCTCTCTCTTTCTCTCCCCGCGATGATTTTATGCTTTTCAATAAATCTTTTATGAGATGCATTTGATTACAGATTAAGGTGCTCGTCGTCTAATAAAACGGGCTGATGGCACGGAGCCTCTCTCTTTCTCCCTCCCTCCCTTTCTCTCTTTCTCCCTCCCTCTCTCTCCCTTTCCATCCGTTTCTCTCCCCCTCCCCGTCTCTCTCCTTCCCCCCCTTTTGCGTTCAGGGCTAACATCAAGCTGAATGCCGGCGCTTCCCAGAGGTCTGAACCGCAAGGACTTCAAAGAAGCGGTAGTATAACTTCCAGGAGTTCGGAAAGAGAATAAACATGAATGAGTGCCCCTCGTGAATGGAGCGGTCTCGGCCTTGCTACGCCCAGCCCGCTGGAAGACAGCAGCCGGGAAGAAAAAGGGGTGGGGGCGCCCCTGCCAACTTCCAGGAAGAAATACTTTTTTAAAAAAAACTGAGCCTCCAGCCACTTCTATTCGCTTCCCCCCACCCAATTAAATCAAGGGGTTTCAGCCGCCTTTCACCGCCTTTATTATGGCCTGGTGGAGGCCAAGTTTCCTGCTGTAGGTTTTAGCACTAAAGGAAGAATGGTCTCGCCGGTCTTCTAGTAATTCAACTGCCTCTCCCCCCTCCTTTTTTGTATGTGCAAGCGCTCCCTTTTTTCTTTTCGGAAAGGCTAAACCTGGGTTTGCTTTGAACGAGGGGCAAGAGCCCTGCGAACCATGAAACAAGCCGGAGGCTGCTATCTGGCTCCCAAAAGGCGGAGAAAGACGAGGTGGAGCATTTCCCCCCCCCTGTTATATATATATATATACACCCCTCCTTTCGGAGATTCGCTTAGAAGGCGGCGTGTTGTGAGTTTACAGCTCTGTTCCTTTTAATTTCGAACGACGCGAAAGCCTTCTGTTTATTACGGCAAAACGCGGACGTTTAGAGGGGGATGCCCGTGCCTGCGTGCCTCTGTCTCTATGCACAAGCACGCACAACCAGCCAGCCACGCGTAAGGCTGAGAAACATACCGATCCTAATTGGTATTAACAGTGTGGAATCCATTGGCCTCGGCTGGCGCAGAATTTATGTCCAAAATAAAGTGGGGCTCGGAGACGCTGCCGAAGAAGGCAACGCGTGGGTGTTTCTTGAAAGCATGAGGATGTTAACAAATCCAAATTACGTTACGTAGAGCAAAGTGATACCAAACTGACTGACATCTCAAACAAGTAACGTGTAAAGGGAGAACATGCTCGATCCGCCAGATCAAAAGGCATGAGTTTAGAAACGTGCGAAATATATTACATCAGCAGATAAATAAATAAAAAACTAAAGTTTTCTCAAATACATCCCTGGAAGTTAGTAATACTCAAATAGTTTCCTCAGGACGGCTCGCCAGCTCAAGCTTTCTTCTCAAAAAAAACCACAAAACCCTTTCTTCAGGGGCTAAAAGCAGCGAACCAAACAAATGTTCTTTTCCGACGTACTCGGGTATCGCTAGGGAAGCAATGCAGTATTTTCGGAAGGTTTTGGTTTAGGACACAACGTGGGTCGGTGGGCTGCCTGCTCTTTGAAGCTGAACACGGATCCAAGCATCTGGACTTCCGTGGAGTCCTTGGTAGTCGCTGAGCTTGGTAGTCTTCTTACAGACAAACGTGACTTGGTAATGAAACGTCTGAAGAAAGCAACCAAGCACAGAGACCACCAAGGACCCCACCGGTTCAACCCTGAGTTACAAATATTCTCTTCCAAAGATACTTCCAATGGTACCATTTGGACTTCATTTGAGGATGACGCTCATTTGCAAACTCCCACTAAAGGTCGTTTCTGCTTCAATGCTTCTTTGCCCCAAGCTCGCTCGCTCGCTCTCTCTCTCTCTCTCTCTCTCTCTCTCTCTCTCTCTCTCTCTCTCTCTCTCTCTCTCTCTCTCTCTCTCTCTCTCTCCCTCCCTCCCTCCCTCCCTCCCTCCCTCCCTCCCTCCCTCTCCTTTTCCTCATCCTTCTCCCTTCCTCCCTTTCTTCCTCCCTCTCTTCCAGCCTCTTTTTTTTTCAGAAGATAAAGTGACTGCTGGCAATATTTATTTTGCAGGAATGTGGGATGCAAAAAGTCCCAAGCTCCATTATCTTGACATTTGGTACAAGAACAATCAAAACAGACAAGATTGCAGGGAAACTGAAACAGATTTGCATTGATCCATGCCCACACAAATACCATTTGACGGGGCAACTTTTCAAAGTGGAGAGGAAAGGGCTGGGTAAGATAGGTGGACAAAATTATTTCTCTGACTTTCAGAAGGCGACTGAATAATCCTCTTTGTAGTTTCCTCTGCCTAGTTAAACACACACAGAGAGAGCAAATAAAACACTATGTGTGGGAGGCTTCACTTAAGTTTCCCTTGCCTGCTAGATTGCCCATGGCCAATATTTACAAAATATCCTGTTTATCCTGCTCCAAAGATTGCCTGACTTTGGTTTGAGGTTTCGGCTTTGCTTGTTTTTAAAGCCACTGACCATGTAATTGTGGGAAGGAGGCTTGTGTCGGCCTTAAGTCAAAGATTTTGTCAATCCTAAAAGGTTCCCGGCCACATTGCAACCTGCGCTTAGCCATTGCATTTGATCTTACACTTAACAGTCCCCAGAAAAGAAAGAGAAGGAGGAAGAGGAAGATGAAAATGGGAAGTAGTCAGTGACCAGCAGCTTCCCTTTCCTGCATGCTTGTCTTTTCCCAGGCCCGCAGGAAGGAATCCAGCCAATTCTTTGCGGCTCAGATTTTCTGGAAAGACGAATAGAACTCAATAACTTTACAGAATTTATTGCATTAGACATGCAAATAAGACATGCACAAAAAGGAGACATATTGCTTGTAAAGACCACGATTCCACGTTATGCACCACGATGAGAGAGAGAAAGAATACGTCCATAGCTGTGGATGGAAGAGACCTTGATATGTGAAGCACAAACCCAACACATGGAAGGATGGAGGTGGAGATTTTACATCATCAAATGTGCTAGCTTGTCCTTTCTTTCGCTCCCCAATTCCAGGAAGCACATTTATTAATTTATTTTATTCAATTATTGTTTAACTGTTGCATATAATTCCAAATGTCATGGCCCATGTAGTAACCCCCACATAAATACCCCTTGTTTAGTTAAAAACATAAAAAAGTACATTGTCGGAATTAGTCAACAGCTCTAATAAGTTAAGACCAACTTATAAGGATCAATCAGAGGGTACCCTGCATTACGATGAAGAAAAACAAATAAACTATACATGTGAACCCAAGAGAGACGGAGAGAGAGACGGAGAGAGAGACAGAGAGACAGAAACAGAGAGAGACAGAGAGAGTCAGAGAGAAAGACATATCATAAGAATATACATGGACATTTGCACCACTAAAAATAATAACAAAAGGACACATTATATCAGAAATTTTTAAAAATGGAACACGAAGGCATGTACCCCTCACCGCTACCCACCCACCCACTCACCCACCTGGGCTAGTCTTTCTTAATCATGGGGCAACCAATGGCAACAGCATGATGGCCAGCCCAGGTTGTGCAGTTTAAGAGAAGGTCAGATTAGCAGTCAGTTCTCGGATTCGGTTCTCCCTACTCATCTTCTTGAGTTTCATTCTGCGGTTTTGGAACCAGATCTTGACCTGTCTGTCAGTGAGGTTTACGCTCTTACTGATCTCTAGGCGGCGCTCTCGGGTGAGATACATATTGAACAAGAATTCTTTTTCTAATTCCAGTGTTTGGTGTTTAGTGTAAGGGCATCTCTTCTTTCTGCCACTCTTTGCTGTTAACCAATTGCTGGTTGGAGTATCAGACTTGGCTTCCTCTAGTGAAATCGAAGGGAGAAGGAAGTGGGAGGGGGAGGAAGACAAGACAAAACAAAACAGAAAAGAAAGGACCTCAGTCTCTTATACTATAGCCTTGGCCATGAACCCATTTCCATTGTGTCTGATAGAAAGGATGCCTTTTCCCCCCTTGTGGGTATGAAACATTGCCAGCTAGGTGTCATCATTAATTCAGGAAGTAGTGTGGTTTTTTTTTTTAAAAAAAACACACATTTTTTCCACATTAGCTTTTTTTTTTTTTTTTAAATGCCGGTAATACACAATTTACCATGATAGGGTCTGTTCAGTTATATTCTTTGGGGCATATAGAATATATACTAGAATATAGAATACTTTATTTGGGCGACTGCGATTAGGCACACAAGGAATTTGTCTCCTGCGCTGAAACTCTCAGGGTACATGCAAAGCAACAAAGTAACCATCATCATCATCATCTCTCGAAGTAAGAGAGGTTAGCAAAGACAATAAGGATAATAATGATAATAATAATACCATACAACATGGGTAAATAGACATAAACAGTATTGTGAGAATTAGGTGATGGCACGAGAATATCTGCACACTCTGACACATTTTGGTTCAACTACAACCCTTTCATGGGGACTGTTTCAATCCTGCCGCCTGTCAACAATGCTACCTTAATGGGTGTGACTTTTACAATCAGCCCATGTCCTGTAAAACACCGATTTAGACCAAATCAATAAATAAAGACTTAGACTTAACCAAAAGATTGGACGGAAAGCCTAAGTTTAAAAACTCTCTGATCTCACTCATTTCAAAAGGGCCTCACCTATAACTCTCCTGCCATTGAATATTAAAGCAGGGATGTTTTAAACTCTCAGTTTAACCCCAAAGTTTGAACAATGAATACCAAACTGTATATGTATTTCATTTTACGAATTCTCCACACTCCATCCTCACGTTAGATGCAGAATTTATCTTTGATCTGTGTGTAATGCCCGTTGTTGTCCTTTATTTCAAATGTACACAATAAGATCAAATGCTCACCAGCGGCTGCAAAATTATTTGTGGGCGGGGGCTTATTGTCCCTCCACCCCTCCGGGGGATGAAATCGCCTGTGGCTCGCCACCTATTCCTTTTAAAGAATAATGAACGAAGCACATTTATTTTAAGGATTTCATAAAATTCTCTCGTCCAAACTATAATCAGCCGTTGGATATTTAAGCTGGATTCAAATACTGGACATCCTAGTTTAGTATTTCTTTTTTTTTTTAAAGGTTGTTTCTAACTGCCTCCCTTTTTCAAACTTTTATCTGGTCCTGCGCCTCTGGAAGAGGAATACTCTTATTTTGAAGTGCCTGTACCCCAGTTAGATTAATGAAAACCCACAGAGGAAAGCTTGGGTCTTAGTGGGACTGGGGTGGAGGCTGGGGATGTTGGACCGACCGTCATTTCACAATTCTTGGAATGTCCTGTTTGGACGCCCAGCCCAACCAAGGGGCAAAAAGCAAGTTCCAGAGCCAGGAAGAAGAGAAGTAGGAGAGCGATGGCAGGGAGCCCCTAGCTTCTCCCGCTTTCCCTGGGCGTCTAACCACCTGGAGTACCCAACCGAGGGGAAGAGGGGCGAGCGGGCGAGTGAGGACAGGACGGGACGGCGGAAGGGAGGGAGGGAAAGAGCGTCTTTCCTGCTGAGCAACGGTGGCAGCCTTTTCCTCGCATTTACGGACGTTCCCAACTTGGCAAACCAATACCGACCTTTGCTCTCTTTCCCTGGGCTTTCTGGGCTGGAGACGGCGGCTTCGGCCAGGCAGCTTCGCTCGTCCGGCAGCGCGGACTTAGACTCGGGACTTTCCACTTGGGGGGAGGCTTTGGCGGAGTTCTCCGGCTGGTGTTGGTGCTGGTGGCCGCCGCTGCCGCTACTGTGGCCGGGGGCGTTGGCGTTGGCGCTGGGGTTTTCATTCATTTTCTTCTCCATCGGCGCTTGCGAGGCGACCTGCGGTTTGGAAACGCCGCGCGGGTTTAACTGCAGCATGAGCGTGGAGCTGGCTTCAGGGCTGCTGTGGTACTCTTGGGCTTTTCCCCCGGCGTAGGTCTGGCTCAGCCTGAAATACCCTGGGACGGGGACCTCGGGGTTCTCAATGGGGCACGAGTCAGAGACCAACCTCTGGTAGGAAGGAACGTCGGAAGAGGCGGCCAACTTGGACCTCTTGTCCGAATACATGCAGCAATTGGTCTCTTCCTTAATATTGGCCGCAAAGGAACAAGTGGGCACCTGCTGGCTAACAGGTTGTTCTATTCGGCACGGCCTGTTGGGCTCGGTCCAATTGTCTACCGGAGGGATGTAGGGATGGACGTTCATGCCCATGGCTTGATGATTGACTTCTCTCTTGGCCAGGGACGGTAGGAGTCCACAGGTTTGCATCCCGTAGGTGCCAAGGTCTGTGCTGGGCGGCATGTACATGCTGGCGCCGTTGGAATAAAAGCTATCGCTCCTGCAGGCGCTGATCAGGGAGTCGACTAGGAAGGTGTTGGCGGCAGGAGAGCTGTTGGGAAAGGACATTTTGGGGAGGGATGGGAAGGCGAAAGAGGGTCTCCTTTGTAGGCTGACATCTCTACGAAAACATTCCCGGTGTAATTGTGGATGCCTCCGCACGACCACATGACGGGCGAGCCAATGAGATTCGAAAACGGCCCGGGAGCCGCGACCTCCCCGCCGGTCACGTGCTCCCCGAGACACGCCGAGCTGCGGCGCAAAGGTGGACAACAGCGGCACCTAGGATGCCCGCGAGGAAATGCACGCGCTCAGCCGGCCCGCCGCAGCCCCCTGCCACCTTTCTCCTCCTCTTCCTCTCTTTCTCTTCCCCTCTCTCCCCCCCCCACCTCTCTCTGTGTCTGTACCCTCCCCGAACCCCCGTTTTAGGGATGCGTGTATTTACACAAATCAACCCCGCTGCTGATTTAAAACAAGGAAATGCAATAGGCTGCTTATAATTCTTCTTTCCCCCTGTTCCTTTTTATTACAACCGAAGCGAGTGAGTTGAGCCTGAATTTAAAGCAGCTTCTGCTGTTTTTTTTGTTCCAAAAATGTAGAACATCTACTCCAGTTCTAAGACTGGATAAGCTACACAGAGGGCAAAAGGAAGGTAGGGGGGAAGATAGCACCGAAACATGCATTGAAAGAATGCAAAATGTTGAGCATTGGCCATCATCCTAGTGTGTTTCTGTCTCCAACGGCACTATGGTCCACTTCCATAAACTGGCCTCTACTGGGCCCTCAGAAGCACTGACCTTAGACCATACAGACTTTTGTCTTTCTCTTCAAAATTACTCTTGGTGGGGAGGGGGAATCCCCAACCAGTAAGATCTCCCTGACAAAAGAAAGGCATGGAGGGTGAGTTGGGAACAGAGAGAATATCCGCGGGATGTTTGTTCTCCAGAAATGTCATTGTTTGGGAAGAATGCAGGGGTGGGAGACGTTTCCCTTTTATGGCTTTTCTAAAAGCATTGGCTTCTGACAAGATCCAAAAGGTAACAGAATTGATTAATATAGATTAAGAGGAATCAGAGCGATCAATACAATCCTCATCTACATGCAGTTGGTAATTTTCTTGCTTCTGAAGCTTTTTCAAGAGTTATTCCCTCTGTAGCCACACGCAAGAAAGATACTTTATTAACAAATCAATCTAGACTTTGTAAAGGATAAGATTAATAGTTCAGATTTAGCATAATAGTGTTCACGTTATGAATTACTGAAAATTATACCATTGATTTTTCCTTTCCCCCACTCCTAACCGAGAAGGTCAACTTTTGTTTTAATACAAATTGTCAGATATAAAAGCCCTTATTACGATAAGGGCTTATTCTGGTTTTTTTTGTGTGTGTGTGTGTGTGACGTTCCCCCTCCCCCCCGTTTTATTAGGTTAAAGAAAAGAGGGGATCACAAACTTTTCTTTTAATATACATATGAACAATATCACATTGCCCAATACAACAGAACAAAAAAAGCTATTTATGTTAAAAGATACTTTACAGTAATGTTATATAATACTGAACTGCTTAAACTCCAATGAACTCACCTAAAAGAAAAGCAAACAAAAAATATAGTTTTCTTGGCCTAACTTCATACATTTCAAAAACTGCAAGGATGTACAAACTGACCAACGTAAAAATAGAACATTACCTCTGCCTTTTTGGAAATCTAGAGGCTTTTGTCTTTAAATATACTTTTTTTCCAATCTAGCTTAGGATAAAGTTTTTTCTTCTTCTCTCTCATATGAAATAAGGCATGACTGTGAAATGACTGGGTTTCAATTAAAATTTAGAATACGCCTTTCTCCCTTCTCCAGCCCTCTCCCTTCCTTTCCAAAATGTATCTGATGTGCTCAGCCCAGCATCCCACAATCACCCTCCATTTTTAAAGGACAAATATTGTGCTGCTTCATGGGCATATTTGCGGCCATCAGCTCGTCTTTGTTAATTGAATTGGTCCCCCTCTCTTTCTCCTCCTTTCTTTTCAAGCAAAACTTCAGTCAAACCAAACCTCAAACCTTTTCAAGGTCGATTCCTATGCCTCCTTGACCATCTATTGTTGACAAAGTGCTCCTTCACCAGCCTACTTATCTTCAAAATCATTTTCTATCCTTGGGATGGCCGGGAACGGTTTTCTTCTTCTCCCCCCCCTCCCCTCTTGCTTTTAAAAATACTTTCTTGGCCTTTTTCTGCATACCTCCCCCAGCTTTTTTTTTTAAAAGAAAATTTCTCCCTGTGACAATGAGACAGACCTTTCAGAAGCTAATCGCAGCTGTTCAAATACAACATCAATGCCAGGTTAAAAGCGGCGGCGCCTTTTACAGCTTTTGTCTGCACGGGATCCATTGCGACCGAAGACTTTTTAACCTTCCTATCCCCACCCAACCACCGTCCAGGTTTTGCCAAACCCTCTCCCATCCTTGGGGGCGACTCTGGGCCGTGTCCCGCCTTGGTGCGGGGAGCAGAATCCAGACAAGAAGGAGTCTAAAACGGCCGCCTAGGGTGACGGCGAGCAGAATCCCGCTCGCTCACCTTCAATTTTGAGATCATTATCAGAGCCATGGCTAAGCGTTTGGCCGGCTGGGAAGCAGACAAAAGTGGAGGTCACGACGCTCTCTCTTTGGGGGGGCTGAGGGTTTTATGGGCTTCCCAGCCATTTCTCCTCGCCCCCCTCCCTCCCTTCTCCTCTGAAAACAAGAAGCCAGACGGGCCACCGAGTTTAAAGCAATCCAATACCTCCTTTCCCCCTTTCCCTTCGCCTGCGCTTTTTAAAATTTTGCCGTGAAATCTAATCAGGGATTTTAATTCCCATCAAACGGCCATTCCGGACTTCGCAGTCGTTTGAAGAAGGGCCCTAGCAGTAGACCACCGAGGGCATTGTCCGTGGTTTTACTTTTTTGTTTTATTTTACCTATTCTATTTTATTGGCGTTTGTAGCCCAGTTGTCACGTTTAAAACAATAAGCCAGGACTCGCTCTCCTTTATATCCTGAGAAACTTTAAGGAGTTGGCTTGCTTTCGATTTTGCATTTTTTTTTAAAAAAAGTTGGGGTGTCGGATATTACCGCCCCAAAGTCTAACCTCCAATGATTTCCAGATAAAGATGAATTAGAGTGGTGCCCTCCTGCGCCTAAGGAAACCTCGCCATGTCCAAAGGCTCCTTTAAAAAAAAAAACCTACTTTCAGCTGAGCAGGCAAAGTAATTTGAACAGAAGAAATGGGTATATAAATCCAAACGTAACATTTGTGTAACGCTTCCAGAGGGCGAATAAACATCTTTCTAAGAAGCTGGTTCTTTAGACTCTGCATGCTTAATGTCACTCAAGTTTTAAATCATATTAAGCCGGAATTGGAGTAATTAACACGAATAAATAAATCAATATTGTGCCATAAATGAGATATACAATCTGCATTACCGCAAACGGTTTCCTGTTGACTGTTCCATATTTTTTCCTCCAAAAGAGTAAAAGCCTTAGGAGCTCCATTTATACGTCCATGATTATTTGCAGTAAAATATGTGTTGACGCTACTCTTTTCTGTCTGAATAAATAATCGAAGGTAAAAACTGGGGAGGGAGGGGACGTCGTTGCTTAACATTTTAATTTTAATCCTTCAGATTTATGCCATGTGTTATATACCTGGGCAGGGGTTCCCCATTCAAACTCCCATCCGCCCCGAATTCTTGCTGGGTTCCCCCCCCTCCTTTTATTCGCCCTGATTATTAAAGAGGAGAAGGGGAGACGCCTATCAATCGAGAAACATTAAACTGTAAAAACGGAAAGCGGAACTTTTGATTATTAAATATCCCGAAAAGGCTGGAATTTATCAGAAACCGACAGAACTGGGCTAAAGATGAACTTCTTCTTTTCGTTTCATTTTTTTTTCTCCTGCAGGAGGAATTTATAAACAGAACTATTTGCTTACGTTTCTCCCTGGTGTGGAGCTGGGTGCATTAGAAAGCTTCCTTTTAATTAAGGCCCATTAACATACTGCCAAACAGCACCGAAGTGCCCCACTCTTAATAATATGAAAATTAAATTATTTCATCTTCCCCATCTATTTCACCATATGCAGCAGCCCAAATATTTCTATGCAGTGTGGGGGAAGAGATATTATTATAGTATTGTGCAAAGCCAAATCCACAGACAAAAATCCGGATCATATTTGGACAGCTCCACCCATGATGTTGGTTACACAAATGATATTCTTTTTATAGGCAGGGGGTGCATAGGATTCCCCCTTAGAGAAATGCATATTTTGCCTTTGTTTCCCAGCGAATTGGGAAGCTCCGAGTTCCATACCAAACGCTATAAGCTTTTTTCCCCGAAGTGTGGGGAGCTGGAAGGGGTCTGGCAAGACGAATTGGCTTATAGCTGTTTATATATAGTCTTTCTGTTCATCAGAACAGAAGCCCTGGAAAAAACCCGGACATAAAGGTATTCGAGTGGCCGGATAAGTCTTAGGTTTAAAATCTCGAGCCAGTGTAGTTTTTTGGAGGAGGGAAATAGTCATCATAATTTAAAAGCTGATATACGCACACAACAACATAGACAACAAGATTTTCACTGTCCGAGTTTAGAAACCATGAAGAGAAATCATGAAATAATATTCTAACAAAGCTAGCCAGAATCGGGATCGCTGGTGTTTTAAAGTCCCCAAAAGGACAAAGCAAATATTACGAATATTTATCCAATAGCCAGAGGAGAGACAAACAGATACTTATATAACACAAAAATCCTTCAATCAATGTTACATTTTAAAAGCATACTAGAAACAGTAGAAGAAAGGCTTCAGGGGAGAAATCTGTTCTCATCTTCAGAGTGATGGTTTACAGCACGAGCTTCAACTGAAGAAGGAAAGGCAACCAGGCGTTTTGACATTGTCCATTCTCAGAGTATTTTGCCGTTTTCTTTATGTTTGATTCAAACAGGTCACTAATCAGTTCCAAGACTTTCAATTTTTCACGAGTATTTTTCAGAAATTATTTCGTATTTTTTTTAAAAAAATCATTGTTTTAGGTAACCAGAGTAACCATGGGTTTCCTTTTAAATAAAAATAAATATGGTGAACAAAGAATCCTGCATCTATTTCTCAAATATGACTTTATTTGGTTTCTTATTTCCTTTCCTTTTGGGGGGGGAGGGGGCTCTCTCATTTGTTAGGTTGTTTGTATTATGTTTGTGAATTAGCTTGGTAATAATTCTTGATTCTGCTGTGTTTTCTCACTTCTAGTTGCTTATACATGTTATTGGTGACATTATTATTGTGGGGAAATACCAGAGTATCAGGACAAATGTATATTCTGGAATATGAGTGCGCCCTCACGTGGAATCTAGGTGCATAGCATATGGAGTGTTCTGTTTTCAATCCCTGCATTTGCTTCTTCTTTTTCTTTTGACCATTTTGTTCCCATTCTTTGTTAAAGAAGAATATAAGGATAAATATAGACATGTACAATATATTTAGAATTCCTTTAAATGCTTACAGTATTTATTTATAAGGGAATGCAAATTCAACTCCCCTTTGTAAAAATGGTTAGACATTGAATAGGGCTGATATATATTTTTCATCCTGTAAAGATAATTTTGTGCCTTTATCTTAAGGCAGCAATTTAGATTATTTGCATTTCCTGTGAAACACAGACTAGCATCTGCATGTCAAAGTATCAATTTTTGAAGTAACCAGTGTTCCATAGGAAACCAAGGATTCTTTCTCATTTATTTTAGAGGGATTGCGTCAATTTGCTTGTTCTTTTCTTTTAAACAATGTTTCACAAGGCATGATTTACCTACATAAAGAGCAATAATACTTTTGCAATTAATAACGTTACATAGAAAAAAATCCTTATAACAATAGTTTTAAAAGAAAAATGTTATTTAAATGGCATTTGAAAAGGATTTTTATAATACACACACTCGTGAAATATCCTACATGTTTCATTCTAGATAACTACAGAGGAGTGCTCTAAGGTTAGATTGATGGATCCATTGATTTGAATTGGTATGTGGTCCTTCTTTGTTATGCACCTATGAGGACATGCCAGTGTGAGGCAGAAAAAGGAGAGGGAGAAAACAGGAAGTGAGGAATGGGGTAGGAAGCCCAGAAGAGTAGGTGGTAGTTGAATATAAGAGGCAAAGCTTTGAGGCTTCTAATTATTCAGAAAGGTTAAAGGTGATGACCTTGACATCTTGGAAGTTCAAAGGCATATACTTAATTTTTCTGGTTTAAATTTTAAAAAATTAAATTATTCTCCAAGTCTTCTTTCATTTTATTAGTTTAAGCATACTTTGTGCATTTCCTGGTATTTTATTCCTCCAATATGGCCTTTTAATGAACACCAAGAGAATGCAAACGGTTCCCTTTCTCTTTTTTTCTTTTCCCTTTTCTGTTTCTCTCTCTTTTTTAAAAAGTCAAATTGTTTTCTCACTTGCCTCTTTTATTACACTTGTGGAAATCTCTTTCTTTTTCCCAGCCAGCACAAGGTGTACAATACAGCCTAATTAAGCTGTTACAGATCCTGGGTTTTTATGGTGTTGTCTAGACAGTTCAAGGTTTTGTAAACAGCTTAAACAGGCCACAACAACAAAGTGGAGAGAAGAACCTCTACCAAATTCCTTCGGGAAAGAGAGAGAGAGAAAAAATAAGGGTTAGCCATTTAGTAGCAAAACAGAGAGTTCCCCAATCCTTTTATTAGTTTGTCTTTGCATGTCAGTAATATGGAAGAATGCCTTTAAAAATTGCTCTCTTTAATGCAGTTCCTCCGACCCCCCATGAATAAGTTTAAGTTCTGGAGCTGGAAGTTTCTAAGAGTGGTTTGCATTTAAGACCACAGTTGAGTGTCTCCAAACCTTACAACATAGTGAAAATTTCATCTTATGACTTTACAACTGAAATCTAATCAGGGTTGATTTTTATGAGCCCATTTAGGCTCCTGGGATAAAATGCTTGCAATGTTCAGTGATAACGGTAGAATGGATTTTGCGCGTGTACGGCTAATTCAGCCCTCAGTGTGGAAAACATTCCCTGTCTGGATTTTCCCCTCTTAAAATGTAAGCTCCTGGGACTAGATGCACTGGGATTCAGTTTCATGTGGGCTCAGAAAGGACACAGCGGTGCTTCTTCAGCAATGGGTAATTTAGCAGATGATGGAAGTGGAAAATACAGTTTCAGCTTTACTAGCAAATCACAGAAGGCACAAAAGAAGAAGGCAGTGTCTCGTGCCTTGATATGAAAACGGAGTTCCCAATCTTCTCTAACCAGCATGAGGTTATGGATCCAATGCACATTATCTCCTTTACCCATGATATATGGTGCACACGGACAAAATGTATTCCTGTCTCAAAGCTCAAAGGGGGAGAAAAGAATAACCGAGGATGCTTAAAGGATGCCTGATTTTAAAACTGTCAGAATCACACAAGGTCTCTGATTGCAGCCACGAAAAGCCAGGGAGAAAATAAAATAAATGAACGTTGGGAGTGATTTGGAGTTCCCCCCTTTTGTTAAAGAAGTAAGACAACGCTACAGCATTGGGATGGAGTGTTGGGTTTACCCCAGTTGCTTTTAGGAGGGGTTTTGCTCTATCAATCCCATGAGATCACCAGGAGACAAAGAAATAGCATAAACCAAAATAATAATAATAATTAAAAAAAGCTTCTTAGGGTGGCTATCATGTTAACCTCTAGGTTTTGTGTGCTCATAAGTCTGGTTGAATAATAAAGGGGAGATCTGTCCTTCCTCCTCCACTCTCCCCGCTTCTCCTCTCAAAATAAGGGGTTTCCTGTGAAATATTGCATACGGTCTCGGTTGAGTTTCTTTTCTTTCATCCTTCGGTTTTGGAACCAAATTTTGACTTGTCGATCTGTGAGATTCAACATTCTGGACAACTGGAGTCTTTTCTCTTTGTTGATGTACACGTTGAAGAAAAATTCCCGTTCCAGGACTCTAATCTGATACTTGGTATAAGGACATCTCTTTTTCCGCGATCTCTGGGGGAGTGCTGAAAATGGTCAGAAAAAGAAGGAAAGGGGTGGGGTGGGGTGATGGCAGTGACAGGAGAGGCCTCATTCCAAAATCTTCATGACAGTTAGACCGACTATTATTCCCTGGAAAACTGACTCCTTTCTCTCTCCCCCCCCCCCCCATCCAGAACTGCTGCCCATAATTTGGGCGAAGTGCCTTGGAAAGGAAAGAAGGAAAGGCAAAGGAGGAAGAAAAGTCTTCCTAGGTTCCCACTCTTATTATGTTGCTTTCTAAGGCTGAAGTCCCACTGAACTCAATGGGAATTGGTCCCAGGTGAGGACGTTTGGGCTCCGGCTTTTTCTGAATGGAAAGCGATTTGGAGGGGGTGAAAGGAACACCGTTACTCGTTCCTCTCTTCAGCAGCCCCCTTTTACCCTATCGGACAGCCCCCCCCTTTGACTGACTTCCTTTGTTGGGTTGAGTGCTTTTAAGAGGCTTCGCACAGATCTTCCTTCCAATCTCTTTCCAAGTTCTCCTCCAAAAAAGAGAGAAAAGAATCGAAGCCCAAACAGGTTTTATGACCGGAGAAGATGTAAAGAGCGCTAGTTAAAGTGCTTATAAAATGGAATCTGAAAACTTGAGGGACTGATGGATTGTAGTCTGCCTCTTCTCTCTCTGTCTCTCTCCCTCTCTCTCCCTCTCTGTCTCTCTCTGTCTCTCTTTCTCTCATTCTATCTGTCTCCCACTCCCCCCCTCTCTCTATTTCTCTGTCTCTCTCTGTCTTTCCATTCACCTTTCTCGACCTGGGATCCCCGCTATTGAGCAAGGAGGAAGCCGAGGGCCGAGCCACCCTCCACCTTACCTGAGCTCTGGGTTTTGGGAGTGCGGGCCTCCTCCGAGGAGGAATCCGCGATGCCTTCGTTCCCCGCTTTCCTCTTGGGCCTGGGAAGGTGGGAGCTTGGATCGCCAGCGTCCCTTGACTGTGGCGGCGACTTGAGGTCCTTGTTTCTCTCCTTTTCTGCCTGGGTCGGGGAAGGGGCGCAGCCGCGGGCAGCCTCGTAAAATTGGTCGAAGCCCTGCGGGAGAACGCCATTCCTGCCTACGGCGCCATAGAAAGGTGCGGGGTGGGCACCGCCAAAGTCGTCACTTTTGAGGAAGGCGTCGCTCCTGTTGGCGGTCGGTGGTGAGAGGAAGTCCCGGCTGTGGAAGACCTCCTCGTAGTAACCCGGACTGTAAGCGCTCCGGTAAGCCCACTTGCTGCTTCCACCTCCTCCAGCGTAATCGCGGAAGGCGGCGGGCACTTCGCCCACCGGTTGCACCTGGCCGGGCAAGGCGGAGGCGTAAGACAAAGCCATTTGACAGGAAGGAGGCGGCTGGGACAGAAACGGGGTCTTGCCAGAAAAATCGGAGGGGGAGATGTAATAGGCCGAGGGGAGGTAGACCCCGGGGGCCCCGTGGCCGCCGCAGTTGTCCAAGTTACTCATGGCTGCTTCTCCACCTCCTCCTCCTCCGCCGCCGGCCTCGGGGGGAGTGGAAGCAGGCGGAAGCAGCCTCCACGGAGCGGAGCTCTTCTTGGCATCTTCCGAAGCCCCATCTAGGTGCCCGCCAGGCTTTGGGCACGAGCCGCCCCGGAAAAAGGGGAAGCAATCCCGCCGCGGGCTGACGCGCAATTCATCTTGATTGATTCGAGGGCTAATTATGTCACGTGACGGAGGCGATGGAGAAGCGTCCTTATAGCTACACCAGCCTCTCCCTCCTCCACCCCCCCCCCCCGGGGCCGGCTTCCTGGCTTCCTGCCCGCTTGCCTTGGCTGGAACGTCGCTCCAAGCGCTCTCTACGCCAAGTCCCCGGCCTCGGCGGAGTCCAACCGCGTGCCGGCTCGCACTAATGGGATCTTTTCTAGTCCTCGAGCGCTTTCCGTCCCGCCCCCCCCGCCCCCAGCTCTTCCTCCCCTCTCCTTCCGAAGCAGAAGCAGAAAGCGACCTATAGGTGATGGGGCCTGGAGTCACCTGGGCTTGCCAGCAATGCCCACAGATGCCCAGCAACGCTAAACCGGGACGTCTCTGCTACTCCCCTCCCTCCTTTTCTCCTCTCTTTATGAACGCAAGCAGCCCCCGACCAGGCAGCCAGAGAGCCCTTAAGGCCAAACGGTGCCCCAGAGGAATTCTGCCCTCCCCTCCCTCCCTCCCTCGCTACTCCACCAACCAACCCCCCTAATATCGGATTATGGCATCTGCATTAAAAGTGACAGGCTAGCTTGTTGCTAAGCGCTTTCTTTCTCCCTCCCCTCCCCTCCTCTCTCTTTGCTCTGCTCTTCCTCTGGCAGCCTCTCAGGTTCTGGGAGAAGGCAGAATGGGGCTCTTCGCCTACTACTTCACCCCTTTCCCCGCTTTTATTTTTGAAACGGATTTCCCCAAATCTCCCTCGGGCAGAAGGACCTCCTTCTCTAAGCCTTCTGTCCGGTTATTCCCTCACTCACACCCCGATAAACATGCGCGTTTCATACCCTCTGGGGTTGCACAAGCCAGAGAGGAAGGGGCGGGGGTGGGGAGGAGATGACACCCGAAATCTCTGCATGAAAGTGGCCAGATACTCAGCTCCCCTCTGAGGGCTTCTGACCTTGCAGGCGAGGGGCTCTGCATCAGACATTTTAGGGTGGGTTGCAAAGGAAGATTCCTTTAGAGAGTCAAAGGGCTGTTCTAGATCCCGCTTTCGCCGGTCAAGATCATTCGAAGGCGAAGGTGAACAACTCTTCCGCCTTCGGCTTTTCAATAGGGAGTACAGGATCACCTTTTGTTCCCCTTTCATCTCAGTTATTTGAAACAGCCCCTGATCCTCCACCCTCTGGGTGCTCCTCTTCCCCTTGGGTGGCACATTTGAACGAAGGAAGGAAGGAAGGAAGGAAGGAAGGAAGGAAGGAAGGAAGGAAGGAAGGAAGGAAGGAAAAGAAAGAAGGAAAAGAAAGGAAGGAAGGAACAAAGGAAGGAAAGAAGGAAGGAAGGAAAAGGGAAAGAGGAAGGAAGGAAGGAAGGAAGGAAGGAAGAAAGAAAGAAAGAAAGAAAGAAAGAAAGAGTGACTGAGCAAGCCACCGAGAAAATCCCAACAAGAAGAGGCACATTCCACAAGTCAGAATTCAAATGTTTCTAGAAGGCCCATCTGTTTCACTTCCTTTCTTTTCCCCAACCAACCTAATTAAGCTGCCACAGTCAAGTTTAACTCCAGGAGATTGCTTTGCCTTTCAAATGAAAGTACATCTTTCTAAATAAGCATCTTTTTAAAGACATCAAGCTGAAAAACAATTCCAAGTGTATTTCTATATCTTCTCTCCACATTACTTAATTATTTAAACACATTTGAGAACACTCGAGAAAGCAACTAGCTGTTTCTTTTCCCACCTGGCTTGATTAGCTACCTAGTCAAGTTTAACCCCAGGAGGTTGTTTTGCTTTTCAAAACACGTATTTTTAAAATGCATCAAACTGAAAAGTAATTCCAAATGCATTTCTATATCTTCTCACCAAATTACATCTAACTAAATGAGTTACATCAGACTCTAAAACGCAAACTAGCTGTGATGATTCTAACAATAGCAATCCAAAATATGTGAGACATTATCCATATTACAACCAAAAATCACTGCAAAAGATAGTTAATGGATGAGGTTTTTCTTTTGTTTAATATTAGCAGTATGGCGAACTAAGGAAAGAAGAAAGGGAAGGGAAGGGAATTTGTAAACTGTAATAATGAAAGACCAAAACCAAATAATTCTGTAGACAACTGTATAAAATTCTATGCCAGAAATTATTTGCGAGCACGGCTAATCATAGCCTGTTTTAAATGTTTTATTTATAAAAGTATTTAAGCAGATAAGCACCGCGTGCCTGTATGTGCGATTATATAACATATTCCTATATACAATTATACATATGCCACTCATATGAGTCTCCTCCGGCAAATAAATTTAATTATGATTACTGTTATTATGTTTCCACACACCTCCCAACAGATGCCAACAGAGCTGAGCCAACAAGTGTTTTCGGTATTGTGTACATAATGCATCTTAGTATCAAATTAGTTGGAACACATAAATATCGCAGGCATGTAATTTAAAAAAAACACATTACACTGTGCAGAAAAGAGCAGATTAACGTTGGCAATCAAACAGAAGGAAGAATCAGAGTATTATAAGATATGGGGACGTTTTTATCACTGGATAGAAAATGAATATAGACAAAAAGAAACCGAAAATTTAATAATTTGGAACAGAACGCAGAATTATAGGGGAAGAGTTGAATTAAAAGGCAATTGAAATGTAAAGGGAAAGGGAAGGTAAAAATAGATTTAAAATGATGTAACTGTTAAATATGACGACACAAAGATTGCATCCAGCTGGCACACTGTAAGGTTACTGATGTAAGAAGTGGTGATGGAAAAGTAAAATAAAAAAACTTTTCAAATAAATAAATGAATAAATATCGCAGGCGGACTGGCGATGCATCTGGTTTCCGTAGAGGGGGGAGAAAGCCCCCCCCCCCCACTTCTCTAGAAGAGAAGGCGAGGACGAGAGACAACATGGCTGGCTAAATACCTTCCAGCAGAGCCAAATCAACGCCACTTTCCCTCTTTGGAAAAGGAGGGAGGAGGGAGCTATCCTGCGTCTCAAGGCGGTCCCCGGTCTTCCTTCAAGGTTTAGCCGTAGAGCACAGCCGCCTGCTCCCTTGGAAATCTCCACCTCGGGCGCCCCTTGGATCCAACCAACACCTGAGATTCGACCATCGCCGAGCATCTCCCCGCAAAGACAACCCAAAAGGGCTCAGTTTCACCTCTCGCTTTTTCCAAGGCGCAGCATTTCGAGTTCTGCTTCTGCTGTCAACGGACGCATCCTACCCCCTCCTCCTTTCCCAAACCGGCGCGGCGTAGCTAAAATGGCCCCTGTAGTCCAAAATCCGCCAAAAGCGAAGGCTGGGTGTTTCTTAGGGGTTTAACAATCCTCTCCGGTCATCTCCGGACTAAACCCATGAAAAAACCTTGGCGACGGTCCCACCAGGACCTCTTTCTCATTCTACCTTCCCCCTCCCCCACCCACAAAACCCGGGCACCGACAGCTCAGCCCAGAAACCGACCCGAAGCTCAAAGCCAAACCCGCCGAGAGACTTACGCTTCTGCAGCTGCAAGAGAACCAAGTCCCACCATTTCAAGTTCAAGGACGTGCGGCTACCATTTGCTGGCCAGAAGGGGGAAAAAAGCAGGGCGGGCGCGGCAGCGATCAGAGCAAAGAGGGAGCAAAAAAGCTTTCCTCTCTCTCGCTCTCCATCCCAAAAGCCGAGGAACCGACCGCAAGCAGCGGGGATCTTCCCGGTGGCTCAGACCTCCCGAACTGGAAGAAACGGCTGACTCGCTTCGGGATTCGGCCGCCTCTTAATAAATACCATCCCTGCTCCCCCTCCCTCTTCCACCCCCCCCCCCGCTCCTCATCCGCTGCAAAGGAGCGCTCGGGGTAGCGTCGCTGCGGAGACGTTACCGTTTGCCGTCTTGGAAGCCTGCCGAGGTGAGGTGAGGCGAGCGGCAGCTCCGAAGAGCCTCCGGGGCAAAGAGCGGGAACGAGTCGCCCAGCTGTTGAGGAAGGGTGCGCTGGCTCCTGTCCCCGCGCTTCGCCTGGAGGAGAAGGAGGAGAAGCAGCAGCAGCGGCATTGTGCCACCCAAGATAAGGCACTAACTTGACCTTAACTTTGTTATGGCGAACGTGAACAGACACTGTCTGGCATCTCTCGTAAAAGCTTGACTGGAGAAACGATCCTGCGTCATTTCATTTATGGCCGCTCCAGGTCTGCGTCTCTCCTGCCTGTCAAAATTTGGTTATTTATGCGCTTTTCGGAAGCACAAAAGCGCGCCCGCCGCCGCCGCCGCGGAAAGACAATCCCAGCAACCTGCCCTCCCTTCGCCTTATCAAAGTCTCGGGGACTGCACCAGCGGCCCCGGCTCAGCCTATCAGAGAGAAGGACAGCGCCTTCCACGCCAGCCAGATGCGGATCCAGGGGAGAAGAGCGGTTTGCGCGCGCCTGTGTCTGCTGCCTGACAAACCAGCTTGAGCGTGGTTTTTTTTTTTTTTTGCCTTGGGGTGCGCGCTCCGTGCGCCCTCCCTGCCACCCCTCCCCGCACGCGCGGGCATGCTTATCTGCACACTAGCAACAAAAACCCAGAAATCCAACAGGCCACGCCACACCCGCGGGGGTTCACTCAGACCCGACGGTTGCAAACTGGGCTCGAGTCCAATTTTATTTTTCTAAAAACAAAACAAAACCGGAGAAGATAATTATCCCCTTGCCCAATTAACAAAGCACCCGCAATATTTTTGAAACGAAACCACACACACACACACACACACACACACACACACACACACACAGAGGTCTGTGTAAGGGAAGGCTGTCATAAGATCTTTTCCGTGTGTGTGTATGAGGGGGGAGGCCTCTGGGTTTTATAACGGAGCTTTCATTGGAGTGAAGAATTGCAAGGGCTGCATTCGTGGTAACCGAGGAGAAATTGATTTAAAGTTGATGAAGAAGAACGAATCCCCATAGACGTGAATATCTGAGTTCTTACAGAGGGATGTTTGTACTGCATTCGTCAGGATTATATGGACGATCTATGGTTGTAATAAAAGAAAAGAACAAAAATATGTATTGAAAATACCGAGAAACGGACTGTCAATTTATCTAACAACTAGCTATCTTTCTATCTCTAAATTAGCCCTAAATAATCTAGGATTATTATCTTTCACATGCTTGCCATCGCACACCGAAATATGAATGTCAAATGCCCCTGGGTGTCATACAGAAAAAAACCATTTTATATCCTTGATGAATTAACGTTGCATATGTATTTCACTGGCCTAATCGAAATAAATATATCGACAAAGCACCTAGAAAGCATACCAGACAAAGCGTTGTTTCTGCTTCTTTCTTATTTTTATTTAGTTTAAGGATAAATATTGGTAAGGAAACATATTGCAAAAAGACAATACCCACAAACAGCACAGGCATAATTACACTAAATAAATAATATATTGAAGCAACTGTATTTTTCTACAGCAATAACTTGTAGAAACGAACGAAAGGACTCATTGGTTTTATGGTCTAAAGGCTAATATGAGAAAGTGCTTGGTTTTTAACGGCTTTAATGCATTACTAAAACATTGAGACCTATTGCGCCCTCGGTAGCATAGCAGAAAATGTATTCTATAAAATTCAGAGGAAATGGGTATGAATCTTGTTCTTGGAATTCAGCTTTTTTTGGGGGGGGGTGTTTTAAAAATCATTAAATATTTAGACTATAATAATAATATGAAATTAAATACTGCAGTATTTGTGTTTTCCCTTTAGAAGTTTGCAGTATTTTTAAGCAAGGTTTGTAAATGACTGTAACCACTATTCATTTACTTACGAGATTCACAGATTTTTTTTTAAAAAAAGACTGCCTAGATAGAATTATATTTCAGAAAGAGTGACTATAACCACTAATTCCACATTAAATAAAATAATAGATGCCTTCACACATGACATATATCACTGTTATCATTATACTTTACTGATTTAAATTCAAATACATCTCAGCACGGATGTGGCATAGTGTTACATTTGATTCTTCAAATTACATTAAGATTTAATCTATAAATTAATATAAATCATCTACTATTTTCTCCTTTTTGGTAGGTCGCAGGGATTTTTTTTTTCTTACAGAAGGCGTTGGTAGAATTTTTTTTTAATCATGAAAGTTCAGAATAGAAATATTGTCTGAAGGGAAAGGAAAGGAGTGCAATCTTACTGCACAAAACCTTTTGTTCTCTTTTGTGGGAGAAAGGATAAAATGCACGTCCGATGCTTAATATTTAAAATAATCCCGCTCAACCATTGTGGTTTAGAAAACGACGCCAGCCGATTTTTAGGATGAGCCGCTCAGGATTCTTCTGAGCTCTGCGCCTGGGAGCCCCTCGAGCCAACTGGAAACTTCCAAACTGCAGCGACGGAATGAGGGTGGGGGGGGGGAGGGGAGGGGAAGCCGGACTGGGGAGACGGAAGGGTTTTTTTGTGCGTTTGGCCTGCCCGTTGTCTGTAGCTTCGGGACAAGGCCAAAGTCAAGCTAAGCCACGAAGGGACGGCCTGTGGGAAGGAAAGGCGGAGTGCAAAGCTCAAGGGCAGCGGATGGGGAAGCGAAAGAAAACTTGGGGAAAAACCAACAGCAGGCTTCGCCTACTCGCATGACAAAGCGATTTGGCTTTGGCCAGCGGGACCGGTGTGCGCGCGCATGTGTGTGTGTGTGAGAGAGAGAATGAAGGACACACTATATAAAAGAAGCAAGACGTGAAATAAGGAAGAGTGTCGGAGCCTCTTTCTTCTAAATGAAGAAAAAATGAATTGGTCCTTGACAATGGGTGGACTACTGTTTTATGTCTAAGTATATTCAACCATGTTGTATGGCTGCAGCATTATCATTACCTTTCTCCTTTCCCCGCCCTTGCCAGGGATGTTTCTAGGGCAGTGGTTCTCAACCTGTGGGTCGGGACCCCTTTGGGGGTCGAACGACCTAAGACCATTGGAAAACACATATTTTCGAATAAATACGAAAAACATAAAATAATCTTATGGTTGGGGGTCACCACAACATGAGGAACTGTATTAAAGGGCACTAGGAAGGTTGAGACCCACTGTTCTAGGGAATGATGATAATCTCTCCCCCCCCACACACACTTTCTCACACACACATTCATCCCACCCAACAGGGATGGCTTATCGCCCGGCGTTTTTTCTATTTAAAAGTGGCCAGATTGGGGTTTAGGAGACACGGGCGGAGTCCGGCGGACAAACAGGAACAGCGGAGGTTTCGAATCACCGACAGTAGTAGAAGGGAAACTCCGGAACACACCCAGGGATGGCAAAGAGCTTTTCATCTGCCCGGCCCCGCTCCGACGAAGCTCCGATGCCCAGATGAACAAAACGTTCTTAGAAATCCGGATTTCGATTCCGATTGCGGGGAAGGGCTTGCGCGGAGGAGCCAGCAAACGGAGGGCCTCTGAGCGAGGGGCAGCGCTCGAATTCCAAAGATTGAACTGCTTCCCGACCGAAGGAAGCCGGTTAGGCTTGGCAGAGGTTTGGCGGCCGGGAATTTCCCCAGGAAGCACAGGAAGAAAGGCAAGTAGGCTTCTAGCGCCCGTCACCCTCCTTCCTCTGCCAAAAGAGGGGAAAGGTATTTTCTCTCCTTCTGAAGCCGTAGAGAAACTGAAAAGGGAAGGCGGCATGGTGGTACCGGCTCGCCGGCTCCTGGAAAAAGAAATAGCGGCAGATTAAGCGGAAACTGGGAAGGGATGGTCACGTGACACCCCTGAAGGCCTCAGGTCGCCCCCGTAAAGCCAGAATAAAGCGCAATCGCACCAGGCAAACACCGGAGATGCTGAACCAAATACCCGGATTGCAAATAATCTGTGGGGAGTGGTGGTGGTGGTGCGATTTTTGCTTCTGCAAAATGCTTTGATTTTTCTTTTTTTGAATGCCCACCGGGAGCAATGGCGGATTAAGGCTGACTGGTGCCCTAAGCACTGACAAATCTGGATGACCCCCCTCCTTTGTATATATTTTTTATACATCTTCATTGGTTTTTTTTATTTTTCTCAACTTTGTGGTGCCCCCTTTGGGTCTGGTGCCCTAAGCACGTGCTTAGCCTGCTTAATCGTTAATACCCCACTGATCGGGAGATTGAGAAATGGAAAACCAGAGCTTCGTCGCCTTCTGTAAAAGAAACCGGGAGTCCCACATTATCCCCCCCCCCCCCACTGCCAGTCGGTTCCAGCCAACCCGTCTCGCACGCACTCTTTTTATATCCTCCTGTGAATTCAAGGCGGGGTGGAGGCGAGTGGCAAATCGGTGGAAGAAAAATCGGAGGGAAGGCCCGCATTTCTTTCCTTTTTTTCTCTTCCTCATCTTTTCTTTCTGAGAAAGGCGAACGCGGCCAACCCGCGGAACTCAAAACAGTGCGTGATCTTGGATCCCTTCTAAATCCCCACCCCACCCCTGGAAAAGAGTAGGAGAGAGGGTAGGAAAGGGAAGGGAAGAAGAGGGGAAGAGTGGGGGAGATGAAGGGGAAGTAGAGAAGGGAAAGGAGAGGAGGAAAGAAGAAAGCAGAGAAGGAGAGAAGAAAGGAGGGAAGGAAGGAAGAAGAAGTAGGGGTGTTGTAAAGTAAGATGGGTGTATGGGATGATAGAAAAGCAATCTCGATTGTAGTGTTAATTGTAGGGGAGAAAATTGCTATAAATGTTAAAAGATATCACACATTAATAATTATAGTTATGAAATTGTATATTTGTGAATGTATGTATGAGAAACAAAAATAAACCTTTTTCTAAAAAAGAAAAGAAGTCTCCACACCCCGAATGGAACGGTTCTGCGGATTGGTTGCTGGAAGCTCCAGAAGGAAGCTCCAGCGCGCAGCCCCTCCGAGTGAGAAGGGATGCCAAGCTCCTAGTCACGTTGGCGTGTCACCGCCGTCGCTTCTACATCCTCCCTCCCGTTCTGGAACCAGAGCTTCACTCTCTGATCGCCAAGACCGCGTCTGCGAGAGGATTCTCTCCTTTGCTGTCGACTGCTGAACTCCTTGAGGAGGACCGGGGCCTTCCAGTTTGGCCCTCCGCCTCTTGGTGTAAGGCGCCGCTTCCTTTGCGCCTTTCCTCGTCCAACATCCAAGGCAGGCCTGCAACAGACAGGGCCAGGGGTCGGGGTCTCCCAGAAGGAATCGTCTCCCAGTCTGCCGCCGGTGAGCGCCCGGGAGAGCTGCCCAGGAGGCGAAAAAGCCGGATCTGAGAAACAGGAAGGGAGCAGGGACCGGAGGCCTCCGGATGAAAGAGGTTTATAGCCACGCCAAAGCACTTTTCTCGGGGCTTAAGGCCACCGGAATACTAATATGCGCTCCCTGATACGGAGCAGGGCACGAGGATACCCAACCCTTTCCTCAAAGAAGCACATTTCTTGAAATCGGGCGCTCCTAAATGTTGGCTCGGGACATCGACGGGGTTGAAACCCGACCCGCCTGGAGTCTGGCATCGGGGGCGGCGCTGCCGGGCTGGAAGTCAAAGCAAAGAAATATGTTAATGACCACGGGTGCCTTTGAACGTACCGTCGTGCAGGCAAGGTCGCCGGTCAGGCTGGGCAATCTTGAATGGTAGCGCCAGGTTCAAGTTGACAGCTTGCTGAAGATCTACCCCAGAAGCCCGGAACGCGCGGGACCGACCTCCCAAAAAGATTCGCCGCTGGCCACGCCTGCAGCTCCCGGGGGAGGGGGGGATCTACCGCCCATCGCCATCTCCTCGCCGTGCTTTTCAGCCAAAGCTTCGCAGCTCCTTTGTCGATCGTTTTTCTCTCGGTTTAGCGTTCTTCGGTGAACGGCGAAGGCCTCGCTGGGATATCCGGGCGGGTTTTTTCGCTGCTTGCGGGAAACGGAGGTGCGAGAGAAGTTCGGCCGCTGGGCCGAAGTAAAGCGGACAAAGCATGAATAGCGTGGATGGGCCGGACCTGCACCAGAGGCCGCGAGCGCCCTTCCAAACCCTGGAATTCTCCGCACGAGGCAGGGCGGGGGAAGTAGAAGGAGTCGGTATCCGAGGGCAAGATCGAGAGGGGAGGCCGCACAGCCGAGATGGCCTGGTCGGATGCTGCAATGGCCCTGCAAGAGAAGAACTTGAAGGCGGCCCCGATTCCTTAACATCCAAGAAGGGAGTCTAACGTTCCCAACCTTCTCGCCAACCCCCACTTCTGCCACCGCCGCCTGGCTCACGTGCAAGGCTCTTTTTGCAGAAGTTCTACAAGAAACATGGTGAGGGGCCACAGTGCCTTGAGGAGGAAGAGGGGGAGGATACTGGCCCAGAGAGAGGGAAAGGGAGGGAAAGAGAAGGGACATTTCCAGCACAAGGATAAACGGATGGCGGGGGTGGGGGAAATGCCTTGGTGGGGAAGATGGTGCTGTAGACCCTCCTCTTTTCCCCTCCCCGCCGCCCTGGTCTGATTTCAGTAGTCGCCTTGCACAAAGCGAAACAGTTTCCTGCCGTCTTTACCCTCAATTAAACCCCGTTCTATTTCGGACTACACCTTGGCTTCTCCTGGAACTTCCAAAGTTAGTAAGAGTTCTGGATCCCTTCCTCCAGACCCCGTTCTGCCCTGATTGAGCCAATACGTGTGCCGGTGCACACGGGCCTTCCAGGAGGTAGAGAACGGTGGCTGTTTAGGTTCATTTAGAATTTGAACTTGGCAGCAACGTAGCTATGCAAGGCTGCTATCCGGCTTGCTGCAAAATGCAAACGGGTTGTGCTTTTGTGAGTGTGCAAAGGAACTGCAACCGGAAGGCGAGCTTCTAGCAGTTTGCGGAAGATTTTACAGATAGCCCGGCGAAATCGAAACGCATGCAAATTGAAAAGCTGCTTGTAAACCAACCAAAGATTATTAATACAAATTGTTCCGCGATAAGGGAGATCGCTCGCCATTGATAACGTATACACACACCCAAACAAACAAAAACCTCGCTTTATACTTACACTGAAATACCCAGAGCAATTTCTCCGGGCGGAAACTTCACTGTTCCTTTTATTATGAAACCGAGATCAGCAGGATGAAGCCTTAAAGGTTCCTGACGATGTAGCATAGCCATTTTTTTCTTTTTCTTCCCAGGATATCTTTTAACACGGCGCGCGGTGCTGTTGAATATTATTTCTCTCGATGGGTGTCTGCATTCTTTCCAATGAGTTTTAAGTACTTTGTGTATACATTCCTTTAAAAATCCCTGGGCATCGTTTAGAATCTTTCTAAACGACGGTGAAAAATAGCCAGCTTACCCCCGCTGGCTCCAGACTTCCCTAATCGTTTCTCTGGGACACTAAACTTTAGTGCCCAGACTGCGTTTCTGCTAATCACTACACTAAGAGACCTGGGATTCTTACCCTAAGCCGAGAGGTTGCAGAAGAAAACGCGGCGTCCTTTCGTTTGGAAAACAAATTAAGCCAAACCATTAATAGGGGGAAATGGAAAATCGCCTTCACCTCATTCCCGACTCTTCCCAAAATTAAGGGTAGACATATACTGCGGATTTGTTCAGCGGGGAGACTAGAAGGGACAGGGGGGGGGGGGATTAAGAGAATCTCCATTTTTTCTCCTGTTTTCCGCTCCCTTTCGGTTCTCTTCTCTACTCCTAAGCAAATTGACAGGAATTATTGTCTAACGTGCCTCGGAAGGTTTGAAGCAGGCAATCTCGGTTGAAGTAGGAACAGATCCCAACTGATTTTTTTTTAATCCTCAAACAAGGATTTTAAAGATCATACGCAGGAAAGGCGGGCCTAAGCAGATAAAGAACGCGGCCGAAGTATTGTTGGGGGAAATGCCTCCAATGCTTTCTGAAATGTCCACAGCCGCCGTGGGCGATTTCTCTCTCCAAAGTCGACCAGATGTTAAACCGATAGAAAGGAACTATCCTCGGCTGAAACCGGCTGGAAAGTGTTCAGCAAATAGGACTGAATCGGGCCAGGCCTTGGCGCTTGGTGATCAAAATTGCAGACAGGAGGCGCGGAAGGACTCAGCGTTCCACCCACCGAGCCTTGCTTGAGCCGTTTGTCAAAAACCTCAACCTGCGGCCTTTCGAACGGGTTGGTGGTCAACCCCGACCAGTCCATGCTTCAGGCTAAGGAAGCGGTTATACCAACTCCTATTAAATACCATACAGCAAACGGCAACACGGGGTGTGGTGTTCGTGTTGTCACATGTGGTGGACATGTACAAAAGCGAAAAAATACTGGGCAAGAATTCGAATGCGGTTAGAGAAGATGACCAGCAACATATTTATTATTATTATTATTATTATTATTATTATTATTATTATTATTATTATTATTATTATTATTATTATTATTATTATTATTATTATTTATTCGACTTATCAGTCTTGTCATATTGACTTTAAAACCTGGATTGTTTTTGTTGGCTATCTTACCAGGGAAAATATAGCCAAGAAAATGTATATTTGATTATTCATGTAATAACTGTGGCTAGAATTGTATTTGCACAAAATTGGAAAGCTGAAGAAATCCCTAAAGATGAAGATGTGGTTAAGAAAATATTAGACTGTGCAGAAATGAGTAGATTAACACTAGCAATTAAAGGAAAGGAAGAATCTGATTATTACAATACATGGGGGTTATTTTATCATTGGTTAGGAAATGAATATGGATAAAAATTATAAAACTTAATAATTCGGGAAGAGAAATGTTATAATAGGAGCTATGCTAAGTTGTAATATTAAAATAAGAACAGATGTATATAAAGAGTTTGGTGGTTAAGGTATAACTATTATGACACAAAAAAATTGTACTCAGACAACACACTGATTGATAAACGATGAAATGTTTGTTTTAAAAGAAAAAAAAATACAAAAAAAAATACCTTACAGCAAATTGTCCATGTTTTGGCTGGTCGGCGTAGGGGGGGGGGGTTGTTTTTTTTCCCTCTGCCGTTTCTCAAAGCCCAGAGATTTGCTGGAGTGCCTTTCTTGAGAAGTGAGGAAACTTTCCAGATGGGCCTTTGAGAAACCCCTAGCTAAACCTACGACTTCCTTTTGAGCCTCAGAAGTTCGCTGTGGCTTTCGTCCCGTCCCCCGTCCCCCAGACCTCCATGAACACCGAGGCTCCGAACCTGCGCTCCAGCTGGCCCAAGTTCAGAGTCATTATTTTAGGCGATGACTCACCGGTCCTCGCTTTAAGGTGCCTGTTGAATTGAGGTCCTCCGAGTGAACCTCGCTTTAAAACCCCGCTTTTCTCCTTTTGTTGTTGTTAGTTGAGACCCCTTGGATAACATTCCTCCAGGCCTTCCTGTCCTCTACCATCCTCTGGAGTCCATTTAAGCTCACGCCTACTGCTTCGGTGACTGCATCCAGCCACCTCATTCTCTGTTGTCCCCTTCTTCTTTTGCCCTCCATCTTTCCCAGGCTCTTCTCCAGTGAGTCTTTTCTTGTCATTAGGTCGACAAATTATTTGAGTTTCATCTCCAGGATCTGGCCTTCTAAAGAGCAGTCAGGGTTGATAGCCTCTAGGACTGACCGGTTTGATAGCTTTGCAGTCCAAGGGACTCCCAGGAGTCTTCTCCACCACTATAGTTTCAAACTTTTTTCCTAGGAAATATACAAACACTCTGAGCTCAGACCAATCCTCGCCTTTTAAATGGGGTTGGCCTTACTTTTCTGTCTTTATTTTATTTATAACCCGGGTTTTCTATCTGGCATTTCAAGGGCCTGTGGTTTGAACCTCACATTATCTTTATTATTATTACCACGAGCGCTAGATGTAAGGGGCAATCATTCAAAAGGCATTTCTTTGAAAAAACAACGCGCTGCTGCTGCGTGTTTGGGACATGAGGTGGAACCCAGCCTAATTCGACGAGGCAATAAATAATCCATTCGGTTCACTTCACGATATTGATTACATTTCGGAACCTGGTGGTCTGGTCGCATTCTCTTGAGACTCTGCGTTTCAGTTTTCTCCGTAGACTCCCTTTAATATCTCCAGTTTTGACTTTCCTTCTCTTAATAGGGACATTTCTCATGAAAAACTTCACCGGAAAAATTGTGAATCTTTAGTGACTTAGCTACAGTACTAGCTAGTTAGAGGTCTAAACAGGAAGATTCACATTATCAGGAGTGTGTGTGTGTGTGTGTGGATACGGTCAAAGAAGTCAGGATGGTGGCCACGATGGTGGGATGAACATAGAAAAACAGGCGGAGCTTGTATGGTACCATCGTGACTGCCACCTTGATTTTTTAGGACATTTCACGGACATCCCGCACGGAAGCTTCCTTAGATTTCTTAGCTGGAGGGAGAAGGGCTGGGCGGAAAGCGGTATGAACTTCCCTGCTGAACAAAGGAGGGGGGTGGGGTAGAAGGACAAGCCTTACTGATGACAGCCTTCATAGACATTTCATGCTGGGAAACCTTTAGAAACACCCCCCCTCCCCAAGGTTAAATTAGCCACAGCCCGCACACCCGCGTGCCCCAGTCTAACAATTATAACTTACAGCCAAACCATCTCCTGTTCTCCCTCCGGGGACGGACGGGAGCCCTGCAGCCCACGCAGGTCCCTGAAACGGGAATCCGGAAGCATCTTGGCACCTGGGTACTTCACTCCATCTGCAGACTTTTGGCATTAAAGGCCAATCAAGGCTAACAAATCAGAATTCTTTCTTTTGATCCAAAGGTATTTCTCTGGGTTGCTACACTATTGGGTGGGTGGGTGGGGGAGAGGAAATTGCCAAAAGAAAAACATTTGTACAAGATCCTTGCTTATCGGGAGTCAAAATATGGCTGACTCTTGAAGAGGACCAGGTGATTTCTCTACCTCCTGCACCCCTAATTCCAATATAATGGGGGTGTTTCATTTAGCAAAACCCCTAGGATTGCCACAAAAGAATGTATAGGCCCAAACCCAGCCAGGGGACTTACCTGTTGCCAATGAGAAGACCCATAACAGGCCAACATATTCAGATCCTTTCCCCTAGCATCAAGGAATCGAAAACACGCTGTCAAATTTTACTGACAGTGGGTTCTTCTGGCCGTCCCAACATAAAATAGAGTGCCTGCAGGAGAGAGAGAGAGATAACCAGGTAAGCAATAGAGTCTGCTTTCTAAGTGTTTCTCCCATATCTGCCCAGTTCTGCAGGGGAGCAATTTCATTTTAGCAGCGGCGACAGCAGCTCCCGGTTTCAAATCGTTTATCAAATAAATCACACCATTCTTTTTCCGATCCGACGGCCGGGAATCTCATCACGTGTGAACGCGGCCAGTACGTTTTCCCCGTGAAGGTGGCTCCTCCCGCTTTCTGGTGGCGTTCAAAGTGAGGTGCAAAAGAGAAACCTTCTTTGTGGGTGTTTTCGGAGGGTAGGGGGCTCCGGCAGCCAGAAGGCTGTCCTTAGTCTGGGGGATAGAGGGGAGGGAGGGGAATTTTCTTTTTAAGAGTGTGACTTGTTTTGTAAGCAGATCAGGTGAAAAAGATGGTGGTTTGGTGGGTGCGCCTGTGTGCAAATGAAGAAAAAAAGGGGGATTGGGGTTATTTTTTTCTTTTTTCCTCCCAGTTGTCTTGTTTACTCTGCATATGCGGGTAGGCAGTACTTTTTAGGTGCGATAAATAGGTACTGAGCGCTAAGCAATTGAGGCCTTTGAACTATGGTGCTGGAAAAGACTCCTGCGAGTCCCTTGGACTGCAAGGCCATCAAACCGGTCAGTTCTAGAGGAGATCAATCCTGACTGCTCTTTGGAAGGCCAAATCCTGAAGATGAAACTCAGATACTTTGGCCACCTAATGAAAAGGAAGGACTCACTGGAGAAGAGCCTCATGCTGGGAACGATTGAGGGCAAAAGAAGAAGGGGACAACAGAGAATGAGGTCGCGATGGGTCAAACATGACTTTGCAACTAACAACAACAAATGTATACTGCTCATGTGTTTATGTTTTCATTTGCAGGTGCCCACAAACTCACTGTCTCTTCCTTCCTCTCTTTCACACACACACACACACACACACACACACACACACACACAGAGAGAGAGAGAGAGAGAGAGAGAAAGAGAGAGAGAGAAACGACCACCTCTAGCCTCCATTGACACCTTCACGCTTCTGAAACCTCGCCCCCCCCCTCCCCTGCTGCTGCTGCTCCTCTTTTAAGGAAAACTCTGGTGGCTGATTCCTACGTAGCTACCTCAGTCCTGGTCATATTTGCTCCGGACAAATTCTCGGTGAATGCAGCATGTGTCATGCTTCAAAAGCCATACGCAAATGAATAAAAGGATTTTATATTACGGGACTGGGCCACCTCGCTTGGCTTGACTAGAGGTTTGATCCTGAGCGGCTGTTTTCTTTCCAGTGATTCCCCCCCCCCCCCGACAGGTCTGCCAAGGAAGGCCAATTTCAACTTTCCAGACAAAGAAGACATTCCTAGCACGAAGCTCCCTTTCACGGGTTGGCCGATTCTTTCAATTAGAACAGAAACGTTGATTGAAGAGCCTGTTTCTGGGGCGAGGGAGATTTCTCCTCGTTTCCAAGAGAGCTATATTGCGGTTTGTCCAGCAGATGGCACTCTGATTCCATACATTGCTCCCACAGAACCTGGTCCTCTAACTAACCGCGACGTCGCCTTTGTCTTACTGACTCTCGGGGATTGTCCACAATCAGTCATTACGGGAAACGCGCCGCTTCGCAAGCCAATGGCTATTTTTAGTTGGAGGGGGGGGGAGAGAAGAGGGCCGTGAGATGCTGCAGGAAACGCGGGACCTCTCGAGATCAATTCGACCTAGAATTTCAAATCCTAGCAACTTGCAGTTGAAAGAATCAAACAATGGGGGGGGGGGGGAGATGGAGGGACTTGGCCAGTGTGTCTTTGTGTGTGTGTGTTCCCGTAGCTCTTCCATTTGCTCTTCCGGCTGGCGCCCCCGTTGGATTTTATGCCAGGAATTGTCGGGGGGAAATAAGGCAGCCAAGGCAACTGGTGAAGCGACCTTCCTTTCCTCCCGCACCCTCAGCTGGGTCCAGGCTGGAGAGGGGCTGAGAGCTACCCGCGCAGCCGCCCTGCTCCTCTGGCTCTTCCCGCTTTCGTTCCTTCTCTCCGGAAAGAGAAGGGCGGCTGCGGGACAGGCTGGCCTGCCCTTTGACGCGCTATCAGTTTAAAATCCCTTCGCCCAAAGAATGATTTCTTTCCTTGTTTCCTTTCTTCCCTCCTTTCTTTCTCTCCCTCTCTCTTCCTTTCTCTCTTCCTTCCTCTCTTCTCTTCCCCCCTTCCAGTTCTCCCTTTTTTTCTCTTCTTTTTAGGTTTGCTCTTCGCTTTGCAAGAATATCTGTCCTGGGCTCCTGGAAATAGCTTCCATTCACAGTTTCAGTGAGTCTTTGGGCCAAGGGTGCCCCTCCCTCTTCTGCAGGAGGAAAAAAAAAAGAGAGCCCGGGGACTATTCCGCAAAGTGAAAGTAAGACCCCGCGAGGCTTCCTTTCTACATAGCTGTGGTCAGAGCTAACCAAAGCGTGGAAGAAAGAGGGGGGGAGGGAAGCTACAATAGGATGTGACTGCCATTGTGTGTGTACGTGTGTGTGAGTGTGTGTGTGAGTGAGAGAGAGAGAGACAGACAGAAAGACAGACAGACAGACAGACAGAGACAGAATGTGTGTGTTCTGTGTTTAAAAGAAAAATTAGAAAAGCTGTTGTGAGAAGTCAGAACTTTGGACTGTATACAAAATATCATACTATAATATATTTCAAAAGGCTGCAAAGCCTGGTTAGCACGAGAAACAAAACCATAATTGTGCAGCTACTTACTTTCCCCAATATTTATCCACATTCTTAGTGCTGGTATGGAGTTGATCCAACCAAAATAAGACTTGAAAGAAAGCTCCTAATGAATCTCAGCTGAATCCCTAAAGTACATTGTTTTATTTTCTGTGATATTGTTATACGTGTTAATAGGAATAGAAGAGAGGATAATAAAATGCTACAGTACATTATAATCATTCATAATTCATTCTTTGTTATGTTTTTAATCACTCTATTAAATCCTCTCTCTCCCTCTGACTTTATTTGTACAGCTACCGTTGTGATTCTTGTTTTTATTCTTCAGGCTTCCCTATGGTCTCCGGAGGCTTTTGGGGAACCGAACCTTTTAACGTGTGTTTTTAAACGGAAGGAGAAATATTTTAATCTAGGGAAGAGCAGAGTTGAAGGAAGGGCGAAAGCGAATCCTCGTTCCTCCACTTTCTAAAGATGAAGATTGGGAAGGAGAAAATATTGGCCTCTGACAATTAGGGCCATCTTAACAGCATTATGGACCCCGGGCAAAGCAGCGTTCTGGGGGCCCCTACGACAACTACTCACAGGAATAAAAATGCAAATGGTCGACAAAGCTAAACATATATTTATCAGCGTTATCAGTGTTAATTTATATTAATGCATGTTAGTGTTAAATAAAAAATGCATTACAATGTAATAAATACATTGCTGTATTTATGTGATACATTGAAGGGCTAACATACACAGATTAGTATGGGGTCCCTATGCTCATGGAGCTCACGGGCAAGTGCCCATCAATATGCTGGAATCTCTGGTGGTGAAGCCACCATGCTAGGAACAAGGCATTGAAACCCAAGGTTGGAGTCAATTCAATGTTTATTTAAAGCAGGGGTGTCCAAACTTGGGAACTTTAAGACTTCTGGACTTCAACTCCCAGAATTCCCCAGCCATCTGGGAATTAAAGTCCACAAGTCTTAAAGTTCTCAAGTTTGGACACCCCTGATTTAAAGGAAAGGCGAAAACAGAATCTCTTTAGCACTCACTTCTTCCACCTGGCTTTAAATGTAAAGTGCTGGAGGAGCTGCCACACCCCCCCCCCCAGATTTACCCATGTAGGAGTTTTGAGCACCTGGGCAGAGATCATTTTTTATTTATTTATTTTTATCCTGCTGTTATTATATTTATAGATAACTCAAGGTGACAAACATACCCAATACCTCTTCCTCTTTTACCCACAACAACATCTCTGCAAAGAGGGATGGACTGAGAAAGAGGGACAATGCTTCGTTTTATTTATTATTAAATTTATATGCTGCTCATCTTGTCCAGAGTGACTAATACCATCTTCTCAGAAGGAAGCTCCATTGGAATACAATCTTTTCTTACTCTGAGCAAATTGTGTAAAGGATTGGAAAGCCCTACCAGTTTCTCTGAGCGGGGGGGGGGGGGGAGTTGTCAGTTACCTTCCTAACTGTGTATGTTGCTTTCCCACCAAGCTTTGAAGTCTAAGGAGAAACTTGTTAAGAAGTTACTATGTGGTCAGAGGGGTGAAAAGAAAAGGAAGGAAAACAGCAATCAAATCAGTTTCTATTTGTGAAATAATACAGCCATATTTGTATGAAAAGAGTGATTAGGATAAAGCCATTTTTTTTGACGCATGGATTTTAACAGTAGAGTCCCTACTCGCAGCACTTGTGCCAGAGGTGGGATTCACTTACGTTCCCTAGCGGTTCACAAAAGTGAGAGTGCTCATCTGCGCATGCACACTGCCTTCTGCGCATGTGCAGTGCTTGCGCATTACATCGGGATGAGTGGGAGGAGTCTCCCACAGTAACCACTACTGGTTCACCCAGACTGGAGAGAACCGGCTGAATGCCACCTCAGCTTGTGCCCCTGCTTTGGTAGGTTAGGGCCAGCTGGAACCCAAAGGTTAGGATTTGACTGTCCTGCATGTTTCCCTCTCCAGCAGGATCAGTGGGTTCATCTTCTAGGGGCCTCCGAGTCTTGCTCTCTCATTGGCATAGCAGTCACAAGATTTTTCCGCTAGGCATCTACCAACAGATCAAAGCCTTCCATTGAACTTGGCTAGTGAGATAAGTGGTGTATAAATTTAATAAAGAAAGAAAGAAAGAACAACTTAGAATGAGCTTTTCCATTCCTTCCAGGAAAATGGATTGCCACTGCCAGACCAGAGAGTATGCTATGCCCCTCCAATTAAGAAATTAAGAAGCTGTAAGCTGACAAACCTCTTATTAACTATTAACCATGCCTTGTGTGCATAGACGCTGTCGCATTTTTGTGTCTTTGAAGAAGGGCAGTTCCTTCCTCAGATGCCTTGAATCTGGGGCGAAGGACTTGCGTTTCCATTTGCAACAGAAGCTGTCACCATCTCTATCTAACTCAATAAAGCACAGATAGGCAAGTGAAATAAAAGACCAACTCTTAAGACCAGTTAAGTCAAGTCTCTTGTAGCTGTTTAGCATTTATTGCTTCTTTCACTAACACCCGTTTCACTTAGTAACAAAAGCTATCAGTGGCGTTCAACCTTTTGGACATCCCCCCCCTCCCCAGTGCCCAGAAGGGTGAATGAAGGCAACTGTGATTGTGATGATGAAGATAACAGGGCATACAATATTTATATTAAAAATACACAATGATTTATAGACATCTTCATATAGCTAAACATATAGGCACAATTGGCTTTTAAACTTTTGAAACTCCACGCCACTGGTTTAGAACGAATCTTCAATGGGCCCAGGGTTGGAAAAGATTGTTGTTGGGAGGTCAAGATCCCATCGAAATACACCCCATTAAAGCAGCAGATTGGTCACAAATGGTGGTAGGGGGCTTCATTGATTTAAGCCGTGGCATCTCAATAAAAGAAACAGGAGTGGTCCGGTGGCCTAGAGGTGGAGCTCTCGCATCACAATCAGGAGGCTGGGAGTTCGATCCTAGCTGGAGGCAGATATTTCTCTCTCTAGCCGCAATGAGACTATATATGCTGAACAAAAACTCCGCGACATTAAACACTCTGCTAGCTCCATTCAGTTGCCAGACTCCACCTCGCAAGTGTTGTTAAAAGGATATGGTCTCAATCAAAGAAACGGGATCTTTTGTTCTAGCCTGATCATTATTAAATTGGAGTGGTGGACCAGACGAAAGAATACAGGCACAGGAGTCTAAGTGAATATGTTTGTGAATCTCTCACATAACCCTACCAGCTCCTTTTAGCCCCTGAATGTTCTTAGCCCGGAAGCCATTGAAAACTGTGTGGCTGCAGACTCACTGCCCTTTGGGATGGGGGACAAGAAAAAAAAACCAGAAGAAGAAACCCTAACGAAGTATAAGCAATGGAGAAAGACTAAGGGATTAAACCAGAACGCTAAAAACTTGCAGCATTCCATTACAATCCAGAAGTTGCAAACACGGTCGAAAGCGCTTCCCCCAAATCTGCCCCTTAGCACAAGGGAGACATTAAATATATTTCAAGTCTTTCCAAGAGTCCTTTTGGAACGGAAGACGCTCCCGTCCCGTCCCTCTAAGCCTCTTCGGATCAAGTGGCGGTGTCCTTCAGTTTGGAGACGATTTTCTTGTCTTTGACTCGGCGGTTCTGGAACCAGATGGTGACCTGCCTTTCGGAGAGGTTGGTGGCTGCAGAAATCCGCCTCCGCTTGTCCTTGTTAATGAATTTGTTCAAGGCGTATTCGCTCTCCAGCTCCTTTAGCTGCAGCTTGGTGTAAGGCACCCGCTTCTTCCGCCCACGCCGGTACACGCACAGGTCGGGCTGGTTTAGTGCAACTTCGCCTGCCGGAGAAGAAGGGCAACAAGTGAGCAGGAAAGGGGGCGTTTCCCTCCTGCCAGAGCCAAGAACCCAGAGTGCCACAAAAGGAAGAATTAAAGAGACGTTGGCCCGTCTCCTCTTCTTCCTCTTGGAGGTCTCCGAACAGGCGTTCCCCCAATACGTGCCTGGCATATGTGCTCTGGGACAATTTCTGTGCAGCACCTCCTCCCACCCCCCACCTCCCCCAGGAATAAAACCGCAGATTCCCGAAGGCCCTCATCAACCTTTTTCATTTTTAAGAATCACTGAACTCCCCTCCCCCCCCCACTTCCTCCACACGTTCACAATTGCTTTGATTGGGAAATAACAGCTGCAGAGACCGGGAACATCCTTGCCCCCCTTCCCCACCCCAGGAATAAATCCAGGGGGATTAAGCTTCCCGTAACCCCAAAGGTGCTTTTGCAAAAGGCAACTGGGGTTTTCTTTTCTTGAAGACTTTCTCTTCTCATCCACCAAGTTTCTCCCTCTTGTTTTTTCTTTTTCAAGAAAACAACAATAAAGTCCAGGTGCCTTTTGAAGAAGCATTTTTGGGACAACCATGACCTTGGATAACTGAGAATCTCCATAGAAGGTTAGGGTAACTTCAGAGGACGTCAGTGCAGGATCGGGCCATAGCGCTCTAGTTCTGCCGCACGTCTAAGTTTAAATAACTGCCCGAACTGGAGTGGATATAGCTGGGGTGGGGGTGGGTGGTGTTTACTCAGTTTCTTCTTAATTATTTATCCCCCCCGTTGCGATTATTTCGCTGTATTCTTCTTCTCTTCCTTCCTAGTACCTATCTCTTTCCACTTATGACTATAACCATGTTGCTTGTATCTTTAAAATTTACATTGTTTTATTTGTTTCCTAGTATAATTTGATTGCTTATTAGTAACCTATGGCTATCACTAAGTGTTGTATTTTATGGTTCGATGAATGCATTCTATTTTATTTTTCTTTATGTACACTGAGAGCTTATGCACCAAAGACAAATTCCTTGTGCGTCCAATCACACTTGGCCAATAAAGAATTCTATTCTATTCTATTCTAAAATTTAGGAACGCTCTGACGTCACAATCGTTAACGGGAACGGACCGAGGACTATATGGGACCAGGCTGGAGTCTCTGCTTTAGGCCTGGCCGAACATTTCCGCCAGCTCGAGGGAGCAGGGAGTCTTTGTAGATTTCGGACAATCAGCCATTGCTTCTTGGGCCTTCTGCGTTGGGCAAAGTTCTACAGGAAAACTGAATAGTAAAAGGAACCCAATCCGCAGTTGGACGCGGCAGCCAATGCACGATCCTTCCTTCCTTCCTTCCTTCCTTCCTTCCTTCCTTCCTTCCTTCCTTCCTTCCTTCCTTCCTTCCTTCCTTCCTTCCTTCCTCCCTCCTTTTCTCACCCGGAGCCCTTCAGACCTCAGGCTACCATTCCCATCATCCGCCCATAGTATCGAGAAGCTACAAGACCCCAAGCGGAGACCTGCGCTTCTCAAATCTGGGGCCAAGCCTGCAACCTACCGCCTAGTTTTGAACTGCCCTGCCTTGACGTTTTATTGGGACCCCAAGGCTTCTTCTCGGCGACCTGGGCGCGCCTACCTGGGAAGGAAGACTTCCAGAAATGGGAGCCTGGGGCCTGGTCCTTGGAGCAATACACCTGTCCGTTCCAGCCGTTAGCCAAAGTCCAGGACTGGTAGCCCTCCATGGAGATGTAGGTCTCGTGCCGGGGCTCCCCCGAAGGGGCCGTCGGTCCAAAGCTGGAGACCACGTCCAGGTAGCCGGGGGTCACGTGCTGGTAAGGGCCGGCGGTGGCCGCGTAGCTCTGGTAGAAAGCGACCTCCTTGGCCCGCGAGGAAGCGTCGCTGCCGACGCCCGAGGTCGTGGTGGCGCCCCCCAGGCCGGCCACGTCCATGTACTTCTCCACGGGGAAGGCGGTGTGCGGGGCCGCTTTCAGCGCGGCGTTCTGCTGGAGCCCCACGCCGTGCGCCATGCGGCAGCTGTAGTAACCGTGGCCAAAGGGGGGGTAACCTGGAGGGTAGCCCAGGGCGGCGGCGGCTGCAGCCGTTGTGCCCGAGGGTGCCGCCGCCGCCGCAATAGGAAGTCCGGCGGTGCAGTCCTTAGACGAGGACGGCGTCTCAGAGGAAGAGGATGGCGTGGAGCGCGCCAGGGTCCCCGGGCCCGAGCGCTCGTAGACGAAGCCCGATCTCGTCGAACCTGGCGGCGGCGACGACCCGAAGATGGGAGGGGAGAGAAAGTTTCGACTCTGCAAGCAACCCCCGCCGCCTGCCCCGGGCTCTCCGCGCGGCGCTTCCATCTCCCGGGCGGCCGACGCTCGCTCAGGCTTCCCGCGCGAAGCAGCCCCGCTCCAGCTGCCTGCGTCGCCGTCGCCCCTGCTGGTCCTCTTCCTCCCCGGCTTGGTCCTCAGGGGAAGGCCTACAGGCGCTCATGGCGTGTGAGTCGGACGGGACGCGGAGCGAAGGAGCGGCGGAGCGGCGGCCTCCCTCTCCAAGCGCCCGGGATGGTTTATAAAAACCAAGGCCACACTGGGAGGGGGGAGCATCGAACCCGGCCGTCCAAGGAGCTAGTCCGGGGCCTCATTGGCCAGGCGGAGCACGTGTCTCTATCTGCGGGGCGGGTGTGTGCTTGGTGGTGATGGTGGGAGTTGAGCCAGCGATCCCTGCTCTCCCCTCCCCTCCCTCTTCCAACTTCGTTTGGGACTTCGCTTGAGTTCTCTCAAGGCAAGGAAAGTAGGGAAAGGAAAGGAAAGAGAAAGGGGAAGGGAAGAAAAGGAAAGTAGGAGAGGGGAAAAAGGAAGGAGGAGAGGGGGAAAAGGAAAGGAAAGGAAAAAGGAAAGGGAAGAAAAGGAAAGGAAGAGAGGGAAGAGAGGGAAAAAGGAAAGGAAATGAAAGAAGGAGAGGGGAAAAGGAAAGTAGGGAAAGGGAAGGAAAGAGAAAGGGGAAGGGAAGAAAAGGAAAGTAGGAGAGGGGAAAAAGGAAGGGGAAGGAGGAGAGGGGGAAAAGGAAAGGAAAGGAAAAAGGAAAGGGAAGAAAAGGAAAGGAAGAGAGGGAAAAAGGAAAGGAAAGGAAAAAGGAAAGGGAAGAAAAGAAAAGGAGAGGAGGAAAGGGGGAAAGGAAAGGAAAGAACGAGAGGGGAAAAGGAAAGGAAAATGGAAAGAAAAAGGGAAGGGAAGAAAAGGAAAGGAGGAGAGGGAGAAAAAGGAAAGGAAAGGAAAGGAAAGGAGAGGAGGAGAGGGGGGAAAATGAAAGGAAAGAAGGAGAGGGGGGAAAAGGAAAGGAAATGGAAAGAAAAAGGAAAGGGGAGAAAAGGAAAGGAGGAGAGGGAGAAAAAGGAAAGGAAAGGAGAAGAGAGGGGAAAAAGGAAAGGGGAAAAAGGAAAGGAAAAGAAACACGAGGTAATAAAAACAGAAACACGAAGGTGCACGCCTACACGTAGACATATTTACATATATGTACGTGCTCTCTCTCCCCTCCCCTCCTCTCTCATGCACACACGGACCCTGCCTGGCCTCGCTTTTTCACAAAGACTTGGGAGCGGCGCAAATTCCCAATAGTTCACCAAGAGGAAGGGACGGACCCAGAATCAACAGGCCTCCGTCTTTAGGCCCGCAGCTCTCCAGCGGCTGCTCCTTCGCCTTCCCCGCCTCCCCTCTGCTAAGATTAACCTTTGGCCTTGGGCGGGAGCAGGAGCAGGAGGTCTCCAGAATTGGACTGAAATAGGCAGAATGTTTTAATTGATTCGTGGGATCCCCTGTTGGATAAAATGATATGTTAAGAAACTGGACATAGCAGGGCAGGAGCGCGGAAATGCTCTTGGCCATTGAATTCCACGTTCGCTCCCGGGAATTGTTCGGTGACTCAAGGAGCCTTCGGATCTCTGTTCCCCAACCCCAACCCAGTCCCTGGGCAACCTGCAGAATTATTCTTATTTTCCAAGTACGGCGGTCGCGGCGACTCTTTTGACACATTTACATGCCCGCTCACGCTCGAAGTTCTTCGTTTACTTTTTTGAACTATCCCATGTGGGATCGGTTTCCCTGATTGTTTAATATTCGACTGCTGGCAGCCGCAGTAAGGATTAAGATCCTGGACAGGCACATGCGGGGAGGGGGGGGGGGGCTGATCTGTGTATGCCTGTAATCTTACCGCCAGTGGACTCGCTAAAACTGAATCAGGGGCTCCCAGAATAGATATCCCGGAACTCCTCCATCCATTTCCATACGCCAAAAGAACTGCGGTACACATGCCACTTTCTCCACCCTCAGTAAAGTAAAGTTCAGAAGAGCCTAGGCGACTTCGTTTGGGAAATAAACATGGAAGCTTAAGAAGACAGCAAAAGTCAGCTAGTACGCCGTTCATTTCAGCCGTTTGCCTAAAAATAAAAAAAATTAAAATTCCCCGCTACCCGAACTAAAGAGAACGGGAATTTCATGCACTTTTTCATGGAAATGACTTCCCAACTAACTCTCATATTCTGGGGTTTCACGGAAGCCGCCAGAACAAGGTTTTAGCACAGATCCCAATACAGCCTTTGGCTAGCTCAGTGGTGGGCAACCTTTTTTTTCAACTGAGCCAAATCTCGCCAAAACCACGATTGAAATTTACTTTGAGAGCCACATTTTTAAAACCGAAAATACATAGGATGGTACACTGTTTTTAGTTTCAATAAGTTTTTATTGAGAATATTCTGCATGCAAGTATCCACATAGGTTGGGAGGATACAAATAACACAACTAATAAAACAAAAACTTTAGAACGATATTATTTATCGATAACGTTAAATTCCGTAAAATTTGCCTTACAATGTAGAGAAAATTATATCCTGACATTGACTGACAAAGTCACAACCACTAATGTGAACATTGGCCTTGCATTTCCTTGGATAGTTTGAGTAAGTCAGGTTTGTATGTTGTTGTTTTTAATTTCATCTCTCTCTCCCACTTTCTTTCTTTTTTTCTTTTTCTTTCTCTCTCTCTGGCTCTTTGTCTCTCTCTCCCTCCCTCCCCCATCTCTGTCACTCTGTGTGTGTGTGTGTCTGTCTGTCTCTCACTCACTCTGTGTGTGTGTGTGTCTGTCTCTGTCTCTCCCTCTGTCTCTCTCCCCTCCCTTCCTCTCTCTCTGTCACTCTGTGTATATGGGTGTGTCTGTCTCTCACTCATTCACTTAATCACTCACTCTGTGTGTGTCTCTCTGTCTGTCTATCTGTCTCTCCCTCCCTCCCCCTCCCTCCCCCTCTCTGTCTCTCTGTGTGTGTGTGTCTGTCTGTCAGTCTCTCTCTGATTCCCTCCCTCACTCCCTCTCTCTGTTCCTCTCTCTGTCTGTCTTTCTCACTCACTCACTCACACACACACACACACACACTGTGGTCACCTTGTTGAGTGTTCCAATCACATTTGAAACACTCAACAACTGGCCTGCATTTATGGTATTTTGCAGCATTCTGCAGTCATAGGACCAAAATTGGTTGTCACTCGCCCGGGCTTTTGCAGAAGCTTCCCTCCGAAGCCCGAGAGGAGGGAGGGGAGCGGGCACCCGGCACACAGAAGAGCCACATTAAAGGGTGTAAAGAGCCGCATGTGGCTCCCGAGCCGCGGGTTGCCCACCACTGGGCTAGCTGGTCTCCCCAGGCACGACCAATTAAAATTTCCATCAAAATTGGGATTGCAAAGAATCGTAGTCCATTGCGTTTCGGAAGGCTCTAGTAGCTTGAGGTGAACTTTGAGCCTGAAGAATATTATAAATCTGGGGCAAGGAATTTTGTCTGATATGACAATGCACTTCATTGTTCACGTGTAGTAGTTGGGCAGAGAAGAAAAGGAGGAAGGTACGACAATGCCCGTGGAGCTAGTTTTTTAAAAACATACAGTCGGTTAAAGTGCCTTTCAAATCCCTTAGCATCTCTGCAATGGGAAAGGCTATTTTTCTCCCCTTGAAGGAAGAACCACTCTAACAAAGCAGACGAATTAAATCTGTGATAAAGTGGAAAAGGCCTGTTTGATGCGAGCCAACAAATGAACCTTTGGTTTGCCCCGAATCCCAATATCAGTCCGGCCGAACAAAGCAATCCGCTCCAAGCGACGCCGAATAGTCAGAAAAGCAATAAACGCCTTTCTGTTGGATAAAGACCCATCTTTGGGCTCATGTTCGTAGCCTTCCTAGTGACTCTGGATGGTTTTACAGCAGAAGTGAGGAAAGGCACGGCAGCCAGAGGTTGGCAACCTACACAGAAACCCACCATTGTTAGTCCTGAGTGCTTATTTTAACTTTCTACAAATTGCTCCTAATCCACCCTTAAAGCCAATGTAGCAAAACTAAGTAAGACCCTACTTACTTGTAGTTTATGTTAAATTTATTACATCATTATCACACTTTTATCCCAGTGCTTTTATATTCCATACATCCTGTGCATGTACTGTATATTCAGTGACTTCTAAATTTTTATGTCCGTGTTTTCTGGCCTGGGGTCTGTAATAAAGTTATTCGATTTGATCAAGATCTTTGCTATCCCACCTCTTTAAATCTTGCTCAGATTTGTTTGTGGGTTTATAAGGCAGAAAGTAATTAGGAAGTGTGTGTGTGTGTGTGTGTGTGTGTGTGTTCTGAGTGTGTTCACTCAGCTGAACCCCACCTTTTCTGTTGTCCTTTATTATGCAGACTTCAGCTATATTCTTCATTTGGAAATAGTATTGACCTAAATTAAATCTCAGAATGGAAAGTAAGTCCCCAGCTTTGGGACATTCATTCTGAATCTTGCGAAGGCTGCATTTGTGTGTAAGGATAAAAAACATTCCTGAAGCATCTCCTTCTTTGATGGCAAAGGGTCAGCGGGAAAGGTGAACTGAGCTACGAGTTGCAGTCAAAGCTCGACTTATTTCCCTGCGGTTCCTAATCAGGGAATAAACCCCTCTGAAATCAAACAAATGTATTCCTAAATCCAAAGGTTGCATCTGATGCACTCAGAAACAATCCATTATGTAGGGAGCATCTCTTCTGTACTGAATTATATAATCTTCAAAGGTTTTTTTTTTTTTGGAGGGGCAGCTGAGAGGTGTTGAGAAATAAAACAAAAGAAATAGAAGATCGCTGCATGTTCTCAGCACTGAAGAATCAAAATCCCTGGCTAGCAAGGCCAGAGATCCACTCTTAGACACTTTCTGCATTTGTGCCAAACCTGTGGTTCTGATTTTGAGGGAACCTGCTCCAGGTGAGCGATGTTTTCTGGGCAGCATCACAAGCTGCCATTATGGAATATGGGAGTTCACCCTGCCCTATGGATTTCAATAAACAAGGGCAGGAGAAAGGGACATAAAATCAGGATTTGCCAAGCCCAACCTGCCCAACCAGATTGCCCACTTTGAAAAAGCACCTTTTTGCTCCCAGCTCCACCCCTTGTGGAAATTTCTCTTTCTCTGTCTCCTTGGCACTTCAACAAACAAATGTCGTAATTTAATAGCTTCAAAAGGCCATTTCCAAAATCCATTAATTTTTAAACCTTTCCCAAGCCTCTACTCCCCCCCCCCTATCTCTTTTAATCGTATCTTAAGATGCAAAGACTGAGCTTCAAAGTATTGCCTTTATGTCAAGGTGTTTTCAAACAGTTGGGAGACTTATATCATTTAGGGATACAAGAAAACTCTGACCAGGTTATAATTTAAATTGCCTATCTGGCATCACTGGCTTTTCTTTGGGAGAAATCACTCGGTTTATTTTCAGTGTTTGTTCTCCAATGTCCTATTGAATGAGATGGCTTGAAGATACTGAAGGCTTTTAAAATATTAGCACAAATACAGAATCCTACTTATTTTGCTGATTCCACATATTCTTTAACCACCCTCCTCCTTCTCCTCCTTCTCCTCCTCTTTTCTCCCCCTTCGTTCTCTGGTTGTGTTGTTGTTGTTGTTGTTGTTGTTGTTGTTGTTGTTGTTGTTGTTGTTGTTGTTCTTCTTCTTCTTCTTCTTCTTCTTCTTCTTCTTCTTCTTCTTCTTGTTCTTCTTCTTCTTCTTCTTGTTCTTCTTCTTCTTCTTCCTCCTCCTCCTCCTCCTCCTCCTCCTCCTCCCCCTCCTCCTCCTCCTCCTCCTCTTTTCTCCCCCTTCTTCCTCTGGTTCATTTTCTTCTTCCTCTTTTCCATTTTTTAAAGTTTAGAGCGTGTACTTCCTCACAGGAAAGTCTCCAGGACTCCACTGTGATTTAGGTTGTAGGTCTGGCAGTCAGACGGAATGGAAAGCAGGATGCTGCTTCACTGCTTGAGCCACTAATGGGTCTCTGCGTCAGTTAACTGGGTGTTCAAATACCTAGTAGCACTTGCAGAATGAGATACAGTGAGATCCATTGCTTGTCCGTTTGAAGTTAAATCAGGGAGATTTAATGCCAATAGACTGAGGTCAGAAGGGATGAGGTATCAGTTCTAGAATGAAACCTGCCCAGGCAGAGAAGACAATGTTCTTCACAAAAGATTTTACTCCCTTTCAAAATTCCCTCCGTTTAAACATGGCAATTAATCGACAGTGGTTTGTGTTAAATTCAGCAGAGGAGTAAATAAATGCTTAAATTAAACATTGTTAGAGGGTTTAAATGCAAAGTCTTCATAATCTACCCCTGGAAAGGCATTTTAACCACACAGTGTTTTATATTATTTTGTTAAATAAAGTAAAGTAACATTTCTCCTTTGTTTGAGAATTGTTCTTGTGCTTAACCATCCAAATGACGGATCCAAAGTTTACTTGTTTCAGCCTCTTTTACTGTGCTGCATTTTGATTCAGATAGATCTTATGAAATTCTTCCCTGCAATAGAAGAACTCTCAGTAAACAGTAGAGTAACCTGCTCCAAAATACCAGTATTTTGGAGCAGGTTATTTCCAAAGAGATTTAACGTTATAACCTTATCAGGACACCTCAAACACCATAATGATAACAACATTTACTGATTTAAGCATGTAGCAAAGCATATCTAGAGAACTGGCATTTTAGAGATTTCAGATGACTCTGAAGCCCTTCTGCCTCTGGATTTCCTGTTGATCTGAACGGTTTCTGACTGTACATTTTAGTGGGACAAAATATTAAGAATCTGGAAGATTTTAAATTGTCTTTTCCAACTCTTTTATTAAAAGGCATAAGTTTTTGCGGGCTGCCTAGACTCATGTAAGATTTAAACTGGGATGGCCAGAAGGTAGGTAGGGGATGAAGGGTGGGAAATTAGAGCCCATCTCCGGGTTGCAAGTATGAGAGATTAGATGATACTCCCTGGCTGCTATGGGTTTTTATTTCTGGTTTTATATTTCAATTCTTGCATTTTTATTTGTTTTGTTTTAAGCCACATAGAGTCATATACAGATGAGATAGGCAGATGTATAAATCGAACAAACACATAGAAAATAAAAGTTAGGTTGGTTATGCAGATGCAGGTTACATGTGAGATTATGTATAGTATCAGTTAAGAATGGCAATGAGTTAAAAACCCACTGTGTTCCTTGAGGCTCGAGGCAGCCCAACACTATGAATGAGATCAGGAGTGAAATCCAGCTGGTTCTGACGGGTTCTGGAGAACCAGCAGCGGAAATTTTGAATAGTTCAGAGAATCGGCAAATGCACTTCTGACTGGCCCCAGAGTGGGATGGGAATGGGGATTTTGCAGTATCCTTCCCCTGCCACGGCCACCAAGCCATGCCCACATAACCGGTAGTAAAAACATTTGGATTTCACCACATAATGAGATGTATGTAAGTTCCACAATTTCTCCCTCGCTGCTGGGAGAACCATCCACGCCTGCTCTAGGACCTAGAAATGCCCCTTTGAAGGTAGATGACTTCTAATCGACGCTCAATGTCCAGGATTTGCCACTAGGTGGCCCTACAGGTTTTCCTGTGGAAATCCAGGAGGCTGATAAATGCTAGATTCACTTTTTTTAAAAAAATGGGCAGCTGTAGAAATCAAATAAACAGACTCTGCCAAACCCTGACCTGGGATGGCAGCGAGAGATCTTGTATCTCCCAGATTCAAATATCTAAACTGAAATTATTCTAATTGCAGAGAGAGAGAGAGGGAGGGAGGGAGGGAGGGAGATGGAGAGGAAGGGGGAGGGAGAGGGGGAGAGTTCTCAGAAAAATAAATCGATTTTCTAATGGGTCAATACAACCATGCGGCCTTGCTCTTCTTTAGGAAATAGCGAGACAGAAAAAACAAACAAGCCAGAAATCTTAAAATGGTGTGAATCCCTAGAAAAAGAAGTCAAGCATCAAAGGAGACAAGATCCCTTGAATTTCATCTCAATTCTGTGCAACTGTCTGGGGCACTTTCTTACAAGTGGCCTGTTAGAAAGAAAACAGGGTTGTTTGATGCTGGATTGTTTGGATTTAGAAAGCAAAGCTCCCCCCCCCAATACACGAAGTGGGTGGGGAGAAAGAGAGAGAGAGAGAAAGGAGAGCTGGAGAAAATCATATGCTTATTGGGATGGCCTTGGTTGATGGCGACTGTTTAAATTAATGCTGTCTATGTGTATGTATGCAGGCCTGCATACATGGTATTGTTTTTTTCTAAGCAACTACAAAGTTAGATGGCCTTATTTGTTTATGGCTATGAAAGAATTATATCAATACGTTCAACGATTGAAATCAACTTTGATAGTAAATCCAAGTCACTCTGACCTAACTTTCTGGAATTATTGCTTGCTGGCTTGGTTCTCTTTATAAAAGAGAAACACTCCTTATAAAAAACAACAACAACAAACAAAACCACCAAAAAAAACCCCACCCCCAGCAAATCTAATGCATGCTGTTGTGGAAAAGGAAGGAAACGTTTCCAGAAAGATAAAAAATGAATATTAGCGTTCCTATGCCTTCTGGATACTGCTCATCAGCCAAAAGAAGAGTGGATCCCCCCCCCCCCCGCAAGCGGCTGTGTGTGGTCAGAGCTAACCAAAGTGTGGAAGAAAGAGAGAGAGGGGGGGGAGAGGGAGGGAGGGAAGCTACAATAGGATGTGACTGCCATTGTGTGTGTACGTGTGTGAGTGTGTGTGTGTGTGTGAGAGAGAGAGACAGACAGACAGACAGACAGACAGACAGACACACACACACACACAGAGCGAGGGAGAGCAAGGGAGAGAGCGAGCGAGTTCCCCAGACCTCCTCTCAACCCAGAAAGCAACACGAGCGAGTTGACCCTCCTTTTGACCCTTCTTGTTCTGGCGGACACCCGCGGTGAAACCAAGTTCATCCCAATGTAACGTCTGGCACTCGAGGGTCTAGACAGATGTAAACACTGCCAGGACTTTAGGACGAGCTTCTTCAGGGAGCCTTAGAGAGAGGACGCCATTGTTTATTACCTGTCTTGGCAGAAATGCTGCGCAGTTCACCTCAAAGAACCGGCCGTAAAGCCGGGAAGCAAATATTTGCTCAACCTTCTGCCTAGGGGCCCTTGGAGCTTCTAAAAGTGGGGGGAGATTTAGATCCGCTCGAAACACGCCTTCCCTTTCAGCGGAGGTGCCTAAGACCGTTGCCAAAGTCGGTCTTAGCCGCTTCGGTGGCGTCAGAGGGGACGGTCCCTTAGAAAATCTCCCCCCCGGGGGGGGGAAGGATGTGGGGTAGAAAATCCAACCACCTACAATTCCTTTCAACAAGACAGCCAGAAAAATACGATTTCTACAGTTTGTCCGCTAAGATTTCCTCCTGCGAATGTGCTTCCCAGTGGCCAATATGGGTGTCCCAAAGGTGCTTTTTTTCAGGAGGCAACTGGACTTCCTTGTTTTTTCTTGGGGAGAAAAATACACACACGCGCGCGCGCGCAATTGCCTCCTGAAAAAAGCACCTTTGGGAGAACCGTGACCTGGATGACTGAGAATCTTTGTGTGAGCCCGTGTATGTGTCCACCTTTTACAACAGCGGAGGAGCTGTTTCTTAAATAAACAGTTCTGAGGACCGTTCAAACCAAACTGACTAGATAACATACGATTTCAAATAAGAAGCTTCTAAGGATATTTTTAAAGAAAACAATATTTGATGAAAGAGAAGATAATTTATCATAGGGCATTGAGACACTACCCAGCATCCACTTACAAGGCGGCCCTATACCTGTTTCCTGAGAAATAAACCCCACTAAATTCTAATTATGCTGGGAAAGATTGAGGGCAAAAGAAGAAGGGGACGACAGAGAATGAGGTGGCTGGATGGAGTCACTGAATGGAATCCAGTGGATGGTAGAGGACAGAAAGGCCAGGAGGAACGTTGTCCATGGGGTCGCGATGGGTCGGACACGACTTCGCAACTAACAACAACAACAACAAATTTTGACTCATGGAATGAAGGAAAAGGAGGAGGGGAAAATGCCATAGCACCTAATACCCACCCCCCCATTCTTCAGTTGCCAAGTTTTTCTTAAAAAAAAGAAAAGCCGTGAGTCTTCTGAATTCTGATCTGGGACGAAACGGTGCCTATAAAAGAGCGTCTCTTATCTGCAAATGTTCAGAAGATGTGGTCAGGGAAAGGCAGTAAAGTGGGATTGGAAAAGAAAAAGGGAAACAGAAACTCCTGGGCCGGTTCAAAGCCTTCCGGAAAACAGAAGGGGGCGCCAAAGGCCAGCAAAAAGAGCGGCCGCCGATTCCCTCCCTCCCTCCCTCCCCCTTGCTATTTTGATTCAAGAGGTTGCCCGAGCTGCAGTCTGAGTCGAAACTCGCCCAGGTGATCTCAGGCACAGGATCGGCAAAGGGTTCTTATGCTATGCCTTTACTTCGATCGTTTGTGTCGGAATGGGGGTGGGATGCGGGTTAATAGTTGCTGCTTGCAGGAATCCCCCCTTTACCAAAACTGCGTGGGTTTTGCGGGGGAGCCTGTCACGCGGCCTCGTGGGGACTCAGAAGGAGTTTTAAAAAAAACAAAGCAAAACAAACAAACAAAAAACCCCTCCAACGCTCCGTTTCGCCGAATGGCCACGGATTCTAACTCTCAGAATCGACTCCGATATCGGGGAATGGAAAAAGCACCTTGTGTTTGCTTCCTTAATCCAGGCTCGGAAGAGGATTTTGTCCACTAGCTGATTAATTCTCCGTTAGCTGCGTGTGTGCATGTATTTTCCTGCATGTATTCTGTGCTGAGTGCTTTAATCGCTTATCCCAGAGGAAGGATAGGGAAGCAGAAAGATAGGGACGCAGTTTTAATCCAATCAGCTATTCACAATACAGTAATAAGGGAGCCCTTTTATGAAATGGCGTTTCAGACAAGCTTTTTCCAGCTTGTTGCCCTTTCCCAGCCCTTCCGGTTTCAAGCGGAGCCCAGCCTTTGGCTGCGATTGCAACGAAGTTCCCACCGGGAAGAATTCAGGACGCCCCTTAATTAAAGGGGGAGTCGAGGTTTAGGCGCATTTGCCCTTTGGGAACCTTAAAGGTGAAACCTAAACCCTTTCTTTGGGGGGGGGGCGGCGGAGGGGAACCCGCAGGCTTGGAATCTTCCGAGCTACTTACGGTCTGCAGCAATGCGTCTGTTCTTATTAGTCTGCGGAAGTATTAAGATTGGGAGGAATTACCTAACTCAGCTAAATTTTTAAATTTTATTTTTGGGTTTGGAAAGGATTCTTCAAAAGAATTCAGGAGTCTTTGGGGGTTCTTTACACTTCAGGAAAGTTTGGCTAAGAACTCAGGCGCCACCTTTCCTCTAAAACCAGATGGTCCGTGCCCAGATTCACCGGCTAGCATCCCACCTGAGTCACGCACCCCGAATTTTTTTACCAACCCCCTAGAAAGGAAAGGAAAGAAGGCCGAAGTGCGCCTTGGCGTCCAAAGCAGCGGCACTCGCACCGTACTAGTTTTAAGCCACGCGCTCATCAAGTCTCTCCAGTCGAAAGCCTTCTGGTGGGCGATGGACAAATCCTCCCTATAAACCCGGGATTTGCCAAATATATACCCGCTCTGAAATCAGCAGCGGGATTTTAATCTCATGGGAAGTAAAACGCAGGGGAAAGGGGTTGGGGGTGTAGAAGGGTCGCGCGGTCAATCCGGGGCGCTCAGTAGCCAGGAGAAGGTACGAGACAGGCCTCCCTGGGTTGGCACGGCTGGCCATGTCCGTGTGGCCCCCTCAGAGACGCGCCCGGGATATTAATGACAAGAATATTAGTGGCGCTTAAGCTTACGTCCTGGGCGCCTTGAGAGTAATCAAAGTTCCGATCAGAAGGCCAGCGGAGCACATCTCTCTCTCTCTCTCTCTCTCTCTCTCTCTCTCTCTCTCTCTCTCTCTCTCTCTCTCTCTCTCTCTCTCTCTCTCTCTCTCTCTCTCTCTCTTTCTCTCTTCTCTATTTCTCTGTCTGTCTGTCTGTCTGTCTCTCTCTCTGTCTTTTTCTCCCCCTCTCCCTCTCCCTCTCCCTCTCCATCTTTCTCTCTCTCTCTCTTGCTCGGACTCTCTGTCTGTCTCTCTGTCTGTCACTCTGTCTCTCTCTTTATCTTCCTCTCTCTTTCTCTTTCTGTCTCTCTCTCTCTCCTTCCCCCTCCTTCTCCGTTCCCTTTCGGCGCCGGTTCTTCAGCGGAATTTGAGAGAGGGAGAGAGAGAGAGAGAGAGAGCACGTGCGAACCGGGAAAGCGAAACAGATGAGCAAACTCTGGTTCAGGTAACTTGCCTTTTGCTGGGGGGGGGGGGAGGAGGAAGGCGGGCGGCCCTGAAAAAGAAAGGAGGAGATCCCTAGGTGAGTCACGTTCTTTGCCTGTACTGCAAACCTTTGAGACTTGGGAATCGAGGCCTTTACCAAAGACAAGAAATTGATATTTTAAGCAAGTAAATCCCGTTTCGATTGAAAAGGGAGGAGAGTCTGAAGAGAGATCTAGACAGGGGATAAAGAAGGGAATGAACGAAAGCTTCCCTCCTTGCTACGGCTACATTCAAACGAGCCCACACACTTCTCCGCCGATTTAAATCGTGTTTTGAAGGCTCCTTGCCCCCTCCCCTTCCTTCAGTGAAAGGATGTGCCCAAGGCGAAGGAAACACTTTAAGCAGACTTCCGTCGTTAAAGGGGTGTGGAGAGACCCGTCCTCTGGCAGAAAAAAACTTTGAAAGGGGGAAAAAGGGGTCTCTGGGCGCGCTAAGGAAATGTAGGAAACCCGCTGAGATGACGCTTAACGGAGCCCTTCCCCGGCTGGGGGTCGCGCCTGATGCGGCCGGTCTGATAGGTAAGCATTTGCCGAGAACGCCTGGAAGGCTGAAGAAGGGGCGGTTTCGTGGCAGGCGGCCAGGGCGAGTGAGTTTCTTCCGGGAAAACCCGTTTTTGTTTTTTTAAGGACGCCGGGGAAGAGGGTCAAAAGCTATCAGGGAGATGGGTGGGGTGGGTGGGGGGACACAATCTCCGCCTCCCTCCTCCCTTGGGCAGGTTTGCTTCTCCCGGACTCTCTCCCAAACCCCTTTTCTCAGGAACCGCACAAACTGCTTCTGCCGTTTATCCGGCGTTGCTGTTGGAGGGGTGGGTGGGTGGGAGAAAACCGAAAAAGAAACGGCGCCCCTTAGCAGTTAAAAAAAGCGGGGCACACATTCACGCGGGCGCGTTCACACACACACAAGCTCCCGGTCTCCCCCCCCTCTCGTGCACAAAAGCAAACGGGGCGGGGGTGAAAAAAAAGGGGGGGCTGGAATCAGGGCATAATGATTCACCTAAATGAAGGGGGAAATGTTGCTCAGTTCGTTTATTAATCAGGCTGCCAATTTCACCCCAGAGGCCAAATCTCAGCAACTCGTGCAGGATCTGACCGAGCGCCGGACGAGGACTCCTCTCTGCCGCCTCCTCCTCCTTCTCCTCCTCCTCTTCCTCCTCCTCCTCCTCCTCCTCTTCTCCAGTCCTGGTCTTTCCGTCTCCCTTGTTGGATCTATTTGTCTGCTCTGAAGCCGCCTTCATTATCCGCTGACAGGATCTTGTATTTATTTGCTTATAAACCTGTTACAATAAATGATTATTCGACCAGCGTCATTCGTACCTTAATGACGAGCCCTCCTTTTCTGTGATGAATGACATTTCGGGGCTGGAAAGGATGTATAGGTCATTTTGACCAGCCATTCCCTTAGCGTTTACATCTCGCTCCCCTTTCTCTTCTTCCTCTTCTTCGTTTGGTGCCTTCTTCAATATATATATATATATATATATATTTATATATTTAGAGATATTTTCCTGACCCGAAAGCGAACCGGCCCTTGTTGCCGTGAGCTGATTATTAGAAGGACCGATCATATATTTATACACACACCACACCTACAACCACGGACACTCAGCCCCCCCACGCCTGCCTACATTCTCACGTACATTTTTTTTCCATTGGGGAGGGGGAGCTGAGATGATGGAAAGAATACGAAAAGAGATGATTTTGATGGAAAGGGGGCTGCACAGCCCCACGGCCGGCAAAAGGCTGGCGAATCTGACCGAGGCGGCTGGAAACGCGGTCCTGGAGGCCCTGGAAAACTCTCCCCACGGCGGCCGGCTCAGCCCGAGACTAACTTCCGCTTCTCTGCACAGCTCCATCGGGGACCTCCCGGCCGCCAAAGGCAAATTCGAAATCGACGCTTTATTCAGCCTTCAGCACCAGAACAGCGAAAGCGCCGTAGCGGCAGAGCTGCCTCCCGCCGAAAGCAGGAAGAAAATTAGCCATTACTCCGAAGTGGCTGGAGAGGTAGACATGAACAGCGACGTGGAGGTCGGCTGCTCCGCGCTTCGCTCGCCGACCAGCCTGGCCTCCTCCCTGAAGGAAAGCAATAACAAAGGTAACTCTCTTCTCTCGTGCTCCCCATCCCATCCTTTTAGCGGGGCAAGGGTTGTGGGGGGGGGGATGCAGGGGAATCCAAGCACAGCAGGATCGAACCCTTCTCCTATTTTCTTATTTTGCTTATCCCCCTTTCCCAAGTTAGGGAAGGCATCCTGTAAAATGCGAGGGTATTAATTTGGAGATCAATCAAAGGTGCAAATAACCCCCCAGCACTCTTAAGGAATTTGAAGCAAAAGGTCGGCGCTAAGCGACTTTCCAGTGGCATTTATACTTTGGATTCTCTGTGTCGAAGTGTGCACGACAGGAGTGAAAATGTATGTGTACTTCTTACACAGCATATCCCCACATCTGAGGATCTTTGGGCAGATCGGCTAGGGGATTTTACATGGCTGATCTAGAAATCTGAGTTTCAAATTCTATAGCCGAATTTGCCGGCTATATTTAACCATCTTTCCCCTATTTCGCAAGTGTAAACAAGTGCTTTTTGTTGATTTTGGATGAAGCGTATTTAGAAAGGAGTGCCTATACTGAGCAACTCCGAGATGGCAATAAGATCCTGTTGGTATAATTGATGTAGCTCAATTTATTCAGAGCGCAGCTAGCGGGGTCCTTTAAGTAAATTATTGCCTGATTTTTTAATCTGAGCTTTCATTGGAAACTCAGCAAATTTTTTTAAAAAAAAGTTTGCTCTTTCCTATACTTACTTTTTGGCTTCTCCCTCCCTCCCTCCCGTGCGAGGTACTTAGCACGGTTAACCTTGACTAGGAATAATGCATCATAATGCCACAAACTCGTTCAATAACTTATTTTTAAAGCAGTGAAGAAAGAACACATTCTGTCGGACCCAAGTTGCACAATTAAAACCATCAGAGGCTGTGGGACTGTGGAATATTTTAGGACACACGTTTTAACAGGGCATTCGTTTGCAATCTGAATTGGGCAAGCCTTTCCATTTATCTTCCTTTTGTATATCTCTGGAAAAAGTGAACGAAAAAGTAAGGGGGGAAAATTCCGAGTGATAGGCCTCAGAAAAGATTAGCGGTAGGCATCTTACAAAAGACGCCTCTAACTTTTCCCATCGAACATATATTTTAGGCGGCGTGCAATCTTTTTTTATCAATAGATTGTTTTTGTTTTTAAAGGATGCTTAATTTTCTTGATGACTTCTCATCTAATTGCAAACAAAAGATAAAAGAAGAAACTTTCTATTGATTCTATTCACACCAGCAATTTGTCTCCCTCTCCCCCGACAGTCAGCATTAATTATTGGGGGGGGGGGGAAGCGTGGATTGCAGGGGCTGAAATCCGCCTGGCCGCGCGTCTCCAGGACAATAAGCAACGTCTTTCTTTTGTTACTTTTTTGTCTGGAAGGCTATTCAGAGAGCAGTTCGACTCCTAGCACCACCAGCTCGTCTTCAGGATCCACACTGAGCAACTTGCACAGCGGAAGCAGCCTGAGCACTTCCAGCTCTGGGGCCGACCAAGTGAGGAGGTACCGCACCGCTTTCACCCGGGAGCAAATCGCCCGGTTGGAAAAGGAATTCTACCGCGAGAACTATGTTTCCCGGCCTAGACGGTGTGAGCTGGCCGCGGCGCTCAACCTCCCCGAGACGACCATAAAGGTATTTGCCAAGGAAGAGGGACTTACGCGAGCCAGGCCGGGCCAGGCGGGTGGTTGGCGGCTCAAGAGCCGATTTGAGGGTTTGGGTTGTTGCTTCCGTGCGTGTAACTCCCCAGGCTGTAATCCTCTTTCAGCGGGGCTTGCCCGAGACTGAAATAAATGTCCTCTCCAGCGCTTGCCTTCCTCAAAAAATAGGAAGGAATTCTGATCAATGTAAAAAGGAATCGGATAAATAAAAAGAAAGCCGATGGCTTTGCTATTTTAAGGACCTCCGCCTTCAATGGGATAGATTTTCGTATTTTATTTTGTTCACCTTTGTTATTGCTTTTAATATTTGTAGCTACATACACACACAAAAAGAAAGAAAGAAAAAGAAGAGATAAAAGCAAAAACGGAGTGAATGAAATATCAATAATAAAAATAAAAGAAGCAGGAAAGGGATCGGATAATTAACCAAGTCACTCTAAAACTGAATATACACGTTTTGTTTCCCCCACCTCCCTGTTGGTGTATTTTTATTATTTTCCCTATAGGGGTTTTCTCTTTCCTTCAAGAGAAAGAGGATGCTAAGCTATGAGGCCTCTTGCAAATTGGCACTACAAATAAAAATATATTTTTTTAAAAAAGAGAGCAGCATTAAATAGTCTTGTATTAAACGGGTCTTTGTGCTTTTAAACTTGGAGAACGGGAATCGTGCCTTCAGCTTAACTCTTCAAGAAGTCATTATGCGAATCATTTCCTAACTAATAATTGCAAAGGGGACTGAGATAAAATGACAGTGAAAAATATATTCCATTTTCTTATAAAGCATTCCCCAACTCAAATCCCTTTTTAAAAATTATTATTTTACAATTTCAGCGGAAACTTCTCTTACAGCAGTTTTCACCTTCTGAAAAAATTGGCACTGGGTGATAATTTCAGTTCTGTATATGCTTACATGTCATGGACCGAAACGAATCTGAATTAAGCATAATTAATTGGATTAGAGGTTATAGAGCCAGTTCAGAATAAAATAAAAGTAGAATTTCAGAGAACGTTAAAGGTGGATTCTTGAGAATGTATGTATACCTTTTTTAAAAAACAAAAAACGCTGCTCTTTTGCCAAGCTCTGCTGGCAGTGATCGTTCAAATAAAATATAAAAAAGCTTTTTGCAAAGAGACATTTATGTACTTCTAACCTGAATTAGAATCAAAGAAGCCAGAATCTGATAGAAGGATTTCGAGTTTATTTATCCAGGATTAAAATGCAGGCAGCTTCTTTTCGATTTTAGCTGAGGAAAGCTGCCTTCACGAAGCTATTTTAACTAGAAGCGGATTTCCACCTCAGCTAGAACGGATGCGAATTGGTTGCAGTGGTTAAGACAGTGACCTAAAAACCAGGAGATTGTGAGTTCTAGTCCCGCCTTAGACATGAAAGCCGGCTGGGTGACCTTGGGCCAGTCACTCTTCTTTCAGCCCAGCCCACCTCGCAGGGTGGTTGTTGTGGAGAAAATAGGACGACGAAGCAGTATTTTGTATGTTCAGGCCTCCAGATGCTTATAAACCAGTGCTTCCCAAGGTGGCGGCAATTTGATTTTTAATGCGGGCAATTTGAACCTTGTTTACACCAAGTTAATGGCCTTTTAGGCTTCCCCCACGTAAGTACATTTTTTGAGTAAAGTAAGAATTATATGTAGGGGGAGCATCAGAATTTAAGAGATGCTTAGGTGGGGCACGGCCAAAAAAGGTTGGGAACCACTGTTATAAACGAATAACGGTGGGATAAAAATCTAATAAATGCTAAAATTAAAAGTGAGGACGGGAGGGAGCTGCGGCCTCCGTTGCTCGGCCTATGCACGCGGGTCTCGCCTCTCCCGCATTTCTGACTCACTCGGCGACTCCCCTTCCTCCTCCTGCCCAGGTGTGGTTCCAGAACCGGCGGATGAAGGACAAGCGGCAGAGGCTGGCCATGTCCTGGCCCCACCCGGCGGACCCCAGCTTCTACACCTACATGATGACCCACGCGGCCGCCACGGGGAGCCTGCCTTACCCTTTCCATTCCCACGTGCCCCTCCACTACTACCCGCACGTCGGGGTGACGGCGGCGGCTGCGGCGGCTGCGGCAGCCTCCGGAGCAGCCGCTTCGCCCTTCGCCACCTCCATCCGCCCGCTGGACACTTTTCGAGCCCTCTCGCACCCTTACTCCCGGCCGGAGCTGCTGTGCAGCTTCAGACACCCGGGCCTCTACCAGTCGCCCGCCGCCGCCGCCGCCGCGGGGCTCAACAGCAGCGCGGCTGCTTCGGCGGCGGCGGCTGCCGCTGCAGCTGCTGCGGCTGCTGCTGCCTCCTCGGCTCCTCCCACCGGCTCCGCCCCCTGCTCCTGTCTCAGCTGCCACAGCAGCCAATCGGCGGCGGCGGCGGCGGCCCTGGGCTCGCGCTCGTCCAGCTCGGATTTCCCCTGCAGCGGGGCCGGAGCCGCGACGGCCGCTTCGCAGCGCTCGGAGAGCAGCTTCCTGCCTTACTCGGCGGCCGTGCTCAGCAAGACGGCCGTCCCTTCCCCGGACCAGCGGGAGGAAGCTCCCTTGACCAGATAACCAGCCAGCCAGCCTCCTCCCCCCCCCCAGCGGAGGGCGCTGATGGGCCCTGGGCGGCCCTGGGCTGGAGCGAACCTTTTTTGGGGTCCCCTAGGTGGGAAGGGAAGGAAGCCCGTAGCCGAAGCTCTAAAAACAGAACGGGTTTTTTTCTTCTTCTTCCTAGTGCTGTTCTTGTTAATGATTCTGGCTTAGGACGGCTCCGGTTTAATACGGAATCTCCCCAAAAGAGAAAGAGCTGCTGTTGCAAAAGTTTTAATGGATGGATTTTGGGGCCCCGATAGAGCAAAAGCTATAAGCCCTCCTCCCTCTTTTTCAGTGGAAGGGCGCTGTGTGTGTGTGTGTGTGTGTAAAAGGGGAAAAAAAGCGATTCCTTCCAGACATTTACGGTACTTTCTTTTTAATCTTCGGGGAGAGATTGGCTTTGCTCCCCCTGCGGACGGCATTGGGAACTGCTTGGCCTTTTTTTTCTGCGTTAAACTGTCTTTTGTTTTTGTTTGGTTCACCTTATTGTTTCATTCTCCAAAACCTGGTTTTGGAGAGAGAGCTTAATATTCATGCCCTGGTTCCTTCCTCTTTCCTCCCCCCCCCTTTATTTTGTTCTGAAGCAAAACACCAGCAGTATCAATTTTATAGAGGAATTTGGTTGAGGGTGTGAGGCTAAAAACCGCCTAAGGGAACAGCCGCAGCGATGCCTGCGGTTGAAGGAGTCGAGGGGGGCTGTTTGAAAGGAAAGGAAAGTCCGATGCTTACTGTCCTTTCTGATTTTTTTTTCATTGAAGGCGGCTGTTGTAGTCTTGAGCGGGCCTCCAAAAAACGCTTCCCTAAAATAAAGCAAACGGGCCAGGGGGGGCCTTGAATGGGTTGGCTAAAAGAAAGGCAGAGTTGGACAAACAGAAGGGGTAGTTAAAAAAAACAAACAGGACACCCAGCGTCTCCTACTCTGCATTATCTGGAAAATACTTGAAACTTTCTTGGCATGCATCCTATCCTAAAATGGATCTTCTACACAACTTTTTTTTTAAAAAATGTTGAATTCTTCCCCTGTCCCCCCCCCCCTTCAAAGGAGGAAAATAATATGCTTGCTTTATTTAAGCCTTCTCCCCCCCCCCCCGCCACTTCCCTCTTCCTCCCGCGTTCTGGCTAACAGAGAGCCCCCAAATCCCCACAACTTTC